>NC_142442.1:34165000-36665000 GCF_059453495.1 Arachis ipaensis
ATGAAGGAGTGAAGATGGATTTATATAGGAGTGGAGAAGGGGGCTTGGGTTCGGCCATGTATGGGTGGGTTTGGGAGGGAAAGTGGTTTGAATTTGAATGGTGAGGTAGGTGGGGTTTTATGATGGATGGATGTGGATTGATGAAGAGTTTTTAGGGAAGGGCATTATGGAAAGGTGTGAAGAAGAGAAAGAGTGGGTTGAGGTTGGTGGGGGTCCTGTGGGGTCCACAGATCCTGAGGTGTCAAGGATTTCTCATCCCTGCACCAATTAGGCGTGCAAAACGCCCTCTGCTGCCAATCATAGCGTTAAACACCAGGTTGCTGCCCATTTCTGGCGTTTAATGCCAGCTTCTTGCCCTTTTCTGGCGTTAAACGCCAGTCTGGTGCCCATTTCTGGCGTTAAACGCCCAGAATGGTGCTAGACTGGGCGTTTAATGCCCATTCTGCTGCCCTTACTGGCGTTTAAACGCCAGTAGGCTTCTCCTCCAGGGTGTGCTGTTTTTCATTCTATTTTTCAGTTTGTTTTTGCTTTTTCAATTGTTTTTGTGACTTCACATGATCATCAACCTATAGAAAATATAAAATAACAATGGAAAATAGAAATTTAACATAGATAAGTAAAATTGGGTTGCCTCCCAACAAGCGCTTCTTTAATGTCAATAGCTTGACAGTGGGCTCTCATGGAGCCTCACAGATACTCAGAGCATGATGATGGCCTCTCAACACCAAACTTAGAGTTTGACTGTGAGGGTTTTGTTTGACTCTGCATTGAGAGAAGCTTTTCATGCTTCCTCTCCATAGTTACAGAGGGAGATCCTTGAGCTTTAAACACAAGGGAGTCCTCATTCACTTAAAGGGCCAATTCTCCTCTGTCAACATCAATCACAGCTCTTGCTGTGGCTAGGAAGGGTCTGCCAAGGATGTTGGATTCATCCATACACTTCCCAGTGTCTAGGATTATGAAATCAGCAGGGATGTAGTGGCCTTCAACCTTTACCAAGACATCCTCTACAAGTCCATAAGCCTATTTTCTTGAATTGTCTGCCATCTCTAGTGAGATTCTTGCAGCTTGTACCTCAAAGGATTCCTAGCTTCTCCATTACAGAGAGAGACATGAGGTTTATGCTTAACCCTAGGTCACACAGAGCCTTTTCAAAGGTCATGATGCCTATAGTACAAGGTATTGAGAACTTTCCAGGATCCTGTCTCTTCAGAGGTAATTTCTGCCTAGTCAGGTCATCCAGTTCTTTGGGGAGCAAGGGGGTTCATCCTCCCAAGTCTTTGGTATGCGAAATTGTTACTCAGGTTGTAAAATTTGTTGTTCGTTCTCTTCCTGGAAATGGCACCAAAAACGGATGCACAGAACCATAGTCCAAACATAACTTCACAACTTCGCACAACTAACCAGCAAGTGCACTAGGTCGTCCAAGTAATAAAATCTTACGTGAGTAAGGGTCGATCCCACGGAGATTGTTGGTATGAAGCAAGCTATGGTCACCTTGTAAATCTCAGTCAGGTAGATATCAAATGGTTATGGAGTTTTCGAATAATAATAAATAAATAGAAAATAAGGGTAGAAATACTTATGTAATTCATTGGTGAGAATTTCAGATAAGCGTATAGAGATGCTTTCGTTCTTCTGAACCTCTGCTTTCCTGCTGTCTTCATCCAATCAGTCTTACTCCTTTCCATGGCTGGCTTTATGTAAGGACATCACCATTGTCAATGGCTACTTTTCATCCTTTCTGTGAAAATGGTCCGATGCGCTGTCACTGCATGGCTAATCATCTGGAGGCATCACCGTGGACAATAGTTGCATCCCATCCTCTTGTGAAAATGGTTCAAATGCTCTGCCTCAGCACGGCTAATCATCTGAGGTTCTCATTCATACTGGAATAGGATTCACCCTCCTTTTGCGTCTGTCACTACGTCCAGCACTCGCGAGTTTGAAGTTCGTCACAGTCATTCAATCCCAGAGTCCTACTCGGAATACCACAGACAAGGTTTAGACTTTCCGGACTCTCATGAATGCCGCCATCAATCTAGCTTATACCACGAAGATTCTGACTAAGAGATCCAAGAGATACTCATTCAATCTAAGGTGGAACGGAAGTAGTTGTCAGGCACGCGTTCGTGGGGGAATGATGATGATTGTCACATTCATCACATTCATATTGAAGTGCGAATAAATATCTTAGAAGCGGAATAAGTTGAATTGAATAGAGAAACAGTAGTACTTTGCATTAATTCATGAGGAACAGCAGAGCTCCACACCTTAATCTATGGAGTGTAGAAACTCTACCGTTGAAAAATACATAAGTGAAAGGTTCAGGCATGGCTGAATGGCCAGCCCCCAAAACTTGATCACAGGATCAAAAATACAATCCAGGATGTCAAATACAATAGTAAAAAGCCCTATTTATACTAAACTAGTTACTAGGGTTTACAGAAGTAAGTAATTGATGCATAAATCCACTTCCGGGGCCCACATGGTGTGTGCTTGGGCTGAGCTTGAATGTTACACGTGCAGAGCCTCTTTCTGGAGTTGAACGCCAGGTTGTAACGTGTTTCTGGCGTTCAACTCTGGTTCGTGACGTGTTTCTGGCGTTTAACTCCAGACAGCAGCGTAGAACTGGCGTTCAACGCCCTTTTACGTCGTCTAAACTCGGATAAAGTATGAACTATTATATATTGCTGGAAAGCCCTGGATGTCTACTTTCCAACGCAATTGGAAGCGCACCATTTTGAGTTCTGTAGCTCTAGAAAATCCACTTTGAGTGCAGGGAGGTCAGAATCCAACAGCATCAGCAGTCCTTCTTCAACCTCTGAATCTGATTTTTGCTCAAGTCCCTCAATTTCAGCCAGAAAATACCTGAAATCACAGAAAAACACACAAACTCATAGTAAAGTCTAGAAATGTGAATTTAACATAAAAAACTAATAAAAACATCCCTAAAAGTAACTAGATCCTACTAAAAACATACTAAAAACAATGCCAAAAAGCGTATAAATTATCCGCTCATCACAACACTAAACTTAAATTGTTGCTTGTCCCTAAGCAACTGAAAATCAAGTAGGATAAAAAGAAGAGAATATACTATAAATTCTAAAATATCAATGAAACATAGCTCCAATCAGATGAGCGGGACTTGTAGCTTTTTACCTCTTGAATAGTTTTGGCATCTCACTTTATCCATTGAAGTTCACAATGATTGGCATCTATAGGAACTCAGAGTTCAGATAGTGTTATTGATTCTCTTAGTTCAGTATGTTGATTCTTGAACACAGCTACTTTATGAGTCTTGGCCGTGGCCCTAAGCACTTTGTTTTCCAGTATTACCACCGGATACATAAATGCTACAGACACATAACTGGGTGAACCTTTTCAGATTGTGACTCAGCTTTGCTAAAGTCCCCAAGTAGAGGTGTCCAGGGTTCTTAAGCACACTCTTCTTTTGCTTTGGACCTTGACTTTAACCGTTCAGTCTCAAGTTTTCACTTGACACCTTCACGCCACAAGCACATGGTTAGGGACAGCTTGGTTTAGCCGCTTAGGCCAGGATTTTATTCCTTTAGGCCCTCCTATCCACTGATGCTCAAAGCCTTGGGATCGTTTTTATTACCCTTGCCTTTTGGTTTTAAGGGCTATTGGCTTTTTGCTCTCGCCTTTTGGTTTTAAGAGCTTTTGGCTTTTTCTGCTTGCTTTTTCTTTCTATTTTTTTTTTTTGCCTTTTTTTTCTGCAAGCTTTGTTCTTTGCTACTTTTTCTTGCTTCAAGAATCATTTTTATGATTTTTCAGATTATCAAATAACATGTCTCCTTATCATCATTCTTTCAAGAGCCAACATATTTAACATTGTTAAACAACAACTTCAAAAGACATATGCACTGTTCAAGCATTCATTCAGAAAACAAGAAGCATTGTCACCACATCAATATAATTAAACTAAGTTCAAGGATAAATTTGAAACTCATGTACTTCTTGTTCTTTTGAATTAAAAACATTTTTCATTTAAGAGAGGTGATGGATTCATAGGACATTCATAACTTTAAGACATAGTTAGTAAATACTAATGATCATGTAATAAGACACAAACTTAGATAAGCACTTAACATAAAGAAAACGAAAAACAGAGAATGTAAGAACAAGGAATGAGTCCACCTCAGTGATGGTGGCATTTCCTTCTTGAGGAACCAATGATGTCCTTGAGCTCTTCTATGTCTCTTCCTTGTCTTTGTTGCTCCTCCCTCATTGCTTTTTGATCTTCTCTAATCTCATGAAGGATGATGGAGTGCTCTTGATGTTCCACCCTTAGTTGTCCCATGTTGGAACTTAATTCTCCTAGGGAGGTGTTGATTTGCTCCCAATAGTTTTGTGGAGGAAAATGCATTTGAGGCATCTTCGGGATCTCATGGTGATGAGCTTCATGCGTCTCTTGAGATCCGTGAATGGGCTCTCTTGTTTGCTCCATCCTTTTCTTAGTGATGGGCTTCTCTTCCTCAATGGGAATGTCTCCTTCTATGTCAATCCCAGCCGAATTGCATAGATGGCAAATGAGGTGAGAAAAAGCTAACCTTGCCATAGTGAAGGACTTGTCAGCCAACTTGTAGAGTTCTTGAGGTATAATCTCATGAACCTCCACCTCTTCTCCAATCATGATGCTATGGATCATGATGGCCCGGTCTATAGTAACTTCAGACCGATTGCTAGTGGGAATGATTGAGCGTTGAATGAACTCCAACCATCCTCTAGCTACAGGCTTAAGGTCCAGTCTTCTCAGTTGAACCGGTTTGCCTTTTGAGTCAATCTTCCATTGAGCTCCTTCCACACATATGTCCATGAGGACTTGGTCCAACCTTTGATCAAAGTTGACTCTCCTTGTGTAGGGGCGTGCGTTCTCTTCCATCATTGGCAAGTTGAATGCCAACCTTACATTTTCTGGACTAAAATCTAAGTAATTCCCCCGAATCATAGTGAGATAATTCTTTGGGTTCGGGTTCTTACTTTGATCATGGTTCCTAGTGATCCATGCATTAGCATAGAACTCTTGAACCATTAGAATTCCGACTTGTTGGATGGGGTTTGTTAGAACTTCCCACCTTCTTCTATGGATCTCGTGTCGGATCTCCGGATACTCATTTCTCTTGAGTTTGAAAGGGACCTCGGGGATCACCTTCTTCTTGGCCACAACATCATAGAAGTGGTCTTGATGAGCTTTGGAGATGAATCTTTCCATCTCCCATGACTCGGAGGTGGAAGCTTTTGTCTTCCCTTTCCCTTTTCTAGAGGATTCTCCGGTCTTAGGTGCCATCAATGGTAATGGAAGAACAAAAAGCTTATGCTTTTACCACACCAAACTTAGAATATTGCTCGCCCTCGAGCAAGAGAAGAAAGAATAGATGAAGAAGAAGAAGAAATGGAGGAGAGGGGGAGAGAGATGTGTTTTGGCCAAGAAGGGGAAGAGATGGTTGTTTTGTGTGAAAATGAAGAAGAATGGAGGGCTTTATATAGGGAAGGGAGGGGGGTAAGGTTCGGCCATAAGGGTGGGAAATTGATTTTGAATTTTGAAGGTAGGTGGGGTTTATGAGGTAGGTTTATGGGGAAGAGTGGATGGATGTGAGTGGTGAAGTGGTGATAGGGAAGAGAGACTGAGGTGATTGGTGAAGAGTTTTGGGGAAGAGTGTTTATTGGGAAGAGAGGATGAACATTGAGAAGAGGGAGGAGAGTGAGTGGTGGTAGGTGGGGATCCTGTGGGGTCCACAGATGCTGAGATGATCCTGTGGGGTCCACAGATCCTGAGGTGTCAAGGAATTGCATCCCTGCACCAATTAGGCATCTAAAATGCCTTTGCATGCAATTCTGGCGTTTAAACGCCGAATTGATGCTTGTTCTGGGCGTTCAACGCCCAGATGCAGCATATTTCTGGCGTTGAACGCCAGCCAGTTGCTTGTTTCTGGTGTTCAGTGCCAGCTCTTCTTCACTGCGCATTTTTGGCGTCTGGACGCTAGGATGCTGCTTGTTTCTGGCATTCAACGCCAGATCCATACTCTGTTCTGGCGTTAAACGCCAGCCAGATGCTCCTTACTGGCGTTTAAACGCCAGTAAGATCCTCCTCCAGGGTGTGATTTTTCTTCTACTGTTTTTGATTCTGTTTTTAATTTTTTGATTTATTTTGTGACTCCACATGATCATGAACCTAATAAAATATGAAATAACAATAAAATAAAATTAGAGAAATAAAAATTGGGTTGCCTCCCAACAAGCGCTTCTTTAATGTCAATAGCTTAACAGTGGGCTCTCATGGAGCCTCACAGATGTTCAGAGCATTGTTGAGACTCCCCAACACCAAACTTAGAGTTTGGATATGGGAGTTCAACACCAAACTTAGAGTTTGACTGTGGGGGCTCTGGTTAACTCTATTTTGAGAAAAGCTTACTGTGCCTCTTTTCCATGTTTACAGAAGGATGTCCTTGAGTTTTAAACTCAAAGGAGTCCTCATTCAATTGAAGAACTAGTTCACCTCTGTTAACATCAATCACAGCTCTTGCTGTGGCTAGGAAGGGTCTCCCAAGGATGATGGATTCATCTTCATCCTTCCCAGTATCTAGGACTATGAAATCAGCAGGGATGTAAAGGCCTTCAACCTTTACTAATACGTCCTCTACTTGTCTATAAGCCTGTTTTCTTGAATTGTCTGCCATCTCTAATGAGATTTTAGCAGCTTGCACCCCAAAGATTCCCAGTTTCTCTATTACAGAGAAGGGCATGAGGTTTATCCCTGAACCAAGGTCACACAGAGCCTTTTCAAAGATCATGGTGCCTATGGTACAAGGTATTAGGAACTTTCCAGGATCCTGTTTCTTCTGAGGCAATGTCAGTTGATCCAGATCACTCAGTTCATTGGTGAACAAGGGAGGTTCATCTTCCCAAGTCTCAATACCAAATAATTTGGCATTCAGCTTCATGATTGCACCAAGGTACTTGGTAACTTGCTCCTTAGTAACATCCTCATTCTCTTCAGAAGAGGAATACTCATCAGAGCTCATGAATGACATAAGGAGGTTTAATGGAATCTCTATGGTCTCTAGTTGAGTCTCAGATTCCTTTGGTTCCTCAGAGGGAAACTCCTTATTGATCACTGGACGTCCCAGGAGGTCTTCCTCCTTGGGATTCACGTCCTCCCCTTCTTCCTTGGATTCGGCCATGATGGTTATATCAATGGCCTTGCACTCTCCTTTTGGATTTTCTTCTGTATTACTTGGGAGAGTACTAGGAGGGATTTCAGTGATCCTTTTACTCAACTGGCCCACTTGTGCATCCAAATTTCTAATGGAGGACCTTGTTTCATTCATGAAACTCACAGTGGCCTTAGATAGATCAGAGACTAAGTTTGCTAAATTAGAAGTATTTTGTTCAGAGTTCTCTGTCTGTTGCTGAGTGGATGATGGAAAAGGTTTACTATTGTTAAACCTATTTCTTCCACCATTATTAAAGCCTTGTTGAGGCCTTTGTTGATCCTTCCATGAGAGATTTGGGTGATTTCTCCATGAGAGGTTATAGGTGTTTCCATAAGGTTCACCCATGTAATTCACCTCTGCTATTGCAGGGTTTTCAGGATCATAAGCTTCTTCTTCAGAAGATGCCTCTTGAGTACTGTTGGATGCAGCTTGCATTCCATTCAGACTCTGAGAAATCATATTGACTTGCTGAGTCAATATTTTATTCTATG
The DNA here is from genome assembly GCF_059453495.1 of Arachis ipaensis. Lineage (NCBI taxonomy): Eukaryota > Viridiplantae > Streptophyta > Magnoliopsida > Fabales > Fabaceae > Arachis > Arachis ipaensis. The sequence goes on from NC_142442.1 coordinate 34,172,730, forward strand.
CCAATATGGCATTCAGAGTATCAATTTCAAGAACTCCCTTCTTCTGAGGCGTCCCATTACTCACAGGGTTCCTCTCAGAAGTGTACATGAACTGGTTATTAGCAACCATGTCAATGAGTTCTTGAGCTTCTGCAGGCATTTTCTCTAGCTCTGTCTCTTACAGCAAAGGGTAAAAGCATGAGCCTGTAGACTTCAGGATCTACTCCATTAGTCTTAACAGTATCACAGATCTGCAAAAATTCAATTAAGAACTGAAAAGGATCTTCAGATGGAAGTCCATGGAACTTGCAGTTCTGCTGCATCAGAGAAACTAATTGAGGTTTCAGCTCAAAATTGTTTGCTCCAATAGTAGGGATGGAGATGCTTCTTCCATGTAAATTGGAATTAGGTGCAGTAAAGTCACCAAGCATTCTCCTTGCATTATTATTATTTTCGGCTGCCATCTCCTCTTCCTGTTCGAAAATTTCTGAAAGGTGCTTGCTGGATTGTTGTAATTTAGCTTCTCTTAGTTTCCTTTTCAGAGTCCTTTCAGGTTCTGGATCTGCTTCAACAAGAATATTCTTGTCCTTGCTCCTGCTCATATGAAAAAGAGGAAACAGAAAAATAATAATAGGGATCCTTTTTACCACAGTATAGAGGTCCCTGTGTGAGTAAAAGAAAAGAAGAAGAAAAAATGTAATGTAAGGAAAGAAACACAAGGGTGAGGAGAGTAGAGATGTGAGATGAAGAGAAGTGTTGGTAGATGAATAAATAAATAGAATGAGATGAGAGAGAGAAAGAGAATTTTCGAAAATTATTTTTGAAAAATGGTTAGTGATTTTCGAAAATTAAATGAAGAAATAAATTAAAATTGAATTTTGAAAAAGAGGGAGATATTTTCGAAAATTAGAGAGAGAGAGTTAGTTAGGTAGTTTTGAAATAGATAAGAAATAAACAAAAAATTAGTTAGTTAGTTGAAACAAATTTGAAAATCAATTTTGAAAAGATAAGAAGATAAGAAGTTAGAAAAGATATTTTAAAATCAGATTTTTGAAAAAGATATGATTTTGATAAAAAGATATTTTTGAAAAGATATGATTGAAATTAGTTTTGGAAAAGATTTGATTTTTAAAATCACACTTAATGACTTGATTCACAAGAAATCACAAGATATGATTCTAGAACTTAAAGTTTGAATCTTTCTTAACAAGCAAGTAAAAGCTTGAAAATTTTTTTGAATCAAAACATTAATTGATGATGTTATTTTCGAAAATTATGTGATAAAGATAAGAAAAAAATTTTTGAAAAATATTTTTAAAATTTTCGAAAATAAATAAAAAAATGAAAAAGATTTGATTTTTGAAAAAGATTTTGAAAAAGATAAGATTTTTAAATTGAAAATTTGATTTGACTCATAAGAAACAATTGAATTTTAAAAATTTTTGAAAAAATCAAATCTAATTTTCGAAATTTTGAGAGAGAAAAAGGGGAAGATATTTTTTTGATTTTTGAAATTTTAATGATGAGAGAGAAAAACATGAAAATGATGCAATGCATGAAAATTTTGGATCAAAATATGTGATGAATGCAAGAACACTATGAATGTCAAGATGAACACCAAGAACACTTTGAATGTCAAGATGAACACCAAGAACATATTTTTGAAAAATTTTTGAAAAAGAAAACATGCAAGACACCAAACTTAGAAATCTTTAATGCTTAGACACTAAGAATTCAAGAATGCATATGAAAAACAAGAAAAGACACAAAACAAGAAAACATCAAGATCAAACAAGAAGATTTACCAAGAACAACTTGAAGATCATGAAGAACACTATGAATGCATGATTTTTTTCAAAAAATGCAAAATGAATATGCAATTGACACCAAACTTACAATTTGACTCAAGACTCAAACAAGAAACATGAAATATTTTTTTTTATTTTTATGATTTTCTAATTTTTTTGTATTTTTCGAAAATTATTTGTGAAAAAGAAAAATAAGGATTCCAAAATTTTTAATATGAATTCCAGGAATCTTGCATTCTTAGTCTAAAGCTCCAATCTGAGGGTTAGACATGGCTTAATAGCCAGTCAAGCTTTAGCATGTAAATCAGGTGGATCTGGAACAGCAGCAGGTGGATTAGCAACAACTAGCTTGCTCTTGATAATATTGGGTTGGGAGTCCCAGTCCAAATGAATTTAGACATGGCTTTACAGCCAGTCAGGCTTCAACATGCTTTATGAAACACTAGAATTCATTCTTAAAAAATTTTAGAATAATTTTCGAAAACAGATGAGAAATTTTTGAAAGAATTTTTTTTTTGAAAAATTTTTGAGAATAAAACAAAAAAGAAAATTACCTAATCTGAGCAACAAGATGAACCGTCAGTTGTCCAAACTCAAACAATCCCCGGAAACGGCGCCAAAAACTTGGTATGCGAAATTGTTACTCAGGTTGTAAAATTTGTTGTTCGTTCTCTTCCTGGCAATGGCACCAAAAACGGATGCACAGAACCATAGTCCAAACATAACTTCACAACTTCGCACAACTAACCAGTAAGTGCACTGGGTCGTCCAAGTAATAAAACCTTACGTGAGTAAGGGTCGATCCCACGGAGATTGTTGGTATGAAGCAAGCTATGGTCACCTTGTAAATCTCAGTCAGGCGGATATCAAATGGTTATGGAGTTTTTGAATAATAATAAATAAATAGAAAATAAGGATAGAAATACTTATGTAATTCATTGGTGAGAATTTCAGATAAGCGTATAGAGATGCTTTCGTTCTTCTGAACCTCTGCTTTCCTGTTGTCTTCATCCAATCAGTCTTACTCCTTTCCATGGCTGGCTTTATGTAAGGACATCACCATTGTCAATGGCTACTTTTCATCCTCTCTGTGAAAATGGTCCGATGCGCTGTCACTGCATGGCTAATCATCTGGAGGCATCACCGTGGTCAATGGTTGCATCCCATCCTCTTGTGAAAATGGTCCAAATGCTCTGTCACAGCACGGCTAATCATCTGAGGTTCTCGATCATACTGGAATAGTATTCACCCTCCTTTTGCGTCTGTCACTACGCCCAGCACTCGCGAGTTTGAAGTTCGTCACAGTCATTCAATCCTAGAGTCCTACTCGGAATACCACAGACAAGGTTTAGACTTTTCGGACTCTCATGAATGCCGCCATCAATCTAGCTTATACCACGAAGATTCTGACTAAGAGATCCAAGAGATACTCATTCAATCTAAGGTGGAACGGAAGTGGTTGTCAGGCACGCGTTCGTGGGGGAATAATGATGATTGTCACGTTCATCACATTCATATTGAAGTGCGAATGAATATCTTAGAAGCGGAATAAGTTGAATTGAATAGAGAAACAGTAGTACTTTGTATTAATTCATGAGGAACAGCAGAGCTCCACACCTTAATCTATGGAGTGTAGAAACTCTACCGTTGAAAAATACATAAGTGAAAGGTTCAGGCATGGCCAAATGGCCAGCCCCCAAAACATGATCACAGGATCAAAAATACAATCCAGGATGTCAAATACAATAGTAAAAAGTCCTATTTATACTAAACTAGTTACTAGGGTTTACAGAAGTAAGTAATTGATGCATAAATCCACTTCCGGGGCCCACTTGGTGTGTGCTTGGGCTGAGCTTGAATGTTACACGTGCAGAGGCTCTTTCTGAAGTTGAACGCCAGGTTGTAACGTGTTTCTGGCGTTCAACTCTGGTTCGTGACGTGTTTCTAGTGTTTAACTCCAGACAGCAGCGTAAAACTGGCGTTCAACGCCCTTTTACGTCATCTAAACTCGGCCAAAGTATAAACTATTATATATTGCTGGAAAGCCCTGGACGTCTACTTTCCAACGCAACTGGAAGCGCGCCATTTTGAGTTCTGTAGCTCCAGAAAATCCACTTTGAGTATAGGGAGGTCAGAATCCAACAGCATCAGCAGTCCTTCTTCAACCTCTAAATCTGATTTTTGCTCAAGTCCCTCAATTTCAGCTAGAAAGTACCTGAAATCACAGAAAAATACACAAACTCATAGTAAAGTCCAGAAATGTGAATTTAACATAAAAAACTAATAAAAACATCCCTAAAAGTAACTAGATCCTACTAAAAACATACTAAAAACAATGCCAAAAGCGTATAAATTATCCGCTCATCAGTCTCATTACCAAATAGCTTGGCATTTAGCTTCATGATTGCTCTAAGGTACTTAGCAACTTGTTCTTCAGTAACATCTTCATCCTCTTCAGAGGAAGAATACTCATCAGAGCTCATGAATGGAAAAAGTAAATTCAATGGAATCTCTATGGTCTCAGTGTGAGCCTCAGATTCCCATGGTTCCTCCTTAGGGAACTCCTTGGAGGCCAGTGGACATCCATTGAGGTCTTCCTTAGTGTAGATCACTGCCTCTTCCTCCTCTCCAGGTTCGGCCGTGTGGGTTATGTTGATGGCCTTGCACTCTCCTTTTGGATTCTCTTCTGTATTGCTTGGAAGAGTACTAGGAGGGAGTTCAGTAACTTTCTTGCTCAGCTGACCCACTTGTGCCTCCAAATTTCTAATGGAGGACCTTGTTTCAGTCATGAAACTTTGAGTGGTTTTAATTAGATCAGAGACTACAGTTGCTAAGTCAGAGTGGCTCTGCTTAGAATTCTCTGTCTGTTACTGAGAAGATGATGGAAAAGGCTTGCTATTGCTAAACCTATTTCTTCCACCATTATTGTTGTTGAAGCCTTGTTGAGGCCTCTAGTGATCCTTCCATGAGAGGTTTGGATGATTTCTCCATGAAGGATTATAGGTGCTTCCATAGGGTTCTCCCATGTAATTCACCTCTTCCATTGCTGGGTTCTCAGGATCATAAGCTTCTTCTTCAGATGAAGCTTCTTTGGTACTGCCTATTGCTGCTTGCATTCCAGACAGACTCTGAGAAATCATATTGACTTGTTGAGTCAATATTTTGTTCTGAGCCAATATGGCATTCAGAGTATCAATCTCAAGAACTCCTTTCTTCTGATTTGTCCCATTATTCACAGGATTCCTTTCAGAAGTGTACATGAATTGGTTATTTGCAACCATTTTAATGAGTTCCTGAGCTTCTGTAGGCATCTTCTTCAGATGAAGAGATCCTCCAGCAGAGCTGTCCAATGACATCTTGGACAATTCAGATAGACCATCATAGAAAATACCTATGATGCTCCATTCTGAAAGCATGTCAGAAGGACACCTTCTGATCAATTGCTTGTATCTTTCCCAGGCTTCATAGAGGGATTCACCTTCCTTCTGTCTGAAGGTTTGGACTTTCACTCTAAGCTTGCTCAATTTTTTAGGTGGAAAGAATTTTGCCAAGAAGGCATTAACTAGCTTTTCCCAAGAGTTCAGGCTTTCTTTAGGTTGTGAATCCAACCATGTTCTAGCTCTGTCTCTTACAGCAAAGGGAAAAAGCATAAGTCTATAGGCCTCGGGATCAACCCCATTAGTCTTGACAGTGTCACAGATTTGCAAGAATTCAGCTAAGAATTGATGAGAATCTTCTAATGGAAGTCCATGAAACTTGCAATTCTGTTGCATTAGAGAAACTAATTGAGGCTTAAGCTCAAAGTTGATTGTTCCAATGGCAGGGATTGAGATGCTTCTCCCATAGAAGTCAGGAGTAGGTGCAGTAAAGTCACCAAGCACCTTCCTTGCATTGTTAGCATTGTTGTTGTTTTCGGCTGCCATGGCTTCTTCTTGTTTGAAAAGTTCTGTTAGGTCCTCTATAGAGAGTTGTACTTTAGCTTCTCTGAGCTTTCTCTTCAAGGTCCTTTCAGGTTCAGGATCAGCTTCAACAAGAATGCCCTTGTCCTTGCTCCTGCTCATATTGAAAGAGAGGAGAAGAAAATATGGAATCCTCTATGTCACAGTATAAAGATTCCTTGAGGTGTCAGAGGTAAAGAAGAATAGAAGGAGAAGGTAGAAAAGAAAGAATTCGAACTTATCAAGAGGGATAGATTTCGAATTGTACATTGAGGAGGAGTGTTAGTCTATAAATAGAAGGATGTGAGAAGAGGGGAAGAATTTTCGAAAATAAAGTAAAAAGATTTTGAAATAATTAAGAGAAATTTTGAAAATCTGGTAAATGATTTTCGAAAACTAAGATTGGGAAAGAAATTAAGTGATTTTTGAAAAAGATTTTGAAATTAGAAATAAAAAAGATATGATTGAAACTTAATTTTGAAAAAGATGTGATTGAAAAGACATGATTGAGAAGATATGATTGAGAATCAAATTTAAAAGAAGAAAGTTTTTAAAATTAAAGTTGATTACTTGACCAACAAGAAATTAAAAGATATGATTCTAGAATTAAAACTTTTGATCCTTTCTTAATAGGCAAGTAACAACTTGAAAATTTTGAATTAAATCACTAATTGTAGCAAGGATTTTCGAAAATAGTAATAAATAAAAAAAATTGAAAAGAAATTGATTTTGAAAAGATATGATTGAAAAAATATGATTTGAAAAAAAATTGATTTTGAAAAATTATGAAAACTTGAAAAAGATTTGAATTAAAAACAAAATCTTCCCTCTAATGTCCTCCTGGCGTTAAACGCCCAGAATGGCATCCATTCTGGCGTTTAACACCCAAAATGCTACCTTTTTGGGTGTTTAACGCCCAGCCAGGCACCCTGGCTGGCGTTTAAACTCCAGTTTTCCTTCTTCACTGGGCGTTTTGAACGCCCAGTTTTTTCTGTGTAATTTCTCTGCTGAATGTTCTGAATCTTCAATTCTCTGTGTTATTGACTTGAAAAGACACAATTTTAAAATTTTTTTTTGAATTTTTAATGATGAGAAACAATAAAAAATGCAACTAAGATCAAATAAACAATGCATGCAAGACACCAAACTTAGAAGTTTGTGTACTAAGGACTATAACAATTTGAAAATGTATGTAAGAAACAACAAAAGACACAAAATAAGAGAAATTAAAGATCAGATCACTGAAATCATCAAGAACAACTTGAAGATCAATGAAGAACATAATGCATATATTTGAAAAATGCAAGAAGAATAAAGACATGCAACTGACACCAAGCTTAAAAATTGACACTTGACTTAAACAAGAAACATAAAATATTTTTTGTTTTTATGATTTTATAAATTTTTTTGTGATTTTTCGAAAATTATATGGAAAAAGAGAAAAAGGACTTCAAAATTCTTAATGAGAATTCCAGGAATCATGCAATGTTAGTCTAAAACTCCGGTCCAGGAATTAGACATGGCTTACTAGTCAGCCAAGCTTTCAGTGAAAGCTTCAGTCCAAAACACTAGACATGGCCAATGGCCAGCCAAGCTTTAGCAAATCATTACGTTCAACAGCAAGATTGATAGAAATCAACAAGCCCTTGTGATGATAAGTTGAAACCTCGGTCCAAAAGATTAGACATGGCTTCTCAGCCAGCCAGACTTCAACAAATCATCATGAAACTCTAGAATTCATTCTTAAAAACTCTGAAGAACAAAATAGAAATACATTTTTTTTTGAAATTTTTCGAAAATTAAAAGGTAAAAATCTTAAACATAAAATAAAATTACATAATCTGAGCAACAAGATGAACCGTCAGTTATCCAAACTCGAACAATCTCTAGCAACGACGCAAAAAACTTGGTGCACGAAATTGTGATCATCAATGGCGCCAACAACTTGGTACGCACAATTGTAATCTCAACTCTTTATCACAACTCCACACAACTAACCAGCAAGTGCACTGGGTCGTCCAAGTAATAAACCTTACGTGAGTAAGGGTCGATCCCACGGAGATTGTCGGCTTGAAGTAAGCTATAGTCATCTTGTAAATCTCAGTCAGGCGGATTCAAATGGTTATGGAGAATTGATAATTAAAAGATGAATAAAACATAAAATAAAGATAGAGATACTTATGTAATTCATTGGTAGGAATATCAGATAAGCGTATGAAGATGCTTTATTCCTTCTGAACTTCTGCTTTCCTATTGCCTTCTTCCAATCATTCATACTTCTTTCCATGGCAAGCTTTATGTTGAGCATCATTGTTGTCAATGGCTACATCACTGTTGATCCTTTTGCGTCTGTCACTACGCCCAACACTCGCAAGTTTGAAACTTGTCACAGTCATCCCTTTCCAGATCCTACTCGGAATACCACAGACAAGGTTTAGACTTTCCGGATCTCAGGAATGGCTGCCAATAATTCTAGCCTATACCACGAAGGTTCCAATCTTAGATTAGAAACCCAAGAGATATACATTCAAGCTTGTTTGCATGTAGAACGGAAGTGGTTGTCAGGCACGCGTTCATAGGTGAGAATGGTGATGAGTGTCACGGATCATCACATTCGTCAGGTTGAAGAACAAGTGTATATCTTAGAGAAGAAGTAGGCGTGAATTGAATAGAAAAACAATAGTACTTTGCATTAATTCATGAGGAACAGCAGAGCTCTACACCTTAATCTATAGTGTGTAGAAACTCTACCGTTGAAAATACATAAGAACAAAAGGTCTAGGCATGGCCGAATGGCCAGCCTCCCAAAGCGTGAACATACAAGTTCCAAGATGAAAAGTATGATCCCGTGTCTAAAATACAATAGCAAAAGGTCCTATTTGTAGAAAACTAGTAACCTAGGGTTTACAAAAATGAGTAAATGATGCAGAATCTACTTCCGGCCCACTTGGTGTGTACTTGGGCTGAGCATTGAAGCTTTCACATGTAGAGACTTTTCTTGGAGTTAAACGCTAGCTTTTGTGCCAGTTTGGGCGTTTAACTCCAGCTTTTATGTCAGTTCCGGCGTTTTGACGCCAGAATTTCTATGCTGACTTGGAACGCCGGTTTGGGCCATCAAATCTCGGGCAAAGTATGGACTATTATATATTGCTGGAAAGCCCAGGATGTCTACTTTCCAACTCAATTGAAAGCGCGCCAATTAGGCTTCTGTAGCTCCAGGAAATCCACTTCGAGTGCAGGGAGATCAGAATCCAACAGCATCTGCAGTCCTTTTTCAGCCTCTGAATCAGATTTTTGCTCAGGTCCCTCAATTTCAGCCAGAAAATACCTGAAATCATACAAAAACACACAAACTCATAGTAAAGTCTAGAAAAGTGAATTTTAAATAAAAACTAATAAAAATATAATAAAAACTAACTAAAATATACTAAAAACATACTAAAAACAATGCCAAAAAGCGTATAAATTATTCGCTCATCAGTACTCTATTTAGATTTATAGTTGCTTATGTTAATCCTAATTCTAGCTACTTCTGTACCGTATCTTTTCCTACAGATTGAGATTTCTATTTTGTTATGAAAGTGAATGATCGGTTAAGATGGATATTGGTTAGGGTTGCTGTTGATGATGATGACTCTATCATCTACTTGGTCTGTTTGATTCTTGGTCTGTTTGATTCGAAATCCTTCTGGGGTAGGCATGTCAGGGTTTTCAGTTCATTTAATTTAAATGTTTTTTAAATCTGTTATTTCTGAATTTCATATTGCATTTTCGGTCTGATGAGCGGATAATTTTTACGCTTTTTGGCACTGTTTTTAGTATATTTTTAGTATATTTTAGTTAGCTTTTATTATATTTTTATTAGTTTTTATTTAAAATTCACTTTTCTAGACTTTACTATGAGTTTGTGTATTTTTATATGATTTCAAGTATTTTCTGGCTAAAATTGAGGGACCTGAGCAAAAATCTGATTCAGAGGCTGAAAAAGGACTGCAGATGCTGTTGGATTCTGACCTCCCTGCACTCGAAGTAGATTTTCTGGAGCTACAGAAGCCCAATTGGTGCGCTCTCAATTGCGTTAGAAAGTAGACATCCTGGGCTTTCCAGAAATATATAATAGTCTATACTTTGCCCGAGATTTGATGGCCCAAACCGGCGTTCCAAGTCAGCATAGAAATTCTGGCGTCAAAACGCCAGAACTGGCATAAAAGCTGGAGTTAAATGCCCAAACTGGCACAAAAGCTAGCGTTTAACTCCAAGAAAAGTCTCTACACATGAAAGCTTCAATGCTCAGCCCAAGCACACACCAAGTGGGCACCGGAAGTGGATTTTTACACTAAACATCCTAGCTTACTCGTTTTCTGTAACCCTAGGTCACTAGTCTATTATAAAAACTACTTTTAGTGATTCATCTTGTACCTCATGACATTCTACACGTTTCATATTGTATCTTCTACGGCATGAGTCTCTAAACCCCATTGTTGGGGGTGAGGAGCTCTGCTGTTCTTCATGAATTAATGTAATTACTACTGTTTTCCATTCTATCACGCTTGCTTCTATTCTAAGATATTTATTCGCACTTCAACCTGATAAATGTGATGATCCGTGACAATCATCATCAGTCTCACCTATGAACGCGTGCCTGACAACCACCTCCGTTCTACATGCAATCAAGCTTGAATGTGTATCTCTTGGGTTTCTAATCTAAGATTGGAACCTTCGTGGTATAGGCTAGAATTACTGGCGGCCATTCCCGAGATCCCGAAAGTCTAAACCTTGTCTGTGGTATTCCGAGTAGGATCTGGGAAGGGATGACCGTGATGAGCTTCAAACTCGCGAGTGTTGGGCGTGTGACAGACGCAAAAGGATCAATGGATCCTATTCCAACATGATCGAGAACCAACAGCTGATTAGCCGTGCGGTGACAGCGCATTTGGAACATTTTCACTGAGAGGACGGGAAGTAGCCATTGACAACGGTGATGCCCAACATAAAGCTTTCCATGGAAGGAGCCTTGCGTGCATGAAGAAGAAGACAGTAGGAAAGCAGAGATTCAGAAAATAAAGCATCTCCAAAACCTCAACCTGTTCTCCATTACTGCAAAACAAGTATTTATTTCATGTTCTTTTATTTTTTACAATTAAATCTGAGAATTATTGATATTCTGACTAAGAGTTACAAGATAACCATAGCTTGCTTCAAGCCGACAATCTCCGTGGGATCGACCCTTACTCATGTATGGTATTACTTGGACGACCCAGTGCACTTGCTGGTTAGTTGTGCGGAATTGCAAAAGTGTGATTGTGATTTCGTTCACCAAGTTTTTGGCGCCGTTGCCGGGGATTGTTCGAGTTTGGACAACTGACGGTTTATCTTGTTGCTTAGATTAGGAATATTTTATTTTTTGTTGGTTTAGAGTCTTTTATTTGAGTTTAGTTTCATATTTTAAGTTGGTGTCAATTGCATGCTTTTACTTTCTTTTAATTTTTCGAATTTACATACTCTTAGTTGTTTCTTGATCTTTAAAAATTCTAAGTTTGGTGTCTTCTTTGTGTTTTCCTTTAATTTTTCGAAAATTTGTGTTTGATTTTCTAAAAATTTTAAGTTTGGTGTGTTTTTGTGCTTTTATTTACTTAAAAATTTTTCAAAAATTTGTTCTTGGTGTTCATCTTGATCTTCAAAGTGTTCTTGGTGTTCATCTTGACATTCAAAGTTTTCTTGTTTGTTCTCTTTATTTTGATCTAAAATTTCTGAGTTTAGTGTCATTTTGTTGTTTTTCTCTTTCCTCATTAAAATTCAAAAATAAAAAAATTTCTTTTCCTTATTTTACTCATAAATTTCAAAATTTTGCATTAAATTAGTCAAAGATTTTCAAAATCATATCTTTTTTTAGTCAAGTCAAAATTCTAATTTCAAAAATTGATCTTTTGAAATATTTTTCAAAAATCAAATCTTTTTAATTTCTTCAATCATATCTTTTTTTTTATTAAATTGCAATCATATCTTCTCAATCATATCTTTTTAAAGATAATTTTCAATCATATCTTTTTGATTGCTAATTTTCAAAATCTTTTTAATCAATTAATTAATTTAGTTTTCAATTTGCTTTTATTTTCTTCTAATTTTTGAAAGTTCTATTTTAAATTCCATTTATTTTGTTTTATTTTTTTTTTCTTTTTTCGGTTACTTTTAATTAAAAAAATAATAAAATAATAATAATAATAAAAAAAATTTTAAAATATAATTTAATTGCAATTCATATCAATTTCCTTTCCTCCATCATGGACATAAGTGGAAGTGAACAGTCTAGAAAGACTCTGGGATCATATGCTAACCCCATTACAGCTGCATATGGGAGTAGCATCTGTATACCTCCCATCAAGACAAGCAGTTTTGAGCTAAATTCTCAGCTCATTATCATGGTGCAGCAAAATTGCCAGTATTCTGGTCTTCCACAGGAAGAACCTACTGAGTTTCTGGCACAGTTCTTACAAATTGCTAACACAGTACGTGATAAAGAAGTGGATCAGAATGTCTACAGATTATTATTGTTTCCATTTGCTGTAAAAGATCAAGCTAAGAGGTGGTTAAATAACCAACCCACAGCAAGCATAAAAACATGGAGACAGTTATCAGACAAATTCCTGAATCAATTTTAGCCTCCAAAAAGGATGACACAGCTAAGGCTGGACATCCAAGGCTTTAAACAAGAGGATCATGAATCCCTTTATAATGCCTGGGAGAGGTATAGAGGGATGCTGAGAAAATGCCCCTCTGAAATATTTTTAAAGTGGGTACAGTTAGATATCTTCTACTATGGGCTTACAGAAAAAGCTCAGATGTCTCTAGACCACTCAGCTGGTGGATCTATACACATGAGGAAGACGATTGAAGAGGCTCAAGAACTCATAGATACGGTTGCTAGAAATTAGTATATGTACTCAAGTAGTGAATCCTCTATAAAAGAAGAGGCTAGGGCAGTAACTACTGATCCTAATCCTCAAGAACAAATTATTGAACTTAATCAGCAATTACTCCTTGTGACAAAACAATTAGCAGAATTTAAAGATATGCTCCAAGACATTAAAAATGCTAACAAGAATATGGAAGCACAATTGAATCAGACAAGACAGCAGCTATCTAAACAGATAACAGAAGAATGCCAAGCTGTCCAATTAAGGAGCGGGAAGACATTAAATAAATCAGCTCAAAGTAACAGAAAGCCAAGAAAGGAACAACTGACAGAGGATGACCAAACCACTGCCTAAAATCCCTCTGAGGACAGCAAGAGAACAGAGAGGAATGATTCTGGCATTCAAACGCCAGAAAAGGGTGAAAAATTGGCGTCAAACGCCCATCCCTTGCCCAGCTCTGGCGTTCAAACGCCAATGAGGGATCAGACACCTGCAAGTGCTGATAGCAACCCCTCTAAGAAGGCTTCTCCAACCACCTCTGTAGGGAATAAACCTACAGCAACTAAGGTTGAAGAATATAAAGCCAAGATGCCTTATCCTCAGAAACTCTGCCAAGCGGAGCAGGATAAACAATTTGCCCGCTTTGCAGACTATCTCAGGACTCTTGAGATAAATATCCCGTTTACAGAGGCACTTGAGCAAATGCCCTCTTATGCTAAGTTCATGAAAGAGATCTTAAGTCATAAGAAGGATTGGAGAGAAACTGAAAAGGTGTTTCTCACTGAAGAATGCAGTGCAGTCATTCTGAAATGCTTACCAGAGAAGCTTCAAGATCCAGGAAGCTTTATGATACCATGCACATTAGAGGGTGCTTGCACCAAGACAGCTCTATGTGACCTTGGAGCAAGTATCAACCTAATACCTGCATCCACTATCAGAAAGCTTGGCTTGACTGAAGAAGTCAAACTAACCCGGATATGTCTTCAACTTGCTGATGGCTCCATTAAATATCCATCAGGCATAATTGAGGACATGATTGTCAAGGTTGGGCTATTTGTCTTTCCCACTGACTTTGTAGTGCTGGAAATAGAGGTACACAAGAGTGCAACTCTCATTTTAGGAAGGCTTTTCCTAGCAACTGGACGAACTCTTATTGATGTACAAAAGGGGGAAGTGACCCTGAGAGTCAATGAGGATGAGTTCAAGTTAAATGCTGTCAAAGCTATGCAGCATCCAGACACATCAGATGACTGCATAAGCACTGATATTATTGACTCTTTGGTGGAAGAGATCAATATGGCTGAAAGTCTTGAATCAGAGCTAGAGGACATCTTTAAAGATGTTCAGCCTGGTCTGGAGGAATCAGAGAAAATAAAAGAACCTCTGAAAATTCCTCAGGAAGAGGATAAGCCTCCTAAACCCGAGCTCAAACCACTACCACCATCCCTGAAATATGTATTTCTGGAAAAAGGTGACACTTTTCTAGTGATCATAAGCTCTGCTTTAAATCCACAGGAAGAGAAAGCACTAATTCAAGTGCTAAGGACACACAAGACAGCTCTTGGGTGGTCCATAAGTGATCTTAAGGGCATTAGCCCAGCAAGATGCATGCACAAGATCCTATTGGAGAATGATGCTAAGCCAGTGGTTCAACCATAGAGGCAGCTAAATCCAGCCATGAAAGAGGTGGTGCAGAAAGAGGTCACTAAGTTACTAGAGGCTGGGATTATTTATCCTATTTTTGATAGCCCTTGGGTAAGCCCTGTCCAAGTTATACCCAAAAAGGGAGGCATGACAGTGGTTCACAATGAAAAGAATGAACTGGTTCCTATAAGAACAGTTACAGAGTGGCGTATGTGTATTGACTACAGAAGGCTTAATACAGCCACCAGAGAGGATCATTTTTCTTTACCATTCATAGACCAGATGCTAGAGAGACTAGCAGGTCATGACTATTACTACTTTTTGGATGGCTATTCAGGCTACAACCAAATTGCAGTAGATCCTCAAGACCAAGAGAAAACAATATTCACATGTCCCTCTGGCGTATTTGCTTACAGAAGGATGCCTTTTGGTCTGTGCAATGCACCTGCAACCTTTCAGAGGTGATGCTCTCTATCTTCTCTGATATGGTAGAAAAATTTTTGGAAGTCTTCATGGATGACTTTTCAGTATTTGGAGACTCATTCAGCTCCTGTCTTGACCATTTAGCACTTGTTCTGAAAAGATGCCAAGAGACCAACCTAGTTTTAAACTGGGAAAAATGCCACTTTATGGTGACTGAGGGAATTGTCCTTGGGCATAAAATTTCAAACAAGGGAATAGAAGTGGATCAAGCTAAAGTGGAGGTAATTGAAAAATTGCCACCACCTGCCAATGTTAAGGCAATCAGAAGCTTTCTGGGGCATGCAGGATTCTATAGGAGGTTTATAAAGGATTTTTCAAAAATTGCAAAACCTCTGAGCAATCTGCTAGCTACTGACATGCCATTTGTGTTTGACACAGAGTGTCTGCAGGCGTTTGAGACCCTGAAAGCTAAGCTGGTCACAGCACCGGTCATCTCTGCACCAAACTGGACATTACCATTCGAACTAATATGTGATGTCAGTGACCATGCCATTGGTGTAGTGTTGGGACAGAGGTATAACAAGCTTCTGCACGTCATTTACTATGCTAGCCGTGTTTTAAATGATGCACAGAAGAATTACACAACCACAGAAAAAGAGTTACTTACAGTGGTTTATGCCATTGACAAGTTTAGATCCTATTTAGTAGGTTCAAAAGTGATTCTGTATACTGACCATGCTACTCTTAAATACCTACTCACAAAGCAGGATTCAAAACCCAGACTCATAAGATGGGTGTTGCTTCTGCAAGAGTTTGATATAGAAATAAGAGAAGAAAAAGGACAGAGAACCAGGTAGCTGATCACCTGTCCTGAATAGAACCAGTAGCAGGGGCGTCCCTTCCTCCTACTGAGATCTCTGAGACCTTTCCGGATGAGCAACTCTTTGCCATTCAGGAAGCACCATGGTTTGCAAACATTGCAAACTATAAAGCTATGAGGTTCATACCCAATGATACAGCAGGGTACAAAGAAAAAAACTAATTTCTGATGTAAACTACTACCTATGGGATGAGCCATACATCTTTAAAAGATGTGCAGACGGAATGATCCGCAGATATGTACCTAGAGAGGAGGCACAGAAGATCCTGTGGCATTGCCATAGATTACAATATGGAGGACATTTTGGAGGTGAGCGAACAGCCAATAAGGTCTTCCAATGTGGCTTCTACTGGCCTACTATCTATAAAGATGCCCGAGAGTTTGTGCGTAACTGTGACAGTTGCCAAAGAGCTGGTAACCTACCTCATGGTTATGCCATGCCTCAACAAAGGATCTTAGAGATTGAGTTGTTTGATGTGTGGGGCATTGACTTCATGGGTCCTTTCCCACCATCATACTCAAACACTTATATTCTGGTGGCTGTAGACTACGTATCTAAATGGGTAGAAGCAATTGCCACACCCACTAATAATACTAAGACTGTGCTGAAGTTCCTCCAGAAACATATTTTCAGCAGATTTGGTGTTCCCAGAGTACTAATCAGTGATGGGGGCACTCATTTCTGCAATAAACAACTTTACTCTGCTATGGTCAGATATGGAATTAGCCATAAAGTGGCAACTCCGTATCATCCACAGACAAATGGGCAGGCTGAAGTCTCTAACAGAGAACTAAAGAGAATCTTGGAACGGACTGTAATTGCCCGTAGAAAGGATTGGGCAAAGAGCTTGGATGATGCTCTATGGGCATACAGAACAGCATTCAAGACTCCTATAGGAACCTCTCCATACCAGCTTGTGTATGGTAAGGCCTGTCATCTGCCCATGGAACTGGAACATAAGACCTACTGGGCAACCAGATTCCTAAACCTGGATTCTAAGTTAGCTGGAGAGAAAAGATTGCTCCAGCTGAACGAGCTAGAGGAATTCAGACTCAATGCTTTTGAAAATGCAAAAAATTTATAAGGAGAAAGAAAAAAGGTGGCATGACAAGAAACTGTCATCTAGAGTCTTTGAACCAGGACAGAAGGTTCTGTTGTTTAACTATAGGCTCAAATTATTTCCCGGGAAATTAAAATCCCGGTGGAGGAGACCATATGTGATTACAGGTGTGTCACCATATGGATATGTTGAGCTTCAGGATTTTGACTCTGATAAAAAGTTCATTGTTAATGGACTGAGAATCAAACATTATCTTGAAAGCAATTTTGAGCAAGAATGCTCAAAACTGAGGCTTGGATAAAGCTCAGTCAAGGTCCAGCTAAAGACAATAAAGAAGCGCTTGTTGGGAGGCAACCCAATTTTATTATATCTATTTATTTTCTATTGTTATTTTATGTTTCCTGTAGGTTGATGATCATGTGAAGTCACAAAAATAACTGAAAAAGCAAAAATAGAATGAAAAATAGTATTAAAAATAGCACACCCTAGAGGAGAAGCTTACTGGTGTTTAAACGCCAGTAAGGGTAGCAGAATGGGCGTTAAACGCCCAGTCTGGCACCATTCTGGGCGTTTAACGCCAGAAAGGGGGCACAGAGCTGGTGTTTAACGCCTAAAAAGGGCAAAAAGCTGGCGTTAAACACCAGAAATGGGCAGCAATCTGGCGTTTAACGCCAGGATTGGCAGCAAAGGGCGTTTTGCAAGCCTAATTGGTGCAGGGATGAGAAATCCTTGACACCTCAGGATCTGTGGACCCCACAGGATCCCCACCAACCTCAATTCACTCTCTCTTCTTCACACCTTTTCATAATACTCTTCCCCAAATACCCTTCATCTTCACACATCTTAAACACTACTTCACCCCCTTGGCCGAAACACTAACCCCCTCCATCTCCTCTATTTCTTCTTCCTCTACTCTCTTCTTTCTTCTTTTTGCTTGGGGACGAGCAAACATTCTAAGTTTGGTGTGGTAAAAGCTAAAGCTTTTTATTTTTCCATAACTATTTATGGCACCAAAGGCCGGAGAAACCTCTAGAAAGAGGAAAGGGAAGGCAAAAGCTTTCACCTCCCTAGGAGAATTAAGTTCCAATATGGGACAACTAAGGGTGGAACACCAAGAGCATCCCATTCTCCTTCATGAAATTAGAGAAGATCAAAGAATCATGAGAGAGGAGCAACAAAGGCAAGGAAGAGACATTGAGGAGCTCAAGCACTCCATAAGATCTTCAAGAGGAAGAACAAGCCGTCATCACTAAGGTGGACCCGTTCTTTAATTCCCTTGTTCTTTATTTTCTGTTTTTCAAATTGTTATGCTTTATGTTTATCTATGTTTGTGTTTTTATTACATGATTAGTAGTATCTTAGTGTCATGCCTTAAAGCTATGAATCTATCACCTTTCTTAAATAAAAAGTGTTTTTAATTAAAAAAGAAAAAGAAGTGCATGAATTTCGAATTTTAAAACAGCTTAATTATTTTGATGTGGTGGCAATACTTTTGTTTTTCTGAATGAATGCTTGAACAGTGCATATGTTTGAATTTGTTATTTATGAATGTTAAAATTGTTGGCTCTTGAAAGAATGATGGAAAAGGAGAAGTGTTATTGATAATCTGAAAAATCAAAAAAATTAATTCTTGAAGTAAGAAAAAGCAGTGAATAGAAAAAAAAAGAGAGGATGATATGCGAAAAAAAAGAGAAGAAAAAGAAAGAGAAAGCAAGCAGAAGAAGCCAATAGCCCTTTAAACCAAAAGGCAAGGGTAATAAAAAGGATCCAAGGCTTTGAGCATCAGTGGATAGGAGGGCCCTCAGGAATAAAATCCTGGCCTAAGCAGCTAAACCAAGCTGTCCTTAACCATGTGCTTATGGCGTGAAGGTGTCAAGTGAAAACTTGAGACTGAGCGGTTAAAGTCGTGGTCCAGAGTAAAAAAGAGTGTGCTTAAGAGCTCTGGACACCTTTAATTGGGGACTTTAGCAAAGCTGAGTCACAATCTGAAAAGGTTCACCCAGTTACGTGTCTGTGGCATTTATGTATCCGGTGGTAACACTGGAAAACAAAATGCTTAGGGTCACGGCCAAGACTCATAAAGTAGCTGTGTTCAAAAATCAACATACTTAACTAGGAGAATCAATAACACTATCAGGATTCTGAGTTCCTATAGAAGCCAATCAATCTGAACTTCAAAGGATAAAGTGAGATGCCAAAACTATTCAGAGGCAAAAAGCTAAAAGCCCCGCTCATCTAATTAATGCTGATCTTCATAAATGTTTTTGGAATTCATTGTATATTCTCTTCTTTTTATCCTATTTGATTTTCAGTTGCTTGGGGACAAGCAACAATTTAAGTTTGGTGTTGTGATGAGCGGATAATTTATACGCTTTTTGGCACTGTTTTTAGTATGTTTTAAGTATATTTTAGTTAGTTTTTATTATATTTTTATTAGTTTTTATTTAAAATTCACTTTTCTGGACTTTACTATGAGTTTGTGTGTTTTTATGTGATTTCAGGTATTTTCTGGCTGAAATTGAGGGACCTGAGCAAAAATTTGATTCAGAGGCTGAAAAAGGACTGCAGATGCTGTTGGATTCTGACCTCCCTGCACTCGAAGTGGATTTCCGGAGCTACAGAAGCTTAATTGGTGCACTCTCAATTGCGTTGGAATGTAGACATCCTGGGCTTTCCAGCAATATATAATAGTTCATACTTTGCCCGAGATTTGATGGCCCAAACTGGGGTTCCAAGTCAGCATAGAAATTCTGGCATCAAAACGCCAGAACTGGCATAAAAGTTGGAGTTAAACGCCCAAACTGGCACAAAAGCTGGCGTTTAAGTCCAAGAAAAGTCTCTACACATGAAAGCTTCAATGCTCAGCCCAAGCACACACCAAGTGGGCCCCGGAAGTGGATTTTTATACTAAACATCCTAGCTTACTCGTTTTCTGTAACCCTAGGTCACTAGTCTATTATAAAAACTACTTTTAGTGATTCATCTTGTACCTCATGATATTCTACACGTTTCATATTGTATCTTCTATGGCATGAGTCTCTAAACCCCATTGTTGGGGGTGAGGAGCTCTGCTATTCTTCATGAATTAATGTAATTACTACTGTTTTCCATTCTATCACGCTTGCTTCTATTCTAAGATATTCATTCGCACTTCAACCTGATGAATGTGATGATCCGTGACAATCATCAGTCTCACCTATGAACGCGTGCCTGACAACCACCTCCGTTCTACATGCAATCAAGCTTGAATGTGTATCTCTTGGGTTTCTAATCTAAGATTGGAACCTTCGTGGTATAGGCTAGAATTACTGGCGGCCATTCCTGAGATCCGAAAAGTCTAAACCTTGTCTGTGGTATTCCGAGTAGGATCTGGGAAGGGATGACCGTGACGAGCTTCAAACTCGTGAGTGTTGGGCGTGTGACAGACGCAAAAGGATCAATGGATCCAATTCCAACATGATCAAGAACCAACAGCTGATTAGCCGTGCGGTGACAGCGCATTTTGGAACATTTTCACTGAGAGGACGGGAAGTAGCCATTGACAACGGTGATGCCCAACATAAAGCTTGCCATGGAAGGTGTAAGACCCAGAACCTTTAAAAAGTATTTTTATGATCAAGTCTCAAATCATATGGTTATTTATAGCCTTAATTTCAGAAATTATTTTATTAAAGGTAATTAAGGCAAGTTTCGATTTATTGAATTTGAGATAAGTTATGATTATTATCCAATTTTATAATTATTGGATTATTTTCTATATTTGAATTATAAAATTGATAGTTATGAAATAATAAAGATTTTATACGATTTGGATTAGATAAGTAATATTTTAAATATTACTATTGCTATTTTGGAAAATGAAGAAATCAAGTATATTATTTCTAATTATTTGGCTGGGACATTTTATTGAGAATAATTTGTGAAATTGATGAGCAAATAGTATTTTTATACATTATTATTGTTGGGTTAAAATTCATTTCTAGTTACTACTATATTGTCACTATTTTCATTTAAAATTACAAAAGTAACCCTAACCCTAATTTTTGAAAATGAAACCCTAACCCTGAAAACCCTAAACCGACCCGTTTCACCCAGTTCCCTAATGCTACAGCAGCAGCAGCTGCTGCCCCTCTCTACCCTATACACACAAACACACGCACACATTGAGACCCAAGGGGGAGAAAGAAAACAAAATAGAGGGAGAAAAGGGAAAGAGTTCGCTGGCGGGGAGGTGAGGAGAGCGACGCAGCCGCCGAGCCCATCACCATGCCGATCGTCTTCATCGCCGCTAGCTGAAGAGAGATGTGATGGAGAGGGAGGGTCTGCGGACGGAGGTGTCGCCGTCCCCCTGAGGCCGCATTGTCGCCACTGCTTCTCCCAACGACGCTGCTGCACGACCCAGAGGAACTCGTCTCCGTTGGAACTGCCGCACCTAATCCACCCGCGCCGCCGTCGCAGAGCATATTTGAGGCAAGGGAGAGGGTCATGATGGGGGAAAGGGTCGCACTGCCCAGTCGCCGGTCTGCTCGTCGCCAGCGTTGCCGCGAGCTTGCCGCCACCGTTGTGAAGGATCCGCCATTCCCTTGTTGCCGCTGGAGAGAGGGAGATCGGAACGAGTAAGGAGGAGGAGGGTTGTGTCCGCCACCATCTGAGCTCGCTGCTGTGGGTGATGGCAAGCTGAACTGGAGCCAGAAGAGTGTTCAGGCCGCCGTAGGTGCCGCTGCCAGACAAGGGAGTTACGTCTCCATGATACTGACCGCCGGGAGTCGTTCTGTGACTTCCGGGACCACCGGCAGAGCCTCTGGTTACTTCTGCCATGGCCGGAAAACTCTACCGGTAAGGGCTTTGAACTTGGTTTTCATTCGTTTAAGATTCCGGAAGCTTTATCGCCTCTGTATGTGGGTTTCAGTTACCAACGCCGGAGTCCGGTTGCCGCTGTCGTTTGAGGTGGCTGTCGGGCTGCCGCCGAACCAGTTCAGAGACCGCCATTGTTCGGTTCAGCCGTTCCTTCTTTGTTTTGGTAAGTAAGTATGTTTCGAAAAGCCTCGCGTTAGCATTTCGTTGTGTTTGGTTAATGAATATGAATTTTGGTAACGTGGGGTTGAGTCCTGATTATTGTATGTTGCGATTAGTGTCGCTGTGGTTATTGCGGATGTGGCTTGAAGCTGAGGTTGCGGTTGTTGATGATTTTGGGTTGAGGCAGAAAGGACTCTGTGATGCGTTTGAGTTATGGAATTTGCGTTTTAAGGTAGGGGCGCTTTCCGAAAACTATAGTTTATTATTGGAATTATTACATATGGATACTGATGTGAGATATGGTGTATTTAGTGATTGTATCTGCCTTATGTATTATTTGATTGAGTCGAATGATTATGGATGTTTGTTTGGCTGAATTGTTGTGCGGCTTTGTGAAATGTAATGTTTTGAAGTGATTCTTTAAAGATTTGAAATTTGAGTTTAATCCGTTGAGGATTGATTTGATTTGAGTCAATTATTTGATGATGTGAAAAGTCGAATGCACTTTTGAATTTAGCCTGGTTTACTTTAATTGACTTGATCTTGGACAAATGATTTGTTACTGAACCGTTTCTTTAAAGCTTTGAAAATGAGTTAAATCGGTTGATATTGATTTGTTGTATTTCTAATAAGGCAACTCCCAAAATATACTCTGTTTAGTGCTATTATGCTCTCTGCCATATCTCGGAGGTCTCAAACCTGCCCCATTATCGATGATCCTTGGGATTCTACTGACACATTGCCAAACTTGCCTACTACCCAGCCTCACAGGTGTCTCTTCTTGTTAAGTTTTATTCTTTCTGAACGAGTCTTTGTTATGCTGAAAAGGATGATCCATGTCGAGGAATCTTCGATGACAATCAAACCATGAATTTTTACCGCCGTTTAGCAACCAAAATGCCTTTGTATCCTCCATACAAATGGGATATGCGATTCTTCCTTGAGTGGACCAACCTGACAACATGCCGTATCCAGGAAAATCGTTAATGGTCCACATCAACAAGGCCTGCAGTTGAAAGTTTGTCTTCATCGAAATAAAATACGTTAATGGTCCCTTAAATATGTAGAATTCACAAGGTTTTGATCAATTAGAAACTAAAAAGCATTCACTTCAATAGAGTTAGGTAAAATAAATTGAAAATAAACATTGAAGTGACAATTTTGACCAAAAACTTTCTTTAAAGCCATTGAGGTGTTTTTGTAAGTACTTGGTATACAAGGAATTCTCCAATAAAGACTTTGCATAACCAGTTCCCAAGAATTTAGCTCAGTGAAATTAGATAGCAAGAAGTCTTTGCATTCAGCAACAAAAACAGCAGTAAACAGTAACTCATGCAACTAGACGATTGATCAATTGAGCTAGGTAACATGTCAAAGCAATGTCAAAGACAATGCTAAACACGTTCATTACAAAACTTTTGCTCAATTAACATCAATTATCAAGATTGAGCAAGTAGAAATCTTTCAACCAATTTCGGTAGCATAAAATTGGCAAAGTCAGCAACCATCCATGAATTTGACAAATCACTAAATCAGACAAGGATATCAGGTCAATTCATGAAGGAATCACATAACTTCAATATTAATTTAACAATAACACAACATGTCAATCAATAAATCAAACATTTTTCCTCAAGAATTTAGCAATTGTTCAATTAGTAGTTCATAGGAATTCAAACAAATAAGTGCACATGAGTTAAAATGGCAATTTCCAAAATAATCAACATGGGACAATGAATTCATTACCACTTAATCAAAAACATCAGAAAACTCCAAACACATTCAACAAATTCAAAAATTCCAAATATAAACACATAGTGGCAAAATAAACAGACCTAAATCCACTACAAACTATGTTCTACCTACCTAACAACCTAAATCAACTAAACATATGCAATTTAACTAAATGAATTAATCAAAATTAAACTAGCAGAAATTAAAAGGGAAGAATGAACTAACCTTGAAGCAGAGTAACTAAACAGAGGAAAAAGGGGAAGGGATTGTGGTTGGCACAGAACAGTGGTGGCCATTAGAGGAGTGTCGCCGGCGGCTATAAAGGTTGGAGGAAAAATGGAAAAGGGAGAAGAATGGTCGTGGTGAGAGAGAAGGAAGGTCGTGGTGGGTTTGGGATGCAAAGGGCAAAGGGAAGAAGCGATGATGGTGAACACCGGAAGTAAGGTGGATGGTGATGGTGAATTTGGTGGTGCTGTGAAAGAAGGGATGGAAGAGAGAAGAGGGAAAGAAAGGAAAGAGGAGCTCTTTTGTTTTTGTTTTTCTAAAGAGAGGGTTAGGGTTCGCACAAAGGTAAAGAGGTCTTTGAATTCCCGCGTATGCGGATAGGATGCACTGGATATAACGCGCATATGCGGCGAGCACATGTGCACGCGAGAATGCCAAAAATTAAGGGGTTGCGTACGCGAGTCAAGACACGCGACACGACCTATGGCTAGTGTTCCCTTATGTCGCGTACGCAAAACATGGTTGCGTACGCAACTTTGCCAAAATATATTGGGGTGCATACGCGAGAATATGCACGCGATGCGGCCGAATGCCACTGGTAGATGGTGCCGCATACGCGGATGGTTGCCGCGTACGTAGGAATGGCAAAATGGAGTGGTGCGTACGCGAGAGTATGGCTGTGTACGCGAGAGGTGAAAACTCTAAACTCTATAGGACTTCGATAAAACTCCACTATTTACACCCTACAACTAACTCTCAAACTCTAGACACTCAAACTCATTATCAAACTCACTAAAAAAAAAAAGAAAACTCAAAATTCAAATGGAAAGATGCTCAAAAAGAAAAACAAGAAAGATTAGAAGGTATTACCATGGTGGGTTGTCTCCTACCTAGCACTTTTCTTCAAAGTCCTTAAGTTGGACTTTGCATGAATTTATGAACTTTTCCGAGGTGCATCCATGAGAAGATACACCTCTAGCTCCTTCTTTGATTTATATCCATGTTGAAGCTTTCTTGCAATACCTACCTGTGTAAGGTCTATATTGCACTGCTTGACTGCCCAATATGCCTTATGCCCTACCTCAACCAGAAGGTGACATGCTTTACCATAGACGATCCGAAAGGGACTCATTCCTATCGGGGTCTTGTATTCCATCCGGTAAGCCCATAAAGCATCACTCAACCGAGAACTCAAATCCTTTTGCTGTGGGTTCACCACTTTCTCTAAAATTCTTTTGATCTCCCAGTTGGATACTTCAGCTTGATCATTGGTCTGAGGGTGGTAGGCAGTAGCAACTTTGTACATCACACCATATCTTTTCAGCAATGCCTCCACTTTTCTGTTGCAAAAATGAGTTCCTTAGTCACTCACAATTTCTCGTCGTGACCCATACTGGTAAACAATATTGTTTCTTATGAAAGAAACAACCGTGTTAGCGTCGTCAATCTGTGTTGGAATCACTTTCACCCACTTTGACACATAGTCAACAGCTAAAAGAATGTAAAGAAACCCATTTAAACTAGGAAAGGGCCCCATAAAGTTAATACCCCATACATCAAAGATTTCATAGAAAAGCACGGGTTACTGAGGCATCTGATCCTTTCGAGAGGTATTTCCAGATTTTTGACATTGGTGACAAACAAGGCAATATTGGTTTACATCTCTAAACAACGTTGGCCACCAGAATCCACAATCTAATACTTTCTTAGTAGTTCTTTGATGGCCAAAATGACCTCCACGTATGAGTGAAAACTTAAGTATGGACTGAAATTCTGCTTTTGAAACACACCTGTAGATTACTTGGTCTGCCCCACGTCTCTATAAATGAGGGTCATCCCAAATATAATATATGAAATCACTCCTTAATTTATCTCTTTGGTGTTTGAAAAAATTGGGAGAAAAGATCAGGGCGACCAAGTAATTAGCCATGGGAGCAAATCAACGGGTGCTACTAGAGATTGCTTGCAAGCTATCTAACGGAAATGAATCGTCTATAGAAAATGGATCCTATTTAATGTGCTCAAGGCGGATCAAATAATCCGTAACCTAGTTTCGGGATCCATTCATATCCCTAATCTCAACGTCAAATTCTTGCAAGAGCAAGATCCAACAAATGAGTCTAGGATTTGATTCATTCTTTATTAGCAAATACTTAAGGGCCACATGATCCGAGTACACTACTATCTTAGAGCCTGGCAAGTATGGTCTAAACTTGTCCAATGCGAAAACAACTGCTAAGAGCTCTTTTTTGGTAATAGTGTAATTGGATTGCGCCGCCTCAAATGTTTTTAAAGCATAGGAAATATGATGCGTGAGCATCTTATACCCTTTTTCTTATCATTTTCTAGTTGTTTTTAGTTAAATTTTATTAAGTTTTACTATGTTTTAGTGTAAAATTTATCTTTGAATGCTACTTATGCAGAGACGAAGAAAGGATAGCAGATACTGTCAATCTTGACATCCTTGTATTCCAACGAGCATAACTTGAGCTACAGAGGTTCACTTGATGCGGCCTCAATAGTGTTAGAAAGATAACTTCCAGAGCTTTCCAACGATATATGATAGTCTATACTTATTTTCCTGCCAAATCTGGCACTAAAAGTCCAAATCTGGAATTTAACGCCTAAAGAGGAGCAAGCCCAGCGTTGAACGCCCAAAACTGGCATTCAACGCCAGCCAGGGAGCAAGGATCAGCACACTTTGCCCCCTATGGGTGTTCAACGCCCAGATTGGTGCTGAATGCCAGGCAGAACCGAAGCAATCACCAAAGTGGGCCCCAAAGTGGATTTTAGCACTCCTTAGCTTTTATCTTATCATTGTAACTTTTAAATTTAAATTAACATCTTTTAGGTTTAGCTTTTAGTATTTAAAGAGGAGATCACTTAGGTTTAAGAACAATCAGATCCAGGCAGATCTTCTTTACTTTATTTTTTCTATAAAGTATGAGTAACTAAACCTCCTGGTTAAGGTTAGGAGCTCTGCTTATTTCTATGGATTAATCTTATTACTCTTCTATTTTAATTAATGTTTGATTCAATTCTAATGTGTTGTTTTCATTCTTAATCCTAGGAATCTGGGGTGGAACAACAGTATGACCCCTTATTCTACATGAGCACTTGTGATTGTCGACAGAGCTATCTGGCTTGGGCTATAGCTTGAAAACACTCCTCCTAAACTGAGGGTTACTTACGGCAGAATGGGATACGTGACATTTAATCCTGTCAATTTTGGGTAATTAAGGTTTCTGTTGCGCTAAACTAGATTTCTGAACTTCACACTCTGATCTGAAAGAATTGACCTTGTCTGTGGTGTTTTAGTAAGATTTTGGAAGATTAACTCGCTAAGACATTAGGCTTTAATCACTTATAGTTTGCCATGGAATGAATTATTCATTGTTAAAATATTTAGTAAGAAGTGTTAATCCGGAAAGATAAATATCTCCGAGGCCTTAATTGTTTTTCTCATTATTGTTTCTATACCAATTCTTTACTGCTTTCCTTACTATCTTGTTTTATGTGTTCTCAACAATAACCCTCTTTTCTGTTTGCCTGACTAAGTCCTGCAAGACAACTATTGGTTGCTCAATTCAACAATTTCGTGGAATCGATCCTCACTCACTTTAGGTATTACTTGGACGACCTGGTGCATTTGTCGGTGAAGTTGTGTGAGTTCATATTTTGCGCACCACAATGGTACAGGGAAGCTTACCCTCGCACTTTGAAAGTGCAGCACCCACAGCATGATTGGAGACTTCACACATGATTTCAAATAGTTGGGTCCAATTAGGGCCTCTCACAATTAGTGCTGTGGTGATTCAGCTTCTCAAATGCCTCTTTGCAAGCATCTCCAAATTCAAAATCAACATCCTTTTGAAACAGGTTGGACAGAGGCAAGGCTATTTTACTAAAGTCTTTGATAAAACATCTGTAGAAGCCTGCATGTCCCAAAAAAGAATGGACCTCCCTCACAGAAGAGGGGTAAGGCAAACTAGAAATAACATCAACCTTGGCTGGGTCAATAGAAATTTCACTAGTAGAAACAACATGTCCAAACACCATACCTTGACTAACCATAAAATGACATTTCTCAAAATTTATTACAAGATGAGCATTGACACATTTTTCTGAGACCTTAGCCAAGTTATTCAAACAACTATCAAAAGAATCACTATATACGCTGAAATCATCCATAAAGATTTCCAAACAATTTTCCATAAGATTGGCAAAGATCTTGTCATGCACCTTTGGAACGTAGATAGTGCATTGCACAAGCCAAATGGCATCCCTTTATAAGCAAAGGTTCCAAAGGGGCAAGTGAAAGTAGTATTTTCCTGATCCTTAGGGGCAATATGTATTTGGAAGTAACCAGTACAGCCATCAAGGAAGCAATAGTGGGTTTTACCAGACAACCTGTCTAACATCTGGTCAATGAATGGGAGAAGGTAGTGGTCCTTCCTAGTTGTGGCGTTTAGTCTTCTATAATCAATGCAAACTCGCCAAGAGTTTTGAACCCTTGTTGTGACAACTTCACCATCTTCCTTCGTCTCTATTGTGGTCCCAGATTTCTTAGGAACTATCTGAACTGGACTAACCCACTTGCTGTCAGAGATTGAGTAGATGATATCCGCATCTAGAAGTCTAGTAACCTCTTTTTTCACCGCATCAAGAATCGTCGGATTAAGCCTTCTTTATGGTTGCCTCACTGGCCGAGCTCCGTCTTCAAGAAAGATGATATGCGTAGAAGTCCGTGGGCTAATCTCCAGAATATCCGCTAAGCTCCAACCAATGGAACTCCGATGTTTTCTTGAAACTTCAAAGAGCTTCTTCTCCTCTTGTGTAGAAAGCTCACTCACAATGATGAATGGAAACTTGTTGTTTTCCTCAAGGAAAGCATATTTAAGATGAGGTGGCAAAGGCTTCAACTCATCACTCAACTCATATTGTGGTTCTTTGTCTTCATAATTATGGGAGGATGGTGAGTCATTCTTAATAATCTCCTCATGCTTCCCCATACTTTGAATCTTATCAACACCCATTTTTCCATGAGTCTCCTCTTACACTTTCGCTACTACTTCATCGATGATATCGCACCGAAGGTTGGAGTGCTCCTGCAGTGGATGCCTCATCACTCCATCCAAATTGAACTTAATGGTCTTGTCACCCACCTTGAATGAATAAGTGCCAGTGAAGGCATCTAGTTTGAATTCGGAGGTCTTAAAAAAGGGTCTACCAAGTAAAATGGATGAAGGCTTTCCATAATCCGTTGGAGGTATCTCAAGAATGTAGAAATCAACAGGGAATACCAGATCTTTAATATGCACAAGCACATCTTTTGCTATCCCAGCCACGATAATAACACTCTTGTTAGCCAAAACAAACCTTGCAGGCAACCTCTTCAATGGAGACAACTTCAACCGTGCAAACACTAAGAGGGACATAATACTTACACACGCACCTAAATCACCCATACAGTCATAGAATGCAACACCAACAATCCAGCAAGAAACCAAACACAGTCCCGAATCACTATACTTCTTCGGGATAGAATTGATCAAAGAAGATATAGAACTATCCAAAGAAAGAGTCTCAAGATTACCTATCATTTCTTTGTGTGTACACAAGTCTTTCAAGAACTTAGCATACTTAGGAACTTGTTGAATGGCATCAAAAAGGAGAATTATTACCTCCACCTTTTTGAAGATTTGCACCATGTTAAGATCAAACTCCGGAGCCTTTTTGGCCTTCTTGACCATAGTAGGGAAAGGGATGAAAATGGACTCGTTCATCAAAATCTTCCGCTTGGGCTCTTTAGGCTTCAGATCTTTCTCTTCTTGCCTTGGCACTTCCTCCTCATTTATGTCTTCTACCTCCATAATTACTTCCTCTGTGTGAACATCCTCCATGGTCTTAAGAGAAACTTCCTCTAACATGATACCAGACCTTAAGGTGATAGCATTGAGGCCATCCTTTAGGTTAGGGAGAGGTTGAGAGGGAAGGCTATTGGAACTAGATGGTTGGGAGGTGTTTGTGTTGTTGTTGGAAGGGGGTAAAGACATTCTAGATAGAACATCGGCTATGAAAGCCATTTGGTCACAGAGGATTCTATTGTTTTCTCTTGTTTTTCTACCATAGAACGAAGTTCCTTTTTTCTTGGAGGAAGGGACAAAGAGTATCTTCAATAGAGGGTTTGACTTGAAGAAGAAGAAGATTGGTTGGTGGGAGCTGGTTGGTATTTTTGGTTGTGAGATTGGTTTTGGTGTTGGAATGTTAGATTGTGGTAGGCTTGGTTGTTTTGATAAGAATGGTTGTTGAAAGGTAGTTGATAAGAAGATTAGTAGCCTTGTTAGTATTGAGAGGGGAAATTGGATGGCCCTTGGTTCCACCTTTGATTATAGTTATCTCGCCACCCTTGATTGTAGTTATTCCCATAAGAATAAGAACCTTGATTTTTAGGGTGGTAGGTGAAACGGTTGTTGTTAGTATTGACCATCGCAAGAGTGTAGTCTCCTTGAATTTGAGAGCATTGATCGGTTGGTGCAGAATTTACCATTCACAACTTACCGGCAAGTGCACCAAGTCGTACCAAGTAATAACTCACGGTGAGTGAGTATTGATCCCACGAGAATTAACGGACTAATCAAGCAATGATTGATTAGCTATTCTAGTTAGACAAATTGAAATGAAAATTTTGATTGTCAAATAGCATAAAAGTAATAAATTAAGAAAGCAGACAATGAACGGTGGAGAAAACGGTCTGAGAAAGAGTTAAGGCTTTGGAGATGTTTAAATATCCGGATTAATATTCAATGTCAACTAGCTTGATCATGCAATGATTTCGTTTATGGTAAACCCCAAGTGATTAAATTCATATTTCTAGGCAATCAAATCCTTTCTAATCCAACCGACCGTCAATTCCTTGATCACTCATTTGTATCAGACGGTTAAGTTCAATTTCTGATTTACAAGCCACATAAACCATAAGAACCCAAAATTAATGTAGTTATATGTCACGTACTATACTAACCCAGACAATTAAGGAGTTATAAGAAATTGGTTTCAAGCTATATTCTAATGATATAACTTTTCCAAGGCTCAAATGGAACTCAAGTTAGATTAGAGTTATTATCCAGTAATCACCAATCCTTAGGATGAAGAACGAAACCAATTCTTAAACAGTAAACAATGCATTAATCAAGAGTAGGAGAACATATAATTATTAATCCATCAACATAAATAGAGCTCCTAATCTTAACAATGGAGGTTTAGTTGCTCATAGTGTGGAAAACTCTAGCAGAGAAAAAAAAGTCTAAAAGTGCAGAATGAAAATTAGGAAAAGAGAAGTCCCTATGTGGGCGGATCTCAATCCTACTTATAGTCCTCATTAAAATTGATTTAAAACTTAAATAAAAACCTAAAAAATCTTTTCTAATAGTTATTTGATTTATAAAAACCAAATCTCCAAAAGCCTTGTTGTTTTGTTGCACTTATGGTCCCCGCTTTTCCACGCTATTGGCGCTAAACGCCTGGCATTTAGTGCCACTCATC
Organism: Arachis ipaensis; assembly: GCF_059453495.1. Lineage (NCBI taxonomy): Eukaryota > Viridiplantae > Streptophyta > Magnoliopsida > Fabales > Fabaceae > Arachis > Arachis ipaensis. The sequence continues at coordinate 34,203,897 of NC_142442.1, forward strand.
CAGCAAACCTTGTACGCTAAATGCCGATGAGAGAACGTTTAGTGCCAGCTATCCAAAAACCAGGCACGAATTACAAAGTTTTTGGCACTAAATGCTGAGTCGTGGCATTTAGTGCCACTAGTCCAGCTATCCCTACTGAATATTTGTGATACAGAAAATTCTCAGTGTGGTGTTGAGTTGTTTGGATATCAATGAGTACAATTCACACAGCAAAAGCAAACAAAGAAAAGGAGAAGCAAAGTGTGACAGCTAAGAATTCAGGTTCTTTTAGTTCCTTCAAGAGATGGGGCAGGAAAAGCCCCTTTCTGAGATATGGCCTTCCAATGATATCTCTTACTATTCTTGGTGCTCTTGGCCTTGGTCATCTCTTGCAAGGCAGGTATGTTGATCTCTCTAAAATTCAAATCTTTTTAGTTGTGAATTGTGAAAATCTATATTCTTCTGTTATGTGAAGATGTGAAGGTGTTGGGTCTATAAAACCAAAGCTATATATGGTTACACAATGGGAAACATGTGAATATTGCATTATCAATTAGGCTCATGTTGGAAGGCACAAAAAACTCATGCTTATTCTGATTTTTGAAGCTCTCATTCTGAATCTATTATCTCACTTATTGAAGACTTTCAATGTTTAAAGATTTGTGTTATTTTATAATATTGGATCAACATTATTCAATAGAATCCAATGCATGGAGAATACTGTTCACATTCTTAATTTCTTAACCATGTTTTCAAGATTGGTGTGCATATACAAAAACATATTTTGGTGGTCTTCTAGTGATGTCACTTGTTCCTAAATACAACTAAGAAAACAAGATAATGCCCTAGATTTTAGTTAGTTATGTTATCTACTTAGATGTTCCTTCTTTATTTGTTCTCTTATGCTCGCAGCAAGGATATTGCAAAGGTGAAGGATGATCAGGAATGGGAAATAACTGAAGCAAGAAAAGCATTGTCTAGACTTGGACCAGTAGATGCATACAATCCAAAAACCATCTCATTGGAGGATGAGCTCAAGGTGTGTTTTCCCCCCTAAATACATGAAAAATTGATATATCTCAACACATTGTATCTACTTGCATGAATTTCATCAATAAACCAAGAAAGTCAAAGTAGTATTATTTTTGAAAAGGAGTAGTTATTCTTAGCTAGGACATGCTTATAATAAGCACTGTATTTAATATTAAACTTAAACATGTGTTGAATAATATGGGGCTGGCGTGAAGAATTCACCAATATAGATAACGCTTTGGTGTACATTTTGACTATTGAATATAGTACTTTGAGAGATAATCTAGTTTCAGGACCTAAGAAAATTTCTTCCCTTCCATTAGAAATTTCAGGGTAAACATTTTTATTATAGACATGATACATAATAAGGTGCAATAGTATTGTCTGATCTATGTAGCTGACCTCACTTAGTGGGATATAGTGTTGTTGTTGTTGTTGTCTTCATTAGAAATTTCAGGTAATAATGACTATCCAAAAGTTCACTTTTATTTATTTTGTTGTGTAGGCCTTGCAACAAAAGGTGAACATTGACGATTATGAGTACAAGAAAATTCCTAAACCAAATGAGGGCAAGTGAGATTAGATTATAGCTGTGAACTTCAAACAACTTCCAAACTTCTCTTATATCAAGCACAGAACTAATTTTATGGGGTCAAAGAGTCGGTTCTTACATACAAGTAGGGAAGCTGTTATTGCCACTTATTGTGTTTTGACTATGGAAGATAAAGTTGAGATTTAATTGTACGAGTCTCTTTGTTTTAAGCGATTTTTAAGTAGAGAATTTAAAACTCATCGTAAGTGTGTGTTAGATTCTACTTTAATAAGAGTATGTGCTTGTTTGGGTGCCATTATTTTGATAAAAAAAATTTTTTTCAATGAAAAAACATCTTTTTTATTTTTTAGCGTGTTTGGCAAATTTCTAATAGTAAAAGTAAAAGTGCTAGAAAAATAAAAAAAAAAACATCTTTTTTGAGAAGTTTCAATTTACATCTTTTTTAAAAGATCTTTTTTCTTTAAAAAAATATGTTTTTCATGTAATAAATAAACAAAAAAGTACTTCTATATTGTTATACCCAAACATAAGTGATAGATAAAAAGATCTTTTTGCATGAGATATCCAAACATAAAATTACTTTTACTTTTCCATAAGATCTTTTAAAAAAAGATATCTCGAAAAAAATCTTTTCTTAGAAGCTCACCCAAACAAGCCCTATATATGTCTTTTCATATTTTGGTTGGTCAATATTAATCATTTCTTCAATTTATGCACATTGGATGCAGTAACTATAATGCTTATTAGGCCATTCCATTTTTGCAGTCATAACATCAACTTTGGTTCAACCTTTTTGGTATATTTATAATTTAATGCTTTTGGTATGCGAAATTGTTACTCAGAGGTTGTAAAATTTGTTGTTCGTTCTCTCCCTGGCAATGGCTCCAAGAACTGGTGCACAATACCATGGTCCAGACATAACTTCACAACTTCGCACAACTAACCAGCAAGTGCACTGGGTCGTCCAAGTAATAAAACCTTACGTGAGTAAGGGTCGATCCCACGGAGATTGTTGGTATGAAGCAAGCTATGGTCACCTTGTAAATCTCAGTCAGGCGGATATCAAATGGTTATGGAGTTTTCGAATAATAATAAATAAATATAAAATAAAGATAGAAATCCTTATGTATATCATTGGTGAGAATTTCAGATAAGCGTATAGAGATGCTTTCGTTCCTCTGACTCTCTGCTTTCCCGCTGTCTTCATCCAATCAGTCTTACTCCTTTCCATGGCAAGCTTTCTGTAAGGGCATCACCGTTGTCAATGGCTACATCCCATCCTCTCTATGAAAATGGTCCAAATGCTCTGTCACGGCATGGCTAATCATCTGGAGGTTCTCGATCATGCTGGAATAGGATTCACCCTCCTTTTGCATCTGTCACTACGCCCAGCACTCGCGAGTTTGAAGTTCGTCACAGCCATCCCTTTCCAGATCCTACTCGGAATACCGCAGACAAAGGTTTAGACTTTCCGGATCTCAGGAATGGCCATCCATGGGTTCTAACTTATACCACGAAGATACTAATAACTCGGACTCGGTCCCCTGTATTAGATATCTAAGAGATACTCATTCTAGCTTGGTTGCAGGTAGAACGGAAGTGTTTGTCAGGCACGCGTTCATAAGTAAGAATGATGATGAGCGTCACATAATCATCACATTCATCATGTTCTTGGGTGCGAATGGATATCTTAGAATCGGAATAAGTTGAATTGAATAGAAAACAGTAGTACTTTGCATTAATTCATGAGGAACAGCAGAGCTCTACACCTTAATCTATGGAGTGTAGAAACTCTACCGTTGAAAATACATAAGTGAAAGGTTCAGGCATGGCCGAGAGGCCAGCCCCCAAAACATGATCACAAGATCAAAAATACAATCCAAGATGATCCGAAGATCCAAATACAATAGTAAAAAGTCCTATTTAAACTAAACTAGTTACTAGGGTTTACAGAAGTAAGTAATTGATGCATAAATCCACTTCCGGGGCCCACTTGGTGTGTGCTTGGGCTGAGCTTGAAGTTTACACGTGGAGAGGTCATTCTTGGAGTTGAACGCCAGTTTGTAACATATTTCTGGCGTTCAACTCTGGCTTGTGACGTGTTTCTGGCGTTTAACTCCAGACTGCAGCGTAGAACTGGCGTTCAACGACCTTTTGCGTCGTCTAAACTCGACCAAAGTATGAACTATTATATATTTCTGGAAAGCCCTGGATGTCTACTTTCCAACGCAATTAGAAGCGTGCCATTTTGAGTTCTGTAGCTCTAGAAAATCCACTTTGAGTGCAGGGAGGTCAGAATCCAACAGCATCAGCAGTCCTTCTTCAACCTCTGAATCTGATTTTTGCTCAAGTCCCTCAATTTCAGCCAGAAAATACCTGAAATCACAGAAAAACACACAAACTCATAGTAAAGTCCAGAAATGTGAATTTAACATAAAAACTAATAAAAACATCCCTAAAAGTAACTAGATCCTACTAAAAACATACTAAAAACAATGCCAAAAAGCGTATAAATTATCCGCTCATCACAACACCAAACTTAAATTGTTGCTTGTCCCCAAGCAACTAAAAATCAAATAAGATAAAAAGAAGAGAATATACTATAAATTTCAAACTATCAATGAAACATAGCTCCAATCAGATGAGCGGGACTTGTAGCTTTTTGCCTCTTGAATAGTTTTGGCATCTCACTTTATCCATTGAGGTTCAGAATGATTGGCATCTATAGGAACTCAGAGTTCAGATAGTGTTATTGATTCTCCTAGTTCAGTATGTTGATTCTTGAACACAGCTACTTTATGAGTCTTGGCCGTGGCCCTAAGCACTTTGTTTTCCAGTATTACCACCGGATACATAAATGCCACAGACACATAATTGGGTGAACCTTTTCAGATTGTGACTCAGCTTTGCTAAAGTCCCCAATTAGAGGTGTCCAGGGTTCTTAAGCACACTCTTCTTTTACTTTGGACCTTGACTTTAACCGCTCAGTCTCAAGTTTTCACTTGACACCTTCACGCCACAAGCACATGGTTAGGGTCAGCTTGGTTTAGCCGCTTAGGCCAGGATTTTATTCCTTTAGGCCCTCCTATCCACTGATGTTCAAAGCCTTGGGATCCTTTTTATTACCCTTGCCTTTTGGTTTTAAGGGATATTGGCTTTTTGCTCTTGCCTTTTGGTTTTAAGAGCTTTGGCTTTTTCTGCTTGCTTTTTCTTTTTCTATTTTTTTTCGCTATTTTTTTCTGCAAGGTTTGTTCTTTGCTGCTTTTTCTTGCTTCAAGAATCATTTTTATGATTTTTCAGATTATCAAATGACATGTCTCCTTGTCATCATTCTTTCAAGAGCCAACATATTTAACATTCATAAACAACAACTTCAAAAGACATATGCACTGTTCAAGCATTCATTCAGAAAACAAGAAGCATTGTCACCACATCAAAATAATTAAACTAAGTTCAAGGATAAATTCGAAACTCATGTACTTCTTGTTCTTTTGAATTAAAACATTTTTATTTAAGAGAGGTGATGGATTCATAGGACATTCATAACTTTAAGACATAGTTACTAAATACTAATGATCATGTAATAAGACACAAACATAGATAAGCATTTAACATAAAGAAAACGAAAAACAGAAAATTTAAGAACAAGGAATGAGTCCAGCTTAGTGATGGTGGTGTTTTCTTCTTGAGAAACCAATGATGTCCTTGAGCTCTTCTATGTCTCTTCCTTGTCTTTGTTTCTCCTTCCTCATTGCTTTTTGATCTTTTCTAATTTCATGGAGGATGATGGAGTGCTCTTGATGTTCCACCCTTAGTTGCTCCCAATAATTGTGTGGGGGAAAATGTATCCCCTGAGCTATCTCAGGGATCTCTTGATTTGCAGTCAAATATTCTACCACTGAGCTATAGATCCTTGATGGAAGCTTTTGTTTTCCCTTTAAAAAAAGCTATGCTTTTACCACACCAAACTTAGAATGTTGCTCGCCCTCGAGCAAAAAAAGAAAAAATAGATGAAGAAGAAGATGTGGAAAAAACTAGGATTATGAGGAGGGAAGGTGGGGATCCTGTGGGGTTCACAAATCCTGAAATGATCCTGTGAGGTCCACAGATCTTGAGGTGTCAAGGATCTACATCCCTGCACCAATTAGGCATGTAAAATGCCTTTGCATGCAATTCTGGCGTTTAAACGCCGAACTGATGCTTGTTCTGGGCATTCAGCGCCCAGATGCAGCATGTTTCTGGCGTTGAACGCCAGCTTCATGCTTGTTTCTGGCGTTCAGCGCCAGCTCCATGCTCTGTTCTGGCGTTGAACGCCAGCCAGATGCTCCTTATTGGCGTTTGAACGCCAGTGAACTCCTCCTCCAGGGTGTGCTATTTTTTTTTATGCTGTTTTTTATTTTTCTTCAATTTTTTTGATTGTTTTTGTGACTCCACATGATCATGAACCTATGAAGACATATAACTAATAAAAAATATAATTAAATAAAAATTGGGTTGCCTCCCAACAAGCGCTTCTTTAATGTCAATAGCTTGATAGTGGGCTCTCATGGAGCCTCACAGATGTTCAGAGCATTGTTGAGACTCCCCAACACCAAACTTAGAGTTTGGATATGGGAGTTCAACACCAAACTTAGAGTTTGGTTGTGGCCTCCCAACACCAAACTTAGAGTTTGGCTGTGGGGGCTCTGGTTGACTCTACAGTGGGAGAAGCTTACTGTACCTTTTTTCCATGTTTACAGAAGGATAACCTTGAGTTGTAAACACAAGGGAGTCCTTATTCAATTGAAGGACTAATTCACCTCTATCAACATCAATCACAGCTCTTGCTGTGGCTAGGAAGGGTCTTCCAAGGATGATGGATTCATCCCCATCCTTCCCAGTATCTAGGATTATGAAATCAGCAGGGATGTAAAGGCCTTCAACCTTTACTATCATGTCCTCTACTTGTCCATAAGCCTGTTTTCTGGAATTGTCTGCCATCTCTAATGAGATTTTAGCAGCTTGTACCTCAAAGATTCCCAGTTTCTCCATTACAGAGAGTGGCATGAGGTTTATTCCTGACCCCAGGTCACATAGAGCCTTCTCAAAGGTCATGGTGCCTATGGTACAAGGTATCAGGAACTTTCCAGGATCCTGTTTCTTCTGCGGCAAACTCAGTTGATCCAATGCATTTAATTCATTGGTGAACAGGGGAGGTTCATCTCCCCAAGTTTCTTTACCAAATAAATTGGCATTCAGCTTCATGATTGCACCAAGGAACTTGGCAACTTGCTCTTCAGTAACATCTTCATTCTTTTCAGAAGAAGAATACTCATCAGAGCTCATGAATGACATAAGGAGGTTCAATGGAATCTCTATGGTCTCTAGATGAGTCTCAGATTCCTTTGCTTCCTCAGAAGGAAAGTCCTTATTGATCACTGGACGTCCCAGGAGGTCTTCCTCCTTGGGATTCACGTCCTTCTCCTTTCCTGTGGATTCGACCATGATGGTCAACTCAATGGCCTTGCACTCTCCTTTTGGATTCTCTTCTGTATTGCTTGGGAGAGTACTAGGAGGGATTTCAGTGATTCTTTTACTCAGCTGGCCCACTTGTGCTTCCAAATTTCTAATGGAGGACCTTGTTTCATTCATGAAACTCACAGTGGCCTTAGATAGATCAGAGACTAAGTTTGCTAAATTAGAGGTATTTTGTTCAGAGTTCTCTGTCTGTTGCTGAGTGGATGATGGAAAAGGTTTACTATTGTTAAACCTGTTTCTTCCACCATTATTAAAGCCTTGTTGAGGCTTTTGTTGATCCTTCTATGAGAGGTTTGGGTGATTTCTCCATGAGGGGTTATAGGTGTTTCCATATGGTTCACCCATGTAATTCACCTCTGCTATTGCAGGGTTCTCAGGATCATAAGCTTCTTCTTCAGAAGATGCCTCTTGAGTACTGTTGGATGCAGCTTGCATTCCATTCAGACTCTGAGAAATCATATTGACTTGCTGAGTCAATATTTTATTCTGAGCCAATATGGTATTCAGAGTATCAATTTCAAGAACTCCCTTCTTCTGAGGCGTCCCATTACCCACAGGATTCCTCTCAGAAGTGTACATGAACTGGTTATTAGCAACCATGTCAATGAGTTCTTGAACTTCTACAGGTGTTTTCTTTAGGTGAATGGATCCACCTGCAGAAGTATCCAATGACATCTTAGCTAATTCAGACAGACCATCATAGAATATATCCAGGATGGTCCATTCTGAAAGCATGTCAGAAGGACACTTTTTGGTCAGTTCCTTGTATCTTTCCCAAGCTTCATAGAGGGATTCACCTTCTTTCTGTCTGAAGGTTTGAACATCCACTCTAAGCTTACTCAGCTTTTGAGGAGGAAAGAACTTGGCTAAGAAAGCCTTGACCAGCTTATCCCAAGAGTTCAGGCTATCTTTAGGTTGAGAATCCAACCATATTCTACCTCTGTCTCTCACAGCAAAAGAAAAAGTATGAGCCTGTAGACTTCAGGATCTACTCCATTAGTCTTAACAGTGTCACAGATCTGCAAGAATTCAGTTAAGAACTGAAAAGGATCTTCAGATGGAAGTCCATGAAACTTGCAGTTTTGTTGCATCAGAGAAACTAGTTGAGGTTTAAGCTCAAAATTGTTTGCTCCAATGGCTGGGATTGAGATGCTTCTTCCATGTAAATTGGAATTAGGTGCAGTAAAGTCACCAAGCATCCTCTTTGTATTATTATTATTTTCGGCTGCCATCTCCTCTTCCTGTTCAAAAATTTCTGTAAGGTTATCTCTGGATTGTTGTATTTTAGCTTCTCTTAGTTTCCTCTTCAGAGTCATTTCAGGTTTAGGGTCTGCTTCAACAAGAATGTTCTTGTCCTTGCTCCTGCTCATATGAAAAAGAGGGAACAGAAAAATAATAATAGTAGGGATCCTTTTTGCCCAGGTATAGAGGTTCCCCTTTGTGAGTAGAAGAAGAAAAGAATGTAATGTAAAGAATAGAACAAGAGAAAATTCGAACACAGATGGGAGAGGGGGTTCAAATTTGGGTGAGATGAAGTGTTAGTAGATGAATAAATAAATAGAAGGAGATGAGAGAGAAAGAGGATTTTCGAAAATAAAATTTTGAAAAGTGGTTAGTGATTTTCGAAAATTAGGAATGAAATCAAATTAAAATTAAAAATTGAAACAATTAGTTAATTAAAAAGAAATTTTGAAAAAGAGGGAAGAGATTTTCGAAAACTAGAGAGAGAGTTAGTTAGGTAGTTTTAAAAAAGATAAGAAACAAACAAAAAGTCAATTAGTTAGTTGAAAAAGATTTAAAAATCAATTTTGAAAAGATAAGAAGATAAGAAGTTAGAAAAGATATTTGAAAATCAAATTTTTGAAAAAGATAAGATTTTTAAAAAAAAGATATGATAGAAAGATATGATTAGAATTAGTTTTGAAAAAGATTTGATTTTTAAAATCATAATTAATGACTTGACTCACAAGAAATCACAAGATATGATTCTAGAACTTAAAGTTTGAATCTTTCTTAACAAGCAAGTAACAAACTTGAAATTTTTGAATCAAAACATTAATTAATGAGAATATTTTCGAAAATTATAAGATAAAATTAAGAAAAGATTTTTGAAAAATATTTTTAAAATTTTCAAAAATAAATAAGAAAAATGAAAAAGATTTTATTTTTGAAAAAGATTTTGAAAAAGATAAGATTTTTAAATTGAAAATTTGATTTGACTCATAAGAAACAACTAGATTTTAAAAAAATTTTTGAAAAAGTCAATCCAAATTTTCGAAATTTTAAGAGAGAAAAAAGGAAAGATATTTTTTTTTATTTTTTTTAATTTTTAATGATGAAAGAGAAAAACATGAAAAAGACTCAATGCATGAAAGTTATGGATCAAAACAATGAATGCATGCAAGAATGCTATGAATGTCAAGATGAACACCAAGAACACTTTGAATATCATGATGAACATCAAGAACATGTTTTTGAAAAATTTTCAATGCAAAGAAAACATGCAAGACACCAAACTTAGAAATCTTTCATGTTCAGACACTATGAATGCAAAAATGCATATGAAAAACAAGAAAAGACACGAAACAAGAAAATATGAAGATCAAACAAGAAGACTGGCCAAGAACAACTTGAAGATCATGAAGAACACTATGAATGCATGAATTTTCAAAAAATGCATAAATTTTTTAGAAAAAAATGCAATTGACACTAAACTTAAAAATTGACTCAAGACTCAAACAAGAAACACAAAATATTTTTTATTTTTATGATTTTATAAATTTTTTTGGATTTTTCGAAAGTTAATTTGAAAAAGAAAAATAAGGATTCCAAAAAATTTAAGAAGAATTCCAGGAATCTTTCAATATTAGCCCAAAGCTCCAATCAAAGGGTTGGACATGGCTTAATAGCCAGTCAGCTTTAGGATATAAATCAGGCATGCAACAGCTGATATTCAAATTAACTTGCCTCTATGCTGATGGTTGGAAGCCCCTATCCAAAAGAATTAGACATGGCTTTGCAGCCAGCTAGGCTTCACATGCTTCATGAAACTCTAGAATTCATTCTTAAAAATTCTGAAGAAAAAACTATATATATATATATATTTTGAAAATATTTTTTGGGAAAAACGAAAAAGAGGAAAGTATTTTTGAAAAATTTTTTGAAAACTTTTTGAAAATAAAATAAGAAGAAAATTACCCAATCTGAGCAACAAGATGAACCGTCAGTTGTCCAAACTCGATCAATCCCCGGCAACGGCGCCAAAAACTTGGTAATGCGAAATTGTTACTCTAAGGTTGTAAAATTTGTTGTTCGTTCTCTCCCTGGCAATGGCTCCAAGAACTGGTGCACAATACCATGGTCCAGACATAACTTCACAACTTTGCACAACTAACCAGCAAGTGCAATGGGTCGTCCAAGTAGTAAAACCTTACATGAGTAAGGGTCGATCCCACGGAGATTATCGGTATGAAGCAAGCTATGGTCACCTTGTAAATCTCAGTCAGGCGGATATCAAATGGTTATGGAGTTTTTGAATAATAATAAATAAATAGAAAATAAAGATAGAAATACTTATGTATATCATTGGTGAGAATTTCAGATAAGCGTATAGAGATGCTTTCGTTCCTCTGACTCTCTGCTTTTCCGCTGTCTTCATCCAATCAGTCTTACTCCTTTCCATGGCAAGCTTTCTGTAAGGGCATTGCCGTTGTCAATGGCTACATCCCATCCTCTCTGTGAAAATGGTTCAAATGCTCTGTCACGGCATGGCTAATCATCTGGAGGTTCTCGATCATGCTGGAATAGGATTCACCCTCCTTCTGCGTCTGTCACTACGCCCAGCACTCGCGAGTTTGAAGTTCGTCACAGCCATCCCTTCCCAGATCCTACTCGAAATACCACAGACAATGTTTAGACTTTTCGGATCTCAGGAATGACCATCCATGGGTTCTAACTTATACCACGAAGATACTAATAACTCGGACTCGGTCCCCTGTATTAGATATCTAAGAGATACTCATTCTAGCTTGGTTGCAGGTAGAACGGAAGTGTTTGTCAGGCACATGTTCATAAGTGAGAATGATGATGAGCGTCACATAATCATCACATTCATCATGTTCTTGGGTGCGAATGGATATCTTAGAATCGGAATAAGTTGAATTGAATAGAAAACAGTAGTACTTTGCATTAATTCATGAGGAACAGCAGAGCTCCACACCTTAATCTATGGAGTGTAGAAACTCTACCGTTGAAAATACATAAGTGAAAGGTTCAGGCATGGCCGAGAGGCCAGCCCCCAAAACGTGATTACAGGATCAAAAATACAATCCAAGATGATCCGAAGATCCAAATACAATAGTAAAAAGTCCTATTTATACTAAACTAGTTACTAGGGTTTACAGAAGTAAGTAATTGATGCATAAATCCACTTCCGGGGCCCACTTGGTGTGTGCTTCGGCTGAGCTTGAAGTTTACACGTGGAGAGGTCATTCTTGGAGTTGAACGCCAGTTTGTAACGTGTTTCTGGCGTTCAACTCTGGCTTGTGACGTGTTTCTGGCGTTTAACTCCAGACTGCAGCGTAGAACTGGCGTTCAACGCCCTTTTGCGTCGTCTAAACTCGACCAAAGTATGGACTATTATATATTTCTGGAAAGCCCTGGATGTCTACTTTCCAACGCAATTGGAAGCGTGCCATTTTGAGTTCTGTAGCTCCAGAAAATTTACTTTGAGTGCAGGGAGGTCAGAATCCAACAGCATCAGCAGTCCTTCTTCAACCTCTGAATCTGATTTTTGCTCAAGTCCCTCAATTTCAGCCAGAAAATACCTGAAATCACAGAAAAACACACAAACTCATAGTAAAGTCCAGAAATATGAATTTAACATAAAAACTAATAAAAACATCCCTAAAAGTAACTAGATCCTACTAAAAACAATGCCAAAAAGCGTATGAATTATCCGCTCATCAGCTTTATGAGTCCATCATTAAATACCATTGACAGTAAATAAAGAAGTAATAATCCTTCACCATGCAACAGTTGAACAATATCCCACAAATGACCAAGCATGGGATTGAATGGACCACTCTACTGAGTACTCACAAGCAACCCATTCGTCTGTGACCTTTGACTCCCTCACATGTGACTCGGTACAAAAGATTACTCGCACCAAATTGGACAGCGACCTACTCCACTTCTCTTTTTTCATGTGTATAACTGTGTATTATTGTTATAATGATTTGTGTATTTGAATTTGATCATTACTCTGATAGTTTTCTTGTATATTATATATTTTCTTCTCTACCTTATTTTATCCAATGATACATATTATCAGCAACATATTGTTGTTTAAAAAAAATGATGTTGTAATACATATACTTACGCCGGAAAGGTATCCCTGTTCGGCTGCAAGCTGTGCCTGGGCCATTGCCTCAACTGCTTGGAGCCTATTTCGATTTTAACTTATTCGCTTTCCAGTGTCATTATTTCTTGAGTTAAGGGATACTTGTAAACACATTTGACCTTTACCAATGATGTTTCATTGCTCGATGTAGTTGGGCCATCAACCGAAACTAGAACTAGAAAGTCCCTCTCTTCATCAGCATATAGGTCTCCAACATTAATAAAACCTTTGCATCGATCGGCCCCGACACGGCTTGGGTAGCTCCCTGCCTTAAGGGAAGAAAGACTAAGATTTGGATGTATAAGCATTCCTCCACTGCATTGAGCAAAAGCGTCTTATAACACAGCTTCAGTCTCGATGAAAGAAAATGTACCACCAGACATCTCCGAAATTGAGGGCATTGATGAAGCATCATGGTCTGTGCCAAATCCAAAAGCATGCACGGGAATTTGAAAGCCTGAATGGTCACAGCCACTGAGAGAAGTACGCAAAAGCAACTGGTAATTTGGTTGAGATTGGTTAGTTCCAGGGCTATTGACGGTGTAATTATCTTGTCCATCAGATAGAATAATACTAGCAACTGGATTCTTCTCTTTTCGGTCTTCTATTATCTTAGCACCTTTTCTTAACCCCTCGGGAATATTAGTGCCCCCATTTGCAACCAAAGAATTAACAACTAGCAAAGCCTGTTGCCGCCCGGAATCCATCATCCTCGACAATTGAAAGAGACGGCAGGTTGTGGAAGAGAAAGCAATAATGGAAAGCCGGTCATTAGAGCCAAGGTTCTATAAAACAAATCCCATAGCTCTTTTCAGTAGTGCCATCATGGTTGTAGCCATGCTTCCTCGAAGTGATTGGCTCAAACAACTTTTATGGATAGATTTCTTTGGATCAAAGTTTTCTGTCCTTACGGTTTATAATGGCTTTGGGTTCCTCCTCATAAGATAATTGTTCCATCAAACTAAACGATTTGTGGCCTAATCACATGAGATGGATCTAAAATGTATTTACAAAACATGAAAATATGAAAAATTGGGTGAATCTTAAACAATTCCGGGGGTAAAGCTAATCGGTCTGCTACTGCACCTACCCTATCCAAAGATTTCAAATATGCCAACATATCGAGGGTTACGCTTTTTTCTTTTACCGAACTTGATAACACCTTTTAGAAAGACATACCCTCTTATAGAAAATTTTAAAGCACACCTCCTACGTCTTTCTTTAATCATCCACTAACTTTATCTAGAGATTCTTGTACTAAATTAAGACTTAATATTTTCACCTCACAAATCTTAAACAATCGATCTAAGCTCTAGATCGTCGTACGTATAAAGCTTCAAAAGGTGCTATTTGTATGCTCGCTTGATAGTCGTTGTTGTAAGAAAATTCTATTAAAGACAAGTACTTACTCCAACTTCCACCAAAGACTAATATGTAGGCTCGTAACATGTCTTTAAGAATGTGGATAGTTCTTTTTGACTGTCCAACTGTCTGAGGATGGAAGGTCGTGCTAAGATTGAGTCGACTTCCTAAAGTCTCATGAAAAATTTTCCAAAAGTGAGAAGTGAATTGTGCCCCTCGGTCAGAGATGATGGATAGAGGAGTTCCATGAAGCTTAACTATCTCATCAACATATAATTGAGTGTATTGATGAGCTGTAAACTTACTAGAAAAAATGTACTGGCTTGGTCATTCGATCTACTATGATTCATATTGAGTCAAAACCTTTGATGGTACGAGGTAGTCTTGTCACAAAATCTATGGTGTTTTTTTTCTACATTCATTCTGGTATCTCAATTTATTGGAGTAAACCTGCAAACTTTTGATGTTCATCTTTGACTTGTTGGCACACTAAGCATCGCTATATAAAGTCACCAATGTCCCCTTTCATGCCTTCCCACTAGAACAGCTTTCGCAAATATTGATACATCTTAGTGGAACTAGGATGTATAGATAGAATAGCGAGAGTTATGACCTTCCTCTAAGATTATTTTGCTAAGATTTTCAACATTTGTTACACACAATTATTTACCCAATTTCACTAGGTAACCAAGAGGGAGTTCAACCAACTCCTGCCAACTCTTATTAGACTGGACCCTAAAGCTCATCAAACAAAAAAAACACCCCAAATTATCCCAGTTTACCCTAATTCAAATTTGTCCCTCGCATTTCTACCTAGTCATTCTTCACCACCGCTGTACATTTCCATCCCCCTCCCCCATTGCTAAACCTCCCTACCATAGAAATGTGCTGCTAACCTCCTTTCGACGCCATTTCTGTCTACTTGAAGAATGCTGCCCAGTGCCGGCTCCGTTCGAACCTGCGACGTCGCACCACCACCACCATCATTTTGCCAAGACGCGTGCAGTCCGCCACTGCCCTCACGACGCGCCGACGCTTTTCCCTATCTTCCATTGCAGGCTGCTACTCCTCCTCCACTCCATTGTTCCCCAACAAGTTAGTAGATGCTTAAGGTTTTATTTAATAGATGATTCTCTGAACTGTCCTAGGGTTTATAAACTAGGATTAGTGGTTCAATTGAGGTGTTTTTTAATTTTTACTGAATAACTGGACGTTCCTATTTTTAATGAAGTTTACATGTTTGCCTTGCTGATTTGAACTGATTTTTCCATGGTACTTGTTCTGCCTGCATTGTTGATTAATTTTTAAAAGGTTATTAAAAGGTGCTTCCTTCTCTAATGTGTTACTGACTTCATGTAATAGACATTGGTTTGTCTTCTGTTGGACCTTTCCTTTTACGGATGTGTCCTCTTTTAAAAATTGCTTAAATATGTCTTTAATTAATGTGTCTTTTGTTGGATGTATTTTTAATGGAGGTGTCTTCTGTTTTAAGTTCATTTTCATGCACTTTTTCATGGTTTAGATTATACATAAAGTTGTGAGTAACTGAATTTAATTGGTTTATCTCAATATTCCAAGTTTTTTGTTTGATTAATGGATGTTGCTATTGAATGATTTTATGTTTTGTTGTTGTTGTACCTTGTACTTAGTTGATACTTCCATGGTGGTTTAAGAGTTTCTAAAAAAGGAGAACTTGAGACTTAGATTATTTTTTTGTCAAATTAGTCTTGGTTTAAAATTTATTGATTTATAGGCTTTGAATGGTTTGAATTATGTAAAAATATTTGAAGTTGCTCTTGTTGAATTTTTTTTAACTGTGTGTAGTTGAAATGTGATTAATGGATAAGCTAAATTTTTAGAACTACATGTGGGTGGTTGTTTTTTGAGCTGTGATTCTATTTTAATTTAGTATTAATTGGAGTCTTTTGTTAGATGTGTCTTTAATGGAGGTGTCTTCTGTTTAAAGATCATTTTTATGCATTTTTCCATGGTTCAGATTATACATGACTGTCAGTAACTGAATTCAATTAGTTTTGTTCAATGTTCCAAGTTTTTAGTTTGATTAATAGATGTTACTATTGAATAATTTTATGTCTTATTGTTGTTGTACCTTGTACTTAGTTGATGCTTCCATGTAGTTTGGGAGACTTAGATTATTTGTTTGATGAATTAGTCTTTGTTTAAAATTTATTGATTTATAGGATTTGAATGGTTTGAATGTTTGAAGTTGCTCTTGGTATGGACATTATGCTCCTCTTGTTGAGTTTTTTTTTAACTGTACGTGTACTTAAAATGTGATCAATGGATAAACTAATTTTTCATAACTATATGTGGATGGTAATTTTGTGAGCTGTGATTCTATTTTAATTTAGTATTAATTGGATTTTTTGCTTTTTTTTAAACACTTATTTAAAATTTATATGGATGTGTCTTTAAAATATGTGTCTTCTATTTAAAATTTATATGGATGTGTCTTTTATTTAAAATTTGTTTGGATGTGTTTGTAATGCATGTGTCTTTTATTGGATGTGTCTTTAATGAATATGTCTTCTATTTAAAACTTGCTTGAATATGTCTTTAATGGATGTGTCTTCTGATTAGAACTTAGATATTGCTTTTTGAGACTTGTGGACTTTCTTTTGGTTCAGACCTGGATTTTTCTTCTTTGTTGGACTTATTAGTGTGTGTCTCTATTGAAACTCTAGTGGAATTTCTTTCTGGTGTGGATGTGTCTTCTCTATTAGGACATTGGTGTATTTTTTTGTATTTGTTAAACACTTGCACTATTGCAGCTTTGTCATCATTTTTTGTTCTTGTGTGTTTATAGGGGAAGTATTCTCAATGTTGATGCTTTGTGCGACCATTTGACATGGAAGACGTTGTTCGTGAATATGCCGAAGTATCTTCACAAGAAGCAGCAGATAGTCTAGCCAACTCCGTGGTTTTTCATCGCAAATGCATGTTTAAGAATTTACATCGCTGATCACTATGTCAAATGCATCTTTCCTCTTTTGAAGCTTTTTTAGAGCCTCAGTTGCCAAACAACATGTAGTCACTAAAAAATAAGAGATCGGATTCAGAGTAGCATATATAAGATATGCTTGTTTTATTTGCAGTAAAAGTCACTTATATAAACACATAGCAGCAACAAGAAATTGTAACTATTCTAAAACAAAAAAGAAAAGGAAAGGAAACATCATCCCTTATCATATTAACAATCGGACCCTAATAATATCAACAAACCATAGTAATGATATTATGAGTAAAAGAAACAGTTAGTAGTTACCTTGGTAAGAGCACTTCTTGAGCATCTTTTCAAGGATCTTAAGCCATGTTGGGTCATCATCAACAATCAGAACTCTCATCCAAAGGCTATTTTCGGATGTTGTCTTCTTCTTCTTCTTGTATATTTTTTACTTTGCAAATGTACAATAATAAGAAAAATTCAAAATCTTTAACAAAAAATATCCAAAACACAAAAAAAAAAACATTCAAAACTTGCGAAATAGAAACATTCAGAATATATAAAAAAAACATACAAAACAATAGAAGAAGACACATCTGAAACCTCAAAAAATGAAAATCCACAGCTTCAGGGAGTTAGATTACAAACATAATCAGTGCATTATAAAATGAAGTTTAAGCTAGAAATATTCTTGTTTAAGCAACAACATTCATAAGTTTCTTAGACAAACTTTGTTCTTCAGTAGGTGATACAAGTTGAAATCTTTACTGACTAGTCAAAATTTTAATTTATCCACAAAATAAGTCATGACTTTCAATGAGTAAAAAAAATGGCTCTACTTCTTATTATTCCATGAACACACACAATAGACCGAAATTTCTAAATTGCAAAATCAAAATCCTACTTATAAGATAGACAATCATTAGAAATTTGGAATTTTCCTTACATTAGATTGGAACACCCTCTTCTATCTTTTCTTTAAATATTTAATATCAAATAAAATAACAAGAAAAGAAATTCTTCAATGTCGTTGAGATAGAATTTACCTGAAAAAACATAGCTTCTCCATGGTTGCATTGACTGCAGCGAGCTGCCTTGGTGCGTGGAAGAGTTGGGACTGCAGCCAGTAAAAACAATTTCAAAATTCAAACACCAAACACATGTGGATTCACATATAACACCAACAAAAATTTCAAACATAGCGAATAACATACTTGATCCTCCAAAATTCAAACACCATACACATGTACTTGGACAAATTAGAAATTTGGAGAGGGAGATTGAACCATTGAGTGACTGATAAACCACTATTGTACGGTTTATTTTGTATTGAATTGAGCGAGTTTTATCCATTATTCTCACACTTATGCATATAAATTGCGTGTTTTATATTTTCCTTCCTAATTTTGTGATAGTTGAAAACATGTTTCCTAGGCCTTTAAATTGTCAATTTTAATTACCCTTTATTACCATTCGATGTCGTGATCTATGCGTCAAGTGTTTTCAGGCTTTATAGGGCAAGAATGGCTTAGAGGATGGAAAGGAAACATGCAAAAGTGGAAGGAACGTGAGAAAATGAAGTTTTGAGAAGCTAGCAGCGACGCGTACACGTGACTGGCGCGGAAGGCGAGCGAAGCGTACGCGTGATTGACACGTACGCGTGACAAGGATTTTTGCCAAGCGACGCGTACGCGTGACATACGCCACGTGCAGAAATTGTAGAAAGCGCTGGGGGTGATTTTTGGGTTCCATTTGGGCCCAGTTCCAAGCCTGAGAACACAAAATAGAGGCTGCAGAGTAGGGGAATCATTCACACATTCATTCATACAATTTTCATACACATAATTGGAGGTGTTAGATGTAATTTTCTAGAGAGAGAGAGGCTCTCTCCTCTCTCTAGGGTTTAGGATTCTTAGGTTTAGCTATTTTCAATTTTAGATTTCTACTCTATTTCAATTTAGTTTCTCTTCTACTTTTATTTGTCTTAGCATTTTAGTCTATTTAATTCCCTTGTTGATTACTTTATGTTGCAAATTTAGTTTATAAATTCTCATGATAGATTTGATTTTCCATTTAATGCAATTTGAGGTATTTTATATTTATTGCTTCTTCTATTATTTGTTAGTCATTGATGTTTGCAATTGGTAGTTTAGATCTAATATTCCTTGTTAATTTTCTATGCTTTTATGTTATGCCTTCCAAGTGTTTGATAGAATGCTTGATTGGATTTTAGTGTAGATTTCTCTCCTCTTGGCTTTGGTTGAGTAATTGGAGACTCTTGAGTTATCAAACTCCTTTGTTGATTGATAATTGAAGGTTGCTAGTTGATTTGGATCCCTCTAAAGCTAGTCTTTCCTTAAGGATTTGACTAGAACTTGAGGAATCAAATTGATTCATCCACGTGACTTTCCTTCGTAGTTAGAGGTTAACTAAGTGGGAGCAATGGACAATTGATGTCACAATTGATAAGGATAACTAGGATAGGACGTCTAGTTCTCATACCTTGCCAAGAGATTTTCTAGTTATTAATTTACTTTCTTGCCATTTTATTTCCTTGTTCCTTATTTCAAAAACCCAAAAAGATACAATCTCATAACCAATTATAAGTAACACACCTCCCTGCAATTCCTTGAGAGACGACCCGAGTTTAAATACATCAGTTTAATTTTATTGGGTTTGTTTTAGTGACAACCAAATTTTTGTATGAAAGGAAGAACAGAGTGATTAACCCAATAAACACTGAATGATTAGAGAGTAAACACAAAATCCAGTGAGGGTTCAATAGCTCATTAACATATATCTCTGTTGAAATTATTAATTGTCCTGCAAGTTTATAACATGTTTTTCTCTCCCATTTCAATTGTAAAGGCACTTTATCAACTATCTAAGGTTTGGCTATATATATATGACTCCTTGAGAATGTGAATTAATTCAACTACATGCAAGCTTTATATACAAGTGAATAAAAACTAGAATTGCATGATGCATGATGCATTTAGGTAGTTGCATTTAGATTAGATTGCATTGCATGACATTCCACCACTTCAACCTAACATTACTCTTGGATTTAGCATGAGGACATGCTATTGTTTAAGTGTGGAGAGGTTGATAAACCCATATTTTATGATATATTTTGTGCTTAATCTGAGTGATTTATTCAATCCTTCACCCACTTATTCATATTAACTGCATGGTTTTACTTTTCCTTCCTTATTATGTGATGTATGTGAAAAACATGTTTCCTAGGCTTTAAAATTAATTATTTTAATTACCTTTATTTCCATTCGGTGCCGTGATTAGTGTGTTGAGTAGTTTCAGATCTTCTAAGGCAGGAATGACTTAAAGAATGGAAAGGAAACATACAAAAATAGAAGGAAAGTACAAAACAGAGTTTTGAAGAAACTGGCAGCCACGCAATCGCATGGGCGACGCGGCCGCATACCAGCGCGACAAGGCATTGACGCGGCCGCATGACTGACGCGACCGCGCAACAAGGAAAACTCCGAATGACGCGACCGCGTGACAGAGGCCACGCACCAGAAATTGCAGAAAACGCTCATAGCGAATTCTGAAACCCTTTTTGGCCCAAATCCAAGTCCAGAAGGCATACACCAGAGGTTATAAAGTGGAGGAATGCATCCATTCAAAGAGAGTCACCACTTTAGTTAGTTTTCATGATTTAGATTTAGTTTAGAGAGAGGTTCTCTCCTCTCTCTTAGGATTAGGATTTAGGATTTCTCTTAGTTTTAGGAGTGACTCTCGATCCCAGGTTCAATGTTCTTTTACTTTAAGCTTCCCTTTCACTTTTTACTCATTCCATTACTTTAGTTGGTTATTTGATTTTGCAATTTAATTTATGAATTCTTCCATGTTACAGATTACTCTTTTGAATTAATGTTATTTGAGGTATTTCAGTTTATTATTGCTTTTCTTTTATTTACATTATTGTTATTCCCATCTGAAGGCATTTTTATTCCAGTAGATTTACTTTTTCTCCTTTTTGGTCTTGGTTAAGAAATCAGTAACTCAGGAGTTATCAAACTCAAACATGAATGATAATTGTTATCTTTGTTAATTAAATTGAACTTCAATAATCCCAATCTTTTCTTAGGAAATAATTAGGATCCGAAGATCAAACCAATTAATCCCTTGACCTTCCTTTATCTTAGTAAAGGTTAACAAAGTGGAATTAAGATTCAATTCTCATCATCATTGATAAGGATAACTAGGATAGGACCTCCAATTTCTCATACCTTGCCAAAAGTTTATTTACAGTCATTTATTTATTTTACTTGCCATTTAAATTACTTGTTCTTCATTTACTTTATTTGCTACTTAAACTATTCACTCCTCATTCTCAAAACCCCGATTTGCAATCTCCATAACCAATAATAAGAACATACTTCCCTACAGTTCCTTGAGAAGATGACCCGAGGTTTGAATACTTCGGTTATCAATTTTAAAGGGGTTTGTTACTTGTGACAACCAAAACGTTTGTATGAAAGGACTTCTGTTGGTTTAGAAACTATACTTGCAACGAGGATTTATCTGCAAATTTCTAGACCACACAAAAGTTCCTCTCTTCATGCGCCTTATTATTGGTTATTGTGAATATTGTGAATAATTTTGCTTTTTCATTTCTTTGTTAGTGTTTCTAGTTTTAGGAGTTTATTTTCATTAATTCTTATTAGTTTTTGTTTTCACTTGCTACTATGAATTCTCACCCCTTTGGCTACGAGTTTGGTTCAAATTATGTTGTAGGGAATGGAAGCTATAATGAGAACATGCATCAAGGTTGGGATAATCAAAGATGGGAGGAGCCACAAGGATTTGATCAACCCTTTTGGCAACAAACTCCTCCAATGTGCCATGGGCAACGACCATTCTACGATGCATCCTAAGACAATGGTTATGGTGGACTTTTTCGTGACAACCAACTTCCACCAAATTACTATGGTCAAGAGCCATTCCAGGGTGCGTACCAAGACGATGGATATGGTGGACTCCCTTGTAGTTACCAACAAGCCCCACCATATGCCTATGAACCCCCTCCTCAACATAGCTTTGAACCACCATACTCACAAGCCACATACTACCATTCACCTCCATATGATCATAATCCTTATCCACCTTACCAACCACCCCATGAGCCATATGAACCATACATAGAGCCACCCCAATTCCAACCCAATTACTTCCAAGAACCACCACCTTCATATACACCATGTCCATATCCATCAACCCTAGAGCCATATGATCCTAATCATGCAATCCGAACGGAACAAGAATCAAAGGATCGTCTCAAGGAAACACTGGATCAATTTCATGCAACCTTTCATCAATTAGAGCGAGTGGTAAGCCAAAAAGCACACGAAGATCTCATGGCTAAAGAATCTCAACTTGAGAACAAGGAATTGAAGTGTGTTGTGTAACAAGTGGAAAAGATGGAGAGTGTTGAGCCACCACATCCTTATTATGATGAACCACCCTCATATCATGAACCTTTCCTCCCAAATAATGAACCCTCATATCCACCCCAATCTCCAATGAATGACACTCTAAGTGTTCTTCTTCAAGGGCAAAGAGAGATGCAAAGGACGACACAAGAGTTCATAGCTACCTTAACCGAGGTAGTAGGTAATTTAGCCTCTCTGTGCTTTGATACTCAAAGCACTCCTATGGCTACATGTGGAAAATTATTAGAAGAGCGTAGCATGAAAGAGACACTAGAAAATTCAGTGGACAATAAGGAACATGACTTTGTATTGGAACAAGTGGAGGAAGCCATAATAGTTGAAGAGGGAGAAGTGGTTGAAGACTTAGGAGATGCTGAACCTCCATGGGAATCTAGAGTTGTAGAGTATTCCTCCAAGAAAATTGAAATTGATGTCAAGAAGGCCAGTGCACAGCCTCCATGGCATATTCCTTATGAAGACTTGGATGGGACAGATCAAGAAGCAAGTTCCCTTGGTGATGAGGATCATAAATCAAGTCCTCCTAGTGATGAATCTACATCCGCAAATGAACTCCTTGAATATGAAGACCCTTTCCTGATTGAGTCTGGGAATAATGTGGAAGTGGAAGTCCTTCGGAAAGGGTGGACGGGAGTTGAGTACGCTTTGTCAAGAACGTTCGAGACTTCTCTACCTAGGTGGCCATCTACTCCTTCATTTGAGTGGGTAAGACTTATCTCTATTCACTTTACTGTCCCACTTGAATATGGTATTCTTGAAACGGATGGCCAACTTAGGAGGCTTTGTGGCATTAAGCGTAAGAGAAGGATGTTTAGTAGTTGGAGTTGCAAATCAAGGCTCATCAAGGTTGATACTTTAAGAACTAGATGCAAGGGTGGAACTAGTGAACATTTGGTTAGATCTAAGAGAAGAGTTTGGTATTGCATTGAGAATTCGGATTGCTTGCCACCCAGTTGGAGCGATGATGAGCCACTTCAAGACGGGTGTAGGAACAAGATTTGGGATCCGGGCATACAAGAGGATCAATTTTGGGAGCACAAAACTTGTGAAGAACTCCATCAAAGCTTGGGAAATTTACTTGGAATAGATAGAGCTTATTGGAAGTCCAAGCATTGGTGGCAGTTTCAAGATGAGTTCAAGCACAAGCCACCATGACAAGGAGCCCACCAAATGTCCAACTTAAGGACAATAACTAAAAGTGCTAGGTGGGAGACAACCCACCATGGTACGATCTTTCATTTTTATTCTTAGTTTTATTTTATTTTATTTTTATCAGTGTTCATTTATAATTTCTGCATAATTACCTGCATTCTGCATTAAAAAAAGGGGGGTAACCCATGCATACGCGTACGTGACGCGTGGGCGTCGATGCAAATCTCGCTCTCCCATCTAATGAACAGAAAGTTGTGATGGAATCGTGCGGCTGGTGTGCAAAAAGCATAATTTGACCCACGCGCACGCGTCTGCGTCATCTTCAATTCTGGCACTCCACGTGTGGGTGTGCCTGACGCGTACGCGTCGCACGTAAATGCTGCCCCCATTCAACTTGAAGAGAAAGTTGCGCGAAAGCGGCGTAGGAATTGTGCGTTTAGCACAATTTCGGCCGACACGTATGCGTGCTTCATGCGTACGCGTCATCTTGATTTATCTCCCTTCACGCGTTCGCGTCTATGACACTTACGCGTCGATGCATTTTTGTCTCGTCCACGCTCAAGCGTGATCCACGCGTACGCATGGATTTGATTTCATTAACCCCAGACACGAGAACCCTAACCCATTCGCGTGCCCTATCCCTTCTCCCTCAACGTTCCATTTTCTCTTCTTTCCCTCCAAACCTCCATCAACACCATCATCAACCTCTGCTTCTTACCACCACCGACCTTCGTCTGACGACCCCAAGCCGCCGCCGACCACCCATTCTCTCCCTTCTTCTTCTTTTTCTTCTTCTCCTTCTTCTCTATTCTCTCTTCCCCCTTTCGCCACCTCTTGACCCTTCTCGAATTCACCAAGCACCGCCGCGGACAGCCACTGCGCCACTGTGCCGCCGCCATCTCTGGGCGGCACTATCCTTTCCCTTCCTTCCCAATTCTGTTACTACTCCTCCCAGGTCCCCCTGCTTCCATCTCTGCATTTCAATTCTTCTTCTGTTCAATTAAGTTAGTTAGCTTAGTTTAAATTTTATTAGAATTAGGATAGTTAGAGATGCATGTTCTTAGTTGATTTTAGGTGGTTAGATAGTTAGGATGTGGTTAGTGGATTTAGGTCTGATATTTGCTCTGTTCTTGCTGTCTGGGAATGGTTAATTCTTCTTTGTTTGTGCTGATGATTTACCCCTGTGCTTAACTGAATTGTGATGCTGTTGTTATGTCTCAATTTGATCTTCATTGTTAATTCAGTGGAGCTTCATTCCTTGAATCCATATTCCTTATTAATGATTGATTGCTGAATTTAATGAAAGAAGGCTGATTACATATCTTCTTTTTGAGCAGTTTTTGCTGAATTAATGCCATGGTTTTAGCCATTATTTTGTTCATTGATTAAAGAAAGCATGTTGCATATGCTTGATTGGTTATGGAATAAATGCTTATTGGTGTCTTGTTGGCTCATTTGCTTAATTCTTATGAATTTACATATGGTTTTGGTGTTTTTAATTGTTAATGAATTCATAGGAAATCCGAATTGATTAATTGAGTTTGGAAAATAGCCAATTCGCTACTATGCTGATCTGGGCTGTTTTATTATGCTTAATGATGCCTGAGTCACATGAATTTCCTTGTTGTTCATGCTAATTGACATATATTGAAATTCATGAGTTTGAAATTTCTACTACTGATTGAAATTGCTAGCTTATTGAATGGTTCATGTTGCTGTTTTTTCTGGAATTTACTTTGAATCATCAATTGCTCCATTTCAATTTCCATTTCAATTCTGCACTTAAGTGTTTGAACTCAACCATGCCTGCCTGTGATTAACTCAGTGTTTTGCTACTGTTTTGGTTTATAATGCTCAATGCATATGAAGTTCGTGTGTAACTCTCGTTTGAATCTGTCCTGAGTTATATGGATTAAAAATTCTGCTCATGTTTGAAAATACACCCTTTGCTTATCTGACATTATAGTTGCTGGTTTTGCATGAATCATTCTGAGATTCAAATGAGTTGATGATTCTGTTTGAAATCGAGCTTGAGTTGTTGATTTGCTGCTGTTTATTTACTCCGAGAACGCTCACATTACTGCCGAAATGCTGCCTAATTTTTCTAAAAACTGTTTTACTCAACTTCCACTCATGAATTGACTTTAGTACTTTTGAATTGTGATTTATTTGGTTTAAACCAAAGCTAATTCATGGGGTGATGGGTTAGCATTTCCATTCCTTTTGGTTTCCTTTTATTTGAAATGCATTGTCGATGATTTTATTTCTTTTTGTGCTTCTTTCATTACATGTTTTATCATCAATGACTTGCATTGTATGCTTGAATGTGAGCTTGCTTGTTCTTAAACCTTTTGAACTTCTTTTAGTTAGGAACTACACTACCATGCCACTAATTATAGCCTACTTCTCTAACTTTTAACTAAATTGACTTTCTCACTTTTCTTTTTTGTTTTCACTCTTTTTCAAACTAACTCTTTTAATTCCTTTCAAGGCATGATACTTGTTGTTTCTTAACTAACAAGCATTCTAGATTTCATTATATAAATTCTTGGATTGTGATTTCTGATTAATTTCTTTGAATCTTACCTTTCTTTCATTCCAATGATTTTTCTCTTTCTGACTCACTTCATGTGTTAGCTTCAACTCCTCTTTTACCTATCTCCTGCTTGTTATGCGTGTATATTGTTTGCCTTTTTGTTTCTCTGCTTTAATTTGATAATCTGTATCCTGGAAATTTTATTTTTCAGGATGTCTGATAGGAAAGAAAAAGACAAGCCTAAGGCCAGCTCCGGTAAGAGGAAGAGAGGACAGTCATCCGTTACTCTATCGGATGTTCTATCGGATTAATCTTGGCATGAAAAGAACTTTACTAATTAAGAAAAAGCTGATCAACTTGTGCTTGCTAATGACCCAGTCAAATTTGCCAATCTTTACTGTGAACTCAAGTTTTCGGTCTTCGCGGAAAAATGGCACCTCTACTTGGAAAGGACGCTCAAAATACCAACCGAATTAAGAAAGTACACTGAACATCAGATCAAAAAGAGAGGTTGGGTATTTCTGGATAGAGATCTGGCAGAAGTAAACGCATCATGGGTCCGTGAGTTCTATTGTAACTATTATAGGACGACCCTTGATGCAGTGCAGCTTAGGGAAAAGCAGATCTTAGTCACAGAGGAGGCGATAGAGTATATCCTCCACTTCTAGCCTATAACAGATGATATAGATGGTTTCCAGAAGGCCGAGGAGTCTATTAGATTCATGAGTTTTGATTGGGATGCTGTCCGGTGTACCATAGCCATTGATCCTGATGTTCTGTGGGCTATGAGAAAGTCAAAGGTAACTCCACGGGGTATAAAAATTATTTATCTCAATGATGAGGCTAGGCTGTGGCAACAGATACTGAGTAATTATGTTATGCCTAGTACTCACGAGTCAGAAGTGTCAGCTACCAGGATCATCTTTATTTGGTGCGTCATGGAAGGAAAGAACCTATACCTTCCACGGCTCATCAGGAAGTACATGTCTAGAGTTCATGTCAGAGGCACCCTGCCATTTCCTTATTTGATCACCCAGATGGCTCGTCGAGCTGAGGTACCTTGGGAGCTAGAGGATGAGAGACTACAGATTACCGAGTGCAAGAAGGTTATTCCGCACGGCAAGCGGTTCGGACCTCTAGGCCATAGACCACCTACTACTACTACCTCTACTGATGCAGCTACATCCTCAGCAGCACCTGCAGTACCACCTGCTTTCGCAGTACCATCATCCGCTTCTCAGCCAGTCTACCATCTTGTGCACCATCTTTTTGAGCGCCTTGATCAAATAGAGCGCCGCAATCAGTGGCGTTATGAGCAGTCTGAGCGTCGTAATAAGCGACGCTATTCACATCTGAAGCTGATTGTGACGTCGGGGCGTACTGACATCCCCTCTGAGCCTGACACACCCTCGGAGCACTCCGAGGAGGAGGAGGAGGATGAGCAGAAGGCGACTCAGCCTGAGTACCCTACAGAGCCACAGGCACCTGCACAGCCATAGCCGACAGAGCCAGTGGCACATCCTTCGATAGGAGACGATAGAGATGCAGGCGATGATCCTTCACACCCAGCTTGACTGAGAGCATCGAGAACGATGCTGTGCTTTAAGTGTGGGGATGTCGCCGTCTCTGGCGGATTATATTTTGGTGAACCATTTCAGACTTTTGTTCTATTTTGCTTTATTTTGTATTTTTGCTTTATTTTATTTTATTTTATTTTTCTTTTAGTACTTGCACATTTCTATTTTATTATACTCTTGTTTATTTTTACTTTGTTGCATTTTGCACTTTGGGCTCTGATAAACCACTATTTCATGGTTTATAATGTGCTTAATTGTGTGGTTTTATCATGATCTTTACCCACTTATTCATATGATTAGCATGTATTTATATTTCCTTCCTAAAATTATTACATGATTGAAAACTTGCTTCCTAGAGATTTTTAATTATGTATTTTAATTCTCCTTTATTCCATTCAATGCCGTGATCTGTGTGTTAAGTGCTTCAGGCTTTATAGGGCATAAATGAGTTGGAGATTGGAAAGGAAGCCTGCAAAAATAGAAGGAACACAAGAAATTGAGGAGATGACCAGCGAGAAGTGACGCGGCTGCATGGCTCACGCAACCGTGCGGATTAGAATAGCACAAGTGACGAAGAGGCGTGGACGACGCGCCCGCATGGCAAAGCAAAATGCCGAATGACGCGTCCGCATGAATGACGCGATCGCGTGACGTGCGCGATCTGCATAATCTGCAGAATTTGCTGGGGGCGATTTTGAGCCCTGTTTTGACCCAGTTTTCGGCCTAGAAAAGCAGACTAGAGCCAGGGAACATGCAGAAACCAAGAACAACATTCATTCTACACAATTTTAGTTTTTAGATCTAGTTTTACTCCTCCTCTAGGTTTTCTCTCTCTACACATTCATAGTTCTTAGGATTTTATTTCTATTGCTTTTTGCATTGGGATATTGAGAAGAGTTATCACCTTATCAAGACTGTCATTCTAGTTCGTTTTCTTTAGGGTTAAGTACTGAAATCGTCCCTAAGGTAAGTGGCGAAAATCAAATTCGTCCCCGACGTTTTTTTGCTATTAAAATCATCCCGAACGTTCAGAAACACTTTAAAATCATCCTTTCCCGAATTTTTGGACAAAAATACCCTTGACTATTAATTAAAAAAAAAAAACCCTACCCCCACCCTCACCCATCAGCATCTCTTCGCTTCTCTCTCCCCCCCCCCAACCCCCCAATTTCCCTTCCTCCTACACCCACCCCCAAATCCCATCCCATCCCATCCCATCATCAACATCATCATCACCATCAGTTTCCACTCCCTCACCCCCATCACCGCCGCCGCCTCACCCCCTCACCGCCGCCGCCCCTGCGTCCAACCCGCCGCCGCCCCTGCATCCAACCCGCCGCCGCACCGTGGGTCCAACCCCCCGCACCGCACCGCACCACCGCACCACCGCTTCTTCTTCTTCTTTTTCTTTTTCTTCTGTGAACTGAATTTGTTGAATCTGTGGACTGGATTTTTTGTAAAATTTGTTGTGCATGTTTGAATTTTTTGTTGATGATGATGATGATGATGAACATGAAGAGAGGGGCATGAGAAAGGGGGTGGGGGAGGAGGTATTACAGTGAGGGGGTGAGGGAGTGGGTGAGGGGGAGGTGGTGAGGGGTAGGGGGTGAGGGATGGGGGGTTACAGTGAAGGGGTGAGGGAGTGGGTGAGGGGGTGGAGGATTACAGTGAGGGGGTGAGGGAGTGGGTGAAGGGGAGGCGGTGAGAGGTAGGGGGTGAGGGGGTGGAGGGTTACAGTGAGAGGGTGAGGGAGTGGATGAGGGGGTGGAGGATTACAGTGAGGGGGTGAGAGAGTGGGTGAGGGGGAGGCGGTGAGGGGTAGGGGGTGAGGGGGTGGAGGGTTACAGTGAGGGGGTGAAGGGTGGGGGATGAGGGGGTGGAGGGGGTGAGGGGTGGGGGTTTACGGTGAGGGAGTGGGTGAGGGGTGGGGGGTTACCGGAGTGGGGTTAAGGTGTTGGTGTTTGTGTTTGTGTCTGTAGTGGTGGTGGTGGTGGTGGTGGTGGTGGTGGTGGTGGTGAAGGTGAAGGTGAAGGTGAAGGTGAAGAGGAGAATGATGATGATGAGGGTATTTTGGTCCAAAAATTTGGAAAAGGATGATTTTAAAGTGTTTCTGAACGTTCGGGATGATTTTAATAGCAAAAAAACGTTGGGGACGAATTTGATTTTCGCCACTTACCTTAGGGACGATTTCAGTACTTAACCCTTTTCTTTACTTGGCTTTACTCTTCCATGTCCTTTAATTTACTCAATTTTACTATTGGATTATTTTAAAATTTATTAATACAAGAATTACTTTTATTTTTAATTGATTCCCTTGAGTTTTATCTATCATGTCTTTCTTTAATTCCCTTTCCTATGTTATGAGTTCTATATTCACAATGAGCGAGTAGTTCCCTAACTTGATGGGGAGTTGATTGAAAGGAACCCTTGAGTTGGGATGCTTAAAAGAAAAATTGTAATTAGGTTTATTGTTGGGATGCTTTCTAGTCATTGACACCAATCCTTTTCAATTGAGCGGATTGGAACTTGTGAATAGAAACAGCATTCTAACTTGTTTGACTTTCCCTTACCTAGTAAGGGATAACTAAATAGAACAACCTTCAATTATCAATTAATCTTGAGAGTACTTCAACAAGAATAGGGCTTCCAACTAATCTACTCCCAGTCAAGGCTTTTATTTAAATTATTTAATTTCTCTAATTTAATTTCCTGTTTATTCAACTCAAACCATTTTGAAAACATCTGATTAATAAAATAGCACACCTTTCTGCAACTCGTTGGGAGACGACCTGGGATTCATACTCCCAGTATTTTAATTTTAATTCTTGTGACAACCTTCTAAATTGATAAGCGGAATTCTGGTTGGTTGAGAACTATACTTGCAATGCATATCTTATAACAATTCTTGACTCACCAATTTTTGCCACGTCAGGCTTGTATATATCTTAGATATTTAGCTTGAATTGCACTTTTAGTCTATTAGTTGTGATGTGAAAAAACATGGATTATTGAGCTTAGTTTATCCTTTTGCATATGAGAAATTGGTTTAATTGAAAATAGAGATAAACTAAAAACTTTTAGCTTTTTATAATCACAACATCTCATTTAGTATATATATATATATATATTGGAATATGGTTTTTGAGCTAAGAACACACAACCCGTGAGTTTTTGAGCTTAACTGCATGGTTACATTATTTAACCATGATTTTTATTCTTGTGTGTTTTCTTCTCTATGATTGCAAGCTTGAGTTTGTTCCATTCTATAAGTCCATTATTTAGTGTATGTTCATGCTTATATGTGATTGAGGCCATCATTTGATATTAGCTCACTTATCCCAAATAGCCTACCATTTCATTTGCCTTTATTTGCTACTTTGAGCTTTCTGAACCCCCTTTTTGGTTCTGTATTTTACACATCACTAGCCTTAAGCAGAAAAATAATTAATTACCCCAATTGAATCTTTGATTAGCTTAAGATAGAGATTGTGTGTCAACTAAGTGTGGGGAATTATGGGAACTTGGGTTGATGAGAAAGTGTTGTGTTTTATTGACAAAAATATTGGAAATTTGGGTGCTTACTCATGTGAAACCAGAAAAACCATATTCATTGATATGTTATGTTTACTTTCATGTTTAAAAAAAAAATTGAATAAGGGGTAAAATTCACCCCAAGGTTAGTTCAATAAAAAGATAATTGCATATGTGATAAAAATTAAAGAAAACTTAGATACATGAGTATGTGATGAAAAAGTGAGATTTTGGATAGTTAGGCTTAATTTTAGAATTGTATAGAGTATGTATATGTGTTATGAGAGAACTTAGGTTAGTCAAAGATTCATATGATAGCTCACTTGGCTAAATATATACCCTCACCCTTACCTTAGCCCCATTACATTCTTGAAAAGCCCTCATGATATTTGCATTTTTACACTGGATAATTGTTGATTGGTTAGATGAAGAACAAAGTTCTAAAAAGCATGACTAGAGGAGATTTGAGTTATTTAACCCCAAACACTTGAGTGATTAGAGTGCATATACAAATCTAGTGAGGGTTCAATAGCTCATTTCCATATGTTCATATTTGATCATTGCTTGTCTTGCAAGTTTGTGAACTCTTTTGATTAACTCAACTCAATTGTGACTGTGTTTTGATATGATTGATTTAGCCCCTGATTGTGCATATATGATTTCTTGGAAATTTGACTCAATTTGACCACATGTATGCTTATATATATATATAGTAATTAGAATAGCATGATACATGTAGGTGGCTCACATCTAAATAGGTTACATTGCATAAGTTCTACCATTCTTCCTTCACTCTTTTGGTTCTCTTGAGTTTAGCATGAGGATATGCTAATGTTTAAGTGTGGGGAGATTGATAAACCGCTATTTTACGGTTTATTTTATATTGAATTGAGCGAGTTTTATCCATTATTCTCACACTTATGCATATAAATTGCGTGTTTTACATTTTCCTTCCTAATTCTGTGCCATAGTTGAAAAAATATTTTCTAGGCCTTTAAACTGTCAATTTTGATTACCCTTTATTACCATTCGATGCCGTGATCTGTGTGTCAAGTGTTTTCAGGCTTTATAGGGCAGGAATGGCTTAGAGGATGGAAAGGAAACATGAAAAAGTGGAAGGAACGCGAGAAAATGAAGTTTTGAGAAGCTGGAAGCGACGCATATGCTTGGACGACTCGTACGTGTGACTGGCGCGGAAGGCGAGCGAAGCGTACGCGTGACATGCGCCACGTGCAGAAATTGCAGAAAGCGCTAGGGGCGATTTCTGGGCTCCATTTGGGCCCAGTTCCAAGTCCGAGAACACAGAATAGAGGCTGCAGAGTGGGGAATCATTCACACATTCATTCATACAACTTTCATACACATAATTGGAGGTTTTAGATGTAGTTTTCTAGAGAGAGAGAGAGAGAGAAGCTCTCTCCTCTCTCTAGGGTTTAGGATTCTTAGGTTTAGCTATTTTCAATTTTAGATTTCTACTCTATTTCAATTTAGTTTCTCTTCTACTTTTATTTGTCTTAGCATTCTAGTCTATTTAATTCCCTTGTTGATTACTTTATGTTGCCAATTTAGTTTATGAATTCTCATGATAGATTTGATTTTCCATTTAATACAATTTGAGGTATTTCATATTTATTGCTTCTTCTATTATTTGTTAGTCATTGATGTTTGCAATTGGTAGTTTGGATCTAATATTCCTTGTTAATTTTCTATGCTTTTATGTTATGCCTTCCAAGTGTTTGATAGAATGCTTGATTAGATTTTAGTGTAGATTTCTCTCCTCTTGGCTTTGGTTGAGTAATTGGAGACTCTTGAGTTATCAAACTCCTTTGTTGATTGATAATTGAAGGTTGCTGGTGCACGAATTGTGAATCACACTTTTCACAACTCGTACCACTAACCAGCAAGTGCACTGGGTCATCCAAGTAATACCTTACGTGAGTAAGGGTCGAATCCCACGGAGATTGTTGGTTTGAAGCAATCTATGGTTATCTTGTAATTCTTAGTCAGGAAGTCAATTGTATTAATCAGTTGAATTGTGAATAAACAAGAGAGCATGGGTTAAAGGTTACTTGTTATGCAGTAATGGAGAATATGTTGGAGTTTTAGAGATGCCCTGTCTTCTGAATCTCTGCTTTCCTCTGTCCTCTGATTCACGCACGCACGTCCTTCTATGGCAAGCTGTGTGTTGGGGCATCACCGTTGTCAATGGTTACATCCCCTCCTCTTGTGAAAATGATCCAAATGCTCTGTCACAGCACGGCTAATCATTTGAGGTTCCCGATCGTGCTGGAATAGGATTCACCCTCCTTTTGCGTCTGTCACTACGCCCAGCACTAGCGAGTTTGAAACCCGTCACAGTCATTCAATCCTTGAATCCTACTCGGAATACCACAGACAAGGTTTAGACTTTCCGGATTCTCATGAATGCCGCCATCAATCTAGCTTATACCACGGAGATTCTGATTAGGGAATCTAAGAGATATTCATTCAATCTGATGTAGAATGGAGGTGATTGTTAGACACACGTTCATGGATTGAGGAAGGTGATGAGTGTCACTGATCATCACCTTCTCCATAGTTAGGCGCAAATGGATATCTTAGATAGGAACACGCATGTTTGAATGGAAAACAGAAATACTTGCATTAATTCATCGAGACACAGCAGAGCTCCTCACCCCCAACAATGGAGTTTAGAGACTCATGCCGTCAAAGAGTACAAAGTTTTGATCTAAAATGTCATGAGATACAAAATAAGTCTCTAAAAGTTGTTTAAATACTAAACTAGTAGCCTAGGTTTACAGAAATTGAGTAAACCATAACAGATGGTATAGAGATCCACTTCTGGGGCCCACTTGGTGTGTGCTGGGGCTGAGACTTAAGCAATTCACGTGCATAAGGCCATTTTGGGCGTTCAACGCCAGGTTTGGATCCATTTCTGGCGTTGAACTCCAACTTTTAATGCTTTTCTGGCGTTGGACGCCAGAATTGGGCAGAGAACTGGCGTTGAACGCCAGTTTACGTCATCTATCCTTGAGAAAAGTATGGACTATTATATATTTCTAGAAAGCCCTGGATGTCTACTTTCCAACGCAATTGGAAGCACGCCATTTCGAGTTCTGTAGCTCCAGAAAATATACTTTGAGTGCAGGGAGGTCAGAATCCAACAGCATCAGCAGTCCTTTTTCAGCCTAAATCAGATTTTTGCTCAGCTCCCTCAATTTCAGCCAGAAAAATACCTGAAATTACAGAAAAATACACAACTCATAGTAAAGTCCAGAAATATGAATTTTTCCTAAAAACTAATGAAAATAAACTAAAAACTAACTAAAACATACTAAAAACTATATGAAATTAACCCCAAAAAGCGTATAAAATATCCGCTCATCACAACACCAAACTTAAACTGTTGCTTGTCCTCAAGCAACTAGACAAATAAAATAGAAGACTAATAGTTTGAGAAGCAATAATATCTCAGAGTTTTTGAGTGAAGCTCAGATTCTAATTAGATGAGCGGGACTAGTAGCTTTTTGCTTCCGAACAGTTTTGGCATCTCACTTTATTCATTGAAGCTCAGAGTGATTGGCATCTATAGGAACTTAGAATTCAGATAGTGTTATTGATTCTCCTATTTTAGTATGATGATTCTTGAACACAGCTATTTCATGAGTCTTGGCCGTGGCCCTAAGCACTTTGTTTTCCAATATTACCACCGGATACATAAATGCCACAGACACATAATTGGGTGAACCTTTTAGATTGTGACTCAGCTTTGCTAAAGTCCCCAATTAGAGGTGTCCAGAGTTCTTAAGCACACTCTTATTTTTGCTTTGGACCTTGACTTTAACCGCTCAGTCTCAAGTTTTCACTTGACACCTTCACGCCACAAGCACATGGCTAGGGACAGCTTGGTTTAGCCGCTTAGGCCAGGATTTTATTCCCTTAGGCCCTCCTATCCACTGATGCTCAAAGTCTTGGGATCCTTTTTATTGCCCTTGCCTTTTGGTTTTAAGGGCTATTGGCTTTTTGCTCTTGCCTTTTGGTTTTAAGAGCTTTGGCTTTTTCTGCTTGCTTTCTCTCTCTTCTTCTCTTTTTTCTTTTTTTTTTCTGCAAGCTTTGTTCTATGCTGCTTTTTCTTGCTTCAAGAATCATTTTTATGATTTTTTAGATTATCAATAACATGTCTCATGTTCATCATTCTTTCAAGAGCCAACATATTTAACAGTCTTAAACAACAAATTCAAAAGACATATGCACTGTTCAAGCATTCATTCAGAAGACAGAAAGCATTGCCACCACATGTAACTAATTAGAATTTCTCTTATTAAAAACTCGAAATTTTATTGCCTCTTATTCAAAAGATCTACTATTTTATTCATGTTTGATGATGATGAGAAAAATAAACTATAGCTTAATTGGAGATAAAATCAAAATAGATACTAATTACTACTATATGACTCCTAAGGTAAACTTTTATAATGACACTATCACAGAGTTAAAGCAGAGATTGGAATTTAACAACCTTTGTTCTGGGAAATAGGTGTTCCTCTGATCCGTGGGGTGCTTGATTCTTCAAGAGATAACTTCTGGCGCTTCAATTCCCTTAAGTCACGCCCTTGCTCTTCTTGTTCTTTAAACATATAGGTCAGCATTTGACTGTGTTCCTTCTGTTCTTTTATTATTTGTTCCATAGCTTCCCGTATCTTGGTGACAGACGTCTCCAGATACTCCCAGTATTCAGATTGAGGGATTTCTGGGAGAAATTCCTGTGTTTTCTTCTTGGTGGGATCATCATGTGCTTGTTGTTTCTCCATTGATGCTTTGATGATTGGTTTCTCAACTGAGATATACTCAGTTATTCCCATCCTTACCCCGGCGTCCTTACAGAGCAGAGAAATCACGCTTGGATAAGCCAACCTGGCTTTTTTAGAATTTTTGTTAGCAATTTTGTAGAGTTCAGCTGAGATCAACTGATGAACTTCCACTTCTTTTCCCATCATGATACAATGGATCATCACTGCTCTTTTAACTGTGACTTCAGAACGGTTGCTAGTAGGCAACAGAGAATGCCCAATGAAGTCCAGCCATCCTCTGGCGACTGGTTTAAGATCCTCTCTCTTGAGTTGATTTGGGACACCCTTTGTGTTGGTGGTCCACCTGGCTCCAGGGATACATATGTCCTCTAGAATCTTATCCAGGCCCTTGTCTGTTCTCATCATTCTCCTGTTGAAGGAGTCTGGATCATCTTTCAGCTGAGGTAGCTTTAAGATCTCTCTGATCTTGTCAGGGATGGTATGAACAATCTTTCCTCTGACCATGGTCCGATATTCATAGAAAGCAGTTCCAGATAGTTTCTGCTTGTCAGTCTGCCACATATTAGCATAGAACTCCTGGACCATATTCCTTCCCACTTTCGTTTTAGGATTAGCTAGGACTTCCCAGTTCCTGATTCGAATTTGTTCCTGGATCTCCGGATATTCATCTTCTTTCAGATCGAATCTAACTTCCGGGATCACTGATCTCAGACCCATTATTTTGTTATAATGGTCTGAATGTTCTTTAGATAAGAACTTCCCTTGATTCCAAAGTGGTTTTGGAACGCTCTCTTTCTTGCCTCTTGGAGTGGGTTGTTTTCCTTTGGGAGCCATGATCTTAGTGATCGCGGATAAACACACCAAACTTAGAGGTTTGCTTGTCCTCAAGCAAAAGAAAAGAAAGGAGAGGGATAGAAGGAGAGCTAGGTGCACTTGTTGATGGAAGGGGAGGGAGGCCGAACCCAAATTTAAAGGGAGGGAGGGTGGGTTTTCGAAAAAAAAGATAAAGATATGATAAAAAAGATTGATTTGGAAAAGATAAGATAGAAGATATGATAAGAGAAGATTTTTGAAAAAGATAGATCTAGATTTTTTTTGAAAAAGATAAATTGGAGATTTTTTTTTAAATATTGATGAGTTGAAAAGATAGATTTGTTTTTTTTTAAAAGATTTGAAAAGAGTTGGATTGAATTTGCAAAGAGGGTTTGTGCTTATGGATTAAGATATATTTGATATTTTTAAAGTAGGATTTTTAGAAATTATGGAATTTAGAAATCAAGGTTCTTAACATGTTTATGCAAGAAATCATGAATTGAAGTATGAAAATCAAGATTTAGAATGAAAAAATTTGAAGAAAAATGAGTTTTGTCTCCTCCCTGCCATCCTGGCGTTTGAACGCCCAAACACTGCCTGTTTTGGGCGTTCAACGCCCAAATGCTGCTCTCATGGGCGTTCAACGCCCAGCTGCTGCCATTACTGGCGTTCAACGCCCAGTGGGTGCCCATTTCTGGCATTGAACGCCCAGATTGCTACCATTACTGGCGTTCAACGCCCAGTGGATGCCCATTTTGGGCGTTGAACGCCCAAAATACACTTTTACTGGCGATTTCTTGCCAATGAGCTCTTTTTCTCTGTTTTGTGTGCCGAGTCCTTCTGTAACTCTGTGGACTTATACAAATGATTCCTCACCTTAGTGTCAGTGAACTTTATATAAACAAATAAAAATAAAAATAGGGCAAAATGCTTAGAGGATTGTTGCCCCATGGCTAGGTTGCCTCCCAGCAAGCGCTTCTTTATTGTCTTTAGTTGGACCTTGCTGAGCTTTAAATCTAGCTTCAGCCTTGAGCACTCTTGCTCAATGTTGCCTTCAAGATAATGCTTGATTCTCTGTCCATTGACAATGAACTTCTTATCAGAATCAATATCTTGAAGCTCCACATAACCATATGGTGATACACTTGTAATC
This sequence comes from Arachis ipaensis, assembly GCF_059453495.1. NCBI lineage: Eukaryota > Viridiplantae > Streptophyta > Magnoliopsida > Fabales > Fabaceae > Arachis > Arachis ipaensis. The sequence goes on from NC_142442.1 coordinate 34,241,753, forward strand.
ACGTATGGTCCCCTCCACCGGGATTTCAGTTTCCCGGGGAATAGCCTGTGTCTAGAGTTAAACAACAGAACCTTCTGTCCTGGTTCAAAGATTCTAGATGACAGCTTTCTGTCATGCCACTTTTTTTGTTTCTCTTTATAAAGCTTGGCATTTTCGAAAGCTGTGAATCTGAATTCCTCTAGCTCATTTAGCTGGAGCAATCGTTTTTCTCCTGCTAATTTGGCATCAAAGTTTAGGAATCTGGTTGCCCAGTAGGCCTTATGTTCCAGTTCCACGGGCAGGTGACATGCCTTACCATACACGATTTGGTATGGAGAGGTCCCTATAGGGGTCTTGAATGCTATTCTGTAAGCCCACAGAGCATCATCCAAGCTCCGTGCCCAATCCTTTCTACGGGTATTTACTGTCCGTTCCAGGATTCTCTTTAATTCTCTGTTAGAGACTTCAGCTTGCCCATTAGTTTGTGGATGATATGGAGTAGCCACCTTGTGGTGAATCCCATACCGAACCATGGCAGAGTAAAGCTGTTTATTGCAGAAGTGGGTGCCCCCATCACTGATTAGTACTCTAGGGACACCGAACCTGCTAAAGATATGTTTCTGGAGGAACTTCAGCACCGTTTTAGTATCATTGGTGGGTATGGCAATGGCCTCAACCCATTTTGATACATAATCAACTCCCACTAGAATATAAGTGTTTGAGTATGATGGTGGGAAAGGTCCCATGAAGTCAATTCCCCATACGTCAAACAACTCAATCTCCAAGATTTCTTGTTGAGGCATGGCATAACCATGAGGCAGATTGCCAGCTCTTTGGCAACTGTCACAGTTACGTACAAACTCTCGGAAATCTTTATAGAGTGTGGGCCAATAGAAGCCACATTGGAGGACCTTGGTGGCTGTTCGCTCACCTCCGAAATGGCCTCCATATTGTGATCTATGGCAATGCCATAGGATCCTCTGTGCTTCTTCTCTAGGCACACACCTACGAATTATTCCGTCTGCACATCTCTTAAAGAGATAGGGTTCATCCCACAAGTAGTACTTTGCATCAGTAATTAATTTCTTCTTTTGTATCATGTTGTACTCCTTGGGTATGAACCTTGCAGCTTTATAGTTTGCAATATCGGCAAACCATGGTGTTTCCTGAATGGCAAATAAATGCTCATCCGGAAAAGTCTCAGAGATCTCAAGAGAGGGGAGGGGCATCCCTTCTACTGGCTCTATCCGAGACAGATGATCAGCCACTTGGTTCTCTGTCCCTTTTCTATCTCTTATTTCTATATCAAACTCTTGCAGAAGCAACACCCATCTGATGAGCCTGGGTTTTGAATCCTGCTTTGTGAGTAGATATTTAAGAGCAGCATGATCAGTATACACAATCACTTTTGATCCTACTAAGTATGATCTGAACTTGTCAATGGCGTAAACCACTGCAAGTAATTCTTTTTCTGTGGTTGTGTAATTTTTCTGGGCATCATTTAAAACGTGACAAGCATAATAAATGACATGCAGAAGCTTGTCATGCCTCTGTCCCAATACTGCACCAATGGCGTGATCACTGGCATCACACATTAGCTCAAATGGTAACGTCCAGTCTGGTGCAGAAATGACTGGTGCTGTGACCAGCTTAGCTTTCAGCGTTTCGAACGTCTGCAGGCACTTTGTGTCAAACACAAATGGCGTGTCAGCAGCTAGCAGATTGCTTAGAGGTTTTGCAATTTTTGAAAAATCCTTTATAAACCTCCTATAGAATCCTGCATGCCCCAGAAAGCTTCTGATTGCCTTAACATTGGCAGGTGGTGGTAATTTTTCAATTACCTCTATTTTTGCTGGATCTACCTCTATTCCCTTGTTTGAGATTTTATGCCCAAGGACAATCCCCTCAGTCACCATGAAGTGACATTTTTCCCAGTTTAAAACTAGGTTGGTCTCTTGGCATCTTTTCAGAACAAGTTTCAGGTGATCAAGACAGGAGCTGAATGAGTCTCTATATACTGAGAAGTCATCCATGAAGACTTCCAGAAATTTTTCCACCATATCAGAGAAAATAGAGAGCATGCATCTCTGGAAGGTTGCAGGCGCATTACATAGCCCAAATGGCATCCTTCTATAAGCAAACACTCCAGATGGACATGTGAATGCTGTTTTCTCTTGATCCTGGGGATCTACTGCAATCTGGTTATAGCCTGAGTAGCCATCCAAAAAGCAGTAATAATCATGACCTGCTAGTCTTTCTAGCATCTGGTCTATGAATGGTAAAGGAAAATGATCCTTTCTGGTGGTTGTATTGAGCCTTCTGTAGTCAATACACATGCGCCACCCTGTAACTGTTCTTGTAGGAACCAGTTCATTTTTTTCATTATGAATCACTGTCATGCCTCCCTTTTTTGGGACGACTTGGACAGGGCTCACCCAGGGGCTATCAGAAATAGGATAAATAATCCCATCCTCTAGTAATTTGGTGACCTCTTTCTGCACCACTTCTTTCATGGCTGGATTTAGCCGCCTCTGTGGTTGAACCACTGGTTTGGCATTATCCTCCAATAAGATTTTGTGCATGCATCTAGCTGGGCTTATGCCCTTAAGGTCACCTATGGACCACCCAAGAGCTGTCTTGTGTGTCCTTAGCACTTGAATAAGTGCCTCCTCTTCCTGTGAATTTAAAGCAGAGCTTATGATCACTGGAAAAGTGTCACCTTCTCCCAAAAACGCATATTTCAAGGATGGTGGTAATGGCTTGAGCTCGGGTTTAGGAGGTTTTTCCTCTTCTAGAAGAAATTTCAGAGGCTCTTTCATGTCCTCTGAATCCTCTAAATCAGGCTGAACATCTTTAAAGATGTTTTCCAACTCTGATTCAAGACTCTCATCCATGTTGATCTCTTCTACCAAAGAGTCAATAAGATCAACTTTCATGCAGTCTTTTGATGTGTCTGGATACTGCATGGCTTTGACAGCGTTCAACTTGAATTCATCATCATTGACTCTCAGGGTTATTTTCCCCTGTTGGACATCAATGAGGGATCGTCCAGTTGCTAGGAAGGGTCTTCCTAGAATGAGAGTAGCACTCTTGTGCTCCTCCATTTCCAGCACAACAAAGTCAGTGGGAAAGGCAAATGGCCCAACTCTGACAATCATGTCTTCAATCACGCCTGATGGGTATTTAGTGGAACCATCAGCAAGTTGGAGACATATCCGGGTTGGTTTAACTTCTTCAGTTAAGCCAAGCTTTCTGATACTGGATGCAGGTATTAGGTTGATGCTTGCCCCAAGATCGCATAAAGCTATCTTGGTGCAATTACCTTCTAATATGCATGGTATCAGAAAACTCCCAGGGTCTTTAAGCTTTTCAGGAAAGCTCTTCAGAATGACTGCACTGCATTCTTCAGTGAGGAGAACTCTTTCTGTTTCTCTCCAATCTTTTTTATGACTCAAGATCTCTTTCATGAACTTGGCATAAGAAGGTATCTGCTCAAGTGCTTCTGCAAATGGAATCTTTATTTCAAGAGTCCTGAGATAATCTGCAAAGCGAGCAAATCGCTTATCCTGCTCCTCTTTCCGGAGTTTTTGAGGATAAGGTATCTTGGCTATATATTCTTCAACCTTAGTTGCTGTAGATTTACTGCCTACAGAAGTGGTTGAAGAAGCCTTTTTAGAGGGGTTGTTATCAGCATTTGTGTGTGTCTGATCCCTCACTGGCAATTGAGTGCCAAAGTTAGAAACTGGAGTGACATTAGATGCCAACTCCTTGTCTGTTCCTGGCGTCTGAACGCCAGAATTGTGCCCATTTTAGGCGTTCAACGCCAGATCCTTGCCCATTTCTGGCGTTGAACGCCAATCCTGCTTTGTTTCTGGCGTTGAACGCCAGTTTTGGCCATGGTCTGGGCGTTCAGTGCCAGCCTTCCACCAATTTTCTAGCAATTTAGCGCCAGAATTATTTTTCCCTGGGCTCTTATTGTCCTCAGGTGAATCTTGGGTGGTTTGCTCATTTCTTGGCTTTTTGCTGCCTTGAGGTGGGGTATTCAATATTTTTCCACTTCTTAGTTGAACTGCTTAACATTCTTCTGTTATTTGCCTTGACAGCTGCTACTTTGTTTGCTTAAACTGTTCGTCCATATGTATATTAGCCATCCTTGTCTCTTGTAGTCTATCTTTGAATTCGGCTAACTGCTTTGTTAGAAAGTCCAATTGCTGATTGAATTCAGCAGCTTGTTTTACAGGACTGAGTTCAGCAGTTGCTGTTTTAACCTCTTCTTTCATGGAAGGGTCACTGCTTAGGTACAGATGCTGATTCCTGGCAACTGTATCAATGAGCTCTTGAGCCTCTTCAATTATCTTTCTCATGTGGATAGATCCACCAGCTGAGTAATCCAAAGACATCTGAGCTCCTTCTGCAAGCCCATAATAGAATATGTCTAACTGAACCCACTCTGAAAACATTTCAGAAGGGCATTTTTGTAGCATCTCTCTGTATCTCTCCCAGGCATCATAAAGAGATTCATTATCTCCTTGTTTGAAGCCTTGGATGTCCAGCCTTAGCTGTGTCATCCGTTTTGGGGGAAAGTATTGATTCAGGAATTTTTCTGTTAGCTGTTTCCATGTCCTTATGCTGGCCTTAGGTTGGTTGTTCAACCACCTCTTAGCTTGATCTTTTACAGCAAATGGAAACAGTAATAGTCTGTAGACATCCTGATCTATTTCTTTATCATGTACTGTGTCAGCAATCTGTAGAAACTGTGCCAGAAACTCTGTAGGTTCTTCCTGTGAAAGACCGGAATACTGGCAACTTTGCTGCACCATGATAATGAGCTAAGGATTCAACTCAAAGCTACTGACTCCAATGGAGGGTATGCAGATGCTACTCCCATATGAAGCAGTAGAGGGGTTAGAATATGACCCCAGAGTCCTCCTGGACAGTTCATTTCTACTTAGATCCATGATGGAGAAAGGGAGATGATGTCAAGTAAAAATTTTATTTTTATTTATTTATTTATTTATTTATTTCGAAAATAAATTAAAATAAAATAAATAAAAATAGGTGAAGATTTTCGAAAAATGAGGAGAGAGAAAGTGGTAAGGAAGTTTTGAAAAAGATATGATTTGGAAAAGATTTTAATTTTGAAAAAAAAATCTGAATTTTTGAAATAGATTTCGAAAATTTGCTTTTAAAACAGAGAGAAAAGATATTTTTGAATTTAAAGAGAAGAGAGACAAACAATAAGATAGCACAAGATTTAAAATTTTTAGATCTGATGCTCCTTGTTTTCGAAAATTTTTAAGGGAAAAACACTAAAGAACACCAAACTTAAAAATTTTAAGATCAAGACACAAGGAAAACTCAAGAACACTTTGAAGATTCACAAGACACAAAAACACAAAGGAAGAACACCAAACTTAAAATTTTTAGAAAACCAGAATAAATTTTCGAAAATTTTAAGGAAAATCAACAAGAAAACACCAAACTTAAAGTTTGGCACAGGATTTAATAGAGAAATTATTTTTGTAAACTATTTTAAAAAGAAAATAAGGATTCTAAAATTTTTAACACGACAATAATAAGAGACTCTAAACAAAAAAAGAAATTTTTCCTAATCTAAGCAACAAAATAAACCGTCAGTTGTTCAAACACGAATAATCCCCGGCAACGGCACCAAAAACTTGGTGCACGAATTGTGAATCACACTTTTCACAACTCGTACCACTAACCAGCAAGTGCACTGGGTCGTCCAAGTAATACCTTACGTGAGTAAGGGTCGAATCCCACGGAGATTGTTGGTTTGAAGCAATCTATGGTTATCTTGTAATTCTTAGTCAGGAAGTCAATTGTATTAATCAGTTGAATTGCGAATAAACAAGAGAGCATGGGTTAAAGGTTACTTGTTATGCAGTAATGGAGAATATGTTGGAGTTTTGGAGATGCCCTGTCTTCTGAATCTCTGCTTTCCTCTGTCCTCTGATTCACGCACGCACGTCCTTCTATGGCAAGCTGTGTGTTGGGGCATCACCGTTGTCAATGGTTACATCCCCTCCTCTTGTGAAAATGATCCAAATGCTCTGTCACAGCACGGCTAATCATCTGAGGTTCCTGATCGTGCTGGAATAGGATTCACCCTCCTTTTGTGTCTGTCACTACGCCCAGCACTCGCGAGTTTGAAGCCCGTCACAGTCATTCAATCCCTGAATCCTACTCGAAATACCACAGACAAGGTTTAAGCTTTCCGGATTCTCATGAATGCCGCCATCAATCTAGCTTATACCACGGAGATTCTGATTAGGGAATCTAAGAGATATTCATTCAATCTGATGTAGAACGAAGGTGATTGTCAGACACACGTTCATGGATTGAGGAAGGTGATGAGTGTCACTGATCATCACCTTCTCCATAGTTAGGCGCGAATGGATATCTTAGATAGGAACACGCATGTTTGAATGGAAAACAGAAATACTTGCATTAATTCATCGAGACACAGCAGAGCTCCTCACCCCCAACAATGGAGTTTAGAGACTCGTGCCATCAAAGAGTACAAAGTTTTGATCTAAAATGTCATGAGATACAAAATAAGTCTCTAAAAGTTGTTTAAATACTAAACTAGTAGCCTAGGTTTACAGAAATTGAGTAAACCATAACAGATGGTATAGAGATCCACTTCTGGGGCCCACTTGGTGTGTGCTGGGGCTGAGACTTAAGCAATTCACGTGCATAAGGCCATTTTGAGCGTTCAACGCCAGGTTTGGATCCATTTCTGGCGTTGAACTCCAACTTTTGATCCTTTTCTGGCGCTGGACGCCAGAATTGGGCAGAGAACTGGCGTTGAACGCCAGTTTACATCATCTATCCTTGAGCAAAATATATGGACTATTATATATTACTGGAAAGCCCTGGATGTCTACTTTCCAACGCAATTAGAAGCACGCCATTTCGAGTTCTGTAGCTCCAGAAAATCCACTTTGAGTGCAGGGAGGTCAGAATCCAACAGCATCAGCAGTCCTTTTTCAGCCTGAATCAGATTTTTGCTCAGCTCCCTCAATTTCAGCCAGAAAAATACCTGAAATTACAGAAAAACACACAACTCATAGTAAAGTCCAGAAATATGAATTTTTCCTAAAAACTAATGAAAATAAACTAAAAACTAACTAAAACATACTAAAAACTATATGAAATTAACCCCAAAAAGCGTATAAAATATCCGCTCATCAGTTGCTAGTTGATTTGGATCCCTCTAAAGCTAGTCTTTCCTTAAGGAGTTGACTAGGACTTGAGGAATCAAATTGATTCATCCACTTGACTTTCCTTCATAGTTAGAGGTTAACTAAGTGGGAGCAATGGACAATTGATGTCACAATTGATATGGATAACTAGGATAGGACATCTAGTTCTCATACCTTGCCAAGAGCTTTTCTAGTTATTAATTTACTTTCTTGCCATTTTATTTCCTTGTTCCTTATTTCAAAAACCTGAAAAAGATACAATCTCATAACCAATTATAAGTAACACACCTCCCTGTAATTCCTTGAAAGACGACCCGAGGTTTAAATACTTCGGTTTAATTTTATTGGGTTTGTTTTAGTGACAACCAAATTTTTGTATGAAAGGATTATTGTTGGTTTAGAAACTATACTTGCAACAAGAATTTATTGTGAATTCTTTACTAGCAAAAATCCATTCATCAGTGACTGTACCTTATTCAAATTCAAAAATAATGCGCCGGCGTTGCTCTCTCGGGAGGCCTGCAGCAGCGACCAAATAGAATGGGCTGGCAGCAAGAGGAGATTGACGTGGAAGGGTCTGGTGCTGACTCAGAAGGCCTACAGTGACAAAAACTCAGACGCATGTAGCGTGAGGTGTGCTGTGATAATGGATGTACCTAGCGGCGGTCTGCAACGGCGATGGGGGCTCGTAGACTCTGGACGATGCACTGGCAAGGCGGGGATGCGTCACAGCTGCGATGGAGGACATGTGGCGAAGAGGCGACGAGTGGGAGCTCGGCTGCACGCGAGGAAGGGTGGCCGAAGGGATGCGATGATGGTGAAGCAGACGCGCGATGCTAGCTGTCTTCCCTACGCGAACGGCGAATGAGGCAGCGGCAACAGATGCTAGGAGACTAGAGTGGAGAGAGGGCGGCGTGGGGCTTGGGAGAGAGATTAGGGTTTCTGAGTGAAAATGAAAATGAAAGGTTAAATGTTGATTAAATCCTAATTATTCAAATTTTATTTTTTAGAAAAATATAAAAAAATAATAATTAATTACTGTTGTCAAAAGTTGGCAGATAGGTTCTTGGTATCCAATACTTTTTCTTAACATCACCGATCAGCTTAAGCAATTTTGGATCTTTTTTTTTTTTTAAAGATTGTGAGAATGTTAACTCTTTCAGTGAGGGACGATTGGGCATTCACAAAAGCAAGAAAAACTGTAGATTTTCAAGTTTGAAAAGTATTAAATACGAGTTCATGAATTTCTCCAACCAGTGGCCTTTTTACTAGACGAATATGAGCTTGGCTACTGATAAATTTTCTACTTAAAGCATCTACAACAATATTAACTTTTCCTAAGTGTTTTAAAGAATTGTGAAATCCTAATCTTTAAGCAGCTCTATCCATCTTTGTTGCCTCACATTTAATTTTTTTTATTAAAATAAATACTTCAAACATTTGTGATCCGTATAGATTTTGCATATCTCTCCATAAAGATAATGTCTCTAAATCTTCAAGGCGGAAATAACAAAAATAATTTTCAAGTCGTGTGTTGGATAGTTTTACTTATGTTTCTTGAGTTACCGTGAGGCATAAAGAATAACTCGACCATATTACATTAACACACATCCCAACCCAACTTGAGATGCATCATAGAAGACAAAAAAAACCTTCATTCCCATAAGGTAGAAAAAGTCCTGGTGGTAAAGTGAACAAGTCTTGAGCATCTGGAAGCTTTCTTCACAAGCATCTGTCCACTAACACTTGATATTATTATGGGTTAGCTTGGTTAATGGTGATTAGATTTTTTTAAAAATCGTCGATAATAGGCTACTAGACCTAGAAAACTACGAATGTCAGTCATAGAAGTTGGTCTTGGCAATTTTTAAATAGCTTCAACTTTCTTCGGAAACCATTTGCACAAAATTCACATTTTCGTCTCATATGTCCTAAAAATGCCACTTGATCTAGCCAAAATTCACATTTAGAGAATTTGACATAAAGTTAGTATTTTTCAGGATTTGTAATACTATCTTTAGATGATATTCATGCTCTGTCACACTTTTGGTGTAAACTAAGATGTCATCTATAAACATGGTAATTAAGCAATCTAAGAAGAATTTGAATACTTGATTCATTAGGACCATAAAGTGTATAGAAGCATTCGTCATTCCAAACGACATACTATGAACTCATACTGTCTATAATGAGTATAAAAAGGAGTCTTAGGGATCTCTTCTTCTTGAAATACTTTTCTTGTTCGTCTAGTGGTTATTTTTTGACTCCTAGAATTTCGTCATATCTCTCGCCTTTGTAAAGGAGAGGGATCTATTTTATTAGAGGTTGTAGTGTTCAAAACACAAATAACTCCACCATGCAATTTAGATTGTATCTTTTCACTTAGTAAATAAAGAATGAGGTCACATATATGACAATCCGAATTTTTGAAAATTAAATAATGAGTTAATTTATTATTTATTATTTTGTTTAAAAAAATTTATTTTTTTAAAAATAATTAAAATTAAATTTTATGATACTTTAAATTTAAAATTTACTAAAATTTTTAAATATTTTTTATTATAATAAAATAATTCAAAAAAGATAAAAAAAATAATTATTATTATTATTATTACTATTATTATTATTATCATTATTATAACCTTACCAATAGTTCTTTTTCCCATTTGGTCGAATGCCATAAGGGAAAGAAAGAACCGAAGCCAAAGAAGTAAAAGAAAGAAAGCCAAACGTAGCTAATGTGTATATATATATATATATATATATATAAAACGTGGCACATGTTTCTAATTTCTCTTAATCACCATCATTATCTTTCCTTCTTCCTAATGAATCACCGAACCAAAATCTAGGAAAAAAGAAAAACCGTGACTCCCTTTAAGCTTCCGATTTCGATTTCTTGAGACCTGTAACTCTAATAAAAAATTTAATCTGATAAAAGTGTTCGTATCCTCGACTTTTATATGTTGGCATTACTTTTGTTTGGTAGAAATTGATGGTGATGTAGTCCCTCTTTCTCTTAAGTTCGGCTAATTGGAGTTCTAGGAGGTACATACAATTTCTGACGTTTTCTTCTTGAACAGCTTGATCAAAAAAATTTTCTGAAATTTTCGTTGTTTTTATTTCGTACGAAGGTAGGATTTCGATAAATTCTCAATGATTAATTGTGTGTTGAATAAGTGATTTGATGTTGTGATTGATTATTGATTGAGTTTGATTGAGTTATGTTGATTTTTTGCAATATATTGATGTATTTGTGAAGTTTATGGCTTGGCTGTGATGAAACCAGTAGGGACCGAACTATTTTAAAAATTTTTGGGCTGGAATATCGTTGAGAATCAAGTAAAAATTGGTGTGGTTTGATGACCGAGAGATTAAATTAGAAGTTACGAAGAATCGGTAACCAAAAAACTCGAAAACGGATTCAAATACAAATATTATTTTGAAAGAAAAAGGTTAAGGATTTCGGTTTTGGTATAAGGGGAAAATTAGTAATTAAGTTTTATTTTTGAAGGGTAACATTGTATTTGTATATAAAAATTAAGGTAAAATTTGTAATTATATAAGTTTTTGGGTATTTTGGGTGCTAAATAAAGTTCAAGGTAAAATGAGTATTTTATAAAAGTTCAGGGTTATTTTTATAAGTATGAAAATAAGTGAGGGTTCAAATATGAATTTATAAAATATTGAGGTTAAAATAGAATATTAAAAAGTTCGTGATTTAGAAAGTAATTAACAAAAGTTTAAAAATAAGATTTTATAAACCAAGTATTTAAAAGAATATTATAAATATTATTTTAAATACTTCTTTAAAATTACTCATTTATATTAAAATAAATTATTATTATTATAATTCTTATTTATCAAAGATATTATCTTGTAAGAATATCATAATGTGTATTATTAATGATAAAGCAAGCAAGCAGAGTAATCTTAAAAGTTTTAGAGAATGCATACTTAATTAAAGAACTTTATAATTATTTTTCATAAGATACTTAGTGGAGAAATGAGAGAATAGTGCAAAAATAATTTATAGTGTAGAATGATAAGAAAGAAAAGAAGAAGAAATAAAAGAAAAGGAAAGAAAAATATTAAAGAAATCTCTACCACAGGAGAGTAGAGAACAAAGATTAAAAGAATCTAACGAATCTCTGTCACAGGAGAGCAGAGCACAGAAAAGAAAAGAAAGAAAGAACGAAAAGAAAAGACGATAAGAAAAGATATTGTTTGGCACTGAGAACGAGTTGAGATGATTATTTACCTGCTGAAAACGAGCTGAGATATGATGGCGAGTCCATCGAGATTTGCTTTCTAGAGATACATCGGCCAATTCAAGGAATGGTCGCACCTGTAAAACAGAGACTGCTTACAGAGGTTATCAATATATACATTGGCTAGAGAGAGCCTCACTTGTAAGACCAAAGTTGCTTACAGAGGTTATGTTTGCATACATCGGCTCAAGAGAGTCGCACCTGTAAGACAGAGGTTGCTTACAGAGGTTATGACACTGGAAGCCAAACTCAGACAAAGGTTGCTGAGTTAAGTCGAGAGTGGGTCGAAACTGACAGATGAGCTTATTACCTGCACTAAGGATAGACATGCATCATAATTGTTTGCCCATATTTTCTATGAATTCTGTTTTCTGTTATTGTGTATTTGTTGTGCTTGTTTCTCTTTATGTTCTTTAGTTATTATGTTTATTGCGTGTTTTGGTTGTTGCTATTGTCTGGGTATAGTATTAAAACAGACTTAACTAACTACCCCGGATCCTACTAAGAACTCCTCATTTCTTACCTCCTATTTCCACATCTTTCAACTACAGGTGCGAAGGTTTAGTGCGGAGCTATAAGAGCATAGAAGATTATGTTTACAAGCTGAGTTGTTAGATTTTATTTTCTCCTCGTCACTTATTGTTTTGGTTTTTAGAGGGGTAGAACTAGTATTTAAAAATCTTTGAATAAGTCTATGTATATAATGCTACGTGGGTGTGTGTGTGATTAAATGGTTTAAAGTACACATTCTTCATTTTCTTGGCTAAAATTTCGGTTTGTATTCGCGAAGGCTCAATATTAAATAAAGATAGTATAGAATAAAAAGGTGTGTGTGTGTGTGTGGGGTTTAAAGTACACATTCTTCATTTTCTTGGCTAAAATTTCGGTTTGTATTCGCGAAGGCTCAATATTAAATAAAGATAGTATAGAATAAAAAGGTTTAGAGGTAAGTAACGCCTGAACTTTTGGTACAATCATGAGGTATTAAAATTTAGGGTGTTACAACATAAGATTCAAAGAAAGGATCAAAATTTTATTGAAAACACGAATTTGAGTTTAACTTCCTACATGCCTCTAGTAACATCATGTTTGTGAAAATGGGCCGATAACCATTTGCACAATCGTAATCTTACTAAAGGGCACTTATTCCATATTACACAGAAAAATTTAAGTTCTGATACCAATTTTATCACAGCCCAATAATTTAGTCAGTAACCAGCGCTAAAAAAAGGTTCCCTAGCAAGCCTATTAAACTTATAGTTCTTAAATACTAATTCTTTTTAAAATACATAATTTAAAGTTACATCTATTATATAGCATAAATATAAATTTATACAAATATATAATATGGTCAAACATAAAAGATTCTATCTATGACATATGGAACATTAACTAAAAAATTTAAAGGTGTAGTACAAATTACATAATCTTTGAAAGATAGAAGCTCACCAAAAAGTCAATCTCTACTGAGGAACAGAAAAATTAGGACTCTGATCTATATCGGTATCCGAAAAACATAAAAAGATGATGAATGAGTTTTACAACTTAAAAAATAAATAATATACTCATAATCCACATGAAAAAAATATAAATTATATCAAAATAAATTATGAGTTCAATATCCGTACTCAAAGGAAGATCATAATTTTGAATTATTTAATATTACACACTAGGTAGTTCCATATCCATGGATAGCCTTTTTTCTAGTATGTCAGAGCATATTAACAGATCTAATGTATAATCTATACATCAAACTAGTATTACCTCTACTAGTTAAGGCCTGAGTGGAATGTATTCACGATTGACGTCACCGTCATTAGCTATCTAATTAGAACCTTCTAAATCATACAAAATATAGGGTATCGTTTAATTCTTACAAATTAAAATACCCAATCGGATAAATAATAAATACATATTAACTTTCAAATAAGACTTACATGGTATTTCAAAGTATGAAAATGTATTTATGAATAATAGCATACCGTAATATATATTTGTGGACAATAGTATACAATATTTAGAAATAATGACTGACTGAGTTGTGAATAGTATACAATATTTGTAAATAGTAAAATATAATATCTGTGAATAGTAAAATATAATATTCGTAAATAGTAAAATATGGTATAGTAGTATACAGAAAATGATAGTTTTATAAAATATTAGTATTGACAGAAAATAACTATAAATATAGTGTCTACTTATAGATTGATTCTAAGGAACAACTAACGGTCATTTCGTTGTATCACATATATTCTAGTTAATATAATTTAAGCATTATCTAAAACTTAATAAAAGTGAGAATATCTTTTTCTCTAACAAAAATTCTTTTGAAAGAGTTTCTCTAAAATAAAAGAATAATATATGTGTATATGTGTGTTTTTGGTGGTGCGAAGAAATGAGGAGAAAGAAGATTGTAGGTAAGCAAAAGGAGGGAAAAAAGACAAAAGAAAAAAGAAAAATTAAAATATTAAGAATGGGTTCCACATATTTTTTTATTTTATTATAATTATTAATAATATAATATTATTATAATTATATGTGACCCTACTTTTATTATTATTTAAAAAAAATCTTTTTTCCTTTAGTCTTTATGTCAATGGTGGGATCTTTTTAAATTATTATCTATCACATAATCAAATAAAAAACCTGCATTATGAACATCATGAAAAGCAAGTTTTAGTTGATGAAAAATAATATCATCATTTTCGGTTGTTTTTTATACCTATTTTTAGGAAAACAACAAACGAAACAAATAACCAAGTCTAAAAATACGAAAATTTTAATATATAAGAGTTAAGTAATTTTTATTAAGAATCATAACTAAAGTATATCTCTCTCATATATATGTTAAAATATTTTTAAAAGTATAACTTTTTATAGGATGCCAAATATATAGCAAAGAATCGATTTTATGCTTTTCAAAGTTAATTCTCATATTATTATATTGAAAATAAGACATTTCTTAGTGAAAGAATAGATTATTTCTAAGAGAAGATTAATTCCCTTAAAGCAAAAAATAATTTTCACAAGCTTAATATCAATTTTTTGGTAAAAAAAAAATCAAATTGATTGTATAACGGCTAATAAAGAATCAATTATTTGGCCCAAAAAAATTTCTTTCTTTCACATAAATCCTACAATTACTAGTTTTGATAAAATGGTTAAATCCTGCTAACTTTGCAATGGATTTGGTTTGAGATCCTCTAAATAAATGCATTTGAGCTATATATTATAACCAAGCAAATTTCTAAATTATCATATTGATTCATATCAGATTTTATATATGAATCCTGCTACACATCTAAGTATTATTGTTATCCAACTTCATTTAAATAACTTTAACATTAACTAAAACTACTCTCATTAAAAAAGCGTGATTATACGCATGAATGGCTTCCTCCTCCTCCTCCTCCTCCTCCTCCTCCTCCTCCTCCTCCTCCTCCTCCTCCTCCTCCTCCTCTTCCTTCTTCGTATTCCTTCTTTTCTCTTTATTGTCGCATTCTTTTTTTTTCTTGATTTTTCTTTTCTTTTTCTTGGTTTTATTTATCACAATAGAGTGAAACAAGAAGAATTATGACAAAATGAAATAAGAAAAAGAAGATAATGAAGAAGAAAAAAATAAAAAAGAAGAAGAAGAAGCAGTATCCGGTAAAGAGGAAGAATTTTGAATTGTGTAGAACAATGAGACCAAATGAACCATAATTCACTCTGAAATGAACCGAAATTATATTCAGAATAAACCAAAAATTAAATTCAGAATGTAAACTCATTTCAAAACAAGCACAGACCAAGTGTACCTTATTTAAATCTAGAATGAACCGAAATTACTTAATGATTGTGGCACACAAACTCAATTCAAAAATAAACACACAACCAAATTTGAATCATGAACAAAAACATCCAAATCCATCAAGTAATTTTGTAACATGTGTTCCTTCTTCTTTGTTTGATTAGATGAACAAGACAAGAAAAAGAAGAACACGATGAGAAATTTTGAGGAATTTTTTCTTTTTATTTCTTCTTTTTTGTTTGATTTTTTTCTCTTTTTTTTAGTTTTATTCCTCTATAAGGGAGTGAAATAAGAAGGATTATGACAAAATGAAATAAGAAGAAGATGATGAAGAAGAAAAAAATGAAAAAGAAGAAGAAGAAGCCGTAGAAGGTGAGGAGAAAGAGTTTTGAATTCAGCAGAACAATGAGACTAAATGAACCTTAATTCACTAAAAAATGAACTGAAATTATATTCAGAATGAACTAAAAATTGAATCATGAACAAAAACGCATCCAAATCCATCAAGTGAGTTTGCAGCATTATGTGTTTCTTCTTATTTGTTTGATTAGATGAACAAGACAAGAAGAAGAACATAATGAGGAGTTTTGAGGAGTTTTTAATTCTTATTTCTTTTTTTTTATTTGATTTTTCTTCTATTTTTATTGGTTTTATTCCTCTCAAGATAGTGAAACAAGAAGCATTATGACAAAATGAAATAAGAAAAAGAAGATAAAGAAGAAAAAAATGTAAAAGAAGAAGAAGAAGCAGTAGAAGGTGAGGAGAAAGAGTTTTGAATTCTACAGAACAATGAGACCAAATGAACCTTAATTCACTCAGAAATGAACTGAAATTATATTTAAAATAAACCAATTCAGAATGAACCATGATGGTAATCAGTGGCTAAAAGAAGGGGGATTGAATCTTGGCCTCCTTTTTTACTTCTCTTAAAACCTTGCTTTTTTAAGAATACAGGAGAGACTTTAGTTTTATCTCCTAATGCAGTAGGAGACAGAACAGAGTTATTTGCAAGGAGAGTTGTAAAGAAGTGAAGTTTTATAGAGAAATCTGAAGATACTTTATTTTTGTCTCCTTTAGTACAGAACCAGAAATAGAGAAGAGTGTAGAGAATGACACTCAGATGTATCCTAGTTCGACTACCCAGTGCAATATAGTCTATATCCAGTCTCCATCACAACAATGATGGAATTTTACTATCTTTTCAACAGATTACAATCACCAATTCTCCCTAGGATCTACCCCAATCCTATTTGGGACAAGTCCAGATTCTAACCCAACCTGAACTTGACTAGGACTCACCCTAGCTTTCTGGTGCACAAATTGTGAATCACACTTTTCACAACTCGTACCACTGACCAGCAAGTGCACTGGGTCGTCCAAGTAATACCTCACGTGAGTAAGGGTCGAATCCCACGGAGATTGTTGGTTTGAAGCAATCTATGGTTATCTTGTAAATCTTAGTCAGGAAGTCAATTATGTTTATCAGTTGAATTGCGAATAAACAAGAGAGCATGGATTAAAGGTTACTTGTTATGCAGTAATGGAGAATATGTTGGAGTTTTGGAGATGCTTTGTCTTCTGAATCTCTGCTTTCCTCTGTCTTCTTGTTCACGAACGCACGTCCTCCTATTGCAAGCTGTATGTAGGGGTTCACCGTCGTCAATGGCTACATCCCATCCTCTCAGTGAAGAATATGCTCACATGCTCTGTCACAGCACGGCTAATCATCTGTCGGTTCTCGATCATACTGGAATAGGATTCTTCGTCCTTTTGCGTCTGTCACTAACGCCCAGCACTTGCGAGTTTGAAGCTCGTCATAGTCATTCGCTCATTGAATCCTACTCGGAATACCACAGACAAGGTTTAGACTTTCCGGATTCTCATGAATGCCGCCATCAGTTCTAGCTTATACCACGGAGATTCTAATTAAGGAATCTAAGAGATACTCATTCAATCGTATATAGAACGGAGGTGGTTGTCAGGCACATGTTCATGGTTTGAGGAAGGTGATGAGTGTCACATATCATCACCTCCATCACAGTTAAGCGCGAATGAACATCTTAGATAGGAACAAGCGTGTTTGAATGGAAAACAGAAATACTTGCATTAATTCATCAAGACACAGCAGAGCTCCTCACCCCCAACAATGGAGTTTAGAGACTCATGCCGTCAAAGAGTACAAAGTTTAGATCTAAAATGTCATTCGATACAAAATAAGTCTCTAAAAGTTGTTTAAATACTAGACTAGTAGCCAAGGTTTACAGAAAATGAGTAAACTATAGCAGATGGTATAGAGATCCACTTCTGGGGCCCACTTGGTGTGTGCTGGGGCTGAGATTTAAGTAATTCACATGCATAAGGCCATTTTGGGCGTTCAACACCAGGTTTGGATTCATTTCTGGCGTTGAACTCCAACTTTTAATCCTTTTCTGGCGCTGGATGCCAGAATCGGGCAGAGAACTGGCGTTGAACGCCAGTTTACGTCATCTATCCTTGAGCAAAGTATGGATTATTATATATTTCTGGAAAGCCTTGGATGTCTACTTTCCAACGCAATTGGAAGCACGCCATTTCGAGTTCTGTAGCTCCAGAAAATTCACTTTGAGTGCAGGGAGGTCAGAATCCAACAGCATCAGCAGTCCTTTTTCAGCCTGAATCAGATTTTTGCTCAGCTCCTTCAATTTCAGCTAGAAAAATACCTGAAATTACAGAAAAATACACAACTTATAGTAAAGTCCAGAAATATGAATTTTTCCTAAAAACTAATGAAAATAAACTAAAAACTAACTAAAACATACTAAAAACTATATGAAATTAACTCCAAAAAGCGTATAAAACATCCGCTCATCACAACACCAAACTTAAACTGTTGCTTGTCCTCAAGCAACTAGACAAATAAAATAGAAGACTAATAGGTTTAGAAGCAATAATATCTCAGAGTTTTTGAGTGAAGCTCAGATTCTAATCAGATGAGCGGGACTAGCAGCTTTTTGCTTCCGAACAGTTTTGGCATCTCACTTTATCCATTGAAGCTCAGAGTGATTGGTATCTATAAGAACTTAGAATTCAGATAGTGTTATTGATTCTCCTATTTCAGTATGATGATTCTTGAACACAGCTATTTCATGAGTCTTGGCCGTGGCCCTAAGCACTTTGTTTTCCAGTATTACCCCTGGATACATAAATGCCACAGACACATAATTGGGTGAATCCTTTGGATTGTGACTCAGCTTTGCTAAAGTCCCCAATTAGAGGTGTCCAGAGTTCTTAAGCACACTCTTCTTTCTGCTTTGGACCTTGACTTTAACCGCTCAGTCTCAAGTTTTCACTTGACACCTTCACGCCGCAAGCACATGGTTAGGGACAGCTTGGTTTAGCCGCTTAGGCCAGGATTTTATTCCCTTAGGCCCTCCTATCCACTGATGCTCAAAGCCTTGGGATCCTTTTTATTACCCTTGCCTTTTGGTTTTAAGGGCTATTGCCTTTTTCTGCTTTTTTTTTTTTTGCTGCTTTTTCTTGCTTCAAGAATCATTTTTATGATTTTTCAGATTATCAATAACATGTCTCATGTTCATCATTCTTTCAAGAGCCAACATATTTAACAGTCTTAAGTAACAAATTCAAAAGACATATGCACTGTTCAAGCATTCATTCAGAAGACAGAAAGTATTGCCACCACATGTAACTAATTAGAATTTCTCTTATTAAAACTCGAAATTTTATTACCTTTTATTCAAAAGATCTACTATTTTATTCATGTTTGCTGATGATGAGAAAAATAAACTATAGCTTAATTGGAGATAAGATCAAAATAGATATTAATTACTACTATATGACTCCTAAGGTGAACTTTTCTAATGACACTATCACAGATTTAAAGCAGAAATTGGAATTTAACAACCTTTATTCTGGGGGAACAGGGGTTCCTCTGATCCTTGGGGTGCTCGGTCCTGCAAGAGATAACTTCTGGCGCTTCAAGTCCCTTAAGTCACGTCCTTGCTCCTCTTGTTCTTTAAACATATAGGTAAGAATTTGACTGTGTTCCTTCTGTTCTTTTATTATTTGCTCCATAGCTTCCCGTATCTTGGTGATAGACGTCTCAAGATACTCCCAATATTCAGATTGAGGGATTTCTGGGAGGAATTCCTGTGTTTTCTTCTTGGTGGGATCCTCCTGCGCTTGTTGTTTTTCCATTCGAGTTCTTTAGCTCCATAAAATCCACTTTGAGTGTAGGGAGGTCAGAATCCAACAGCATCAGCAGTCCTTTTCAGCCTGAATCAGATTTTTGCTCAGCTCCTTCAATTTCAGCCAGAAAAATACCTGAAATTACAGAAAAATACACAACTCATAGTAAAGTCCAGAAATATGAATTTTTCCTAAAAACTAATGAAAATAAACTAAAAACTAACTAAAACATACTAAAAACTATATGAAATTAACTCCAAAAAGCGTATAAAATATCCGCTCATCACTTTCAACTGCAAAGTGTTAATTCAACTTGTAAAGAAATCCCCTTAGGATCATGACTACAAAATAGAAATACATTCAAAGGATTTCTGAAATAACTTAGGCTTTTTCTCCAGGTCTAACTCTCAGCCTTTTTCCACTCATTGACTTTTTCTTACAAACCTCACCATGTTTGCCTTTTACCAATGAAACTCAGACAGACTAAACTGAGAAAAAGAATTACAAAATAAAAACCATGAAGGAGAAGAACAAGAATAGCTCAGAGAGCTATGAGAACCGAAACTAGTGCTATTTCTCTCTTACTCCAATCCTTGGTCATTCACCCCCTATTATAGAGGAGTGAAGCTTCCAAGACTTGGAACTTGCTTCAACATTTTATTTGTCTTCTTCTCCAACAATCAGAATCAACAGCGGCGTTTAGAGAGGAGAGAGAGGTCAGAAGCAGTGACATGGAACCATACCTTTCTCTTTCAACCTTTTTCTTCAAAAATATTGAATCTGGGCCGTGCATCATTACTTTGACCCCAAGTTTGTTTCTTGACCGTTGATTCACAGCAGAGCATAATTGACTTTATTTTCTTCAATTTTTCAGAACGGTGCTTGGTGCACGAATTATGAATCACACTTTTCACAACTCGTACCACTAACCAGCAAGTGCACTGGGTCGTCCAAGTAATACCTCACGTGAGTAAGGGTCGAATCCCACGGAGATTGTTGGTTTGAAGCAATCTATGGTTATCTTGTAAATCTTAGTCAGGAAGTCAATTATGTTTATCAGTTGAATTGCAAATAAACAATAGAGCATGGATTAAAGGTTACTTGTTATGCAGTAATGGAGAATATGTTGGAGTTTTGGAGATGCTTTGTCTTCTGAATCTCTGCTTTCCTCTGTCTTCTTGTTCACGCACGCACGTCCTCCTATGGCAAGCTGTGTGTTGGTGGATCACCGTTGTCAATGGCTACCTTCCATCCTTCTAGTGAAAACTACGCTCACGCGCTCTGTCACAGCACGGCTAATCACCGGTTGGTTCTCGATCCGGTTGGAATAGGATTTACTATCCTTTTGCATCTGTCACTAACGCCCAGCCTTCAGGAGTTTGAAGCTCGTCACAGTCATTCAATCCTTGAATCCTACTCGGAATACCACAGACAAGGTTTAGACTTTCCGGATTCTCATGAATGCCGCCATCAGTTCTAGCTTATACCACGGAGATTCTGATTAAGGAATCTAAGAGATACTCATTCAATCGTATATAGAACGGAGGTGGTTGTCAGGCACACGTTCATGGTTTGAGGAAGGTGATGAGTGTCACAGATCATCACCTCCATCACAGTTAAGCGCGAATGAACATCTTAGATAGGAACAAGCGTGTTTGAATGGAAAACAGAAATACTTGCATTAATTCATCGAGACACAGCAGAGCTCCTCACCTCCAACAATGGGGTTTAGAGACTCATGCTGTCAGAGAATACAAAATTCAGATCTAAAAATGTCATGAGGTACAAAATAAGTCTCTAAAAGTTGTTTAAATACTAAACTAGTAGCCTAGGGTTACAAAATATGAGTGGACTATGATGGATGATGCAGAGATCCACTTCTGGGGCCCACTTGGTGTGTGCTGGGGCTGAGATTTAAGTGAGTCACGTGCAGAGGCCATTTGTGGAGTTGAACACCAGTTTTTGTGCCAGTTTGGGCGTTCAACTCCAGCTTTTGATCCTTTTCTGGCGCTGGACGCCAGAATTGGGCAGAGAACTGGCGTTGAACGCCAGTTTACATCATCTATCCTTGAGCAAAGTATGGACTATTATATATTGCTGGAAAGCCCTGGATGTCTACTTTCCAACGCAATTGGAAGCATGCCATTTCGAGTTTTGTAGCTCCAGAAAATTCACCTTGAGTTCAGGGAGGTCAGAATCCAACAGCATCAGCAGTCCTTTTTCAGCCTGAATTAGATTTTTGCTCAGTTCCTTCAATTTCAGCCAGAAAAATACCTGAAATTATAGAAAAACACACAACTCATAGTAAAGTCCAGAAATATGAATTTTTCCTAAAAACTAATGGAAATAGACTAAAAACTAACTAAAACATACTCAAAACTATATGAAATTAACCCCAAAAAGCGTATAAAATATCCGCTCATCACAACACCAAACTTAAACTGTTGCTTGTCCTCGAGCAACTAGACAAATAAAATAGAAGACTAATAGGTTGAGAAGCAATAATATCTCAGAGTTTTTGATTGAAGCTCAGATTCTAATTAGATGAGCGGGACTAGTAGCTTTTTGCTTCTGAACAGTTTTGGCATCTCACTTTATCCATTGAAGCTCAGAGTGATTGGCATCTATAGGAACTTAGAATTCAGATAGTGTTATTGATTCTCCTATTTCAGTGTGATGATTTTTGAACACAGCTATTTTATGAGTCTTGACCGTGGCCCTAAGCACTTTGTTTTCCAGTATTACCACTGGATATATAAATGCCACAAACACATAATTGGGTGAACCTTTTAGATTGTGACTCAGCTTTGCTAAAGTCCCCAATTAGAGGTGTCCAGAGTTCTTAAGCACACTCTTCTTTTTGCTTTGGACCTTGACTTTAACCGCTCAGTCTCAAGTTTTCACTTGACACCTTCACGCCACAAGCACATGATTAGGGACAGCTTGGTTTAGCCGCTTAGACCAGGATTTTATTCCTTTAGGCCCTCCTATCCACTGATGCTCAAAGCCTTGGGATCCTTTTTATTTGCCCTTGCCTTTTGGTTTTAAGGGTTATTGGCTGTTTGCTCTTGCCTCTTGGTTTTAAGAGCTTTTGGCTTTTTCTGCTTGCTTTTTCTTTTTCTTTCTATTATTTTTTTTTTCTACAAGCTTTGTTCTTTGCTGTTTTTTCTTGCTTCAAGAATCATTTTTTTGATTTTTCAGATTATCAATAACATGTCTCATGTTCATCATTCTTTCAAGAGCCAACATATTTAACAGTCTTAAACAACAAATTCAAAAGACATATGCACTGTTCAAGCATTCATTCAGAAGACAGAAAGCATTGCCACCACATGTTACTAATTAGAATTTTTCTCATTAAAAACTCGAAATTTTATTACCTCTTATTCAAAAGATCTACTATTTTATTCATGTTTGTTGATGATGAGAAAAATAGACTATAACTTAATTGGGGATAAAATCAAACTAGACACTAATTACTACTAATGATCATGTAATGAAGACACAAACATAGATAAGCACTTAGCATAGAGAAAACGAAAAACAGAGAAAGTAAGAACAAGGAACGAGTCCACCTTAGTGATGATGGCATTTCCTTCTTGAGACACCAATGATGTTCTTGAGCTCTTTTATGTCTCTTCCTTGCCTTTGTGGCTTGATTTCTAGTGATTTTTGGTATTTTTATCCTCAGTTGCTTCCAATAATTATGTGGAGGGAAGTGCATCCCCTGAGGTATCTCTTGATTTGCAGTCACATGTTCTACCACTGAGCTATAGATCCTTCACATAATTGTTTTACCACACCAAACTTAGAATGTTGCTCGCCCTCGAGCAAAAGAAGAGGGAATAGATGAAGAAGAAGATGTGGAAAGAAAAAAACTAGGATTATGAGGAGGGAAGGTGGGGATCCTGTGGGGTCCACAGATCTTGAAATGATCCTGTGAGGTCCACAGATCTTGAGGTGTCAAGGCATTTACATCCCTGCACCAATTTGGGCATGCAAAATGCCCTTGCACACAACTCTGGGCGTTCAGCGCCAGGTTGGAGCCCATTTTGGGCGTTCAACGCCCATTTACTAGCCATTTCTGGCGTTGAACACCAGAACCATGCTTGTTCTGGGCGTTCAGCGCCAGAACCATGCTCTGTTCTGGCGTTGAACGCCAGACAGGTGCTTCCTCCAGGGTGTGATTTTTCTTCTGTTGTTTTTGATTCCGTTTTCAATTTTTTAATATTTGTTTTGTGACTCTACATGATCATGAACCTAATAAAACATGAAAAACCATGAAAGTAAATAAAAATTGGGTTGCCTCCCAACAAGCGCTTCTTTAATGTCCTTAGCTGGACCTTGCTGAGCTTTTAATCTAGCTTCAGCCTTGAGCATTCTTGCTCAATGTTGCCTTCAAGATAATGCTTGATTCTCTGTCCATTGACAATGAACTTCTTATCAGAATCAATATCTTGAAGCTCCACATAACCATATGGTGATACACTTGTAATCACGTATGGTCCCCTCCATCGGGATTTTAGTTTCCCGGGGAATAGCCTGAGTCTAGATTTAAACAACAGAACCTTCTGTCCTGGTTCAAAGATTCTAGATGACAGCTTTCTGTCATGCCACTTTTTTTATTTTTCTTTATATAGCTTGGCATTTTCGAAAGCTATGAATCTGAACTCCTCTAGCTCATTTAGCTGGAGCAATCTTTTTTCTCCTGCTAATTTGGCATTAAAGTTTAGAAATCTGGTTGCCCAGTAGGCTTTATGTTCCAGTTCCACGGGCAGGTGACATGCCTTACCATACACCAGTTGGTATGGAGAGGTCCCTATAGGGGTCTTGAATGCTGTTCTGTAAGCCCACAGAGCATCATCCAAGCTCCATGCCCAATCCTTTCTACGGGTATTTACTGTCCGTTCCAGGATTCTCTTTAATTCTCTGTTAGAGACTTCAGCTTGCCCATTGGTTTGTGGATGATATGGAGTGGCCACCTTGTGGCGAATTCCATACCGAACCATGGCAGAGTAAAGCTGTTTATTGCAGAAGTGAGTGCCCCCATCACTGATTAACACTCTAGGGACACCAAACCTGCTAAAGATATGTTTCTGGAGGAACTTCAGCACTATTTTAGTATCATTGGTGGGTGTGGCAATAGCCTCAACCCATTTTGATACATAGTCAACTGCCACCAGAATATAAGTGTTTGAATATGATGGTGGGAAAGGTCCCATGAAGTCAATTCCCCATACGTCAAACAACTCAATTTCCAAGATTCCTTGTTGAGGCATGGCGTAACCATGAGGCAGATTACCAGCTCTTTGGCAACTGTCACAATTACGTACAAACTCTCGGGAATCTTTATAGAGTGTGGGCCAATAGAAGCCACATTGGAGGACCTTGGTGGCTGTTCGCTCACCTCCGAAATGGCCTCCATATTGAGATCCGTGGCAATGCCACAGGATCCTCTGTGCTTCTTCTCTAGGCACACACCTACGGATAATTCCGTCTGCACATCTCTTAAAGAGATAAGGTTCATCCCACAAGTAGTACTTTGCATCAGTAATTAATTTCTTCTTTTGTATCCTGTTGTACTCCTTGGGTATGAACCTTGCAGCTTTATAGTTTGCAATATCGGCAAACCATGGTGCTTCCTGAATGGCGAATAAATGCTCATCAGGAAACGTCTCAGAGATCTCAAGAGAAGGGAGGGACGTCCCTTCCACTGGCTCTATCCGGGACAGATGATCAGCCACTTGGTTCTCTGTCCCTTTTTTGTCTCTTATTTCTATATCAAACTCTTGCAGAAGCAATACCCATCTGATGAGCCTGGGTTTTGAATCCTGCTTTGTGAGTAGATATTTAAGAGCAGCATGGTCAGTATACACAATCACTTTTGATCCTACTAAGTATGATCTGAACTTGTCAATGGCGTAAACCACTGCAAGTAGTTCTTTTTCTGTGGTTGTGTAATTTTTCTGGGCATCATTTAGAACGCGACTGGCATAATAAATGACATGCAGAAGCTTGTCATGCCTCTGTCCTAATACTGCACCAATGGCATGATCACTGGCATCACACATTAGCTCAAATGGTAATGTCCAGTTTGGTGTAGAAATGACTGGTGCTGTGACCAGCTTAGCTTTTAGCGTTTCAAACGCCTGCAGGCACTCTGTGTTAAACACAAATGGCGTGTCAGCAGCTAGCAGATTGCTTAGAGGTTTTGCGATTTTTGAAAAATCCTTTATAAACCTCCTATAGAATCCTGCATGCCCCAAAAAGCTTCTGATTGCCTTAACATTGGCAGGTGGTGGTAATTTTTCAATTACCTCTATTTTTGCTTGATCCACCTCTATTCCCTTGTTTGAGATTTTATGCCCAAGAACAATTCCTTCAGTCGCCATGAAGTGACACTTTTCCCAGTTTAAAACTAGGTTGGTTTCTTGGCATCTTTTCA
This sequence comes from Arachis ipaensis, assembly GCF_059453495.1. NCBI lineage: Eukaryota > Viridiplantae > Streptophyta > Magnoliopsida > Fabales > Fabaceae > Arachis > Arachis ipaensis. Next base: position 34,267,655 of record NC_142442.1, read on the forward strand.
AAACAAGTTTCAGGTGATCAAGACAGGAGCTGAATGAGTCTCCATATACTGAGAAGTCATCCATGAAGACTTCCAGAAATTTTTCCACCATGTCAGAGAAAATAGAGAGCATGCATCTCTGGAAGGTTGCATGCGCATTACATAGCCCAAATGGCATCCTTCTATAGGCAAACACTCCGGATGGACATGTGAATGCTGTTTTCTCTTGATCCTGGGGATCTACTGCAATCTGGTTATAGCCTGAGTAGCCATCCAAAAAGTAGTAATAATCATGACCTGCTAGTCTTTCTAGCATCTGGTCTATGAATGGTAAAGGAAAATGATCCTTTCTGGTGGTTGTATTGAGCCTTCTGTAGTCAATACACATGCGCCACCCTGTAACTGTTCTTGTAGGAACCAGTTCATTTTTTTCATTATGAATCACTGTCATGCCTCCCTTTTTTGGGACGACTTGAACAGGGCTCACCCAGGGGCTATCAGAAATAGGATAAATAATCCCAGCCTCCAGTAATTTGGTGACCTCTTTCTGCACCACTTCCTTCATGGCTGGATTTAACCGCCTCTGTGGTTGAACCACTGGTTTGGCATTATCCTCCAATAGGATTTTGTGCATGCATCTAGCTGGTCTTATGCCCTTAAGGTCTCCTATGGACCACCCAAGAGCTGTCTTGTGTGTCCTTAGCACTTGAATAAGTGCTTCCTCTTCCTGTGAATTTAAAGCAGAGCTTATGATCACTGGAAAGGTGTCACCTTCTCCCAGAAATGCATATTTCAAGGATGGTGGTAGTGGCTTGAGCTCGGGTTTAGGAGGTTTTTCCTCTTTCAGAAGAAAGTTCAGAGGCTCTTTTATGTCCTCTGAATCCTCCAAATCAGGCTGAACATCTTTAAAGATGTCTTCCAACTCTGATTCGAGACTCTCAGCCATGTTGATCTCTTCTACCAAAGAGTCAATGAGATCAACTTTCATGCAGTCTGTTGATGTGTCTGGATGCTGCATGGCTTTGACAGCGTTCAACTTAAACTCATCATCATTGACTCTCAGGGTTATTTCCCCCTGTTGAACGTCAATGAGGGATTGTCCAGTTGCTAGGAAGGGTCTTCCTAGAATGAGAGTAGCACTCTTGTGCTCCTCCATTTCCAGCACAACAAAGTCAGTGGGAAAGGCGAATGGCCCAACTCTGACAATCATGTCTTCAATCACGCCTGATGGGTATTTAGTGGAACCATCAGCAAGTTGGAGACATATCCAGGTTGGTTTAACTTCTTCAGTTAAGCCAAGCTTCCTGATAGTGGATGCAGGTATTAGGTTGATGCTTGCCCCAAGATCGCATAAAGCTGTCTTGGTGCAATCACCTTCTAATATGCATGGTATCAGAAAACTCCCAGGGTCTTTAAGCTTTTCAGGAAAGCTTTTCAGGATGACTGCACTGCATTCTTCAGTGAGGAGAACTCTTTCTGTTTCTCTCCACTCCTTTTTATGACTCAAGATCTCTTTCATGAACTTGGCATAAGAAGGTATTTGCTCAAGTGCCTCTGCAAATGGAATCTTTATTTCAAGAGTCCTTAGATAATCTGCAAAGCGAGCAAATTGCTTATCCTGCTCTTCTTTCCGGAGTTTTTGAGGATAAGGTATCTTGGCTATATATTCCTCAACCTTAGTGGTTAAAGAAGCCTTTTTAGAGGGGTTGTTATCAGCACTTGTGTGTGTCTGATCCCTCACTGGCAATTGAGTGCCAAAGTCAGAAGCTGGAGTGACGTTAGACGCCAGCTCACTGTCTGTTCCTGGCGCCTGAACGCCAGAAATGTGCCTATTTTGGGCGTTCAACGCTGGATTCTGCCCCATTTGGGCGTTCAACGCCAGATTCTTGCCCATTTCTGGCGTTGAACGCCAATTCTGCCTTGTTTCTGGCGTTGAACGCCAGTTTTGGGCATGGTCTGGGTGTTCAGCGCCCGCCTTCCACCCATTTTCTGGCGTTTTAGCGCCAGAATTATTTTTCCCTGGGCTCTTACTGTCCTCAGGTGAATCTTTGGTGGGTTGCTCATTTCTTGAATTTTTGATGCCTTGAGGTGGGGTATTTAATGTTTTCCCACTCCTTAATTGAACTGCTTAGCATTCTTCTGCTATTTGCCTTGATAGCTGCTGCTTTGTTTGCTTAAACTGTTCGTCCATATGTATATTAGCTATCCTTGTCTCCTGTAGCCTGTCCTTGAATTCAGCTAGCTGCTTTGTTAGAAAATCCAATTGCTGATTGAATTCAGCAGCTTGTTTTACAGTACTGAATTCAGCAGTTACTGTTTTAACCTCTTCATTCATGGAAGGGTTGCTGCTTAGGTACAAATGCTGATTCCTGGCAACTGTATCAATGAGTTCTTGAGCCTCTTCAATTGTCTTTCACATATGGATAGATCCACCAGCTGAGTAATCTAGAGACATCTGAGCTCCTTCTGCAAGCCCATAGTAGAAGATGTCTAACTGAACCCACTCTGAAAACATTTCAGAGGGGCATTTTCGTAGCATCTCTCTGTATCTCTCCCAGGCATCATAAAGAGATTCATTATCTCCTTGTTTAAAGCCTTGGATATCCAGCCTTAGCTGTGTCATCCTTTTTGGAGGGAAATACTGATTCAGGAATTTTTCTGTCAGCTGTTTCCATGTTCTTATGCTGGCCTTAGGTTGGTTATTTAACCACCTCTTAGCTTGATCTTTTACAGCAAATAGAAACAGTAATAGTCTGTAGACATCCTGATCTATTTCCTTATCATGCACTGTGTCAGCAATTTGTAAAAATTGTGCCAGAAACTCTGTAGGTTCTTCCTGTGGAAGACCGGAATACTGACAACTTTGCTGCACCATGATAATGAGCTGAGGATTCAACTCAAAGCTACTAACTCCAATGGAGGGTATGCAGATGCTACTCCCATATGAAGCAGTAGAGGGGTTAGAATATGACCCCAGAGTCCTCCTGGACTGTTCATTTCCACTTATGTCCATGATGGATAAAGGGATATAACTTGGATTGATTTACCTTTTTATTTATTTTATTTTATTTATTTAATTTTTTTTTTCGAAAATAAAATAAAAATAAAAATAAATAAAAGTGGGTGAAGATTTTCGAAAAATTGAGGAGAGAGGAAATGGTTAGGAAGTTTTGAAAAAGATATGATTTTTTTTTAAATGATTTTCGAAAAAGATGCTTTAAAAATAGAGGGAAAAGATATTTTTGGATGTTTAAGGGAAAAGGGAAAAACAAAAAGATAGCACAGGATTTAAAATTTTTAGATCTAATGCTCCTTATTTTTCGAAAATTTTTGGAGGGAAAACACCAAGGAACACCAAACTTAAAATTTTTTAGAAAACCAAAAGAAATTTTCGAAATATTTTTTTTTTTTTGAAAAATCAACAAGAAAACACCAAACTTAAAGTTTGGCACAGGATTTAATAAAAAAAAATATTTTTGAAAAAGATTTTAAAAATATGATAGCCAATTACCATGAACATAAACACCACGTTCTAACTAATTGAGCTATAAATTTAAAGTGTTTTAACAAGGGATAATTAATAAAAGACTCTAAACTAAAAAGAAAAATTTTTTCTAATCTAAGCAACAAAATAAACCGTTAGTTGTCCAAACACGAACAATCCCCGGCAACGGCGCCAAAAACTTGGTGCACGAATTATGAATCACACTTTTCACAACTCGTACCACTAACCAGCAAGTGCACTGGGTCGTCCAAGTAATACCTCACGTGAGTAAGGGTCGAATCCCACGGAGATTGTTGGTTTGAAGCAATCTATGGTTATCTTGTAAATCTTAGTCAGGAAGTCAATTATGTTTATCAGTTGAATTGCAAATAAACAATAGAGCATGGATTAAAGGTTACTTGTTATGCAGTAATGGAGAATATGTTGGAGTTTTGGAGATGCTTTGTCTTCTGAATCTCTGCTTTCCTCTGTCTTCTTGTTCACGCACGCACGTCCTCCTATGGCAAGCTGTGTGTTGGTGGATCACCGTTGTCAATGGCTACCTTCCATCCTTCTAGTGAAAACTATGCTCACGCGCTCTGTCACAGCACGGCTAATCACCGGTTGGTTCTCGATCCGGTTGGAATAGGATTTACTATCCTTTTGCATCTGTCACTAACGCCCAGCCTTCAGGAGTTTGAAGCTCGTCACAGTCATTCAATCCTTGAATCCTACTCGGAATACCACAGACAAGGTTTAGACTTTCCGGATTCTCATGAATGCCGCCATCAGTTCTAGCTTATACCACGGAGATTCTGATTAAGGAATCTAAGAGATACTCATTCAATCGTATATAGAACGGAGGTGGTTGTCAGGCACATGTTCATGGTTTGAGGAAGGTGATGAGTGTCACAGATCATCACCTCCATCACAGTTAAGCGCGAATGAACATCTTAGATAGGAACAAGCGTGTTTGAATGGAAAACAGAAATACTTGCATTAATTCATCGAGACACAGTAGAGCTCCTCACCTCCAACAATGGGGTTTAGAGACTCATGCTGTCAGAGAATACAAAATTCAGATCTAAAAATGTCATGAGGTACAAAATAAGTCTCTAAAAGTTGTTTAAATACTAAACTAGTAGCCTAGGGTTACAAAATATGAGTGGACTATGATGGATGATGCAGAGATCCACTTCTGGGGCCCACTTGGTGTGTGCTGGGGCTGAGATTTAAGTGAGTCACGTGCAGAGGCCATTTGTGGAGTTGAACGCCAGTTTTTGTGCCAGTTTGGGCGTTCAACTCCAGCTTTTGATCCTTTTTTGGCGCTGGACGCCAGAATTAGACAGAGAACTGGTGTTGAACGCCGGTTTACGTCATCTATCCTTGTGCAAAGTATGGACTATTATATATTGCTGGAAAGCCCTGGATGTCTACTTTCCAACGCAATTGGAAGCATGCCATTTCGAGTTTTGTAGCTCCAGAAAATCCACTTTGAGTGCAGGGAGGTCAGAATCCAACAGCATCAACAGTCCTTTTTCAACCTGAATTAGATTTTTGCTCAGCTCCTTCAATTTCAGCCAGAAAAATACCTGAAATTATAGAAAAACACACAACTCATAGTAAAGCCCAGAAATATGAATTTTTCCTAAAAACTAATGGAAATAGACTAAAAACTAACTAAAACATACTCAAAACTATATGAAATTAACCCCAAAAAGCGTATAAAATATCCGCTCATCAGTGCTTGTAACTTAGAGGATTTCTTCAACATTTCTTGTTGAAGTACAAATGTGGAAAAAAACCTTTTTGTGATCCTCTGTTCAGATGAGATCTTCCGTCTGTTGTAGCCCTTTTACTTTCTCTTGCTTGAATTTGGAAACAACCTTTTTATTCTTGATCGTGCCCTAGCTCCAGAAATTTCCTTTTATTTCTTCTTGCTTCAGAGTGATGTGATGTTAAAGAAAGAGAAGAGAGAGAAGAGAGAATTTGCTTTTCGATAGTATGGTATGGAGTTTGAATGAAATAAGTTTTGAATACCTAGTTAGTGACTATGTGAATTGTATGGGTTTGGGTGTTGGTCCACTAATTGGGCTTATGTTGGATACGAGCTTACTTTTTTTTCTTTCATTATTTGGCAAGAGACTTGTTTTACATCTGATGAGGATCTTTTGTGATAGAGCAAGTAATTCTTGGGCCTTTCATGTGAGTGTTTGTGGGTTTGTTTTCATGCTTAATGGGCCATTGTGATTAATTCAATTCTGCACACTAAACAAAATATATTATACACACAATTTGATAATAATCCCAATAATATTTAGTCATCATCTTAATCATAGTTTAGTTCACTAAACTCAACAATCTCTCCCTTGATAACAAATATTATTAAAATAAATTGAAAGAAAGGAAATGAGATTTAGAAACTTCCCTTTGATGTTTTCTTTGTCATGAAGCTCTCCCTTTTTTTATCTTCAAGCTCTCCCTGAATGTTTGCATTTTATAACCTGATTTCATCAAAATTTTCACAAGAATAATACCAAACATCCAATGATTTTTAAATAGCTAAATCTAGGGAACCTGTTCGATTATATATCAAGGCTAAAAATCTCATCAGCCAGCCTTGAAGCAAGCAAAAATCAGAGCTAGTTTATTTACAAAAAAATTAGTCACTAATTTCTAAAGAATACCAAATCAAGATGCAGATATTAAAGCACAAAATCAATTCATAAGCAGCATCTTCAAACATCATAGATAAAAAAAATTTATCTCAAGTTCAAAACAGGGTTCAAGATTATCATCCCATTTTCCAGATACATAGGCATTTACCCCAGTATCATAATAATCGAGGACATCACTAAGGGATTCTTTGTTTAAAATAATTTGATTGTCCTTAACATAAGAATGAATATCTCCATCATGATACAACATATTAGCATAAAACTCCCTGACTAAGTTGGGATAAATAGGTTTTCTGATTTTGAAAATATTTTTCCAATTTAAAGATTGAAAATTTTCTTTGAAATCCAAAACCTTATCTGCCAGACGAGCATCTAGATCAGCAACATAAGATGAACAAAGAGGACGTTTTGACAGATTTATGAAACTCAAAGTCCATGCATGAAGAGAATCAAAAAGGGTCATAGTGTGAATGGGAACGGTTTCCAAAGTGAGACTTGTAATCAATAGATTTTAGATTGGAGGGTTCTTTCACATATTAAAGGGAAGGTCTTTTAGTACCTTTGGTTGGTCGACTTGATAGAGCAGAGCGTCTAGGAGGACGAGAGGTTGAGCGAGGAGGAGGAGATGGGAGGTGTTCCTCGTCAGTCATGGGCCTTTTGCCTTTTGCCGTTTTAGCCGTTGAGGAGCCAGCCTCCTGAGGAGCCGATGAAGGCCTGTGATGTGTGGTTTAGGTTCTTGCCATTGACGTAGGTGGTTGAGAGGAGTGAGAGGAAGAGGAATGTGAGTGGATGTAGATGTGGGTATGAGATTGAGGCCTAGAAGGAGGAGGATTATGAGGAAGACGAATTATTCTTGTTCCTCTACGAGTTGTAACTTTCTTTTTTATCATGAAGGAAATAAAAGGGTGAAGTAGAGAGAGAATGAGAAAGTAGTGGAGTAATGGGATAGATGAAAAGTTTTCTCAATTGAAAACTACCTTAAATGCATAAAACATTCTTGAAAACTTAAATCAAATTAATAAAACAGAATTCAAGGAATTTCAAATTTTTAAATTCAATACATACATTTTAGAAGTGACTAATCAAAAAGATTTTGAAAAGTAACTGACAGATTTGACTTAAAATAAAATATTAGAAAATTAAATACTCCCCCTTTTTTTATGTTGATAATCAAAACAAGCAAGAGGCCCACTTCATAAAACAACATATCTATTTCTTGGGCTCAGTAGTAGTGTTAAGAAAACATACAAGGCCACCATGGATTTGGTTTAGTTCCAGATTCATTGACCTTCTTAATACATTATCTGAACTTTGTGGAACCTAGAGAGAGTCATCATCTGCCCAATTTTGTCTCCCTGCTAAATAAGGGACAAAAATAACCAGAAATTTGTTAATCAATTTTAGCTCAAGAATTCAGGATTAACAATCCCTAAAGCAGTTTTCAATTTACAGAATCTATCTTCACATAAAGGTTTAGTGAAGATATCAGCCAATTGATCTTTAGTTTTTACAAATTCAATGTCAATTGTACCCTTTTGCATATGTTCTCTTATTGAATGAAATCTAACTTCAATGTGCTTAGTTCTTGAGTGTAAAACAGGATTTTTAGAGATATTTATGGCACTCAAATTATTACAAAACAAAGGGATACTATTGACTTGTAATTTTTAATCATCAAGTTGTGTTTTATGCCATATTAATTGAGAACGACAAGAAGAAGCTGAAATATATTCAGCCTTAACCGTTGATAAAGCAACAGTAGCTTGTTTCTTGCTTGACTATACATTCAAAGATTGTCCAAGAAAGCAACACATTCCAGAAGTACTTATCCTATCAACACAATCTCCAGCAAAATCTGCATCACAATACCCAACTATACAGAATTTGTCAGTTTTAGAATACCAAAGACCAAAATCAACTGTGTCTTTGATGTATCTAATGATCATTTTCATAGCCAAGATATGATTCTTTTGACACCCACACTTTGAACAATATATGGTCTAGAAAATGTTAGATACATGAGAGATTCAATCATTTCTCTATACCTTGTTTCATCAACATCTTTTCCATTTTCATCCTTTTCAAGTTTAGAATTTGGATGCATCAGAGTACTCATTGGTTTGGAATTTTCTAAACTAAATTTCTTTACTAACTCCTTGCCATATTTACCTTGATGTACAAAAATTTCACTAGGAGTTTGTTTGATTTGGAGTCCTAGAAAGAATGTGAGTTCTCCCATCATACTCATATCAAACTCACTAGTCATTAATTTTTCAAATTCTTCACGTAAGGTTTCATTTACCGATCTAAACATAATGTCATCCACGTAAACTTGAACAAGTATGAAATGATCATTAGATTCTTTAATAAAAAGAGTAGTATCTGTAGTGCCCTTTGAAAATTATTTTTCAACAAGAAAGAGTTAAGTCTTTCATACCAAGCTCTTGGAGCTTATCTAAAACTATAAAGAGCTTTTGAAAGTTTAAATACATTGTTTGAAAAAATTTTATTTTCAAAACTGGGGGGTTGAGCTATGTATACCTATCTATCAATAAAACCATTTCAAAAAAGCAAACTTAACATCCATTTAAAAGAGTTTAAATCCTTTATGGACAGCATAGGCAAGCAATAATCTTATTGCTTCTATTCTAGCTACCGAAGCAAATGATGTAAGACCCAAAACCTTTGAAAAAGGACTATCATTAGCTAATTTCAAATTCAGTGTTTCTGTAGCTTTAATTTCAGAAATTTCTTTATTAAAGAAAATTAAAGCAAGTTTTGATTTATTGAATTTGAGATAAGTTATGATTATTATCCAATTTGATAATTATTGGATTATTTACTATAATTATATTATAAAGTTGGTAGTTGTGAAATAATAAGGATTTTTATATGATTTGGACTAAATAACTAATATTTTAAATATTAATACTGTTACTTTGGAAAATAAAGGGTTTAATTATATTATTTCTAATTATTTTGATTTGGGCATTTAATGGAAAATAATTTGTAAGATTGATGAGCAAATAGTATTTTCTATATACAATTAGTGTTGGATTTAAATTGGGTTTCAATTACTATATTATCCACAATTTTATCAGAAATTACCATAATGCCCCTAACCCTAACTTTTGAAAATAAAACCCTAAAACCTTCATCCCAGCAGCCGAAACCCTACCATGTCTTCCCTTTCGTCCACGGACAGCAGCACACACGGTTTCTTTTCCTCTTTCTCCATGAAAGGAAAGAAACAGAAGCAGAAAAACAGAGGGGAAAGGGAGACTGAGTCGCGGAAGAAGGGGGGAGAGAGGAAGACTCGTGCCAGCGTGCTGGTCTCACCGCAGCCATCGCGCTGTCGTCTGACCGAGGAGGAGGAAGAGCGTTGCTCCTCACTGCCTCGCCGCCGCTGAACTCGCGCACAGGGAGAGAGAGGATGCGCGAGAGGGAGCCACCACGGGGAAGCCATCGCCGCCTGCCACCGTCACCGAGCGTGGAGTTTCCACCGTTCTCCTCGTCGCGTCGCCACCGTCAAACCCGTCCTTGGCCGCCGCCGGGGAGCTGCGAACAGAGAAGAGGGAAAAGGGATGGGTCGCGAGGAAGCAACGCTGCCTTTCCATCGCCGCTGCTGTCACGGTTGTGGAAGAAAGTGTCGTCGTGGGTGGAATCCACCATCTGAGCTGCTACCAGAGGGAGTTGCTGCTACTATGTGTACAGAGAAGAGCAGCGCCGCATGAATCAAGGAAAGGAGATGCCTTTCTGCCTCTGTTCCTGGGTTTTTAGAATCTTACAAAGCACCACTGCTGCTGTTGGAGTTGATGTTGCTCTGGCCTTGCCCTGGCTCCATTTTGAACCATGAGAACCACTACTTTTGGGTAAGCCTTACCCTGTTTCCGATTCCATCTTGTTCCATCAATTCGTTTCTACCTAGAAGCATTGTTGCTGACACTAGTTGTATTGAATAAAATGGTTATAGTAAGTGACATTGTCGCTGCCTTTACTAGACATAGTTGCTGGCTCTGTTTGGAGATTTCCATTACAACTAGTATTCGATTTGGGGACTGATTCATCTGTCGCTGGAATTACTAACGGAACAGGCTGAGTCACGGTGGTTCTGGCTGCCAAGGGCAGTTCTGTGGCTGTCGGAACCACCGCTGAGGCTTTTGTTCTTTGGTTCAGACAGTATTCTTTAGTTACAGTAAGTATCTTTGTATTGAAGCTTCCCCGTTCATATCCCGTTATGTGTTTTAAGGCTTTCGCAATAATAATGTTTTCTAGGATTAAGTTATCGGAGCCACATGTTGCGCGAAAGGGTTGTCCTTACTGCTGCGAAAGTGAACAAAGCTATGATGTAAGCTGCTGGTAAATTCGGGTTGATTGAGAGTTCCGATGACGCGTTTGGGTTATGGTTTCGCGTTTTGAGGTAGGGCGCTTTTCGAAAACTATATTTTATATTGGAATTATTACATATGGATACTGATGTGAGACAATGTGTATTTGGTGGTTGTAGCAGCCTTATGTATTATTTGATTGTCTCGAGTGATTATGAATGTTTGTTTGGCTGAATTGTTGTGTGGTTTTATGAAACGAAATGCTTTTGAAGTTGATTCTTTTAAAGCTTTGAGATCGAGTTTAATCCGTTGGGAATTGATTTGAGTTGAGTTGATTTTCTTGAGAATGTGAAAAAGAGAATACACTCTTGAATTCAGCCTGGTTTGCTTTAAATGATCTGTTTTTTTTTTTATACATGGTTATTACTGAACCGTTTCCTTGAAACTTTAGAAATGAGTTTATTCGGCTGATAATGATTTGATTTTGAAACGGTTTTCTTGAAATATGGAATTGAGATGACTGTTAGATTTTGGCTTGCCTGGGACTGATTTTGAAATTTGGGCTGTTGAAAAGGATTGTGAAACGGTTTAGTTGGGACCCGAACCGGGTGGCAAAGTCCAAGTTTTAGGGGAGGTGCTGCCGAAATTTCTATAAAATCCGAGTCTTTATTGAAATGTTGTCTGGCAAATGATGAGTTAAAGACTTCTACTATTTTATTTGAATTATCAAGAAAAGGATGATTCATGCTTTCGAAATGAGTTAGTAAAGAGGAAATTGTGATTTAATCTTGCTTTTTAAGGAAGGCATTGTATCTCTTTCAGGAGAAAGTTATTTAGATGAAACTTATGTTTTAAAGCTGCTTTAAATGTGACAAGGGCAATGCCTTTGAATTTGACTCGAGGGTTTCAATTAGAGGAGTTTCAATGACTTTGAAAGAACCTGAATGTCTATTGACAAGTTTCATTTTGAAATGTTTTGAGAAAGGTTTTAAGTACTCTTTGAATTCTGAATTCTTGCAAGACTAAAACAGTTTTGAACAGTTGAAACGTTCTAGAATTTATCATGGGGGTTGAAGTTGGTTTTTGCCTAAGTAAAGAAAACGGCTTTGAAAGAAGTAAATGATTACGTGACTTGGTTTGGCTTAGATCTTATTTTATTACTCAAATCGAAAAGACAAGGTTTTAATGATTTTAAATGAATTTGGCGAAATGAGTTATGCTATTCTCCCCTAAGGACTTGGGACTCTGCCGAGGAACTTTTGTTACAAAAATTCCATTGTTGGATGGGTGATTTTGAATGTTTCAAAAGGAATCTTTAACTTTCCATGGTTTTGAAAGTTTTGGAAAGAGGAAGCCGAGAGTGGCTTGTTTTAAAAAGGGAATTTTCCTTGAGTAAAAGTGGCTTATGAGCCTGAGATAATTTGAGAAATGAGATCTTTAAAGCCAAGGCTGAAAAGAGTTAAAACTTGATTTCAAGTGAAATGATTTGAGAAAAAGTGATTTATGGATTAAATGCTGATTTTATGAATTTGATGATTTTGAATAGTGGAAGTGCTGTTTTATTATGGGCCAGAATGGCTGTGTATGATTATGAATATTGGTTGGTTCTGGATTGAACCGTGAGCCAGAATGGCTGTGTATGATATGAATATTGGCTGGTTCTGGACTGAACCGTGAGCCGGATGGCTGAGATGGATGTTGATCCATGGATGAGATTGAATGCATGTTTATGCTGAATCATTGATAAATGTGAATGTTGCACTTCCACTATCGGAGATAAGAGTTTCCTTGGGAGAAAGAAGTGGCTAGCCACCACGTGCTCCAGGTTGAGACTCGAAGCTATTTTGACCCTATGTCGTAAGTGTGGCCGGGCATTGTGAAAGTCCCGGATGAGCTCGCCCCCGTAAATATTCACCAGTGAGGGTGATGGATATGGATCATGATTATGATCAAGTTTATGATGAGTATAACTCGAATTGGGGATGCGCGATAGAGGGACAGTCCAATGGTTAGCTACCAGGACTTGTTGGGTTGGCTTTATAACCGACAGATGATATCATCAGCCACTAGGGACAGGCATGCATCATATGCATCTATGTGACATTGTTTGGGTGTGCATATTATACTTGGTTTGCCTATGTGATTAATTGCTAATTGTTCTACTTGCAATAACTGTTTGTTTGTGCTTGCATCTTCCTATTTGTGTTTGCTACTGGGACTCTGTTGGACTGTGGTGATTGGTTGATGGTTGGATTGTTTGGGCCTAGGGCCGTGGTTGAAATGAGATGAACCGATGGTTGATTTCGGTTTTGTGTTTCTGGTTTGGAATAAAATATGAAAGGGTGTTTTGGTTCAGCATAGATAAACCGTTTTGAAAGGCTTTTGAGTTTTTGAGAATCGAACGGTTCTTCTTTCAGAAAAGATTTTCAGACTTTACTTTTACTGTAAACCGTTGTTTTTGAAAAGGAAGCATAAGACGGTTATTAATCAGTAGTACGGTTTATCTTCACGTATCCTATTACAGTAATTCCCAAAAACCCTCTACTGAGAACCCTTTCGAGGATGATGTTCTCACCCCCCTACATTTTTCCCCTTTCAGGATATGGGTGCAGAAGTCACAAAGAGTTTACTTTGTTGTTGATATGCTCTGTATTACTTTAGATTATTATTCATTGTACCCTTGCCTTTATCTTGATACATTCTGTAAGAGGGATAGGAATTGTATTGGTTAATGCTTGTAATATGATATATATATCTATGTATATATATGGATGTATCCTTTGTGAGTTTTTGTAAGTTGTATGGTATTTAGGATGTATGTTATCGAACAAAAGTATTTTTGGGAGCGGTATTGCGGTTTAAAGTTTTAAACAGGCTCATATTTTAGTATTAAATAATATAAGTGTCATCGTAATGTCCGAGCTATCAGGGTCGCGCAGCCGGAAGCGTGAGCTTTGGTAGTTAGGGTGTTACAAATGACTCGTCAAAGTCAATTCCCTCCTCTTGATCATACCCTTGAGCTACTAATCTAGCTTTATTTCTAACAACACTACCATCCTCATCTAATTTATTTTTGATGATCCATTTTCTTACCATTCGGATAAGGCACTAGAGTCCAAACCTCATTTTTATCAAATTGGACCAACTCTTCTTCCATTGCTTTTATCCAAGAGGGATCTTCAAGTGTTTCTTCCATATTTTGGGGTTCCACTTGTGATATAAGAGCAAAGTTATTGAGTTCGGCTCTTTTTCTACTTGAGAATTTTGTGGTAACTCCATGAGAGGAATCTCCAATGATGAATTCATACGGATAGTTCTTCAAGAACTTCCATTCTCTTGGCTTTGGTGAGATAATCTTAGGTTGAACTTGATTCAATTCTGTATTGTTCACATTACCAGAGTTCTCTGCTTCAGTAGGAGACAAAACAGAATTGTCTCCTATATTTTGATCTGCAGAATCAAAGATAGCATTTTTGAAAGAGGGTTTTGATTTATCTTCTTCTTGAATCTTTTGAGAACTCAATTTAGCTTCAGTTCCTGCATCATTTTCTTCAATAACACTTGAAATGGTGTTAGAATCACAAAAAGAGACATGTATGGACTCCTCTATTATTCTATGTTCTTTGAAGTAAACCCTATAGGCTTTATTAGTGGTTGCATAACCAACAAAGATACCTTCATAAGATTTTGGATCAAAATTTTCAAGATTGTCTTTAGTGTTCAACACAAAATATTTGCATCCAAAAATATGAAAATACTTAAGATTGGGTGGTACTCCTTTCTAAAGCTCATAAGGTGTTTTCTTTAAAACTTTTCTAATAATGGTTCGATTCAAAATGTAACAAGCTGTGTTCACAGCTTGAGCCCAAAGAAATTTAGAAATATCATTTTCACAAAGCATTGCCCTAGCCATTTCTTGAAGGCTTCTATTTCTTCTTTCAATAACCCCATTTTGTTAAGGTGTTCTAGGACATAAAAAGTTATGTGAAATACCAAATTTATCGCAAAATGCTTCAAAATATTGATTTTCAAACTCTTTCCATGATCGCTTCTTATTGAAACTATTTTCAAATCTTTTTCATTTTGGATCTTTTTGCATAGAGTTGAAAAAGTAATGAAGGCATCATTCTTATGAGCTAAGAAAAGAACCCATCTAAACCTAGTATAGTCATCAACCACCACTAAGTCATAGTGCTTACCACCAAGACTTTCTTGTAAGACCAAAAAGATCAATATGTAGTAATTCCAATGGTCTTTTAGTTGGGATGTCATCCTTGAGTTTGAAATAATTTTAGTTTGTTTACCCAATTCACAAGCATCACAAGTGATGTCTTTGTCAAATTTTATTTTAGGAAGACCTCTAACCAAATTTCTTTTTACAAGCTTAGAAATTTGAAACATGCTTGTATGTCCCAATTTCTTATGCCATAACTATTTTTTCAGATTCTATGGAAGTAAAACAAGCTACATTTTGTTCTTTTAGTTCCTCTAAGATTAGTGCAAACACATTATTGTGTCTTTTAGCTTCAAACAAAATTTCACCAAATTTTTCACACACAACCAAGCATTCCAATTTCTTGAAAATAACCAAAATAACCTATGGCCACAATTTTACCTTTACTATTGTCACCAAAAGTCACAAAGCCTTCATCATATTTGTCCAACTTGATGAAGAATATGGACTTTTTGGTCATGTGCCTAGAGCATCCACTATCCAAATACCACGTGTCATTCTTATTCTTAAATGATAGGCAAAACTTATAATTCTGACTATGGTTGGCCATAAAGCAGGCTTGAGAATGGTTCTCTGAATCTTCATCTTCTTCAAAGTCATTTTTCAGATCTTTCCAAGAGGTCATAAGTCCATTCTTCTTGTTTTTTCTTTTGACTTGTCTTCTTTTTTCAACTTGGGACAGTCATATTTATAGTGTCCGACTTCTTTGTAGTTGTGGCAAATGACCTTACTTAGATCCTTTTTTGGTCCCTTTGAGCTGCTTTCTCTACTTCTTCCTCTTAATTTCATCATCTTTCTGAGTTTTCTAGCAAAAAATATAAACTTGTCATTTGATAAATAATCACTGGATTCATCATCCAATGATTCAGTACATGATTTAAGAGTCACTCCTTTCTTTTTTGTATCATTTTTTATGTGAGTGATTTCATATGCTAGTAACTTTTCTCTCAGCTAATCACAGGTCATTTGACTCAGGTTACTACTTTCAGAGATAACAGTAGTCTTTGTTTCTCACTCTTTTGTCAGACTTCTCAAGACTTTCCTCACCAGCACTTGTTCGGAGTGAGTAATCTCTATAGCATCTAAGCTATTAATGATGATAGAAAACCTCTCAAATATGTCATCAATTGATTCTCCTCCCTTCATAGGGAACATCTCATACTCCTTACTCAGCATGTCAATTCTGGTTTCTTTCACTTGTGTGGTTCCCTCACGTGTGACTTGGAATTTATCCTAAATTTCTTTTGCTATTTTGTATCTCGAAATCTTCCGATATTTCTCAAAACTGATTTCACAATTCAGCATGTTGACAGCCTTGGCATTGAGTTCCACCTTTTTCTTGTCTTCTTCATTTTACTCTGCTTCAGTTTTGGGAGTGACAATTCCATCAGCGACAGTTTTGGTGGGGATTTGAGGACCGTTCATGATGATATTCCACAGGTTGTAATCTACTAACTGAACAAATATCTTCATTCTTTCTTTCCAATAATTGTAGTTTTTTCTATTGAAGAATAGAGGTCTGTTTTTGGATTGTCCATCTGTCAGTGTGTAAGCCATTATGTTGGAACCAATGTTGTTCGCCATTAGGATCTTTCTTCCAAGCTGCAAAGCTTGATCTCTGTAATTAGTGGCTAAGAAAAAGGAAGGTTGAATCTAAGCCTCCCTTTTGACTTCCCTTAAAACCTTGCTTTCTGATGAGAGAATACAGGATAGACTTTAGTTTTATCTCCTGATACGGTAGGAGACAGAACAGAGTTATTTACAAGGAGAGTTGTAAAGAAGTGAAGTTTTATAGAGAAATCTGGAGATACTTTATTTTTGTCTCCTTTAGTGCATAACCAGAAACAGAGAAGAGAGTAGAAAATGATACACAAATGTATCCTAGTTTGACTACCCAATGTAATATAGTTTACATTCAGTCTCCATCACAATAATGATGGAATTTTACTATCTTTTCAATAGATTATAATCACCAATTCTCCCTAGGATCTATCCAAATCCTATCTGGGACAAGTCCAGATTCTAATCTAACATGAAGTTGACTAGGACTCACCCTAACTTTCAACTGCAAAGTGCTAACCCAACTTGCAAGGGAATTTCCTCAAGATCATGACCACAAAACAGAAATACATTCAAAGAATTTCTGAAATAACTTAGGCTTTTTCTCCAAGTCTAGCTCTCTCCCTTTTTTCACTAATTGGCTTTTTCTTACAAACCTCACCATGTTTACCTTTTACCAATGAAACTCAGACAGACTAACTGAAAAATAGAATTACAAAATGAAAACCATGAAGGAGAAGAACAAGAATGGCTCACGAAGATATGAGAACTGAAACCAGTGCTCTTTCTCTCTTGCTCTAATCCTTGGCCGTTCACCCCTATTATAGAGGAGTGAAACTTCCAAGACTTGGAACTTGCTTCAGCATCTTGTTTGTCTTCTTCTCTAACAATCAAAATTAGCAGCGGCGTTCAGAGAGGAGAGAGAGGTCAGAAGCAGTGACATGCAACCAAACCTTTCTCTTTCAACCTTTTTCTTCAAAAATATTGAATCTGGGTCGTGCATCTTTACTTTGGCCCCCAATTTATTTCTTGACCGTTAATTCACAGCAGAGTACCATTGACTTCATTTTCTTTAATTTTCTAGAACGATGCTTATGACTCGGGGGATTTCTTCAACATTCCTTGTTGAAGCACAAATATGAAAAACATTTTTTTGTGATCATCTATTCGGATGTGATCTTCTCTCTTGCTGTAGCCTTTTTACTTTCTCTTCTTGCTTGAATTTGGAAACAATCTTTTTGTTCTTCACCGTTTCCTAGCTCCAGAAATTTGCTTTTCTTTCTTCTTGCTTAAGAGTGATGTGATGTTAAAGAAAAAGAAGAGAGAGAAAAGAGAATTTGCTTTTTGGTGGTATGGTATGGAGTTCGAATGAAATGAATTTTGAATACCTAGTTAGTGACTATGTGAGTTGTATGGGTTTGGGTGTTGGTCCACCGATCGGGCTTGTGTTGGATATGGGCTTGCTTTCTTTCTTTCATAATTTAGCAAGAGACTTGTTTTACATCTGATGAGGAGCTTTTGTGATAGAGCAAGTAATTCTTGGGCCTTTCATGTGAGTATTTGTGAGCAACATGATGAGGAGTTTTGAGGAGTCTTTTATTCTTATTTTTTTTATTTTTCTTCTCTTTTTCTTGATTTTTATTCCTCCTGATAGAGTGAAAGAAGAAGAATTATGACAAAATAAAATAAGAAGAAGAAGAAGAAGCAGTAGAAGATGATGAGGAAGAGTTTTAAATTGTGAAGAACAACGAGACCAAATGAACCTTAAATTCACTTTAAAATGAACCAAAATTATATTCAGAATGAACCAAAAATTAAATTCAAAAATAACGACGATAACGATAACGACGATACGCATTAGAAGAAGACGAGAATGACGATAACAATGATGATGATGATGATGATGATGATGATGATGATGATGATGATGATGATGATGATGATGATGATGATGATGAAAAGGAAGGAGGAGGAGGAGGAGGAGGAGGAGGAGGAGGAGGAGGAGGAGGAGGAGTTGGTGACGACGGTAATGAAAGTGAAAGAAGAAGAAGAGGGAATAAGAAAGCGGAAAAAAAAGCGCGTAAATCTAAAATACTTGGATGAACTTGGATACTAAAATCACTTGAATGTGGAGAATAATTGTTTACATATTTAAAAAGGATTTTTCTAAAATCTGAAAAATACACAATAATTAGTTCCTAGAACTTCATTTGTAATCATCTACTCATTTAGAACAGTTTTAATTCTTAACTTTGTGTGTTATACAAATTATAAAGAGTTATATAGCTTTTTCTTATTCTTGAAGTTGAAATTATTTCAAAATTTACTCAGAGCTAGTGTCTAAAAAAAAAAAAGATCATATGCGTATCAAAAACTAATTGTAAAAAAGAGTGGAGTATCTCTTTCTTGTTCTTGGAGCTGAAGCTTGGATTACTTCAAGAATTATTTAGAGCCGATGTCTTTAAGAGTTAAAACCTGATACAATAACAGTGAGATATAAAAAGTAAATTTATACTTACATTACAAATAATTTAAATCACTCTTCTAGAAAAAAAATAAGAAAAAAAAATAAAAAATAATTTTAAAATTTCATGTTTTTTTATGATTTTTCTTACTTGTATTTATAGTGCTAAACTTATCAAAGAGATGTTAGAAACAGTTCCTTCTTTTGTTAGGAGTCGATTCCTTAAAACATGCAATAAGTAAAATTAAAAAATATAATTTTTTCAAATGTTTTAATTTGTTGAGCACATTAACAACTTGGAATCAAATTTCCATGACTTTAGAGATGGATACTTAACTTAGACTTACAATATATTTGAACAATACATATATTTTTCTTGAATCTTATATAATTCTAATTTACTCTAAAGAATAAATAGTTATTTTGAGCCTCAAAAGATTATGGTTTTGATCAAATGGATTTCAAAAAATATCTTTGATAAAACGACTTTCTAAAGATGTGTTTTATTTGACAAAATATACGGCAATAGTTAATTTATATAATCAACTAACTATTAACTTCTTTATAAAATTACTAATTTAACTCTCCACCATCTAAGTTTCTGTCTCTATTTCTGTTTCTAGCTCCATTCCTATCTCCAACATGAATACTACCAACAATCTTATTATCAACAATCAATACTATCAAAATCAACCATAAGGTTATCATTATCGTCACTAGATACAATAAAAATTAATTACAATAATATATAAAAAAAAAAAAGAGATGAAAGGAAAAAATTCTAATAAAATTTGTGATTACAATCTAAAAGAGAGAGAATGAGAGATAATGAAAAAAAAAAAAAAAGGGTGAGCAGTGGCGAAGTTTAGCCTTGGCAATGGGGCCATAGCTTCCCCAAATTTCTTATAAAATAATTAGCACTTTACCAAAGAAGGCAATTAGCACATTTGATTGAAATTCTATACTCTCACTTGATTGTCATCCGTTCCACATTGGCTTTTTTCATTCAGTAATTTTTTTTTTTTTTTTTTGAAATTGAGTTGGAATGAGCAATTTTTCTGTTGGCTAGGTTGGAATGGGCCTTGCCTTTGAAGAAAAGAGATTTCGTATTATTTTGTATTTTCTTGGTTCTTTAGTTGATTTTTTTTAGAAAAAGATATTTAAATATTTAATACATATTATAAAATCTAATATTTATCTATTTAACTATAAATCTTTTTTACATATTTTACATCTTATATATTATAATTTTCTATAATTATAATGATAAAAATAAAAAAATAAATAACTTTTTAAGAAGAATACTAAATTTTAAGAAAAAGAAAATATAGCTTATATAATGTCAACATCTATTAATACTTGATAATATTTTAAAATTCAAAAAGTACTATTCTAAAACATTTTATAATTTTTTTGTATAATGATTTATTTATTATGGTATTAGTAACAACCTTCAGAAATAATTATATTTATACATTTTGTTTTATATAAATATCATTATATAATTTTTATGTTAAAAATTTTACCCTTCCTAAATTTTTTTTTTAACTCTACAGCTAAGAGTGAGGCAAAGAGAAAAAAACTGTTACTGCTAGTTCTCGCCTGTTGCCATAGTAGAGAGAAAAAGAGAGAGACCATGAAAGTCAAGCGATCGATTCTCTAGATTTAATGGCTACCAGTGCTTTGGCAATCATTATAGTGATAATTGAGAGAGAGAGAAAGAGTTGATTAAATTAGTAATTTTATAAACAAAAATTAATAGTTAATTATATAAATTAGTGGTTGACTAAACATTTAATTTATTTTGTCAAATAGAATATATTTTTAAAGAGTTATTTTATCAAAAAATTTATAAAATTTATTTTTGTCAAAATTTATAAATCAAAAGCATTTGATTGAAAATGATTATTTACCCTACTTTAAATTACTTAGAAAAATATTCTATAAAATAATACTTGTAAGTAAATTGAAATATGTCTAAAATGAGTACAATAACTTAATTGTGCATTAGATGTGTCATATTTATATAAATCATTAAATTTTATTAAATGAAAATCAAAAGTTAATATAAAAAAAAGCATTGGTGGACTCTAATAAATACAGAATATTTTAGTACATAAATAAATATTTTTTAATATACAATATTTTAAATGACAATATAATTTTTTATTTTTAAATAAATAAATATAAAATATATTAATACAAAAAATATAAATATTTTTTATTCATTATGTTAATTATTATGCAATAAATTTTTTATAATATTAAAAAATTATATTAAAATAATATTTTAAGCTCGAAATATAAAGTATAAAATAATTAAATTTTATTTTATATTATTTGACAAATAATTAAATTATTATCTTTAAAACTGGTTAACTAATTACTTTTGTTAAAAATATTATTATATAATATAATTTTTTTTTAAAATATTTGTAAAATTTAATTTTTTGACTTTATTTAATATGCATAACGTAGCTTTCATAAAGCAAGTTCATTTTTATAAATTTATCTTATTTGTTGACTTTTCCCAAATATTAGTTACCTCAGAATAAAATAACCTTTATGCATGAATAATAATATGATGTGGCGGCTAATGCAACAATTGTCTGTCAAAACTGATATTTGTATTAGAAAAAGTTTCCGCATCTAACACTTTTTCGGTCAATAAATTAACTAATAATAATTAAACACTAAAAAATTCAAAATTAAAAATAATAAAATATCCAATTTTTAAGTAAAAAATTTGAAAATAAAATAAAATAAAATCAATTTAAGATATAAAATTTAAGATATAAAATTTAAAATTTAGAATAAAAAATTTAGGGTTAGAATTTCATATTTAGAGTTCAAATTTAGAATTTAAAATTTAAAATTTAGAACTTAGGATTACCAATGAATGGTCAGTATGAGCAGCCAATACTAGTTGGTGATTGATTGAAATTGTAATGGAAATGCAAAAAATAAACGAGTAACTTTTAAAAATATTCTGAATATTTTAAATTTTACAAATATTTTGATAAAAAGTTAGATTTTATAATAATATTTTTAACAAAAGTAGTTAGATAATAAGTTTTGAATATAATAATCTAATTATTTGTCGAGTAATATAAAATAAAATTTAATTATTTTATATTTTTATGTTACAGGTTAAAATATTCTTTTAATATAATTTTTTAATATTATAAAAAAATTATTATATAATAATTAATCTTAATAATAAAAAATATTTATTTTTTTGTATTTATGTATTTTATATTTATTTTGTTTAAAAATAAAAAATTATGTTATTATTTAAAGTATTGTATATTAAAAGATATTTATTTATGTACAGATATTTTGTATTTATTAGGATCTATCAATGTTTTTTTTATATTAGTCTTTAATTTTTATTTAATGAAATCTGATGATTTATATAAGAATACACTTCTACATTCAAGAAAAATACTTAACCAAATTTAACCAAGTTGTTATACCCGCTTTTCAAATCATGCGCCTTCTTCTCCGTTTCCTTCTCCTTCTCCTTCTCCGTTTCTTCCTCCTCTTCCTCTTCCTCTTCTTTTTTTTTCTTCTTTTAAATTCGCGCACGTTTGTTCTTCTTCTTCTCCCCTCCTCCTCCTCCACCACCTCCTCCTCCTCCTTCTTCTTCTCTTTCGTTATCATCATCACCAACAACACCAACATTTTGCTAATACCTTTATTGGTTCTGATTTTTTCTGGTGCCATCATTAAATGATTTTGGTTTATTTTTAGTATATTTCGGTTCATTTGTGTGTTAATTGATGTTCACTTGATGCTTCTGATATGTACTGACCAAATTTATTCCATAAGTAATTTCAGTTCATTTCTTAGTTTAATTGAGGTTCATTTGGATTCAAAAATAAATTCGATGTGTATTTTGTTGATGATTGAGTATTTTTGACTAGTTCAAAACTGAACTAATTTCAGTTCATTTGTATGTTAATTGTAACACCCTAACTTTTAGCACATCATGATCGTACCAAAAGTAAGGCGTTACGGACCTGATCTCGTTTATTATAAATTTACTATTGAGCCTTTACGTCGATATTGCGTTTTAGTTTTTGAGAAAATTCCAGAAATTTGTTTTTAGTATTTAAAATCACATATTAAAGATATTCAAATAATAATAATCACATAGTTATTAATAATAATAAATACTATACAAATGAATTTAATAAGAAACTCGAATACAATTCCTATCTCTCTGTATAAAATAAAATCTTAAATAACAAAGGCGAGAGAATTCTATGAAAACAACTCAACACATAAACTTAACTTAAATAAAACTAATAATCGCCTGCATCAAACTGAGTCTCTGAACCTGTGTCGCTGAAAGGGTGAAAGATTTTGGGGTGAGAACAAGCCACTAATTCTCAGTAGGGAATAGGAATGCCGTAAAAGTAATGAAATAAAATGCAAATAACTAACTTTACTCAATAAAACTATTTTGTTAAACCTTTGGAAATACTTTTTATTTTTACTTTATTAACTTATTACCTTCTTTAAATTTCCGAACTTAAACCAACCACAATCACGCACAACCTTAGTTCCCAATCACAGAGAAACAATAGCACAAGGAACAGATCAACAAACAAACAAATTGTAATAAGACAAACAAGTCAAGCAACACAATCACAGAGAAAATATAACAAGCAAAACAAGACCAAATGTAAATGCGCAATCAATATGATACATGTCTATCCTAAGCAGGCCATGAGTTCATGCGTCGGTTGTCTACTCGCAACCCGACGTTACTCGGAGTGAACCCCGAATATGGTCCATTTACGGTGTCAATTAGACACCTTGACATCACGGTTACCCGTGTCAATTAGGCCTCATTATAAAAATATTTTAATGTGTATCACAGTAAGGAACAGTGCTATCAATTAGGCGAACATTCCCGCATTAGCAACCTCAGGCTATTCGTTAGGCGGGCCCTTTCGCATTAGCAATTTGGCACAAGGCCCATTCACATTTCATTTTCATGAATCATAATCTACTTCAATTATTTATTTCATTCATGACTTTTCATTATTCCTCCACATCACCAATTACATACTCATACCTCCGCATCACCACATATTCCTTCACTTACCATACTTCAAAACATTCGTTTTTAGGCAGCCAAACTTCTTTAACGTTTAATAAAAATTCCTTTTCTTAATAAATTGGACTCAAGTTATTACTTAAACAAGAAACTTTTCTCAATAGAATAAACTTAAAACATAACTCCTTTTCCTGATAAATTGAAAGCCAAATAGAATGAGTTTTAAATCAAATTCTCCTTTGATTAATGTTTTAAGCAAAGCCTCGAAGTTTTATAAAGATTTTTGCAGCATTTTCTCTAAAATTCGGACTTTACCACCCTTCAAGGGTCCCAACCAAATCATTTTCGATCCTCAAAGATTATTCCTGATAAATCCGATAATCCAAATCCAACGCCAAATCATTTTATAAATCTGAAAGCTAACCAGGTTCAATTTCAAAATTATTTCTCAAAATAAGCCTATAAATAAGATTTTTAATATAAAGTTCGCTTCTTAATGTAAATATATATTTAAATCAGGTTTTCAAAATAAAAGCACTCTTTCGTATACCTTTTACAAAAATTTGGACAGCATCTTCCTTTAAAATTGGACTTTACCACCCATGCGGACTCCCTCAGATTCCTAACTTCCCAAACCAAACTCAAATCTAACTCCATTCAACAATTATCAATACAACAATTTCTTCAATAACTAACTTATCATCTTTCAATTTAACAAGTAACACTAATTTAATCATCTTTCACAGCCACAGTTCAACCAATTCATCAATTAATCACGCAAGACATTTATAAATTATTTGTAATTACTCACTAGACTTCAATAGCATTTATAGATTTAAACGATTAATTTTAAAATAAATCTCCTACTTCCGTACAAAATCAAAATCAACAAAAATTCTGGAGAAGCTTTCTGACTGAGCTGCTGAAGAAGGAAACGTCAGAAATCGTCTGTGTCTCCTAGAATTCCAATTGGCCGAACTCAAGAGAAAAATGAGTTATGTCACCGTCAACTTCTACCGGACAAAAATAACACTAACATATAGAGGAGGAAGATACGAACACTTTTACCGGATTAAATTTTTTATTGGAATTATAGATCGCAAGAAATCGAGACTAGAAGATTAGAGATTTTTCACGATTCTCTCTTAGTTCTCTCTTGCAAAGCTTCGGTCTCTCTTATTTCCTTTGATTATGGTTCGGTGACAAGAAGAAATAATGAAGCAAAAATTGATAATGATGTCTAATGACTAACATGATATGTGTCAAGTTTATAAATATATATGTATGCATACTAAGCCACGTTGGTGGCTTTCTTCCTTTCCCAAATGGCATTCGTCCAAGGGATATAATGGAAGCTAGGATAATAATAATAATAATAATAAATTTAATTTTTGTTTTATTAAATTTTTTTTTTGATAAATAATTCAAATTTAATAGAATAAGTAATAATTAAATTAAACTTTAATAATCATAAAATTTTATTTAATTATTTTTGTTAAAA
Source organism: Arachis ipaensis (assembly GCF_059453495.1). NCBI lineage: Eukaryota > Viridiplantae > Streptophyta > Magnoliopsida > Fabales > Fabaceae > Arachis > Arachis ipaensis. The sequence continues at coordinate 34,292,951 of NC_142442.1, forward strand.
ATAATTTTTTTAAAATTATATTTGAATATAATATATTAACTCATAAATAATTAATTATTTAATTTTTAAAAATTGGGGGTCTTATATTAATTAAGGTCTACTTGATGTTGCTGATAAGTATTGACCAATTTTTTTAGCAAAGAAGAATGAAATTGTTCATTATCACTTTATTCAATTGCATTAGATTCCACTTCATTCTATTCAATCATTCAGTTTTAAACAAGTAGTCAAAAAGACTCCATCATCAACAAAAACTCATCGAATTCATTTCTGAATCCAAATGAACCTCAAATAAATTAAGAAATGAACCAAAATTACTTAAGAAATAAAAAACTTGGTCAATACTTAACAGTAGCATCAGGTGAACATCAGTTAACACATAAATGAACCGAAATTAGTTCAGTTTGAAACAAGTAGTCAAAAAGACTCAATCATCAACAAAAACACATCAAATCTATTTCTGGATCTAAATGAACCTCAATTAAACTAAAAAATGAACCGAAATTACTTAAAGAATAAAAAACTTGGTCAATACATAACATCAGTATCAGGTGAACCTCAATTAACACACAAATAAAGCGAAATTAGTTCAGTTTTGAACAAGTAGTCAAAAAGACTCAATCATTAATGGATCCAAATGAACTTCAATTAAATTAAGAAATAAACCGAAATTACTTAAGGAATAAAAAATTTAGTCAATACTTATCAGCAGCATCAAGTAAACCTCAATTAATATACAAAAACTCGAAATTAGTTCAGTTTTGAACAAATAATAAAAAAGACTCAATCGTCAACAAAAACACATCAAATTTAGTTTTGAATCCATATGAACCTCAATTAAACTAAGGAAGAAAAAAACCCAGCAACAACAGCAGCAATAAAAGAACAACGATTAAGAGAAAACATGCGAAGAATAAGAAGAAACGCGACGAAGAAAAAAGAGAAATGCGAAAAAGAAGAAGGAGGAGGAATGCGAAGACGAAAAAGAAATGCGAAGATAAAGAAAAAGAAATATAAAAAAGAAGAAGAAATAACAAAAAAAAAAAAGGAACACAAAGATGAAAAAGAATATATTTGCGTTAGTGAAGTGTGTATACATTTGCATAATAAAAGTGGTTTTGTTGACTTTACACCAATTTTATTAGATTTAGACATTTGGTTATCAACAAAATTTAAATGTGTAATTAAATTATTTATATAAATATGACACATTTAATAGGCACAAAATTATTATGGTAATTTTAGACCGAGCACATTGGACATAGGCACATAGCATTTTTGCAAACCAAATGAAACCGCTCTACGCAATACGCAAAATTCATCCACTCATTTACATAAATTACACACAGCTTTACTTTAGTAAGGTTAACTGCCTCAGCTCATTCTCGTACGACAACTACACACAATTATTTTTTTTTTCTTTTTTCTTTTATTGACTCTCTCTCTCTCTGTCTCTCTCTCTCGCCAAATCTACACTCATTTTCACACGCATTTTCACAAACATCTTGTACGCTTCCACAATTCTCTTGCAAACCCACTTCCTATTCTTCATTGTTAATTACAATTCACTCTCACACAAAAAGAGAGTATTTATATGATGAATGCGCGTGGTTCGCCACGTGATCTGGGTTCCAAGGGGTTCATTGCGATGACGATGAACACATTTTCTATGATCTTGTTGTTTCTGATAAGCGAAGTGGGTGCTTCGATCCACGAATACCAAAACGAAACCTTTATGCGGCGCTCCAATTCCTTCTTCTTCCATGGTGGAAGTGAGGGACTCTACGCTTCAAGGGTTGTCCAACAACACTCTCAACCTTCCGAAGACAACAACTCCCTCAATGGCAAATCCTTCATCAGGTTAAATTTCATTTTTTTGGGTTTAATTCATTTTTGGGTCATAACTCATTTGTTTTTAGCTCTTTGTTCGAATTGGAGGGTTCTTGTTAATTGTTATGTTCCATTTGCATATGGACTACTTTGATCCATTTGTTTTCTCACCAACGTGATACTGGGATTTTTCTTGGAAAATTCCTTTTTCAAATAAAAAATAGATACTTGCCCCGGTTGACTCAACTTGGTAGTAAATATGAATTTATAATTACATAGACATTAAGCTTCGTTTATTGTTACCTCAGTTTCAACAAAAGTGTCCTTGACCAAAAAAAAAAAAAAAAAGAAAAACGAAGATGTCAATTACCACTGTCCAACTTAACCGTTAGTTTGAAACCGATGGAGTAATTAAATTAGCTTACAAGATTGCAATAGTAGAACTGTAAACTTTCACCTCTCCATGGCTTACTCGGATTGCCACCAGAGTGTATTTAATTTATTGATAAGGTTTAGTTTATTAGAATTTAGAAGAGTCATTATTGTTGTTGTGTAGTTTATCAAAATGGGTATTCATGATTCCCATATATTGAGTGAGGGAGAGATAGTTAGAAGGAGTTTTTGTTAGTCCTTATTAATGTTATGTGATCAATCAGGTTTGAGTCAATCACATTTCGGAGAACAAAAGAATCTTCTGAGAAGAAGAATGATATGCAGCAAAATACAGGGTTGATTGAGGCTATCATAGTCAAGGTGAGAGATAGGAACAATATTGGGGGTGCTTATCTGAACTCTGATGCCATATGTTGCACTCCGGAACTTGCCAAGGAAAATTCGTGCAAGTTAGGCGAGGTTATCATCCGTGAGAACCCGGATGATCCAAATGGACCTAAACGTATACAGACATTTTTCGCCGGAAAGAATGAGGAGTCTAAAATGGTTATTCAAACTGTTGACATAAAGAGTACTGGAATGTATTACCTGTATTTCATGTTTTGTGATCCTGAGCTGAAGGATACGGTGATTAGTGGAAGAACCGTATGGAGAAACCCTGATGGTTATCTTCCTGGGAAGATGATGCCTTTGATGACGTTTTATGGTTTAATGTCTTTGGCTTACCTTTTTCTTGGTCTTGTCTGGTTTCTCCGGTTTGTGCAATATTGGAAAGATGTAATACAATTGCATTACCACATTACTGCTGTTATTGGCCTTGGGATGGTTGAAATGGCTCTCTGGTATTTTGAGTACGCGAACTTCAATTCCACTGGAAGCAGGCCAATGGGAATTACAATTTGGGCTGTTACCTTCACTGCTGTGAAGAAGACGGTCTCACGGCTTCTTCTCCTGGTGGTTTCCATGGGTTATGGTGTCATGCGCCCAACGCTTGGTGGAATAACCTCAAGAGTACTTCTTCTTGGTGTGATGTATTTTGTGGCCTCGGAAGCACTTGAACTAGTGGAACATCTTGGTAATATTAATGACTTTTCTGGAAAAGCAAGACTTTTTCTGGTGCTGCCTGTTGCTCTGTTGGATGCATGCTTTATTCTTTGGATCTTTCAGTCATTATCAAAAACCTTGGAGAAACTTCAGGTAACCTTGTATGCAATGATTTTCAATAATGCTCTATATTATTTCATGAATACGCATAATATTGGCTTCCTAACTTCTTAGTTTGTGAGCAACAAACATTTCAATGAGCTAAGTGGCCAGCTTTGACCTTTAAGAATAGTCACATGTTAGACATATTTGTATGACCCATTGGTTATTTTTCATGACTTCATGTGTCTACGAAAATAATATAATGGTTAAAAGAGGGGAGGATGTGTTTATGATTATAGGATGAATTAAAATTGGGTAATGGAAGAATTCTGAGTTTCAAAATATGGTCATAGTTTTCTTATACAAGATTATTCGTTGATTCTTCTACATTATTCACTTGAAATTAGCTATAACTTGCATTTCATTTTCTCAGATTTCTATTACAAATCATTATCTCCACTTGCCTATTATATGCCACAGATTCGGAGAATTATGGCTAAACTTGAGTTGTACAGGAAGTTCACAAATTCCCTTGCAGTGACAGTGCTTCTGTCAGTTGTATGGATTGGTTATGAGGTAGTCTTCTGTTTCTTTATTGTTTCCTTACTTTATTTCCTCCTTTTTCCTTCTTAATGCTCATTAAACCAAAAATTGCCACTAAATGAGGAAGTGCATACATGTTTTCCTTGTAGCTAGCTATATAATAAAAAGAAAGAGGGAAAAAAGCTCTTTTCATGTTGAATACTCTTTATTATGATTTTCTAAGCCTAGCAGAGTAAGTATTGTGTGGGATAATATATTTGATTAGAAAATTTACGAGTCAGCTTGTTGTCGGAACCCATCAAACAATTCTGAGAAAAGGAGTTGCTGAAAAATCAGGAGCAAGATATTTTCATAATCACATTTCTTTGTTTATGATGATTAAACTTATTTTGTTTCAGTTGTACTTCAATGCATCTGACCCTCTGAGTGAGCTATGGCGAAGAGCTTGGATCATCCCGGCTTTTTGGACTTTGTTGGCTTACTTTCTCCTGCTAGTGATTTGCATTCTATGGGCTCCATCTCAAAATCCAACCAGGTATTGCCAAAAGGATGGGAAGAAAGAATAGAATTATAAATTCAGACATCACATGAAAACTCTTTAGAAATGAAGTAGATTAACATGTTATGGGTGAGCACATAAGTCTTCATATTTATTTTAGTTAGTCTTCATTTCTCTTCACAACCTTTTTTTTTTACTTGAGAGAACATCTTTTACCCGGGTAGGGATTTCTATTTTTCGATTAGTTATCCTTTTGTTGCATTTCTGATGTTTAAGTCTTTCGGATAATTGCTATTATAGGTTATGATAGTTCTCATGTTTGAGAACACCATATAAATTCTGTTCTATGTTCATTCTGATTCCCTTTTATTAAGCTTAAAGCCTTTGCTTTAGAAATCATTTAGCTGTGGTTTGATGATAGGGTATAATTTTTTACTGTAAAGAAATTCGGGGAAATACCTCAAGGAATCTTAATAGTAAGGCTGCAAATGATGCAATTTATTTTAATGTGACTTTAATAGTGAACTGATTATTTGTATTCTATAAAGATCTTTATTTAACAAAAAAGGTACTAGTAGATCAATTTTGTCATGTTTAGGGGAATTTTTTTAATAAAGCCATAATCACGAGTCCATTCTGTTGTGAAATATTGTTATTGACTTTTACAATGTGAATATTTCAAATGCTTTAGTAATTGAATTTTCACAAATATTTTCAGATTTGTAAACTGTAGAGAGAGTGGTTATTACGCTTGTATTTTACATGCTAATTTCCTCATTGAGGTTCTTTACGGTTTGAAGTTAATTTTTATGTGGGATGTGCAGATATGCATACTCGGAGGAAACAGGGGATGACTTTGATGAGGAAGCTGTCGCACTTGCCGGTGCTGCAGTTAAGGTGACTGGGGACATGGCAATTGTGCTAGAAAGAAAGGACCGAAAGACATTGGTGGGTGCTGATCGTCATGTCTTCAGCCTTGAAGATCGGGAGGAAGACAAGAAGGAATGATTCTGCCACACATGTTCCTTTCGTTTTGAGCAGCTTCGGTAATGTCAGAGCTCTTAGAATGTTCATGTTCTATTCTTTGTTGTGCCTCTTTGTACTACTTACTTGGAAGGTCTTAACTCTTAAGAGGAAGAGAAAGTAACAAAAGCAACAAAAAGATAGGGAAAAGGAAAAAGAAAATAAAGAGGGAGGAAGCAATGATTTGCCATTCAACATGTAAATTCAAGGCAATTCAAAGATGGCTATTCGCCTATTCCTTTTCAGTGGAGAGTAAACAGGAAAAAAAAAAGAAAAAAAAAAAAACTAACTGGTTTTGGCACAAATGCGTAGTATGGTGGGAAAGAAATCTTGTCTTGTAGGATTATGATTTATGATATCATTGTTGTTATATCATAAATTGGCTCATGCAAGTTTGACCCTAGTTTTGCTTACCCTTCAATATGCTCTACTGGGGATCCTATTAGAAGAAATAGAGGAAAGTGTTATCAATTATTATTGTAAAGATATTCTTCATTAGATATCATAATGTCTTGTGTTCAATTTTAAGAATTTATTTTAATACACCAATATATGTAATTGAATGACCACTAATTTGATATTTTACAAAAATAACTCTCTTTTTGTCTTTACTTTTTTAAGCTTATGTGATCTTAGCCAACGAACGCCCTTCAGTATTTGGTAATTGTTTAACACCCAAAAAAAAAAAAAAAAATCTGTCTGTAAAACTGGGCGATAATTTAACATCTTTTCTGTTAAAATTTAAAAACGTGTTTAAAGCGCAAATTGTGCTAGGAGAACTTTTTAAATTTCTTATTATATATTCAGTATCAGAATATTTTATAATATTATTTTCATGACCTAACTTTTGCGGTTAATTATGTGGTACGCCTCATCTTAACCATCTATATTAATATTAAAGGTTAAAATATTATTAGAACACAAATAGACTATTAAAAACTAGTACATAATGAAGGGGAAAAAAAAATCCCAAACCTTTGATCACTTTTAAAGTTTTTCACACTGAAATTTCCGAATTAATACATCCAACGGGTGTAAAACAACATACTTACTCCTCTAAATGAGTGCAGGGGATAATTACATCCACATAAAATTAATTTAATCTCAACGTTTTAGCATGCAAAAACATTTTAGCTCATATATAATAATACAATCATACTATATATATCTGTGTCATAATATCTAATTACTGATTGCATATTATTTAGTGTTGGATGACATGCTAGGCCTTTGAAGCTCATAAGTCAGCTGAAATCAATGATATGAATTATAGAGTGAGGCACATTCTTGGCTCATATTCTTGCTTACTACCATAACAAGGTAAGATTATTATTGTATTATTATCTGCACATTTCTCATAGTTTTAGTAACTGTATATGCTGGAAATAATCCCAGTTTCTGCAAAATTGTTGTCATCAAAACTCAGGCTCAGCTATACAAAGTGCAATGGCGAAAAGAATTGAGCAGACACCCATGTCTTACAAGCAATTGGTAAATAACAATGGTGTTGCTTGGTGCCACTAAGTTTGCTGAGACGAGGTTTTCATACTTCTTCAACCTGCATTAAAAAACATTGCCAATCAAATTTGTACTTTAAATGCAAGGCCGTTATTTAATTCATCGGAAGACGAGGGTGAGGTTAACCTGTGGGAGGCTCATTAACTCGAAAACAGCCTTCTTAGGGGTGAGTTCATTGTCGATAATTCGTGCTACTGCCGTCAACACTGGCATCTTAACATTGTATTTCTGGGCCAAAGCAATCACAGCTCCGGCTGTCGAGACACCTTCCGCTACCTGCACATGGCAGGGATAAACATTTTGATTTGTATAAAAAGTTTGGATATGATCCTACAGACTTGGAAACTAATTAGATACCTGATTCATGGAGCTCAGAATGTCCTCAAGCTTCTCGCCCAATCCAAGACGAACACCAACTGTTCGGTTTCGTGAAAGATTAACAAAACATGTAAGCATGATGTCTCCAGTTCCTGATAGACCAGTTATCGTAGTCGGCTTTGCACCCATCTTCAGAAGACAATTGGAGGAAAGTGAAATTAGCTATCAGTCATTTGAAAGAAAGAACTGAAATGCTCCAATGGAAAACGCCTTGGGGCCTGTTTAGTTTCTATTTTGGGTTTCAATGCGTGCCATTTTCATAATCGTAAAGAAAAAACTGAAAATAGTGAAAACAACAAAATATTGTTTTCTATTTTCCTTCACAAAAATTTAAAAACAGGCAAGACTGAAGTTAAAAACGAAGAAATGAAAACAGAAACTAAACAAGCCCCAAGGTTACTACACATTCTATGCCATTTGCAAACTAGAAGTTCTATAAAGCATTGCACCTACAGTTAGTCCTCAATATGAACATGATTACTCCCTAAATCGAGATCAGTTACCTTTGTCGCAAGCCATCGTATCTCCGAACAACCTTGTGAAACAAGTGCAGCCATCGAATTGTTACCAAGATTCATACCTTCTACTATGCCAGCAGCTATTGCAAGAACATTCTTGAGTGCACCAGCTATTTCAACTCCTGTAACATCACTGGAGTTATCAGAGATTACAAGCTGAACATTTGCAACAAAATCTGTATATGTAGTTGTTTAACAGTTGATGAATTATTTTTTTTTTTTTCAGAAAAAGAGAACAAAAGTGGTTATATTATGCATCATCAAACACGAATACTCGAGTCATAACAGAATGAAAAAGAAGTCAATTATGTATAAAACTAAATTTCATTTATATACTGAAGGTCATGTATGAATCTACCTCGATGTGCTGATTCTTAAATGACTTGAAGCTAGTAACTGCTGAACTTTACTTGCCAATTTTTTGTCTTTAGATGCCACCACCATTGCTGCCATTTGAAAATGCATGCAAAAGACGAATTGATTTCATTTCAACCATCATATAATCAATCGAGTGAATCCACCAATGCAGTTAGCAATTTCACAGTTCACCTGTCGGTAGCTTATTCATCAATTCAAGAGCAAAAGAAGGTCCGGATAATGCAACGAAAGGCTGGCGTGGATTCCGTAGCGCTTGAGGAATAATTTGAGCCATCATCCTCAGTGTGTTCAGCTCTAGACCTTTACTAAGAGATATGAATGGCAAACTTGGATCTACATAATCAGCGACACTTTCAAGAAACGAAGCACTGAACTGTGATCGAAGAAAATAAGATTCAGAGTTTTCGAACTTAATGAAGTACCAATTTACTGCACATTACTACAAATACCATCCAAATAATCTTGAGAACAATTTTTCAAATGACCTGAACAGGAACAGCATGAAGACAGTAATCGGCATTAAGTAAAGCAGATTTTGCATCAGTTGTGGCAACTACATTATCCGGAAGCCAGTGATCTGGGAAGTACTTACTGCAATGGACAACAGTCACCTTAAATTATAAATGGCTGATGAAATTAAACAATTACAAGAGTTTATTTGATTTCTGTTCATGTTTTGTATTTCATGTTTTCAGAATTTTGTGAAGGAAAAAAAAAAGGAATGGGGAAAACAATAAATTCTAGTCTCTAGTTGTACTATTTTCTTCACAAAACTTTGTAAACAGGATATAGGAGACAGAAACAGAAAACAAATAAGCCCTAAACCTTGATGATCACGAGCACAAACAATAACAGTAGCTACCAATTGCAGTGCCTCTCATTGATAGAGAAGCAAACTTGAGGATCCCGAACAAGCATGTTCACCTCTAATTCAGCCTTTCTATTTGCAACATGAGCAGCCATTGCCGTCCCAAACGAACCCCCTCCAAGCACAACCACCTTCGCAACAAAGAAGAATTTAACATTGCCATACAAGAAACGGTTAAAGATAATAGAGAAACCATCGGCATCTAACTATCAAAGTAACGGTTAGGATATCAAGCTGGCATCAAGACTAAAGTTGACGTCACATGGAAAAAAAAAAAAAGGGTAATCAAATAGATAGTTCAGTTAATAAAAAAATAAATAAAGAAACAAGAATTAAAAATGACTAAAAGAACTTAATGCAGCAAAGGGAAACCATTTTCAAATCAAGCGCTCAATAAAATGAATAAATCATAAACCAAAGAACTACAAACTAGAAAGAAATTATGCCACACTTTCGTAATGTAACTCAATAACATCGTAATCTGTTGAAGGTGCAAAAAAGATGCAAAAAAAAGAAACTGCAAAATTTGAAAGAAACGAACCTTCTTGGTGCGTTCGAGGACGTCGGTTTTGTTCTTGGAGCGCCACGACCTCGACCACCGAACCAGCTTCTCCCACGCGACCCGAACGGCTCTGCGCCGGTCACGGGTCGAGTCAGAATCCGGTTCGGGGTGTGCTTCCTGTTCGGGTTGGGGCTGGAGGGAGGGAGAAGAAGAAGAAGGAGTGTGACTGTGAGTGTGAGTGTGAGTGTGGTGGAAGCGGAGGTCGTGAGAGGGGGATTTTGAGGGGTAAGATTGGAATTTTGAAGTAGCACTGTTGTTGTTGTTAGTGTTGGAAGAGAAGAACAATGGGGTCGCGAATGATGATTCGAATAGTGCCGCCATTGCCGAAAGGTTGGGAGCTCAGTGGGAGAGAGGTGGAGACGAGGGAGAGAGTTTCGGAATTTTTGCAAGAAAAAACAAAATGCCGCTCCCATATGGATAAAGTAATTAAATTGAATTTTGGTATTAGATTTTTTTTTTTGGGTGACTATTTTGGTATTAGATTAGAATATTAGATATATAACTTTAATTTTGATGTCGCTGTAAAAATTTTACACCATCATTTAAGTGCCTAATATCACATAAAAAAAAACTATTCTTCATATTAATTACATAAATAATTCTCTAAAAAAATAAATATAATTAAATAATTATATAAAATATTATCAATGTATTAAATTAAATTCTAAATATATTTTTTTTCTTAAAACGTGTAATTTCTATTTATTGTTCATGTAAAAACTTGGGCAAAAATGTTTTGAATAATAATACAGATATAAGAAATTTTAATAATTAAGTTGATCAAAATTTAACAAAAATTATTTACACAAAATGTTTTTTTTTCTTTGTATTTTTTTTGGATTTTTTTTTTGGCTACGTTTTTTATTTTTTTTCTCTTTTTTATAATATTATTGCAGTATTTTTTTATTTTTTATTTTTTTTAATTTTTTTATTTATCTTAATACGATAAAACAAGATAAATGATAAGAAAGTGAAAAAAAAGCTGATGAAAAAAAAAAATAAAAAAAAACATAAAATAAAAAACACAAATTTTCATTGAAAAATACAAAAATTTTAGCTGTATAATACATAAATTATTTTATAATATGCAATTTTTATTTAAATAACAAACAAGAAAAATACATAATTTCTTGTTAAAGAACACAAAAATTTTAGTTGCATAATATATAAATTATTTTCAAAGTGTGCAATATTTTAGTTGAATAACAAAAAAAAATTATTTTTTATTAAAAATTACAAAAATTTTAGTTGTATAATACACAATTATTTTGAATTTACTGTAATTCACATAGTTTAAAGATCATATTTGAAAATTAATCTGACAACTCCCAGTGAAATATGCATATCTAATTATTTAGTTATCGGAATTCTTTTAAATTTGAAGTTTTGAACACACTATTTTTCACCAAAACTTAGTCCTATGAGATTCTAAATCCTGTGTAGGGGTGGCAACAGGGTGGGTAGGGGCGAGTTTTTGTTCTACCCGATCCCGCCCTGCTGTACAACAACCTGTATAGAATCCATTCCACTTTTACCCGCGGGTAGTAAAACGTTGAACCCTAATCTGCCCCTACGGGTAGTAAAACGTTGAACCCTAATCCGTCCCTACGGGTACCCGCCCGCCCCTACCCGCCCTTATAATTATTAAAATTCAATAAATAAAATTAAATTTCAAAATTTATATAACCATCATCACATACGTAACATAAATTAAAGTAAAAATTTAAATATGATACAATATTATTAATCATTTACTAATTATTTTACATATATTATATATATAGCGGGGCGGGTAGAGGTGGGTATTACCTAAACCCGACCCCGCTCCGCCCCTCCCTAAAACCCGCCCCGCTAAAAACCTGCCCCGGTGCAGGGCAGATAATTACCCGCCCCAAGCGGTAGAGGCGGGGTGGATACCCGCAGGTTCGGGTGGTATTGCTGTAACACCCTACTATACTTAATCTTATGCTTAAGTCATAAGACTGAGATAGTAAGGTATTACGACCTCTAAAAATAGTAATATATATATATAATAATAGAGAAAAGATACTTAACTAGGAGCCTTGAAAAATGGGTAAAACAAAAATCACAAAACAAAAAGCGCAACGCTCAGGAAAGGATTACTTGCGTGCTAAGAAACCTAATAGGAACATGATAAAGTTAAGCAAAAGAATAAAGGAAAGCCAAGGAAACAACATAACTAGCCCCTGACTTAGCCTGCGAAGCTAAGGCTGGCCAGAGGATATATATATATATATATATATGAACATACATAGGTATCCCCAAAAATATACCAAAATACCAAAATAAACTCCTATCTCTCCCTCAACCTCTAAGAGGAGCAGCATACACAAGTTACTTGGAGAGTAAGCTAAACAAATATATACATATATACAACCAAAAAACCAAAATACACCCAAGGACTACTTCGCTTCCCAAGATCCAGACGTCTAGCGAGGAGCCTCTCGACCTGCATCTGAAAAACAACAATACAATATGGAATGAGAACCGGAGGTTCTCAGCATGGTAAAAGTGCCACGCGCATAAGAAATACGGTCCTGAGAATGCCATGGGCAATCCTAGAACTCCGTTATTCAATTATCCAACTTAAGTACTAAACAGAAGCCATAAACAGGGGTAGGTATTCTAAATCTGCCTAACTTACTCAAGTTCAAGCTTAACCTAATACCAAACCATTTCCTCCGTTTCCTCCATCCTTTCATCATTCAGAATGCAACAGAAACAAGCAACCAAACAAGTTCACGCACAAGTAATGATCAAATAGTACAAATAGCAAGTATAACAAATAGCGGGTAATATATATCAATTAAGCATACCCAAAAAATGCATAGCAATCAATACAAACAAATGCATATGATGCATGCCTGTCCTATGGCTGATGGGGCCCATCTGTCGGTTATCCAGCCAACCCGACAAGTCCGAAAACCTTAGACTGTCCCCCGTCGCGCATCCCCAAGAGTCTATGCATAGAGTTCACATTCATATTTCATAAAATCACTCAATGGGGGCTATCCATACTCGGGAATTTATACGTGCCCGGTCACCCTTACGACGTAGGGTCAACAGAGTATCGAGATTCAACCTGGAACACGTGATGGCGAGCCACGCTTCTTACCCAGGGAACTCGTATCTCAGATAGCATTATTCATAAGTCATTTCATATTCATAATCATTGTTTAATCATTCATCAAGCCATGGCATATTAACTCCTTTTATTAACAACCTCCCTTTCACATTTTTCATCGTCATTCCCTTATAATTCATCTTGATTACCCTTTCCGGGTCCTGACCAAACTTTTTATCAAACTCTTCTCATCCTTCTTAATATCGAATACTCTTAAAATCAACCAAACTCTAACATTAAATCAATCACATCACACGAGGATTGAACTTTAACTTCTCGAACTCATGACTATCACTAAGACATCCTCGACACTCTATTTTCTTTTCTGTTTCTAATATAGAAAATGAACTCAGAATTGCACAAACTTTATGTCCAGGCGTTCATATTGAAATAAGCTTTCTAACAAACTAAATATCATAATTTTCTGATTTTTCTAGCCTCAATAATAAAGGAAAAACCGTGACTGCTCTGCAGTGCATAAAACCAGAAAAACAGCAGCAGCATGTGATATTCAAAATTCAATATAAAATCCAAGTTAAATCCAATGACTTTGAAAATTAATTTAGTTAAACTTTACTCATCCAGGTTTCTTTCTCAATTGGTTCTGAGTCAATACCAGTTTTAATGAAAAAGTTACATTACCTGGAAGTTAAGTAAAAATGAGACAAAATCTGTTTTAAAAACCAACAAGCTTAGTACCTTTCAATTGGAATAACTTTTATTACAAAACTCCAATTAAGCTAAATTTTGATTTGAGAACCCCTAGCTCATCCAGAAACAAGTGTGTCTTGGTTACAATCCAATTTCTATTTAATTCTAAGAGTTACAAGCATTGGAAGTTGATGCATAGCTTGCTGAAATCTGTTTCTTTTCAGTTTTGCCCACCAATATTCAAAAATTCACAGCTCCCAATCCTCAACTCTTAAAATTCTGAAATTTTAGAGAAATAAAGCAAGTTAATCAAATTTTATAACAAAATTGGTTTCGCTCCAAAACTCAACTCGTAGAAGTCGCAGCAAGACAAACAAGTTGCTGCCCTGTTTGATCTTTTCTGCTGCTGGACAGATTTAACAACCTAACTTTAAAAATTTGCCATAAATTGTATATTTAACAAAAAGGTCCCAAATTTTTCAGTTTAGTTCCTTATATTCCCAAGTTTAGCGCAAACTTGGTCTCATGCAATTCTGATCATTACATAATTAGTTACAGCATATACAATACCACCACAACACAACTCTACATCCTTATTAACAAACACCAATTCTAATCCATCAAAATAAATATAAGAGCACACCATTAATAACTTTCACACCTCATAATTCTAATATATAAATTCACTAACAAATCTATTCTAACAACATTACAAGGCTAATCATTAAATACAACAAACAGTCCAACTTATTCTATGGTTCCTCTAACCTAAGTTTTCACAACACCGTAAATATTAAACGTGCGAAACTTAAACCATACCTTGGCCGATCACTTAATTCACCCAAGGCAGCCTCACAACTCAAAATTACAGCCCCTCAAACTCAATCAAACAGCCCCAAACCAAGCTTGATCACCAACAAGCCTCCAACAAGCATCAACATTCACATACACACTACCTAAACCACAATTAACACATCCAAACATAACAACTCAATACCCAAATTCCTAAATTCAGAAATTTCATTAGGGTTTAAGATCTCTTACCTTTACCCACTGATCCTTGGGCAATACCCACAAGAAATCAAGTCTAGTGGACCCCTAAAACATGAAAATCATCAAGGAATTGAGTTTCTCAAACCTTAAACCCGAAATTCATACCAGCAGAAATGGAGCTAGGAAAAAGCGATTCACTTACTGTTTTATTTGAATAGAATTGAAGAACTCAACGGGCCCGACGCGTGGCCGCAAACGGCTCGTCAATCGGAGCTCCGGATCAAAAGTTATCAAAGAAAGAAGATCAAGCTAGGTTTTGGAATTCATTCTCTTCTTCTCCATGCATTTACGCTGCTTCTGTTGTGTTCTAAGGCAGAAAATGAGCTTTAGCTCATTTATATACTGGGCTGGTTGGGCCCGCGGGTCTGGTTTGGGCCCGGTTCAACCGGCTCGGCCCATTTGGCTCAATTTTGGGCCAAATTTTTTCGAAAGTGATATCAAAATTCTCGTTTTGCCGAGCTCTATCCTATTTTGATATTAGTTTTGCATATTTAATTTTCCTATTGAAAATTCGATTTATTGACTAATTATATACTGATTTTAGCGGGGTTTACATCCTACCCACCTTATTAGGAATTTTGTCCTCAAAATTCAGAGTGCGTTACCTGAATAGAGGTGTGGGTAGTCCTTCCGCATCTCTGTCTCAAGCTCCTAGGTATATTCTTCAATACTAGCCCAACACCAAGCTACTTTCGCTAAGAAAGTCTCTTTCCCGTGTAAACGCTTAATGCTGGTATCATCAATTCTAACGAGAGTTATTGGAAACGTCAGATCTTCTCTCACTTGAATTAATTCCGGCTTTAGGACATGACTAGGATCAAATTTGTATTTACGAAGTTGCGATACATGAAACACGTCACGCAGGTTCGAACGGATTGTTCTTTTGCTAAGGGATTTAGCTTTTTAGTTTTTTTGATTGATCATCCGATTCTAGTTCATTGAAGTGATCTTCAGAAATAGGTATCCCCTTTCTTCCAACTTGAGAAGTCTTCTTCTTAGATCCACCTAACTCTTTTGTCGGCTTTCATAGTGAGAATTCTAACTTAGATTTGCGTAACTCTTCCTCTGTTGTTTCAGCTGTCAAATTCAGGAACTAAGACGTTTGATATTCCAGTTTTCGGTTAATTCAAAGGTGTTTAGCATACTGTGAAGTCTCACCTTCTCCCTGATGTATAGTCTCTTTGATATCCCCAATAAGTGGTTTACTCCGATGGGCAAAACGGGCCTGGTCGCTTGATCCACAGTTCCCTAACAGTATCACCTTTTGTTCTAGTCTTCGGTAACCTATTATGAAATCAATGGCTATTCCCTTTTATCTTTAATGTAGAACCTTCGACGGTTGTGGCATTTCGAACAGTTTCTGGTGGTCTTTCATTTCTTTCTCATACGTCAAACTTGTAATCACATAGATTTCCACCTCGTTCTTCATTTTTGTCTGCTCAAAATATCTTCTTTGATTCGTGGTAGGTTTTAGAAATCTCAAGGTAACTTCAAAAATTTTCTCCTGTAAGCTTCGAACAACAGTTTCTTATTTCAACTTCCGACCTCAACACATAACCCTCTCTTGGTGTCTTCTGGATTCAACCGGTTTCAGTACTCTTAGTAGCCCCTTATCACCGTTATTGCACTCCTTAAGTCTTTGACTTTACAATCTCTATTTCGACATTAAACATATAAATCTTTTCTTAGTTCTCTTTCGTTTGCCAGACTTCGACATCCTCGGTAGGTCTTTATCGTCCCCTCACGCTTCCTGCATTTCGTCTTTGCTATGTTTTAAAACCGCAATAGATTTAGTTTGACTCCTTTATCTATACCCTTAATATCCAATTTAAAGTTCCAACTTATCTAGCCTTCCATTCTCCGAAATTTATATCCAAGCATTTCCCCAAAAATTTCTTACTCAGGACATCTGTTACCACTTCACGATGTTGTATTTACACGTATCCTAAACCCCTCTGGTAATGTATCGCACTAATTCCGAGTTGTTAAATAAGTTCGGGTATTCTAATTACTGGATTTGGGGTTAATCCTTCTCTTGGAGTTTGAAAGCTCTCTTCATATTCGGGTATCTATGTAACCGGTGTATTTCTAGCGCATTAAACTAATCATAGGCTTTGTGGTCGACAAGAATTTAAAACTCCAAAACTCTTTTTGACGGTGCACGCTTACCTGCTTCATCTTCCATATCCAAAAGTCATGCTCTTAAGGAATCAACATCTCCACAGTCACAACTATATTTTATACGTGATACTAATATAGGCTCGAGTTGATTTTCAAAAGGACATTAAGCTCGAAAAATGAATGAGCAATACAAACGGTGTTCGTAATGAGTCAAAAAGGAAATTTTGTACACGGTTGTTCAGGATTATACCGAAATGATGGAATACACAAGGAGAGGAACCTAGGTGCATCTCAAGAAAAGAGTTCAAATTAGAGACCTTTGGTAGGAAGAACAGAGCGTACAGAGTCAAAGAAGTCTCAGCTGATTCTGAAGAACATGGTTTGCGAATAGGGGCAACTCTAGTCATAGCGAGCACACAAGATTCAAGGATTATGCGCTTATACCAAGACAAGCTCAGACTCATCCTGGAAGAAATAATATTCATGTGCATAAGGAGTAAAGTTAGAAAGGTAGTCAAGCTATTTAGGAAGAGCTCCGGATCGAATGTCAATGTAGGTTTCAACAGAAGGATTAGATCGAGTCGCGAAGGTTCGTTAGCACACTCTCTCTACATAAGGTTTCTTACCGTTCTCTTCCTTCTTCTCCAGCATAACCGATGCTTCCCACAAAGAAATAGTTGGTTAGGTGATTCCCTCTTCTAGTACTCCCTTCTACTCAATCCTAAATTCTACCGGTTATAATGATGTCTTCACTTGTAGTGCGATTGAAGTTAATCCGATTTCCGGTACTAAGCCTATCGCAAACTCGCTTCTCTCTGGAATGGAAGTTTTGACACACCTTCAAGAATTGTCTTAGAAACTCTCTCGTATAGAGATTTGGTTTCATCTCCACTTACCTCTGAACAATTAACATCTAAAGGTTGTGTTCGCTCTACTCCTCTTCCTCAAAGTTTCACCGTCACTAAATTTCAAACAATAACTCCGCATAACCCTCAACACTCCTGATTCCTTAGATATGGTCCAACCTGCTTCCACTACGTCACTTAATCCTTAACCTTCAAAAGTCTAACCACCCTGATTCCACTGCGTCATTCTGACTCTCATCCTTTAAGAACCTAGTCACTCATCTAAGTTAGTTAAGTATCGCTCTATCTTAACAACTAGTAGTCTTCGACTAACCATCGGTTCGGACTCCACGATCATCAAAACTTGTCGTGCTTCACAAATAGATCATACATATATTAATGATACGCAAGGTAGTTAAAAACTCAACTGCTAGCTTATGATTACCTCGGGTCTGAAGATCGGATTCGATTGCATCCTGGCGTTTCTTGTGTGGACAGTCTCGAGCTATATGCCCCGACTTCTCGTACTTGTAACATACGCCTAATCCGGCCCTGCACGGTCTGTTTGGATGGTACTTCTTGCACCTTGGGCACCTTAAATCATTCAGTTGAGTACTAGTTTTCCCTTTAGCATTCGGATCCGAACGGTTATCGTTCCTTCGGTCATTGCTCCAGTGCTGAGAATGTGAAGCGACAAAGCGATTCTTTTTGAAAGTTTAGCTCCTCGGTGTAATCTTTCCCTTTTTCTTTGTGAAGGGTTCTCGGTGATTACTTCTTGCTACCTCAGCCCTCCTTGAGCTTTCTCCCATTTTCTGACCCACATTAACCTGCTCCAGATAACTAAGTGGTACCCCTGTATTCGGAGCATTATGTCCACCTTCATATTCATTATCATCATTGTTGCCAGTTCCAGCTTGTGGTTCCATTCCACCCATTACTCGGATGGTCGCGGCCGCAACAGTACCAATGGCAGCAGCAACACTCGTCATTGCGGTCACGATATCGGTCAAACTATCTATTGGTATGGTTACCTCATTAGCTCTCCGTCCTTGATCCCGATTACGCTCATGACTGCGCACACAAGATGCCATTTGGTTCCTGTTCACACCAAACAAGTGATATCAAGGTGATCAGTCTCAATATCTCTAGTTTAGCATTTCAAAGTCCCAAATGCATGCTCATGAACATTCATGCCTCATATATCAGTTAGATACCCTAAATAGCATGTATAGACACCTAGAGTATGCCCAGAGGCATAATCAGTCCGTCCCTCAGGCTCTATAGGAACGAACTGCTCTGATACCATAATGTAACACCCTACTATACTTAATCTTATGCTTAAGTCATAAGACTGAGATAGTAAGGTATTACGACCTCTAAAAATAGTAATATATATATAATAATAGAGAAAAGATACTTAACTAGGAGCCTTGAAAAATGGGTAAAACAAAAATCACAAAACAAAAAGCGCAACGCTCAGGAAAGGATTACTTGCGTGCTAAGAAACCTAATAGGAACATGATAAAGTTAAGCAAAAGAATAAAGGAAAGCCAAGGAAACAGCATAACTAGCCCCTGACTTAGCCTGCGAAGCTAAGGCTGGCCAGAGGATATATATATATATATATACATATGAACATACATAGGTATCCCCAAAAATATACCAAAATACCAAAATAAACTCCTATCTCTCCCTCAACCTCTAAGAGGAGCAGCATACACAAGTTACTTGGAGAGTAAGCTAAACAAATATATACATATATAAACCAAAAAACCAAAATACACCCAAGGACTACTTCGCTTCCCAAGATCCAGACGTCTAGCGAGGAGCCTCTCGACCTGCATCTGAAAAACAACAATACAATATGAAATGAGAACCGGAGGTTCTCAGCATGGTAAAAGTGCCACGCGCATAAGAAATACGGTCTTGAGAATGCCATAGGCAATCCTAGAACTCCGTTATTCAATTATCCAACTTAAGTACTAAACAGAAGCCATAAACAGGGGTAGGTATTCTAAATCTGCCTAACTTACTCAAGTTCAAGCTTAACCTAACACCAAACCATTTCCTCCGTTTCCTCCATCCTTTCATCATTCAGAATGCAACAGAAACAAGCAACCAAACAAGTTCACGCACAAGTAATGATCAAATAGTACAAATAGCAAGTATAACAAATAGCGGGTAATATATATCAATTAAGCATACCCAGAAAATGCATAGCAATCAATACAAACAAATGCATATGATGCATGCCTGTCCTATGGCTGATGGGGCCCATCTGTCGGTTATCCAGCCAACCCGACAAGTCCGAAAACCTTAGACTGTCCCCCGTCGCGCATCCCCAAGAGTCTATGCATAGAGTTCACATTCATATTTCATAAAATCACTCAATGGGGGCTATCCATACCCGGGAATTTATACGTGCCCGGTCACCCTTACGACGTAGGGTCAACAGAGTATCGAGATTCAACCTGGAACACGTGATGGCGAGCCACGCCTCTTACCCAGGGAACTCGTATCTCAGATAGCATTATTCATAAGTCATTTCATAGTCATAATCATTATTTAATCATTCATCAAGCCATGGCATATTAACTCCTTTTATTAACAACCTCCCTTTCACATTTTTCATCGTCATTCCCTTATAATTCATCTTGATTACCCTTTCCGGGTCCTGACCAAACTTTTTATCAAACTCTTCTCATCCTTCTTAATATCGAATACTCTTAAAATCAACCAAACTCTAACATTAAATCAATCACATCACACGAGGATTGAAATTTAACTTCTCGAACTCATGACTATCACTAAGACATCCTCGACACTCTATTTTCTTTTCTGTTTCTAATATAGAAAATGAACTCGGAATTGCACAAAATTTATGTCCAGGCGTTCATATTGAAATAAGCTTTCTAACAAACGAAATATCATAATTTTCTGATTTTTCTAGCCTCAAGAATAAAGGAAAAACCGTGACTGCTCTGCAGTGCATAAAACCAGAAAAACAGCAGCAGCATGTGATATTCAAAATTCAATATAAAATCCAAGTTAAATCCAATGACTTTGAAAATTAATTTAGTTAAACTTTACTCATCCAGGTTTCTTTCTCAATTGGTTCTGAGTCAATACCAGTTTTAATGAAAAAGTTACATTACCTGGAAGTTAAGTAAAAATGAGACAAAATCTGTTTTAAAAACCAACAAGCTTAGTACCTTTCAATTGGAATAACTTTTATTACAAAACTCCAATTAAGCTAAATTTTGATTTGAGAACCCCTAGCTCATCCAGAAACAAGTGTGTCTTGGTTGCAATCCAATTTCTATTTAATTCTAAGAGTTACAAGCATTGGAAGTTGATGCATAGCTTGCTGAAATCTGTTTCTTTTCAGTTTTGCCCACCAATATTCAAAAATTCACAGCTCCCAATCCTCAACTCTTAAAATTCTGAAATTTTAGAGAAATAAATCAAGTTAATCAAATTTTATAACAAAATTGGTTTCGCTCCAAAACTCAACTCGTAGAAGTCGCAGCAAGACAAACAAGTTGCTGCCCTGTTTGATCTTTTCTGCTGCTGGACAGATTTAACAACCTAACTTTAAAAATTTGCCATAAATTGTATATTTAACAAAAAGGTCCCAAAATTTTCAGTTTAGTTCCTTATATTCCCAAGTTTAGCCCAAACTTGGTCTCATGCAATTCCGATCATTACATAATTAGTTACAGCATATACAATACCACCACAACACAACTCTACATCCTTATTAACAAACACCAATTCTAATCCATCATAAATAAATATAAGAGCACACCATTAATAACTTTCACACCTCATAATTCTAATATATAAATTCACTAACAAATCTATTCTAACAACATTACAAGGCTAATCATTAAATACAACAAACAGTCCAACTTATTCTATGGTTCCTCTAACCTAAGTTTTCACAACACCGTAAATATTAAACGTGCGAAACTTAAACCATACCTTGGCCGATCACTTAATTCACCCAAGGCAGCCTCACAACTCAAAATTACAGCCCCTCCAAACTCAATCAAACAGCCCCAAACCAAGCTTGATCACCAACAAGCCTCCAACAAGCATCAACATTCACATACACACTACCTAAACCACAATTAACACATTCAAACATAACAACTCAATACCCAAATTCCTAAATTCAGAAATTTCATTAGGGTTTAAGATCTCTTACCTTTTCCCACTGATCCTTGGGCAATACCCACAAGAAATCAAGTCTAATGGACCCCTAAAACATGAAAATCATCAAGGAATTGAGTTTCTCAAACCTTAAACCCGAAATTCATATACCAGCAGAAATGGAGCTAGGAAAAAGCGATTCACTTACTGTTTTATTTGAATAGAATTGAAGAACTCAACGGGCCCGACGCGTGGCCGCAAACGGCTCGTCAATCGGAGCTCCGGATCAAAAGTTATCAAAGAAAGAAGATCAAGCTAGGTTTTGGAATTCATTCTCTTCTTCTCCATGCATTTACGCTGCTTCTGTTGTATTCTAAGGCAGAAAATGAGCTTTAACTCATTTATATACTGGGCTGGTTGGGCCCGCGGGCCTGGTTTGGGCCCGCGGGCCTGGTTTGGGCCCGGTTTAACCGGCTCGGCCCATTCGGCTCAATTTTGGGCCAAATTTTTTCGAAAGTGATATCAAAATTCTCGTTTTGCCGAGCTCTATCCTATTTTGATATTAGTTTTGCATATTTAATTTTCCTATTGAAAATTCGATTTATTGACTAATTATATACCGATTTTAGCGGGGTTTACAATTGCCATCTCTAATCCTGTGGAATTAAGTAAACATCTTAAAACATATAATTGTCCTATTTTAATATTAGTATAGATACAAATTAGCACATAAAATTTTTAATTACAAAACACACAATTTTTTGTCAAAAGAATATAATTTTTTTCTTTTACTACTATTGCATTTTTTTTATACTTCTTCCTCAAATTTGAGCGTAACAAATTAAATATTCTTACTCTTCACCAGAATTTGGTTCATGTAATTTTAAAATTAGTGGAAAGATAAATTAATACATAAAATTTTAATTACAAAACACATAAATTTATATTATCTAGATATAATATTTTCTTCTTTTACTACTGTATTTTTTATTCTTCTTTATCACTAAGATTTTTCTCTTCCTCTTTTTTCTTTTTCTCATCTTTCTCATCTTTTTTTCTTTTTCCTAGTATGTCTTCTTCTTCCTCTATTTTTTTTTCTTCAGATTTTGCTTTTATTTCTTTCTCTCAACATTTTTTTTTCGAACATTTGTAAATTCTCGACTCCAAATGGAAGATTAAGTCAACACTCAATGCTTACAAGACTACATATCAAAATATCACAATAACTCATACTTAAAATAATTAAAACAGAAACTAAAACAAAGAAACACTCCAACACCATACCACAAACAACAGAAAAATAAAAATTCATAATTAATCAATCACAACCAATACCTAACATATTTACAATTCATTGAAGGAAGACAAAATATGGCTACACATCGAGCAAGACGCCAACACAACTCCATATGAAAGACAATACAAGACTTATACCATATTTCTCTCCTGTTAACTTCTTTCTTCTTATTCCCATCGTTGTGTCACTCTTTTTCTTCTTCTGGTCCTTGTGGTTATACTCAGATCCTTGATCTCATTCCCCCTCCACTCAAGTTTTGTCTAATATAATTTACCAAAACCTCATCATTACTACAAGACAGATTAAGTTGCGATCCACTTTCGAACTCATCATCTTCACTTGTACTTGGAACCTCTCCCTCAAAGTCCGCCTCACTTTTCTTCTTACTAATTTCTTCTCTAAATTTTCATTTTGCTCTTTTTTATCCTTTTGTATCCTTTTTTCTCTTGTGATTCCACTTCTAATTTGACCCCCTTTTTTTTTACCATCCCTCTTTTTTATTATATGTTTAAATTTTTTTATCTTTTGATCTTGCTAAAAGATTTTCTCCTTTATGTCACACTTTTACACATTTCTCATCTTCACTTGTGTTGGTCTCTTGTTTCTAAAATTTGGTTAAGATAAGCTTTTTTCTAATAATGTCTCCAAAACTCGGTAGAATTAAAGGACCCAAGACCGATTCGTTTTCTATCTTGTCACGAGTCTCGATGAAATTAAAATCATTTATCATTGTTGTATCCTTGAAAGTTCCATGTTAAAACTCCAATTGAATTTCTTGAAATTAAAATCATTTATCATTCAAGTATTTTGTTGAGCTTGAATCTTTTATGTATCTCGAATTTTTCAAATGTTGTATATTTAAGAACTTTTCCTTTTATCATGTACTTCTATCCTACGATGTACTACTAACTGATCTTCCAAAAATACTCCCACCGTATTGGAATAGTCTTTTTCCTAAACTTGCACTTGATTTTTTATCTCCTCTATTATCTTTTTTCCTTTCTTTGAGTGTATGCCTGTAGTTGTAGAATCCTCTTCACTGTGTGTTTCTTTTACAAAGATATCAAACTTTTTTCATTTATCTCTAATAGAACCATATCGAGAATCAGTTTCATCTATGATGAGTTAACCAGAACTCTACTTGAGTTGAAACCATCTTCCAAGATCAATTTTTCTATCTACCTTTAAAATCTTTTTTCCAAACTGCAGTGATTCTCTGAAAGTTTTCTTCATTCCATCCATGTAGGGGAAAATCAAAGATCTCTATCCACACCTTCCTTGATCTATTCACTTTATGTTGAGACCACCTCCTTACCTCCCCAAAAGTAGTTCAATAAGAATGACGATCGTTATGCTTTCTCCACATTCTCTACTGAATCAAACGTAAGGACCATCTTGTAAGATCCCATACATTTTACATCGGTTAGAGAGTGTCAATCCTTGAAAAGATATGGAATGATTTCATTTGCTTTGAACGATAAAGATGCTTCTCTCACAATACTCCTTTTAAGAAACTCCACTATCCTCTTGTCTATCTTACATTTCACTTCTCCTATTATCACTAGCTCTTTTTTACTTTCAGTATTTCTTTAGAGGTGGCTATTTTTACTTATTCTCTGATTCAATAGGACATTTTTGAATGTTCTTCTCCACCAACTTGGTTGGAAAGAGTCATTCTTATCCCTTTTATTCCATTGCACTCCTTGTATTTGCTGAGCTTCTGCCCATTCTTTTCTATTAAAGTAGAATTTTTTTTATCCTCTCTTCTTTTATATTTTACTTCAATAACATCTAAGGCCACACCATTGACTCTCCAACCATCCAAATTTTGGACAGTCCTTAGAATATGATTCTTGAATGCAAATCTAACAAATGCAAACTTATAAGGGTTGTTAATCCTACTTTTTCTTGATAGGAACACATCCACTACTTGACCTTCGTTGCTAAAAATTTTCTAAAACCATTAAATGTTTGCAAATTTTGTCAATCTACTGACAAACATGGTATAAGCCTTCTGTTCCAATCTTCTTAAATTTACAATCACCTCTAAACATTTTTCATGCTCTTTTGATGTTAAAGGTTAATTGTTTTGATTCGGAGCATTTTAATCTTTAGTGTTACTCTTTCTAACCTTTACCTATTGTTCTTTCTTGTTCTCTCCCAAACTTTATTTTTTTTCTCTATATAACATAACAAAACCAGTAACAGAATCCACAATGAACAGAAAAAAGGTAATGCTATTACCTCATTGTCATGTCTACTTCAGATGTATCTGGAAGTGAGGGGTTGATATGCGGGAAAGTGATGATGTAATGCGCTTAAATGGAGCAGCAATGACGATGGTTGGAGAAGACAACAATGACAGCTAAGAGAGGCTAAGTTGCTGCGATGCCACCACGGCCAGAGAGTGAGGAAAGGGGAGCATAGTGGAGCCCAAGGGAGAGAGAGCACAACTGGATCTAGGTTGGATGCAGCTGGCAGGCTGAAACTTGAGTGCTAGCTGAAGCAGATGGCCGGATCTGAGGCGACCTGGTGGAGACAAAAGCAGCACGGTGGAACGCAAATATTGAGTGAGAAGGTGACGCGACGAGGGGAGACGGTGGCTGGAGCAAATAGATGACAATTGTAGCAGACGGCTCGACAGTAGTAGAATGATGGCGTAACGCTGGGGTGATGGGGTTGACTTGGGTGGTTAAGGGTTTATGTGGTGGTGGCGGCACAACATGATCTCCATCTCTTCTTTCTCCCAACATGACTTCTTCTTTTTCTTCATGCATTGTAATTGATACAAAAAAAATTTCTATATCTTATGCTTCTCTTTAAAAATGGTGGATTGTAATGACCTAATTTTCAATAATTCATGATCATACTAGAAATCAAGTGTCACCAACTTGTTCACCTAAAACTTTTGCTATTTATTATTAAGCCTATAATCGGGTTAGCGCACTATCGAGTTTTTGGAAAAACTTTTACTTTATAAAAAGATTTGCGAGGACAGCTAATTAAACATACACAAGCCATAATAGGGAATTAAATAAATCATACACAAGCCACCATTATATATAACCATAACACATAGCATAGATCATACATACACATAAAGGTACTGTCGTGTGTATATATGTATGTATGTATGTATGTATGTATGTATGTATGTATGTATGTATGTAAGTTAGCATACAACCCTTCACCTCCAACTATTATGTACAAATTAACACTCCGGATCCTGGTTCATCCAGAAAATTCCTAAGTTGGTGTCCGAACTAGCCTAGTCAACTATGTACACCCTACTCTCTCAGTGAGTCTAACCAAAAGTGAGAGACTAACACAAAAACAAGGCTAACACAAAAAAACTATCAAAAGGCACAATCGCAGCTCCCAGGCCTCAGCTATCATCGTCAGAGGAGATCACAACCACATCAGAACACTCCTTAGGATCCTCGTCCTCATCATCGGAAATCTCTATAATCTCAGGAGGGGCACTCACACTCGTGCCACTGGTCTGACCAACACTCGCCGGTCCACTAATAGAGGCGGTGAGTGGCTCCTCAGAAGATGGCTCGGATAAAGATACTGAGATCTGCTCCACTGGGATATCCTTCTGCGGTACAGGCTCTGAAATATGCTCCTCCATCGGCTCAGGCTTAGGGGCCTGATCCGCAGGCTGATCGGGATGTTGGTGAGGCACCGGCCCGTCATGAAACGGGTAAAATGGAGCATCCAGATGGAGCCACTGTAGCGAGAACTCATAGGGCATGTTGGGGTTAAACTGTGGAGTGTCAATCGGGTGACTGAAGGGATGATCATGCAGAATGTACATACGGGTCCTAATCTCCGCACATACTACATAAAACCTATGCTGTACAATATCCTCATATATATAGGGAGGGTCCATCTCATAAAATATAACTCCAGTCTCCATTTGAAGGGGAGGAAGAAAAGGGGTAAGAACTGGGGGGTTCTTAGTAGGGTCGAGGGTAGTTAGTTTAGTCAGGATTATCACAGTTCAAGTAATTCACAATAAAATACACGAGTGTCAAAGAGAAACATCCAATTACCACAATTCAGAATAGCAATAGAGAATGCATAAACACAAGAAGACAATCACAAACAATTTCACCGCATCAAGTAAAATGCAAATGCACAACAAGGATGATGCATGTCTAATCCTATCGCAGGTAATGAGCTCATTTGTCGGTTTCGACCCGCACCCGACGCAATCCGACTTGCAAGTCAGATAAGGCATTCCAGCGGCATAACCTCTGCAAGGTTTCAACCTCCTGCAGGCGCTGATTCTCCAGCTGAAGCATGTGCCACTTTCTCTTGGAAGCCATTCCATACACACGGCATTCCTGTACAATTACTCACACAATCCCACGGCTTAACATTTTCACATCAACACTATAACTATTTACTTTCCGACACCCTCTTGTGACCTTTTAATCATTTCATAATCACACGTGCCAGTTTGTCTTCTCTTTTTCTTTTAAAACTAAAACCAATCCTCCTTTTATTTTTAACATAAATTCTTTAACATTTTTCAAGATGTAGCCAAACGAAATCATTCAATAAAAACTCAATTACTTTTGAAGTTCACTAAAATTCCTCCAAATAAAATCCTTGAGTCAAATTCAAAACATAAGCCCTTTTCATATGTAAATCAAACTTTAAACATAATACTTTTTTTAAATAATTTAAAATCATAAAATAATTCTTTTCTAAATAAATCGAAGATCAAATAATACAGTTTCTCAAATTCAATCTTTTTCTTCTAAATAAAATTTCAAATAAAGTCTTAAGTTTTATAATAAAATTTCAGCGGCATCTCCCCTAAAACCCGGACTCTGTCACCCTTCTCGGGTTCCATCCAAACCATTTTCCACACTCTTTTCCAATCATTTCCAATAAATTAAACCGGCAACTTTTAACATTTTCAAATTATCCTACCGTAATCCAGAAATCACAATCATCAGAATAACTCAGTCAATGGCTACACTTAAACCTTCCAAACCTCAAACTTATCACAAATATCAATATAAATTCAGTCAAATTCAATCAACAAGTAATCACGAGATCAATTCACTTATCAAATACCAATTTAACCGGTGAAAATTTACTAAACCCTACCTTCGTACGAAATCAAAATATGCGAAGCTCCGGAGGAGCCTTCTGACCGAGCTGCCGAAAGGAAAAACGTCCAGAATCGTTCGTGCCTCCTAGAACTCCAGTTGGCCGAACTCAAGGGGTAGGGGACCTACGTCACCGTCGACTTCCACCAACCAAAAGTGATGTCAATACGTAGAAGAGGAGGATACAAACACTTTTACCGATTAGATTTTTCATTGGAGTTACGGATCGCAAGAAGTCGAAGCCGGATGTTTAACGGAGTTTCGGTTCTCTATCTCTCTCTCAGTCACTCTTCTCTCTTCTTCACTGTTGCATGCAAATGAGGTTAATAATCATAGCCTCATATATATATATATATATATATACACGAATGTAACTCAGGAGCTCTATATAATAATAATAATAATAATAATAATAATAATAATAATAATAATAATAATAATAATAATAATAATAATATATGTGAGTTATTAATATAAATGACATTAGTAACTTAGGAATGTAAAGATATTTGATAGAGCTTAACAACTCTAAGCTCCTCAGGAAATACCAATAATTAATTTTATCAGTAAAAGTTGGACTTGATAATAATATTAATATTATTATCTAGGCTCCATTATAATTAGAGCAAGTAAAATAAATAATTAACATAATAATAGAATTATATTACCATTTATTTTACTTCGGGGTTCGAAGTTGACTCGTCAAAATAAAACTAATCTCTTTAAAATATTATTTTAAGAAAAACTCGCATTAGTGCAAAAATTTGAGTTGTTCTCAAAATTTTCTTTACGAGTAAACAGGTGCGAGTAATCGGTTCTTATCTTATTTTCTAGTCCTCAGGTGTGTTGTGTTTTCTCATCTCGTCTCAACTTACGTATAGTAGTTAAAGAAATAAAAGAATGCAACCACCAGAATTATAAAGTGTAGTTAAGAAGAAGTCTTGACACAATATTGAGCTTGGGTCAGGGAGTCTGAGTACGAGCATCTTCAGCAGTCATTGTAAATACTCTTCCTGGTTGTTGCGATTTAGCTACTACTTGTACCGACTTTTCTGGACAATTGCTTGCTATATGCCCCGGTTCACCACAGTTGTAGCAGACTCTCATTCTAAAATAACAAGGCCTACTAGTGTGATTCTTTTCACATTGTCTACACGTTGGGCCCTCCTGACTCTGCTGAGGTTGTTTATCTGTCTTGGCCTATTTCCATTCCCAGCAGTAGAATGCGTAGGAAAGTTTTTAACTTGTTAGTTCCCTCGCATAGGTGCTCCTGGTACCTTAAAATCAACCTTCCGCTGTACCGCATGCCTATGAAAATTATTAAAGTTTTTTGGTGATAAGCTCGGATGTCCCATCCTTGACGCTGCCATCATATGTTCACAGTCTTCCATCAGCTGACTCTTATTGACAAGCTTTGTGAAATTTCGTATTTTCAGTAGGACCAATGAATGCATCAGCTCATCTCGAAGTCCTCCTTCGTACTTCAAACACTTCCACTCCTCAAAATCATCCGGGTTTCCTTGATAGATCTTAGAGAATCGGCACAAATTCTCAAATTTTCGGGTATACTCTGCCACTGACATATTCCCCTGTGTCAACTGCTTCAGTTCCATTTCTTTAGCATCACAAACAGATCTAGGAAAATACTTTTTGTAAAATTCCTTCTTAAAAGTGTCCCAGTCAATCTCTTCCACCTCCTGTCTTAACAAGCGTTGCACTCCATGCCACCAGTGTTCAGCTTCTCCCTTTAGCATATAGGTCGCAAACTCCATGTGTTGTCTTTCTGGTACATGTTGCGCTCACAATGACTTCTTGATACCACGGAACCAATTGTCATCTTCAGTTGTAACAAGCGTCCCCTTAAACTTGGGCGGATTCATCTTCAGAAAGGTTGCTAGTGTCATAGGGTTATCGTGATTTCCAGCGCCTTCATTATCATTACCGTCTCCACCACGCTCACCATTGCGTCTTCCGTTGCGATCTCCGTTCCTCTCTCCTAAATGGTCAATTGCTCGTGTAGTAGCAGTTGCTGTTTCACGCACAGTCTCAGCCATGGTGTTCATCGCAGCTATAAAAGCATCTGCACCCCTCGTCGATTTCTCTGCATGGTTCGCACCACGCCTACCCGTCCCGTGCAACCATCAAGATCCTGTTCACACCCAACATGCAATATTAAAGTGATCAGTCTTAACATTTTAGGCAAAGTGTGAATAGTCTCTAAAATGGAAACACAGCGACAGTCATCCAATTCATATCACAAGGTATCCTATATGCATGAAACACAACTCAGAGAATGCAATGAAGCATGATTCAGTCCATATCCCCAGGCTTTAATAGGAATGAACTGCTCTAATACCAAATTGTAACGACTCAATTCCCAGTAAGTCATGATCATACTAGAAATCAAGTGTCACCAACTTGTTCACCTAAAAATTTTGCTATTTATTATTAAGCCTGTAATCAGGTTAGCACACTATCGAGTTTTTAGAAAAAATTTTACTTTATAAAAAGATTTGCGAAGACAGCTAATTAAACATACACAAGCCATAATAAGGAATTAAATAAATTATACACAAGCCAGCATTATATATAACCATAACACATAGCATAGATCATACATACACATAAAGGTACTGTCGTGTATATATATATATATATATATATATATATATATATATATATATATATATATATATATATATATATATATATATATATATATCATAAGTTAGCATACAACCCTTCACCTCCTACTACTATGTAAAAATCAACACTCCGGGCCCTGGTTCATACAAAAAATTCCTAAGCTGGCGCTGAACTAGCGTAGTCAACTATGTACACCCTACTCTCTCAGTGAGTCTAACCAAAAGTGAGAGACTAATACAAAAAATAGGCTAACACAAAAAACTATCAAAAGGCACAATCGCAGCTCCTAGGCCTCAGCTATCATCGTCAAAGGAGATCACAACCATATCAGAACACTCCTCGGGATCCTCATTCTCGTCATCGGAAATCTCTATAATCTCAGAAAGGGCACTGACATTCGTGCTACTGGTCTGACCAGCACTCGTCGGTCCACTAATAAAGGCGGTGAGTGGCTCCTCAGAATATGACTCGAATGAAGATACTGAGATTTGCTCCACTGGGATATCCTCCTCCGGTACAGGCTCTGGAATATGCTCCTCCATCGACTCAGGCTCAAGGTCCGCCTGATCCGTAGGCTGATTGGGATGCTGGTGAGGCACCGGCCTGTCATGAAATGGGTGAAATGGAGCATCCGGGTGGAGCCACTGCAGCGGAAACTCATAGGGCATGCGGGGTTAAACTGTGGAGTGTCAATCAGGTGACTGAAGGGATGATCACACAGAATGTACATACGGGTCCTAATCTCCGCACCTACTACATAAAATCTATGCTGTACAATATCCTCATATATATAGGGAGGGTCTATCTCATAAAATATAACTCCGGTCTCCATCTGAAAGGGAGGAAGAAAAGGGGTAAGAATTGGGGGGTTCTTAGTAGGGTCAATGGTAGTTAGTTTAGTCAGGATTATCACAGTTCAAGTAATTCACAATAAAATACACGAATGTCAAAGAGAATTATCCAATTACCACAATTCAGAGTAGCAATAGAGAATACATAAACACAGGAAGATAATCACAAACAATTTCACCGCATCAAGTAAAATGCAAATGCCCAACAAGGATGATGCATGTCTAGTTCTATCGCAGGTAATGAGCTCATTTGTCGGTTTCGACCCGCACCTAACGCAATCCGACTCGCAAATCAGATAAGGCATTCCAGCGGCATAACCTCTGCAAGGTTTCAACCTCCTGCAGGCGCTGATTCTCCAGCTGAAGTATACCGAACATGACCTTTGCAAGTACTTGCAGGCGCTGATTCTCCAGGTGAAGCATGTACCACTTTCTCCTGAAAGCCATTCCATACACACGGGCATTCCCGTATAATTACTCATACATAAATCCCACGGCTTAACATTTTTACATCAACATTATAACTATTTACTTTCCGTCACCCTCTTGTGACCTTTTAATCATTTCATAATCACACGTGCCGGTTTGTCTTCTCTTTTTCTTTTAAAACCAATACCAATCCTCCTTTTATTTTTAACACAAAGTCTTTAACATTTTCCAAGATGTAGCCAAATGAAATCATTCAATAAAAACTCAATTACTTTCGAAGTTCACTAAAATTCCTCCATATAAAATTCTTGAGTCAAATTCAAAACATAAGCCCTTTTCATATGTAAATCAAACTTTAAACATAATACTTTTTTTAATAATTTAAAATCGTAAAATATTTCTTTTATAAATAAATCGAAGATCAAATAATACAGTTTCTCAAATCCAATCTTTTTCTTCTAAATAAAATTTCAAATAAAGTCTTAAGTTTTATAACAAAATTCCAGCGGCATCTCCCCTAAAACCCGGACTCTGCTACCCTTCTCGGGTTCCATCCAAACCATTTTCCACACTCTTCAAATCATTTCCAATAAATCAAATCGGCAAATTTTAACATTTTTAAATTATCCTACCATAATCCAAAAATCACAATCATCATAATAACTCAGTCTCTAGCTGCACTTAAACCCTCCAAACCTCAAACTTATCACAAATATCAATATAAATTCAGTCAAGTTCAATCGACAAGTAATCACAACATCAATTCACTTATCAAATACCAATTTAACCGTGAGAATTTACTAAATCCTACCTTCATACGAAATCAAAATATGCGAAGCTCCGGAGGAGCCTTCTGACCGAGCTGCCGAAGGAAAAAACGTCTAGAATCGTCCATGCCTCTTAGAACTCCAGTTGGCCGAACTCAAAGGGTAGGGGAGTTACGTCACCGTCGACTTCCACCAACAAAAAATAACGGCAATACGTAGAGGAGGAGGATACGAACACTTTTATCAGATTAATTTTTTTATTGGGGTTACAGATCACAAGAAATCGAAGTCGGAAGTTTAACAGGAGTTACAATTCTCTATCTCTCTCGTCACTCTTCTCTCTTCTTCACTGTTGCATGCAAATGAGGTTAATAATCATAGCCACATATGTAATAATAATAATAATAATAATAATAATAATAATAATAATAATAATAATAATAATAATAATAATAATATATAAAGTTAAATATATGTGAGTTACTAATATAAATGACATTAGTAACTTAGGAATGTAAAGATATTTGATAGAGTTTAGCAACTCTAAACTCATCAAGAAATACCAATAATTAATTTTATCGGTAAAAGTCGGACTTGATAATAATATTAATATTATTATCTAGGTTCTATTATAATTAGAGCAAGTAAAATAAATAATTAATATAATAATAATTAATATAATAATAAAATTATATTACTATTTATTTTATTTCGGGGTTTGAAGTTGACTCGTCAAAATAAAACTAATCGTTTTAAAATATTATTTTAAAAAAAACTTACATTAGTGCAAAAATTAGAGTTGTTACATAGATTGTATCCAAATTTAGAATTTAATTATATACTCCTAAGTTCTAAACGACAAATTATTTTATAGTGTAGTGTGAAAATCAATTCAAATTATGTGTTTATAATGAAAAAATTTTTATGTTTTACATAAAAAAATTATGTATCATTTTTATTTTTTTTTTCTACTTCTGTTTTTCTAAAACCACAAAAAATATATAAAAAAAAAGAAAAATTAAAAAATGATGAAGGTGTTGATGGAGTAGAAGAAAAAAGATAAAAAAAAATTAAGTGAGAAAAGAAAAAAAAAAAAAAAGAGAATAAAAACGAATGAAAAAAATATATATATATTTGACTTGATTAATTTAATTAGATAAAAAAATTTTGCTGTCCAATATTTTTGCAATTTCTTATATGGTAGGTATTTATGTAAAATGCTAAAAGAATGAACACTTGTGCATAATTTACAAGAATATTGAGGTTGAAAAGAACTCTTAGAGGACATATCTAATATTAAAGGAGGGATTTTTATTTTTTTAATTTTGACTTATTATAATTACTTTTTTTTTTTTTTGACGATAGGAGTATAAATTATCTTACATTATTAGTTACTGTGTGATAAGAGACTAATTACGAATATGTTTAACAAATGAAAAATCCCGTTACTTATGTTATTTATTTGAGTTTAAAGTATTATGTTCGAATTAGTTATAATATATTAATTAACTTATTTCATAATTTTTAGAATTTGTTTGGGTGAATTTTTAAAATATATTTTTTTAAATTATTATTTTTCAAAGATCTTTTAGAAAATAAAAATAATTTTATATATAAATTTTTATGCAATTTTTTTTATTATGTGAAAAATATCATTTTTTTAAGAAAAAGAATTTTTTAAAAAAATGTAAATTATAATTTTTTATAAAAGATGTTTTCTTAATTTTTCACTTTATTTTTACTTTTATTATTAAAAATTTGTTAAACATGCTAAAAAAAGAATTTATTAAAAAATATTTTTTTTATTAATTTAATAACACCTAAACAAGGACCTACTCATATAGCAATAGTATAAAGTTTAAGAAATAATTATAATCTTAAAGTACATTTAGTACTTGTTTAAATGCTATTAAATTGATAGAAAAAGATTAAAAACAGATTTTTTTTATTTTTTAACGTATTTAGTAAATTTTTAGTATTAAAGTAAAATTACTAGAAAAATAAAAAATATCTTTTTTAAAAATTATAATTTATATATTTTTTTAAAAATCTTTAATTTTTTAAAAAAAAAATATTTTACACATAATAAATAAACAAAAAAATATTTTTATATTATTATACCCAAACATAATTGATAGATAAAAATATATTTTTATATGAGATATCCAAATATAAAATTATTTTTATTTTTTATAAAATTTTAAAATAAATAAATTTTTTTTTTAAAAAACTTACCTACCCAAACATTTAACAAATGTTTCAAAATTTTATTCTTGTTCAAACTTTAATATCAATTTGAATGGCCAAAAATATTATTATTTTATGTATTAAAAATAGATCAAATACATAGTTCTGAAAACCGAACCGGACTGGCCGGTTCAACCGGGTTAACCGGGAACCGGTCACGAGAGCGGTTCGGTCAGTCTGAAAAACCGTGTAGCAAAAAATCAGACAAAAAACTGGTCGAACCGGCGGTTAACCGGTGAACCGGAAGAACCGGTCGGTTTTTTAAAGCTTTTCCGGTTTGGACACCCCTTCCAAACGTCGCCGTTTTAACCTTAAAAAAAAAAAAATTTCTAATTCCTACCCCTAACGCAGCCCAGTCCCCCCAGTCTCGGTGTCCCACTCATTTCATCTCCTCTCTCAAAATTGAAAGAACAAAGAATGAAAGAAAAGATTCGAAGAACCCTAGCGGCGTAGCCCCAACCCCTGCAGCCCCCACAGCCCCGCAGAACCCACAGCCACCGCATCTCCTCTGCTCTGTTCGAGCGCTCTCTCTCTCTCTCTGTGTTTTCACCGTGTTGCGCCGTCTCCTTTGTCGTCGCCGTCATTCTCCTTCCTCTTCGCCGTCGGTAAGCACTGTGATAAATTGATAATAGCTAATTAGTTATGCTGTGTAGTTTTGTTAATAATTTTTGCTGTGTCCCCTTTCTCCTTTGTGGCCCTGTGTCCCTTTACTCCAACTAATAATTGTGTTGCTGGTTTTACTGTGGAGTTTTGTTACTTATAATTGAGCTCCCTCTGAATTATTTTTTTATTTTGCTGATTTTAGTACTTCATATGTTAGATTCGTCGGCTTCTATCATCTTCGTCGTCTGGCCTTCTGTGCTCTCCTGCGGTTTTTGAGTTCTTGGGTTTTGTTTTTTTCAATTAATTTTTTATTCAGTGAGGAATTTAGGGCAGATTTGAGTTCATAACTTCAGATGCAGAGTTCTTGTTTTGAGTTCTTCTGCTTTTCAATTTTTTTTTATTTAGGGTAGATTTAATGATATGGATTAATCATTTTGTAATTCTGAATTTTACCGAATATAAGTTTGATAAAAGTTCAATTTTGGGACTCTGGTTTTTGAATTTTGCTATATAAGTTCAATTGTGCTCTATTGAATTCTGCTATATTGAATTTTGGTGAATTAACTGTATGAAATGCTGAATTTAATTATATTGAATGTTGTATGAATTGTATGAATTGATATAATCATCTGGATTTTGAATTGTTGTCATTCTGAATTTTGCTATAGTTTAATCACTTCATTGTTGTATCATCTGAATTTATCAAGTTTGAATTTTATCTAATTTTGGTGCATTTTATGTGCTTGATTTTTGTTATATTGTGTTGGTGGTGAAAGTATCTGAAAGTGATGCTTCTGAACCCCAAGAGGATGTCCCTCATGCATCTCCACCTGAAGATTGTAGAGAGAATGGTGAATGTGAAGATGGGAATGGAATGGCTCTTGATGAACCATGCAACACAGCAGAGGAGCAGGTCAAGAGCAATGAAGAATACAGCAGGGCAGGGGAGTCAATGAGTAATGCAGATGGAAAAGTTCAAAGGGAATTGAAGCCACCAAGAGCTCTAGAGGTTATAGATTGTTTTTTAAGTTTTGTGTTCCATTTACATAATTCATTTTGGTATAGGCATCATCATTGTAGATTTAATAGTTATTGGATAATTTTCTCTTCAATGCATTATGGAACTCCTGTTGTGTTTAATGTATTTATATATTAAATTTTTAATAATTTTATTTAATATTTAATTAAACCGGTTGAACCCCGGTTGAACCAGTGAACCAGTAAACCAGTCACCTCACCGGTTCATTGACCGGTCCGGTTCTCGCAACCTTGATCAAATAGACTTATCATTTGATAATTCAATATAAATAGTAATTTATCCACCAAATTTTAGAGGACATCGAAACAGTTAAGTAAATAGTCAAATTTATTTTTAAAGATTATTTATTTTTTAAATTGGTTTTCGAAATTTTTTTAATTGAATTTGATTTTTAAAGATTTTAAATGAGCCACGTTAGTCTTTTTGTTATTTTTATTGCTGATGGCATTAGAATTTACTGATATAGCACGTTAAATGACACCACATCATATACCTAGTAATTCTAATTAGCTGTTAACATGAAAAGATTATAAAATTATATCAAATCAACTCCAAATTGAAAAATTTCAATGCATCAAGGTCACTCTCAATTTGGTGTTGATTTGATCTAATTTCATAAATTTATTATGTTAGCATCTAATTTGGATGATTATGTGTGTTCCGTGGTTAGTATAGTATTATTTAACGTACCACATCAGTAAATTTTGACGCTGTCAACAACAGAAGTGACAAAATAATTAACGTGACTAATTTAAAATCTTTAAAAGACGAATTGAATTAAAAAAATATTTCAATAAATAATTTAAAAAACATATAGATAATTTTTTAAGAATAAATTTAACTATTTATTCTAAAACAATTGTTTTATTTTTCACGTGTGGTATCTGTTGGGGCTAATTATGTTTTTGTTTTTCAATTTTTATTTATGAACAATACTCTAGGTTGAGTTCTAATTTATTTATTTTTCAATTTAAGAATTCTCGTGAGCATGGAAAAAGTTAGACAATATTTAGCGGCACAATTTTTTTTTTTTTGAGTTTTTTACTTTAACAGAATAATTTAAAAATATATAAAAAATTTAATTGAGAATAACAATTAAGATTTAAGACTTCCTTCTTACAAAATAATTAAATATATTGTATATAAAAATAACTAAACACAAATCTCTTAAACCCAACCTTAAATATTATAAGCCAATAAGTAATAACTCAAATGGCATAATCTCCCCATACTCAATTAAGAGGTTGCGAGTTCGAGTCTCATATCTTTGGCAAAAAAAAAAAAAACCTTAAATATTATAAAAATAAATTGTTACATTTAAAATCTACAAATACTAGTCAATTCTTTTTTAGATATTTTCTGAAAAAATGTTAAGAAAATATATTTATAGTTCAGGTAAATAATTTGAATCACAACTTAACTTATGCAATGAGAAAAATTAATCACAATATTACTAGGACTTAAAATGAATTAATTTGTGACTTACACAGATAATTGGATTCAACATTTTTTTTTATTTAAATTCATCTATTATTGAATCTGTACTAAAAGTAGTTAAAATTTTTTTTTCAATGTAAGTGAATAAATTATCTACAAAAAAATTTATCTGTTAATTTACTTCGAAGTCTTGTTTAACAATTTTTATTGCCAAAAAAATTCTTTCTATTGTTGTTATAGATACTGAAAATATCAAGACATTACAAATCAATCTATCAACAAAATGAAAAAAAAAATTTATTTTTGTATTTCTTTTAGTCTCTGAAATAACTCGAAAAGTGTCTTAAAATCTTTTAAATGATTCGGTATATTAAATATATAATGTTACAATTGAACATTCAAAAAAAATCCTTTCATAATTGAATAAATAAAAAAGATAAAACTTTTCAACTAATTTACATATAGTTTGAATATATATTAAACAATTTAAAATTGTCTTTAAAATTTAAAGTTAAAAGCTTCTTCATTTTTTTATTAAATTTACTATTTAACTCTCCTATTTAAGAATTAATTACGGTAAAAAATATATTTTCAACTGTTATCTTTGGTTAATAAAATTGACTCGTTTTTAACTATATATTATAAACTCATATTAGAAAGGTTAATTTTATACTTCTCACAATTTTTTTTAATAATCTCAAATAACTTGCATTAATCATTATTTTTTAATTTTTGAAAAAATAATTTGGTGTGGAAACAACATGCATTGATATCCACGAGAGGAGAAGAATAACGTCCTGTTTGAGAGAGAGAAGGAAAGAAGAAAAGAAGTATGATTTTTAAAGTTCAATTTGAAAACTATATAACAGGCTAAAAATTTTTGATATGAAAGTAAAATAGTGATATACTTTAACGTTATAATTTTGGTGTATTTTAAAATTGTGAGAGTACACAAATCGGATCATCTGATTTGTGTTTAAAAAATTGAAAAAAATTCAGAGTACATAAATCGGACCCTCCGATTTGTGTTGAAAAAATTCAGAGTACACAAATCGGACCCTCCAATTTGTGTTTAAAAAATTTAAAAAATTTAAGGTACACAATTCCGACCGTCCGATTACTCTTCCTCCCATCGGACCGTCCGATTTGCTTGAGGCAGTTATCATAGCCGGGTGAAACACCCTATATCCCCATAACTATGCCACCATTACTTACTCCATATCAAAATTAAAAAAAAAAGTGCAATATAACAAGCACATCACGTACTACATATCAACCTTATCTATAACAATATATAATATCATTACGTCAATAACAATATATAATGTCAATATATGGGTTGCCAATGAGTTATAGCTCAAATGGTATAGACTCCTCATACTCAATTAAGAGGTCGCGGGTTTGAGTCACATATCTTTCCAAATTTTTCCAATGAGTAATATAGCTCAAATGGCATAGTCTCCCCATACTCAATTAAGAGGTTGCGGGTTCGAGTCTCATATCTTTGGTAAAAAAAAATGTCAATATATGGGTTTGGTGTCCAAATTTCTTTTTTAATTTTATCATTTCTAATAACTATCCCACAATATGTCAGTTATTCCATATTAAAAAACTTCCACTACTTTATCTACTCTCTCGTCATATACATTCACATTCTCTCTTATCTAATTAATTCACACAATCACAAAACTTCTATAATTATCTATATCTAGTGGGAGTACGTACTCCTCATCTAGCGCCCGACGCTCTGCTAGGGTTTCACTGCGCCGCCTCCATGGTTACACCTTTCTTTGTCTTTTCTTTGTCAAACCCTTTTCCATCTTCTTCTACTTTCTTTTCTTAATTTCTTTTCCACTTAGCTCCCTAATTTTCATTTTCTCTCCCAATTCATTCCTCTTTTAATTCATTCCGTTTTCTTATCCACTCATTCCATATATCTTATTTCTCTTTGAAATCATTGAATACCAATTCTGATTTTCTCTACACCATGGGCAACAAATAAGAGACTCAGAACCCTCATATAATTGCTATGACGGTGGAGGGTGCCAGCCTTCAAGTGGCACCCAAAGAAATATGAATCTGCTCTCGTGAAATTGTCGGGTTTGGGGAGACCCCTGACAATCCACAATCTTAAAGGGATTTGCAAATCCTACTCCCCCGAGGTTGGTTTTATCTGT
The DNA here is from genome assembly GCF_059453495.1 of Arachis ipaensis. Classification (NCBI taxonomy): domain Eukaryota; kingdom Viridiplantae; phylum Streptophyta; class Magnoliopsida; order Fabales; family Fabaceae; genus Arachis; species Arachis ipaensis. The sequence goes on from NC_142442.1 coordinate 34,333,199, forward strand.
GAAACAAAAAATCAATCTCGACAAGTTGAAGGAAAACTAAGATCTTGTGGTTTCAAGGAATGGTTTATTGTGGATCCGGATGGATTATCAGGGAATTTGGCAATGGCATGGAGGGATGGTTGCACTGTTTAGATTTTACAGCATGGTAGATTTTTCATTGCGGCATCAGTTCTGATAGCTGGTTCTAATGATCCCTATGGTGTTCTAGGTGTTTATCTCAGTTCAAATGATCAACATAGAATGGCTCAATTTGCTGAATTAACTTTAGTCACCCAACAGTTCGATGGTAAGGTTGTGTTAATGTGGGATTTTAATGCCATTTCTAATCAATTGGAGAAAGAAGGTGGGGGTGCTAAATCTCCTTCTTCTATTGAAACCTTTAATAGTTTTATTGATGATAATTCCCTGATTGATATTGGTATGGTCGGAAGACCATTCACTTGGTCAAATAGACGGAGGGGTGATGAGTTGATACAGGAAAGACTGGACCGATTCCTGGTAGGAGTTGATTGGCAGCAACTCTATCCCAATGCAACGGTTATTAGACTGTCAGAATCAGGCTCGGATCACGCCCCTCTTCTCTTAGACTCTAATCCGAGAACTGAGATATCTAAACGCCGATTCAAATTCCAAGAAAGATAGTGTTCCAATGATGAAATAAGGCAGATTGTTAGAGAGGTTTGGCATGAACAGATTGATGGTTCAGCCATGTATATCCTAGCTCAAAAAATAAAGCGTTGTCGGCATAAGATTGTCAGATGGCAGCAAGAACACAGATCTAATTCGAAGGTGGAGATTGATTTACTACAGTCGGAATTAGAGGAACTTCGTTTAGCAGGAATTCATGGAGGCGACATCATTTCAAAAATAGAGGACAAACTTGAAAAAGCATTGCAAAATGAGAAATCTTATTGGAAAGATAAGTCTAGAGTCAAATGGCTTAAATTTGGTGATCAGAATACAGCTTTCTTCCATCAGAAATTTAGAAATCAAACCCGAAGGAATAGAATTTGGCAACTAACTGGCAGTGATGGTGAAGTGGCTACTTCAAATGCTGGTATTACTTCTGTGGCTGAATCTTATTTCAAGGACATCTTTTCCTCCACTTGTCATGAGAACCCTGAACCTCTGTTTACTGATTTTGAACCTAAGGTTACAGCTCACATGAACCGTAGGCTTCAAAGACCAGTGACTATGGAGGAAGTGAAACACACAACATTTAACATTCATCCTCAAAGTGCTCCAGGAGATGATGGTATGACAGCAAAATTTTTTCAAAGCTTCTGGAACATACTTAGTGGTGATGTGTTTCGAGCAGTTAAGAGCTTCTTTTCTGGGGGCAGAATCTTGAAGGGTTTTAACCACACTCAGATCTGTCTTATTCCCAAGATTTCTGATGCTAAAGATATGACTCAGGTAAGACCAATAAGCCTATCTTCAGTCTTTTACAAGATTATCTCCAAAGTATTTGTACATAGGCTTCAGGGTATGATGAATAGACTAATTAGCCCTACACAAAGTGCTTTTATTAAAGGCAGATTAATCTCTGATAATATCCTAATTGCTCACGAGTGTATGCATTACTTGAAGAACAAAAAAAGGGGTCTCGAAAATGAAATGGCGCTAAAATTAGATATGAGTAAGGCATATGATAGGGTGGAATGGCACTTTCTTTGGTTTATATTAGAGAAGTTTGGTTTTGACTCCCGGTGGATCATGTGGATTCGAGAATTAGTGACAACTGTTTCTTATTCTGTTATTGTGGAAGGACAACCTTATGGTTTCTTCAAACTAAATAGAGGTATTCGACAAGGAGATCCTCTATCCCCCTATCTTTTTCTTTTCTGTGCAGAAGGTCTCTCCTTCTTGCTACACAAGGCAGAACAAAACAGACTAATTCAGGGTCTTCAGATACATAGGCGATGTCCCAAGGTCAACCACCTCCTATTTGCTGATGATTCCATCTTATTCTGTAAGGCTAATCCTGAAGCATGTTCAAATATCCTGCATTTATTGAATTCTTATGAAAGCATCAGTGGCCAGAGGGTAAATCTTAATAAATCTGCTGCATTCTTTAGCCACAACACTCCCTCCACCACTCGTACACTACTGGCTAACTCAATGAATATTAATCATATTGGGGCTCAGAATAAATATCTTGGTTTGCCTTCTACAGTCTCTAAATCGAAAAAGGCTTCTTTTAGTATGATCAAAGAAAAGATTCGAAAAAGAATCCAAGGGTGGAAGCGCAATCTTCTTTCGTCAGGTGGTAGACACATATTGCTTAAGGCAGTGGGAGAAGCTATTCCTATTTATACATTGTCTTGCTTCAAGTTGCTTGATGGTTTAATTTTGGAAATTCACTCTCTACTTTCTCAGTTCTGGTGGGGACAAAAAGGTTCTGAAAGGCGGATGGCTTGGATTAGCTGGGACACTATGACTCGCCCACGAAAAGAAGGAGGCCTTGGATTTAAAGATCTCAGAATCCAAAATCTGGCGCTTTTAGGCAAACAGTTTTGGCGACTTGTAACACAACCTACTTCTTTATTATCCAAAATACTAAGAGGTAAATACTTTAGCAATGGTAATGCTATAACGGCAGAAATTGGAGTCTTACCTTCTTGGGGATGGAGGAGCATACTGGAAGGCCGAAAGATTGTTGAAAAAGGACTTAATTGGGCTGTGGGTACTGGTGAGAATATCCGAACCTTTGAGGATCCTTGGCTGCCTCCTCCGTATCCTTTATTGATTTCTGACATGCCAAATAGACAGGCTATTTCTGAGTTGGTTCCAAGAGTTAAAGATCTAATTACTGAAGATAGGAATTGGAATCAGAATCTCATTCAAGAATTATTTCCCCAAGACGTTGCAAACAGGATTTTGTCAGTTAAAATTCAGTAAGGTAGGGACAAATTGTAATGGGATTTGAACAAATCCAAGTAATATGATACAGCTTCAGGTTACAGAATTGGCTATTTATTTTACCATCCGCCTCTGGAGCTTTGCTCTAATTATATGCAGCAGAAAAAGCCGTGGATTGATCTATGGAAGTTGAACTTGCCTCACAAAATTAAGCTATTTATCTGGAAAGCTCTCCATGGCCGACTTCCGGTGCTTGCTCAGATTCATCACCGTATCCCATCTATATCACCAATATGCCCCTGCTGTCATGAAGCAACCGAAACAGTCACTCATTGTTTGATCGATTGCTCTAGAATTAAAGACGTATGGTCTCAGAGTTATCTTCGTGACTGTCTTCCCCCTCAGAGTTCTAACGACTTTTGGACATGGTGGAATGCATCAACAGAGATACTTAACCCGTTGAAGAATGCTGACCGTAATCCTCAATTGCTTGCCATCATTTGCTGGAACTGCTGGAAAGCTCGCAACCAGTTGATTTTTGAAGGTTCTACTTCTATGCCGTCTGCCATTCTAGCAAGCTCTGTCAAGTTGCTCCGTGAAATCCAAAGAACTCCCAGTTTAGGTCGTCATCTCCATGAGGCAAGCTCTTAGTTGCATGCAATTGGATTTATCATTCTTTCTTCTTTAAGATTTTTCTTCGTTTTTCGACCACGCACCGTCGGATGAATACCTTCAGTGTAGTGTTTTTGGAAAATCCCCACCTTTTATTATGCTGTCCTGCTTTTGGACATCTTTGTATTTCATTTTTTAATAATTAATGAAATATAACCTATTATCTTTGGAAAAAAATAATCATCTATATCTATAACAATATTCTATAACAATATATAATGCCAATACATAGGTTTGGTGTCCAAAATTCTTTTCGAATTTTATCCTTCCTAGTGATCTATCCCACTATATGTCAGTTATTCCATATTAAAAAACTTCCACTACTTTATCTACTCTCTCATCATATACATTCACATTCTCTCTTATCTAATTAATTCACACAATCACAAAACTTCTATAATTATCTCTTTCCTTTCTTACTATCTATCATATTTTTTCTTTTCTTATTCATCTTCTCTTACATCCTTCTCACTTTACTTAAATATAACATAAAACCTTTTATAAGGATAATTGGTGTTTAAATTTAAGTTCCAATATTTCTCCTAAAGAAAGGTTTATTATTAAAAAATACTTTCATCAGTTACGTTAAATAAAAAATTTTCTATCCATTTTTTCACCGTAATCTCATTAAGATTTTTGTATTGGATGTAAATTATTGTTGCAGATTTTTATTATTTAGATATATTTTTAAAAAATAAAAATAAAATAGTTCAATAGGAACAATTTTTAAAAAAATAAATTTACACAGAATAATTTTTTTCTTATCATACTCTTCTAATATACTCTAGGTACTTACACAGTATATAATGTCAATTAGCGTCTAAATTTAAGTTCCAATATTACCTTAGAGAAGTTTATTATTAAAAAAATTACATTGAATAAAGAGTTTTCTATTGGAGGTAAATTATTCATGCGGATTTTTTTATTATGGATATGCTTTTAAAAGAATAAAAGTAAAATAGTTTAACAGACAATATTTTTTGAAAAAATTTACACAGAATAATTTTTGTACCAATATATCAGGAATCATTTTACATATAATATTCATTCATTTGAGTTCATTCATAGAGTATCTTATAAAAATTATATTTAAGTAATTTTTTTATCTTATAACCATTTTATATGTTGGGATTCAAAATTTTGTATTTTTATTTTTATGTTTTATTTTAGTTCTGTTAATAAAAAAGTATTAATATTAATTTTAATGTTCAACTTTTAGGATAAATAAAAAGATGGGATCTTTTTTATAATTTTGATGATTAAAAAATATTTATTATAGAACAAGTTAAGTCTATTTTTTGATTATAGGAATATATATAATTCACTCTTGAATGTAATCAAAATAAATATATATTTATTTAATTTTTTAAATTTTACACTAATTATTAAAATCATGATATAATGGATGTATTCCTATAAAAAAAAAAGGACTTTATAATTATTTTTTGTTGGAAGAAAACATGACTCAATGGTTATAGAGTTTAATTTAAACCATGATAGATAAGTAACATAAGTAATAAAAAACGGACATAAATTTTAACTTTTTGGTTATTTAGTACAAAAATAAATATAATAAAATAAATCACTGTTCTTATACATAATGACATCAAATTTAACATTATCCGTTTCTAGAGCCATCTATTTTTGTAGTTTTTATCCTTATTTTTGTACTTTATTTTAATTTTTACCAAAAAGTACTAATATCATTTAAATTTAATTTTTAACTTTTATTATAAATGAAAATATGTGACTTTGAAGATATTAGATAATAAAAAAAAGTTAAATTTACTCATTCGTTACATTTATAGGAGTGTAAATGATTCACATAAGAGTTACGAGATTTTTTTGAACTTTTATTTGTAAAGTAGTATTCACTTCTGAGTGTAATAATTATGAACTAATATATATTGGTAACTAATTGCGATGGAAGAAAAGATAGAAAGAGAATAAAAACGGAAGAAAGAAGAGAGAACAAGCTAATATAAAAGTGGTGGTAAGGCATATGTAGGTAGATAATGATAAAAAAAGGAATAATGAAAATAAAAATTAAAAATTCTAAAAGAATAATAAGACTAAAGATAATTTAAAATGTTGAATATAAAATTATAAGAAGTAAGATATTTTTGGCTAATAAAATTATGCGAGAAAAAGAGTGATTTAAATATAAATTTTCATATCTACTTCAAATTAAATATAATTGAGAAATAAATAAATTTACAAATATTTCTTCATTGTTACACATAGTAACAACATAATGATTTTAGTATTATACCTAAATTACTTTAAATTCAATTATTCTATATATTAAAGAAATTAAATAACTAATAAATTTTTTTATTTTTTATTTAATTATTCTATACAAAATTTTAAAATGCTTGATATCTTAATTTTTTTTTAAATGATAAAATATGACTTAATAAGTAAGTATGAAAAATAAGTATCTTTATAATAGTTATACATCTAGATATCTAAATCAAACAAAAAAATAATTCTTTTAACAAATCTTTAACAACTCAAAAGTTAACACAATGGATATATATATGGATCAAAGTGATAAACGAAAATGAGAGTTGCGATAATGGTAATATGATATGGTGGTAATTGGTTGCGGTCGGGGTTAATAGAAGAAAATAAAAAAGGAGAATAAAACAAGGTAACATCATAGTGACGACAAGACAATAATAGTTATACATGTAAAAAAATAATAGAAAATAATAGTGTATAATATGATGAAATGGTATAATCAAAATAGAAATTAATAATTTTAAAATAATAATAAAATTAAAGATAATTAAAGATATTCAATATAAGATTAAAAAAATAATTTTTTATATATTAGAATTATGTATTAAAAAAAATATTTTGAATATGAATATAAATTTTTAAATTTATTTCAAATTAAATAGGATTAAAAAAATAAATAAATAAATTTAATATATAAATAACTAATTTTTAAATAATGTTAATAAATTTTTATCTTTGTTACACATAATAACAACAAAATTTTTTTAATTATTTAATTTAAATTTATTTATTTTATATTTTATATATATATATATATATATATTAAATAATTTAAAATATTTTATTATAATTTATTTTTTAATTATTCATATTAAATATATAATTTTAGAAATAAAAATATAAAAATATTTTTTTTAACTTAATAGAAAAGCAGCTGAGCAGCCTGTTAAGCCACTCATTACTTATAATGACCATGGTCCATGGCCCAAGCTATCAAGCTCATATTAGTATGGGAGGTGCTGCCTTTTAATTGGGAGTCACTCTTTTTTTTTTCTTTTTTTTTTATAAAGAGAATATTTTTTTAGAGGTGCTGTCTCTCTTCTAAGGGTGATAATAGGGTGAGTTTTTGTTCTACCTAATCATGTCTCATCTTATATTAATTCACATCAAATCTGTTTTACTTCTATTTATGGGTAATAAAAAGTTAAATTCTAATCCGTTTTCATGAGTATTTACCTCTATAATTATTAAAATTTAACAAACTAAATTAAATTTTAAAATTTATATAACTATCATTACATGCATAACATAAATTAAGATAAAAATTTAAATATGATACAATATTATTAATTATTTTACTAAATATTTTACATATATTATATAATATTATATATATACCAGAACGGGTAGGGATGGGTTTTACCTAAACCCGTCCTATCTTCGACTCGCAGAAAACTCGCTCCGCACTGGAGTGGGTAATTATCGTTCCGAACGGGTAGAATGTGATGGATACCCGCGGGTTCAGATAGTGTTGTCATACTCTCCTCCAACATATGAAGCTTTGCCCGTGCTTGTGAAATATTACTTTTTAGAAAAAATGTCACTCCCCTCCTCTGATAGATGATAAAATGACACTTTTATTCCCTCTATTTGTAAAATGTACATTTTCCTCCTTTATAACTTTTAAAAAACCTCCTCTTTAATCCATTTTAAATTTTGCGTTAACTAATGTTAACTTTATCCATTTTTCAAAAAAAAAAAAATTTTTTTACAAAATATCCTTTAACAAAAATTTTATTTTTTTGTCATTAAATTTTGCTTACTAAAATACCTTTTAATAAATTATTTTTTATTGATTAAATTGTATATTTACTAAAATATTTTTAAAAAAATTGATAATTAAATTATTTTTTCTAAGATATCCTTCAATAATTTTTTAATTATTCAAATTGTGATTTTACCAAAATTTTTGTTAATAATTATTTTTATATTTTACTATTAATTTTTTGATATCAATATATATTATTTTAACATTAAATAAAAGAAATCTTACCACTGTTAATATGTATAACAATTAATATTGATAAATAATTTGTTTCATAAAACTATTGAAAATTATTAACAACTTTATCAAAATTAGTCGATATGGATAAATCCCAAATTTTAAAAATCAACATCTAATTCCTTCATATCTCTACAAAGTAAGTTTCTTAATCTAAATAAAGAGCATTGTGCATAATATAATATATTTTCATGTTAGTGTATTATCCCTTGTGCAAGCTGTAACACCCCAAATTTTTAAAAATTAAATAATAAATTATTTATGAGTTATTATATTATATTGAGATTTTGTTTTTAAAAAATTTATTTTTAACAAAAATAATTAAATAAAATTTTAAAATTTTTAAAATATAACTTAATTATGATTTATTTTATTAGTTTGAATTATTTATTAAAAACTATTTTTATAAACAAAATTTAAATTTATTATTATTATTATTATTATTATTATTATTTTTTTTTTTTTCTAAGATATATACACATATGCTATTATATATATCCATTATATATATGACTAATTTTATGGTGTCTATGAATTTTTGTCTAAATTTTGTCTAACTTATTTTTTTGTAGTAAATTTTAATTTTTTTAAAATTATTTATTTTTATTTTTTTAAATTAAATAATCACTTTTAACTTTTTTTAGTAAATAGACACTATGCATTCACCTTTATCTATATATATATATAGTAAAGAAAGAAAGAAATGAAAACGTGGAATCACATTAAGTAATGGTATCACATAAAACTTAATATCATCATTAATTATTATTATTCCTTTGATTTTATTCATCTTTGGCCAAAGCCAAGAGAGGACCGTGGAGCATAATAAAACCCAAGACACCTCATTTAGTTTCATTAAAACAAGTGTCATGCAATGAAACATTCTTATCCTTTAATCCAATATGACCGAATCCCTTTTGGAGAAAGAAAGAAGGGAGATTTTAACACTTAACCATTTGGTAATAAGGCCTTGACACATAAGCTTTTGATTTCCAATTCAAGCTTTCCACTAAAACCAAAAACACTTTCCTTAATCTTTCATTTGTTAAACATATTGCATGAAGAAAAGAGAAACTGACCAGAGAGCTTCCATCAAAGAAACCGTGACCCTCCACCATTTTTCTTACTTGATTATCCATAACTCCAATAAAAAATTTAATCCGATAAAAATATTCGTATATTCTTTTTTTATATGTTGCTGTTATTTTTATTCGGTAGAAGTTGACAATAATATAACTCTCTTTTCTCTTAAATTTGGCCAATTAAAATTTTAGAAAGCAAAGACAATTTCTGACGTTTTTTTTTTCAACAGTTCGGTCAAAAGGCTTATCTGAAATTTTCATTGTTGTAATTTCTACACAGAGGTAGGAAATTTATTTTAAAATTAACTGTTTTAATTTACGAATGCCATTGAAGTTTAGTGAGTAATTGCAAATAATTTATAAATGTCTCGTTTGATTAATTGATGAAAATTGATGAAATTGAGATTGTTGGTGATTGTGAATATAATTGAATGTGATAAAATTGGTTGAATTGTGGCTGTGATTATGCCTGATTTCATTGTTGTGAGTGATTAACTGGTGAGATTGGTTTTGGTTTGATTTGTTGGTATTGAATTGAGAATTGAAAATGATTTCTGATATTGGAATTAGTTTGAGTTATTGGAAACGATTAAAAAAATGTTGAGAATGGTTCAGTTGGGATCTAAAAAGGGTGGTGAAGTCCAAATTTTAAGGGGAGATGCTGTCCAATTTTTGTAAAAATATACGAATAGTGATTTCATTTTAAAAATCTGATTTATAAGTTTATTTTGAGAAATTATTGATTTGATTTATTAATAATTATTGGTTTGACTCAATAACACAAGAGTTGAAAGGTCTGAATTTTATTAAAATAGAAAGTGGCTTAGCTTCAAAGAAAACGTTTTAGTTACTGAAAACTATTTGATTTCGATTTATTACAAAAAGTCTTATTTTTAGCTTGATTTATTAAGAAAGTATAAGGTTTTACATGTTTTTTTGAGAATAGATTTTGTTTCAAGTTATGATTTGAGTTCGGTATGTTAAGAGAAAGAAGGAAAGAGGAAAGAGATCATGGAACGTGTGATTATGAAATGAATAAAAGGTCACGAGAGGGTGACAGAAAGTAACTAGTTAGGGTGCCGATGTGAGAATGTTAAGCCGTGGGCTTTATGTGTGAATGATTATGCGGGGATGCCCGTGTGTATGGAATGGCTTCCAGGAAAAAGGGGCACATGCTTCAGCTGGAGAATCAGCGCCTGCAAGTACTTGAAGAGGTCATGTTCGGCATACTTCAGTTGGAGAATCAGCGCCTGCAAGAAGTAGAAACTTGCAGAGGTTATTCCGCTGGAATGCCTTATCTGATTTGCGAGTCAGATTGCGTCGGGTGCGGGTCGAAACCGACAAATGAGCTCATTACCTGCGATAGGACTAGACATGCATCATCCTTATTTATGCATTTGTATTTGATTGTGTTTGTTTATCTTGTTTCTCTGTGATTATACTGTTTGTCTTATTACTATTTGTTTGTGTGTTGATCTGTTTTTTGTGCTTCAGTTTGTGTATTGGGGTGACTGAGAAATGAGGTTGTGATTGAGATTTGTTTTAAGTTCGAAAATTTAAAGAAGGTAATTAATTATATAAAGTAAAAGTAAAAAGTATTTCCAAAGGTTTAACAAAATAGTTTTATTGAGTACGTTAATTATTTGCATTATATTTATTACTTTTACGACATTCCGATTTTCTACTGAGAATGTGTGGTTTATTCTCACCCCAAAATCTTTCACCCTTTCAGTGACACAGGTTCGAAGACTCAGTTTGAAGCTACAGACAGTTATTAGTTTTATTTGAGTTAAGTTATGTGTTGAGTTGCTTTTATAGAATTCCCTCGCCTTTGTTATTAAGATTTTATTTTTATACAGAGGGATAGGAATTGTATCTAAATTCCTTTTGATTTCTTTTGTATAATATTTATTATTATTAACAATTATGTGATTATTATTTCTTGGTGTTCTTTGACGATTGGGTTTGATTAATAAAAAAACACAAGTTTCCGACATGTTCTTAAAATTGAAACATGAAATCGAACTAAAGGCTCAATATTAAATAGTAAATAAGAAAAACAGATTAGTAACGCCTCACTTTTGGTACGATCATGACGTGCTAAAAGTTAGGATGTTACACAAGCTGCAATCTCCAATACTCAACTCTTGAAACTTCTAAATACGTCATTAAGTTGTCAATTTGAAGATTGATTTTTAGGAAGTTTATCTTTCCTAATATCCTGCAACATCAAATAAATAGTGCATTTTAGTTATTTGATTTTACAAAAGCTATTAATAAACATATATTTGTTGTAAAGTTAGATAAATCTAACCTTTTTTATTTGTTTGGTTTGTAGTTGTGACTTTACTTTGGCCTGTGCTGAAGTATGTTGTTGAGTTTGTTTTATCATTGAAGTTTGTGATGCACTTACTGAAATTTTTTGTAATTGAAAAGATGAAAAAATACATATGTGTATATATATATATAGTGTGTGTTAAATTGTATTTATTCAAGAGTAGAATAATAGAATACCCGTCTTGCTTTCTTGGCTCTTACTGGAGCTTTTTGACAGGCTTTTCTATTGTGTCCTAAATCTTTACAATTAAAGCATCTAACTGTTAAAATTCTCCTTGCATTTGATGTACATCTTCATCTTTTTTCCTTATCTTACTTTTTCTTGGCCTCCTTAGAAGTCTACGCAATGGTAGTGAAAGCACATCTGTATCATCCAAAGTATCCAAATCCGGTAAGGGGTTGTGTAGTCCAGAATAAGCTATGATGTACTTATCTTTGTTATAATATGCATCATAATAATTCTCCACTTTTCCCGTATGTAAATAATGGTTGCCGCACCATGTTTGCATGGCAACCCACTTAATTGCCATGCTTTGCATTCACATGTATGCAAGCTCAGTAGTTTTATTTATTTCAGTTGCAATCCTTGGTCCAACATTATATGACCAAGACGCAGTAGAAGAAAATTGTGTAGAATACTAGAATCTCATCATGATTTTTGACTCTTAGTCTATCCATTAATTTCAATATAGTCATACTTCTCAAGTTGTCTATTCAAGTATTAAATGACTCACACACATTATTAGTAATATATGGACTTTTATGATTTGTGTAAAATGCATGTGTAGATCAAGTGTGTAATGGAATATCTATCAAATATTGATAGACATCATTATCAAATGTTTTCATCTTTTTCATTACCTTTTTAAAAATAAATTCATTTGGAGCTTTGACAGCCATCCAAAAAAGATCTTGTAAGATCAATAATGGATATTTTGCTTTGAAATTATTCAAAAAAAATGCTTACTACAATGTTTATGTCATGAATTTGGAAAGTACTCAGAAACTGCACGTGTCAATCCCTGACATTAAATAGAAACAAGTTAAAATAAATTATTAATAATGAATAATATTATGTCAAAATAATACAAATTAAAATATATTACCTTTTGTCTATCACTTATTATTGTGTAATGATCATCTCCTAGTGCATCATATAAGCAGTTTAAGAAAAAGCTCCACGAGTCTCTACACTCTGCCTCCACTATAGCAAATGCTATGGGAAATAATCCATTATTTGCATCAAGAGAAATTGCACATAGCAATACCCTCCATATGGACTTTTCAAAATGACAACCATCTAAACCAAAAAATTGTCTACAACCATTTAAAAATCCTGATATACAAGGAGCTAGACACACAAAAATTCTCTTGAAAATACGATTTTCCTCTTCTAATGTCATTTGATCATAGTACTCCAATCTTACTATGCTCCTCCTGTTTTTTTTCTAGTAACAAATTAGCAAACTTAACTATTTTCTTATAACTTAAAGCATGTGAATCTTCAACTTCTTCCCTTCTTTTTCTTCTGGCCCTATATAATTGTCAGGATGGGCTTCAATTCCAAACTTGGTAATCAATTCATTAGACATGAGATCATATCTCACCTTCATCCATGTTATCTTCTACTTCACTTTTTTTCTCTGCAAGTGTAGTCATCCTCGTTCTACTCCTCATCATCGAGATAACCCTCTACACATTGATTCTTATTAACATCATATTTTTCATCACTATCGGTAAATAATTGTTCAATAGAAATTCACTTCCATCGTACTCATTGGCACTAGATATAACTTCAATATTGGTAGACATTTTGCTAAAATGGAAAAAAAAATTGGCGTAATTAATAATATATAACTATAACAGAAGCAAAGAAACGGCGAAAAAAAAGAAGCTATGCAAAAACAAGAAATTCAAAATGAAGGGTTTAATGATATATTCAGGATTGTCAATGATATGAATTTTTTTTGGTAAATTAATTGAGTTTGAGAAAAGGATGTCAAACCTTATTACTTGAATTGATAGTAACGGCGATGATTACACAAAGCTATGCAGCAATGACAACACCTAGGTAGCAATGACAGAGACAGATAAAGAAAATTGGAGAAATTGAAAGAGAAATAGTGCAGGAACGATAATATAGATAAACAGATATTTGAGCGACTACTAGAAAATTGAAATCCTAATTCAAAAATTGAGTTTAGTTAGTAAATAAATATGAAGGGATAGTATGGTAAATTAGAATATTAATTTTATTGAATAAAATATTTAATTTTTTGAAATAGAATATTCTGTTAAAATTTTTAACCAAATGGATTAAATTATATATTTTACAAATAAAAGGGAGATGAGTGTCATTTTAACATCTTTTAAGAGAAGGAAGTGAAACTTTTCCTACTTTTTAACAAAAAAGAATTATAATTAAACTCAGCAAACGCTGGTTGAATCTTAGCTGCTTGCAATTTTTTTTTTTCTGGATGTTTTAACAACATCAGATCCGACTCTCTACTAATTGAGGAGTGTAATTTATCTATAATTTTCCTCCAAAAAATTGTGTGTGTCCTTATTAAAAAAAAAAAAATCACAAAATACTATCATTCATTAAGAATACACAAATTATTCTAATTGTATAGAAAATAAAATATGTAAAAAAAATTCACGCTAAAATATATATTTTTTTATATTTTGTTATAAAAATAGAGAAAACGCTTATTTTGATATCAATTCTAATTAAACCATTTTTACTGAGGATTAAGTACCCCTAATGTTTTGAATATGACATACCGCCTCAATCATCATAAATCATAGACACATTAGTTCTTGGCAACGCTAAACTAGTAGAGCTTGCTAATGTAGCCTATTAATTGAAACTTGGTTGGCTATCAAGTAACATAACTGTATGTGTAAATGGTTCGATTTTCAGGAACAAAAAATAATTGTTCTTTATATTAAACCCTAAAAGTTCATGTTCTCAGTCATAGTTGCAAATTTATGAACCTGAAGCCATGGCTAGTGAAAATAAAAGTTCTTCCTTAAGGATTTGAGATGAAAGGGATGGTTACAGAATTGGAGTGCAGTGTGTGGTCTGTTAGAATTGTGTGCACAAACTCAAATAAAAAAAAAAAAAAAATCATGACACTTACAACTGTCAAAATGGGTTGAACTTGTTAGCTTGATCCGTTTAAATAAGCAGACTTTTAGATCCAAAAATAGGCATGTGAAAATGAGATATCTAATGTATGTGCTCAACCCGATTAATCAATGAATTAAATGTACTATCTTCAAAAATAAACAAGCTAACTCGTTTAAATTTTCTCTCATTCTTTTTTTTTTTCATACTTCAATTTTTTAACAATTTATTTTAATAATCCAACCTAAATATCTCAACTAATAACTTATTAAAAGTGCAAAAAAATTGCCCCCCCAAAAATGAGCACACTGATATTTGAGTAAAATCACCTAAAACTTTTATTAATTTGTAATACACTTATTTTTTTTCAGGATTATACTACGTGCACACCAAAATCAGTCACTAAAATCAGCCACTAGTATAAAATACATGTTGGAATACAAATACACATTGAAAATAAATTAAACTACATATGTATTTATACACAAATATATTGGTGGCTGATTTTAGTGGCTGATTTTAGTGTACAAATAGCATTTTCCTTCTTTTTATCATATGTTGATGCAAGCCATTCTCAACCCAAAATGAAGTTCAGATCAAGAAATTGTGAGCAAAATTAAGAGAGTAATCTCTCAAAAATAAGCAAAACCAGTGAAAAGGGACAACCTCTCTAAGAAAAGTTGGAGAAGAGAAATAAACTTCCCTAATTTCCTTAAACAAGTGAAAAGAAGTATCTTTTGTGAATAAAGATGTGTTTAGACTCAGAAAAATGAAGGTGGGTCAAAGAAGGGAAAGTAAAGGATTGCTAAGATGTTATCTTGAAGATGGAGAAAGAAGAGTTAGCGAAAATTTTTAAAGGAAAACGAAGTTGAATACAAAGAAGAGATAAGGGTCATAACTAAAACATGTTTAATTTTCAAAACTACTTGAGCACGAAGCAATTTGAAGGAGTAGGGGAAATAATCGAGTAAATCTCCATAGTAGTCCCTGAGATTCGCGCGATTACCTAATGTAGTCCTCAAGATCTTGATTTTCCCACTGTAGTCCTCTAGATAGAGCTCCGAGTACTCATAATGGTCCCTGGGCATATTTCTGGTGATGAGTCATCACCGGAGCGCTTACGTGGCGTCGTTTTGCCACGCTGTAACTGAGCTGGCTCATTTCCCACTATACCCACATTGGTCCCTCGCAGTTGGTGTTATTGTACAAAACCTCACTTCTGCACGCTTCACTCTCCTTCTTCCTCGCATTCTTCATCACATTCTTCAGGCTCTCAATTTTCTTCCTCTACGCTCTCCAAACCTACATCCACCCCGATGCCCAACCCTCCACCTTCAACGGCCTTCGTGCTGCCATTCGCCACCCTAGCACTCCCAAAGGCCCTGCTCCCGACCTCAGAAAGTGCCCCAAGAGTAAGGACAAGCTCAATTTCGATGAGAAGAATGCCCAGATCTTCAGGCTCAGGCTCGACCATGCTCACCTCCATTTTGCTGGTCTTGATGGGTTCTAGAAGGTTCTCCTTGCTGCATTCATGGGATTCCTTTCATTGGTGTTGTTCATTCCTGCTGCTAGAATTGCACGTTCCTTTTGGCTTGGAACTGATCAGATTTGTTCCAATTTGTCCATGATCACTTATGGATAGTTTGGTCGCACCATCCTTTATGCAAACCAACTGTTTGTTATATTTACTGCTTTGATTTGGATTAAGCCTTTAGTTGAGATTTTCGTGGATAGTTTGGGGAATCCTTTCTTTAACCATAGCATATTGTTGGCAGCTGTACACTTTATGGCTTTGGGTTCAGCTGCATGAAGCTGTTCTTGGAAAAAGGTACAACAGATATGTGGAGCTTGCTCAAGCAGCATTTGGTGAGTTTATTTGATATAGTTTATTTATTATATCACATTGTTATGTAAAGTTTCATAATTAACAACGCAAGAATGCTTTACATATAATTGATCCTCAAAAACTATGTTGGGTACTCAAACCAAGTTAATTGAAGATTCATACACATATAATAGTCCTAAAACTATCATTGCATGATTTGAAAAGGTTTCAACCTTGCTTTTTCAGGTGAAAGATTGGGGGTGTGGCTTGCTCTCTTTCCAACTGTTTATTTATCAATAGGAATTGCAACTGCATTGATCCTTATAGGAGGGGAAACCATGAAACTCTTCTTCCAAATAGTTTGTGGTCCAACGTGTACCTCAAATTCTTTAACCACAGTGGAGTAGTACTTGGTTTTTACTTCTCTATCCATTGTCCTATCTTAGCTTCCAAACCTCAATTCAATTGCAGGGCTCTCACTCATAGGTGCTGTGACAGCAATTACTTACTCCACCATGGTTTGGGTTCTATCTGTGAGCCAAAAAAGGCCACCCTCCATCTTTTATGAACCTTTGTCATCGCCATCATCTTCTACATCTTTGTTTCTTGCCTTGAATGCTCTTGAATCATAGTATTTTCTTTCAGAGGCCACAATTTAGCACTAGAGATTCAGGTACTAATAATGCCTTGCCGTAAAACTTGTCTAATTAAACTTCTGATTTTTCTCTCTTTAGTTAATGAAAATATGAGATTTTCTTCTTTTTCAGGCTACATTACCGTCGACTTTTAAGCACCCGAGACCCGGCTCGGGTGCCAATGTGGAAAGGTGCCAATGTTGCTTATTTCTTCATTGCATTGTGCCTCTTTCCTTTAGCTTAGTTAATGGATTATGATTGATTCTTTAGGTAACTGCAAAATTTCAAATATAACTGAGTTGTTTGTAGCTGTTTATCAAAATTTGGGGATTTAGGGTTAAATATAGTGGGAGAGACCAATGTGGGTATAAATTAGAAATGAGCCAGCTCAACTAGCCGTTAGAGTCATCCAGCGTGGCAAAACGACGCTACGTAAGCGCTCCGGTGATGACTTATCACCAGAAATAAGCCCAAGGACCATTATGAGTACTTAGAGCTCTATCTGGAGGACTACAGTGGGGAAATCGGGATCTTGAGGACTACATTAGATAATCACGCGAATCTCAGGGACTACTATGGGGATTTACTCGAAAATAATCATTTCCCAAATGTGGGTTAGAAAGTTTGACATTCAAGAAATGTTGTTTTTCCAGAACGTCGGTAAAACTATTTGACCATCAAGCAACAATCATTTGAACTAATAATGAGAAGTTCATCTATAAATAGAATTTTGAAAAATTAAGGAGGAGACGTAATTTCATTCTACAACTCACAAATATACCTAAACTAGAAAGAATTTTCAAGTCACACTACCAAGGTAAAAGAAATGGAGTGTAAGTGTATGTGATGTGAATATTGGGAGCCAATCATTTCTCTTTCTATTTTTTTTCTTTCTCTTTTTCCTTGTTTCTTTCGTTAAATGTTCTTATTTCTTGTTCATTTTCCAGTTTTCACTCTATATTTATTGTTCAAGACTCAGGTGTTTTAATTTCCAATTTCAGTTTAAAATCATTGTTTGATCTTGTTGATTTGCATGTTTCTCTAAGACTATTGTTTTCCGGACTAATTGTAAACCTTTTTACTATCAATAAAGTTAACAACTTTTCGGATTCAAACATATTACAAAGTCTCTCGGTCGATCTACATAAGAGATCAAATAAGTCGTATCTATTCCTTAAATTGAGATCAATAATATAAGTTTGGTTAACACATTGTGTCGAAGTCAAACCAAAATTCAAGCAAAACACCGTAAAAAAAAACTATTATTTCGTGGTCCAATTTTTTCGATTGGTAAAAAATATGACAAATTTCATTCTAAAATAAAGATATTTTATCTACTTCCATAATTGACCCTTCTCTAATATTTTTATATATATCTTTTAATATCTATATTTCAATCTTATAACAGAGAGATGAACCGAGAAAATTCTATCCCTTAACGAGTTGAATTTATTAGTCAAACCAAAAGAACTATTAAAGATCATGAAAACAAGTTTTGTATTTGAAAAACTAGGTAAATTCTATGGAAATTTTAACAATATTTAAAATATTAGGTAAATTTAAAGTTATATTTTTTATTATTTAATAACACTTTATAATTTGAGAGAAAAAGATGTAATCAAATTAAAAAAATACTGATAAATAGTAAAAAATATAACTTTAATTGTAACTACATTCTTAAATATTGTCAACATTTTGTAACCATCATATCTACGGTAACCATAACTCACTACCACAGATGCGCCGAATACCAGTAAAAAATTAGCGACCGTTTTTGAAACTGCTGCGAAATTGGCAAAATCACAGCGGTTCTGGGCTACAAGTTGGCCTCTACTACAAAATTGATCAAGATAGCGCCGGTTTAGATGTGAACCGCTGCAAATTAATTTGTTGGACATATATTCAAGATGCTCATCTTTAATTTGCGAATTCCCATCTTCTCTTTTTCACGCGAACACAAATGGGTGTAGAGGCGCGAATCACACCCCTGCGAATCCTTGCCGCCGTGTAGCTCCCTCCGTCAGTTTCAATTGCTACATCCTTTTCCTTGCTGGTAGGTCCATCACTCATCTGCTCCTTCCTCCTTCTTACATTAGTTCCCTATTCTTAGGTTTGCTCAAGTTTCTTGCTTCAGATTAATGTTATAAAAAATTCTCCTCTTTTAATTTGATTTAGTTTTCTTTCTCCATTAAGGGTTCTAATTTCATCCCTTTTTCTTCTTAATTTAGTTTCAATTTACTCTTTTATTTTATTTTATTTTTGTTCTTACCAAGAACATAGGACAAAAGGAGTGAAACAAAATCCAGTCCATCATAAAGATGCACCGATATTGCTATGAAGACTTGCTGTTGCAGCGCATCCAGTTGTGGGTCGTTCTTATTTGGTATGTGTATTCTTCGTTCCTTCTGCCTTTACTTTTTTAATTTGGGGCAAAATCAATTTTCTTTTAATTTTGATTCATTTTGAAATGTTATGCATTTGTGCCTTCTATTATCTTCTTATTTTTCATGCCCTACATTTGGTTAGTGATTTTGATTATTGTTTTTTTAATTTAATTTGATTCTATGTGCTCTAAATTTTCTTTATTATTGTTTCTGAATTGACATGGTAAACTTGATTCTATGTTCAAGTACCAAATTAAGAATTCTTCTTGGACGGTGACCTTGATTCTATGTGGTAGGTCTCAATTTCTCAATTGATTATTAAAAAAGATGTGAACTCATAAATTTCTCAATCAATTTTATAGATTACGTGTGCTTTAATTTGTGTTTTATTGACTTGCATTTGTTTTGTGTATTATTGTGATCTGTGTATTAAGTAAAATTAAAGAAAGTCTAATAGAGTTAAAGAACAAAAAATAACTTTACCTATCTATAGTTTCACTTGCAGTAATATAATAAATGGATGGTGGATTATTTTATATTTTATTTTATTAATAATATAGTAAGTGTAATAGTTAATGGACATATAGGAAAGGATGCTTAATAAAATTCAAATGCTATAAACAAGTTGCATTTGTCATCTAAATTTGTTATGAACTTGAAGAAAATCTTGAAGCGTTATGTATTTGTGATTGCATATGATGAAACTATCTAATTATATAAATAGAAATAATTTAAATGTTTATCTTTTATTTTTGTCTGTTATATGCTTTATTATATTACTAATTCTTCAATTGTCATTGTGATTGTGCTAAACACAAAAAGCAGAAATAATTGATTAATGAAAAATGTTAAAGGGCTTTCCAAATTGATATTGGTCTTGTAGTATTTCAAAACATTTGTTGTAGAATCCACATATATGTAGATGCACCTCTATTTGCATTGTTATTATTGGCTTAAAAAGTAACTTGGATTTGCTCTCATATTTGAGATTTTTCTGTTCTATGTTATGACCAGATTTATTTACATGGATCTGAACCTCAAAATTTGTATTTAACTCAAATAATTCAAATGACAGTAACTTTGAACCATAAAAAAAAATACATGGATCAAACACTCTTTGCATTGCTTGAATTATTACTAATTGTACAAATAAAAATCTGTGATTTTCAATTTATAGGTGTATGAAGAACGGGACTTGATTCTTAATTAATCTAATTGGCATGCCATGCATCTCAGAAAAAATAATAATTGAAAAAATACTAAAGTCTTCTCTCTGACATAGATACTTCTTGTTTTTGTGTTTCTTTCTTTTCCCATTTACCCTACTTTGTGAATATATCTAGGCTTTTATCTAGCCTTTTTGAAAATTCTAGTTTTTTTGATAAATGCATTCTTCCTTTTATTTTCTACTAGCAGTAAAGTTTTTAATGAGTTGGAATTAAGAGTGTTTAATAATAAAATATGCTTCTTGAGATTCTTTAGTTTTTAACCATCTCAGGTTAAATTCTTTATATATGTTCAATCTATTTTTCTGTAAACTATTAAAAAGATATTTTATCTATATATCCTCAAGTTAAATTCTTTATATATATCTTCACATGAATCCAACGCCAACACACAGTGGATGCATCAAACGAGCGTATCGATGATGTCTTTTTTTGCAGTACAGAACTTTCGTAAAACGGTCATAAATTCAAAGCGAATCCGACCCGATTTGAATGTTGAGGCGAATTTCTGCTGGACTGTGAATCTGCGATTAATTTAATGATTTCATGGTCTGATTAACTGATTTTTTCCCTTTTAATTTTAAAATTTTTTTAAAATAAAAACAAATCAAAATTTAAATTTAAAAATAAAACAAATCAAAACCTAAATCTACTTACCGTCTTTTTTTAGTAGCTCACTTAATCACTAGCTTAGCCGTTCTTTGCATTATGTTGAAGAAGATACAAGGTTAAAGTACACTGCGTGGTGCATGCATAGTATTAATGTGTTTCTTGTTTCTCTCTCCTATTCTTTAATTTGTTTTAGGAAAAGTATAAGGAGATAATATCCCTATTGTACAATACATACAATGGGGTTTAATTGAAATTAAGATTAAATTATGGATAATTAATTAATTTTGATTTCTTTCTAATTTGAATTTTGAAACAAATTAGGATTACCGTAAGTTATAGAATTAGAAAAAGAAACTGCCTCCATCAAGACGGCGTGACCTCCATTCTCTCCACTAATTTGAGAATCTCGCTGCCTCAGCCCTGCAAGATCACTGACTGCCGTCTGCCTCTCTTCCCACCGCTTGTCGTTCGAACTGCGTCCAGGTGGTTTGCGGGGTCTTCGCGCTAGTGCAGCAAACCAGACCTGCAACAAGGAGTATTTGCAGCCGGAAGACCTTCTTCCCAATGGCCACATCTCAAGACGAATGCGTTTCATGCGAGGGTCATCCTTCATGCACACCACCGGACAAAGATACATTAATGGAGTGCGATATCGTTGAACCCCTAGGCTGTGATATGTCTGCCGTTGCAGTGGTTTCATCAGACCAACCTCAAAACATATCCGGCGATGTCATCGTCGACGTTGAGAAGTCGAACAAGGTGAGCAATTTTGAACAACAAATTCTGTCATGGATGTTTATTTTTTGAAAAATTCAGATTTTATGTCACATTGTAAATGAGGTGTTTGTTTTTATGATAAGAGCAGTATGTGATGAATGAGTTGTTATTGAACTAAATGTGTGATTGTTTTATATTGAATGGTATGATTATATCCATGCAGAATTTGAATAAATTAATTAATCATTTCATGTGTATATGATTGTTTTTAAAGGTATGGTATACTTATGTGCAGGAAGCATTTTTATACTTATTTTTATATATGAATGTATGCTGCCTACATATTATATGGCATGTTTTATATGCTAACCATCCTATTATATTTGTATCTATCATGCAGATGGCCATATATTTTATATGAATGTTGAAATAGCCTAAATTATTTAGTTGGTATGCATTGTAATGTATGGTATGCGTATATTGTTGCTAAATGATGGTCATTCAATAAATTTAAAAAGCAATTATAAGGTGATGCAAGGGTTGAAAAACAGGACTAAATTAAAGTGTATAGTACTTGGATTTCCTGCATGTTAATCATGACATGCTTTTTTTAGTGCTTTGTAATGGCATGGTATCTTTATATGATATCTCCATATATTTTTTTTAATATGCTCACATGCTTTATTCATATTATGTGGTTTATATGGATATGGGATTTGTGTATGTGGTTTATATGGTTGTGTGTTTTATATGGCAAGGTATCCCTATATGAGTGTTTTGTATGTATATGATACCTGCACATTATGCTTGCCTGCATATTTTTTATTTATATATTTTACTTATATTTTTTATGTGTAGAAAAGATGTTTTGTATCTGATTCTACATGATTGTCATTGAATGAAAAAAGAAGCAACTAAAGGGTGGTACATGCCCTTAAATAATAGATAAAATGAAATAAATAATTCTGTTGGCATGATTTGTAGCTGTTGCTGCATTTTTGGTGATTGTGTTTGAGATTTTATTTAAATGAGTTTTGATAAGGATCTTAACCGTTTTGGTTACTTTGTTTGTTTCGGAATTATAGGCCATGCAGCTGTCGGATGTTACCGAGGTTGGAAGTGAAGAGATGGAGCTTGGTGATGAGGTTTTGGAATCTAGTTTAATTTTGTGTAGTCATAATGTGCATGTTTGATTTGATAACTAATGGTAATTTTTTTTCTTTCGGATTAATATAAAATATAGTTACCAGACCATGGTTGCCTACAAGAAGACAAGATACCAAGAGTTGGAATGCGGTTTGCTCAGTTACAGATGGCTCATGACTTTTATGTTACCTATGCAAAGAAAGTTGGATTTGCAACTAAGATAAGGACGACAACATATGACAAGATCACAAAGGCTCCCGTTAACCAAGCTATACACTGTAATCGCGATGGGTACCGCGAGTCTCATGTTAAAGCACCAACGCGGAAGAATATGATTTCAGCTGCTGGGTGCAAGGCAAGGATATATGTCAAGTTTGATAAAGACATGCAAGACTGGGTTTTGTTCAAGGTTGACTTGACACACTCACATCCCTGTTCAGTGAGAAAGGCAGTGCACTACCATGAGTATAGGCAGCTGACCATGCATGCGAAGTGCGTGATCGAGGATAATGATGAGGCTGTGATTCGACCAAATAAGACATTCCTTGCTTTGTCAAATGAGGCTGGAGGCCCCTCTAACTTAGGATTCTCAGAGAAGGATTTAAGAAACTATATAGCAGCAAGGCTCCGAACTAGCAATGTGAATGCGGATGTCAGGGAGATGATGAGCTACTTCATGAGAATGAAGGACATCAATCCGAACTTCTTTTACGCGGTGAAGTTGGACGAGGAGTGTAAATTTAAGAGTGCAGTATGGGTGGATGCAAGATGTAGGGCATCGTATGAATACCACAGAGATGTTGTGTCAGTTGATAGCACCTACAGTACAAACAGGTATGAAGTAGTTCAATTGGTGTTGTGCACTTTATTTGTTTAAACTCTATCTAATCATGATTGACATTTCTTATGTCTGGTTGGTTTTTCTGGTAGGCATGGATTACCGTTTGTGTCGTTCGTTAGGGTCAACTACCATGGTAAGTCAACCCTCCTCGGTTGTGCTTTGCTGGGGAATAAGGAAATCACAAGTTATGAGTGGGTTTTCAGCCAATGGGTGAAGTGCATGGGATCTGCTCCACAGCGTATCATAACCGATCAATGTCGGTCCATTTTCTATGTGATCAGGAATACATTACCCGACACACGCCACCGATGGTGCATCTGGCATATTACGAAGAAGTTACCGAGCAAGCTTGGTGGTTACCGCCGGTACAGAGCTTTGTATGATGACCTCAATGACATCGTGTGGGACTCTCGGACTGAGGAGTCATTTGAGGATAACTGAGCATAATTTATAGATGAGTACAAGTTACATAACAACACATGGCTGTTAGGTCTGTTAGTGAATGATTAATTCACACGCTTTAATAGATAATTATTTGGTATCTGAATTTTTCTTATTTGTATTAATAAGTTTGGTGTAAGGTTTCTTTGCTAAAATTGGGATTCTTTATTTTCTGTAGACCTGTATGATGACCGACGCATGTGGGTTCCCATATACTACAAGGGTGAATTTTGGGCAGCAATGAGGAGTACGCAAAGGAGTGAGAGCATGCACGCATTCTACGGTGGATACTTACACAGTAAAACTAGCTTGGTTCAATTTGTTCACGAATATGACAATGTGCTTGGAGTCAAGGAGCAGAGGGAATTGGAGGATGATGCTGCAGACTCGAGGGGGGTTATCCCTTGTGCAATGAGCTTGCCTATGGAGAAACAGTTTCAGCAAGAGTATACGACGAGCATGTTTAGGGATGTTCAAATTGAGTTTGTGAAGAAGGCTGACTGCAGAGTTTCTGTAGTTGATGAATAGGGTCCATTGGTCTGCGTGAAGGTGGAAGAGGAGAAACTAGTCAATGATACTATTCTATGCGTTCCGTATGATGTTCACTTTGATCGTTCCACACAAGAGGTTCGTTGTGAGTGCAATCTTTTTGAGAGTTTAGGTGTGTTGTGCTATCACTGTCTTGAAGTTTTCCATTCGTATAAAGTGTACAAAGTACCTTCCTGTTATGTTCTCCCTCGATAGAGCAAGAAAATAAGGCGCAAGCATACGTATGTCAAAAGTAGCCATGATGTTAGTCGGTCGGAGACGATGACGAAGCAGCATTGCTGCATGTTGCTTTGGAAGAAACAAGGGCCAAGTTGGCTGCGCACTGTACCAAGAAGAGGTCCGAGAGCGTGTCAGAGACCCACACCAATATTGGTTCACAGTGTTCGAACGTTGTCGGTGTTGATGACATCCAAGGCCCATCGAAGGTCACCACAAAGGGCAGGCCAAAGAGTAAGAGGCTTGGCACTGTCCTAGAGAAGTCCTTCAAGAATTCAACTCGGAGAAAACACAAGAATTCATCCTCGGTACATGTTTGGCTTAATCTCAACTTTGTATGTTTATTTGGTATAGTACTATGCAAGAACATAACTGTTGGCCTTTTTCTTTTTTTTTTTGGCAGGTGGTTCGTCCGCACGCATCTCAAGATGTAAACCATGGTGCTGTTGTTGGCTTGAATGTTCCCGAACAAGCCGGTGGTTTCATGTCTTTGTTAAGCTCCTTCAACAAAAATTAGGATTAGTTGGACAAGGTTGTGATAGTGTTTACTTACTCATCTCTATGTATAAAGGGTTCAAGTTAGTTTTAAGGTTTTAAGGTAGCTGTTGCAAATGTCCATATGTTATTAATTGCAAGAACCCTTTTTATTTCGTTTAGACTTAATGCATTATGAGTATATTTGATGGTTATTTTGTAATTTACGAGATAGTTTAATAAAATTGTACTTGATTTCTAAATGCTTTACTGTATAGTTTTTCGGTATGTAGCCGTTCACGGTTTTGTAATTTACTAAAGTGAATGTTCATTTCTATAAGTGATCAGATGTTCATTTTCACTCTAAGCATGGATGGTTATCCATTGGTATTTTGTGTGTGCAGCGATTGGTTGTTATGTTTTAATTTTTACCAAGTTACACTGGATGTTCATTATAGTACAGTATAGGATGTTTAGTTTAGTTATATTGGTGGATGGTTATTGATCACCTATTTCAATATGCACAAATGTGGCTACTTTGCGAAATAACTTTGATAAATCCGGGATTCTAACCTGTAAAAAAACATAGATCCTTTTAAGGTAACATAACCAATAAATCATTGCAATGTAGGAAAAAAATACCTCCTAGAATTAAGTCTTTCTAATGTGAAATAAACAAATCCCTAAGTATGTCAGCAGTAAGTAAAATAATTATAATATGGTAGTTCAATTCACTGTAGCTAAATCTAAGTAAGCAACTTCTTCCTCCCTTTGCGCATTGCCCCCTTTGGTAATCCTTCTGTACGTTCAATCAATGACCTCGTGCTAGGTGCAATGTATGGTGAACTAACTTCCTTCTTCTTGTTCCGTGGTGCATTGCGCCGAACAGGTTTAACCTTGTCCTCCAATAATGAAATAAGCTGGTGAACCAATGCATTGTGTGGGTCACAGATAATTTCTAGCATAAACTCCATCCTGTATGATCTGAGTGAATCCTGTGAGTAGATTTATTAGGCGATTTAGTGTTAAGAATCGTTACAGCGATATTTTTACAACACGAATAATGACATCTGTGCAAATGTTTATTTAAAAAACCTCGTCCCATTCGTAAAGTTCACGATCTTCTATCTAACTTTCCATGAACTTAATAACGCACATGCCACAGTCAAAGCTACAGAAAAAAATACTTTTGCAATTAGGATGACAAAAACTTTTAACATGCTATGCCCAATTATTGAAAGAAAACTAAAAAAGCCTCAATTTTGGGTTATAATTTCATCTCACTTGTTCGGTTGCTTTGGAACCCTAGGGTACGAACGAGCTGGGCCATACTTAGTCCGAACGAATGCAGGAATAGCAATGCTTGCCATATCCTTACACAGTCTCCCTTGAAAATTATGGAACGAACATAGTCAGACAACATGCTATCGAATTAGATAATATAGCTGTATATTGAATAAAAGAAGTATAGTATCTTACCACATATGCATCGAATTTATCTCGTTCGTCATCTTCTGGTGCAGAATGCAAACTGTCGAGTATAACTAGGCGCTTCAGATTCACCTCAAATGCATATACCCACCAATGGCCCCTCCAACAATAAGAAAATAACCACTGTAGCAAACAGAACATATGAATGAGTTTGTCTTGTGAATAAACAAAAAGAAAAACCCAAAAAAAC
The DNA here is from genome assembly GCF_059453495.1 of Arachis ipaensis. Classification (NCBI taxonomy): domain Eukaryota; kingdom Viridiplantae; phylum Streptophyta; class Magnoliopsida; order Fabales; family Fabaceae; genus Arachis; species Arachis ipaensis. The sequence goes on from NC_142442.1 coordinate 34,360,335, forward strand.
ATATTGATCTCCCTCGAGCATTCAAGAACCAAACATCCTCGAATTATATGACAACCTATTTCCAACAACATAGTATAGTAAAGACAATCAATGTAATAACATGGGAAAACCCAATACCAAATATGCAAATAAAAACACATAAGAAAAAATGGTCACAGTGACCCCCCGTTCCAGATTTAACCATGTATTTAATAGTGGAATCAAGAGCACGGGTTAGGTCACGTATACAAATCGTGGTAAAATAATAAATGACCCGCATAAACTAATATCGGATTCAAGGAGGATATAAATATTTCAAAACAAAACAGCAACTCACCCAGTTTCTCTTTGCTACTACTACCTTGTCAAAGAACCTAGTATCCTCATCAAAGCTTGGACTAAGACCAGCATAAATTGGTCTCACACCGTCAATAAATATAGCAAGACTATCATTTCGTGTCACTGATTCCTGCAAACCCACACACATAGTAAGAATCCCCACAAAATCTTTTCCACATTGTAATAAGAAGAATGTAATTACCAATATGCCTAGACACACGCAATAGAAATCTCGCTTGAATCTAGATGACTCGGTGTCGTTGAAAAAATAGCACATCCATTAAATTACCTACACAATTTATTTAGCAAGTGTAAGCTAAACCCCGATATAAAGATAGAGAATTAAAATGCATGATTAAGTTTATATACTTACACAACTGTTGACCCAACTACGGGGTTTCAAGGTCCAGAAGTCCTTCCTTTGTAATACCATGTAGTCCCGCCCTTCATACTTAGCTAAATCTTGATCTTCGTTCAAGGACGAGTTAACTATCCATGTTCTGATTTGTTCCTCCTTAGTCTCCCCCAACTTTATATTTCTTAGGGTTGGATGAATTGAATGTATCGGGGAAGGGGTTGGAGTCTTTTCAAACTAAGTTAAACCGAGTGAAAAGCTAGGTCTCCCTGGACTCGGTGTATGGTAGCTTGATTTGTTTGGCAACACCGTTTGTAGAGGCTGCATGATGATGGCATTTGTTTCGCGCCCCTATTCAACATTATTGAGTACTTTCTCAAATTCAGGACACTGAACGATCGAGATGTCGAATTCGCTGCAAACGAATGCAACATGAAGTTATCTAAGATGACAAGTTATGCCTAGCTAGACGGCTAATCACAGGGCATGGTATGACAAATAAAGAAGAGAAACATACAGCAAGGTAAGCCAGAAACCACTAACCGGTCAAAATCATAGTCACTGAGCTGGACTTGTGCTGCTGGTGGCGTGTGTGGAGATGCATCCTTGTGGTCAGTGTTTTCATCTTCAGGATCTTTATGATTGCCCTTGAACACGGGCTCTGCTTGTTTTACATCATGTGGCAGAGGCTGCTATTGGAATAATCGTATCCTTCTAGCAAGCGGCACGTCGTCCTCATCGTCAGAGTCTGGTACTACCAACGGTGTAGCATTGCTTCTTGGGACAATTTCTCTTGGAATTGCTTTTTCGGTGCCGATTTTAGATCGGCTTCTGCGGACAGGCAACTTTCTCCTCGTACCAGGCCTGGATTCCTGTGGTGAAAATTCATGCATATCGTCATTTGCATCAAAAATGCTGCAACTCATCGTCATAGATATCGTCATTTGAATGAAAAAAATAAACATTGATGATAACAACACACGTAATGGTAATTAACCAAGCTCACCTTATGCGTATCGATATCCCTATGCTGATGTTTTGCCCGGCTCTTGGTACGTGGCGACTGGTTGGAGTCCTTGCGCTGCTGTTCCTTCCATCGTCGACCTTGCCACACTGTTGGAATTACAAGAGAATTAACAACTACATGCACATCACAGCATCTTGCACAACAGACAATGAAGGAATGTACAAAGATAAAGAAGGATGCATGAAAATACTAACAAAAAATGAATCACAAATTAGCAATCCAGTTCAGATCATAATCCCTTTGAACATCTTAAATGCATCTGTTTACATAACAAACACAATCCAAATAAAAAACCAACACCGACCATTCCAAACAATTCTAACAATTTTCATTTCCAAACATCATCTATCAAAACCGACCATTTGATTCCATAGTAAAGTTGCCTTCCAATTATACAAACCCAAGATCTATGAATAAAAATAACCATACAATCATATACTCAAGTAACGATCCAACCGGAAAAACTCTCTGTCGATCATAAAAAACAACCATCCAAAACCCTACTAAAGTGAACAACCAAAACACTACTATAGTGAACTTCCAATTTAAATTAGCGCATGAGCTATCATAAAGAAAGCAGATCACCTTATCCACCTCCTTATAGCTTGGCTGAGATGTAGTCTTGCCTTGGGTAGACGGAGATTGGTCAGTGTCCTTGTGGGGCCTTTTACACCCTCGTTTCTCGTTAACTGCTTTACTCGAAGACTGTTTCTTCTGTTTTCTCTCTTTCATTGCATTGTTGACTAGGCAACCCTGTGTGTTCAATATGGGACAACAAATAGATGGAAAAAACTATTGTGAACTTTAAGAGCGCAAGGGAAACAGAACAAACTCACAATCTATCATCAAAACAAACCATTTAAAGCCCTACTATAGTGAACATCCAAAACCCTATTACAGTGAACATCCTCAATTACAACCACACCAATCATCAATGAAATCTATTTTCACACAATCAATCAACTTGGCAACCCCGTAAAGCAATTCTTTCATACATAAAAAGCCATCCAAATAAATAAATCATAAGTTATCTATACAGTTTAGATCAGAACCTAATTTGATCATCTTAAATCCATCTGTTTACTTAACAAACTCAACTCAAATAAAACCTTAATAAAAATAAGACACAACAAATGTATTCAAACAAGCCTTCAACATAAAAACATGTAAATATCATTCACGGTCATTGAAGTCAGGTCTCCCAGCCGTTCATTTATAGACACCATATATCAAAACAAGCCATGCAGCCACATAATGAATTAACTTTACAATTTTGTAATCGCAAATTCTATTATAAGGATCAACCATCGTATCACATAAGTAAGGTTCCAATTAAATGAGCTCACGAGCTATCATAAGGAAAGCAAATCACCTTCTTTGCCTCCTTATAGCTTGGATGAGGTGTAGTCTTCTCTTGGGTAGACGGTGATTGGTTAGGGTCCTTGTGGGGCCTTTTACACCTTCTTTTCTCGTTAACTGCTTTACTCGAGGAATGTTTCTTCTGTTTTCTCTTTTTCCTTGCATTGTTGACTATGCAACCCTGTGTTTTCAACATTGGGCAACAAAGAGATGAAAAAAATCAACTTGAACCGCCAATTGCATTTTTGTTCAACTAGATTATAAAAAATGCATTATTAGAGATTGAACCTGTCAGATAACATGGTCGGCCTTCTTATCAAGTTCATTAGTGGTCCATTCAACAATCCAAGGCTCGGGTACTTGACATGCATGCAACGAATCATGATTTAAGCGCTGAAAGTACAAAACCTATACAGAAATACCTTAAATTTTAGGAATTACACCTATAGCCGTACATGGGTTTTAAATTTAAGTAATTTATTTCCATTACCAGCAACACGAACATGCACCCATCGCATGTTTCCCGATTTTCATCTTGGAATTTCCTTATCGCATCTCGCAGCCACTTAAATATCTGATACGGCCAATAAAACCTTCTTGGGTTCGAGACATCCAATATCGGAGGAAGGTGTCATGGAGAAATAGTCTGCTGGCTTGTGGGGTTAAGAAACATCTTCAAAACAACCATGATAAAGTATCTTCTAAAGGTCATCCTCTGTTGCTCGGTCTCCATTGGACAAGCAAAGACAAAGTCCGCAGTTGGGTTGTAGTTTTCTTCTGAAACTCTCTTTTAATTGCCAAATGCAATGGATTTTTTTCTACAATTCCGGGATTGGGTCCCCTGCGCGGAACGGAATAGTTTACCACATTCATTAAGTGTCAACAACGGAAAAAGCATAACCAGGCAGAGGAATTTTTACATCTTACATAACTTACACTAACCTCGAGAAGGTATGCCGAATACATTGCCAATAAGTTCCGCGCTAATGCGAATGTCCCCTGTGTCCACCTTGAGCGTGTTTATCTCAATGTCATAGGCCCTAGCTAGTTGGAGCATGATGCTCTGCTTCACATGCCATTGTGGTACCCGACACAGGAAATCGAATCCAATGGCCTCAATCTCGGCCAACTTAGCCTGCTCATTATGTCATTCCAAGTGGGTAAATAAGTTATTAATATAGCAAGGTGAGCATCGCGTCTCGACTAGTTTCTGTTGAGCAAAACAAAATAGGATCAGAATAACATCAAAAAAAATAATCACATATTTTCATTTATTCATGTAATCTATGGGATACCTTTTAAACCATCTGAGTATGTGTTCGGCCGGTATAGAGATTGATTTGTTCGAGTAGCGTGATAATTTACACACGCAATAGTTCCCCTGAAACCTAAGTCGTTAACTCTTACAAAAGCAGCAGGTGACCTGCAACCAAATGACATAAATAATATCCTAATATTACCTACCAATTGATGTAACCTTATTTATTGGAGCTATATGGCACGAGAATATAACACTGATGCATCGAGGCAGATAAGAAAATATTGGCATCAATGATTATAGCCTTGTTCTTATGTCTGCTATGTTATGGAAGATATACAAAGATCAAGCCTCAAAACTTCCCGTTTGTAACCTTCTATAATTAAGATGAAAAACTAATTCATGAACACATATATCAGCAAATACAATATATAACTGTCCATCCACACACTTAACTAATGATCCAAATAACTATGAAGAATGTCTATCAAACACACCAACCATCCAATACCCTATTACAGCGACCACCCAAATTGCTTACAAGTATCACTAACAAACGAAGAGGAAGAGCACAGTAGTCAATTACACGCATACCAATCATCAAGGAAAATTACTTTCACACAATTCATCAACTTGGCAGCTCTAAATATAATTTTCTTCCTTCACAAGAGGGCATGCGAATAAATGATTCACAAAATTGCTATCCAGTTCAGATGTACTCCAATTAGAGCATATAGCATGGAAATGTTTACTTAACAAGCAAGAAGCATGCAAAAACCAAAACATAAAATAAGCTTGTACATAATAAACAATTCAATGACATAATAAACAAGACCGTTTACAAAGTATAAAATGCACCAAAGACACATTTACGGTTTCATTCCTCTTCATAGCAGATATTACCTTGTCAGAGTCTCCTAAATGCAATTTTGTCGTCCGGGGTTAAAAATCAAACGGTCCAGGCATGAGAAGAAAGTTATTTTTCTTTCATTACAAAGCAATATAAAAAAGTTCAGGTATTTCTTTGGTTATAGTGACAAGAGCAACATAGTTAGTATCGAAAATTGTCCAAACTATAGCAAAATTGCAAGACTAACCATCCAATATCCTACTAAAATGACCATCCGACAAATATCAACCAAATTTCAACAATGGTCAGCCTTTTTACGTCACATTGGATGCACATGGTCCCCACGAAAACAGGAAAAAAATTAATTTAAACTGATATATAAACCATATCACCAAACTTTTTCGACCTTTTCCCGTGCTAAAGTTAAATCATCATGAATTGTAACAGCCTAAACTAACTACATACTACACAGTCTCCGGGATGCTACAATCGCACCTAATGCTTTCTCACCATGGTTAATCACTCATATCATCAACAAATTCCATCTATAATACTACATGCATCAGCGACTACCATTCGAAAAATGAACAACTCCACCTACTTACCTTGGATGGTTAGGATTCTTCTGGTGATGATGTTCGTGTGTTTCCGATGAACCGTTGATGAGCATGCGACTATTTTTTCCGGGTCGGATGTTCAGCTGCTCGGGAAAGACGGTGACCACGCGGGTAGAACTGTGCGGCTGCTCCTTTCCGCGGTGAGCGCTCCTTTGCCTTCAGTTCTGATCGCAGGCGGAGCGCAGAAGGACTGGGTGGTGGTGACGGTGGGGTGTTCAGCAGTAACCAGGCACCGTCCTTGAGGGCTACGATGAGGACGCTTCCGTTCCCTGTTTGCCTTCCATGGTCGAAGCTTGCGGCGCAAACGGGTCTTCGTGGTTGCATGTCTGTGCAGCAATTTGGAGGGTTTTGGATGGGGAGTGAGACGTCGACAACCTAATGGATTGGGATTTTGGGAAAAAAGTGTAATTAGTAGAAAATGTGTGGTGTGGTAAACTAAACAGCCACAGTAGATTAGGGTTACTACTGGGTTAATTTCCTCTTTTAAATTAAATTGGGCCTTTAAACAGCTCATTGTAGCCATGGTATATATATTTCATTGTCTCCCTAGCGGGACTCTTTGTTTTATTATTATTTTAGTATATCAATGAAATTAAAATGTCTCCGAGATAAGAATAATAATTCAATGTTTCTCTCTTTCATTAGTCAATAGTCATAGTGGTGTATTGAATATTATATTATTATTTTTCTGTAATCTATTCTTTGGAACACCGGTTGGAGAACCACTATTGATCGTTTTTGTGCAACAAATAGCAAAATAAACCGTTGCTATTTAATGCTTCTGTTGTAGTGATTAATTCACACGAAAATAATACCATAGCTGATGCTGGGATAGTATGGCAACGAGAGTTTTAACTGAATCTGATATAGGATTTTTTTTAAATAATAATGATAATAATAATAATAAATTTTCACTCTACCGCTCTACATATAGTGCAAGACTATTGCATTATTAGGTGTGGTGTAATTCTATTTGTTTCATATCTTGTAATATAAATTTATTCTAATACACACTAAATTGCTATTAACTTAACCCGTATAAATACATACATATATTGGCCATTGTGCGTAGGAATGAAATAATAACAAATATGCAGCATTGCCTGCTATAACCACATAGCAGTTCATTAATCCAGTGTTAATAATTTTGTTATTATGCACTGTAATTTGGTAGAAAATTTTGAGATGGGTCGAGAGGTGGAGGTGATGATCAAGAAAGGAGTTGGGAATATCGAAGATGATTAATAATTTAATACAATTGATAATATACTTATGTCTCATAAAAATCTGAATTTAATTGTTACTTTTTGCCAGTGATGAAACAAGAGTTAACAATCATGGTTTTGAGAGTAGGAGTGAACCGGGCAATCTAATCGGATTGATTAGCTTTTGATAATTTTTTTGGTGCTTGATCATTTTAAAATAATAAATTATTAAAATATATAAAAATATTAAAAAATTATCAAAATTTATTATTTTTTGTCATTATTTTTGTTTCGAGGGTTACCTAAAACTGGGTTGCTTTTGGGTCTGACCGTGAGGTCTAGACTCTTTTTGGGCAGCGTTCGACTTATGTTGGTACTGATCATGAGGTACCGCCATCCGAGTTTCTTGTGAGGAGGTGGGGGGTGATACCTGTAAGGGACTCTGATGCTTAAGTTAGCATGAGTTTTATACATGTTTTTAGTAGATTAGGTTCTAACTATACCTGAGGGTTTCAGTGTATTTATAGTAGAATCGATAACCACCTTTTAGAGTAGTTCCACCTTTGATGGTGAATAACCATTCTCTTTTGTTAAGAAGGTTGTTGAGATCTCCCTTCTAAATTATTAGAAGATATCTTAGGAGTCAGTTACTTATTTAGATAAGTAGGGCTAGACCTATGTCGCCGTGTCTGACCTCTATGAGGTCGAGTATGTATTGACTGGATCACATCACTTTGTAACTTTTTTCCCTTTTTGTGGGGGTAGTTAGCCCCTTTATCTAGGGGTTGTTAAGGTCCCATATTTAAATATATAAGCATATTCATAGGTGCATTTAAGATTCTGCGTACGAAGTCCGATAGATAAGGTCTAGTGCATAGGTGGAGTGAATTTGAACTCTAAATACAAGTCGGGTATAACTGCCAAAGTAGATTTGGTCTCTTTATCTTTGTAGATTGTTGATTGAATTTTTAATCATTTCGGGCTTGTCTCTCATAATGGGCCAGTCCATGAACAGTGCCCCTACTCGAGGTCGAGCTTCATGAAGTTGAACTCGAGCATTTAGTCAAGTCATTCTTGAATCTTACTATTTGTTGCTATGTAATTTTTACAAGTTATTTTGGACTCTCTTCCAACTCGTTTGGCTGAGCTGTTCTAGAAGGTCGAATAACTTGTTTTACGCTTGCTGTGTCAACCTAGTGAGGTCGGACACTTATGCCTTGGCTTGAGGAGGCATTCTTACAAATCACCCTCCTTTTTCAATTAGTTTTAAACAAATTATTGTGAGGTCGGTTTACATTCTCTTCGTGTTGATGTTTGATTATGATCACGCCGTCCATAAGAGGTCGGTCATGTCTTAATTCAAGTTATTTTTGCGATTCGTTTTAGGTTTGCCCCTTGCCAGCTTGTTTTAGTACAAGTGGCTTAATGAGGTAGGATCAGATATGCATTTATAACTTCTTACACCAATTTGGACCTTTTTGATTTATCTTGTCGACCATTGAGGTTGGACAATGATTTTTGCGTTTTGTCGAGCTTAAATTGGTGTGTTAAGTGAAGGGATTATACGTTTATTCCCTCCCCTTTCTAATTTTTACAAAGTTGTCATCCTTGTATATGATACAGCTTGTTTTACCCGAGCTGTTTTGATTTATGTTTTGATTTTATTTAAAACACTTTTACCGTCCTTCCATTTCTTTCTAACTCGTTTCTGTACGAGTCATTTGGAGGATTGTTCTTGTTGTCATTTTTGCTTTTACCCTCTTTAGGGCTTTATCAGTTTTTTTTGACACTTGATTTAACTTGCATAATTCTAACTTATCATTTTCGACTGTCTCCTAACTCATTTTTTGTATGATTTTGCAGGTCATAGGATTAATTTTATGATTTTGATTTCACTCTGATTCGTTTATACAATCCATCCTTGAACTCGGACCTCATCACTTCAAGTCGGAAAAAATGTGCATCAGGGAGTAAAGTGCGCTTTCTAGCTGTAGTATCTCTTTTGTTGTAGACATGGTATGATCTAGGTAGATCATTTTCAAGTAAGTCGGATATGTTGTAATAGTTCTTTCCCAAGTCTTAAGTGACTTTGTTGGGATCTTTTCATTTTGTTGTTGGCTTTTATTCATCCGATTTTGGCCCGATGTCATTTCGAATCAGGACGAGGTCGCCAGTTGAGAAACTTCTTCGTATGACCTTCTTATGGCCATTTTTGCTTGGAATCTGGTTCTTGAATTCGTACCTCAGGAAAGAGGTCGGACTTTTATTTGTAAGTTCTAAGCTTATCCGAACTTATTGTAACGTCTGACCCTTAAAAGAGGTCAGATTTTTCTTTGTAAGCTCTACAAGAGGTCAAAATTTTCTTTTGGATTTCTTTATTTGTCCCAGTTGGGGTTATTGATTCAATGTCGTAGGAGGGTAGATAAGATGATTCCCATTTGTGGAGTTGTCCGATGTGTCTATGGTTTCAGCCTGAGCTCTAACGTGTTGACTTCTTTGCTTTCGGGGTTGCTAAGCTGAAAATTTTATTATAGAATTTATGTCATTACTGTAAGGTATGTCACTTGTCTTGGTACTTGAAGAAATGGTCTGAGCAAGTCTAAACCTCATTTTGCAAAGGGCCATGGTGGAGTGATGCTGATGAATTTCTTCTAGAAGTGCCACGTGAGAATTTTCATGTAATTGACAGGGCAGGAACCTATTCTCGAAGTCGGTCGCATCTTTTTTTGTAAAGTCGGCCAATAAAAGTCGGCTCGTAGCATCTTCTTTGTCAGTGACCCTGTCCCAGATGATTTTCATAGATGCCACTGTGGATTTCATCTAAGACCCCTTCAGGTTTAAAGTTGGGACATACTTCAATATTTTTCATTATGCTTCCGTACCTATACCGCATTGGCTAACCATAAGGAATCTAAACCTAGCTTCGAGGAGTGCTTGGACCAGTTTTCCCATGACGTATGCTCTTTCAAGGCTGAGCTTTTGTCACCTCTATTGCACTAGTCAGGCATCTGGATATATGGCTAGCTTGTGGTTCATGAGGTCGGGATGAATGCTTGGCATATCAGAAGAGTTTCAAGCAAAGAGGTTGGAATTTTCTTTGTAAGCTTGGAGGTTCTCAACCTCATTATAGAGTCTGACCTTGAAAAGGGATCAGACTTTTCTTTGTGAGCTCTGAAAGAGGTCGGATTTTTTCTTATTATTTTAGATATGAATTTATTGATTTTTAATTAGATTTTAATGTTTGAAGCCTATTTGGATGCGAATTTGAGGCGCATTGTGGTTTTATTTATTTCAGAAAAAATTCGAGTGAGTTTGGCAGAGTTCGTGCAGAAGAAAAAGAAAAAAATTTGATGCTGCCAAGATGGCGCTAAACGCCGCTACTGGGCGTTTGGCGCCAGGTGTCTCGTATCGTGTGCAAGCCTTCTGTTGGGTTGGCGCTAAATGCCACGACCTGGCGTTTAACGCTAGGTACTTCGTAAAACGTGCTAGAGTCACATGCTAGTGGTGCTAAACGCCGAGCCTGGCGTTTAGTGCCAAGCGGTCAGACACGTCCATAATTCTCCTTTGCCTCAGCGGCGCTAAACGCCGAGCCTGGCGTTTAGCACCAGTAGCACGCATTTGGATTCACACGAAGGTCTTCGTTAGTAGATTTTGTTAATAATTAATTATTTATTTTATTTTCATTATTAGTTAAAACAAAATACAATCTTTTGTGCTTTTAGTAGTTATTATTTTATTTTATTTTCAAATCAGTTATGTTAGATATAAAAGGGAAAAAGATTCAGCACTTCGAGCTCTCTTCTCCTCTCTCTTCCTTATTCCGTACTTTACACACTTTTGGAACCCTAGTTTTCTCTAGACCAAGAGCAACTAAACCTCTTCTGTTAAGGTTAGGAGCTATGTTTATTTTGATGGAATAACACTGTTGTCATTCTACTTTGATTAATGTATTGATTTAAATTCAATGATTACTTTCGTTCTTTATCCTAGGAATTAGAGTATATTGGAAGATAACTTTTTTTCTATTTGAATTCTTGTTGAATCTTGGAAAAGTTAACTCACTTGAATAACATCTTGAAAGTAATTTCTCATAACTCTCTAATTGCTTGGACTTAATGTAGTACGTGATATATAATCACCTTATCTTTGAGTAATTAAGCTTTGTGTGGCTAATAAGCTAGAATTGGATTTAAACCTTTAATCTAAATTCAGTGACCAAGGAATTGGTGGTTGATTATGTTAGAGAAGATTAAATTACTAAGGAATTAGGATTTAATCAATTAAGGCTTGCCATGAATTGAATTTTGCATGATTAAAGGAGTTGGTAGGAATTGCTTAGCCAAAAAGATAAATATCTCTGAAACCTGTACTGTTTTCCCATATAATCTTCACAACCCGTTTACTGTTTGCTCTCTTAATTTCTCTTAGTATTGTTTAATGCATTTGAACCCAAAACACCTCCTTTGTGCTTGTCTGACTAAGTAAATTATTCAATTATTATTGCTTGGTCCATCAATCCTCGTGGGATCGACTATCACTCACCTGAGGTATTACTTGGTACGACCCGATGCACTTGCCGGTTCAGTTGTGGTATTCTAAAATCTGCGACCAAATTTTTGGCGTCGTTGCCGGGGATTGACTGTGATTGACAACTACCTGTTGTTTGATTTCTTAGATTAGGCGTATTTGCTTTAATTTTATTTAATTTTATTTCTTTTTATTTTTTCCAAATTTAGTTTGCAATTGTTTAAAATTTTTCCTTTAAGTTTTGAAATTAAGTTTGGTGTCCCTTTAGTTTCTTTATTTTATTTTTGTTCTATTTATTTTCCTTCATTATTTTTGAAAAATTTTAGTTTATTTTCCTTATTAATTTAAAAAATTTTAGTGCTATTTATTTATTTTATTTTGTTTTATTTCTTTTACTCAAGTTACCTCACCGGAAATTCTCTTCACTCTGACGTAGAGATTCCCACTTTTTCTTGTTTTCTTTTTGTTTATGCAAAGGAACAGGAATACAAAGAACCTCTTCTGAAATTTGATCTTAAGATTGAAAGGACTTTAAGAAGGCATTTATAGCAAGTTAGAGCTTACAAAGCTGCTGAGAATCTCAAGGATAATTTCGAGAAGGAATCTGAAGAAGTTACTATGGATCTAAACAACAACAATAATGTTGTTAATCCTAATGTTCTCAATGCTCCTAATATGCCTGAGCAACCAAGAAGGATACTTGCCTCATACACTGCTCCTAGCCCTACCTTCTATGGCAATAGTCTTGTTGTACCTCCTATGATTGTTAATAATTTTGAGTTGAAGCCTCAGCTCATTGCTTTGGTGCAACAAAATTGTCAGTTTCATGAACTCTCGCACGAAGACCCAAACTTATTCATCTCTAATTTTCTACAAATCTGTGATACCGTGAAGACCAATGGAGTTCATCCTGATGTCTATAGGTTGAAGCTCTTTCCATTTGCTGTACGGGACAGAGCCAAGTAGTGGCTTGACACACAACCCAAGGAGAGCTTGGATACATGGGACAAGTTGGTCCATAGAGTTTTGACCAAATTCTTTCCACCTTAGAAGCTGACTAAGCTGAGGACTGATGTTCAGACTTTCAGGCAGAAAGAGGGTGAATATCTTTATGAAGCTTGGGAGAGATACAAGTTGATGCTCAGAAAATGTCCTCCTGATATGTTTTCAGACTGGATCCAGTTACAGATTTTCTATGATGGAGTTACAAGGCCACCAAAATGTCTTTAGATAATTCTACAGGCGGATTTCTTCACATGAAAAAGACTCCTGAGGAAGCTCTTGATTTGATTGAGATGGTTGCTAACAACCAATCTCTGTATTCTTCTGAAAGGATCTCTGTATTCTTTTGACACAATTCTTTCTCAGAACAAGGTCATATCTCAATAGATTAGTGCTATTACTCAACACTTGAGTGGATTTCAAGTCTCAACCATCAATACACAAGATACTTCCTATGACACAAGTGGTGGCTTCCCTCAAGGTGAGAGTTATGATTATGGTCAATTTTCTCCTGAACAGGTTAATTACATGGGCAACTCCTCTAGACCCCCCAATAATGATCCATTCTCAAAGTTTTATAATTCGGAGTGGAGAAATCACCCAAATTTTGGTTGGGAGAATCAACCACAGAGGTAGTTTTAATCAGAACAACTTCAATAATCGTCAGTTTCAGCCATCTCAACCACAGCAAGCACCTTTTCATTCTCAGAAATCATCTGACTTGGAATCTATAGTTGCAAAACTCTCCAAGAGCACTGATAGTTTTATGTAGGAAACCAGAGCTTCACTCAGAAACTTACAGATTTAAGTGGGTCAGTTGAGTAAGCAAGCACCTGAGAGGTCTCCTAATACCTTCCCCAGTGATACAGTGCCTAATCCAAGGAAATAGTGCAAGACCATACATTTGAGAAGTGGTAAGGTAACCGGTTTAGAAGCAAAAGTAAGTGAGGAGTCGGTTGAAAAGGAAGCTCTGGAGGAGGCTAAGAGCCAAGAAGAACATGCCCCTCTAAGATATCCAGAAAACCCCTTTCCGATTGATCTTGAGCAATACTTGGCGTTGGCTAAAGCACCTGAATACAAGCCCAAGATTCTATTTCCTCAGAGGCTTCAGAAAGCTTCCAAAGACAAGTAGTTTTCCATATTTTTAGAGGTTTTCAAGAAACTTTAGATCAACATTCCTTTTGCAGAGGCCCGTGAACAAATGCCTCTTTATGCTAACTTTATGAAGGAATTGTTGACCGACAAGAGGAATTGGAAGGAGAGTGAAACCATGGGGCTAACAAAGGAATATAGTGCTATTATTCAAAAGGATCTTCTTGAGAAGATGCAAGATCCAGGGAGATTTTTTATTCCTTGCACCATTGGTGATATCACTATTCAGAGGGAACTATGTGATCTTGGAGCTAGCATCAACCTCATGCCACTTTTCTTGATGAAAAAGCTCCAAATTGATGAGGTAAAACCCACTCGTATTTCTCTTCAACTTGCTAACCATTCAATTAAGTTTCCTTTGGAAGTTGTTGAGAATTTACTTGTGAAAGTAGGACCATTTATTTTTCCTGCTGATTTTGTAATACTGGATATAGAAGAGGACAAGAATGCCTCATTTTTTTGGAAAGACCCTTTTTAGCTACAGGAAGAGCCCTTATTGACGTGCAAAAGGGTGAATTGACTCTAAGGGTTAATGAAGAAGAGGTTGTCCTTAATGTGCTTGAGGCTCTACAACATCCTAGTGATTCTGAGGGATGTATGAGAGTTGATTCTATTGAGCCACTAATTCAAGAGGTTTTTTAAGCTGAAGAGCTTGATGGTGTCTTGGAACCCTCTCTAAAGGATGATTTGCTTGATATTGATAATTCATCACCTCAAGAGAGGGAACCACACGGCACTAGCAAAGAGGAAGGGCCTTCAAAGGTTGAGTTAAAGCCCTTGTCTCTCTCTTTGAAGTATGTATTCCTATGTGAGCATGATTCTTATCCAGTGATTATTAGCTCCTCTCTGAGGCATGAGGAAGAGGAATCATTGCTACAAGTGCTCAAGAGTCATAAAATAGCTCATAGGTAGACCATTAATGACTTAAAAGGGGATTAGTCCGGCTAAGTGTATGCACAAGATCTTACTTGAGGAAGATGCTAAACCGGTAATGCAACCACAAAAGCGGCTCAATCTGACCATGAAAGAAGTGGTCCAAAAAGAGGTTATGAAGCTTTGGGAAGCTAGGATAATTTACCCAATTTCTGACAGTCTGTGGTGAGTCTTGTGCAAGTGGTTCCCAAGAAAGGAGGGGTGACAGTGGTCAAGAATGAGAAGAATGAGCTTATTCCCACAAGAACTGTCATGGGGTGGCGCATGCCTATTGATTACAGGAGGCTCAACAGTGCAACAAGGAAGGATCACTTTCCCTTGTCTTTCATTGATTAGATACTTAAGAGGTTAGCCAGACATGCTTTTTACTGTTTTCTAGATGGTTATTCTGGCTATAATAAGATTGCAGTAGACCCTCAAGATCAAGAGAAGATGGCGTTCACATGCCCCTTTGGTGTATTTGCTTACCGGAGGATGCCGTTTGGACTGTGTAATACCCAAGTAATTTTTCAGATGTGCATGCTTTCCATATTTTCTGACATGGTTGAAAAGTTTATTGAGGAATTTTTATAGATGATTTTTCTGTATTTGATAATTCTTTTGATTCTTGCATGAGACACCTTTCCTAAGTCTTGAAGCGGTGCCAAGAAATAAACCTTGTTTTGAATTGGAAAAAAGATCATTTTATGGTAATTGAAGGTATTGTTCTTGGGAACCGGATTTCAAGTAAAAGAATTGAGGTTGATAAAGCTAAGGTGGAGGTAATTGAAAAATTACCACCACCCACTAGTATAAAGGCAATCCAGAGTTTCTTGGGAGATGCAAGATTTTATAGGAGATTTATAAAGGATTTTTCTAAAATTGCTAAGCCTTTAAGCAACCTTTTGGTTGCAGACATTCCTTTTTGTTTTGATGATGATTGTTTGCATGCTTTTGAGGCTCTGAAAGCTAGGCTTGTCTCTGCTCCCATCATAGCTCCTCCTAACTGGAATTTACTGTTTGAATTGATGTGTGATTCTAGTGATCATGCCATAGGAGTTGTCTTAGGACAGAGACAAGACAAGCTTATGTACGTCATTTACTATGCTAGCCGTGTGCTAAATGACGCGCAAAAGAATTACACAACTACAGAAAAAGAATTATTAGCTGTAGTTTATGCTTTTGATAAGTTTCGGTCCAATTTGATTGATTCTAAGGTTATTATTTTTACTAACCATACTACTCTGAAGTACCTTCTAACCAAACAGGATGCTAAGCCAAGGTTGATTAGGTGGGTGCTCCTTCTTCAGGAGTTTGATATTGAGAATAGAGACAGGAAAGAGTCAGAGAATCAAGTAGCTGACCATCTTTTAGCCTGAGGAGGGAATGCAACAACCCACTCCTGTGACTGAAATCTTCCCGGATAAGCAACTCTTTGTGATTCAGAGGGCCCCGTGGTTTGCAGATATTGGAAACTACAATGCCATGAGGTTCATCCCCAAGGAGTACACTAAACAATAAGTTAAAAGCTTTTAAATGATGCCAAGTAATTCTTGTGGGAGGAACCTTATCTTTTCAAGAGATGTTCAGATGGTATTATCCGGCGTTGTGTCTCGGATGAGGAAACACAGTAGATTCTCGGACATTGTCATGGTTTCGAGTATGGTGGCCACTTCGGTGGTGAGAGGACGGATACTAAAGTCCTCCAGAGCGGTTTTTATTGGTCGAATCTCTTTAGAGATGCTCAACATTTTGTGAGGAACTGTGACAAGTGCCAGAGAGTGGGAAATATTCCCCACAACCATGAGCTGCCACAACAAGGAATAATAAAGAATGAATTATTTGATGTGTGGGTATTGACTTCATGGGACCTTTCCCATCCTCATACTCAAACATTTATATTTTGGTTGTAGTTGATTATGTGTCCATGTGGGTGCAAGCAGTGGATTTATCCACTAATGATGCCATAGTGGTGTTAAACTTTCTTCAGAGATATATTTTCAGCCGGTTTGGTGTCCCAAGGACACTAACTAGTGATGGAGGAAGCCACTTCTGCAAAACATAGTTGGACTCACTTCTTCAGAGGTATGGAGTCCGTCATAAAGTAGCAACCCCTTATCACCCTCAGACAAGTGGACAGGTTGAGGTCTCTAATGGAGAACTCAAGAGGAATCTGGAAAAGACCGTTAGCACTTTAAGGAAGGATTGGGCCAGGAAGCTTGATAATGCTCTCTGGGCATATCGGACGGCATTCAAGACTCCTATTGGTATGTCCCCATATCAGTTGGTCTATGGTAAAGCCTGTCACTTGTGGAGTTGGAGCACAGAGCATATTGGGAAACAAAGTTCCTGAACTTTGATGCGAAAGCTGTAGGAGAAAAGAGGCTCTTTCAACTGAATGAGCTTGATGAATTTAGAAATTTAGCTAATGTGAATGACAAGCTTTATAAAGAGAAGACAAAGGTGTGGCATGACAAGAAAATAGCCACAAGAACATTTGAGCTAGGCCAGAAAGTCTTATTATTCAACTTAAGGCTCAAGCTCTTTCCCGGTAAGCTGAAGTTCCGGTGGTCAGGACCTTTTATGGTAACCAGAGCGTCGCCGTATGGTCATGTGGAACTTCAGGAAGAAAACTTTGATGGGAGGTTCACTGTCAATGGCCAAAGGCTGAAGCACTATCTTGGAGGCGAGGTTGATCGTCAGACGTTCGCTCATCTGCTAACTTAACAGAGTTGACCGTCATGCTAGTGACGTTAAAGAAGCACTTGTTGGGAGGCAACCCAACTATCCGTATCCTTAATTTTAAAGTTCTTTTTATTTTTTATTTTATTTATTTGATTATAGTTTTCTATCGTTTTCCTACTTTTTGTGTGTATTTTAGTCGTGCAAAGTGCTGAAAACTGGAACAGGTGGAATCAGAAGGGAAAACAGCACACTCTGGGGAAATTTTGCTTCGGGTGCCCCAGTGCTAAACGCTGGACCTGGTGTTTGGAGCCAGGAGGCACAAATTTTGAGGGGAGATTACTGAAGGTGTGGCACTAAATTTCCCAACTTGGCATTTAGCGTCTGATGGCACGTAATTCGAGGCCAACCCTGGTAACCATGGCGCTAAACGCGAACTTGGGCGTTTAGTGCCACAAGCGTCATCAATTGTGAATTGTTTTCTGCCTCCTTGGCGCTAAATGCGGACCTGGGCATTTAGCGCCAAGGCCTTTGATGCGGGTAGAAATTGGTGAATTAAAAATTATTAGAATATATACGTTGCAAGTATAGTTCTTAACTCGCCAGAAATCCACCGCTCAATTTAGAAAGGTGTCACAGAAAATTGAAATTTAAAATACTGGGAGTATGAATCCCAGGTCGTCTCCCAACGAGTTGCAGGAAATGGAGCTATTTTATTAATCAGATGTTTTCGAAAAAGTTTGAGTTGAGTAAACAGGAAATTAAATTGATGAAATTGAATAATGTAAATAAAAGCCTTGACTGGGAGTTGATTACATGGAAGCCCTATTCTTGGTGGAATACTCTAAGATTAATTGACAATTGAGAATTATTTCGTTTAGTTATCCTTTACTAAGTAAGGGAAGGTAAAACAAGTTGGAATGCTGTTCTATCCACAAGTCCCAATCCACTCTGGGGAGGATTGGTGTCAGGAATTAGAGAGCAAACCAACAATAACCCAATTACAATCTTTCTCTTGAACCTTCCAACTCAAGGGTTCCTTTCAATCAACTCCCCATCAAGTTAGGGAACTACTCACTCATTGTAAAGGTAAAATTCATAGCATATGAAAAGGAATTAAAGAAAGACATTGTAAATAAAAATTAAAATAGTCAATTAAAAATAAAAGTGATCCTTGTATTAAATAATCCTAAGAATATTCCAATGGTAAAATTAAACAAAGCAGAGAACATGGAAGAGTAAACCAAGTAAAGAAAACGAACTAGAATGACGAAGTCTTGATGAGGTAATAACTCTTCTCAGTATTCCAATGCAAAGAGCAATCGCAAATTAAATCCTAAGAACTATGAATGTCTAGAGAGAAAACCTAGAGGAGGAGTAAAAACTAGATCTAAAATTAAAACTTGTGTAGAATGAATGTTTCCTTTTGGTTTCTGCATGTTCTCTGGCTCTAGTCTGCTGTTCTGGGCCGAAAACTGGGTCAAAATAGGGTCCAAAATTGCCCCCAGCGAATCCTGCAGATTATGCAGATCGCGCATGTCATGCGATCGCGTCATCCATGCGGACGCGTCATTCGCGCTTTTCCTCGCCACAAGTTCGCGTCGTCCACGCCTCCGCATCGCTCGTGCTTTTCCAGTCCGCGCGGTCGCGTGAGCCATGCTGCCGCATCACTGCGATTTCTCCTCTTTCGCGCGGTTGCATGAGCCATGCGGCCACGTCACTTCTCGCTGGTTATCTCCTCAATTTCTTGTGTTCCTTCCATTTTTGCTAGCTTCCTTTCCAATCTCTAACTCATTCATGCCCTATAAAGCCTGAAACGCTTAACACACAGATCACGACATCGAATGGAATAAAGGAGAATTAAAAATGCATAATTAAAAGTCTCTAGGAAGCAGTTTTCAATCATGTAATAATTTTAGGAAGGAAATATAAATGCATGCTAAATTAATGAATAAGTGGGTAAGGATCATGATAAAACCACACAATTAAACACAATATAAACCATAAAATAGTGGTTTATCAACCTCTCCACACTTAAACATTAGCATGTCCTCATGCTTAATTGAAGGAGATAAAGTAAATAAGTATGAACATGTAGAAACTCATGCAATGCAATGCAATCCTATATATATATATATGAATGCACTATATGATTCTTGTCCACTTGATCAAAAGTAAATAAGCTCTTCAAAACAATTACAAATCAAACTCCACTAATTCTATCATCATACAGTAAGACAGATAAAAGTGCAAGAAGATAGCTCATGAAAGCAGGGAACATGGAAATTCAAGCATTGAATCCTCACTGATGATATATGTATGCTCTAACCTCTCTAGTGTATAGGGTAATCACTCTATCCTTCTCTAATCATGCTCTCTAACTTTTGTTCTTCTCCTAACCAATCAACAACAGTTAATATACCAATGCAAACATCATGAAGTCTTTTCAAGGTTGTAATGGGGCCAAGGTAGGTAGGGATACATGTATGGTCAAGTGAGCTTATAATTGAATCTTTAATTAACCCAAGCTTCAACCCAACCTATATAACTTGCATAACCTTAGAATTCATACCTAGCTACCCAGAATTCCCTTTTTACATTCCATACTCATGTATCAACTTTTTATTTTAATTTTTATCATATGTGCATTGATCTTTGAATTCTCAATTCAGTATTGGGGTAATTTTGTCCCCTTATTTATTTATTTATTAAATTTTTTTTAATAGAGGCAAAAATAAACATAGCTTATCAATGCACATAGATTTTTAATTCTTATAGTTTCACATGAGTAGGTATCCAAATTCCCATTAAATTATCATGACACATTCCCTTAATAACTTTATTCCCACAATTTTCCATACTTAACTAGCACACACAATTCTATCTTAAGCTAACCAAAGATTCAATTTGGGATATACAATTGTTTTTCCGCTTAAGGCTAGTAATGTGGTAAAATATAGAACAAATGGGATTTAAAGGCTCAAAGTGGTTAACAAAGGTAATTGAAAAGGTAGGCTTAATTTGGATGAGTGAATTTAAACAAATAATGGCCTCAATCATGTGCAAGCATATAAATATAATAAATATTGGACATATAAGATAAAACAAAATATAGATTATAATCATAGAGAAGTAAACACACAAGAATAAAATAATTATGGTTAAATAATGTAACCATGCATAAAGGCTCAAATCTTCACAGGTTGTGTGTTCTTTAGCTCAAACATCATGTTCCAAATACAACTTCAAGCAATTTTATCATAAAAATGTGAAAAATTAGTAAAATTTTGTTCCAAAGATAGAGTCTTAGAAGAAACTTATTGTCTTTTCAATCAAGTAGAGCATGCATGCAACTAACCTATTACTATGAAATTTATCCTATTCTATAAAAGAAAGAAAAACTAACTAAAATATCCTAATTTATTAGTGCTAGGGAAGAGAAATTACCTCCGGAAGTCAGGTACTGACCGACCTTCCCACACTTAAGACTTTGCACCGTCCTTGGTACCATCTGTTAGGAACAGGGGTGGGCTGGTTGCAGTATCTCCACAGTTGGGACCATCATGGCTCCCTGTGCTGGTAAAAGAAGTGGAGTCCGGGGTGTCTGAGTCCTTGAAGTGTCCCTTGAGTAGCTTCTTGAGGTGTTTGAATCGGCACTCATTACGGCGCTCTCTTAACTTCGCTTTCTGTTCTTGCCGATCCAATCTTTTGATTATCTGCTAGAGCAGTTCATCTGTTATAGGTGCTTGTGGTGTTGAAGAAGGGATATCTTCAACCGGTGCAGTAGGAAGGCTTGTAGTGGCTGCTGGAAGTCTGAGGTACTTCCCATTAGGGACATACTGATCATCCCGTGGAAGAATGGTATCCGTAGATCCAACGGCTGCCAGGTAGTACGATAACTCTGAGAACAACTTCCCAGTCAAATTGGTACATCTGGCGCTTGAGTGCGGCTTCTTGAAAGGCGTCCAATCCTTCTGGAATAGGGGGAAGACTCAAAGCTTGTTGAATAGCCTCTTCTGTAATGGGGACTTGCTTCTGACGGACAAAGACAGACTGCAGGGTAGGCAGGTAGAAGTTAGAGTAGAACTCGACTACCCAAGAAAGATTGACCTGCTTCTGTTGTCTCTGTAGGAAACCTCATTGTCTTCGTTCAATTTGCGGCTCAACAAAAGTAGCAATATTGGGCGGGAGGATAAGAAGGTGTTCGTTGTTGTAACTCCTTTCAGCTAGAATAGGGAACATCTGCTCACAGTAGCGATTTGGAAATCGCGCAGTGTCCTTTGCTGGAAAGGCTTTCTCTTTTTCATCAACCTTGATGATCCTCTTAACTCTTTTTGTTGAGGGCTTGACTGCAGTTGAAGAAGGCTATACCACTAGTGCTCTTTTAGTTCCTCTTCTTGCTGGTGATTTGGGAGTAGCTTTCTCTTTTTCTTTCTTGGTGGCCATCCTGAAAAAGGAAAGAGAAAGTAAATTAAATTCAAAGAGATATATAGCAAGAAAGAGAACGGAAAAGGTGGTGATGGATGCACATTAGGAGGTAACTGACATTAACATATGCTCATGAGTACATGTGAAAAGTCATCAAAGGAAAATAGCTAGTGCATATAATGACAAGTGAATGCAAGGTGTTTATTGGCATGCCGGAAAAGGGCATGAGTAGCATAGACGAAGCATTACTTTGTAACAAACCATCACGTTTGTATTGACAATTAAATTCAATTAATATAATAGTAAAGGGAATTTGTAAAAAGCAAGCATTGAATATTAGAATAACATAGAGAAGTGCATAATGCCATATGGGCTTTTTCACAAACACATAGCATGCAAGGTAAATAAAGTATAGAAAGTATTAAAGTGAACATGCAAGCAACCCTTTAAAGAAAATAATATATAATTGTCAAACAAATTGCAACAATCCACAAGCATATAAGGAAGAATAATGACTCAAATAAAATTCTAACACCATGTAAAAAGGAAAGAAGAAGAAAGAAAATATGAATAATGAAAAGAAAAAGAAAAGAAAAGAAAATAACATATAAAATAAGAAGAATGATAGAAAAGAAAAGGGTGAAGAAGAAAATAAAACCTTGTTAATGGAGGTGAGGGAGAGAGAGTGAAAGGTGAGATAGAAGGAAGAAGGGAGGAGGAAGAAATAAGGAGGGAAAAGAGAAAATAGGATTTGGAGAGAAAAAGATATGATATTTGGCAAAATTAGGAAAAATGTGCGCCACAAGCGACGCGATCGCATGGGGCACGCGGTTGCGCGACTTGCGCTTAAGGTGATTGACGCGGTCGCGTCGGTCACGCGGTCGCGTGACCCTAGTTTGTGCTAGTGGCGCGAGGGTTGCCTCGCACTCGCACAACTCTCTATTCAAAATCATTAAATGCCAAATTTTAGGTGACGCGATCGCATGGGGCATGCGATCGCGTGAGTGGGCAGTTTATGGGGTACGACGCGGTCGCGTGGAGTACGCGGTCGCATGAGGGGGACTGCGCGTCCAGCACCACTCTAGCACAACTTTCAACTGTGCGCCCTTTTTACGTCGAAAAATCAGGGCACGCGGTCGCGTGGGGCACGTGGTCACGTGAAAGGTCATTATGCCCATACGACGCGGACGCGTCGGTGATGCGATCGCGTGGGCTGATTTGTGCCATTGGCACGCCTCCAGCCACGCTCCAGCATGACTCTCTGTTCGTTTTTATTTTTCTGCCCTCTCCTTGCGACGCGGACGCGTCGCTGATGCGGTCGCGTCGCGTGGCATATTCCTCTCTCTCTCTCTCTTCTTTTTTTTTAAATAAAAGTATGTAAATGCAGATGCACGAAATCTACTAATAAAGAGAAGAGTTATTAGATAATAAAACTAAAATTAGAGAAAAGAATGATCATACCATGGTGGGTTGTCTCTCACCTAGCACTTTGCTCTAACGTCCGTAAGTTGGACGCTCCACTAGCTCAGTCTTTGGCTATGTGGGGATCTTCCAAGAGGAAGATCTCGAGTTCCTTGTCTTTCTTCCGCTTTTCGCCATGGTACAGATTTAAACGATGTCCATTAACTTTGATAAGCTCCGAGCTCGAAGGATGGCTAAGGTGATAAACTCCGTACGGTTCGGCCTTCTCTACTCTGTATGGACCTTCCCATCTTGATCTCAACTTGCCTGGCATGAGCCTCAGTCGAGATTTGTAAAGGAGGACTGAGTCCCCAGGTTGGAACTCTTTCCTCTTGATGTTCTGGTCATGTACAACCTTCATCTTCTCCTTGTGTAATCTTGAGTTCTCATAAGCTTCTAGGCAAAGGCTCTCCTGTTCTTGTAGTTGCAACTTCCTTTCGGCTCCGGCTTTCTCAATTCCCATATTGCACTCCTTGACTGCCCAAAAGGCTTTGTGCTCTATTTCAACTGGGAGATGGCAAGCTTTTCCATAAACTAAGCGGAAAGGACTCATCCCAATAGGTGTTTTGTAAGCTGTTCTGTATGCCCAGAGTGCATCTTGTAGCCTGGTGCTCCAGTCTTTTCTATGAGGCTTTACTATCTACTGCAAGATACGCTTTATCTCTCTATTTGACACCTCGGCTTGCCCATTGGTCTGAGGATGGTATGCTGTCGCAACCTTATGAATTATCCCATGCTTCTTCATTAGTCCTGTTAGTCTCCTGTTACAAAAATGGGTGCCTTGATCGCTCACGATTGCTCATGGTGATCCAAAGCGACAGATAATATGGTTTCTCACAAAGGAAACAACAGTGTTGGCATCAAACGTAATCCACCCATTTGGAAACGTAATCCACAGCTAACAATATATAAAAATAACCATTAGAATTTGGAAATGGACCCATGAAGTCAATGCCCCAAACATAAAAAATTTCATAGAAAAGCATATATTGTTGAGGCATCTCATCCCTCTTGGATATATTACCAAATTTTTGGCATGGGAGGCAAGATTTACAAAATTCAGCAGCGTCTCTAAAAAGAGTAGGCCACCAGAATCCACAGTCTAAGATTTTTCTAGAAGTTCTTTGAGGGCCAAAATGTCCTCCACTCTCAGATGAGTGACAGGCCTCTAAGATAGACTGGAATTCTGATTGAGGCACACACCGTCTAATTACCTGATCAGCGCCACATCTCCATAAATATGGGTCATCCCATATATAATATTTAGACTCGCTTTTCAGCTTGTCTCTTTGATGCTTAGAAAAGTTTGGAGGAAATGTGCGGCTAACTAGATAATTAGCTACAGATACATACCAAGGAGATACCTCAGATACTGCTTGCAGGTTATCAAATGGAAAATTATCATCTGTAGGAGCAGAATCATCCTTAATGTGCTCAAGGCGACTCAAGTGGTCTGCCACTAAATTCTGGTTACCACTCCTATCCTTTATTTCTAAATCAAATTCTTGTAATAGTAGTATCCAACGTATAAACCTTGGTTTGGACTCCTTTTTAGACAATAGATACTTTAAAGCTGCATGGTTCGAATACACTACTACTCTAGTACCAAGTAAATAAGCTCGGAATTTATCCAGAGCAAAAACATTAGCAAGAAGCTCTTTCTCAGTAGTAGTATAATTGGACTGGGCAGCGTCTAAAGTCTTAGACGCATAAGCAATAACAAAAGGATCCTTACCTTCGCGCTGAGCCAGTGCTGCTCCTACTGCATGGTTGGAAGCATCGCACATGATTTCAAACGGCTAGCTCCAGTCTGGTCCTCTCACAATTAGAGCTTGAGTCAGGGCAGCCTTCAGCTTATCAAATGCTTGTTTGCAATCCTCACTGAACTCGAACTCAATATCCTTCTGCAGTAATCTGGATAAGGGAAGTGCTACCTTATTGAAATTCTTTATGAATCTCTTGTAAAAACCTGCATGGCCAAGGAACGAACGGACTTCCCTCACAGAGGAGGGGTAAGGTAAACTAGAAATAACATTCACCTTTGCTGGGTCTACAGAAATGCCAGTATTAGATACCACATGTCCTAATACAATCCCTTGTTTTACCATAAAATGACATTTTTCAAAATTTAATACAAGGTTTGTATTAACACATCTATCTAATACTCTAGATAATCCATCTAAGCAAAGGCTAAAAGAATCACCATAAACGCTAAAATCATCCATAAAAACCTCCATATAGTCCTCAATAAGATCAGAGAAAAGACTCATCATACACCTTTGGAAAGTAGCTGGTGCATTGCACAAGCCAAAGGGCATTCTCTTGTAAGCATAAGTCCCAAAAGGACATGTAAAAGTGGTCTTTTCCTGATCCTCAGGAGCTATATGAATCTGGAAATAACCTGTGTAACCATCTAAAAAGCAATAATGTGATTTACCTGACAGGCGATCCAGCATTTGATCAATAAATAGAAGTGGGTAGTGATCCTTACGGGTGGCTTGGTTGAGACGCCTGTAATCAATGCAGACTCTCCAAGCGTTCTGAACTCTAGTTGCTATGAGCTCTCCATGCTCATTCTTCACTGTAGTGACTCCAGACTTCTTGGGCACCATTTGTACTGGGCTAACCCATTCACTGTCTGAAATGGGATAGATGATACCTGCCTCCAATAGTCTGGTCACTTCCTTTTTGACAACTTCCAAGATAGTGGGATTCAATCTTCTTTGGGGTTGACGGACAGGTCTTGCTCCCTCTTCTAAAAATATTCTGTGCTCACATACTTGAGGGTTGATGCCTACTATGTCTGCCAAACTCCACCCAATTGCCTTCTTGTGCCTCCTTAGTACATCAAGTAACTGCTCTTCTTGTTGAGAAGTGAGTTCCCTTGCAATGATAACTGGAAACTTCTGCTCATCATCAAGATAAGCATATTTGAGGTGTGGAGGAAGAGGTTTTAATTCCAACTTCTGATCATGGGCAGGCTCTGGATTTTTTGGAACTTGTGAAAATGCCGAAGTGCCCTCGTTGTCAATCAAGAGGATCCCTACACTTGGACCTTGTCTAGTGTGCCTCTCTTATAATTCTTCCTTGTGAACTGCAGCTACAGTTTCATCTATGACATCACACTGGAAGATAGAATGATCTTCTGGAGGGTTGTTTATGACTCCATTCAGATTGAAGATTACTATTCGGCCATCTATTTCAAAAGAGTATGTTCCTGAAAAAGCATCCAATTTGAATTTTGATGTCTTCAGGAATGGTCTTCTAAGTAGGATTGATGATGGCTTATCTGAGTCATTATGGGGCATCTCCAAGATATAAAAATCAGTGGGAAATATAAGCCCTTTAATGTTCACTAAAACATCTTCAGCAACTCCAGCCACTGTAATAATGCTTTTATCTGCTAACACAAAATGAGCTGCCGACCTTTTTAAGGGAGGGAGCCTCAAAATATCATATATAGACAAAGGCATTATACTAACACAGGCTCCTAAATCACACATGCAATCATAAATTACTACACCACTAATAGTACAACTAACTATACAAGGACCTGGGTCACTACACTTCTCAGGTAATCCTCCCATTAAAGCAGATATGGAACTACCTAAAGGAATAGTTTCTAATTCATTAATTTTGTCTTTATGTATACATAATCTTTTAGAAACTTTGCATATTTAGGTACCTGTTGAATAACATCAAAAAGAGGAACAGTTACCTCAACCTTTTTGAATATTTCTACCATTTTGGGATCGGGTTCCAGCTGCTTCCTGGGCTTCCTTGCAAGTTGTGGAAATGGAATGGGAGTGGTGTTTTCTGCAGTGTCTGCACCTCTTGGTGCTTCCTTCTGTGGTTGGGCTTCTTCTTTTTCAATTATGTCCTATATGTCCTCTTCCTCTTCAACATCTTCTATTTCTACGACCTCTTCAGCTGAGGCGTGCTCTGGTGGGCTTGGCTCCTCCTGATTCCTCTCCTGCAGTGTGGTTCCGGACCTTAGGGTGATGGAATTAATGCCCCCCTTCGGATTGGGTAATGGTTGAGAGGGAATTCCAGTGGAACTTGAAGGTTGGTTATTGGAATTTTGCATTGATCCAATCTGTGAGACAAGAGCTTGCAAAGTAGCGGTCAGACCATTCAGACTGGCATTAATGTTATTTTTCATGGTCTGTTGACTTCGCTCAAAAAATTTTAGTAACTCTTCATTAGGAGACGAAGAAGGGTGAGTAAATTGAGAGGTCTATTGTTGGGTATTCTGTGGTCCTTGGGACTGCCTCAGGTGAGGTGCTCTGTAAGGTTGGTTCTGCTGCCTGTTGTTGTTATTATTCCACCTCTGATTTCCCTGATTATCTCTGCCTCCTCTGTTATTGTTGTCCCTCCAATTCTGGTTAGAATTGTCCTGCCATCCATGGTTATTATTTCCACCTTGATTGTACCCTTGGTTGGGGCGGTCATAGAAGTTATGAGTGGATGCCACCATGTTGTCTTCCTGTTGGAGTTGCGGGCATTCATCAGTATAATGGCTATAATCAGCACAAATTCCGCAAACTCTCTGTGGGACTAACTGTTGGCCTTGCTGTGGTGAAGGAGATTGAGCTTGCTGAACTTGTTGTTGATTCAATTGCATTTGCTTCACCAAGTTGGTCATTTCACAGATACTCTGAGTTAGAGCAGCAGTCTCTCTGCTAGAGGATACTTCTGCAACGGCTTTTGAACGGCCTTGCTTCTGCCTGTGGTTCCTAGTAGATTCAGCTAAGTCGCTGATCAATTGCCATGCCTCATCAGTGGTCTTGTACTTCTTCATAGACCCATTGCTAGCACTTTCCAATGTGGTCTTAACTTGGGGCCTCATGCCCTGTGTGATATAGCTGAGTAACACTATCTTGTCGATCATGTGGTGGGGGCATACTTCCAGAAGATTATTGAAGCACTCCCAGTATTCAAAGAGAGTCTCGTTGTCATCTTGAACAATCGTGGAAATGTCTTTCCTTAGTTTATCAGTAACTTCAGATGGAAAGAATTTCTCCAAAAACTCTTTTCTGAGCGTATCCCAGTTGGATACATTTGCTAGGGGTTGAGTGTAGTACCACTCTCTTGCTTTTTGATGAGCGGATAATTTATACACTTTTTGGCATTGTTTTTAGGTAGTTTTTAATATGTTTTAGTCACTTTTTATTATATTTTTATTAGTTTTTAAATAAAAATTACATTTCTGGACTTTACTATGAGTTTGTGTATTTTCAGTGATTTTAGGTATTTTCTGGCTGAAATTGAGGGAGCTGAGCAAAAATCTGATTCAGGCTGAAAAAGGACTGCTGATGAGCGGATAATTTATACGCTTTTTGGCATTGTTTTTAGTATGTTTTTAGTAGGATCTAGTTACTTTTAGGGATGTTTTTATTAGTTTTTATGTTAAATTCACATTTCTGGACTTTACTAGGAGTTTGTGTGTTTTTCTGTGATTTCAGGTATTTTCTGGCTGAAATTGAGGGACTTGAGCAAAAATCAGATTCAGAGGTTGAAGAAGGACTGCTGATGCTGTTGGATTCTGACCTCCCTTCACTCAAAGTAGATTTTCTGGAGCTACAGAACTCAAAATGGCGCGCTTCTAATTGCGTTGGAAAGTAGACATCCAGGGCTTTCCAGCAATATATAATAGTCCATACTTTGGCCAAGTTTAGCTGACGCAAAAGGGCGTTGAACGCTAGTTCTACGCTGTAGTCTGGAGTTAAACGCCAGAAACACGTCACGAACCAGAGTTGAACGCCAAAAACACGTTACAACTTGGCGTTCAACTCCAAAAGAAGCCTCTGCACGTGTAAACTTCAAGCTCAGCCCAAGCACACACCAAGTGGGCCCCAGAAGTGGATTTATGCATCAATTACTTACTTCTGTAAACCCTAGTAGCTAGTCTAGTATATATAGAACTTTTTATCATTGTATTCATAGAGTTGGTTACTCCGGTTCCCCTCTGGGGCCGAGACCAATGAACTCCGTTATCACTTATGTATTTTCAATGGTAGAGTTTCTGCACTCCATAGATTAAGGTGTGGAGCTCTGCTGTTCCTCATGATTTAATGCAAAGTACTACTGTTTTATATTCAATTCAACTTATTCCGCTTCTAAGATATTCATTCGCACTTCACTATGAATGTGATGATCGTGACAGTCATCATCATTCCCCCATGAACGCGTGCTTGACAACCACTTCCGTTCTACCTTAGATTGGATGGATATCTCTTGGATATCTAATACAGGGGACCGAGTCCGAGTTATTAGTGTCTTCGTGGTATAAGTTAGAACCCATGGATGGCCATTCCTGAGATCCGGAAAGTCTAAACCTTGTCTGTGGTATTCCGAGTAGGATCTGGGAAGGGATGGCTATGATGAACTTCAAACTCGCGAGTGCTAGGCGTAGTGACAGACGCAAAAGGAGGGTGAATCCTATTCCAGTATGATCGAGAACCTCCAGATGATTAGCCGTGCCATGACAGAGCATTTGGACCTTTTTCACAGAGAGGATGGGATAGCCATTGACAACGGTGATGCCTTACAGAAAACTTGCCATGGAAAGGAGTAGGAATGATTGGATGAAGACAGCAGGAAAGCAGAGGTTCAGAGGAACGAAAGCATCTCTATATGCTTATCTGAAATTCTTTCCAATGATTTACATAAGTATTTCTATCTTTATTTTCTGTTTATTTATTATTATTATTCGAAAACTCCATAACCATTTGATATCCGCCTGACTGAGATTTACAAGATGACCATAGCTTGCTTCATACCAACAATCTCCGTGGGATCGACCCTTACTCACGTAAGGTTTTATTACTTGGACGACCCAGTGCACTTGCTGGTTAGTTGTATCGAAGTTGTGACAAACTATGAATTAAGATTAGAGCACCAAGTTGTTGGAGCCATTACCAGGGATCACAATTTCGTGCACCAAGTTTTTGGCGCCGTTGCCGGGGATTGTTCGAGTTTGGACAACTGACGGTTCATCTTGTTGCTCAGATTAGATAATTTTCTTTTTGTTTTATTTTAAAAAAAAATTGTTTTCAAAATCTTTCAAAAAAAAAAAACTTTCCCTTTGTTTTCGAAAATTATTTCAGAATTTTTAAGAATGAATTCTAGAGTTTCATGAAGCATGTTGAAGCCTGGCTGGCTGTAAAGCCATGTCTAAATTCATTTGGACTAAGGCTTCCAAGTCATCATTACAAGAGCAAGCTAGTTGTTGCTAATCAAATTTGTTATTGTATGACTGATTTGTATCTTCTAAAGCTTGGCTGGCTATTAAGCCATGTCTAACCCTTGGATTGGAGCTTTAGGCTAACAATGAAAGATTCCTGGAATTCTTATTAAAAATTTTTGAATTTCTTATTTTCTTTTTCTTATATGTTTTTCGAAAAAAATATACAAAAATCCAAAAAGAATTAATAAAATCATAAAATAAAAAATATTTTTTGTTTCTTGTTTGAGTCTTGAGTCAATCTTAAGTTTGGTGTCAATTGCAATTTTTTCTAAAAATTTATGCATTTTTCGAAAATTCATGCATTCATAGTGTTCTTCATGATCTTCAAGTTGTTCTTGGTAAGTCTCCTTGTTTGATCTTGATGTTTTCTTATTTTGTGTCTTTTGTTGTTTTTCATGTGCATCTTTGCATTCATAGTGTCTAAGCATTAAAGATTTCTAAGTTTGGTGTCTTGCATGTTTTCTTTGCATAAAAATTTTTTCAAAAATATGTTCTTGATGTTTATCATGATCTTCAAAGTGTTCTTGGTGTTCATCTTGACATTCATAGTGTTCTGGCATGCATCATGTGTTTTGATCCAAAATTTTCATGCATTGAGTCTTTTCATTGTTTTTCTCTCTCATCATTAAAAATTCAAAAATAAAAAAAAATATCTTTCCCTTTTTTACTCATAAATTTTTGAAAATTTGAGTTGACTTTTTCAAAACTTTTTAAAATTTAGTTGTTTCTTATGAGTCAAATCAAATTTTCAATTTAAAAATCTTATCTTTTTCAAAATCTTTTTTAAAAATCATATCTTTTACATTTTTCTTATTTATTTTCGAAAATTTTAAAAATATTTTTTTTAATTTTACATCATATTTTCGAAAATATCATCAACAATTAATGTTTTGATTCAAAAATTTCAAGTTTGTTACTTACTTGTTAAGAAAGATTCAAACTTTAAGTTCTAGAATCATATCTTGTGATTTCTTGTGAATCAAGTCATTAATTGTGATTTTAAAAATTAAATCTTTTTCAAAACTAATTTCAATCATATCTTTTCAAAAATATCTTTTTATCTTATCTTTTTCAAATACCTTTTCTAACTTCTTATCTTCTTATCTTTAAAAAAATTGAATTTCAAATCTCTTTCAACTAACCACTTAACTTTTTATTTGATTCTTATCTTTAGAAAAACTGCCCAACTAACTTTTTACCTTTAATTTTCGAAAATTCCTTCCCTTTTTTTTAAAATTTCTTTTTAATTAACTAATTATTTCAATTTTTGATTTTAATTTTATTTCATTCCTAATTTTCGAAAACTACTAACCTTTTTCAAAAACTATTTTCGAAATTTAACTTTAAAATTTAATTTTTATTTTTTGAATTCTCTCACCTCCCTTCTTCTTCTATTTATTTATTCATTTACTAACACTTCTCTTCATCTCATATCTCTGCTCTCCTCACCCTTCTGTTTGGATTCTCCTTTCTTTTCTCTTCTACTCTTCTTTTCTTCTACTCACAACAAGAGAACATCTATACTGTGGTAAAAAGGATCCCTATTATTATTTTTCTGTTCCCTTCTCTTTCATATGAGCAGGAGCAAGGACAAGAACATTCTTGTTGAAGCAGATCCTGAACCTGAAAGGACTCTGAAGAGGAAACTAAGAGAAGCTAAAATACAACAATCCAGAGACAACCTTACAGGAATTTTCGAACAGGAAGAGGATATGGCAGCCGAAAATAATAATAATGCAAGGAGGATGCTTGGTGACTTTACTGCACCTAATTTCAATTTACATGGAAGAAGCATCTCCATCCCTACCATTGGAGCAAACAATTTTGAGCTTAAACCTCAATTAGTTTCTCTGATGCAACAAAACTGCAAGTTTCATGGACTTCCATCTGAAGATCCCTTTCCGTTCTTAACTGAATTCTTGCAGATCTATGATACTGTTAAGACTAATGGAGTACAGGCTCATGCTTTTCCCTTTTGCTATAAGAGACAGAGCTAGAATATGGTTGGACTCTCAACCTAAGGATAGCCTAAACTCTTGGGATAAACTGGTCAAGGCTTTCTTAGCCAAGTTCTTTCCTCCTCAAAAGCTGAGTAAGCTTAGAGTGGATGTTCAAACCTTCAGACAGAAAGAAGGTGAATCCTTCTATGAAGCTTGGGAGAGATACAAGGAACTGACCAAAAAGTGTCCTTCTGACATGCTTTCAGAATGGACCATCCTGGATATATTCTATGATGGTCTGTCTGAATTAGCTAAGATGTCATTGGATACTTCTGCAGGTGGATCCATTCACCTAAAGAAAATGCCTACAGAAGCTCAAGAACTCATTGACATGGTTGCTAATAACCAGTTTATGTACACTTCTGAGAGGAATCCTGTGAGTAATGGGATGCCTCAGAAGAAAGGAGTTCTTGAAATTGATACTCTGAATGCCATATTGGCTTAGAACAAAATATTGACTCAGCAAGTCAATATGATTTCTCAGAGTCTGAAGGGAATGCAAGCTGCTTCCAACAGTACTCAAGAGGCATCTTCTGAAGAAGAGGCTTATGATCCTGAGAACCTTGCAATGGCAGAGGTAAGTTACATGGGTGAACCTTATGGAAACACCTATAACCCCTCATGGAGAAATCACCCAAAATTCTCATGGAAGAATCAACAAAAGCCTCAACAAGGCTTTAATAATGGTGGAAGAAACAGGTTTAACAATAGTAAACCTTTTCCATCATCCACTCAGCAACAGACAGAGAATTCTGAGCAGAATTCATCTAGCTTGGAAAATATAGTTTCTAATCTATCTAAGGCCACTCTAAGTTTCATGAATGAAACAAGGTACTCCATCAGAAATTTGGAGGCACAAGTGGGCCAGCTGAGTAAAAGGATCACTGAAATCCCTCCTAGTACTCTCCCAAGCAATACAGAAGAAAATCCAAAAGGAGAGTGCAAGGCCATTGATATAACCATCATGGCCGAATCCAAGGAGGAAGGGGAGGACGTGAATCCCAAGGAGGAAGACCTCCTGGGACATCCAATGATCAATAAGGAGTTCCCCTCTGAGGAACCAAAGGAATCTGAGACTCATCTAGAGACCATGGAGATTTCATTGAACCTCCTTATGCCATTCATGAGCTCTGATGAGTATTCCTCATCTGAAGAGAATGAGGATGTTACTGAAGAGCAAGTTGCCAAGTTCCTTGGTGCAATCATGAAGCTGAATGCCAATTTATTTGGTAAAGAGACTTGGGGAGATGAACCTCCCCTGTTCACCAATGAACTAAATGCATTGGATCAACTGAGACTGCCTCAGAAGGAACAGGATCCTGGAAAGTTCCTAATACCTTGCACCATAGGCACCTTGACCTTTGAGAAGGCTCTATGTGACCTTGGGTCAGGAATAAACCTCATGCCACTCTCTGTAATGGAGAAACTTGGAATCTTTGAGGTGCAAGCTGCTAGAATCTTATTAGAGATGGCAGACAATTCAAGAAAAGAGGCTTATGGACAAGTAGAGGACATGCTAGTAAAGGTTGAAGGCCTTTATATCCCTGCTGATTTCATAATCCTAGACACTGGAAAGGATGAGGATGAATCCATCATCCTTGGAAGACCCTTCCTAGCCACAGCAAGAGCTGTGATTGATGTGGACAGAGGAGAATTGATCCTTCAATTGAATGAGGACAACCTTGTGTTTAAAACTCAAGAATCTCCTTCTGTAAAAATGGAGAGGAAGCATGAAAAGCTTCTCTCAGTACAGAGTCAACTAAATCCCCCACAGTCAAACTCTAAGTTTGGTGTTGGGAGGTCTCAGCCAAACTCTAAGTTTGGTGTTGAACTCCCATATCCAAACTCTAAGTTTGGTGTTGGAAAGTCTATAAAATTGACCTGATCAGTTTGGTGTGGCTCCATGAGAGCCCACTGTCAAGCTATTGACATTAAAGAAGCGCTTGTTGGGAGGCAACCCAATTTTTATTTATCTAATTTTATTTTTGTTGTTCTTTCATGTTTTATTAGGTTCATGATCATGTGGAGTCACAAAATAAATAGAAAAATCAAAAACAGAATAAAAAACAGCAGAAGAAAAATCATACCCTGGAGGAAGGGCTTACTGGCGTTTAAACGCCAGTAAAGAGCATCTGGCTGGCGTTCAACGCCAGAACAGAGCATGGATCTGGCGTTGAACGCCCAAAACAAGCAGCATCCTGGCGTTCAGATGCCAGGAATGCACACTGAGGAAGGCTGGCGCTGAACGCCAGAAACAAGCATAGAACTGGCGTTCAACACCAGAAACATGCTGCATCTGGGCGCTGAACGCCCAGAACAAGCACCAATTCGGCGTTTAAACGCCAGAATTGCATGCAAAGGCATTTTACATGCCTAATTGGTGCAGGGATGTAAATCCTTGACACCTTAGAATCTGTGGACCCCACAGGATCATCTCAGCATCTGTGGACCCCACAGGATCCCCACCTACCTCCACTCATACTCTTCTCTCTTCTCAACGTTCATCCTCTCTTCCCAATAAACACCCTTCCCCAAAACCCTTCACCAATTACCTCAAACTCTCTTCCCTATTACCACCTAACACCACTCACATCCATCCACTCTTCTCCATAAACCCCACCTACCTTCAAAAATTCAATATCTCTTTCCCACCCAATCCCATCCATATAGCCGAATACACACATCCCTCCATCTCCTCCATATCTTCTTCTTCTGCTTCTATTCTTTCTTCTTTTGCTTGAGGGCGAGCAACATTCTAAGTTTGGTGTGGTAAAAGCATAGCTTTTTTGTTTTTCCATAACCATTGATGGCACCTAAGGCCAGAGAAACATCTAGAAAGAGGAAAGGGAAGACAAAATCTTCCACCTTCAAGTCATAGGAGATGGAGAGATTCATCTCAAGGGTCTATAGCTCAGTGGTAGAACATTTGACTGCAAATCAAGAGATCCCTGAGATACCTCAGGGGATACATTTTCCTCCACATAATTATTGGGAGCAACTAAGGGTGGAACATCAAGAGCACTCCATCATCCTTCATGAAATTAGAGAAGATCAAAGAGCAATGAGGGAGGAGCAACAAAGACAAGCAAGAGACATAGAAGATCTCAAGGACATCATTGGTTCCTCAAGAAGGAAACGCCACCATCACTAAGGTGGACTCATTCCTTGTTCTTAAATTTTCTGTTTTTCGTTTTCTTATGTTAAATGTCTATTACAAGAAGTACATGAGTTTCGAATTTATCCTTGAACTTAGTTTAATTATATTGATGTGGTGACAATACTTTTTATTTTCTGAATGAATGCTTAAACAGTGCATATGTCTTTTGAAGTTGTTGTTTATGAATGTTAAATATGTTGGCTCTTGAAAGAATGATGACAAGGAGACATGTTATTTGATAATCTGAAAAATCATAAAAATGATTCTTGAAGCAAGAAAAAGCAGTGAATACAAAGCTTGCAGAAAAAAATATATAGAAAAAGAAAAAGCAAGCAGAAAAAGCCAAAAGCTCTTAAAACCAAAAGGCAAGAGCAAAAAGCTAAAAACCCTTAAAACCAAAAGGTAAGAGTAAATAAAAAGGATCCCAAGGCTTTGAGCATCAGTGGATAGGAGGGCCTAAAGGAATAAAATCCTGGCCTAAGCGGCTAAACCAAGCTGTCGCTAACCATGTGCTTGTGGCGTGAAGGTGTCAAGTGAAAACTTGAGACTGAGCAGTTAAAGTCAAGGTCCAAAGCAAAAACAGAGTGTGCTTAAGAACCCTGGACACCTCTAATTGGGGACTTTAGCAAAGCTGAGTCACAATCTGAAAAGGTTCACCCAGTTATGTGTCTGTGGCATTTATGTATCCGGTGGTAATACTGGAAAACAAAGTGCTTAGGGCCATGGCCAAGACTCATAAAGTAGCTGTGTTCAAGAATCAACATACTGAACTAGGAGAATCAATAACACTATCTGAACTCTGAGTTCCTATAAATGCCAATCATTCTGAACTTCAATGGATAAAGTGAGATGCCAAAACTATTCAAGAGGCAAAAAGCTACAAGTCCCGCTCATCAGATTGGAGCTGTTTCATTGATAGTTTGGAATTTATAGTATATTCTCTTCTTTTTATCCTATTTGATTTTCAGTTGCTTGGGGACAAGCAACAATTTAAGTTTGGTGTTGTGATGAGCGGATAATTTATACGCTTTTTGGCATTGTTTTTAGCATGTTTTTAGTAGGATCTAGTTACTTTTAGGGATGTTTTATTAGTTTTTAAGTTAAATTTACATTTCTGGACTTTACTATGAGTTTGTGTGTTTTTCTGTGATTTCAGGTATTTTCTGGCTGAAATTGAGGGACTTGACCAAAAATCAGATTCAGAGGTTGAAGAAGGACTGCTGATGCTGTTGGATTCTGACCTCCCTACACTCAAAGTAGATTTTCTGGAGCTACAGAACTCAACATGGCGCGCTTCCAATTGCGTTGAAAAGTAGATATCCAGGGCTTTCCCGCAATATATAATAGTTCATACTTTGCCTGAGTTTAGATGACGCAAAAAGGCGTTGAACGCCAGTTCTACGCTGCAGTCTGGAGTTAAACGCCAGAAACACGTCACAAACCAGAGTTGAACGCCAAAAACACGTTACAACTTGGCGTTCAACTCCAAAAGAAGCCTCTGCACGTGTAAACTTCAAGCTCAGCCCAAGCACACACCAAGTGGGCCCCGGAAGTGGATTTATGCATCATTACTTACTTCTGTAAACCCTAGTAGCTAGTCTAGTATATATAGAACTTTTTATCATTGTATTCATAGAGTTGGTTACTCCGGTTCCCCTCTGGGGCCGAGACCAATGAACTCCATTATCACTTATGTATTTTCAATGGTAGAGTTTCTGCACTCCATAGATTAAGGTGTGGAGCTCTGCTGTTCCTCATGATTTAATGCAAAGTACTACTGTTTTATATTCAATTCAACTTATTCCGCTTCTAAGATATTCATTCGCACTTCACTATGAATGTGATGATCGTGACAGTCATCATCATTCCCCCATGAACGCGTGCTTGACAACCACTTCCGTTCTACCTTAGATTGAATGGATATCTCTTGGATATCTAATACAGGGGACCGAGTCCGAGTTATTAGTGTCTTCGTGGTATAAGTTAGAACCCATGGATGGCCATTCCTGAGATCCGGAAAGTCTAAACCTTGTCTGTGGTATTCTGAGTAGGATCTGGGAAGGGATGGCTGTGACGAACTTCAAACTCGCGAGTGCTGAGCGTAGTGACAAACGCAAAAGGAGGGTGAATCCTATTCCAGTATGATCGAGAACCTCCAGATGATTAGCCGTGCCGTGACAGAGCATTTGGACCTTTTTCACATAGAGGATGGGATGTAGCCATTGACAACGGTGATGCCTTACAGAAAGCTTGCCATGGAAAGGAGTAGGAATGATTGGATGAAGACAGCAGGAAAGTAGAGGTTCAGAGGAACGAAAGCATCTCTTTACGCTTATCTGAAATTCTTACCAATGATTTACATAAGTATTTCTATCTTTATTTTCTGTTTATTTATTATTATTATTCAAAAACTCCATAACCATTTGATATCTGCCTGACTGAGATTTACAAGATGACCATAGCTTGCTTCATACCAACAATCTCCGTGGGATCGACCCTTACTTACGTAAGGTTTTATTACTTGGACGACCCAGTGCACTTGCTGGTTAGTTGTATCGAAGTTGTGACAAACTATGAATTAAGATTAGAGCACCAAGTTGTTGGAGCCATTACCAGGGATCACAATTTCGTGCACCAACTGCTGATGCTGTTGGATTCTGACCTCCCTGTACTCAAAGTGGATTTTCTGGGGCTACAGGAGTCCAATTGGCGCGCTCTCAATTGCGTTGGAAAGTAGACATCCAGGGCTTTCTAGCAATATATAATAGTCCATACTTTGCTCAAAGATAAATGATGTAAACTTACGTTCAACGCCAGTTCCATGTTGTAGTCTGGCGTTCAGCGCCAAAAACAGGTTACAAGTTGGAGTTCAACGCCAAAAACAGGTTACAACCTGGCGTTCAACTCCAGAAACAGCCCAGGCAAGTGAGAAGCTCAAGTCTCAGCCCCAACACACACCAAGTGGGCCCCAGAAGTGGATTTTTGCACTATCTATCATAGTTTACTCATTTTCTGTAAACCTAGGTTACTAGTTTAGTATTTAAACAACTTTTAGAGATTTATTTTGTACCTCATGACATTTTAGATCTGAACTTTGTACTCTTTGACGGCATGAGTCTCTAAACTCCATTGTTGGGGGTGAGGAGCTCTGCTGTGTCTCGATGAATTAACGCAATTACTTCTGTTTTCCATTCAAACACGCTTGTTCCTATCTAAGATGTTCATTCGTGCTTCACTATGAAGAAGGTGATGATCCGTGACACTCATCACCTTCCTCAATCCATGAACGTGTGTCTGACAACCACCTCCGTTCTACATCAGATTGAATGAGTATCTCTTAGATTTCTTAATTAGAATCTTCGTGGTATAAGCTAGAATTGATGGCGGCATTTATGAGAATCCGGAAAGTCTAAACCTTGTCTGTGGTATTCCGAGTAGGATTCAAGGATTGAATGGCTGTGACGAGCTTCAAACTCGTGATTGTTGGGCGTAGTGACAGACGCAAAAGAATCAAGGGATTCTATTCCGACATGATCGAGAACCAACAGATGATTAGCCGTGCTGTGACAGAGCATTTGGACCATTTTCACTGAGAGGACGGGAAGTAGCCATTGACAACGGTGACACCTTACATACAATGCCATGGAAGGAGCCTTGCGTGTGTGGAGAGGAGTACAAGAGAAAAGCTGAAATAAAGAGGACAAAGCATCTCCAAAACCCCAACATATTCTCCATTATTGAGTAACAAGTATTTATTTTATGCCCCTTGACTTTTACAATTAAAACTAAGAATTATTATTGATATTATATCCTGACTAAGAGTTACAAGATAACCATAGCTTGCTTCAAGCCAACAATCTCCGTGGGATTCGACCCTTACTCACTTAAGGTATTACTTGGACGACCCAGTGCACTTGCTGGTTAGTTGTGCGGAATTACATAGTGTGAAGTAATTTTCGTGCACCAAGTTTTTGGTGCCGTTGCCGGGGATTGTTCGAGTTTGGACAACTGACGGTTTATTTTGTTGCTTAGATTAGGAAAAATTTATCTTTTTAATTTAGAGTCATTAAATTTGAGTCTCTTATCTTTATTTTCCCTCTCTATTTTTTTCAAAAATCTCAAAAAGATTTTTCAAGAAAATATTATTTTTTCTTTCTTTCATAACTCAGTTGGTTAGAGCGTTGTGCTTATGTTCTTGGTAACTATTGCTTCTTTGAGTTTTAGTGTTTATTAATTACAGTAATTTTCAAATTTTTTGGTATCTTCCTTTCAAAACTTTTCAAAAATAATTTTTCTTTGATTAAATCTTGTGTAAAATTTTTAAGTTTGGTGTTCTCTTGTTATTTTTCTTTAATTTTCGAAAATTTATTTTTAATTTTCTAAAAATTCTAAGTTTGGGGTTCTTTTAGTTGTTTTTGAGTTCCTTGAGTTTTGTTCTTTGTGTTCTTCTTAATCTTCAAGTTGTTCTTGTGTTTTCTTTTTGTTTAATCTTAAAATTTTAAGTTTGGTGTCTTTTAGTTGTTTTTCTCTTCAAATTTTCGAAAACTCAGGATCATAGATCTAAAAATTTTCAAGTTTGGTGTCATTTTATTGTTTTTCTCTTTCCTCATTAAATTAAAAAAAATAATATCTTTTCTCTTTATTTTAAGTTAATTTTCGAAATTTACATAAGAGATTCAGATTTTTATTTTAAAATTTCTATTTTATCTTATCTTAGTTTTAAAAATTTCAAAATTCAAATTTTTTTCAAAAAAATCATATCTTTTTCAGAATTTTATCTTATCTTATTTCAAATTTCAAATTTCAACTTCCAAAAGTTCAAAATTCAAATTTCAAATTTTAAAATTCAAAATTTAATTTTCATATTTAAAAATAAAATCTTTTCAAAATTTAAATCTTTTTCAAATCCTTATCTTATATTGTTGATTTTTTCGAAAATTCAAAATTCAATTTTCAAATTTCAACTTTCAAATTTCAATTTTCAAATTTCAATTTTCAAAATTTCAAATTTTAAATTTCAAAATTTCAAAATTTAATTTTCAGATTTAAAATTTAAATTTCAAAACTTTTTAATTTAAATTTCTTATCTTCTCTTACCTAGCTTATCTTATCTTTTCTAATCTCAAATCTTAAAATCAAATCTTTTTCACATCTTTTCTTTTTTAATTATTTTATTTTATTTTCTTACAAGTATCTTTAATTTTAAGACATATCTTTTTCAAAACTTCCTAACCAATTTCTCCTTCTTCATTTTTTTGAAAATCCTCACCCACATCTTTTTCAAATCTTTTTAATTAATTAATCTAGTTTTCAATTTTCTTTTATTTTTCTTCAAATTTTCGAAATTATAGTCAATTTTTCATTTATTTTATTTTATTTTAATCTCGGTTTTCAAAAAAAAAATATTTTGCAATCCACATCATCTCCCTTTCTCCATCATGGATCTAAGTGGAAATGAGCAGTCCAGAAGGACTCTGGGGTCATATGCTAACCCCACTACTGCTTCATATGGGAGTAGTATCTGTATACCCTCCATCGGAGTTAGTAGTTTTGAGTTGAATCCTCAGCTCATTATCATGGTGCAGCAAAGTTGCCAGTATTCCGGTCTTTCACAGGAAGAACCTACAGAGTTTCTGGCACAGTTTTTACAAATTGCTGACACAGTAGATGCTAAGAAAATGCCCTTCTGAAATGTTTTCAGAGTGGGTGCAGTTAGACATCTTCTATTATGGGCTTACAGAGAAAGGTCAGATGTCTTTGGACCACTCAGCTGGTGGATCTATACACATGAGAAAGACAATTAAAGAAGCTCAAGAGCTCATTGATACAGTTGCCAGAAATCAGCATCTGTACCTAAGTAGTGAGTCTTCCATGAAAGAAGAGGCTAAAACAGTAACTGCTGAACTCAGTCCTGCAGAACAAGTTACTGAATTCAATCAGCAATTAGATTTTCTAACAAAACAGCTAGCCGAATTCAAGGAGATACTACAAGACACAAGAATGGCTAATATGAATATGGAAGTACAGTTGAAGCAAACAAAACAGCAGTTATCAAAACAAATAACAGAAGAGTGCCAAGCAGTTCAATTAAGAAGTGGGAAAACATTAAATACCTCACTTAAGAGCAGCAGAAAGCCAAGAAAAGAACAACTGACAGAGGATGAGCAAAATACTATCCAAAATCCCTCTGAGGACAGTAAGAGCCCAAAGAGGAATAACTCTGGTGTTCAAATGCCAGAAAAGGGTGCAAAGCTGGCGTTAAACGCCCAACCCACGCACAGTTCTGGCGTTCAAACGCCAGGAACAGGCAAGGAGCTGGCATCAAACGCCCAATGGAAGCTCAGTTCTGGCGTTCAAACGCCAGAAACAGGTAGGAAGTTGGCGTCCAATGCCAATCAAGCTTCCAACCCTGGCATTCAAACGCCAGTAAGGGATCAGAGACACACAAGTGCTGATAACAACCCCTCTAAAAAGGCTTTCCCAACCACTTCTATAGGAAATAAACCTGCAGCAACCAAGGTTGAGGAGCACAAAGCCAAGATACCTTATCCTCAAACACTCTGCCAAGAGGAGCAGGATAAACAATTTGCTCGCTTTGCAGACTATCTCAGGACTCTTGAAATAAAGATTCTGTTTGCAGAGGCACTTGAGCAAATACCCTCTTATGCCAAGTTCATGAAAGACATCTTGAGTCATAAGAAGGATTGGAGAGAAACTGAAAGAGTTCTCCTCACTGAAGAATGAAGTGCAATCATTCTGAAAAGCTTCCAAGAAAAGCTTAAAGATCCCGGGATCTTTATGATACCATGCATATTAGAGGGTAATTGCACCAAGACAGCTTTATGTGATCTTGGGACAAGCATCAACCTAATCCCTGCATCCACCATCAGAAAGCTTGGCTTGATTGAAGAAGTCAAACCAACCCAGATCTGTCTTCAACTTGCTTATGGCTCAATTAAATACCCATCAGGCATAATTGAGGACATGATTATCAAGGTTGGGCCATTTGCCTTCCCTACTGACTTTGTAGTGCTGGAAATAGAGGAGCACAAGAGTGCAACTCTCATTCTAGGAAGACTATTCCTAGCAACTGGACGAACCCTCATTGACGTCCAAAAAGGAGAGATAACCTTGAGAGTCAATGAGGATGATTTTAAGTTGAATGTTGTCAAAGCTATGCAACATCCAGACACATCAGACGACTGCCTGAGCATTGATATTATTGACTCCCTAGTGGAAGAGGTTAATATGACTGAGAGTCTCGAATCAGAGCTAGAGGACATTTTTAAAGATGTTCAGCCTGATCTGGAGGATTCAGAGGAATTGAAAGAGCCTCTGAAACTTCCTCAGAAAGAGGAAAAACCTCCTAAACCCGAGCTCAAACCATTACCACCATCCCTGAAATATGCATTTCTGGGAGAAGGTGACACTTTTCCGGTGATCATAAGCTCTGCTTTAAATCCCCTGGAAGAGGAAGCGCTACTTCAAGTGCTAAGGACACACAAAACAGCTCTTGGGTGGTCCATAAGTGACCTTAAGGGCATCAGCCCAGCAAGATGCATGCACAAGATCCTATTGGAGGATGATGCTAAGCCAGTGGTTCAACCACAGAGGCGGCTAAATCCAGCCATGAAGGAAGTGGTGCAGAAAGAGGTCACTAAGTTACTAGAGGCTGAGATTATTTATCCTATTTCTGATAGCCCCTGGGTGAGTCCTGTCCATGTTGTCCCTAAGAAGGGAGGTATGACAGTGGTTCATAATGAAAAAAATGAACTGGTTCCTACAAGAACAGTTACAGGGTGGCGTATGTGTATTGACTACAGAAGGCTTAATACAACCACCAGGAAGGATCACTTCCCTTTACCATTCATAGACCAGATGCTAGAAAGACTAGCAGGTCATGAATACTACTGCTTTTTGGATGGCTATTCAGGTTACAACAAAATTGCAGTAGATCCTCAGGACCAAGAGAAAACAGCATTCACATGTCCATCTGGAGTATTTGCATACAGAAGAATGCCTTTTGGTCTGTGCAATGCACCTACAACCTTTCAGAGGTGCATGCTCTCTATCTTCTCTGATATGGTAAAAAAATTTCTGGAAGTCTTCATGGATGACTTCTCAGTATTTGGAGACTCATTTAGCTCCTGTCTTAACCATCTAGCACTTGTT
Source organism: Arachis ipaensis (assembly GCF_059453495.1). Lineage (NCBI taxonomy): Eukaryota > Viridiplantae > Streptophyta > Magnoliopsida > Fabales > Fabaceae > Arachis > Arachis ipaensis. The sequence continues at coordinate 34,404,066 of NC_142442.1, forward strand.
CTGAAAAGATGCCAAGAGACTAACCTGGTTCTAAATTGAGAAAAATGTTACTTTATGGAGACTGAAGGAATTGTCCTTGGGTATAAAATTTCGAACAAGGAAATAGAGGTGGATCAAGCTAAGGTAGAGGTAATTGAAAAATTACCACCACCCACCAATGTTAAGGCAATCAGAAGCTTTCTGGGGCATGCAGGATTCTATAGGAGGTTTATAAAAGATTTTTTAAAAATTGCAAAACCTCTGAGCAATCTGCTAGCTGCTGAAATGCCATTTATGTTTGACAGAGAGTGTCTGCAGGCGTTTGAAACTCTGAAAGCTAAGCTGGTCACAGCACCAGTTATTTCTGCACCAGACTGGACATTACCATTTGAACTAATGTGTGATGCCAGTGACCATGCCATTGGTGCACTACTGGGATAGAGGCATAACAATTTTCTGCATGTCATTCATTATGCTAGTCGCATTTTAAATAATACCCAGAAAAATTACACAACCACAGAAAAAGAGCTACTTGCAGTGGTTTATGCCATTGACAAGTTTAGATCATACTTAGTAGGATCAAAAGTGATTGTGTACACTGACCATGCTTCTCTTAAATATCTACTCACAAAGTAGAATTCAAAGCCCAGGCTCATAAGATGGTTGTTGCTTCTACAAGAGTTTGATATAGAAATAAAAGACAGAAAAGGGACAGAGAATCAAGTAGCTGATCACCTGTCCCGGATAGAACCAGTAGCAAGAGCATCCCTTCCTCCTACTGAGATCTCTGAAACCTTTCTGGATGAGCAATTGTTTGCTATTCAGGAAGCTCTGTGGTTTGCAGACATTGCAAACTATAATACACAAGGTTCTCCTTCTGTAACCATGGAGAGGAAGCATGAAAAGCTTCTCTCAATACAGAGTCAAACAAAACCCCCACATTCAAACTCTAAGTTTGGTGTTGGGAGGCCACAACCAAACTCTAAGTTTGGTGTTGGGAGGTTCCAACCTTGCTCTGATTATCTGTGAGGCTCCATGGGAGCTCACTGTCAAGCTATTGACATTAAAGAAGCGTTTGTTGGGAGGCAACCCAATGTTATTTAATCATATCTATTTTATTTTCTTTTTTTTATTTCATGATTTATTAGGTTGATGATCATTTGAAGTCACAAAAACTACTGAAAAATCAAAAACAGAATGAAAAACAGCATTGAAAATAGCACACCCTGGAGGAGAGCAGTCTGGCGTTTAAACGCCAGAAACAAGCATCTGTCTGGCGTTTAACGCCAGAAACAAGCATCTGCCTGGTGTTAAATGCCAGAAACAGGCTACATTTGGGCGTTTAACGCTAGAAACAAGCAGCAGTCTGGCGTTAAACGCCAGGATTGCACATCAAGGGCATTTTACACGCCTAATTGGAGCAGGGATGTTAAGTCCTTGACCCTACTTGATCTGTAGACCCCACAGGATCCTCTACAGGATCTCTGGACCCCACAGGATCCCCACCTACCTCACAATTCCAATTCAAACCATTTCCCTCCCATACTCACCCATTCACACTTCTCCTTCTACTCCCTTCTATCTTCTTGTGCTCGAGGACGAGCAAACCTTTTAAGTTTGGTGTGGAAAAAAGCATTGCTTTTTGTTTTTCCATAACCATTTATGGCACCTAGGCCGGAGAGACCTCTAGAAAGAGGAAAAGGAAGGCAGTTGCTTCCACCTCCGAGTCATAAGAGATGGAGAGGTTCATCTCAAGGGTCCATAGTTCAGTGGTAGAGCATTTGACTGCAGATCAAAGAGCTATGAAGGAGGAGCAACAAAGACAAGGAAGAGACACAGAGGAGCTCAAGAGCACCATTGGTTCTTCAAGAAGAGGAAGATGCCACCCTCATTAAGGTGGACCCATTCCTTAATCTCCTTGTTCTTATTTTCCTGTTTTTCGTTTACTATGCTTCATGTTTATTTATGTTTGTGTCTTTACTATATGATCACTAGTATCTAAGTGTCTATGTCTTAAAGATATGAATGTCCTATGAATCCATCACCTTTCTTAAATGAAAATTGTTTTCTGAAAAAGAAAAAGAAGTACATGAATTTCGAATTTTAAAATAGTTTAATTATTTTGATGTGGTGGCAATACTTTTTGTTTTCTGAATGAATGCTTGAACAGTGCATATGTCTTTTGAATTTGTTGTTTATGAATGTTAAAATTGTTGGCTCTTGAAAGAATGATGAAAAAAGGAGAAATGTTATTTGATAATCTGAAAAATCATAAAAATGATTCTTGAAGCAAGAAAAAGCAATGAAGAACAAAGCTTGCAGAAAAAAAAATGCGAAAAAAAAGAGCAAGAAAAAGAAAAAAAGCAAGCAGAAAAAGCCAGAAGCTCTTTAAACCAAAAGGCAAGAGCAAAAAGCCAATAGCCCTTAAAACCAAAAGGCAAGGGTTATAAAAAGGATCCAAGGCTTTGAGCATCAGTGGATAGGAGGGCCTAGAGGAATAAAATCCTGGCCTAAGCGGCTAAACCAAGCTGTCCCTAACCATGTGCTTGTGGCGTGAAGGTGTCAAGTGAAAACTTGAGACTGAGCGGTTAAAGTCGAGGTCCAAAGCAAAAACAGAGTGTGCTTAAGAACCCTGGACACCTCTAATTGGGGACTTTAGCAAAGCTGAGTCACAATCTGAAAAGGTTCACCCAGTTATGTGTCTGTGGCATGTATGTATCCGGTGGTAATACTGGAAAACAGAGTGCTTAGGGCCACGGCCAAGACTCATAAAATAGCTATGTTCAAGAATCAACATACTGAACAAGGAGAATCAATAACCCTATCTGAATTCTGAGTTCCTATAGATGCCAATCATTCTGAACTTCAAAGGATAAAGTGAGATGCCAAAACTGTTCAGAAGCAAAAAGCTAACAGTCCCGCTCATCTAATTAAGACTGATCTTCATAGATGTTTTTAGAATTCATTGTATATTCTCTTCTTTTTATCCTACTTTTTTTTTAGTTGCTTGGGGACAAGCAACAATTTAAGTTTGGTGTTGTGATGAGCAGATAATTTATACGCTTTTTGGCATTGTTTTTAGGTAGTTTTTAATATGTTTTAGTCACTTTTTATTATATTTTTATTTGTTTTTAAATAAAAATCATATTTCTGGACTTTACTATGAGTTTGTGTGTTTTTCTGTGATTTCAGGTATTTTTTGGCTGAAATTGAGGGAGCTGAGCAAAAATCTGATTCAGGCTGAAAAAGGAGTGCTGATGTTGTTGGATTCTGACCTCCCTGCACTCAAAGTGGATTTTCTGGAGCTACAGGAGTCCAATTGGCGCGTACCCAATTGCGTTGGAAAGTAGACATCCAGGGCTTTCCAGTAATATATAATAGTCTATACTTTGCTCAAGGATAAACGACATAAACTGGCGTTCAACGCCAGTTCTATGTTGCAGTCTGGCGCTCAGCGCCAGAAACAGGTTACAAGTTGGAGTTCAACGCCAAAAACAGGTTACAACCTGGCGTTCAACTCCAGAAACAGCCCAGACACGTGAGAAGCTCAAGTCTCAGCCCCAGCACACACCAAGTGGGCCCCGTAAGTGGATTTCTACACTATCTATCATAGTTTACTCATTTTCTGTAAACCTAGGTTACTAGTTTAGTATTTAAACAATTTTTAGAGATTTATTTTGTACCTCATGACATTTTAGATCTGAACTTTGTACTCTTTGACGGCATGAGTCTCTAAACTCCGTTGTTGGGAGTGAGGAGCTCTGCTGTGTCTCGATGAATTAATGCAATTACTTCTGTTTTCCATTCAAACACGCTTGTTCCTATCTAAGATGTTCTTTCGCGCTTCACTATGAAGAAGGTGATGATCTGTGACACTCATCACCTTCCTCAATCCATGAACGTATGCCTGACAACCACCTCCGTTCTACATCAGATTGAATGAGTATCTCTTATATTTCTTAATCAGAATCTTCGTGGTATAAGCTAGAATTGATGGCGGCATTCATGAGAATCCGGAAAGTATAAACCTTGTTTGTGGTATGCCGAGTAGGATTCAAGGATTGAATGGCTGTGACGAGCTTCAAACTCGCGATTGTTGGGCATAGTGACAGACGCAAAAGAATCAAGGGATTCTATTCCGACATGATCGAGAACCAACAGATGATTAGCCGTGCTGTGACAGAGCATTTGGACCATTTTCACTGAGAGAACAGGAAGTAGCCATTGACAACGGTGACACCTTACATACAGCTTGCCATGGAAGGAGCCTTGCGTGTGTGGAGATGAGTATAAGAGAAAAGCTGAAATAAAGAGGACAAAGCATCTCCAAAACCCCAACATATTCTCCATTATTGAGTAACAAGTATTTATTTTATGCCCCTTGACTTTTAAAATTAAAACTAAGAATTATTATTGATATTATATCTTGACTAAGAGTTACAAGATAACCATAGCTTGCTTCAAGCCAACAATCTCCGTGGGATTCGACCCTTACTCACGTAAGGTATTACTTGGACGACCCAGTGCACTTGCTGGTTAGTTGTGCGGAATTACATAGTGTGAAGTAATTTTCGTGCACCACTTTTCCCTCAAGAGAAAACGGGAAAGCTTTCAGCAAAATTGAAGTTTCATCTGTACCGTCACGCCTGACAGTGGAACAGGTTACCTAGAAATCTCTCAAGTGCTTGATAGGCTCTTGAGCAGGTAAGCCATGAAACTTGGGCATCAAATTGAGTAGTGCGGTCTTTATTTCAAAATCTGTAGCCACCGCTGGGTGATGCGCTTGAAACGGTTACATTGTAAAATCAGGGGCTCCTTCCTCCTGAATGGTAACTCTCCTAGGTTCTGCCATGTCGTCTGCACGTGAATCAATCGAATCAGTAGAACGGGGGCTGGTTTCTTCCTCAAGTGACGTTTCAGATCCGCCCTCAGAGCGGACTAACCGATGCCGAGCTCGCCTTATTCATGAAATAGTCCTTTCAATTTCAGGATCAAATATTAGCAAGCACGGATCAGGAAGTGAACGCGTCATTTGATGAAAGAAACAGGCAGCTCATAGTAGCAAAATAAAATAAAATACAAATAAATAAATTCTAATTAATAACTTTAGCACTCTATTGCAACTCCCCGGCAACGGCGCCAAAAATTGGTGCGGGCAGAAATTGGTGAATTAAAAATTATTAGAATATATACGTTGCAAGTATAGTTCTTAACTCGCCAGAAATCCACCGCTCAATTTAGAAAGGTGTCACAGAAAATTGAAATTTAAAATACTGGGAGTATGAATCCCAGGTCGTCTCCCAACGAGTTGCAGAAAAGGGAGCTGTTTTATTAATCAGATGTTTTCGAAAAAGTTTGAGTTGAGTAAACAGGAAATTAAATTGATGAAATTGAATAATGTAAATAAAAGTCTTGACTGGGAGTTGATTACATGGAAGCCCTATTCTTGGTGGAATACTCTAAGATTAATTGACAATTGAGAATTATTTCGTTTAGTTATCCTTTACTAAGTAAGGGAAGGTAAAACAAGTTGGAATGTTGTTCTATCCACAAGTCCCAATCCACTCTGGGGAGGATTGGTGTCAGGAATTAGAGAGCAAACCAACAATAACCCAATTACAATCTTTCTCTTGAACCTTCTAACTCAAGGGTTCCTTTCAATCAACTCCCCATCAAGTTAGAGAACTACTCACTCATTGTAAAGGTAAAATTCATAGCATATGAAAAGGAATTAAAGAAAGACATTGTAAATAAAAATTAAAATAGTCAATTAAAAATAAAAGTGATCCTTGTATTAAATAATCCTAAGAATATTCCAATGGTAAAATTAAACAAAGCAGAGAACATGGAAGAGTAAACCAAGTAAAGAAAACGAACTAGAATGACGAAGTTTTGATGAGGTAATAACTCTTCTCAGTGTTCCAATGCAAAGAGTAATCGCAAATTAAATCCTAAGAACTATGAATGTCTAGAGAGAAAACCTAGAGGAGGAGTAAAAACTAGATCTAAAATTAAAACTTGTGTAGAATGAATGTTTCCTTTTGGTTTCTGCATGTTCTCTGGCTCTAGTCTGTTGTTCTGGGCTGAAAACTGGGTCAAAATAGGGTCCAAAATTGCCCCCAGCGAATCCTGCAGATTATGCAGATCGCGCATGTCACGCGATTGCGTCATCCATACGGACGCGTCATTCGCGCTTTTCCTCGCCACGCATTCGCGTCGTCCACGCCTCCGCGTCGCTCGTGCTTTTCCAGTCCGTGCAGTCGCGTGAGCCATGCTGCCGCGTCACTGCGATTTCTCCTCTTTCGTGCGGTCGCATGAGCCATGCGGCCGCGTCACTTCTCACTGGTTATCTCCTCAATTTCTTGTGTTCCTTCCATTTTTGCTAGCTTCCTTTCCAATCTCCAACTCATTCATGCCCTATAAAGCCTGAAACGCTTAACACACAGATCACGGCATCGAATGGAATAAAGGAGAATTAAAAATGCATAATTAAAAGTCTCTAGGAAGCAGTTTTCAATCATGTAATAATTTCAGGAAGGAAATATAAATGCATGCTAAATTAATGAATAAGTGGGTAAGGATCATGATAAAACCACACAATTAAACACAATATAAACCATAAAATAGTGGTTTATCAGCCTTGTCCTAAAAAAAAATTTTTTGTGAACCGCGCTAGCGGCGCTAAACGACGGAGTTGGCGTTTAGCGCCAGCAGCGCATCAGCGTCTGATTCAAAAAGGGGTGTTAAATTTTGAAATGAATAAAACCGTGGGACCTACCACCTCCACCACCCCAATTAGATTTTACCTCACCTCCTTATCCCTCCTCCTTGTTAACTCCCCCTTCTTTTTACCGTTACCAACACTCCTCCATTTACTTTTCCAATTTCATATTCCTACCTACCCCCACCCCAACCCCTTTCCATTCAATTCCATTAACTCTCCCCCTATTTTTTTCCCTTCCCCAACCAAACCCCTCTTCCCTCTCCCTATAGAACCCCTTTTTACCCAACCCTTTTCACCACAACAACAATCCATTCCCTTTCTTATCTTTCTTTTACCTTCTTGATGCCAATCACACTTTTCTTTTCACTACCCATACTCCCTCTTTCATACATTCTTACCCCTTCTGTTCCCCACCTCAACTCCAATCCTTTCCCTCTTTTCACTAACCGTATCCTCCTTAAATTTTATTATAATATCTCTCATATTTTTTTTCTCCTCTGCCATCCCTTTCTTTATTTTTCTTTTACTACCACCAACTTTTTTCTTTCCTCATATTTTCAAATTCTTTGCTCAGGGACGAGCAACACTCTTAAGTTTGGTATGGCCACGCTGCTTTTCTTTTCCACTGATTATTATTGATGGCATCCAAGACCGGAGAGTCTTCTTCTAGGAAGAGGAAAGACAAGGCCCCAGTGACCGGTCCACATGATATAAATCGGTTCAGTTCTAAGGTCCACGAGGACCATTTTCGTGAGATCATTGGGCAGAAGAAGGTTATTCTGGAGGTCCGGTTCAATCTCAAGCCGGACGAGTACCCGGAGATTCAGACTGAGATCCGAAGGAGGGGCTGGACACACTGTGCAACCCAGTTACCGAGGTGGGCCAACTGATGGTCCAAGAATTTTGCGCCAATGCTTGGGTCACTTACAAGCATGTGAAGGGCGTAAATCCCAGCCCCAAGAACTGGCGCACAAAGGTGAGAGACTGAATCCTTGACTTTGGCCCACAGAGTGTGAGAGAGACACTCTGCCTACCACATACTGGAGATGATGATGACTCCTATACTTAGAGGGTCAACAGAGACCGGAGACTAGAGCAGATACTTGCAGATATATGCCTTTCAGGAGCCCAGTGGAGGCTGAATTCAGAGGGACAGCTTGGCCAGTTGGGCCCGCACGACCTAGAGCCAGTTGCTAGAGGATGGTTGGAGTTCATTCAGCGCTCCATCATCCCGGCGAGCAACGATTCTGAGATTACCATAGATGAAGCAGTGATGATTCACCGTATCATGCTTGGTCATGAGGTGGAGGTGGAACAGGTGATTCCACAGGAGATCTATTGCATTGCTGCTAATGCCTCTACCAACATCAGGCTGGTGTTCTCACACCTGATTTATCGCCTCTGTGATGCAGCCAGAGTGCGAATTAACCATGATACCCTCATCCCCATAGAGAGGCCCATCTCCAAGAAGATAATGGAGTTTGCTCAGGAGTATGCTAGAACCCCGAGGGAAGAGCCAATTTTCCCACCTCAGCCAGAGTAACCAGTGATACCTCAGGGACACTATTTTCCTCCATAGGAGTATTGGCAGTAGCTGACCACATCTATTGATCAGCTGAGGATGGACTATGAGGGCTACTCTGCTCTCCTTCAGTAGGTTCTAGAGGAGCTGCAGAGTCAGCGACGGAAGATGGAACAAATGAGGCGTGACTTTGGCTGGAGGAAAGGATTCTCAAGAGCTCCATCAGAGGGAGGAGGCAACCACTAGGACGACTGAGGTGGTTAAGTTCTTTTTATGTTATTTTCCTATTTCTGCTTTTATTTTATTATTTTCTATTTTTCTGTTGTCAGTTTTCAATCCCTTGCATAAATTTTAGTATTTTCAATTTTTCTATTTTAGTAAGTATTTTAGTATTTTAATTTTAGTGTGAAAAAGTTGTCTCATGTATCACCCATTAAGCTTGAATTCAAAAGAAAAAGAGAAAAGAAGTAGTATAATGCATGAGAATTGAGTTTATATATTTTGAATTGTCTTATTTATCTTGATGTGGTGGTATTTATCTGTGATTTTGAATGCGTGAAAAGAATAGTACATATTTGATATTGGAGTCAAGGTTGTCGATTCTTGAAGTATAGAAATTTAGAGAAGTATTATGAATTTTCTAAATTAAACAAGAAATTGATCCTTGAAGCAAAAGAAACAGCAAGAAAAGAAAATAAAAAGAAAATAAAAAGCAAGGTCCAAAGCTCTGAGCATCAATGGCTAGGAAGGTTAAATATGATCAAAAGCTCAAAGAATTGCTGTCCTAGCCATATGCTTGTGGTGTGTGTGTCAAGGAATTCTTGAGATAGAGCACTTAGATTCGAGAGCAAGTGAAAATAAAGAGTATGTCAAAGGCTCTAAGCACCACTGACTGGGAAAATTCAAAAGAAAAATCAGTAACTCAAGGAGTTCCTCAGTTAAGGGCTTGTGGTGTTTTTGTGTCAAGTAAAGCTTGAGACTAAACATTTAGAGTCACGGCTAGGATCAAGGTGCAAATCACCAAAGAAAAGAACAAAAGAAACTACTGTGTTCAAAGATTAATCAAAGGTTAAAAAGAGGAGAATTCATAATATTATCTGGGTTCTAGTTCCGAAGGACATTAACATTCCAGAGCTTCAAAGGATAGTGAGATTCTGAAACTATTCAGGGTCATAGTATCATTAACCCCACTCAGAGAATAGACAAGAGCTTAATTGAAAACTCAATTCTTAGGCGAATCCACTTCTCAGTTTTATATTGTTTTTAGTTGCTTGAGGATAAGCAACAATTCAAGTTTGGTGTTGTGATGCGTGAGCATCTTTTCTATATTTTCTTATTATTTTAGATATGAATTTATTGAGTTCAATTAGATTTTAGTTTTTGAAGCCTATTTGGATGCTACTTTGAGGCGGGTTGTGGTTTTATTTATTTCAGGAAAAATCCGGGTGAGTTTGGCAGAGTTCGTGCAGAAGAAAAAGGAAAAAATCTGATACCGCCAAGCTGGCGCTAAACGCCGCTACTGGGCGGTTGGCACCAGGTACCTCGTATCGCATGCAAGCCTTCTTTTGGGTTGACACTAAACGCCACGACCTATTGTTTAGCGTCAGGTGCTTCGTAAAATGTGCCAGAGTCACACGCTAGTGGCGCTAAGTGTCGAGCTTGGCGTTTAGTGCCAGGAAGTTAGACACGTCTACAATTCTCCTCTGCCTCAGCGATGCTAAACGTCGAGCCTGGCGTTTAGCACCATTAGTGCGCATTTGGATTCACACGACGAGCTTTGTTAGTAGATTTTGTTAATAATTAATTATTTATTTTCTTTTCATTATTAGTTAAAATAAAATACAATCTTTTGGGATTTTAGTAGTTATTATTTTATTTTATTTTCAAATCAATTAGGTTAGATATAAAAGGGAAAAAGATTATGCCCTTTGGGCTCTCTTGTCCTCTCTCTTCCTCATTTCGTACTTTACACACTTTTGTAACCCTAGTTTTCTCTGAGCCATGAGCAACTAAACCTCCTCTGTTAAGGTTAGGAGCTCTGTTTTTTTTTTTTATGGAATAACACTATTGTCATTCTACTTTGATTAATGTATTGATTTAAATTCAAGGATTACTTTCGTTCTTCATCTTAGGAATTAGAGTATATGGACGATAACTCTTTTTTATTTGAATTCTTGTTGAATCTTGAAAAAGTTAACTCACTTGAATAACAGCTTGAAAGTAATTCATCATAACTCTCTGATTGCTTGGACTTAACGTGATACGTGACATATAATCACCTTGTCTTTGAGTAATTAGGGTTTGTGTGGCTAATAAGCTAGAATGAACTTAAAACTTTAATCTAAATTAAGTGATCAAGGAATTGGCAGTTGATTAGGTTTGAGAAAATTAGGGTTTAATCAATTAAAGCTTGCCATGAATTAAATCTTGCATGATTAAAGTAGTTGGTAGGAATTGTTAAGCCGGAAAGATAAATATCTCTGAAACCTTAACTATTTTCCCATATAATCTTCACAACTCGTTTATTGTTTGCTCTCTTAATTTCTCTGAGTACTGTTTAATGCATTTGAACCCAAAAAAAACACCTATTTTGTGCTTGTCTGACTAAGTAAATTATTCAATTATTGTTGCTTGGTCCATCAATCCTCGTGGGATCGACCCTCACTCACCTGAGGTATTACTTAGTACGACCCGATGCACTTGCCAGTTCAATTGTGGTATTCTAAAATCTACGACCAGACCTCATTGTATAGTCTAACCTTTAAAAGAGGTTGGAGTTTTCTTGGTAAGCTCTAAAAGAGGTCGGATTTTTCTTTGTAAGCTCGGAGGTTTTAGACTTCATTGTAGAGTCTAACCTTTAAAAGAAGTTGGACTTTTCTTCGTGAGCTCTAAAAGAGGTAAGATTTTGTACAACCTTCTCTAACCTGGTAGACTTCTTTGAAGTTGGCGAGATGGTTATGTGGATCAGTAGATCCATCATAGGGATCCATGTTAGGATGTTGGAAATTTTCCTAGACCTTTGTATGCATGACTTCTTTAGAGAAAAGATCATCCCCTCCAATGAAGGCTGGATCTTTGTTATCCTGACTTTCTTTTTCCATTGGCTCGGATTTTAGTTTTCTTAGTTTATCTTCAATCTCTCTTCCATTGCACAACTCTTTTCAGAGTTGGTTCTCCGATTCTTTTCGTCTTTTTAACTTGTTTCCTAAGGGTCTCCATTTTTTTATCTGAAGTTGGACGCAATTCATCCTTTTTTATGTTGATCATCCACCATTATCAAGGGTTAAACTCCAGGTCCTCGGCAACGGGGACAATGTTCTAAGGGTTACCTAAAATTGGGTTGCTTTTGGGCCTGACCGTGAAGTCCAGACTCCTTTTGGGCAGCGTCCGACTTCTGTTGGTGTCGAGGTGCTGCCGTCCGAGTTTTTTGTGAGAAGGTGTGGTGGTACCTGCAAAGGACTCTGATACTTAAGTTAGCATGAGTTTTAGATAGATTTTTAGTAGATTGGGTTCTCAATATATCTAAGGATCTCAATGTATTTATAGTAGAATCGATAATCACCTTTTGTTAAAAAAGTTGTTGAGATCTCCCTTCTAGCTTATTAGGAGATATCTTAGAATTCAGTTACTTATTTAGATAAATAGAGTTAGACCTATATCGCCATGTCCGACCTCTATGAGATCAGGTAGGTATTGACTGGATCACATCACTTTGTAACTTTTTTCCCCTTTTAGTGGGGGGTGATTAGCTCCTTTATCTAGATTGTTGATTGAACTTTTAATCATTTTGGGTTTAACTCTCGTAATAGATCATAACATGAACAATTTTTAAATTTTAATTATCAACTATTTAATTTTTTTAATTTAATAATTTAATAACATATTTTAGTTTACACTTTTAAATATTAATAATTAATTATTAAATAAAAATAATAATTTTTAATAATTTTTTAATATTTTGTTAAATATATTATTTATATATTCGGTTTAATTTGAATAGAATAATATTGATTGAATTTTAAACATTTGAATCGTCTCGGAACTTTGTTAATAATACTACTCAAAGGATTTAGATATATATCCTTAACTAATAATAAGTAGGGGTGGCAAGCGGGAAAGCCCACCCCGCCCCGCCCCGCCCCGCCTAGTGAGGCGGTCCCAAAATCCCAGCCCGCCCCGCCTAACGGCGGGTTGGCGGCTTGGCGGGCTAAGCCCGCCAAATATCTTTTTTTTTTTTACTTTTAACTATTAAATAATATATATAAAAGTATAAAAAAATCTCTTTTATCTTTTACTTTTAACTATTATAATTTCTAAAGTATAAACAAATTATAATTTTTATATTCACAAACATTAAAGTCTTTGTAATTATAAATATCTAATAAACATAATTATAAACCAAGTTTTCATCCAAAACATAATCATAAATATTGTTCCCAAAGCAAAATAAACATAATCCAAAACATAATTATAAATAGTCTCTAAAACAAAATAAACATAATCCAAAACACTCAATTTTCATCTTCATTCTCTTGTAAGTCGGGTTGGGGGAAGTTGGATTTTGGAAAAAAAATTATAAAAATACCCCTTGATAAAAAAATACTAAGCCCAACGGGGAAGCCCGCCCCGCCCCGCCAAAGCCCGCAGTTTAAGCGGTGCGGGTTAGACGGGCTTTTGCTATTTGGCGGTCTTAATTTTCCAGCCCAACCCGCCTTTTTTGGCGGGTTACGCAGGCCGACCCGGCGGGTTTAGGCCCGTTTGCCACCCCTAATAATAAGACTACCGGCACGAATACAATTATATTAATAAATTTTAAGGGCCATAGGTCATAGTTGCAATAATTCAAAAACTTAGTATAGCAATAAATTAATACTACTGCATAATAAATAATACTAACATATATACCATAGACTAATTATTGGGATTTTTTTTTTCAGACATAAAAAAAATTTATATTTCTCCCAAAACCATTTTTGAACTTTAATTTTTTAAATACGATTTTTTTTTGTTTAGAGCAAATTCGTCGCACCCCGGCGAACTCTATAAAAATTATAGAGTTCGCCTAACTCCCGGTGAACTCTCTTTAATTTTTTAAATCCCACGTGTTTAATCAATTATCATCATTTTCAAATAGTATATAAATCTACAAACAGTACATAGGAGTACACAAAAATACACAGTTCTTTAAGAATTTTTATAATTATAAATTAAAAAAAAAAGCCATATTTAACAATGACAACCATTATTATCGTCTCCAGAAATACACAGGTACACCAGAATAAGGCATATTTAACAAGGATTTTTTTAATTATAAGTCGTATTTTATTTTGAAAAAAATTTTAAAAAATATAAATAATTTTTTTTAAAATAAAATACAACTTATAATTTAAAAAATCTCATTAAATATGCTTTATTCTAGTGCACCTGTGTATTTTTTTTTAATTTATAATTAAAAAAATCTTTGAAAAAGCCATACTTGTTATCTGTGTATTTCTGTGTATTCCTATATACTGTTTGTAGATCTATATACTATTTGGAGATGATGATAATAGATTAAACACACGAGATTGAAAAAAATTAAAGAAAATTCACCGGGGATTAGGCGAACTCTATAATTTTTATAGAGTTCACCGGAGTGCGAAGAATTTTCTCTAAACCAAAAAAAAATATTGTATTTGAGAAATTAAAGTTTAAAATTTTTTTTGGAGGAATTATGAATTTTTTTATTTCTGAAAAAACTCCTAATTATTCAGGTCATTAAGAGTAGTCCAATGATATATATATATAAAGTGCAGTGTTTGTCATATTCAAGGTTCTAAAACCAAATCCATCATTAAATTACTCTAGTTACTGGTTTATTAGTTCAATCGATTTAATAAAAAAAATATTTTATAATAAAATAATAAATAAAATATAAATAAACGGTATAAACAATACGGACAAATTTAAAAATCATATTGAATAAGGAGAAATATGAAATATAATGCGAATAATTTGACAATTAATAAAATAAGAAAATTCACAACAATTAAAAAAAGAAAAGTGAACTAGTGAGAGGACGAACTTCTTGCAGCAAAGAAGAGAAAAAATTAATTAGTATTAATTTAAATAATATTTTAAAATTTATATTAAACTACAACTATATTTTGATGTATTTATAATAGAAGAATACAAAAAATGACAAGTAACATACCAAACTTAGCTAGCATAACAAATTCAAAATAGAAGCAACAAACTTTCCTTAAATAACAAGTATATAGACAAGAAAGGCATCTAAGGATTGACATGGATATTGTAAGCTCTGACTTTGATCTCCTCCCCTAAAATTACTCTTCCTCTTATATTCTTCTTTCGTGAACTATTCTACTGCATTCATATCTAAAAATTATCATCAAGAATAATTTCAATAGTAAGAATCACAATAATAATAATTTAATAAATTAACAAGAACAAGATTCGAATAAAAAATCCAACAACTTAATAATAAAAAACAAAAATAATCTCAATCTCAATATCCCAAGAATCACAATAACAACGATTAAAAAAATTAACAAATTAGTAATTTAAAAAAAAACAACCACTCAATAATCTCAAGAACAATAATAGGTATAAAATAACAATTTATCAAATAAACAACAAAATTTGAATAGAAAATTTCAACAAATTACATCACAATAACCTAACAATTTAGCAAGTTAACACAACAGTAGCCCAATAATTTACTAAATTATCAATTTAATAAGTTCAAAAACAAAAAATCACAATGAAAACAAAAATATTAAAGACAACATAGCAACAACATAATAGAAGTAAAAGGATGAAACCTATGAATCCATTTCTAAATTGAAGCAGTTATATGATGAAGGTATAGATATAAGGTTCCTGAAGAAGAGGTGGCTGGGTCATCGCGGAACTGGAAAAGGGTGTCGCGTAACTGGAGCCGCAGAGGGTGGAATGCGGCGGAACAGAACCAACATGTTGGTAGAACTAGAGTAGAGGAGGGCTGGAGTGCGGTGGATCAGAACCGACGCGGTGGAACAATGGCTGTGCAACGGAGAAACGACGTGAGACAAGTTGCAGTGGGATGGAGGCTTCGAGCATATGCGACGCGACGGCAGAGACGAGCAGAGATGACGCTAAAGGAGTGGGGTGACGGCTAGACCAATTTGACGGCGGCGGTGACAGCTCAAAGAAAAAAGTAGCGATTGAGGCTAGGTTTTTTTATGTTTTTGAGAGAGGGAAGCAGAGAAAAGATGAGTGAGAAACAGAGAGGGTGACGGTGAAGTTTCTTTTTATTTTTTATTTTTTATTTTTTTTCTAATTTAAAATTCAAAACGGTTGGCTAAAATGTGAAAACCGATCAAATTTCGATTCAATCTGATCGACTGGTTCCGATCGATTCGACAGTTTAATTTCAGTTTTCAAAACACAGTTATATTATTTGTTTGAATCATTTTCTCTATCAGTTTATGGTTCAACTGATTCGATCGATCGGTTTAAATCGGTTTTCAGAACCTAGGCCATATGCGGAAGCATCATTAGTTACTTTCATTTTCAAATTCCCACATTTATATATAACTAGCCGTCAGCAGGTATCTATCATGAAATAATGAATTGAATAAATAGGTAAGGTGCTAGCATTTGTATATGATCATGTATCTATCATTGGGTTTCTTGTTTCCTGTTTTTGACTCCAAATAACCATTAGACATGTATCTTTCTCTGTCGGGCTTATATATATTTAAAACTAAATTAAAATAAGTCTTAATCAATTTTTAGTTCTAATAATCAAGAAAAGAACATGATATGTAACTCTGATCTCTAGCATAAAAATAAAATATACATATGCGTGCAGTGATGTGGCTAATAATGAGTCTCTATCTCACATGATAACACCGCTAATACCAAATGACTACAAGTCAAAGGGACAATATAATAAATAGTCGAAATAATATTAAATTTGGTCACTAAATTTGTATGCAAATTTTAAAATTTTAATTGTCTCTATAAGTCAAAGGAACACTGTTAAATAATTAACATAGGTGTTTTGTTGATTTTTAGAAAATCGATGATGGTTAGATATCTAGTGATTTGGGAGCGAAACTTATTTTTCTGTGCGAGTACTAATTTTCTAGAAGTGCATCAAAGCATCTTCGATTAGACAAGTTTTGACAATAAAAATAAAATAAATTTATAAAATGTTAAATGAAATTTAGAAATCAAGGTTTTCGATAAGTAAAGGCATGGTAAATAAAAAGACTTGTACCAAAATCAAAAGGAAACTTTAAACGCGCCTTCAATTAAAAACTTTAAAGTAAGTCATAGAATGCTGAAAGATAAATTAAACAGCGAAATTAAGGAATGTAATTAACACTTAGTGAATATGATTAAATGAAATACGAAGTTTTAAAATAGAATTGAAATAAAAAGAAAGAAGAAGGTGGAAGGAACCCTACAAAAAAAGGAAACTCGATCGTAAACTCAGGGATTCACTGGGATGTGAGAGTGCTAGAGTATTTTTTTGAGTAAAAGTTCCAACCCCTATTCACTATGAATTCCTAGTATTTATAGGCTAATCTTACATAACTGCCCATTAATTTACAATTAATTATAATTAAATATGGAATTTCAAATTCTTTAGTACAGTCTCTCTTGATAACCGTTCCCGCCGCATGATTGTAGCTATTTTCCATGAATTTCATGTACAATAAAAGTCATTAACTTCCCACTTTTACTACTAATCGATCAGTTCTTTCGAAAGGCTTATTCAACCTTTTGAATCAAATCTTCTCTTCGATTTAGCTTATTCGATCGACAACACAATCGAAATCCACATCAGCATCGATTACCTCCAACTTCAATATCGCGCGCACGCGTCTTCCTGAAACACCATACTTAGCTTATTTCGATTCAACTTCCTGTTATCGAAAATATTTTTTCGATCAACAAATTGCCCCCTTGGATTAATGTGGTTGATTTCGATATTATTATCGAACAATAAAACACTTAATCCAAAAGACATCAATTTTCAAACCAGTAATAATTGTCATTTAAGACTCCTGATGAGCGGATAATTTATACGCTTTTTGGCATTGTTTTTAGTATGTTTTTAGTAGGATCTAGTTACTTTTAGGGATGTTTTTATTAGTTTTTATGTTAAATTCACATTTCTGGACTTTACTATGAGTTTGTGTGTTTTTCTGTGATTTCAGGTATTTTCTGGCTGAAATTGAGGGACTTGAGCAAAAATCAGATCCAGAGGTTAAAGAAGGACTGCTGATGCTGTTGGATTCTGACCTCCCTGCACTCAAACTCTCAATGGCATTGGAAAGTAGACATCCAGGGCTTTCCAGCAATATATAATAGTCCATACTTTGCCCGAGTTTAGACGACGCAAAAGGGCGTTGAACGCCAATTCTACGCTGCAGTCTTGAGTTAAACGCCAAAAACACGTCACGAACCAGAGTTGAACGCCAAAAACACGTTACAACTTGGCGTTCAACTCCAGAAGAAGCCTCTGCATGTGTAAACTTCAAGCTCAGCCCAAGCACACACCAAGTGGGCCCCGGAAGTGGATTTCTACATCATTTACTCAATTCTGTAAACCCTAGTAACTAGTTTAGTATAAATAGGACTTTTTACTATTGTATTTACATCTTATAATTTTTTAGTTCAACTTTGGATCATATTGATCACGTTGGGGGCTGGCCATTCGGCCATGCCTGAACCTTCATTACTTATGTATTTTTAACGGTAGAGTTTCTGCACTCCATAGATTAAGGTGTGGAGCTCTGCTGTTCCTCATGATTGAATGCAAAGTACTACTATTTTTCTATTCAATTCAACTTATTCCGCTTCTAAGATATCCATTCGCACCCAAGAACATGATGAGTGTGATGATTATGTGACACTCATTATCATTCTCACTTATGAACGCGTGCCTGACACACTTCCGTTCTACATGCAAACAAGCTAGAATGAGTATCTCTTAGATATCTAATACAGAGGACCGAGTCCGAGATATTAGAATCTTCATGGTATAAGTTAGAATCCATGGATTGCCATTCCTGAGATCCGAAAAGTCTAAACCTTGTCTGTGGTATTCCGAGTAGGATCAGGGAAGGGATGGCTATGACGAACTTCAAACTCGCGAGTGCTGGGCGTAGTGACAGACGCAAAAGGAGGGTGAATCCTATTCCAGTATGATCGAGAACCTCCAGATGATTAGCCATGCCGTGACAGAGCATTTGGACCTTTTTCACAGAGAGGATGGGATGTAGCCATTGACAACGGTGATGCCTTACAAAAAGCTTGCCATGGAAAGGAGTAGGAATGATTGGATGAAGACAGCAGGAAAGCAGAGGTTCAGAGGAACGAAAGCATCTCTATACGCTTATCTGAAATTCTCACCAATGATTTACATAAGTATTTCTATCTTTATTTTCTGTTTATTTATTATTATTCGAAAACTCCATAACCATTTGATATCCGCCTGACTGAGATTCACAAGATGACCATAGCTTGCTTCATACCAACAATCTCCGTGGGATCGACCCTTACTCACGTAAGGTTTTATTACTTGGACGACCCAGTGCACTTGCTGGTTAATTGTATCGAAGTTGTGAATGACAAAAGAATTTAAGATTAAGAACGTGCGTACTGAGCGCCGTTGCCTGAGATCATAATTTCGTGCACCAAGTTTTTGGCACCGTTGCCGGGGATTGTTCGAGTTTGGACAACTGACGGTTCATCTTGTTGCTCAGATTATGTAATTTTTTTTGTTTTATTTTCAAAAAAAAAAAAATTTTTTCTTCAAAAATCTTTCAAAAGAATTTTTCCCTTTGTTTTCGAAAATTATTTTAAAATTTTTAAGAATGAATTCTAAAGTTTCAAAATGGTATTCTGAAGTTTGGCTGGCCATCAAGCTTTAGACTAACCTAGTATGATTCCTGGAATCTTGATTGAGGACTTTGAATTCATTGCTTCCTTTTCCCTATAGGTTTTCAAAAAAAAAATAAAAATAAAAATATACAAAAATCTAAAAAAATTAATAAAATCATAAAATAAAAAATATTTTGTGTTTCTTGTTTGAGTCTTGAGTCAATTTTAAGTTTAGTGTCAATTGCATTTTTTCTAAAAATTTATGCATTTTTCGAAAATTCATGCATTCATAGTGTTCTTCATGATCTTCAAGTTGTTCTTGGTAAGTCTTCTTGTTTGATCTTGATGTTTTCTTATTTTGTGTCTTTTGTTGTTTTTCATGTGCATTTTTGCATTAATGGTGTCTGAACATTAAAAATTTCTAAGTTTGGTGTCTTGCATGTTTTCTTTGCATCAAAAATTTTTTCAAAAATATGTTCTTGATGTTCATCATAATCTTCAAAGTGTTCTTGGTGTTCATCTTGACATTCATAGCATTCTTGCATGCATCATGTGTTTTGATTCATAATTTTCATGTTGTGAGTCATTTTTTATGTTTTTCTCTCTCATCATTAAAAATTCAAAAATAAAAAAATATATTTCCCTTATTTCACTCATAAATTTCGAAAATTTGAGTTGACTTTTTCAAAACTTTTTAAAATTTAGTTGTTTCTTATGAGTCAAGTCAAATTTTCAATTTAAAAAAATTCTATCTTTTTCAAAATCTTTTTCAAAAATTAAATCTTTTTCATTTTTCTTATTTATTTTCGAAAATTTTAAAAATATTTTTTAAAAAATCTTTTTCTTAATTTTATCTCATAATTTTCGAAAATATTATCAACAATTAATGTTTTGATTCAAAAATTTCAAGTTTGTTACTTTCTTGTTAAGAAAGATTCAAACTTTAAGTTCTAGAATCATATCTTGTGATTACTTGTGAGTCGAGTCATTAATTTTGATTTTAAAATTAAAATCTTTTTCAAAACTAATTTTAATCATATCTTTCTATCATATCTTTTTAAAACATATATTTTTCAAAAATTTGATTTTAAAATATCTTTTCTAACTTCTTATCTTCTTATCTTTTCAGAAATTGATTTTCAAATCTTTTTCAACTAACTAATTGACTTTTTGTTTGTTTCTTATCTTTTTCAAAACCACCTAACTACTCATCCCTCTCTAATTTTCGAAAATACCTCCCTCTTTTTCAAAAATTCTTTTTAATTAATTAATTGTTTTAAAGTTTAATTTTAATTTTATTTCCCCTTTAATTTTCGAAAATCATCAACTCCTTTTCAAAAATTATTTTCGAAAACTTCTCTCTCTCATCTTCTTCTATTTATTTAATTACTTACTAACACTTCTCTTCATCTCATATCTCTGCTCCTATCCTCACCCTTGTGTTTGGATTATCCATTCTTTTTCACTCTTATTCCCTTTCTTCTTCTACTAACAACAAGGGAACCTCTATACTGTGGTAAAAAGGATCCCTATTATTATTTTCTGTTCCCTTCTTTTTCATATGAGCAGGAGCAAGGACAAGAACATTCTTGTTGAAGCAGACCCTAAACCTGAAAAGACTCTGAAGAGGAAACTAAGAGAAGCTAAATTACAACAATCCAGAGACAACCTTACAAAAATTTTTGAAAAGGAAGAGGAAATGGCAGCCGAAAATAATAATAATGCAAGGAAGATGCTTGGTGACTTTACTGCACCAAATTCCAATTTACATGGAAGAAGCATCTCCATCCCTACCATTGGAGCAAACAATTTTGAGCTTAAGCCTCAACTAGTTTCTCTGATGCAACAAAACTGCAAGTTTCATGGACTTCCATCTGAAGATCCCTTTCAGTTCTTAACTGAATTCTTGCATATATGTGATACTGTTAAGACTAATGGAGTAGATCCTGAAGTCTACAGACTCATGCTTTTCCCTTTTGCTGTAAGAGACAGAGCTAGAATATGGTTGGACTCTCAACCCAAGGATAGCCTGAACTCTTGGGATAAGCTGGTCACGACTTTCTTAGCCAAGTTCTTTCCTCCTCAAAAGCTCAGTAAGCTTAGAGTGGATGTTCAAACCTTCAGACAGAAAGAAGGTAAATCCCTCTATGAAGCTTGGGAGAGAGATAAGCAACTGACCAAAAAGTGTCCTTCTGACATGCTTTCAGAATGGACCATCCTGGATATATTCTATGATGGTCTGTCTGAATTAGCTAAGATGTCATTGGATACTTCTGCAGGTGGATCCATTCACCTAAAGAAAATGCCTGCAGAAGCTCAAGAACTCATTGACATGGTTGCTAATAACTAGTTTATGTACACTTTTGAGAGGAATCTTGTGAGTAATGAGACGCCTCAGAAGAAGGGAGTTCTTAAAATTGATACTCTGAATGCCATATTGGCTCAGAATAAAATATTGACTCAAAAAGTCAATATGATTTCTCAGAGTCTGAATGGAATGCAAGCTGCATCCAACAGTACTCAAGAGGCATCTTCTGAGGAAGAAGCTTATGATCCTGAGAACCCTGCAATAGCAGAGGTAAATTACATGGGTGAACCCTATGGAAACACCTATAATCCCTCATGGAGAAATCACCCAAATCTCTCATGGAAGGATCAACAAAAGCCTCAACAAGGCTTTAATAATGCTGGAAGAAACAGGTATAATAATAGTAAACCTTTTCCATCATCCACTCAGCAACAGACAAAGAATTCTGAGCAGAATCCGTCCAGCTTAGCAAATTTAGTCTCTGATCTATCTAAGGCCACTCTGAGTTTCATGAATGAAACAAGGTCCTCCATTAGAAATTTGGAGGCACAAGTGGGCCAGCTGAGTAAGAAGATCACTGAAACCCCTCTTAGTACTCTCTTAAGCAATACAGAAGAGAATCCAAAGAGAGATTGCAAGGCCATTGATATAACCATCATGGCCGAATCCAAGGAGGAAGGGGAGGACGTGAATCCCAAGGAGGAAGACCTCCTGGGACGTCCAGTGATCAACAAGGAGTTTTCCTTTGAGGAACCAAAGGAATCTGAGGCTCATTTAGAGACCATAGAGATTCCATTGAACCTCCTTATGCCCTTCATGAGCTCTGATGATTATTCTTCTTCTGAAGAGAATGAGGATGTTACTGAAGAGCAAGTTGCCAAGTACCTTAGTGCAATCATGAAGCTGAATGCCAAACTATTTGGTAATGAGACTTGGGGAGATGAACCTCCCCTGTCCACCAATGAACTAAATGTATTGGATCAACTGAGATTGCCTCAGAAGAAACAGGATCCTGGAAAGTTCCTAATACCTTGTACCATAGGCACCAAGACCTTTGAGAAGGCTCTATGTGACCTGGGATCAGGAATAAACCTCATGCCACTCTCTGTAATGGAGAAACTTGGAATCTTTGAGGTGCAAGCTGCCAGAATCTCATTAGAGATGGCAGACAACTCAAGAAAGCAGGCTTATGGACTAGTAGAGGACATGTTAGTAAAGGTTGAAGGCCTTTACATCCCTGCTGATTTTATAATCCTAGATACTGGGAAGGATGAGGATGAATCCATCATTCTTGGAAGACCCTTCCTAGCCACAGCAAGAGCTGTGATTGATGTGGACAGAGGAGAATTGATCCTTCAACTAAATGAGGACAACCTTGTGTTTAAAACTCAAGGATCTCTCTCTGTAACCATGGAGAGGAAGCATGAAAAGCTGCTCTCACTGCAGAGTCAACCAGAGCCCCCACAGTCAAACTCTAAGTTTGGTGTTGGGAGGCCACAACCAAAATCTAAAGTTTGGTGTTGAACTCCCATATCCAAACTCTAAGTTTTGTGTTGGGAAGTCTCAACAATGCTCTAAACATTTGTGAGGCTCCATGAGAGCTCACTGTCAAGCTATTGACATTAAAGAAGTGCTTGTTGGGAGGCAACCCAATTTTTATTTATCTAATTTTATTTTCATTTTTATTGTTCTTTCATGTTTTATTAGGTTCATGATCATGTGGAGTCACAAAATAAATAGAAAAATTAAAAACAGAATCAAAAATAGCAGAAAAAAATCACACCCTAGAGGAAGGGCTTACTGGCGTTTAAACGCCAGTAAGGAGCATCTGGCTGGCGTTCAACGCCAGAAATAAGCCGCATCCTGGCGTTCAGACGCCAGGAATGCACACTGAGTAAAGCTGGCGCTGAACGCCAGAAACATGCTGCATCTGGGCGTTGAACGCCCAGAACAAGCATCAATTCGGCGTTTAAACGCCAGAATTGCATGCAAAGGCATTTTACATGCCTCAATGGTGCAGGGATGTAAATCCTTGACACGTCAGGATCTGTGGACCCCACAGGATCATCTCAGCATCTGTGGACCCCACAGGATCCCCACCTACCTCCGCTCATACTCTCCCCTCTTCTCATTCATCCTTTCTTCCCAATAAACACCTTTCCCCAAAACCCTTCACCAATCACCTCAATCTCTCTCTTCCATATTACCCATTCACCACTCACATCCATCCACTCTTCCCCATAAACCTACCTCATAAACCCCACCTACCTTCAAAATTCAAAATCACTTTCCCACCCAAACCCACCCCATATGGCCGAACCTTAACCCCTCTCCCTCCACTATATAAACCTCTAAATTCTTCTTCATTCTCACACAACACAACCCTCTCATCCCCTTCTTGGCCGAAATACAACCCTCTCTCCCTCTCTTCCATATCTTCTTTTTCTTCTTCTTTTCTTTCTTCTCTTGCTCGAGGGCGAGCAATATTCTAAGTTTGGTGTGGTAAAAGCATAAGCTTTTTGTTTTTCTATTACCATTGATGGCACCTAAAATCGGAGAATCCTCTAGAAAAGGGAAAGAGAAGACAAAAGCTTCCACCTCCGAGTCATGGAAGATGGAAAGATTCATCTCCAAAACCCATCAAGACCACTTCTATGATGTTGTGGCCAAGAAGAAGGTGATCCCCGAGGTCCCTTTCAAACTCAAGAAAAATGAGTATCCGGAGATTCGACATGAGATCCAAAGAAGAGGTTGGGAAGTTCTAACAAACCCCATCCAACAAGTCGGAATTCTAATGGTTCAAGAGTTCTATGCTAATGCATGGATCACTAGGAACCATGATCGAAGTAAGAACCCGAACCCAAAGAATTATCTCACCATGGTTCGGGGGAAATACTTAGATTTTAGTCCAGAAAATGTGAGGTTGGCATTCAACTTGCCAATGATGGAAGAGAACGCACGCCCCTACACAAGAAGAGTCAACTTTGATCAAAGGTTGGACCAAGTCCTCATGGACATATGTGTGGAAGGAGCTCAATGGAAGATTGACTCAAAAGGCAAACCGGTTCAACTGAGAAGACTGGACCTTAAGCCTGTAGCTAGAGGATGGTTGGAGTTCATTCAACGCTCAATCATTCCCACTAGCAACCGGTCTGAAGTTACAATAGACCGGGCCATCATGATCCATAGCATCATGATTGGGGAGGAAGTCGAGGTTCATGAGATTATACCTCAAGAACTCTACAAGGTGGCTGACAAGTCCTCCACTATGGCAAGGTTAGCCTTTCCTCACCTCATTTGCCACCTATGCAATTCGGCTGGGATTGACATAGAGGGAGATATCCTCATTGAAGAGGACAAGCCCATCATTAAGAAAAGGATGTAGCAAACAAGAGAGCCTATTCATGGATCTCAAAAGACGCATGAAGAAGCTCATCACCAAGAAATCCCTGAGATGCCTTAAGGGATGCACTTTCCTCCATAGAATTTTTGGGAGCAAATCAACACCTCCCTAGGAGAATTAAGTTCCAACATGGGACAATTAAGGGTGGAACATCAAGATCACTCCATCATCCTCCATGAAATTAGAGAAGATCAAAGAGCAATGAGGGAGGAGCAACAAAGACAAGGAAGAGACATAGAAGAGCTCAAGGACATCATTGGTTCCTCAAGAAGGAAATGCCACCATCATTAAGGTGGACTCATTCCTTGTTCTCAAATTTTTTGTTTTTCGTTTTCTTTATGTTAAGTGCTTATCTATGTTAGTGTCTTATTACATGATCATTAGTATTTAGTAACTTTGTCATAAAGTTATGAATGTCCTATGAATCTATCACCTCTCTTAAATGAAAAATGTTTTTAATTCAAAAGAACAAGAAGTACATGAGTTTTGAATTTATCCTTGAACTTAGTTTAATTATATTGATGTGGTGACAATACTTTTTGTTTTCTGAATGAATGCTTGAACAGTGCATATGTCTTTTGAAGTTGTTGTTTATGAATGTTAAATATGTTGGCTCTTGAAAGAATGATGACAAGGAGACATGTTATTTGATAATCTGAAAAATCATAAAAATGATTCTTGAAGCAAGAAAAAGCAGTGAATACAAAGCTTGCAGAAAAAAAAATGCAAAAAAAAAGAGGAAAAAAATGGCGAAAATAAAAAGAGAAAAAAAAAAGCAAGCAGAAAAAGCCAATAGCCCTTAAAACCAAAAGGCAAGGGTAATAAAAAGGATCCAAGGCTTTGAGCATCAGTGGATAGGAGGGCCTAAAGGAATAAAATCCTGACCTAAGCGGCTAAACCAAGCTGTCCCTAACCATGTGCTTGTGGCGTGAAGGTGTCAAGTGAAAACTTGAGACTGAGCGGTTAAAGTCAAGGTCCAAAGCAAAAAGAAGAGTGTGCTTAAGAACCCTGGACACCTCTAATTGGGGACTTTAGCAAAGCTGAGTCACAATCTGAAAAGGTTCACCCAGTTATGTGTCTGTGGCATTTATGTATCCGGTGGTAATACTGAAAAACAAAGTGCTTAAGGCCACGGCCAAGACTCATAAAGTAACTGTGTTCAAGAATCAACATACTGAACTAGGAGAATCAATAACACTATCTGAACTCTGAGTTCCTATAGATGCCAATCATTCTGAACTTCAATGGATAAAGTGAGATGCCAAAACTATTCAAGAGGCAAAAAGCTACAAGTCCCGCTCATCTGATTGGAGCTATGTTTCATTGATAGTTTGGAATTTATAGTATATTCTCTTCTTTTTATCCTATTTGATTTTCAGTTGCTTGGGGACAAGCAACAATTTAAGTTTGGTGTTGTGATGAGCGGATAATTTATATGCGTTTTGGCATTGTTTTTAGTATGTTTTTAGTAGGATCTAGTTACTTTTAGGGATGTTTTTATTAGTTTTTATGTTAAATTTACATTTCTGGACTTTACTATGAGTTTGTGTGTTTTTCTGTGATTCCAGGTATTTTCTGGCTGAAATTGAGGGACTTGAGCAAAAATCAGATCCAGAGGTTGAAGAAGGACTGCTTATGCTGTTGGATTCTGACCTCCCTGCACTCAAAGTGGATTTTCTGGAGCTACAGAACTTCAAATGGCGCGCTCTCAACGGCATTGGAAAGTAGACATCCAGGGCTTTCCAGAAATATATAATAGTCCATACTTTGCCCGAGTTTAGATGAATGAAAAGGGCGTTGAACACCCATTCTACGCTGCAGTCTGGAGTTAAACGCCAGAAACACGTCACGAACCAGAGTTGAACGCCAAAAACACGTTACAACTTGGCGTTCAACTCCAAAAGAAGCCTCTGCACGTGTAAACTTCATGTTCAGCCCAAGCACACACCAAGTGGGCCCCAGAAGTGGATTTCTACATCATTTACTCAATTTTGTAAACCCTAGTAACTAGTTTAGTATAAATAGGACTTTTTACTATTGTATTTACATCTTATGATTTTTTAGTTCAACTTTGGATCATATTGATCACGTTGGGGGCTGGCCATTTGGACATGCCTGAACCTTCATCACTTATGTATTTTTAACGGTAGAGTTTCTGCACTCCATAGATTAAGGTGTGGAGCTCTGCTGTTCCTCATGATTTAATGCAAAGTACTACTGTTTTTCTATTCAATTCAACTTATTCTGCTTCTAAGATATCCATTCGCACCCAAGAATATGATGAATGTGATGATTATGTGACGCTCATCATCATTCTCACTTATGAACGCGTGCCTGACAAACACTTCCGTTCTACATGCAAACAAGCTAGAATGAGTATCTCTTAGATATATAATACAGAGAACCGAGTCCGAGATATTAGAATCTTCGTGGTATAAGTTAGAATCCATGGATGGCCATTCCTGAGATTCGGAAAGTCTAAACCTTGTCTGTGGTATTCCGAGTAGGATCTGGAAGGGATGGCTGTGACGAACTTCAAACTCGCGAGTGCTGGGCGTAGTGACAAACGCAAAAGGAGGGTGAATCCTATTCCAGTATGATCGAGAACCTCCAGATGATTAGCCCTGCCGTGACAGAGCATTTGGAACTTTTTCACAGAGAGGATGGGATGTAGCCATTGATAACGGTGATGCCTTACAGAAAGCTTGCCATGGAAAGGAGTAGGAATGATTGGATGAAGACAGCAGGAAAGCAGAGGTTCAGAGGAACGAAACTATCTCTATACGCTTATCTGAAATTCTCACCAATGATTTACATAAGTATTTCTATCTTTATTTTCTGTTTATTTATTATTATTATTCAAAAACTCTATAACCATTTGATATCCGCCTGACTGAGATTCACAAGATGACCATAGCTTGCTTCATACCAACAATCTCCGTGGGATCGACCCTTACTCACGTAAGGTTTTATTACTTGGACGACCCAGTGCACTTGCTGGTTAGTTGTATCGAAGTTGTGAATGACAAAAGAATTTAAGATTAAGAATGTGCGTACTGAGTTTTTGGCGCCGTTGCCTGAGATCACAATTTCGTGCACCAACTCCCATTACCACTGAGCCACTCAACACGTCTTCCGAGACTTGCGCTTTCTCTTTCTACCACTTCATCTTCTTCACGAAGTTACCTCTTTTTGTATTCCTTTCACAGTTACGGCTACAGTGACACTTTTAAATTTCACCCTTTCTTCTTGTTTCAAATCTCTTGAACTCCTCTTTCTCCGAACTCCATTCACATCAAGAATTTTCCACAAAATCTCTAATCTTCAACTCCCCTTGACAATGGCTGGGTCTTCCTCTCGTGCAACTTCTCAAGATAAAGGTAAAGGCCATGCAACAACACCACCATCTCCACCAGCTTTTCGCATCCTTAATCAAATCAATGATGAAATCATTGATGACCCCATCTATAAATCAATGATACCAGGATTCTAATCCCCTTCACAATTGGTGCAGATACACACTGCTTCCTCGGGCCAATTGAAACTTTTGAAAAGGCAAACAAAAGGCTTTCTTTCTTCCCTAATGTCGAAGGAGAAGATTTATTGATAAACCAAGCTTTTAACATCTCTCACTTCATTAACCAAAAACCATTTCGAAACAATCCAAAAATTATACCTCGAGGGTCTGATTTTACCACTTGGTACCAACGCCTTGAACCCACAAAGGGTGCTTCCTGGGGAGCCCTAGGAATACAACAACTGTTAAGGCTCTCTCACTTCTCACTCACCACACATCCCTGGATGATTGTAGCAGTAACTTGCTTCTGGAATAGAACCACCAATAACTTCCATCTCCCTTGTGGAATGATTGGGATGTCTCTCCTCGACGTAGCCACTATTACAGGGCTCCCAATAAATTCTCCAGATTGTACCCCTGACATGCAATCTCAGCGCCAGTACAATGTCATCTTCAACACACCATACAGTGACTTCATTGCTCATAATATGGGTGCAGATGGCACAGAAATCACAGACAATGAACATGTCGCCTTCTTGTTTTACTGGTTGAATGTAGTTCTATTCTGTTCCCGAAGCGTGCATATGTCAAAACTCTTTCTTCCCCTAGCTGCTCTTTTACATGAGGGGAAAACTCTTAACTTAGCCAATCTTCTTTTAGGACATATTTTTGAAGAACTTGGCTTACTTGTCTGTGACCTCCGGGATAACAAAATAATCAATACAGGAGGTCCACTTTGGCTTCTTCAATTATGGCTAAATGCCATTTTCAAAAACTATATGATAAAACCTGCATGGGGCAGCACTGATAAGCAACACATCGAAGGTTTTCACTTATCTGATTACAAGCCCAATTTTCCAAACGCTCAATCAGACGAAGACAAATTTTGGGCTGTTTTTTCTCTTTTCCATTCCTGTAGAAATTTTGATAATGATCAACTCAATTTCACTCCTTTTTTGCGTCGCAACTACGGCCCTGCCTGGCTCGATCGTTTCCTCTTTCCAAAAACTAATGAGGAAAGTGAACTTGCAAATCGAACTTGGGCACACCTTCTGGCTGTTCAAGTGATACCAATAGGATTGCCATGATATAAGAAGGAAAGGTTTAAAATTACCTTGTACGCTCCTCACTTGATTGCAAGACAATTAGGATTCTCTCAGGCTATCCCAACTCCTCAACCTCGACACAGTGAACCATTCTGTCAAACCACTCTGACCTCGCAGGAAGATTTCAATACTTATCTCTCGAAAAATCAAAAACAAAGAGACCGCTTCAACTTCTTGATTTATGAACGCAGTTCATTTATCACCAAGTCCTGTCTCGAATGGTGGACTGCTTATTATTCAAGGTACACCCGTACCTTGGAAGACATTCAGCAAACTGCTATTCGAGTAGCTGTTACTGAGAATTCTCTAAAGAGATCACACAAAAAGAAGGCTGAAGCTACTCGGCCACCACCACATAAGATCAAAAGAACCCCTACCAGGACTTCTCGTAGAGTAATCCTTCTATTCATGACTCTGCTTTCAAATTCGAAACATCTTTCGAATATTATTCTTATGTATTTTTCAAAACGTAATTGACCTTGAACTTGAACTTTTAACAGCTAATTTTGCAATCATCAAGCGAAAGCGCAGATGAGAGTGAACCAACCAACAAAGATTCTCTTGCCACTTCCTCTCAATCAGAAGATGCAGCCAATTCTGATCCTGGTATTCATCTAATACTAAGATCCAGAATTACTCAGGTAACACATCCATCACTATACACTTCTTACTTAGTTTAAAATAAATCTTAAACTCATAATTGTGTACCTTTTATCTTAGCCTATTAATGTTACTCAGACTGCTTCTTTCACTGGAGCTCTCGATCAACTAATACTTCAACAACAAAATGACCCAGAGCACTCCACATCACATGACTCAATTCAATTCACAGGATCCCTGCAATCGATACTTGCTGCTCATCTGCCTCTTCTTTACACAACACAAATAATTGATCTGACAGAAAATCCCTTGCAAAATTCTCCATAAGAGATTCATAGACTTGAATCAACTTCACCAAACAATCAAGCTGCACTAATTGAAGAGAACCAGACGGTTC
The DNA here is from genome assembly GCF_059453495.1 of Arachis ipaensis. Lineage (NCBI taxonomy): Eukaryota > Viridiplantae > Streptophyta > Magnoliopsida > Fabales > Fabaceae > Arachis > Arachis ipaensis. Next base: position 34,434,503 of record NC_142442.1, read on the forward strand.
CAGACTCCGATTCTGCTTCTAAAGCCGCTGACACCACCAATTCAGATTCTTCTCGATCCAAGGTTTTTTAGACCCCTCCAGAGTTACAACCTGATCCTTCACTCCAAACTCCTCCAGGACCAAGACCAAGGACATCAAATATTCCTACCACTCCAGGTAGTGCTACCTTGGATGATCTAATTTCTGTTTTAAATAAAATTATCCAAGAAAAGAAGGTACCAGTCCCTGTTCCAGAAATTTCAAGGCCTGCCACATCAAGACCTCCAATTGAATTAGAGCCTGACACTCGGGAATAACTTTGATTGCTCATCAAAATTTTGGATCATCTACCTACTTCATGGGTTAATGATCCAATCCTCAACAAACTCCTGGAGGATTGCCTGAATTCTTCTTTTGAATTCCCAAAAAACAGACCATTTTTTGCTTCAATCCAAGAATTCAAACAACTTTCCAATGATAGCGTTGCATCTCAGTTTCAACTTCAAGAAACTGAAAATGAAGAAGCTACAGCCAAATCTAAAATAGAAAGCTGTATTGCAACTGCTCAACCAATCCAATCCTCCTGTGAGGAATTTGATAGGAGAATTTCTCATGCTATTTCCGTCCAGGCGTTTCATGATCAAGAAGAAGCAAGAATCAAAGCAGAATTAGCTCAACTTCAAAAACAGCTTGCCACCATACGCCAAGATAGAGCCACCCTAGCCAAACCTCTGGCTGCAGCCCAACAAGAGCAACACCTCCTTATCCAGAAACTTGTCTCAATCGACACTAAGCGGGGAGAGTATGAGAAACAACTCGAGAAGATTCAAACTAACAAGTTCAAGTAAATTAAAATGCTTATGATTCTGGAAAATAAAAGGACAAAACTGCGCTCTGATTTGGCAAAGCTATTGGCATCTTGAACTCTTTTTTTAACTATTTCCCTTTCTGAACTTATGCCTGATGAATTTCTAGATTTGTTAGCAATAGAAATATTTCAGATATTTCCCATTAATTGAATTAACCACTTTCTTTGACTCAATGTCTTTAATCTGATAGGTGTTTCCTGAAAATACCCCTATCACCTGAAAGGGACCTTCCCAGTTATGGGACCATTTACCAAGAAATTTTGATTTTTTTCCATTGGTAAAATAACTTTCAAAACTAACTCACCTATTTTGAAAGATTTCTCCTTAATTCGACGATTATAACTTCGAGCAATACTTTCTTTTTGTCGAATTACATTATCAAGTGCTAGAAATCGCTCTGAATCTAACTCATTTAACTCATCAAACTAGCATTCCAATAGTCATCGACTGGCAACTCACTCTGTTTCGATACTCTTAGAGTATTCAAATTAATTTCTAATGGCAATACTGCATCATGGTCATATACTAATTTATAAGGTGAAGTTCCTGTCGAACCTCTTGGTGAGTTTCGATAAGCCCATAACACTTACCCATTAGCTTGTGCATAATAAAGAGTTGAAGTAACCATACTAATATTTCTCGAAGCTGCAAATTTTTTAATTCGTTGGCTAGTAAACATAGTTCCTTGGTCAGTACTTAACGTCTGAGAAATTCCAAATCGATGAATAATATTTTCCTCGACAAAATCAATTATCTCCGTTTGACCAACTTCTACCAAAGGAACTGTTTCAACACATTTTGTGAAATAATCAATAGCCACTAAAATAAATTTGTGCTGCTTCGATGAATGAGGATGAATCAATCCAATTAGATCTAAAGCCCAACCCCTAAATGGCCATGGCTTTATTATCGAATGCAATTTAGCCGCAGGAATCTGTTGTATCGAACCATGTTTCTGACATTCTTGACATGCCTTTGCATAATCAATACAATCTTTTATCATAGATGGCCAAAATACATGATTGTGATATAACACCCATCTCATTTTTTTTTCTGCCTAATGAGCACCACATATTCCATTATGAACTTCACCCAAAAAAATGTTTTGATCTTCTCGACTCAAACATCTCAACAAACTTCCATCAATCCCTTTTTTGTATAACTCATCAGCTAATAAAACAAAGTTCATTGCTTGCAACTTTAGTTTTCTATCAACTGCAATATTGGGATCTTTCAAATACCGAGCAATAGGTTCTCTCGAATCAGAATCTTCCCATTCATCTATGCACAACACATCTCTCTCATTTGCTGGTATTAAAATTTGATGGATACTAGATAACTTCTTAATAGTTTCCGGACCAATTCAATACTTTGAAGCAATTTGGGCTAATTCATTAGCAATCTCATTATGAACTCGAGGGATATGCACCAAAGAGACTTTTCGAAAAGACAACAATAACTCCCAAGTAGTTACTAAATATTTTTGTAACGTCTCATTATTACATTTAAACTCTTTTGACAACTACTTTTAAACTAACTGTGAATCCCCCAGAATTTGAACTTCTAAAGCTCCTTTGTCGATTAAAATTTCTAGACCCAAAATCAAAGCCTCATATTCGGCTACATTATTGGAACAAGGATACTTTAATTCAAACAAGAATTCTGATGGAATACCCTCTGGTGAGTGATAAACCCATATTTCATGAGTTCTTTTGTACTTAATTAGAGTGATTTATTCAACTCTTCACCTACTTATTAACATTAATTGCATGGTTTTACTTTCCCTTCCTTATTATGTCATGTTGTGAAAAACATGTTTCCTAAGCTTTAAAATTAATTATTTTAATTACCTTTATTTCCATTCGATGCCGTGATTAGTGTGTTGAGTAGTTTCAGATTTTCTAAGGCAGAATGACTTAAAAGATGAAAAAGGGAACATACTAAAATGGAAGGAGAAAGCAAAACGGAGCTTTAAAGAAACTGGTATCCACGCGATCGCATGGATGACGCGATCGCGTGCCAAGCACGAATCAGCAGCGACGCGGCCGCATGACTGACGCGACCGCGCGCCTTAAGCAGAACGCATATGACGCGGTCGCATGACTAACGCGACCGCGTGGCAAGGAAAAGCTCCGAAGGATGCGACCGTGTGACCCACGCTGACGCGTGACAGAGGCCACGCACCAGAAATTACAGAATACGCCCCCAGCGAATTCTGAAGCCCTTTTTGGCCCAGATCCAAGTACAGACAGCATAGACCAGAGGTTATAAAGTGTGGGAATGCTTCCATTCAAAGAGAGCTCGCATATTTTTACCTTTCAATGATTTAGATTTAGTTGAGAGGGAGATCTTCTCTCTCTCTCTCTCTTTTAAGATTTAGGATTTCTTCTTATTTTAAGAGTAACTCTGGATCCCAGGTTTAATGTTCTTTTAGTATTACTTCTATTTATTTATTCCAACATTTGAATTGATTATTATAATTTGATTTATGAATTCTCTCATGTTACAGACTGTTATTTGAATTAATGATAATTGAGGTATTTTCAATTTATGATTGTTCTCTTTGATTTAAGTTACCATTGCTTCCCATTTAAGGACCTCTTTATCATTCTAGCAATTTTACTTTTCCCCTTTTTGGTTCTGGTTAAGAATTTAGTAACTCAACAGTTATTAAACTCAACATAATTGGTAATCGTTATCTTGCTAATTGAACTAAACTTAAATAATCCCAACCTTTTCTGAGGAAATAATTAGGATTCGAAAGTCAATTTAATTAGTCCCTTGACTTTCCTTTGCCCTAGTGAAGGTTGACCAAGTGGAGTTTAGATTCAACTTTCATTATTGTTGAGAGAGATAACTAAGTTGGACCTCTAATTTCCCTACCTTGCTAAAAGTTGCTTTACAGTTATTATTTATTCTTAATTGCCATTTAATTCACTCGTCATTTAAATTACTTGCTTCTCACCTTCTAAACCCCGATTACAACCTTTATAGCCAATAATAAGAACATACTTCCTCGTAGTTCCTTGAGAAGATGACCCAAGGTTTGAATACTCGGTTAACAATTTTTAAAGGGGTTTGTTACTTGTGACACCCAAAACATTTGTACGAAGGGATTTTTGTCGGTTTAGAGACTATATCTACAACGTGATGCCAGGGCATTCTGGCCAGTTTCACTGATCTTTTCTTTACTGTTTTTAAGGTAGTTTCATGCATTTTCTTAGGAAATAAGCTAGTTTTGGGTAGATATTCACTTACATCTTGATTCAAGCATACATTGTGCACTTTACATGATTTCATGAGAATTTTGCATGAATTATATGATAAATTGGATGATGCATGATCCCATGATTAAGAGCAAGACTTTGATGCACTTTGTTTGATTGATTTCAGGCCAAAAGAAGAAGAGAAGAGCCACGTTAGTGGCTACATTAGTTACATTAACGTGGGCACTAACGTGGAAGGAAGGAAAGCCACAACGTTAGTGTCATTCTACTTTCTCACTAACGTTGGCCAAGTCACAAGAAGCCACATTAACTCCCACGTTAACCTAGTTAACGTGGAAGCTAACGTGAAGAAACTAGGTGGTCGACAACGTTAGTGACACCAAACATTGTCACTAACATTGGGATGAACACACACTATCCCCAAGAAGCCACGTTAACTCCCACGTTAACCTAGTTAACGTGAAGAAGAGAAGTTGTCGACAACGTTAGTGACACCAAACATTGTCACTAACGTTGCCAACACAAGCCACAAAGAGCCACGTTAACTCCCACGTTAACTTAGTTAACGTGGTAGTTAACGTGGGCAAAAGTCCCACCTGGCAGCCTGACCATGCTTTCTTCAAACATGCATAACTTGAGCCACAAAACTCCAAATGAGGTGATTCCAATGGCATTGGAAAGTAGGATTCCAGAGCTTTCCAACGATATATAATACTCTATAGTGGGCATGAAATTTGAGCACAAACAAGAGGCATCTTTTAAGCCCCAAAAACACCAACTGGGCAGCAAGTGCAACGTTAGCCACAATAACTTTAGCACTAACGCCACACTTGTAGCGTTAGTGTGGCTAACTTTAGCACTAACTTTAGCACCTGGGCCTCAACTTAACTCACTTCTCTCTCAAGTCCACTTCAAAGCTCAAGCAAGCAAGCCCACAATTGTCAACCAATCAAGACCACAAGAAGCATCTAGAATAGGAATTTTCATTTTATTGTAATTTGCTTTTATTTTTATTTTGTAATTTAGGAGAGCCTATATAAAGGCCTTAGTTTTTACATTCAAAGTATTGGGGAATTCTGGAGAATTGAAGGAAGGGGGAGAGAGTGAAGACCAATTCGAACTTCTGTGAATTGGCACACTCCAAGGGGAGTGGGTCTTCGGACCCCTCCCCTCAACCACTCTTCTTCCTTTTCTCTTCTTTTCTTCCTTAGGAGTAGTTTCATTTTAGTTGTAATTTTCATTTATGAATTTTGAAGTTTCAGTTTTAGTTTTTATCTTCATCTTTACTTTTCTGCACTTTCTTTCTTTTCTATTTTTGTAGAGCAATGACCAACTAACTCTTTACATTGGGTTAGAGAGCTCTATTGTGATTCAATGGATCAGTTGTAGTTCTTATTCTTCTTCTTCTTTCTTTTCTCTTGATTTTACTTGAAAGCTTTCGATCTTTATCCAATTGGGTAGTTATCTTGGAAAAAAAACTATTCATACTTGGATCTCTTCTGAACCTTGAAAGAGGAATGAAGAGATCATGCTAGAAATGCTTTCTCATGCTAGACCAAATTGAGTGTGGATGGATATGTGACTATAATCCTTCTAACACTTGATTTGGGAAATGCATGTGGTATAATCAGTGACCATACTTCATCTCTTCTCATGAGCAATTGACCAAGGAATTGGCTATTGATCAAGATTTGAGAGATTGAATTACAAGAAATTGTAATTCAATTACTTAAGATTGCCAAGGAGATCAATGAGTGCATTGATTGAGGAAGAGATGAGAATGAACTTGATCCGGAGGATTGAAATATCTCTTGATCCCAATGTTCATTTTATTTTTAGTTCTTACATTTACCTTTCTTGCCATTTTACTTTTCTGCACTTTATTGCTTTCTTTACTTTTCTGTCAATTTACATTTCCTTGTTACTTATCACTCCATTATGATTCATCTAACTAGGATAATCAATTAACCATTGATTGCTTAATCCGTTAATCTCTGTGGGATTCGACCTCACTCTATTGTGAGTTTTACTTGACGACAATTCGGGATACTTGCCGAAGGGAAATTTTGTTGAGAGACAAGTTTCTACCCGCATCAAGTTTATGGTGCCGTTGCCGAGGATTAATCGTGATTAACAAACTACCGGTTGGTTGATTACCTAGATTAGACATTTTCTTTTGTTTTTCTTTATTCATGTAATTGCTTTAGTTCTTTATTTTCTATGCTCTCTAACTGTTTGTGTTAATGCCTCGCCAAGAAGCCCCTGTTCGTGACAGCTTTGGCTCTTGGTGATTTTGTTATTAATACAACAGTTCTTTACTCAGCTTCTTTCCAAATAAAATTGGCATATGATCACATTCTAAGTTTGGTGTTGCCCTGCAACAATCTGTTTTCAATCTCTCTGGATACTTGCATCAATTCTAAGAGAAAGTGTCACACTAAGTTTGGTGTGCCACTTATTTTTCTATGTAATGTATACAGCAACACCACTTGTTTGTATAATCATAATGCCTTTGCTTCTTAGGCTTGCAGTGTTACCCTTAATTTTTGCTTGCTTAACCACATACATCACTTACATTTTAGTATGTAAGACGTTCATGACCCATCATAGACCCCACCACCACTGTTTTATTTGCTGCTTGAAGACAAGCAATTAGTCTAAATGGGTGTGGGAAGGGAGAAAAGTAGGAGAAGAAGGGCAACAACAATAAAGATGAACTACAAGGTGGTAAAGTTCCTTTTTCCTCTTACTTATTTCCAGTACATTCAATGGCATGATTGTCTTCTAAGTTCTTTGTATGTAGGTGTGCTTGTTCCTTGTAAATAAGCATGTCAATTCTGTCTTTTAAACTTTTTATTGATTAAGGCTGTGTTTTCTAGTCTGAATGTCATTATTGCATCCTTACTTTGCTTACTTGTATGCTTGTCCCTTTTGAATCAAATGAAAGGAGAATGAGTGTTTTTAAAAGACCAGAGTAGAGTTCATACTATAGAATGAGTTCATGAGTTTATGGTGTGGTCATAAGTTAGCTAAGTTGGTTCAACCACAAGGGTGGGAAGACAACTATCTGTCATGAATACTATGCTTGAGACACACCCCATGAGACTAGCTAAATAAAAAGATCCTAATAAGAAAGAGGGAAAGAACAATGAAAGTGGAAGAATAAAAGAAAAAAAAGTAAAGCAATAAGGCTAGGCACCAATGGTTTTAATCTTGAAGCATGTGTCTGTGGTGCTCCTGTGTGAGGGATCTACTTGGATGAATAAGCTCTTTGGGGTGCTTTATCACTTGGTAACTTGGGTTAACTAACCCGGGATTATCAGCTGAAAGTCCACTATCAAGAGTAACCCTCATTACAGAGCATTTAGTAACCCAAAGAGGTGCTGGACACCAAGGTCTCAAGAAAAGAAAATAAATAAACCATATGCCTGTGGTGTGTATGTATGGGGGAGAGACTTGAGCAAGTAAGTCCTTAGGGGTGCTTCAACACCTAGCACCTTGAACCAACTGGTTCGGGAGTGTTGGCTGAAAGCTTATTTTAAAGAGTTGCCCCCTTACAGAGCACTTAGCTTAAGAACAAAAATAAGCCCTGAAATGACAACAAAAGGATCAATGAATAAAAGTCTCATGGGATGCAATCACAGTGAGTATTCTAGGACATGATAAAGGTCTGAAAGCCAGGAATGAACCTAAGTTGCTATGCATGAAACCACCATAAAACCAGGGACATGACTTCCACAAGAATGACTCATTTCTCTTGGCATTCCATTCATCATTCTCTTGTTCCAGTACTTGCTTAGGGACAAGCAAGCTTTAAGTTTGGTGTTGTGATGCCAGGGCATTTTGGCTAGTTTTACTGACCTTTTCTTTACTGTTTTTAAGGTAGTTTCATGTATTTTCTTAGGAAATAAGCTAGTTTTGGGTAGATATTCACTTACATCTTGATTCAAGCATACATTGTGCACTTTACATGATTTCATGAGAATTTTGCATGAATTATATGATAAATTGGATGATGCATGATCCCATGATTAAGAGCAAGACTTTGATGCACTTTGTTTGATTGATTTCAGGCCAAAAGAAGAAGAGAAGAGCCACGTTAGTGGCTACGTTAGTTACATTAACGTGGGCACTAACGTGGAAGGAAGGAAAGCCACAACTTTAGTGAGAAAAGTTAGTGGCATTAACTTTGAAGAAAGGAAATGGAGCCAACGTTAGTGACACTTAACATTATCACTAACGTTGGACCAAGATCATGAGTGGCCACGTTAGAGTCCATGTTAACTTAGTTAACGTGGCCTCTAACGTTAAGAAGAAAAGGGGAAGCCAACGTTAGTGTCATTCAACTTTCTCACTAACGTTGGCCAAGTCACAAGAAGCCACGTTAACTCCCACGTTAACCTAGTTAAGGTGGAAGCTAACGTGAAGAAACTAGGTGGTCGACAACGTTAGTGACACCAAACATTGTCACTAACGTTGGGATGAACACACACTATCCCCAAGAAGCCACGTTAACTCCCACGTTAACCTAGTTAACGTGGAAGTTAACGTGAAGAAGAGAAGTTGTCGACAACGTTAGTGACACCAAACATTGTCACTAACGTTGCCAACACAAGCCACAAAGAGCCACGTTAAATCCCACGTTAACTTAGTTAACATGGTAGATAACGTGGGCAAAAGTCCCACCTGGCAGCCTGACCATGCCTTCTTCAAACACGCATAACTTGAGCCACAAAACTCCAAATGAGATGATTCCAATGGCATTGGAAAGTAGGATTCCAGAGCTTTCCAACGATATATAATACTCTATAGTGGGCATGAAATTTGAGCACAAACAAGAGGCATCTTTTAAGCCCCAAAAACACCAACTGGGCAGCAAGTGCAACGTTAGCCACAATAACTTTAGCACTAACGCCACACTTGTAGCGTTAGTGTGGCTAACTTTAGCACCAACTTTAGCACCTGGGCCTCAACTTAACTCACTTCTCTCTCAAGTCCACTTCAAAGCTCAAGCAAGCAAGCCCACAATTGTCAACCAATCAAGACCACAAGAAACATCTAGAATAGGAATTTTCATTTTATTGTAATTTGCTTTTATTTTCATTTTGTAATTTAGGAGAGCCTATATAAAGGCCTTAGTTTTTACATTCAAAGTATTGGGGAATTCTGGAGAATTGAAGGAAGGGGGAGAGAGTGAAGACCAATTCAAACTTCTGTGAATTGGCACACTCCAAGGGGAGTGGGTCTTCGGACCCCTCCCCTCAACCACTGTTCTTCCTTTTCTCTTCTTTTCTTCCTTAGGAGTAGTTTCATTTTAGTTGTAATTTTCATTTATGAATTTTGAAGTTTTAGTTTTAGTTTTTATCTTCATCTTTACTTTTCTGCACTTTCTTTCTTTTCTATTTTTGTAAAGCAATGACCAACTAACTCTTTACATTGGGTTAGAGAGCTCTATTGTGATTCAATGGATCAATTGTAGTTCTTATTCTTCTTCTTCTTTCTTTTCTCTTGATTTTACTTGAAAGCTTTCGATCTTTATCCAATTGGGTAGTTATCTTGGAAAAGAAACTATTCATACTTGGATCTCTTCTGAACCTTGAAAGAGGAATGAAGAGATCATGCTAGAAATGCTTTCTCATGCTGGACCAAATTGGGTGTGGATGGATATGTGACTATAATCCTTCCAACACTTGATTTGGGAAATGCATGTGGTATAATCAATGACCATACTTCATCTCTTCTCATGAGCAATTGACCAAGGAATTGGCTATTGATCAAGATTTGAGAGATTGAATTACAAGAAATTGTAATTCAATTACTTAAGATTGCCAAGGAGATCAATGAGTGCATTGATTGAGGAAGAGATGAGAATGAACTTGATCCGGAGGATTGAAATATCTCTTGATCCCAATGTTCATTTTATTTTTAGTTCTTACATTTACCTTTCTTGCCATTTTACTTTTCTGCACTTTATTGCTTTCTTTACTTTTCTGTCAATTTACATTTCCTTGTTACTTATCACTCCATTATGATTCGTCTAACTAGGATAATCAATTAACCATTGATTGCTTAATCCGTTAATCTCTGTGGGATTCGACCTCACTCTATTGTGAGTTTTACTTGACGACAATTCGGGATACTTGCCGAAGGGAAATTTTGTTGAGAGACAAGTTTTTCATGCATCACAATGCGACTGTTTTTATGACATTCTTTACTGGCAAAAATCCCAACGTCAAAATGGTGCCGTTGCCGGGGAACTGCTAACGTGTGCCTTATTATTGGTTACTGTAAATATTTTTCTTTTGCTTGTTTATTTATTTTTGTTTTCCCTTTTTATCCTTATTTGCTACTATGAACTCTCACCCTTCTCGCTTTGAGTTTGGTTCTAATATTGTTAAAGAAAATAGACGTTACAGCAGGAATGTGCATCAAGGTCAGACCAATCAAGGATGGATGGAACCAAGAGGATCTAATCAACCCTTCTGGCAGCAACACCCTCCGAGATATCCTAGACAAAGACCATTCTACCGTGCATACCCAGCTAAAAGACATGGTGGACAACCTTGTAATTACCAACAAGCCCCACCCCGTGCATATGAACCATCCTTTCAACATAACCTCGAACCACCACACTCACAAGCTTTTCTTCACCATTCGCCATCATATGATCCTTCCTTACCCCAATACCAATCCAATCGTTCCCAATCATCACCACTTTCCTTTGTATCATGTCCAAGTTTGGCAAACTGCGAAGCAAAGGATCGCCTAAAGGAAACAGTAATTAAATTTCAAACAACCATTCAACAACTGGAGCAAGCACTAATTCAATGGGCCACTAGGCGCTCAAATATACGAGGATCAACCACAGCTCCATGTGGACAGCCCGATGAAGAGCGTAGCATGAAAGAAATACTAGAGACTTCAATGGACAAACAGAGAATGAATTCGTACTAGAACAAGTGGAAGGAGCTGTCATTGTTCAAGAAGAAGAGTTGGTTGAAGATCTAGGCGATGCTGAACTTCCTTGGGAATCCAGAATTGAGGAAAACTCCGTCCAAGATGCCACAGTTGATGCTAAGGAGGATACCGTACAATCTCCAAGGCAAGTCGTTTACAAAGAATCAGACGGAATAATCCAAGAAGCAAATTTCCTTGATGATGATAGTCACAAGTCTAGTTCTCCTAGTGATGAACTTGCGTCCGCAAGTGAATTCTCTGAGATCGAAGAATCTTCCCCAAGTGAATATGAAGATGATGCAGAGGTAGATTTCTCTCAACCTCCAATCTATGACTCGAGTGATGAGGAAGACATAGAAGACTTTGACCAGGAAACAGATACAATTGAAGATCTTTGCAAGGAAGTGGAAGAATTCACAGAAGAGCACAAAGAAACGGAACTTGCAGAACCACCAAAAACACCTATCCCAAGGCCATTACCACCTAATACAAGCTTCAAGTGGGTACAATCCTTAACTTATAATTTTACTTATTCACTTGAATATGGTTTGCTTGAAACAGATGGCCAACTTAGAGCTCTCTGCGGCTTTAAGAGTAAGAGGGAAATGGCTCATATTCAGAGCTGGTGCACCAGATTCAATAAGGTTCCACGCTTCACCTCGAAGTACACGGATTGGTATCATGCTCAATTGCATGGATCACAGAGAACGTTTGGTCACCACGGTGAGATTCTACCTTTTAAGCCACCCGGATGGAGACATGTAGACCAAGACGAAGGCGGATTTAAACGCAAGGCTTGGAATCCTGAGGTTTATTCTGACATTTGTTACCCCAGGAGCCTAAAAATTTGTTTGAAGCTGCTCAGAAGCTTTACATGCCTAGTTTGGGACCCCGGAGGCTATTGGCATTCCAAGCACTGGTGGAGATTTTTGGACGAATTTAAACACAAGCCACCATAACAGGATACTCTTCCAATGTCCAACTTAAGGACCTTAACTAAAAGTGCTAGGTGGGAGACAACCCACCGTGGTATGGTCACCTCTTTTTCAACTTATTTCCTGTTAATCGCTTTCATTTTTCCTTTTTCATTTTAATTTATTAAACCTGAAATCATGCATAGCATTCATGTCTATCACTGCATCCTGCATTTTTCAGTTAAAAAAAAAGGGGTTGCACGACGCGACCGCATGTCCCATGCGATCGCGTCATATCGCGAAAAACACCACCCATGCGACCGCGTGACCCACGCAGCCGCGTGATATATATATCGGCGTAAGGATCCAACGAACAGAAAGTTGGGCTGGAATCGTGTGGCCCTTGTGCATTTCACACAAATTAGCCCACGCGATCGCATGCCCCATGCGATCGCGTCACTTACCCAATACCAATCCCACGCGACCGTGTGAGCGATGCGATCGCGTCGCATGGATCGCACATCACCCCAAAAGGAGACAGAGAGTTGCGCTAAAACGGCGCTGGAGTCGTGCGTATAGCACAACTTCCAGCGACGCGACCGCGCGACCCATGCGATCGCGTCACCCTTCTTTCCCCCCTCTCATGCGATCGCGCACCCCACGCGATCGCGTCACTCCCATTCTCGTCCCAACCACGCGACCGCGTGCCCCATGCGGCCGCGTGGATTCGAAAATATAACCGCCCAGCCCGCGAACCCTATCAGTCGCGAGCCCCCTCCCACCCCCAAACCTCTTCTCCCTCTCTGCTCCTTCTCCCTCCAACCACCACCCAGTACCACCCAGCCGCCACCGCCGGCCACCCAGACGCCGACGCCACCCCGTTCGCCGCCGCTCCAACCCCCTCCCCTCCCTTCTTCTCCCTTCCTCCTCTCCCCTCTCCGCCACTGCCTCCGCGACCACCGCCCCCCACCGCCGGCCCCCAACCGCGCCCCCTTCTCTCTCCACCACCCAACCGCACCCCCTCCTTCTATCCCCAACCCAAAACCCTCGCCGCCACTACCCCCATCAGCAGCCACCGCACCGCCGTACACCACCACCGCGCCAGACGTCGCCGCAGCCACTTTCTCCCCTGTTCCACCCCTTTCGCTTACCAAGTTCCGCAACACGCAACCCGTTTTATCCGTTCGTCACTTTTCTGTATTTTTTTTTCCGTTTATGTTCATGATTAGGATAGCTAGACTTACATGTTGTAGTGGATTTTTAGGTTGTTAGGTAGCTTAGGCTGTGGTTAGTGGATCTAGGTCTGTTTACTTACACTGTTCTTACTTCTGTTTTATCCTATGTGCAAATCTGTTGCTGCTATAATCATGATTCATATGCTGCTTTCTTGTATGTTGCTGCTGTTTACATTGAGTTTTTCTGTTTATTTTATATCTAAATCATTGGAAGGTAAAAATATGCGAGCTCTCTTTGAATGGAAGCATTCCCACACTTTATAACCTCTGGTCTATGCTGTCTGTACTTGGATCTGGGCCAAAAAGGGCTTCAGAATTTGCTGGGGGCGTATTCTGTAATTTCTGGTGCGTGGCCTCTGTCACACGTCCGTGTGGGTCACGCGGTCGCGTCCTTCGGAGCTTTTCCTTGCCACGCGGTCGCGTAAGTCATGCGACCGCGTCATATGCGTTCTGCTTAAGGCGCGCGGTCGCGTCAGTCATGCGGCCGCGTCGCTGCTGATTCGTGCTTGGCACGCGATCGCGTCATCTATGCGATCGCGTGGATACCAGTTTCTTTAAAGCTCCGTTTTGCTTTCTCCTTCCATTTTAGTATGTTCCCTTTTTCATCCTTTAACTCATTCTGCCTTAGAAAATCCGAAACTACTCAACACACTAATCACGGCATCGATGGAAATAAAGGTAATTAAAATAATTAATTTTTAAAGCTTAGGAAACATGTTTTTCACAACATGACATAATAAGGAAGGAAAAGTAAAACCATGCAATTAATGTGAATAAGTAGGTGAAGAGTTGAATAAATCACTCTAATTAAGCACAAAAGAACTCATGAAATATGGGTTTATCAACCTCCCCACACTTAAACACTAGCATATCTTCATGCTAAATCCAAGGTAAATAATTAAGGTTAAAGTGATGGAATGTTATGAAATGCAACCTATGCTAAATGCATCTACCTAATGGGTCATGCAATTCTAATTCATCTACTTATATATAAAGCTTACATGTAGCTAAGTTAATTCACATTCTCAAGGAGTTATGTATATATATATATAGCTAACCCTTAAATAATAAAGCATTTTAGCAAATGAGATGGGAAAGAAAACATTGTACAAACTTGCAAAACAATTAGTAAATTTTAGGCACAGATATATGTTGATGAGTTATTGAACCCTCACTGAATTTTGTGTTTACTCTCTACTCACTCAGTGTTTATTGGGTTTATTCACTCTATTTTTCTTTTTATTCTTACTTTTTATAACTTTGTTTTTCATCTAACCAATCAACAATTATAGAATATAGTCATACCAAAAAGTCATGAGGTCTTAATTAAGGTTGTAATGGGGCCAAGGTAAAGGTAAGAATTTATGTATATGGTTAAGTGAGCTAATAAGTGAATCCTTAATTAGACTAAGATCTCATCTAACATACATATTTAGTAAAATAAAATCCCTTTATCTATTTTCCCATATTTCTCACTTATTGTTGCATGCTCATGTTTCACTTTTTATTTTTATTCCATGTGCATTGTTTTCATCAGGGAATTTCTTTTTGTATCCCCTTTTATTTAGATGCTGAAAAATAAATTTTTTTTTGCACATGATAATTGAATCACTTAGATTTTCTCATGAGTATGCTTTCCAAATTTTATTTTATTCCCTTTTACTTCTCTACCCTTTTGTTTCTATTATCCATGTTCCCAAAAGGTTTCCCACATTTAACTCTATTCATAATTTTCTATCTTAAGCTAACTAAGGATTCACTTGGGATTTTCCTTTGTTTTTCTTCTTAAGGCTAGTAATTTGGCTAAATAGAATAAAGGGGTTTTAAAAGGCTCAAGGGGGTTAACAAGGGTGATGTAAAAGGTAGGCTGATTTGGGGTGAGTGAGCTAAAATCAAATGATGGCCTCAATCATTCTCTTGATATGTATCTATTCTATATTCTATAATTGGACATATAGATTAAAGCAAAGGAAAGAACATCAGAATAAAAAGAAATGTAACACACATAAATGAAATTATGGTTTGAATGCAACCATACAATTTAAGCTCAAGACTCACAGGCTGTGTGTTTTCTAACTCAAGCATCATATATCATTCATATATTGTATGCAGGTTTAGTTAAAAATTCCCATTATTCTCTTGAAAAAAAAAATTATTTAGGGTAGCTTTTAAAGTTTTAATGTTCCTCCTTGATGAAATGTTGTCAACTAACATGTAATGCTATATATACAAGGTGTGGGTTATTTTGATTTTGTTAAAGTTTCTAGTTTACTCCCTTTATATTTTTCTATTTAAACTATACTATCTTATGCTAAAAAAGGGTAAACTATACTAATTAATCCACTAATAAATCAGAATTGCAAACTAAACTAAATGACTAAAATGAGCTAAATAACTAATATATGAACAAAAAAATGCAAAATGCAGAAAATAGAGTAAAATACACAAGTAGCCATGTATAAGTACTCAGAAAATAACAATAAAAGAAAAAGAGAAAAATACAGAAAAATATCAAAAATAAAAGAAAAAGTATGTAGTAGTTCACCAAAATAAATGCCAGAGATGGCGACCTCCCCACACTTAAAATGAAGCATCGTCCTCGATGCTCAATCAAGCCGGGTGTAAAGGAGTGTCATCACTGGTAGGGATGGTAGCTGGGGTCTCTATGGCGGTGGTAGGCTGAGAGTCTGGCTGTTGTAGAGGGGAGACTGACTGGATCGGGATCTCCAGATCTGCAGCCTCAATCTGGGGCATGACCTCCTGATGCGGGGCAGTCTGCTCTGTGGCTGCCTGCTGATGAGTCTCCGCCTGGGAATGAGTCTCCTCCTCGTGCTCATCCTCCTCCTCCTTTGATGGCTCTGAAGGGGTGTCGGGCTCGGAGGGGATGTCGGCGCCCTGTCTGATCATCAGCTTCAGATGGAAATAGCGTGGCCTGCTGCGGCGCTCCAATCTCTCATACCGGCGCTTGTTATGGCGCTCCATTTGATCAAGATGGCGGAAAAGACGGTGCACGAGGCGATAAACTAGCTCAGAGGCGGGTGGAGGTGCAGTGGTGGCAGCAGGGGCAGCTGGGGCAGCTGTGGATGAAGAGGGTCCAGCAGATGGAGGGGCTGTCTCATCAGTAGCAGTGACAGGTGGTGGTCTGTAGCCCAAGGCAAGGAAGTTCCTGCTGTGCGGGATGATCTTCCTGCAGTCCGTTGCTGGTGGTCGCTCATCGGCATCCTCCCAAGGCACACCAGCCTGACGGCCTAGCCGTGTAACCAGGTAAGGAAAGGGGAGGGTGCCTCGGACGTGGGCCCTGGCCATATAATACCGGATAAAACGAGGTAGATAAATGTCCTTACCCTCCAGCACACACCAAATGAGGGTAATCATGGTAGCCGGGATCTCCGTCTCGTGAGTACTCGGCATCATAAAATTACTCAAGATCTGATGCCATAGCCGAGCCTCATCATTTAAGTACACTCTCTTGATCCCTCTAGGCATAGTGGTGTTCTGACCCATCTCCCAAGGAACAGCAGGGTCGAGAGCTATCCTTGCCTTCACAGCATCCCAGTCAAACTGCATCTGGCCCATGTTTTCCTCAGCCTGTGCAAAACCATCTGGCTGATTGGACTTGGCTGGGAGCTAGAGAATGGTCTCAATGGCCTCCTCAGTGACCAGAATTTGCTTTCCCCTCA
Source organism: Arachis ipaensis (assembly GCF_059453495.1). Classification (NCBI taxonomy): domain Eukaryota; kingdom Viridiplantae; phylum Streptophyta; class Magnoliopsida; order Fabales; family Fabaceae; genus Arachis; species Arachis ipaensis. The sequence continues at coordinate 34,451,364 of NC_142442.1, forward strand.
GGTTCACTGCATCTAGGGTAGTAAGGTAGTAGTTGCAATAGAATTCCCGGATCCAAGATGCGTTGACCTCTGTCAGTGGTCTCTCCAGAAAGAACCAGCCCCTTTGCTTGATTTGCTCAGTAGTGTATTGCTGGAGGGCTTCTGGAATCTTCAAGGTACGTTCCAGGTATAGATTTCTGGAGTTTGCAAAAGTCGGGTACTTCAGCTCACAGTATCGGTTTGCAAATTTTATAGGATCAGTCGAAGGGAGCAGCTGGTCAGCTTTTTCCTGCTGTGTGAAATTCTTCTCCCGCCATGAGGAATCGTGCATTAGAGAAATGATGGACTGGGAGGAATCTCCTCTCTTACGCTTGCCAGTAGCCTTGCCTTTACTTTTCCTCTGTGAGGCAGACATCCTGAAAAATAGAAAACCAGGAATGGATAAAAAAATAGGAAAGCAAATAGGCAATTTAAACAAAGGAAACTCAAAGCGGTAAGGGATGAATAGAATAAGGAAAATGAGTATATGAAATGTGATTGAATTTATGTTAAATGGAAAAAAAATAACCAATATGCCATGGTTAGAAAGTTAGAGGAAAGTGAAAATAATCAGAAAAGAGATCAAAAGGGTTAGTATGGTTAGGATTTGAAAAAAGAAATTAGTAAATTAAAATTAGTGAGTTAGGAAGGTAAGTGGCATAGAAAAATTCCATATAACAAGAATTCACAGGTAAGAATAGAAGTACTCATAATTGAATAAAGAAAACAGGGTGATGCTGATTCGAATAGAAATAAAGAAATCAGAAATTGGAATCAGTGAATCACAAATGCATGTTATGAACCAGGAAAGCAAAAGAGGATAAGAAAGTGGCCCTTAGCATTCATGAAATGGTTTGGGGGAAGTAGAGTGAAACAGAGTTGCCAAACCAAAACAAGGATGAAAACAATTTTCAAAAAAATTGGGCAGCATTCCGGCTAAAATTGGACTGTCCCAGAAAATAAACAGCAATCATATCAGTTCATATGAATTAAAAGAAAGCAAGCTGCATGTACATAGATATAAAATAAACAGAAAAACTCAATGTAAACAGCAGCAACATACAAGAAAGCAGCATATGAATCATGATTATAGCAGCAACAGATTTGCACATAGGATAAAACAGAAGTAAGAACAGTGCAAGTAAACAGACCTAGATCCACTAACCACAGCCTAAGCTACCTAAAAACCTAAAAATCTACTATAACATGTAAGTCTAGCTATCCTAATCATGAACATAAACGGAAAAAAAATACAGAAAAGTGACGAACGGATAAAACGGATTGCGTGTTGCGGAACTTGGTAAGCGGAAGGGGTGGAACAGGGGAGAAAGTGGCTGCGGCGACGTCTGGCGCGGTGGTGGTGTACGGCGGTGCGGTGGCTGCTGATGGGGGTAGTGGCGGCGAGGGTTTTGGGTTGGGGATAGAAGGAGGGGGTGCGGTTGGGTGGTGGAGAGAGAGGGGGGCGCGGCTGGGGGCCGGCGGTGGGGGGGCGGTGGTCGCGGAGGCAGTGGCGGAGAGGGGAGAGGAGGAAGGGAGAAGAAAGGAGGGGAGGGGGTTGGGGCGGCGGCGAACGGGGTGGCGTCGGCGTCTGGGTTGCCGGCGGTGGCGGCTGGGTGGTGCTGGGTGGTGGTTGGAGGGAGAGGGAGCAGAGAAGGAGAAGAGGGTTGGGGGTGGGAGGGGGCTCGCGACTGATAGGGTTCGCGGGCTGGGGGGGTTATATTTTCGAATCCACGCGGCCGTGTGGGGTACGTGGTCGCGTGGTTGGGACGAGAATGTGAGTGACGCGATCGCGTGGGGTGCGCGATCGCATGAGAGGGGGGAAAGAAGGCTGACGCGATCGCATGGGTCGCGCGGTCGCGTCGCTGGAAGTTGTGCTAAACGCACGACTCCAGCGCCGTTTTAGCGCAACTCTCTGTCTCCTTTTGGGGTGATGTGCGATCCATGCGACGCGATCGCGTCGCTCACGCGGTCACTGGGATTGGTATTGGGTAAGTGACGCGATCGCATGGGGCATGCGATAGCATGGGCTAATTTGTGCAAAATGCACAAGGGCCGCACAATTCCAGCCCAACTTTCTGTTCGTTGGATCCTTATGCCGATATATATACCACGCGGCCGCGTGGGTCACGCGGTCGCATGGGTGGTGTTTTTCGCGATATGACGCGATCGCATGGGCATGCGGTCGCGTCGTGCAACCCCTTTTTTTTTAACTGAAAAATGCAGGATGCAGTGATGGACATGAATGCTATGCATGATTCCAGGTTTAATAAATTAAAATGAAAAAGGAAAAATAAAAGCGATTAATAGGAAATAAGTTGAAAAAGAGGCGACCATACCACGGTGGGTTGCTCCCACCTAGCACTTTTAGTTAAGGTCCTTAAGTTGGACATTGGAAGAGTATCCTGTTATGGTGGCTTGTGTTTAAATTCGTCCAAAAATCTCCACCAGTGCTTGGAATGCCAATAGCCTCTGGGGCCCCAAACTAGGCATGTAAAGCTTCTGAGCAGCTTCAAACAAATTTTTAGGCTCCTGGGGTAACAAATGTCAGAATAAACCTCAGGATTCCAAGCCTTGCGTTTAAATCCGCCTTCGTCTTGGTCTACATGTCTCCATCCGGGTGGCTTAAAAGGTAGAATCTCACCGTGGTGACCAAACGTTCTCTGTGATCCATGCAATTGAGCATGATACCAATCCGTGTACTTCGAGGTGAAGTGTGGAACCTTATTGAATCTGGTGCACCAGCTCTGAATACGAGCCATTTCCCTCTTACTCTTAAAGCCGCAGAGAGCTCTAAGTTGGCCATCTGTTTCAAGCAAACCATATTCAAGTGAATAAGTAAAATTATAAGTTAAGGATTGTACCCACTTGAAGCTTGTATTAGGTGGTAATGGCCTTGGGATAGATGTTTTTGGTGGTTCTGCAAGTTCCGTTTCTTTGTGCTCTTCTGTGAATTCTTCCACTTCCTTGCAAAGATCTTCAATTGTATCTATTTCCTGGTCAAAGTCTTCTATGTCTTCCTCATCACTCGAGTCATAGATTGGAGGTTGAGAGAAATCTACCTCCGCATCATCTTCATATTCACTTGGAGAAGATTCTTCGATCTCAGAGAATTCACTTGCGGACGCAAGTTCATCACTAGGAGAACTAGACTTGTGACTATCATCATCAAGGAAATTTGCTTCTTGGATTATTCCATCTGATTCTTCGTAAACGACTTGCCTTGGAGATTGTACGGTATCCTCCTTAGCATCAACTGTGGCATCTTGGACGAAGTTTTCCTCAATTCTGGATTCCCAAGGAAGTTCAGCATCGCCTAGATCTTCAACCAACTCTTCTTCTTGAACAATGATAGCTCCTTCCACTTGTTCTAGTACAAATTCATTCTCTGTCTTGTCCACTGGAGTCTCTAGTATTTCTTTCATGCTACGCTCTTCATCGGGCTGTCCACATGGAGCTGTGGTTGATCCTCGTATATTTGAGCGCCTAGTGGCCCATTGAATTAGTGCTTGCTCCAGTTGTTGAATGGTTGTTTGAAATTTAATTACTGTTTCCTTTAGGCGATCCTTTGCTTCGCGGTTTGCCAAACTTGGACATGATACAAAGGAAAGTGGTGATGATTGGGAACGATTGGATTGGTATTGGGGTAAGGAAGGATCATATGATGGCGAATGGTGAAGAAAAGCTTGTGAGTGTGGTGGTTCGAGGTTATGTTGAAAGGATGGTTCATATGCACGGGGTGGGGCTTGTTGGTAATTACAAGGTTGTCCACCATGTCTTTCAGCTGGGTATGCACGGTAGAATGGTCTTTGTCCAGGATATCTCGGAGGGTGTTGCTGCCAGAAGGGTTGATTAGATCCTCTTGGTTCCATCCATCCTTGATTGGTCTGACCTTGATGCACATTCCTGCTGTAACGTCTATTTCCTTTAACAATATTAGAACCAAACTCAAAGCGAGAAGGGTGAGAGTTCATAGTAGCAAATAAGGATAAAAAGGGAAAACGAAAATAAATAAACAAGCAAAAGAAAAATATTTACAGTAACCAATAATAAGGCACACGTTAGCAGTTCCCCGGCAACGGCGCTATTTTGACGTTGGGATTTTTGCCAGTAAAGAATGTCATAAAAACAGTCGCGTTGTAGACATAGTCTCTAAACCGACAAAAATCCCTTCGTACAAACGTTTTGGGTGTCACAAGTAACAAACTCCTTTAAAAATTGTTAACCGAGTATTCAAACCTCGGGTCGTCTTCTCAAGGAACTGTGAGGAAGTATGTTCTTATTATTGGCTATAAAGGCTGTAAACCGGTTTGCAAAATTTATAGGATCAGTCGAAGGGAGCAGCTGGTCAGCTTTTTTCTGCTGTGTGAAATTCTTCTCCCGCCATGAGGAATCGTGCATTAGAGAAATGATGGAGTGGGAGGAAGTATATAGATATAAACCCATATTTCATGAGTTCTTTTGTGCTTAATTAGAGTGATTTATTCAACTCTTCACCTACTTATTCACATTAATTGCATGGTTTTACTTTCCCTTCCTTATTATGTCATGTTGTGAAAAACATGTTTCCTAAGATTTAAAAATTAATTATTTTAATTACCTTTATTTCCATTCGATGCCGTGATTAGTGTGTTGAGTAGTTTCAGATTTTCTAAGGCAGAATGACTTAAAGGATGAAAAAGGGAACATACTAAAATGGAAGGAGAAAGCAAAACGGAGCTTTAAAGAAACTGGTATCCACGCGATCGCATGGACGACGCGATCGCGTGCCAAGCACGAATCAGCAGCGACGCGGCCGCATGACTGACGCGACCACGCGCCTTAAGCAGAACGCATATGACGCGGTCGCATGACTTACGCGACCGCGTGGCAAGGAAAAGCTCCGAAGGACGCGACCGCGTGACCCACGCGGACGCGTGACAGAGGCCACGCACCAGAAATTATAGAATACACCCCCAGCAAATTCTGAAGCCCTTTTTGGCCCAGATCCAAGTACAGACAGCATAGACCAGAGGTTATAAAGTGTGGGAATGCTTCCATTCAAAGAGAGCTCGCATATTTTTACCTTTCAATGATTTAGATTTAGTTGAGAGGGAGATCTTCTCTCTCTCTCTTTTAGGATTTAGGATTTCTTCTTGTTCTAAGAGTAACTCTGGATCCCAGGTTTAATGTTCTTTTAGTATTACTTCTATTTATTTATTCCAACATTTGAATTGATTATTATAATTTGATTTATGAATTCTCTCATGTTACAGACTGTTATTTGAATTAATGATAATTGAGGTATTTTCAGTTTATGATTGTTCTCTTTGATTTAAGTTACCATTGCTTCCCATCTAAGGACCTCTTTATCATTCCAGCAATTTTACTTTTCCCCTTTTTGGTTCTGGTTAAGAATTTAGTAACTCAACAGTTATTAAACTCAACATAATTGATAATCGTTATCTTGCTAATTGAACTGAACTTAAATAATCCCAACCTTTTCTGAGGAAATAATTAGGATTCAAAAGTCAATTTAATTAGTCCCTTGACTTTCCTTTGCCCTAGTGAAGGTTGACCAAGTGGAGTTTAGATTCAACTTTCATTATTGTTGAGAGAGATAACTAAGTTGGACCTCTAATTTCTCTACCTTGCTAAATGTTTCTTTACAGTTATTATTTATTCTTAATTGCCATTTAATTCACTCGTCATTTAAATTACTTGCTTTTCACCTTCTAAACCCCGATTACAGCCTTTATAGCCAATAATAAGAACATACTTCCTCGCAGTTCCTTGAGAAGACGACCCGAGGTTTGAATACTCGGTTAACAATTTTTAAAGGGGTTTGTTACTTGTGACACCCAAAACGTTTGTACGAAGGGATTTTTGTCGGTTTAGAGACTATATCTACAACGCGACTGTTTTTATGACATTCTTTACTGGCAAAAATCCCAACGTCAGTGAGACAATAAAGATTCCAACTCCCGCACCATCTTTATGCTTAGATCCATCAAAATACAATTTCTAATAATTAACTTCTACATCGACTATATTTGCCCCCTAGTCATTCAGATCTTTCGAATTGTCTACAAGAAAATCTGCAATGACCTGTCCTTTAACAGCCTTTGCTGGAACATAATGTAAATCGAATTCCGTTAATGCTAGCATCCATTTCCCCAAACGTCCTCTTAACATAGGGAAACTTAGCATATATTTAATAAGATCAGTTTGTACTATAACTTTCACCGATTTAGCCAACATATAACATTTTAACTTCATACAAGCATGATATAACGACAAACATAATTTTTCGATCGGGGAATACCTTGTCTCAATATCAGTTAGAACTCGACTAAGGTAATAAACTACCCGTTCATGCCCATTTTCATCATCCTGGGCTAACATACACCCTATAGTGTTTTCAGATGCTGCAATATATAATTTTAGAGGTTCAGATGGACGTAAATTCGCCATAATTGGAGCTTTTGATAAATATGACTTAATCGAATCAAACACCGATTGATGTTCTATGGTTGATGGGTGCGGAAACTGACCAGCTAAGAAATTAATAAACGAAATACGTTCAAGTACAGTTCTTAACCAGCTAAAATCTGCCTCACCAATTTAAAAGGGGTTGTCACAAAAATTAGAATTAAAAATACTGGGAGTATGAATCCCAGGTCGTCTCCCAACGAGTTGCAGGAAAGAGTGCTATTTTATTAACTAGGAATTTTCTGAGAGTTTTGAGAGTTGAATAATGATGAGCAATTGAATAAGTATAAATTAGAACAATAAAAATAAACTAAGAATAATTATTGATATTCTAAATAAAAAGCCTTGACTAGGGAAATGATTAATTGGAAGTTCTATCCTTGTTGGGATCTTTTAAGTGTAGTGTTAAAAAGGTTGTTGTTTTCACTTAGTTAACCCTTACTAAATAAAGGAAAGTCAAGCGATTAAGCTAACCCTTATTCGCAAATCCTAGTCCTCTCCCTTAGGAAGGTCTAGCGTTAGTAAATACAGAACTAGCCAACAACGTTCAATTTAACCGACACTTAAGCCTTCCAACTCAAGTGTCTCCTCTTAATCAACCCCCATGTCAAGTAGAAAAAACTACTCCATTGACATGGATATAATACTCATAAAAATATAAGAAGACATAATAAATTAAATAAAATAAAATAGAGAATTAATAATTAATTAAAAGTAAAGGTAACTCTATTAATCAATCCAAAATGCAACATACTTATCTGAATAGGGTCAATGATCAATTGAAAAGAGTAAAGGAATAAGGAAACAAACTAAAGTAGTAACTTCAACGGAGGTAATGACTCTTCAACATCCAAAATCCAAAGCAAAAGCATAAACTATGAATGTAAGGCAAATCTAGATTTTGATCTAAAACTAAAAGTAATCCTAATATCAATTTATCTGAATGTGTGTTGGTGCGTATTGAGTCTCTGCATGTTCCCTAGCTTTAGTCTGTGTTTCTGGGCCGAAAACTAGGTCAAAACGCGGCCCGAAATTGCCCCCAGCATTTTTTGTTATTTCTGTAGATCGCGCAGGTCACGCGTATGCGTCGTCCACGCGTTCGCGTCATTCAGCAATTTTCCTTGTCACGCGAGCGCGTCGTTCACGCATTCGGGTCATTCGTGCAGACTCCAATCCACGCGTACGCGTCAGGCACGCGTTCGCGTCGCTGCGATTTCTTCATTTTGCACGCTCGCGTGAGCCATGCGCTCGCGTCAGTGTTCGCTGGTCATCTCCTTAGTTTCTTGTGTTCCTTCCATTTTTTCAAGCTTCCTCTCCATTCTCTGAGCCATTCCTGCCCTATGAAGCCTGAAACACTTAACACATAGATCACGACATCGAATGGTATAAAGGAGAGTTAAAATGTACTAATTAAAGGTTTCTAGGAAGCAAGTTTTCAACCATAAACAATACTAGGAAGGAATTATAAAATCATGAAATTTATATGAATAAGTAGGTAATGGCTTGATAAAAACCACTCAATTAAACACAAAATAAACCATAAAATAGTGGTTTATTAGTGGTCCACTCAAATTTCGAACCATTCTTTAATTTCACCAAAGGCGTGAATACCCTAGTTCGATCCAAAAGATTTGAGATGAATCTCCTAAGGTAATTTACTTTTCCCAAAAATGATTGCACTTCCTTCTTCGATTTGGGAGCAGACAAAGCTAATATTGCATCTGCTTTGTTTTTATCAATGGCTATCCCCTTTTATGAACAACAAAGTCTAAGAAATTTCCAACCGATACCCCAAAAGCACATTTCAAAGGATTCATTTTTAATCTTTTCTTTCTCATAGTCAAAAATGCCTTTCTTAAATGGTCTATATGTTGACGTATAGAAATCGATTTTACCATTACATCATCAATATATACCTCCATAAATTTTCCAATAAACTCATGGAAAATAGCATTCATTGCTCGTTGATACGTTGCTCCAGCATTCTTCAAACCAAAAGGCATAACCACCCACTCGTATGTACCTAACGCCCCAGGACAACGAAAGGCAGTTTTAGCCACTTCATCTTCCGCAATGAAAATTTGGTTATATCCAGAATAACCGTCCATGAAACTAAGAATTTCGTTTCCCGCCGCAAAATCAATTGACATGTCTGCAATCGGCATAAAATATTCATCCTTTGGAGTGGCATTATTTAAATCTCGAAAATTGATACATACCCTCAATTTTTCATTTTTCTTCATCACTGGAACAATATTTGACACCCACTTCACATAACGAGCAGTTCGAATAAATTTTGCTTTGATCAAGCGTTCTATTTCTTCTTTAATTTTCACATTGATTTCAGGAGCAAAACGTCTTGGGGTTTGTTTCACAGGTCGAGCATTGGGTTTCAATGCTAATCGATGTTCTACTAATGAACGATCGAGACCAGGCATTTCAGGATAGTCCCATGCAAAACAATCCTTAAACTCATGTAACAAATCGAAAAGCTTAGTTCGAAAAGGATCAACAAGATCTTTACAAATATATGTAATTCGAACATCATCATGAGTCTCCAAATTAACTTCTTCTAAAGGTTCCTGAGACTCGAACTCCTTATAATAATCATCTTCAATTGAATATTTTTCAAACCCCAGAGGCTCCAAATCATAAATACAATCGAAAGTAAAATCGATGGATTTTTTAGGGATCAAAGAAACTTGATCTTTGATTAATTCATCACTACATTTATTTTCCACACAATGAGCCTCTGCTATTAAATTGGCAGTCCGACTCACATCATTAATTTCATTACAAGTAATAGAAAAATCATAACTACATTCGACTGGAGGTGTCGAATCAAACATACTACAACTAGTAGATTTACTAATCCTATCAGATTCAACTTTATCAGAAAAATCATCTTTATTTTCTAAAACTTGGAAATTATTTAAATAATTATGCAAAGTTACCAGGTAGTTGGATACTTCCTCAACCTGGTCCATAGTTCAATCTCCGAGGTCTTCAAAAATGACAATCCCAACCAGTCGGCTCGAAGCCTAAGTCTGGGTAGCGCAACTTCACCCACCGAAAGCCCTTCCGAAGTCAAATAACACCTTCACAATTGTAAGGATTTAGAGATCGATCAACATATAAAGGCTTCAATTTACGACTATATATCCTAAAATTGACATGCATTTGTTCGACGTAAAGACTCGAATCTGCTTTAACAATTTCAGGTTTGCCTTCTTGAGTCCACAGAAGCATGCTCTGATGCATTGTAGATGGTACAGAACCTACTCCATGGATCCAATCTCTCCCAAGCAAGGCATTATAGCTAGCCTTCGATGGCACTACCACAAACACAGAGTGTCTTTCTAAAGACCCCACCTTTACAGTCAAGGTAACCAACCCTCTCGCTGGCGTAGAATTCCCACTAAAATCAGTCACAGTAATGTTTGTAGGGACCAACTCGTCAACATGTTTCCCTACTTTTTCCAACATCCTTTCAGGTAGGAGACTAATTGCTGCCCCACCATCAATCAACACCTTGTTTATTTTAAACCCATTCGCAACAGCAACAATATGAAGGGGACGCAGATGAGACATTTGTCTCTCAGTAGGTCGAGGGAAGAATCCTGGCTCATCTTCTATGCGAATGAAAGAAAAAGCCTCTTCATCTTCTTGATCATAATCCTCATTTGGATTACTTTCACATTCTCCAAGGTACTCAGTGGGAATTATCGAAATCGTCCCTACCATGTCATCATCTCCTGCATCAAAATATTCCTCATCGACATCGACATCTTTATGTTTATCGATCCCAAAGGACTGAGCAACTGCTTTCCCTTTTTCCATCTTTGCTGGTGATGGAATTTCCTTGGGATAAGTCTCTCCATCAGAAGGGAAGACAATCTGGGAATGGACAGAGGGAGTTGCCCCCTTGCTTGCTTCCTTCCCTATCTCAATTTGAAGTTTCTTATTTTGATTGAAACTTCCTTTTCCACCTCTTCCTCGTGGGTATCCTCCGGCTCGCCCTCAATAGGAAGCATATTGATTTCGAGACGGTGCTCAATGTCCCCATTGAGGATTGCGTCGATATAGGTGATCACGCCTTTGGAACTCTTGGCAGTTCCTAATCTACTAAACACCTATAGCCTGAGATTGGCTCAAAGGTGCAGTCACATCATATTGAGGGATTTTTGAACCAGAACCCTCTACACATCGAATTGGCTGCCTCTGACGTGCTTGTTCCTCCCTGTGAGCCAATTCTTTTTTCATCCTTTCTTTTTCGAAGATTGTTGCTGCTTCAGCATCAAAAACAGCATTACACTGCGGATACAAAGATACGTCCCGGTCTTTAATCTTTTGCTACACCAAAAAATCTAGCAAGCCATGCCCTGTCCTAGGGTATACAGACCTTACCTGTGACTCAAAATTATCAAGAGCTACATCGAAATCATAAGACATGCCAACCATATTCACCTCTAAGTAGGGCTCGACATAACTGGCATCGACTTCAAAAGGATCTACATCGACCTTCATCTCTTTCTTTCCATCATCAAATTTCAAACAACCCTCCATGATTGATTCTTGAATCAAGTCCCTGAAACGGACACAACTGTTAGTCGAATGACTTGTTGCTTGATGAAATTTACAGTAAGATTTTCCTTTTAAATCTTTCACGGAAAGCAAAGTTCTACCCTCAGGCAAAACTAATTTTTTATCTTTAAGCAACACATCGAAAATCTTATCATATTTTGAGATATCAAAACTATATTTCTTTCCACTTTTAAGTTTTGAATCATTCAACTTTTCACTACCAGGAAGTTTTTTCAATAAAGAGCAGACATATGGAGGACCTTTCTTAAGTTCAGCCAAATCGACTTTTGTTTCAAAATCGAATTCCTCTTCTGAGGATTCCATAGTCACATAAGCAACCTTTTCTTTTCGAGTAAAAGATTTACTCTTCGATCTCTGGTCACTCCTGTATTTCTCTCTTTCTCTTTTCATAAGTTCGATTTGTCGAACCTTTTCAGCCAGATGGGCCAAATCGGGAATATGCACACTCAGCAACTTTCTACGCATATAAAATCCCAAGCCCGTAATTGCTATTTTCACTATCTCATTCTCAGGTAATGACACATAGCATCTACTTCTAGCATTTTTGAAACGTATTAAATAATCATCGATGGTCTCACCATATTCACGTTTCAAAGCCACTAAATCAGTAACTGCTACGTTCATTTTCCCTCGATAAAACTGAGCGTGAAAAGCAGTTTCTAACTGATTCCATGTTGTAATCGAATTTGGTCTAAGATTCGAAAATCAGGTAAATGCGTTCTTCGTCAATGACGAAGGAAAAAAATTTATTTTCAAGTTTTCATCATTAGTTAGGTTCCCAATCTCGACCAAATAACGAGCAACATGTTCAGTTGTCGATTCTCCAACTTCTCCTGCAAATTTTGTGGTTATTTTCGGATTTTTTACCCCTCTTGGCACTTCAGCCATTTGAACTACTTGGGGAAAAGCAGATACAAAATGTGGTTGATTCATAAAACCAACATTTAGTCCAACCCGATTTAAAACCTCCTCTACAATTTGAGTGACCTGATAACGATCACCACGCAATCCATATACAACATCATCAGCATTTTCACCTCGACGAACCATGCGAGGATTTTCTCGATTTGGAATACGATTTTCATTTTGAAAAATATTTTCCATCCCCTCATTATTCCCTCGAGCGTTATGCCTCTCACCTTCATCATAATCGACAATTCGAGCAATCCTATCGACTTGTCTAGCAAGACGCTCGAATCTCGATTCATGATCTGCCATCATGGGATTCAGAATTGTAGTCATTTGCTGAGTCAATAAATTAACCAAGTCATGATGACTTTCCTCCACTTGTTGTCGATATACTGCCATTGAATTCGCAGCATTCGAAGTGGAGCCCACATGATACTCACGTGAATATTCAGAGTGTTGTTGTGGGTTTTGCATGTTATTTATTCCATTTGCATTCCCAAAACGGATAGGCGGCATACATCCACCCATCGGTGGGCTATAACCAACAGGAAGACCATAAGGGGGCCATCCAGCAGTTAATGGAGGTTGATACGGTGGCGCAGGGCCACGTGGGCGAATATTGCGTCCAACATTTCCAATTTGAATAGTCGTGACGACTATGCTTTCAGTTCCAATTGCGCCTTCCGACCGTGAAGACACGTCGGCTTGTTGCATGGATACTGGTATGCTATCATTGGTGGACGAACCACCATTCACATTTGATAATTCATCAGCCATGTGAATGATTTTCCCACTTCGTAATCGCATACACTAACAATTACTGGAAAAAGACTTATTCGACACACTTCAATTTAATACTGTCCCACCAGGCGTGCCAATTTGTTTTGTCGATTTTTAGCAAATCGATGGTGGTTCGATATCTAGTGGTCAGGGAGCAAAACCTACTCCTCTGTGCGAGTACCAGTTTTCTAGAAGTGCATCAAAGCATCTTCGATTAGACAAGTTTTGACAATAAAAATAAAATAAATTTGTAAAATGTTAAATGAAATTTAGAAATCAAGGTTTTCGATAAGTAAAGGTATGGTAAATGAAAAGACTTGTACCAAAATAAAAAGAAAATAGTAAAAGCGCCTTCAATTAAATCAAAGAACTTTAAAGTAAGTCATAGAATGCTGAAAGATAAATTAAACAGCGAAAATAAGGAATGTAAATAACACTTAGTGAATATGATTAAATGAAATATGAAGTTCACAAATAGAATTGAAATAAAAAGAAAGAAGAAGGTAGAAGGAACCCTACAGAAAAAGGAAACTCGATCGCAAACTCAGGGATTCACTGGGATGTGAGAATGCTAGAGTATTTTTCTGAGTAAAAGTTCCAACCCCTATTCACTAAGAATTTCTAGTATTTATAGGCTAATCTTACATAACTGCCCATTAATTTACAATTAATTATAATTAAATATGGCATTTCAAATAGCACAGTCTCTCTTGGTAACCGTTCTCGCCACATGATTGTAGCTATTTTCCATGAATGCCACGTGTAATAAAAGTCATTAACTTCCCACTCTCACTACTAATCGATCAGTTCTTTCGAAGGCCTTATTCAACCCTTCGAATCAAATATTCTCTTCGATTTAGCTTATTCGATCGACAACACAATCGAAATCCACATCAGCACCGATTACCTCCAACTTCAATATCGCACGCACGCATCTTCCTGAAACACCATACTTAGCTTATTTCAATTCAACTTCCTGTTATCGAAAATATTTTTTCGATCAACAATGGGATACAATTAACTTTCAATTTTTATTTGACTACACTCTAAGACCCACTAAAAAAAATATTCCACTCTATTTATCCACCCTTATTCTAGTTTCACCTTTTACCTTTTCCTAATTTCACCACAACAGCCTCACTCCCTCTCCCTTATCATGCCGTCTCCTTCGTCGTCAACAAGGCACGTCAGCGCCATCGCTTACTCTGTTGCTGCCATGGAAGAGCCCTCGCGCCGTCTTTCATCTGTTGTGAGCACACCGTTCACCACAGCGACGTCATCAGCCGCGAACGACGCATGAAAGTCAGGCTTGGGCCGTATGCCTCCTCCCCTACATCACGCAGACTCCTCCTCTGTCACAACCTGCAACGCCGCGCCGCCTCGTCCATCTCCTCCATTGTACCACGTCTCATCCGTCTCTGTCGTCACGTCGCATTGTTGCATCTCCTCCTCCACCGCGCCGTGCCTCCTCCGTGTCGCCACCTCAAAGATTAGTGGATGTTTCTTTGTCGATTTACTGGATGTTTCTTCTTTATTTTAGGGTTCATAAACTTAGTAGACGGCTTCATATGAGATGTTCCTTTCTTTTCATGAATTGCTGGATGTTTCTTCTAAAGCATGATAGAGATATTTGTGTATACATTTAAAATAGTTTCTTCTTGTTACTGGGTTTGTATGAATAAGTGAATTTTTTTAGCAATTAGTAGATATTTCTTTTATAATTTGGGAGTTTTATCTATGATAGCCTTTGGATGTTTCTTTTTTTATTTATTGGATGTTTCTTTATTAACATATTGGATATTTCTTTTACGAGTTATGGATCTTTTGGTATGCTATTTAAGCTTTTTTTTTAATGAGAAAGTAGTGACTTGGTTGTTTTGTGAGTTTTGGATTTTTTGTTTCTTTTTTATAAAATTGGAGGTTTCTTTTATTGAAATTGGATATCTTTTAGGGATAGTGTTATATTTTATGTTTCTTTTACTGAGTCTTGCAAACTCATGGATTGGGGAACTCTTGAACTCTCTAGAAGATTTTCCACGTCCAGTACACCATATTAATCAAAGAAACAAACAAAAGGGTGTGAAGACACCATTCATAGCACCGAGCACAAAAACTATGATCCAGCAGGCAGAACGGTATGCCAAGGAGAAAGATTTCAAGAGGGAAAAGTCATGTAGAAAGAAGAACTAACCATATTTTGGATGTTTATCCCAGAGTTTTCAGATATTTTCTTTTAGAGATTTTGGATGTTTTCTTTCAGAATTTTTAGATGTTTTTTTCAGAGATTTTGGATGTTTTATCATCCTCGTCAATTTATGATTTTTTGGATATGTTTTTTAGAGTTCATTGGATGTTTTTTTTCAAGTTTATTGGATTTTTTTCAAAGATTTTGGATGTTTTTTGGATGACTTTCTTTTAGAGTTTTTGGAGGTTTTCTTTTAGAGTTTTTGGATGTTTTTTCATTCTCGTCTATTCATGATTTTTTTGGATGTGTTTTTTAGAGTTCATTAGATTTTTTTCTAAATTTTTCGATGTTTTTTGGATGAGTTTCTTATGAGTTGTACTTTGTGCTTACGATGTAACACTCTCACTATCAGAATGTCACGTTTTCGGCTGCGCCACTCTGATAGCGAGAATATTAAGACGAATTCCATATATTTAATGATAAATGAGCTTTTAACTCAAAACCATATCATTGTTTTTTTGAAAAACTGGAAATACTTTTTTATTTCAATCAAACATGCATATATAACCTAATTCAAATCAAAATCCTCATATATATACATATACATACAAAACTTCTTATACAAATAACTTACAAATATACATACATACATATAATTACAATTCACATCCCTCTTATAAATATAATAATAAATGCGAGGAAAAAATATAACTGTATAAACAATAATATAGAATACAATCCGATGCTTGAAATAAACTCCTTAAACTCTTCGTCCGTCCTAAAAAGGGAAATCTGTAAGGGGTGAGAACATCGTCCTCGCTGGTTCTCAGTGGAGGGTTTTTAAGAATTGTCTTAAGAGGATACGTATAAAGAAAACTGATTTCAATTGCAGTGATTATCATTCATCTTATGAATCTATTAGAACATCAATATATAAATAAATACGAAAATCCAAATGCGTATCTTGAATTTATAAAAGGTTCCATTTCTCGATAAACCACATAACATTCAACATATACCAAAGGATCAATCAATCCAAACTCACCAATCATGACCTTCGGCCCAAATATAATCAATCACGGCCTCCGGCCTAACATAAACACAACTTCGTCCTCCAGCCCAAAATATAAACAGTCACGGCCTCTGACGCAATGCATAATCAAAACACCATTCCAACCACCATAGCTTGAGCCAACAGTCACATTCACAAGTAATGAAGTTCAAACACAATCAAGAGCAATTACAGCAAGTATGACAATTAGTAGCTAAACAGAAATATTCACAGAAACAAACCAAATACAATATGCACACCCAAATAATGTCACATAGATGCAAATAATGCATGCCTGTCCTACTGGCCATGAGTTCACGTGTCGGTTAAATGTCCGAAACCGACACATTCGGTAGCTAACCCGGACATTGTCCTCTCTATTGTTTACTCACTATATAAATAGTATAGCCTCGCAAGGTGAGTGCCCTGTATACTTCGCAGAGTTAATACTCTATATATCTCGCAAGGTGAGTATCCTGCAGACCTCACAGACAGAGAGAACCTCACAGGGTTGAGTGCCCTGTACACCTCGTAGAAATGAGTTCTCTGTACACCTCGCAGGCAGAATAACCTGTATTTTTCGCAGAGTGAGTGCCTTGTACACCTCGTAGGTATAATAACCTGTATCTTTTTCAAAACTCATTACTCCATGAGCAAGATAAAACTATCGACCTTGCCATATCAATCCAAAACTTATTTCAATCCAACATAGTTAAACATAACCAAAATTAGAATTAATAATACAGAACTGAACTGAAGGAAATCCTCGACCTTCTATCCAACTTTCTGGTGCGACGAGCGAGGGAATCCTCAACCTCAAGCTTGTCCACCGCAACAAGAGCAAAAATTCTCAACCTCAACTTGTCTATCGCAGCAAGAGAGAGAATCCTCAATCTCAACTTACCCAGTTACTTCAATAGCAATATACGTTCAGTTCATCGCACGCCAAGAATCACTTTTTCTAAAATCATTTTTCTTTAAAACCAAAACCACTTTTTATTAATTAAACTCCACGGCAGCGTCTCAAGACTTTAGAAGGGAACGACAACCAATCTCGTTCTTTAAAATCAGTAAAATCCTTAAATCATAACTCCTTAATTTGAATCAATCAATAAACTCATTTTTGAGTAAATCAAATTCCCAAAACCGATTCCAAATTTCAGTCCCAAGTTTAAACTATTTCCAAAAGACTCAAAAATTATTTTGTTTCATCAATCAAATTCAATAGCTTCTAAAACTACAAAAAAATTAACTTCAAAACCATTTCTTTAATCAAACTTACGAAGTTTCCACGAAAGTCGCTTAATTAAACATAATCATTTTCATTCTTAAACAAATACTTTAAATCCGTTAAAACATCCTTAAAAACATAATCCTTTTCTTAATTAATTCAAATCAAATAAAATAATTC
Source organism: Arachis ipaensis (assembly GCF_059453495.1). Lineage (NCBI taxonomy): Eukaryota > Viridiplantae > Streptophyta > Magnoliopsida > Fabales > Fabaceae > Arachis > Arachis ipaensis. The sequence continues at coordinate 34,468,791 of NC_142442.1, forward strand.
TTCAATTAACCCTTTAATTAAAAATAATCAAATGAAACTCGTTCTCAAGTTTACTAACTTCCCAAAAGACTAAAAAATTTTCTCTCTTTACCAATCAAAATTCAAATACTTTAAATTCACTAAAACTCCTCAAAATATGGTTCTTTAGTCAAACTCAAAATATAAGTCTTTAATCAAAATCAAAACAAAATAAGTTAATTCTTGATATTCACTTTCATGCAAGCTTATAAAAATTTCAGCAGCACCTCCCCTAAAACTTGGATTGTACCACCTTTCAAGGGTTCCATCCAAACATCTCTCAAACCCTTCTCAACCATTTTTAGTATCAAATCATTTCCAAATACCCAATCATTTCTAAAATCAAACCAAATTTCAATATTAAATCTCTTCTAAAACCAAACCAATTCCAATATTAAATATTTTCCAAAAATCAACTCATTTCTAAAATCAGACCAAATTCCAATATTAAATCTCTTCCAGTAAATTAAAAAAAATAATCCAATAACATCAATCAACTAATCATAATATTCATCTTTCTCAATCGATCAATAAATCAATCAAACAAATAATTCATTCATCCAAAACAACTTAGTTCAATCCATAAGACTCACATAATCACCAAAAATATATTTTTGCATTAGTATCGACTTATAACAATTCTTGAAAATAAAATGAGTTTAAAGAAAGTGCCCCTACCTCAATTGCAACTCAACTTCGTGACAAAACTCTTTTTCTTTCGACCCGCAGCAGCGGCAGCCACAACCACAGCTCCACATCGCTCCCGCGACAACAACCGCAACTCTAATCACGATATGCAACAATCAGAACTCGACCCTACGTTACCAAATCCTCAAAATCTTTAACCTAATATAATATAATACTTATATGCTAGCAACGAAGGTTTCAAGGTAAGAACAACTTACTGTACCGAGAAAGAATCCAATAACAGAGTAACTACAGCTCCAACGGCTGACTCCAGTAGCATTTCCTAGTGACCATGGCACTATTCTGGCAGCCAGAACAACGGCGAGGCTTCTTCATCCTCTGGCAGCAATACCTGCAGTAGCAACCTCCATGATCTCTCTCTTTCCCATTCAAACTCCTCTTCCCGACAACCCCAATGGCGGCAGCAGCGGCGCAGCAACTCAGAACGGCAAGCAGCAGCGGCGGAGGAAGCTCCGGCAGTGACGGCGACGTGGCTGGCTGCAGTTCTTGCTCTCTCCTCACGTGTGTCCTCTCTCCTCGCCCGTCCCCCCTCTCTTGGCGAACCTCCATTGATGGCGACGATGGAATGGCAGCGGTTACTAGTGTAAACCCTGCTAAATTAGTAAATAATTAGTTAAAAAATTAAATTTTAATAAGGAAGATTAGAAATGAAAATCTTATATTGAAATAAAATAGAATTCATTAAAACTAGAATTTTGACACTAATTTCGAAGAATTTGACCCAAGATTGGACTGGACAGGACAAACTGGTCAAACCGGATCTAAACTGGGCCCGTGGGCCCAACCGGACCCATAACTTAAATGAGCTTCAGCTCATTACTTTCCCTTTCATTCCCCATTTCCGTTCCAGCATCCATGGGAGAAGGAAGGTGAAGAACACAACCCTAACCCTCACTCATATATTCAATCCACCATAACTTCTTCATCCGAGCTCCGATCGCCGCACCATTTGCGGCTACGCATCCAGCGCGTCGAGCTCTACGATTCTATTGGATCATTTTTATAGGTAAGTCTCACCTCTCATCTCAGCCTCTCAGTCTCTTAAAATTTCGAAATTTTGGGGCTTTAGTTATTGAAATTCGATGTCTTGATGTTTAGGCTCAAATTGACTCGAGGAACTTGTGGGCCTTGGCTCAATTAAGACATATATAAGGTGAAGACTCTCAAAATTCTGCAAATTCTAGTTTATATGAGTTTGGATATTGAATTTGAATGTGATATATGTGAATTAGGCTTGTATATGTGTATGTTGAAGTTGATTGAGTACTTTGGAGGCTTGGTGGAGTTTAAGAGGCCTTGCCTTGGAGATTTTGAGCTTTGAGGGTTGTTTTTGGTGCCTTGGTGGTGTCTCGGGTTATATGCAGAAATCGGCTAAGGTATGGTTTAGGTTTCTCATGTTTAACATATAATGTTCTGAGAAAACTTTGGCTAGAGAACTATAGGATAAGTTGAAATGGTTGAATATATTGAATGATTAGTCTCTATGATGTTGATTGATAATTTGAGTTAAGCATGTGTTGATGAATATGGTCATGGTGGGTATATGATGTTTTCTTGGTGTTTGGATATAGTTGAGAAGTTGATAATATGGGTTATATGTGTATGTGTGTGTGCGTGTGTGTGTGTTAGTATAATGACGATGTTAATGTTGATGGAAGTGGGAACTTAGGATGTGATTTGGTAAAAAATGAAGTTTGAAGAGTTTGTGATTTGATGAATGGGTAGTGGACTTGTATTGAAATGCTATATATGTATTGGTGCTGATTATTTAGACAAGAAGTGGGTATGGTGCTTGGTGTTAATGGAATTGAGGTTTGAGTTTGTAAAAAATTAGTTTTTGAACGAAATTTGTCGAGCAATAACTTGGCTTCTGGACCCCCAAATGGTTTCAAAGTTGTTTTGTATGAAAATTGGGTCTGTGAAGTTTATGTCATTCGAAGAACGGATGAAAAAGTTATGCGCGTCGAAAGTTTGGGGTTTAAAAAGGGCAATTCTGTAGATTTCAGACTTGTTAAAATTTTTGGAAAAACGTATGCCCACGCGTACGCATGGCCCATGTGTACGCATGACATGAGACTTTTGCGTATGCGTAACCCTCATTCGCAGATGGTAGATTCTGTCTCTTGTGCATGCGTGTGCGAACGAGCCTATACATACGCGTACTGGGCTAAGTTTGCACGCCCACGCGTACGCGTGGCTTGGGGTTTATGCGTACACAAGATCCTCATGTGCGACCATCCGCTACTGCCTGGCACATGTGCGTACGCGTGGCCCCTGTTTCCTGCAAAACTGGATTTTGTGTTTTTAAATCAAATTTCAGACTTCTAAACCTCTATTCTCATCCTTTTAGTTATAAAATATAATACTAAGCCTAGTAACTTTGAAGCTAGGAAATTGAGATAACTTGGGGATGAAGAAAAGGGGTAAACATGATGAATTATAAGAGAATGATGTGAAGGTTAAAAGAAGTTATGATGCCATGGCTATGATGAATGATTATATAATGAATATGAATGGTTATGAATATTATGCGGCTTATGAATTTAATGATATCTGAGATACGAGTTTCCTTGGGTAACAGAACCGTGGCTTGCCACCACGTGTTCCAGGTTGAAACTCGATACTCTGTTAACCCTACGTTGTAAGGGTGACCGGGCACGTATAAATTTCCGGGAATAGATATCCCCCATTGAGTAAGTTATATATAAATGAATGAATGTATGAATTATGAATGAAATGAGAAAATCTATGCATAGACTCATGGGGATACATGACGAGGGACAGTCTAAGGGTTTCAGACTTGTCGGATTGGCTGGATAACCGACAGTTGAGCCTCATCACCCATAAGACAGGCATACATCATATGCATTCTATTTGTTTTGTCTGCTATGCATTACATGGGATTGCCTAACTGAATATATATATATATATATATATATAGCTAATTGTTATGTTTGCTACCTGCACTACCTGTTTTCTACTTGTACTTGAAATTGTTTGGTTGTCTGTCTCTACTAAATCATTGGTGATGGATGAGCGGAGGAAAGGTGGGCCGGTTTGGTGATAAAATTAGGTTAAGTAAGTAAGTTTAGAATTCTCTAGAACACTTACCCTTTTTTGGCTTCTGTTTAGAATTTAAGTTTTATAACTGAGTGTTGGTATTCTAGGATTGCCTCTTGCATTTCCAGGACCTTATATATTATGTGCGTGACACCCTTACCATGCTGAGAACCTCCGGTTCTCACCCCATATTGTGCTGTTGTTTTTAGATGCAGGTCGAGAGGCACCTCGCTAGGCGTCTGGATTCCTGAAGTGGAGCGGTTTCTGGGTTCTTTTGTTATGTAGCTTATGTATATATATACTTAGCTTTCTCTCCAAGAAATTTGTTTATTTTGTCCCCCTTAGAGATTTAAGGAGAGTATAAGGTTCTATCTTATCTTTTGGGTATTTTGGGGATATGTGTATATGTATGTAAATATTCTCCGGCCAGCCTTGGCTTTACAGGCTGAGTTAGTAGCTAGTTATTCTGTATCCTTGGCTCTTTATTCTCTCTTTTGTTTAGTTACACCTATGATATTTAGGTTTCTTAGCACGCAAGTAATCTCGTCTCCTGAGCGTTGCGCTTTTTATTTTGCGAATTTGTTTTACCTGTTTTTTAAGGCTCCTCGTATATTACTCTCTTTCAGATACTATTGTGTATATACTTTATTTTAGAAGTCATAATACCACACCACCTCTGTTTTACGGCTTAAGCATAAAACTTTGTGTGGTAGGGTGTTACAACTAGAGCGACAGCGGCGACAGGACGCAGCTCCTCCAGCTCGCGTCTTCTCCCTCCTCTCGGCAACAACAACGTGGCTCGTGGTTCCATGGACGGTGGCAACGAGGCACGAGCTCTCTTTCTCTGGTTTGGCGCTGACTTGGTAGTGGTGGAGCTTCGACGGCGAGGTGTGGCAGCGGCAGCTCCTTCCTCCAGCTTCACGATGATGCGACGGCAGCCAAAGGCCTACTGGTGATGCGCCTCCCTCTCTTCCTCTCTTCTTTCTATGTGTGTGTAAGATTGTGTGTGAGTATGTGGTGAGCTGAGAGAGTCAAGAAGGGGGGATTGGGGTTGACGGCTAGGTTTTTGTGGGAAAAGGGTGAGTGTGTGTTGTGTTAGAATTAGGGTTAAGGTTTTGGGTAGTATAGTTATTTTTAATAAAAATAGAGGTAATAGAGTAATTGAAAATCAATATAATCAAACAATAATTATATATAAAAATACCATTTATTCATCAACTTGAAAATTATTTTTTAAATAAGTATTCCAATTTAAAATATAAGATAATATACTTAATTTTCTTTATTCATAAAAATGAAACTATTAAATTCCAAAATCTCAATTATTTAAATCAATTCATATAAAATTTTTATTATTTTATAATTACTAAACTTTATAATTTAAATATTAAAATTATCCAATAATTATAAAATTAGATAAAATTCTAATTTAATTATCAAAACTTGATTTAATTAGCTTTTACAAAATAATTTCTGAAATCAAAGTCTTTAATGAATAAATAAATTAAATTTAACTCATGATAAGATTTTTCAAAAATTTTAGGTTTTACATATGATGTACAGCTGAGGGTTGATGTACTGAGTTCAGATTATCAAAATTATTCATGATGTTCAGTTGGGTTTAAGATTAAGTGTTTCTTGCTCTTGAAAATTTGTAGATTCTTATTTTAAATATTTAGTGTGTAAAATTTCATTTATCATTAAAGGACAAGTGCGTTATACATGCTATGATGCCACCAATAATTTGAATTTTTCACATGGAGTTTCAATTTTTTTTTTGTATTCTCGGATGTTCTTATAATTTATAAAGCATTGTTAACGAAAGAATGTGTGTATTCCTAATGGAAAAAATATAAAAGACTAATGATAATGAGAATAACATGTTACTTACTTTGGAAGTGTTATATGAAAAAAAAATAAAAAAAAATATGTATACGCCTTAATTTCATTAAACGAGCACTTTTAAAAGCTTTAAAAGCTTGTTGGAAGTTGGAACAAAATTAGACACTTTTACAACACATGTTCTAAACCTTAACTCCCAATTAAAGAAACATCTGTATTCTAATCCCAATACATTTTTTACTCTAGAATTTAAAAGAATAAATGCTTGCAAAGATAAGATTTAAAACCTGAAGTATACAACCACAATAATCTCGAAAATACATGTAGAAAAAAATGCCCCATAAATAACCAACTCTTTTTGAAAACACAAGATTTAAAAAAAAGGGACGAAAAACATCCAAAATATACCAAAAAAATCCAAATTACATATAAAAATTTCAAATCACAAAAAAAAACAAGGTTGAATTATTGTGTTGGAAGTGGTTATGGTTGTTTAACACAGATGGCAGGTGCCACATTCTTTCAAAAGTGAAAGATCAAGATCCATTCATATTTACTATTCTTAAACTCTACATTGTTAATCTCAACAAAGAAGAAAATAAATTGCTCTTTGAGCACAATTTTCATAAACCCAAACTTACAAGTACAAGCTTCCCAACTACATGTATAATGAAGCTAGCTATTCACTACAAGATAAAAGATATTTCAGTCGTATTTTATTAATACTTCTTTTATATCAACATTTTACTAAGATCAATGACAAAAAGAACTAGAGAATCTTTTTCTCAATATCTATTTAGATAATAGATGGAATACTCTTATAATCTATCTGTATCCATACTGAATAATGATATATCTGTAAGTGGAGTGGAAACAACTTGTATCACTATAAAAAAAAGGATATAAAATGGCATTAATATTATGGAGGTTCTATAAAGCCGCATTAATAATTGAATGTTATGGCATTTTTTATTGTTGCTGTAATTCATTTGTAATTAACGACAGTTTTATGGATTCTGACGGTTTTAAAACGCCATTATCCCCTTGTATAAAAATACCCAACCCTAAATTAAACCTTCATTATTACGTAAAAATGCTACAACTATGAGAGAAAGCCTGAATCTCTGCCAATGCGATCTCCTCTGTCACAATCTCTTCTCCGGTGATGATCCTCTCCAGTGACAATTATCTCTTGCGACGTCTCCTCTAGCGTTGATATCCTCTTGCAACGTCTCCTCTAGCGTCGATATCCTCTTGCAACGATCTCCTCCTGCCAGTGATGTCTCCGCTGGTAATGTCTCCTCTGGTGACATCTCCTCCAGTGGCGTCTCCTCCAACGGTGATCTCCTCCTACGATGTCTCTTCCAGTGACAGTCTCCTTCGGTGACGTCTACTCCAATGACGATCTCCTCCGGCTTCCTCCTTTCCGTCCTTTGTGTCTTCTCTGCCAAAATCCCCAATGCCTCCTGTTAGAAACAAGAGACTAAACAAGGAAACACAGACAAAATACAGACGGAATTGCTGATAAACCCTGATTTTATGGTTTATCTTGTGCTTAATTTGGGGGATTTTATCACCTTTTCCCACATTTATTCAATGAAATAGCATGGTTTTGCAATTCTCCCTTGATTTGTGCTTAAATGTGAAAACATGCTTTTTAGGCCTTAAAATAGCTAAATTTAACTCACTTTAATTCCATTCGATGCCTTGATATGTTTGTTGAGTGATTTCAGGTTCATAAGGCAAGTATTGGATGGAGGAAGTGAGGAGAAAAGCATGCAAGTGGGAGAACTCATGAAGAAATGAAGAAACCGTAAAGCTGTCAAGCCTGACCTCCTGGCACTCAATCAACCATAACTTGAGCTACAGAGGTCTAAATGAGGTGGTTCTAGTTGCGTTGGAAAGCTAACATCCGGGGCTTCGAAATGATATAAAATTTGCTATATGTTGCTTCGCTTTTAATGGCGCGCATGCGCCATATACGCGTACGCGCCGATGCTGCTCGTGGCCCACTAAAGATGAAATCGCCGGGGGCGATTTCTGAAGCACTTTTGGGCCCAACCCAACTCATTTCTGATGCTATTTCATGCAGAATTCAAGCTTGGATAAGGGGGGAGCAATTGTTTGGTAGTATAGCATCATGTAGGTTAGTTTCTAGAGAGAGAAGCTCCCTCTTCTCTCTAGAATTAGGTTAGGTTAATCCATCTTAGATCTAGGCTTAATTCCATGTTCTCATCGTATTTCCTTTACAATTTCTTGTTCTACTACTCTATTATTCTTAGTTCTCTTGTCAATTTTACTTTTATGACTCTTTTATGTTTATAAATGCTCATGTTGGATTTTGTTTACTTTTAATGAAATTGAATGTTTGATGCCCTTTTGATGATGATTTGGATTATTGATTTACTTTTCTTGCAATTGGTAGTTGGTAGATTTACTATTTTTTTTGCACTTTTACCATGCTTCCTTTTATGCCTTCCAAGTGTTTGACAAAATGATTGGTTGGTCTTTAGAGTAGAATTTTATGTTCTTGGCTTGGGAAGGTAACTTAGGAACTCTTGAGTTACTAATGTCCAAGTGATTGATGATTGGGAGCCATTAACGCTAGATCTCACTAATTGATTTGGTATAGAACTAGGACTTACGGACTTAGATTGACATAGCTCATTTGACTTTCCTTTATTAGTTAGAGGATGACTTAATGGGGTTGATCTTTGCCAATTCTCATGTTGTGGTTAGTGATAAGGATAGAGATCCTTGACCGCCAACCTTTGCCAAGACCTTTTTAGTTGTTAGTTTATTTTCATTGCTATTTACATTTCATGTCTCTTATCCCAAAAAAAACCCCCAAAATATCTCATAACCAATAACAAGACACTTTATTGAAATTCCTATTGGTTATGAGATATTTTGGAGTTTTTTTGGGATAAGAGACATGAAATGTATATAGCAATGAAAATAAACTAACAACTAGAAAAGTCTTGGAAAAGGTTGGCGGTCAAGGATCTCTATCCTTATCACTAACCACAACATGAGAATTGGCAAGGATCAACCCCATTAAGTCATCCTTTAACTAATAAAGGAAAGTCAAATGAGCTATGTCAATCTAAGTCCATAAGTCCTAGTTCTACACCAAATCAATTAGTGAGATCTAGCGTTAATGGCTCCCAATCGTCAATCACTTGGACATTAGTAACTCAAGAGTTCCTAAGTTACCTTCACAAGCCAAGAGCATAAAATTCTACTCTAAAGACCAACCAAGCATTTTGTCAAACACTTGGAAGGCATAAAAGGAAGCATGGTAAAAGTGCAAAAAAAAATAGTAAATCTACCAACTACCAATTGCAAGAAAAGTAAATCAACAATCCAAATCATCATCAAAAGGGCATCAAACATTCAATTTCATTAAAAGTAAACAAAAGCCAACATGAACATTCATAAACATAAAAGAGTCAAAAAAGTAAAATTGACAAGAGAACTAAGAAGAATAGAGTAGTAGAACAAGAAATTGTAAAGGAAATATGATGAGAACATGAAATTAAGCCTAGATCTAAGATGGATTAACCTAACCTAATTCTAGAGAGAAGAGGGAGCTTCTCTCTCTAGAAACTAACCTACATGATGATATACTACCAAACAATTACTCCCCCATTGCCCAAGCTTGAATTCTGCATGAAATAGCCTCAGAAATGAGTTGGGTTGGGCCTAAAAATGCTTCAAAAATTGCCCCTAGCGATTTCATCTTTAGTGGGCCACGAGCAGCATCGGCACGCACGCGTACATGACGTGTGCGCGCCCTTAAACGTGAAGCAACATATGAAAAATTTTATATCATTTCGAAGCCCCATAAGTTAGCTTTCCAACGCAACTGGAACTACCTCATTTGGACCTCTATAGCTCAAGTTATGGTCGATTGAGTGCCAGGAGGTCAGGCTTGACAGCTTTACGGTTTCTTCATTTCTTCATGAGTTCTCCACTTGCATGCTTTTCTCCTCACTTCCTCCATCTAATACTTGGCTTATGAACCTGAAATCACTCAACAAACATATCAAGGCATCGAATGGAATTAAAGTGAGTTAAATTTAGCTATTTTAAGGCCTAAAAAGCATGTTTTCACATTTAAGCACAAATCAAGGGAGAATTGCAAAATCATGCTATTTCATTGAATAAATGTGGGAAAAGGTGATAAAATCCCCCAAATTAAGCACAAGATAAACCACAAAATTGGGATTTATCAACTGCTACGAGAAAATGACGGAACTGCAACGAGAGAATACAAACAGAACTGCCACGAGAAAACGTAGACGGAACTGCCACGAGAGAACGCAAACAGAACTGCCACGAGAGAATGCAGACGGAACTGCCGAAAGAGAGCGAAAACTATATGATTTCTCTATGAGAATAGGTAAGCAGCGGATGACAATGGTGTTTGATCATTCGACTCGAAAAATACAAGATAGAGAAAATAGGCTAGTTGGTGAGGTGAAAAAAGCATCAAATGAGTGACAAAAGGTAAAAAAAAAATGGCATAGCTAACAAAAGTGCAAAAACTACGGTGATTTCACCGCAAGAAAACCAACCTATCCTCTTCAAGGAGGATACCATGGCTCTGATACTATGTTAGAAACAAGAGACTAAACTGGAGAAAGGATTTGTATATTATTGAGTGTATTCAAGTTGTCTACTCAAGTTGTCTGGAATGATACAATATAAAAGAGTATTTATAGGTACTAAGAGAATCGTAATAATAAAGACGTAATCTCCTATAATAAATATTCAGATATACTAAATAATACTAATTGATCCTAATTATATTCTAACACCTCCCTTTCATTCTATATCGGTAGGTTAGCTTGCTATTTTTTTTGCATTCTAACGTTTAAAAGTGCGATTCTCTACTTTTTGAATAAGTTATTCTTGTGACTGTAAAGTATGATGAGATGTATCTGTATATATATATCTATGCATGTTTGTATGTATAAAAGAAAAAATATTTTTAGTTTTTCAAAGAAAAGTCAATAAGGATTTTAGGTAAAGGCTCCTACTATGTATGGTTATATATAAAAGTCGTCATAATATCCTTGTTATCAAAGTGGCGCAGATGGAAGCGTGACACTCTGGTGGTGAGGGTGTTACATTATGGTACTGTGATGAGTCTCTTCTTTATAGGCATGAGTCTCTTCTTTAATATAAATATAGTTAAATTGAACAAGAAGTACATTATTTAGATTTTTTTATTTTAAAAAAATTTATTCTCGTTGTTGTGTGAATGAATGCTTATGTTGTGTATGATAAAATGGCAGGGTTCAATCATAAATATTTTTCACTTCTCTCTTGTGGAGATTCTGAGGAGTTGTTGAAATTAGACATAGCTTGCAAAGAGTGGGGCTTCTTCCAGGTAACTCTTAATCTCTTATAGTCTCTAATAATGATAGAATTTTACACCAAAGAAAACACGTATGCATAAACTAATAGTTTTATTCTTTAATTGTAATTATTTTTACATACAGTTAGTAAATAACGGTGTTTGATATATGAATTACTATGGTTATTATTATACTAAGCTAGGACCAAATACAAAGTCTGAGTTTATTTTAAAATTTTTAATCAATTTTTAGTATTCAGTGAAGAAGTAAAAACATAGAAATGAGAATTTTACTTGTGTCTCTTAGGTATCAAATCCCTTTTTATGTATGTCTTGTTAATTTAAATGCATCATATATATTTTATAATCTAAATCAATGGTAAAAACCACAAAATATCCTAATATACTTGAATCTCTTTCTACACTTTAAGTCATGTAAACATTGTGCATGAAAATCACTTGCTATTTGAATTTTTATTATAATGTTGGCAAAAGGAGAGGGATGTACTTCATTTACATATGAACAATTGGATATTGCTGCTAAGAAGCTTTGGAATTGAAAAAGAAAGAGCTCATGAGAAGCACAAAGAAGTGTTGACTGTTGATGCAGCATTATAGATGGTTTGAATTCCAAAAGCTTTATCTTTACATTATCATAGCATAAGAGGCAATCATTATTATTCATTATTATTTAAACTATCATCAAATGAACTCATATTTTGGTTCCCATATTCTAGTAATGATATGATCATTATTATATATAATACCTCATTGTGACTTGAATATAATTTCAACCACTCTTTTCTTGAAAACTTGTTCCATTGGGTCTTTGACACATATTAAAGTAATGAAGAAAGTTAAGAAGGAGAAAGAGGTAATTGACCGCATTCTCCATTCTAATGCTCCCAAGACGAGTCCTTTCATTCTTTACATTGTTTTTGTCTCAAAAATAATGCCACCATCATTGATGAGAAGGGCTTATAATAAAAACATCACAAGTTTCAATGAATATATCAATTTCTCTCAACATCACAAGAACAAAAAAAAATTAATTAAATTATAATATATTTGAGTATCAATGGCAGAGTACCCTGGCTTTATCATCTTGGATGCTAAAGAAATGCAAGAAATTGCAAGCAACCTAAGTGCCCATGCGTTTTGTTGCTGTTAGATCTTAAGGAATTAGAATATATCTTATTCTTCTATATTCATGATTATTATAAGAAATATTTTGGTTCAAAAATGAAATATAAAAACATGAGATCATATGATCATATTATTTATTTGGTTTTCTACAGTTTTTTTTTTCACTAGTATTGACAATCCATATAAACCACCAAGTAGTTGTGAGGTATGTATTTCAATATTTATATGTAGTTGTTATGCTGTGTGTATTGATATCTTTGAAGGAGGGAAACACTAGCAAATATATATTTTAGAGGCTGATCTCACTTTTCTTTCCCTAGGACCCAACTTTTAAGGGAAAGGTTGCTGTCAAACTCTCTACTTTTCATTTTGTTGAACTTTCTTCTCTAGGATGTTAAAATACTTCTTTTTTTGTTTATCGTTTGATTACTTAATTAGTTAGCAGTTAGTGACTCATGTAATTAAATCAGTTAGTTAGTGATTTCCCCTTTCAGCATAGCAATTTGTTACCCAGCTTTCTGTTAATAGTTAGTTAGTTACTCCTAGCTTACTTGTATATATAATGATCAAGAGTTTCATTATATATTAAATACAGTAGTAAAATATTTTTATATTTGTTATTTACATTCATAATCCTTTGTTCTACACACGTAAAACACGGGGTCTGACTCTAACTATTTGTTATTTGAAATGCATTCTTACCTTTTTTTTGTTTTTAAGATTTATGTGGCAATTGGTCTGAATTCTGGATTTTCATTTCATTCCTTCCTCTTCAGTTTCCCTTATAAATTAAGCAAAATCACCGTTCAACACGTTATTTAATGTGAATAATCTATTTCAGTTGTGTTATCCACTTGCTCCGGGAGAGTTCGAGTCTCCAGGTAAGATGCAAGGGTTGAGTTCTGTCGTCGCTTGCTCCGAGTTAAGAACTGTAACACCACATGGGTAAGAGGCAGAATGAGGTTGTCCCCTGCTCTGGGTATGCGAGTAAGATGTAAGAGTTGCGGCGTTATCCCACTTGCTCCGTGTTTGGTGTTCTGTCTAGGGTTAACTACCGGACATGTCAGGTTTGGCTTTATAACCGACAGATAAGACTCATCGGCCATAGGGCAGGCATGCATCATATGTATTTGTTTGTTCTATTTAAGTTTGCATTACTTAGGTTTGCCTATTTGATTATCTATGTCTAATTGCTATATGTTTTACCTACTGTAACTGCATTCTATTCGTGTTTTCTTTTCCAGTATTGTTTGTTTGTGCAATTGAGAGGCCCTTGTCTAGCGAAGGAGTGATGAGGGTAGTTCCACCAAAGTTTTGGAGGATCGGAGGAATGGGAGAACTTGTGAAGGGTTAAGTTAGAAAGTGGATTAGAACCTAAGCGCCCTAGATAGATTACCCTGTTATGGTTTCAAATTATAATTTTAAGCTTTAAATCTGAGTATCGGAATTCTAGGATCGCCTCTAGCTTTCTCAGGACCTTATATATTATGTATGTGGGCACTATTACCATGCTGAGAACCCCCGGTTCTCATTCCATACATATGCTGTCATTTTCAAATGCAGGTCGAGAGGCACCTCGCTAGGCGTATGGATTTACTTTGCAAGCAAAATGGGGATGCTGGCTTTTGATATCTTGTTATGTGTATATTTTTCTAGATGATTCTCCGTGTATATATATTCTGAATCTGATCCTCTTAGAGGCTTTTGGTGGAGAACTAAGTGTGTGTGTATATATATATATATATGTAAACATTCTCTGGCCGGCCTTGGCTTTGTAAGTCGAGCCTAGAGTTTGATATTTTGTACCTTTAATATTCTACTCTCTGTGTTTATACTCTTTACCCTTTTCTTCTTATGCAAGTTTCTGTTACGTGAGTGTTGCGCTTTTAATTTTTCCAATTTTTGTTTAAGCTTTCCTTCAAGGCTCCTCGGTTATTAAACTCCTTCAACTACTATTATATATATATATATATATATATATATATATATATATATATATATATATATATATATATATATATACTTTTATTTTAGAGGTCGTAATACCTCACCACCTCAGCTTTACGACTTAAACGTAAAGTTCTGTGTGGTAGTGTGTTACACTACGTGTACTGCAGGTATGCTTGACACAAATTCAATTCCCTTCCTCAAAGATATGTCTAAAGTCTAAACAAATTTATTGCATAAAGAACTTGATCTTTGCATAGAAATACTTGATATTTCTATATTTTAGAGTCTGAGAGGTGAGAGGGTGAAAGGAAAGGAGATCTTGACCAGTATGAATGCTTGGATGGGGACTGAAATGTAATCAGCAGACTTCTTGCAGTTAAGGCAATTGTCATATTACTAATAGTAAACTTTACATTTTTTCATAAATACTATCATCACTTCTCATTAGTAACATTTATCATGTTTCATGGCAGTATACTAGGACAGCAGAGAGGAAAGCAAGCTTGATTCAACCAATGCCCATATTTCAGAAGACAATTGATTATCTACTTTCTCTGCTAGATCAGCCTTATGTTGAGAGGTTTCTTGGTGCATATAATTTCTTGTGGAATAGGATGAGATCAATTAAAATGGACTAAAGAATGCATCACATTTTCTATCAAGGGGCTATTACTATGCTTGAATAGATGGTACTTTTTTATTTTTAACAAAAGTATAATAAAACCTGATTTTTCTCTTATTGAAGTGGATATGATATCTATTTTTTCTGCAAGTTCCTTATATGCTATATTGATTAAGGCTCAATACAAATATATATTGTGGATACTTATAGGTATAGTAGTTTCATATTTATTTGTTGGTAAAATAATTTTCTGAAGGTTCTGATGCCTTTTATCAAGAACCTGCATCTGCTTGGTGATGTTTGTAAGAACAATATCTAGTGATGGTTAAAATTTTAAAACTCATGAGGCTGTTGATTTCTGTGGTTGCAGATCAAATTACACATTATTGCAATGCATGAATTTTGTGAATACACAAAAGGAGAAGGATTTTCTAAGGGCTTTGATGCTCACTTCAATATTGAACAGATGAACAGAACTTCGGTTGAATTGTTTCAGATGTATGATGATCACAGAAAGAAAGGAATACTTGTGCCTACCGAAAAAGAGTTTCGAGGCTATTATGCTCTCCTTAAATTGGATAAGCATCCTGGTTATAAAGTAAGTTGTCATTGTTGTGCTCTTATCTTTAATGTTTCATTGGTAATAGAAAAACCTAAGAAAATAAGCAAGTTATCCTAGGTGGAAATTGTAGAGTTATTTCTTAATCTCACTAAGATGACTCTAGAGACAAAGCAGACTCCAGAAGTTCTATTTGCCTGCGATGTAGCAAGATTTGTAATTTCAAATGGAAGTTAGCTACTATTTCCACCTTACTTTGCTTGATTATTATTAGGGGTATAGTGATTTCATTTGATTTTGACTTTAACTTGATTGTTGGGTCTTTATTGATTAATCAATCAATTAATTCAAGACAATTAATTTTGTTCTATTCTTGATTTTCTCTATTCTTGTTATGGTTTGTTGTTCTTCACTGCTATTTATTTATTGTTTTTGGCTTCTTGCTATTGTTTGTTCTTTATTTTCTATTCTTAATTTGTCATTCTTCAAAGTTACTAATTTTTTGTTGTTGAATTTTAATTTGTTGTTCTTCACTATTGGCTGTTGGCTGCTTCTACTATTATTTTTATTTTAAATTTGTTAATTATTGATTTTAATTTATTGGTTCTATTTTTTTTGTTCTTGATTTTAATTTTTTTTATCTTCACTGTTGTTTTGATGGTGGCTATTTTTTCCGTTTAATTTATTGTTGAATAAATAATTTATTGATGTTCTATTTTTGGTTTTGATTCACTGATGTGATGTTATTTTTTCTGATATTTTTGTAGTTTGATCACAGTATAAGTGACAATATTGGTGAAACTGAAGGTGGAATTGGTGGACATGTTCTTTGTGCAATTGATATGCCAAGTCTTAGGTGTTGTTTGTATTTTTTATTTTTTTAAATTTTCAATGTGCAATGAGGAACTGAGATGTGTAATGTATAATTAATTTTGTAGAAGCAGGAAGACATTTGTGTAGCCAAATTGAAACATCTCTAAAGAAGTGAGTGAATACTTACTTTTACATGATATTGTAAGCAAGTCTTTTTCTTTGTTAGTTTACTAAATTAAGTCATGTTATTTAGAGCTATTGAAAAGATAGAGTAGTGAAAGAGCATTTTTGTTTGGTTAGGAATTCCATTCAAAATAATTTCGTTGTTAGTATAGTTCCCAACCAACTAGTAATGCTCAATTTAAATTTTAATAGATTTTGGTTGTCACAAGTACAAACCCAATGAAAATTAACCAAAATATCTAAACCTCGCGTCGTCTCACAAGGAATTGCAATGAAGTGATCAATTATTGGCTATGAAGGAACAAGGGGGTTTGATTGATAAAAAGGGCAAGAAAATAAATGACAAGAAAAGTAAAGAAAACAATTAAAGAAAGCAATTAATAAAGAGAGACATTCATGGCAAGGATTGAGAGTATAGGCTTTCTATCCTAGTCACTAATCATAACAGTGATTAACAAGAATTTATCTTATTTTATTATCTCCAATGTTGGAAGAAGGTATAAAGTTATCTTCCATGAGAGAAAGTCAAATAAGACTAATTAATCTCAATCCAAAAATCCTAATCAACTCACTAATTGAATTAGCAAGAGATTAGAGTCAATAGAAATAATATTAACTAACAACTTTAGATCACCAATCTAAATTGGGTATTAATGACTCAAGATTGCCCAATTTCTCTTTCCAAGCCAAGAATGCTCAAAAAGCTACTCTAACATCCAACCACACATTTTGTCAAACACTTGGAAGGCATAAAAGATAAGCATGGCAAATGGCAAGAAATAGTAAAATCTACAACTACCCAATACAAGGAATCCATAATAACAACTCAAATTAACAATAAAAGAACATCAAACATCAAATTGCATTAAAAGAGATCCAAATCCAACAAGAGTTTATCAACATAAAAGAGGCATAAAAGGAAAATTAACAAGAAAACTAAAAAGGACAAAGATGTAAGAACAAGAAATTGTAAAGGAAACAAGATGAACACAAGAAATTGAACCTAGATCTAAGATGCAAAATAAACCTAAGAACCCTAATTCTAGAGAGAAGAGGGAGCTTCTCTCTCCAAAAAACTAACCTACATGATGCTATCCTACAACTAAGTGCTCCCCCCTTTGTCCAAGCTTGAATTCTGCATGAAATAGCCTCAGAAACGAGTTGAATTTGGGCATGGGCAGCTCAGAAATCGCCCCCAGCGAATTCACTTTAATGGGGTCACGTGCCGCTCGTCACGCATGCGCGTCACTTGCAAAATTCATTTTCATGCGTACGCATGGCAAACGTGTGCGCGTGGCTTGAAGATCTCCTCTCACGCGTGCACGTGGGTGACGTGTGCGCGCGGACATGAATTCTCCAAATGCTCATTTCTTCATGAATTCTCCACCTTGCATGCTTTTCTCTTCACTTCTTCCATACAATACTTGCCTTATGAATATGAAATCACTCAACAAATATATCAAGGCATCAAATGGAATTAAAGTGAATTAAATTTAGCTATTTTAAGGTCTAAAAAGCATGTTTTCACACTTAAGCACAACTTCAGGGAGAATTACAAAACCATGTTATTTCATTGAATAAATGTGAGATAAGTCGATAAAATCCCCTAAATTAACCACAAGATAAACCATAAAATTGGGGTTTATCAAACCTCCCCACACTTAAACTAAGCATGTCCTTATGCTATATTCAAGAAAGAAACAAAGGCTATCGATATTTATTCAGTGCAAACTACCTAGATGCAACCTTTCTACATGCAATCTATCTAACTGAATGGAACCACTTAGTCAAAATAAATCAAGTTTCAAGAAGAAATATATGCACATGAGGGCTAAGGCAATCTCAATTGAATCAAACCCACAATTGAATTGAATTATTAAAAAGGTTTTGCAACTTGAAAGAAAAGATGATCATAGGTGAAAACATGTAATTGACCAATCGAACCCTCACGGATGTGTATTCGCTCTAGTCACTCAAGTGTATAGGGTTGATTCACTCAATTCTCCCCTAATCATGCTTTCCAAGATTTGTTTTTCATCTAACAATCAACAATTATTTCATGCATGCATACAAATATCATGAGCACTTATCCATAGGTTGTAATGGGGCTAGGGTCAAGGTAAGGATGCATATGGTCAAGTGGACTTGAAATTTGAATCTTTGATTAACTTAAACTTTCCACCTAACCTATGACAACCTATAAAATTTTAAAGCTAACCTAACTACCCATTCTTCACTTTTTCACACACTCATGCATTCTTTTTTTTTTATCACCACACATATGCATTGATTTTTATTGAACTTTACTTTGGGGTATTTTGTCCTATTTTTATTGCTTTTCTTTTTCTATTTTTTTTCTTTTCTTTTATTTTTCTTTTTATTGTTCATTTTTTTTCAAACTAAAATATATACAAGAGCATCAATGCATATGGTTTAACATTTGATTAATAGATGAGTATGTACCCAATTTCTAAAATTTTGACAAAAATATAAATATATACTTTTATCTCTACCCAATATTTCCAACTCTCCCACAATTAAATGATGAACACACAAACTAGCCTAAGCTAATCAAAGATCCAAATAAGGGACATTTATTGTTTTTCACTTAGGGCTTGTAATGTGCTAAAATTAAGAACAAATGGGTTTAGCATAGGCTCAAATTTGGCTAACAATGGAAGATAAAAGGTAAGACTATTTGGGTAAGTGAGCTCTTTGAAACAATGGCCTCAATCATATAAATGCATTCATACACAAAATAATGGACATATAGAATCAAACAAATCAAAGATTATAATCATAGAAAGAGAATAATCACACACAAGAAGAAAAATAAGTGGTTGTATGATGTAACCACACAATTAGGCTCAAAACTCACAAGGTTGTGTGTTCTTAGCTCAAAAATCATGTTCCACAATGTATAGTTCAAGAAAGTTCTAAAAGATTTTTTTTCTCAATCAATTGGAGTGCCCTATAGATAAATTTCTTGAAAAAGTTTATTATTTTGGCTAAGCTTATTATATATATATATATGTAAAACAAGAAAATGCAACTAAAAATCCTAAAAGACCTAAAAAATGAAATGCAAAAGTGTTGGGATTAGAAATTTGTCACCCAAAAGCGGTTGATTGGTCGGACGACCTCCCCACACTTAAAAGTTTGCACCGTCCTTGGTGCATTCAAAGATGAGCAAAGGGGTACGGCGACTTTTCGGATTGCCACCTTCAACTGGTGGATCAACCGGCTGCTGCATATTCTTCCTCCCACTTCCGTTCTTGCTTATGATGCATCCTCCTGAGAATAGAAAACAAGATAAGAGGACAAGTAAATGTACAAGCGAGGAAGCATGGATTGTTGGAATGAGGTAAATCACTAGAATCGAGTGAGTGAATTAGTGTGACATTGATAAAAAATTACGTGTGTGAATCCTAAGATTACGCGCGGTTCATAACTCATACCCTAGTGTTTAAAAGTTATGTCACAAGTAGACAAAAGAAAGCATACACTTCACTCATTCTAGTGTGCTTCAAATACTTTAAAATAACTTGTAAGTTAAGACAAGCAAACAAGTGATAAAGAAGCATGAAAGCACTCAAGCAAATAATCAAGCAATTGTGAATTGGATACTGGATGGTCATTGATTGATGTGTAAGTAAACTTAGTGAACAAAATGATATATAGAGCTCATACATCAACAATGACACATATTGAAGTTGTTGCAACACCTAATTAAGTGACATAGAGGTGGAGGACATGGGTGCTATGGAACTTGGAAAAAAGAAGATAGAAGTGAAAATCAATCACATAGCAAGCATGGTCCACAAAGCCTACAAAGCTAAAAAATATGTCACTAGGTAAGCTTTCGATCCAATTTCACAATTCAAAAATCTCAATGCATGAAATAGGTAATATAAATAAGGGTCAATCATAAACAAGAATCACCTAACAAAAAAAATTCATTGATAATGCACAATTTGCCATATCACAGATAATGAAATCAAATCACATGATGGCTAGCTACAACATGCAATTCGAAAGATCTAGAGAGCTTGAAGGAAATTTCACATGTACTTGGTATTCAAAAAAGTTAGGCATGAAAAATTCAAAACCAAGTAACAAAATGTAATCTCAACAAAGAATCCAACAATGAATAATTTCAACAATGATGTTAAAATAACATCTTATCAATAATCGGTAGCAATAGATAGCAAACAAGATCACTAATCCAACATGTATCATGAAAAATAGAAAATTAAACAAAAAATCAAACTAACTAGATAACAAACAATCTAACTAACTAAAGGAAATGGTGATAGATGGTGTTTGGTAGTGTTGGGTGATGGTTGAAGAAGGAAAAGAAAAGAAGAGAAGAGAGAAGAAGGAAAGAAATGGAAAGAAGAGAAGAAAAGAAGTGGGTGAAATAAGGCAATCCACGCGTACGCATGGAGTAACGCGTAAGCATGGTGATGTGAAATGGGTGCGATGCGTACGCGTGGGTCACGCATACGCATTATGGACAAATCAGAGAGGCGACGCGTACACATGGGTGACGCGTATGCATGGGTGGATTTTGTGCCACAGGCACAACTCCAGCCCAAAACTCGCGCAACTCTCTGGAATTTGTATGGGAGGTGAAAATTTTGGGGCCACGCGTACGCGTGGGTGACGCGTACGCGTGGCATGGTGCTCTATTTTTCAAAATTTTTCCAAGTTCTTGCACCAAACCAGGCATTCCACGCCTCCAAACAGCTACCAAAACACCATAAAACCTTATTTAACATACTAGACTCCTAAATAAACTCAACTAATCAAACAAAACATGAAATTAAACTAATTTTACCATTATATACAAGAGAAAAAAATAAAAGGATGTTACCATGCTGGGGTGTCTCCCACCTAGCACTTTTGTTTATTGTCCTTAAGTTGGACTTATGGGGAGCTCTTCATCAAGGTGGCTTGTGCTTGAATCCATCCTTGAACATCCACCAATGCTTGCACTTCCAATAAGCTCCATCATTCAAAGTCAATAGCTCTAAGCTTTGATGGAGTTCTTCACAAATCATGAGCTCCCAAAGTTGATCCTCCTCTTGTAATCTGGGATCACACACTTTGTTTTCACACCCGTCTTGAAGTTGATCATGGTAACCCTCTCCGGGTGGTAAGATGGTCGAATTCTCACTAAGGCACCAAACTATCCTCCTAGACCCATTCAATTGAGAACTACACCAACCCTTGATCCTCAATCTTGAGCTTCCAACCATAATGAGCCTAGATTTACACCGCCAACCACTAAACATTCTCCTCTTATGCTTAATTCCGCAAAGCACCCTAAGTTGGCCATCCGTTTCAAGCAAACCAAATTCAAGTGGGATAATAAAGATAAGAGTTAGAAGTTTTACCCACTCAAATGAAGGATTAGATGACAACTTAGGTAGAGGAGTTTCCAACGATCTTGATAAAGCATGCTCCACTCCCGTCCATCCTCTTTTAGAGGCTTCCACCACTTGGCAAGGTTCTTCAAGCTCTACCTCTTGCCAAGCTTCCCCGAGTTCAAGTTCTTCCTCACCAAATTCTTCTAGCTCTTCCCCATCACTCAAATCATATCTTGGAGGTTGAGTGAAATCTACCTCATCATCAATTCCAAGTTCAATGGGGAAGAATTCCTCAAACTCAAAAGGATCATATGTTGATGCGGAATCATCATAGATAGGGGAACTTAGTGCTTGTCCCACTTCTTCCAATTCTTCAATCACATTGCGGCTTGGAGGTTGTGCACTATCCTCCTCAACACCACTTTCAAACTCCATGGAAGAAGGCTCTTCAACTTGAGATTCTTCCTTGCACTCAACATCTCCTAAATCTTCAACCACTACTTCCTCTTGTTCAATAATCTCTTCCTCCTCCTCTTGTTACACTTCTTGTCTCAACTCCTCTTCTCTACTTTGAAGCTCCAAATTTGCTCCCTCACTAAGCTCCTTGATTGCTTCTCCACATTCAACGATGGGAGTGCCTTGATCGTATAGGCTTAGGTGGGAGGAGACCATGTTGCTAACGACTTCCGCCACGGTAGCAATCTTGGCTTCTATCTCCTTAAATTCCTTTTTTGTCTCCTCTTGTCACCTTAGGATATAAGATCTAAGATCTCTTTGTTCTAGCATGAGGGCATGGAGACCTTCGTCCATTAGGGGCGGTGGTGGAAGAGAGGGTTCATTGTTTGAGGGAAAGGTATTGTAGTTAGAGGGTGGTTCATATTGGTGAAAGTCTTGAGGTGGGGTGTATGGAAATTGTGGTTCATGGGAGTATTGGTATTGGAATGGTGGTGGCTCTAGGTATGGTTCATATGGTGGTTGGTATGGTGGATATGGGTTAGGGTCATATGGAGGTGAATGGTGATGTGAGGCTTGTGAGCATAAATGACAACAATATTGAGGGTTTGGTTCATAATTATGTATATTGTGGGGTGGATTGTAGCCATGAGAGATTGAAGGAGGTTGTTGCCATGAAGGTTGACCATAAACATGTGGCTCCTCCCTAATTTGATATCCATTCCCATAATATGGTTCCTCATTGAGGCTTTCATTTCCTACAACATAATTGTAACCAAACTCATAGCCAAAATGATGAGAATTCATAATAGCAAGAGAAAACAAAAAACAAAAGCTAACAAGAAACAAAGAAAGCAAAGTCCTACAACTGGCAACAACTAACAAAAAAGCAAAAGACAAACATATTTACAATATCAACATATATACAATAGCCAATAACATAACACCATTAGAATTTCCCGGCAACTGCGCCAAAAATTTGAAAGAGCATTTTCGTATAGTTAGGAATTTCATTCAAAATAATTCCGTTGATAGTATAGTTCCCAACCAAATAGTAATGCTCAATTCAAATTTTAATAGATTTTGGTTGTCACAAGTACAAACCCCAATGAAAATTAATCGAAGTATTTAAACCTCGGGTCGTCTCACAAGGAATTGCAATGAAGTGATCAATTATTGGCTATGAAGGAACAAGGGAGTTTGATTGATAAAAGGGACAAGAAAATAAATGACAAGAAAAGTAAAGAAAACAATTAAAGAAAGCAATTAATACAGAGAGACATTCATGGCAAGGATTGAGAATATAGGCTTTCTATCCTAGTCATTAATCATAACAGTGATTAATCAAAAAGCTACTCTAACATCCAACTACGCATTTTGTCAAACACTTAGAAGGCATAAAAGGTAAGCATGGCAAATGGCAAGAAATAGTAAAATCTACAACTACCCAATACAAGGAATCCACAATAACAACTCAAATTAACAATAAAAGAACATCAAATATCAAATTGCATTAAAAGAGATCCAAATCCAATAAGAGTTCATAAACATAAAAGAGGCATAAAAGGGAAATTAACAAGAAAACTAAGAAGGACAAAGATGTAAGAACAAGAAATTGTAAAGCAAACAAGATGAATACAAGAAATTGAACCTAGATCTAAGATGCAAAATAAACCTAAGAACCCTAATTCTAGAGAGAAGAGGGAGATTCTCTCTCTAGAAAACTAACCTACGTGATACTATCCTACAACTAAGTGCTTCCCCTTTTGTCCAAGCTTGAATTCTGCATGAAATAGCCTCCGAAACGAGTTAGATTTGGGACTGGGCAGCTCAGAAATTGCCCCCCAGCGAATTCACTTTAATGGGTCACGTGCCGCTCGTCACGCGTGCACGTCACTTGCAAAATTTCTTCTCATGTGTACGCGTGGCGGACGTGTGCACGTGGCTTGAAGATCTCCTATCATGCGTGCGCGTGGGTGACATGTGCGCATGGATATGAATTCTCCAAATGCTCGTTTCTTCATTAATTCTCCACTTTACATGCTTTTCTCTTCACTTCTTCCATCCAATACTTGCCTTATGAATCTGAAATCACTCAACAAACATATCAAGGCATCGAATGAAATTAAAGTGAATTATATTTAGCTATTTTAAGGTCTAAAAGGCATGTTTTCACACTTAAGCACAAATTCAGGGAGAATTACAAAATCATGCTATTTCATTGAATAACTGTGAGATAAGTCGATATAATCCTCTAAATTAAGCACAAGATAAACCACAAAATTGGGGTTTATCTAGTAGGCATTTGATCAAACCCAAAGGCTTGGTTATTATCAGGTTAAGCTTCAATACCTAATTTTTTGAAGTATGGTTTGAACTTTTTTAAACTTGTATAATTTTGATGAACTAATTTTATTCTGTATGTGATATAATTTTTTAGTTCAATAACTAAAATAAAAATATAATATGAGGTTTATTTTAGTATAGCGACATACTGGCAGTTGATGATGGTGACAAATTAAAGACTCCATTGTGACTAAAATATTTTTGAGATACCTATCGATTTGTTACTAGTTTAAAAAGAATTTCCGATAATATTTGCGATAGTATTACAACTAATTGACTACATTTTATTTTCTAGCAAATTAGCGACTATTTCATAACTTTTCTTTCTCATTTAGAATAGCTTTGGTTTAGTGACAAAATTCCTACAAATTTTATTAAGAATTTTCAAAGATTAGTTATAGATTTGCTACAAAACGTGATAGATTTGCGATCATATTAGCGAACAACTTGCGACGAGTTAGATTTGGAAAAATTTCTCGCTAATTAGCGTCAATTAAGCATTCTATTTTGTCTACAAAGTTAGCTTGAATTTAGCGATGAGTCAGCTGCAATAGAGTTTGTCGCTAATTAGCAACTACCTTTTAGTCTATTTCTTCTATGGAATTAGCTTTTGATTTAGTGATAGATTTGCAACTATCTATTTGGTCGCGAGAAAACTTTTCGATGAATTAGCGACTGTTGTGTTTGCCTTACTGATCTACGATTTGTAATTAGCAATGATTTTTGACTATTTTTGTGGTAACTAATCGGCCTTATTCTTATAGTGTAGCCAATTGTACGTACAATTGGCTAGAATATTTCCTACTCAACAAGTTTCACAGGTACAAATATTTCTAGTCTACCATTGACTTTTTATTTCTAGTCCACTAGACACTAGTACATTATTATTATTATTATTATTATTATTATTATTATTATTATTATTATTATTATTGGATATAATGGCAGCTCATTGCTTTCTATAAAGTTGTGCAAAAAATTATTCATAATTGTTTTTAATCTTGTCTGCAATATGGTTATATAATTTCACGCTGAAGAGTTCATTGCTGAGTTGACATTGGCATCTTTTTATGATTTTATTGAGCTATCATGCAAACTTGTTTTGAAGCACCTCTCAGTTCTACAGAAATTAAGGTAAGAATCTATTTAACAATTAATTATATATTGATGCTCTTATTTTTTTTCAAAACGGAAAGTTGTTTTCTCATGATAATTAATTAAGGCAATCTACTAGGTTTTAGATGTGTGTGTTAAGAATAATTTTTATGGATATTTTCTGCGTAAATAATCACATAAAATATTCTATGATGACTTCTGATTTCTACGTGACCTTTTTGAGACATTAGATTGCACTTAATGGGGTTGTTTTGCTCATTATTTAGAAGATAAGGTATATTATCTTCTTTTCTATTTTTATAATTTAAATTTCTATCTGAACACTAACATAATAATCTTAGGTTGCTTAATATGTTTTATTAGCTAATTTTGATGTGTATTATACTTTTGTCTTAGGAATTGTATCAAGAGAGCGAAGTTACACCGTAAAAAAAGTTAGGAAATAAGTCTTCTGAAAGAAATAATAAAAAAACGTCATCTTTTTCTAACGAAGACTTTATGTTTAGCGACTATATGTTAAGACATGTATAATTGAAAAAGCATATGTTATTTTTGAAACTTTATTTATGGCTTGAGTTATTATTTTTAATTTTTGATACTATGTATGAATTATACAAAATATATGTCGTATTTGATGTTTTGTTTATGGCTTATGATATCTAATTATTACGAAATTCTAAAAAAAAAATATTTTAATGCTGTGAAAATAGCAGTTTCAGTTACTATTTTAAACAAGCAAAAGGTATTATTTTAATATGGTAAAAAATAGCATAAAATTGTTATTTTAATAGATAAAGATAATGATTAAAATTGCCATTTTAAAACTGGCATTCCAATTATATAAAATGAAGGTTAAAATTGTGGTTTTAAAACAAGTAAAAATTGCCCTTTTAATTGATGAAAATGGTGGTTTTAACCGCCACTTTAAATGATAAAAAAACTGTTATTTTATCAAGTAAAAACGGTAATTTTAACTGCGGTTTTAAACAAAAAAAATTGCCAGTTTAAACATGGAGAAAACTGTCATTTTAAACTATGGAAATTGTGGCAATTTTCTAAAAACTGCCATAATAACCAGAATGGCACCTAGAATTATGACTTTTTGTGAAAACGCCATTTTTGGCAATAATGGCAGTTAAAATTGCTATAATAACCCTAAAAAATCGTCGTTTTAACAAACTTTTTTTGTAGTGTATCCAAATTGTAGGTACATTTACTCACCAAGTACCAAAACTGCAGCCCATGTGTTCTTGAGTGATAACTCTAAGATGATCTTGCAAGATGGCCATCGATGAATATGCTGGAAGGCACAACCAGTAAAAATATGTATAAGATCGATGTTGGAAGGTGATCCTCATGTTTAGGAGACCTGTAAATGGAGAGATTCGAAGCCAAACCATGGAAGCCTTCAGCAGGTAAATATTTCACAGACGTCCAGAAGAACAGAAGTACCTTCCTCTTTTCACTTGTCATTCTCCCAAGAATCTGCCAGAGCTTTAAACAAAATGTAACATTTCTAACAATTTGAAAAGTATGAAAATGTTGGCAGCATCTCTATGCAAATGCTATATTGCAAGACTTTGTTATCTGAAAACAAAAGGCATATCAAGAACGTTAGAAAAAACATTTGAATCATTATAGGAAGAAACATCTATTTACTACAAAAGAAACATCTGAAACCTACAAAAAAACATCTAATAACTCAAAAGAAACATTCCAAAACCTATGAAATAACATTCGATAACTCAAAAACGAAATATCCAAAATTCTATAAAAAAATATTTATTTACAAAGAAACCAACATCCAGAAAGTCAATTAAATCTTTTAATTTTAAGAGCAACTAACATCAAAATCTCATAAAAGTAACCAAAAAGGAGGAAATTGGGGCATTAATTCTTGAGAATTTTTCACTCTAAAAAAAATTATATTTAGAAGTGAAAACAAACAAAGTATGGGCAAAGAGAAGAATGAAATACTTTCTTATTTAGTAGTTGAACCTTGAATTCTGACATTCTAGGAACCATTTCTTGATTAAGATCAGTAGTACTACTTACACTTGCTGAGGCAACCGCCCAATCTATCTTGAATCCAAGTTCTTTAGGCTTTGGTTTCATTTGTTTTTGAGAAGCACTTCCCTGAATCATAAGTCAAAACTATAAGAACATCTACTCACATGGTGCAACGAAAGAAGAAAATAGAATGGACAATAGAGGAATAAAGCAAACCTTCATGGCATCTATCTGCATTTTACTATAAAAAAGAACATCAAAAACCTATGAAAGAAACATCCAGTAACACACAGAGAAACATCCCAAAGCCGATTAAACAACAAATCCGATAATGTGAAAAGAAACATCATCTGAAACCCTATAAAAGAAACATCCAAAAAATCAATTCAAGCTTCTAATTTTAAGAAAACCTAACATTAAAATCTAATAAAAATAACCAAAACCCTCTATAATGATCATCCAGTTTTAAATGAAAGCAACAACTGAATTTAAAAAAATGAAAACAACCAAATTCTCAAAGGAATGGCGTAGATAATGCATGTAGTCACAAGGAAACATTTGTAACCCATGCCAATGTAATATCCAAAACTAAGGATAAGTCAATTTAATGTTCCCCCCAAAAAAATTAAAAAAGAAACGTACACAAGCGGCGTTACCTTGTCTATGGAGCCCTTGCAATCGGTGAGGAAGGAGTTTTTGTGCACCTTTCAAAGCGTCCGAGGCATGGAGGTGGGGGCCAACGCTAGTGTGGATGGCTCGAGCATGGATAGAACAGCAAAAGCAGAGGATGCGAGCGATGCATCGGAATGAGAGTCGTGAGTGGCAAGGATGCCACAGGCAAGCAGCATGGATGCAAATGGCGCAGATCAGACGGCGGTGCGACGGGAGAGTGGCGATGATGCGAGAGTGCTGCACAAATGATGAGTGATGGGACACAAGAGGGTAAAGCAAAGGCGCAATAGTGGCTATCTTTCTTGCTTGAATGATGAATGAGGTGGTGGAGAAGGATGCAAGGACGATGCAGTTGCAGCACTACGGCGGCACGATAAAACCACGACAGCGTGGGACATTGGGGAGAGGGAAGCACAACGTTGATTATTGGGAAAGAGGGATTAGGATTTGTGGTTTTGTGTCGTGAATGAGAGTGAAATTGGAATTAGGGTCATTTTTGTGTAAATTTTTTTTTTTTGAAAAATTGAAAATTATAGGGGAGTTGGTTGAGTTGGCTTATAATATCCCCTATACTTTTTATATGATAAATAGTCGAGATAATACTCAATTTGGTCCCTAAACTTGCATTGTATGCGAACTTCAATTTGGTTCTTAAAATTTCAATTGCCTCTATTTAGTCTCTAAACTTTGGGAACATGACTAATGTTAGTCCTTAAAATAATTTTCGATGCACAGACGTTAATAGAACGCTGATGTGGACAGTCGAATGGCACATTGGACTCTGTAAAATGACGTCATTTTAATTTTAACACTCGAGCAGTTCAAAAATAACATCATAAGTAGTGTTTATTGAAATTTGTCCTCACAAAGCAAGTGAGGCATCGTTTTTTGGCTATTTAAATGTCAAAATTAAAACTGCATCATTTTACAGGTTTTAACGTAGTATGTGACCATCCATGTCAATACTTTATTAACGTTTGTGTCAAAAATTATCCTAATGACTAATGACAATCAATTTGTAAAGTTTGGAAAATAAATAAAGGCAATTGAAAACTCCAAAAACTAAATTAAAGTTCATGTGTTTTATTATTTTTGGAGATCAATGTTAAAATGATGTCTTTCCAACATATCATTAACACAATCATTCAAGATTCATCGTCTTTCCTTACTAAAGTCTCTTACTTTATCCCATTCACTCACATAATGTGTTATCAAATATAATAAGTAGCAATAATAATAAAATAAAGTAGCAGAAGAGAAGAGATACAAAGAACCAGAGAACTTGTATTATTGATAATTTTATTAATTTTATTGGTATATGTTACTGAAAGCATCCAAAAGGCTTATTTATATAAGGATAAAGTACTAAATTAGTTTTCTACGTTTAGGCGTAATTCTGTTTTGATCTTTAAGGTTTAAAGTGTCCTATTTGGATCCAAAAAAGTTTCATTTAGCTTCAATATAATTCGACCATGAGGTCAAAGTTAAATAATCAACGGAATGTCCTACATGACAGCAGTACAAGAACAAGGTCGATAATTTGGAAACAAGTATAAGTTTCAAAGACACAAAATCAACCATGGATGTATCAATACATTTATTTATCATTCTCCTTAGTTCTATAGAGAATATTTCATTTAGAATATAAGAAAAATGATAAATAAATGTATTGATGCATTCATAGTTGATTTTGTGCCTCTGAAACTTGTACTTGTTCTCCAGATTATCGACTTTATTCTTGTGCTGTTGTTCTGTAGGACATCCGGTTAATTATTTAACTTTGACCTTACAGTGAGACTATATTAAAGCTAAATGAAACTTTTTTGAATTCAAATAGGACACTTTAAACCTTAAAGACTAAAACAGGATTACGCCCAAACATAAGGCGATAAGGGACCAATTTAATACTTTACCCTTTATATAAATATGAATCAAATCAAATAATTAATAGATTTATAAATTATTTTATTTAATAAAATCTTAACTAATTAGTAAATGATAATGACATTCATATTTAGATATTTACAAAAACTATTTATTCTATCGTACGCAAATTAAAAATAAAATCAAAACTAAAGAAGAAATAGAAACCTCTTCTTTCCAAAATTGCCCATAGAAAACAACGTAAAAATTTTCAATTTTTTTTTAATTTTACTTTATGAAAATGATTTTCGTTTTCATTTTCTTTTAATATTGATTTGTTCCTTTCTAAAATGCCACAACGCATAAATACATTGTACAAATCTATGTTTTGAATACCGGATTAGATCGACCGATTCGATCAGGTTAACCAGAAAATGGTCTTCTGGCCGATCCATTTGATGTCTGAAATTGTCCTAAAAAAATTGATAAAAAAATTAGACAAACTGACAGTTAACTGGTGAACTGACGGAATCAGGTTTTTTAGGTTACCGGTTCGGATTTATATATATAAAAAAAACCCCACAGAACCTACCCCCACCTGTTTCTCTCTCTGACTCTCTGAGGACCCAACCCTAACCCCCTTTTTCACCGATCGTCTTTTCCATCACCAAACTCATGTCCACCACTATCTCACCACCGCTGTCGCATCTGCTCCAGTCGTCGTCCCACTTCTCGCCGTTCGTCTCCTCCATCGCAACTCGCCTTGTGTTGCCGCTCGTCTCCTCTGTCTCGGCCTTCATCTTCTCCTCGACGTTGCTAGAAGTCGTGCTCGAAGCTGTTGGCATCGCAGTCTCCGTCGTTGTCCTCAAGCCAGTCTCTGTCGTCGTCGTTGTCGGCCCTAAAATCGTCATCTTTGTCCTCGCGTCAAGCCTCTATCTTTAAGCCCCTTCTCTTTCTGTCCGAGGTCACATCCTTCCTCCCTCGTCGTCACTTCCCTTCCTCCCTCGCTAAGCACTGCTGCTTCAATTTGTGTTGTTGATTTTTTTAGTGTTGTTGCAATTTTGTTAATTTTGTATTCTGGAGTAGGATTGTTGCTAATATGATTTTGAATTTAGTTTTGATTTTTTTGTTATTTTTTGGTTTTGGATTTTCTGGGCTTTGGATGCTGAGTTTTTTGTTTTTGGATTCTGAGTTTTTGCTATTGAATACTTAATTAAAAGTTGTCGTTAAAATTTGTTGTGATCCTGAATTTTGTTGTTGATGATTTGAGTTTCTATATAAGTTTGTATTTTTCATTGTTTCTAATTATTTGATTATTAGAAATTATTATTGAAATTTTTTTAATACTAAACTTTTGTTGCTGATGTGATGTGTATTGTTGATTAGTTAATTACTGATTACTTTATTAGAACTTAAAGTTATTTAGAATTTTTTATTTTGTGAAATTTTAATGATAAAATATGAACAAGTTATTATATAAAATTATAAAATTTTGAATTTTATTAGTTAAGAAATTATTGAATTTAAATGTTTAAAATTTGTATATTAAATTTTTAATAAATTTATTTTAAGTTAAACCAGTTGAATTTTAGTTAAACTTTTAAATTATTGAATCAGTCACTCTACCGATTTATTGACCGATTCGATGCTCGCAACCTTGTACAAATATTAAATTCCAATTTGCATTGTTTTCATAGTATGAGACCGTAAATTCCCTCTCTTATCCGTAGTGCAACATATTAAAATTAAGAATATAAACTGCGAACGAACGCTTGAAAGAAATATGTAGTAGTATATATTTATTTGTTTGCAAAATACAAATACATAATGCATTTATTACATGAATTTAGTCAATTTACATCCTTGCAAATGCAACTTAAAAAGACAAGAAATGCAACGGATTGATCAACTAAAAATAAATTATGTAACATGCTTGCCAGGAAGAAACAACTGATCAATTCTCTGCATTCCATGCTATATATATTGCGAGGCTTCACCATACACCATTCACCATTTAAGCTTTGCCGGAAAATACTGTAAACCATGTCACAATAAAAGAATAAGAACCCCAAATTGTTAAACTAAAACACAGAATATTAAATTAAAAAAAAAAACTATAAAATTTGGTCTCACCTTCTCAATGAGGGATTGATAGTATGGCTTAACTTTTTCAACATCAACTAACACTTTGCTCTTGCTATACAGATCATATTTGCTACACAAAATTACGAGTGATATATGAGATATTAGAGCTCAATATTTTGGATCATATTTGTATTAGATTAGAATTTAAGATTTATAGTTTATGATTTATAATTTAGTATTTATAGTTTAATGTTGGCTAAGTGTTAATAATAAATTTTGTTACTCATATAATATTACTCGTGATATAATTAACAAGAAGCATAAGAATATGTGGAAAAAAAAAGATACATTTAAGTTAAACACGAACTTACTTGAAAATGTGGAGCCATTTTAGGTTCTCACGATCTTCATCATTCATGAGATGAGAGTATGCACCTTCCTTATGTAAAGCTGCAATACAAGGTTATACATCATTATCACAAAGGGTTAATGGCTACTTGACTTGCAAAATTTTTATAGATGGATATAAAAACTTACGATAGAAAGAATGATATCTGATGATGAATAATCCTGCTGAAGGTAGAGTGCAACCATTTTCCTTAGCAACCTAAAGATACAAAAGTGTGCTATTTAGCAAATCCAAAGATCAAATAATACATAAAAGAGCAAATTAAATTATTATCAAAATGACATATAATAATGTTCGGAATTTTTTTTCAATTCTTTTTTTAATTATTTTATTTATTTTAAATTCTAAACCTAAATCATAAATCCTAAACTATAAATCTTAAATCATAAATATTCCAAAAAAGAAGAATTTTTAAAATAAAACTAACATTTTTTTTATAGGATAAATTTTGCATGGGGTGAGATTTGTACACAAGACTTGAGGAATAGAAAGTAACTTGGCTACCATTAGATTGTACTACTTCAAAGCTAAGCTTGGCATATCGACTAACATTAACTAATTAAAAATTAATTTTTTATACTTTCTTAATTGAAAATCATTGTGTTTATGTGAATAACTGAATATAGACTCACCAAATACATATAGTCATCATGTCCCCATGACATCATTACATTTTCAAGTCCACATCCATTGGTGTAGATTCCATCCTTAGTGCTATAAGCGGGGTTTTTTATATCCGGGTTCTCCTTAAAATACTACAACATGAAATAAATTTTAATTAGTTGCTAATTTAAGATAAGAAACTCATCAAGCCTTTAAAAGTTATATATAATAAACAACTTGTTTACCTTGTGGTGAATGTTTGCTTCGTCAAAAGCACAACCAACAGGAAATGTATCTCCTTCAAATATGTATTTGTTATAATCGTTTAGTTGAATGTTGAGTTTAAAGTTACACTAATTAATAGGAATGAAAAAAATTAATTATGTAAATATGGTTGAATGAAAGTTCTCACCAACAACCGCCCATTGAGGAAGCTCTCCAAATTGAGGAAGGAGAAGAATCTTTCCAAGATCTGAAATAAATCAACACATACAATCATTTGTTAACTCCTCATTATAATTTAAAATATGTTGTGTCTCTCAATAAATAAAAAACGTTTAGGTTTCATCATATTAAATAAAATAAGAATATTATGATTATGATAAAGTCTTTCTTATTTTATTTTTCATAGTTTTCATAATTTAGTAGATCAAGGACTAATTTGCTATAGATTAAAACTTTATTTAAGAGTATATCGTTAGCCAATAAATTATTACATATATGCATATACCATGGATGAGTGCGGTCAAATGCAACCAATCTTCATTGGGATAGTCTTTTCTAATGGCTTCAGCAGATTGCAACAAATGTTGAATTTGAGGTTCATCCAAATCAGGATCACTATCGTCCACTACTTGATTTAGCAGCTCACAACATTCCCATATGCTCATTTCTGCTCTATTCAATTTTTCATAGTTCTCTCTCATTTTCTTCACCTGTTATAGCATTATATATTGATAAGTCCGATGACATTGCTTAGAAAGCATAGATAGATAAATGATTTTGAATAAAATAAAGTTTGCTTACAAAGTCATATGTTTGGTTTATGTGCTGCAATCTATAGAATTCTTCTACACCTTTTTGTCTTTCACTTTCAGCATCATAAGCCCTGCCAAACCCCGTAAAATATAAGCTTTAAAACATAAACCTTCATTCATGATCATTACACCAAATCTTACATATAGAGGCAGTTTTTTTGCGACAATTTTTTAAAATCATCACTAAATTTTATTTAGTAAAGGTTGATGTGACAGATATCTGCGAAAACATTTCAAAACTGACACAATATTTCGATTTTGGTGTAGTGGATCAATAATTAACGATAAATGAGAGAATCTAAAATGAAGTTGATACCTAAAAGAGTGGCCAAATGAATTAATTTCTGGTGCTGTAAATCCATTATGTGACACGCCGTTCAACGTAACCTCGTTTGTATCCTTAGTGACATTATTGTGCACATTCTTCTCATCAAATTGTGACCCTAAAAACATGTCACAATGTTACAAACGCTACTTCTGAATGAATAGAAACCGAATAGAAATAATAAAATAAAGGTTATGTTAAGAAGAAAATTTAATCATACCAAGGGCAGATTGGTCAACTAGGGTAGTAGCCATTTTTGTTGTAATGAAAGACAAAATGTACTGGAGAAAATTATTAAAAAGCAATAGGTAAAGAAGGAGAAATTTCGAATGAAACTGCTATGCCAAAATCCTTAGACGACAAGGGTTTATATACTTCAACAAAAAGTCCTTGTTGGAAAATTTGGAAGCTTTAAGTCCTCAACGAAAAAAAAAGATATGGATAACAAATT
Source organism: Arachis ipaensis (assembly GCF_059453495.1). Classification (NCBI taxonomy): domain Eukaryota; kingdom Viridiplantae; phylum Streptophyta; class Magnoliopsida; order Fabales; family Fabaceae; genus Arachis; species Arachis ipaensis. The sequence goes on from NC_142442.1 coordinate 34,503,799, forward strand.
TAGAATCATACTATTCTAAGTAAGTTGTAATCTCGATCCGACTCAAGATTGTTAATGTCAACGTCAGCATTTGGTGTCTATCATCTTAAAATTTATTTATTACCAATTATTAGTTGTACTATATGCTAAGAAGAGTTGAATTTTCAAATTTTTAACAATCTGTATACCGGGATCTTTATCAACACGAGTGACAACTCACATATTAGCCATAAAATTAACCACACGCACTCAAATCAATATTAAAATATAAAATATATATTAAAAATAAATTAAATTATATATATATATATAATAACTAGTTTTAATAATTAATTTTTAAAAATACAAATATTTTTTTAAAAAAAATTACCAAATCAAACTATAATATGATTAATTAAATGATGGCCGAGTCCCCAAAAAAAAATTAAATGATGGCCTATTCACACTAAAAACAATTGAGAAACTTAAGATTAAAAGTTAATTATTTTTAAATTACTATATTATTATTATTTTGTAATATTAAAATTGAGTTTCTTCAATTAACAGCATAACTGACATGGTATATTTTTTAAGATATATTTTTTAATCTATTTAATTTGATTCATTTAAATACATTAATTAATAATTTATTTATTTAATTTGATTGAGATAAAATATTTAATATTTTGTTTGACCACATTAACTATAACTAATAAATTATATTAATTATTTGATCTAACTGAATTAAATAAATTGATTTTGTTTAATTTGCATTCATTTTTTTGTTTTATATATTTTTATTAATGGTTTTTAAGAGTGTCATAATTAACCATTTATTTTATTTGATTGAGATAAATATTAAATTATTTAATATTTTATTTGATTATATTACTATAACTAATCACTTATATTAATTATTTAATTTGTAGTAATTTTTTCATCTTATATATTTTGATTATTAGTTTTTAAAAGTGTTATAATTTTTACATGGCATATTTGTATGATGTTTTTTATTTATTTAACTTATTTTATTGAGCCAAACATTTATACTTAATTTATTATATCAATTATTTAATTTAGTTAATTTAATTTATTGTCACGTTGATATTTGAATCGTTATTTAGCAAAAGTTCTTCTTTATTTCTTTCCTTGATCCTAAATGTTTTTATTTTAAATTTTAGATTTTTATTTATTTTTGATATTTCTCTTTTATTTTAATATCAAATCTAATATTTCTATTAATATTTTCTTGTAATTTATTGTCTAATAGTTATATGTCCACCATCAATTATATGGTCACGAATATTTTTTCAATTTATTAAAAAAACACAATTTTATTCATTTTTTTCTTTACCTATTTCTATTTTTGCATTTCATAACTTATTCGTAACATCCTAATAAGTGATTAATATAAAATTAATACAGGCGTCACAATCTCTAACCTGGAGCAAGTGGGATGAACCACAACCCTCGCTACTACGACTCAGGTATCTCCAACATTGACCCGGAGCAAGTGGGACGAACCAAGACCCTTGCTACTACCCAAGTATCTCAAGCGTTCATTCATTTATTCCAAATCAATCATCATCATTATAAAATCTCAAACACTGACCTGGAGCAAGTGGGACGAACCACAACCCTTGCTACTACCCAGGTATCACAATTACACATTCATCCTTAATCACTCTTCATTATTACCAATTCTCAAACAATGACCCGAAGCAAGAGGGACGAACCACGACCCTTGCTACTATCCTTGCATCTCAAACATATATTCATCTAAAACTCCATAATTAAACTCATTTATCAAAATCCTCCTTTCCTGTCTCATACCCGGAACAAGTGGACAACGCCAATGCCTACTACCCAGAGTCACACGTCACATTCAACATTTTCCATCATCATTCATTTACCACATTTATTCACTAATCATATATGCATCTCCGGCATACTCGCCGCATGTTCAAGCTTCCTCAGTCAATCATAATAATTTAATTATTAATCATCTACATATACATACTCAGCCATAATTCAATGCTTATCGCAGCCATCCGGCTCATAACATACACAGGACTTGCACCATCATCCTCAATAATTCATACAATCATCATTACTCGTCATTCGTCATTCATTATTGATTCTCACTTTACTTCATCCACAAGTTACCACATGTCCTATATTCTTTTCATTACTAGGCATACTATAAGTATTGAGGACATAAAGGGTGAGATCAGAGACTTAGGAATATGGAATTTGCTTGAAAACTCAAAATCAGTTTTGGGATGAAAACGGGGCCACGCGTGCGCGTCGCCCACGTGCACGCGTGGAAAGCAGCAAGATACAGTGAGGCGTACGTGTCCCCCACGCGCACGCGGGGATGGGAGAAAATCCAAGTGACGCCTGCGCGTCAGCCACGCTTACGCGTGGGTGCGTTTTGTGCCTCACGCACAAAACCAGCACAATTCTGGCACAACTCTCTAGAATTTGGCTGGGCCAATTGAATTCGCCCATTGACACATACGCGTCGGCCAGGTGCACGCGTGGGTAGTGAACATTTGAAAACAACGCGTGCGCGTCGGCCACGCATACATGTGGGAGTGCATTCTGCCAAAAATTTTACTAAGTTAAAAAGTTGCAGAATTACATTTTCAAACACCAAACTTCCAACACATATAACTTCTACAAAATTTCTTTTTCAACCATTTTTGAACCGTTAGAAAGATCCTTGAATAAGCTTTCATAAAATTCCATTTTTGAAGAATTCCAAACTCTGTGGACCAAGTTACGGACTGCCAAAGTTGGTGAAAAATTAGTTTTTACCCAAAAATAGAAATCACCACTTTTTCAAATGTTCACAAGCCAAATTCATTTCCACTCATCCAAATGATCACAACCCAACCACATTCACATAATTACACTCAACCAAACCAAACCTACCTCCTCTGCATAATTTCACCCAAAACTATCAAATTCCACACCTCAATTCCTCAAACCTTATTATTCAATAACCAAACCAATTATTCACACATTCAATATCTAGATCCATCCAATCACTTATATCATCACACAATACACGTAATAACTTACCTTTCTTACCTCTTTCCGGCCTCCGGCCCAAAATTCACGGCCTCCAGCCTAAATTTACAATTTTAAATGCATAGACCACAAACCAATATTCATCATTCAATTCATCAAGTTCTCAACACACTATACATACAATTTCACACAATTCTCAATCCAATCATTAATTTACATTATATATCAACTATGCATGTTAATACCAACCATTCACACAATCTAAACTTAATCCTAGGGGCATCTAGCCTAGGAATTCTCATCACACTACACGGTACTTAGATAAAACTTAAATCATACCTCTTATAGCCAAAATAATTGAGCTCTTCTTGGAAGTCTCCACTAACCCTTAGTTCCAAGCCTCACCAAAGCTCCACAAGCAACACCAACCTCCCAATGTGGACCAAAATCACCAAATACACTAATATAACCAATTTCACATATATAAGATACCTAGGGTTCATGAAAATGATAAATTACAAGGGTTTGAGTACTTCTTACCTCAGCCCATATAAAATAGGGATAGAACCCACTTAGAATTCATGTTAGAGTATCCCTAAATAACCAAAATCACAAGATTTCAACACTAACTACCCAAAAACGTGTAACGGTGGGAAATTTCGAAAATTGGGCAGAGATAAATGAAATACTCACCACAAAACTTAGATAGAAATGTAGAGGATGAGAAGAGCGACGTGTGGCCGTAAACGGCTCGTCAATCGAAGTTTCGTAGCTGAAGTTATGGTGATTTGAAATTGGAGCTAGGATTAGGTTTTCTCCTTTCTTCTCTCTTCTCTCAATTCAGCGCCCCTACCCTCTTTCTTTAGGGTAAATGAGCTGAAATGCTCATAACTAATATTTATATATGTTGGGTCTTGGACCCACTTGGACCCGGTTAACTTATTTTTGTCTGTTGGCCTAATTTTGGGCCAAAACCTTCAAGATTAAAGCTTTAAATCGCATTTTAAATATTTCCACTTGTCCTAATTATAAATCATAATTTATTAGCATTATTCACTTATAATTAATTTTTTCAGCTGCAGTACCAGACAGATCTCAGTCGGTATTGCTGGTCAAAATTCCAGTGCGCATTCTTACGCAGAAAACTATGTTTTCCGACTCAGAAAAATCAACTGAGTCCAAATATCATATTTAAATGATCAAATTCCGATTGCTAAATTTTTCAACCATATTCGCTCCTATTTAATTTATTATTTAATTAATTACGGTTTGACCGGGTTTTACATTCTACCCCCCTAACAGAAATTTTCGCGCTAAAAAATTCCATCCGCCACCACGAGTACGTGAGCGTAGTCTGCCTTTATATCCAACGCATAGTAGTTCCAAGGTCTTTTTACGCTGTGCGCTTCCGCTGCCTCGCTCTGATTCCTTTATCTCCGAGGATCTTGGTCATTCGTCCAATGCCGACCAACAACCTCGTTCATTACTTCCGTCATCTCATCAACTCACATCTTATTAAATCTCAAATCATGTCATCAATAATATTACCATCATCCTTAATCATAGTTATCATCTCACATCACTATAATCAACCAAAAATCATCACTATACCTTAATCATACTCCATCTCTATCCTCTCTCTCTGTTAAGCTAATTACTACTAATCACAGCTCAACTCCAAGCATAACTTCCAGACTTATTTTCTTATTCCCAAATCCTCAAATTTCTATATAACTTGTTGTTTTAAAGTCTTTGACTAATTAATCAAAACTCTCTTCGTTTTTTTTAAATCAAATGAGTTTGAAACAACAAGTTAACAAAATCATAAGAATACAATTTTCCTTAATAATCTATAAAAGCATTCGAAACACATCTCTTTTGTTAAAATTACTCAAATAAAAAATCATTTTCAAAACTATAATCAACACTCATTCAAATTCTTGGGAAAGTTTCGACAGTACCTCCCCTAAAAATTGGAGTTTACCACCCGTCATGGGTTCCCTCAAACCAATCTCAGTACAACATCAGCATTTCAATTTAATGGTTCTCAAATTTGTCTTTCAAAACTAATCATTATAAATATCAATCTAAATCCAAGGTCACCATGACCAAATATCATAGTACTCATCTCTCAAACACGGCGACTTGCACTCACTCATTATTTAAATCCAATTACGCATCAATGATCACTTCCTCAAGTACTAAACCACAACTTAACTTGATCGACAATTCAAATCAACGTTTTCAAATCCATCATTTAGGACCATTCCTTATCTATTTAAATCAAAGGAACTAAAAGTCACAGGTTCAATCCGTTTCACCAAAAATCCAGAAATCAACCAACTAAATAACAAACACAACATATCACTCTCAACAGAAAATTATTTAAATCACAGGCATTTATCCATTTGTATTAATCTGCTAAACTTATCAAGTATTCAAAGCCCAAAGCATTTTTTGTTTAAAGCAAACCCTTACTCGGACCATCCGGTTTATTTCTAAGTCTAATATTAAGCTCAACATTCCCAGTTTTACTGTAAAGGTGGTATTATAAAATCACACACTGTCCTTTAAGCCTGATTATTACAATTACCTCAATCTTACTGTCACAATCAGCCCGCATCCTGACTCCCTCCTTGTTGGCAATTTCTTGATACATGCCCTGGTAACCCGCACTTGTAACATACACCTAACCCCAATCGGCACGGCCTATTTGGGTAATGATTCCACATCTCTGACAGCTCGAAACATCTGAAGCAGCCACTGCCTGTTTTCCCTTACAGTTCCTTTGGGACTCCTCACTCGTCGCAAAGTTATTCCGTCCTTGGGAAAAGTGTTGTGTATATCCTCTCTCCTTGAACTCTTGACCCCTTGGTGCGAATCCTTGGTTGTGCTCTCTATGACTTCCTTTCTCTGCAGCCATCTTTTTCACACACTCTTCAGTAATTCTGCTCTTATTCACCAACTCTGAGAAAGTTCGGATCTCCATTGGTCCCACTGAACTTAAGATATCGCTCCGGAGCCCTCCTTCATACTTAATGCACTTCCACTCCTCGAAGTCTCCTGGAGCTCCCTGACACATGCAGAAAAACTTGAATAGGTCCTCAAATTTGTCTGTATACTCAGATACGGACATAGCACCCTGCTTCAGTTGTAGTAACTCCAGTTCCTTGGCCGTCCTGGCAAAATTTGGAAAGTAATTTTTATAAAATTCCACCTAGAAGGCATCCCAAGTGATAGGGTCATCACCCTACTACAGGAGACGTCGAACTCTTTGCCACCAATGTGATGCTTCTCCAGTGAACAGATAGGTAGCAAATTCAACACACTACTCTTCAGGTACCAACTACGCTTGCAGTGCTCGCTCCATAGCCTGAAACCAAGTATCGACTTCAGTCAGATTGGTGGTTCCCTTGAACTTAGGTTGATTAACCTTTAAGAAGGTTACCAATGTCATCGGTCCCTGAGCTTCGCTTCTGCCATTGCCATTATTGTTTATCTGTTACCCAAGAGCTTCCGCAGTTGCCTGCATAGCAGCAGCCATGTTCTCCAACGCCACCATAAAGTTTACCGGGTCATTTGGGTTGATTCCCGGTCCCTGAGCACTAGTACGACCTCCCTCACGACCTCGACCACGTCCACGAGGCGCCATCTAGTTCCTATACACACCAAATAATCGATATCAAGTTGATCATTCTCAATATCGGAAGTATAGTGCTTCAAAGTACCAAAGGTATACTCATGGACTTCATGCTAGATGTATCAGTTAGATACCCTAACTAGCACAGGCACAGACTCAGAGTATGCATTGAAGCATAAGTAGTTCCATCCTTCAGGCTCACAAGGACGAACTACTCTGATACCATAATGTAACACCCTAATATTCAAATCCTTATGCTCGAGTCATAAGTTAATGATATTACGGTGGTACGACTCTCAGGTGGATTATTAATATATAAATATAAGTATAATTGAAAGGAGTATTAATCGAGAAGCCTAAAAGGAGTAGAAGTAAAATTGCGAAGTCGTATCGCTCCCGGATCAACAACTCAAAAGATAAAGCATGAAGTCGAAAGCGATGTACAGATAAGGGCATAAAGGAGAATAAGAGAAAGATAGTATATAGATATATGACATAAGTAAATAGCCACTAGTCGCGACCCGCGAAGTTTAGGCCGGCTAGGGTACAGTATAACAGTAGTTGACAACAGAAACTCCTAATCTCTCCCAAAAGAAACATAAGAGCCTCTATAGGCAAGTTCAAAAGAGTTCAATACATAATATAAGCTTTTCAAAATAAAGGTGGAGAGATTCTAAGAAATTATAAAATAGAGAATATAAAGATCTTCGCTATCTCTCAGATGAACCACAGTTCACTTCTAAGCACCTGGACCTGTATCTGAAAAACAAGAGATATATACGGAATGAGAATCCCCGACCCATGGGTTCCCAGTATGGTAAAAGTGCCAAATAAATACAATGCATTGTAATAAAAACTCGCTAAGCATCCTAATCTTCCTTTCACCAAACATTCACCCTATGTTCTCGCTAATCCATAAATAGTCAACTGTCATAAGGGAATGCTAAGTCTAATTCTTATTCTTCATGCTTCTCAACTCTCTCTAACTCTCCAACGAATCAGAATCAGAGTCATAAACAAAACCACCACCAGTTATTCTGTCTCAACAATCCTATATCAATACATCATATCCTCACCCGGAGTTAGTGAATTCACTTCACTGCGTCTACCCAGGGAGCTCAAATTATCTCATTCAATAATTATCATCATTTTTCAATCACATCATTAACTCATCCCATCCAGAACAGCCCTCAGCGTCCACCGACACCAGCATGAGGGACTTCTCAATTGTACAAACACAAGCAATATAGATAAGTAATACACAAGTAAAGTACAAGTAGAACAAGTAGCACATAATCAGTTAACACAACATATATGATATAGAAATCCAAAACAAATAGACAAACCCAAACAATTCAAACATATACAAATGATGCATGCCTGCCTTATGGCTGATGACATCATCTGTCGGTTATATAGCCAACCCGACATGTTCTGGTAGCTAACCACATGGACAGAAACACCCATCGCAGAGCAAGTAGGTTTGAGCCGCAACCCCCTTGCTACTACCCGCTTAACCCAGAGCCAGTGGAATAACCACTACTACAGCTACTACCCAGGCGGGTGTTTAAAAGCTCAACCTAGAGTGAGTGGAATCACCATTACTGCCGCTACTACCCAAGCGTCACAATCTCTGACCTAGAGCAAGTAGGACGAACCACAACCCTCGCTGCTACCCAGGTATCTCCAACATTGACCCGAAGCAAGTGGGACGAACCACGACCCTTGTTACTACCCAGGTATCTCAAGCGTTCATTCATTTATTCCAAATCAATCATCATCATTATAAAATCTCAAACACTGACCTGGAGCAAGTGGGACGAACCACAACCCTTGCTACTACCCAGGTATCACAATTACACATTCATCCATAATCACTCTTCATTATTACCAATTCTCAAACAATGGCCCGGAGCAAGTGGGACGAACCACGACCCTTGCTACTACCCAGGCATCTCAAACGTACATTCATCCAAAACTCCATAATTAAACTCATTTATAATAATCCTCCTTTCCCCTCTTATACCCGGAGCAAGTGGACAACGCCACTGCCTACTACCCGGGGTCACACGTCACATTCAATATTTTCTATCATCATTCATTTACCACATTTATTCACTAATCATATATGTATCTCCGGCATACTCACCGCATGTTCAAGCTTCCTCAATCAATCATAATCATTTAATTATTAATCATCTACAAATACATACTCAGCCATAATTCAATGCTTATCGCAGCCATCCAGCTCATAACATACACAGCACTTGCACCATCATCCTCAATAATTCATACAATCATTATTACTCGTCATTCATCATTGATTCTCACTTTACTTCATCCACAAGTTACCACATGTCCTAGATTCTTTTCATTACTAGGCATACTATAAGTATTGAGGACATAAAAGGTGAGATCGGAGACTTAAGAATCTGGAATTTGGCTTGAAAACGCAAAATCCGTTTTGGGGTGAAAACAGGGCCACGCGTGCGCGTCGCCCACGCACACGCGTGGAAAGCAGCAAGATACAGTGACACGTACGCGTCCCCTATGCACACGCGTGGATGGAAGAAAAGCCAAGTGATGCCTGCGCGTGGGTGCGTTTTGTGCCCCATGCACAAAATCGACACAATTCTGGCACAACTCTCTGGAATTTGGCTGGGCCAATTGAATTCGCCCATCGACGCGTACGCGTTGGCCAGGTGCACGCGTGGGTAGTAAACATTTGAAAACAATGCGTGCGCGTCAGCCACGCATACACGTGGGAGTGCATTCTGCCAAAAATTTTACTAAATTAAAAAGCTGCAGAATTACATTTTCAAATCCCAAACTTCCAACACACATAACTTCTTCTACAAAATTTCTTTTTCAACCATTTTTGAACCTTTAGAAAGATCTTTGAATAATATTTCATAAAAATCTATTTTAGAAGAATTCCAAGCTCTGTGGACCAAGTTACGGACCGCCAAAGTTGGTGAAAAATCAGTTTTTACCCAAGAATAGAAATCACCAATTTTTCAAATGTTCACAAGCCAAATTCATTTCCAGTCATCCAAATGACCACAACCCAACCACATTAACATAATTACACTCAACCAAACCAAACCTACCTCCTCTACACAATTTCACCCAAAGAAATCAAATTTCATACCTCAATTCCTCAAACCTTATTATTCAATAACCAAACTAATTATTCACACATTCAATATCTAGATCCATCCAATCACTTATATCATCACACAATATACGTAACAACTTACCTTTCTTATCTCTTTCCGGCCTCCGGCCCAAATTCACGGCTTCCGGCCTAAATTTACTATTTTAAATGCATAGACCACAAACCAATATTCATCATTCAATTCATGAAATTCTCAACACACTATACATACAATTTCACACAATTCTCAACCCAATCATTAATTTACATTACATATCAACTATGCATGTTAATACCAACCATTCACACAATCCAAACTTAATCCTAGGGGCATCTAGCCTAGGAATTCTCATCACACCACACGGTACTTAAATAAAACTTAAACCGTACCTCTTGTGGCCAAAATAATTGAGCTCTTCATGGAAGTCTCCCCCAACCCTTAGCTCCAAGCCTCACCAAAACTCCATAAGCAACACCAACTTCCCAATTGTGCACCAAAATTACCAAATACACTAACATAACCAATTTCACATATATACATCAACCTATGGTTCATGAAAATGATAAATCATAAGGGTTTGAGTACTTCTTACCTCAGACAATATGAAATAGGGATAGAACTCACTTAGAATCCATATTAGAGTATCCCTAAACAACCAAAATTACAAGATTTCAATACTAACTACCCAAAAATGTGTAACAGTTGGGAATTTCGAAAACAGAGTAGAGATGAATGAAATACTCACCACAAAACTTAAATAGAAATGTAGCGGATGAGAAGAGCGACGCGTGGCTGCAGACGGCTCATCAATCAGAGTTTCGTAGCTCAAGTTATGGTGATTTGAAGTTGGAGCTAGGATTAGGTTTTCTCCTTTCTTCTCTCTTCTCTCAATTCAGCGCCCCTACCCTCTTTCTTGAGGGTAACTGAGCTGAAATACTCATAACTAATGTTTATATATGTTGGGTCTTGGGCCCACTTGGGTCCGGTTCACTTATTTTTGTCCGTTGGCCCAATTTTAGGCCAAAACCTTCAAGATTAAAACTTTAAATCGCATTTTAAATATTTCCACTCGTCCTAATTATAAATCCTAATTTTTTAACTTTATTCACTTATAATTAATTTTTCCAACTGCAGATCATCCGTTAAGGTAGGCAAGCCGAGTCTTTCAAGCTGAATTTCTTCTTGCATTTCCCCAGCTTATGCCTACTTTACCTACTTGACGAAAGGGAACGAACTTAGTTTCGTTTCCGGGTTTATGGACTCCTTCCTTTTTCTTTTTCTTTTTTTTATGTCGTGACACCTAGACAACGTTTTTCTTCATGGGCTGCAGTAAGCAAGGAAGCGGGATTTAAAATAGAGGTCAATTCAGTACCAGACAGATCTCAGTCGGTACTGCCGGTCAAAATTTCAGTGTGCGTTCTTACGCAAAAAACTATGTTTTCCGACTAAAAAAAAATCCAATGAGTCCAAATATCATATTTCAATTATTAAATTCCGATTGCTAAATTTTTCAACCATATTCGCTCCTATTTAATTTATTATTTAATTAATTACGGTTTGACCGAGTTTTACATTATTCACCTAAAAGGACATATATGCTAGAAGAGAATTTTATTTTTTTACCAATAGTTCTTTCCTTCGGTAATTTTTTTCCCTTCTATGATGCAATATTTCTACTTTTTTATAAATTATAAAATATTATTATTTGTTATTGTGTTCTATCTCTTTTATTTTTTTATTTTGTTTCTATTTATTTAATTTTTTATAATTTTTTATTATAAATTTTATCATTTTTATCTCATACAAGTTAATTTATCATAATTCTTCATATTTTGAGTCTTTTTAATATTTAAATTATATTTCTTACGTGTTTAATTTTATTTCTAATTTGGGAGATTTAGTGATGAAATAATATTAATATATTGTTGTACATTTTCTTTTTTGTCTTTTTGACTTACCTCTCTTTTTATAGAGATTATGAGTAATTATATATAATGATATTTATGCATAAAAGATAAATATAAATTGTATTCTATATTCTCTTAGTAAAATTTTTATTATATACTTTGAAATAAAAAAAATATTATAAATTACTTTGGACCAATATGTCTACCATCATTATTATAAGATATTCCGTAATACAGAAAGAAAGAAAATAGAATAGGGGTGGCAACGGGGCGGGTAGGGGCGGGTTTTTGCTCTACCCGACCCTGCCCTGCCGTACAATAACCCGCATAAAACCCACCCCACTTCTACCCGCGGGTAGTAAAACGTTGAACCCTAACTCGCTCCTGTGGGTACCCGCTCCGCCCCTTAATTATTAAAATTCAATAAATAAAATTAAATTTCAAAATTTATATAACCATCATCACATACATAATATAAATTAAAGTAAAAATTTAAATATGATACAATATTATTAATTATTTACTAATTATTTTACATATATTATACATATTATATATTAAAATTATATATATTATATATATAGTGGGCGGGTAGGGGCGGGTATTACCTAAACCTGACCCCACCCCGTCCCTCCCAAGAACCCGCCCCGAGAAGGTTGGGGTGGGGTGGGTATCCGCAGGTTTGGGTGGTATTGCCATCCCTAAAATAGAATGAGAAAGAAGAGTAGTTGTATTAGGAATCGATGAGAAACTGTATTGAATCGTAAGAGTGTTTTACACATTATAGTTGCTGCTATATATAGATATGTTAGTTAGCATTCTAACTACCTTACTGTACCATACTTCTATATATAGTCTAAGATCATCCCCCTCAAATTCAGTGAGGTTTTATAGACAACTTGCCTTTGTCTCGAACTTGTCAAACAGAAATGCAATCAATGGTTTTATTAGAATATCTGGAACTTACTCAGTGTGTGGAACATGTGCTACAGTAACAATAGCTTGTATTACTTGATCCCTTAAAAAAAATAAGTTTAGCTGAAAAGTGTTTAGTCCTATCATGAAGAATTAAATTGTAAGTATTTTGTCGATTTTTTGCAAATCGATGGTGTGGAAGCGAAATTTACTTATTTTTGTGGGTTCTCAAACTAAAGATAATATCAATGAAAAATTTAAGATAAAAGGAAGGAAAAGATATAAAGGAAACTGAATAAAATAAAATGAAAAGAGAAAATGAAGTTAAAAGTTAAATGCACACATGAGAACTGGAAAGGAAAAGTGCAATAAAAAATAAAGAGAAACTGAAAGGAAAGGTGGAAGGAATATTTGGTTTTCGTCTGTGAATCCGTTTGCGCAGGATAGCATTAAGATGTTTAGAGTATTTGCCAAATAATTTCGACCTTTTATTCTAATTCTAAAACTGTTATTTATAGAGAGAATTCTAATAATTAAGAAAATATCAATAGAACCTTAATAGAATTTTATTTTTTCAATAACTAAATATAACTGCAGATACTTCTAACCAGTTGTAACCTCTGCATGAGCATGAGAGTACGCAAGTTATAGTTTCAGAGTACATAAGTTATAACTTCTGTGAGATATGTAACTGACACCTTTTTTGAGCATATTATTCAATACGTCTTCATGATTTCTTCAATCGTTACATGTCGAATTCCAATCAAATTGCTCCTCATTAGTGCATGGCCAATTTTATATACATATCGAAGAAAATATTATTTTCATTTAACAGTAAGCTATAAGGATAGCAGACATATTGTCACAAAAAACAATAGGAAAAGTGGTGCTTGATTGATGAAATTCTGACAGTAACGTTTGAATCCAAATAATTATGAGAACACTGTTGTTAGAACTCTAAATTCAGCCTCTGTGGAGCTCCTAGTTACAATGGATTTCTTTGTGCATTTCCATGAATTTAAGTTCCATCTATAGTAAACACAATACCCAATGATTGCACGACAATCATCTACATCTGTTGTCCAATCCAATTCTGAAAAGGCAGTTAAACGAAGTTCATTAGTCTTGTGAAATCGAAGAGTTAAATTATAAGTATCTGCCAAATATCTAAGGACTTATTTTGCTATTATTCAGTGATCTTGACTTGGATTTGCCATGAATTTACTCAACTTATTTACTGAGAGTTATATAATATATACTACAATCCCCCAATGATTGATCTGCAAAGAGTGGGGTCTTCAAATGGAGTTCCTGTATTTGCAGTCAATTTAGATTTACTAACCATATGAGTAACACTGGTTTTGCTTCTTGCATTCCAGCTCTTGTGAGAAGTTCTTTAATGTATTTATTTTGATTCAATGAGATTAAATAATCAAAGTGAACTATAGCTTCAATACATAAGAAAAAAATTTAACTCTCCTAAGTATTTAAGAAAAAAAGTGGAATGCAATCTATTTAAGACAGTGGAAATCTTAGATTCATTGTTACCAGTCACCAACATATCATCTACACAAATTAAAATATACATTACTAAATTGGGAGTGAACCTTATGAAGAGAGAAGGATCTGACTTGGTGCGTTGAAATCCAAACTATTGTAAGATAGTTGTAATTGTCAAGTACTACCCTTGAGGCTTGCCTTAGGTCATATGTAAGACCCAAAACTTTTGAAAAGTCTTATTATGATCAAGTCTCAAATCATATAGTTATTTATAGCCTTAATTTCAGAAATTATTTTATTAAAGATAATTAAGGCAAGTTTTGATTTATTGAATTTGAGACGAGTTATGATTATTATCCAATTTTATAATTATTGGATTATTTTCTATATTTGAATTATAAAATTGATAGTTATGAAGTAATAATGATTTTATATGATTTGGATTGGATAAGTAATATTTTAAATATTAATATTGCTATTTTGGGAAAATAAAGGATTTAATTATATTATTCCCAATTATTGGATTTGAATATTTTATTGAAAATAATTTGTAAAATAGATGAGCAAATGGTATTTTCTATATGCAATTAGTGTTGGATTTAATTGGGTTTCAATTACTATATTACCCCTACTTCTATTTGAAATTACAAAAGTAACCCTAACCCTTATTTTCAAAAATGAAACCCTAATTTTCCCAACCCCTAACCCTAACAGAAGCAGCCGTCACCCCTTCACCCTCTTCAATGAAAAACTTCAGAAAAAAGAAACAGAAAATCATGGAGGAGGGAGCTTGAGGAAGAAAAGAATCAGAGAAGGAAGAGAGGAAGGAGGCCGCGTTGATGCTGCTACCAATCCGCGCCGCCATGGTCGTCCCGTCCACGGCGCCATGAGCCGTGCCTTGCCGCCGGACTGCCTTGGATCTGCCACACGCGTTATCACCATAGAGAGAGGGAGCAACGCGATTGAAGAGAGGAGGAGGAAGGGAGCTTCACCGCGCCGTCACCCAGCCGGTCGGGTCTGCTGCCTCACCGCCGCCGTTGTCGCATGCGTCGCCGCCCCGTAGAGCCGCACCTTGCTGCCGATCTGTCGCCGGTGCTGCAGCGTCGCCATGGATGAAGCTTCTGCCACCACCATGAACTGCGAACAGAGGTGAGAAAGAGAAGGCTGCTGGATCCGTCGCGGTTAGCTACCACGGGGTCGCCGTCAAGCCGCGTCGGAGGAGGAGCGCTGCTGCCGTGCCTCCATCGTCTCTGAGGACGCCGGTTGTCGCCGCTGCCGTCGATCAGAGATACCAAAACCCCACTGCCGTCGCCGGAAAAGTATGCCGGTAAGGGTTTCAAACTTGGTTTTCGTTTCTTGTGAGATTATGGGAGTCTTATTGTCGCGGCATGTTGGTTTCAGTCACCGTCGCCGGAGTTGGGTCGCCGCAGCCGCTGGAGGTGGCTACCGGGGCTACCGCCAAACCGGTTCAGAGGCCGTTACTGTTTCGTTTTTGTATTACAGTAAGTATCTTATGTTTCGAAAAAGCCTCGCGTTAGTATTCGGTTGTGTTTGGTTAATGAATATGAGTTTTGGTAACGTGAGGTCGAGTCCTGATTACTATATGTTGTGATTAGTGTTGCTGTGGCTATTGCGAAAGTGGCTGGGAGCTGAGGTTTTGATTGCCGTCAGTTCGGGTTGAGGCGGAAAGGACTCTGTGACACGTTTGAGTTATGGAATTTGCGCTTTGAGGTAGGGGCGCTTTCCAAAAACTATGTTTTATGTATTATAATTATTACATATGGATACTGATATGAGACAATTGGTATTTGGTGATTGTATCTGCCTTGTGTGTTATTTGATTGTCTCAAATGGTTAAGGATATTTGTTTGGCTGAATTGTTGTGCGGCTTGTGAAATATAATGTTTTGAGGTTGATTCTTTAAAGATTTGAAATCTGAGTTTGATCCGTTGAGGATTGATTTGAATTGAGTTAATTATCTTGATAATGTGAAAAGTCGAACGCACTTTTGAATTCAGCCTGGTTTACTTTAATTGACTTGGTTTTGGACAAATGATTTGTTATTGAGCCGTTTCTTTAAAGCTTTGGAAATGAGTTAAATCGGTTGATATTGAGTTGATCTTGAAATGGTTTTCTTGAAATATGCCACTGAGGCGACTGTTGGATTTAGCTTGCTTTTGAATTGATTTCTGGTTTTGGGCTGTTGAAAAGGAATGAGAAACGGTTTAGTTGGGACCCGAACCGGGTGGCAAAAGTCCAAGTTTTAGGGGAGGTGCTGCCGAAATTTCTACAAAATCCTAGTCTTGTTTGAAAATATGTTTAAAAAGGGTTGGATTTGAGGAATTATATTATTTGAATATTTATGTTTTCAAGCTTAATTTGTTTAATGAACTTTATGTGTTGAGTTCGGCTTAGTTAGAAATGAACTATTTGTACAGTTTGAATCACTGAAGGAAAGAATGATGCTCTAATATTGATTTCAATATAAAAATGAGCTTTTAGTGATTTTAAAAGAATCTAGACTTTTGATTGAGTAATTAAGTTTGAGACATTTTGGAAGAGTTAGAAAAATGGATTCCAAAAAGAAACCTGAAGGTGATTTGATTCAAATGAACCGGTTCCGTTTCAAATGAGTTGATTTTTGGACCGGGTTGGAACTTGTGATTTTGAATGGCCGGTTTTATAGTAAATTCAGTTTTATTTACTTGAACCGAGAATCTATGATTTTAAGAGTTTCAATGAATTTTAAGGAATTGATATAAGTTGACCTTCCCTAAAGACTTGGGACTCTGCCGAGGAACTTTTGTTATAAAATCTCATTGTTGGATGGGTGATTTTGAATGTTCCCAAAATGAATCTTTAACTTTCTATGGTTTTGGAAGTTTTGGAAATAGAATGCCGAGAGTGGCTTTGTTTTAAAAAGGGAACTCGCTTTGAGTAAATTTGGCTTATGAGTCTGAGATGATTTGAGAAATAAGATCTTTAAAGCCAAGGCTAAAAAGAGTTGAAATTTGATTTCAAAGTGAACTGGCTTGAGAAAAGTGATTTATGGTTTAAATGCCGGTTTTATGAATTTGATGATGTTGAATGGTGGAAGTGTTGTTTTGTTGTGAGCCGGAATGGCTGTGTATGATTATGAATATTGGCTGGTTCTTGATTGAGTCGTGAGCCGGAATGGCTGTGTATGATATTAATTTATGGCTGATTGCCGAATGAGTTATGGGCCGTATGGCTGACTATGAATTATGAATTTAAGCCGGATGGCTGAGATGGATGTTGATCCATGGTTGGGACTGAATGAATATATGCTTGAAATGCCTGGGCAGTAGCAAGGGTTGTGGTTCGTCCCACTTGCTCCAGGTCAGAGATTGTGACGCCTGGGTAGTAGCGGTAGTAGTGGTGATTCCACTCGCTCCAGGTTGAGCTTTTAAACACCCGCTTGGGTAGTAGCCGCAGTAGTGGTTGTTCCACTGGCTCTGGGTTGAGCGGGTAGTAGCAATGGGGTTGTAGCTCAAACCTACTTGCTCCGCGAGGGGTGTTTCTGTCCATGGTTAGCTACCAGGACGTGTCGGGTTGGCTATATAACCGACAGATGATATCATCAGCCACTAGGGACATGCATGCATCATATGCATTTATGTGACATTGTTTGGGTGTGCATATCATACTTGGTTTGCCTATGTGATTAATTGCTAATTGTTCTACTTGCAATAACTGTTTGCTTGTGCTTGCATCTTCCTATTTGTGTTTGCTACTGGGACTCTGTTGGATTGTGGTGATTGGTTGATGGTTGGATTGTTTGGGCCTAGGGCCGTGGTTGAAATGAGATGGACCGATGGTTGGTTTCGGTTTTGTGTGTTTCTGATTTGGAAAAATATGAAAGGCTATTTTGGTTCAGCATAGATAAACCGTTTTGATAGGCTTTTGAGTTTTTGAGAATTGAACGGTTCCTCTTTTAGAAAAGATTTCCAACTTTACTTTTATTGTAAACTGTTGTTTTTGAAAAGAGGCATAAGACGGTTATTAATCACTGGTATGGTTTATCTTCATGTATCCTAATTCCCAAAAGCCCTCTACTGAGAACCCTTTCGAGGATGATGTTCTCACCCCCCTACATTTTTCCCCTTTCAGGATATGGGCGCAGAAGTTACGAAGAATTTATTTAGTTGTTGTTGGAATGCTCTGTATTGCTTTAGGTTATTATTTGTACCCTCGCCTTTATCTTGAGATATTCTGTAAGAGGGATAGAAGTTGTATTGTCTAATGCTTGTAATATTATATATATATATATATATATATATATATATATATATATATATATATATATATATATATATATATATATATGTGTGTGTGTGTGTGTGTGTGTGTGTGTATATATATATATATGGATGTACTCTTTATGAGTTTTGTAAGTTGTACGATATCTATGGATGTATGTTATCAGATGAAAGTATCTTTGGGAGCGGTATTGCGGTTTAAAGTTTCAAACAGGCTCATATTTTAGTATTAAATAATATAAGTGTCGTCGTAATGTCCGAGCTATCAGAGTCGCGCAGCCGGAAGCGTGAGCTTTGGTAGTTAGGGTGTTACATCATAATGGTCTTGTTCAGCTTACATACAAGTTGTGCATTATTATGAACAAAAACAGGTGGTTGGACCATGTATATTATTTCATATAAAGTGCCATTTAAGAAGGCATTGTGAAAATCATATTGTTTTACCTTTCATCCATTAGACAAAGCTAGAGGTAGTATGATCCTAATTGTTACAAGTTTTATAACTGGTGAGAAGACTTGATCAAAGTCTACCCCAGCCATTTGAGCATTTTTTTTAGAGTAAAAATTCATTTTGCAGCTGATGACTTTTTCATTCGGTGAAAGTTTCAGTAAGCTAAGACCCATGTCTTGTGATGCAAGAGAGCTTGATATTCAACCATCACAACCTCTTTCTATTTTGGTATTTTTAAAGCAATTTAAACAGACTTGGAAATTTGATGGGAACGGCCTAAATCTGCATCAGATGAAGTAACATGTAGTGCCTTTAGTTGCAAGGCTCCAGTTTTAGACCTTGTCTTCATTGAATGTAAATTTTGATTTGTGGTAGGATTTAAGTTACAAGATGATGACGTAAAAGGTAAGTTGATCTCAATATTTTGAGATAGGTATTAAATTATCAGCATGTGTAGGACAAATTTGTTGTTGTTGTTGAGGTAAAGTATTTCTAAGAGATGTACTGTTATCTAAAGATGAGGAATCTAGTAGATAATTAGAATTATATGATTCTTTTGAATGGTGATTGTTAGAGTAAACAAATGCATTAATATGATTATAAGGATCTATATGAGAAGGGGAGAACTGGGATAGTAGGTAAGAGTTCAGAAACAATATATGTGCTAGAAAAAAAAGTGATTGACAGATTTTTGAAATAGTGTCATAAATGAAAATTTATTCTCATGAAATATAACATCTCTAGAAATTATGAGTTTGCCATTTGCACATAAGCATTTGTAACCTATTTTATTTGTAGAGTAACGGAGAAACAAACAAGGTTGAGATCTTAACTCAAGTTTGTATTGATTGCAAGGTCTCATGTTAAGATAGCATAAACAACCAAACACCTTATGATAATTTGTCATTTTAGAGCTAAGGGATAGCATGGTAATCTCATCATATTCAAAGATTTGAATACTAGAAGAATCATATTATGTTGGTGTTGAACATCAAGAAGATCAAGAGTCCATCTCAAAAACAGTAGTATTAAAATGGCAACAATTTATAAGGCCCATTGGGTTAAGACAGGATAACAAGAAGTCCAATAATGCTTTTCAAATTCAATGAGAGGCATAATTTATTATTAATTTTTGAAATTATTAGGCCTTTATTTTAATTTATTTTGCTGTTAGAGTTTGTTGGAATATTCGATTTACTTCGATTTGCTTAGAAGTAATTTTAGAGATTTTAAATTTAAATCAAATCTGATAAGATTAAATCTGATTTAAATTAGTTATCATATATCTTTAGGATTTTAAATTTAAATTAAATCTGATCTAATCCAATAAGATCAAATCTGATTTAAATTAGTTATCATATCTTTAGGAGATTTAAATTAAGTTATCTTATCTTTTAGTTAGTTTGTTAGGAGTCTATTTAAACACATTTGGTGGGATAATTTACACAACTCTTGATGAATGAAATTTTCTTAATACTTTATGCACGCTTTTTTAGTGTGATTCGCTTGTTGCATGAAGAAGATTGATTGATCCAACACTAAGGTGATCTGCGTGGTGGTTTCATTCCATTTTCATCCCTCTAATCTAGGTTGTCAAGGACAGGTTCTTTGAAGGTCTAGTAGAAAAAATCCTTCCGATGACATAGGTTGCTAAGAACAGGTTTCTTAGAGGTCTAGTAGGAAAACCCTTCCAGTGACCTAGGTTGCTAAGAATAGGTTTCTTAGAAGTCTAGTAGAAAATCTCCTTTATTTATCCTTTTGTGTTTTTGCTATATCTTTTCTATTGCGTCTTTTCTCCGTCTTTTTCTTATCCCTTTATCCCTTAGCCCCTAAACCCCTAATCCTTGACACAGCAAAAACACAAAAGGATAAATAAGGAGTTTTTCTACTAAACCTCTAAGAAATCTGTTCTTAGCAACCTAGGTCATTGGAAGGGTTTTTCTACTAGACCTCTAAGAAACTTGTTCTTAGCAACCTAGGTCATCAGAAGGATTTTTTCGACTAGACCTTCAAAGAACCTATCCTTGACAACCTAGATCAGAGAGATGAAAACTGAAAGAAACCACCACGTAGATTACTTTAGTGTTGGATCCATAAACCTTTTTCATGCAACAAGCGAAACAAATCACTCACCTCGCTTAATCACACTAAAAAAATGTGCATAAAGTACTAAGAAAATTTTATTCATCAAAAGTTGTGTAAATTATCTCATCAAATGTGTTTAAATAGGCCCCTAACAAACTAACCAAAAGATAAGATAAGATAACTTAATTTAAATCTCCTAAAGATATGATAACTAATTTGAATCAAATTCGATCTTATTGGATTAGATTAGATTAGATTTGATTTAAATTTAAAATACTAAAGATATATGATAACTAATTTAAATCAGATTTGATCTTATCATATTAGATCAGATTTGATTTAAATTTAAAATCTCTAAAATTACTACTAAGCAAATTAGAAGCAAATCGAATCTTCCCACAAATTCTAACATCAAAATAAATTAAAATAGAGGCCTAATAATTTCAAAAATTAATAACAAATTATGTCTCTCATTAAATTTAAAAAGCATTATTGTGTTTTTTGTTGTCCTACCTTAGCTTAATGTGCCTTATGAGTTGTTGCCATTTCAACATCACTATTTTTTAGATGGACTCTTGATCTTTTTGATGTCCAAAATCGGTATGGTATAATTCTTCTAGTATTAAAATATTTGAACGTGATAAAATTATCATGTTGTCCCTTAGCTCTAAAATAACAAAAATACACTCTTAAACACATATCACTTTAAAGAAACTATAGTTTAGAGCATGATGAAATAAGAGTTCATAAGGTGATTTGTTATTTGTAACAACAGAAGGCATACGGTTGATTAGAAAAACAACAATAGAAAAAGCTTCATCCGAATAGTATAAGGGAAGAAAAGTAATAGCTGGTAGAGTTAGACCAGTCTCCACTATGCGCCTGTACTTCCTTTCGCAAGGCCATTTATTTTCTTATGGAGTATATGTACATGTAAGTCTACATATGAGCTATGCCTTCATCCCTTAAGTACTGATGAAATTCATTTGAAAAGTGTTGAGTTTAGAGAACTAAATTATGATTAAAATAATAATTAAATATTATTTAATGAGAAAGTATGGAGAGTTAATGCAATATTGATACAATGTGTACAATTGAGGTTTAGGGAGTATTAGAGATATAACCATTAGTGTTATATTTTTCCATCAGCGTAAACTTCTGGGATGAGTGGTATTATGACATGGTATCAAAGCTCTAGATCTAAAAAGTCAAGAGTTTGATCCTTGGTGAATCTTAAAATTAGCTTAAACTTTTGGGATAAGTGGTTTTATGACATGAGATGTTTATTATCCCTAGTACCCGGATGGTTATTCTGAATATTATGGGTGGTGTTTATTTTGTAACTCATATAACCCATTATACATATTGTAGAAATAAGCCATTGACTCTCTAGCAGGACTCTTATTTAATTAATATCAAATTATTTGTGTAATGTATTTAGTTTAGTGTGCAGAATTTGAATTAATTACACTGGCCTAAAAAGCATGAAAATGAGCCTAAACTAAATCAAGCCCATATATATACACAATATAACCTAAGAAGATATTTGTTATACTCACTATATCACTCATGAGAAACAAAAGCAAATGTCAAGTCTAATAAAGAAAGAAAACAAATTGGCCCATAATCAAATCTAAGCCCATACGGTGGTCCATAATCAAAACTTACTCTTCTAAACTTGAATTTCATTTCATTTGAATTCATTTCATTTAAACACTCCACACTATCAAAACCAAAACTTTCTCCTTTCTCTTCTCTTTCTTTCACATCACATCACTCTAAAAAAAAAAGAATGGAAAAGTTCTGAAATTAGGACAAAGGAAAGATCAAAAAGCTAGTTTCCATTTTCAGGCAAAGAAAAGAAAGTAAAAGGACTATAGCAAAAAGAGAAAATCTAATCCGAAAAGAAAATCACAAAAAGGTGATTTCTCCATTTGTGCTTCATCAAGGAACGATGAAAAAATCAATTCTAAACAAGCACCGAATTGAAAAATGAAAAAACTAATGTCAATGGTGCTTTGCTGCTTATCAACGATAAAAAATTACACTTGGAACCATAGCAAGGATGCACGGCTCAGATTCAAGAAGTAAGATGAAAAAGGTTGAAAGTGAAGATTGAAGGTATATGGTTGCATGTCACTGCTTTTGCCCTTTCTCTCTCCTTTGTGAACACTGTTACTGCATTTTGATCTTGGGAGAAGAAAAATCAACATGTGCTGAAGTAAGATTTCAAGTTCTGGAAGCTTCACTTTTCTATAATAGGGGTGAACTGTAACACTCCAGATTTTTGAAAATTAAGTAATTAGTTATTTATGAGTTATTATATTATATTGAGATTTTATTTTTAAAAAAACTATTTATAACAAAAATAATCAAATAGAATTTTATAATTATTAAAATTTAATTTAATTATGACTTATTTTTATTAAATTTAAATTATTCATCATAAAATATTTTAATAGACAAAAATTAAATTGATTTTTATTATTATTATTATTATTATTACTATTACTATTATTATTATTATTATTATTATTATTATTATTATTATTATTATTATTATTATTATTATTATTATTATTATTATTTAATTTTATTTTATTCAGTGGCAGAGCTTAACTAAGGCAATGGTCAAATTTTTTATAAAAAAATTAGTAGTAGTTCTTCAAAAAATAAAGAGTAGCTCAATTGGCTCAAATGCTTTACTATAATTTAGGGTATCCAAGTTCAACTTGCTGCTTTGTTTCTCATTATAAAAACACGTTTTGCTTTGTATTTTTTATTTTTTTTAATTTAATACTATTTTATATATTACTATTTATTTAATTTAATTTCTTATATAATAAAAAATATTAGAATATTTAATAAGTATTGATATTATTGTATTTGTATAAATTGATGAAAAAATCAATAAATATTATAAATTTTAATATTTATCTTTTTATTTTTTTTATATATTTTACAGGATATATATTTAAATTTTTATATAAAATAATGATGAAAAATCAAAGAATTGGTGCATTTTTTAAGAGGAAGACTAATATTCAAGAAGGAGAACATATAACTTTTACAATATCAACACCTGTAAATAGTTCTTCTACTTTAATAAATTATGAAAAAAGTGAGATATAACCTTCAAAAATTTAAAAAGTTACATCAGGTGAGTTTGACCTTAAATTTTTATATTAAATTTTTGGCCCCCTAAAATTTTGTTTCAAGTTCC
Organism: Arachis ipaensis; assembly: GCF_059453495.1. Taxonomy (NCBI): domain Eukaryota; kingdom Viridiplantae; phylum Streptophyta; class Magnoliopsida; order Fabales; family Fabaceae; genus Arachis; species Arachis ipaensis. Next base: position 34,527,952 of record NC_142442.1, read on the forward strand.
GCCACTAATTCTATTATTATCATTACTATATTATATTATATTATTTATTTATTTATTGGCCGAAGCCTTAAAAGAACTAAAAAAGAAAATCAAAGCATGGCTTATATATACATGTACATATACATATAAAATTGAAACTGAAATGTGGTTATATATATATAACCAAAGCAAAAGAAATTGAAACGTGGCATATATATATATATATATATATATATATATATATATATATATATATACTTAATGAAGCCTTGATAAGCACAAAGCTTCGGTTAATATTATCAACCCATAATCATCTTCTTTTTCCCGTCATTAATCACCAGTTGAACTAGAAAGAAAAAGAGAGAGTAAGCTGTGAGTGAGAAGAACGAAAAACTTTGGAACCTCAATCCTTTCGAGTTCCATTTTTTGAGATTTGTAACTCTAATAAAAAATCTAATTCGATAAAAATGTTTGTATAATCTTTTTTTAGACGTTGGCGTTACTTTTGTTCGGTGGAAGTTGACGGTGACATAGCTCCTCTTTCCCTTGAGTTCAGCTAATTGGAGTTCTAAGAAGCACAGACGATTTCTGACATTTTTCTCTTCAGCAGTGTTCATACCATGAGTCGAGCTAGGCAAGCCGGGTTGGATGAAGACAAAAACGACCGACCTCTTACAAAGGTTGGTCGATACCGACCTCTTCCCAAAGAACTCGGCCAAATTACTATAAGGGCCCAAGTAGGCCCAAAGAAAAAGATCACAACCCACTTAACGGCGGCTGGCCAAAGATAAGGGGACCCACCCACAAAAAGATAAGATAAGATAACTAACTTATCTCAAAGGGAGGTCACTCCACACTACTATAAATACACTAGAGCACCCAGGTATAACTCATACTTTGATTCTACACAAAAATACCTGCTCAAAGCCCATTCTAACTTAAACATCAGAGTCTCTTGCAGGTACCACCTCCCTCCGGTGATCAAGGATCAGCAACATCTCAAGGATCAGCAAGTCGGACGTAACAGCTCCGACCACAATAGCAAGATCTCCTACGAGATTGATCTTCAGTTTCACGTAACCCTCGGAACATTGGCGCTGTTGCCGGGGAACCTGGAAGTCATCCCATTGTCATGGAGGATAACCTTGACAACGATCACAACTCTGGCTTGGAGGACAGAACGCCGCATAAGAACACGGATGCCACTCCAAAAGATACACCTCAAGATAAGGGAGATAAACAACCCCCAACCACAGAAATCTTGGAAGCTATTTGTTCACACCCTGGGTCGAGCTATCTGATCCGAAATGTTCAGTAACAAAGCGACCGACCTCTTCAGGTCAGGCTATCCGACCTCTTCTCAAAGAGCTCGGTCAAATCGATAGGAAAGCCCAAAAAGGGGCCCAACTTAAGGAATACGACCCAAATCCAAAGGCATCCCAAGCCTACAGAGAGAAGGGCGGTTCCCTTGAAGATAAGCTAACCTCACTCAAAGATAAGATAAAGATAAAATAACTAACTTATCTTATCTAAAGAAGGTCACTCCACACTATTATAAATACACTGGAGCACCCAAGTATAACTCATACTATGATTCTACATAAAAACCTGCTAATACCCTTGCTAACTTAAGCATCGGAGTCCCTTGCAGGTACCCCCACCCTCCGGTGACAAAGGATCAGCAGTGCAGCTAGATCAACACGTCAGACACGACAGCTCAGGCCGCCACTCACCAGCCGAACCCATCATCTCCGACCAGCACAGAAGATCTTGTCCGAGATCAACCTACAGTTTCAAGTAACCCTCGGAACATTGTCGCTGTTGCCGGGGAACCTGGAAGTCATCCCATCACCATGGCGAACGACCATGACAACGACCACGATTCAGATCTAGAGGATAGAACACCGCACAAAAACGCGGGCAATACGCTGAAAGATGCCCCGGAATCTAACGGGGACAAAAACTCATCAAATCTGGGAGTAATAGAAGCGCTTCAAGATCGTTTAAAGCAACTTGAAAAAGAAACCCAGCACCAACGAGAAGTTGGGAAGGATCTACAAAGAGAGGTAAGGCAACGCCGAGAATTAGAAGATAAACTTCTAAAACTCGAAACCGATCTCAAAGCCAAAGCTACTCGGTTCACCCCTGAGGATAACTCTCGCAAGGATCAAGATCCATTCACTAGGGAAATCATGAAGACCAAAATCCCCAAGGACTTCAAACTTTCGGATATGACTTTGTACGATGGCACTACAAATCCCAACCATCACCTTAGCAATTTCAGAAGTAGAATGTACCTCACCGATGCCTCAGATGCAGTTCGCTGCAAAGCTTTTCCAACAACTCTCACAAAGACAGCAATCAGATGGTTTGACAACCTATCTTCGAAGTCCATCTCAAGCTTTGATGACTTAGCCAAAAAGTTCCTGGCCAGATTCTCCATCCAAAAAGATAAGGCTAAACATGCCCCTAGCCTATTAGGAATCAAGCAAGGAGATCGGAAAAGCCTTCGCAACTACATGGAAAGATTCAACAAAACATGCCTAGACATACAAAGCCTACCAACAGAGGCCGCCATCATGGGCCTCATCAATGGCCTAAGAGAGGGACCTTTTAGCCAATCTATATCAAAGAAGTACCCCACATCTCTGGACGAAGTGCAGGAACGAGCGGAGAAATACATCAACATGGAAGAAAATTCTCGACTAGGAGAAACCTCAAAATCTCCAAAAAGAAGGAAGATCGACAAGGAAAAAAATTAAAAAATATCATAATCACACCCCTCTTAGGGTGTCCCTGGTGGATGTTTACAAAGAAGTCTACCACACAGAAAAAAATACCCCCAACTCGACCACTCAAAGGCAAAAGAGGAGGAGAAAACCGAATAAATATTGTGAATACCATCGAGTCTGTGGGCACTCTAGTAACGAATGCTTCGACTTAAAAAATATCATAGAAAAATTAGTGAGAGAAGAAAACTAGATCGGTATCTGCCCACCCGGGACGATTAGCAAAGAAAAAGGAGAAGAGACGAGGAGGTTGGACGAACCGAGCGATCACCTCGAACACCAGAAAGACATGTCCATATGATACACGGAGGGTTCGCAGGAGGAGGAATCTCCAAAGAATCTCGCAAAAGATATCTCAAAGAAGTATATCAAGTCGGAGGAAAGGAGGAAGCACCCGATATCCCCGCAATTACGTTTACCAAGGAAGATGCATCCAGCATCATCTCAGGACATGACAATCCCATGGTCATCACCATTATACTGGCAAATGCAAATCTCCACCGCACACTGATAGACCAAGGGAGCTCCGCCGACATCTTATTCAAAATTGCCTTCGACAAGCTCGGTCTAGAAGATAAAGAACTCAAAGCATATCCAAACAGCCTGTTCGGACTGGGAGACACTCTAGTGCAACCACTGGGATACGTCCCACTACACACAACCTTCGAAAAAGGAAACCAATCCAAAACACTCAAAATAGACTACATCGTGGTCGACGTGAGTTCAGCCTACAACGCCCTAATAGGTCAGACAACATTAAATCAACTCGGCGCAATAGTTTCAACTCCACATCTATGCATGAAATTCCCAACTGCAGAAGGGATAGCTACGATAAAAGCAGATCAGAAGATGGCGCGCCGCTGTTATAACGAAAGTCTAAACCTCAGAGGCAGAGGAGAAGAATTCCACACAATCGAACTTGGTGGAGTTCAGAGGCGAGAAGAACTCCGTCCACAACCTGAAGGTGAAATAGAGAAAGTCCAGATCGGAGACATCCCGGACAAAACAACCAATATTGGCACGACTCTAAAAGGAGACATAAAAGAATCACTCGTACAATTCTTACGAGACAATGTCGACCTCTTTGCGTGGAAGGCTGTAGACATGCCAGGCATAGACCCCGAGTTAATGTGTCATAAGCTAGCAGTCTACCCTGGATCTCGGCCAGTACAATAGAGGCATAGAAAGCTCGGACCCGAAAGATCCCAAGCTGTGGAAGAGCAGGTACAAGCTCTACTGGAGGCAGGATTCATAAGAGAAGTCAAGTACCCACTATGGTTAGCTAATGTCGTCTTGGTGAAAAAATCAAACCGGAAGTGGCGAATGTGCACCGACTATACAGATCTCAACAAAGCCTGCCCAAAAGACCCTTATCCACTCCCAAGTATCGACGCTCTGGTAGATGCTTCCTCCGGATATAAATACCTCTCGTTTATGGATGCATATTCTGGATATAATCAAATCCCCATGTATCCACCCGATCAAGAAAAAACCTCGTTTTTAAAACCAAAAGAAATTACTGCTACATTGTGATGCCTTTTGGTCTCAAGAACGCGGGAGCTACTTATCAAAGGCTAATGAATAAAGTCTTTTCAGATTATGTCGGAAAAGTCATGGAAGTCTACGTGGACGATATGTTAATAAAGATAGAAAGTGAAGAGACATTATTGTCCGACCTGGTCCAAGTGTTCGACACTATAAGGAAGCATGGCATGCGACTCAATCCTGCAAAATGTACCTTTGCAGTAGAAGCAGGCAAGTTCTTAGGTTTTATGCTCACACAAAGAGGAATTGAGGCAAATCCGGATAAATGCCAGGCCATACTCAACATGAAGAGCCCAACTTGTGTCAAAGAGGTACAACAACTCAACGGGAGACTGGCAGCCTTATCCAGATTCCTAGCGGGATCAGCGATAAGATCTCTTCCCTTCTATGCTACTCTAAGGAAAGGAAAGAAGTTCGAATGGACAACAGAGTGCGAACAAGCCTTCCAAGATTTCAAAAGATTTCTAGGACGGCCACCTATCCTATCGCGGCCACGAGAAGGAGAATCACTCATATTATACCTCGCGGTAGGGAGTCGGGCAGTAGCCTCAGCACTAGTTCGAAAAGAGGACAGTGGGCAACAACCCGTATACTTCATCAGTAAAGCATTACAAGGATCCGAGCTGAACTACCAAAAAATAGAAAAGTTTGCCTATGCTCTCATACTAACATCTCGACGACTTCGCCCGTACTTCCAAGCTCACACCATTAAGGTTCGGACCAACCAGCCCATAAAAGGGATATTGCAGAAAACAGATCTAGCAGGCAGAATTTTACAATGGGCAGTTGAGTTATCCGAGTTTGACCTCCAATATGAAGCTCGGACAGCCATCAAATTACAGTACTTAGCCGACTTCATTGCAGAATTTATAGACACCCCAAAAACCCCCACAGAATGGAATGTCTACGTGGACGGTTCCTCGAATAAGACTGGAAGCGGCGCAGGTGTGATAATTGAAAGTAATCAAGGAACCCAAATTGAACTCTCTCTCAAATTCGGGTTCCCTGCCTCAAACAACTAGGCGGAATATGAGGCACTACTAGCTGGTTTAAAGCTGGCTAAAGAGGTCGGAGCTCAAAGACTCATTATCTTCAGCGACTCACAGGTGATCACTTCACAAATAACGGGGAGCTACCACGCCAAGGACCCCAATATGAAAAAGTACCTGGGCAAAACCAGGGAATAGCTCAGACAATTCTAGGAATATGAGATCCGCCACATACCCCGCGAGCAGAATGCTTGAGCTGACGCACTCTTAAAACTAGCCAGCACCGAATCAGGAGGCAACAATAGAAGCCTCATCCAGGAAATACTACAGAACCCGTCAATCTCGGAAGAGGAAAAAGTCCTAGCCATAACAGGTCTAGATCAAGGATGGATGACTCCTATAATTAACTACCTCAAAATAGAAACACTTCCTATAGATGAGAAGGAGGCAAAAAGATTAAAACAGGAGGCACAATACTACACTATCATAAACAATACTCTATACAAAAGAGGAATTTCAATACCATTGTTAAAATGTGTACCGACTTCCAACACGAAGGAAGTTCTAGAAGAAATACATAGTGGCATCTGTGGCAATCATCTCGGAGCACAAGCGCTCACCAAAAAAGTACTCCGGGCAGGATTTTATTGGCCAACTCTACAAAAGGAGGCCACAGAGTTCGTAAAGACATGTCCATCATGTCAAAAACATGCCAACTTTCACATCGCCCCGCCAGAGGAGCTCATCAGCGTAACCTCACCTTGGCCATTTGCAAAATGGGGACTCGACCTTCTCAGACCTTTTCCTCAGGGATCGGGACAAGCTAAATTCCTCATAGTAGGGGTAGACTATTTCACAAAGTGGATCGAGGCAGAACCCCTAGCTAGTGCCACTGCTCAAAGAAGTCGAAAATTCCTATATAGGAACATCGTCACAAGGTTCGGGGTCCCATACTCCATCACCACGGACAATGGCACCCAATTCACAGATGCAGGCTTTGGAAAATTAGTAGCCGACTTAAACATAAAGCACCAGTTCACTTCCGTTGAACATCCCCAAGCAAATGGACAAGCCGAAGCTGCCAACAAAGTCATATTGGCTGGGTTAAAACGGAGATTACAAGACGCAAAGGGAGCTTGGGACGAAGAACTCCCACAAGTCTTATGGGCATATCGAATAACGCCACATTCCACCACAAAGGAATCACCCTTCCGATTAGCATACGGAACGTAGGCAATGATCCCAGTAGAGATCGAGGAAGGGTCACCTAGAGTGGTTCATTACAATGAAGAAGCCAACTTCCAACTTCAAAGGGAAGAGCTCGACCTACTTCCTGAAATCCAAGAAAGAGCTCGGATCAGGGAAGAAGCACTAAAACGTCGAATGGCTTCCAGATATAATCAAAAGGTAGTTCCAAGAGATTTTGCTGAGAATGATCTCATCCTAATCCGAAATGATATCGGAACAACTCGACCCGGAGAAGGAAAACTGGCAGCAAACTGGAAAGGACCCTACCGAGTCATAGAAGTACTTGGGAAGGGCTACTACAGACTGTCCGAACTCGAGGGGCGAGAGCTTCCCAGGTCATGGCACGCCTGCAACCTAAGAAGGTACTATAGCTAGGAATGGTAAGGGATCTCAACATAGGGTGTACTCTTTTTCCTGAAAAGGTTTTTTAATGAGGCACCCAATTGAGATCCACAAATTATCCAACTCAAAAGGATAAAAACTCCACATGTACATATTTGCATTTTCCTTTAAATAAAATATGTTTAGATATTCTACAAATGCTCAAGCCGCATTAATCTGAAACATTCATCGTCCGATTATAAAGCAACAGATCGGCAGAAAGTGAAAATCGAATTTACTGCACGATCACGATAAAGACCAACAGAGATGAAAACCAAATTCATCTCAAGTTCGATTAAACAAGGATTGAACTCACCTTCTATAAATCAACAAAGATGAAAACAGAATAATGCAAGAAGTTATCGAAAGTGATCCGGAGAAAAGACCTGACGAGGTCTTAATGGATTGCTAAATAATAACTTAAAGACTGGCCGACGTTAAGAAGTCGGACCAAGTCATAAGTAAACCCTGGAAAGAGGTTTGGCCAACCCTATAAAAGAGGATTACTTTAACTTAGAAGGGCTCGACATGACGAAGTCGGCCCAAAACATAAAAGTTATAAAAGTAATCCCTGAAAGAGACTTGAACAAGGTCCAAGAAAGAGGATTACAAAAATAACTTAGAAGGGCCCGACATGACGAAGTCGGCCCAAAACATAAAAGTTATAAAAGTAATCCCTGAAAGAGACCTAAACAAGGTCCAAGAAAGAGGATTACAAAAATAACTTAGAAGGGCCCGACATGACGAAGTCGGCCCAAAATATAAAAGTTATAAAAGTAATCCCTCAAAGAGACCTGAACAAGGTCCAAGAAAGAGAATTACAAAAATAACTTAGAAGGGCCCGACATGACGAAGTCGGCCCAAAACATAAAAGTTATAAAAGTAATCCCTGAAAGAGACCTGAACAAGGTCCAAGAAAGAGGATTACAAAATAACTTACAAAATAACTTACCATTCCTAGCTATAGTACATTCTTAAAATCACGAAACGACTCGTCATACATAGAAAAAACTTTCTTCCCTTGCGAAGCTCGGAAAGAAACCCAGGCAGCCTTTTTCTTCACTACCTCAGGTTTTGTTAAGACAAACAAATAAAAGAAAAGGGCTTGCGAGGCAGGGACATCAAGTTCACGACACAACAATTGAAAGATCTTTATAAAGCCCCAAGAATTGGGGTGAAGTTGGGATGGAGTTACATTGCAAGACCACAACAGATTGGTCTCAAAAGGAGTAAAAGGAATGGTGATGCTCATCTGGCCAAAGAAGAAATCGTATGCATAGAAAAAAGGACGGTCTCCAGCAACTCGAGTAGAGAAACAAACTCTCTCTTCAGAAGTAGGGGGTACAAGCTCATAATTCTTTTCCTCACTATCACTATTACAAACCCTATAATATTGCCTAAGCTGCTGACAAAATTCAGAATCAACCAAAGAAACACATAAAAGAACCATCGAATCCACCCAATCAGCCATGCCCTCAAGGACTTGAGAAGATGTTTCAACAATGTTCTTGCGAGAAGACATGAGGTCAACTAGTCCTACAGCAAGAAAAGAAGAAAAGGAATTACTAACCCAAACATCTCGGATAAAGTCAAAAACCATATCTGAACAACTCGGACAAGCATGATACCAGAGCAATACAAGCAACGAAAGGAAACCCCAGGACCCACACTAAAGATCCAGGGGCATCCTTTGGAGGCAACTTATGGAACAAGGACTCAGGGAAACTTACAAATCTACATATCTACACATCTTAACATGAAGATAACACTCTGAGAAGAAAGCCACGAGCTACAAATCAAATAAAGTCATCAAAATAACTACCTCCCAAATTCACAGTCGTAGACGGAACTACCAAGCAACGAAAGTATCAACAAGAAGTCATAAAAGATGCCACATTTTTTAGAAAATAAACACCCCAAACAAACAAGCCACTAGAAAAAATCATTACTTTCTACAAAGGATCATCAATAAAATCATCAACAGAGCGAAAGTCATCAAAAGGAGCAACCTTCTAGGCAAAGTAAAACAGGTTCATAAAAAACCAGAAAAATATGCAGCACAACGACAAGCGAGCATGACAATGCAAAAAGATTCAAGCTTTCCAAACATGCATTCAAAACCAAAACTTTAAACAAGAATCGAAGGAAAAATCAACAAAAGAAGCACAAAGAAAGAAAAATCAACCTGAACAAAGGAAAAAGCTTCGAAGGAGATTGAAAATGGAATGACGAAATTGCCCAGAAAATCGCCGAATGATGCCGCAACGCAAGAAAGGCAAAGTGTAGGCGAAAACAGAAAGCAAGAGAGTGAAGGGAGAAGTTACAAAGAAAAATGAAGAAAAGAAACCATTTTTGATTGCAAAATTCAAAATAAAAAGCCAAGGGAAACGGGGCAATTAAAACCAATTAATGAAAGTATTAAACCCTCGCACGTTCCCAATAACAGAATGCTGATATAAAAGCGCGCGCTTTCAGAGGAAAACGTTCCACATTCAAAAAATTTCTACAAGGAAAGAAATCGACAAATGCTCGAGTTCGGCTTCACTAGAGAAGGATCGAAGTCAAGGACTCGACCTCAAAAAAGAAGACCGAGCTCAAGCAGGGGCACTGTTCACACCCTGGGTTGAGCTATCCGATCCGGGATGATTAGTAACAAAGCGACCGACCTCTTCAGGTCAGGCTATCCGACCTCTTCAGGTCAGGCTATCCGACCTCTTCTCAAAGAGCTCGGTCAAATTGACAGAAAAGCCCAAAAAGGGGCCCAACTTAAGGAATACGACCCAAATCCAAAGGCATCCCAAGCCTACAGAGAGAAGGACGGTTCCCTTGAAGATAAGCTGACCTCACTCAAAGATAAGATAAAGATAAAATAACTAACTTATCTTATCTAAAGAAGGTCACTCCACACTATTATAAATACACTGGAGCACCCAGGTATAACTCATACTTTGATTCTACATAAAAACCTGCTAATACCCTTGCTAACTTAAGCATCGGAGTCCCTTGCAGGTACCCCCACCCTCCGGTGACAAGGGATCAGCAGTGCAGCTAGATCAACACGTTGGACACGACAGCTCAGGCCGCCACTCACCAGCTGGACCCATCATCTCCGACCAGCATAGAAGATCTCGTCCGAGATCGACCTACAGTTTCAAGTAACCTTCGGAACACTATCCGTGAGCAACAGCATCACCTTAAACAACTTGAACAAGAAGCCGACCGACAGCGGGAGGCCGAGCGAGACCTTCGTAGAGAAATAAGGCAGCGTCGAGAGCTGGAGGACACGCTCCTAAAGCTCGAAGCTGATCTCAAAAGTAAGACCACTTGATCCAGCCGCAAAGATAGCCCCCACAAGGACAAAGACTCGTTCACAAAGGAAATCATGAAAGCTAAAGTTCCAAAGGACTTCAAATCCCCCGACATGACCCTGTACGACGGTACATCTGATCCAAGCCATCATCTCAACAATTTTAGAAGTCGGATGTATCTTACGGATGCCTCAGATGCAATCCTATGTAAAGCTTTCCTGACCACTTTGACCAAGACAACAATAAAGTGGTTCGACAGCTTGCCGACAAGGTCAATAGCAAGCTTCGACGACCTCGCCAAGAAATTCCTAGCTAGATTCTCCATCCAGAAAGATAAAGCCAAGCATGCCCCAAGCCTGCTAGGGATTATGCAAGGAGATCGGGAAAGCCTCCGCAACTACATGGAAAGATTCAACAAAGCATGTCTAGATATACAAAGTCTTCCGACAGAGGCAGCCATCATGGGTCTCATCAATGGCCTAAAAGACCCTTTAGCCACTCCATATCCAAAAAGCACCCAACATCTCTAAACGAGGTACAAGAACGGGCAGAAAAGTATATTAATATGGAAGAGAACTCTCGATTAGAAGAAACCTCAAAATCCGGATTCTCCTACCCATCTCGGTACAAGGATAAAGAGTCCAGGAAAAAAGAAGACCAGCCTACTGAAAAACCTAGAAAATACCACAACTACACTCCCCTCAGGGTGTCCCTTGTGGATGTCTATAGAGAAATATGCACCACTGAGAAGATCCCACCCCCTCGTCCGATTAAGCATAAAAGAAGAGGAAGTCAGACAGAGTATTGTGAATACCACCGAGTTGACGAGCACCCCACCAACGAGTGCTACGACCTAAAGAATGTTATAGAAAAGCTAGCCCGAGAAGGAAGACTCGACAGGTTCCTGGCCAACAAAACAGATGAACCAAAGAAGAGAAGAAAGGATGAAGAGATCGGACGAGCTGAACGTCCCCCTCACACCCCCGAGAGGCATGTCCACATGATAAATGGAGGATTCGCAGGAGGAGGGATCTCTAAGTCATCGCGCAAAAGACACCTTGAGGAAGTGTACCAAGTAGGAGGAGGGGACAGGTCAGTCGACCTCCCCACTATTACCTTCACTCAAGAAGACGCCGCAGGCATCATCCCAGGGCATGATGACCCCGTGGTCGTTACCATAATGCTTGCCAATGCCAACCTCCACCGAACACTAGTCGACCAAGGAAGCTCTACGGATATACTGTTCAAATCCACCTTCAACAAACTCGGCATACAAGAAAAAGAACTCAGAGCATATCCAAATAGCCTATTCGGGCTAGGGGACACCCCAATTCAACCATTAGGGTACATCCCACTACACACAACCTTCAGAAAAGGAACTCGGTCTAGGACGTTGAGCATAGAATATATTGTAGTAGACGTGAGCTCAGCCTATAACGCGTTAATAGGTCGGACAACGTTAAACCAGCTCGCCGCCGTGGTCTCTACTCCACACCTATGCATGAAGTTCTCCACTCCGGAAGGGATCGCTACCATAAAGGGAGACCAAAAACTCGCGCGACGCTGTTACAACGAAAGTCTGAACTTTAAAGTGACCCCAGAGGAAAAAAAACCAATACTATAGAACTCAGGAGAATTCAAGCTCGCAAAGAACTCCGCCCTCAGCCAGAAGGCAAAACCCAAGAAGTTCAAATTGGAGACACTCAAGACAAAACAACAAGTATAGGGGCTAATCTGAGGGAAGACTTAAAGGAACTACTAATAAAGCTCCTAAAAGATAACTCCGACCTCTTTGCATGTAAGGCCGCCGACATGCCTGGTGTTGATCCCAGACTAATGTGCCACAAGTTAGCTATATATCCAGGGTCTCGGCCAGTATAGCAAAAACGTAGGAAGCTCGGCCCAGAAAGGTCGCAAGCTATAGAGGAGCAGGTATAGGTCTTGTTGGAGGTAGGGTTCATAAGGGAAGTAAAATACCCATTATGGCTAGCCAATGTGGTGTTGGTTAAAAAGTTAAATGGGAAATGGCGGATGTACACCGATTACATTGACCTCAACAAAGCCTGCCCAAAAGATCCCTACCCACTACCGAACATCGACACACTAGTTGACGCTTCGGCAGGCTATCAGTACCTCTCCTTCATGGACGCTTACTCGGGATACAACCAGATCCCAATGTATCAACCCGACCAAGAGAAGACATCATTCTTGACCCTAAATGCAAACTATTGCTACATAGTTATGCCCTTCGGACTTAAGAACGCATGGGCTACCTACCAAAGAATTATGAACAAAGTTTTCGCCGACCACATCAGAAAGCTAATGGAGGTTTATGTAGACGACATGCTGGTAAAAACACAAAGTGAGGAATCATTGTTATCCGACCTCGCTAAAGTGTTCGGCACCATAAGAAAGCATGGTATGCGACTTAACCCCGCAAAGTGCACCTTCGCGGTAGAAGCCGGCAAATTCTTGGGCCTCATGCTCACCCAAAGAGGAATCAAAGCAAACCCAGATAAGTGCCAGGCCATACTTCGCATGAAAAGTTCGACCTGTGTCAAGGAGGTCCAGCAGCTCAATGAAAGACTAGTGGCTCTGTCTAGGTTCTTAGCTGGATCAGCCTTAAGATCTCTCCCCTTCTATGCAACATTAAGGAAGGGAAAGAGGTTCGAGTGGATCCTAGAATGCGAATAAGCCTTCCACGATTTCAAGAAATTTTTGGGGCAACCACCTGTCCTTACTCGACCTTAGGAAGGCAAAGAGTTCATACTATACCTCGCCGTAGGAAGTCAGGCAATAGCATCAGCACTAGTCAGAGAAGATGAAAGTGGGAAACAACCTATCTACTTCATCAATAAGGCTTTACAAGGGGCTGAATTAAACTATCAAAAGATAGAAAAATTTGCCTACGCCCTCATACTCACTTTCCGACGACTCTGACCATACTTTCAAGCTCACACCATCAGAATACGGACCAACCAACCCATAAAGGGGATCTTACAGAAAATAGACTTAGTTGAAAGAATCCTACAATAGGCAGTTGAGTTGTCCGAATTCGACATCAAGTATGAAGCTTGGACAGCTATTAAATCCCAGTACCTGGCCGACTTCATCGCAAAGTATACTGACAGCCCAGGCACCCCCACAAAGTGGCACCTTTATGTACATGGCTCCTCAAACAAAACCGGGAGTGGCGTAAGCGTCATTTTAGAAAGCGATCAGGGAACCCACATCGAGCTCTCCTTAAAGTTCAAGTTTCCTGCCTCAAATAATCAAGTTGAATATGAAGCACTACTGGTTGTTTTGAGGCTGGCTAGGGAAGTGGGAGCTCAAAGGCTTACCATCTTTAGCGACTCCCAGGTAGTCACTTCGCAAATAGAAGGGAGCTATCAAACTAAGGATCCCACAATGAAAAAATACCTTGACAAAACTAAAGAACAGCTCAGACAATTTAAGGGATATGAGGTCCGACACATACCCCGAGAACAGAATGCCCAAGCTGATGCACTCTCAAAACTAGCCAGCACCAAACTAGGGGGGCAACAATAGAAGTCTCATCCAAGAAACACTCCAAAGTCCATCAACCTTGGAGGAAGAAAAGATCCTAGCCATATCAGGACAGGATCAAGGATGGATCACTCCTGTTCATACCCTGGGTCGAGCTATCCGACTCGGGATGTTTAGCGACAACACGACCGACCTCTTCAGGTCCGACTATCCGACCTCTTCTCAAAGAGCTCGGTTAAACTGCCAGAAAATCCTAGTAAAGGGCCCAAATAGAGGAACACGACCCAAGTCCAAAGGCAGTCCAAGCCTATAGAGATAAAGGCGGTTCCCTTGAAGATAAGCTGACCTCACCCAAAGATAAGATAAAGATAAGATAAGATAACTAACTTATCTTATCTAAGAAGGTCAGCCCACGCTATTATAAATACACTGGAGCACCCAGGTATAACTCATACTCTGATTCTACTGAAAACCTGTTAATACCCTTGCTAACTTAAGCATCGGAGTCCCTTGCAGGTACCCCCACCCTCGGTGACGAAGGATCAACAGTGCAGCCAGTCCCACAAGTCGGACACGAGAACTCCGGCCGCCACCTACCAGCCGGACACGTCATCTCCGACCAGTACAGAAGATCTCGTTCGAGATCGACCTACAGTTTCAGGTAACCCTCGGAACATTGGCGCCGTTACCGGGGACCTAGAAGTCACCCCACCACCATGGCCGATGTCCATGACAACGACCATGATTCAGATCTAGAGGATAGAACGCCACACAAAAACGCGAACACTACACCGAAAGATACCCCAGAATCTAACAAAGACAAAAATCCACCAAATCCAGGAGCAATAGAGGCGCTTCAAGATCGTTTAAAGCAACTTGAAAAAGAAGCCCAACATCAGCAAGAAGCTGGGAAGGATCTACAAAGGGAGATAAGGCGACGCCGAGAATTAGAAGATAAACTTCTAAAACTCGAAGCCGATCTCAAAGCCAAAGCTACTCGATCCACCCCTGAGGACAACTCTCGCAAGGATCAAGACCCATTCACTAGGGAGATCATGAAGACCAAAATCCCTAAGGAGTTCAAACTTCCGGACATGACTTTGTACGATGGAACTACAGATCCCAGCCATCATCTCAACAATTTCAGAAGTAGAATGTATCTCACCGACGCCTCAGATGCAGTCCGCTGCAAAGCCTTTCCAACTACTTTAACAAAGACAGCAATCAGGTGGTTCGACAATCTACCTCCTAGGTCCATCTCAAGCTTCGACGACTTAGCCAAGAAGTTTCTGGCCAGATTCTCCATCCAAAAAGATAAGGCTAAACACGCCCCAAGTCTATTAGGAATTAAGCAAGGAGATCGGAAAAGTCTTCGCAGTTACATGGAAAGATTCAACAAAATATACCTGGACATACAAAGCCTACCAACAGAGGCTGCCATTATGGGCCTCATCAATGGCTTGCGAGAGGGACCTTTTAGTCAGTCTATATCGAAAAAACACCCTACATCTTTGAACGAAGTGCAAGAACGAGCAGAGAAGTACATCAACATGGAGGAAAACTCTCGACTAGGAGAGACCTCAAAATCTGGATTCACCTATCCCTCCCGGGATAAGGATAAAGAGTCCAAAAAGAAGGAAGATCGACATGGGAAAAAAATCAAAAAATACCACAATTACACCCCTCTTCGAGTGTCCCTTGTAGATGTCTACAGAGAAGTTTGCCACACTGAAAAAATACCCCCAGCTCGACCACTCAAAGGCAAAAAAGGAGGAGGAAATCGGACCGAATATTGTGAATATCATCAAATCCGCAGGCATTCCACCAACGAATATTTTGACTTAAAAGATGTCATAGAAAAATTAGTAAGAGAGGAAAAATTAGATCGGTACCTGGCCACCCGGGACGATGAACAAAGAAAAAGAAGAAGAGACGAAGATGTCGGACGAACCGAGCGATCACCTCGCACACCAGAAAGACACGTCCACATGATACACGACGGATTTGTGGGAGGAGAAATCTCCAAGTCATCTCGCGAAAGATATCTCAAAGAAGTATATCATGTTGAGGGGAAAGAGGAAGCACTCGACATCCCCGCAATCACTTTCACCAAAGAAGACGCATCTGGTATCATCTTAGGACATGATGATCCCATGGTCATTACTATTATACTAGTAAATGCAAATCTCCACCGCACACTAATAGACTAAGGGAGCTCTACCGACATCTTGTTCAAAACTGCCTTCAACAAGCTCGGCCTAGAAGAAAAAGAACTTAGAGCATATCCAAACAGTCTGTTCGGACTGGGAGATATCCCAGTTCAACCACTTGGATACATTTCACTACACACTACCTTCGGAAAAGGAAACCAATCTAGAACACTCAAGATAGACTACATCGTGGTCGACGTGAGTTCAGCCTACAATGCCTTAATAGGTCGGACAACATTGAATCAACTCGGCGCAATAGTCTCAACTCTGCATTTATTAATGAAATTCCCAACTGCAGAAGGGATAGCTACAATAAAAGTATATCAGAAGATGGCGCGCCGCTATTACAACGAAAGTCTAAACCTCAGAGGCAGAGGAGAGGAATTCCACACAATCGAACTGGGGGAGTTCAGAGGCGAGAAGAACTCCGCCCACAACCCGAAGGTGAAGTAGAGAAAATCCAGATCGGAGACACCCTGGACAAAACAACCAATATTGATACAATTCTCAGAGGAGACATAAAAGAATTACTCGTACAGTTCTTACGAGATAACGTCGACCTCTTTGCATGAAAAGCTGCAGACATGCCAGGCATAGACCCCAAATTAATGTGCCACAAGTTGGCGGTCTACCCAGGATCTCGGCCAGTACAACAGAGACGGAGAAAGCTCGGACCAGAACGATCCCAAGCTGTGGAAGAGCAGGTACAAGCTCTATTGGAGGCAGGATTCATAAGAGAAGTCAAGTACCCACTATGGCTAGCTAACGTCGTCTTGGTGAAAAAATCAAACGGGAAGTGGCGAATGTGCACCGACTACACTAATCTCAACAAAGCCTGCCCAAAAGATCCTTATCCACTCCCAAGTATCGACGCCCTGGTGGATGCCTCCTCTGGATATAAATACCTCTCGTTCATGGACGTGTATTCGGGATACAATCAAATCCCAATGCATCCACCCGACCAAGAAAAAACCTCATTCTTAACCCCAAAAGCAAACTACTGCTACATCGTAATGCCTTTTGGTCTTAAAAACGCAAGAGCTACTTATCAAAGGTTAATGAATAAAGTCTTTTCGGATCATATCGGAATAATCATGGAAGTCTATGTAGACGACATGTTAATAAAGACACAAAGTGAAGAGATGCTATTGTCCGACCTGACCCAAGTGTTCGACACTATAAGAAAGCATGACATGCGACTCAATTCTGCAAAATGCACCTTCGCAGTAGAAGCTGGCAAATTCCTGGGTTTTATGCTCACACAAAGAGGAATCGAAGAAAATTCGGATAAATGCCGGGCCATACTCGACGTGAAAAGCCCGACTTGCGTCAAAGAGGTACAACAACTCAACGGGAGATTGGCAGCCTTGTCCAGATTTCTAGCCAGATCGGCAATAAGATCTCTCCCCTTCTACGCCACTCTAAGGAAAGGAAAAAAGTTTAAATAGACAACGGAGTGCGAGCAAGCCTTCCAAGAGTTTAAGAGATTCCTGGAACAACCACCTATCCTAACTCGGCCAAGGAAAGGAGAACCACTCATATTGTACCTCGCGGTAGGAAGTCGAGCAGTAGCCTCAGCACTAGTTTGAGAAGACGACAGTGGGCAACAACCCATATACTTCATCAGTAAAGCATTACAAGGATCCGAGCTGAACTACCAAATAATAGAAAAATTTGCCTACGCCCTCATACTAACATCTCGACGACTTCGTCCATACTTCCAAGCTCAGACCATCAGGATTCGGACCAACCAGCCCATAAAGGGGATTTTACAGAAAACGGACTTAGCAGGTAGAATCTTGTAATGGGCCATCGAGTTGTCCGAATTTGATCTTCGATACGAAGCTCGGACGGCCATTAAATCACAATACCTGGCCGACTTCATTGCAGAATTTACAGACACCCCGAAAACCCCCACAGAATGAAACCTCTACGTGGACGGTTCCTCAAATAAAAATGGAAGTGGCACGGGTGTGATAATTGAAAGCAACCAAGGGACTCAAATTGAACTCTCCCTCAAATTCCGGTTCCCTGCCTCAAACAATCAAGCGGAATATGAGGCACTATTAGCTGGTTTGAAGCTGGCTAGGGAGGTTGGAGCTCAAAAGCTTACCATCTTCAGCAACTCACAAGTAGTCACTTCACAAATAGCAGGGAGCTACCAAGCCAAAGAACCAACCATAAAAAAGTACTTGGACAAAACCAGGGAACAGCTCGGACAACTCGGAGAATATGAGGTCCGTCACATACCCCGAGAACAGAATGCTCGAGCTGACGCACTCTCAAAGCTAGCCAGCACCAAACCAGGGGGCAACAATAGAAGCCTCATCTAAGAAATACTGTAGAGTCCGTCAATCATGGAAGAAGAAAAAGTCCTAGCCATAACAGGTCAGGATCAAGGATGGATGACTCCTATAATTAACTACCTCAAAACAGAAACACTCCCTACAGACGAAAAGGAGGCAAAGAGGTTAAAACGAGAGGCACAACATTACACCATCATAAACAATACTCTATACAAGAGAGGGATTTCAATCCCATTATTAAAATGTGTGCCAACTTCCAACACAAAGGAAGTTCTAGAAGAAGTACACAGTGGCATTTGTGGCAATCATCTCGGAGCGCAAGCTCTCGCCAAAAATTACTCCGAGCAGGATTTTATTGGCCAACTCTACAAAAGGAAGCTACAGAGTTTGTAAAGATATGTCTACCATGCCAGAAACATGCCAACTTTCACATTGCCCCGCCAGAGGAACTCATCAGCATGACCTCACCATGGCCATTTGCAAAATGGGGACTCGACCTTCTCGGACCCTTCCTTCAGGGATCGGGACAAGTTAAATTGCTTATAGTAGGGGTAGACTACTTTACAAAGTGGATCGAGGCAGAACCCCTAGCTAATGCCACTGCTCAAAGAAGTCAAAAATTCCTATATAGGAACATTGTCACAAGGTTTGGGGTTCCATACTCCATCACCACAGACAATGGCACCCAATCACAGATGCAAGCTTCAGAAAGTTAGTGGCCGACTTGAACATAAAATAACAATTTACTTCCGTAGAACATCCCCAAGCCAATGGACAAGCCAAAGCTGCCAACAAAGTCATATTAGCTGGGATAAAATGAAGATTACAGGACGCAAAGGGAGCTTGGGCTGAGGAGCTCCCACAAGTCCTATGGGCATACCGAACAACGCACATTCCACCACAAAGGAATCA
The DNA here is from genome assembly GCF_059453495.1 of Arachis ipaensis. Lineage (NCBI taxonomy): Eukaryota > Viridiplantae > Streptophyta > Magnoliopsida > Fabales > Fabaceae > Arachis > Arachis ipaensis. The sequence continues at coordinate 34,547,126 of NC_142442.1, forward strand.
CCCTTCCGATTAACATACGGAATGGAGGCAATGATCCCAGTAGAGATTGAAGAAGGGTTGCCTAGAGTGGTCCACTATAATGAAGAAGCCAACTCCCAACTTTAAAGGGAAGAACTCGACCTACTCCCGGAAGTCCAAGAAAGAGCTCGGATCAGGGAAGAAGCACTAAAGCGTCGAATGGCTTCGAGATATAATCAAAAGGTAGTGCCACGAGGTTTTGCTGAGAATGACCTCATCCTAATCCGAAATTATATCGGAACAACTTGACCTGGAGAAGGAAAGTTGGCAGCAAACTGGAAAGGACCCTACCGAGTCGTAGAAGTACTGGGAAAGGGCTACTACAGACTGTCCGAACTCGATGGACGAGAACTTCCTAGGTCGTGGCACGCCTGCAACCTAAGAAGGTACTATAGTTAGGGATGATAAAGGATCTTAGGATAAGGCGCACTCTTTTTCCTGAAAAGGTTTTCTAATGAGGCGCCAAGCCAAGACCTATAAATCGCCCAACTTAGAGGGATAAAGCTTCCACATGTATATTTGCATTTTCTTTTGAATAAAATATGTTTAGATATTCTACAAATTCTCAAGCCGCATTAATCTGAAACATTCATCGTCCGATTATAAAGCAACAGACCTAAACAAGGTCCAAGAAAGAGGATTACAAAAATAACTTAGAAGGGCCCGACATGACGAAGTCGGCCCAAAGCATAAAAGTTATAGAAGTAATCCCTGAAAGAGACCTGAACAAGGTCCAAGAAAGAGGATTACAAAAATAACTTAGAAGGGCCCGACATGACGAAGTCGGCCCAAAACATAAAAGTTATAGAAGTAATCCCTGAAAGAGACTTGAACAATGTCCAAGAAAGAGGATTACAAAAATAACTTAAAAGGGTCTGACATGACGAAGTCGGCCTAAAGCATAAAAGTTATAGAAGTAATCCCTGAAAGAGACCTGAACAAGGTCCAAGAAAGAGGATTACAAAAATAACTTAGAAGGGCCCGACATGACGAAGTCGGCCCAAAACATAAAAGTTATAGAAGTAAATCCCTAAAAGAGACCTGAACAAGGTCCAAAAAAGAGGATTACAAAATAACTTAGAAAGACCTGACACAACGAAGTCGGCCTCCATAAAATGCTAAAGTTATAAAAAGTAATACCTAGCAAGAGACCTCATAAAAGGTCCAAACAAAGCAGGATTACTAGAAATAACTTCCGAAGCCTCAAAGGAATCAAAGCCACAAGCAGGAAATACAAAGGCAATCTAAAGAGGTCGAGCAACAAGGCTCCAACACTACCGAAAACCTAAAAAAAGGGTACCAAGATAGATAAGGACCGACATGATATTAAAAGCATGAAGTTGTAATAAAAACAAGCTCAAAGAGGCTACCCAAATTAGCCCCAAGAACTTGGAAGCTATTTTTTGTTTTTCAAAATAAAGTTGCTAAACAAGCAACTGAAAAAGTGTCAACAGTCAGCAACATTACAAAAAGAAAGTTTTTAAAAGCCCACAGGCCGGGCTATCTACACAAAACATTTACATAATCAGGGAAGATCCGAAGGCTTCTCGGCAGCACAAGGTGAAGGAGGACGAGTCTGAAGGGGCACTGCATCCACCGTCCCGTCATCCCGATTTAATATCTGATAGTCAGGCTCTGGTTCGGGATGACTAACCCCAGCAGAAGGAGCTGAAGATGTCGGCACAACAGTGGCTTTGGCGACCGGCACAGGAAGGGGTTCGACATCATCATCATCAGGATTGTCAGGGACAATCTTGCCATCCTTTACAACATTATCCAGACTGAAGAGAGTAAGGTTGGCCTCAGGTGCAAGAACTTGAACCTGCTCCTTCACGTTCTCATAAGTAGCATTTACGCTGCCTACAAGATGACCCTGGAGCTCGGCATAATCAACCCGGGCAAACTCCAACTCCTCCCTAAGACACATCACCTCCCTGTAGGCCGTAACATAGCTATCCTTGTGCCTCAAAGCCGTGTCTTCAGCCAACTTTACAAAAGCCGCCAAGGCAATAGAACTAGCCTTCTCACCCTCCAACTCTTTCTCCAGCTTGGTCACCTTCACCTCGAGCTCCTCCTTCAAACCTTTCATCCGATCGAACTCTAATTTGGCCTCCTCCATAAAGTCCTTCGTAGCATGAAGAGGAAGATCTTGGGCAGTCCGATATAAGGCCACCCCCATATGTGCCATCTTGACACTACTCCGAGTTATAAAGTCTAAATGGTGAAGGAGTGACACATCATCTATAGGGAGGGCACCATAAGGACCGATCTGCTGGTCGACAAACCCAACAGCATCGAAGTCAGGGGCATCCAGATTGAAGGGTTCAACAGTTTGAGGTCTTTTGGAAGGTGGAACGACCGGAGGAGAAGATGTAGCAGCAGCAGAAGAATGCGGAGGATCCACTACACGGACTTGAGGAGTAGGGATCATTCTCCTTGGGCCGAGAGAGCTCGGCACGGACGGTTTCGACGTCACCTGTGAAGATCCTTCCCCATCCGTTTTGGTCGAGATGTTCTGAGCGGCAGCGGCCTTTCTTGCCTTCTTGAAAGATTTCATCGAGTCATTATTCTTGGCCATCTCTGTAAAATAGAAACCAGCAGTTTTACAGACCAGGAAAAAAGAGGAAAGCAAAGTAAAAACAAGAAGCAATATATATCAAGTAATAACCAGTGCAGTTCGAACAAGGGAGGGGTCCCCCAAGGATTTTTTAGTATCTAGATGAGGAGGTTCCCCCCAAAGGTCCTCCAAAACAGTTACAAAAGCCTACTCAATCTCGTCGAGCATTTCTCACGTATATCGGGATACTACTACATTCTGCTGCTAACACAGAGGGAAGGATGGCTCATCATTCGCTTCCAAAAAAAAGGGGCGAGCTCCCTCAACAGCTCGAATCTTGAAGAAATAATTCTTGAAGTCCCTAAAGGACTCGTCATACATGGTAAAAACCTTATGTCCTTGTGCAGATCTAAAAGAAACCCACGAGGCTTTCTTTTTGAAAGAAATCCCGGGCTTAGTTAAAACAAACAAATAAAGGAAAAGAGTTTGAGAAGGGGTAACATCCAATTCTTGGCAAAAAAGCTGAAAAATCTTAAATAAAACCCCAGGAGTTCGGATGAAGCTGGGACGGAGCTACATTACACGACCATAGCAAATCGGTCTCAAAAGAAGTAAAGGGAAAAGTGATGTCCAACTGGCTGAAAAAATAGTCGTAAGCATAAAAGAAAGGGCGCTCTCCTTGGGTCGAGACAGGGAAGCAAACCCTCTTTTCAGAGTCAGGTGCCACCAATTCATAATTCCTCTCCTGATCTCTACTCTTGTAGAGACGGTGATATTTTCTAAGCTCTACACAAAATTCAGAATTGGCTAAAGAAACACACAGCAACACCAGGGAGTCCAACCAATCAGACATCCCCTCGGGAACCTTAGAAGACGCCTCGACAATATTTTTGCGAGAAGACATGGCCAACTAGTCCTACAAACAAGAAAAGAAGATCGGATTACTAAAAAACATCTCGGACAAAAGACAAAACAACTCGGCTAGTATGATTCAGATAGCACAAACAACAAAAGGAAAACCTCAGGACCCATACAGAAGGTCTAGGGGCATCCTTTGGAGGCAGTCAGGGAACAAGGATTCAGAAAAACCTACAAAACTAATGTCCCAACAAAACTCGCATCAAAGACAGAGAGAAACCCTTTCTCAAAAAAGCAGCATCCCCAGAAAGCTACAAATCAAACAAAACCGAAGTAGCTACCTTCCAAATTCGCAGTCTCAGCTTATCAGCAAGCAAAATAGCAAAACATATTAAGAAGAAGTCATCAAAGACACCACCTTTTTTTAGAGAAATAAATTCCCCAAGAAAAAGCAAAACAACACGAAGAAATAGTCGTTATCTTTCACGGAATTCATCAGCAAAAACTATCAGCATGTCAAAAAGGAATAATCTTTCGAGAAAACAAGCAATATGAACCCTAGAATGCAAAGGGACCATTTCAAAAGCAAGAGAAATCCCCCAAATAGTAAACAAGCAGGAACACAGTGATACGATAAAGATTCAGATTTTCCAAATCGAGACGTCAAGAGAAAAATAAAAAACTCTATCAAAAGCCGAAAGTAAAATGACGAAAGAAGTACAAGGAAAGAAAAACTAACCTGAACAAAGGAGGAAGCTTCGAAGGAGATTGAAGATGGAGAGACGGAATTGCCCAGAAATCGCCAAATGACGCTGCAACGCAAAAAATGCAAAATTCAGGCGAAAACAGAAAGCGAGAAAGTAAAGGGGGAAGTTACAAAAACGAAGAAGAGAAACCGTTTTTGTGTGTAAAATTCAAAATAAATGAGCCAAGGGAAACGGAGCACTAAAAAACAATTAATAAAGGTATTAAACCCTCGCACGTTCCCAAGAACAGAGCGCTAATACAAAAGCGCGCGCTTTTAGAAGAAAACGTTCCACATTCAAAAAGGAAGACTCTACAAAGAAAGAAGTCGACAAATGCTCGAGTTCGGCTTCACCAGAGAAAGATCGAAGTCCTAAAACTAAGACTCGACCTCAAAAAGAAAGACCGAGCTCGAGCAAGGGCACTGTTCATACCCTGGGTCGAGCTATCCGACCCGGGATGTTTAGCGACAAGACGACCGACCTCTTCAGGTCCGACTATCTGACCTCTTCTCAAAGAGCTCGGTCAAACTGTCAGGAAAGCCCAGTAAAGGGCCCAAATAGAGGAACACGACCCAAGTCCAAAGGCAGTCCAAGCCTATAGAGATAAAGGCGGTTCTCTTGAAGATAAGCTGACCTCACCCAAAGATAAGATAAAGATAAGATAAGATAACTCACTTATCTTATCTAAGAAGGTCAGCCCATGCTATTATAAATACACTGGAGCACCCAAGTATAACTCATACTCTGATTCTACTAAAAACCTGTTAATACCCTTGCTAACTTAAGCATCGGAGTCCCTTGCAGGTACCCCCCACCCTCCGGGGACGAAGGATCAGCAGTGCAGCCAGTCCCACAAGTCGGACACGACAGCTCCGGCCGCCACCCACCAGCCGGACACGTCATCTCCGACCAGTACAGAAGATCTCGTCCGAGATCGACCTACAGTTTCAGGTAACCCTCGGAACAACTCCCATAATCAACTGAAGTCAGAAACACTTCCCATAGACAAAAAGGAGGCAAAAAGAATAGTACGAGAAGCACAGTACTACACCATAATACAAGACGTCCTATATAAGAGAGGAATATCTACACCTCTCCTAAAATGCGTCCCGACCTCCGCTACAAGGGACGTTCTTGAAGAAGTGATAAACCCCTATTTTATGATTCATCTTGTGCTCAATCGAAGTGCTTTTATCAATTCTTCACCCACTTATTCATATAATTTGCATGGTTTTACAATTCCTTCCCTATTCTATGATAGATGCGAAAATATGTTTCCTATGCCTTAAAAATATTAATTTTAATTATCCTTTATTACCATTCGATGCCGTGATCTGTGTGTTAAGTAATTTCAGGCTTCATAGGACAGGAATGGCTTAGAGGACAGAAAGGAAACATGCAAAAATGGAAGGAACGCATGGACGACGCGGACGCGTGCCTAGCGCAAAACGCAAGCGATGCGCATGCATAGACGTCGCGGACGCGTGCCTGGCGCAGAGCACAAACGACGCGGACGCGTGACTGACGCGTACGCGTGGCAAGGAAAATCTCCAAATGACGCGCACGCGTGACGCACGCCACGTGCAGGAAATTTCAAAAAATGCCCTCAGCGATTTCTGGACCCTTTTTCGGCCCAAATCCAATCCCAGAAACACAGATTAGAGGCTATAAAGTGGGGGATTCAATCAATTCATAAAACATATTTTCATAGACAATTCAACATTCATTGATAATTCATAATTTTAGGATTTAGATGTAGTTTTCTAGAGAGAGAGGCTCTCTCATCTCTCTTAGGTTTTTAGGATTTAGGATTCCTCTTAGTTTATGGTTATTTCTTCATTCCAGGTTCAATGTTCCTTTAATTTATGTTTCTCTTCTACTTTTATTATTCTAATGCTTTTACTTGTTAATTATTTATGTTGCCAAATTGGCTTATGAACCTTTTCATGTTAGATTTGAATTTATGTTTAAATGCAATTTGAGGTATTTTAGATTTATGATTGCTTTCTTCTATTTATGATATAAATAATTTAGATTTTTCTCCCCTTTGCTTTGGTTGAGTAATTGGTGACACTTGAGTTGTCAAACTCAGTGGTTGATTGAAAATTAGAAGTTGCTGATTGATTTGGATCCCTCTAAAGCTAGTCTTTCCATAGGAGTTGACTAGGACTTGAGGAATCAAGTTGATTAGTCCACTTGACTTTTCTTTATTTAGTAAGGGTTAACTAAGTGGGAGCAATAAACAATTCTCATCATACCTGATAAGGATAACTAGGATGAGATTTCCAGTTCTCATACCTTGCCAAGAGTTTTTCTAGTTATTAATTTATTTTTCTTGCCATTTAAATTACTTATTCCTTATTTCAAAAACCCAACGATACTTTTCCATAACCAATAATAAATCATACTTTCCTGCAATTCCTTGAGAGACGACCCGAGGTTTAAATACTTCGGTTATAAATTTTATTGGCTTTTGTTACTTGTGACAACGAAACCTTTGTAGGAAAGGAATTCTTGTCGGTCTAAAAACTATACTTACAACGGGAATTTAATTGTAAAAATTCTAGATTGCGCGAGAGTCTCGTTCGTCAAGAAGTCCACAGTGCCATGTGCGGCAATCACCTTGGGGCACGAGCCCTTGCCAAAAGGTACTCCGAGCCGGGTTCTACTGGCCGACCTTGCAAAGGGTAGCAACAGAGTTTGTCAAAACATGCTGGTTCGGAATTTCTAACCACAAACTAACCGGCAAGTGCACCGGGTCGTACCAAGTAATACCTCAGGTGAGTGAGGGTCGATCCCACGAGGATTGATGGATCAAGCAACAATAATTGAGTGATAGGCTTAGTCAGGAAAATAGAAAAGAGTGTTTGAATGTTCAAAGAGCATTAAACAATAGTTCAGAAATTAAAAATAGTAAAGTAAATGAGTTGGGAATAAAATATGGAGAAGGCGGTTAAGGTTTCAGAGTTATCTATTTTTCCAGATTAACTTTTCTTACTAACTATTTTAATCATGCAGGATTCAATTTATGGCAACTATATGTGACTAGACCCTAATTCCTTAGACATTTTTAGTCTCCCCTAAAATTCATCAACAGCCAATTCCTTGGTCAATTAATTCCAATTAGGGGGTGAAGTTCAATTCTAGTTATATGCCACAAAACCTCTAATTACCCAAAAATAAAAGGATTATATGTCACGTATCCCATTAAATCCAGATAATTAAAATTTAGGAGAATATGTTTTCAAGCTGTTGTTCAAGTAAAGAGCTTTTCCAAGTTATACAAGAACTCAAGTAGAAAGAGGGTCATACTTCCGTTCCACCCAAATTCATAAGATAAAGAGCAAAAACAATTCTTAAATTGTAAATCCATACATGAATTAAAATAGAAAAAGCAATAAAATCAATCCATACAAATAGACAGAGCTCCTAACCTTAACAATGGAGGTTTAGTTGCTCATGGTTCAGAGAAGAAAATAAGGATTCTGATAAAATGTATTTTGGTAGTTTGGAATGGTATGGGGATGGGATCCCCAAAAGAGAAGTTTCTTTTCCCTTTTATGTCAAATCCTAATTAATTTAAAATCTATCATCTAAAACTAGAATAATATCTTTTCCTAAAAATAATATTTGAATTTAAATCAGAATAATCAGCAAGTCTTCAGTTGATGGGTGGGGACCACTTGTTTCGTCCATTTTGCAGCTTCTAATATTTCCATTTCGCCCCCAACGTTTTTCTGCATTTTCTACACGTGGCGCATGTCACGTGTACGCGTCAGTCACGCGTACGCGTCGCCGAGCAAATCTTCAAATCACGCGTACGCGTCAATCACGCGCACGCGTCAATCACGCGCACGCGTCGCCATGGAAAACTCCAAATCACGCGCACGCGTCAGTCACGCGTATGCGTCAGTCACGCGTACGCGTCGCTCCTCGCTACCATCTCCTTTCATTCTTGTGCTGCAGAAACTCCATCAAATCCAGCCGAATGCTACCTAAAATAAACAGAATTGCACAAAACTCAAAGTAGCATCCATAGTGGCTAAAAGATAATTAATTCTTTATTAAACTCAACAATTTAGATGCAAATTTACTAGAAAAAGATAGGAAAGATGCTCACGCATCACAACACCAAACTTGAATTATTACTTGTCCTCAAGCAACCAAAACTAATATAGGCTTAGGATGTGAATTTGCATGAGAATGAGAGTTCGATTAAGCCCATGTCTCTTCTTATAGTGGGGTTTGTCAACTGCAATCTTGAATAGTTTTGGCATCTCACTCTCCTTTGAATCAGGAGGATGTCACTGTCATTCGGAATTAGAATCCGGATAATGTTATGACTTCTCTGATCATTTGTAATTCAATTTAACCCTTGAACACAGCAATTTTTCTTTGATTCTCTTTTCTTTGGTGCTTTGCACCTTGAGCCTAGCCGTGACTTTAAAGGTTTTATCTCAAGCTTTACTTGACACAGAAACACCACAAGCACTTAACTGGGGAACTCTATTTAGGTTCTGATTTTTTTTTTCAGTTACTCCCAGATAGTGGTGCTCAAAGCCTTTGGCGTACTCTGTTAAATGCAATTGATCTCCACTCTAAATGTTTTGTCTCAAAGATTACTTGACACAAGAACACCACAAGCATGTGACTAGGAAAACAACTCTTTGAGCTTTTAATCATGTCTGACCTCCCTAGTCATTGATGCTTAGAGCCTTGGACCTTGCTTTTATTTTTTTCTTTTGCTGTTTCTTTTGCTTCAAGGATTAAACTTTCATTAAATTCAGAGAAGTTATAATAGTTCTCTAAATTCCTGTTCCTTATACATTAACATTCTTTGATTCAAATTCAACTATGCACTGTTCATATCATGCATTCAGAATTACAATTTATACTACCACATTTAAGTAAATAAGACTACTCTTAAAATTAAACTCAATTTCTCATGCACTATATCCCCTTTTCTTCTTTCTTTTTGATTTCAAGCTTAGTGTGCAATACATGAGGCATCTTTCAGAATTAGAGCAATTAACAGAAAACTAAACTAGAATCTAGAAATCTAACTAATAAAGGATCATGCAATAAACAAAGTAAAATAGCAGAAAATTGGAACATAAAATAGTAAAAGCGGGAAGGAATAACAAATGAAAGGAACTCAACCACCTTAGTTATCCTAGCGGTCGTTTTATTCTTCAGGTTGTGCTCCTCCGTGAAGATGATTCACCTCCCTTTGGTACCATATGATTAGACAGCAAAGCTCTAAGCGCAGCGTCAATACCAAACTTAAAGGTTTGCTTGTCCTCAAGCAAAGAAGAACTGAAAACAAAAACAAGTAGTAAGATGAAAGAAGAATAAAAAGATAAAAGAACAAGAGAGAATTAGGGATTGGGAGAGAGAGAAAGAAAATTAAAACTGGGCGGCAAACTAGTGTAGTTGTGCAGGGCAGGTGACGCATACGCGTACAGCATGCGTACGCGTGGGTCGCAAATTTTTTTTTTTTTTTGTCTGGCTCCTGTTCTTAAGATAGCTACATGATCTGAAAAACAATAAAAACTTAGTAAAAATCAAATAAGGAAGAAAACTACTACTATGAAAAAAAGCTAAGGATACGAAATTATCGGGTTGCCTCCCGACAAGCACTTCTTTAACATCACTAGCTTGACGGTCAGTTCTGCTAGTTCAGCAGATGAGTGGACCTCTGGCGATCAATCTCGCCTCCAAGATAGTGCTTTAGCCTCTGGCCATTCACTGTAAATTTTCTGTCAGAATTCTCTTCCTGTATTTCCACATGACCATATGGTGAAGCTCTGGTAACCACAAACAGTCCTAACCACTGGGATTTCAGCTTCCTGGGAAAAAATTTGAGCCTTGAATTATATAGAAGCACTCTCTATCCTGGCTCAAAGACTCTGATGGCAATCTTCTTGTCATGCAGTAGCTTGGTTCTCTCCTTATAGAGCTTGGCATTCTCATAGGCTGAATATTTGAATTCATCAAGCTCATTCAACTGAAGTATCTGCTTAATTCCTGCAGCTTCTGATCAAGATTCAGATATCTGATTGCCCAGTATGCTTTGTGCTCTAGCTCAACTGGCAAGTGACAGGATTTGCCATAGACTAACTGATAAGGGGACATGACAATGGGAGTCTTGTATGTTGTCTGGTATGCCCAGAGAGCATCATCAAGCTTCCTAGACCAGTCCTTTCTTGAAACACTGATGGTCTTCTCTAGAATCCTCTTAAGTTTCCTGTTGGAAACTTCAACCTGTCCACTTGTCTGAGGGTGATAGGGGGTTACCACTTTATGACGGACTCCATATCTCTACAGAAGAGAGTCTAGCTGTCTGTTATAGAAGTGACTTCCACCATCACTAATGAGTGTCCTTGGGACACCAAAGCGGCTAAAGATATACCTCTGAAGAAAGCTCATTACCACCTTGGTATCATTGGTGGGTAGAGCCACAGCTTCCACCCACTTGGACACATAATCAACTGCCACTAGAATATAGTTGTTTGAATGTGAAGGTGGGAAGGGTCCCATGAAATCAATACCCCACACATCAAACAACTCAACTTCAAGAATCCCCTGCTATGGCATTTCATGGTTGGCAAGGAGATTCGTGGCCTTTGCACATCTGTCACAGTGCTTCACAAATTCTCTTGAATCTCTTAAGAGAGTCGGCCAGTAAAACCCGCTCTGAAGGACCTTTGTAGCTGTCCTTTCACCACCAAAGTGGCCTCCATAATCAGAACCATGACAGTGCCAAAGAATCTGTTGTGTTTCTTCATCTGGGACACATCTCTGGATTATACCATCTGAACACCTTTTAAAAAGGTACGGTTCCTCTCAAATGTAGTACTTTGCATCAGTTAATAGCTTATTTGCTTGTTGTCTACCAAACTCCTTTGGAATAAAATTCATGGCCTTATAATTTGCAATGTCTGCAAACCATGGAGCCTGCTGAATGAGGAACAATTGCTCATCTGGAAACGTCTCAGTCACAGCTGTGGGTGGTTGTACTCCTGCTTCAGGCTCAATTCTGGAGAGATGGTCAGCTACTTGATTTTCTAACCCTTTCCTGTCTTTTATCTCAATATCAAACTCCTGAAGGAGCAACACCCTTCTGATTAATCTTGGTTTAGAATCCTGCTTGGTTAGAAGGTACTTTAAAGCAGCATGGTCAGTATAAACAATAACCTTAGAACCAAGTAAATAGGACCTAAACTTATCAACAGCATACACAACAGCTAATAATTCCTTTTCTGTAGTTGTGTAGTTCTTTTGAGCATCATTTAACACACGACTAGCATAATAAATGACATGTACAAGCTTACCATGCCTCTGTCCTAAAACAGCTCCTATAGCAAAATCACTGGCATCACACATTAATTCAAATGGTAAATCCCAGTCAGGAGGAGCTATAATGGGAGCAGAGGTAAGGTTTGCTTTCAGAGTTTCAAAAGCATGCAGACAATTAGAATCAAAGACAAAAGGAACATCAACAACCAACAAGTTGCTCAATGGTTTAGCAATCTTAGAAAAATCCTTTATAAATCTTCTATAAAATCCTGCATGACCCAAGAAACTCCTCACTGTCTTAACATTAGTTGGTGGTGGTAATTTTTCAATCACCTCCACCTTGGATCTGTCAACCTCAATCCCCTTACTTGAAATCTGGTGTCCAAGAACAACGCCTTCTGTGACCATAAAATGGCATTTTTTCTAATTCAAAACAAGGTTTGATTCTTGACACCGTTTCAAGACAAGAGATAAATGCTTAAGGTAGGATTCAAAAGAATTACCAAAAACAGAAAAGTCATCCATAAATACCTCAATGAACTTTTCAACCATGTCAGAAAAAATTGAAAGCATACACCTCTGAAAAGTTACTGGAGCATTACAAAGTCCAAATGGCATTCTCCTGTAGGCAAATACTCCAAAGGGGCATGTGAATGCTGTCTTCTCTTGATCTTGAGGGTCCACTGCAATCTGATTATATCCAGAATATCCATCTAGAAAATAATAAAAAGCATGACCAGCTAACCTCTCAAGCATCTGATCAATGAAAGGTAGGGGAAATGATCCTTCCTTGTAGTAGTGTTGAGCCTCCTGTAGTTTATGCACATCCTCCATCCTGTGACTATTCTTGTAGGAATAAGCTCATTCTTTTCATTCTTGATCATTGTTATCCCTTCTTTCTTGGGAACTACCTGCACAGTTCTTACCAAAGGGCTGTCAGAAATAGGGTAAATAATACATGCTTCCCATAATTTCATTACCTCTTTTTGGACCACCTCTTTCATAGTTGGATTGAGTCTCCTTTGTAGCTGCACAACTAGTTTAGCATCATCTTTAAGGAGGATCTTGTGCATACACTTGGTTGGACTAATCCCCTTCAAGTCACTAATAGTCCACCCAAGAGCTGTTTTATGGTTCCTGAGCACTGAAATAAGTGCCTCTTCCTCTTCAGTCTTCAAGGAAGAGCTAATTATCACTGGATATGATTCTTTTTCACCTAGAAATACATATTTCAGAGAAGGAGGTAAAGGTTTTAACTCAAGTTTGGGGGCTTCCTCCTCTGCTTTAGGCGTGTGAACCACAGCCTTCTGGGATGGTGAATCATCAACTTCTATTAATTCATACTCAGAAATAGGATTCAGGATGTCTGACAAACAGATTTTTGCTAGTAAAAAAATTCATAAATATATCCTCGTTGTAAGTATAGTTTCTAAACCAACAAAGAATCCTTTCGTACAAAAACTTGTTTGTCACTAAAGCAAACCCAATAAAACTGATAACCGAAGCATTTAAACCTCGGGTCATCTCTCAAGGAATTACAGGGAAGTATAATTTATTATTGGTTATGAAAAAGTGTCTTTTAGGGTTTTTGAAGTAGGGAACAAGGAAATAAATTGGCAAGAAAGTAAATTAATTATCATGAAAACCCTTGCAAGGTATAAGAACTGGAAATCCCATCCTAGTTATCTTTATCAATTGTGATGAGAATTATTTATTGCTCTCACTTAGTTAACCCTTACTAAATAAAGGAAAGTCAAGTGGACTAATCAATATGATTCCTCAAGTCCTAGTCAACTCCTAAGGAAAGACTAGCTTTAGAGGGATCTAAATCAATCAGCAAATTCAAATTTTCAATCAACAAGGAGTTTGATAACTCAAGTGTCACCAATTACTCAACCAAAGCCAAAAAGGGAGAAATCTAAATTAAATTAAAAGCATCAATAATATAAATAGAAGAAACCATCATAAATCTGAAATACCTCAAATTGCATTAAATAGAGATTCAAATCTAACATCAAGTTCATAAATCAAATTAGGAAAATAAACAAACTAAAGTCATAGAATAAATAGAAGTAGAAGAGAAACTAAAATTAAAGGAACATTGAACCTGGAATAAAGAAGAAGTAAATCTAACCTAAGAGAAATCCTAATCCTAAAACCTAAGAGAGAGGAGAGAGCCTCTCTCTCTAGAAACTACATCTAAAACCTAAAAAATGTGAATAAATGTCGATCCTCCCCTTGATTCCTCCATTCTCTAGCCTCTATTCTGTGTTCTCGGGCTTGGATTTGGGCCGAAAAGGAGCCCAGAAATCGCTGAGGGTGAATTCTACAACTTTCTGTACGTGGCGTCTATCACGCGTGCGCGTGGGTCACGCGTGCGCGTCATTTGGCGGTTTTCCTTGTCACGCGTACGTGTCAGTCACGCATACGTGTCGCTCGTGTTTTGCGCTGGGCACGCGTCCGCGTCGTCCTTGCGTGCGCGTCGCTGCTCGTTTCTCAAATACTTCATTTTTTTCGTTCCTTCCACTTTTGCATTTTTCCTTTCCATCCTCTAAGCCATTCCTGCCCTATAAAGCCTGAAAATACTTAACACACAGATTACAGCATCGAATGGTAATAAAGGATAATTAAAATTTAGAGTTTTAAGGCCTAGGAAACATGTTTTCACATATATCACAGAATTAGGAAGGATTTGTAAAACCACGCAATTTATATGAATAATCGGGCAAAAGATTGACAAAAATCACTCAAATGAGCACAGGATAAATCAAAAACCACTCAAATAAAGCCAACATTGTCAATTAGCACATGAATATGGATATAAGGCAACAGTAGAAGAACAAGGTAACTTATGTGACTTAGGCATTAGAAAACAGAAGAAAGTAGTAGGCTAGGCCTAAACTCAGTTTAGCAGTTTGGATTTCTTATGAAAGCAGTGGCCATGACAAGCATTATAATCATGTGTAAATTAAGGAGAGCAAGTGAGCCAATCCAAAACAGCAATAGGCAGGTATATGCAATTAGCCTAGCCGCATCAAATTCAGAAAGAAAACAATAATTTAAGGTAAGGATGTAATGTAATGAGCTCACTGAATCAACAAGGAAAAAGCAAATCGCAACAAGAATGCTAATGTATATGAATTTATATAAGCATCGGTATCAATCAATTAAGCAAAATGGTATTGAACAGCAATGAATAGTAGTGAATAGCAACATCAACAGCCAAGCAATAGATAATTCAAACAGCAGATATAGAGCACTTAGCAGACCTAAATCCTCTAACCACAACCTAGCTACCTAACCACCTAGAATTCACTACGAAGCATGGATATCTAACTAACCTAAATTGAACAGAATTGAAATATGCAAACTAACTTAATGTAACAGAAAAGGAATTGGGGTGTAGGGGTGGAAATAGCAAAACCTGGGAGGCGCAATACGGGGTTGAGATAGGGTTGATACGGCAGTGAAGGGGTGGCAGCACGGGCACTCCGGTTCTGCCCGTGGCGGTCCGACTGGAGGCAGGGGTGTGGTAAAAAGGCGAGAGGATAAAGAAGAGGGGGAAGAGGAGGAGAAGAAAAAAGGGGGGAGTGAACGGTGGCTGTGGTGCGGTACGAGGCTGTTGGTGGTGGTATGGCGGCATGTGGGTGGTGTCCGCGGCGGGGTTGGGTTGGCGGGAGGTTAGGGGTGAGAAAGAAGGAATAAGGAGAAGAAGGGAAGATGAAAGAGAAAGGAGGGGGCGAACGGCGGCGGTGTGGTATGCCGGCGGCTGCTCCGGTGAGAGGTTGGTGGTGGTGAGTGGTGGCTATGGAGGTTTGGAGGGAGAGAATGAAAATGGAACGTTGAGGAAGAGAGGGAGAAAATGCACATGAAGGGGGCTAGGGTTATCGCGTTAGGGGTTATAAGAATTCAAATCCACGCGCCCGCGTGGATCACGCCTAGGCGTGTATGAAAAAATGAATCGACGCGAAAGCGTCAAAGACGCGAACGCGTGAATGGGGGTAAGTGCAGATGGCGCGTACGCGTGAAGCACGCACGCGCGTCATCTGAAATTGTGCGAAACGCACGCTTTCAGCATCGTTTTGGCGCAACTCTCTGTTCAAAGTGAAGGGGGATAGGTGTGACATGCGACGCGTGCGCATCGATGATGCGCATGCGTAGTGTGCAATGATTGAAATTGACGTGTACGCGTGGCTCGAATCGTGCCTCTAGCACACCAGCCGCACGATTCCATCACAACTTTCTGTTCGTTGGATAGAGACGCCGATTTGGGATCAACGCGCACGCGTGGCCTACGCGCACGCATGGTGTACCCCTTTTTTATTATGCAGTATGCAGCATGCAAAATAGGGATGCTGATGCAGATGTTATAAATGACACTAGAGAAAATAGAATAAAGCAAAACTAAGAATAAAACAAAACAAGATAAAAGTAAGATTGAAAAAGAACGATCATACCATGGTAGGTTGTCTCCTACCTAGGACTTTTAGTTAAAGTCCTTAAGTTGGACATTTGGTGACCTTCCTGTCATGGTGGCTTATGCTTGAACTCATCCAGAAATCTCCACCAACGTTTGCAATTACAATGGCCTCCGGGTCCCAAACTAAGCATGTAAAGTCTTCGAGCAAGTTAAAGCAGGTGATCAGGCTCCAGGAGTGTTGATTATCAGAATGAATTCCAGGATCCCAAACTTTGCTTTTGTACCCGTCTTCGCCTTGATCTATATCTTTCCAGCCAGGCGGTACGAAATTTGAACACTCACTGAGATACCCAAACATCTTCCGAAACTCATTCAATCGAGCTCTATACCAATCCTTACACTTCAAATTGGAGCGTGGAACCATATTGAATCTTGCATACCAACTCCTATTACTAACCATCTCCCTCTTACTCTTAAAGCCACAAAGAGCTCTAAGCTGGCCATCGTTTTCAAGCAAACCATATTCAAGTGGGAAAGTAAAGATAAAGGCTAAGGATTTTACCCTTTGTATTGGGTGGTAATGGCCTCGGGAGAGGTGTTTCCAGTGGTCTTGCAAGCTCTACTCCCTTGTATTCTTTTGTGAATTCTTCCACTTCTTTGCAAACCTCTTCAACTGCAACCACATCTTGATCAAAGTCTTCGATTTCTTTCCCATCACTCAAGTCATAAGTCGGAGGTTGAGAAAAGTCTACCTCCACATCATCTTCATATTCACTTGGGGAAGATTCTTCAAGCTCAAAGAGTTCAATTGCGAATGCAAGTGTTTCACTAGGAGAGCTTGATTCATGATCATCATTACCAAGGAAACTTGCTTCTTGATCTGTTCCGTCCAGTTCTTCATAAGGTACATGCCTTGGGGGTTGTGAACTATCCTCCTTAGCATCAATTGCAAATTTCTTGGCGGAATTCTCTACAACTCTTGATTCCTATGGAGGTTCAGCGTCTCCTAAGTCTTTAACCAATTCTTCTTCTTCGATAATTTCGGCTTCCTCCACTTGTTCCAGTACAAAGTCATGCTCCTTACTGTCCACCGGAGTTTCTAGTGTCTCCTTCATGCTACGTTCTTCATTAGATTTTTCACATGAAACCATGGGGTTCCTTGAGTGTCCGAACGTCGGGAAGTTAATTGATTTATCGCTTGTTCCAGTTGATGAAGGGTTGCATGAAATTTATCCACTGTTTCCTTGAGACGATCTTGTGATTTTTGGGTCGATGGATATGGACATGGTGTATATGGAAGTGGTGGTTCTTGGGAGTAATTAGATTGGAATTGGGGTGGATAAGGGTCAGGGTCATATGGAGGTGAATGGTTGTAGGTGGCTTGTGAGTATGGTGGTTCAAAGCTATGTTAAGGAGGTGGTTCATAGGCATATGATTAGCTTGTTGGTAACTACAAAGGGGTCCACCATATCTATCATCTTGGTACGCACCTCGGAATGGCTCTTGACCATAGTAATTTGGTGGAGGCTGGTTGTCACGAAAAGGTCCACCATAACTATTGTCTTGGCATGCATTGTAGGATGGTCATTGTCCATGGTACCTTGGAAGGTGTTGTTGCCGAAAGGGTTGATCAAATCCTCGTGGCTCCTTCCATCTTTGATTGTTTCGACCTTGATGCATGTTCCTATTATAGCTTCCATTCCTTACAACAACATTGGAACCAAACTCAAAGCGACAGGGGTGAGAATTCATAGTAGCTAATAAAAATTAAAAACAAAAATAAGAACAAATAAACAAGCAAAAAGCAAATATTAACAATAACCAATAATAAGGCACACAATTGCAATTCCCCGGCAACGGCGCCATTTTGACGAACGGATTTTTGCTAGTAAAGAAATTCATAAATATATCCTCGTTGTAAGTATAGTTTCTAAACCAACAAAGAATCCTTTCGTACAAAAACTTGTTTGTCACTAAACCAAACCCAATAAAACTAATAACCAAAGTATTTAAACCTCGGGTCATCTCTCAAGGAATTGCAGGGAAGTATGATTTATTATTGGTTATGGAAAAGTGTCATTTTGGGTGTTTGAAGTAGGGAACAGGGAAATAAATTGGCAAGAAAGTAAATTAATTATCATGAAAACCCTTGCAAGGTATAAGAACTGGAAATCCCATCCTAGTTATCTTTATCAATTGTGATGAGAATTGTTTATTGCTCCCACTTAGTTAACCCTTACTAAATAAAGGAAAGTCAAGTGGACTAATCAATGGGATTCCTCAAGTCCTAGTCAACTCCTAAGGAAAGACTAGCTTTAGAGGGATCCAAATCAATCAGCAAATTCCAATTTTCAATCAACAAGGAGTTTGATAACTCAAGTGTCACCAATTACTCAACCAAAGAAAAAAGGGAAGAAATCTAAATTAAATTAAAAGCATCAATAATATAAATAGAAGAAACCATCATAAATCTGAAATATCTCAAATTGCATTAAATAGATATTCAAATCTAACATGAAGTTCATAAATCAAATTGGAAAAATAAACAAACTAAAGTCATAGAATAAATAGAAGTAGAAGAGAAACTGAAATTAAAGGAACATTGAACCTGGAATAAAGAAGAAGTAAATCTAACCTAAGAGAAATTCTAATCCTAAAACCTAAGAGAGAGGCTCTAGAAACTACATCTAAAACCTAAAAATTGTGAATGAATGTCGATCCTCCCCTTGATTCCTCCATTCTCCAGCCTCTATTCTATGTTCTCGGGCTTGGATTTGGGCCGAAAAGGAGCCCAGAAATCGCTGAGGGCGAATTCTGCAACTTTCTGTACGTGGCATCTATCACGCGTGCGCGTGGGTCACGCGCGCCCGTCATTTGGTGGTTTTCTTTTTCACGCGTACGCGTCGCTGCTCGTTTCTCAAATACTTCATTTTTCTCGTTCCTTCCACTTTTGCATGTTTCCTTTCCATTCTCTAAGCCATTCCTGCCCTATAAAGCCTAAAAATACTTAACACACAGATTACGACATCGAATGGTAATAAAGGATAATTAAAATTGAGAGTTTTAAGGCCTAGGAAACATGTTTTCACATATATCACAGAATTAGGAAGGATTTGTAAAACCACGCAATTTATAAGAATAAGCGGGCAAAAGATTGACAAAAACCACTCAAATGAGCACAGGATAAATCATAAAATAGTGGTTTATCAATGTCATCAAGTACCTCAGCTTCCAGTACCTCTTGAACAAGTGGTTCAATAACATCTATTTTCATACACCCTTCAGAATCATTAGGGTGCTTGAGAGCTTCAAAAACATTAAGGACCACCTGTTCTTCATTGACCCTCAGGGTTAATTCACTCTTTTGCACATCAATCAGAGCTCTACCTATAGCTAAAAAGGGTCTACCAAGTATAATAGAGGATTTTACCTCCTCTTCCATGTCTAATTTAACAAAGTCGACAGGGAAAATAAATTGTCCTACTTTAACAAGTAAATCCTCAACAACACCCACAGGTAATTTAATAGAATGATCAGCAAGTTGAAGAGAAATACGAGTGGGTTTTACCTCCTCAATTTGAAGCTTTTTCATCACTGAAAGTGGCATTAAATTGATGCTAGCTCCAAGATCACATAAAGCTCTTTGAATGGTGACATCTCCAATGGTGCAAGGAATGACAAAGCTCCCTGGGTCTGGTATCTTTTCAGGAAGGTTGTGTTGAATAATGGCACTACACTCCTTGGTTAACACCACTTAGAGGTGGCAGTAGAACCCGAACCTGCGGGTACCCGACCCGCCCCTACCTGGTCGGGGCGGGTTTAAACCCGACCCGAAGCGGGTCGGGTTCATATCGGGCGGGTAGTTGAACGGGGCAGGGCGGGGTCGGGTTTAGGATAAACCCGCCCCTACCCGCCCCGGAGTGCACATATATAAATACATAAATTTTGGGATTAGGGTTCAGCTTTCAGATCTCACCCACCGTCACTTACCTTTAGTTCCTAAATCCCAACCCTCAACTCACACCTCTTCAGACTTCATCTCTTCTCCAAGGACGCCGCCCTCTTCAGCTCTTCTCCAAGGCCGACCGCCTCTGCTCAGCTGCACCAGACCACCAATCAGTTGCCGTCAAAACTCGCCCATCGCTGCATCCGGTCGGCGTCGTTACAGCTACCGTCAGTCACCTTGCTGCTGTCCTTCATCAAGCTCACATTGGCATCACTCCCAATTTTCTCCTTAGCGTCACTGTCCTCACCATCACTATCCTCGCCGGCTTGCCTCTCCAGTCTGTGATCTCTGGTCTCTGCTTGCCTCTCCCTCATCGTCTTTCTGCTAACTGGTAAGCACTCCTATCCGACTCTCTTCTTCAGTTTTTTTTAAGTTAATTTTTATGATTTATTTTTTATATTAAAATAGTTAAAGTAGACTCATAATATTATTTATGATTATTGTTAATAGTTGATAATATGATTTTGTGGTGTTGATGGTTGATTTTGTGATGTTAATTGTTGATGCTTTGAATTTTGATTTTGTGTTGTTGATGTTTTAAATCTGTAAATCTGATTTTTAATTTTATGCTGTTGATGTTTTAAATCTATAAATCTGTAAATCTGATGTTTTAAATCTATAAAATTGTAAATCTGATTTTTTATTCATTTCGTCTGCAACAATTTTCTTTTTGGATGAAACATGCAGTTATGGATTATGCTACTTTTCAGTTATAAATGAATAAGACATAACATATGGTGCTAAACCTTTTTTTCATTTTCTTAAGAAATATTACTTGAAACTACACTCCTAAAAAAATCAAGTTTAGCATAACCATAGAAATTACCATCAGCATCTAATCGAGAAGGGTTGCCTTAGAACAAGTAGTAAATATACATCTAATCATGGAACTATTTTTTGATATAATTGAGAAATTTTTGCTGGGATAACACTTGATTGGTTGTGGTTAATAGGTAAAAGGTGGTGAGATTGGTTAATAGGACTCATTTTTTTATATATTTTTAGCTTGAGGAATTACTAAGATTGGTTTTTTTATTTATTATTTTACAAGGTTAGAATTAGAGTAAATATTTTTGCATAGTTATCTAGTAATTATTGGTTGACCATGGAAACTATACCTTTGCAAATTAAGTTTAATTCTGAAATTAGTGTTGGCTGCTTCTATTTTTGTTTATCTTTGCTTTGAAATTTTAATTTGGTGTTGCTTTCTTCTCAAAAGTATTGTTGTTACTTTCAAAAAAATTATTTCACCTTTTTCTCAAAGAAAGAAGCTTTGATGTGTGGCCAAAGTTGGTTGTGGGCAAACCTTAGGGAGTAAAAGTGATATATTACTTAATATTTATTTATGTTAATTTTTTACATAATACTAATTAATTTATTAATTTCTATCTCTTTTGATTTTTAGGTTTGAATCTTGACCTTCCAACCTTTAATGATGATGAAGATATGGAAAGTGATCAAGAATAATGATTGAAGACTCTTTTGATGCAATTTCTTTATTATGCTATTAAATTTGTAGTGATGAAACATTAATTTTTTTTAATTTCAAGTTATTTGACACTGTTGCTTCTGTTTGTATTTTAATTTAGTTATAAATTTTTAATTTTTATCTTAATTTATATATAAATATGTAAAAATTAAAATATTATTTAATTTTTATAGGGGCGGGGCGGGTACCGTGGGGGCGAGTTAGGGTAGGGTAGGCTACTACCCGCAGGTAGGGGTGGGGCGGGTAGTAGTGGAGTGCAAAGAGGGCGAGGCGGGGTCAGGTAGGGCAAAAACCCGCCCCTACCCGCCCCACTGCCACCCCTAACACCACTATCTCTTGTTCCTTCCAATTCCTCTTGTGGGTCAACAATTCTTTCATAAATTTAGCATAGAGAGGCATTTGCTCAAGAGCCTCTGCAAAAGGGATATTGATCTGTAGCTTCTTGAAGACATCTAAAAATTTTGAAAATTATTTTTCTTTGGAAGCCTTCTGAAGCCTCTGAGGATATGCCATTTTTGGCTTGTATTCAGGAGCCTTTGGCAAGGTGGGATAAGTGTCAAGAGAGTCAGGAAACGGGTTGTCTACACGTTTTGGAGGGGCGTGCTCCACTTCTCCCTTCTTTTCCTTTGGATCTTCCTTTTCAACTAACTCTTCATTGGCCTTGGTCTCAGAGCCAGCTACTTTACCACTTCTCAATTGGATAACCTTGTAATCTTCTCTTGGGTTCACCACTGTATCACCTGGAAATGTACTTGCAGACCTCTCAGGTATTTGCTTGCTTAGTTGGCCCATTTGCACTTCTAAGTTTCTAATGGAGGCTCTAGTTTCCTGCATACAACTCCTCATCATCTCCCAATTAGAATCTTCTTGGGACTTAGAGTTTGCCTGCTGAGGTGGTTGTTGCTGTTGAGACTGAAATTGGTGGTTATTGTAATTGTTCTGTTGGAAGCCGCCCTGAGAATTATTGTTGAAGTTCTAAGGTCTCTGAGGTTGGTCTCTCCATCCAAAATTTAGGTGATTCCTCCACCCCTGATTGTATGTCTTGGAATATGGATCATTTTTGGAATTCCTAGGACCACTCCCCATGTAATTGACCTGTTCAGAAGAGGGTTGAGCATAATCATAATTATCATTTTGCACAAAATTACCTGCCATGTCATAGGAGGCCTCTTGAGGTGGATTTTATGTGTTGATAGCTGAGACTTGCATGCCACCCATCTGTTGAGTAAGTAGATTTATTTGCTAATACATAAGCTTGTTTTGAGCAAGAAGAGCATTAACAGCTTCTACTTCCAACACGCCTCTCTTCTGAGAGGTCTCAGAGTTCACAGGGTTCCTGTTAGATGAGTATAGATATTGGTTGCTAGCCACCAATTCAATAAGCTCAATAGTTTCCTCTGGTGACTTCTTCTTGTGCATTGAACCGCCTGCAGAAGTATCTAAGCTCATCTTGGATATCTCACCCAAACCTTCATAAAAGATATCTAGTTGGGTCCATTTGGAGAACATGTCCGGAGGGCATTGCCTGGTCAGTAGCTTGTATCTCTCCCAAGCTTCATAAAGAGTTTCACCCTCCTTCTACCTGAAAGTATGAACCTCCAACCTAAGCTTAGTTAGCTTCTTTGGTGGGAAAAATTTAGTGAGAAACTCTGTAACAACCTTTTCCCAAGTATTCATACTCTCCTTTGGTTGGGAATCTAGCCATAGCTTTGCTTTATCCCTCAGAGAAAACGGAAAGAGCATGAGTCTGTACACCTAAGGGTTCACTCCATTGTCTTTACAGTATTAGAAATCTGCAGAAAATAAGATATAAATTGATTTGGATCCTCATGAGGAAGTCCATGATACTGGAAGTTTTGTTGCACCAGGGTGACCAATCGTGGCTTCAACTCAAAGTTGTTTGCAGCTATAGGGGACACCACAATGCTTTTTCCATAAAGATCCGCAATAGGGGCAGAATAAGAGCCAAGAACTCTCCTTTATTGTTCATCCCCATTCGGATTTGCCACATTGGCATTAACAGCATTATTATTATCCATAGTGGACTCTGCAGCCTTGTAAAGTCTTGCTTGTTGTAAACGTCGCCTACAAGTCCTTTCAGGTTCAGGATCAAAGTCTAACAGAGGTTCTTTGTCCCTGTTCCTAGTCATAAACAGACAGAAGACAAGAAAAGATGGGATTCTCTACGTCAGAATGCAGAGAACTCCCAGTGAGGTAACCTGTGTAAAATAATAAAATAAAAATACTAAATAAATAAAAATTCAAAAATAATAACTGAATTTAATTAAAAAAATTCAAAAATTAACAGGAAAAATAAAATTAACTAGGTGACACCAAACTTAATTTCAGAAATTAAAGAAAAATATTAGTGCTATATAACAAAAATTTTCGAAAATAATAAGGCAAAATTTAAATAAATTAAAACTAAAATGCCTAATTTAAGCAATCTAACAACTGATAGTTGTTAATCACAGTCAATCCCCGGCAATGACGCCAAAAACTTGGTTCGGAATTTCTAACTACAAACTAACCGGCAAGTGCACCGGGTCATACCAAGTAATACCTCAGGTGAGTGAGGGTCGATCCCACGAGGATTGATGGATCAAGCAACAATAATTGAGTGATAGGATTAGTTAGGTAAACAGAAAAGAGTGTTTGAATGTTTAAAGAGCGTTAAACAATAGTTTAGAAATTAAAATAGTAAAGTAAATGAGTTGGGAATAAAATATGGAGAAGGCAATTAAGGTTTCAGAGTTATCTATTTTTCCGGATTAACTTTTCTTACTAACTATTTTAATCATGCAGGATTCAATTTATGGCAACTATATGTGACTAGACCCTAATTCCTTAGACCTTTCTAGTCTCCCCTAAAATTCATCAACAGCCAATTCCTTGGTCAATTAATTCCAATTAGGGGGTGAAATTCAATTCTAGTTATATGCCACAAAAACTCTAATTACCCAAAAATAAAAGGATTATATGTCACGTATCCCGTTAAATCCAGATAATTAAAATTTAGGAGAATATGTTTTCAAGCTGTTGTTCAAGTAAAGGGCTTTTCCAAGTTATACAAGAACTCAAGTAGAAAGAGGGTCATACTTCCTTTCCACCCAAATTCATAAGATAAAGAGCGAAAATAATTCTTAAATTGTAAATCCATACATGAATTGAAATAGAAAAAGCAATAAAATCAATCCATACAAATAGACAAAGCTCTTAACCTTAACAATGGAGGTTTAGTTACTCATGGTTTAGAGAAGAAAATAAGGATTCTGATAAAATGTATTTTGGTAGTTTGGAATGGTATGGGGATGGGATCCCCAAAAGAGAAGTTTCTTTTCCCTTTTATATCAAATCCTAATTAATTTAAAATCTATTATCTAAAACTAGAATAATATATTTTCCTAAAAATAATATTTGAATTTAAATCAGAATAATCAGCAAGTCTTCAGTTGATGGGTGGGGACCACTTGTTTTGTCCATTCTGCAGCTTCTAATTTGTGTTTTCTGTGCTGGAAACTGGGTCAAAGCAGCCCAGAAATCGCCCCCAACGTTTTTCTGCGTTTTCTGCATGTGGCGCATGTCAAGCGTACGCGTCAGTCACGCGTACGCGTCGCTCCTCGCTACCATCTCCTTTGATTCTTGTGCTGCAGAAACTCCATCAAATCCAGCCGAATGCTACCTAAAATAAACAGAATTGCACAAAACTCAAAGTAGCATCCATAGTGGCTAAAAGATAATTAATTCTTTATTAAACTCAACAATTTAGATGCAAATTCACTAGGATAAGATAGGAAAGATGCTCATGCATCACATGCCTACCATGTCAGAAGCACGCCAACTTCCACATAGCTTCACCTGAGGAGCTCATCTGCGTTTCTTCACCCTGGCCATTCGCAAAGTGGGGGCTCGACCTCCTTGGACCCTTCCCACAAGGTCCAGACAAGTCAAGTTTCTCATTGTAGGCATAGACTACTTCACAAAGTGGATTAAAGTAGAGCCATTAGCTAATGCCACCGCCCAAAGAAGGCAAAAATTTCTATACAGAAACATTGTTACAAGGTTTGGGGTCCCATGCTCCATCACCACAGATAATGGTACTCAATTCACCGACACAGGCTTTAGAAATCTGGTAGCTGATTTAAAAATAAAGCACCAGTTCACCTCTGTAGAGCACCCACAAGCCAATGGACAGGCGGAAGCCACCAACAAAGTCATACTGGCCGGGCTAAAACGGAGATTACAGGATGCCAAGGGAGCTTGGACAGAAGAGCTCCCACAAGTCCTATGGGCATATCGGACAACACCACATTCAACCACTGGAGAATCACCATTCCGACTTGCTTACATAATGGAGGCAATGATTTCTGTGGAGATAGAAGAAGGATCTCCTAGAATGATCCTCTATAATGAAGATACCAACTCCCAAGCTCAAAGGGAAGAGCTCGACCTACTTCCAGAAGTCCGAGAAAGAGTTTGGATTAGAGAGGAAGCCCTAAAGCATCGAATGGCTCTGAGATATAATTGGAAGGTAGTCCAGCGAAGCTTCACCACTAATGATCTCATCTTAATCCGAAATGACATCGGAGCAGGATGGTCAGGAGAAGGGAAGCTAGCAGCTAACTGGAAAGGACCATACCGAGTAGCAAAAGTACTGGGGAAAGGTTACTACAAGTTGTCCGACCTCGAAGGGCGAGAACTACCAAGGTCATGGCATGCCTGTAACCTAAGAAGGTACTATAGCTAGATAAAAGTAAAGATCTTAGGTCAAGGCGCACTCTTTTTCCTGAAAAGGTTTCTTAATGAAGCGTCAGGCCGAGATCTAAGAAACTGCCCGACCTCTAAGGGTAAGCACTCACATGTACATACTTATATTTATGTTTTTATTTCATTATTATTCAAATAAAAGTCATCAATTCCCTAAAAAGTTTTCCACCAAGACGCATTAACCTAAGCTCATAAAACACAAAAATTCACCGCCTGGTTATAAAGAGGTCGGAAAGGTGCAAACCAAATTCATCATTCGATTACAAAGAGGTCGGCAAGGTGAAAGCGATAGAAGCAAGTTAATGTAAGAAGTTATAAAAAGTAGACCATAAAAAGCAGCCTGATGAGGTTTGACTAAAAATGGACTCTAAAAATAACTTAGCAAGGCCCGACAGAGAAGTCGAACCAATAAAAGGATCACTAGAAAGGGATGAAAACAACTCGCAAAGGCCAAAGAAAGGTCAAAAGTGCTTTGCTGAAAGGTACACATTTTGCGAAAAAGGCATTACTTCAAAAAGCGAAAGCACAAGTCAAAACGGCGCTAAAAAGTCTTCCAAACAAAACTATACAGAAAAGGTTCCTCCCTGGAACACTACCTAAAAAGTTGTTGGAATATGACTAAAAAGCCTGGGTAACAAAGTCGTACGGGTCGACGTCAGCTAAGAAGAGACGCAAGTACGATCCCAGAAAAGAACAAATCCAAAGGGTTGAGAAACAACTTAAGGCTCAAGAGTGCTTAGCTAAAAGGGTGCAAACTCCGCTCAAAGAAGTCACGATCTCAAAACAGGGCTATCAAAATCGTTCGAACAAACTAAAAAGGTTCTATAAGAACACTAAAAAGTTTTCAGACAAAGCCCAAATCCAAGCAGCAAAGATTGCCTGACTTGGTAAAGGAATGGCAAGTTCCAACTCAAGGCAAGCCTTGATACTAATCAAAGAAGGTTGGACTAGGGAAATACCTAGCCTCTACAAAACTCGCAAAAGGTCGCAAAAAGCAATCCTCCAAACATTCAGCAAAACGAATTCATCAAAGTGAAACATTAAAGACTCAAAGGCCACCTAAAAGGTAGCCCCAGAGTTTAAAGTATTTTTCAAAACAAGAGCTGCTGAGAAGCAACTAAATGCCACAGAAGTCAACCACAGACAGATTTACAAAAAACAAGTTCAAAAGTCCACAAATCGGACTATAATGCAAACACAGAAAATTATAAAGGATCCAAATTCTCCCCAGTTGTAGCATCCTTGGCTAGAGGAGAAGGAATGGTCACGATCGAGACAGTATCAATAGTTCCATCTGGTCGGTTTAGAATCTGCACATCGTGCTCGGGCTCTGGCTGGTCGACCTCTGAAAGGACGGAACAGGCTGAAGCTGTTGAGGCTTTCCTTGGAGGCACAAGAGGAGGACCCTCATCCTCGTCATCTGGTGAAGGCACGATCTTGCCGTCCTCTACCACATTATCCAGACTAAATAATGTCAGGTCAAGCTCAGGGGAAAAAACCCTGACCTGGGCCTTCAGGTTTTCATACGCATCAGTTACACTGTCCACCAGATGACCTTGGAGCTCAACATAGTTGGCATGGGCAGAATGAAGTCTCTCCCTAGCTTCCAGCAGCAGCAGCTCGCTATAGGTACGGGTGTAGCTCTCCTTGTACTTTTTTGCCGTCTCATCAGCCAGATTTGTAGCTGCCTCAGTAGTAGTAGCTCGGTACTTTTTTCTCTCCACATCCAACTCCAACTTAGCCACCCTAGCATCAAGCTCATCCTTCAAACCCTTAATTCTTTCAAATTCAGACTTGGCGTCCTCCATAAAGGCCTTAGTCGCGTGAACAGGAGAAATCCGAACCACACGAAATAAGGCCGCACTCATGTTGGCCATTCAAACACTATTCTAGTAATAAAATCAAGGTGATGAAGGATCGACACATCATCCAAAGGAGTCCTACCATATGGAGCAATCAGTTCGGTGGCAAAACCCACACCGTCAAAATCCTTGCTATTCAGATCATAAACACCAATAGTTTTTTGCCGCTTCAGAGGAGAACCAGCAGCAGTAGGAGAGGAGGCAGCGCCAGAGGTCAGTTGAGCAGGGTTAGAAGGAATCGTCCAAACTTGCGGTGTTGGAATGATCTTCCTCGGGCCCGAAGTGTCAGAAGTCAGCTTCTTTGGAGGGACCTGGGAAGACCCTTCTCCCGAGGTCTTCGCCGTCAAGTTTTGTGCAGCCGACGCCTTCTTAGCCCTACAGAAGGCCTTCATGGAGTCGCTAGACTTCACCATCTTTGAAAAAGACACGAGGGAAACAAGTTAAAAATAAAGAAAGGGATAAGTCGGCAAAAAAAAACAGAGGAAAGCTATCAGAAAAGAAGTCGGACGCTACCCAGTTCAGCACAGAGGAGGGAAGGATCTCCCAGAAACCTCTTAGTATCCAAATGAGGAGATTCCCCCCAGTGCTCCTCCAAAACACCCACAAAAGCTTGTTCTACCTTGCTTAAACTCTCCCATGGATACTTAACCACCACCATATCCTTTTGCCACCACAAAAAAAAGGTGGGCTCGTTATTCTCATCTAAAAAGAAGGGTCGAGCATCCCCAACAGCTCGGACCTTGAAGTAGTAGTTCTTGAAATCACGAAAAGACTCGTCAAACATCGAAAATACTTTTTTCCCCTGAGTAGCTCGGAAGGAAATCCAAGAGGCCTTCTTCTTGGATACCCCAGGCTTGGTCAAAACAAACAGATAAAGGAAGAGAGCTAGGGTAGGTTGAATACCCAGCTCTTGACACAACAGCTGAAAGATATTTATAAAACCCCAAGAGTTCAGATGAAGCTGAGAAGGGGCCACATTGCAGGTCCATAAGAGGTCGGTCTCGAAAGCAGTAAAAGGGATGGTGATTTTTAGCTGACTAAAGAAATAATCATAAGCATAGAAGAAGGGTCGTTCTCCCTGAGTCAAAGGAGGGAAACTAACCCTCTCTTCAGGATCAGGTGATAACAGCTCATAGTTCTTTTCATCATCCCTATTGCCACAGATCCTATGGAACCTCCTAAGCCTCTCACAGTACTCTGAACCGACCATGGTAACACACATCAGGATTATAGAGTCCAGCCAGTCGGCCATGCCAGCAGGGATCTTGGTGGACATCTCAACAATATTTTTTCAGAAAGACATACAGCAAACTACACCTACAGCAAAGGAAGATAGCAAAGGGGTCACTACCAAAACAACTCGGACAAAAACAAAAAGGGGCAAAACAACTGGTGTACGAAATCGTGATTCACACTTTTCACAACTCCGCACAACTAACCAGCAAGTGCACTGGGTCGTCCAAGTAATACCTTACGTGAGTAAGGGTCGATCCCACGGAGATTGTCGGCTTGAAGCAAGCTATGGTCATCCTGTAAATCTTAGTCAGGAAGATTGAAATGGTTATGAGATTTTGATAATTAAAAAATAAATAAAACATAAAATAAGATAGAGATACTTATGTAATTCATTGGTGGGAATTTCAGATAAGGGTTTGGAGATGCTTTGTTGCTTCTGAACCTCTGCTTTCCTATTGTCTTCTTCCAATCATGCGTGCTCCCTTCTATGGCAAGTTGTATGATCCTCTCAGATGAAAAATACCAGGTACGATCTCTCTACGGCTAATCAACTGTCAGATTTCTCGTTAATCATCTGTCGGTTCCCGCTAGCGTCGAAATAGGATCTCTCTATCCTTTTGCACACTGTCACTGCGCCCAACATTCGCAGGTTTGAAGCTCGCCACAGACATCCCTTCCTAGATCCTACTCGAAATACCACAGACAAGTTTTAGACTTTCTGGATCTCAGGAATGCTGCCAATGGTTCTAGCCTATACCACGAAGATACTAATCTCATGGACTCGGTCCGTGTATTAGATACCCAAGAGAATATACTCTAGCTGTGTCCAATGACTACGTTGAACATCATGTAGACCGCTTGTGGTTGTCAGGCACGCGGATCTTGGCTAAGCGAGTAACGAAGATAGTGGGTGATTGTCATGGGTCACTCCTTTATTCTGACTTAACTGAATTAAGTACGAGAGTATATCTTGGAGAAGAAGTAGGCGTGAATTGAAAGAAAAACAATAGTACTTTCATTAATTCATGAAGAACAGCAGAGCTCCACACCTTAATCTATGGGGTGTAGAAACTCCACCGTAGAAAATACATAAGTGAAAATAGGCTTTTGTAGCTCCAGAAAATAGGCTTGAGATCGTACCAATTAGGCTTTTGTAGCTCCAGAAAATTCACTTCGAGTTTAGGACGGTCAGAATCCAACAGTATCTGCAGTCCTTTCTCAGCCTCTGGATCAGATTTTTGCTCAGGTCCCTCAATTTCAGCCAGAAAATACCTGAAATCACAGAAAAACACACAAACTCCTAGTAAAATCTAGAATTGTGATTTTTAAATAAAACTAATAAAAATATAATAAAAAGTAACTAAAACATACTAAAAACTATGTAAAAACAATGCCAAAAAGGGTATAAATTATCCGCTCATCACAACACCAAACTTAAATTGTTGCTTGTCCCCAAGCAACTAAAAATAAAATAGGATAAAAAGAAGAGAATATACAATAAGTTTCAAAAATATCAATGAAGATTAGTTTCAATTAGATGAGCGGGGCTAGTAGCTTCTTGCTTCTGAACAGTTTTGGCATCTCACTTTATCCTTTGAAGTTCAGAATGATTGGCATCCATAGGAACTCAGAATTCATATAGTGTTATTGATTCTCCTAGTTCAGTATGTTGATTCTTGAATACAGCTACTTTATGAGTCTTGGCCGTGACCCTAAGCATTTTGTTTTCCAGTATTACCACTGGATACATAAATGTCACAGACACATAACTGGGTGAACCTTTTCAGATTGTAACTCAGCTTTGCTAGAGTCCCCACTTAGAGGTGTCTAGAGCTCTTAATAACACTCTTTTTGCTTTGAACCACGACTTTAACCGCTCAGTCTCAAGATTTTCACTTGACACCTTCACGCCACAAGCACATGATTAGGGACAGCTTGATTTAGCCGCTTAGGCTAAGATTTTATTCCTTTCGGCCCTCCTATCCATTAATGCTCAAAGCCTTGGATCCTTTTTACCCTTGCCTTTTAGTTTAAAGGGTTATTGGCTTTTTCTGCTTGCTTTTTCTTTTTCTTTCTTTTATTTTTTGCCACTTTTCTTTTTTTTTCTTTTTTTTCGCAAGCTTTTGCTTTTTCACTGCTTTTTCTTGCTTCAAGAATCAATTTTATGATTTTTTAAATTATCAATAACATTTCTCTTTTTTTCATTATTCTTTCAAGAGCCAACAATTTTAACATTCATAAACTTCACTATAAAAAATATGCACTGTTCAAGCATTCATTCAGAAAATAAAAAGTATTGCCACCACATCAAAATAATTAAGCTAACTTCAAGATAATTTTCGAAATTATGCACTTCTTGTTCTTTTGCAAATAAAAACATTTTTTATTTAAGAAAGGTGAGGGATTCATGGAATCATTCATAGCTTTAAGACATAGACACTAAACACTAATGATCATGTAATAAAGACACAAACATAGATAAAACATAAAGCATAAAAATCGAAAAACAGAAAAATAAGAACAAGGAAATTAAAGAACGGGTCCACCTTAGTGACGGCGGCTAGTTCTTCCTCTTGAAGATCCTATGGAGTGCTTGAGCTCCTCTATGTCTCTTCTTTGCCTTTGTGGCTCCTCTCTCATGGCCTTTTGGTCCTCTCTGATTTCATTGAGGATAATGGAGTGCTCTTGGTGCTCCATCCTTAGTTGCTCCATGTTAGAACTCAAATCTCCTAAAGAGGTGTTGAGTTGCTCCCAATAGTTGTGTGGAGGGAAATGCATCCCTTGAGGCATCTCAGGGATTTCTTGATGAGCAATTTTCTCATGCTCTTGTTGAGGTCCATGAGTGGCTCTCTTGTTTGATCCATCCTCTTCTTAGTGATGGGCTTGTCCCCTTCAATGAGGATGTCTTCCTCTATGACAACTCCAGCTGAATTGCATAGGTGACAGATGAGATGAGGGAAGGCTAACCTTACCAAAGTGGAGGGCTTGTCAGCCACTTTGTATAGTTCTAGAGATATGATCTCATGAACTTCTACTTCCTCTCCAATCATGATACTATGGATCATGATAGTCCGGTCTACAGTAACTTCAGACCAGTTGCTAGTGAGAATGATAGAGCGTTGGATGAACTCCAACCATCCCCTAGCCACGGGTTTGAGGTCAGGCCTTTTCAATTGAACCGGCTTGCCTCTTGAGTCTCTCTTCCATTGAGCTCCTTCCACACAGATGTCCATGAGGACTTGGTCCAACCTTTGATCAAAGTTGACTCTTCTAGTAAAAGGATAAGAATCTCCTCTCATTATTGGCAAGTTGAATGCCAACCTTACAGTTTTCGAACTGAAATCCAAGTATTTCTCCCGAACCATTGTAAGCCAATTCTTTGGGTTTGTGTTCACACTTTGATCATGGTTCTTAGTGATCCATGCATTAGCATAGAACTCTTGAACCATTAAGATCCCGACTTGTTGGATGGGGTTAGTGAGAGTTTCCCAACCTCTTCTTCGAATCTCACGTCGGATCTCCAGATATTCACTCTTTTTGAGCATGAAGGGGACCTCGGGGATCACCTTTTTCTTGGCCACAACCTCATAGAAGTGGTCTTGATGGACCTTTGAGATGAATATCTCCATCTCCCATGACTCAGAAGTGGAAGCAATTGCCTTTCCTTTCCTCTTTCTAGAGGTTTCTCCGGCCTTAGGTGCCATTAGTGGTTATGGAAAAACAAAAAGCAGAGCTTTTTCCACACTAAACTTAAAATAATTGCTCGTCCTCGAGCAAAAGAAGAAAGAAATGAGGAGAAGAAGAAGCAATGGAGGAGATGGAGGGGTGTGTTGGGTTCGGCCAAAGGGGGATAAGTGTGTATGATGTCTGAAAATGAGGGTAGTAAAGAGGGATATTTATAGGGTAAGAGATCTCTAGAGAGAGGGAATTCGTGTATGAGGGGTTGGGTTTGGGAGGGAAATGGTTTGAATTTGAATGGTGAGGTAGGTGGGATTTTATGATGGATGGATGTGAGTGGTAAAGTGATTATGGGGAAGAGGGTAGGATTTGATAGGTGAATGGTGTTTGGGAAAGAGTGTTATGGAGAGGTGTGAAGAGGGGAGAAGGAGAGGTGTCAAGGAATTTGGGTCCCTGCACCATTCTAGCGTTTAACGCCAGCTCTGCTACCTTTTCTGGCGTTAAACGCCCATCAGACATCCTTTTCTGGCGTTAAACGCCAGTTTGTCTGCCAATTCTGGAATTTAATGCCCAGAATGCTGCCAGACTGGGCGTTAAACGCCCATTCTGCTATCCTTACTGGCGTTTAAACGTCAGTAAGCATGTCCTCCAGGGTGTGCTGTTTTTAATGCTATTTTTTATTTTTGCTTTAATTCTGCAGTTGTTTTTGTGACTCCACATGATCATCTACCTAAAGAAAACATAAAATAACAATGGAAAACAAATAAATATAATTAAATAAAATTGGGTTGCCTCCCAATAAGCGCTTCTTTAATGTCAATAGCTTAATAGTGAGCTCTTAGAGAGCTTCACAGAGACTCATAGCTTAATGTTGGCCTCCTAACACCAAACTAAGAAGTTGAGTGTGGGGCTCTGTTTGACTCTGTATTGAGGGAAGCTTTTCATGCTTCCTCTCCATAGTCATAGAAGAAGATCCTTGAGCCTTAAACACAAGGTAGTCCTCATTCAATTGAAGGACTAACTCTCCTCTGTCCACATCAATCACAGCTTTTGCTGTGGCTAGGAAGGGTCTTCCAAGGATAATAGATTCATCATCATCCTTCCCAGTGTCTAGGATTATGAAATCAGTAGTGATGTAAAAGCCTTCAACCTTCACTAAGACATCCTCTACAAGTCCATAAGCCTATTTCCTTGATTTGTCTGCCAATTCTAGTGAGAATCTTGCAGCTTATACCTCAAAGATCCCTAGTTTCTCCATTACAGAGAGTGGCATGAGGTTTATACCTGACCCCAGATAACACAAAGCCATCTCAAAGGTCATGGTGCCTATGGTACAAGGTATTAAGAACTTTTCGGGATCCGGTTTCTTCTGAGGTAATTTCAGTTGAGCCCAAGCATTCAGTTCATTGATGAGCAATGGAGGTTCATCCTCCCAAGTCTCATTACCAAATAGCTTGGCATTTAGCTTCATGATTACTCCTAGAACTGAGCAACTTGCTCTTCAACAACATCTTCATCCTCTTCAGAGGAAGAATACTCATCAGAGCTCATGAATGGCAACAGTAAGTTTAGTGGAATCTCTATGGTCTCTATATGAGCCTCAGATTCCTTTGGTTCCTCATTAGGAAACTCCTTAGTGGCCAGTGGACGTCCATTGAGGTCTTCCTCACTGGAAATCACTGCCTTTCCCTCCTCTATAGGTTTGGCCATTTTAGACATATTGATGGCCTTGCACTCTCTCTTTGGCTTCTCTTCTGTATTGCTTGGGAGAGTACTTGGAGGGATTTCAATAACTCTTTTACTCAACTGACCCACTTGTGCCTCCAGATTTCTGATGGAGGACCTTGTTTCAGTTATGAAACTGTGAGTGGTCTTAGATAGATCAGAGACTATGGTTGCGAAGTCAGAGAGGCTCTGCTTAGAATTCTCTGCATGTTACTGAGTAGATGATGGAAAAGGTTTGCTATTGCCAAACCTATTTCTCCCACCATTATTATTATTGAAGCCTTGTTGAGGCTTCTGTTGATTCTTCCATGAAAGATTAGGATGATTCCTCCATGAAGGATTGTAAGTGTTTCCATAGGATTCTCCCATGTAATTCACTTCTTCCATTCCAGGATTCTCAGGGTCATAAGCTTCTTCTTCAGAGGAGGCTTCTTTAGTACTGCCGAATGCAACTTGCATTCCAGTCAGACTCTGAGAAATCATATTGACTTGCTGAGTCAATATTTTATTCTGAGCCAATATGGCATTCAAAGTATCAATCTCAAGAACTCCTTTCTTCTGAGTCATCCCATTATTCACAAGATTTCTTTCAGAAGTGTACATGAACTGGTTATTTGCAACCATTTTAATGAGTTCCTGGGCTTCTTCAGGCGTATTCTTCAGATGAAGAGATCTACCAGCAGAGTGATCCAATGATATCTTGGACAATTCAGACAGACCATTATAGAATATACATAAGATGCTCCATTCTGAAAGCATGTCAGAAGGACACCTTCTGATCAATTGCTTGCATCTTTTCCAAGCTTCATAGAGGGATTCACCTTCCTTCTGTCTGAAGGTTTGGACTTCCACTCTAAGCTTACTCAACTTTTGAGGTGGAAAGAATTTGGCCAAGAAAGCATTGACCAACTTTTCCCAAGAGTTCAAGCTTTCTTTAGGTTGTGAGTCCAATCATGTCCTAGCTCTGTCTCTTACAGCAAAGGGGAAAAGTATAAGTCTGTAGACCTCAGGATTAACCCCATTGGTCTTAACAGTGTCACAGATTTGCAAGAATTCAACTAAGAACTGATGAAGATCTTCTAATGGAAGTCCATGAAACTTGCAATCCTGCTGCATTGGAGAAACTAATTGAGGCTTAAGCTCAAAGTTGTTTACTCCAATTGCAGGAATTGAGATGCTTCTTCCATAGAAGTCAGAAGATGGTGCAGTAAAGTCACCAAGCATCTTCCTTGCATCTCCACCATTGTTATTGGGTTCGGCTGCCATGTCTTCTTCTTTTTCTAAAATTTCTGTAAGGTCTTCTCCAGAGAGTTGTGCTTTAACTTCTCTTAGCTTCCTCTTCAGAGTCCTTTCAGGTTCAGGATCAGCTTCAACAAGAATGTTCTTATCCTTGTTTCTGCTCATATGAAAAAGAAGAGAACAGAAAAGAAGAGAAATCCTCTATGTCACAGTATAGAGATTCTTTTATGTGAGTAGAAGAATAGAAAAATGAGGTAGAGAGAGAATAAGGAGAATTCAAACACAGAGAGAGGGAGAGGGTTTGAATTTATGAGTAGAAGAGAAGTGTTAGTAATTAAATAAAATAAATAGAAAGAGAAGAGAGGGAGAGAATTCGAATATTAGTTTAAAAGAAAATAAAAATATTTTTGTTTTTATTTTAATCATATGTTAGAATTCGAATTTATTAAATGAAATAAAATAAAATTAGAATTTAAAATAATTAGATAATTAAAAAGATTTTTGAAAAAGATGTTAATTATTTTCGAAAATTCGAGAGAGAAATAGTTAGGTAGTTTTGAAAAAGATAAGAAATAGTAAACTTTTTAGAATCAAACAAAAGGTCAAGTAGTTAATTGAAAAAGATTTGAAAATAAATTTTGAAAAGATATGAAGTTAGAAAAAGATTTTGAATTTAAAATTTTGAAAAAGATGTGATTTGAAATTTATTTTGAAAAAGATTGAAAAAGAAATTAAAAAGATTTGATTTTTTTTTAAATTAAAGTTAATGACTTGACTAACAAGAAACTAAAAGATATGATTCTAGAATTTAAAGATTGAACCTTTCTTAATAGGAAAGTAACAAACTTGAAATTTTTGAATCAAAACATTAATTGCTAGCAAAGATTTCGAATATGAAGTAAAAATAAGAAAAAGATTTTGAAAATCAATTTTAAAATTTTCGAAAATATTAAAGAAAAAAAATAAAAAAGATTTGATTTTTGAAAAAAATTTGAAAAGATAAAGTTTTTAAATTGAAATTTTGATTTGACTAATAAGAAACAACTAAATTTTAAAATTTTTGACCAAGTCAACTCAAAATTTTCGAAATTTATGAGAAGAATAAGGGAAAGATATTTTATATTTTTGAATTTTTAATGAAGAGAGAGAAAAACAACAAAATGACACATGACATAAAACTTATGAATCAAAACAGGAAAAATATGCAAGAACACTTTGAATGTCAAGATGAACACCAAGAACACTTTGAAGATCATGATGAACATCAAGAACATATTTTTAAAAATTTTTAGGAAAAGAAACACATGCAAGACACCAAACTTAAAAATTTTTTACTTTTAACACAATGAATTCGAAAATGCATATGAAAAATAAGAAAAGATACAAAACAAGAAAATCACAAGATTAAATAAAGAGAATCATCAAGAACAACTTGAAGATCAAGAAAGAACACAATGCATGTATTTTCGAAAATTAAAGAGAAATTAAAACATGCAATTGACACCAAACTTAAAATTTGACACAAGACTCAAACAAGAAACACAAGATTTTTTTTGGTTTTTATGATTTTATTAATTTTTTTTTTGTATTTTTGTATATTTTTCAAAAATTATTTTGGAAAAGGAAATAAAGAAATTCAAAATTTTTAATAAGAATTCCAGGATTCATGCCATGTTTGTCTAAAGCTCCAGTCCAAAAGAATTAGACATGGCCAATGGCCAGCCAAGCTTTAACATAGAATTATAAACGAGAATCCCAAAGCTGATGCAATGTTATTCTAAAGCTTCGGTCCAATAGAGTTAGACATGGCCAGATGGCCAGCCAAGCTTTAGCATAACAATTACATACAACAATCCAATGAACATGATAAGTTAAAGCTTCGGTCCAAAAGATTAGACATGGCTTAATAGCCAGCCAAGCTTTAACATACCATCATGAAGCTCGAAGATGGAATTCATTCTTAAAAATTTTGATGAATTTTTCAAAATTTAATTTTTTTTTTTGAAAATAAAAATAATAAAAACTTAAACATAAAATAAAATTACCCAATCTAAGCAACAAGATGAACCGTCAGTTGTTCAAACTCGAACAATCTCCGGCAATGGCACCAAAAACTTGGTGCACAAAATCGTGATTCACACTTTTCAAAACTCCGCACAACTAACCAGCAAGTGCACTGGGTCGTCCAAGTAATACCTTACGTGAGTAAGGGTCGATCCCACGGAGATTGTCGGCTTGAAGCAAGCTATGGTCATCCTGTAAATCTTAGTCAGGCGGATTCAAATGGTTATAAGGTTTTGATAATTAAAAGATAAATAAAACATAAAATAAGATAGAGATACTTATGTAATTCATTGGTGGAAATTTCAGATAAGCGTTTGGAGATGCTTTGTTGCTTCTGAACCTCTGCTTTCCTATTGTCTTCTTCCAGTCATGCGTGCTCCCTTCCATGGGAAGCTGTATGATCCTCTCGGATGAAAAATACCAGGTACGATCTCTATACAGCTAATCAACTGTCGGATTTCTCGTCTCAGATGAAAAATACCATGTACAGCTACCGCACGGCTAATCATCTGTCGGTTCCCGCTAGCATCGAAATAGGATCTCTCTATCCTTTTGCACATTGTCACTGCGCCCAACATTCGCAGGTTTGAAGCTCGTCACAGTCATCCCTTCCTAGATCCTACTCGAAATACCACAGACAAGTTTTAGACTTTCTGGATCTCAGGAATGCTGCCAATGGTTCTAGCCTATACCACGAAGATACTAATCTCATGGACTCGGTCCTTGTATTAGATACCCAAGAGAATATACTCTAGCTGTCGTCCAATGACTACGTTGAACATCATGTAGACCGCTTGTGGTTGTCAGGCACGCGGATCTTGGCTAAGCGAGTAACGAAAATAATGGGTGATTGTCACGGGTCACCCCTTCATTCTGACTTAACTGAATTAAGTACGAGAGTATATCTTGGAGAAGAAGTAGGCGTGAATTGAGAGAAAAACAATAGTACTTGCATTAATTCATGAAGAACAGCAAAGCTCCACACCTTAATCTATGGGGTGTAGAAACTCCACCGTAGAAAATACATAAGTGAAAATAGGTTTAGGCATGGCCGAATGGCCAGCCTCCCTAAGAGGTTCCAAGTATACAAATACAATAGTAAAAAATGCTATTTATACTAAACTAGTTACTAGGGATTACAGAAAATAAGTAACTAAGTGCAGATAGTGCAGAAATCCACTTTCGGGGCCCACTTAGTGTGTGCTTGGGCTGAGCATTGAAGCTTTAACATGCATAGGCCATTCTTGGAGTTAAACGCCAGCTTGGGTGCCAGTTTGGGCATTTTACGCCAGTTTTGGTGCCATTTCTGGCGTTTTACGCCAGAAATCTCTAGTGGGCGTTTAAACACCAGTTTGGGCCATCAAATCTCGGGAAAAGTATGAACTATTATATATTGCTGGAAAGCCCAAGATGTCTACCTTCCAACTCAATTGAGAGCACGCCAATTGGGCTTTTGTAGCTCCAAAAAATCTACTTCGAGTGCAGGAGGGTCAGAATCCAACAGCATCTGCAGTCCTTTCTCAGCCTCTGGATCAGATTTTTGCTCAGGTCCCTCAATTTTTGCCAGAAAATACCTAAAATCACAGAAAAACACACAAACTCCTAGTAAAGTCCATAATTGTGATTTTTAAACAAAAATTAATAAAAATATAATAAAAAGTAACTAAAACATACTAAAAACTATGTAAAAATAATGCCAAAAAGGGTATAAATTATTCACTCATCAACAACTAACACACAACACGTAGGTCAAACAAAGGGCTTCCCAGGACTTACCAATAGTAATGTCAAAATCCCAGGGGCACCCTTTGGAGGCAACAGAACGAGAGCACAGAAAGAGGAACAACGCAAAAAATCAAAACCCTAAAACTCTCAAAGTAAACTACTGGAGATAGCAGCGGAAACCTAAAGCGCGCACATTTTCCTAAAGGGAGCAACGGGATAAAAGAAAATCATAACCCCGATCGAGAACAAAGATGCAATCTTTTCAGAAAGGTCCAACCTTTTCAAAGCAAACACAATAAAGATCGAGACTTTATGCGTAAGGACAAGCATGCAACAGTAAAAACACACATAAAGAAGACTACTAAGGCATAAAAAGGAGGAAGAATACCAACCTACGAAGAGAAAGAAATGAATGACAAGAAGGCTCAAAAAGAAATGCAGGCAATCCACACTAACGAGCGCTTGTTGAAAGGAAAAGAAGAAATGGCAAAAGGGAATTAAATGAGCCTTTAAAGCCCTCGCACATTCCCAAGAGAGCGCAACGCGCGCTACAATTAAAGAAAGAAAGAAACGCTTT
Source organism: Arachis ipaensis (assembly GCF_059453495.1). NCBI lineage: Eukaryota > Viridiplantae > Streptophyta > Magnoliopsida > Fabales > Fabaceae > Arachis > Arachis ipaensis. The sequence continues at coordinate 34,587,392 of NC_142442.1, forward strand.
GCATACAAGCAGAAGCAATCCTAATAGGAGTTATAAAGGAGATCAACCAAAAGCAAGTGCTCGAGCACGACTTCCTCAAAGGGAACGAAGTCTAAAGACACGACCTCAAGGGAAAGATCAAACTCGAGCAGGGGCACTGTTTATACCATGAGTCGAGCTAGGCAAGCCGGGTTGGATGAAGACAAAAATGACTGACCTCTTACAAAGGTTGGTCAACACTAACCTCTTCCCAAAGAGCTCGGCCAAATTTCTATAAGGGCCCAAGTAGGCCCAAAGCAGAAGATCGCAGCCCACTTAAAGGCGGCTTGCCAAAGATAAGGGGACCCACCCACAAAAAGATATGATAAGATAACTAACTTATCTCAAAGGGAGGTCACTCCATACTACTATAAATACACTGGAGCACCCAGGTATAACTCATACTCTGATTCTACACAAAATACCTGCTCAAAGCCCATGCTAACTTAAGCATCGGAGTCTCTTGCAGGTACCACCCCCTCCAGTGATCAAGGATTAGCAACATCTCAAGGATCAGCAAGTCGGACGTAACAGCTCCGACCAAAACAGCAAGATCTCCTTCGAGATCGACCTTCAGTTTCAAGTAACCTTCGGAACAAGCAGCTCGGTCATAAAGCTTCTCCGGAGCCTCGAGTATTTTGATTTCATATTGAGGTAGGATTTTGATAATTTTATAATAATTAAATGTGAATTTGATAAGTGAATGTTGGTTTAATTGATTATTTTTTGAGTTTGATTAAGTTTATATTGAATTATTATTGATTATTGTTGTTTTCTTGAGAGTTATATATCTTGGAATTTTGTTTTTAAACGGAATTAAAGAATGGATTTTGAAATTGAATTGAGACTTTTGTTTTGATAAAAAGGATTTTAATGAAAGAAACAGATTCGGTTTGTTTTTAAAGAAAGAGATTTTGATAGTTGGAAAACACATGGGCAATGTGCAAGGGTTGTGACTTAGTCCCAATTGCTCCGGGTATGAGATGGGGAAGAAGAATTATGAAAAATGAGTTTAATTATGGAATTTTGAATGAATGTATGATTGAGATCATGGGCAGTAGCAAGGATTGTCGTTCGTCCCACTTGCTCCTGGTTAGTGATTGTGACACTTGGGTAATAGCAACAGTAGTGGATTATTCCGCTTATTACAGGTTGAGCTTTTAAACACCCGCCTGGGTAGTAGCCGCAGTAGTGGTTATTCCACCGGCTCTGGGTTAAGCAGGTAGTAGTAAGGGGGTTGTAGCTCAAACTCACTTGCTCTGCAATAGGTGTTTCAGTCCATGGTTAGCTACCAAGACATGTTGGGTTGGCTATATAACCGACAGATGATATCATCAGCCATAGGAAAGGCATGCATCATATGCATTATTTGTCTTGCTTGTTTATGCATACTTCTTTGTGATATGTGTTATCTATGATTGTGTGTGTGCGCTTCTTGACTTGTGATTTTCTCTGTATCTCTGGTCTGTTAAAGTTGTTTGTATTATAGGGTTTGCTGCCATTGACCACCTGTTGAGGATTGCAAGTATGCTGTTATTGAATTCCTGTGTAACAAATAATAAAATGAATATAACTATACACGCCGACCCTACTAAGAACTCCCTAGTTCTTACCCCCTATTTCCACCCCCTTTCAGCTACAAGTGTGAAGGTTTAGTGTGGAGCTAAAGGAGTATGGAAGATTACGTTTACAAGTTGAGTTGTTAGATTTTATTTTTCCCCTCATCATTTATTATCTTGCTTTTTGAGGGGTAAGATTTGTATTTGAGAATCTTTGAATAAGTCTATGTATTTAATGCTATGTGAATATATATATATATATATATATATATAGGACAAAACACGCATATAAACCAAGTTGAAATAGATTTTACACAATTCTACCAAAGAGTAAAATGTTACAAGGATCTACCAGGAGGAAGTTTGTATGTAGTTCGAATTAGCTCAAGTCGAATTAAACCAATCAATAGTAATTCGAAGCAAGTTAATTCGAATTACATGTGCACATAGTAATTCGAATTGGTACAATTCAAATTAGGCCTAGACCAAACCATCAACCAGCTTTGCCAAAAGCTCAAGTGTCCTGACCTCGGGAAACTGTCGACGACAATGGAACAGAACCTCCAAATCCTCATCACTCCCTATGACGAAAGAGTCGTACTTCATGTCATCTCGCAGCACTGAGATCAGAATGCGATAGAATAACTTCTCCACTCGTTTCACGCCTTGCAGCCCAAGTTTCTGTATTATCGAATTCAGGAAGTCATTGAAGCTCGTCGTGGGTCTCATAAAAATACTGAGGGGATCCTTATCAGTGAACTTCACACCAGAGCATGTTTTTTCTTAATGGACCCTCTGTAATGCACCAACACTAAAAACTTTCTTCGCTAGCCATTGTGTTCCACTCTAATGAGAGGAATTCATGTTCACACCATACTTATACACGTCTGGGGCTTTATAATTCGAAACAGCCAATTTCGAATTACATACATATAATTCGAATTAGTTAGATTCGAACTATATATGAATACCTCCCCTTATAATTCGAATCAGCTCGGTTCGAACTACGTAGAACATCGTGCATGCATAATTCGAGTTGATTAAATTCGAATTAAACTTCCATACTAATTCGAATTGATATAATTCAAATTACTACTAATTTAAAAGTTCAAAACTGATTGGTTCGAATTACATAGAAACATGCTTTTGGTCAATCCATGTTACGTTTTTGCATTTGGTCGAATCCTATAATTTATCCTCACATTTGGTTTAGTTGCGTGTTTTGCCCTATATATATTTGTAATTAAGAGTTTTAAAGTAAAAATCTTTCGTTTTCTTGATTAAAATTTCGTGTCGTATTCGCGAAGGCTCAATATTAAATAAAGATAGTATATAATAAAAGGGATTAGAGGTAAGTAGCACTCGGACTTTTAGTATGATCATAAGGTGCTAAAAGTTAGGGTGTTACATGAACGACCAAGGATTAGGGCAAGGAGTGAAAAGCATATAGTTTGGATCCTCAAAGCTCACTGAGCTATTTTGTTCTTCTCCTTCATAATTTTCATTTAGTAGTTTTTCTCAATTTATTTTATCTGAGTTTCAATAATAAAAGGCAAATTGGTAATATTTGTATGTAAAATCCATTGAGTGAAAAAAGGAAGAGAGCTAGACTTGGATAAAAAGCCATAGTTATCTTAGAAATTCTTTGTATGTATTTATGTTTTGTGTATCCTGAGTGGATTTCCTTACAAGTTGGGTTAGCACTTTGCTGTTGAAAGCTAGGGTGAGTCCTAGTCAAGTTTGGTTTGGGTTAGAAACTGGACTTGTCCTAGATAGAATTTGGTAGAATCCTAAGGAGAATTGGTGATTGTAATTTGAATTAAAAGATAGTAAAATTCTGTCACTATTGTGATGGAAACTGGATGTAAGCTACATTACACTGGGTAGCCAAACCAGGATACATCTGTGTGTCATTCTCTATTCTCTTCTCTATTTCTGGTTCTGCAGTATAGGAGACAAAAATAAAGTATCTCCTAATTTTTCTACTCTGCAACATTTTATTTTAACTCTTCTTGCAAGCAACTCTGTTTCGGCTCCGACCATGTCAGGAGACAAAACCAAGGTCTCTCCCGTATTCTACTCACAGTCTCTCAACAGAACCCAAGGTTACAAAAAAAAATTAAAGGGAGGCCAAGATTCAACCCCCATTCTCTTAGCCACTGATTATCATCAATTGGTATCAGAGCTTGGTCTCAAAGATATCAAGCTTTGCAGCTTTGAGGAAAGATCCTGATGGCGAACAACATTGGTTCCAACACAGTGGCTTACACACTGACAGAAAGACAATTCAACAACAGACCTCCATTTTTTAATGGAAAAAACTTCAACTATTGAAAAGAAAGAATGAAGATTTTTGTTCAATTGGTGGATTACATTCTATGGAAGATAATCATGAACGGTCCTCGATTTTCCACCAAAATTAGCACTGATGGTATTGTCACTCCCAAAACCGAAGCAGAATGAAATAAAGATGACAAGAAAAAAGGTGGAACTCAATGCCAAGGCAGTCAACATGCTTAACTATGCAATCAGTTTTGAAGAATACCAGAAGGTTTCAAGATACAAAAGAGCAAAGAAAATTTGGGATAAGCTCAAAGTCACATACACCACACAAGTAAAGAAAACTAGGATTGACAGGTTGAGCAAAGAGTATGAGATGTTCTCTATGAAGAAAGAGAATCACCTAATGACATGTTCGAGAGATTCTCTATCATCATTAATACCTTGGATGTTATGGCGATTACTCATTCCGAACAAGTGCTAATGAGGAAGGTCTTAAGAAGTTTGACAAAAGAATAGGAAACTAAGGCTACTGTTATCTCTGAAAGTAGTAACCTAAGTCAAATAACCTATAACGAGCTGAGAGGAAAGTTATTAGCATATGAAATCACTCACATAAAAAATGATATAAAAAAAGAGTGGCTCTTAAATCTTTCATTGAATCATTGGATGATGAATCCAGTGACTGTTTATCAGATGAAGAGTTTGTATTTTTTGCTAGAAAACTTAGAAAGATGATGAGACTCAAAGGAAGAAGCAGAAGAGGCAACTCAAAGGAACCAAAGAAGGACTCAAGCAAGGTCATCTGCCACAATTGCAAAGAAGCTGGACACTACAAATACGAATGTCTGAAGCTGAAGAAAGAAGATAAGTCTCGAAAGGACAAGAAGAAGGGACTTATGGCTTCTTAGAAAGATTTGGAAAATGACTCTAATGAGGATGATAAATCTGACCGCAACTCTCAAGCATACTTGATGGAAGACCATAGCCACTCTAATGACGTAATCTTTATTGAACCTTCTAATGAAGAACTTCATCTTATGATTTATGACCTCACTAAGAAAATAAAAAATTTTCTGAATCAATGCCATGAACTTGAATCTGAAAATGACATCCTAAAGGCTGAAAATGCTTTTATCAAAGATAAATTAAGAAAAGTCGAAACCACTGTTGATCTTATTGAAGAAAACAAGCGACTTAAATCTGAAATCAAAAGTTTTGATGAAAAGCATTCTATTGTTGCCTATTGGAATTACATTGAAGAAAATGAACGGTTGCATAATGAGGTTAAGAGTTTAAAATAAGACTTAGCTAAATTTGCTCAAAGTTATGAAAATTTGGACAAATTACTAGTTAGTCAAAGACCTCTTTTTGAAAATGATGGGTTAGAATTTTGTGAAAAATCAGAATCTATTTTCAAAAGTTCTCAATTTGAGAATGTGGCCTCAACCTCCAAAGATAAAAAAATTTCAAAACCCAAATCATCGTAAAAATTCAGCAAGCAACAAATTCTGTCATATATGTAATCGGGATTATCATTTTTCTATTCAATGTTTTGTTTTTGAAAGAAAAATTGGTGATAAAGTTTACAAAATAATTGGCAAATACAATGCACTTGGGCAACCAAGAAGGTTTAACATTAAAGGATCCAAAATGATTTAGATACCTAAGGTCACTTAAGAGTCTTGTGCAGTTTTGTCTAGCATCCAAGAAGAAGAATGACATGTGGTACTTGGATAGTGGGTGCTCTAGGCACATGATTGGAAGGTCCACATTCTTCATCAAGCTTGACAAATGCGATGGAGGCTTCTTGACTTTCAGTGACAATGGCAAAGGAAAAATTATGGCCGTAGGTAAGGTTGGTAAGAGTTTCTCAACTTTTTTTAATGATGTATTTTTAGTTGATTGATTGAAACACAACCTTCTAAGCATTAGCCAATTGTGTGATTTAGGTTATTTAGTTATTTTCAAGAAATTAGAATGCTTAGTTGTGTGCAAAAAAATGGTGAAATCTTGTTTGAAGCTAAAAGATGCAACAATGTGTATGGACTCACCTTAGAGGAACTAAAAGAATAAAATATAGCTTGTTTCACTTCCATGAAATCTGAAAAATGGTTATGGCATAAGAAATTGGGACATACAAGCATGTTTCAAATTTTTAAGCTTGTGAAAAAGGATTTGGTTAAAGGTCTTTCAAAAATAAAATTTGACAAAGACATCACTTGTGATGCTTGTCAATTGGGTAAACAAACTAAAAATTCTTTCAAACCCAAGGATGACATCTCAACCAAAAGACCATTGAAAATGCTATATATTGATCTTTTTGGTCCTACTAGGACTCAAAGTCTTGGTGATAAGCATTATGGCTTAGCAGTGGTTGATGATTATACTAGGTTTGGATGGGTTCTTTTCATAATTCAAGAAAATGATGCCTTTTTTGCTTTTTCAACTCTATGCAAAAAGATTCAAAATGAAAAGGATTTGAAAATAGTTTCCATTAGAAGTGAGCATGGAAAGGAATTTGAAAACTAAGATTTTGAAATATTTTGTGATAAATTTGGTATTTCACAAAATTTTTTATGTCTTAGAATACCTCAACAAAATGGGGTTGTTGAAAAGAGAAATAGAAGCCTTCAAAAAATGGCTAGGGTAATGCTTTGTGAAAATGAAATTCTAAAATTCCTTTGGACTGGAGCAGTAAACACTGCATGTTACCTTTTGAACCGAACCATCATTCGAAAAGTTTTAAAGAAAACACCATATGAGCTTTGGAAAGGTGTACCACCCAATTTTAAGTACTCTCATATTTTTAGATGCAAATATTTTGCGTTAAATACTAAAGTTAATCTTGAAAATTTTGATCCAAAATCTTATGAAGGTGTCTTTGTTGGTTATTCAACTACTAGTAAAGCTTACAGAGTTTACCTTAAGGAACATAGAATAATTGAGGAATCCAAAAGAATCACATATTTCTGTTGTGAAAAGGATCATTAGATACATAAATGGCACTGCTGATTTTGGTCTTTGGGATCCTAAAACTGATGAATTTTGTATAGTTAGGTATTGTGATGCAGATTTTGCCGGAGATCGTGTAGATAGAAGAAGCACTTCAAGGATTTGTTGCTTCCTTGGACAATCCTTAAATGTGTAGTCAAGCATGAAGCAAACTACTGTTGCTCTATCCACTGCTAAGGTAGAATATACAGCAGCTTCCTCTTGTTGTTCTTAATTAATTTGGCTTAAAACATAACTTATAGATTACAAATTATAATTCAAAAGTATCCCTTTGTTATGTGACAACTTGAGTGCAATTAATATTTTTAAAAACTCTATTTTACACTCAAAAACTAAGCACATTGAATTAAGATTTCATTTAATAAGAGAACATGTGCAAAAGAATACAATTGACATTCAACTTGTGAAATCTGAGGATCAATTGATTGATATTTTTACAAAATCTCTATGTGAAGATAGATTTTGTAAATTGATAACTACTCTAGGGTTTGTTGATGCTGAGTTTTTGAACTAAATGTGCTTAAAGAATTTTTTGGTTATTTTTTTTGTCTCTCAGATCACACGAAGACAAAACTGGGCAAATAATGACTCCCTCTAGATTTTTTGAAGATCTGAAAATGCTTTGATGATTTTAAGTAATCTAGAATTGAACCAAATCCATGGTGGTTTCTTGTGTTTCCTTAAAACCACCACTGGGCCCAAGAGAAATATACTTTGTTACATGAAGTGGGTTTCACTGGTTGTTTTGATCACAAACATCAAAAAGCGAGTATGAGCTTTTAGTTTATTAATTCTTCTAGTTCTTTTCTTCAAGTTAAGTCAGTTTTAACTTTTTAAAAAATCTCCATTTGACTTGTCATTTCAAAACTGTCAACTTTGATTTAAAATTTAAAATACCTTGAATCTCGGTCTATTAATTCAATTTGTGTTTTCAAAGGATTCTTGAAGCATTTAAGGCAGTTATTGATTGTTAACCTCCCACCTTCCATTACTACACTACCTTCACTTTCTCTTTCTTCTTCACATTCTTTATTTCATCATGAGAAAGAAGGTTGCCACTCGAAGAGGCACTACAAGAAATCAGCTCTATTGCCACGCTTTTAAAGCATGGTAAAAAGCTTAAAAAAGCGTGGCGATAGCTTTTCGACACTCTTTTTAATCTACCGCCACGCTTTTGAAAGGGTGGCGTCTGAAAGGGTGGCAGTTGCTCTATTGCCATACTTTTGGTGACCTATCGCTACGCTTTTTCTTTTGCCACGCTTTTTACAAATGGCCACCCGTTAAATCGTGACCGTATGTGGGAGATATGGCCACGCTTTAAAAGCATGGCCATATGGGAGATATAGCCACGCTTTTGAAGCGTGGCGATAAAGAGAGATATGGTCACGCTTTCAAAGCGTGGAGAAAGAGAGAGATATTGCCACGCTTTTAAAGCGTGGTAATAGAAGAAGTATAGCCACGCTTTAAAAGCGTGGCGAAAAGAGGAGGTATGCCACGCTTTAGAAGCGTGGCAAAAAGAGAGAAATATGGCCACGCTTTTAAAGCGTGGTGAAAATGATGGTCAATAACCTAATTCCTTTTTAATCTTCATAAATAAAACCTTACATAAATTCATAGATAATTTTATAATTTAGTCAATGACCAATAATCAAGTAATCTAACTTTCATAAAATTGTCACCAAAATAAGTGTGTGATCACATAACAACATGCTCTAATAAAGTCACCAAAATAAGTGTGTGATCACATAGCAACATGCACTAACAAAATACCAAAAACCAAAGTCATAACAACTACTCTTGAATTCCTAATACATGAATTAGAATTCCTAATCAAAGTCATAACATCTACTTCTTGTACTTCATGCCAAGATATAAAAACTTCATGTATCATTGCAAGCAAAATTGTTTTGACCTATGCCCTGCAAAATAAAAAACACAAATGAATACATAAATAAATCTTGTGCATTCAGCCTTCATTGGAATATTAATACATAAATAAATAAAAGCATTCTAACAATTAGATTTAATTTTGCTACATACCACTAATCTGCACAAGGATTCTCAAAATCTCCTTTAAATTTGATATCAAAGTTATTAATTTATTTTTTTTCCTTTTTTGCTTCTTGTGCATAATACTCTCTTGTCAGCATTTTACCAAAGAAGAAAAGCTCTTTCTTGTCACACTGATTTATCTATCTACCAAGCTAGCTACTTTGCTTGCTTTGCCCTCTGCCCTATCATCTATCCCCTTATTCCTTTTGCTTACGGGAAAGAAAGAAAGAAAGTGAAAGCATTAAAAGGCCATGCATTCATCCATCGCAACAACAACAACTAATACTACTACTTACATATCAATGGATCGACCCAGCTTCAAGTATAGGTTTTTGGAAAAGAGAAACTTGAATTCAAAGTCAAGCATCACTTTAATTTATTCTACTAGTTGTGGTAGTAAATCCAATTAAGTAAACATTTTGTGCTGGCCGATCCAAGACATTAATGCATTCACTTACACCTAGCTATATAGTTAACAAAATTAAATTGTATCAAAATCACATTAGAACCTTCCAAGTTCGAATTCAGCAACAACAAACAAAATTGAAGTACTTGGTTATATTCCAATATTTTTATTAATAAAAATATTATAATTTTAGCTAAGAATAGGACAGTGACCATTGTTTTTTTTTCTTTTTATTAGTATCTCTATGAAAATAAAATGGAAAAGATTACTTACATCATCTTTGTGTGGAATGTGAGTTGATTTGGAGGAGCGAGGAGTATTTCTTGCTCAGCTACTTCAGGTATCCAAAGGAGAATCTTGGGCAGCTTGCACTAAGGTTGCTACCTTTTCATCGCTCATTCCAGGGTTGAGTTGGTGCACCAATACCTTTAATAAACCACATACACCATCCATCTTCTTCTCTAATGATGAGACCTTAGCGTTATATTCAACTTTTATGTGGCGAATCTCCTCATCCTTTTTTTAAGAGAGTTTCTTGTAATCGAAGCCCCATAACAATGAACTCGACCTGGTTGGTCCTTTCCTAACACTCCTACAAATGCATCCTCTTCATTTTCTCTTTCTTCTAAGCGATTCTGAAGTTCAGTCTATCAAAAAGCAACAACCAATAAAATTCAAAGTTGCATTAACTCAATTTAGATAGAAATCACATCAGAATTCATATTGTACATATCCAAAATAAAAATACAAATAACTCACAATTGTGGCTTGTGTTTTATCATTAATTTCTTTTCCTTCTTTACTTATGCGAGTTGCTATGAAAACTTCAGCCCTTGATGGTTCTTCACTGTTCTCTTTAGAGTCGCGCAAGAGTACATAGAGAAAAGTTTACATGAATCATACTAACTAGACAACTACACCATAAATATATATAAAAGAGAAATCACAAAGAATAAGTTATATTACCAGCTTCTTATGCACTCTTCCAAAATTTGTGGATCCCATTTGGTGAGGACATGTTTGTTTTTGACCTATTTTCAGTATTCTTAGCAGAGATAGCCTAAATATAAATATGAAGAAGACAGATTATTATTCTTACAAGATATCAAGTCAAATTTTTTCAAAACACCTAAGTTTAGGAACATGAAGAATCAATGATAGTATGCTTGATGGTATGGGAAGAAATAAAAGGCAATATTACCTTGATGGCCGGAAGACTCCAATACCGAATTAGTTTGTGAAACTGAACCTCAGGAATCTTTAATGGTCGGTTGATAAACCCCAATTTTGTGGTTTATATTGTGTAGAATTTGGGGGTCTTGACAACATTTTCCATACTTATTCACAGAAATTGCATGGTTTTGTGTTCCCTTCCTAATTTTGCTTCATGATGGAAAACATACTTTTTTTGCCTTAAAAATACCATATTTTGATCTTCTTCTATTACCATTCGATGCCGTGATATGTTTGTTAAGTGATTTTAGAGTTTGTAGGACAAGAATGACCTAGAAGAGAGAAAGAAAGCATGCACAAATGGAAGGAACATGAAGAATTGGGCTTTGGAGAATCGGTTGCGTCGCGCACGCGTAGCCCAGGCGCACGCGTGGGTGCAAGGAGCTAGGCATGGCGCGCGAAAGTGATGCATCCGCGTGGATTGGCGAATTCCCCATTGACCCGTATGCATGCTTCACGCGTCGGGTGATTCGCGAAACTCAGGCGACGCGTACGCGTGACGAGCAGCACGTGACCTCATTAAAGAAATCATGGCTGGCGATTTCTGAGGCTCAGCAGGCCCAAATTCAAGCTGATTCTCCATGGAAATGAACCAGGAACTCTAGGGGGAAAGGGGGAGATCATTGATTACACACTTAGACATAATTTTGGCTAGTTTTTGGTTCTTGTTCTTTTAGAGAGAGAAACATTTATTCCTCTCTAGATCTAGTTTGATTTGATCTTCCCTTATTGAATTCTGAATTGGGTTTTGTTGATTTCTAGTTTTGATTACTTAATTTGAATTCTCTAGTATAATTTTGTTGAGATCTTGTGTTAGATTTATGTTTTTTTTGTTATTTCCCATTTTCTATTCATCTTATGAACTTCGTGGATCTTGAATTTCTAATGATACATTGATGTTCTCCATGATTAATGGTGTTGTTTGAGTGATTTTCCATTGATAATTGTTAGTAGGTACTTTCAATTTCCAATTTAATTGCAATTTGAATATCTCTTTTACTAATGCATGCCATGTGTTTGATGAAATATTTCCCTTGATTATAGAGTAGTTTTCTTTACTCTTGGTCTAGGCTAAGAGAATTGGGCAAACTTGAGTCATTGGATCTAATAGATTTGGTGATTTGAGAACCCTTAGTGGTCAATTGGATAACCATTGACACTAGCCTACTACTAAGTCAATTAGTAGCTAGGTTAGGACTTATAGATTGACGTTGATCAAGCCATTTGATATACTTCAAGTATAGAAGACCTCAGGAGTGCAATAAAAGTAAACATAATCAAGGGAAACATAATCTTCTTTTATTGCACTCATGAGAAGATCGCAGGAGGCCAACCTCTCTTAGGTGGTGGAGTTTTACTCCAACTATCACTCACCTTCTCTCACATCAGTTTTTGTGCACCGGAAGCAAGTCCCCCGTCTCAGAGGAAGCTATTCAAGGAGTACTTAAGACCGGACCATTGGCGAACGGGATACACGTTTATCAAGAGGTCTTGAAGCAGCGTTGTGAGTATGGTTTCGATTGGGCTGCCATCCTCCGGGTAATTGCCGAACCGGGAACGTTTTGGACCCAAGGGAGAATGAGACCCCCGGTCCAAGGGTATTGCCGCGCATTATCTCACTGTGGAGGCTCATGCATGGGCCCAAATTTTATCCCATTATATGCTTCCAAGCACCCACGGGTCATCTATCACCGCGAAGCTAGCCTTGTTAGTTTGGTGCATACTTACAGAGAAACCGGTCAATATCCCTCTTCTCATCCGACAAGCCATGGGGCGTATCCATGCTAAGGGAAACCTACCCTTCCCCACTTTGGTGACCGAGTTAGTTGCTGCTGCTGGTGTCCCTCGGGAGACTAAGGATCGAAAGGCACTAATTCTAGTGGATGGCGATGTCGTCCCAACCGGAAAATATCTCAAGCCCCCGGTGGACATTGGAAACCTTGACGTAGCTATTCCCGTGGGCATCCCCACCACTTCACCCGCACCACCTACATCATCCCACCAACGCCTTGAGGATCTCCATAAGAAGATGGACCGATATGAATGGCGAAACTAACGCCGGTTTGCTTATGTCAAGAAGCTTTTGAGTTTTATGACCCCACCTATGGAAGAACCGGAGATTTCCACTTCCACCTCGAACTTTAGTGAAGATAGCATAGATAGAAGAGATAATGAAAGCTCCAAGGCCGATCTCCCCTTGCACCTCACCAATAGCACAGAGGACCGTGCTAATTCTTAAGTATGGGGAGGTCGTTCGACCGGTCTCTGTAGGTAACACCCAAATAAACTTTGATTTTCTTTAGTTAATTAGAATAAATTACATGGTTAAGTTTTGCTTTTGAACACCTTTTTTATGATAGTTATTTCTTGTTAGGTCTTCTTGGTTTGGGTGATGACTTTTTTTTTTCCAAGAAACTGTGTTTTCAGGGCACCCTACCAATTTTGAAAATTTTTTTGCGATAAACTTGCTTGAAGAATGTATTTTGGAACATGGTTTTTGAGCCTTATGGTGTGGTTACATCTTATAACCACTTATTTCCATTCTTGTGTGCATCATTCTCCTTTTATGATTGTGATCTTTGATTTGTTTGATTCTTTATATCCATTATTCCATGTATACATGCATCTATATGATTGAGGCCATCATTTCATTTAGCTCACTTACCCAAATAACCTACCCTTTATCATTGTTAGCCAAATTTGAGCCTATTTAATCCCTTTTGTTCTTAATTTTAGCACATCACTACCCCTAAGTGAAAAACAATAAATGTCCCTTAATTTGGATCTTTGATTAGCTTAGACTAGTGAGAGTGTGTATCATTTGGGTATGGGAAACCTAGGACATTGGTTGAGGTAAAAGTGTATTTTGGAGTTTTGTTGAAAATCATGGGATTGGGTACATGCTTATGCATTAAATATGTAAAACCATATGCATTGATACTTTTGTATATACTTGATTGCAAAAAAAAAAATATAATATATATATATATATATATCAAAAGAAAAAAAATATATAGAAAAAGAAAGAAAAAAGAAAAGCAATAAAAAGCGAACAAAATGCCCCAAAGTGAAGTTCAATAAAAAAAATCAATGCATATGTGTGGTGATCAAAAAGGGAGTGCATGAGTATGTGAAAAAGTGAGAATCATGGGTAGCTAGGTATTGTATTAGAATTATATAGGTTGTTATATGTGTTTGGTGAGATCTTAGGTTAATCAAAAATTCAAATTTCAAGCTCACTTGACCATATACATCCCTACCTTTACCCTAGCCCCATTACAACCTATGAATAAGTCCTCATGATACTTGTATGCTGCATTGAGTAATTGTTGATTGTTAGATGAAAGACAAATCTTGGAAAGCATGATTAGGGGAGGATTGAGTGACGAACCCTATACACTTGAGCGAATAGAGCGGATACACTTCCGGTGAGGGTTCGATGCTCAACTCCTTGTTCCCGGCTTTCACAAGCGTTCGTCTCGCAAGTTGTATGCACTTCATTTTAATGTTTGAATTGGTACGATTCATGGACTACATGTCACCTTAGCCCTATATGCTCATATGTGTTCTTGGAGGATAGATTTACCCTTGACCAAGTAGATAGATACATTTACATTAGTTGCATGCATTTATTTAGGTAATTTGCACTTCATGAACCCTTTTCTCCCATGTTTTTGGTCTTTTTATTTCTAGCATAAGGACATGCTTGGTTTAAGTGTGGGGAGGTTTGATAAACCCCAATTTTGTGATTTATATTGTGTAGAATTTGGGGGGTTTTGACAATATTTTCCACACTTATTCATAGAAATTGCATGGTTTTGTGTTCCCTTCCTAATTTTGCTTCATGATGGAAAATATGCTTCTTTTATCTTAAAAATGCCATATTTTGATCATCTTCTATTACTATTTGATGCTGTGATATGTTTGTTGAGTGATTTTAGAGTTTGTAGGGCAAGAATAACTTAAAAGAGAGAAAGAAAGCATGCACAAGTGGATGGAACATGAAGAATTGGGCTTTAGAGAATCAGCTGCGATGCGCACGCGTGGGTGCAAGGAGCTAGGCATGGCATGTGAGAGTGACGCATCCACATGGATTGGCGAATTCCCCATCGACGCATACGCGTGACGAGCAGCACGTGACCTCATTAAAGAAATCGTGGCTAGCAATTTCTGAGGCTCAGCAGGCTCAAATTCAAGCTGATTCTGCATGGAAAAGACCCAGGAAGTCTAGGGGAAAAGGGGGAGATCATTCATTACACACTTAGACATAATTTTGGCTAGTTTTTTGTTCTTGTTCTTCTAGAGAGAGAAACCCTTATTCCTCTCTAGATCTAGTTTGATTTGATCTTCTCTTGTTGAATTCTGAATTGGGTTTTGTTGATTTCTAGTTTTGATTACTTAATTTGAATTCTCTAGTATAATTTTGTTGAGATCTTGTGTTAGATTTATATTTTTTTTGTTATTTCCCATTTTCTATTCATCTTATGAACTTTGTGGATCTTCAATTTCTAATGATACATTGATGTTCTCCATGATTAATGGTGTTGTTTGAGTGATTTTCCATTGATAATTGTTAGTGGGTACTTTCAATTTCCAATTTAATTGCAATTTGAATGTCTTTTACTAATGCATGCCATGTGTTTGATGAAATGTTTCCCTTGCTTACGGAGTAGTTTTCTTTACTCTTGGTCTAGGCTAAGGGAATTGGGCAAACTTGAGTCATTGGGTCTAATGGATTTGGTGATTTGTGAACCCTTAGTGGTCAATTGGATAACCATTGACACTAGCCTACTACTAAGTCAATTAGTAGCTAGGTTAGGACTTATATAGATTGACTTTGATCAAGCCATTTGATATACTTCAAGTATAGAAGTAAACTTGATGAGCTTGGTTCCTCACAATTGTCAAGATATGGTTATTAGACAAGGATGGTGACCCCAATTCCTATGCCTAGGCAAGAGTTCCTTTTATTATTCATATTTAAACCCCAAAAATTTCAATTGCATTAACTCTAGTTATAGTTATTTGCTTAGTTTTAGAGTAAAATTATATTGGATGTTCTCTTGTTAGTTTGAAATTGCTCATACCTTGCTTTAGTTACTTGATTTAGTTTCTTGCACTTTAAGATTTCTTGATCATGACTCCTAACCCCGAAATTTTGACCAATGTTGATGCACATGTTTGCCCATTCCTTGTGACGCGACCTGAGGTTTGAATACTTCGGTTTACTTTTATTGGGGTTGAACTTTATGACAACCAATTTTTTAATTTGAGTATTGTTAGTTGGTTGGAATCTATACTATCAACGAGAATTATTTTGTGTGAAATTTCTAACCATACGACAATATTTCTACTATCATCGGTTCTTTATCATTTCTTTCTTAGACAAAAAAGTGAAGGGAAAACCCTTTTTATCTAAAGCTTTTTTTTCTATATAAAAGAATTATACAACAAAACTTACTTAAGTTGGTTAAGTAATTAATTTATTGTCTATTTAAGTAAGTGTTAAAAATTTGAGTTCCTTCTTATATATATAATAATCTATTAGCTAACAACAAATTAAAATTTGTGACGAACTAGTTCTTACCCTTATAAATTGAAAGATGCTATGAAAAATAAAAAAAACTGTATATAACAGTTTTTTGAAAAAAAATAGGATAACATTATAAATATAAATATAAATAAATGATATAAAGGGAAAAGGAAGAAGAATAGTGGAATGTAGATGTATGTGGTCCAATTTATATGGTGTGAAAATGAAAAAAAAAAGAAAAAGAAAAAAAGAAAAAAGAATAATGGAAGTTTTATGTTCAGTGTGGATGAAGCTACTACTATGGTCCAAGCTCCACACCTTTTAATTTCGTCACACTCTGAACCTTATAAAACTTTCATTATCAATTTTACCATTAAATATAAACCACACTGATCCCAATTTTTCAAAAGAGTGTGGAAACTAATAGTAAACTAGTGTGGAAACAACTTCTAATTAACTAAGATTTGTAAGTTGCATTCTAGAAACAAAATGATTGTCCATTCTACTAAGATTTATATATCTCTGTGCCATAATAAAAAGTCTACGCTTTAGAAAACCATTATGAATGAAGGACTTTGTTTAATGATTGAATCCTTGTATCTAATTAGATAAGAGATTAGATAGATAGCATTTGGGTGATTGAATCCTTGTATCACAGAAAAAGCAAGGTATATTTATATATATAAACCATATAACTACTCTTCATTAATGATAAGCCAAATAAATGAATGATACACATCAGTCAAGGTTTCAATTCATTCATCATCATCTCATGATGCTCCATTTTGGTAGAGGGGAAGCACGTATATAATAATTATTGTAAATGAAGTTATCCCTCTAATAAACTATGCTTGGTTAAAAACAAAATAGAAATCTTAAAAATATAGAAACTGCAGTACACTTTGAAACTAACCAATAAACTACAGAATCAGTGACTAATGGCAGAGAAGACTGAGTAGGGAATAGCAGGGACGAAGGCACCAGCAGGGACGAAGGAGCAAAGCCGAAATAGCAGAATCTCTTCAAACTTGTTCTTCTTCTCTCTCAATAGCTTCAATGTTGTTAGTGGTTGTTATTGCAAAACACATAGCATAATAACATTACTTTGTTAATTAGTTTCTAGTATAATTTTCTATTTTCAATCAAATAATACATAAAAAAATTCATGTAAATGACAAGCAAAAATAAACACAGGAATCAGATACAGTGAAATAATTGAAATTACCAATTCTGAATAATATAGTCACTTATCATAAAACCTAGCTATAACAAAGGAAAAAAAATCACTACCAAAATCAATTTGCAGGTGAACCTTGATAATAAAATTTAAATGAGAGCAAGCAAAAGAGAGTTTATGGTCAAACCGAAACTCAATCAAAGATTATTCAATGCTTAAAAATAACATATAAGATAAAACAAGCAAAGAGATTAAAGAATTGACCAAGACTTGTAAGAAGACTCTTGCGGAAATTTCCAAAACCCTTTAGCAAATAAGATTCTTTTTGACACAGAAATCTGTTAAATAGAATCTTGTTGCACCAAACAAAACAATATCATTTAATAAAACAAGGTTAGGAAAAATCCAGTAGCATTTCAGGAGTAAATTGGCTATTTCCCAAACTCAATCAATCAAATCAAATTTCATATGAATGCTTTAACAATTAAATTCATCAACATCACATATGCATGCATAGAAAGTGAGCAGAAGAGGAAATGCAAATTGAGAAATCAGCAGCAGCCAATGATTAAGGATGTAATGAGCATGAATGCATAATAAGCACAAAGAATCGCAACGAGGAAACGAGTTGCTAACACATGGCACGAAGCTGCAACACTTATTAAACAGCAGCAGTAAATAGCATATTTCCCAGGTTGAAGCAAGCAGCAAACAGAATTCATATGACTTAACCAGTTCCACAAACTGAAATCATTGTAGTTCATATAATATGGACCAAGCAGCAAGCAGAGCAGCACTCAGCAACAACAAACCAAGAAAAATTAATGAAGCAGTGACACTTTCATAGCATCTATTTTGGACAATGAAGAAAAATACAATAAACAGCAATCATAAGTCCAGAATTCAACACCAAAACAGCACAATAAACAAGTTCATCCAGCGCAACATTCAGAGGAAAGACAAATCCATTCCGAACAGCAGCAGTAAACAAAACAAAACCTACATCCACTAACCAGTCCAGATTCTCTAACCACCTAATTCAACTAAACTAAATTAGTTGAACTAAACAAGCTAAACAGAATGAGCTAAACCAGATTAATCAAACAGAAATAAAATCAAATGAGATGAAAGGGGAACCTGGGAAGCAGGGAATTGGAACAATAGAAGGGAAGGGAAAGATTGATGATGATGAGTGAATGGCCGGAGCAACACGGTGGCGGCCTAGTGGTGGCGTTGGAGTATCGGCAGTGGCAGAGGGTGGGTGCACAGTAAAACAGGGTCTTGTCCTGTTTTTGGTTTCTCAGACAGCAAGAGGGAGATGGAATAAGAAGGTTGCGGTGACGCTAGCGATGGTGGAACGCTGGGCCACCGCGGTGAGGAAGAGCTAGTGGCTCTGGGCTCGCAAGGAAAGAGCTAGTCCAAATTGTGCACAACGCTAAAAAACCCCCTAAAATTTGCAAATGTACGAACCAATTTCGTATCGGATAAGCAATGCCGGTACGAATTGAAACATGAAAGAAAGAGGAGAAGAACCTGAAACAATGCAATGAAAGCAACGATTCCTTCAACAAGCGCAAGACCGACATTGACACCGAGCAAGAGACGACGAAAACAGTTGCTGCCTCCGAGCTTCGACATCTTCCCACATTCTCCCTTGTCGTATTCACTTTTGGAAGGAATCGGTATAAACAGAAAATGAGGATGGGGAGGTGGCACTGACGCTGACGGTAAGGATGCTGGTAACGGCGACGAGGAGACGAGGCGGAGAGGGAGCGGAGGCTAACGGCGCAGTGAGGGTGGTGCTGGTGACGGCGAGGATGTGGCCAGGGTGAAAGGGGATGTGAGCTCGATCGATTAGATTAGGGTAGCCAGGGTGAAAGGGTTGGGAACCGGGTTGGGGGCCGGGTCATTAGGGTTTTTCTTTTTTAAACCTTTTGGCCACGCTTTTAAAGCATGCCAAAAGAGTACCAGGAGATGGCCACGTTTTGTAAGCGTGGCCGTAATGAAACCCTATCGCCACACTTTTAAAACGTCCCTGTTTCTCTCTCTGGCCACGCTTTTGAAGCGTGGTAGAAAAAAAAACGTGGCCATTTCTCTAATCAATTGTCACCCTTACAAAAGCGTAGCCGTTGACCCTTTTCGCCACGCTTTTGAAGCGTGGCAAAAAAAAGTGGCCAAATCTCTAATCTATCGCCACCCTCAAAAAAGCATGGCCATTGACCACTTTTGTCCACGCATTTAAAGCGTGGCAAGAAAAAAGCGTGGCCATAGGCCTTTTTTTGTAGTGAGGAACTGGAACCATCAGACCTCCATGGATTCCACCCTCCAGACCACAAGCCCATACACACATTCACATCCATTCACACTCCTCCTTCTCTCACTCCTCTCAACCTTCCGAGTCAATGGCAAGAACCAAAACCACAAATCCAAGGCCTTATTCGGCTCCTCAAGAGGCTGGCTCCTCCAAGGTTAAAGTGGCGAAGGGAAAATGACCTATGATAGATGAGGAACCTCCATCTTCTCCTCCTCTTTGATTAATGTCTCATCCTCAAGGACACTCTGCCCCCTCTTCTCGTCCATCTAAAGGTAACAAAAAAAATTTTCTTCACTCCGTCAAAGAACCTATTTACCCATATCCTGTTGCTTTCAAATCTTTTTTTTTTTTGGTAAAAGACCTCACTCTCATTTTTATCCTCAATGATTTATTTATTGCATGAACTTCGAATTTCACAGAGACATTGTCTCAAAAAGACCCCTGTGTTCCTCTTATGTTGCTGATTGAAAATCTTTGGCTGAAAAGGGGATTGACTTTGTTGAAAATTGTTTAGCATTAGATTGGGAAAGGCTGTTTAAAATCCAAAAATCTGTTTATCCTGACTTGTTCCGAGAATTTTATGCAAACATGCATTATAGTGAGGGTTGTGTTCACTCTTATGTTAAAGGCTATCATATATTTTCAAACCATAAAAATATTAGTGAATTTCTTGTTTACATTAATGTAGGAGTGAATGCCTACATCCCTGGTAAATGGGACACTCATCTTGGAGTTTCTCACCAAGATGTTTTGGCCAACATTTGTGAAAATGTTTTTCTCATGGATGGTGTCACTCCCACTCATAGAGCCCTAGGTCCTTTCCGTGCACAATTTCATCGTATCATCATACACATTTTGCTGTCCCAAAGTGGTCCTTACCAAAGGGTCACCCTTTATGATTCCCTGATCATATATGCTATACTCAACAATATAGAGGTTTTTTTTTTTTGCTTACTTAATGATGCGCCATATGTTTGACTGCATTAAAAGTGAAGAGAATGTTTCTCTTCCATATGGAATATTTTTTTTAACTTGCATCTTTGAATACTTTGGTATTGATCTGAGCAATGAGACCATGGAAGAAAAATGTTCATATCTCAAGGGTGGTAGTGCAGTAAAATAGACAAAGAGAAAATCCATAAAGGTCGACAAGGAACCGGTTCTTGAGGAAGATGAGGAAGAAAATCTTCCTCCTCCATCCACTGCCAATACATCCTCATCCCATAAGTACCTTGTGAATGGCATTGTTAATGACGTTTTACAAGAATTTGTCAACCTCACAAAATAGATGATTAACTCTAGCAAACAACTTAGACAATTGGCTCTTTAAAATAAGAATTTTTTTTCAAAAATCTCAAAGATGTGTTGAAGTGTTGCTTAAATATATAGACTCCTTGGATGATGACCAAGAAATGATCGATTAAGATGAGAATCTGGCTGGAACCGAGGAAGAGAGATCTGATTCCTAGCCTATATTTCATGATGCTGCTACTAAAGTTTAGTGCTTGGTTTTTATAAATTCTGATTTCTGAAATTATCATGTTAAAACACTACTTTATTGATTTCTAGCTCTCTGGATACTGTTTTGAATTTTTTTTTTTTTTTGGGATGACTGTAATAGACTTAGATATTTAACTCTGTTATTATCAGGTTTGCTTGGTTTTGCCCTTCTGGTATGCATAATGGTCTGACTTTCTATAGGTTTCCCTCCTTAATGACAAAAGGGAGAGAAAGATAAAATGAATTGAAAACTGAAAAGTGCTATGTTTTTGAACTTGTGAAAATTTAGGATGCAGATGTTTGAAGTTTGGTCTCTATTTTGATCTATGATAATGATGTTTGAAACTGCTGTCTATAATATAGTTGTGATAGACTTTGAATGACTGGCTTTAATCACTGTTTTGGTCTTGTTCTGAATTGATATCTAATTTCTTGATTCAAGGTTGGGTATCGAAAGCCTAAGATAAAACTATTTGAAAATTATTGGATGTTTGGCAATTTTCTGTGAAAAGCTTGTTGGTATCAAGTTATGAAAAGCAAATATTCAGGAGGATCTTCATGACAAAGGAAACATCAAAGGAAAGTTTCTAAAAACTCCTTTCATTTTATTGTAATTCATTTAATAATATTTGTCATCAATAGGGAGATTGTTAAGTTTAGAGAACTAAACTATGATTAAGATGATGACTAAATATTATTTGATTAATATTAAATTATTTGTGTAATGTATTTTGTTTAGTGAGCAAAATTTGAATTAATCACATTGGTCCAAGAAGCATGAAAATGAGTCCAAACTAAGTCAGGCCTACATACATACACAATATAACCCAAGAAGATATTTACTATACTCACTATACCACTCATCAGAAATAAAAGCAAATGTCAAGCCCAATAAAGAAAGAAAATAAATTGGCCCATAATCAAACCTAAACCCATATGGTGGTCCATAACCAAAACTCACTCTCCTGAACTTGAATTTTATTTCATTTGAATTTATTTCATTCGAACACTCCACACCACCGAAATCAAAACACTCTCTTCTCTCTCTTCTCTCTCTTTCACATTACATCACTCTAAATAAAAAGAAAGAATGGAAAAGTTCTGAAGTTAGAGCAAAGAGAAAATCAAAAAGCTAGTTTCTATTTTCAAGTAAAAAAGAGAAAGTAAAGGGGCTATAGCAAAAAAGGAAGATCTAATCGGAAAAGAAAATCACAAAAGAGGTGATTTTTCCATTTTTGCTTCATCAAAGAACGATAAAGAAATCAACTCTGAACAAGCACCAAATTGAAAAATGAAAAAAAGTAAAGTCAATGGTGCTCAACTGCTTATCAACGATAAAAAATCATACTTAGGGCCAAAGCAATGAGGCACGGCTCATATTCAAGAAGCAAGATGAAAAAAGTTGAAAGAGAAGATTGAAGGTATGATTACATGCCACTGCTTCTGCCCTCTCTTTCTCTCTCTCTCTCTCTTTTATGAATACTGCTGTTGCATTTTGATCTTGGAAAAAGAAAAACCAACATATATTGAAGCAAGGTTTTAAGCCCTAGAAGTCTCACTCTTCTATAATAGGGGTGAACGGCCAAGAATTGTGGCAAGGAATGGAAAGCACATAGTTTAGGTCCTCATAGCTCACTGAGCTGTTTTATTCTTCTCCTTCATGGTTTTCATTGAGTAACTTTTTTTCAGTTTAGTCTGTATGAGTTTCAATGGTAAAAGATAAATTGGTGAGGTTTGTATATGTATGAATGTGATGAATGTGATATTGAGTTGACAATGAAAATTGGTATTTTTGGTAACTAAATGATTGATGGTAATGGGTTGGTGCTTGGTGAGTTATGATGTAGCTTGAAATGGATTTGATTAGGATTTAGTTGGTTTTCATTTGGAAAACTTGAGGTTTTGAGTTTTAGTAAAAACACAATTTTAACCAAATTTGATGTGTTGTAACTTGGCCCTCGAACCCTCAAATTTGGTGAAACTTATCTTAAATAAAAATTGGGTCTGAGTAGATTATGACGTTCGAAGAATGGATGAAAAAATTATTTTTAAAAAAAAAGTTATGCACATTTGAAGTTTAGGTTGTGTTCATACCATGAGTCGAGCTATGCGACCTGGGATGACTGAAGACAAGAGCGACCGACCTCTTAAGGTTGGACCGCCACCGACCTCTCCTTAAAGAGTTCGGCCAAATCCCCATAAAGGCCCAAGGAGGCCCAAACGAAGGAGTGCAGCCCATTCTAAAGGCGGCTAAGCCTTAAAAGATAGGGCAGTTCCCCTAAAAGATAAGATAAGATAACTAACTTATCTTAAAGGTCACCCCGCACCACTATAAATACACTGGAGCACCCAGGTATAACTCATATTCTGATTCTACTAAAAATACCTGCTAAAAGCCCATGCTAACTTAAGCATCGCAGTCTCTTGCAGGTACTGCCACCCTCCGATGATCAAGGATCAGCAGCACCAGCTCCAACAAGTCGAACACGACTGCTCTGGCCATCACAACAATCTCATCCGAGATCGACCTGCAGTTTTAAGTAACCCTCGGAACATTGGCGCCGTTGCTGGAGAACCTGGAAGTCATCCCATCATCATGACGGACAACCTTGACAACGATCAAAACTCCGGTTTGGAAGAAAGAACCCCGCTTAAAAATACGGATGCCACATCAAAGGATGTGCCTCAAACTAAGGGAGACAAGCAGTCTCCAAACACGGAAATCTTAGATGCCCTCCGTGAACAGCAGAATTGCCTTAAACAGCTCGAGCAGGAGGCCGAGCATCAGCGGGAGGCCAAGAGAGACCTCCGAAGAGAAACGAGACGCCGCCGAGAGCTAGAGGACAAACTCACAAAGCTCGAGGCCGATCTCAAAGCCAAAACTACTCGTTCCAGTCATGAAGATAGCTCACACAAGGATCAAGACCCATTCACTAAAGAGATCATGAAAGCTAAAGTACCAAAGGACTACAAAGCTCCTGACATGACCCCATACGATGGTACATCTGACCCCAGCCATCATCTCAGCAATTTTAGAAGCAGGATGTATCTCACAGACGCCTCAGACGCAATTCGATGCAAAGCATTCCTGACTACCCTGACGAAAATAGCAATAAAATGGTTCCACAGTCTACCTCCAAGATCAATCACAAGTTTTCACGACCTAGCCAAAAAGTTTCTCACCAGGTTCTCCATCCAGAAAGACAAGACCAAACACGCCCCAAACCTACTAGGAATTAAACAGGGTGATCGGGAAAGCCTCCACAGCTATATGGAAAGGTTCAACAAAGCATGTCTCGACATACAAAACCTCCCAACAGAAGCAGCCATCATGTGACTCATCAACGGCCTAAGAGAGGGACCTTTTAGCCACTCAATATCCAAAAAACATCCAACATACCTGAACAAGATACAAGAACAGGCAGAAAAGTATATAAATATGGAAGAGAACTCTCGATTAGGAGAAACCTCAAAATTCGGGTTCTCCTACCCACCTCGAGATAAGGATAAATAGTCCAGGAAAAAGGAGGATCAACCTGCTGAGAAACCTCGAAAGTACCACAACTACACTCCACTCAGAGTGTCCCTTGTGGATGTATAGAGAGAGATATGCAACACTGAAAAGATTCCACCCGCTCGTCCGATTAAACATAAAAAAGGAGGAGAAAATTGGACAGAGTATTGCGAATATCACAGAATCTATGGATATTCCACTAACGACTGCTTCGATCTAAAGAATATTATTAAAAAACTAGCACGAGAGGGGAGACTAGATCAGTTTCTGGCTAATAAAGCAGACAAGCCAAGGAAAAGAAGAAGGGATGAAGAGGCCGGACGAGTCGAATGCCCACCTCACACCCCTGAGAGACATGTTCATATGATAAATGGGAGATTCGCAAGAGGTGGGATCTCTAAGTCGTCACGCAAGAGACACCTCAAAGAAGTGTACCATGTTGGAGAAGGAGACAGGTCGGTCGACCTCTCCAATATCACCTTCACCCAAGAAGATGCTGTGGGCATCATCCCAGGGCATGATGACCCCATGGTCATTACCATAATACTGGCTAACGCCAACCTCCACCGAACATTGATCGACCAGGGAAGCTCCGCGGACATCCTGCTCAAATCCACCTTCGACAAGCTCGGCCTACAAGATAAAGAGCTCAGAGCATATCCGAATAGCATGTTTAGACTTGGAGACTCCCCGATTCAACCATTTGGATACATCTCCCTGCATACCATCTTTGGGAAAGGAACTCGGTCCAGGACGTTGAGCATAGACTATATAGTAGTCGACGTGAGCTCGGCCTACAACGCGTTAATAGGTCGGACGATGCTAAACCAGCTCGCCGCCGTGGTCTCCACTCCACACCTATGCATGAAGTTCCCCACTCCGGAAGGGATCGCTACCATAAAGAGAGACCAAAAACTCGCACGACGCTGTTACAACGAAAGTCTGAATCTTAAAGGAGACCCCAGAGGAAAAGAAACCAATACTATAGAACTCGGGGGAATTCGAGCTCGCGAAGAACTCCGCCCTCAACCAGAAGGTGAAACTCAAGAAGTTCAAATCGAGGACGATCCAAACAAGACAACCAGTATAGGAGCAAACCTGAGAGAAGACTTAAAGAAACCACTGATAAAGCTCCTAAAAGATAACTCCGACCTCTTTGCATGGAAGGCCGCTGACATGCCTGGTATCGATCCCGAACTAATGTGCCACAAGTTAGCCGTATACCCAGGGTCACGGCCAATACAGCAAAAGCATAGGAAGCTCGGCCCAGAAAGGTCGTAGGCTATAGAGGAGCAGGTACATGCCTTGCTAGAGGCAGGGTTCATAAGGGAAGTAAAATACCCACTATGGCTAGCCAATGTGGTGTTGGTCAAAAAGTCAAATGGGAAGTGACGGATGTGCACCAATTACACCGACCTCAACAAAACCTACCCAAAAGATCCCTACCCACTCCCGAACATCGACACATTAGTCGACGCTTCGTCAGGCTATCAGTACCTCTCCTTCATGGACGCTTACTCAGGATACAACCAAATCCCAATGTATCAACCCGACCAAGAGCAGACATCATTCCTGACCCCAAAGGCAAACTATTGCTATATAGTTATGCCCTTCGGGCTCAAGAACACCGAGACTACCTATCAAAGACTGATGAACAAAGTCTTTGCCGACCACACCGGAAAGCTAATGGAAGTTTACGTAGACGACATACTAGTAAAAACACAAAGTGAGGAATCGTTGATAGCCGACCTCACCAAAGTGTTCGACACAATAAGAAAGTATGGTATGCGACTTAACCCCGCAAAGTGCACCTTTGCGGTAGAAGCTGGCAAATTCCTAGGCTTCATGCTCACCCAAAGAGGAATCAAAGTAAACCCAGATAAATACCAGGCTATACTCAACATGAAAAGTCCGACCTGTGTCAAGGAGGTCCAGCAACTCAATGGAAGACTAGCGGCTCTGTCTAGGTTCCTAGCTGGATCATCCTTAAGATCTCTCCCCTTCTATGCGACCTTAAGGAAGGGAAAAAGGTTCGAGTGCACCCCGGAATGCGAACAAGCTTTCCAAAATTTTAAGAAATTTCTGGGGCAACCACTTGTCCTTACTCGACCTCAGCAAGATGAAGAGCTCATACTATACCTCGCTGTAGGAAGTCGGGCAATAGCATCAGCACTAGTCAAAAAAGACGACAATGAGCAACAACCCATCTACTTCGTCAGTAAGGCTTTACAAGGGGCTGAATTAAACTATCAAAAGATAGAAAAGTTCGCCTACACCCTCATACTCACTTCCCAACGACTCCGACCATACTTTCAAGCTCACACCATCAGAGTACGGACCAACCAGCCCATAAAGGGAATCTTACAAAAAACAGACCTAGCAGGAAGAATCCTACAATGGGCTGTCGAGTTATCCGAATTCGATATCAAGTATGAAGCTCGGACAGCTATCAAATCTCAGTACTTGGCCGACTTCATCGCAGAGTATACTGACACTCTGGGCACCTCCACAAAGTGGAGCCTTTATGTAGATGTCTCCTCAAATAAAACCGGAAGTGGCGCATGCGTCATTTTAGAAAGCAATCAGGGAACCCAAATCGAGCTCTCCTTAAAGTTCGAGTTTCCTGCCTCGAATAATCAAGCTGAATATGAAGCACTACTGGCTGGTTTGAGGCTGGCTAGGGAAGTGGGAGCTCAAAGACTTACCATCTTCAGCGACTCCCAAGTAGTCACTTCGCAAATAAAAGGGAGCTATCAAGCTAAGGATCCCACTATGAGAAAATACCTTGACAAAACCAAAGAACAGCTCTGATAATTTAAGGGATATGAGTTCTGGCATATACCCTGAGAACAGAATGCCTGAGCTACGCACTCTCAAAACTAGCCAGCACCAAATCAGGGGACAACAATAGAAACCTCATCCAAGAAACTCTCCGAAATTCATCAACTTCGGAGGAAGGAAAGATTCTAGCCATATCAGGACAGGATCAAGGATGGATGACTCCCATAATCAACTACCTCAAATCAAAAACACTCCCAGCAAAAGAAAAGGAGGCAAGAGGCTAGTACGAGAAGCACAGTACTACACCATAACACAAGACGTCCTATATAAGAGAGGAATCTCTACACTTCTCCTAAAATGTGTCCCGACCTCCGCTACAAAGGAAGTTCTCGAAGAAGTCCACAGTGGCATGTGCGGCAATCACCTCGGGGCACGAGCCCTTGCTAAAAAAGTACTCTGAGCTGGTTTCTACTGGCCGACCTTGCAAAGGGAAGCAACAGAGTTTGTCAAGACATGCCCACCATGCCAGAAGCACGCCAACTTCCACATAGCTCCACCTAAGGAGCTCATCTGCGTTACTTCACCCTGGCCACTTGCAAAGTGGGGGCTCGACCTCCTTAGACCCTTCCCCCAAGGGTCTGGACAAGTCAACTTTCTCATTGTAGGCATAGACTACTTCACAAAGTGGATTGAGGCAGAGCCATTAGCTAATGTCACAGTCCAAAGAAGTTGGAAATTTCTATACAGAAACATTATCACAAGGTTTGGGGTCTGAAGAACTGAGGATTGATGGTTTAGAAGTTATAGTAAACTCTCGTTGCAAGTATAGTTACTAAACCAAGCAATCAACCTTTCTTACAAACGTTTTGGTTGTCACAAGTAACAAACCCCTAAATAAATTGATAACCAAAGTATTTAAACCTCGGGTCATCTTCTCAAGAAACTGCAGGGAAGTATGTTCTTATTATTGGTTATGAAGATTGTAAATTGGGGTTTTGAAAGTAGGGAGCAAGTAATTTAAATTGCAATTAAAATAAGTAAATGACTGTAAAATAAACTTTTGGTAAGGTATGAGAAATTGGAAGTCCTATCCTAGTTATCCTTATCAATGGAGATGAGAATTGAATATTAATTCCACTTAGTTAGCCTTTACTAAAGCAAAGGAAGATCAAGTGGATTAATTAGTCTGATCTTCAGGTCCTAGTCAATTCCTAAGAAAGGACTGGAATTATTGAAGTTCAATTCAATTAGCAAAGATAACAATTATCAATCACATTGAGTTTGATAACTCCTGAGTTACTGATTTCTTAACCAAGGCCAAAAGGGAAAAAGTAAATCTACTGGAATAAAAATGTCTTCAGATTGGAAACAACAGTAACATAAATAAAAGAGAGCAATAATAAATTGAAATACCTCAAATAACATTAATTAAGAGAATTATCTGTAACATAGAAGAGTTCATAAATTAAATTGAGAAGATAATAAAAAGGAAAGTTGAACCTGATAAAAAGGGACAATCATGAAAGCAAGAAAGATCCTAAATCCTAAATCCTAATCCTAAGAGAGAGAGGAGAGAACCTCTCTCTAAAAGCTATATCTAAATCATGAAAAGTAACTAATTGGAGACTCTCCTTGAATGGATGCATTCCTTCACTTCATAACCTCTGATCTGTGCCTTCTGGACTTGGATTTGGGCCAAAAAGGGCTTCAGAAATCGCTGGGAGTATTTTCTGTAATTTCTGGTGCGTGGCCTCTGTCACGCGTCTGCGTGGGTCACGCGATCGCGTCATCTGGAGTTTTCCTTATCACGCATTCGCTTCGGTCATGCGTCCGCGTCATCTGCGTTCTGCTCAAGGCGTGCATTCGCGTCATTCACGCGTTCGCGTCGCTGCCAGTTTCTTCAAAAACTCCATTTTGTGCTTTCCTTCTATTTTTGTATGTTTCCTTTCCATCCTTTAAGTCATTCATGCCTTTAGAATATCTGAAACTACTTAACACACAAATTACGACATCGAATGGTAATAAAGAGTAATTAAAATAATTATTTTCAAAGCATAGGAAACATGTATTTCGCACATATCACATAATAAGGAAGGAAAAGTAAAACCATGCAATTAACATGAATAAGTGAGTGAAGGATTGAATAAATCACTTAAATTAGGCACAAAATATATCATAAAATATGAGTTTATCAAGAGTCTCAGTGGTGGTGGCCTGAGGGTCTGCCTGCTGCAGAGGAGGTGCCGACTGTATAGGGACCTCTGGGTCTGCAGCCTGAATCTGATGCGGGCCCTCCTGCTGTGATGCATCCTGCTCCGGGCCTGCCTACTCAGCCTCTCTCTGTGGATGGGTCTCCTCCTCGTTCTCGTTCGCCTCCTCCTCAGATGGCTCTGATGGTGTGTCAGGCTCGGAGGAGATGTCGCCAGATCGTATCATCAGCTTTAGGTGCTCATAGCGTCGCTTGCTACGACGCTCAGATCTCTCATATTGTCGTCGGTTGCGGCCCTCTATCTGGTCTAGCTACTGAAATAGGCGGTGCACGAGGTGATAAACTGGTTCTGAGGCAGGTGGAGTTGCAATGGTGGTAGCTGGGGTAGCAGTAGATGAAGAAGGGCCAGCCGAAGGTGTGGCTGTCTCATCAGGGGCGGTGAGAAATGGAGGTCTGTAGCCCAAAGCCAGAAAGTTCCTACTATAAGGGATAATCTTCTTGCGTTCCACAGCAGGTGGCTTCTCTTCAGCATCCTCCCAAGGCATGTCAGCTCGACGGCCGAGCTGGGTAATCAGATATGGAAAGGGGAGAGTGCCTCTGACGTAGACCCTGGCCATGTAGTACCGGATGAATCGTGGCAGGTACAGGTCCTTACCCTCCATCACACACCAGAGGAGGGTGATCATAGCGGCAGGTAGCTCTGTCTCGTGAGTACTCGGCATAACAAAGTTGCTCAGGATTCGGTGCCATAGCCGAGCCTCATCATTTAAGTATATCCGCTTGATTCCCTTAGGCATGGTGGTGTTCTGACCCATGACCCATGGGACAGTCGGGTCAAGGGCTATCCTTGCCTTGACCGCATCATAGTCAAACTTCATGAAGCGCATGTCCTCCTCAGCCTTTTGGTAACCATCAAGCTGATCAGATTTAGGCTGAAGCTGCAGAATATCCTCAATGGCCTCTTCAGTGACCAGTATCTACTTCCCTCTTAGGTTCACTGCATCTAGGGAAGTTTTGAAGTAATTGTAGTAAAACTCTCTTACCCAAGAAGCATTGACCTCTGTCAGGTTTCTCTCCAGGAAGAACCAGCCTCTTTGTTTGATCTGATCGGAGGTGTATTGCTGGATTTCTTCCAAAATTTTCAGAGTCCGCTTCAGGTACAGGTTTCTGGAGGTTGCAAACACCGGATACTTCAACTTGTAGTATCTGTTTGCAAACTTAGTGGGATCAGTGGCAGGGAGTAGCTAGTCAGCCTTCTCCTACGGGGTAAAGTGTTTCTCCCGCCAGGAGTCATCATGCATGATGTCCAGGATGGACATAGAGGATTCTCCTCTTTTCCGTTTGTCAGTTGTTGCTTTCCTTTTCCTTTTCTTTGAGTGTCAGACATCCTAAAAAATAGAAATCTATGAGATAATAAAAACAGGAAAATAAGTAGGCAAATAACAAAATAAGCACAAAGTGGCAAAGGAGCAGTAGAATAATTAAATGAGTTGAAGAATTGTGCATTTTGGATTGGTTCGGGAATAAAAAGCTGATATGAGAAATTTCAATCCAAAAAGTAATAGAATTCATGTTAATTAGGAAAAACCATAAACATGCCTTGAGTTAAAAAGTAAAAGTGAAGAGTGAGTCAAAAAGCAGAGGGGGTTGTTAGAAAGGTAAAAGTGGTTTTAAATTGAAAAAGATGTTAGAAATCAAAAATCAGTGAGTTAGTAAAAAGAAAGTTAAGGTAAGCGGCATGATGATTGGTTTCTAAGTAACAAGAATTTCACAATTTGAAGCAACAAACAACTCATATTTAAGCAAGGAAATCAAGGTGTTGATAATTCATATAGATATACTAATAACGAAAATTTGAAATCAAATCATCAATAATGTGATTTATAAATCGGGGAAACAAAAGGAATAAGAATGCTGGCCCGTGCATTCATGAGTTGGTTTGGTGAAAGCTAAAGAAAGCAAAATTGAAAATGCCAAAACCAAGACATGAATGAGAATCAAAACAATTTATAGAAAATTGGGCAGCATTCCGGCTAAAATTGGATGTTCCCGGAAAATAAACAGCAAGTAGAATAGTTCACATAAACTAAAACAAACTGCAAATAGATATAAATAATATGAACATGAAAGAGCAGTCGCAATAGCAGCATGAACAGTAAGAACATCATATGAACAATACTTAGATTACAGCAACAGCAGAATTGCAAAAATTATAAAACAAGTAGCAAGAACAACGCAATTAAACAGGCCTAAATCCACTAACCACATCCATGGCTACCTAACCACCTAGAATCCACTACAACATGCATATCTAACTAGCCTAAATGTAAACAGAAACGGAAAAAATTATGCAATTAACTACAAATTGAAAGAGCGGCGTTTGGCGGAACCTGATAGGCGTATGAATGAAAGTAGGGCAGAGAGATGGTAGGGGGTGGTGGTGGTGGTGACTGACGCGGCGGTACAGGCGGTTGGCACGGCGGTGGTGGCTGTCCGGTGGTAGGGGGTTCGGATAGGGGTAATGGGAGGGGTAGGGGTTAAGGGGGAAGGATGGGAGGGGTAGGGGTTAATGAATTTGAATCCACGCGATCGCGTGGGGCACGCAGTCGCGTGGCTGGGGTGGAATGGGTGTTGACACGATCGAGTGGGTGGCGCGATCGTATGGAATGGGTAAAAGGATGAATGACGCGATCGCATGAGGCATGCGATCGCGTCGCTAGAA
This sequence comes from Arachis ipaensis, assembly GCF_059453495.1. NCBI lineage: Eukaryota > Viridiplantae > Streptophyta > Magnoliopsida > Fabales > Fabaceae > Arachis > Arachis ipaensis. The sequence goes on from NC_142442.1 coordinate 34,619,705, forward strand.
ATTGTGCTAAACGCACAATTCCAGCGTCGTTTCAGCGCAACTCTCTGTCTCCACTGGGGGTGCTATGATATCCGCGCGACGCGGTCGCGTCGCTCACGCTATCGCGTGGGATGGGTGTTGTGCAAGTGACGCGATCGCGTCAGGGACGCGACCGCATGGGACGTTTTGTGCGAAACGCACAACAGCCGCATGATTCCTGCCCAACTTTCTGGGCGTTGGATCGTTACGCCGATTTCCAGATCACGCGGCCGCGTGAATGACGCAGACGCGTGGGAGGTGTTTTTCGTAACTGACGCGATCGCATGAGCAATGCGGTCGCGTCGCACGCCCCTTTTTTTTATATGTATATATGTAATTATACAATTATGCAGTATGCAATGCTAATGAATAATATTCAGGTTCAATTGAAAAAGAATAAAAATAAATAACACAAAATAAAATTGAAAAGGAAATGACAATACCATGGTGGGTTGTCTCCCACCTAGCACTTTTAGTTAAAGTCCTTAAGTTGGACATTGGATGAGCTTCCTGTTATGGTGGCTTATGCTTAAATTCATCCAGAAATCTCCACCAATGCTTGGAATGCCAATAGCCTCCGGGATCCCAAACTAGGCATGTAAAGCTTCTGAGCAGCTTCAAACAGATTCTCAGGCTCCCGGGGTGACGAATGTCAGAATAGATTCCAGGATTCCAAACTTTGCTTTTAAATCCGCCTTCGTCTTGACCTATATTTTTCCATCCGGGCGGTTTAGAAATTAGATTCTCACCAAGATAACCAAACGTGTTCCGAGATCCATTCGATTGAACATGAGACCAATCTGTGCAGTTCGAGTTGAAGCATGGAACCTTATTGAACCCTGTGCACCAGCTCTGAGTACGAGCCATTTCCCTCTTACTCTTAAAACCGCAGAGAGCTCTACGCTGGCCATCTGTTTCAAGCAAACCATATTCAAGTGGAAAAGTAAAGATAAAGTTAAGGATTGTACCCACTTGAAGCTTGTATTAGGTGGTAATGGCCTTGGGATAGGTGTTTCCAGTGGTTCTGTAAGCTCTACTCTCTTGTAATCATCTGTGAAGTTCTCCACTTCCTGGCAGAATTCTTCAAATACAACGTCGTCCTGATCAAAGTCTTCTATGTCTTCCGCATCACTCAAGTCATAAGCTGGAGGTTGAGAGAAATCTACCTCCGCATCTTCTTCGTATTCACTTGGATAAGGTTCTTCAATCTCAGAGAATTCACTTGCGGATGCAAGTTCATTACAGGAGAACTTGACTTGTGACTATCATCATCAAGGAAACTTGCTTCTTGGATTATTCCGTCCAGTTCTTCATAAAAGACTTGCCTTGGGGATTGTGCACTATCCTCCTTAGCATCAATTATAACGTCCTTGACAGAATTCTCCACAATTCTGGATTCCCATGGAAGTTCAGCGTCTCCTAAGTCTTCAACCAACTCTTTTTCTTCTATAATGACAGTTTTCTCTACTTGTTCCAGTACGAAGTCATGCTCTGTTCTATCCACTAGAGTTTCTAGTATCTCCTTCATGCTACGCCCTTCATTAGATTGTCCACATGGGGTTGTGGAAGGTTCTTGAATGTTCGAACATCTAGAAGATAATTGACTTATTGCTTGCTCCAGTTGATGAAGGGTTGTTTGAAGTAGATCTACTATTTCCTTGAGGCGAACCTGTGATTCTGGAGGTGATGGATTTGGACATGGTGCATAGGGAAGTGGTGGTGTTTGAGAGTAATCGGATTGGGATTGGGGTAAATAAGGATCATATGGTGGTGAATGGTGAAAAGGCGCTTGTGAGTGTGGCGGTTCAAAGCTACGTTGAGAGGGTGGTCTATAGGCACAGGGTGGAGCTTGTTGGTAGTTACAAGGTTGTCCGCCATATCTGTCAGCTTGGTATGCATTGTAGAATGGCTTTGTCCATGATATCTTGGAGGGTGTTGTTGCCTAAAGGATTGATCAAATCCTCTTGGCTCCATCCATCTTTGATCTCTCTGACCTTGATGCATATTCCTGTTATAGCTTTCACTCCTTTCAACAATATTAAAACCAAACTCAAAGCGAGAGGGGTGAGAATTCATAGTAGCTAAAAAAAATTAAAAAGCAAAAATAAAAATAGACAAACAGGCAAAATAAAATATTTACAATAACCAATAATAAGGCACACGTTTGCAGTTCTCCGGCAACGGCGCCATTTTGAAGAACTGAGGATTGATGGTTTAGAAGTTATAGTAAACTCTCGTTGCAAGTATAGTTACTAAACCAAGCAATCAACCTTTCTTACAAACGTTTTGGTTGTCACAAGTAACAAACCCCTAAATAAATTGATAACCGAAGTATTTAAACCTCGGGTCATCTTCTCAAGGAACTGCAGGGAAGTATGTTCTTATTATTGGTTATGAAGATTGTAAATTAGGGTTTTGAAAGTAGGGAGCAAGTAATTTAAATTGTAATTAAAATAAGTAAATGACTGTAAAATAAATTTTTGGTAAGGTATGAGAAATTGGAAGTCCTATCCTAGTTATCCTTATCAATGGAGATGAGAATTGAATCTTAATCCCACTTAGTTAGCCTTTACTAAAGCAAAGGAAGATCAAGTGGATTAATTAGTCTGATCTTCAGGTCCTAGTCAATTCCTAAGAAAGGACTGGAATTATTGAAGTTCAATTCAATTAGCAAAGATAACAATTATCAATCACATTGAGTTTGATAACTCCTGAGTTACTGATTTCTTAACCAAGGCCAAAAGGGAAAAAGTAAATCTACTGGAATAAAAATGTCTTCAGATTGGAAGCAACAGTAAAATAAATAAAAGAGAGCAATAATAAATTGAAATACCTCAAATAACATTAATTAAGAGAATTATCTGTAACATTGAAGAGTTCATAAATTAAATTGAGAAGATAATAAAAAGGAAAGTTGAACCTGATAAAAAGGGACAATCATGAAAGCAAGAAAGATCCTAAATCCTAAATCCTAATCCTAAGAGAGAGAGGAGAGAACCTCTTTCTAAAAACTACATCTAAATTATGAAAAGTAACTAATTGGAGACTCTCCTTGAATGGATGCATTCCCCCACTTCATATCCTCTGATATGTGCCTTCTGGACTTGGATTTGGGCCAAAAAGGGCTTCAAAAATCGCTGGGAGCATTTTCTGTAATTTCTGGTGTGTGGCCTCCGTCACGCGTCTGCGTGGGTCACGCGGTCACGTCATCTAGAGTTTTCCTTATCACGCGTTCGCTTCGGTCATGCGTCCGCGACATCTGCGTTCTGCTCAAGGCGCGCGTTCGCGTCATTCACGCGTTCGCGTCGCGCTCTCTTCGCGCCAGGCATGCGGCCGCGTCGCCCACGCGTTCGCGTCGCTGCCAGTTTCTTCAAAAACTCCATTTTGTGCTTTCCTTCCATTTTTGTATGTTTCCTTTCCATCCTTTAAGTCATTCATGCCTTTAGAATATCTGAAACTACTTAACACACAAATCACGGCATCGAATGGTAATAAAGAGTAATTAAAATAATTATTTTCAAAGCATAGGAAACATGTATTTCGCATATATCACATAATAAGGAAAGGAAAGTAAAACCATGCAATTAACATGAATAAGTGAGTGAAGGATTGAATAAATCACTTAAATTAGGCACAAAATATATCATAAAATATGGGTTTATCAGGGTCCCATGCTCCATCACCACAGATAATGGTACTCAATTCACCGACACAGGCTTTAGAAATCTGGTAGCTGATCTAAAAATCAAGCACCAGTTCACCTCTGTAGAGCACCCACGAGCCAATGGACAGGCAGAAGCCGCCAACAAAGTCATACTGGCCTGGTTAAAATGGAGGTTACAGGACGCGAAGGGAGCTTGGGCTGAAGAGCTCCCGCAAGTCCTATAGGCATATCGGACAACACCACACTCAGCTACTGAAGAATCACCATTCCAACTTGCTTACGGAATGGAGGCAATGATCCCGTAGAGATAGAAGAAGGATCTCCTAGAATGATCCTCTATAATGAAGATACCAACTCCCAGGCTCAAAGGGAAGAGCTCAACCTACTTCCAGAAGTCTGAGAAAGAGTTCGGATTATAGAGGAAGCCCTAAAGCGTCAAATGGCTCTGAGGTAAAATCGGAAGGTAGTCCAGTGAAGCTTCACCACCAATGATCTCATCTTAATCCAAAATAATATCGGAGCAGGTCGGTCAGGAGAAGGAAAGCTAGCAGCTAACTGGAAAGGACCATACTGAGTAACAGAAGTACTGGGAAAAGGTTACTATAAGGTGTCCGACCTCGAGGGACGAGAGCTACCCAGGTCATGGCATGCTTGTAACCTAAGAAGGTACTATAGTTAGAAAACAATAAAAGATCTTAGGTCAAGGTGTACTCTTTTTACTGAAAAGGTTTTTTAATAAGGCGCCAGGCCGAGATCTAGAAGGGTAAGCACTCATATGTATACACTCTTGTTCATATTTCTATCTTTTATTATCATTTGAATAAAGTTTTCAGATTTCCTAAAAAGTATCCTACCAAGACACATTAATCTAAGCTCGTAAAATGCAAAAATTCATCGCCCGATCACAAAGAGGTAGGCAAGGTGAAAACCAAATTCATCGCCCGATTACAAAGAGGTCGGCAAGGTGAAAGCCAAATTCATCGACCGATTACAAAGAAGTTGGCAAGATGAAAGCGATAGAAGCAGATTAATGCAAGAAGTTATAAAAAGTAACCCATAAAAAGCAACCTGACGAGGTCTGACTAAAAATGGATTACTAAAAATAACTTAATAAGGCCCGACAGAGAAGTCAGACTAACGAAAGGATCACTAAAAAGGGACGAAGACACCTCCAAAAGGTCCGAGCTGCTTAGCTATAAAGGTACAAAGTCTTGCAAAAAGACACTACCTAACAAGCAAAAGCACAAGTCAAGACGGCGCTAAAAAGTCATCCAAACCAACTACAAAGAAAAGGTTCCTTATCAGAACACTGCCTAAAAAGTTGTTGGAATGTGACTAAAAAGCCTGGATAACAAAGTCCTACAGGTCGACGTCAGCCAAGAAAAGGCGCAAGCACGATCTCAAGAACAAGCCAAAAGGTTGAGAAACAACTTAAGGCTCAAAGTGCTTGGCAAAAAGGGAAATAGCTCCGCTCAAACAAAGGAACAGGGTTACAAGGAAGTCAATGACTAAAAAGGTTCTATAAGAAAACTAAAAAGTCATCGGACAAGTAAGCCCAGACACCAAAGGATCACCTCGCCCAAGCAAGAAGCAAGGCATGATCCAAAAAGGGCAAAAAACCCACACTGCAAAAAAGGTCAGACAAGAAAGGTACCAAACCTCTGTGAAAATCCACAAAAGCTGCAAGGGTATGATTAACATATCAGCAAAAGCATATTTATCATAATAAAGCATTAAAGACTCAAAAGGCCATCCAAAAAGGTAGCCTCAGAGTCTAAAGTGTTTTGTTTTTCAAAATGAAGTTGCTAAGAAGCAACCAACTGTCAACGAAGTCAACCACAAAGAGATTTACAAAAAGCTAAGTTCAAAAGTCCACAAACCGGACTATAATACAAGTACAAGAAAATTATAAAGGATCTAAATTCTCCCCAGTAGTGGCATCCTTGGCTGGAGGAGGAGGAATGGTTGTGATTGGGAGGGAATCGACAATTCCATCAGAACGATTTAGGATCTGCACGTCGGGATCGGACTCTGGCTGGTCGGCCTCAGAGGGGGCGGAAGAGGCTGAAGTAGCTGCAGCTTTACCTGGCGGCACAATAGGAGGACTCTCATCCTCGTCATCTGGGGCAGGCACGATCTTGCCATCCTCCACTATGTTATCCAAACTGAATAAAGTGAGGTCGAGCTCAGGGGCAAGAACTCGGACCTGGGCCTTCAAATTCTCATATGCATCAGTCACACTGCCCACCAGATGACCCTGGAGCTCAGCATAGTCAGCCTGAGCAGACTCAAACCTCTCTTTAAACTCCAGCAGCTCGCCATAAGTACGGGTGTAGCTCTCCTTGTACTTTTTTGCCATTTCTCCAGCCAAATTTACAGCTGCCTCAGCCGCAGTAGCCCGAGACTTCTCCCTCTCCACATCCAGCTCCAGCTTAGCCACCTTAGCATCAAGTTCATCCTTCAAACCCTTAATCCTATCAAACTCCGACTTGGCGTCCTCCATAAAAGCCTTAGTCGCATGAACCAAAGAATCCCGGACAACACGAAACAAGGCCGCCCCAAAGTTGGCCATCCGAACACTACTACTAGTAATAGAATCCAGATGGCGAAGAATGGACACATCATCCAAGGGAACTTTACCATAAAGGAATATCAGCTCGTTGGTAAAACCCACGCCGTCAAACTCCTGGCTATTCAAATCATAAGTACCAATAGTTTTTTTACGCTTTGGGGGAGGATCAGCAACAGTAGGAGAGGAGGCAGTACCGGAAGTTGGCTAAATAGGGTCAGAAGGAATCATCCGGACTTGAGGAGTCGGAATGATCTTCCTCGGCCCAGAAGCATTAGAAGTCGGCTATTTCGGAGGCACTTGAGAAGACCCTCCATCTACAGTCTTGGCCGATATGTTTTGTACAGTCGTCGCCTTCTTGGCCCTGCAGAAGGCCTTCATAGAGTCACTGGACTTCACCATCTCTGAAAAAGACACCAAAAAAACAAGTTAAAAATAAAGGAAAGAACAAGTCGGCAAATAAAAACAAAGGAAAAGTTATCAGAAAAGAAGTCGGATACTACCCAGCTCAGCACGGAGAAGGGAAGGATCCCCCAGAAACCTCTTGGTATCTAAATGAGGAGGTTCCCCCCAGTGCTCCTCCAAAACATTCACAAAAGCCTGTTCAACTTCGTCCAGGCTCTCCCAAGAATATTTGGTAGTTACCGTATCCTTTTGCCACCACAAAAGAAAAGTGGGTTCATTATTCTCATCTAGAAAGAAGGGCCGAGCATCCCTAGCAACTCAGACATTGAAGTAGTAGTTCTTGAAATCACGGAAGGACTCATCAAACATTGCAAACACCTTTTTTCCCTGGGTAGCTCGGAAAGAGACCCAAGAAGCCTTTTTTTGGCTACTCCAAGTTTGGCCAACACAAACAGATAAAGAAAGAGAGGTATAGTAGGTCGAACACCCAATTCCTGACACAACAACTGAAAGATTTTTATGAAGCCCGAAGAGTTCGGATGGATTTGAGAAGGGGCCACGTTACAAGTCCATAAGAGGTCGGTCTCAAAAGCAGTAAAAGGGATAATGATATTCAGCTGACTAAAAAAGTAATCATAAACATAAAAGAAAGGCCGTTCTCCTTGAGTCAAGGGAGGGAAACTAACCCTCTCCTCAGGGTCGGGCGATAACCGTTCATAGTTCTTTTCATCGTCCCTATTGCTACAAATCCTATGGAATCTCCTAAGCCTCTCACAGTATTCTGGGTCGGCCACAGTGACGCACATAAGGACTATAGAGTCCAGCCAGTCGGCCATGCCCGTGGGGATCTTGGTAGACATCTCGACAATATTTTTTCGGAAAGACATACAGTAAAACTGCACCTATGCAAAGGAAGATAACAAGGGTCACTACTAAACAACTCGGATGAAAATCAAAAAGGAAGGAACAGCCAATCAACATAAAGGTGGGACAACAAAAAGGGCACCCCAGGGTTTGCGGAAACAAGGAGAATTCAGCAAAGCCCAGGGGCACCCTTTGGAGGCAACAACAGAATAAAGAACCCAGAAAAGGAGATGATGCAAAAAATTGGAACGCTAAACCAGCCATAACTTTTTCAATCATGCAAAAAGCTTAAACATTCAGCAACAAAAAAACTACTGATAGCAACAAAGCGCACATAGGGAGCAGCAGAGAAAATCACGACGCCACGATAAACAACAAAAAGACGCAACCTTTTCGCGGAAAGAATCAAGCTTCTCAAGGCAAACTCAATAAAAATAAAAATTTTGCAAGCATATAACAGTAAAAGCGACTATCAAAACATAAGAAAGGAAGAAGAAAGTACCAACCTGAAAAGGGAATAGGAAGCGATAAACGGTCTAGACAGAAGCAACCAGGAACGCGCACCAACGAAGCGCTTTTTTCGAACAGATAAGGAAGGAGGCTTGAAGGGCGAAAAATCAAAAGAAGTTAGCAAGAGAGGAGCAAAGAAGAAAAGAAGAGAAGAAACTGAAAGTAAAGGCAAAACTGCTTCTTTAATTTCAAAATGAAGAACGACGAGGGAAAAGAGGAAACGGCAAGAAGTAAATGGGCTTTTAAGGCCCTCGCACATTCCCAAGAAAAGCGCAAATGCGTGCTACAATTAAAAGAAAGAAGGAAAACGCTTCGCATTCAAGTGGAAGCAATCTCAACAGGAGTTATGCAAGAAATCGACCAAAAACGAAATGCTTGAGCACAACTTCCTCAAAGGGATCGAAGTCTAAAGACACAACCTCAAGGAGAAGATCGAACTCGAGAAGGGGCACTGTTCATACCATGAGTCGAGCTATGCAACCCTGGCTGACTGAAGACAAGAGCGACCGACCTCTTAAGGTTGGACCGCCACCGACCTCTCCTTAAAGAGTTCGGCCAAATCACCATAAAGGCCCAAGCAGGCCCAAACGAAGGAGTGCAGCCCATTCTAAAGGTGGCAAAGCCTTAAAAGATAGGGCGGTTCCCCTAAAAGATAAGATAAGATAACTAACTTATCTTAAAGGTCACCCCGCACCTCTATAAATACACTGGAGCACCCAAGTATAACTCATTCTAATTCTACTAAAAATACTTGCTAAAAGCCCATGCTAACTTAAGCATCGGAGTCTCTTGCAGGTACCACCACCCTCTGGTGATCAAGGATCAGCAGCACCAGCTCCAACAAGTCGGACACGACTGCTCCGGCTATCACAACAGATCTCATCCGAGATCGACCTGCAGTTTCAGGTAACCCTCGGAATAGGTTGTAAAACTGAATTCTGCAACAAGTTATGAAAACTAGAATTTCTGGTGTGCGTGCGTACGTACACTACCGTACGCACGCGCAAACCAGAGTGTTGGTGAGACTCATGCATACGCATGAGGGGGCGTGCATATGCACACCCTGGGGAAATTGCAAGTTGTGCGTACGCACACCATGATACATACGCACAGTACCATGCATATGCTTGATGCTCTGTTTTACACTAAAATTTTGTTTTAACTGTTTGACCTTCCCGGCAAGCTTGTAACCCTCCAAAACCACCATTTTTGTTGAGAATTCAGAATTTTTGAACTATCAACCATTAGTCCAATTTTTCCAAAACTCTGAAAACTCTGTTTAGGATCCGATAGCTAGGTTTTAGGCTACGGAATATGAGTAAGTGTGTTCAGGGAGCTAGTTTTGGTATCGAAGGAGACTTGAGAAGTGTGTAATAGACTTGATGAGGTATTAAAAGTGATGAATGAGACATGATGAGAATAATTATGATATTATGAGATGATGATGAATGAGTTTGATTCTTGATGATGATGAAGATCAATTTTAATTATGATTTTTGTATGAATTGAAATGATATTGAGAATGAATTTTGAAATGATACCTGGACAGTAGCAAGGGTTGTGGTTCGTTCCACTTGCTATGGGTCAGTGATTCAGACGTCTGGGTAGTAGCAGCAGTAGTGGTTTATTCCACTTACTCTGGGTTGAGTTCTTAAACACCCGTCTGGGTAGTAGCAGCAGTAGTGGTTCATTCCACTTGCTCTGGGTTAAGCGGGTAGTAGTAAGGGGGTTGTGGCTCAGACTCACTTGCTCTACGCTGGAGTGTTTCTGTCCAAGGTTAGCTACCAGGACATGTCGGGTTTGACTATATAACCGACAGATGATATCATCAGCCATAAGACAGGCATATATCATATGCATTTGTATGATTTGTTTGGGTATGCATTTGCCTTGGTTTGCCTAATTGCTTATCTATAATTAACTGTTACTTGTTCTATCTACTGTGACTGCTATATATATCCGTGTTTTCCTTGTTTGTTTTGTTTGTGCTTGTATCTGAGAGACTTTTCATATGGTAGAGACACAATGAGAGTTGTTCCACTGGTGATTCGGAGGTTTGAAGGAGACAGAAGGTACAGAGTTAAACTAGGGTTAGAATCCCTAAGTTAGATTACCTATATTGTTGGTGTAGAATAAATCTTAAGATTGATCTGAGTTTCGGAGTTCAAGAAAATGCCTCTTGCTTTTCCGAGACCTTATATATTAACTATGCGGGCACCTTTACCATGTTGAGAACCTTCAGTTCTCATTCCATATATATTCTGGTTGATATCTGAATTTTGACAGTGCTTCTTCTAAATCGATTTTCTAATTTGAAATGTTGTTTTGAGCAATTTCTGGTAATACTTGTCTGAAATCTGGTTGGTAACGCTGTAGGAATGCTAGCTTGAAGGTCGGCCAATCTGCCATGGGATTGCACCATCGCTAGAGTTGGAACCACGTCAGATCGCAGCCAATCAGTCTTTCAGTGATCTCCTAAAAACGTTGAGCTTCAGATTTTTCAGTAGCATTCCACAACTTCCAAGCATAAAAGATCCACCAATATCTGTTCTTACCATTGAACATTATGAGATCATCATGCCCAGAAATGTGACTTGAATTTGAACCACTATGGAGAGCAGTGATCACCGCCGAGATGGTGTTCAATTAAAGCACCATTTGATACGATATTGTATCAAGGAATAGAGAAAATTAGATAGAAATCGGAAAGAATAGAATAAAAATCTCTAGAATTAGGGTCAAGAAGAAAATTAGAGTTTCTAATTATATCATGCTTACCTACACTATTATATCATACTTCTATTTATAGTATACTTTTCTAATTGGGCTATATGCCCAATACTAATCCTAACATAACCTGGAGAATGTGAAGGAGGTAACAAATTCTAAATCAAACAGAGTTGTGCAGAAAAAAATTCTTAACACAAAAATATAAAAAAAAATATCACATACATATCCAAAATTATGCATATATTAAAAATATAGAATCTTTTATTAACCAGAAAAAAAATCAATGAAAGACAAAGAACTATGTTAATGCAGAAAATTTGAAGGAGGCGGCGCCTTTACGAGACGGGAAATGGCGAGGAGGCAATGAAGAGGAAGAGCACGTTGTTAAGATTCGTTTTTGGCGCAGCAGAGAAGAGAAAGACCACACTGATGAGAAGCTGACGAATTATGCAGTGAAGACGAGAAGCTCGCTGATGGAAACGAGCGGTTGATGAGCGGATAATTTATACGCTTTTTGGTATTGTTTTTAGTATGTTTTTAGTAGGATCTAGTTACTTTTAGGGATGTTTTCATTAGTTTTTATGTTAAATTCACATTTCTGGACTTTACTATGAGTTTGTGTGTTTTTCTGTGATTTCAGGTATTTTCTGGCTGAAATTGAGGGACTTGAGCAGAAATCAGATTCAGAGGTTGAAGAAGGACTGCTGATGCTGTTGGATTCTGACCTCCCTGCACTCAAAGTGGATTTTCTGGAGCTACAAAACTCAAAATGGCGCGCTTCCAATTGCGTTGGACAGTAGACATCCAGGGCTTTCCAGAAATATATAATAGTCCATACTTTGGCCAAGAATAAACGACGTAAACTGGCGTTCAACGCCAGCTCTCTGCCCAAATCTGGCGTCTAGCGCCAGAAAAGGAGCCAAAACCAGAGTTGAACGCCCAAACTGGCACAAAAGCTGGCGTTCAACTCCAAGAAAGACCTCTACACGTGCAACACTCAAGCCCAGCCCAAGCACACACCAAGTGGGCCCCGGAAGTGGATTTATGCATCAATTACTTACTCATGTAAACCCTAGTAGCTAGTTTATTATAAATAGGACCCTTTACTATTGTATTAGTCATCTTTTGATCACCTTAGGATCTTAGGAACATCTTTGAACGCATAGTTCTTAGACCATGGGGGCTGGCCTCTCGGCCATGCCTGGACCTTCACTTATGTATTTTCAACGGTAGAGTTTCTACACTCCATAGATTAAGGTGTGGAGCTCTGCTGTTCCTCAAAGATTAATGCAAAGTACTACTGTTTTCTATTCAATTCATCTTATTTCGCTTCTAAGATATCCATTCGCACCCAAGAACGTGATGAAGGTGATGATTATGTGTGACGCTCATCACCATTCTCCCCTATGAACACGTGCCTGACAAACACTTCCGTTCTACATGAAATAAGCTAGAATGAATATCTCTTAGATCTCCTAACCAGAATCTTCGTGGCGTAAGCTAGAATGATGGCGGCATTCAAGAGAATCCAGAAAGTCTAAACCTTGTCTGTGGTATTCCGAGTAGGATTCAATGAATGAATGACTGTGATGAGCTCCTAACTCGCGATTGCAGGGCGTTAGTGACAGACGCAAAAGGATAGTTAATCCTATTCCAGCATGATCGAGAACCGACAGATGAATAGCCGTGCCGTGACAGGGTGCGTGAGCATATTATTCACTGAAAGGATAAGATGAAGCCATTGACAAGGGTGATGCCTCCAGACGATTAGCCGTGCCGTGACAGGGCATTGGATCATTTTCCCGAGAGATGACCGAAAGTAGCCATTGACAGTGGTGATGTATCACATAAAGACAGCCATGGAAAGGAGTAAGACTGATTGGATGAAGATAGCAGGAAAGCAGAGGTTCAGAGGAACGAAAAGCATCTCCATTCGCTTATCTGAAATTCCTACCAATGATTTACATAAGTACCTCTATCCCTATTCTATTATTTATCATTCGAAAACACCATTATCAATTTATATCTGCCTAATTGAGATTTACAAGGTGACCATAGCTTACTTCATACCAACAATCTCCGTGGGATTCGACCCTTACTCACGTAAGGTATTACTTGGACGACCCAGTGCACTTGCTGGTTAGTTGTATCGAAGTTGTGAACCATGGTATTGGCACCATGTTCTTGGCGCCATTGCCAGGGAAAGAAAGAGCCATGAATTTTACATAATTAAAGTGTAATCACGATTACGCGTACCAAGTTGCTCACGTTGCCAGGGATTGTTCGAGCCTGGATATCACAATTTCGTGCACCAAGTTTTTGGCGCCGTTGCCAGAGATTGTTCGAGTTTGGACAACTGACGGTTCATCCTGTTGCTCAGATTAGGTAATTTTCTTTTTGTTTTCTTTTCAAAATTTTCTCAAAAATATTTCAAAAAAATTTCTTATCTGTTTTCGAAAAAAAAATGTTTTCAAAAATATTTTTTTTTCAGAATTTTTAAGAATGAATTCTAGTGTTTCAGGATGATTTGTTGAATCCTGGCTGGCTGTAAGCCATGTCTAATCTTTTGGACTGGGGTTTCAACTTACCATCACAAATGAAGAGATTTTCACACACTTAGTTGCTCTATACATGAAAAGTATCCATATCTGCTGAAGCTTGGCTGGCCATTGGCCATGTCTAGTGTTTTGGACCGGAGCTTTCATTGAAAGCTTGGCTGGCTAGTGAGCCATGTCTAATTCCTAGACTGAAGCTTTAGACTAACATGGCAAGATTTCTGAAATTCATATTAAAAATTTTGGAATCCTTATTTTCCTTTTTCAATTAATTTTAGAAAAAAAATACAAAAAAAATTAGAAAATCATAAAAATCAAAAATATTTTTGTGTTCCTGTTTGAGTCTTGAGTCATGTTATAGGTTTGGTGTCAATTGCATGTGCATCTTGCATTTTTCGAAATTTCATGCATTCATAGTGTTCTTCATGATCTTCAAGTTGTTCTTGGTAAGTCTTCTTGTTTGATCTTGATGATTTTTTTTGTTTTGTGTCTTTTCTTGTTTTTCATATGCATTCTTGAATTCTTAGTGTCTAAGTATTAAAGAATTCTAAGTTTGGTGTCTTGCATGTTTTCTTTGCATTAAAAATTTTTCGAAATTGTGTCTATGATGTTCATCTTGACATTCATAGTGTTCTTGGTGTTCATCTTGACATTCATAGCATTCTTGCATGCATCACATGTTTTGATCTAAAAATTTCATGCATTGCATAATTTTCATGTTTTTCATAAAAATTTCAAAAATCAAAAAAATATCTTTCCCTTTTTCTCTCATCAAATTGGAAAATTGAGTTGACTTTTTCAAAAAATTTTAAAAATCAAAGTTGTTTCTTATGAGTCAAATCAAATTTCTTAGTTATTTTCGAAAATTCCAAAAATATTTTTCTTATTTTTGTATTAAATTTTCGAAAATAACATAAACAATTAATGTTTTGATTCAAAAATTTCAAGTTTGTTACTTACTTGTTAAGAAAGATTCAAACTTTAAGTTCTAGAATCATATCTTGTGATTTCTTGTGAATCAAGTCATTAATTGTGATTTTAAAAAAATTTCAAATCTTTTTCAAAAACTAATTTCTATCATATCTTTTCAAAAAAATATCTTCTTATCTTATCTTTTTCAAAATTTGATTTCAAAATATCTTCTCTAACTTCCCAACTTCTTATCTTTTCAAATTTGTTTCAACTAACTAACTAACTTTTTGTTTGTTTCTTAACTTTTTCAAAACTACCTAACTAACTCTCTCTCTCTCTAATTTTCGAAAATATCTTCCCTCTTTTTCAAAAATTTCTTTTTTATTAACTAATTATTTTTATTTTTGATTTTAAAAATTTTTCGAAAAAAATACTAACCTTTTTCAAAAACTATTTTCGAAAATCACTAACTCTTTTTCAAAAATTATTTTCGAAAATTCACTTCCCCCTCTCATCTTCTTCTATTTGTTTATTGATATACTAACATCTTTCCTTCAACTCTCCAAAAATCCGAACCCCCTCTCTCTCTCTGAGTTCAGATTTTCTTCCCTTCTTTTCTTCTACTAACACAAGGATCCCTATACTGTGGTATAAAGGATCCATATTATTATTATTATTATTATTCTGTGTCCTCTTCTTTGTCATATGAGCAGGAGCAAGGATAAGAACATTCTTGTGGAAGCAGATCCAGAACCTGAAAGGACTCTGAAGAGAAAATTAAGAGAAGCTAAAATATAACAATCCAGAGATAACCTTTTAGAAATTTTTGAACAGGAAGAGGAGATGGCAGCTGAAAATAATAATAATGTAAGGAGGATGCTTGGTGACTTTACTGCACCTAATTCCAATTTACATGGAAGAAGCATCTCCATTCCTGCCATTGGAGCAAACAACTTTGAGCTGAAACCTCAATTAGTTTCTCTGATGCAGCAGAACTGTAAGTTTCATGGACTTCCATCTGAAGATCCTTTTCAGTTCTTAACTGAATTCTTGCAGATATGTGATACTGTTAAGACTAATGGAGTAGATCCTGAAGTCTACAGGCTCATGCTTTTCCCTTTTGCTATAAGAGACAGAGCTAGAATCTGGTTGGACTCTCAACCCAGAGATAGCCTGAACTCTTGGGATAAGCTGGTCACGGCTTTCTTAGCCAAGTACTTTCCTCCTCAAAAGCTGAGCAAGCTTAGAGCTGATGTTCAAACCTTCAGACAGAAAGAAGGTGAATCCCTCTATGAAGCTTGGGAAAGATACAAACAGTTGACCAAAAAGTGTCCTTCTGACATGCTTTCAAAATGGACCATCCTGGATATATTCTATGATGGTTTATCTGAGCTATCAAAGATGTCACTGGACACTTCTGCAGGTGGATCCATTCACCTAAAGAAAACGCCTGCAGAAGCTCAAAAACTCATTGACATGGTTGCTAATAACCAGTTCATGTACACTTCTGAAAGGAATCCTGTGAATAATGGGACGCCTATGAAGAAGGGAGTTCTTGAAGTTGATACTCTGAATGCCATATTGGCTCAGAATAAAATATTGACTCAGCAAGTCAATATGATCTCTCAGAGTCTGCATGGAATGCAAGCTGCATCCAACAGTACTCAAGAGGCTTCTTATGAAGAAGAAGCTTATGATCCTGAGAACCCTGTAATAGCAGAGGTGAATTACTTAGGTGAACCTTATGGAAACACCTATAACTCATCATGGAGAAATCATCCAAATTTCTCATGGAAGGATCAAAAGCCTCAACAAGGCTTTAATAATGGTGGAAGAAACAGGTTTAACAATAATAAACCCTTTCCATCATCCACTCAACAACAGACAGAGAACTCTGAACAAAATACTTCTAATTTAGCAAACTTAGTCTCTGATCTATCTAAGGCCACTGTAAGCTTGATGAGCGGATAATTTATACGCTTTTTGACATTGTTTTTAGTATGTTTTTAGTAGGATCTAGTTACTTTTAGGGATGTTTTTAATATATTTTGTGTTAAATTCACATTTCTGGACTTTACTATGAGTTTGTGTGTTTTTCTGTGATTTCAGGTATTTTCTGGCTGAAATTGAGGGACTTGAGCAGAAATCAGATTCAGAGGTTGAAAAAGGACTGCTGATGCTGTTGGATTCTGACCTCCCTGCACTCAAAGTGGATTTTCTGGAGCTACAGAACTCGAAATGGCGCGCTTCCAATTGCGTTGGAAAGTAGACATCCAGAGCTTTCCAGCAATATATAATAGTCCATACTTTGGCCAAGAATTGACGACGTAAACTGGCGTTCAACGCCAGCCTTCTGCCCAAATCTGGCGTCCAGCGCCAGAAAAGGATCCAAAACCAGAGTTGAACGCCCAAACTGGCACAGAAACTGGCGTTCAACTCCACAAATGGCCTCTGCACGTGTAACACTCAAGCCCAAGCCCAAGCACACACCAAGTAGGCCCCGGAAGTGGATTTATGCATCAATTACTTACTCATGTAAACCCTAGTGACTAGTTTATTATAAATAGGACCTCTTACTATTGTATGAGGCATCTTTTGATCATCTTAGGATCTTAGGATCATCTTTGAACGCCTGGTTCTTAGACCATAGGGGGCTGGCCATCTCGGCCATGCCTGGACCTTCACTTATGTATTTTCATACGGTAGAATTTCTACACTCCATAGATTAAGGTGTGGAGCTCTGCTGTCCCTCAAAGATTAATGCAAAGTACTACTGTTTTCTATTCAATTCTTCTTATTTCGCTTCTAAGATATCCATTCGCACCCAAGAACGTGATGAAGGTGATGATTATGTGTGACGCTCATCATCCTTCCCCCTTATGAACGCGTGCCTGACAAACACTTCTGTTCTACATGAATTAAGCTAGAATGAGTATCTCTTAGATCTCCTAACCAGAATCTTCGTGGCGTACGCTAGAATGATGGCGGCATTCAAGAGAATCCGGAAGGTCTAAACCTTGTCTGTGGTATTCTGAGTAGGATTCAATGATTGAATGACTGTGACGAGCTTCAAACTCGCGATTGTTGGGCGTTAGTGACAGACGCAAAAGGAGGGTGAATCCTATTCCAGCATGATCGAGAACCGACAGATGAATAGCCGTGCCGTGACAGGGTGCGTGAGCATATGATTCACTGAGAGGAGGGGATGTAGCCACTGACAACGGTGATGCCCTTGCATACAGCCAGCCATGGAAAGGAGTAAGACTGATTGGATGAAGATAGCAGGAAAGCAGAGGTTCAGAGGAACGAAAAGCATCTCCATTCGCTTATCTGAAATTCCTGCCAATGAATCTACATAAGTATCTCTATCCTTACTTTATGTTTTATTTACATAATATATTGTAGCCCATATGAGTCAACTTAACTGAGATTTACAAGGTGACCATAGCTTGCTTCAAGCCAACAATCTCTGTGGGATCGACCCTTACTCACGTAAGGTTTATTACTTGGACGACCCAGTACACTTGCTGGTTAGTTGTATCGAAGTTGTGACAAATCATGAATTAAGATCAAAGCACCAAGCTTTGGAGCCATTACCAGGATTTGTTCGAGCCTGGACATCACAATTTCGTGCACCAAGTTTTTGGCGCCGTTGCCGGGGATTGTTTGAGTTTGGACAACTGACGGTTCATCTTGTTGCTCAGATTAGGAGCAAGGATAAGAACATTCTTGTGGAAGCAGATCCAGAACCTGAAAGGACTCTGAAGAGAAAATTTAGAGAAGCTAAAATACAACAATCCAGAGATAACCTTTCAGAAATTTTCGAACAGGAAGAAGAGATGATAGCCGAAAATAATAATAATAATGTAAGGAAGATGCTTGGTGACTTTACTGCACCTAATTCCAATTTACATGGAAGAAGCATCTCCATTCCTGCCATTGGAGCAAACAACTTTGAGCTGAAACCTCAATTAGTTTCTCTGATGCAGTAGAACTGCAAGTTTCATGGACTTCCATCTGAAGATCCTTTTCAGTTCTTAACTGAATTCTTGCAGATATGTGATACTGTTAAGACTAATGGAGTCGATCCTGAAGTCTACAGGCTCATGCTTTTCCCTTTTGCTGTAAGAGACAGAGCTAGATTATGGTTGGATTCTCAACCTAAAGACAGCCTGAACTCTTGGGGTAAGCTGGTCACGGCTTTCTTAGCCAAGTACTTTCCTCCTCAAAAGCTGAGCAAGCTTAGAGCTGATGTTCAAACCTTCAGGCAGAAAGAAGGTGAATCCCTCTATGAAGCTTGGGAAAGATACAAACAGTTGACCAAAAAGTGTCCTTCTGACATGCTTTCAGAATGGACCATCCTGGATATATTCTATGATGGTCTGTCTGAGTTATCAAAGATGTCATTGGATACTTCTGCAGGTGGATCCATTCACCTAAAGAAAACGCCTGCAGAAGCTCAAGAACTCATTGACATGGTTGCTAATAACCAGTTCATGTACACTTCTGAAAGGAATCCTGTGAGTAATGGGACGTCTATGAAGAAGGGAGTTCTTGAAGTTGATACTCTGAATGCCATATTGGCTCAGAATAAAATATTGACTCAGCAAGTCAAAATGATCTCTCAGAGTCTGCATGGACTGCAAGCTGCATCCAACAGTACTCAAGAGGCTTCTCATGAAGAAGAAGTTTATGATCCTGAGAACCCTGCAATAGCAGAGGTGAATTACTTAGGTGAACCTTATGGAAACACCTATAACTCAACATGGAGAAATCATCCAAATTTCTCATGGAAGGATCAAAAGCCCCAACAAAGCTTTAATAATGGTGGAAGAAACAGGTTTAGCAATAGCAAGCCTTTTCCATCATCAACTCAGCAACAGAGAGAGAACTCTGAACAAAATGCTTCTAATTTAGCAAATCTAGTCTCTAATCTATCTAAGGCCACTATAAGTTTCATGAATGAAACAAGGTCTTCCATTAGAAATCTGGAAGCACAAGTGGGCCAGCTGAGTAAAAGGATCACTGAAATCCCTCCTAGTATTCTCCCAAGCAATACAGAAGAGAACCCAAAAGGAGAATGCAAGGCCATTGACATAAGCGCCATGGCCGAACCTGTGAGGAGAGGAGAGGACGCGAATCCCAAAGAGGAAGACCTCCTGGGACGTCCAGTGATCAATAAGGAGCTTCCCTCTGAGGAACCAAAGGACTCTGAGGCTCATCTAGAGACCATAGAGATTCCATTGAACCTCCTTATGCCCTTCATGAGCTCTGATGAATATTCCTCTTCTGAAGAGAACGAGGATGTTACTGAAGAGCAAACTGCCAAGTTTCTTGGTGCAATCATGAAGCTGAATGCCAAATTATTTGGCATTGATACTTGGGAAGTTGAACCTCCCTTGTTCATCAATGAACTAAGTGATCTGGATCAACTGACATTGCCTCAGAAGAGACAGGATCCTGGAAAGTTCATAATACCCTGTACCATAGGCACCATGATCTTTAAGGCTCTGTGTGACCTTGGTTCAGGTATAAACCTCATGCCCCTCTCTGTAATAGAGAAACTGGGAATCTATGGGGTGCAAGCTGCTAAAATCTCACTAGAGATGGCAGACAGCTCAAGAAAACAGGCTTATGAACAAGTAGAAGATGTATTAGTAAAGGTTGAGGGCCTTTACATACCTACTGATTTCATAATCCTGGATACTGGAAAGGAAGAGGATGAATCCATCATCCTAGGAAGACCTTTCCTGGCCACTGCAAGAGCTGTGATTGATGTTGACAGAGGTGAAATAGTCCTTCAATGGAATGAGGACTCCCTTGTGTTTAAAACTCAAGGATCTCCCTCTGCAACCATGGAGAGGAAGAAGAAAAAGCTTCTCTCAAAGCAGAGTCAACCAGAGCCCCCACAGTCAAACTCTAAGTTTGGTGCTGGGAGGCCACAACCAAACTCTAAGTTTGGTGTTGAACTCCCATATCCAAGCTCTAAGTTTGGTGTTGGAGAGTCTCAACAAAGCTCTGCACATCTGTGAGGCTCCATGAGAGCCCACTGTCAAGCTATTGACATTAAAGAAGCGCTTGTTGGGAGGCAACCCAATGTTTATTTATCTAACTCTATTATTCTTGTTTTTCATGTTTTCTTAGGTTCATGATCATGTGGAGTCACAAAATAAATATAAAAATTGAAAACGGAATCAAAAACAGCAGAAGAAAAATCACGCCCTGGAGGAGCATCTGTCTGGCGTTCAAACGTCAGAACAGAGCATGGTTCTGGCGTTGAACGCCCAAAATGGGCACCAACCTGGCGCTGAACGCCCAGAGTTGTGTGCAAGGGCATTTTACATGCCTAAATTGGTGCAGGGATGTAAATGCCTTGACACCTCAGGATCTGTGGACCCCACAGGATCATCTCAGGATCTGTGGACCCCACAGGATCCCCACCTACCTCATCATCTCTCTTTCCATTCATGATCATCCCTTTTGTTTTTCATTGACCACTCACATCCATACACCCACTACCTTCAAAATTCAACATCTCTCTCCCACCCAATCCCACCCATATGGCCGAATACACACTCACATCCATCTCCTCCATATCTTCTTCTTATTCTTCTATTCTTTCTTCTTTTGCTCGAGGGCGAGCAACATTCTAAGTTTGGTGTGGTAAAAGCATAGCTTTTTTGTTTTTTCCATAACCATTGATGGCACCTAAGGCCAGAGAAACCTCTAGAAAGAGGAAAGGGAAGACAAAAGCTTCCATCAAGGGTCTATAAGCTCAGTGGTAGAACATTCGACTGCAAATCAAGAGATCCCTGAGATACCTCAGGGGATACATCTTCTTCCACACAATTATTGGAAGCAACTAAGGGTGGAACATCAAGAGCACTCCATCATCCTTCATGAAATCAGAGAAGATCTAAAAGCAATGAAGGAGGAGCAGCAAAGACAAGGAAGAGACATAGAAGAGCTCAAGGACATCACCAAGGTGGACTCATTCCTTGTTCTTACTTTCTCTGTTTTTTCGTTTTCTATGTGCTTATCTGTGTTTGTGTCTTCATTACATGATCATTAGTAGTTAGTAACTCTGTCTTAAAGATATGAATGTCCTATGAATCCATCACCTCTCTTAAATGAAAAATGTTTTAATTCAAAAGAACAAGAAGTACATGAGTTTCGAATTTATCTTTGAACTCAGTTTAATTATATTGATGTGGTGACAATGCTTCTTGTTTTCTGAATGTATGCTTGAACAGTGCATATGTCTTTTGAAGTTGTTGTTTAAGAATGTTAAATATGTTGGCTCTTGAAAGAATGATGACTAGGAGACATGTTATTTGATAATCTGAAAAATCATAAAAATGATTCTTGAAGCAAGAAAAAGCAGCAAAGAACAAAGCTTGCAGAAAAAAAAAAATAGGCGAAAAAAAAATAGAAAAAAAAAAGAAAAAGCAAGCAGAAAAAGCCAAAAGCTCTTAAAACCAAGAGGCAAGAGCAAAAAGCCAATAACCCTTAAAACCAAAAGGCAAGGGCAATAAAAAGGATCCCAAGGCTTTGAGCATCAGTGGATAGGAGGGCCTAAAGGAATGAAATCCCGGTCTAAGCGGCTAAACCAAGCTGTCCCTAACCATGTGCTTGTGGCGTGTAGGTGTCAAGTGAAAACTTGAGACTGAGCGGTTAAAGTCAAGGTCCAAAGCAAAAGAAGAGTGTGCTTAAGAACCCTGGACACCTCTAATTGGGGACTTTAGCAAAGCTGAGTCACAATCTGAAAAGGTTCACCCAATTATGTGTCTGTGGCATTTATGTATCCGGTGGTAATACTGGAAAACAAAGTGCTTAGGGCCACGGCCAAGACTCATAAAGAAGCTGTGTTCAAGAATCATCATACTGAACTAGGAGAGTCAATAACACTATCTGAAATCTGAGTTCCTATAGATGCCAATCATTCTGAACCTCAATGGATAAAGTGAGATGCCAAAACTATTCAAGAGGCAAAAAGCTATAAGTCCCGCTCATATGATTGAAGCTCTGTTTCATTGATAGTTTGGAATTTATAGTATATTCTATTCTTTTTATCCTATTTTGATTTTTAGTTGCTTGGGGACAAGCAACAATTTAAGTTTGGTGTTGTGATGAGCGGATAATTTATACGCTTTTTGACATTGTTTTTAGTATGTTTTTAGTAGGATCTAGTTACTTTTAGGGATGTTTTTAATAGATTTTGTGTTAAATTCACATTTCTGGACTTTACTATGAGTTTGTGTGTTTTTCTGTGATTTCAGGTATTTTCTGGCTGAAATTGAGGGACTTGAGCAGAAATCAGATTCAGAGGTTGAAAAAGGACTGCTGATGCTGTTGGATTCTGACCTCCCTGCACTCAAAGTGGATTTTCTGGAGCTACAGAACTCGAAATGGCGCGCTTCCAATTGCGTTGGAAAGTAGACATCCAGGGCTTTCCAGCAATATATAATAGTCCATACTTTGGCCAAGAATTGACGACGTAAACTGGCGTTCAACGCCAGCCTTCTGCCCAAATCTGGCGTCCAGCGCCAGAAAAGGATCCAAAACCAGAGTTGAACGCCCAAACTGGCACAGAAACTGGCGTTCAACTCCACAAATGGCCTCTGCACGTGTAACACTCAAGCCCAAGCCCAAGCACACACCAAGTGGGCCCCGGAAGTGGATTTATGCATCAATTACTTACTCATGTAAACCCTAGTGACTAGTTTATTATAAATAGGACCTCTTACTATTGTATGAGGCATCTTTTGATCATCTTAGGATCTTAGGATCATCTTTGAACGCCTGGTTCTTAGACCATAGGGGGCTGGCCATCTCGGCCATGCCTGGACCTTCACTTATGTATTTTCATACGGTAGAATTTCTACACTCCATAGATTAAGGTGTGGAGCTCTGCTGTCCCTCAAAGATTAATGCAAAGTACTACTGTTTTCTATTCAATTCTTCTTATTTCGCTTCTAAGATATCCATTCGCACCCAAGAACGTGATGAAGGTGATGATTATGTGTGACGCTCATCATCCTTCCCCCTTATGAACGCGTGCCTGACAAACACTTCTGTTCTACATGAATTAAGCTAGAATGAGTATCTCTTAGATCTCCTAACCAGAATCTTCGTGGCGTACGCTAGAATGATGGCGGCATTCAAGAGAATCCGGAAGGTCTAAACCTTGTCTGTGGTATTCTGAGTAGGATTCAATGATTGAATGACTGTGACGAGCTTCAAACTCGCGATTGTTGGGCGTTAGTGACAGACGCAAAAGGAGGGTGAATCCTATTCCAGCATGATCGAGAACCGACAGATGAATAGCCGTGCCGTGACAGGGTGCGTGAGCATATGATTCACTGAGAGGAGGGGATGTAGCCACTGACAACGGTGATGCCCTTGCATACAGCCAGCCATGGAAAGGAGTAAGACTGATTGGATGAAGATAGCAGGAAAGCAGAGGTTCAGAGGAACGAAAAGCATCTCCATTCGCTTATCTGAAATTCCTGCCAATGAATCTACATAAGTATCTCTATCCTTACTTTATGTTTTATTTACATAATATATTGTAGCCCATATGAGTCAACTTAACTGAGATTTACAAGGTGACCATAGCTTGCTTCAAGCCAACAATCTCTGTGGGATCGACCCTTACTCACGTAAGGTTTATTACTTGGACGACCTAGTACACTTGCTGGTTAGTTGAACGGAGTTGTGTCCACACATAGTAAAGAGCCATGATAATGATTCCATACAATAACAAAGAGTACTACATTAATGTGATCACAATTTCGTCCACCAAAGCTTCATGAATGAAATAAGGTCTTCCATTAGAAATTTGGAAGCACAAGTGGGCTAGCTGAGTAAAAGGATCACTGAAATCCCTCCCAGTACTCTCCCAAGCAATACAGAAGAGAATCCAAAAGGAGAGTGCAAGGCCATTGACATAAGCAAAATGGCCGAACCCAGTGAGGGAGAGGAGGACGTGAATCCCAAGGAGGAAGACCTCCTGGGACGTCCAGTGACCAATAAGGAGCTTCCCTCTGAGGAACCAAAGGAATCTGAGGCTCATCTAGAGACCATAGAGATTCCATTGAACCTCCTTATGCCCTTCATGAGCTCTGATGAGTATTCCTCTTCTGAAGAGAATGAGGATGTTACTGAAGAGCAAACTGCCAAGTTTCTTGGTGCAATCATGAAGCTGAATGCCAAATTATTTGGCATTGATACTTGGGAAGTTGAACCTCCCTTGTTCATCAATGAACTAAGTGATCTGGATCAACTGACATTGCCTCAAAAGAGACAGGATCCTGGAAAGTTCATAATACCCTGTACCATAGGCACCATGATCTTTAAGGCTTTATGTGACCTTGGTTCAGGAATAAACCTCATGCCCCTCTCTGTAATAGAGAAACTGGGAATCTATGGGGTGCAAGCTGCTAAAATCTCATTAGAGATGGCAGACAGTTCAAGAAAACAGGCTTATGGACAAGTAGAGGATGTGTTAGTAAAGGTTGAAGGCCTTTACATCCCTGCTGATTTCATAGTCCTGGATACTGGAAAGGAAGAGGATGAATCCATCATCCTAGGAAGACCTTTCCTAGCCACAGCAAGAGCTTTGATTGATGTTGACAAAGGTGAAATAGTCCTTCAATGGAATGAGAACTCCCTTGTGTTTAAAACTTAAGGATCTCCCTCTGCAACCATGGAGAGGAAGCAGAAAAAGCTTCTCTCAAAACAGAGCCAACCAGAGCCCCCACAGTCAAACTCTAAGTTTGGTGTTGGGAGGCCACAACCAAACTCTAAGTTTGGTGTTGAACTCCCATATCCAAACTCTAAGTTTGGTGTTGGAGAGTCTCAACAAAGCTCTGCACATCTGTGAGGCTCCATGAGAGCCCACTGTCAAGCTATTGACATTAAAGAAGCGCTTGTTGGGAGGCAACCCAATGTTTATTTATCTAACTCTATTATTATTATTTTTCATGTTTTCTTAGGTTCATGATCATGTGGAATCACAAAATAAATATAAAAATTGAAGACGGAATCAAAAACAACAAAAGAAAAATCACACCCTGGAGGAGCATCTGCCTGGCGTTCAAACGCCAGAACAGAGCATGGTTCTGGCGCTGAACGCCCAAAATGGGCAACATCCTGGCGCTGAACGCCCAGAACAAGCATGGTTCTGGCGTTCAACGCCAGAAAAGGCAGCAAATGGGCGTTGAACGCCCAAAATGGCCACCAACCTGGCGCTGAACGCCCAGAGTTGTATGCAAGGGCATTTTACATGCCTAAATTGGTGCAGGGATGTAAATACCTTGACACCTCAGGATCTGTGGACCTCACAGGATCAACTCAGAATCTGTGGACCCCACAGAATCCCCACCTACCTCCACTCACTCTCTTCTCTCTTCTCAATCATCCTCTATTCCCAATAAACACTCTTCCCTATTAACCCTTTACCACTCACATCCATACACCCACTTACCTTCAAAATTCAACATCTCTTTCCCACCCAATCCCACCCATATGGCCGAATACACACCTCCCTCCATCTCCTTCATATCTTCTTCTTCTTCTTATATTCCTTCTTCTTTTGCTCGAGGGCGAGCAACATTCTAAGTTTGGTGTGGTAAAAGCATAACTTTTTTGTTTTTTTCCATAACCATTGATGGCACCTAAGGCCAGAGAAACCTCTAGAAAGGGGAAAGGGAAGACAAAAGCTTCCATCAAGGGTCTATAGCTCAGTGGTAGAACATTTGACTGCAAATCAAGAGATCCCTGAGATACCTCAGGGGATACATTTTCTTCCACACAATTATTGGAAGCAACTAAGGGTGGAACATCAAGAGCACTCCATCATGCTCCATGAAATAAGAGAAGATCAAAAAGCAATGAGGGAGGAGCAACAAAGACAAGGAAGAGACATAGAAGAGCTCAAAGACATCATTGGTGCCTCAAGAAGGAAACGCCACCATCACTAAGGTGGATTCATTCCTTGTTCTTGTTTTCTCTGTTTTTCGTTTTCTATGTTATGTGCTTATCTATGTTTGTGTCTTCATTACATGATCATTAGTAGTTAGTAACTATGTCTTAAAAGTTATGAATGTCCTATGAATCCATCACCTCTCTTAAATGAAAAATATTTTAATTCAAAAGAACAAGAAGTACATGAGTTTTGAATTTATCCTTGAACTTAGTTTAATTATATTGATGTGGTGACAATGCTTCTTGTTTTCTGAATGTATGCTTGAATAGTGCATATGTCTTTTGAAGTTGTTGTTTAAGAATGTTAAATATGTTGGCTCTTGAAAGAATGATGACTAGGAGACATGTTATTTGATAATCTGAAAAATCATAAAAATGATTCTTGAAGCAAGAAAAAGCAACAAAGAACAAAGCTTGCAGAAAAAAAAAATAGGCAAAAAAAAATAGAAAGAAAAAGAAAAAACAAGCAGAAAAAGCCAAAAGCTCTTAAAACCAAGAGGCAAGAGCAAAAAGCCAATAACCCTTAAAACCAAAAGGCAAGGGCAAATAAAAAGGATCCCAAGGCTTTGAGCATCAGTGGATAGGAGGGCCTAAAGGAATAAAATCCTGGTCTAAGCGGCTAAACCAAGCTGTCCCTAACCATGTGCTTGTGGCGTGCAGGTGTCAAGTGAAAACTTGAGACTGAGCGGTTAAAGTCAAGGTTCAAAAAAAAAAAAGAGTGTGCTTAAGAACCCTGGACACCTCTAATTGGGGACTTTAGCAAAGCTGAGTCACAATCTGAAAAGGTTCACCCAATTATGTGTCTGTGGCATTTATGTATCCGGTGGCAATACTGGAAAACAAAGTGCTTAGGGCCACGGCCAAGACTCATAAAGAAGCTGTGTTCAAGAATCATCATACTAAACTAGGAGAATCAATAACACTATCTGAACTCTAAGTTCCTATAGATGCCAATCATTCTGAACCTCAATGGATAAAGTGAGATGCCAAAACTATTCAAGAGGCAAAAAGCTATAAGTCCCGCTCATATGATTGCAGCTATGTTTCATTGATAGTTTGGAATTTATAGTATATTCTCTTCTTTTTATCCTATTTGATTTTCAATTGCTTGGGGACAAGCAACAATTTAAGTTTGGTGTTGTGATGAGCAGATAATTTATACGCTTTTTGGTATTGTTTTTAGTATGTTTTTAGTAGGATCTAGTTACTTTTAGGGATGTTTTCATTAGTTTTTATGTTAAATTCACATTTCTGGACTTTACTATGAGTTTGTGTGTTTTTCTGTGATTTCAGGTATTTTCTGGCTGAAATTGAGGGACTTGAGCAGAAATCAGATTCAGAGGTTGAAGAAGGACTGCTGATGCTGTTGGATTCTGACCTCCCTGCACTCAAAGTGGATTTTCTGGAGCTACAGAACTCAACATGGCGCGCTTTCAATTTCGTTGGAAAGTAGACATCCAGGGCTTTCCAGCAATATATAATAGTCCATACTTTGGCCAAGAATAGACGACGTAAACTGGCGTTCAACGCCAGCTCTCTGCCCAAATCTGGCGTCCAGCGCCAGAAAGGGAGCCAAAACCAGAGTTGAACGCCCAAACTGGCACAAAAGCTGGCGTTCAACTCCAAGAAAGACCTCTACACGTGCAACACTCAAGCCCAGCCCAAGCACACACCAAGTGGGCCCCGGAAGTGGATTTATGCATCAATTACTTACTCATGTAAACCCTAGTAGCTAGTTTATTATAAATAGGACCCTTTACTATTGTATTAGTCATCTTTTGATCACCTTAGGATCTTAGGAACATCTTTGAACGCATAGTTCTTAGACCATGGGGGCTGGCCTCTCGGCCATGCCTGGACCTTCACTTATGTATTTTCAACGGTAGAGTTTCTACACTCCATAGATTAAGGTGTGGAGCTCTGCTGTTCCTCAAAGATTAATGCAAAGTACTACTGTTTTCTATTCAATTCATCTTATTTCGCTTCTAAGATATCCATTCGCACCCAAGAACGTGATGAAGGTGATGATTATGTGTGACGCTCATCACCATTCTCCCCTATGAACACGTGCCTGACAAACACTTCCGTTCTACATGAAATAAGCTAGAATGAATATCTCTTAGATCTCCTAACCAGAATCTTCGTAGCGTAAGCTAGAATGATGGCGGCATTCAAGAGAATCCAGAAAGTCTAAACCTTGTCTGTGGTATTCCGAGTAGGATTCAATGAATGAATGACTGTGACGAGCTCCTAACTCGCGATTGCAGGGCGTTAGTGACAGACGCAAAAGGATAGTAAATCCTATTCCAGCATGATCGAGAACCGACAGATGAATAGCCGTGCCGTGACAGGGTGCGTGAGCATATTATTCACTGAGAGGATAAGATGAAGCCATTGACAAGGGTGATGCCTCCAGACGATTAGCCGTGCCGTGACAGGGCATTGGATCATTTTCCCGAGAGATGACCGAAAGTAGCCATTGACAGTGGTGATGTATCACATAAAGCCAGCCATGGAAAGGAGTAAGACTGATTGGATGAAGATAGCAGGAAAGCAGAGGTTCAGAGGAACGAAAAGCATCTCCATTCGCTTATCTGAAATTCCTACCAATGATTTACATAAGTACCTCTATCCCTATTCTATTATTTATCATTCGAAAACACCATTATCAATTTATATCTGCCTAACTGAGATTTACAAGGTGACCATAGCTTGCTTCATACCAACAATCTCCGTGGGATTCGACCCTTACTCACGTAAGGTATTACTTGGACGACCCAGTGCACTTGCTGGTTAGTTGTATCGAAGTTGTGAACCATGGTATTGGCACCATGTTCTTGGTGCCATTGCCAGGGAAAGAAAGAGCCATGAATTTTACATAATTAAAGTGTAATCACGATTACGCGTACCAAGTTGCTCACGTTGCCAGGGATTATTCGAGCCTGGATATCACAATTTCGTGCACCAGCGGTGCAGAGGAAGAGCCCAATGATGACAACTCCTTTTAGAGATGTCACTACTGGGTTTATGATTGAAACTTGTTTTGAAAATTTTAGAGAATTTTCTTCTTAGAAATGTAATATTTATGGTGTTTAGAACTAAATTGAAGGTGTTAAAATTAAATTTGTATTTTAAATTAAAAAAGCTATTAAATCTTTTTAAATGTATTTATTTTAATTTTTTTAAATTAATATAATAAAACAACAACAAACAACAACAACAACAAAACCTTGTCTCACTAGGTGTGGTCGACTACATGAATCAAATGACGCCATTGAGTTCTATCATGTATTATGTCTATAGAGAGACCGTTTATATGTAGATCTCATTTGACCACCTCATGGATAGTCTTCTTAGGTCTTTCTCTACCTTTTACTCATTGTCCATCTTCCATCTTATCCATCCTTCTTACTAGATGTTTTGTCGGTCATTTTCTCACATGTCCGAACCACTTGAGACGTGATTTTACCATCTTTTCTACAATACAGACTACTACAACCCTCTCTTTTATATCTTCATTCCTTATTTTATCTAATCGCGTATTACTATTCATCTATCTCAATATCTTCATCTCTGTCACATTTAATTTATGTTCGTACTTTTTTTAACTGTACAACACTCTTTACCATAAAACATAATCAATCTAATAGCAGTACAATAAAATTAATATAATAAAAATTTGATTAAAAATATTTTAAAAGATACTTAATTAAACCGTTAAAAAATATCGGGTAATAAAATTTTTCAAGTTTTAGTCCAAAGTCCAAACATGAATCACGAGGCAATCATTTGTCAAACATCGTGGAGAGACGACATACGGTTTCAACAGAACATACACGAACCCGATACGAGATCATAGTACAAGGAATACTAAGTCGAAAGCATCACTGACCAAAATCTAGTAGACAAATGAATAATTACCAAATCACACCGAAAAGAAAAATAAATACAATAATAAAAGAAATCTAGAATCACAGATCAGAAAAAGAAAACGAAAATTATTATTTAACCCAACAAAGGAATTTATTGAGCACTATACCACGCAAAATACACATCACTTTACGTAATACCCTTGAAAGCAAAAAAGACGGTGCAGCTCAAAAGAAAAACCTGCCAATGAGTAATGAGTGAACCAAAAAATCAATTTTTTATTTTTTATTATACTTTATATTCCACTATATTATTTGTACATACAAAAATTATATAAAAATAATTACTAATTCAGTAAATATATATTAAAAATAAATTAAATAATATATAATAAATAATATTATATGATCAATAAATATTATTATTTTTTATTAATATTTAACTATCAATAATTTACGCTTATATTTATAAAAATTTTATACACATAAAACATACAATTTACACTTATATTTATTAAAATTTTACTTACATAAATTAATATAATTTATACTTATATTTTTTAGAATTTATACATATAAATTAATAAAATTTATTTATTAAAAATAATTTAATATTTGTATTGGTCAAATAATGGCTAAAATTATTAAAATTATTAGTCTTCAGAATTTTTTATATAAATTATTTATAAATATATAATAATTAATTTAAAATTTTTATTAGCCTTCCAAGGTTACATACTTAGTTTCTTACATAGCCGACCCAGCCACCCATGTCAACTGAACCAAGAACAAGAAGCCTACCCGTTTTCTTTTTTTCTTCCCTTTTATCACAAACCTTATCTGACACACTACCTATTTCGCTGTCCTCATTTAGCTTATAATAAAATACATCTAACCAAACACGTTCACATCTAATTCTTCTTGTCGTTTTATTCATAATCCTTGGCCAATTTCAATTCCAACTTGTCCTCCACTTCACCCGTCCCCACAACTACCTTCAGACATCATTATTCCAGATATATTAATGTCTGTTAATACTTAATATCTATGTGACTGACATAGTGACATAACATCTTTTATTTAATTTTAAAATCTATTATATATAAAAAGTTATTTATTAAATTTGATAAAAATTTAATTTTAATATATTAATAATTTAAATATTAATTATTTTTGATAATGTAAAAATATTTTATGTTGTTAACATATAAAAATTAAATTCTTTAAGTAAACAAAAAGAAAGAGCAGTAAATAAATAGGTTGAAGACGACTAAATTTATTTAAATCCTTCTATTTTAAGGATAACTAAGAAATGTATATAGAGTACTTATCAAAGATTATACGAAATACAAATTTTAAAAGTTATTTTCATAAATAATTAAAATTTTAAAGTTTTTAGTAAAAAGTTTTTGTTTTAAATTCTTTAAATAGTATTTTTCGTGTTTTTCTCTATAAATAAAATTTTTCATATTTTAATAAACTGATTATTGTTCAATTTATCTAAATTTTTCAAAAAATAATGTCATTGTAATAACAAAAAGTAAAAAAAAAATATTTTCTCATAATAAAAAGCATAAATTTAAGTGATTTTTTTCATATTTGTTTAGGGGCTATTTAATTTAGTGTATCAATAAATTTATTGATTTATTCTTTTATTTATTAAATATATATAGAAATAAGAAAAATAAAATTTAATTAAGATGATAAACTATGTACAACTTAATAATTAGAAAATTTTTTCTGGATTATATATACTATAAATATTTTTAAAAAATAATTATACACCAACCTTTCTCTTATTCTGATATGGATATACGGAAAATCTGATATAATTCAATTTAGTTTTCAGTTTATTAAAATGTTCCGTTTAAAAATATCTATTCCTCTGTATCAATCCAGAATCCAGAACACTTAAACAAAGAAGGAAATTACCAATTAGCGTTAGAATGAAAAACTGAAAATAAATGTGTAAGCCACGTTTTAAGTCATGTCTAATCATCTAGTCCAGTATAGCTGTATGGAATTACCAAAGACGAAGAAATCACACTACTCACGTTGCCATAGACACGAGGGCAGTTTCGTAAATAAATCCGGAACCTGGTCAATTCACTTTCCTACTCAACGGAATCACACTCTCCTCACCACCACCACCTTTGCATCTTCTCCCAAACCGCCAGAGAAACAGCCACAGAGCCACACACACTTTCTCTGCCTCGCGATTCTCGCTTCCCCCGCCTATTTAGTTTTCAGTTTTTCGAGACAAAAACGGTTTCAGACACAACAGACTGTAACAAACTAGAGGGAGAGAATCTAGAGAGAGAAGGGAGCACCGGGAATCGTGCTTACTGCTTACATTACATCACAGTGATGCCGAATCCCGAGGCTCACCGTCACAACCAAAACCGCTCCAGCAAGTCACGCCCCTCCACGTCATCGGAAAGGCCCGTGGCGCCGCGCCCGCCGGCTCGGCCGAGAGTCCGGCTCCGGCAGCTGCTGCGTGTAGCTTCTGTGGCCAGCGGAATCCAGTTCGGATGGGCGCTTCAGCTCTCTCTCCTCACTCCCTATGTTCAGCAGCTCGGGATCCCTCACCAGTGGGCCAGCATCATCTGGCTCTGCGGTCCCGTCTCCGGCCTCTTCGTTCAGCCACTCGTCGGACACCTCAGCGACCGCTGCACCAGCCGCTTTGGTCGCCGGCGTCCTTTCATCCTCGCCGGTGCCGCCGCGATCATCGTTGCTGTCATCATAATTGGATACGCTGCTGACATCGGCTGGCTCCTCGGCGACACCGATACTTTCCGGCCGGCGGCGATAACCGTCTTCGTGATCGGGTTCTGGATCCTCGACGTAGCGAATAACGTGACTCAGGGTCCTTGTAGAGCTCTCCTGGCTGATCTCACTAGTAAGAATCTCCCAGTCCCTAATTTGAACATTTTACTCTTCTTCTTTGATGAAGTCCAAATTCGAATTGCGCAATCAAGAAATCTTGCTATTTTTATTTTTAATTTGTGCTGTTGACTTGGTGCAATCTGGATTCATCTGACTGCAATATCATCATTTTCATCTATTTAATGTGTGTTAGATTTGACCTGTTTACTGAATTTTTGACTTAGTCAGCATGATTTTGGTGCTCAATTTTGGATTAGGAATGTGTTTGTGTGGTCGGTACAGCTTAGCAAACTCGAAAAGTTTTTGTCATGACAAGTAGAAACAGAATACAATCAATGATTGATATAGCATGCCACGTGAAGGTTACCATTTAAGTCTGGGACCAAGTTAATAATACTGTTGGTCAAAATTGGAACAAAGAAGTTAGCATTAAAGTTTTCTCGGACATAACACTGCATTCTAACTGAGAGGTTGCTATCGCTTTCACTATCTGTGCTTTTGTTCAGTCATGTATGCAGTAAGCTGGTGTTTGTTGTTTGCAGTTGAATGCTTGATTTACAACTGCTGGTTGTGGAATGGGTATGCTTCTTTTTTTCTTTCATTTTTTGAATAAAATAAGAATTGTATTAGAGAAAAATAACACCAAGAAAAGGAGGATAAATGATCCCCCACACAAGAGCCAAAAAAACACAAGAATAGCTTTCTATATAGATTGTAGCTTTCCAATCTCTCAACATGTCTGGCAAGCGGCAAGGAAAGACATTTAAAATGTTCATGAGCTTTAGAACAAATAGAGGGCCCAAATACATACACCAAATAGGGTTATGCCATTATTAACCATAGTAGCATCCTTGCATTTGCTATGTATGTTTTCTTGGATGGAGAAACTAATTTCTATCAAAGCTAAAGTTAATCATTTGATATATAGATATATGAATGGAATAGGAATTTTAGAGATTTTATATGGCTAGTGTGCATGCATATGAACTAAGAACTGGAGTAAGAAACCTGTTATGTGTTCATGTCGTTACAAGCTCTTATCTTGTTGCCTCTTCCAATATAGCTGAGAGTTTGCAGCCAGGATTAGTCCATGTGTCTTATGATAGCCATGAAGTTATTCAAGCCAACTCGCAAAATGAATGCAAAATTGAAGGATGTTACTTTAAGCGGGAAGCAAGTACATGCTTAATAATTATATGGCAATGGCTCCGGTACCTTCCTGAAACTAGATAGTAAATTATCCCCTGTCATCTATTATTGCATAATAGGTCTATTATGTATATTTTTAACAGATAAAGTAATGATACCTCTAACCAATACTACCTATAGTTAAAATTTATACAAAAGTAAGCTTCTGAAACATACATTAAATGCACTTTAAGTTTGATACTCGTATAAGTGTAGAAATGATGTGATAAGTTAACAAATAAGAGTTTAATTCAGATACGATACTCCAAATTCAAATAAAATATGGAAGGAGATTCCTTTCTCTGTGTTATATGTATGTGTAATTAGACATTTATACCTATCATGCAATAATACATGGTAGAGAGAAATTTACCCTCCAGTTTCTAGAGGATTATATTATCGAATCATGTAGCAAACATGAGTTCCCCTCGTTGCTCGTATGTTTGTATTATAATCAGAAATAAAATGTTAAGTGTGGCTACTTCTATTATTTGAAATGGGAGATGAGGGAGTGGTTTGAACCTCCCTAGTGTCCAAGGACACCAAATATCAGAAATCTATACTTTCTTGGGGTGGGGTTCTGGGTACTTCCAACTGCTAAATGTTAAAAGAAGGAAATTGCTCATGTTAAAAGGTCTGAGATCTATGTGTAAACAGTCTGTCTCACTGTAGACATGATACATGATATAGAGCAATGGCGTCGTTTGATTTATGTAGCCGACCCCACCTAGTGAGAATCATGGAGGCTGTTGTGTTGTTCACAATTCATTTTTTCCCTGCACTTTCGCACCTCCATTCTAATGATTTTACCCCCCTCTTCTGCACTTATCCTTGACCTTTTCACCCGAAAGTCCAAAACAGAGTATGTTCCACGAATTCTAAAAGAAGAATCTAGCATTAGATATTGGAGTAGTGGAGGAAAACATATTGCTTGTACTTGTTATAGGTCTGAAAATTGTCTAATGTCGGCTAGTTTGTAGGGTGGTATCACACAAATCTGGATATAAACCCATTCAAAAAGTAAGGGAGAAAACCAGATTAGTGGAAAATAAATTAGTTGTATGTTTTTCCTTGAAGGTACTCTGGCTAGATGATCATCTTAATATTCAAACATGAATTCGGTTCTCTAAGAAATTAAAAGGCGTGATAATTATCTTCTTTCTTTATCATCATATATTAGCTAAAATGCTTAGTATAGGTGCCTCATTGTCTGAATAAATTTTAACTTGCTTTGTATGCCTTAATTTGATCACTTGTATAGAGTGTAGACCGTTAAATGGTTATATGTAAGAGAAAGGAAGAGAAAACCGCCATTAAAATGGCACCACTACTATGGAAAGCACATTATGATTTAATAGTGATGTTTTTTGTTGATTATGATCAATTTGGATTTTGGATAGCAAAAAAGTCACTGATGTCATTATTCATGTTTCCTTTGTATTTTTCTTCTTTGGAATGTCAGCCAATGATCCTCGAAGAACGCGCGTTGCAAATGCTTATTTTTCTCTTTTTATGGCTGTTGGTAACATTCTTGGCTATGCAACTGGATCGTACAGTGGTTGGTACAAGATTTTTGCTTTCACACTTTCACCTGCATGCACTATTAGTTGTGCAAATCTCAAGTCCGCTTTCTTTCTTGATATTATTTTCATTGCGATCACCACATATCTCAGCCTCATGGCAGCTAAAGAAGTGCCTATAAGTTCAAGTGCGGCAGCCCATGCTGAGGGAGGAGCAGCGGGTTCAGGTAGTACAGAAGAGGCTTTCATGTGGGAGCTATTTGGGACATTCAAATATTTTACGACTCCTGTATGGATTATCCTGTCTGTTACTGCTCTAACATGGATCGGATGGTTCCCTTTTATTCTATTTGACACTGATTGGATGGGTCGAGAGATTTATGGTGGTGATCCAAATGGAGGCCCTAATTATGATGCTGGGGTCAGAATGGGAGCACTTGGATTAATGCTTAATTCAGTTGTTCTTGGAATAACATCATTACTCATGGAGAGGTTATGCAGGAAACGCGGTGCTGGGTTTGTTTGGGGTGTCTCAAATATTATAATGGCCATCTGCTTTCTTGCAATGCTTGTAGTAACATATGTTGCAAGCAACGCTAGCTATTTAGGCAAAGATGCACCACCAACTGGCATCGTGATAGCTGCAGTGATACTCTTCACCATTCTTGGGTTTCCATTATCAGTAAGTTACTCTAATTTACTACTGAAATTGTCCTCTTCCTTTAGTGTGGACATTGAAGGTAGCCGCTGTGTCCTATGTCCACTGAAATAAATGCTCAAATTTGTTGTCCGTGCGTTCTTTGAATCTTTTTGAAATCTTAGTGGCTCTCATACATCAGTTGCATATCGTATTGAGTGACTAGCTCTTGGAAGCATAATCATCTTAGCTGAAACTGGCCTTTTTTTTTTATTACGTTAACTGACTCATCAGATTATTTATTGCAGATCACTTACAGTGTTCCATATGCCTTAGTTTCCACACATATTGAGTCATTGGGACTTGGCCAAGGTGGAATTCTATTCATGGCTTTGTTTATTTTTGCTCGGAGATGTGACTGTAGTTGCTTAATGAGTTGTGGGTGTTTACAGGGTTATCAATGGGTGTCCTAAATCTGGCAATAGTGATCCCACAGGTATTTCTTCTTTTCTATAACTTTGGTTGCAATTCTTTTGATACCACTAGTGGCAAAAGGTGGAAGATGTGATAATTTGTGATCTCTTATTGTGCATTTGGCTTGATTTAAAAAAAATAGGTTTTCCCTAAGGAAGTTTGCTGGATAATATTGTCAATATTTATCATATTCTGGAAAATGTTGCTATTTAGTTTGGCATATCTTCTTCTAGTGCAGCAAGATTGGAAAACAAGATTTTGTTTTTTCACTATTTCTTTTACAAAATACTGAAAATGAGAAACATAAATAAAAATAATCAACATTTTTGTAATTATTAAACTGAAAAACAGGACATGAAAACAGAAATAAAATAAACCCCAAGATTGACCAGAATCACCAGACAACCACTAGAAACTGTTAATTGCAATTTACAATTTACAATTGACCTTTGTCTTTGCATGCACTTCTGCATAGTGTCTTTGGGCTTTTAGATCTTATTAACTTTATGCTGTTTGCATTATTTAACATATAGTATTTTATCAAAAAGATATTGAATATATAGTAAATACACACACTCTGGGTGATCGATTTTGTTTCCACTTAAGCTTAGATCTAGGTTGATAGACCATGAACGGCACATACACTTTGAACGTGAAAATGCTTCAGATTACTGAATTACATTTAACTAATTCATTCAAGTTCACAGTCAATGACTATCAAAGTCTGATGATAGCAATTAGTCGAGACAAAGTACAGAGTTGGGATTTCAGCATGTGTAATTGTGTGATTTAGAAACTGTCATACTGAGTTGATGATGAAGTGCACTTCTGTCATACTTATGAGATCACTTGCATACAAGATCCTTCTTCTGCTGGAAACTGTTAAAATTGTGTTTGGGAAATCATTGAAATATGAAACAGATTGACTTTAGATAATTTGATTTCATTGAAAATGAATTTGATTGAATAAATCATCTCCATGCCTGGAATCCAGTACAAAAGAGTTTAAATTTGTTTTGGATAATGAGTTCCAACCTGTGGAACACCTTAAAACAACCATGCTACATGTAGATAAAAAATCAACCACGAAAAGTTTTCAATTTGAATGAAGTAAACCAAATAGTCTTACCTAAACAGGGTTTCAAAATCAGAAATCAATTCATATATAAACTCAAACCATTTCCCAAAATTTGTTGTTTGAAACTCAAAACATACTCTTTCTAGTGCAAATGTAACGATGACCTGTCACCTGTGTCAACCAGGACCAATTTCAGGTGACTTAACAAAATATCCAACAGTGTGACCTACAGATAATGGGCTTGGGTTGGTTAGGTCGGAATATATTAGATGCCCTCCTCTTTCATTACTGGGTTCATTTTTAGCTTACATTCTATAAATAGAAGTTTTTCTTTTTTATTCTTTAATTTTCAAAAGTTGTCATAGTCGTGAACAGGATTTGTGTTTTTGGAGTTACTGATTTAATCATTTGCCATGTTATAAACAGATAGTGGTGTCATTGGGAAGTGGACCATGGGATCAGCTGTTTGGTGGAGGAAATGCCCCAGCCTTTGCCGTGGCAGCTCTTGCAGCCCTTGTCAGTGGACTCATAGCTATCCTGGCTATTCCCCGATCTGGTGGTCAAAAGCCCCGAACTCGTGTATGAGGTATCATGTTCCTTCTGCTATTGGCATTTTATATTCAATGAAGGGTGGTGGAAATGAGCAGGTAGCAAGAATTTGTAAATAGTTTATTATTCTTTTTTCCATCTATTTTTTGTGCCTTTTTTCTTGAGCCTCTCTCTTTTCAAGATTCTTCACACTCCCAATCTATTCCTAATATGAATAAATGAATGCCTGCTTGTGCTTTAATTTTGTTTGTCATTATTTAAAGCCAATGATCTGATTTTTGAATGTTATTATTTCCTGAAGAATAGATTTCTTTGGAACCCATTTTTTCCTTTTTTGTTTGGTGTGTGATCCTAACAAGTGAGTGGTCTGTTTAAAACAGTGAGAATGATTGGCTATGTAAACCATGAGGGACACATCTCAAGCTCTAGGAAAAGGTGAATACTCTTTGATGTCTTAAGGAACAGTGTGAAACAAGCAATTCATATGCCATTACTTTCCCAAACATGCTTCAATCTCAAAAATGTAATCACAAAAGTTGTTAGCAGCAAATACTGATTGACACTATGTCCAATCAGTGGAGATTTTTTGCCAGTGTAAATGAGTCCCGTCTATATAAGATTTTTCTTTTAAGGCTAAATGCCATGGGAAAGTAGTTTGGGGATTCTTCCATAGGTTCCAAAAGTTAATCTTGGGCAGCATCCTTCCTTACCACCCAAGATGAGTTGCTGTTTGGGAATTATTCCAAATTACAAATTCTTTTTTATTTTGAGGCAATGCTGATCGTGCATTAGTGCTTCAATAATGTTGTATTGAGAATCATATACAATTGTGATTTATTTGTGCTTGGATGAATGAATGTGTTTAGTGGCCAACAGTGAATATTGTGAAGTGTGCCGATCGAAACCTCGATGGCGACCAGGGGTAAAATGCTTCCTTTTTTGATATTGTATTTTATTATTTTTTTTCTTTGCAGAAAATATTGTTGAATAATAGTTGATTTTTAAAGTTCCTGTAGTATTCACATTTGCTCTTTTCTTGGTGATCTGTTGATTGATTGCTCACTCAGCACTCACAATCACAAAAAATATATAGGATTGGAAAATTTTCAAATGTTTATGAAATACTGGTGTTCTAGTGAAAGCCTAACATGACCACCATCAGTATGTTGCTGTCTTGAACTAGAAATTGATCTTCTCGTTTTTCTCTCATTACCTGATTGTCTTCAGAAAAATAAGATCCAGTTACAATTTTGGTTATTTCAATTTGTGGATCATCCTATGCAAAAGCCCATGAGCATTGTTTAAGAAGTACTGATAATAGTAATCATCTTCACTACCTAAAGTAGAATGGTGCTATCATATTTGCTCGAATTTTATTGACCACGGAATGAAATGAAGATATTGAATGAATAAAATAAAAATTGGTTAATATATAAACATTTGAGTAATGCTCATCAACAATCCGATGCTCGTTGACGGGAGTTATTCATGTAACATTTTTCTGATGCCATATGATATTTCTGTTCTATTTTATTTAATTGTTTCTATTTTAATTTTTAGGACTCCTTCGAGTAATTTATTTGTCATATTGTCCTACATATAATGTATTTTTTTAGCAGAGTATTAAAATAAAAAATAGATGTGGCTAATCAAATTAATAAAACATTAAGTGCTTTCTTCTTTTTAGAAGAATTGCTTCGGAGGCTTAATAATTATTTATTTATTTTTACTTTCCTTCTTCCAAGTGATGGAATAAGATTCTGGCTTAATGTATTTTTGATTGTCGGTTATCCATGAAAGTTTAATAACTTTTTAGCCTTCAATTGTTTCGTCAAATGGAAGCTAGGTTTTCTAAAATGAGAAAGTAAGAGTTTAATCATTTTTTTAATCAAGCTAGTGAGATTTACACGTCATAAAAATTACAAATTCAATAGTGATTTTTGCTCCATACATTTTACACATATGCACTATACCATTTTAAAGGGGGATATATATATATATATATGTTGTAAAAAGATTTAATATTTAATTTGTATCAATTTTATTCAAAACAATTGAAAACGTTATTATGTTTTTTAATATGATTTAAAATTGTCGTCGACTTGAAAACCTGTAATCATGTTTGTTATTCATGTTCGAATTATGTTTCAAAATTATTCTTGACTAAACTTCATTAATAGTCATAGTTAATGCAGAGATAAAATTAAAATGTATTTCAAACATTTCAATTAAAATTTATACAAATTAAACTGTTTAAATACTTCATTAGGGATATTGGCCAGTAGCAGGCTCTTAATAGAGTTTAAATTAGCTGAGAGATACATGGGCGTGGACAACCCAAAATTACTTCTTTAGGGATAAAAGAAAATATATATTTTACGTAGTTTAGAAGCATCGGCCTTTGTAAATATTAAATAAAGAAAAATTTAGGGACAGCAATTTTGTTAAATTTTGACCAGCATGTAACCAACAAAAAAAAAGTGAGCTATTAGATGAAGTGTGTGTTTGGATTACAGTTTACAAACTGGAGTTTGAATAAAATTGATTTTGCAAATTTGATTTTGATGAAAAGTAAGTTTGTGTTAAAGTGATTTATGTTTGGTAATCTTTGCATCAAAATGAATTATAGTAAAATAAATGTTGTTTGGATTCTACTACTCAAAATCACTTTTAGATAAAAAATTACTAAAATAGACACCAACTTAAATAATTTTTGTATATTATCTTATCATTTTAATTTAGATAATTGAATAGATCTTATTAATTAATTCTATAATAAAATTAATATTTATACACTAAAATAAAAATAATATATAAAAATTGGCAAAATATATTTTTAATTAAAACTAACAAAATATAAATTTTAGAGAGTACTAAGAATAATAAAAAAAATTAAATATTTATCTTGGTAGTAATTGAAATAAATAAAAAAAAATTGTATGATATTTTTTATATAGTATATTTTTAGTACTCTTAGTACTCTTTTTTAGTATGCTATAATTTATTATTATTATTATTATTATTATTATTATTATTATTATTATTATTATTATTATTATTATTATTATTATTTACAATTAATTTTTTGTTTAATTTACTTTACCTAATAGAATCAATAAATTATATTATAAAAATATAATAAAAATAATACAAAAAATTATAATTATAAAAGTGTATAATATCAAATAAATAATTAATAAAAAATAAAAATAAAAATAATAAAAAAAGAGAGTTCATGTAAACAAAAATAATAAGAATTCCATAAATAATATAATAACATGCATAAAGGATAAAGTTGGTAAAAAGTAAATAAAGATAGAATATTGATGGCTAGAAGCCCGTTTGTAAAACGCATAAGCTTAAAATTGTAGCTTCTTGAAAACCATGGTTTTGAAAGCAAAATCACTTCTGCGTTCATGAATCAAAAATTTGCCAAACCAAAAATTGAAGCTTTCAAGAAGGCTAAACGTACTTCTTCTCTTGTAAGCGTTCATCAATCTCACACTATTAAAACCATTTTGATAGCTATTTGATAGCTACAAATCGCAAAAATTGTTAGCCCCTAGCATTCTTCATTAAATAATGCTATAAGTCCATAGCACATTTTCACAGACAGACAGACGAGCATGCTATACGTAGGTTAGTGGTTATGCTATAGCATGGACATATCCTAATCATCTACTTTCACAAGTATGTTCCGTTACCTTCACTATTTACTATCAAATTTTGTTTTCTTAATTTTAAATATGATAAAAAGAGAGAGAAAAGTGTTGGACATACTAGCTACCAAAACAATTTCTTTCTTCAATATTTGAAAGACTGAAATGATGTGAAGGAAGCATGTGGTCCATGAAGCTAGCTATTTAACATGTAGCATCTTCCGTAGATTCATATGGTAGAATTCAATAATGTTGTATATTTTTGTCGTGGAGACGAAGGAAGAAGATTGGTGTGTGGTTTGATAGAAGAATTGTTAGAGTGACACGAGTTACTCTACCATTTTATGAAAGTGGTAAAAACCC
This sequence comes from Arachis ipaensis, assembly GCF_059453495.1. Lineage (NCBI taxonomy): Eukaryota > Viridiplantae > Streptophyta > Magnoliopsida > Fabales > Fabaceae > Arachis > Arachis ipaensis. The sequence continues at coordinate 34,662,143 of NC_142442.1, forward strand.
TTTGGTTACAATGGTGTACAAGATTGGAATCTTTTGAGCTTCTGGCGAGAAGCTTAATTAAATTAGTCTTTACTAGTTCCAAAATTAAGCTATAATTTGTCCTGTCGCTCCTTTTCCAGAAACTTGTTGCATTGTTATTCAATTTATTCTGTGGAAAGGGATTCTGTCTGATCTCCACTATAATCGCCAACTTGTGTTAAGAATTCTGTGTGGTGACAGTACATTTGTATGCCATAACCACGTGATCCTAAACTCTTGTCTCTTTCAATTAACAAATGCGTTGTGTTTTTTAAGACCAAAAGAGAAGGTATTTATCTATGGACATTCACTATTACACTCAACTGAATTAAGATGTTAAACTTAAAATAGAATTGTCTGGTGGGTTGGATTTAGAGCCTTCTAGTTAATGCCCATTCCCAAATGGGATGCCATATTCGAAGTGGGTTTCCACTTTCCACTTTCTAGTTCATGTATGATTAATTTATTATGTTCATTCTTTCTATGTTGATCACTGTTTTAATTAATATTATCTTGCTTTCCCATTTCCCGTAATGGTTCTTTTTAATTAATTCTCTGAGCATCGGTTCTTTTGCATGATCCATGCCTTTCTCTCAAATCAACTGGTTTTCAGAGAATCTGATACGGAATATCATGGGTTTCAGTGTTCAAACATGTGTTACAATTTTCCATGGAACAAATTAAAATGAATTTTGTCTGTTAATTAAAGGACTAATCATTCGTTTTAGTACACTATCTAAGGATATAAAAATTCAATAATCTGACACTTTTACTTCTCTATATACTTCAGAACTAGTTTTAAATCTCTTAGTAAAAGATGAATGCTAAGTTTATTTCTACTATTTGAACGTATGTATTTTAATTTTAGGATTTTAAAATTCTGGATTATTGTTTCCATATAAAAATAAATGATAAATTTTACCAAACTCTTTTTAAAATAATATATGTAATTTATCCTCTATAATTTATTAATTTCTGATTGGTTGATATTTTAATCTAATACTAATTATATTATAACTAGAATTATTTACATTTAATTAGAGTTAATATTTTAACTATAATAAATTTTTAATTTATAACTAACTCATTATTTAAAATGAATCATCAATTCATCATATAATATAATTTTTAAGAATATTAGCAGACAACTCCCTCTTCCAAATCTTATTCCTCGGCTCGTTCAATGAAAAAAGAGAAGAAAACTCATAATGTATTCTTCACTCTCTCCCTCTCAACATAACGGTCATCGTTATGCTTAGACTAGATTTCTCATTCTCATTGGCATAGACCATCACTCACCCCAACATGCATATGTCTTTTACCCACTAAACCTTCTACCATTTCCATGTTCGTTACTCTCTTAATATCAAAATCTTTGGCCTTTCATCCGTTTTTAATTCTTTTTGCATTAATTTTTTTTATCTATTTCTTGTTGGAAGCAATCTATTTCATTTTTGAAAGAAAAAAGTCTACACAAAAAATATTATAATATAAGCTATGAAAGAGTCAGTTATTTTTTTCATCTCTTTCTTTTTATTGGGGTTTATGTTTGAACCCTGCTCTGGATTCAATCTTTTTCACGATTACAATTAATTGAATATCTATTTTGGCTTCTTTTTTTGTTTTGTTCAACAAGAAGATTTAGGGGAGAGGAGTTTGTTTATTAATACTGTTAAAAATTATACAATGACCAATTACAATAAGTTAATTAGAACTAATTCTATTGTAGTTAAATTATTAATTATTCTATTTAAATTTAAGCAACTTAAGTTACTAATATAATTAATAATTAGATTAAAATATCAATCAATCAGAAATTGATATATTACAAAAAATAAATTACCTATTATTTTACAAAAGATCGAATAAAATTCACCAAAATAAATATGTACTTAATTTCAACCAAGAATCAGTTATTTATATCAAAACATGCAAGGTGCTTCGTATTTTTACTCTAAATTGATGGGACTGTGAGGCTATTATATGAGTTGTGTTACGTACATAATTGTTTATGGTACATCTTTGTGACTTTGTATACACCTCTCATTTTTAGTTATAAAAGTGAATATGATAAAAACAATCAAAAGCAATAACTATGCATTATTTCCAAAAATAAAGGAGGGTGTGAAACTTAAGGTGCATTAGAAGGTGGTACAAGTATGATTTCTCCTATCAAAAATATTTAATAACCAAAAAATATTAATTAAAAATATTTAAAATTTATCTTATTTAATATTTATTTATTATTATAATAATTAATTAATATTAAATAAACAAATTCTGACTAATTTTTTTTTATTTTCTTAATATTACTATTCTCGTATTATATATATTAACTCAATTTGATTTTTGAGTTTTTATCCAAGAATCACTTTTGTTTTTTAAGTGTTAAAAATAATCATTTTAGTTTTGAGATTTTAACCGTAAATTAAGTTAGTCTCTCATATATTTTCGTTTCGATATCATCATTAATAAGGTATTGATACATATGGACCATCACAAAAAAATTTATGACACATGACAATCACAATGTTAGCATGCCACTTATATTTAAGAGTTTGTCTTACCATTTTATTAGGCTACGTTTATTTATAGATACAGATCATTAAAATAGAAATATAAAATTATATTTAATAGATAAAATAATAAAAAATATTATATTCAGAGATATTATATTAATATATTTTATGTTTATTCTGACAAAAAAATATAAAAATATTAATAAGATACACAATTTATTTCTTATTTTTTTTATTATTTTTATTAATTTTTCGTAATTATATTTTTCTTCTTAAATCTTTTGAATGTAAACAAATGAGAATAAATTTGACTTTTATAATTTGTTTTAGTTAATTACCAAACAAAATATAAGAATATTAATTTTTGTGTCTCTATCATTTGTGTCTTATTCTCAGTGTCTTATCTTATCCTATTCTCAAAATCAAATGCAGCCTTAGCGATGTCAAAATAGAATCTATTAAAAAAAAAGTAATTTTAGCTAACATGTGCCCATATGCTGTATTTGGTTGATGTCTCAAAATAATGAAAATATAGATACAAATATATAAAAATACATAGATACAAGAAGACACTTGATTTTTTATCTTGTTTGGTAACTTAAAAGGCTGTGTTTGGTTGATGTCTCAAAATAATAAAGACATGAACACAAATACATATAAGTATATAGATACAAAAAGACACTCAATTTTTCATCTTATTTGATAACTTAGACACAATAAAATATACAACTCAAAATTTTACTTAAATGTCAATTTTATCCCCACCACTCTTTTCCACCACTACTTTTGCCCAATCCCTCTTTCAGAGTTATCATCAACATCAATACTACTATAATCTTCAACCAAATATAAAAGCAACAATATGCCAATCTAAATTAAATTTAATAAAATCAACAAAAATTTTAATTTGTTACATATCTGTAAAATAAGATACACAGATTTAATTTTTTTTAATAAAGGAATAATAAAAGAGGAAAAGATTGGAGATGTTCTTTTTGGAAAGGATGAACGACGTCACTAGAAAGAGGATGTGGAGGGAAGCGCCGTTGAAACTTGAAGTCACCGGCGGATCTAGATGACGATGGATCTGGACTACCGTAGCCCAAACCATTCGAGACAGAAGGAGGAGCAGACGCAGCGGTTCTTGATGGAGAAGCAATGGCAAAAAAAAATGAACGCATATTTGACTATTCAAGGAAGAGGATAAGGCAGAAAGAGAAGGTACAGTGGGCAAAGAGAGTGGAAGAGAGGAGTGCTAGGCGCTGAGAAAAGAAAGTGGGAGAAAAGCAACAGTAGGCGTTGCGAAGAGGAAGAGGGAGAGGCGGCGATCGGCAGTGGGGAGTGAGAAAGGATAGAGGATGGAGCTGCTGAGAACAATGAGAAGTTGCAGAGAGGGAGGCGATGCATGAGAGAACTGGAGACAGGTTTGAGAGGATGGGGGATTGAATTTGGAATTTTGGAAATTAAATAAGAGTAAAATTATAAAAAATTAGTGTCTCACAAGTTATGTCTCAGTGTCTCAGCTATTTGGAGGTACACAAATTTAATGTCTCCATGTCCATCCGTGTATTTCCGTGTGCATCAAAATATTGTGTCTCAGTAAACCAAACAGGAAACATGTGTCACCGTGTCTCTTTGAGACATGGACAACAACTAAACACCACCAGACAAAATAGAATACACAACTCAAACTTTCACCAAAATATCAATTTTACCCTCACCATTCTCCCACCACCATCATTTTTACCATTTTTCCTCACTTAGAGTTATCATCAACCATCAATAGCAGTATGGCACCACCATCTTTAATCAAATACAAAAACAATAATATTCTAATCTAATTTAAATTAAATTTAATATGTATAAAATCAAATTCAAATTTCTAACAAAAAAAATACTTTAATGATAGGAGAATAGAGGAGGGAGGATGAGCAGATTGGAGGAGACGTTCTTTTTGCAGAAAATGAACGGTGTCGCCAGAGAGAAGATGGAGGGAGACGCTGTCAAAACCCAAAGCCAATGGCGAATCTAGATAACAGCCCGAATGAGCCCTTCGAGAGAGAAGAATGAGCTGATGCGGTGGCTCTTGACAGAAGAGCAGTATCGATCGACGAAAAAGATGAATTTATATCTGACTTTCTGAGGATGAGGGTGAAGCAGAGAGAGAAGGCACAATAGGTGCCGCAAAGAGAAAGAGGGAAAGTGACACCCAATGGGCAGCAGAGAGTAAGAAGGAAAGATAAAGGAGGGAGAATGAAAAATGGTGAACTACTGAGAAAGAGAAAGAGTTGCAAAAAGTATAGAGGTAAAAAATGCATAAGAGAGGAGGAATGAGACAAGTTTGGAAGGGTGAATTTAGAATTTTGAAAATTAAATAAGAATAAAAAAATAAAAAATTAGTGTCTCAAAAGTTATATTTCAATATCTTAATTATTTGAAAGTACATAAATTTAATATCTTTGTCTTCATTTATATTCTTTTGTGTCTATTTAAAAATTATCTCATTCAACTAAATAAGAGACATGTGTCACTATTAAAGAGACATAGACAACAATTAAAATCGCTACTTAAGAACACGTGATAACTTATCATTAGTGAATATTATTTTAAATTATTTTATTTAATATAAACAAAATAAATATATTAAAAACTTAAATTTTTATATTTTCAATAAAAAAAATTTCACTTTATAATCTTAATATATATACTCTTAGGATATAAAATAGATAGATTCTATTATTATTATTATTATTATTATTATTATTATTATTATTATTATTATTTCTCTCTCTCCTATATATAAAGATGTCTCCCATTTTCCATCTGTCTCCTCCGTATATCAACCCTCCATCAATCCCATATGTAACTCCTTTCCCATCTGTGGTCCCATTCCATCCCTAACCTAACCAACTACTTCCACCGCCATTTTATATTATAGATAATAACAACATATATCATTGTTTCAGATAACCTTTCACATTTACAAACAACAAAGTGGTAGAAGTAATGCCTAAATAGCTTCTCAAACTACTACACATGCATTTCAGGCTAAAATACAATGCAACTGACCTTTATTATCTTGGTTGATAATGTAAAATCATTTGAGTTAGTTAAGTGATCAAACTCGTTTGTTTGTTTAATTAGTAAGTATTAAAATTTTAAATTTTGTTTTGTGTATATAGATAATAATCTATTGACTAACAATAAATTTTTAAATAGAATTTAAATTTAAAACGAATTAATTTTTGACTTATCAAATTAAAAAATACTATAGATAATCAGAAAACAAATCTTAGTTGGTCACCGAATATAATTTTAATTTGGTACTATTAGAGATAAAAATTATTGATATATCTTTTTTTATGATTTAAAATTTTGAAAAAAGTAGTTTTATGATATAGTATTAGAATTATAATAAAAATTTAGAGATCAATCTTTATTTTTTTCCACAAAAAAAAAAATCAGTATAAAATAAATGAAAAAAATTATACAAAATTTATACAAATTTAAAAGAGAGACTCTTATGTAAAAATATATTAAAAATATATCTATTTATATATTTTTTGTATGAGGTTAAATTTTTGCCAGATATAATTCTCCTACTAAACTGGTTGCATTCCTGTTTAACATATGAACAAGTTTCTCAAAATTATTGCTGTACATATTTAACTTATTGTCACTATCATCACCTACATTTAACCCAAATTGCAAATCTTTTAATTGTACATATATATATAGCTTGCTTACATGCACATGCTACTACCTAAATTTTCCATGCCTATATTATATAGGTCGATAAGTCTAGTAGTCCCAATATTTATATAATATACAAATTGTAATATGGAATTTCTGGTTTGATAACACATTCTTTGGTGTCCCATGCATTCATCCGCTTCATCTAACAAATATACAATGTGGTGACCCCATTTATGAAATTAATTGTTTGTTCCAACCTTTTTTGGCTGCATGCCCGTGATACAGGAACATGGAACCAGCAATAATAGAAGAGCATCGGAGCAAGATAATAATAATAATAATAATAATAATAATAATAATAATAATAATAATAAAATATATAATTATTTATGCCACTCCTTCTATTAATTTAAATTTTTAGAAGAAGTAATTTTATGATATGAATCAAAATTTCTATGACTAAAAATATAGTGTTTGATTCTTGTTAGATCCAAAATTAAAGTATTTAGCATATGATGGCAAATTAAAAGAGAAAGAAAATTTATGTAAAAATTTTAAGTAAAATTTAAAAGAGATTTTTATTTGAAGAGACGTGTTAGAAATACAATTATTTACATGACTTTTTTTTATTAATTTAAATTTTTGAAATAAGTGATTTTATGATAATTTTTACTGTACTAATAATATAAATACAATGTTAAATCATATAAATAACGATCATCATGTAATTAATATAAAAAATATTTTTTTTTGCTGATATAGTATAATGTAATTGATATATTAAGATATAAATCAAAATTAAATTCATAATAATATACCGTAGGGCGCATGTAATTAATTAGCTTAAAGGGAGAAAGAAAATAAAGTTTCCATGTATAGAAATGGAATGATAATAGAGGAGATGAAGTATATGGCTAGGCAATAAGGAATGTTTTCATACTTGTCAATAGAGACAAAAGAGTGCTCAGATCAGACCCAAATAAGGAGAGAAAAGTAGGGGGATAGAAAAGACATTAGGGGTTGTGGTGTGTTCCGAATAGAACGGGTTGGAAAGTTTGAAACCATATAGGACTGGTAATGGATAGGGTAAGGTAGGGTTTAGACTTTACTTTAATTCTATTCGTGGGTTTAATATCTTTTTAAAATTTTATCCTATTTTATTAGTGGGTTGAGAATCTCTCAACCCTAATCCTACTCGCACCATAAAATTCTAAGGAGGCTACTCAGATAAACACGCCTAAAACGTCTTTTTTTAAAGATGTCTTTATATTGTGTTTTAATTGGTTTTGGTATAATTTATTCGGTGTTCCTCATTACATATTATTAAATTCCTCAAAAGATTTTCTTTCCAAAAACAATAAAAAACATTTAATTTGGACTAAAACAAAAAAGGTAATAGATTAACTATTAGATTTTTTTTTAAAAGATTATTTACATAAAAAAATATATCACATTCATCAAAATATATATATATATATATATATATATATATATATATATATATATATATATATATATATAAAACAAGATCAAGCGTTTAAAAATTTTTATAAATAAAAAAAATAATTAATTTATATTTGTATAATATATAAAATAATTACTATATTATTATTATATTATAGATTAAGATTTACTAATTTAATTTTTTTTATTTTTAATATAAGTATTAGAAATAAATAAAATTTTTATAATTAAATGTAGTGTAACAAAATATATATAATATTAATTAGTTCTTAAAAATTTTAAAAAAATAGTTTCTCATTTTAGTAAAATAACTATTTATTAAAGTAGACAAATTAATTATTTTTTTCTCATATACGGTTTTTTTAAGACATAAAAGCAATTAATTAGGACATTGGTTAAGATAATTAAAGTCACTATTTCATTAAATTTTTAATTTAAAGAAAAATCCTAGTTAATTTTGGTATAGAAATTTCGAATTTAAAAATATTGATAAAAATTATGTTGAATTTTGATTTATTTGATTTTCATTTAAATTAATCACTACATAAGTTAAAGTTCTGTTTTGAAGTTATATTCGAGCTTTAATCTGATTTTTAAATTTTCAATTTACTTAGTTTGATTTTTTAACTTAGGTATCCGTGACTCATATTAGGGTTTTAAGTGTTTAGTTGAAAATAAAAAATAAGGTAAAAAAATTTCAATTGTCACATCAAATAGTCGCTAGAATGTATAATGTAGCAGTCGTTAGTCCATTTCAGCATGTCGTTAACGATTTTGTGAGACAGTGACAAAAATAAGAATAGGAACCAATGTGAGTCATAACTATTAAGTTGGGAGACATAATTGTTAGAACTGATTAGGAACCAATTGGGAGACATAATTTGTTGTTACTTGATTAGGAACCAATTGTGAGTCATAACTATTAAATTGAGTAAATCAAAATTTTTGAAATTAGATTGAAATATAGTTGTTAGAACTGAACCAGTGATCGAACCGATCAAGTTACTGGTTCACTGGTTTATTGGTTCAACTGATAAATCACTGGCTGAACCGATAAAACTGGTCTCACGTAAATATAAAATATAAAATAGTTAAAAACTTAAAATTAAAATTTGAAATGCATATCTTCACTAACATTTTATGAAGAATCAAGTCTCAACTTCTAAAAATAACTAATATAAAAAAAACAATAAAATTTTAATACTACAATAGTATCTTATTTTGACACAATAAAAAAATAATTAATTCACAAAGCCTATCATCTAACTATAATATCAGTAGATTTTAACACTAACATCAAAACAAATAACCTTAATCACAATACTAGCAATAAAATAGATCAAGTAAATTAATAAATTTTTAGTGAAATTTATATTTATATTAATAATGGTATATAATTAAAATATAATTAATTTTAAAAATAGAAAAAATAAAAATTAAATTAAATTAGATATTTATGTATACTATATAATTAGTATTTGTCAAATATAGTACTTAGAAGTGCAATGGCTAAGTGGCAAGTAGAGGTTACTTTTGCTCCAAGGTTCTTGGTTCGAGACTTTGTGGAGACATTTTAAAAATTTTTTCAAGCAGACCAGTTTGCACCGGTTCTTACCAGTTCACACCGATTTTATTCCTTAAACGGTCCAAAAAGTAAATTGAACTGGACTATAATCCAGTTCTAATTCGGTTCACTAGTTTTTTGGTCGAACCAACCGATCCAGTTCGGTTTTTACAACTATGGATATAATAATGGTAATTAAGTTGACCATTCAGTTGTTTTAATGGTAATTAAAATCTAATAATAGTTTATAATAAAAGAAACATTCTTTTGCAACAATGAACCTATAGTAATAGTTAGGGGTGTTCATAGATTAGATCATATCCATATAAATCCACAGTATTTATCCGTATCTGATCTGTAATTTGAGAATATGATCTGATCTGTAAGATGATCGGATTGGATCGAATCGGATCCACACTCTAATCAGATAGAATTAAATATGTTTAAAAAAGTAAACAAAAAAAATTATTGACTTTTTTTTATAAAAATAAAATTTTTTTATATTTTTTATTTTATGGATATATTTGATATCTGATCCAAACATAAAAAGTGCGAATATCGAATTTGATCTAATGAGTTTAGTGCGGATTGGATCGAAATTTCAGCCATATCCCATCTGTAAACACCCCTAGCAATAATAACTAAAAAATTATAATGATTATATTTTTAACTAAGAGGAAGTGCAAAAAAAAGTACTAAATACAAGAACATTTAATCAAATATTAAAAAAAATTTTACTTTAAAACATACAGTTGGACTTTTTTTGCTCATATATAATAATAATAATAATAATAATAATAATAATAATAATAATAATAATAATAATAATAATAATAATAATATGATAATTGCTTTGTATATCACACAAATATAAACATTTTTTTTTTCTATGATGTTAAGAAAGGTTTTGTAAGTCTCTAACTTTGTTGTCGATTTTTGTAGTGTTAGCTCTCATATTATCAATTTGATTCATATATAATTCGGATGATAAATTATTTGGTGACGTGCTTTCTTTTTTACTGTGATATACTTGTTTTATTATTATTATTATTATTATTATTATTATTATTATTATTATTATTATTATTATTATGTACATTAAAAAATAACAGGCTAAATTATTGCCATAACATAATAGAAGTATGGAAGTTTATCATTCTTCTCTAATGGAGGAAACAAAATTCTTTTCAATATTTATTTAACGTTTAGTAGAATAAAAATAAATTTTATTAGAATAAATTTTAGTATGAGTTTAATATTTTTATTCATCATAAAATATTTATAGAATTACTCGTAGATAAATTTTGGAAAAAAGAAAAAAAACCATGATTTTTAATTTTATTTTTAAATAAAATTTATTTTTAATTTTAAAATAAATCTTATTTTTATTTTTTAATAATATTAATTTTTTACCGTATATAATTATTCAATTATTTTTTAATCATATATAAATAAATTACTCTTAATAAGATTTTTTTGTGTTATTCAATTATCTTTTTTTAAAAAATAATTAATTATTAAAATAATTAAAATTTTCACAACAAAAATAATAAAAAATTATGAATGAAAAAAATTAACCATCCTATACTTTTTTGTATTTTTATTCATATTTTAATTATAAACATAAATATAATTTAATTATATTATTTATGAAATGTGACTATAGACATGCAGATAAAATTTAGTTATATTACTTATATATAGTTTTATTATATTGTATTGCTTATAAAGTTAGATTATAATTATGACAATAGAATTGTTCTTGTATTTTTATATGTGTGACTAATTGGTGGTGTTAAAACATTACTCTTAATTATAAATAAGGTTTATAATTTAAAAAATCAAAGACTCAATTAAAAAGATACGAAAAAATGATGTTAAAATATTCTAACTCTTTAAAATAAAAATATTCGAAATTTAATTAAAAATTATTTAAAATTTAAACTCAATAAAAATTTATATTCAATGTATTTTGTATTAAATATATTTAATAACCTATTATATCATATTATATCATATTAGTTGAAATTAGTTTTTATAATGTTAATTTTTTAATAACACTTTATTAGAAAAAACCAGCTTTTCATAATTTTTTAAAAACTAATTAATATTATATATATTTTATTACAATATATCTTGTTATAAAAAAATTATTTATTTTTAATGCTTATATTAAAAATAAAAACAAAATTTAAATTAGTAAATTTTAATCTATAATATAATAATAATATAGTAATTATTTTATATATTATACGAATAAAAATTAATTATTTTTTTATTTATAAATTTTTTAAGAGCTTATATATATATATATATATATATATATATATATATATATATATATATTTTGATGAATGTGATATATTTTTTTATGTAAATAATCTTTTAAAAAAAATTTAATAGTTAATTTATTACCTTTTTTGTTTTAGTCTAAATTAAATGTTTTTTATTATTTTTGGAAAGAAAATCTTTTGAGAAATTTAATAATATGTGATGAGAAACACCCAATAAATTATACCAAAATCAATTAAAACACAACATAAAGACATCTTTAAAAAAAGACGTTTTAGGCGTATTTATCTGAGTGGCCTCCAAATTCTAAACCCTACCCTATCCGATTCTACTCATAGAAACAAAAAAAATCAAATAAATATAAAATTCAACTATTTTAAATTTTATACATATTAATAAAATAAAAAATAAAAAATTAAATTCAAATTAAAATTAAAAACAATAAAATTTTAAAGACATTCAACATAAAAAAAAAAGATTGTAAGTATAAGACTCATTTTTTTCACTACATAACATAACTTTTACATATATATTATATAATATATTAAAGGTGCGAATAGGGTAGGGTAGGATATACTCTAAACCCATATCTTACCTTATCTGCATGCAAATTTATATTCTATCCTACCCTACCTATAACAGATAAGATAAACAACCCTACTCGAACAGATTAGTCTGAATTAGATACCCATAAATATGATATATATTATCAGCCCTAATTATGCATGCATGGCGTGATCATAGCACAAGCAATGCAAACAATTCATGCCTTCCCAAAAGGAAAGGAAATAAAATAATATTCTCTCAATGGTTAGAGTTTAGAAGTGTTCGGCATCACTCTAGATAGGATTTCTCTCTATACTAAAACCACCATTTATAGGGCACTTATTACTTTTTAATTGATATCAATTAATTTTTTTAATTTTATTAATTTTAAATCCTAAATTTTAAGCTTTTAACTTTAAATTTTAAATTATAAATTTTAAAATAAAATTAACTAATATTATCTAACTAAAACTTAATCACTTATACTTTCTCTTTATTAAAAGTTTGTCACTAATATCAACCTTGTTCTACGATAATAGTGTTTCATGTTATGGAATATATATATATATTTTGGTGACTGAAATAAATTAAACAAAGAAAAACAAAACAAACAAAACAAGGAACTGCCTAAATAGAGGGACAGTCCCGTTCAAGACTACTCTTAAACTCCTCCCAAGGTGAAAGTAGCTCCACATGCGAAAGTTGTAACTTCATCGCCATCTTTGCCATAGTATCTGCCACCGTGTTTGCATCTCTCATAATCAAACGAAAGTCAACCCGCCAATTCCAATGCATGATATCTCTTATTTTGAGCACCAGTGGATCAATAAACCCAAAAGCATCTTGAGTAACAAGATTAAATGCTTCCACACAATCCGTCTCACAAATAACGTCTCGTTGACCCACATCCCAAGCTAAGAGATATCCTCTCCAAATAGCAAACAATTCTCCTTGAAGAATACTATTACTCTCAATCATTCCCAAACACCCCCTTTGCCAGCTCCCATTACAATCTCTAATAACACAAGCAAAACCAACACTATCACCCGAACCAAAATAACTAGCATCACAATTAATCTTAAAAGTACCAATAGATGGGGGATTCCAAAAACCATTTAGAGTAGAGGGAAGGGACATACGTTGTAATTCAAAAATATTCCTAAGCTCCTTTTCTGAAGTTAATGCCAGACAAATCACTTTTTCCGGAGGCCAAGTTTCATGGGAATTAAAGATGTCATTATTCCTTGCTCGCCATATCCACCAAAGTCCCGAAAAGAACTTGAACGGATGCTCTCTGCTATGATACAAGAACCAGTTCTTCAAATCCAAAGGATGACAAGAAATATCCAACCTATGCCAAACAAGCTGAGCTTTTGGACAATCCCGAATACAATGTAAAACCGATTCCTGGCTAGAAAGACATCTTGGACACCTATCCGATGACGACATCCCTCTTCTAAAGCGAAAACTTGCAGTAGGAAGAGCCTCCTTAAGACACAACCAAGCCAAAAACTTATGCTTTTCCGGAACAAGCTGATGCCAAAGCCAAAGCCAATTCTCCCGCTCCTCCCAACCAAACAGCTGCTTACACAACCACAAGTAACCATTGCGTGAGTCATAGACTTTGGCAGCAGACCCACTCCAATACCAACCCACTTCCGGACCTGCTTGTTCATCTGGATTGTAAGAGAGAATATTATCTTTCAGATTTTGAGATAAAGGAGAATAAAGAGTATCCAAATGCCACCTACCAACCGACCAAATATCCTGTATCCGGAGATTCGAATCAGAAATGTGAACATAATCCATCTCATTAGATAACCGTCCTTCTCTCCTCCAACTAGAAAACCAAAAATTCTGGTTCAAATCTCCAATATACCAAGCAAACCCATCCTTCAACACTTCCCAAGCCTTGCAAAGACACCTCCAAATGGGAGAGTCCTTGTTCTTAGGATAACTAAAACAGTCATATAGAGATGATCGGTATTTGGCATCCAACAATTGGACCCATAGCTTGTTTGGCTGCTGGAAAAAAGTCCAAACTAGCTTCCCAAGAAGAGCAATATTTACACAATAAGGATCTCTAATCCCCAAACCTCCATATTTTTTTGGAGTAACCAGTACCTTCCAACTAACAAGATTCAATCCTCTTCCATCAACTTGTCCTTTCCAAAGAAAATTTCTCATCATAGACTCCAATTTACTAATGATTTCTTTGGAAAAAATAGAGACCTGCATCTGGTACGTGGGAATAGCAGCAGCAACAGAATTAACCAAGCAGAGCCTACCAGCCCAATTGAGTAAACTTCCTTTCCAACTTGCTAGCCTACTCCGAATCTTATCCAGGACACCATTGAAAGCTGAACGAGTCACCCTAGAATGGCTAAGGGTAACTCCAAGATACTTGCCCAAGTCCTGGACAAATCTGATAGAGGATACCCCAGTGAAGACCTCTTTCCTTGTTGCAGAGACATTCTTAGAGCAAAGCGCTTTAGACTTCTCGACATTAATCTTCATCCCAGATGCTTTACAAAAAGTCTCTAAAATCAACATCACATTTTGCACTTGTCTCTTTGTAGCTTTACAGAACAGAAGCAAGTCATCTGCAAACATTAAGTGGGATATTCTTGGTCCCCCTCTAGAAATAGCAATCGGCTCCCACAAGCCCAAATCAACCTGATGACTAATAAAGCATGCCAATCGCTCCATACACAACACAAAAAGATAGGCTGACATAGGGTCTCCTTGTCTAAGACCTCGGCTAGGAGTAAAGCCATTCAGACGACTCCCATTCCAAAGAATAGATAAGGAAGAAGCAGTGACACAATTCATAATCAAATTAAGTGTAGGAATAGGAAAACCAAAGCTTTTAAGGGTATGAGCTAAAAACCTCCAGTCAACTCTGTCATAAGCTTTCTCCAGATCAATCTTAAAGGCCAGTGTGCCTTTCTTTGATTTAGTCTTCTTCATAAAGTGGAGGACTTCTTGAGCAATAATGATGTTGTCAGGAGTTCCTCGTCCCGGAATAAATCCTCTTTGAAGCGGGCCAACAATCTCCGCAAGATGAGGACGAAGCCTATTAACAAGGACCTTCGTAATGATCTTGTAAACTACATTGCAGAGACTAATCGGCCTGAAATCTTTCATAGATACCGGTGATTCAACCTTTGGAATGAGAACCAGTAAAGTCTCCAACATTCTCGGATCAAAAGGAACACCGGAGAATGCCTGCTTAACCATCTTCCAAACATCAAGACCAATGATCTCCCAATATTCTTTGAAGAAGAAAGCTTGAAACCCATCAGGACCCGGAGCTTTAAAAGAGTTCATGTGAAAAACAGCTGCTTTGACTTCCTCTATAGTAACTGGTGCCGTAAGGTTATTGCAAGCTTCCTCATTCAGAGAAGGAAGAGGCACATCACCAAGGCAACCCAAATCAACATCATCCAAATGACAGAATAAGCTTTTATAGAAAGACTCTGCTTCTTGACTCAGAACCTCTGGATCAGTTTCCCACACTCCATCCTTGAGAAAAAGGCCATGAATCTTATTATGCTTCCTTCGCGCAAGAGTTTGAATATGAAAGAATCTTGTATTCCTATCCCCGAACCTTACCCACTGCTCTCTGGACTTTTGGAACCATAGGAGCTCTTCTTGCACTAGAGTATTATTATAATCATCAAGCAACTGTTGCTCTTTCTGACGCAAATAAATACTATCCACCACTTCCAAACGCTTTTGTAAATAATTAATCTGATGTTCTAATTCACATTTCTTAAC
This sequence comes from Arachis ipaensis, assembly GCF_059453495.1. Lineage (NCBI taxonomy): Eukaryota > Viridiplantae > Streptophyta > Magnoliopsida > Fabales > Fabaceae > Arachis > Arachis ipaensis. The sequence continues at coordinate 34,678,022 of NC_142442.1, forward strand.
AAAAATGTTACCAAATACCTTCGAGTTAAACTCTAGCGAATTCTTCTATACTTCCGAAAGCTTGCCATGAATTCCTCTATTACCAGACCACCATGATTGGTTCACAATATCCCTATACCCAGGATGAGTAGCCCAAGCAGCAACAAATCGAAAATGTCGATTCCCTTTAGGCTGAGGACGACCTTTACAACGCACCAGAATAGGGCAATGATCAGACTGAAGCCTATTTAAAACTTCTGCATAAGCCTCTGGAAAGATAGATAACCAACTACTATTTATACAGACTCGATCAAGCTTTTTTGCCACGTTAACATAATTTTTCACCCTCCTGTACCAAGAAAACTGTCTCCCAATAGTCTTCAAATCAAACAAACCACTATCCCCTAATGAAGTAGCAAACATGTCGACTCTTTGATGAGAAAATTGACAGCCCTTAGTTTCATGAGAAAATTTGACTTCATTAAAATCACCAAGAACAATCCAAGGTCCTTGAAAAACCATGGATTGTGCAACAAGATAATCCCAAAGGAGAACCCTTTTATTAAATTGAGGACTGCCATAAATACCACTACACCTCCAAATTAAATTATCAAAGTGAACCTCAACAGTAACACCCTGATCAAAAGCATCAATGAACTTACAACAAACACCCTTCATAGAGGATAGAAACCAAATACCTCCCTTATGCCCCTCTGCTTCTACTATACCAACAGAGTGATATCCCAACCTTTCCCAAAATAATTTTAAATGCTGAAAAGGGGAGTGAGTTTCAACCACAATAAAGAAAACAGGTCTAAATTTCCTAACAAGTTCCTTACAATGCACCCGGGCTAACTTACTAGAAGCATCCCTAATATTCCAAACAATCATATTTAAACTATCCATAAATAATAGGGACAGAATAAATAAGAACATAAACTCTAAACAGAATCACCAACCTCAATAGGTGGTTTGTCCTGCAGTACTGGCACACTCTGATCCTCAATAATTGTCACCTTTGGACCTCCTGACACTGCACCTGCCATGCTTCTATCTACTAAGGTTTTCTCCGTTGTGCCACCATTTTTATCAACTGGCGAGTTCTGCAAGGAGGAAGGCCGAGGACGCTTCCGTAGAGAAATTCCACGACGTGCAGGAGTTCTGCGCGATGGAGATGGCGCAATTTCATGTTTTTCTCGCTTCCCCATCCTAATGCCAATTGATTTGCCTCCATCACCATGCAAATTGGGCCTTGGAACCCTTCTCGAACCAAACTTGTGCTGCTTTCCATCTTGGTCCTTCAAACCTGATGACTGGCCCATTGTGAATTTTCCCTTACGCAGCACTTGTTGCCAGCCCTCTCCATCATCTATGCATGCCTCATTAACATGACCATCAGGCACGTGAGGAGCCAATAATTCCGTAACTACATCCTTCCCTTTAACAACTCCTAATTTCTCACCCAAATTACGAGGATTCTTACCCAAATCACGAGCTTCTGATTCAGCCTCTTGTTGAATCTCATGATTGTTGTGTGGCACTAATGTCGGGGCTTCATTATTTTTTTCATCACCAAAGAAATTTCCGTTTCCTTCCAAGGACTCCTTCTCCATGCACAACGATTTATCATGCCCATACCGTGCACAAGTAGCACAAATCAACTGTAAACTCTCGTACTCCACTTCATAAGTCACACCCTCCACTATAATATGTTTGATTATAGGCAACTCAAGATTAATTTGAACACAAGCTCGGGCATATTTTCCTCTTTCTGCAAGCTTAGTAGCCAAATCTACTTTCACCGGAATCCCTATTGCAGAAGCAATTTGCAGCATTGCTTGTTCCTGGTAGCACCAAATTGGAAGTCCCGAGACTCGAATCCATACCAGCGTTGATCCAAAGGATTTTTCGCATGGCCTAAAATCCACATCCCATGGCTTTACTGCAACATAGTGACCGTCTATCAACCACGGGCCACCAAGAATGACTTTCTCACGATCCGCAGCAATATCAAATTTAACCAAAAAATATCCAAATCCCACATCCAACAAATCAAACCCTCCTTTGATGCGCCATACTATCCGAAGCTTATGCATGAGAGCCGTGTAGCCATAATGCTTATCCAGCACCTTGATCACGATGGCTTCCTTATAAGGTTCAGCTAGACAGCTCTTTGCCACCTTGGTAAAACTTACACTTGGTGGACGAGAATCACCCTGCTTACCTGTCACCGTCGCGATACCATCCCCAGATAAAGACCCTACTAATGCAAAGGCCTTAGACTTTGCTGCACCAATGACTTTATCTCTGAAAGAGACCTTGGATGGCTTTTCTAACCCCTCTCGAGAAGAACCCTCTTTAACACCGGATACACACCCACCCACGCTCTCCCTCTTATCTCTTCCGATGGCATGGCCATCTTCCTCACCGTGTTTCACCCTCAACCGCTCACCCCCGCTCTCTCCTTCTCTCATTCTCCTTGAGTACGTACTCTTTCTCTGTTAGAATTTTTTTTCTGTAGTTAATTATATATATATATATATATATAAAGATAGAGTCTGGTGGTTATAAAATTTTTGCAATATTTAAAAAAATGATGTTAACGCGTTTAAAATAATAAAAAAATTTTAACCAATCAAACTAGTATAATTTTTTAGCTGTTATTAATTCGTTTTAAATAATAAATTTTGAATAGAGTATGATTTTTTTTAAAAGGAAATTTTAAGTTAAACTATATGCATTTTTTTATAGTAAATATTTATTTATAACAAGTAAATACACGGTTAAAGAATTTTAATATGAAATAAAGATGTGCATTTTTTTTAAAGATAAAAATTTTTAGGGTATATATAAGTGGTGAATATTGCCGAGATGCATAACCAACACACAGCTAACGTGTTTGATATTTGTCCAAAAAATCGCAAGCAACACAAAACATCTGTATTGACATGTGGTGTTAATCCGTTCAACACGTAAGATGTGTGATTCATACGTGGCAGCATGGCAAGCAAACAAGTGGGCCATCTATTTTTTTACAATCGTACCGTGATGCACAACACAATAATTTGTAAAGGTGCGCAAAACAAGCTATTCTCAATTGTAATTGTCGATCTGATCAAAATTCTGGAGCAGTGGTTGATATTTCGCGTGGCATCCGCGAAAAGGGTGGTACCCAACAGACAGAAGATGTGACACCTAACATAGCACTGAACAGACTCCCATGTGTCTAAAGGCTGTGTATCTCTAATATAGGGAACCCATGAAAATTTTATGTAGTTTTTGAAGGAACTGCTGACGGCGGTTCGCTGCCGAATATCGCAAGGCTCTGGGTGACTAAGAAGTCGTGACTGCTATCGGTCCAACCGGTCACAACCTCTCCATCAATCACTAGGCCGAATATGTGTAACACATCCTCAACGGTAACCTCACCCTCTGGCATTACAAACGTATGTGTCTTCGGCCACCACCTTTCCACAAGAGCAGATAGCATCACAAAATGTCCTTTGATCACTCCAACTCTTGAGAGCTAATAGAATCCGGTAGTTCGTAAGGCTTGGTCAACCGCCGGATGTCACGTCTTTGGCTGGTCAAGCTTACGGGACAGAAGATTCCTATTAGCCTCATAAAGTTCAATTACAAAAAAAATTAATTTAATAAATAGCAAAAAGAATAAATTAACAATAAAAAATAAAATAAATAATAATTACAAAAATTCAAATTTCTAATATTTACATTCATAATTTTTATTAATTTTATTAATAAAATCATTTTATTAATTAAAATATAACATGAAATAAAAATAATATTAAAACACAAAACAACATATAATTATATGTTATTCCATACCAAAGTATATCTTTATAATCATATTGATTATTAATTCTAAAATACTAATGTTGAAACAGAAAATAAAATAAATAATAACAACATAAAATTCAATTTTTTTTATAAATATTAATTATTTTTTAAATTAATAACTAAAACTATACATAACATAACAATAATAACTACAATATTATAATAGAAAATTAAAAAAAAATATATGTCTCTCATTTATTAATTTATATATATATATATATATATATATATATATATATATAATAATTATTTGTTAATTTTAACAATTGTCAGTAATATAAAATATCATATTATAATAAATAATAAAAAAAATATTATATACATACTAACAACACAAAAATAGAAAAAAAAGTCTAACATTAATTTAGAAAAAAATATTATTACTTATATTATTTATTCATATTAAGATTTAACAGTACATTTAGACAAAAATTATTCAAATAAATAATAACAAACTATTAAACTAATGTTAACCAAATAAATACTAATAAATTAATTGAAAATAATAAACTTACATAGTTAGTAGTTAGAATGTCCCAAATAGTTGATGATATAATTTTTTGTAAACGTATAATCACGTACCATTTTAGATATTTTAATCTTACTTTTAACTCTAAAGCTCACTAATCACTCCTAACACAATAAATAAAATAAAATAAAATAAAATAAAAAGCCATTGCTGCTAATGACTATGGCAATGGCTTGATGAGATGAGATTGTATGGTAATAGTGAAGGGGAAAACAAAAATGAAATGAAGCTAAACCCCACTCCTCCTCCGCTTTTATACAATCGAAACCAAACTTAACCATTATTGACACCAGTTCCTGGAGCAAGACTTGTTGATTGCATGGAAACAGCAGACAATACGTTACTTGCGTGCTGTTGCATGACGGACACGTGGAGCAAGGATCTTACCACACACCCTGCGTGTTAACCGGATGGTAACACGTGGCTTTCGCGTGTTTGGAGCAAAGGGTATCATCATGGATAGTGTGTATTGCTCTGCAGCTGCCACGTAGTAAATTTGTACTGTGAATTTCTGATAAAATTACCTAAAAAATTTGTGCAAAATCTCTGCTATGTTAATACAGTACCTGCGTGTTACCTAAGATAGAACACAACACATGGCGAGTCTCTTTTATAATGGGAATCTCTGCTACACTAACACGGAATGTGCGTGTTGAACAATATTTTTAATACTTCCACAATTCTATAAAACATTTTAAACACTAATATTTAACTAAAACATCGCTTTTTTTTCATATCTAAAATAATTTCTAAAATAATTTCTGTGAATATACACTATATTTTGATTATGGAAAAGTATAGGATACTAACATATTATCTGTCAACTTATTGCCAACAATAATTAATTATTATATTTTAAATACATATATAAAGAGACACATCTAGAAAATATATCTATAAAGACACTTTTATTAAATACAACCATAAAAAAGACATTTTTAGTAGACACATTCATAAAGATACTTCTATTAAATACAATTATAAATAAGAGTTGACAGAAGTTAGTAGAAATGTTATTGATAACGTAGCGGGATTGTTTGATTATTCATTACATTAATGATTTGATAGTTTGTTACAATCCTATTGACTGACACTGTTATTACATGAAATTAATATGCTCATTCCATTTCAAAACCCAAAAGTAGTATTCCATGTCACATCAAGCAACGAGGATAAGAATAATCATAATAGTTTTTATTTAAAATAAAACAAACTTGTTATATTAAACCATCATATTTTTTTAAAAATTAAATTATGACAAGTGTTGCTAATGACAATTATTAACGGTCAAAATTAAAATAGCAACAAGCCTATAATTCATTATAGTTTATTTCTTTTCTCACAGTTAGTATCATTTAACTAACTACCCACGTCACCACAAAAAGAAGAAAAAGAAGAAAAAGTAATTATTAAACTCAATCCTTCATCATAACAATCGTTAACAAGCTCTAAAATAATAAAATGAGAGTAGTTGTTGATATTACATGTCAACAAAGGGTTTGTTTATTAGTTTAACAAAATAATTTTTATTTTTATATTTAGTATTTTTTATTTTTATATTATATAAAAACACTTAAAACAAAAAATTTTATTTTTTTATTTTTTATAATATCCCAAAAATAAAAAATAAAAAATACAAGCTCCTAAGGTTATCTTCTATATATCCACTTGTCATTTCCAATTTAAGAATTAAAGTTGCATTAAACAGAAATTTACAAAAGATAGTAGCAATTAAAATAATAGATTTATTACACATATAAGTAATATTGTCATCTAAATCTAACTAAATAGATCCAACATCAACAACAACTATTCTCATTAAAAAGAGCGTGATTATACGCGTACACATTATTCTTTCAACTAAGTTATTTACGTTCACGCGCTATGTTATTGTCGGCATCGTCTTCTTCTTTGCATTTCTCCTCTTTCTTCTCCTCCTGCTTCTGCTCTTGTTCCTTCTCTTTCTCCTTCTCCTTCTCCTTCTCCTTCTCCTTCTCCTCTTCCTTCTTCTTCGCGTGTTTTCTTCTCGTCGTCATTCTTTTGTTGCTGTTATTATTAGGGTTGTACATGGTTTAGTTAATCCAAAAATCAAACATGCTTTTGGATTAGCCAAAAATATAATTTGGTTAATTAACCAAATTGATTTTATATGATAAAACTAGTTATTAACTGGTTAAAAAATTCAAAACTTAGTTTTTAACCGATTATTAAAAAATCAATTTTTCAAAAAAAGAAACGGTTTTTACATAGAAAAATTAGATTTTTTAGAAATCAAAATTAAAAACCGGTTTTTAATTGGTTAAAAACTGATTTTTACACAAAAAAAATTGGTTAACCAATTTGATCACAAGAATTGCATAAATTTTGGTTTTGGTTAACCACTTTTTAATAATATGGATATGGTTTTTAAAATTATTTTATCAAATTGGTTAACCAAAATGTGGTTATAATTTTTTAACCGGTTAACCACAATTTGATTATTTTATGTACACCCCTAGCTATTATTGTTGTTATTGCAGTAGAATGTGAGGAGAAAGAGTTTTGAATTGTGTCGGACAACGAGTCCAAATGCACCTTAATTCACTCAGAAATGAATCGAAATTACATAATTGATTGCAATACAATTAACTCATAAATGAACCGAAACTGCATAATGATTGTGACACAATTAACTCAGAAAGAAAGAGAAACAGAAAATAATAGTAAAAAAATCTGCAAGTTTGAGAAGCAATATATGTTAATAATAAAAGATTTTCAACATGAACTTAGAGATTTTTGCATGTGGATTTCAAGTTCAACTGAGGAGAATTTAGTTACAATAAAGGAATTTTTTTTTTAAAAAAAGGCATTTTAGAGAAAAAGGGTATATTCATAATATCTTATATTAAATTCATAATTCATATCAGAACTGTTTGGGAGATTTCATTTTTTGGAGTTATGAAGGTTGATGAAATGCTTTTTTCTTTGCCTTTGTAGAATACTTGAAAAATATTCATTGTATTCATTATTTTTTGTTATGTTTTTTTCTATTTAATTTTACTAGTTTTCTAAGGTCTTGTTCAAGAGCTAAACTCAAATTTAACACATAAACTCAGAAATTATGTTAAATTTGAGTAAATTAAGAATAAATTTGAGAAAATGAAATACGGAGAAGAAAAAGATGAAAAAGAAGAAGAAGAAGCAGTAGAAGATGAGGGAAAAGAGGTGAAAGAATTTTGAATTGTGCAGGTCAACGAATCCAAATGCAATTTAATTCACTCAGAAATGAACCGAAACTATATAATGATTGCGACACAATTAATTCAGAAATGAACTAAAATTACATAATAGATTGCGACACAATTAACTCACAAATAAACTGAAATTACATAACAATTACAACACAATTAACTCAAAAATGAACCGAAATTTACCATAATGATTACAACACATAAAATCAGTTTGAAAACAAGCACACAAATAAGACTGAATCATGAACAAAAACACATCCAAAATCAATTGTGGATCAGACAATATCATAAATATGTTTCTTCTTCTTTTTTGTTTGATATTTTTTTCTTTTTTTCTTGGTTTTATTCCTCTCAAGAGAGTAAATAAAAAAATTTGAGAAAATAAAATAAGAAGGTGAAAATGAAGAAGAAAAAGATGAAAAAGAAGAAAAAGAAGCAGTAGAAGCAGTAGAAGATGAGGAGAAGGAGGAGAAAGAGTTTTGAATTGTGCAGGACAATGAGTTCAAATGTATAGATTCACTCAGAAATGAACCGAAATTACATAATGATTGCGACACAATTAACTCAGAAATAAACTGAAATTACATAACAATTACGATACAAACAAGATTGAATCATGAACGAAAATGCATCAAAAATCAATTTTGGATCAGATAACATCATCAACATGGAAAAAATTCAACAATAACAATAACAATAATGATGATGACGATAACGATAACGACGATAACTATAAGAAGAAGATAATGATAACGATAACGATAACGACGATAACTATAAGAAGAAGATAATGATAACGATAACGATGGTGATTATGATAATGTTGATGGAGGAGGAGGAGAAGAAAAAGGAAGGAGAAAAAGAAATTCAAAGGAAAAAAGAAAGAGGATATGATGAGGTGGTGGTAGTGTTGGTGATGACAATAACGAAAAAGAAGAAAAAGCGACGGCATGCGCACGTAAATTTGAAATACTTGGTTGGACTTAGTTAGGATTATAATTTGGATATAGAATTTTATTGTTAAAATTATAACATTAAAATAGACAAAAAAATAATTAATTTAAATAGTTTAAATTTATCTTATTTAATATTTATTTATTATATAATATATTAAACAAAATTAAAAATAATAAATTTTAAAATCTTTCAACTAATATTTTTAATTATTAAATATTTTTGTAATTAAAAATATTATCCACTTCCCATTAATAAGCAAGCTAGTTAAAAGCCACTATTGAGTGGCATCATTATCATTAATGAAGACTTGTCATCGTTTTAATTTGACGGCTGAATCAAACCATTAAAGAGAATAAATGCACTATGTCTTTCTCCTTTTTTATATATGTAATTACACCGCCAAAAAGATAAGATTGACCTCTTGCCTCATCACTCATGCTTCCCATCGGCACTCAAAGTTTCAAAAAAAGCTTCATTAACTCAAAATACTCTTCGGATGCTACACATACCCAAATTGTTTTTCACTTTCTATTAAACATAATTAAATTAATGCATGAAGAATGTTAGGGGTAATAAATTTTGTGATGTATAATTATTAATTATTTATTATTGATGTTTTTAATATTGTGAGATTTTATCTAATAGTGTGAGATTACTCACTTTTTTTTACTGGTTAAGTGCTGCCAGATTTTATGGAATTGTTTGGTAATCAAAGAAAATTAGTAAAAAATAGCCATAATTTGCCTTATTTAGTATTTATTAATTGTTACAACAATTAATGAATATTAAATAAGGCAAGTTCTGGTTGTATTTTTTATCTCTCTAACATTACCCAAAGTTTAATAAAACTACTGCGTCTTAAACTTTCTCTTAATACATATTCTTTCGTAAAAGCCCGTCAAGATTGTGTTTTGATAGTTAAAATGAATTAAATGATTTGAGATATTTGATTAAATTAATAATTTTATATGAAAATAATTATAATTTTTGTCTTATTTAAATTTTTGGAATAGATTATTAGAAATATAATTATTTATGTGTCTTTTTGTATCTATTTAAATTTGTGGAAGAAATAGTTTTATGAAATGGTATTAAAATTTCTATGATCAAAATATTTAGAATTTAATCATTGTTATCTCTCAAAAGAGAACAAAAAAATAGTATAAAATAAATAAAAAAAATCTATAAAAAAATTCAAACAAATTCAAAAAAACTCTTATTTAAAAGACGTGTTAAAAATATAATCATTTATATGTGTTCTCCTATTCGTTTAAATTTTTGGGAGAATTGTTTTACGACATAAACAAAAAATTTGATATATTTATATATGGAGCATAATTTTTGTGTTTTTTTTCTCTTTTAAATGAATTTTTCTTCCTATGTTTATATTTCAATCTTTAAAATAAAATTTAACATTACCAAAAAGACTAATAAACATTTAGTTTAATATTAAGAACAAGAAGTTATAACAAGAAGTTTTATTGATTCGAAAAAGATTTATTATTTTTTTGCCTAATTAGGGAGTTAATCTTTTTTGTCAGTAATAATTCAACAAAAAGTTGAAACCCAATTTTTCTTGAAACCAAAAAAAAAAAAATAGAAATAAAAAAGAATGAAAAAATTTGCTAAATATTATTGAAAAAACTTAACTCTTAAAACTTTTTTTTATCGTTGTCATTGTATAATATAATCCTGTTCGATTTATGTAAGACTATTATAGTTTGTCTGGTAAAATTTTTAATAAATCAAAATGATTATGTATTTACATTGTCATATTTTAAAAGTTAAAGTACATTTTTAAATTAAATTATTATTATTAAAATTAAAAAGTCTAATATAATTTTATCTATTAATAAATATCTAATTATATTTATGTTTATCATAGTCTAATTAAATTTTAAAAATTATTTTTTATTTTGATTTACCAAATATAAATATATTTTAGAACGTTATCCTTCAAAAACCAATTTTGATAAATTATTTTTAAAAAACAATAGTTTTACTAAACTCACCCTATATTATCTGATAAGAGAATATTTGGGATTTTGAAAAAAAAAAAAAAGCAAAAAAGCAAAAAACAAAAACTATAATTTCACAAGAGAAAAAATTAACAAGGTCGGTTAACCCAGCACTTCATACAGGCATTTGTTTCGTTTAAGTTTGATCTTTCTTTTACATTTATTTTTTTGAAAACTTTAGCCTTTCCTTATTATTTTATACTCTAAAATTGTATAGCAATGTCGTTCAACACATTTTATGAGTGACACATTCCAAATTCAACAGTAGGGGCCCAAACTTTTCATGCATAAATACCCACTAACTCTTCACCCTCTTCCCCCCAAAATTATACAACACATTACCTTTGTTATTATTGTTTCTCCCCAACACAAACATTATATAGACTTAATAGTTAATACATACATATATAACATAAATCACCTTTTTGATTCTCCTTTGTACCCAACAACTATCTTATAATCATGTGTAATCCCAAGCCATCTTCAGCATCCACATTTCTCTGTCCCACAAAAACAACCATCCTCATCACTCCCCATTCCAAAGTTGTCGATCATCTTCCAAGCAATGATCTTCATAGATGGCCAACTCCTAACGAGGTAAATTAAATTGAATACAAAGTTAAGAAAAACAGTAATGTAATGAACTTTAATAAGCATTTATATATTTTTGTGTGCATCAGGCTTTAGAAGAAATCAAAGAGATAGGAAAAATATCTGGACCAACAACAATGACAGGATTACTCTTATATTCAAGAGCTATGATCTCCATGGTTTTCCTTGGATACCTTGGAGAAATGGAGCTTGCAGGAGGCTCTCTGTCCATAGGCTTCGCCAACATCACCGGCTACTCTGTCATCTCCGGCTTAGCCATGGGCATGGAACCCATTTGCGGCCAAGCCTACGGCGCCAAGCAATGGAAGATTCTCGGCTTAACGCTTCAGCGCACGGTGCTCCTCCTCCTCTCAACTTCGCTTCCAATTTCATTCATGTGGATAAACATGAACAGGATCCTCTTGTGGTTTGGTCAAGATCATGAGATTTCTTCAATGGCGCAAAGATTCATTCTTTTTTGCATACCGGATCTCTTCTTGCTCTCACTTCTTCATCCATTGAGAATCTACCTCAGGACTCAGAGCATTACAATGCCCGTTACTTATTGCTCCGCCATCAGTGTTCTTCTCCATCTTCCTCTCAACTTCCTCCTTGTCGTTCACCTCAACATGGGTATTGCAGGTGCGCTCGCTACAAAACACCATAATTTATTGTTTTTGACTAATATTTTTAATTATTAATTCAATTTTTTTGTCGATATTTTTAAATATTATTGACTAATTATTGACCAAAATTTATATGAATAACTGATATAGTGATTGATTTTTTATATATACATTATTACCAAAAAAAAAATTTCAAGTCATATTAATACTAATAAAAAGTTTTAATATATATTTTGTATTTTGACGTAAATTTTATAAGAATAAATAATTTAGTGGGTAATTGCAGAAAGATTAAACTTTAGAATCATACAAGAACATTGAATACTAACCAAAATTCGACAGGGGTGGCGACGGCGATGGTCTTAACGAATCTGAACCTCATTCTGTTCCTATCATCCTTCATCTACTTCTCCGGCGTGCATAGAGAGTCATGGGTGCGGCCAAGCATGGAGAGCCTAAAAGGCTGGTCTTCGCTGCTGGCGATGGCGATCCCGAGCTGCGCCTCTGTTTGCCTGGAATGGTGGTGGTACGAATTCATGATTATGCTGTGCGGCCACTTGGCTAACCCAAAAGCCACCATCGCCTCCATGGGAATCCTCATCCAAACAACATCACTCGTATATGTGTTCCCATCTTCTCTCAGCCTCGCCGTCTCCACCAGAGTTGGCAACGAGTTAGGCGCCAACCGGCCCCACAAGGCTCGCATTTGCATGTTGGTGTCCCTCTTCTGCGCCGCCGCCCTCGGCCTGGCCGCCATGGTTTTCAACTCCCTCATGAGACACCAGTGGGGAAGATTCTTCACTAATGACCCTCAGATTTTAGAGCTCACTTCCATAGTGCTGCCAATCGCGGGGCTTTGCGAACTTGGGAACTGTCCGCAGACCACTGGCTGCGGAGTTCTCAGGGGAAGCGCAAGGCCCTCAATTGGCGCAAACATTAACTTAGGATCATTTTATTTGGTCGGTATGCCTGTGGCTATTTTTTTCGGATTTGTTGCTAAAATGGGATTTGCTGGCTTGTGGCTTGGGTTACTTGCTGCGCAAGGCTCCTGTGTCGTTCTCATGATGCTTGTTCTGTATAGAACAGATTGGAATGTTGAAGTGCAAAGAGCCAAAGAACTCACAACCAAATCAGATTCAGAGTCTATTAATAATAATAACACCATCAACAACAACAACAAGAGTTGTTGTAGTGGTCATGGTGATGCTTGTCTTGAGGAGATTGTTATAACTAAAATTGATGATGATGGTGCTGATGATTTTCCAAAGATTTGTTCACTTGAAACAGATCCACTGCTCAGAACCACTACAAAACATACTGTGAATTAGTAAACTAGCTTTTTTTCTTTTTTATTTTAATTTTATTTGACCCACATTTTTTCTGTCTTCATTTAATGAAATGTACTGTGGTTTAGAAAAAAGAATTCCCTATTTTTCCTTTGTTCTTTTCTCCTTTATTATTTCTCTTTTTTTTTCCCACATTGTCCTAATAATAATAATAATACAATTGAGAGTGAAGGAGAGGACAAAAATGATTTGCTACCTAACTATGGTGATGTTCTTCTATAAGAGGGGAGAAAAAGGATTTTAAAAATTTCCAACCTTAAAGTGGAAAATTAATCTCATGTACCATGAGTTGTTTGTTTGCCTATAAAATTTAAGGGTTTATGTTTAAAGTTTTCAGTCATATTAAATTATAAATATTAGACTAAACTACCAAAAATATTTACGATAGATTGATTTGCTGACAATAATAATTATAGAAGATCATAACAACTAAAATGTCTATAATTCTTGAGTGTCGTTTGTCAAATATGACCAAATATTAGAAAAGTTTGTTAAACTATGTGATGTGTTCATGACCATTCTAATGTGGCAAAAAGATTTTTTTTAGGTGGACTATTTTATATTTTTTTAAAAATAATATTTATTTAATTAATTAAAAGAAAATTACTTACTCTTTCAAATTGCAATTAAATGAAGAATAAGAAGTGCACCCCCTTTTGAGTGCGAAATTCAACCATGTCCTAACAGAACAGTTTTTGACATTTTTCTTCTCTAGTGTATTCTATTTTTCTCTGATTTATTTCTGCAACGACATTAATCTCGAGTATTGTCTTCAAAGTGACATTGGAGAGGGAGGTCACTACTACCCTTTCTCAGACTGTGTTCAGAGGCAAGCTCTGCCACACTTGAAGGCTTTCGAGAGGTAATATCTTCATAAACAAAGTGATTCAATGACTGTAACCTTTAAGTTAGAAGAGTTCTTCAATATGAAAAAATTAGGTTAGTTGTTGTTAATAAATTTACGACAAGATTTAGTTTTGTAATAACTCCATGATAAGCTTACTTACAATTATGTTTAATTTAATTGTAGGTAAAATCACATATAAAATCTAAATTTGTTAATTGCTCAAACATATTCAAGTTATTAAGTTTACTTAAAATTATGTTCAATTTAATTTTAAGTTATTATCACATTGGATCCATCTCCTAATGTGCCAGTTACACTACAAGTGCCGCCACTAGTTAGGATACTAACCACCATAAAAAAGACAACGAAGAGATCCGCTAAAAAGCCTCCTCCATTACAACCCACCAACATTAGGCCACCATCGAGCACTCAGACCCCTTTGTCTCGGACTCCAACTTTGAACTTCTCAGCCATCCAATGCATCTATCAGATCATATATTGTGTCTCCACATACAACGCAAGGAGTTAGTGCAGGCATAATTTTCATGTTCGCATAGGTTTATGCCAATATCAAGATCACAACTTATACCAAGGTGGCTAGTTTCTGGATTGGTTAAGTATAATTTTGGTCTCTAAGGTAGGGGCTGAAAATTTTTTCATCCCCGGCCTTTTTTGCCTACAAAATGGTCCCTAAAATTTAACTTAGTTTCAAAATCGTCCTTCGGACGAAAATACCCTCCCCTTCTTCTCCAAAATCAACAGAAACATAACTAGAAGCTGAAGCGAACCCAAAAGTTGAAGCAGAAGCAGAAACAGAAGAAACACCAATGAAACAACAACAACCAGAAGCACAACAACAACAACAATAATGGATAATGGAATAAAAAAAATAACAACAACAACAAAAGCAACTAGAAGAAGAAGAACAACAACAATAATGAATAATGAAAATATTAAGAAGAAACATAAAAAAATCATCATCATCATCGTCAAGAACCCAGAAAACAAGAACTCAGATGTAGAACTCAGAACTCAGATTTCACACACGACCACCACCACCTCCTCTTCGATGACGACGAACACGAGGACGCGGGCTAGACGAAGGCGAGAGCCAAACGAGGGAATAAAAGGCCGAGGACGAAAAAAATTTTCAACCCCTATCTTAGGGACCAAAATCGTACTTAACCCTTTCTGAATTCAAACCACTCGGAACATTTACTACTGTGCAAGGCACAGCCAATAGGTTATCTAGTAGGAGCAGCAACTCAAAATCAAACTAAAATGAGCATTAATAGTCATTATCATGTTTTTTTTATTCCATATTTCTATAATTTACCTGAATACTTTACTAATTAGTATTAGGTATGTTTAACTATTTTTCTTTTAGATAATCATGTCATTTTGGTATGCTACATATACTATTTAAACTCCTATTGACGTAGCTTCTAAAAACTTTATGAATGCTTATGGTTGTTTTCATTATTTGGTAAATTTTTATGAATGCTTATGTAGATTTTTTAATACATATTATATTCTGACATTGATGTTCTCATGATTAACATTACTTTATGTTTAATGAATGTTGTCAAAAAAAAAAAAAAACAGTTGGTGGAATACAAATGCAATAAAAAGCAAATAATTCATTCCATTTAAACATAAATTACATTGTTTTTCACTAGTAAAAAATTCTTAGATCCTACACCCAAACTATTTTCTATGTATAAACTTTGCACTCAAACTTTTCAATCACTTCTAATCAAAGACCTTGTTAACCCTTGCCATCCCTATCAATTTTATCAACCCAAACAAAGTAATTGTAATCTCGACTCTACAAAAAAAAAAAAAAAAAATCAGAGATGCAGAGAACTTTACACTTGTCTAATTGTCATAAATAATGTTTCATACCTTTCAAAAGGGGCAGCGAATGAACCATCTTCCAAGATTAGCAATCGTCAAAAATTTCAACAAGACAACATACTCATCACAATGACATCTTCCAACCAGAATTTTTTTCTTCTTTATCTTTTGATGTGAAGCTCCTGAAAAGCTACTGCTTTCGCTTGTAATTACTTTTTTTCTTTGACAATGCTCAATTTCTTTCAAGTATATTCTTGTGGAGTAGCTCGGAATGATAGATGGTTGTACTCCGTTATGATTTCATTCTGTGAAGATTGGGTTCCAACGAAGAATGAAAAATTAGGGTTCATATTGTCTCTAAATGGTGCTTAGCAACACGTGTCATTCTGAAAGAAAACTGACCATATAAGCTACTCTGTTAAGACTACATCATGTTTAGTTAATTTTGTACTGAGATTAAACTTTTATGAATATATTGAGTTATGATCTTTTATGATTATTCTTGTTAACGAATCAATTTTTATATAAATATTGTTAATAGTTTAGTCTAAATATTATATTTTTGTTTTAGTTTCGTATTCTTAATCAATAAAAAAGTTAATAATTTAAATTTTAAAACACTAAAATAACTTGAAATTTACTAACTAAAAATTTGTCCGACAAACATTTATTGACGCTTTGATCTTCAATAAAATTAATTACCGACGCTTTTACTATCAGGAAAACCATCGGCAATATCGAATTTTAGTGCTTGTAAATAAATTGTGTGTTTATGAGCATCTTATTCTTCTTATTCTCCATTCATTCCATTTTGTTACAGAAAAGCCAATGAAACTATATAATATTTATTATCTAAGTCATGCATGGAAAGGGAAAAAGAAGGAAAGAAAACTCCTCCTCATTCCTAAATCCTAACTTCACATAATCATTGGATGGAAAACGTTATACATTATCTAATTATAGTTTTTCCTTGTTTCACATAGCGCTCGCACATGCACATGCACATGCATATGCAGTAGCAGAGTGGAGAAGAGTGTAATAATGGCAATGGCATTGGGTACAAAGCCAAAGTTGATTGGTACAATGAGTAATAGACGACTTTGATATTTTATTAAAAAAAAGGTAAACTACTTATCTTTTATAATAAAAGAATTAAATATAATAAACATTTTCAATAAATAGAAAAAAAATTCATCCACCAAATCTACCAGTCACATATTTTTGTAAATTTATTCATATTATTTTATATATTTTTATTAAAACAATCAGCTATCAGAATATTCAAACATTTTACAATAAAAAATTAATTTTTTATAGCAATATCTTCAAATTTTTTCATAAATACCAAATATATATTCATGTATATTGACTCACTGTTATGTGACATTTTGTATTCATACAGTATAGTTATCTCTATAAATACTTAAAGAATAAATATATTTTCTAATATAGTAAGATCACAAGATATTTTTTACGAAAATAAAACTGCATTTAGATTTTTTTATAAGAAATTTTTAAATTTTTGGTTTAAAAAGAGAAATTGAATAAACCCAAAAATGTCTGTACGGTAAGAAAAAAAATAGAAAGTGCTTGGAAATAGAGAGACAGAGACAAATGCACACAAAAACAGAGGCATGATGAAAACAGAGAAAAAGGGGCAGAGAATAGTCACAATAATTGGTTATTAAGAGAAGTATCTAATAAAAGGAAAAGGTGTGTTATGGGAAAGGGGGGCCTGGCTTAAAACTGTTGGAGCAAACAAATCCTTCTATTATTGCATATGTGTACTTCTCATAAAACAACAAAAATAAATTGCTTCAGTTCAGTGCCCTCTCTGCAATTTTGCATTATCAACTCAATTGGCCCTCCACCTCAGGCTACCCTCCAATTCTTTTTTTCTTCATATCACTATTACCAAACACCACTTCAAATGACTTTTGTGACCATTATATTCAACTTATAATAACAAGTATTTATTAAACAAAAAACTCTTGAAAGCTTCTTATGTACAAAATTGATTAAATATTTTTTTCAACTTTTTAATTTTTCTACAACTTTTTATAATGAAGTATCTTTAATGCCCTTAATAGAATATTTATTTTAATGAATTTAATCTCTGACTAAAATTTACCTTTGAACATATTAGTCTTTTAGCATATGATAATGTATTACATATTTTCAAATAAAAAATAGAGAATTAATTTTTAAG
This sequence comes from Arachis ipaensis, assembly GCF_059453495.1. Taxonomy (NCBI): domain Eukaryota; kingdom Viridiplantae; phylum Streptophyta; class Magnoliopsida; order Fabales; family Fabaceae; genus Arachis; species Arachis ipaensis. The sequence goes on from NC_142442.1 coordinate 34,696,069, forward strand.
TAGTCAATTTTGACTAATTCTTTTTATTATAAATTTATTTTTTTTATTTTTAGAGAATTTAAAATTTAGGATATAAATTTAATATTTAGAATTGAAAATTTAAAATTAAAAAAATTGACTGATATTAATTATAAAAAATAACTCTCTACTTAAATTCTTTTATCATTTGAAAAATTTGTCCTACATGGTTTTGGTCAAAGGCAAAACTAGGGTTACACTTTTATCATTTTTTATATATAAAAATGTAAGTAATTTTGGCACAAATTAAAAAGAATCTTTTCAATTTTTTTAATTAATATTGTAATTTTTCATCGTACCATCTTTAAGTAAAATAAAAAATATAAAAATATTAAATAATAAAAAATTACACTTAACATCATTAATTGGAGAAAAGAATTTTGAGAGATCCATTCCCACCAATCATATCCTACTAAAGTTAACTCCTTTACAAATATAATTACATCGTCACACACGAAAATAACCTTCATATCAACTAGGAAAATCACACCGAGGTCTTCATAGATTTCACATCCAAACCTAATTGTGTCAGCTATGTTTTGTCCTTTTATTTTATTTTGTTTTATTTTTTTTTGTTTGGTCTTTTTATTCTTTTAATTTCTCTACACATCTTCTACAACATATATGAGAAGGTAGAGGGCCCATCTTAGCGGTTTAGACTTTAGACTTTGCAAGTTTTGTCCTCTTCTTTTGCTCTCTACATAACATAGTGCTTCAATTCAAACCACTTTTCATCTCTCACCTTATCTTCTATTTTTCAACTTGTATAAAATAATATCTCCATCTTTGTCTTAGCCATCCATCCCATATATTACTTCATATCTTTGCAATTGTGGCTAAAGTATTGTCTTTATAATGGGTGGTACGGCATTAGCATTTCCTATATACATATATAATAATATTTCTTAGCTAGTGGGTGTCACATACAGTTTTGGCTTCAATAACCAACACCAATTGTGTGTATATGTGGATATAAGGATCTTATCATTCCTTGCCTTCTTTTCTTACTATATACCACGTATACAAATCTCATATACTACCCTTTCAACTGTTGTTAATTAATTCTACGTGGTAACTATTTTTTTAACCATATCTTTTAGATTGACAGATCAATAATTAATCTGTCACGATTTAAATTTTAATCTATTGCTAGTTAATAAATTATTATATACATAAAATAAAATTTAAATTTCTCAATATTTATTTAAACAATCAAATGATAAATTAATAATTTGACCCATCCAAATTACTAAATTAGTGATAGTTTGACTATATGCGTGCTTTCTCTATATACAGACACATAAACTTACACCATGCTGGCATGGTGCTATTAAAAGGCAACATGCATTAACACTGGCTATTTAATAGTAAAACCATGTTGTTTTCTCAGTTTATTAATCATGTTGGACGAAGCACTTATGATGAGCCAACGTTTATATATATATATTGACGATAACTACTAGTGTCTCTAGACCCTAGGGTTGGATATAAAAAGGAAAATTTTTTTATTGAAAATAAAAATAAAAAAATATAAGATACTAATATATTATCTCTAACTTTTTGTAAATAATAATTAATTATTATATTTTAATAATAGTTAACATTAAAATGTATAAAGAGACACATTCATAAAGACACTTTTATTAAATACCGTCAAAAAAAAGATATTTTTATTAGATATATTTACAAAAATACTTTTATTAAATACAGCAGCTATAAATAAGAGTTGAGAGAAGTATTGATTACGTAGTGAGATTAAATAAAAATACAAGAGTTCGTCAAAGCATTTAATATCATGGAAAATTTGAAACTTTTACTTTTTATTTTTTAATAAAAACTTATCTTTCTATATCCTTCATTCAAAAGTATCGTTAGAATATTCATTAGCGAAATTCTATAATTGAAGAAAACCTTTGATCTCTCGACTCTTTTGTCAATTTTGCTTTTGATTTTCGTAAAAAAATTTATTTAGAATCATAGTTAATGACATTTCATTCCTTCGAGAAACATTTTATCAAAAATTAAAATCTTTTGAAGTACCAAAATTTTAATTTACTCTTTGTTGTTCCGCTTGTTTCCTCGGTATGTAGGTCCATATATATGGAAATTAAAAGGATAATGTTCGTTTATTTTTTTTGTGTGTGAGAGAGGGGGTATATCTCAGAATGATGTGAGAAGAGATGAGTTTTTCGCTGTTGTGGTTTTCATTTTTTAAACCAACAATTACAAATCGAACCGTTTGATTTATGTTTTTGAAAATAAAAAAAATTTTAATGTTAAAATCAAACCGTCCGATTTTTATTTTTAAAAATAAAAAAATAAAAAATGCAAATTGAACCCTTCGATTTTTAGTTTATTTTTTTCTTTAAATAAATCGAACCGTCCGATTTGAATAATGTTAATAAAAAAATACCATATAAAAAAAAATACCTCATCTTCCAATAACAATGTATTACACATATATTTAATCAATATAAAAAAAATTAACCGCTAATGTTCACTGGAAATTTTTTTTAAGTCAATTAAAATAATTCTTTATTTTCCAAAACATATAAAAACATCTTTAATTATTTTTTAGCCGGAAAGCAAATTGCCACATGCTTAGGAGATCAGAGGATGAAACACGCAGATCAGCAAGGGCCCACCCAATCTGAGCGTGGTCTGCCTTTATCAAAGGCAATCTTTTATTCCTCTCTTATACCATATTTATTTTTAGGTGAGTTCTATGGTGCCTTTGTTATGGTGCCTAAATTGCCTAACTTTTTTTTTAAAGTAAAAAATAAAATATTTAAAATAAAAAGTAAATCATATAAAATTTATTAAATATTATTCATTTACTCTTTTTAGTAACTTAGGTACAAAGTGATAGGCACCATAGCATTCACCTTATTTTTATTCTTTTATTTTATATCATATTTAAATAGTTTAATTTATTATAATTTGATTTTATATTTATAATAATATCATCTAAATTAAAATTATATTAACTAAAGTAAAATTTAAAATACTCTAAATACAAAATTAAATTATAATAACTTAAAATATTTAAATTATATTATACTTTACTAAATTACAACAATCCACTTATGTACTAATGTATATATAAAATAAAATAACATAATGCTAAATGAATAAGGGAAGAAAAAATAACAAAACGATGAAGAAAAACTTACCTAGGGTAGCCGCTGCTGGAAGAGAAAAGAAGAGTGCTGGTAATGGTGACAAGAGTAGAAAAGAAGGGTAAATATGGCGTAAAGGTAAATATGATAGAAAATGAAAGAGTTAAAAATAAATGAAAAATAATTATTTATACTCATAAATTTTATGAAATACTGGCAAAAATATCAATCAAAGAAAAAAATTAATATTGTATCCATTAAAGATAGATTTTATACAATAAAAATATTTAAATTTTTATTTTTATTAATTTTTTAATAAAATTTTTAAATTGCTCTCGCCTTCTATTTTCAACCTCACCTCTATTCTTTCTCTTCTTTCCTAAATCCAATGTTTTCTAGCACCTCCATCATCGCTTTCATCAAATTTTGCAGTCCAAACACCCCGCTTTCATTATATTATTCACCATTACAAGATTTTCCATTCCTCTTTCCTTTTCCCTAACTCTCCTTTGTTCAAATTTCTTTTCTTTCTCATTCTCACACCTGCCACCGACCCTCTCAAACCTGCAACAAGCCAACAACTCATCATTTATTTTTTGAATCGTTCAGTTAAATATTCTTTTTAGTTATAGATTTGGAATTTTAAGATTTTTTTACCTTTTTAAAACCATCTCAACCTATGAAGCACGGACACTTCGTTGAGTTGTCGTATTCGCGTGTCGGACCCATTTTGGATACGACACTCATCGACACTTGTCCGACACACGTGTCTGTTGTGTCCAACTGTATCTTAATAAAAAGTAAAAAATTCTTCTCTAGACACGTTTGGACACAACTAAATACCATCACGTGTCAGCGTGTCCAGTCTTATTTTTAACATATATTGTTAAAATAAATTTAGATATAGTATTTATTAAACTAAAAAATATTTTAAATACTTGATATAATTAAATAAGACATTAAAAATAATTTATATTTTAATATCAATAAAATATCAAAATATAATTATGATTTATTTAAAAAATACTTTATATTTTATATGTATGCGTGTTCCGTGTCTTATAAGATTTAAAAATTCGCCAGTCGATGTGTCTTGTGTCGTGTTGTGTCCCGTGTCAGTGTCAGTGTCCATGCATTATAGATCTCAACCTATGCAAAGACTAAAAGCACGTATACTTTACCAAGCATACCAAAAAACTTGGTTTGAGAGTAGGCCGGAGGACAATCTTCTACCTTGAAAATGTTAAAAGTGTGGATTCTACATCCTCAAATAGATGAAGCTTCAAATAAGCTTCTGCTTTACAAGCAACAAGCTAAGTAGTAATCTAACAAGTTCGAAAGTATGAGCGGCACTGGTGAGGCAAGGCCTTTGACGACGGCATTCGATTTAACAATGATGTCATTTTCGGGAGAGTTGTGGAATAGTGGAGAGCCATTTCGAAGGACAATAGCAGAAGATTGTAAGCAAAAGAGACAGATAAAAGAGTATTGGGAGTGTCAGATGTAGAAGAGGGTAGAATTCCAGAGGTGGTAGGAATATTTGGGTGGTAATTGTTGTGAAAGTTTGGAATTTAAAAAAGAATAAGTGATGGTAAAGTTGAGGTTGAAGATAAAGAGTAAAAGTAATTTGAGAATTTTATTAAAAAGTTAACAAAAAATTAGAATTTAAGTACTTTTGTCGTACGGAACTTATCTTTAATAGTACAACGTTAGTTTCTTTTTTTAATGGGTATTTTTATCAATGTTTGTAATATTCATGAATACAAATAGTTGTTTTTTCAAAAAAAAAATTATAGGCTAAAATTACGTCTAAATCGAATAGATTCTTAAACATGTACATGTTTCACCCTTTGATCGCTCAGGTCTACAGCGGTTTGCGTTACAGCTAAAAAAAATTATGTAATTAAAAGTGTTTTTATTTATTTTAAAAAATAAAATAATTATTTTAATTGATTTCATAGAATTTTCCATCGTTTCTCTAACATTCCTAATCTTCACTCTATGAGAATGAAAGTTCACATTTTAAACATGTTTATGGTTAAAAGCATTAGCCATTAGCTAAAGACTTATATTCAAACACTTTTAGTTAGCGTTTGTTTTGAGATATTGGGATAGAGACTGGGAGACTGAGATTCAGTATCATGTTTGTTGGTTCAGAGACTGGTATTAAAATTTTTGTCTTTATCTCCAAAATTTTATTACCTCCAAAAAGTAGTGACACATGGGACTGAAATTTTTAGAGACAGAGACTTAAATTTTAATAACATTTTATACCTAAAATATCCTCATTTCAATTAATTAATTTTAATTTATTTCTTTGTACAAATTAAATTAGAATTTTATTCTTATTTTAATTTCTGTCTCTCACTTTGCACCAAATAAAATATTGAGATTTATTTCAATTTTCGTCTTTTAGTCTATGTCTCTTAGTATCTGTCTTTCCGTCTCTATCTCACTACCAAACACTACTTTATAGATGATTTCATAAATGTTTCACACCAAAGTATTTAGTTGTACAAGTCATAAAATTTTACGGCGAATCGATGGGGTTTCATGAAAATAAAATAAATTTTTTATTAAATATTCTAAAAATTTTTTTAAGAATATTATAAGTAAAAGAATTTAATGATAAATATATAAATTTTTATATATTTAATTTTTTTCCTTTTTAACCAATACCATTAGTCATTCTTTAGCGAAACTCAAACAAAATTTATCCAAGTATCAAGTTATCTGAATATTATAATTATAGTTTGGATTTAATTTCCACTTACTTGAATTAGTGTAAAGAGGCATGGCCATTAATTTTTGAAAAAGAAATTTGAGTAAACTATCATTTTTATCTATAAAAGTTGAAAATACTAATATATTTATTTATAAAAGATAAAAATTATCATTTGTACCCATAAAAAATGACTTTTACAAGTAAAATTATCCAATCCCTAAAATATTAAATAAAATTCTTAAATTACCCTTCTCTCTACCACTACTACTATAGTCTCTCCCTCCCCCCTTTCTCTCTCTTAATATTCTCCGTTACTCCAATTCCAAATTCTACCACAACTTTTTTTCCTAACTACCACCATCATTGCTGTCATTACCATCACCACCACCGCCATCACCACCCTTCATCCTCCTTCCACTTCTTCGACTTCGATCTCAATCGCAGGCTCCGCTTCCCCTTCACCTTCCACCTCTTCCAAAACTCCAATCCTGTCGCCTCCTCCCCTACTACCTTTGAAAAGAGCTGGAAGAGCTTGAAGGAAACCATTAACCAGCAAAGACCAAGTCACTACAAACTTCAAGCAATTAGTGTAAGAAGAAGACCCATCACCTTTCTTATCCACCTCATCACCATTCACATTCACATTTCCATTGCCACTCACTGAGTTATGTGAGAAAAAATCCAAGAAAGCCTTCAAGAGAACGTTCATTGACAACCTTCTCTTCTTCTTTACATCACAGATATGAAATTCACCACCTTGCTTCACCTGGGCCTTCAAACAAACACCTTTCGTATCCGTATTCTTGTGCCTTGACAGAAAGCAGTGCTCAACATCCTTTGCAGCTTTTTGAATACCCACTTCCAAAGGGGACAGCGATTCCTTCACAACCTGAACGGAATTGAAGAAGGACTCAATTGAGTCGTTTCTAGACACCATTTTTCGATCAACCATTGAAAAAGTCGCAGCCTTTGAGTGTGTGTGCAGATTCGAATCCGGTTCTCTGGAACCCGATCCGAGTCATGGAATGGTGGAAGCAAAGATGCGTAATGCAAAAGCCTCTTCACATGCTCTATGGATTCTGTTAAGGTATTGAATTCCGAGGCCAGACAGTTAAGCTTGATGGTGATGGAAGATGGCGACTATTGGCGAGGATAATGAAGTTAACTATAGTGATGGTTTACCTATCCCAACAGATCGCTCACACTGTTCGCAGCATCCTTAGATCTAGAGGCTGAGCTTGTGTTAGATGATTATGTTGGTGATAGTGGTGCTGAGTCGCGACCGACACCGATGGAGGAGTATGTGGAGAAGGGGTTAGGGTGACGATTGAGGAGGAGAGCGAGGCGGTGGTATTGAGCGGCAATGTGGTCGATGTTGGGATTGGGTCGCTGAGAACATTGAGAGAGAGGGAGGGGGGAGACGATGGTAGTAGTGGTGGAGAAAAGAGTAATTTAGGAATTTTATTTAATAGTTTAGAGTTTGGATAATTTTGCTTACAAAAGCCATTTTTATGGATACAAATGATAATTTTCGTTTTTTATGGATAAATATGTTAGCATTTTCAACTTTCATGGATAGAAATGATAGTTTTTTGTTTTAAAATTTAAAACAAAGATTAGATCTTATTGATAAATATAAACGACATAATTTTATTGATATATTTTATTTTTAAAATTAATCTACGACATAACCATCAATATACAAAGATCAAATCATATTGATATATTTTATTTTTAAATTAATCTAATTTTATTTATATAATTTAAAATTTAAATAAATATAATTTAAATTAACGATTTAATTTAATTTGATAAAAATAAGGGCAATGTACTTATATAAAATAAAAGAGAGAAAGCTTTACCTGAATGCAACATTTGCAAAGTTCTTACGTTGATGTCCTTTTTTATTATTATGTAAACCATGGGAGCTAACCACGGTTTCAAATTTGCATGTAAACCGTTGCAACCTGGCACGATTTATGAGTGAATCAGAATGAACATAAAACGTGGTAGGTAACCACGGTTTAGGAAGGAAGAAATATGACCATAAAACCTTCTAACCTGGCACGGTTTATGAAGGGTTTTTTAAATGCATAAACTTTTGTAGGCTGCCACAGTTTATGAGGAGAAGAATTCTATATATATATGAGTGAGGTTCAAGCTGCTGAAGAGATCATTATCACACAATGGCAAGTGAGGAAGAGCGTTTTCTTGTCTTAGTGAATTACTCTGGAAAAATTAAAAGAAGCAAAAAATATAGTGTGAAGTTCACTAACAGAGAACCATTGAATGTATTCATCAGTTCATCAAGCACTTTGTCAGATGTAAAGAACAACATCTTGCAGAAGCTTGGGGTACTTGGGAGCAAGTGGATGAAGAAGCTATTCTACAAAATTTTCATCGCAGTTGTCTCGACCGGTGTTAAGTATGATACATTTGTGCTAGCGGCTGATAAAGATATTAGGGTTCTGTTTCATTGTGTTAGGAGCTTTCCGGAGGTCAGAATACACGAGCTGTATGCGAAGTGGAGGTTGGTGTCGATAGTTCTGGGGCATTAGCTCCAGTTCATAGCTCGACTGCCGCAGGCAGTGCGTCTAGTTCAATGCCTGCGGCCAGACCATCTGTTCCGCAGGTCGCATCCCCTTCCTTCGCGGATGATTTAGATTGAACGGAGGTAGTTGATTCTGTACCATTGGAGAATCCTGGGGTCTGGCAGCAGGCATTTGAGGCGGATACCGGTGGTGGCATGATTCATGATGTTCAAGGCTTTGGGGAACCTGATCGAGTAGAGAATACAATGCGGGACGATGACTCTGACTAGGAGCCTGTAGATATCATTGGGGACAACGATGATGCCACAGGTGCCAATCCACATACACAGCACGGGCCTTCAAGTTCTGGCACACAACAGTATCCTCCACACTTCTCCACTCTAAACTTGGAGGCTTTGGGTCAATAGGCAGACGGAGGTGCTACAATTGGGAGTTCTTCTACAGAATTTCAGATTGGGCAATCATTTTAGAATAAAGATGAAGCTGTTCTGAGTGTGAAGGACTATAGCATCCGTCGAGGTGTTGAGTACAGAGTCTTGGAATCAGATCATCTGAAGTATCATGGAAAATGCAAGGAGTTCGGTAAGGGTTGCAGTTGGTTGATTCGCATATCGCTTCGTGCATGAAAGGGCACTTGGGAGGTTAGGAGGTACAACGGTCCGCACACTTGCTTGGCCACCTCTATTTCCAGTGATCACCATCAGCTTGATTATCACGTTATCTGTGCAAGGATTTTTTCGTTGGTTAGGGCGGATACTGCGGTTATGGTAAAGGTCTTGCAACAAGCAACGGAAGCTGATTACGGGTTCAGGCCTAGTTACAGGAAGGTTTTGATGGCAAAACAGAAGGAAGTAGCACAAATATATGGAGATTGGGAAGATTCGTATGCCGAGTTGCCACGTTGGATGCTAAGGGTACAGTCGACCATGGTTAGGACAGTCACTGTGTTGAAGACCTCTCCTGTTCGACTTGGGGATCAGGTCGATGAGTCAACAGTGTACTTTCATCGTCTTTTCTGGACATTTCCACCCTGCATCGAGGCCTTCCGGCATTGCAAGCCCTTCGTGAGTATTGACGGTACCCACTTGTATGGCAAGTATGGAGGCACGTTACTGTTGGCGATAACACAGGATGGGAACTCGAACATCCTCCCGATAGCCTTCGCCCTTGTGGAGGGAGAAAATGCGGAGTCATGGTCATTCTTCTTGTCCAACCTACGAGCGCATGTCACGCCACAGGAGGGTATCCTTGTTATCTCTGACAGGCATAATGGCATCAAGGCTGCACTTGAGGCCCCCGAGAATGGTTGCTGCCTCCACGTGCTTTTCGAGCGTATTGTATTCGTCATGTGGCAGCAAATTTTAGCCTTAATTTCAAAGGTAAAGATGCAAGGAGGATGGTGGTGAATGCTGCCTATGCAAAAACTGAGGCAGAGTTTTATTACTGGTTTGACATCATGCGGACTGAGAATCCGGCCATGTGTGACTGGGCCAACCGGATGGAGTATGACAAGTGGACCCAACACGAGGATAGCAGTAGACGGTTTGGGCACATGACAACCAACATTAGTGAATGTGTGAATTCTGTGTTAAAGGGAACTCGTAACCTCCCGGTCACTTCGTTAGTTAAGTCAACTTACGGGAGGCTTGCTGAGCTATTCGTGGTCTACGGACAGACGGCAGAGGCACAACTTGGATCTGGGCATGAATTTTGTCAGGCGTTGGTGAAGGCTATTGATCAGAACATAAGAGACTCCAGGTGCTTCACCGTCACGTTATACGACAGGCACCAATCGGAGTACACGGTGACTGAGATGACACCGACCAAAAATTTCTCGCTAGGTAGCTATCGAGTTTCCCTTAAGGATCACACATGCGATTGTGGCCACTTTCAGGCGCTCCATTATCCATGTTGTCACGCCATTGTATGTTGCGCCCACTCGCGTCTGAATTGGGCGTCATATGTTCACGAGGTGTATCGTATGACTGAGGTGTTCAACGTGTACAAGCATGGGCTTGTTCCGCCTATCCCAGAAGGCCTATGCCCCCCATATGCTGGACCAACAGTCATTCCTGATCCTAACATGAGTCGTGCAAGGGAAAGACGTCCGAAGGCAACCAGGATCCGCGGTAGCATAGATCAGTCTGTTGAGAACCACCCGAAGCACTGTGGTCTCTGCCGTCAACTTGGTTATACGCGGGGGAACTGTGACCAGCGAAGATATACTGCTGCCGGGGATGGTTATATGTTATGATGTTTATGATCTCGTTGCTGTTATCTAAGTTGTATTAGGAATTCTTAATTTGAGTAATGTTAGGTATTGAGTCATAAAACTAATCGAATAATAGTTCCCACCATATGTAAAAACAACACAAAACTAATAAGACACATACATGTCAAATAATATACAACAACAATCTGAAACATAAAACCCTAAAGATGATGCTAAGAAGATAATCATACATAGTTCCCACCATATGTAAAAATAACACAAAACTAATCAGAATCCTCGATGGTGTCACTGTCATCATCGTCGAAATGACCAAGCAGGTGACCTCCGGTGCCATACAAAGGAGGACGCCGCATCCTCCTCGGTCGCTGATCCGCCTCTGCTACGGATGTCTGTGGTGGAATGTTGCTGAATGCTAATGCTGGGGTCCCTCCTAACACGAACCATGGGTCAGATGGAGAAGCTGCAGGCTCATTGAGGTCAACCGGCAACTGAGGCTAAACATCGTGACTCGGTGGCTGGTACTCGGCAAACTGGGAATGAACCTCAGGCATCTATGGCCTATAATGGATCGCATCGTCATCCCTCAGCATGTCTGCTATATCCCTAAAGAACTCTGACTGACTAACAGGATCATCGATGTCCATGGCGACGGCCGCGGTAGTAAAGTTAGCGAATCCCTGTGGCCCAACACTCCCGAACAGCTGAGAGCTACCCCCTACATCGTAGGTGGGCTGATCCATCCATGTGTCCAAACCTCCAACATCAACGGTGGTACGTGTGCCTATACGTCGACGCCGATCCACTCGCCTGTTGTCCGGTTTGTCGGGAACCTGCACCCTGGGAGGTGCCTACGACGATCCTCTGCGAGCCTCCTTGGTCAAAACAATCGGTCTAGGATCATGAAATGCAACATCTGGGGATAGGAATCTGTGGGCCACACGGCACCACCAGTCCAAGTACTCAGCTGATGGACCGGGGTCAGCTACTCGATCGATCGGTATGACTGAATCAACCCGGTTCTCCCAATGCAAATGCCACTCCTGATAATATCTGGGGAACCATCGATCTCCACCACTTCCATCCTTCACATGGAGCCAATCTATGTTCAGAGCCAAATGAGGGAGATGCTGAATACCCGAACTACGGTACCACCCTATCCACCTGATGCCACTCAATTGCAGCAAAATATATCAGGCTAGTGACCACCGTCCATAGCCTACGGTGCTGGTCAACTAGTATCTCTGGATGAACAATAGTAGCAACCTCGGGAGAAGAATAAAGCTCCCATACAAACTGTATCGGAGAAGGTAATGTTAGGTAAGACCATAAGAGTAAACATGAACGACTACTTGTGAGAGCAATAACTAAACGACTCACATCACGGACACACAATCTATCCAAAGAAAGGCGTGCAGATACCACTCTTTGATCTCCTGCATCGTTTCTCGGTAGATATATAGCCCACCTACAAGTTTCATTGAAAGCATGTCATAACGAACAACAACACATGAAATTGAACAAGTTATGGACTGAAAATAATAAACCGTACCTGGATGCAAGCGGAAACCCGAACACATCAAAACCACTAGGTCTCAAACTGGAAAACCTCTAGAAAACCCAAGACTGTAGAAGCTGTAGTGACCCGGCCAAGTTAACAACGTTTCTGTTTGTCTCACGATAAAGACATCTATACAACCAGGCCAGTGCAGCCGAGCCCCAGCTATATCTACCCAAGTCGTCCATCGATGCCAAATAAGGCAACCAGCGAAGGTGAACCCGGTTTGCGTTCTTGTCCGCAAACAGTTGAGAGGACAACAACATCAGAATATAAGCACACGCGTATATACGCACGGTCTCTTCACTCACGTCTGCTGGGAGAACTCGAAACCTCTCATGGAACCATGTGTAGCATACCGTCATCTACTTGACTTTATTCTGTGGTGGTAACTCGCCAAATAACTCACGAAACCACACCCATGCTGGTCTTCTGTTCTCCATCAGATTCTCAAAGTCAGTTAGGCACCCACTAACGGCCTCCCCATCGATGGGCAAACCCAGCTGATATGCCACATCTTGCAAAGTGATGGTGCACTCCCCAAACGGCATGTGAAAGGTGTGGGTTTCAGGACGCCACCTCTCAACGAATGCGCTAAGTAGAGGCTCATCAACCCAGAACCACTGACGATTGAATTTTTGACGGTTTAGAATTTCACAAATGAAATCTCGTTGAAGTATAGTCTCTAAACCAACAATAATCCTTTCATGCAAAAATTTGTTTGTCACAAGTACAAACCCCTAAAATCTATAAACCGAAGTATTTAAACCTCGGGTCGTCTCTCAAAGGACTTGCAGGGTAGTGTTCTTGTTATTGGTTATGGACTTGTTTATTTTGGGGTTTTGGATGAGGAATGTGAATAGTAAATGGTAGGGAAACTTTATTCACAAAATGGTCTTGGCAAGGTTTGGTTGTCAAGGGTCTTCATCATTATCACTAGCCACAAGTATGGTAGTTGCAAGGATTAATCCCACTTAGTCATCCTTAAATCGATTAACAAAGGAAAGTCAAGTGAGTTAAATCAATCCTAGTCCATAAGTCCTAGCTTTCCACTAATTGGATTAATGAAGGCTAGAGTTAATGGCTATCAACTATCAATCAATTGGACACTAGTGACTCAAAAAATCCTAAGTTACCTTCTCAAGCCAAGAACATAAAATTCTAGTCTAACATTCTTCCAAGCATTTAATCAAACACTTGGAAGGCACAAAAGAAAAGTATAGTCAATCACAACAAGAATGAATTCTAACTACAATTGAATGTAAAGGATTAACAACAACAATCAAGGAAATCACAATTATCATGAATTACCTCAAATTGCATTTATTGAAAGAAAATAAAGAGAACAAGAGTATCATGATTACAAAACCTAGAAACAAAATAAGAGAAATTACAACAAGAGAATAGGGAGAGAGAGAAGAACCAAAGTGTAGCAATCATCAATTGAAGGTAGAAGTAGAAGGAGACTTGAATTAAACCTAGAGCTATGAGATCCTAATCTAACCCTAATTCCTAATCCTAATTCTAGAGAGAAGAGAGAGCTTCTCTCTCTAAAACTCTAAACTAAAAGTGATTATTCGTCAAAAAGTGATGATAATGATGCCTTTCCCTTAATCCTTCATCCTTTTATTCCTTTCCCTTAGCAATTTGGCGCCAAAAATGGGTTCAGAAACCCTCTCAAATCGCCAGGCACGTGTTGCATTAGTGAGGTCATGTGCCCTCATCGACGCGTGCGCGCACGGTACGCGTGCGCGTCCCTGGCTAATTCTGCGATGTGCGCGCGAGCGCCTTGTGCGCGTGTGCGTGCATGGCTGACTTTGCTTCTTTGCCTTTTTATGCTTCTCTCCACTTGTATGCTTCCTTCCTTGCTTCCTTTGATCCATGCCTAGCCTATTTCAATCCTGGAATTACTAGTAAACACATCAAGGCATCTTATGGAATCAAAGAAGAACTAGAATTCATCAAAATAGGGCTTAAAAAGCATGTTTTTACACTTAAGCACAAATATGGGAGAGATAACAAAATCATGCTAATTCCTAGGTTAAATGTGACAAAAGGTTATCAAAATACTCTAAATTCAATGCAAAACAAACCGTCAAATTGGGGTTTGTCAACCTCCCCACACTTAAGCCTTAGCATGTCCTCATGCTAAAATAAGAAGGAACTAAGGGTTATGACATTTATTGAATGCAACTAAACTATATGAGTCCTATCTAAATGCAATTATCTAAAGCAATTGGAAATGCTTAGTTCAAACAAATCAATTCTCAAGAGAGCATGTGTAAGCACAAGAGCTAGGCAATAAGGACTAAGTCCAAACCACAATTGTATTGAATTGTCAAAAAGAGTTCAAACTTGCAAGAATATAGATAATATGGGTGAACACATGTGATTGAACTTTTGACCCCTCACCGGATGTGTATCCGCTCTATTCACTCAAGTGTTTAAGGGTTAATTCACTCAATTCTCTTCTAATCATGTTTTCCAAAATTTGATTTTCTTCTAACAATCAACATTTATTCAATGCATGCATACATTCATCATGAGGTCTTTCATTTAGGTTGTAATGGGGTTAGGGTCAAGGTAGGATCATTTATGGTCAAGTGGACTAGGATTTGAGTCTTTGATTAGCATAGACTTTCCCACCTAACCTATTTAATGACCTATACAAATGCAAGCTATTCTAACTACCCATTCTTCACTTTTTCTTACATACTCATGCATTCTTATTTGATTCATAATACTTATGCATTGATCCCCTTTTTATTGACTTCACTTTGGGGCATTCTGTCCCTTCTTTATTGTATTATTTTTTTTTCTTTTTCATCATCATCATTTTTTTTTCTTTCATTTTTCTTTTCTTTTCATCATGTTTTTTTTTCTTTTCTTCATATATATTTTTTTTCTTTTTCTTCTTTCAAACTAGATACAAGAACATTAATGCATAAGGTCTCTACATTTAATCAATACATGAATATGTGCCCATATCCTAAACATAAAAGTGTACTGCCCTTTTTATCCCATCCAATGTTCCCAAGCCTCACCAACTTTGAATAGTAAAACACTCTCACTAGCCTAGGTCAATCAAAGATCCAAACAAGGACTTTTCATTGGTTTTCCGCCTTAGGCTTGTAATGTGCTAAAATAAGAATAAGTTGGTTAAGCATAGGCTCAAAATTGGCTAACAATGGAGAGTAAAAGGTTGGCTATTTGGGTAAGTGGCTAATGAAAGAATGGCCTCAATCATATAAATGCACAAACACAAGAAATAAACGGATATATAGAATCAAGCAAATCAAGGATCACAATCATGGAAAGAGAACAATTTCACACAAGAATGGAAAATAAGTGGTTATAAAATGTAACCACATCAATAGGCTCAAGTCTCACAAGCTTGTGTTCTCAATTCAATACATGCTTCACAAGGTATGAAATTCAAGCAAGTTTCAAAAAAATTCTCTTTCAATCAATTGGGTTAATGTCCTATATTTAAACTTCTTGAAAAATCTAAATGTTTGACTAAGCATTGTTGTGATTGAAAAGTTCAAAAATTTTCTTAGTTCACCCTTTTCTTTTTCACTTAGAACCAATATATTATGCAAAAAGGGTGACTAAATATTTGCAATCCAAAGTATGATTTCTAATCACAACTACAAACTAAAAACAAAGATAAACAAAATGTATAAAGAAGAGTCCAACTAAAAGTACGGAATCTATCATCCAAAACATCTAAAAATATCCATAAGCATCAAAATATCTAAAATCCAAAATAAGCAATAAAAGTATCCAAAGCAAACTAGAAATGCATCAAAATATATACAAAGATGTGCAAAATGAAATAACTAGGCCGAAAAGTTCACTGGTTCCCAAATAGTGCTACCGCTGCCCTCCCCACACTTAAAACCAAGCATCGTCCTCGATGCTAAACCGGAGGATCAGTGGGAGGTACAACGATAGGCTCTGGCTCTGACTGTGGCTGAGGCTGTGGGACCGGCTCCTCCTGAGTCTGTGGCGGCTCTGTAGTGTCAGGGGCATCCTGCTGAGCCGGTGCCTCCGCGTCCTCCTCCTGATGATCCTGCTCATTGGAGGTCGGAGAGTCTGGGAGCGGAGGTAACTCAGCGCCAAGGGAGATGAGTGCCTGATCCATCCGATCCAGTCGGCGTCTGACATGAAGCCTCTCGCGCTCCAAGAACCGAAACAGACGCTGAACCAGTAGGTAAGTGGGCTCGGGTGCTGAAGGAGGTGGGGCTGCAGTCGAAGGAGATGGTATAGCTGCCTCGACTGCTGCTCTAGCTCGAGAACGGCGGCTGGTCGGGGGCCTCTCGTGCACCCACACACCCCAGGGAATAGTAACTTCCTTGTCGTCGTCATCTGGAGGTGGTGGTGTCACGTCATTGTCCTCCCACGGGACATCAGCTAGCTCAGCTAAGCTAGTAACCAGTGTGGGAAACGGTAACAAGCCGCGAATATGAGCTCTCCACATGCTATGCCTAATCAGTCGGGGAAAATATACTTCCCTCCCCTCCATGACACACCCAATCAGGACTAGCATATCCATCGGAATCTCTGAAAAGTGAGTGGTAGGGAAGACATAGTGGGCAAATATTTGTTGCCAAGTCCTAGCCTCCCTAGTCAGATGTGCAAATAGCATGCCCTTGGGCTTTGTGTTGCTCGAATCCATCACCCAAGAAGCATCTGGTGTACCAATCACGCGCCTAAGTGCCTCATAGTCGAAAGTCATGGAAAGGAGAGCTACCTCTGCCTGCTGGTAGGCACAAGTCTCAGGAGTGCCAACTCTGCAGAGCAGTGCATCCCTCAAGGCATCCTCAGTGATCATGATCTCTCTACCCCTCAAAAATACTGAATCCAAGCCCGGTCGAAAGAAATTGCAGTAAAATTCCTTGACCCACGAGATGTTAATCCGTCCCAAGTCCCTATCGACGAAATCCAAGCCCAGCTCAGAAATACGGGCGTTTATGGCACGCCTCACATCATTGGGAAGATTCAGCTTCTTCTCAATATTCAGATTCTTCTTTGCATAACGGGAAAGGCGGAGCTCGCAGTAGAGATTTGGAAATTTGGTTGGATCAGTGGACGGGAGTAACTGATTTTCTTTCTCCTCCTCATTCAGCGGATTCCTCGCATAGTTAGCAGATGGTGGGGGTGTAGAGGTCTTGGAGCGCTTCCTTTTTTTGGAAGCAGAGGCTATAGCTTTTCCTCTATCCGACATCCTGAAAAAAATATGATAGAATATATAAAACATTTAGCATGTAACAAAGAAGGCATGTTCAGGAGACAAATATCAAAGAGCAATCATGATGTTGCACTGAATACGTAAAAGGGAACAAGTAAGCATAAGTGAATGAACCAAGACTGTAATCTTCATTAAAGGCAACATCTCATATTCAAAAGGCAATAATATCATCATATTTTTGAAAGAATTGTTAAAGAGGGTTAAAAGTGAGTGGAAGTAAAACGGTTAAAGAAATTAGTAAGTTAGAAAAGTGGATTAGCGATACGATGATATATAGGCTCAACTGAACGAGAAGTTGCGGTTCATGTTCACAATGATTGTGCGAATCCGGGAAGTCAAAAAGGAAACAGAAATTTGCCCAAAACTGAAATAAAGATCAAAATGAAACTAATATCCTTGAAAATCGGGCAGCATTCCGGCTTAAAATTGGGCGTTCCCGGATAGCAAAATAGCACAATTAGCACAAAAAAATAACATCAATCATGCACAGCAGCAAACAGATATTATCTGGCAACACATATTGCATGGAATATCAACCCAAAACCAACACACCGAACCCAAGGAAGCAAGCAGCAGATATGCACATACGGAGCAATTATCAGGCCTAGAATCCTCTATCCAGCCCTAGCTACCTAACAGTAATTATATCTAGCTATCCTAACATACAAAATTTGAATTTAGCTAACTAATATGCAATTCCAGGAACTAACGTAAATGAACAAATAAAAAGGAAAAAAAAAGAAAAAGAAATAACAGAAATGGAGCAAGAACCTGGGAGCCGGAAAAAACTGAGAATGGAAAGGGGGACGACGATAAGGCAGGGGCAGCAGAGACAGGAACTGGCACCGCCGTGAACGGTGGCGGTGAGGACGGCTGGCGCGGTGGTTTGGCCGGAGGGATGAGAAACTGAGGGGAGGAGGGAGGGTGATGGTGAGAGAGGAGAAGGATAGGAGGATGTGCAGGAAGAACAGAGAGGGGGGAAGCCGCCGGCAGTGATGACGGGGTGGCGGCGGAGGGAAGGGTGAGATGGGTGAGAGGAGTGAGAGGGAGAGAGAGAGAACGGGTGGTGGTGAGAGGGAAAGGGAATTGATGGCCAAGGACGGTGACGGAGGTAGGTCTTGCGGCGGCGACCGGCGCTGCTGCTGCGACGGCAGTTGGGGGAGAGAAGAAGAAGAAGAGGGTGGAGGTTGGGGAAAGGGTTGCGCGACTGCGCAGTGTGCTTTGCGAGCTAGGGTTATCCCTATTTTTGAATCGGCGCGCGCGCGCACCTTGCGCGTCCGCGTCCATTGAGAGGACGTGGACCCTACGCGTGCGCGTACAACGCGCTCAAGCGGGGATGAGCAAAATAGGAAAGGACGCGTGCGCGTACCGTGCGCGCACGCGTGCATGGAGTTGGGCTAGGGGCTTAGAGTTGGCCCAACTCAGGCCTAACTCTCTGGAGACTGGCCTGGGAGTCGCGCACCAGACCTGCGCGCACGCGGCATGTACGCGTCCGCGCGCATTGGGGGAAAGGGAGATTCATGCGTGAGCGTGCAGTGCGCGCTAACGTGGGGTGGCATATTAGGCAGGGGCGCGTGCGCGTACGGTGCGCGCACGCGTACATGAGATTGCGCCTGAGGCTTAGAATGGGCTTGAGGCACGCCCGACTCTCGGGTTCGTGGCCTAGATTGGTGGCAACACGCAGGGACGCGCGCACGGTAAATGCGCGTCCGCGTACATTGACGAATTGTGAAATGGCGCGCCGGCGCGATGCATGCGCTCGCGCAGATCGGGTTGGGCCTGGGGCCTAAAGCTAGCCCAGAAATGGCTTAACTCTCTGGGGTTTGGCTCAATCATTTGCAGCAGCAAATCGGCGCGGACGCGGCAGGTGCGCGTCCGCGCGAACTTCCATGTTCTAATAGTCGGCGCGCCCGCACGTAGTGCGCGTCTGCGTGGGTCAGGTTGGGCTCAAGGCACAATGTTTGCCCAAGAGAGGCCCAACTCTCGGGAGTGTGGCTCGTGGTGCATGCGCACCAGGACGCGTACGCGTACGTTGTGCGCGCGCGTCCATGCCCTCTTCTTTCTCTCGTTTTTTTTTTTTTTTTTTTCAGAAAAAACTTGCTGGTTGCTCCCCTTAGTGTTCACAACTCTTATTCACTCAACCATCATACAATTCACAAAAATGCAATTTTTGGTATTATTCATCTACTACTAAACACAACATGCATGTGACTAAGCTAACAATTAAGTTGTACAAACAAATTTGTATGAAACATCTACCTACAATGGTAACTCAAATCACTTATTATACAAAACCAAAAGAGAATGGAAAGAGGTTACCATGGTGGGGTGTCTCCCACCTAGCACTTTTAGTTTAAGTCCTTAAGTTGGACATTTGAGGGGCTCATTGTCATGGTGGCTTATGTTTGTGCTCATCCTTGAATCTCCAAGGATCTTTGCCTCTCAATTGGTTTTCACCAAGCTTGGGCAAAGTTCAACCCAAGATATGAGTCCCCATAGTTGGTCTTCATATAGCGAACCGGGATCCCATATCTTATCTTCACACCCATCTTCGATTTGATCTTCATACTTTTTCTTTCCGGGTGGTTGACATATAGAATTCTCTTTAACATACCAAACCTTCTGTTGAGACCCATGCAATGTGATATTCTTCCAATCATCGTTCCTATGCCTTGAAATTTTGACCTTAATGAGCCTACTTCCTAACTTGCAACCACTACACAACTTATTCTTGCTTTTAATTCCACAAAGAGCTCTAAGTTGTCCATCCGTTTCAATCAAACCATATTCAAGCGAGAAAGTGAAGCTTATGGATAAGAATTTTACCCACTTGAATGTTGTGTTGGATGGTGACTCGGGAAGGGAGACCTCCCCACACTTAGACAATGCAAGGTCTACTTCCTTGTGCTCTCCTTTAGTTGTTTCCACCTCTTTGCGAGCTTCCTTGATTTTAACCTTTCCCCTTTTATCACATAGCTTGGTGTTGTCTTCAAGAACTTTGATTTCTTGCCTAATGGGAGGTGGTTCAATTTTGGATAGAAATTCATTGATGAATAGATCCATTTCTTGGTCAACCTCTTCATATTCTTCAATTTCGATATACACCATGCCAACATTTTCCTCTTGGTAGCTCTCTTTCTCATTGCTCACCAAGGGTATGGGAGGTTGTGCACACTCTTTTATACTTTCAACTCTATGTCCAATGGAAGAGGATTCCATTATAGAGAGAAATTCATCCATGATTGAATCCATTTCTGGATAAACCTCTTCCAAGTTTCCAGCGATGATATGTCTTGGAGATTGCGCACCTTCTTCAACTTCAATATCAAGCTCCTTGGAAGAGTGCTCCATGAGACTACATTCCCTTGGACTTTCAACATCTCCTAAATCTTCAACCACTTCTTCCTTTTCTTCAATGATTATAGGTTCCTCTAGTTGTTCCAATACAAAATTTGACTCCTCATTCTCCACCGAATTTTCCAATTTCACCTTCATACTTTGCTCTTCTTTTGACTTTTTACATGTGGTCACGGAAGTACCTTGAGTATTCAAGCATTGATGGGCTAAAGTGTGTACTACCTTAGTCAAGTTGGTCACGAACTCAAGTGTATCCCGTTTCATGGCCTCTTGTCCTTGAAGTAACAAAGTGAGAGAATCGTCCATTGGGGCTTGTGGTGGGTAGGAAGGTTCGTTGTATTGGAGAGAGAGTTCATAATAGGAAGGTGGTTCTTTTTGGTAAGGTTGTGGAGATTGCGTGTATTGAGGTGGTTCTTGGTAGTGATCTTGATAGGGTGGTGGTTCTAAGGGTTCTTGCTCATAATGATCACAAGGATGTGGTATGGGTGATTGGTTATATGATGGATAAGGGTCACATAAAGGTACTTGGTAGAAAGGGGCTTGTGAGTATGGTTGAGCATCATGTTGAGGATAAGATTCATAGGCATATGGTGGTGGTTGATTGTCATAAAAGGAGTCACCATAGCCATTGAATTGACATGCATTAGGATGAGAATTATACCTATAAGTGTCCGGAGGTTGATGCCAATAGGAGTGATCAATTCCTTGAGGCTCCTCCCATCTTGGAGTGTTCCATCCTTGGTACATGTTAGCATTGAAGTTCACATTCCCTACAACACAATTAGAGCCAAACTCATAGCCAAAGTGAGAATTCATTATGGAAGAACAAAATAAGACTAACAAAATCTAGTAAACAAGCAAAAGACAAACTATTTACACTATTCACATATGTACAATAACCAATAACATAACACCATTGCAAATCCCCGGCAACGGCGCCATTTTGACGATTGAATTTTTGACGGTTTAGAATTTCACAAATGAAATCTCGTTGAAGTATAGTCTCTAAACCAACAATAATCCTTTCATGCAAAAATTTGTTTGTCACAAGTACAAACCCCTAAAATCTATAAACCGAAGTATTTAAACCTCGGGTCGTCTCTCAAAGGACTTGCAGGGTAGTGTTCTTGTTATTGGTTATGGACTTGTTTATTTTGGGGTTTTGGATGAGGAATGTGAATAGTAAATGGTAGGGAAACTTTATTCACAAAATGGTCTTGGCAAGGTTTGGTTGTCAAGGGTCTTCATCATTATCACTAGCCACAAGTATGGTAGTTGCAAGGATTAATCCCACTTAGTCATCCTTAAATCGATTAACAAAGGAAAGTCAAGTGAGTTATATCAATCCTAGTCCATAAGTCCTAGCTTTCCACTAATTGGATTAATGAAGGCTAGAGTTAATGGCTATCAACTATCAATCAATTGGACACTAGTGACTCAAAAAATCCTAAGTTACCTTCTCAAGCCAAGAACATAAAATTCTAGTCTAACATTCTTCCAAGCATTTAATCAAACACTTGGAAGGCACAAAAGAAAAGTATAGTCAATCACAACAAGAATGAATTCTAACTACAATTGAATGTAAAGGATTAACAACAACAATCAAGGAAATCACAATTATCATGAATTACCTCAAATTGCATTTATTGAAAGAAAATAAAGAGAACAAGAGTATCATGATTACAAAACCTAGAAACAAAATAAGAGAAATTACAACAAGAGAATAGGGAGAGAGAGAAGAACCAAAGTGTAGCAATCATCAATTGAAGGTAGAAGTAGAAGGAGACTTGAATTAAACCTAGAGCTATGAGATCCTAATCTAACCCTAATTCCTAATCCTAATTCTAGAGAGAAGAGAGAGCTTCTCTCTCTAAAACTCTAAACTAAAAGTGATTATTCGTCAAAAAGTGATGATAATGATGCCTTTCCCTTAATCCTTCATCCTTTTATTCCTTTCCCTTAGCAATTTGGCGCCAAAAATGGGTTCAGAAACCCTCTCAAATCGCCAGGCACGTGTTGCATTAGTAAGGTCATGTGCCCTCATCGACGCGTGCGCGCACGGTATGCGTGCGCGTCCCTGGCTAATTCTGCGATGTGCGCGCGAGCGCCTTGTGCGCGTGCGCGTGCATGGCTGACTTTGCTTCTTTGCCTTTTTATGCTTCTCTCCACTTGTATGCTTCCTTCCTTGCTTCCTTTGATCCATGCCTAGCCTATTTCAATCCTGGAATTACTAGTAAACACATCAAGGCATCTTATGGAATCAAAGAAGAACTAGAATTCATCAAAATAGGGCTTAAAAAGCATGTTTTTACACTTAAGCACAAATATGGGAGAGATAACAAAATCATGCTAATTCCTAGGTTAAATGTGACAAAAGGTTATCAAAATACTCTAAATTCAATGCAAAACAAACCGTCAAATTGGGGTTTGTCAACCTCCCCACACTTAAGCCTTAGCATGTCCTCATGCTAAAATAAGAAGGAACTAAGGGTTATGACATTTATTGAATGCAACTAAACTATATGAGTCCTATCTAAATGCAATTATCTAAAGCAATTGGAAATGCTTAGTTCAAACAAATCAATTCTCAAGAGAGCATGTGTAAGCACAAGAGCTAGGCAATAAGGACTAAGTCCAAACCACAATTGTATTGAATTGTCAAAAAGAGTTCAAACTTGCAAGAATATAGATAATATGGGTGAACACATGTGATTGAACTTTTGACCCCTCACCGGATGTGTATCCGCTCTATTCACTCAAGTGTTTAAGGGTTAATTCACTCAATTCTCTTCTAATCATGTTTTCCAAAATTTGATTTTCTTCTAACAATCAACATTTATTCAATGCATGCATACATTCATCATGAGGTCTTTCATTTAGGTTGTAATGGGGTTAGGGTCAAGGTAGGATCATTTATGGTCAAGTGGACTAGGATTTGAGTCTTTGATTAGCATAGACTTTCCCACCTAACCTATTTAATGACCTATACAAATGCAAGCTATTCTAACTACCCATTCTTCACTTTTTCTTACATACTCATGCATTCTTATTTGATTCATAATACTTATGCATTGATCCCCTTTTTATTGACTTCACTTTGGGGCATTCTGTCCCTTCTTTATTGTATTATTTTTTTTTCTTTTTCATCATCATCATTTTTTTTCTTTCATTTTTCTTTTCTTTTCATCATGTTTTTTTTTCTTTTCTTCATATATATATTTTTTTCTTTTTCTTCTTTCAAACTAGATACAAGAACATTAATGCATAAGGTCTCTACATTTAATCAATACATGAATATGTGCCCAATTCCTAAACATAAAAGTGTACTGCCCTTTTTATCCCATCCAATGTTCCCAAGCCTCACCAACTTTGAATAGTAAAACACTCTCACTAGCCTAGGTCAATCAAAGATCCAAACAAGGACTTTTCATTGGTTTTCCGCCTTAGGCTTGTAATGTGCTAAAATAAGAATAAGTTGGTTAAGCATAGGCTCAAAATTGGCTAACAATGGAGAGTAAAAGGTTGGCTATTTGGGTAAGTGGCTAATGAAAGAATGGCCTCAATCATATAAATGCACAAACACAAGAAATAAACGGATATATAGAATCAAGCAAATCAAGGATCACAATCATGGAAAGAGAACAATTTCACACAAGAATGGAAAATAAGTGGTTATAAAATGTAACCACATCAATAGGCTCAAGTCTCACAAGCTTGTGTTCTCAATTCAATACATGCTTCACAAGGTATGAAATTCAAGCAAGTTTCAAAAAAATTCTCTTTCAATCAATTGGGTTAATGTCCTATATTTAAACTTCTTGAAAAATCTAAATGTTTGACTAAGCATTGTTGTGATTGAAAAGTTCAAAAATTTTCTTAGTTCACCCTTTTCTTTTTCACTTAGAACCAATATATTATGCAAAAAGGGTGACTAAATATTTGCAATCCAAAGTATGATTTCTAATCACAACTACAAACTAAAAACAAAGATAAACAAAATGTATAAAGAAGAGTCCAACTAAAAGTACGGAATCTATCATCCAAAACATCTAAAAATATCCATAAGCATCAAAATATCTAAAATCCAAAATAAGCAATAAAAGTATCCAAAGCAAACTAGAAATGCATCAAAATATATACAAAGATGTGCAAAATGAAATAACTAGGCCGAAAAGTTCACTGGTTCCCAAATAGTGCTACCGGTGCCCTCCCCACACTTAAAACCAAGCATCGTCCTCGATGCTAAACCGGAGGATCAGTGGGAGGTACAACGATAGGCTCTGGCTCTGACTGTGGCTGAGGCTGTGGGACCGGCTCCTCCTGAGTCTGTGGCGGCTCTGTAGTGTCAGGGGCATCCTGCTGAGCCGGTGCCTCCGCGTCCTCCTCCTGATGATCCTGCTCATCGGAGGTCGGAGAGTCTGGGAGCGGAGGTAACTCAGCGCCAAGGGAGATGAGTGCCTGATCCATCCGATCCAGTCGGCGTCTGACATGAAGCCTCTCGCGCTCCAAGAACCGAAACAGACGCTGAACCAGTAGGTAAGTGGGCTCGGGTGCTGAAGGAGGTGGGGCTGCTGTCGAAGGAGATGGTATAGCTGCCTCGACTGCTACTCTAGCTCGAGAACGGCGGCTGGTCGGGGGCCTCTCGTGCACCCACACACCCCAGGGAATAGTAACTTCCTTGTCGTCGTCATCTGGAGGTGGTGGTGTCACGTCATTGTCCTCCCACGGGACATCAGCTAGCTCAGCTAAGCTAGTAACCAGTGTGGGAAACGGTAACAAGCCGCGAATATGAGCTCTCCACATGCTATGCCTAATCAGTCGGGGAAAATATACTTCCCTCCCCTCCATGACACACCCAATCAGGACTAGCATATCCATCGGAATCTCTGAAAAGTGAGTGGTAGGGAAGACATAGTGGGCAAATATTTGTTGCCAAGTCCTAGCCTCCCTAGTCAGATGTGCAAATAGCATGCCCTTGGGCTTTGTGTTGCTCGAATCCATCACCCAAGAAGCATCTGGTGTACCAATCACGCGCCTAAGTGCCTCATAGTCGAAAGTCATGGAGAGGAGAGCTACCTCTGCCTGCTGGTAGGCACAAGTCTCAGGAGTGCCAACTCTGCAGAGCAGTGCATCCCTCAAGGCATCCTCAGTGATCATGATCTCTCTACCCCTCAAGAATACTGAATCCAAGCCCGGTTGAAAGAAATTGCAGTAAAATTCCTTGACCCACGAGATGTTAATCCGTCCCAAGTCCCTATCGACGAAATCCAAGCCCAGCTCAGAAATACGGGCGTTTATGGCACGCCTCACATCATTGGGAAGATTCAGCTTCTTCTCAATATTCAGATTCTTCTTTGCATAACGGGAAAGGCGGAGCTCGCAGTAGAGATTTGGAAATTTGGTTTGATCAGTGGACGGGAGTAACTGATTTTCTTTCTCCTCCTCATTCAGCGGATTCCTCGCATAGTTAGCAGATGGTGGGGGTGTAGAGGTCTTGGAGCGCTTCCTTTTTTTGGAAGCAGAGGCTATAGCTTTTCCTCTATCCGACATCCTGAAAAAAATATGATAGAATATATAAAACATTTAGCATGTAACAAAGAAGGCATGTTCAGGAGACAAATATCAAAGAGCAATCATGATGTTGCACTGAATACGTAAAAGGGAACAAGTAAGCATAAGTGAATGAACCAAGACTGTAATCTTCATTAAAGGCAACATCTCATATTCAAAAGGCAATAATATCATCATATTTTTGAAAGAATTGTTAAAGAGGGTTAAAAGTGAGTGGAAGTAAAACGGTTAAAGAAATTAGTAAGTTAGAAAAGTGGATTAGCGATACGATGATATATAGGCTCAATTGAACGAGAAGTTGCGGTTCATGTTCACAATGATTGTGCGAATCCGGGAAGTCAAAAAGGAAACAGAAATTTGCCCAAAACTGAAATAAAGATCAAAATGAAACTAATATCCTTGAAAATCGGGCAGCATTCCGGCTTAAAATTGGGCGTTCCTGGATAGCAAAATAGCACAATTAGCACAAAAAAATAACATCAATCATGCACAGCAGCAAACAGATATTATCTGGCAACACATATTGCATGGAATATCAACCCAAAACCAACACACCGAACCCAAGGAAGCAAGCAGCAGATATGCACATACGGAGCAATTATCAGGCCTAGAATCCTCTATCCAGCCCTAGCTACCTAACAGCAATTATATCTAGCTATCCTAACATACAAAATTTGAATTTAGCTAACTAACATGCAATTCCAGGAACTAACGTAAATGAACAAATAAAAAGGAAAAAAAAAAGAAAAAGAAATAACAGAAATGGAGCAGGAACCTGGGAGCCGGGAAAAACTGAGAATGGAAAGGGGGACGACGATAAGGCAGGGGCAGCAGAGACAGGAACTGGCACCGCCGTGAACGGTGGCGGTGAGGACGGCTGGCGCGGTGGTTTGGCCGGAGGGATGAGAAACTGAGGGGAGGAGGGAGGGTGATGGTGAGAGAGGAGAAGGATAGGAGGATGTGCAGGAAGAACAGAGAGGGGGGAAGCCGCCGGCAGTGATGACGGGGTGGCGGCGGAGGGAAGGGTGAGATGGGTGAGAGGAGTGAGAGGGAGAGAGAGAGAACGGGTGGTGGTGAGAGGGAAAGGGAATTGATGGCCAAGGACGGTGACGGAGGTAGGTCTTGCGGCGGCGACCGGCGCTGCTGCTGCGACGGCAGTTGGGGGAGAGAAGAAGAAGAAGAGGGTGGAGGTTGGGGAAAGGGTTGCGCGACTGCGCAGTGTGCTTCGCGAGCTAGGGTTATCCCTATTTTTGAATCGGCGCGCGCGCGCACCTTGCGCGTCCGCGTCCATTGAGAGGACGTGGACCCTATGCGTGCGCGTACAACGCGCTCAAGCGGGGATGAGCAAAATAGAAAAGGACGCGTGCGCGTACCGTGCGCGCACGCGTGCATGGAGTTGGGCTAGGGGCTTAGAGTTGGCCCAACTCAGGCCTAACTCTCTGGAGACTGGCCTGGGAGTCGCGCACCAGACCTGCGCGCACGCGGCATGTACGCGTCCGCGCGCATTGGGGGAAAGGGAGATTCATGCGTGAGCGTGCAGTGCGCGCTAACGTGGGGTGGCATATTAGGCAGGGGCGCGTGCGCGTACGGTGCGCGCACGCGTACATGAGATTGCGCCTGAGGCTTAGAATGGGCTTGAGGCACGCCCGACTCTCGGGTTCGTGGCCTAGATTGGTGGCAACACGCAGGGACGCGCGCGCGGTAAATGCGCGTCCGCGTACATTGACGAATTGTGAAATGGCGCGCCGGCGCGATGCATGCGCTCGCGCAGATCGGGTTGGGCCTGGGGCCTAAAGCTAGCCCAGAAATGGCTTAACTCTCTGGGGTTTGGCTCAATCATTTGCAGCAGCAAATCGGCGCGGACGCGGCAGGTGCGCGTCCGCGCGAACTTCCATGTTCTAATAGTCGGCGCGCCCGCACGTAGTGCGCGTCTGCGTGGGTCAGGTTGGGCTCAAGGCACAATGTTTGCCCAAGAGAGGCCCAACTCTCGGGAGTGTGGCTCGTGGTGCATGCGCACCAGGACGCGTACGCGTACGTTGTGCGCGCGCGTCCATGCCCTCTTCTTTCTCTCGTTTTTTTTTTTTTTTTTTTCAGAAAAAACTTGCTGGTTGCTCCCCTTAGTGTTCACAACTCTTATTCACTCAACCATCATACAATTCACAAAAATGCAATTTTTGGTATTATTCATCTACTACTAAACACAACATGCATGTGACTAAGCTAACAATTAAGTTGTACAAACAAATTTGTATGAAACATCTACCTACAATGGTAACTCAAATCACTTATTATACAAAACCAAAAGAGAATGGAAAGAGGTTACCATGGTGGGGTGTCTCCCACCTAGCACTTTTAGTTTAAGTCCTTAAGTTGGACATTTGAGGGGCTCATTGTCATGGTGGCTTATGTTTGTGCTCATCCTTGAATCTCCAAGGATCTTTGCCTCTCAATTGGTTTTCACCAAGCTTGGGCAAAGTTCAACCCAAGATATGAGTCCCCATAGTTGGTCTTCATATAGCGAACCGGGATCCCATATCTTATCTTCACACCCATCTTCGATTTGATCTTCATACTTTTTCTTTCCGGGTGGTTGACATATAGAATTCTCTTTAACATACCAAACCTTCTGTTGAGACCCATGCAATGTGATATTCTTCCAATCATCGTTCCTATGCCTTGAAATTTTGACCTTAATGAGCCTACTTCCTAACTTGCAACCACTACACAACTTATTCTTGCTTTTAATTCCACAAAGAGCTCTAAGTTGTCCATCCGTTTCAATCAAACCATATTCAAGCGAGAAAGTGAAGCTTATGGATAAGAATTTTACCCACTTGAATGTTGTGTTGGATGGTGACTCGGGAAGGGAGACCTCCCCACACTTAGACAATGCAAGGTCTACTTCCTTGTGCTCTCCTTTAGTTGTTTCCACTAATTGGATTATGTCAATCCTAGTCCATAAGTCCTAGCTTTCCACTAATTGGATTAATGAAGGCTAGAGTTAATGGCTATCAACTAGTATAAAAATAATGTAGGTTGTGTTTGGGTTTGTTTTTTTCAAGGTGATTCTAAGAAAAGAAATGAAAGATGTTTCGATGATATTATCTAAAATTACTAAAAAGGTAAATGAAAGTTTAAGATTAATATACCATTTCTTAATATAAAAAAATTAAAATAAGTATAACTAAAATCTTATGTCTTATTATTATTTTAACATAATTCTCAGGTAAAAAACAAAAAATATACTTTTACCAAAAATAGATTTAGAGTAAAGCTCAATCCATATTAAATGAGTTAACAAAATATAACATGTTAAATATATTCATTCAAGACCATCTTAATGGCATTTAAGAAGACCAAATTAAATAATCTCTTACAACAATTTAAAGAGAAAAAACAAGTACTCTAATGAAACAAATAATTATTAAATATTTGAAAATACGATAAAAAATAAGATAAATGGTAAAAGTTTTTTCTATCAGCAAATGATTTGATAAGATATTTTGTGAAAATATTTTAATAACTATTAGAAAATCAATCTCTAGATCTTTTATTATTTTAAAAAATTGGCATCTACAAAAAGATTTGCAAAAAAATTTCCTTACCGCAAAATTATTAAATTTTAAGAAATATCTAAATCTTTTATTCATATTTGTAAACAATTACATCAAAATACGATTTTGAAATTAAAGTATTTTTAAAAATATATATTTAACAATTGGATAATTTTATTATATTTTAAAATATTTTAAAGATATTTTTTTCGTTAATAAATTTAAAAAGTACTTTTGTAAATAATTTAATCATTTAAAGTTATTTTCTGTCAATTTATTCGCTGAGAAAAAAACAAATAACAATTAAATTTTCCAAAATTTTGTACGTGATATCCGGCGTTAGTCCAACACGTATGTGGTTGAAGGGACAGCATTGGCCGCTAGTATAAAAATACAACGTTTTCTAAGGATTTGATCATGGATATAAATGGTTTGAGTTCTGATCATTTTTTTACCTTTCTTTTTCTTTTTTCTATTTCTGTTATTGATGGTACTAATAAAGAGGGTTTGAGAAAGGAAAATTTTTTTTTAAAAAAAAGGAAGATTTTTGAGTTTAATTGGGATTTCCATGTCTTTTGGGGTACTTCCGAAATACCAGTGGAGTTCAATGAATTTAATTGTTGAATTACACGCTTGAAAGAAATGTTTAACAATTGAGAGCTATTGATCATTAAAGCATGTGGTTGCGTTTTATCCTTAATTATATCTGATTTGTTTCTTATTATGTATTACAAACAACTGTAGTGTTATAAATGAAAAAAAAATTGATGCCGATAAAGATAAGAATAATTGATATTTTCAAGGAATAAAATTCTAGAGTTGCTTATAACTCATTGGTACTTATGATGATGAATGGATATTTATTTTAACTAACAGATGTTTTTATGTTATTAACTTGTTTTTGGAAATAATAAAAATATTTCTCATATTATAAAAAAATGTTTAAAAATAAAAGATATTTTATAATTACATTAATCATAAATTTAAACTATAATAATCAATTTTATTTAGTAGTTAATTCACTCAAATAAATGTTAGAATTTAAATTTCGTATTGTACATACAATAATCTATATATTTGTCACATTAAAAAATACGATAAAATTTTTTTAATTACATCAAAATGTAAAATAACTTTTATTTATTGAATAGATATTTAAAATAAAATATTCAAAAAAAAAACATTTAGAGAATTCGAATTGAGCCCTCAATATATTTTTATTTATCAGGACCAGTATAATTCTTCAACAAATTAAATAAAGTATAATTTAAATAAAACATATTATTGTATGGCAACATATTCTAGATTTGTTTATTTTATACTTTAAAAAAAAAGTGATTTTACAGATTTTGTTTTTTCTAATACTTGTTTTGATTAGTTTATTTTAGTGGAAAAATATTTTTTTAAAATATTACACATTAACATATTTGAATACATACATCTCTTAAAAAGTATTTTATTAAAAATTATTTATTTTTTTAGAAGCCAACACATATTATTTTTAGAAAAATAGAAGCAAAAAAAATTATTTTCTTGATCAAAATATTATTATTATTATTATTATTATTATTATTATTATACTTTTATATATTCTTTTCAAAAGTTAATATTCAATCATCATTATTATTCAATTCTTTGATACGAATTTGTATTAAGTATAGAGAGAATTAAAGATAATCATAGAGAATATAAGATAAATTTCTAGAATTAGGACTTATTCTATATTATTATATCATACTCCTATTTATAGTATAATTTTTTAATTAGACTAGTCCAATACTAATAGTATCATCCTAATTAATTCTATATATATACACTTATACTTTGAGCCTCTCTAATACTTAATTTTAGTTTAGTTTTATTTTAAATCCCATAAAATATCATATAAATATTTATGAGATTATTTATCATAAAAATGAATTTATTACTTAATGTAAGATGTGTTATTTCAATATTTGATTTTATTTTAATTTTAATTTTAAATTATTTTAAATAATTTTAATTATTTTGTAAAAATTTAACTAAAATAAAAAAATTATAAAATTAAGAATTATATAATATATTTAAAAAATATTACATACTTAATGTGAGACTTTTTTTTTTATTTGAATGGAGAAAAAATTAAAATTTTGTAAATAATTAAAAAAAAACTTACGTCAAATTGATTTGAATCTATTTTCTACCAAATTAATAAAAAGATAATAAAAATAAAATAAAAAATACATAATACAACTGAGTACATCTTATTTATTTAAGTATATTTTAATTGAATCTTTCTCACAACATTATAATATCAACGTTATAATAAAATATTGTGATATTCATGACTTCGTTTAACGAATTTAATGAATTATACAAATGATAGTATTTTATTAGTCTTTATTTAAAAAGATACTTTCTTTGTTTATTAATATCAATATTATTTTAAAAATTACACCCAATAAAAATTTTAATTTTAAATCGATTAAATTATTATAAAAATCAAAATTATTTCTCAAAAAATATTCTATTAGAATTCCTCTGATGTATTTTCTTCAAATATAATTTTCTATCGCTATCATTTAATATTTAATATTAATGTACACTTTCAGCCCCCATGTAAAACATTTTCTTTTTTCTTTTCAAATTTGATTCTCATACTTTACTTTAAAATTGTTTATGATGAGTTTTGGTTTCAAAAGCCAATTCCTTTATTTTTGTCAACGTAACTTTTGTTTGTCAAAGTTTGTCAACGTAACTTGTTCACCTATCATATTTGTATATGACAATCTATATATAATATGTAGTATTTGATTTGTCAATATATATCATATGCTACTTTTTTTTTCTTTTATTAGTTATGGATTATGTGTTGTATGTACGTAACGTTTCTATGTATATTGATCTATTTTTCATATATTCATTTATTAAAGATAGGGAGACTCAAACCCACGACCTCTTAGGTGAGTATGGAGAAACTATGCCATTTGAGCTATAATTTATTGGCTAATAATATTATTAATTAAATCATATCTTCTTATTCCCTTATATTAAATAAACATAAGGATTAACCACCAAAAACTCCTTCAAAATGTTTTGATGCTGACATAAATAATTTTTATTTTTGTTAACACGAAAAATACGCTTAATAATATTAAAAACGTCCCAAAAATACCTATCTATAAAGAGAGACATGTTCTGTTAACAGAATTAGTTAACGTGGCAAACAAAACTCAATTATAAATCGTAATCCTAATTGAATCCTAGTAAAAAATCCTAATTCCTAAAAATTACTTTTTTCTCAACCTCTAATCCTCCACCACTGTAGTCACCATTGCTGCAAGAACTTCGTCTTCTTCTCTTTCCAACACCATTATCATCTTCTTCTCCTCCTCTCTAATCCGTGTTATCGTTCTCTCCTTCTCTTGGTGTCACTGTCTTTCTCTTCTCCTCCCTGCATCAAAGTCACCGTCGCTGCCACGGCTACCAAAAATTAGAAACTACTACATAACAACCACAACATAGAAACCCTCACAATAACCATCAATAAAAAGATAAAAACACAATAAAAATAAAAAGAAAAAGACTACCGAAACTAGAATGCGAGCACGATAGATTTGGAATGTGACAGTCGGAAGAATAAAAAAACCACCATGGCTGGAATTGAAAGGCGAACACGATGACAACGACAAAGCTTTGGAAAACTGGGTGAAATCATGGCTTCAAGTTCATGGAGAAGAAGAATGACGGCACAGACAGTTGGAAAATGGGTTGAACCGGAGAAGACAAGGATGATGGCTTCGTTCATTATTATAATTTAGGATTTCAAATTAGAAAAATTAGAGAAATTGAGAATTAGTAGGGTTTCTTAACAGGAGTTTCATAAAATGGATGCCACATTGGCATTTTCGTTTGCCACCTTAGCCAATTCTGTTAATAGAATACGTCTCTCTTTACGGATGGATACTTTTGGCACGTTTAATACTATTAAGGGTATTTTTGTTGTTAACAAAAGTGGAGGTTATTTATGTCAGCGTCAAAATATTTTCGGGAGCTTTTTGGTGGTTAGTCCAATATAAACATAAATCATATCTGTAACACCCTAACTATCAGAAAGTCATGCTTCCGGCTGCGCCACTCTTATAATTCGAGTATTACGACGACTCTTATAATATTTAATACTAAAATATGAGCCTGTTTAAAACTTAAATCGTATTACTGCTCGAAAGACTTTTTAATAGATAACATACATTCATACAAAACTCAATACTTACAGAGGATACATATCTATATACATCTTATTAATTTTACAAGCATTACATAATCAGAATCCTATCCCTCTTATAAAAACTTGTAAAGATAAAGGCAAGGAAAAAAGTAACTAATACAACACAATATCATTAAAACAGAAAAGGAGAAAAAAGTAAATAAGCTCTTCCAAACTTCGTCACCCATAACCTGAAAGAGAAAGGACCTGTAGGGGAGTGAGAACATCGTCCTCGCAGGTTCTCACTATGAGGTTAGAGAATTACTATAATAGGATACGTGAAGATAAAACTCTTTTTAAAGCATAGTGATTAATAACCGTCTCATGCAACCTTTTAAAACCCAAAAATTTACCATTAAAGCTCTGAAATCTTTTCTGAAAGAGGTAACTATTTATTTCTTCAAAATTCAAAAGCCTTTCAAAAGGTTTTTCCTAATAGCATGAATGACCAACCTGTTCCAAGTATAGGTTCATTAAGTCTATGCTGAACCAGTTTAGTTTTTCATACTTTTCTAAACCAGAAACACAAACCAAACATAGCCTTCTACCCATCTCATAACCAACCACAGCCCTAGGCCCAAATAATTCAAACAACAGTCAATCCAACTAATTTTCAATCACAAACACAAGTAAGAATGTCCAAGCACACTTAAGTAGTTACATCAAGTAGAGCAATTAGCAATTAAACATAATTATTCACATAGGCAAACCAAGTACAATAGATGTAAATGATGAATCATGCCCTATAGCTGATGAGTCTCATCTGTCGGTTATTGGTGCGTGGCAGAAGTTAGACCAATTAAGAGATTGTAATGTAATAACAACATTGCGAGTATAGCTCTTAACCAGCTAAAGTCCGCCTCACCAATTTAGAAAGGTGTCAAAAAAATTTAGAATAAAAATACTGGGAGTATAAGTCCCAGGTCGTCTCCCAACGAGTTGCAAGAAAGGGTGCTATTTTATTAATCAGGAATTTTCAAGAGAGTTTGAGTTTGGATAACGAGTAATTAAATAATTGTAAATTAAAGCAATAAAAACTAAGAATGATTATTAATATTCTAGATAAAAAGTCTTGACCGGGGGAATAATTAATTGGAAGTTCTATCCTTGTTGGGGTCTCTTAAGTGTAGTATCAAAAAGGTTGTTGTTTTCACTTAGTTAACCCTTACTAAATAAAGGAAAGTCAAGTGATTGAGCTAACTCTTATTCGCAAATCCTAGTCCTCTCCCTTGAAAAGGTCTAGCGTTAGTAAATACAGAACTAGCCAACAACTTCCAGTTTAATCAGCACTTAAGCCTTCCAACTCAAGTGTCTCCTTTTAATCAACCCCCATGTCAAGTATGGAGTCTACTCCATTGACATGAATATAATGCTCATAAAAATATAAGAAGAAGACATGATAATTTAAATAAAATAGGGATTCAAAATTAATTAAAAATAAAAGTAATCCTTTGCATTAACAATTCATGAAAATAATCCACTTACTACTTTAAACAAGAATTAAGAATATGGAATAAATAAAAGAGTAAGTAAGGAAACAAACTAGAGTAGTATCTTCAATGGAGGTAATGACTCTTCAATATCCAAAAGCAAAAGCAATAAACTGGAAATGTAAAGAGAACCTAGAGGAAGAGTAATCCTCTCTAAATTCAGATCTAAAAACCTAAAAACTATCCTAATGAGAATGTATCAATGTGTCTAAAGTTGTGTAAAAAGGTGTGTTGAGTCTCTGCATGTTCCCTGGCCTTATTCTATATTTCTGGGCCGAAAATTGGGTCAAAACGCGGCCCGAAATCGCCCCTAGCGTTTTTTGTTAATTCTGCAGATCGCGCAGGTCACGCGTACGCGTCGTCCACGCGTTTGCGTCATTTGTGCAGACTCCAATCCACGCGTAGCCGTCAGGCATGCGCACGCATCAGGCACGCGCACGCGTCGCTGCAATTTTTTCTATTCCGCGCGCTTGCGTGAGCCATGCGCGCTCGTCGGTGTTCGCTGGTCATCTCCTTAGTTTCTTGTGTTCCTTCCATTTTTGCAAGCTTCCTCTCCATTCTCTAAGCCATTCCTGCCCTATAAATCCTGAAACACTTAACACACGGATCACGGCATCGAATGGTATAAAGGAGAATTAAAATATACTAACTAAAGATCTCTAGGAAGCAAGTTTTCAACCATAGAATAAAACTAGGAAGGAAAATATAAAATCATGCAATTAGTATGAATAAGTGGGTGATGACTTGATGAAACCACTCAATAAAACACAAGATAAACCATAAAATAGTGGTTTATCAACCTCCCTACACTTAAACATTAGCATGTCTTCATGCTCAGCTTAAGGAGATAAAACAAATAAGTAGGGAAAAGTAAGACTCATGCAATGCAACCTATGTATATGAATGCAACTATATGATAAAATGATTTTGTCTACTTAGTTAAAAATAAATAAGTTCTTTTAAGACAAAAATAAATCGAATTCCACTAATTTAAATTGTATAGTAAAAATGAGTAAACTTGTAGGAAGACAGCTCATGAAAGCAGGGGACATAGAATTAAGCATTTGAACCCTAACTGATGGTGTATGTGCACTCTAGTCTCTCTAGTGTATAGGGTAATCACTCTACTCTTCTCTAATCATGCTTTCTAAACTTTGTTCTTCATCTAACCAATCAACAAGTATTTACTGTACCAATGCAAATAACATGAGGTCTTTTCAAGGTTGTAATGGGGCCAAGGTAAAGGTGACGGTATATATATGGCTAAGTAAGCTATAAATTGAATCCTTGATTATCCTAAGCTATCACCTAACATACATACTCTATTTTCTTCTTAAATCATCCTTAGCTACCCAAAATTTTCCCACTTTTGTTTTACATACTCATGCATCAACTTTTCTCTTAACTTGTATCACATATGCATTGATTTTTATTGAACTTAACTTAGCATTGGAGAAATTTTGTCCCCTTATTCATTTATCTAATTACTTATTTATTTGAATTTTTTTTAATTAACGTAAAAGTAACAGTAAACATAGCTTATCAATGCACATGAATTTATAATTTTTCTAATTTCACATGAGTAGGTGCCCAAATTCCCAACATTTTATCATAACACATTCCCTTATTAACCAATGTTCCCACAGTTTCCCATACTTAATTGATACAGTATTACTTGTTTTTCTTCTTAAGGCTAGTAATGTGGTAAAATATAGAACAATTGGGATTAAAAGGCTCAAAGTGGCTAACAAAGGTAAATGGAAGGGTAGGCTATTTGGGGTAAGTGAGTTAATAAAATAATGGCCTCAATCATATGCATGCATATAATACATTAAATACTGGACATATAGGATGTAACAAAATATAGATTACAATCATAGAGAAGCAAACACACAAGAATAAAATTTTACGGTTAAATATTGTAACCATGTCATTAAGCTCAAGTCTCACAAGTTGTGTGTTCTAGCTTTTAACTATGTTCCAATTACAACTTCCAAACAAGTTTAGCATAAGAGTTTTGATTTAAATTAGTGAAATTTTAAAAAAAATAGGATCTTAAAAAGAAACTTATTATTTTTCAACCAATTAGAACATGCATGCAAATAACCTATTATTATGCAATTTATCCTATCCTAAACATAAGAAAAATTAACTAAATATCCTATTCTATTGGTGTTTAAGAAAGAGAAATTACTTCCGGAAGTCAGGTACTGACCGACCTCCCTACACTTAAAGCTTGGCACCGTCCTCAGTGCCATCAGTCAGGAACAAAGGGGGGGCTAGTAGCAGCATCTCCACAATCGGGACCGTCATGGCTCTCTGTGCTGGTAAATAAAGTGGAGTCCGGAGTGTCTGGGTCTTCTTTAGGTGGGTGGTGACCAACAAGCAGCTCCTTGAGGTATGTAAATCGGCGCTTGTTATGACGCTCCCTTTGCTTTCCTTTCCGGTCAAGCCGGTCCAATTTCTCAAGTATCTGATAGAGCAGTTGGTTTGTTGAAGGTGCTTGTGATGTGGTAAAAGAAGGGATATCTTTCGTTGGTTCTGTGCTCTGGTTGATAGTGGTTGCTGGAGGTCTGATATACTTCCCGTTAGGGACGTACTGATCATCTCGTGGAATTATGACTTTGGTGTTCCCAGCTCTGTAGGAGACTCCGGCTGCTGAGACTAGATCTGAAACCAAGGCGGGAAAAGGTAGGTTGCCCACAATCTGTACGTGTCCCATAGCATGCCGAATGTGTCTTGGTAAATTGGGGTGCTGGTCTGTAAGGATACACCAGAGTAGAACAGCCATGTCTGCAGTAAAGGAGGACTCGTGAGTGCTCGGAAAGACGTAATGAGACATGATCTGTGCCCATACTCGAGCCTCCAATGTGAGTGCTGAAGCCAATATGCTCTTAGGTCGAGATCGATGGTATCCATAGATCCATCTGCTGTCAGGTTGTGCTATAACTCTGAGAACTGCATCCCAGTTAAATTGGTATGTATGGCATTTGAATGAGACTTCTTGGAATGCGTCCAATCCTTCTGGAGCAAGGGGAAGATCTAAAGCTCGTTGAATGGCCTCTTCTGTTATGGGGACTTGCTTCTGACGGACATAGACAGTGTGCATGGCCTAGGAACGAACGGACTTTCCTCACGGAGGAGGGGTAAGGTAAACTAGAAATGACATCTACCTTTGCTGGATCTACTGAAATACCAGTTTTGGAGACAACATGTCCTAGAACAATCCCTTGTTTTACCATAAAATGACATTTTTCAAAATTTGATACAAGGTTTAAACTAACACACCTGTCTAGTACTCTAGCTAAACTATCCAAGTAAAGGTCAAATGAATCGCCATATATGCTAAAATCATCCATAAATACTTCCATACAGTTCTCAATAAGATCTGAAAAGATACTTATCATGCATCTTTGGAAAGTAGCCGGTGCATTACATAAGCCAAAAGGCATCCTTTTGTATGCATACGTTCCAAAGGGACATGTAAAAGTGGTATTCTCCTGATCTTCAGGAGCTATATGAATTTAAAAGTAACCTGTATAACCATCTAAAAAGCAATAATGGGATTTACCTGACAGGCGATCGAGCATCTGATCAATAAATGGCAAGGGGTAATGATCCTTGCGAGTAGCTTGGTTGAGACGCCTATAGTCAATGCAAACCCTCCATGAATTCTGCACTCTAGTTGTCAGGAGCTCTCCATGCTCATTCTTTATTGTTGTGACTCCAGACTTCTTGGGCACCACTTGTACTGGACTGACCCATTCACTATTTGAGATGGGGTAAATGATATCTTCTTCAAGTAGCCTAGTTACTTCTTTCTTGACAACTTCTAAGATGGTGGGATTCAATCTACTTTGGGGTTGATGGACAGGTTTTGATTCCTCTTCTAAATATATTCTGTGCTCACAAATTTGAGGACTGATGCCTGCTATATTCGCCAAGCTCCACCCAATTGCTTTCTTGTGCTTTTTCAGCACACTAAGCAGTTGCTCCTCCTGTTGAGAAGTGAGTTCCCTTGCAATGATGATTGGAAACTTCTGATAATCCTTAAGGTAAGCATACTTGAGGTGTGGAGGAAGGGGCTTCAATTCCAATTTCTGCTCATGGCTAGGTTTTGGATCATCCGGGGGCTAGTGGTAATGGTAAGGTGTCTTCATCATGTTTAGAGGGTATCCCCACACTTGGACCTTCCTCCATGTGTTTCTCTTCTATTTTTTCTTGGTGAACTTCAGCCACAGTTTCATCAATGATGTCGCACTGGAAGATAGAATGATCTTTCGGAGGGTGCTTCATAGCTTTATTTAAACTGAAACTCACTGTTCTGCCATCTATCTCAAAGTAGTAAGTTCCTGAGAATGCATCCAGCTTGAACTTTGAAGTCTTCAGGAATGGTCTTCCAAGCAGGATTGATGATGGTCTTCCTGAGTCATTAGGAGGCATTTCCAGGATATAGAAGTCAATGAGAAATGTGAGCCCCTTAATACTCACTAATACATCTTCAGCAATTCTAACTACTGTAATAATGCTTTTATCTGCTAACACAAAATGAGCTGCCGACCTTTTTAAGGGATGGAGCCTTAGAGTATCATATATAGACAATGGCATTATACTAACACATGCTCCTAAGTCACACATGCAATCAGAAAATATTACACCTATAATGGTACAGTTTACAATGCATGGACCTGGATCACTACATT
Organism: Arachis ipaensis; assembly: GCF_059453495.1. Classification (NCBI taxonomy): domain Eukaryota; kingdom Viridiplantae; phylum Streptophyta; class Magnoliopsida; order Fabales; family Fabaceae; genus Arachis; species Arachis ipaensis. The sequence continues at coordinate 34,736,446 of NC_142442.1, forward strand.
TTTCAGGTATACCTCCCATTAAAGCAGATATAGAACTACCTAAAGGGATAGTTTTTAATTCATTAATTTTATCTTTGTGTATGCATAAATCCTTTAGAAACTTTGCATATTTAGGTACTTGCTGAATAACATCAAAAAGGGGAACAGTTACCTCAACCTTTTTGAAAATTTCTACCATTTTGGGATCAAGTTTCATCTGCTTTCTGGACTTCCTTGCAAGATGTGGAAATGGGATAGGAATGGCGCTACTTGCAGCTTCTGCATCTTTTGGTGCTTCATTCCTTTGCTGTGCTACTTCTTCCTCAACAATGTCTTGCACTTCCTCTTCCTCTTCAGCATCTTCCACTTCTATTACATCTTCAGCTGGGGCGTGTACCTGTGGGCTTGGCTCTTCTTGGTTCCTCTCCTGCAATGTGGTTCCAGACCTCAAAGTGATAGCATTGATGTCACCGGGAGCTTGGGTAAGGGTTGAGAAGGAATTCCACTGGAGTTTAAAGGTTGGTTAGTGGAAGTAGGTAATGAATCTATCCGGGCGGCGAGAGCTTGTAAAGTGGCATTCAGACCATTTATAGTAGAGTTCAGTGTAGTCTGCATGTCTTGTTGTCCTTGTGCAAGAGAACGAAGCATCTCGTCATTTGATGAGGAAGTGGGATAAGTGATCTGAGGGACCTGTTGTTGGTTGTGCTGGGGTCCTTGTGATTGCCTTAGGTGAGGAGCTCTGTAAGGTTGGTTTTGATTCTGCTGTCTGTTGTTGTTATTCTACCTCTGATTTCCATTGTTGTCTCTGTCTCCTCTGTTATAGTTGTCCCTCCAGCCATGGTTGGAATTATCCCTCCAACCTTGGTTGGAGTTGTCCTGCCATCCTTGGTTATAGTTCCCACCTTGGTTGTAGTTGCCGCCATGTTGATTGTATCCTTGATTCGGGCGGTCATAAAAGTTATGAGTAGCTGCCACAATATTGTCTTCTTGTTGGAGCTGCGGGCATTCATCAGTATAATGACTATAATCAGCACATATTCCGCATACTCGTTAGGGAACAACTGTTGGCTTTGTTGTGGTGGGGAAGGCTGAGCTTGTTGTTGTTGGTTCAACTTTAATTGCTTCAGTAGGTTGGTCATTTCACATATACTCTGTGTAAGAGCAGTTGTCTTAGTACTAGAGGAAATTTCTGCAACAACTTTCGAGTGGTTATTCCTGTGCCTGTGATTCCTGGTGGACTCAGCTAAGTCGCTGATTTGTTGCCATGCTTCATCTGTGGTCTTGTACTTTTTCAGAGAACCATTACTAGCACCATCTAGTGTAGTTTTATCCTGAGGCTTCATGCATTGAGTGAAATAGCTGATCAACACTAGCCTGTCAATCATGTGATGGGGGCATGCGTCTAGAAGGTTCTTAAAATGCTTCCAGTACTCATAGAGAGTTTCTGATTCACCTTGAACAATGCATGAGATCTCTTTCCTTAGTCTGTCGTAACTTCAGCTGGAAAGTATTTTTCCAAAAATTCTCTTCTAAGCGTATCCCAGTTAGTAACAGTCGCTTCAGGTTGGGGGTAGTACCACTCCCTCGCCTTTTCCTCAAGAGAAAACGGGAAGGCAGTTAACAGAATAGAAGTTTCATTCGCACCCTGACGCCTAACAGTAGAACAGGCTATCTGAAAATTCCTGAGGTGCTTGATGGGCTCCTGAGCAGGTAAGCCATGAAACTTGGGCATTAAGTTGATTAGTGCAGTCTTTAGTTCAAAATTTGCAGCCAGAGTTGGATGATGCACTTGATACGGCTGCATTGTAAAATCTGGGGCTCCATCTTCCTGGAGAGTAATCCTCCTAGGTTCTGCCATTCTATCTGCACGTAAATTAACTGAATCAGTAGTAAAGGAGCTTGTTTTGCTCTCAGATGGTGGTTCAGATTTGCCCTCAGATGAGACTGGTGAATCGATAACAATCACTTCACCGCCCTCAGAGGCTAACCGACATCGAGCTCACCTAATACGTGAAATAGTTCTTTCAATTTCAGGCTCAAATGTGGCTAAGCTCGGATCAGAAAGTGAACGCGTCATTCAATGAAAGAAACATATAGTTCATGGTAAAAATAAAAATAAAATATACAAATAAAAAAATAAAAAAATAAAAATATGTACACTAATTAATAACTTAGCACACAATTGCAACTCCCCGGTAACGGCGCCAAAAGCTGGTGCGTGGCAGAAGTTAGACTAATTACGAGATTGTAATGTAATAACAACGTTGCGAGTATAGCTCTTAACCAGCTAAAGTCTGCCTCACCAATTTAGAAAGGTGTCACAAAAATTTAGAATAAAAATACTGGGAGTATGAGTCCCAGGTCGTCTCCCAACGAGTTGCAAGAAAGGGTGCTATTTTATTAATAAGGAATTTCCAAGAGAGTTTGAGTTTGGATAACGAGTAATTAAATAATTGTAAATTAAAGCAATAAAAACTAAAAATTATTATTAATATTCTAGATAAAAAGCCTTGACTGGGGGAATAATTAATTGGAAGTTCTATCCTTGTTGGGGTCTCTTAAGTGTAGTATCAAAAAGGTTGTTGTTTTCACTTAGTTAACCCTTACTAAATAAAAGAAAGTCAAGTGATTGAGCTAACTCTTATTCGCAAATCCTAGTCCTCTCCCTTGGGAAGGTCTAGTGTTAGTAAATACAGAACTAGCCAACAACTTCCAGTTTAATCAGCACTTAAGCCTTCCAACTCAAGTGTCTCCTTTTAATCAACCCCCATGTCAAGTATGGAGTCTACTCCATTGACATGAATATAACGCTCATAAAAATATAAGAAGAAGACATGATAATTTAAATAAAATAGGGATTCAAAATTAATTAAAAATAAAAGTAATCCTTTGCATTAACAATTCATGAAAATAATCCACTTACTACTTTAAACAAGAATTAAGAATTTGGAATAAATAAAAGAGTAAGTAAGGAAACAAACTAGAGTAGTATCTTCAATGGAGGTAATGACTCTTCAATATCCAAAAGCAAAAGCAATAAACTGGGAATGTAAAGAGAACAGAGAGGAAGAGTAATCCTCTCTAAATTCAGATCTAAAAACCTAAAAACAATCCTAATGAGAATGTATCAATGTGTGTAAAGTTGTGTAAAAAGGTGTGTTGAGTCTCTGCATGTTCCCTGGCTTTATTCTGTGTTTCTGGGCCAAAAAACTGGGTCAAAATGCGGCCCGAAATCGCCCCCAGCATTTTCTGTTAATTCTGCAGATCGCGCAGGTCACGCGTACGCGTCATCTACTCGTGCGCGTCATTCAGCAATTTTCTTTGTCACGCGTACGCGTCAGGCACGCGCACGCGTCGCTGCAATTTTCTCCATTCTGCGCGCTCGCGTGAGCCATGCGCGTGTCAGTGTTCGCTGGTCATCTCCTTAGTTCCTTGTGTTCCTTTGGTATGCGAAATTGTTACTTAGGTTGTAAAATTTGTTGTTCATTTTCTCCCTGGCAATGGCGCCAACAAACTGGTGCACAATACCATGGTCCAAACATAACTTCACAACTTCGCACAACTAACCAGCAAGTGCACTGAGTCGTCCAAGTAATAAAACCTTATGTGAGTAAGGGTCGATCCCACGGAGATTGTTGGTATGAAGCAAGCTATGGTCACCTTGTAAATCTCAGTCAGGCGGATATCAAATGGTTATAGTATTTTCGAATAATAATAATAAATAAACAGAAAATAAAGATAGAAATACTTATTTAAATCATTGGTGAGAATTTCAGATAAGCATATAGAGATGCTTTCGTTCCTCTGAACCTCTGCTTTCCTGCTGTCTTCATCCAATCAGTCCTACTCCTTTCCATGGCTGGCTTTATGTAAGGGCATCACCGTTGTCAATGGCTACATCCCATCCTCTCTGTGAAAATGGTCCGATGCACTGTCACTGCATGGCTAATCGTCTGGAGGTTCTCGATCATACTGGAATATGATTTACTATCCTTTTGCGTTTGTCACTACGCCCAGCACTCGCGAGTTTGAAGTTCGTCATAGTCATTCAATCCCTGAATCCTACTCGGAATACCACATACAAGGTTTAGACTTTCCGGATTCTCATGAATGCTGCCATCAATCTAGCTTATACCACGAAGATTCTGATTAAGAGATCCAAGAGATATTCATTCAATCTAAGGTGGAACGGAAGTGATTGTCAGGCACGCATTCGTAGGGGAATGATGATGATTGTCACGTTCATCACATTCATATTGAAGTGCGAATGAATATCTTAGAAGAGAAATAAGTTGAATTGAATAGAAAAACAGTAGTACTTTGCATTAATTCGTGAGGAACATCAGAGCTCCACACCTTAATCTATGGAGTGCAGAAACTCTACTGTTGAAAATACATAAGTGATGATGGTCCAGGCATGGCCGAATGGCCAGCCCCCAAACGTGATCAATATGATCCAAAGATGAACTAAAAATCATAAGATGATCCAAAGATGTCTAATACAATAGTAAAAAGTCCTATTTATACTAAACTAGTTACTAGGGTTTACAGAAGTAAGTAATTGATGCATAAATCCACTTCCGGGACCCACTTGGTGTGTGCTTGGGCTGAGCTTGAAGTTTACACGTGGAGAGGTCATTCTTGGAGTTGAACGCCAATTTGTAACGTGTTTCTGGCGTTCAACTCTGGTTTGTGACGTGTTTCTGGCGTTTAACTACAGACTGCAGCATAGAACTGGCGTTCAACGCCCTTTTGCGTCATCTAAACTCTGCCAAAGTATGGACTATTATATATTGCTGAAAAGCCCTGGATGTCTACTTTCCAACGCAATTAGAAGCACGCCAATTTGAGTTCTGTAGCTCCAGAAAATTCACTTTGAGTGCAGGGAGGTCAGAATCCAACAGCATCAGCAGTCCTTCTTCTACATCTGAATATGATTTTTGCTCAAGTCCCTCAATTTCAGCCAGAAAATCTTGAAATCACAGAAAAACACACAAACTCATAGTAAAGTCCAGAAATGTGAATTTAACATAAAAACTAATGAAAACATCCCTAAAAGTAACTAGATTCTACTAAAAACATACTAAAAATAATGCCAAAAAGCGTATAAATTATCCGCTCATCACAACACCAAACTTAAATTGTTGCTTGTCCCCAAGCAATTGAAAATTAAATAGGATAAAAAGAAGAGAATATACTATAAATTCCAAACTATCAATGAAACATAGCTCCAATCAGATGAGCGGTACTTGTAGCTTTTTGCCTCTTGAATAGTTTTGGCATCTCACTTTATCTATTGAGGTTCAGAATGATTGGCATCTATAGGAACTCAGAGTTCAGATGGTGTTATTGATTCTCCTAATTCAGTATGTTGATTCTTGAACACAGTTACTTTTTGAGTCTTGGCCGTGGCCCTAAGCACTTTGTTTTCCAGTATTACCACCGGATACATAAATGCCACAGACACATAATTGGGTGAACCTTTTCAGATTGTGACTCAGCTTTGCTAAAGTCCCTAATTAGAGGTGTCCAGGGTTCTTAAGCACACTCTTCTTTTACTTTGGACCTTGACTTTAACCGCTCAGTCTCAAGTTTTCACTTGACACCTTCACGCCACAAGCACATGGTTAGGGACAGCTTGGTTTAGCCGCTTAGGCCAGGATTTTATTCCTTTAGGCCCTCCTATCCACTGATGCTCAAAGCCTTGGGGTCCTTTTTATTTACCCTTGCCTTTTGGTTTTAAGGGTTATTGGCTTTTTGCTCTTGCCTTTTGGTTTTAAGAGCTTTTGGCTTTTTCTGCTTGCTTTTTCTTTTTCTTTTTTTTTTTCACCATTTTTTTTCTGCAAGCTTTGTATTCACTGCTTTTTCTTGCTTCAAGAATCATTTTTATGATTTTTTAGATTATCAAATAACATATCTCCTTGTCATCATTCTTTCAAGAGCCAACATATTTAACATTCATAAACAACAACTTCAAAAGACATATGCACTGTTCAAGCATTCATTCAGAAAATAAAAAGTATTGTCTCTACATCAAAATAATTAAACTAAGTTCAAGGATAAATTCGAAACTCATGTACTTCTTGTTCTTTTGAATTAAAAACATTTTTCATTTAAGAGAGGTGATGGATTCATATTCACTACTTTAAGGCATAGACACTTAGACACTAATGATCATGTAATAAAGACACAAACATAGATAAATATTTAACATAAGAAAATGAAAAACAGAAAATTTAAGAACAAGGAATGAGTCCACCTTAGTGATGGGGGCGTTTCCTTCTTGAGGAACCAATGATGTCCTTGAGCTCTTCTATGTCTCTTCCTTGTCTTTGTTGCTCCTCCCTCATTGCTCTTTGATCTTTTCTAATTTCATGGAGGGTGATGGAGTGCTCTTGATGTTCCACCCTTTGTTGCTCCCAATAATTGTGTGGAGGAAAATGTATCCCCTGAGGTATCTCAGGGATTTCTTGATTTGCAGTCAAATGTTCTACCACTGAGCTATAGATCCTTGAGATAAATCTTTCCATCTCCCATGACTCGGAGGTGAAAGCTTTTGTCTTCCCTTTCCCTTTTCTAGAGTTTTCTCTGGTCTTAGGTGCCATCAATGGTAATGGAAAAACAAAAAACTTATGCTTTTACCACACACCAAACTTAGAATGTTGCTCGCCCTCGAGCAAAAGAAGAAAGAATAGAAGAAGAAGAAGAAGAGATGGAGGTGAGTTGATAGTTTGAATTTGAGTGGGTGGGTGTAGGTGGGTTGTATGATAGTTTTAGGGGAGTAATAGATGTGAATGGTGAATGGAAAACAGAAGGGATGACTGTGAATGGAGAGAGAGAGGGTGATATAGGATTATGAGGAGGTAAGGTAAGTAGAGGTATGTGGGGATCCTGTGGGATCCACAGATCCTGAGGTGTCAAGGATTTACATCCCTACACCAATTAGACATGTAAAATGCCTTTGCATGAAATTATGGCGTTTAAACGCCAAATTGATGCTTGTTCTGGGCGTTCAGCGCCCAGATGCAGCATGTTTCTGGCGTTGAACGCCAGTTCTATGCTTGTTTCTGGCGTTCAGCGCCAGCTTTCCTCAGTGTGCATTCCTGGCGTCTGAACGCCAGGATGCTGCTTGTTTTGGGCGTTCAACGCCAGATCCATGCTCTGTTCTGGCGTTGAACGCCAGCCAGATGCTCCTTACTGGCGTTTAAACGCAAGTAAGCCCTTCCTCCAGGGTGTGATTTTTCTTCTGCTATTTTTGATTCTGTTTTTGATTTTTCTATTTATTTTGTGACTCCACATGATCATGAACCTAATAAAACATGAACGAACAATAAAAATTAGATAAATAAGAATTGGGTTGCCTCCCAACAAGCACTTCTTTAATGTCAATAGCTTGACAGTGGGCTCTCATGGAGCCACACAGGTGATCAGGTCAATTCTATAGACTCCCAACACCAAACTTAGAGTTTGAATATGGGAGTTCAACACCAAACTTAGAGTTTGGCTGAGGCCTCCCAACACCAAACTTAGAGTTTGACTGTGGGGGCTTTAGTTGACTCTGTACTGAGAGAAGCTTACTGTGCCTCTTTTCCATGTTTACAGAAGGATGTCCTTGAGTTTTAAACACAAGGGAGTCCTCATTCAATGGAAGGACTAGTTCACCTCTGTCAACATCAATAACAGCTCTTGCTGTGGCTAGGAAGGGTCTTCCAAGGATGATGGATTCATCCTCATCCTTCCCAGTATCTAGGATTATGAAATCAGCAGGGATGTAAAGGTCTTCAACCTTTACTAATATATCCTCTACTTGTCCATAAGCCTGTTTTCTTGAGTTGTCTGCCATCTCTAATGAGATTTTAGCAGCTTGTACCTCAAAGATTCCCAATTTCTCCATTACAGAGAGTGGCATGAGGTTTATTCCTGACCCAAGGTCACATAGAGCCTTCGCAAAGGTCATGGTGCCTATGGTGCAAGGTATTAGGAACTTTCCAGGATCCTGCTTCTTCTGAGGCAATCTCAGTTGATCCAATGCATTTAGTTCATTGGTGAACAGGGGAGGTTCATCTCCCCAAGTCTCATTACCAAATAAATTGGCATTCAGCTTCATGATTGCACCAAGGAACTTGGCAACTTGCTCTTCAGTAACATCCTCATTCTCTTCAGAAGAAGAATACTCATCAGAGCTCATGAAGGGCGTAAGGAGGTTTAATGGAATCTCAATAGTCTCTAAATGAGCCTCAGATTCCTTTGGTTCCTCAGAGGGAAACTCCTTATTGATCACTGGACGTCCCAGGAGGTCTTCCTCCTTGGGATTCACGTCCTTCCCTTCCTCCTTGGATTCGGCCATGATGGTGATATCAATGGCCTTGCACTCTCCTTTTGGATTTTTTTCTGTATTGCTTGGGAGAGTACTAGGAGGGATTTCAGTGATTCTTTTACTCAGCTGGCCCACTTGTGCTTCCAAATTTCTAATGGAGGACCTTGTTTCATTCATGAAACTCACAGTGGCCTTAGATAGATCAGAGACTAAGTTTGCTAAATTAGAGGTATTTTGTTCAGAGTTCTCTGTCTGTTGCTAAGTGGATGATGGAAAAGGCTTGCTATTGCTAAACCTGTTTCTTCCACCATTATTAAAGCCTTGTTGAGGCTTTTGTTGATCCTTCCATGAGAGATTTGGGTGATTTCTCCATGAGGGATTATAGGTGTTTCCATATGGTTCACCCATGTAATTCACCTCTGCTATTGTAGGATTCTCAGGATCATAAGCTTCTTCTTCAGAAGATGCCTCTTGAGTACTGTTGGATGCAGCTTGCATTCCATTCAGACTCTGAGAAATCATATTGACTTGCTAAGTTAATATTTTGTTTTGAAACAAAAAGGCATTCAGAGTATCAATTTCAAGAATTCCCTTCTTCTGAGGCGTCCCATTACTCACAGGATTCCTCTCAGAAGTGTACATGAACTGATTATTAGCAACCATGTCAATGAGTTCTTGAGCTTCTGCAGGCGTTTTCTTTAGGTGAATGGATCCACCTGCAGAAGTATCCAATGACATTTTAGCTAATTCAGACAGACCATCATAGAATATATCCAGGATGGTCCATTCTGAAAGCATGTCAGAAGGACACTTTTTGGTCAGTTCCTTGTATCTCTCCCAAGCTTCATAGAGGGATTCACCTTCTTTCTTTCTGAAGGTTTGAACATCCACTCTAAGCTTACTCAGCTTTTGAGGAGGAAAGAACTTGGCTAAGAAAGCCTTGACCAGCTTATCCCAAGAGTTCAGGCTATCTTTGGGTTGAGAGTCCAACCACACTCTAGCTCTGTCTCTTACAGCAAAAGGGAAAAGCATGAGCCTGTAGACTTCAGGATCTACTCCATTAGTCTTAACAGTATCACATATCTGCAAGAATTCAGTTAAGAACTGAAAAGGATCTTCAGATGGAAGTCCATGAAACTTGCAGTTTTGTTGCATTAGAGAAACTAATTGAGGTTTAAGCTCAAAATTGTTTGCTCCAATTGTAGGAATTCAGATGCTTCTTCCATGTAAATTGGAATTAGGTGTAGTGAAGTCACCAAGCATCCTCCTTGCATTATTATTATTTTCGACTGCCATCTCTTCTTCTTGTTCGAAAATTTCTGTAAGGTTATCTCTAGATTGTTGTATTTTAGCTTCTCTTACTTTCCTCTTCAGAGTCCTTTCAGGTTCAGGGTCTGCTTCAACAAGAATGTTATTGTCCTTGCTCCTGCTCATATGAAAAAGAAGGGAACAGAAAAATAATAATAGGGATCCTTTTTACCACAGTATAGAGGTTCCCTTGTTATTAGTAGAAGAAGAAAGGGAATAAGAGTGAAGAAGAATGGATAATCCAAACACAAGGGTGAGGATAGGAGCGGTAATTTGAGATGAGGAGATGTGTTAGTAAGTAATTAAATAAATAGAAGAAGATGAGGGAGAGAAAATTCGAAAATTAATTTTGAAAAAGAGTTAATGATTTTCGAAAATTAAGATAAAATTAAAATTAAAATTAAAAAGAATTTTTTTTGAAAAAGAGGGAGGTATTTTCGAAAATTAGAGAGAGATAGTTAGTTAGGAAGTTTTGAAAAAGATAAGAAACAAACAAAAAGTCAATTAGTTAGTTGAAAAAGATTTGAAATTCAATTTTGAAAAGATAAGAAGATAAGAAGTTAGAAAAGATATTTGAAAAAGATAGGATAAAAAGATATTTTTGAAAAGATATGATTGAAATTAGTTTTGAAAAAGATTTGATTTTTAAAATCACAATTAATGACTTGATTTACAAAAAATCACAAGATATGATTCTAGAACTTAAAGTTTGAATCTTTCTTAACAAGTAAGTAACAAACTTGAAATTTTTGAATCAAAACATTAATTGTTGATGATATTTTTGAAAATATGATATAAAATTAAGAAAAAGATTTTTGGAAAATATTTTTAAAATTTTCGAAAATAAAATTAGAAAAATGAAAAAGATTTGATTTTTGAAAAAGATTTTGAAAAGGATAAGATTTTCAAATTAAAAATTTGATTTGACTCATAAGAAACAACTAGATTTTAAAAATTTTTGAAAAAGTCAATCCAAATTTTCGAAAGTTTATGAGAGAAAAAAAAGGAAAGATATTTTTTTTTATTTTTGAATTTTTAATGATGAGAGAGAAAAACATGAAAAAGACTCATAACATAAAAATTATGAATCAAAACACACAATGCATGCAAGAACACTATGAATATCAAGATGAACACCAAGAACACTTTGAATGTCAAGATGAACATCAAGAACTTATTTTTGAAAAGTTTTCAAGAAAAAAAAAACATGCAAGACACCAAACTTAGAAATTTTTCATGTATAGACACTATGAATGCAAGAATGCATATGAAAAATAAGAAAAGACACAAAACAAGAAAATATGAAGATCAAACAAGAAGACTGGCCAAGAACAACTTGAAGATCATGCAAGAACACTATGAATGCATGAATTTTCGAAAAATGCATAAAAATTTTTAGAAAAAATGCAATTGACACCAAACTTAAAAATTGACTCAAGACTCAAACAAACAACACAAAATATTTTTTATTTTTATGATTTTATGATTTTTTTTTTTGGATTTTTCGAAAATTAATGTGAAAAAGAAAAATAAGGATTCCAAAATTTTTAATATGAATTCCAGGAATCTTGTACTCTTAGTCTAAAGCTCTAATCTGAGGGTTAGACAGGGCTTAATAGCCAGCCAAGCTTTAGAAGATACAAATCAGTCATGCAATAGCTGATATTCCAATTAACTTGCCTTTATGCTGATGGTTGGAAGCCTCTATCCAAAAGAATTAGACCTGGTTTTATAGCCAGCCAGGCTTCAACATGCTTCATGAAACACTAGAATTCATTCTTAAAAATTTAGAATAATTTTCGAAAACAGAGGAAAAAATTTTGAAAGATTTTTGAAAATTTTTTTTTGAAAACTTTTTGAAAATAAAATAAGAAGAAAATTACCCAATCTGAGCAACACGATGAACCGTCAGTTGTCCAAACTCGAACAATCCCCGGCAACGGCGCCAAAAACTTGGTATGCGAAATTGTTACTCAGGTTGTAAAATTTGTTGTTCGTTTTCTCCCTGGCAATGGCGCCAACAAACTGGTGCACAATACCATGGTCCAAACATAACTTCACAACTTCGCACAACTAACCAGCAAGTGCACTAGGTCGTCCAAGTAATAAAACCTTACGTGAGTAAGGGTCGATCCCACGGAGATTGTTGGTATGAAGCAAGCTATGGTCACCTTGTAAATATCAGTCAGGCGGATATCAAATGGTTATAGTATTTTCGAATAATAGTAATAAATAAACAGAAAATAAAGATAGAAATACTTATGTAAATCATTGGTGAGAATTTCAGATAAGCGTATAGAGATGCTTTCGTTCCTCTGAACCTCTGCTTTCCTGCTGTCTTCATCCAATCAGTCCTACTCCTTTCCATGCCTGGCTTTATGTAAGGGCATCACCATTGTCAATGGCTACATCCCATCCTCTTTGTGAAAATGGTCCGATGCGCTGTCACTGCATGGCTAATCGTCTGGAGATTCTTGATCATATTGGAATAGGATTTACTATCCTTTTGCGTTTGTCACTACGCCTAGCACTCGCGAGTTTGAAGTTCGTCACAGTTATTCAATCCTTGAATCCTACTCGAAATACCACAGACAAGGTTTAGACTTTCCGGATTCTCATGAATGTTGCCATCAATCTAGCTTATACCACGAAGATTCTGATTAAGAGATCCAAGAGATATTCATTCAATCTAAGGTGGAACGGAAGTGGTTGTCAGGCACGCGTTCGTAGGGGAATGATGATGATTGTCACGTTCATCACATTCATATTGAAGTGCGAATGAATATCTTAGAAGAGAAATAAGTTGAATTGAATAGAAAAACAGTAGTACTTTGCATTAATTCGTGAGGAACAGCAGAGCTCCACACCTTAATCTATGGAGTGCAGAAACTCTGCTGTTGAAAATACATAAGTGATGATGGTCCAGGCATGGCCGAATGGCCAGCCCCCAAACGTGATCAATATGATCCAAATATGAACTAAAAATCATAAGATGATCCGAAGATGTCTAATACAATAGTAAAAAGTACTATTTATACTAAACTAGTTACTAGGGTTTACAGAAGTAAGTAATTGATGCATAAATCCACTTCCGGGGCCCACTTGGTGTGTGCTTGGGCTGAGCTTGAAGTTTACACGTGGAGAGGTCATTCTTGGAGTTGAACGCCAGTTTGTAACATGTTTCTGGCGTTCAACTCTGGTTTGTGACGTGTTTCTGGCGTTTAACTTCAGACTGCAGCGTAGAACTGGCGTTCAATGCCATTTTGCGTCATCTAAACTCGGCCAAAGTATGGACTATTATATATTGCTGGAAAGCCCTGGATGTCTACGTTCCAACGCAGTTGGAAGTGCGCCATTTTGAGTTCTGTAGCTCCAGAAAATCTACTTTAAGTGCAGGGAGGTCAGAATCCAACAGCATCAGCAGTCCTTCTTCTACCTCTGAATCTAATTTTTGCTCAAGTCCCTCAATTTCAGCCAGAAAATCCTGAAACCAAAGAAAAACACACAAACTCATAGTAAAGTCCAGAAATGTGAATTTAACATAAAAACTAATGAAAACATCCCTAAAAGTAACTAGATTCTACTAAAAACATACTAAAAACAATGCCAAAAAGCGTATAAATTATCCGCTCATCATCCTTCCATTTTTGCAAGCTTGCTCTCCATTCTCTAAGCCATTCCTGCCCTATAAAGCCTAAAACACTTAACACACGGATCACGGCATCGAATGGTATAAAGAAGAATTAAAATATACTAACTAAAGATCTCTAGGAAGCAAGTTTTCAACCATAGAATAAATCTAGGAAGGAAAATATAAAATCATGCAATTAGTATGAATAAGTGGGTGATGACTTGATGAAACCACTCAATAAAACCCAAGATAAACCATAAAATAGTGGTTTATCAGTTATCAAGCCAACCCAACAAGTCTGGCTGCTAAACCCAGGACTGTCCCCCGACGCGCATCCCCAAGAGTCTATGCTTAGCTTATATATATATAATTGCTCAATGGGGGTCAACATTCCCGAAAATTTATTAGTGCCCGGTCACATTTACGTTGTAGGGTCAACAGAGTATCAAGTCTCAACCTGGAACACGTGGTGGCAAGCCACGGTACTTTACTTTGGAAAACTCGTATCTCAGATAAAAGAAGTGCAAAGGTCACATATTCATTTATTCATCATCATTTCCGCACTTCATTAACAATTCATATCAAATCAATCATTCAAGCCATAAGTCACTTTTTCTCAAATCTCTTTACTTTAAAACCAAAATAATTCATCTCAGTTTTAACTCTAAAATCCTCATGTCTCAAATTATTCTAAGTTCATAGTCCACTTTTTCTTAAAAATCATATCAAATGGAAATTCTCTTTGAAAAGACTCATATCCTCTACTTTTAAAATCATCTGTTTAACTATTTTAAATTAGAGTTATTAATTAACAATCTTGACAAAGACTCAAGACTCTAGAAAAGAATAACCTACCTCATTTTTTAAATTCTTTAGAAATCCTCGAAATCATAGTTACTTAATTTGAAGTCAATTGAAATAGAGACTTAAAACAAAAACGAAAGCATGTAAAATAATAGTGAAAATGAAACCAATTTTAAAACCAAAATTATTGAAAACAATTAAAATAGAGATTTAAAACCAAAACTAAAGCATGTTTAAAACACTAAGTTCCGAACCAATTCCATTTCATTCTTAAATCGGTAACCTTCCCAAAGGCCTAAAATTGTTTAATCTTGCTAAATCAAAATTTAAAGAATACTTTAAAAGCAAAACGAACTTAATTAATCAAAGTTTAATTTCTTTTAAAATCCACATAACTCCTTCAAGAGTACTCCTTTAATCAAAGTTCAAAAATGTAGGTCCTTTCATATTTAAATCAATCCTAAAACATAAACTTTCCTTAAACAAAATAATCTCGAAACACCTATTTCTTAATAAATCAAGGACCAAAAATAGAACCTCTCAAATTGATTCCTTTTCTAAATCACATTTTAAAACAGAATCTTAAATTTCATAAAAATTCGGCAGCATCTCCCCTAAAACTTGGACTTTGCCACCCCTTTCGGGGGTCCCAATCAGATCATTCTTCAATCCTTTCCACAGGTTCAAAACCAAAACAGTTTAAAATCAGACAAATTCCGAAAATTCATATCATTCTCATATTTCAAGAAAATAGATTCAAACTCGTTTTCAAAACTTTAAAGAAACAACTTCAAAACCGTCCGTTTAGCAAAACCAACAATAATCCAGTCAAACAAACATTCATATCCAACCAAGACAACCAACAATACATAAGACTTGTACAATCACTAAAGATACATTTCTAACAACAGTATCCATATATAACAATTCTAATTTATAAAGTATAGTTTTCTGAAAAAGGCCCCTACCTCGATAAGTCGAAACCATAACCCAAACGCGTCAATTGAACTCTTTTCTCCCAACCCGAAAATCAGCAGCAACCGAAACCTCAGCCCCTGATCACTTTCGCAGCAATCTCAACAACTTAAAAGTGACATGCAACACTTAGGACAGACCCTACGGTACCAAAATTTCAAAACCTTTAACAACCCATAATAGAATACTTATACGCTAGCGAAGAGAGTTTTGGATCAGAGATACCTACTGCAACAGGGAAGAATAGCTGAACCGAATGGTAGAATGACTTAGAGTAGAGGAGGCAGCAGCGGGATAGTGGCTCTGCTGGCGGCGCAAGACAGAAAAACTTGCGGTGACCGTATATCCTGGCACAGAAACCTCAGCAACAACTCTGACGGTAATAACCAACTCAACGGACAAAGAAGCTAAAGGAAGATTAGAGCTTACCAAAAAGACACATGCTTTAGTGGCGGTTTCCGGAGGCAGCAGTAGTGGTGTGGAGCTCCGGCGACGCAGCAGCAAGCATAAACAATGACGGGCAGATCGGCGAGGGCGACCATCCTTACAGTAGCGGCGGCAGAATGCGAACGACCTTCCTCTCCCCACGGGCTCTGTCCTCTGCTTCATCCATAGACGACGGCGATGTTGGCTCCCTTTGGTGACGACGACGGCGTAGACAGCAGCAGTAGAGGGGCGAACTTCATCCGCGGCGAGGAACGGCAGAACAACGTCGTTCTTTTTCTCCTCTGGCTCCTTCCTCCGCGTCGGCGCCAGCAACGATGGCGGCGAGCAGCTCGGCCCACCAGCGCTAGCCGTCCCCCTCTCATCTGTTCTCTTCTCTAACTCCATTTCTCTCTCTCTCCCTCAACGTTTTCTTTCTTTCTTTTTCTGAAGTTGCTGTTGTGTGGTGTTTGTGTGTTTGCTGAAGGGAAGGAGAAGGGTAGGGGCTAGGGTTTTCATTTGGGTGAAGGGAGTGTTTTTGAGTGTATTGGGTTAGGGTTAGGCTTTTTTAGGAATCTTAAGATTAATTTAGGTTTATTTTAATTAAATTAGGACATAGAGTAGTAATTTAAAATTCAATTAAATCTTTAAAATTATTTTAAAATATTATTTGTTGTATAAAAATACTAGTTAATTTTCAATCAATTACTGTAATTGAAAATATATGGTAATATAATTAATTCTTTTTATCCCTAAAATATAAAGTATTAAATTATAAAGATATAAATTATTTAAATCTAATCATATAAAATTCTTATTATTTGATAACTACTAACTTTATAATATAAATATAGAAAATTCAATAATTATAGAGTTTAGACAAAAGTCTTAATTTATTTCAAATCCAATTAATCAAAATTGCTTTTTAATCATCTTCAATAAAAATAATTTCTGAAATTAAAACTGTAATTAAATATATGATTTGAAATTAGTTCATAATAAGACTTTTCAAAATTTTCGGGTCTTACAATATCTTCTCCTAGTAACCAATTATCAACACTCCAGAATTAAATGGAAATTCACTACAAGATACGCGGAAGATAGCGGCAGCAAATTGCATGCAGTTTCTCCATCTGCCACAATTTTTCAAAATAGTTGCGATTGGCATCCGATTTTTTCATTGTGATGCAGAATCAACTGGATTAGTGTCGATTCAATGAAATTTCGCCGCAAACCCCAACCCAATAATTTGATTTCACCCTAAATCACTTCAGTACCCAAAATCAGAAAGAAGAGGAACCTGCGACAGGAGAGTGGAAGCGTAAGAACCCCCTGTGCTCAAACACATCATGCATCGTTGTGTCACCGTGGAGTCGCGTGGCTACCAACCCAACCTCCTCTCACCGCCGTCAACTGTTCCCCTCTACTCTATAGTGCGTGAAACCCCTAATCCCTCATCTTCGGTGTGCGTAACCTACCCCTGTTCTCGCATCCACCGTGCACGTCTGTGCCATCTCTGAGTCGCGTGGCTGCCCAGACGTCCTCCTCTCACCGTTGTCGACTGTTCCCCTCTCCTCCAATGAATATGAGTTATCATGGTCTCTTCCCTGTCACTGGTTCGTACTTCCACATTGCTTTTTCTTTCTTGTTTTCATTCTTGATCAATTACAAAATTAGAATCTTATTTTCCTCAAGATTTGTATATCTTCTTGGTTCACATTATGCTTTCAGGATTTTCATTCAGATTTTATTTGTATATTTGATTAATTCAGTTAAATTATAGTTGTTTAGAGTTAAGAATTTTGATTCAGATTTTCTCTAAATATTTGATTAATTTTGATTCAGATTATGCCTCATGTTTAATTGGGTTAAGAGAAGACCTCAAAAGAATGTTAAGTAGAAGTAAATAAATTGATCTGAAATCGTTGTTCCCCTGTTTCAATTTCGGAGAGGTAAGGGTTTAAATTTAAACTTTTCACTTCCTTTCTTTAGCCTCCAAAAATTTATCTCGCAAACATGCCCTTTTTTCACATGATGTTATCACTGTCGATAATCAAACTGAGGCTGCAGCAAAAGAAGGTAGCAATTCAGGTTCTTCATCTTCGATGTTCCATGGTGCAAATGAGAATAAAGCAGATTGGAGAACCAAGAGTGGTTCTTGTCTATCTCCTCGGTCAGATTACCAACAAAAGAAGGCAAGGCTCCTTTTCATGCAATAGGAGGTTGGTTTTCACTCCCTTTAACATGATTCACATGCTTTTATATGATTTACTTTATTATCTTTTTCATTTGGGCACATTATCTATCAAAAATGAAAAAAAGCCTCTTGCTTTTACTACACTATCTGTTATATAGCATTTAACAAATATTGAATTTTGGGGTGCATAATTGCATCTTTTTTCTTAATATCTGATTTAATTTATCCTACTTTTTCTCAGTTTTTTTTCATGATTTTCTATTTTGGTTTAGAGTTGCATCATTTTGTTCCTCCTTTGTGGAATATAAAGGGGTGTTCCTTTCTATGGTTGTATTAATATGTTGTTTCTTGTTGAATTGTGACTCTTGTCTTGTCTTTTTTAAAAAAATAAATAGATAAATAATGTGCCAAAGACGTTGATTTTTCCATGTTTGGCAAATTTGATGTAGAAGAATGAAAGAGGAAACCGGTAAGGTCCAATAATCCTAACAATGAATTGGTTTTATATATTATCATCGTGCTCTAGTGTTTGTATTTGATATTATAAATTACAAGATACCAAGAAGCCAGAGAGAGAGAGAGAGAGAGAGAGAGAGAGAGAGAGAGAGAGAGAGAGAGTGCTCTAGTGTTTGTATTTGATATTATAAATTACAAGATACCAAGAAGCCAGAGAGAGAGAGAGAGAGAGAGAGAGAGAGAGAGAGAGAGAGAGAGAGAGAGAGAGAGAGAGAGAGATGACCGTTTCTTGTGAAACATGACAAATCCAGTTGAACATAAACTAAACTAATTATCCTTGGTCATAGATTCTTAGTGCATAGACTAATTGTGTTCTATAAAATGTTCATTGTTCAACCATTCATAGGTCTTCCAATGTTTGCTTCCTTATTCCGTTAGATGCTTCTCCCTTTCTTTTAGTTAGATGTCAAAATCATATATTATAAATTTTCGCTGTGATAATTTGCTTGATTTAGTACTTATTTGTTTTAAAGTTTGGCAGCTCAATTTAATATCTCTCTGCATGTTGACAAAAAATAATATAGTATGCCCAAGTTGAAAAATGTGTAATATAGTATGCCCAAGCTTGGCAGCTCAATTTTGGATGGATGTCTTTAGTACTTCTATTCTTTAATACTTGAAAAATGTGTTTGTAGTAAAGTTACTTATTTCTTGAATCTTTCATTCTCCCCAATAAATTACATTTCCTATAAGAATATAAATAAAATGTGTCATTAACTAATAAACTAAGTGATGTGCATTTAATTTGTGGATTATTTTCATGTATCAACATTCAGCTATGAGTCTTCTTGTATGCCCCAGTTGATGTATCCCCACAAAGCATGGTTATTCAAGCATTTTCTTCATTCGTATGTTCCTCTTTGTTTTTTTTGTTTCTCTCTTTTGACTTTTCTTCCATGTATTAGAAAAAGAAATAAAAGGAGATTGAATTTTTGTTATAGTATTTTATTATTTATTTTTTTTGTTTGAATTTCATTTCAGTTACCCCACAGACACGGATAAACACATGTTGGGTCGGATGGAACCGTTTCACTGGCATTGACTCCAACACCAGCTACTCATCCAGGAACCATGACACAACAAGGCCAGAAACGGGGTAGAGGTCGCCCCACAGGGTCTGGGAAGAAACAGCAACTGGCTTCTCTTGGTAAATATCTGTTTTAACTTTTATTATGTCTTGTGATGAATTGAAGTTATTATAATTTAATGTTGAATTGTTACTGTTCTTGTTTGAAAATACTTATTGGGATTTATGTAAAAATCCAAATTGTTCATAGCTTTTGCAGCTTAACTATCAATTATAGATGCTTGTCTTATCCAAATATATATGTATTTAATTTTTTTCTTCTGATTAATCTACTTTTCATAATTAAATATAAAAGATAAGGTGTTTGCACTTGAGTGTTGAGTAATCCTCAATTTCTCATTCAGTCATTGTCCATTATTTTGTGCATTAGATAAATTTCAATTTATACCTATAAACATATCTCATGAATATAAACTTTTGACTCAACCCAAGATACAGTTTTGTCTTAATACACAAATCTTAATAAAGCAAAATCTTATTAAAACAGACATATTGGTAAAAAAAAGAAAATTATTTGCCAAGTTCACAGCAGGGGTGTGAATTGTCATTTATCCTGTAACCTGTAATTAATAGTGAGGGTTACTAGAAAACAATCTAGTGTTCATATAAGTTAATGGTATTTTTACTGTGAAAACGCTAGATTTTATATCATGTTTAAAGTTTTGCTTTCTGAGTGTTAAAAGCTACAACTATTGAGAGTGACAATATTTATTGCAAACTTTTATTGTGAAAATTGTTTACAGGTTGAAATGATCTCTTCTTGATCTGAGATTTTGGTTGAGTAGTTCTATCATACATTAATTTCACTATTAAAAAATGAAAAGAAAAGCGAAGTGGGAGCGAAGAGAAAATAGGCCAGCCCTTTGTCCTAGTTGAAGAATGTATACCATTAAGCTTGAAGCTTTTGTCATTGCTGGTATGTTCATGCAGAATTTATATAGGGGCATCTTTGATCATAAAATTTTTGCTTAGTAGGCATTAGGCATCACATATTATAAAGGCAACCTGCTACAAGTGTTCTATTAGTAAATTAAAACACTTATTTTCTTACAATCCTGTTTTGTACACATGTCAAGATAGAAGATGCTGAACTTAAAAAAGGCTCGTGAAGATCTCCAAAATAGGCTTGATCTTTTGAGAAAGTAATTTGAGGTGGGTGCCAAACATGTTACTTTGTTTTCTTGTTTAATTGCCCACTATTTTCATAGCATAAAGGTAAGCCTTCCCCCTTAGGTAACTGCATTGAATTTGTACCCTCAATTCTCTGTATTAACAAATATTTTATCTTTGTAATATTTATTTTTTATTTATTTTTATACAAAATTACTTCAATTATTCTAATGAGTTTTTAAGTACTCGGTTTTGGCTTAGTTCTTTGCTTTGCCTTTAAGTAAATCTTTTGAACATGTTAACCTTCAACACATCTAAATCGTACCAATAAGTAGGTAGAGTTAATGGGATAAAACTAGTTTTGCAACTTGTGTTTTGTATTCAAGTTGTTAGCATGTACTTTAATTTTACCACAATTTTTATTTATGTTCTTCACTAGTCTCCTCTTGGCCTGACAGTGACATCATCTCCTAAAAAATCGTTTATCTTTGATTCTTGCATCTCCTCTTTATTTCTATGCTCAATATATTATTATTATTATTATTATTATTATTATTATTATTATTATTATTATTATGAATAGAGCTAGCTAGCTGCATTCCTCCCAAGATCAATGGCTTGGTTTCTAAACAGTATAGATTCCTTCATATATATATATATATATTGAAACTTGGGAGTTGATTGTGACCCCTGCTTATACTCACCAATGAATTATCATGTGCAAGTTTATTGACATGTATAGTTTTGCAGATGCGTTTGGTGAGAATGGAAGGCCAGCATCAGGTGATGGAGGTGTTGTACCTCCGAATGCTTCGCTCCAAATTGATCTTGAGTTGATATCTTGGAAGGCTGTATCTGAGATAACCAAGGATAAGAAGGTTATCAAGAAGACCTTGAAGGAAGGAGAGGGGTATGAACGTCCCAATGATGGAGCTGTGGTTCAAGGTAAAGCTTTTGATCTACATTATGCTTCTCTTTGTTCCATTTACTATTTCATTGGCTGCTGTTGTTGAATTCGTTATTTTATTATTGTAGTGAAACTTATTGGTAAGCTGCAAGATGGGACTGTTTTTGTGAAGAAGGGTCATGATGATGAGCAGCCATTTGAGTTTAAAATTGACGAGGAGCAAGTAATTGATAGACTTGATAAAGCTGTGATGAACATGAAGAAAGGAGAAGTTGCATTGGTGACCATACATCCTGAGTATGCTTTTGGCTCATCTGGGTCAACTCAGGAATTGGCCACCGTTCCTCCCAACTCCAATGTGTACTATGAAGTTGAGCTGGTTTCTTTTGTAAAGGTGAGAGAGAATTGTCTTATGTTCCTAATGTTTTATGGTTCTGACAATATTAAAAACAACACTAATTTAATAAAAATAGAATGCAGGAAAAGGAATTGTGGGATCTGAATACACCAGAGAAGATATAGGCAGCTGAAAAGAAAAAGGAAGAAGGGAATACATTGTTCAAGGCTGGCAAATATGAAAGAGCATCAAAGAGATATGAAAAGGTATTGTACTCCCTGCAAAAATCTTAGCGAAATTTGTTGTGATGTGAGGAAATTCAGAATCACATGAATATTTTTTTGGGGGTTTTAATATATAGTTCTTTGTATCCTTCACTGTAGAGTGCAGTACAGTTGCAAGATAAGGCTCAACATGTTCTTTTTTTAACTTTTTGTCTAGTTAATTACTTGCTTGCAAAAACATCTCATGCAATCGGCTGATGCTCATCTGTTAACAATGATTTTCTACCTAAAATTTTTTTGTGCTATTTCACTTCTCAAATTGATTAACCTTATGCTTTGTTAATCATGATATTGTTTATTTAGTATTTTTCTATGTTAATATTTAAAGTTTATTAAATATGATGTAAAGAAAATAGGTTATAGTAAAGAAAAATGGTATAAATTATTGTAGTTGGTCAGTTTTTTTTAAGCTCATGCATGAAATTGCGGCGGTTCAAAACCGTTGCAATTTTTTTAAAAAGATCCACATAAAATTGCGGCGGTGCAGATTTTTTTTTAAATCAACTAACCAAAATAGTGGCGGTTTTGCAACCGCAGCAAAATCATCAACTTGATTTGCTGCGGTTGTGCCAGCGGTTTCTCGAAACTGCCGCGAAATCAAATCTCCACCCCCTAACAGGCGACGCTTGTGGAACCGCTGAAATTTCGTTTTGCGGCCGTTAAAAACTGCCGCAAATCTCTAAAAAAACCGCCGCTATTCGGCGTGTCTCTTGTAGTGATATTGACTATCGTTAGTGGGTCGATTTTACTTACATACTAAAATAAAAAAATATTGACTCTTTAATATACTAATTATTCATATCAAATTTAACAGTTAGATAATATTGAATCCATTTAAAATTTTGTGAGACTAAAATAGGACGTTTGAAATATTGGAAATTAAATTAGGACTTGATCCAAATTCTAAGACTAAAATAATACTTTGATTTATCCTCTTTTTAATTATATTACTGTTTGAATAGTTTTATTTTTTTCAATTGTTTTTCTCTTGTTTAAGATACATAATACTGTTTTTTTACCATGTTCATCACATTTCTTATCACAAAGAATGTGTGTAGTGTTTATAAGCTTATAAAAAAAACATAAAACTTTAATTATGGACATTTTTTCGGTATGTTTTTTCATTTAGTTTAATATTTTAAAAGTAAAAACTACTGTTCAATTGTGAAATAAATTTTTCTACTAGAAAGTATCTCTTTATAAAAAAAAAGTATTTATTTCAAAAGTCAATCTAAATCTAAACTAATTCATCATAGCAAAATAAATTATGAAGATCGATTTTAATCAGAAGTTACTTTGTTTATTTTTTCAAAAAAAAAACTTTTTAGCATTTTATTTTTTAATTTAAAATTAACTACCAAATTAATTACTTTCATAAAAATATATTTTGAATACAAACAATATATATTAAAAATAAATTAAATTATATACATATATTAATATATAAATATATAAAAATTAATTTTTAGTATATACTAGGGGTGTACATGACCCGGCCCCAAACACTTTAGGGACTAATTTAGTGTGATTTCATCGGGTCTAGGGCCGGATAAGGGTCTTAAAAATAGACCCGGTCATTATTTCGGGTTGGGTCCGGACCATAATTCGGGTCACCCGCACTCGGTCCGGTTGCCCGATCATCATATACAATTAATATTTTGTGTTATTAGTGATAGATAATGGCTATTCTTATGTGGAATTTAAATATTGTAAACCTTAATATTTTGTGTTATTAGTCATTATAAGATTATAAGTTAATGTTTTATGTTTAAAATGTATAAGACTTTAGACTAATGCATAATATTGTGTTATTTGTATTGATTTAAATATTTGGTGTTATTAGATAATATTAGTTTTGATTATGGTTATGTTTTAATTTTAGAGAAGGATTGGTTCTTGTTATATTTTTTTAAGTGAATTTTACTATGTGAATTGTGAAATAATGGTTGGAGATTAGGTGATTTTTACATGCTAAAGACCCGGTTTTTACCCCGTTTTCACCCGGCCCAAAAGTGCGTAGGTTTCATCGAGTTCAAGATCGGGTTAGGGTCTAAAAATTAGGCGCGATCTATATTTCGGGTCGGATCTGAGTTAAGCCAAATCCGATGTGATCCGACCCATGTACACCCCTAGTATACACATAATATTTTTGTAAAACTTAAATAGTTAAAACGCAGAAGTTTTCACATATAAGTGGATCGACCATAAAATAATCAGACACCAACAAAATAACATATTTACTATCATTCTTCATTTGTACGCAACATTATTCAAACTTCATGGTAAGCATCATTTGTGCACTACAAAACTCTAAATAATAAAATTACAAATAATGATTAGTACATGAGAAATATACGTGCAAGCATGGTATGATTATTGTATGGGACGTGGAATAATGAGGTAACTGGGTTATTACCATAAGTGTCGAATAAAGAAGAATCAAATTGAAAAGAAAAAGAAAAACGACCAGATTGCTTAAATAATTAAATTCAATGAACTAGCTAGATTATCAAAACATGTATCTCCTTAATAAGCTTTCGTATATTTGAAGCAAGGAAATTGATTCCATCTTGGCATCAATTTCCGATTACTGAATATTGATCAATGATTGTATGATTTTCTTTGAACATGTTAAGTTAGAAGGGGACAACTATCTTATCATTTCGGGGAAGACGGGGTTTAATCCTATTTGCATCACATCCGTTAGGTAAAGATAGAGAACTTAGAATAATGGGGTGGTGTTCGGTAAAATTTTTTTTATAAGATAAAATACTGTATTAGTCTCTAGTGTTGAATGAAGTCTTAATTAATTTTGTTTTTAATATTTAAAATATTTTATTTTATTTTAAACAATTTATTTTGTTATATTTTAATTTTTTAATAAAAATTAAATATTTTTTATTTTAAAAATATTTTTTTTATTATGATTTTTTTATATAACAGAAAAAATCGTAATTGTAGTGGTCAAAATAGTAGTTCTAGTGTTTTGAGAGTAAAAATAACTGAAGAATAAAAAAAAATAGTATTTTTAGAAGTAAAATTTTTATTTTTGAGCATAGA
The DNA here is from genome assembly GCF_059453495.1 of Arachis ipaensis. Classification (NCBI taxonomy): domain Eukaryota; kingdom Viridiplantae; phylum Streptophyta; class Magnoliopsida; order Fabales; family Fabaceae; genus Arachis; species Arachis ipaensis. The sequence continues at coordinate 34,761,381 of NC_142442.1, forward strand.
AAAAAAATGGAATAAAAAAAATATTTAAGACATAAATAAGACATTTTAAATTTTAGGAACAAAATTAAAACTTAATCTAACGTTAAGAATGACTAAAATAATATTTTATTTTTGCAACCCTAATATAAGTTCCAAAACATTATAGGGAATTTTGATTGAGAAATAATGACTCTTGTACTCGCGAAAATATGTTGATTCTTTCTTTCACCAATTCCAATTCGACAGGAGTCTTAACTCGTGAGGTTTGGTGCACATATAATGTAAGATGTCATTCTTATTAATTCAAGCCTATTGCATGATCTTACACATCTAATAATTTTCTAAAACTAATTATTTTGAATTAATTCAACAAACCATTCAAGTAATTGAGATGCTTTAATTTGAACTTCATCAATTTCATGAAACAGGTTCATCTATCTGGATCTCGCTGCTACTTTTATCATTCATAATTGTTGAGAAATACTTATGGCGTAAGGTTGATATGGTGGATATATAAAGGTCCTGAAATACTAACATGCCAAAAACGTTGGGACTTAAAAGGGAATGAGATTTTATCTTAAATTTCAAAAAATATTTATACTAGTTAATTTGTTTTAATTTTTTTAGTAATAAAATATAAATAATAAGGATACAAATAACGTTTATTGTTCACTAAATTTTTTATAAATAAAAATTATATCGATAATTTTCTAGAAACGTATCACTATTATTAAGACCGGTCCCTTTAATACAATAATATACTTTTATTAAAAATAAAAATTATGATAAGTATCACATATTTTTGTTAGTGAATTATATAAATATATTTTTTGAAACATATTATTTTTATTATATAAAAATAATTTATATATTTTTAAATTTTTTTATATAATTTACAAAAAATGTGATACTTTATTACTTGCTATAATCCCGTATTTGTTTTTTAATATTCTTTTTAACTATGTTAAATGAGTATTTTTTTTTAAAAAAATTGCAATATGATTTCAATTAAAATTGTTCTATATTGGTACCTATGAATAGCCTTCATACTATTAGCTACCGATGACCATAAATACATAGGTTGGTAACTATGTTTTTAGGTTGACCATAAACACGTAACTATTTGGATAAGTATTGCTTTATTAACTATGTTTTCAGGTTGAACAATGGGTTATTTTCAAAGTGCTTTAATTTTCACAACTTTTTTTTAAAATCTTATGTAACAGATTGTGATTTAAACTGTCATAATTTTTTTAAGACTAGAACACCGCCACGATTTGAAAAAAACCTATTAGCAAATAACGACAGTTACAAATCCTAAACTATTGCAAAAATGTTTTTCAATGCCTTAAAGAACAACAGTTTTTGAAGTGCTGACAATCCGTTTTGCGGGGTTTTAAATTGCCGCAACAAAGCTAAAAAAATACCATTATTTTCCACCTCCCTTGTAGTGTAAATTGGTCCCAAAAAGAGCTTGTTAAGTAAATGATCTTATTAAGTGCTATGTAGTATGATGATATGACAGGTTAATACCACGTGTCACAAACTAATCATTAAGTAAAAGAGAAAGACTGGAGCAGCAGGAGCAGAAAGAAGAGTTAAAGTAGTGTCCGAACGACATGGTGGCGATGGCAAATTCCAAAAGAAAAGAGGAGGCACGACGACAACAGCTTAAAGAACAAAGGAGGCACGATAGGGTGTGGGAAGAGAGGGAAAGTGAGTGAGGTAACAAGGTTAGAGTTGGCACTGCAAAAGAGATGATGGTGGATTACGACGACAAAAAAGCAGCGAGCGTTGTGCTAGCAAGTGACACTACTAATAAACGGGTTTAAAATGGCATTTATATTACAGTAGTTTTAAAAAACTGCCATAATATTTGGGCATTATGGCATTATATGGTGTTGCCATAATTAATTTGCATAAAATGGCGATTTTTGGTGATTCTGGCGGTTTTAAACCGTCATTATCGGGACCCATTATGAAACAAAAAATGCTCAAAACTCTTCTCCTACAACGAAAACCCTAAGACACAACAATGCTACCACTACTAAAACCTGAAAACCCAGATCTGGTGAAACTAACGTTGCCAGCCTGCCACCATTGAAACCCAAAACGACGATCTGTGCTATGCTTTGGTGACGATCTGCTCCAGCGACTGCTCCGGTGACGAACCCTAATCTCTTGCCGTCGTTCATCTCCTGCCGCTGTCATTTATCTCCTCACTACCGCTCATCCCCTCGTTGTAGATCATATCCTTATCACTGCAAGAAATGTCGGTGTTATTGCCTTCAGCGAGTTTTTGATCTGGTTCTCAATCTGGCTTTAATATGAAGGTTTGTCGCTACCGCCGTTGTTCATCTCCTCCCCGTTACTCATCCCTTCGCCACATCAAGCAACATTGTGTTGCTGCCTTCAATGGGCTTCTACGATTTGGTTCTGGCTTCGATCTAAAGGTTAGTCACTGCCACTCATTTTTTTGCCGCCTTTGTTTATCACCTTGCTGCCGCAAGCTATGTCACTATTGCTGCCTTTAGCGAGCTTCTGCGATTTGGTTCCGCCTTCTCTGTCACTTCTAGTAGGTAATCTACTTCATCTTTTTCTTTTGATTTTTCTTTCTCGTTATACTTTTAAATTTAATTCATGATCTAGTAGGAAGAAATAGAGAATGCTTGTTCCATGGAAAGAAGCTTCACAAAAATGTCGATCAAGCACTCGAGCACGAGTTCACCGAGAACGACCAGAATGAAGGTTCTAGATTTTACAGTTTTTTCTTCTCCTAAATTCTTAGTCCTTAGGTTGTGAACTAGCAGAACGAATTGTGGACTTGCATAAAGCATATAATTGTGAAATAATGTGGTTGTCTTCATGAATATTCTTAGTTTTATCTGGAATGGATCAAGAAAAATATTGCAGGAATAACTAAAATATCATAATAACTTGTAACACCAACTTACTAAACCAGCTAATCCAAAATTCTAATTTTTTTAATTATTTAAAATGTTATATTCAATCTCAATCTTCAAAACCTAACAAGAGAGTAACCGAAACATAATGGTGAACTTTTATAAGGTTTGGTATTCTTATTTAATGATTCAAAGATGTAGCATGTGCTTATGCTAGGCGAACTGTTTATTTTTACATTTTTATGGGACCTCTATATTACTGAGAGAGATGAAGAAATAGCTCATTTTATTTCAAATGCAAACCGGAGTTACATATTTGGAGGAATTTGTTTTGTTATAGCACATAAATTTTTTTAGGTATACATGTATAGTTTCTTACATTTTTCACCTTTACTGTAGAAGAACATTGTACTCTTTTTCTTAATTTTTGAGGATGTATCTTCAATTTAAATATTTGTGTTATTTCTTTTCATTTTGCTAATGATAGGGTAAACTTATTATTTATAGGCTTTGGGTGATATAGATTCTATTAATCTTTTTGGAGTTTAGCAGATATGTCGAAATTCCATTGCATTGGGATATGTAATTAATGTTTTTTCTTACTATTCATTTGTCTTAAAGTTTCTGAGAGACATTGGAAAAAAAAAAATTTAAAGTTGTTTGTTGAAACTGTACCGACGCATAATATTATCAAAATTAGTGGTGCAAAGATGAAATTGGAAATACGTGGGATTTAAAAAGAACAAAACTCCCACATTGAAATTTGACTGACATAGTAACAATAATGGTCATTTTGCAGGTGCTAGCAGCAATTCCATCCATTAGGGGTGGAAACAGGCTAGGCCAGGCCAGGCCAGGCTTTGCTCTTAACAGGTCTGGCCTGTTATGTAGTTAATTGGCCTGAGTTTGGGCTGTAGCCTACTATATGATTTTTTTAAAGTACTAAGTCTGGCCTGCTATTTAGTTTGGCCTAGCCTGAAGCCTGTTAAAAGGCCTGATAATTTTTTTTTACAAAAATAAAAATATTATTTTAAAAAATCATTTTTTAATAAAAATATTTATATGTAATATACTAATATGTCATATTTAATATTTATAAGAATTTTTAAAATTTTAAAGTATCTAAAATATACAAAAGTATTTATAATAAAATATAATATAGTTAAATTATCTCATAACTTTATTAATAATTAAAAAATTATTTATATATTTAATTATGTGTTAACAGTCCAAGGCAGGCCTGACAGGCCAATAAGGCTAATTAGTGAGCCTGGGCCTAGCCTATTAACATGTTAAGACTTTTACAAAAGCTTGAGCCTGTGACTATTTTATAACAAGCCAGGCCAGGCCAGGCTAAACACAGGCCAGGCTGCAGGCCCCTGGCAGGCCGTCTGGTCTTTTTCCACTCCTACCATCCATAGATAGTGAAGAGTTCGACGGAGATTGGATCGAGTCCATACCTACCATTAACTATTAAACATGCCATTTGAGGCAAGCAAACTCAGATTATTATCCCCATTTTCTTGGAATAATTGAATTTCTATTAACATTATATTTCTACAGGTATGCCATACTTCTTAAGGTTCAAGTCCCTGGAAGGGATATTCCTCCTGATGGTCGAGATCAGATATTTGAATTATTATCTTTAGTGTGTAGGGTGTTCATTCATTTGTTGATATTCTATAGTTTGTTTCGATATGGTGGGCAGCTAGCAGCACATAAATTTCTGAATATTATTTTTGAAAACGATGGAGATGAAACAACCCTGTTGTAAATGTCTAGTTTTTAGTGAAGTTAGAACTGGGTGGGCCCCTAGTTTAAATATAGTTACGCTTCTGCCCTTAATGATAGCGGTTCCATTGTTCCTGTGATTTGTATGTGAAGGTTCCAGAAGGCTTAGAGAAGGAAGGGTTGAATCAATGACCTTCTTTAACTGTAAGTATTTAAGCCTTAAACCCAGAAATTAAACTTGGCTTTTGTTTGGTCTGGGCAATAAATTATGCAGGAGACAATTTAGTTTTGTCTCATAAAAACCAGAAAAAAGAACTAAAGCAGAGAAGAAGAAGCTGATACATAGGGCTGACAATCTATTCCCTATCTGCGGGTAGGGTCGGGTAGGGTCGGGTAGGGTAGGGTTTAGAACTTTAGGGTGCGGGTAGGGTTAGGGTTGAGAAATTCTCAACCCGCGGGTAGGGTAGGGTAGAATTTTAAAAAAGTTTTCAATCCACGGGTAGGGTTAGGGTAGAGTCCAAACCCTACCCTACCTTACCCATTGCCAGCCCCCTAACACAGCCATATATTCTAGTTAGTTGCCTTGTGCAATGCAACTTATATCCAGTCTCCACCACAACGTGATGGAATTTTCACTATCAATCCAAGTATTACATACACCAATTCTCTAGGACTCAACGTAATCCTATCTGGGCACACAAACTTCAACATAAACTTGACTTAGCTATGCAAATACCTAGACTCACCACAGTAAGTGCTTACCCAACTCAGCAAGGGATACCCCTCAGGTACATGACACAAAACAGAGAATACAACCAAAGAAAATATGAAATCATTCTTGGTTTTCTCTAAAGTATTTCCCTCAGCCTTTTTCACTCTATGGCTTTTTGTCAATGCCTCTCTTTCTTGATTTTTACCACTCAAAGAAAACTAAGAAATATATACATTGAAATTGAAATACAAAATAGTAAACAATGAAGGTGATGATGATTTACAGCCTTGACCCTATACACTGAACCTAGCATCTGAACTCATAACCTTGTTCTTCATCTTGGTGGAGTACTCCTTTTAGTGTAGGTGCAATGCTTCCAAGACTTCAAACTCAGTAGTGAGGATTTACTCTTGGCTCTCTTTCTCGGGTTCTCTCTCCTTGTGATGAGATTCAATTTTCCTTTTTGTACCTTAGTCAGAGTTATGGTTAGGGTTCCCCGTGGTCAACTTCTTGGACCTTAGGCTTTTAGAAATCATACATTTTCTTTCTTCAATCAACCCCTAAAATTAGGGATTTGAAATATGGTTTTTGGCTTACCGAAGAGGGAAGAGTAGTAGAACTTTTGTATGCTCAGTGACAATTCCAAATCTAAATTCTTGAAAATGTGCTTTGGCTCAAAGTAACAATTTGAGCCATTAATTAGCAGCAGAGATGATTGACGATCGAATTTTCTATCGGTAAAGAAATTCACAAATATAATCGCGTTGTAAGTATAGTTTCTAAACCAACAGAGAATCCTTTCGTACAAAAGTTTGGTTGTCACAAGTAACAAAACCCAATAAAATTTATAACCAAAGTATTGAAACCACAGGTCGTCTTCTCAAGGAATTGCAGGGAAGTATGATTTATTATTGGTTATAGAAAAATGATATGTTTTTGGGTTTTTGAAATAGAGAACAAATAATTTAAATGGCAAAAAAAATAATAAATTAATAATTAGAAAATCTGTTGGCAAGGTGTAAGAACTGGACGTCCTATCCTAGTTATCCTTATCAATTGTGATGAGAATTGAATTTTGCTCCCACCATGTTAACCTCTAACTATGAAGGTAAGTCAAGTGGATGAATCAATTTGATTCCTTTGGTCCTAGTCAATTCCTATGGAAATACTAGAGTTATTGGAATACAAATCAACTATCAAAGATAACAATCATCAATCACAAGGAGTTTGATAACTCAAGTGTCTCCAATTACTTAACCAAAGCAAAAGGGAGAAAATCTACTTGAATAAAAATGCCTTCAGATGGGAAGCAACAGTAACATAAATAAAAGAAAGAAATCTTAAATCTGAAATACCTCAAATTATATTAAATAAAAGAAATCAAATCTAACATGGAAATTCATAAATTAAATTAGGAAAATAAATAAAAGGGACATTGAACCTGTAATTGAAGAGAAGTAGCCTAAACATAATAGAAATCTTAAATCCTAATCCTAAGAGAGAGGAGAGAACCTCTCTCTCTAAAACTACATCTAATCCTAAAATTCTGTATATTAAAACTTGATTTTTGAATGAATGGATTCCCCCACTTTATTGCCTCTAATCTGTGTTTTCTAGGTCGAAAACTGGGCCAGAAACAGCCCAGAAATCGCCCCCAACGATTTCTGGTACGTACAGATCGCTGCAAAGTCACGCGGAAGCGTCGTCCACGCGTTAGCGTGGATTGGTTTTTTGCCAGGTCACACGTCCGCGTGATCCACGCGTTCGCATCACCTGGATTCGAGACATCTATGACAAATTATATATCATTGCAAATCTCCGGACATTAGCTTTCCAACGCAACTGGAACCGCGTTATTTGGATTTTTGTAGCTCAAGTTATGGTTGATTTAGTACCAGAAGGTCAGGCTGGACAGCTTTAGCAGTTCCTTCAGTTTCTTGTATTCCTTCCACTTTTGCATGCTTCCTTTCCATCTTCTAAGCCATTCCTGCCTTGTAATCTCTGAAATCACTTAAAAGACATATCACGGCATCGAATGGTATAAAGAGGAATTAATTTTTGGTAATTTAAAGGCTTGGGAAGCAAGTTTCCAATTATAGAACAAAATTAGGAAGGAAAATGTAAAACATGCGATTAGTATGAATAAGTGAGTAAAGAGTTGATAAAAACCACTCAATTGAGCACAAGATAAACCATAAAATAGTGGTTTATCAACCTCCCCACACTTAAACATTAGCATGTCCTCATGCTAAGTTCAAGAGAAACTATAAGAGTGAAGGGGAATGGTAGAGAGTATGAAATGCAACCTATCTATGTGAATGCAACTATATGCAGAATGCTTTTTCCTACTTGGTTTAAAAGTAAATAAATTCTCCAAGAATAAAATATGCACTGGATCTCTCTAATTCAAATCACAAAATAAAGTATAAGTAAATTTGCAGAAGAAAATAGCTTATAAAAGCCGGGAACAAAGAATCGAGCATCAAACCCTCACCGGAAGTGTATACACTCTAATCACTCAAGTGTTTAAGGTTCGATCTCTCAATTCTCTACTAACCTTACTTTCTAAGGCTTGCTCTTCATCTAACAATCAACATAAATTTAATGCACAGATACACATATCAAGAGATCTTTTAAGGGTTGTAATGGGGTTACGGTCAAGGTAGGATTGTATTTGGTCAAGTGGACTAAAATCTGAATCCTTAATTAACTTAAACTTTTCCCACCTAACTTTAAGACAATCCATGTAATCACAATACAAAATCTAACTACCAATTTACTATATTTTCCACATATTCATGCATCCGATTTTGAGTACAGTACATATGCATTGCTTTCACCATTTACTTTGGAGCATTTTGTCCCCTTTTCTTTTTCTTCTTTTTTTTTCTTTTTTTTTTCATTTTTTTCATAATTTTTCATAATTTTTTTTCATAATTTTTTTTCTTTTGCTTTTCTCAAGGCATATGATTAAGGTATTGAATGCATGAACATGTCCTAAACATTTCTTTCACATTTTCATAAAGATATATAATACCCAATTCTTAAACCAAATGTTTCCAAACCCACTTTTCCCCACACTTAATTCATGAGCACTCTCACTAATCTAAGCTAACCAAGGATTCAAATTAAGGACATTATTGTTTTCCGCTTAGAGTTAATGATGTGCAAAAGTAAAGAACAAAGGGGGTATAATAGGCTCAACATTGGTTTACAAAGGATAATGAAAGGTTAAGGCCATATGGGTATGTAAGCTTAGTGAAACAAAGGCCTCAATCATATAAGTGCATGCATACATCAAACAATGAAAATATAGAATTAAACAAGAAAAATATCACAATTTTAGAGAGAAAAACACACACCAAAAATAAAATATTGGTTGATAAGATGCAACCAATCAAATAAGCTCAAAATCTCACAGGTTTTGTGTGTTCGAGCTCTAAACCATGTTCCAGTATAATATTTCTTCAAACAAGTTCAATAAAAATTTTAATTCAAATTAGTGAAATGTTATAAAAAGTTTCTTGAAAAAGAAAATATCACTTTAACCAAGTGGTGGTAAAATATGCACAAAATCAAACAAATATGCAATCAAACATGCAAATGCAACAATGAACAAACAAAAAAAAAATAAAACATTGGTGTTGAGAAGAAAATAACTAACCCATGGAGATCGGTATTGACCTCCCCACACTTAAAGATTGCACCGTCCTCGGTACATGCTAAGATGTGCAGGTGGATGGGTGGCTCCAACTGATGCTTTTCTCCCAGAGAATATGCAGATGGACTTGTCTGTCTTCCCATGTAAACGTCTTCTATTTCCCTTTCTCGGTGGCCATCCTGAAAGAAGAGGAAAAGAAAAGTAACCCAGAAACAAAGATAGGAAACAAATAAAATATGAGTGGGTTAATGCCAAATAATAAGGGTCTCAATTACATGGTAGCTACAACATGCAAGTGAGAAAAAAATAGAAGCACATGGCATATCAATAGTACAAAAATTGCAACAAAGGAGAAGAGAGTGTGGGTAATGCAAGATAGTATAAGCTCATGTCAATGCAAAAGGAATACAGATAACATAAAAGATTGGCAGTGACAGATAAATAATATCATCCAACAGTGTAAAACAAGCCACTAAGCACCAAAATAATACCAGAAAAGATACAATAGTTGAAAAGAAAATTTAACACCAACGAAAAAATAATAAATTTAGAAAAGAAAATAAAAATATGCACAAAATTAAAATGCAATGGATGAAAATATGCAAATAAATTAAATAAAATAGAATGAAAGTGGAGAAGGATGAGAAGTTAAAAAGATGAAGAAGAAGAAAGTAAGAAAGGAGGAAAAAAGAAATAAGAAAGGAAAAGAAAAAATTAGGATTAGAAAAGAAAAGATAAGATAAGTGGCAGCTGATCTGGATAAACTGTGCGTCGCATATGACGCGGACGCGTGGTGTGTGATTTTTGTCAAGTGACGCGGACGCGTGGGTCATGCGGTCGTGTGACTTGATTTGTGCGATTGGCGCGAGGGCAGCCATGCGTTCGCGCAACTCTGTTTCAAACCCATTTTGCCAAAAAGTTGGGGTGACGCGATCGCGTGGTCGACGCGATCGCGTGGATGGCTATATTTTGAAAATGACGTGGCTGTGTGGGGCCCGTGGTCGCGTGGTAAGGCTTGTGCTTCCAGTATCATTCCAGCCCTACTCCACCATAACTTGCTGCCATACACCCATTTACGTCGATTTTGCAGGGCCACGCGTTCGCGTGGGTGACATGGACGCGTGGGGAGGCTATTTCGCAAATGACGCGAGCGTGTCAGCGACGCGATCGTGTGGGCATATTTGTGCCTAAGGCACGCCTCCAGCCACGCTCTCGCGTGACTTTCTGTTCAAGTTGCTTTTCTTCCCAACGCACCTGCGACGCGGACGCGTCGCGTGCGTGTTTTTTTTATGCAGTATGCAAATACAAATACAGGCTATATACAGCTATATGCAGAGATTATGAGAAGAGTCATTAACAAAAATAAAAATAGAATAAAGTAAAATAAAACTAAGACTGAAACTGAATGATCATACCATGGTGGGTTGTCTCCCACCTAGCACTTTTAGTTAAAGTCCTTAAGTTGGACATTTCGTGAGCTCCTTGTCATGGTGGCTTATGCTTGAACTCGTCTTAAAACTTCCACCAATGCTTGGACTTCCAATAAGCTCTATCAATACCAAGTAAATTTCTCAAGCTTTGATGGAGTTCTTTACAAGCTTTGAGCTCCCAAATTTGATCCGCATATATTCCTGGATCCCAAATCTTGTTCCTACACCCGTCTTCAAGTGGATCATGATGATTCCATCCGGGTGGTTCAGCCTTAGAATTCTCATTTAGGCACCCAAACATCTTCCTAGACCCATTCAGTTGTGCTTTACACCAATCTTTGCATTTAAACTTTGATCCTTTCACCATATTGAATCTTGCATGACAATTCCTACCACTAGCCATCTCCCTCTTACTCGTAAAGCCACAAAGAGCTCGAAGTTGACCATCTGTCTCAAGTAACCCATATTCAAGCGGGAAGGTAAAGGTCAAGGATAAGTATTTTACCCACTTGAATGTTGTATTGGATGGTAATGGCTTTGGGGGAGAGGTCTCCAACAACTTTGGCAGGGTGATTTCCAGCTCCATTCCCTTGGGCTCTTCTTTGACAACTTCCACCTCCTTGCAAGCTTCTTCAGTATCAACCTCTTCCTCTTGGTAGCTTTCTTCTAATTCGATCTCTTCTTCGTTGTTCACCAAGGGCAGGGGAGGTTGTGCTTCTTCTTCTTTAATCTCTATGTCAAGTCCAATGGGAGAGGATTCAATTGTAGATAAGAATTCATCAATGCTTGAATCCATCTCTTGATCATCCCCTTCAAAGTCTTCAACCATGATATGCCTTGGAGGTTGTACACCCTCCTCAACATCAATTTCAAATGTCTTTGAAGGAGGCTCTATAACTTGACTTTCCCATGGAGGTTCAGCATCTCCTAAGTCTTCAACCAATTCTTCTTCTTCGATAATTACAGCTTCCTCCACTTGTTCCAGTACAAAGTCATGCTCTGTACTGTCCACTGGAGTTTCTAGTATCTCCTTCATGCTACGTTCTTCATTAGATTGTCCACATGAAGCCATGGGGGTTTCTTGAGTGTCCGAACATCGGGAAGGTAATCGATTTATCGCTTGATTCAATTGGTGAAGGGTTGCATGAAATTTTTCCACTGTTTCCTTGAGTTGCTCCCTTGATTCTTGGGGCGATGGATATGGATAGGACGCATAGGTACGTGGTGGTTCTTGGGAGTAATTGGATTGGAATTGGGGTAGATACAGGTTAGGGTCATAGGGAGGTGAATGGTGGTAGTTGGCTTGTGAGTGTGGTAGTTCAAGGCTGTGTTGAGGAGGTGGTTCATAGGCATATGGCGAGGCTTGTCGGTAATTACAAGGGGGTCCACCATATCTATCATCTTGGTATGCACCTCGGAATGGTTTTTGACCATAGTAATTTGGTGGGTGTTGGTTGTCACGAAAGGGTCCACCATAACTGTTGTCTTGACATGCATTATGGAATGGTCGTGGTCCATGGTATCTTGGAGGGTGTTGTTGCCTAAAGGGTTGATCAGATCCTTGTGGCTCCTTCCATCTTTGATTGTTTTAACCTTGATGCATGTTCCTGTTATAGCTTCCATTCCTTTCAACAATATTAGAACCAAACTCAAAGTGACGGGGGTGAGAACTCATAATAGCTAATAAAAATTAAAAACGAAAATAAAAATAAATAGACAGGTAAAAGAAAATATTTACAATAACCAATAATAAGGCACACAATTGCAATTCCCTAGCAACGGCAACATTTTGACGATCGGATTTTCTATTGGTAAAGAAATTCACAAATATAATCGCGTTGTAAGTATAGTTTCTAAACCAACAGAGAATCCTTTCGTACAAAAGTTTGGTTGTCACAAGTAACAAAACCCAATAAAATTTATAACCAAAGTATTGAAACCTCGGGTCGTCTTCTCAAGGAATTGCAGGAAAGTATGATTTATTATTGGTTATGAAAAAATGATATATTTTTGGGTTTTTGAAATAGAGAACAAGTAATTTAAATGGCAAGAAAAATAATAAATTAATAATTAGAAAATCTGTTGGCAAGGTGTAAGAACTGGACGTCCTATCCTAGTTATCCTTATCAATTGTGATGAGAATTGGATTTCGCTCCCACCTTGTTAACCTCTAACTATGAAGGTAAGTCAAGTGGATGAATCAATTTGATTCCTCTGGTCCTGGTCAATTCCTATGGAAAGACTAGAGTTATTGGAATACAAATCAACTGGCAAAGATAACAATCATCAATCACAAGGAGTTTGATAACTCAAGTTTCTCCAATTACTTAACCAAAGCAAAAAGGGAGAAAATCTACTTGAATAAAAATGCCTTCAGATGGGAAGCAACAGTAACATAAATAAAAGAAAGAAATCTTAAATCTGAAATACCTCAAATTATATTAAATAAAAGAAATCAAATCTAACATAGGAATTCATAAATTAAATTGGGAAAATAAATAAAAGGGACATTGAACCTGTAATTGAAGAGAAGTAGCCTAAACATAATAGAAATCCTAAATCCTAATCCTAAGAGAGAGGAGAGAACCTCTCTCTCTAAAACTACATCTAATCCTAAAATTGTGTATATTAAAACTTGATTTTTGAATGAATGGATTTCCCCACTTTATAGCCTCTAATCTGTATTTTCTGGGCCGAAAACTGGGCCAGAAACAGCCCAGAAATTGCCCCCAGCGATTTCTAGTACGTACAGGTCGCTGCAAAGTCACGCGGAAGCATCGTGCACGCGTTAGCGTGGATTGGGTTTTTGCCAGGTCACGCATCCGTGTGATCCACGCATTCGCGTCGTCTGGCTTCGGGGAAGCTATGGAAAATTATATATTGTTGTGAAACCCCGGACGTTAGCTTTCCAACGCAATTAGAACCGCGTCATTTGGACCTCTGTAGCTCAAGTTATGGTCGATTTAGTACCAGAAGGTCTGGCTGGACAGCTTTAGCAGTTCCTTCAGTTTCTTGTATTCCTTCCACTTTTGCATGCTTCCTTTCCATCTTCTAAGCTATTCCTGTCCTGTAATCTCTGAAATCACTTAACACACATATCACGGCATCAAATGGTATAAAGAGGAATTAATTTTTGGTAATTTAAAGGCTTGGGAAGCAAGTTTCCAATTATAAAACAAAATTAGGAAGGAAAATGTAAAACATGTGATTAGTATGAATAAGTGAGTAAAGAGTTGATAAAAACCACTCAATTGAGCACAAGATAAACCATAAAATAGTGGTTTATCAATTATCAACCACCATTTTCTTCAACTTTCTCAAAATGGCATTGCAGAGAGTAGGAAAAAAGTGAAGGAATCAATTTGTATGCAAATGAAAATTATTTACCTTTAACCTCTGACTTAGTTTAACATGCTTTTGATTAGTTTTATTGGACTTTTGCTTTCTTGATTAACTTTCTCTTTCTTTTTTCTTTAGTGTATGTGAGCTTGAAGATGAAGCTCTCTCTCTTTGGTGATTACCTGAATAGAACTTGTGTAGATTAGCTTGGGGTTAATTCATTAAAGCTTAATTACAATTGGGATTGGTTAGTGGATCAATTTTCATTCAGCCACTTTAATTTGCTTTGTTTCATTTGTTTGGGCTGTGACAAAAATAATTTAGGCCTGCATCACTAAATGAAACAATCAAACCCAATTGGGTATTTAACTCAATAACTCAATATTTGTCATCATTATTAAATTAATTGTATACTTAACTCAACAATCTCCCTCTTGGTGACAAATATAATTTCAAAGGATAGAATTAAAGAAATTGAATTAGATAATATTAAGGTACTTCCCTTTGATGACATCAAGTAGTTTTGAAGTGCTCCTCCTTTCTTTCTCAAAGGTTGCTTCCCCTGACTTTGTGCTCTTCTTTTGTTTCTTGTTCATATATATCCATATAGAGAACATACACATGCTTGCACAAAAATTAGTAATGCAACATTTTCAACATCTCAAGCAAAAAGGAGTCATCAAGCATTTTTGTTTTCACAATCCTAATTAAAAGGCATTCAGTTATGAGTACCAAATCATGACTCAAATGCATGATAAAAAAGTATTCGGATTTCATTTAAACACTTTCTATTGTCAAACAGATATCTTATTTAGCCATAAGAGATCTCCAGGTACCTGAGTAGTTATCAACAACATACCAAAGCATGCATTTGTCAAAAATTTGTGTCACAAGCACATCTTTAAAGCAGATTCATCAGATTTGCCAAGCTCACTCAGAATACAACATCAAGCACAATCACAAAACTAGCACAAAATTCACAAATACTCTCATAATTAAAGTTCACAACTACTCATAATTACTCAAAACACAAAACTACTCATCTCTACTCCCTCTTTTGTCATCAAGGGAGGAAAGTATAAGTAGTGCAAAACTTGAAAAAAAGATTTGGTCATAGTTCAAAGTTCATATAAACTTGATTAAACCAAATGCAAGATAAAGCAGTCGTTAATATTTACAGTCATCCAAAATAAAACTGTGTCTAAAACAAACTAAATTGTTCTAAGAGACAAAGTCAAATAACAGAAATTAGCAACTAGAGACATCCTCAAGAATCCGAGCCATCCTCCTAAGAATCAAGTGGTTCTTTGTGGTTAGTGGCCATGGTTTTGTCCTCGTTAATGTTGTTAACATACTTCAGAAGGACAGCCACTCTATCCCTTGACTTTCTGAGGACATTCTCATTTCTGACCGCAAGCTTCCTTTCTTGTTGGCTTGTAGAGAATAGATGGTTCGATAGGTTCACAAACTCATGCAGAACATTTTTAATAACTCCATAAAGGAGTGATTTGTGATCAGTTGAGGCTGAAGTTCCCGAAGTTGAGTGAGGAGGAATATCGTCTAGTTCATCATCATCATCATCTAGGACTACCTTTTCAGTTCTCGTATGCCCTTTCTTGTGCTGTTTCACTAAATCACCTCCTTTTAGATATGAGTGTCTATTTTTATATGATTCATTTGACAGATCAACACCAAATTGTTCAAAAATATAAGTTAAAAAGATGCCATAAGGGAGAGCCACATTTTTGTCACTCCTTATGCAATCAAACATATGCCTCACCATCAAATATGAAAAAGAAATTTTAGTTTTAGTGATGATACATATAAAACAATAGTATCACAGAAAGACACCTTCTGATATGAGCCACTTTGAGGTAAAATTATATGGTTCACTATACAATGCAATTGAGCACGAGAATGGCCAAGGGCTCGATGATTAGGAGTTAGACCATCAGTCAGAGAGATATTCTCACACACATGAGCTAGAACATCTTTATATGACACAGCTAACCCCTCATCCCATTTACCAAAGGTATAAGCATAGACACCAATATCAGTATATTCTAAGGAGTCACTTATAGATTCACTGTTCAGGACAAGATCACGACCTTTGACATAAGAATGAATGGATCCCTTATGGTAGGTCAGATTATCATAAAACTCCCGAACTAAATCTGGATAAATAGGCTTTTGATTTTGAAAAATTGATTCCAGTCCAGAAATTCAAGATTTTCAACAAATGCAAAACCTTTCTTTTTCAGATTTGGTAAGTCAGCAAAAAATGTAGGACAAATGGGACGATAAACAACAATATCATGATAAAAATCATGGTTCATGACAGAGCGAAAATGGTGAGGGTTATAGTTGGAGTGAGAGGTCATAAAGGAAGATTTGTGAGCAAAAAGATCAATATTGTGAGGTTCCTTAACTGATTGAAGAGGGATATGAGGATTACCTCTTTGAGGACGCTGAGGAACTAACCTAGGCTCTGGACTTGTAGGTTCAGAAGTGGGTTTCTCTGCGGCAGGACGCTTCCTTTTCGAAGAGCTTGGACGAGAGGGACCAATTTGTGGAGCTGCTGGCTTAGAAGATGAGGGATATCTTGGAGTTGTTTTTGTTCTTGCCATTGGATCGGTGCGAGGAGGAGAGAATGACAGAGTGGGGGACAGAGTAAAGGTAGGATCTTTGGAATGTGAAGAGGCTCTAGGTTTTTCAGGGATTCTGGAAAGTTGAGTGAGAGAACCTTTTCGGGTAGCGATTTTATTTCTCATCTTTATGTGAAGCAAGGATTTTGCAAGTATTAAAACAATGATGGTATTGGGAAGAAACCGAAGAGGTTATGTAGGGAGTTATGAAGAGAGAAGTTTGGTAACTGCTACAAGTAAAAGGTTTCTTGAAAACATGCATGCGCAGAACCTATGACTATTCCTTGAAAAGACTTAACATCATATTGAAAGGTTTTATTTAAAATAAAAGAAATAAAGATAATAAAACAAATTTAAAAGAACACTATTTTAACAAAAGATAAAATACAAAAGCACACAAAATAAATGTAACACCCATTTGCCCCAAAGGTGGTTGTGTTTAAGAAAACACAATAGACCACAAGAAATCCGAACTGAAGGTTGGCCTATTTGATTCAGAACTCGAGACTGACCCCAGAAACCAAGATCCAGAAAGATGGCTCATTATTTACCCAGAATTGTCTCCTCCCGATCTGAGAGACAAAAATACCAATCAACACATCAGCAAAGCTAAAATAAGGAATCATGACTCAGAATGCCTAGATTTATTCTTAATTTACAAAATCTGTCCTCAACCAGAAGTTTGGTGAAAATATCAGCTAGTTGGTCCTCTGATTTAACAAATTGAATGCTAATATTTTTCTTTTGAACATGATCCTTTATTGAGTGAAATCTCACTTCAATATGTTTAGTTCTTGAGTGCAAAACGGAATTTTTGAAAATATTTATGACATTCATGTTGTCACACAAAAAGGGAATGTTTTTGGCATTCAATTTATAATCAACAAGTTGAGTTTTTAACCAAAGCAACTGAGAACAGCAAGAAGAAGCACCAATGTATTCAGCTTCAGCAGTGAAAAGAGCTACTGTTGAGTGCTTTTTGCTAGACTATACATTCAAAGATCTGCCCAGAAAACAACAAACGTCAGATGTACTTCTTCTATCAATTCTATCTCCAACAAAATCTACATCACAATAACCAACTACAGAAAACTCAATGTCTTGGGATACCATAAACCAAAGTTAGATGTGCCATGAACATATCTAACGATCCTTTTAACTGCAGAAAGATGTGATTCTTTCGGTTGTGATTGGAATGTAGAACAAATTCTAACACTTTGTATAATATCAGGTCTAGAGGATGTTAGGTACATAAGAGAACTAATCATTCCTCTATACCTAGTCTCATCAACATCTTTCTCATTTTTACCCTTTTCTAACTTTGAGTTAGAGTGCGTGGGTCTTCCCATTGGTTTGGAATTCTCCATACTAAATTTCTTAACTAATTTCTTAGCATACTTATCTTAATGAATAAAAATTCTATTTTCAGTTTGTTTAATTTGAAGCCCAAGGAAGAAATTAAGTTCACCCATCATATTCATGTCAAATTCACTTGTCATGAGTTTTCTAAATTCAGTACAAAGGGTTTCATTTGCTGATCCAAAGATAATGTCATCAACATAAATTTGGACTAGAATGAAAGAATCATTAGAATTTTTGATGAATAGAGTAGTGTCAGTGGTGCCTCTTTGAAAACCATTTTTCAAAAGAAAAGAACCGAGTCTTTCATACCAAGCTCTAGGAGTTGTCTTAATCCATAAAAAAGCTTTTGAAAGTTTGAAAACATGATTTGGAAGCTCTTTATTTTCAAAACTAGGAGACTGTGCCACATACACTTCTCTATCAATGACTTTATTTAAAAATGCACACTTCACATCCATTTGAAATAATTTAAAGCCACAATGGATAACATATGTTAGAAGAAGCCTAAAAGCTTCCATTCGGGCCACAGAGGCAAAGAATTTATCAAAATCTACCCCTTCTTCTTGATAATATCCTTGTGCCACCAATCTAGCTTTGTTTCTAGCAATACCTCCATCTTCACCCAATTCGTTCCTAAAGATCCACTTGGTTCCGGTCATTTTCTTTCTATTTTGTTTGGGAACAAGTGTCCAAACTTGATTCTCTTCAAATTGTTGAAACTCTTCCTCCATAGCCTTTACCCAAGAGGGGTCATCAAGTGCTTCTTTGATGTTTTGAGGCTTAATTTGAGACAAAAGGCCATTTTTGCTTCTTCAATTTCCTTTCTAGTGGAGGATCGAGTTTTGACACTTTGAGAGACATACCCAATGACAAATTCCTATGGATAGTTCTTTAAAAATCTCTATTCTCGGGGTCTTGAGGACTCAAGAACAGATTCGGTTAAGCTGGGATCAATGAAACTAGTATTTTCAGGGATTTCACCAGTTTTAGAAGATAAAACAGAATTATCTCTTACAGCAGCATGTTCAAAGTCAAGTTGCCCAGAATTTCCTTTTTCTTGATTTTGGGCTTTATTGGCGTTACTCTCCACTTGGTTTCTTGGATCACAGTCTTTCAAAATACTTTGAACCATGTTAGTATCACAAAAAGTAACATATATAGACTCCTCAATAACTATAGCATCTTGACGGTAAACTCTATAAACTTTGCTAGTTGTGGAATAACTTACAAACAAACAATTATATGCATTTCGATCAAATTTTTCTAAATTTTTTTGTTATTTAAAATAAAATATTTGCATTCAAAGATATGAAGATAATTCAAATTTGATGGGTGTCATTTCTAAAACTCATAAGGAATTTTCTTTAACAACTTTCTAATGATTGTTCTGTTTAAAATGTAGCAAGCCGTATTAACAGTTTCACCCCAAAGGAATTTTGGAACATCACTTTCACATACCATGGCTCTGGCCATTTATTGAATGCTTCTATTTCTTCTTTTAACAACACCATTTTATTGTGGTGTTCTTGGACAAGAAAAATTTTGTGATATTCTAAATTTATCACAAAAGGATTCAAAATATTGATTTTTAAATTCTTTTCTATGATCACTTCTAATGGAAGCAACCTTTAAATCCTTTTCATTTTGAATTCTTTTGACAAAAACCTCAAACGCTGAAAAAGCATCATTTTTATGAGCAAGAAACAAAATCCAATCGAATCTAGTATAATCATCCACAATCACCAAGCCATAATGTTTTTCAGCCAAACTTTGAGTTCTTGTTGGACCAAAGAGATTAATATGTAGCAACTCAAGTGGTCTTTTAGTGGAAATGTCTTTCTTTGATTTAAAAGAACTCTTTATTTATTTTTCCATTTGACATGCATCACAAATGATGTCTTTGTCAAATTTGATCAAAGGAAGATCTCTCACCAAATCCTTTTTAACAAGCTTGTTAATCTGAAACATGCTAATATGGCCCAATCTTTTGTGCCATAGCCACTTTTTAGAATCTTTTGAGTAGCCCTAACCAGAATTATTTAGAACCGATTGGATTCTAGAGGATGATGCAATTTCATCAAAATGTGGCTGTTCAAAAGAGGCATCATTGTTGAAAAAATATCCAAGACCAGATTTATCAAAAGAGGTTTTTGTTTTTGAAGAAGAGGCCATGAATTTTGCAATTGGTTTTTCAAAAACTATATCCTCTTTTGTCACATAGCTCAAACCTGATTTCTCAAACAATGGTTTTTGATTTGCAAGTAATTTGTCCAAGTTACTAGAACTATGAGCAAATTTTGCTAAATCACTATTCAACCTTTTAATGATTTCATTTAACCTTTCAATTTCAGCAACAAGTTCTTGAGAAGGATCAATAATGTGCTTTCCTTTAAGCTTTTTTATTTCATATTTCAAAAATAGATTTTCTTCAATTAGATCGATAGCACATTCGGTTTCCTTTACTTTTTCTTTGAAGAAATCATTTTCAGCTTTCAATCATTCATTTTCAGTTTTGTATTTATTCAACAATTTCTCAGAGTGGTGGGTGAGATCATCAACAATAACATGTAAATCATCCATAGATAGGTCATAGTAATTTACCTCTTCCAGTTGATCTTCATCAGCCATGAAGCAGACTTGAGCTTCATATTCGGAGTCCTCTTCCTCATCCGAATCGTTCTCTAGATTCTCCCAAGAAACCATGAGTACTTTCTTCTTTTCCTTATTTGCCTTGTCCTCCTTTTTTTTTTTATCTTAGGACAGTTGAACTTGGAATGTCCAGCTTTCTTGCAGTTGTGACATATTACGTTGCTCAAATCCTTGTAAGTTTTTCTATCGTTTTATTCAATTACTTGTTTTTTTTTTGTTATGGGAGGTTATTATTCACTTTCACTTTTCATTTAGATATAACTTGATTGAGGGCTTAGTTTTCATTTTGCTCTAACATTTTTAATTTTTTGTTATTTGAATTTCAGAATGCTGTTCTAGCATTGGATTCTTTATGTAATACATATGATATAGTATTTCTATGAATTGCATCTTGGTTGCAATATCTTCATTTGCTTAATATACTCAATTTCAGGCTAAAAATCTTGAACCATATCAATGTTACTTGTATAGATGGACTTTTGCGTATTTGCTTTATTGAGGCCTTTTGCATATTTGTGCATCCTCTTAACTTTAGTTCATTTTTCTTAGGATTTTGAAATTCACACTTTATATTTGCTTATGGTTAGGTCTCTTTGATTAAAAAAAAAAAAATATATGCATGAATAATTTCAACTTAAACCTTTTAAGTAAACTGAAAATCTTTTCAATAGAACATAAAAGAACAACAAATTGCTCCAAAATTAAATGTAAAAGATTTCTAAAATTTGGATAACATGCTTTTCTATTTAATATGCAAAAGAAACTTTTTCTTTGTTCTTTCCCCAGCTAAAATGTCTCTCTTTTATATAATTCTAAATTTATGGACCAAAACCATAATTTTTCAATTACATTGTTACATGATAACATTTATATGAAAACTAATGTTGTGTTCTTCACCAAAAAATTAATACATAGTGAACAACAATTACTTATCATGCATTTTGGTAATATTTTTTATTCCTAATTAGATGGCTCATGGGAAACTTTGAAAGAGAATCGATTTTAAGTAATTTTAATTGGTCTAAGTATGATTATTCTCTTGCTCAGGTGTTGTAGAATTCTTTTTTATATTGAAATTACAGTTGCTGATGCTATAAATACTGCAAGAAGTGTCTTTAATATTGTCCTCACTGATGCTACAGATGCTGTAAGAATTTTAGGTAAGTGAAAAAATAGTTTGAAACTAAAGAAAGCTAAGCTTTATCCAAGAACAAGAATAAAACACTATCTTAGGAGATGCTCTATCAACTAGTCTTAAATTTCTCATGTGTTGACTTTTGTAATTTCTATAATTGATACGTAGCAACTTTCATAGCAGCATATACTAACTGGGGCTTTGCAAGAATCATGGAAATGAGATAGGGTTGGATTGATGTAATTTGGCTCTACAGTTTAGTGACATACATTCCTCCTTATTTGTTCAAATTTTTACGGGTTATGACTTTTGATTTTTGAAGAATATATATAAATTTTAAAAATTATATGATATATTTGATATTTTATTTATGATTTATAATTTTTGATTATTACAAAATTTTAAATAAAAAAAATTGTTGGTTTAATTCGATAATAATGTATAAAATTGTCATTTTAATTAAGTAAAAAAGACAATTAAACTGTCCTTTTAAATGACATAAAACTGCCGTTTTAATTTACTAAAAACAGTGGTTAAAATTACTAATTTAAATGAGTAAAAATGCTATTTTAACTAATAAAATAGTCGTTTTAACCATCACTTTAAACAAAAAAAATTGTCATTTTATCTAGTAAAAATGACAATTTTAGATCATTGTTTTAAACAATTAAAAAACCGTCATTTTATTTGGTTAAAATGGTGGTTTCAACTGCCATTTTAAATGTAGAAAAAATTGCTGTTTTAACAATGAAAATTGTGACGATTTCAAAAATTGTCGTAACATCTAAAATAACGTTTAGAGTTATGGCGTTTTTAAAAAACGTTATTCTTAAAGATAATGACGATTAAAACTACCATAGTTATTCTAAAAAACAGTTTTTTTAACCAAAATTTTTTGTAAGGATGAAAAGGGCAAGACCGTGAGGTCGGAGAGTAGTGAGTGGCATTAACAAAAAGAGAGGGAATGAAACTGTTGTTTTGTATGTGACAAAACAGGGAAGAACACTCTTTAAATTCGATTTTTGCATTGCTGTTGAAAAATTTAACGATAATTCCAACACGATGTCAAAATCTTAAATAAATAATTTGTAATTATCAACGGTATATTATGCGCCACAACCTTACTCAATTGGCACCTAAGTTAGCTCCGGTTTAGTGTTGAATTTGCGTGATCCTACGGTAATAGTTTCCGAAATTTTATTTTACGATGTTATAGTCTTTTTTTTTTTTACAGTAATTCCCACAGCAATAATGTTGGATAATATATGACGGTAATGAGCGAAATTTTTAGTGAACAGGACAAAAATAATCTAATAGATAAATGCATAATAATAAATATATTTTTTTAGTTATTTTACATGGGTTATATGGAGCCACACGATCCAAAAAATGTGATCCCTACACAACCCGTGCAAAATTAAATTGCATGAAAGATCGTATAGTGGGATTGGCTCAAAGTTGACCAATTTCATTGTACAAATCACTTCCAAAAATAAATGAAAGGAAAAAGAACAGCATTTCTCTATATTTTATTATTATGCAACATAACACTATAAATAATAGTGTACTATTCAACTTTGTAAAGATGCCAATCGTGTGGTGTTGTATTAATTTGCAGTTGCAAATAGGCAGACACGACAAAAGAAATGTGGTAATTAATAATAATTTTAGTAATAATATTTAAAATTATTTTATATAACATAATATAATATCTGTAATTATATATTTATTATATTTAAATTATATAATTATGTTAATAATAATTAATAAATATTAAATAAGATAATTTTAAGTTATTTAAATTGATTTTTTATTATTTTTAAAATATTATTAAAATAATATATATACAAGGCATTGTTTTGCAGCAGTGCCGTAATGGCTTTAAATCCTTCAGGAAATAAAAAATAGGGGTAGGGTGGGGTCTACTTGGGCTTTCACTTTACCTTCGCGGTGGGGTGTTGGTATTGGACCATTTTTCATTTCTTTTCTATCTTCCTCTTTCACAT
The DNA here is from genome assembly GCF_059453495.1 of Arachis ipaensis. Lineage (NCBI taxonomy): Eukaryota > Viridiplantae > Streptophyta > Magnoliopsida > Fabales > Fabaceae > Arachis > Arachis ipaensis. The sequence goes on from NC_142442.1 coordinate 34,784,933, forward strand.
CCATTAATGGGGCGACACATAGGAAAAGCTATAGGATATTGCAACTTTGAGAGGGAATTTCCATTGGTATCGTTTATAGGGAACATGCATGCTTGTTGTCATTTCATTTGTTTTTATGGTAATAGGGAATTCGAGACTGTCACCTTAGCTTTTGGTGCTTGGCCCCATGGACGGATTCTAATTTCTAATCCTACCCCCTTGTCAAAAGAAACAAAGATGCTTGCAATTATATGAAACAGAAATGCTAGCACTATTAAAATTTATTATTTTTGTTTATTATTTAATTAATTTAATTTTTTTTAGTTTAATAATTTAATACATATTTTATTTTATATAATTAATTAATTGTCACAAAAAATACATTCTGATAATTTTTTAATATTTTTATGTATGAAATTATACCATAAGATTAATTTAGCAATTTGATTTTGGGAAGGATAGTATATGTTATTTTATTATTAGGTTCTTCGATTAAGTAGGATAGAGATTTGATCTCTCACTTTTATAAATGAAAAATATTATGTAATCAGGCATATAACATCTAATTGGAGGTTTAATCAACACAAAAGAAATTAGTTATTGCTGTCGGTTAATAGATGTTTTGCAAAAAAAAATAAAAAATAAAAAAAAATTATTTGATTTTTTTCAAAAAAAAAAAAGACATATAAGTGTGTTTGAATTGAAATTTGTAAACGAAAATTTATATAAAATTAATTTTGTAAATTTAATTTTAGTAAGGTGAATTATTATTGACATGATTTATATTTAATATTTTTTATATCAAAATAGATTATATTAAACTGTTCGATTGTTCGGAAGAATAGCGGATCGGGTGAGGTGGAGGTAGGTGTAATCGGGTGAGGTAGGATGTGGACCTGAGTGCGAGCTGGGGGTGAGATGATTGTCCGAGTTGTCGGTGTGTCAGCGGGTGGGGCCATCTGCAAGGACACTTCGATGTTAAAGTCAGTATTCGTACGAAGAGACGGCCAATTATGGTAAGAAAGGTGACGTACCTTTGGGGAAGGGTAGGTCCATCCCCTTTTATACTCTGAACTTGGGTGGACTCCCTTGCTTGGGCCCATCTACCTGGAAGCTTCTACTAGCTGTCCAGGACTTTTCAGCGGGGCGTGAAGTGACGTGCAGGTCACCTCCGAATTCAGGTTGAGTGACCCGGCAGGTCGGTGGGCCGTAGTTGGACCTGGGACTCTCGATGGATTGGGCCGGAACATAAACTAAATGTTATTTGAATTATATTACTCAAAATTATTTTTAGATAAAAAACTTATTAAAAATGACATAAATTTAAATAATTATTTTATATTATCGTATTTTAGATATTTAAATAAATTCTAATATTATTTTTCTAATTTTTTCAATACTTTTTAATATTCTTTTAACTATAATTTTTTATTACTTATGATTTTAGTATTATTTTTATGTTAGTTTTTCTAATTTGCTCTTTCTAACGGGATTAATAAAACTATAATACAAAGTAAAAAAAATAAAATAAAAAAAGCTTCATATATACAAAAAAAAAATAACAAGAGTGATAAAAAAAATAACTCAAATGAACAAAAAACAAATTTTATATAAAACAATAATATGTATGAGAGAGTATTAAAAAATACAATAAAATTTATCATATAAACAATGAAGGACAAAGCTGATAAATAAAAAATAAAATTTCTCAATACATACATAGTCTAACAGGAAAAAAAAAAACTAAAATTTTTAACTACACGTGAATATGAGTTAAATTATAAAATCACATTTGCTTTTAGACACATTTGTGTTTAGACAAAAAAATAACAAAAAAACTTAAAAAAATAAATAAATATGCATTTGATACTCCAAACATTAAATCACTTGTTGCAAATTCTAAAATTTTTTTAATCCCAAGACCTCCATGTTAAATTATTAAAAAAAGAAATACTTGAATACAGAAGCATACCTAAATTCATAAGCATACTTAAAAGAGTTTAGTTTTTTTATCTTCCTCAACCAAAGTCTTCTGTATCTCTAATGTAACACCCTAATACTTTTAAACTGAGTTAAGCTTTATTTGGATTATATTTAGTAGTTGATATTCAAAACCTTGCGAAAATTTTCTTTTAAAACAAATGTGAAATAAAATAATTTATAAATAAAAATATTGAATAATTAGTTTTTATTAGAATAGTTACTAGTTGAAAAATATAAGTGGATTTAAAAATACTAACATGAAAAAACCGGTGTGCTAAACTATGAAGGCACAACAATAACAAACTTTACTTATACTAAATAAAAAAGGAAACATAATAGTTACAATTGCAATCAGTCAATAAGGATAAAACAAGACACATAAAAAATTCTAATTCTCTATAAATTTGTCTAACTATGACTAAAACAATCGCATATCCTTCCTTCTTAAGGTAAACGTTTAATGTTTTGTATCTACGTCCTCGATAGCTTGCTCCCACTAGTGCACCTGTCTTTTCACCTCAACTGTATTGCTTCGTATTGCATCGTTCTTGAAGATGGTACAGAGAGAGGGGTGAGAAACAAGAGTTTCTCAGTAGTTTTTATCTATATGGTGTCATCGTATCCATCCCCAGCCACTCCGAGTTTTAAAATAAAAACAGTGATGATGCAATGTTGTTCAATTATTATTTTCAAAAGTCTTGATTAGTCGAAGTGGTGTGACTTTTAGATGCTTCTCATTTACTTATGTTATGACATGTGTAATGCATACAAAATGCCTATAGCATTAAAACATATAAAGGTAACTCATAAACCTTGGTATGATGTTCTCATAGCCCATAAAGCAAGACGAAATAAATAATAAATAAGAGAAGAATAGTAACATTGCCATAGATAAGTCAAACAGAATAGATCTGAATAAAATAAAGATTTTAACCAACCAATATCATACATCATACAAAAAGAACTTTGGAAAAAAAGAAGGATCTTTGAATGCAATAATAAACATAATCATAAATAAAAAAAGATAAAAGATGATCACTCTTTTCATTGTACTTTTCATTACTTTTTTTCGTAGCTTTTATGGAAGATATTGAGCTCAAACTGGTATAAAAGGTGGGAGTCCCCTTCCCTTACCGAAGGTTCTTATCCCAAATATTTTGGCGATCACCTTCCCTTACCGAAGGATCATCTCGATCGATCACCTTCCCTTATCGAAGGATCATATCGATATCTTGTCTTTGGGGGTCACCTTCCCTTACCGAAGGATCATTCCCTCAGTTCAATTTACAATCAAGGTTATTTAGACATACACAAGAAAAGAGTTATATCAACAAAGATATCTTATTATATAAAATTGATGGGAGTCTCCTTCCCTTACCGAAGGTTCCCAAAAGTTTGCCGATCACCTTTCCTTACCGAAGGATCATTTCGATTATCTTGTGTTTGGGGGTCACCTTCCCTTACCGAAAGATCATTCCCTTAGTTCTTTATGCACATAAGATTTTTATTATAATGCATAATGCGTATGAAGGGAAGAGACATTATATCATGACATGTAATGCTAACATTTATATATGACATAAAAATTAGCATAAAACCCCTACCTCGAGTGAAGTTCCGCTAGGTATTCCGATGCAAGTAGATGCACTTTGTTAGTGAAGAGAGACTTGTTTCATGGCTAGACTTTGTGTATACTAGAATGTTTTGTATAGAAAAAGGGAATAGAATGAGAAAGGAAGGATCAAATAGCTCTCAGGCATGTGCAGATTATGTTAGGAGGCATTTAGGTGAAATCTTCAATCTGGATCGTCACTTTGTGAGCCCTATAAATTTTTCTACGTTTGGAATTTGGAATTAGCTATTAGAGAAAAATTTATATAGAATTGAATTAGATTTAAAACTAATTTTAAATGAAGTAAATCGGATAACCACAACTTGAGATATTTCTGAAATACTGTTAGTATATCAGGCTAGCTGATAAGAGCGCGATTTTCTACTCTGAACTCGTAACCGATTTATCTATCTAATTTAATTTGAATTTGATTTTATACTGAACTTAAGGAATAGAGCTATTATTCTTATCTTTTCATATAACAAAATATCATTCAAATCTAATAAATGTAGAATTAGTTATGACTATGTTTTAAAAGGTTGTTTACTGTCGGTTAGAGATTTACTACCACTAGTACTTTCATATGTTTAAATTTTAAATTCAAATCTTAAATTATTATCATTTTAATTAATTAATTAGTTATTAAAAAAATACTTGATTCAAAAAGTTGGGATGTTACATCTAACAGGACTGAATCACAACTCCTTTGATGGGAAAAGAGGTACGGAGGAGGCTTTGATATGTTAGGCTGCGTTTGTTTACAGAGACAGGACACAGAAATACAAAATTGTTTGATAGAGGAGGCATGGATAGAGACAATGTGTCCAGAGACACTGAAATAGTGTATTTTGTGTCTATCCTGACAGGAAGGACACAGAGACACTAATAAGGGACACAACTTATTTTTCATTTTTTCTTTTATTATTCTTGTTAATTTTTCATAATTATATTTTTTATTATTATATTTTTCATCTCAAATTTTTTGAATGAAAAAAATGAGAATAAATTGAATTTTTATAATTTATTCTAATTTATTACCAAACAGAATACAAAAACACAAAATTTTGTATCTCTATCCATCAATGTCTTGTCCTGTCCTGTTTTTAGTGTCTTGTCCTGTCCTGTTCTCAGAAACAAACACATCCTTAGGGACCAAAACTCTGAAATTACTATTTATATTCGAGTGTGACATCCATTAAACTCTAAAATACAAATAAAATAGTATCTCAATTTTATTCTCATTTAATTTCAAATCAAAAGTAATAATAAATTATTTAATTAAGCATTTATGACAATAAATAAGATCACCGTTATATAAGTCATTTAATGTGAAATAACTTAATTTGTAATTGAGGCCTGCTACACATACAAGTCTTTTTGGCTTACAAGTCTTACAAGTCCAATAAAACACACGCATTACACTTAATTAACGTATTACACACTTCCACATTCAAGAGTAAATAAAACGCACGTTATTCAACAATTTCCTGTTTCCAAAGCGCGCTACTCACCATGCATTATGAACGATTCTTCTTCTTCTTCCTCCATGAAAACAATTTTCTTGCCAAATTTGAAGATAATAGAACTTCAGAAATACACCCAAACGATTACAGAAATACACCCCAACGATTACAGAAATACACCCAAAGGATTACAAAATACACCCAAACGGTTATAGGAATTCACCCAGATGATTATAGAAATACACCCAAAGGATTACAAAAATACACCCAAAGGATTTAAGAAATACACCCAAAATTCGTTGAAGTACACCTTATGCATATTTTAGAACTCTTTCTCTTTCTCTTCCTCATCTTCTGCTGCTTCTTCTTTTTCTTCAAAAACAATTTCAGAGCTTGATGTCAAAAAATAATGGAAATCGAGAATAACGAAGAAAGAAAACAGAGAGAAAAGCACGTAAATGAAGAAGAAGAATAGAAAGAGGAAGAAGAACGTGCAGCAAGAAGAAGAAGAAGGAGAAAGAGAAGGCAAGAAACGAAAGAAAAGAAGAAGAAGAGGAATAGGAAGAAGAACGTGCAAGAAGAAGAAGAACGAGAAAGATAAAGCAAGAAACGAAAGAAAAGAAGAAGAAGAAGAAGAAGAAGAAGAAGAAGAAGAAGAAGAAGAAGAAGAGGAAGAGAAAGAAGAATGTGTAGTAAGAAGAAGAAGAAGGAGAAAGAGAAGGCAAGAAACGAAAGAAAAGAAGAAGAAGAAACGAAAGAAAAGAAGAAGAAGAAGAAGAAGAAGAAGAAGAGGAAGAGGAAGAAGAATGTGTAGTAAGAAGAAGAAGAAGAAGGAAAAAGAGAAGGCAATAAACGAAAGAAAAGAAGAAGAAGAAGAGGAAGAGGAAGAAGAAGAAGAACGTACCTTGCATCGCATTTTGGGGGTTTATTCGTTAATTAACTTGTAAAGCATACAAGCCCTAATGACTTGTATGCAGAGCTTTTCTGTTTGTAATTATAATGAATATATGTATTGCCCATAAATAGATTAGGAAATAATAATTTTCTAACAATCTCCTACTTGGACTATACATATATATTTTCCTGAGATAATCATATCTTATAAACTTTGTGCGCGCATATGAATACTATTTTCCTAATTACTTTAACAATTTGGTTCGTCTTATATATCAATTATAGAATTACCGTAACTTTTATCACATTAGTGTCGCGACGAAATCACGATGATCACCATACTAATATACTCAACGACATAGATCAAATTTGGATGAAAAAATTCAAAAATTACATGCGAAAATGATCTTATACATGCCTATTTTCAACCGATCCAACTTTAATAAACTATATAAGATCATGAGTCAGAGTGAAAATAAAACTAAATACTTTATTTCTGTAAAAATATCTATATTCATAAATTTGTCTAAATCATATGAACAACCAAATGCACACTCCCATTGAAACAATATATCATAAAATGATATGACACCCATGTGAACAATATCGACATGAAAAATCTTGGGTGTTTGTTTCTTATAAACTAAATATGCATTCATTTATAGAGTTTGTGCTAATTTATTCATGAGACACTTAAATACTCTGAACTCTCTTGTTTAATTATAATTTAAAATATTAGACTACTAACACATTATCACAAAATAACTCAAGTGGTCTTTCAAATATATATCCATAATTTGTGACACGTTTTTGTAGTCACATAATTGGATGTCTTCAAAAGATGTTTTATATTCAAGTGCTTTAGTGGAAAGAGTAATGATTATCTTTTCAACACTTTTTCAAAGAACTCTTTCAAAGAGTATATGAATATACCTGCAATGGATCATAACTTCCTTGACATCTAACATAGTCAGAATCTGAATACCAAATAATCTCTAAATTTAGTTTTTGACTTCATATGTGTGAATATGTAACGTTTTGCTATAACAAAATTTGTTTGTCTATTATTTAGTGATTCATTCTTAACTGACTCAAATATCTGTCAAAGATACCAATAAAGTTCACAATAATTGTATGTATACAAATTTGTTATCCATAAGACTACTATTAAAGCATATTAAATCTTATACATTTTTGGACTTTATAATTTTTTTAGACACCTAATAAGACTATATTTGTCTCCCTTAAAATTGAGTATATAACCTTATTTATAATTCTACATGCTGCTGACATATAAGAATAGTAAAACTATACTCACTACCACTGAATTAATATAAGTCATTAACCACATTTATCTCAAACGTACATATGAGATAATAATTTGATTAAATAAAAGTTACTAATAACAGAAAGTTTTTCTTTTTCTTTTTGTTTATTTCCAAAAAAAAAAATCTATTTAAAAATAGACTAACATTAACAGATATAATGTTAAAGCAAAATATATTCGCACAAGTTATATATCATATGAATAAAATTTATATAATGATGGCTCATCACAAATACCCAACACAACATTAATATTATCTTTGGATTGAAATATTAATCTGTAAGCAGTATTTTTAATTTGGTAATCCAATATTGATAATAAATTTTGTCAAACTTATTGTTCACATGAAACTTGATAAATATCATATGTTTATTATTACAAATGCGCATGTAATTTGCTCAAATAGAAAACTTTCTTTGGGCCGATCTGTACCTGCATAAACTACATATAGATAAATTCATTTAGTGTGCCTTACCAAATATTCTCAACAAAATTCTCTCAAACAATAAGCCTATCTTTGAATTGACTTATTGTTCACATGAAAACTTGAGAATTATACCTATTTATTACTGCATATATTTTTCTAACAATTGGCGAAACACTAGGTTGGGTTGATTAGTGGTTGCATAATTAAATAGAAAATAAACACAAAATTCAATGTTTTTTATTTGGCCAAACAATAAATTTTCTTTGGACGGATTATTGTTTGCATAAATAATAAGCATTGATTTATTCTTAACCATTTATCCAAATATATAAAATATCATTTATATGTATATCTAACTCTTCTAAATATAAATCTTCCTTTGGGGTGACCAATATTCTCATGAATTATATTTTATCATATTCCTAATATTCCAAAATAAATCAATCTTCATAAAAAAAGCTACTTTGGTAGCATAATGTTCAATTAATTTATTCCAAAATCAAACCTTTATAAAATAAACGGGTATAAAAATTTAAATTATTACTAATTTTCTTATGTAACAAATCCAAAATACTTACATAGCACAAAAATAATAAAACAATAAGATACAATATATAACAATCCTATAATATTGTGAATTCTTATTAATTAATTGTTAATTCTTTTATTTAACACAAATTTAAATCCACAAAAAAAAAATTTACATAATAAAGAAGTCACAATAATATGTACAGAAATTCAATTCTCTTAATAAATTAAAATTTAATTATATCAACACTCAAAAGGGTCAAAAGAAAAAAAAGATGAGCTATATACAATATAATTTTTGTATAACCGTCGATACAATTCCATATCCATATACCCAAAAAATAGAGATATTCATCTTTAGTTTAAATTCATATAATAACCAAATCAGAAGATTTCACTTTAATAAAACTGCATCATAGTTAAATATGAGCAATTCTAATTCATTCACAACTAAACTATAATGAGTGGAGGAGAGAACGGGAGTGAGAGTGTGAGGGTGAAACATGGTGAGGGTGTTGGTTATGTCGATGGAAGAGATAAGGGGAAGAGTGTTAAGGGGCTATATCCAGAAACTCGAAGGTGAGGCTGAGGAAGAACTGAGAACAGGAGAGAAGAAAACAACCAAGATCTCATTTCGTGACAAAGTTTTGGGTCTCTACTCTTTAACCGCTTACGAAGGATCATGCTCTAGTAGGTGAAAGGCTGGCTAAGGTTATTGATAAGCAAGGTGATGGGATTCCGCCGAAGGTGATATTCTCCGAAGAGGTAAAGTTAGCGCTTATTCGGCCATACAAGGACGTCATTGTCATCAAGGTTCTGGGATACACATGAGTTACACGGCTATCTCTAAAAGGTATTTGGTGATTAAATGGAGGCTATGACGAGTTAGACGTTGGGTATGAATACTTCTTGGTTAAGTTTGGTCTTGCTGAGGATAGGGAGAAGGTTCTTTTAGATGGACCATGGATGATTGCGGGATCGTATGTTGCCGTAAAACCTTGAACAACCAATTTCTTCCCTAATGAAAAGACTTTTAGGTCTACAATGGTGTGGATTAAGATTCTAGGATTAAATATATGGTACTATAATGAAGTAGCAATGAAGTGGGTGGCCTCTGCCATTGATGTCCCTATTTGTGTTGACCTCGCCACCAAGTCGGCAGAGAGAGGAAAGTATGCGAGGGTATGTGTTCAAATTAACTTGGGAATGGTGATTGTACACATGATTGTAGTTGATGGTAGAAGCTTTGACGTGGAGTATGGGAGCTGTTCCGAGGGTTACCTGAAACTGTAGGTCGATCTCGGATGAGATCTTCTGTACTGGTCGGAGATGACGTGTCCGGCTGGCTGGTGGCGGCCGGAGCTGTTGTGTCCGACTTGTTGGCTGACTTCTGATCCTTGGTCACCGGAGGGTGGGGGGTACCTACAAGAGACTCCGATGCTTAAGATAGCACGGGTATTAAGCAGGTTTATTGTAGAATCAGAGTATGAGTTATACCTGGGTGCTCCAGTGTATTTATAGTAGATGGGGCTGACCTTTCTGATAAGATAAGTTAGTTATCTTATCTTTATCTTATTTTGTGAAGTCAGCTTATCTTCAAGGGAACCGCCTTTATCTCTATAGGCTTGGATTGCCTTTGGATTCGGGTCGTGTTCCTCTATTTGGGCCCTCTATTGGGCTCTCCTGTCGGTTTGGCCGATCTCTTTGAGAAGAGGTCGGCTAGTCGGACCTGAAGAGATCGGTCGCCATGTCGCTAAACATCCCGGGTCGGACAGCTTGACCTAGGGTATGAACAGTGCCCCTGCTTGAGCTCGGTCTTCTTTTTTGAGGTCGAGTCCTTGACTTCGGTCCTTCTATAGTGGAGCTGAACTCAAGCATTTCATCGATCTTTCCCTTTTTGTAGAATCTTTTGAATGTGGAACGTTTTTCTCTAAAAGCGCGCGCTTTCACATCAGTGCTTTGGAAACGTGTGAGGGTTTAATGCTTTCATTAATTAGCATTAATTGCCCCGTTTTTCCTTTGAAGCTTTTGATTTTTGAAAACCCAAAAACAGTTTCTCTTCTTCGCTCCTTTGTAACTTCTTCACATTTTCTTCCTTTGTCTCGCTCTCTGTTTTTTGCCCTCATTTCTGCTTTTTCTCGCGTTGCGGCATCGCTCGGCGAATTTTCTGGGCAGCTTCCATTTTTACGCCTCCTTCTTTCCTCCGAAGCTTCTTCCTTCTCCAGATGAGTTCCATTCGTATTTTCTTTCTCTTTCGTTGCTTTGGCTTTGTGATCAAGTTTTGATTTTTCTTTAGAGAAAGTTTGGATCTTTCTGTTTTTGTCGCACCTAATTGTTGTGTGTTCTAGGGGTTTCTTCATCTTCTGTAAGATCTTTTTTGCTTTTCTTGTTGCTTAGACCTTTTCTAGGGCTTTTGCATGTTGTTTTCGTTTCTGCTTGCGCCTTTGATGGTGGTTTTTGCTTGATTCTGAAAAAGGTTGGGCCTTTGATGATTTTTGCTTGGCATTTTTTATGTTTGACCATGCTTTTTGCTGATAGACTATAGAAAGGTAGTGATTTTTGTGTTTTTACTTCCATTGTTTCCTTTGAAACCTTTTTCTTATTTGATGAGTGCCGGGACATATTCTGTAGGAATTTCTTTTTAACCTTGGTTTGTTACTGCCTCCAAAGGATGCCCCGGGACTTTGGTTTGAGTCTTGGGGTTTTCCTTTTCTGTTTGTTCGTCTGTATCATATTAGTCGAGTTGTTTTTGCCCCTCGTCCGAGATGTTTTTTCTTTTAGTAATCCTATCTTCTTTTCTTATTGTAGGACTAGTTGGCCTCATGTCTTCTCGCCATAACGTTGTAGAGATATCTTCCCAAGTTCCTGAAGGCATGGCCAATTGGGTGAACTCAATGGTTCTTATGTGTGTCTCTTTGGCTGATTCTGAGTTTTGTGCGCAGCTTAGGCAGTTTCATAGGGTCTGTAGTAATGCCGGCGATGAGAAGAATTATGAACTTGTCCCTCCCTCTTCTGAAGAGAGAGTTTGTTTCTCTACTCGGGTTATTAGAGATCGCCCTTTTTTCTATGCTTATGACTTCTTTTTTGGTGAGCTAGGTATCACCCTTCCCTTTACTGAATTTGAGACCAACCTGTTATGGTCTTATAATGTTGCTCCCTCTCAACTTCACCCTAATTCCTGGGGCTTCATAAAAATTTTTCAATTGTTGTGCAATGATTTTGGTGTTCCTACCTCGCAATCTCTCTTCTTCTATTTATTTGTTTTGACGAAGCCTGGAGTAGTAAAAAAGAAGGCGGCTTGGGTCTCCTTTCGATCTTCCCAGGGGAAGAAGGTCTTTTCCATGTTTGACGAATCGTTCCGTGATTTTAAAAATTACTTTTTTCAAGGTCCGAGCTGTTGAAGGAGCTCGGCCCTTTTTTCTGGATGAGAATGATGAGCCCGCCTTTCCCTTGGAATGGCAAAAAGATGTGCGAGTGTCCCGATACACGTGGGAGATGTTGGATGAAACTGAGCGAGCTTTTGTGACCGTCTTGGAAGAACACTGGGGTCAACCTCCCCATCTCGATACAAAGAAATTTTTAACCAATCCCTCTCTTCTTCAAACCGAGCTGGGTATTTTGCGTTCTTGATTTTCCCTTTATTATCTGTTTATTTTGCTTGTAAATGCCTTTCCGACTTGCAGCTTTATTTCTTACTGTTGTGTTTTGCAGAGGCAATGAAGAATAATGAATCCATGAAGGCTTTTAAAAGAGCACAGAAGGCGACTGCTGCTAAAAACATCTCGGCCAAGGCGGCCAGGGAGGGATCTTCCCAAGTGCGCGTGAAGCCGTCCATGCCGAGTTCTCCGAGGAAGGTGATCCCCACTCCCCGAGTTCGTCTGGCTGACCCTCCCCTAACTTCTGTCGCTCCTTCTGGCGTTTCTCCCAATAAGAAACAAAGAATAGCTGAGTCTTTTAACCTTGATGCTCCCGACTTTAATGCAATTGAATTCGTGGATCAGCAAATTGGTCCCTATGGTGCCCTTCCCATGGACGATGTGTCCATCCTTCGCCATCTAGAATTTATGACCCAAAACAGCATTAAGATGGCGTATATGGGAGCTGCTCTGTACCGAACTTCCCAGAATCTTCCTCTCCATGCCACCAAAGAATTTATGGAGGAGGCAAAACAAGAGTTCGATCGGATGAAGGGCCTTAAGGAGGAGCTTGAGGTAAAGATTGCCAAGTTGGAGAAGGATTTGGAGACTGAGAAGGCGAGTTCCCTTTCCCTGGCGGCTTCTGTGAGGCTGGCCGAGGATACGGCTATGATGCATAAGGATAGTTACGTTACGTCTTATCGGGAGGTGATGCGCCTGAGGGGGGAGCTGGAGAGTGCCCGGAAAGATTATTCTGAGCTTCAAGGTCATCTCGTTGGCAGCGTGACTGCTGCTTATGAGAACCTGAAGGAGCAAGTTCGGGTCATTGCTCCCGAGGCTGACCTTGCCCTCTTCAGCCTAGATAATGTTGTCAGGGATGGCAAGATTGTCCTTGATGATAAGGGTGATGATGATGTTGATCCCCTTGTGTCCTCTGCTAAGGTGTTGACCTCTTCTGCTCCTCCAGTTGTGTCTGATCCGGATTGCCAGATTCTGAACCAGGAGGATGAAACTGTAGATGCTGTGCCTATTCAAACTCGCCCTCCTTCTCCTTGTCCTGATGCTGCCAAGAAGGCTCCTGATGTTTGCTGATCTCTCTCTGGATATTTATGCAGCTGGCCCGACTTGTGGGCTCTTAAACTTTGTTTTGTTAATTGCTGGCATTTTCTAGTTGCTTGCCTAGCAACTTTTACTTTGAAAAACAAAAGTAGCTTGCTAGCCTTTTTAGGTAAATTTTGGTGGCCTCTGAAGCTTTATAACTTTGTAGATTATATCATGTTTTTTTGCGCTTGACTTGGTATCTCTTCTGTTTTCTGAGAGTGTTGGAATCTTGCAGCTTGACCTCTTTGGATTGCTTTGTATTTTATTGTTTGTAGCTTGGATCCTTTGAGGTTGTGGGTCCAACTTGCTTTTTCGGTTTTTTCGCTCTTGCTTGTATTTTTAGCACTTCATAACCAATTTCTTTGCGTTGGTCCTCTTTCCAGTTATTTCTGTAATCCTCTTTCTTGGACCTTTGTCTGGTCTCTTTCAGGGATTACTTTTATAACTTGGTTTTTGTAGGAGGCCGACTTCGTTAGGTCGATCTTTTCTAAGTTATTTTTTGTAATCCTCTTTCTTGGACCTTTGTCAGGTCTGTACTATAACTTTTGTTGTAGGAGGTCGACTTCTTTGCGTCGTCCTCTTTCTAAGTTATTTTTGTAGTCCTCTTTTTTGGACCTTTGTCAGGTCTCTTTCAGGGATTACTTCTATAACTTTTTGCTGTAGGAGACCGACTTCGTTATATCGATCTCTTCTAAGTTATTTTTGTAATCCTCTTTCTTGGATCTTTGTTAGATCTCTTTCAGGGATTACTTTTATAACTTGTTTGTAGGAGGTCGACTTCTTTATATCGATCTCTTCTAAGTTATTTTTGTAATCCTCTTTCTTGGATCTTTGTTAGATCTCTTTCAGGGATTACTTTTATAACTTTTTACTGTAGGAGACCGACTTCGTTATATCGATCTCTTCTAAGTTATTTTTGTAATCCTCTTTCTTGGATCTTTGTTAGATCTCTTTCAGGGATTACTTTTATAACTTGTTTGTAGGAGGTCGACTTCTTTATATCGATCTCTTCTAAGTTATTTTTGTAATCCTCTTTCTTGGATCTTTGTTAGATCTCTTTTAGGGATTACTTTTATAACTTGTTTGTAGGAGGTCGACTTCTTTGCGTCGTCCTCTTTCTAAGTTATTTTTGTAGTCCTCTTTTTTGGACCTTTGTCAGGTCTCTTTCAGGGACTACTTTTATAACTTTTCATTTTGGGCTGACTTTGTCATGTCGGGCCCTTCTAAGTTAAAGTAATCCTCTTTAATAGGGTTGGCCAAACCTCTTTCCAGGGTTTACTTATAACTTGGGTTGACTTGGTCCGACTTCTTAACGTCGGCCAGTCTTTAAGTTATTATTTAGCAATCCATAAGACCTCGTCAGGTTCTTTTTCGGATCACTTTCGATAACTTCTTACATTATTCTGTGTTCATCTTTGCCGATTTGTAGAAGGTGGTTGCTATCTTTAGATCGTCTTTTGGGTGAATCGTGTTTTCACCTTTATCGAATGATTGTCTTTATCGTGATCGTGTAGTTAAATTGTTATTCACTTTCTGCCGATCTGTTGCTTTATAATCAGACGATGAATGCTTCAGATTAATGCGTCTTGAAAACTTGTAGAATATCTAAAATATATATTTTATTCAAAGGAAAGTGCAAATATATACATGTGGGAATTTTTCATCCCTTTATGTCGAATAGTGTTTGAGTCTCAACTTGGTGCCTCATTAAAAAATCTTTTCAGGAAAAAGAGTGTATCCAATAGTGAGATCTTTTACTTTTTCTAGCTGTAGTACCTTCTTAGGTTGCAGGCGTGCCATGATCTGGAAAGCTCTCGTCCATCGAGTTCGGATAGTCTGTAGTAGCCCTTCCCAAGTACTTTTATAACTCGGTAGGGTCCTTTCCAGTTTGCTGCCAACTTTCCTTCTCCTGGTCGAGTTGTTCCAATATCATTTTGGATTAGGATGAGATCGTTCTCCGCAAAACTTCTCGGCACTACCCTTTGATTATATCTGGAAGCCATTCGACGTTTTAGTGCTTCTTCTCTGATCCGAGCTCTTTCCTGGATTTCAGGTAGTAGGTCGAGTTCTTCTCTTTGAAGTTGATAGTTGGCTTCTTCATTGTAGTGGACTACTCTAGGCGACCCTTCTTCGAACTCTACTGGGATTATTGCCTCCACTCCGTACGCTAATCGGAACGGTGATTTGTTTGTGGTGGAATGTGGCGTAGTTCGATATTCCCATAGGACTTGTGGAAGTTCTTCAGCCCAAGCTCCCTTCGCATCTTGCAGTCTCCGTTTTAACCCAGCCAATATGACTTTGTTGGCAGCTTCGGCTTGCCCATTGGCTTGAGGATGTTCGACGGAGGTGAACTGGTGCTTTATGTTCAAGTCGGCTACTAATTTCCTGAAGCCTGCATTTGTGAATTGAGTGCCATTGTCTGTGGTGATGGAGTATGGAATCCCGAACCTTGTGACAATGTTCCTATATAGGAATTTCCGGCTTCTTTGAGCAGTTGCGTTGGCTAGGGGCTCTGCCTCAATCCACTTTGTGAAATAGTCTTACCCCGACTATGAGGAATTTGACTTGTCCTGATCCCTGGGAAAAGGGTCCGAGAAGATCGAGTCCCCATTTTGCAAATGGCCAAGGCGAAGTTACGCTGATGAGCTCTTCTGGCGGGGCGATGTGAAAGTTGGCATGTTTCTGGCATGGGGGACATGTCTTTATAAATTCTGTAGCTTCCTTTTGTAGAGTTGGCCAGTAAAATCCCGCCCGAAGTACCTTTTTGGTGAGAGCTTGTGCTCCGAGATGATTGCTACAAATACCGCAGTGTACTTCCTCTAAAACTTCCGTTGTGTTAGAGGTCGGAACACATTTTAACAATGGTATTGAAATCCCTCTTTTGTATAGGGTGTTGTTTATGATGGTGTAGTACTGAGCCTCCCGTTTTAACCTCTTTGCTTCCTTCTCATTTGTGGGGAGTGTTTCTTTTTTGAGGTAATTAATTATGGGGGTCATCCATCCTTGGTCCTGACTTGTTATGGCTAGGACTTTTTCCTCTTCCGAGATTGACGGGTTCTGTAGCATTTCTTGGATGAGGCTTCTATTGTTGCCCCCTGGTTTAGTGCTGGCTAGTTTTGAGAGTGCGTCAGCTCAGGCGTTTTGTTCGTGGGGTATGTGGCAGATCTTATATTCCCCGAGGAGTCTGAGCTGTTCTTTGGTTTTATCCAAATACTTTTTCATGGTGGGATCTTTGGCTTGGTAGCTCCCCATTATCTGTGAGGTGACTACTTATGAATCACTATAGATGTTCAGTTTTTGAGCTCCAACCTCTTTAGCCAGCTTCAAACCAGCTAATAACACTTCATATTCCGCCAGGTTGTTTGAAGCCGGGAACCCGAACTTGAGGGAGAGCTCAACTTGGGTTCCTTGGTTGCTTTCTATTATTACGCCTGCGCCGCTTCCAGCCTTATTTGAAGAACCGTCCACATAGAGATTCCATTCTGTGGGAATTTCCAGGGCATCTGTGAATTCTGCGATAAAGTCGGCCAGATACTGTGATTTAATGGCCGTCCGAGCTTCATATTGGAGGTCGAATTTTGATAACTCAACTGCCCATTGTAAAATTCTTCCTGCTAAATCTGTTTTCTGCAATATTCCTTTTATGGGCTGGTTGGTTCGAACCTTAAGGGTGTGAGCCTGGAAGTATGGGCGAAGTCGTCGAGATGTTAGAATGAGAGTATAGGCAAACTTTTCTATTTTCTGGTAGTTCATCTCGGATCCCTGTAGCGCTTTGCTAATGAAGTAGACGGGTTGTTGCCCACTTTCGTCTTCTCTGACTAGTGCTGAGGCTATTGCCCGGCTTCCTACTATGAGATATAATATGAGCGGTTCTCCTTCTCGTGGTCGAGATAAGATAGGCGGCCGTCCTAAGAACTCCTTGAAGTCTTGGTAGGCTTGTTCATATTCTGTCATCCATTCGAACTGCTTTCCCTTCCTTAAAGTAGCATAGAAGGGGAGAGATCTTATCGCTGCCCCTGCTAAGAATCTGGATAGGGCGGCCAATCTCCCGTTGAGTTGCTGCACTTCTTTGACACAGGTGGGGCTCTTCATGTTGAGTATGGCTTGGCATTTATCCGGGTTTGTTTCAATTCCTCTTTGTGTGAGCATGAAACCTAGGAATTTGCCTGCTTCTACCGCAAAGGTGCATTTTGCAGGATCGAGTCGCATGTCGTGCTTCCTTATAGTGTCGAACACTTGAGCCAGGTCGGACAATAATGTATCTTCGCTTTGTGTCTTTATCAACATGTCGTCCACATAGACTTCCATGATTTTTCCGATGTGGTCTGAGAAGACTTTATTCATCAGCCTTTGATAAGTAGCTCCCGCGGTCTTGAGACCGAAGGGCATCACGATGTAGCAATAATTTTCTTTCGGCGTTAAAAACGAGGTCTTTTCTTGATCTGGTGGATACATTGGGATTTGGTTGTATCCTGAGTATGCGTCCATAAACGAGAGGTATCTATATCCGGAGGAAGCATCTACCAGAGCATCGATACTTGGGAGTGGGTAAGGATCTTTTGGGCAGGCTTTGTTGAGATCGGTGTAATCGGTACATATTCGCCACTTCCCATTTGATTTTTTCACCAAGACGACGTTGGCTAGCCATAGTGGATACTTGACTTCTCTTATGAATCCTGCCTCCAGTAGTGCCTGTACCTGCTCTTCCACAGCTTGGGATCGCTCTGGCCCAAGTTTTCTTCGTCTCTGCTGCACCGGCCGAGATCCGGGATAGACCGCCAACTTGTGGCACATTAGCTTGGGGTCTATGCCTGGCATGTCTGCGGCTTTCCATGCGAAGAGATCGACATTATCGCGTAAGAATTATATCAGTAATTCTTTTGAGTCTCCTCTTAGGATCGTTCCGATATTAGTTGTTTTGTCCGAGGTGTCTCCAATCTGAACCTTCTCTATCTCGCCTTCTGGCTATGGACGAAGTTCTTCTCGTCGCTGAACTTCGCCAAGCTCAATTGTATGAAACTCTTCTCCTCTGCCTCTGAGGTTTAGACTTTCGTTATAACAGCGGCGCGCCATCTTTTGATCTGCTTTTATTGTAGCTATTCCTTCTGTATTTGGGAATTTCATGCATAGATGCGGGGTCGAGACTATTGCGCCAAGTTGATTTAGTGTGGTCCGACCTATTAGGGCATTGTAGGCTGAACTCACGTCGACCACAATGTAGTCTATCTTGAGCGTCTTGGATTGGTTCTCTTTTTCGAAGGTTGTGTGCAGTGATACGTATCCCAGTGGTTGTACTGGGGTATCTCCCAGTCCGAACAAGCTGTTTGGGTATGCCTTAAGCTCCCTTTCTTCCAAGCCGAGCTTGTCGAAGGCAGTTTTGAATAAGATGTCGGCGGAGCTCCCTTGGTCTATTAATGTGCGATGTAGATTAGCGTTTGCCAGTATGATAGTGATGACCATGGGATCGTCGTGTCCCGGGATGATGCCGGATGTGTCCTCTTTAGTGAATATTATCGTAGGGATGTCGGGTGCTTCCTCCTTTCCCTCGACATGATGTACTTCTTTGAGATATCTTTTACGAGATGATTTGGAGATCCCACCTCATGCGAATCCGCCGTGTATCATGTGGACGTGTCTCTCTGGTGTCTGAGGTGATCGTTCAGTTCATCCGGCATCTTCGTCCCTTCGTCTCTTTCTTTGGTCATCATCTCGGGTGGCCAGAAATCGATCTAATTTTCCTTCTCTCACCAATTTTTCTATGATATTTTTAAGTCGAAGCACTCGTTGGTGGAGTGCCCTTGGACTCGATGGTATTCACAGTATTCTTTCTGGTTTCTAATGTGCGTAAAACGATCCGACACAAAACTAACCGGCAAGTGCACCGGGTCGCATCAAGTAATAATAACTCACGGGAGTGAGGTCGATCTCACAGGGATTGAAGGATTGAGCAATTTTAGTTTAGTGGTCGATTTAGTCAAGCGAATCAAGATTTGGTTGAGAGATTTTTGATTTGCAGAATTTAAATTGCATAGAAAATAAAGGGAATGGGTAATTCGCATGAAATTAAAGAGAGCAGTAAATAAAGTGCTGAATCTTAAAGAACAAGAAATTAAATGGCAAAAACTTAGAACGCAAGAAATGTAAATTGCAGAATCTTAGAGTGCAAGAAATGTAAATGGCTTGAATTGTAAAGGGAGTTGGGAATTGGATTTGCAGAAATTAAACAAGGAAAAGTAAAATTCAACACACAGAAGAGTGGAAGATGCCTTGGATTGAATCGGATCTAAAACAGAAATATAAAAGAGCTTGAAAAGCAGTAAACAGAGAAATTGAAAATGGAAATCCAGATCTCAGGACTCAAGAGACTAGATAACTAAGTCTAGATCTCAATGCCTTCCTAGATCCAACAAGAGCAATTGCAAAGGAAATGAAGAAATGTAAATTGCAGAGAAAGTAGAAGAAGAAGCAATTAACAGAAACTGAAATTCAATGATGTGAAAATTAAACAAGATTCCAAGGTGAGATTGAAACAGAATTTCTTCAATTCTCCACCCAAGATCCGAAGCAAGAAAAGTAAAGAGTATTCAAGCAGGAACAAGGAAGAAGAGAGATCAATTCTCCTCCAAATTCTCTTAAATTCAAACAACAAAGCCAAAATGTAAAAGTGAGCTCTCTACAAACTACCAAATCAAAACCGAAAAGAAAAGCTCCCTTAGAAACTTAAATCCTAATCTATTTATACACTTTCTTCAAATGGTCTTCAAGCCTTCAATTGGCCCTTTGCTCTTGATGGAATTGGGTTGATAGAGGCCTTGGTTGATTGCTCTTGGAGTTTGGAGAAGAACCGAAGTGAACCGGGTTTGGAATCATGAAAGCTTGAGTAAAAGTTTGAGTAAAAATTTGAGGCAAACTTTTACTCAAACTTTTCATATCAGCCACCCCATCCTTGCTGCTATCAACGTTTGAGCCAAAGTTTGGGGTCAAACTTTTGCTCAAACGTTGGCTCCCCCTTGCACACTCATGGCGCCAACGTTTGCCAAAAAGTTTGAGGCAAACGTTGGCGCAAACTTTTGCTCTCCAGGGTGTGTTGTTCATGGCGCCAACGTTTGCCAAAAAGTTTGAGGCAAACGTTGGCGCAAACTTTTTGCTCTCCAGGGTGTTGATTTGTGAGGCCAACGTTTGCCAAAAAGTTTGAGGCAAACGTTGGCTCAAGCTTTTCTCCCAAAAGTTTGCGCAAAAGTTTGAGGCAAACTTTTGCTCAAGCTTTTTGCTCGCTGGTTTGTTTTCACTTATTCCAAAAGTTTGAGCTAAAGTTTGAGGCAAACTTTTGCTCAAACTTTTTGTTCTCTCTTCCTCCTAGCCATTCCTTTTTGCTTCAACCTTTCTCCAAGCTTTCTTCACCTATCATTAATCAACCAAACACATCAAAGCTATGCTCAAAATCATGAGATTGTCATTCTTTCATAATATGTGGCAATTATAGCATAAATCTTCATGAAATTGCATTAATTCATCTATGGTTGATTAAATCAAAGGAAACATGGAAATCTACCCAATTGGCTTGCTTATGGCTCAAGAAAGTGCAATAATCAATTGAAAACAAAAGAAAAAAAACTAGTGAAACTAGGCTAAGATGACTTGTCATCAGTTTCCTCCTCCCCTTTTGCCTTTGAGTGGCCGCGCTGGGGGGATTTTCTCTGTATGGCAGACTTCTTTATATACGTCGACCAGGGATGCTCTGAGAGGAGTGTAATTATGGTATTTTTTGATTTTCTCCCCTTGTCGATCTTCTTTCCTTTTGGATTCCTTGTCTTTATCTCGGTAGGGGGTCCCAGATTTTGAAGTTTCTCCCAACCGAGCGTTTTCTTCCATGTTGATATATTTTTCTGCTCGCTCTTGTACTTCGTCTAAGGAGGTAGGGTACTTCTTTGATATAGATTGGCTAAAAGGTCCCTTTCTTAGGCCATTGATGAGTCCCATTATGGCGGCCTCTGTTGGTAAGCTTTGTATGTCCATGCATGTTTTGTTGAATCTTTCCATGTAGTTGCGGAGGCTCTCTCGATCTCCTTGCTTGATCCCTAGTAAACTGGGGGCGTGCTTGGCCTTATCTTTCTGGATGGAGAATCTGGCCAGAAACTTTTTGGCCAGGTCGTCAAAGTTTGAGATGGACTTGGGAGGTAGGTTGTCGAACCATCTGATTGCTGTCTTCGTGAGAGTTGTTGGAAAGGCTTTACAGCGAACGGCATCTGAGGCGTCGGTGAGGTACATTCTGCTTCTGAAATTGCTGAGATGGTGGTTGGAATCTGTGGTACCATCATACAGAGTCATGTCCGGGAGTTTGAAGTCTTTTGGAATTTTGGTTTTCATGATTTTTCTGGTGAATGGGTCTTGTTCTTTGCGTGAATTTTCCTCAGGAGTGGCCCGAGGAGCTTTTGCTTTGAGATCGGCTTCTAATTGCAGTAGTTTGTCTTTCAGTTCTCGACGTCGCCGTACCTCTCTTTGAAGATCCTTCCCAACCTCTCGTTGTTGTTGGGTTTCTTTTTCAAGTTTCTTTAAGCGATCTTGAAGTGCTTCTATTACCCTGGGATTTGATGAGTTTTTGTCCTCGTTGGATTTCGGAGTATCCTTTAGTGTAGTGTCCGCGTTCTTGTGCGGCGTTCTGTTTTCTAGATCTGAATCGTGGTCATTGTCATGGCCGTCCGCCATGGTGTTGGGATGACTTCCAGGTTCCCCGACAACGGCGCCAATATTCCGAGGGTTACCTGAAACTGTAGGTCGATCTCGGATGAGATCTTCTGTACTGGTCGGAGATGACGTGTCCGGCTGGCTGGTGGCGACCGGAGCTGTTGTGTCCGACTTGTTGGCTGACTTCTGATCCTTGGTCACCGGAGGGTGGGGGGTACCTGCAAGAGACTCCGATGCTTAAGTTAGCACGGGTATTAAGCAGGTTTATTGTAGAATCAGAGTATGAGTTATACCTGGGTGCTCTAGTGTATTTATAGTAGATGGGGCTGACCTTTCTGATAAGATAAGTTAGTTATCTTATCTTATCTTTATCTTATTTTGTGAAGTCAGCTTATCTTCAAGGGAACCGCCTTTATCTCTATAGGCTTGGATTGCCTTTGGATTCGGGTCGTGTTCCTCTATTTGGGCCCTCTATTGGGCTCTCTTGTCGGTTTGGCCGATCTCTTTGAGAAGAGGTCGGCTAGTCGGACCTGAAGAGATCGGTCGCCATGTCGCTAAACATCCCGGGTCGGACAGCTTGACCCACGGTATGAACAGGAGCCTTCACCTAATACGCAATGCGTGCTCTTGTTACGGCCATGTTACTCGTGAATGCACCATGAATAATGTTCTGAGGGTTACCTGAAATTGAAGGTCGATCTCGGATGAGATCTGCTGTGGTGGCCGGAGCCGTCGTGTGCGACTTGCTGGATCTGGTGGTGTTGTCGATCCTTGATCACCGGAGGGTTGCGGTACCTGCAAGAGACTCCGATGCTTAAGTTAGCACGTGCTTTAGGCAGGTTTTTGTGTAGAATCAGAGTATGAGTTATACCTGGGTGCTCCAGTGTATTTATAGTAGTCTGGGATGACCTCCCTTGAGATACATTTGTTATCTTATCTTATCTTTTGTGGGTGGGTCCCCTTATCTTTTAGGCCAGCCGCCTTTAGGTAGGATGTGATCTTCTGTTTTGGGCCTACTTGGGCCGTTATATTAACTTTGCCGAGCTCTTTGGACAGAGGTCGGTGTCGACCAACCTTTATAAGAGGTCGGTCGTTTTTCTCTTCTTCCAGCCCGGCTCTCATAGCTTGACCCATGGTATGAACAGTGCCCCTGCTCGAGCTTCGATCTTCCCTTGAGGTCGTGCCTTCCGACCTCGATCCCTTAGGGGAGTCGTGTTCGAGCATCTTGGTCCAAGCTGTATCTCTGTTTTGGCGAAGTGATCCTGGTGGCTTCCTGTCCGAGCTTTCAGTAACTTGTCCGACAACTTTTTAGTGTTCTATAGAACCTTTTTAGTTAGTTCGGACGACTTCTTTGTAGCCCTGATTTTGGGATCATGCTTTCTTTGGGCGAAGTTGTATCCCTTTTAGCTGAACATCTTTGGGCCTTAAGTTATTTTTCAACCTTTTTGGCTTTACTTGTTCTTGTTGAGGTCGTATTTGTCCCTTTAGGTTATGTCCTTTCGGGCGCCGACCTATTTGTCCTTGTTTGTTCGGGCTTTTTACTTATATTCCAACAACTTTTTAGGTAGTGTTCCAAGGGGAACCTTTTCTTTATAGTTTGTTTGGACGACTTTTTAGTGCCGTTTTGACTTGTGCTTTTGCTTTTTAAGTAATGTCTTTTACGCAAGACTTGTACCTTTCAGCGAAGCACTTTTGGCCTTTTGGAGGTGTCTTCGTCCCTTTTTAGTGATCCTTTCGTTGGTCCGACTTCTCTGTCGGGCCTTGTTAAGTTATTTTTAGTAATCCATTTTTAGTCAGACCTCGTCAAGTCACTTTTTATGGGTTACTTTTTATAACTTCTTGCATTAATCTACTTCTATCGCTTTCACCTTGCCGATTTCTTTGTAATTGGTCGATGAATTTGATTTCACCTTGCTGACCTCTTTCGTAATCGGGTGATGAATTTGGTTTTTACCTTGCCGACCTCTTTGTAATCGGGCGATGAATTTTTGTGTTTTATGAGCTTAGATTAATGCGTCTTGGTAGGAAACTTTTTAGGGAATTGTCGACTTTTATTTGAATAATAAATGAAATAAAAACATAAATATAAGTATGTACATATGAGTGCTTGCCCTTAGTGGTCGGGTAGTTTTTTAGATCTCGGCCTGGCGCCTCATTAAAAAACCTTTTCAGGAAAAAGAGTGCCCCTTGACCTAAGATCTTTACTTCTCTCTAGCTATAGTACCTTCTTAGGTTACAGGCATGCCATGACCTTGGTAGCTCTCGCCCTTTGAGGTCGGACACCTTGTAGTAACCTTTCCCCAGTACTTCTGCTACTCGGTATGGTCCTTTCCAGTTAGCTGCTAGCTTCCCTTCTCCTGACCGACCTACTCCGATATCATTTCGAATTAAGATGAGATCATTAGTGGTGAAGCTTCACTGGACTACCTCCGATTATACCTCAGAGTCATTCGACGCTTTAGGGCTTCCTCTCTAATCTGAACTCTTTCTCGGACTTCTGGAAGTAGGTCGAGCTCTTCCCTTTGAGCTTGGGGGTTGGTATCTTCGTTGTAGAGGATCATCCTGGGGGATCCTTCTTCTAACTCTACGGGAATCATTGCCTCCATTCCATAAGCAAGTCGGAATGGTGATTCTCCTGTGGTTGAATGTATTGTTGTCCGATATGCCCATAAGACTTGTGGGAGCTCTTCAGCCCAAGCTCCCTTGGCGTCCTATAATCTCCATTTCAACCCGTCCAGTATGACTTTATTGGTGGCTTCCGCCTATCCATTGGCTTGTGGGTGCTCTACAGAGGTGAACTGGTGCTTGATTTTAAATCAGCTACCAGATTTCTAAAGCCTGTGTCAGTGAATTGAGTACCATTATCTGTGGTGATGGAGCATGGGACCCCAAACCTTGTGATAATATTTCTGTATAGAAATTTCCGACTTCTTTGGACGGTGGTGTTAGCTAACGGCTCTGCCTCAATCCACTTTGTGAAGTAGTCTATGCCTACAATGAGAAACTTGACTTGTCCGGACCCCTGGGGGAAGGGTCTAAGTAGGTCGAGCCCCCACTTTGTGAATGCCCAAGGTGAAGTAACGCAGATGAGCTCCTCAGGTGGAGCTATGTGGAAGTTGGCATGATTCTGGCATGGTGGGCATGTCTTGACAAACTCTGTTGCTTCCCTTTGCAAGGTCGGCCAGTACAAACCAGCTCAGAGTACCTTTTTAGCAAGGGCTCGTGCCCCAAGGTGATTGCCGCACTTGCCACTGTAGACTTCTTCGAGAACTTCCCTTGTAGCAGAGGTCAGGACGCATTTTAGGAGAGGTGTAGAGATTCCTTTCTTATATAGGACGTCTTGTATTATGGTGTAGTACTGTGCTTCTCGTATTAGCCTTTTTGCCTCCTTTTTGTCTGCGGGAAGTGTTTTTGACTTGAGGTAGTTGATTATGGGAGTCATCAATCCTTGATCCTGTCCTGATATGGCTAGGATCTTTTCTTCCTCCAAGATTGATGGACTTCGGAGTGTTTCTTGGATGAGACTTCTATTGTTGCACCCTGGTTCGGTGCTGGCTAGTTTTAAGAGTGCATCAGCTCGGGTATTCTGTTCTCGAGGTATATGTCGGATCTCATATCCCTTAAATTGTCCGAGCTGTTCTTTGGTTTTGTCAAGGTATTTTTTCATAGTGGGATCCTTAGCTTGATAGCTCCCTTCTATTTGCGAAGTGATTATTTGGGAGTCTCTAAATATGGTAAGTCTTTGAGCTCCCACTTCCCTAGCCAGCCTCAAGCTAGCCAGTAGTGCTTCACATTCAGCTTGATTATTTGAGGCAGGAAACTTGAACTTTAAGGAGAGCTCGATTTGGGTTCTCTGATTGCTTTCTAAAATGACGCCTGTGCCACTCCCAGTTTTGTTTGAGGAGCCATCTACATAAAGGCTCCACTTTGTGGGGGTGCCCGAGGTGTCAGTATACTCTGCGATGAAGTCGGCCAGGTACTGGGATTTAATAGCTTCTGAGCTTCATACTTGAAGTCGAATTCAAACAACTCGACCGCCCATTATAGGATTCTTTCAGCTAAGCCTGTTTTCTGTAAGATCCTCTTTATTGGTTGGTTGGTACGCACTCTGATGGTGTGAGCTTGAAAGTATGGTCAGAGTCGTCGGAAAGTGAGTATGAGGGCGTATGCGAACTTTTCTATCTTTTGATAGTTTAATTCAGCCCCTTGTAAAGCCTCACTGATAAAGTAAATGGGTTGTTGCCCACTTTCGTCTTCTCTGACTAGTGCTGATGCTATTGCCCGACTTCCTACGGCGAGGTATAGTATGAGCTCTTCACCTTCCCGAGGTCGAGTAAGGACATGTGGTTGCCCCAGAAATTCCTTGAAATCTTGGAAGGCTTGTTCGCATTCTGGGGTCTACTCGAACCTCTTTCCCCTTCTTAATGTTGCCCAGAAAGGGAGAGATCTTAAGGCTGATCCAGCTAGGAACCTAGACAGAGCTGCTAGTCTTCCATTGAGCTGCTGGACTTCTTTGACACAGGTTGGACCTTTCATGCAAAGTATGGCCTGACACTTGTTTGGGTTTGCTTCGATGCCTCTTTGGGTGAGCATGAAGCCCAGGAATTTGCCAGCTTCTATCGCGAAGGTGCACTTTGCGGGGTTAAGTCGCATACCATGCTTTTTTATGGTGTTGAACACTTTAGTGAGGTCTGATAACAATGATTCCCCACTTTGCGTTTTTACCAGCATGTCGTCTACATAAACCTCCATTATCTTTTCGATGTGGTTGGCGAAGACTTTGTTCATTAGTCTTTGGTAGGTAGCCCCTACGTTCTTGAGTCCGAAGGGCATAACTATATAGCAAAAGTTTGCTTTTGGGGTCAAGAATGATGTCTTCTCTTAGTCGGGTTGATACATTGGGATCTGGTTGTATCCCGAATAAGCATCCATGAAGGAGAGGTACTGATAGCCTGACGAAGCGTCAACTAGTGTGTCGATGTTCGGGAGTGGGTAGGGATCTTTTGGGCAGGCTTTGTTGAGGTCGGTATAATCGGTGCACATTCGCCACTTCCCATTTGACTTTTTGACCAACACCACATTGGCTAGCCATACTGCGTATTTTACCTCCCTTATAAACCCTGCCTCCAACAAGGCCTGTACCTGCTCCTTTACAGTTTGCGATCTTTCTGGGCCGAGCTTCCTACATTTTTGCTGTACTGGCCGAGACCCTGGATATACGGCTAACTTGTAGCACATTAGTCCGGGATCAATACCAGGCATGTCGGTGGCCTTCCATGCAAAGAGGTCAGAGTTATCTTTTAGCAGCTTTATTAGCAGTTCCTTTAAGTCTTTTCTCAGATTTGCTCCTATACTTGTTGTTTTGTCTGGAGCATCTCCGTTCTGAACTTCTTGGGTTTCACCTTCTGGCTGAGGGCGGAGTTCTTCGCGAGCTCGAATTTCCCGAGTTCTATAGTATTGGTTTCTTTTCCTCTGGGGTCACCTTTAAGGTTCAGACTTTCGTTGTAATAGCGTCACGCGAATCTTTGGTCTCCCTTTATGGTACCGATCCCTTCCGGAGTGAGGAACTTCATGCATAGGTGTGGAGTGGAGACCATGACGGTGAGATGGTTTAGTGTTGTCCGACCTATTAAAGCGTTGTAGGCTGAGCTCACGTCAACTATAATGTAGTCTATGCTCAAAGTCCTAGACCGAATTCCTTTTCCAAAGGTTGTGTGTAATAGAATGTACCCTAATGGCTGAATTGGGGCGTCTCCTAGCCCAAATAAGTTATTTGGATATGCTCTGAGTTCTTTTTCTTGCAAGCCGAGCTTGTCGAAGGCGGATTTGAACAGTATATCCGCAGAGCTTCCTTGGTCGACTAGTGTTCGGTGAAGATTGGCATTGGCAAGTATTATGGTAACGACCAGGGGTAGAATTTGACAATAATATAGCACGATAACATAGCACCATTGCAATTTCCCAGCAACGACGCAATTGCAATTTGACACGATGATTATTGTCGGTCTAGAATTTCTCTTATAAAAATAAGAACTTCATTGTAAGCATAGCTTCAAACCAACAAACAATTCTTACATCAAATTTAATTTGGTTTTATCACAAGTACAAACCCCAATAAAAAGTTAACCGAAGTATTTAAACCACGGATCGTCTCATAAGGAATTGCAATGAAGTGGTCAATTATTGGCTATGAAGAACAAGGGGTTTGATTGATAAAAAGGCAAAAAATTAAATGGGCAAGAATTTAAATGACAAGAAGAGTAAATCAAGCAAGTGACTAAAGAAAGCAAGTAATAAAGAGGGAGACATTCATGGCAAGATTTGAGAATATAGGCTTTCTATCCTAGTCATACAATGATTAATTCATCTTATTTAGTCAACTCCAACAAATGGAAGAAGGTATCATGTTATCTTCACATAGGGAGAACATCAAACAAGACTAGTTAATCATGTCACAATAATAAACAAGAATTTATCTTATTACGTCATCCCCGACGATGGAAGAAGGTATCATGTTATCTTCACACTCGAAGAAAGTCTAACAAGACTAGCTAATCTCAATCCAAACGTCCTAATCAACTCATGAATTGAATTAGCAAGAGATTAGAGTCAATGGAAATAATACTAGCTAACAACTCTAGATCACCAATCTAAATTGGGTATTCATGACTCAAGATTGCCTAATTACTCTTTCCAAGCCAAGAATGCTCAAAGTCTACTCTAAAGTCCAACCAAACATTTTGTCAAACACTTGGTGGGTGCATAAGGAAAGCATAATAAATGTGCAAGAATAATAAAATCTACCAACTACCAATTGCAAGGAAAATAAATTCACAACTCAAATCAATAATAAAAGAACATCAAACATAAATTGCATTAAAGAGATCCAAATTCAACATGAGCATTCATGAACATAAAAGTGACATGAAAGTAAAATTAACAGAAGAACCAAGAAGAATTGAAGTATTAGAACAAGGAATTGTAGAGGAAACAAGATGAAATCAAGTAATCAAATCTAGATCTAAGGAAAATTAACCTAATCCTAACCTAATTCTAGAGAGAAAAGGGAGCTTCTCTCTCTAGAAAACTAACTAAAGGCTCATCATGACTAACTAAGTGCTCCCCCCCTTTGCTCAGGCTTGAATTCTGCATGAAATACCCTCAGAAACGAGTTGGATTTGGGCCTGGGCAGCTCAGAAATCACCCCAGCGATTTCACTTTAAGTGAGTCACGTGCCGAGCGTCACGCGTACGCGTGGGTGACGCGTGCGCGTCGCTGGCCAAAACTCCTACTCATGCGTACACATGGGTGACGCGTGCACGTGGCTTGCAAATCTTCAATGAACGCGTATGCGTGGGTGACGCGTGCGCGTGGCCCTCAATTCTCCAAATGCTCATTTCTTCATGAATTCTCCTCTTTGCATGCTTTTCTCTTCATTTCTTCCATCCAATACTTACCTTATGAACCTGAAATCACTCAACAAACACATCAAGGCATTGAATGGAATTAAAGTGAATTAGAATCACCAATTTAGGGCCTAAAAAGTATGTTTTTACACTTAAGCATAAATTAAGGGAGAATTACAAAACCATGCTATTTTATTAAATAAATGTGAGAAAAAGGTGATAAAATCTTCTAAATTAAGCACAAGATAAACCACAAAATTGGGGTTTATCAGATGGCTGCCTCTATAGGCAAACTTTGTATGTCCAAACATGCTTTGTTGAATCTTTCCATGCAACTGCGGAGGCTTTCCCGATCTCCTTGTTTAATTCCTAGCAGGCTTAGGGCATGCTTGGCTTTGTTTTTCTGGATGGAGAATCTAGCTAGGAACTTCTTGGCGAGGTCATCGAAACTTGCTATTGACCTTGGCGGCAAGCTGTCGAATCACTTTATTGCCATCTTGGTCAAAGTGGTCAGGAAAGCTTTACATCGGATTGCATCTGAGGCATCCGTAAGATACATCCGACTTCTGAAATTGCTGAGATGATGGCTTGGATCAGACGTACTGTCGTACAGAGTCATGTCAGGGGCTTTGAAATCCTTCGGGACTTTAGCTTTCATGATCTCCTTTGTGAACGGGTCTTGGTCCTTGTAGGGACATTTCTTGTGGCTGGATTGGGTGGTCTTAGTTTTGAGATCAGCTTCGAGCTTTAGGAGCTTGTCCTCCAGCTCTCGGCGTCGTCTTGTTTCTCTACGAAGGTCTCGTTCTGCCTTCCGCTGTCGGTCAGCTTCTTGCTGCAGCTGTTTAAGGTGATGCTGTTGTTCTCGGATAGCTTCCAAGATTTCTGTGTTTGGGTGTTGTTTATCCCCCTTGTTTTGAGGTGTATCTTTTAGCGTGGCTTCCGTGTTCTTATGCGGCGTTCTGTCCTGCAAGCCAGAGTTGTGATCATTGTCAAGGTTATCCTCCATGATGATGGGATGACTTCTAGGTTCCCCGGCAACGGCGCCAATGTTCCGAGGGTTACCTAAAACTGAAGGTCGATCTCGGATGATATCTGCTGTGGTGGCCGGAGCCGTTGTGTCCGACTTGCTGGATCTGGTGGTGCTGTCGATCCTTGATCATCAGAGGGTGACGGTACCTGCAAGAGACTCCGATGCTTAAGTTAGCACGTGCTTTAAGTAGGTTTTTGTGTAGAATCAGAGTATGAGTTATACCTGGGTGCTCCAATGTATTTATAGTAGTCTGGGATGACCTCCCTTGAGATAAGTTTGTTATCTTATCTTATCTTTTGTGGGTAGGTCCCCTTATCTTTTAGGCCAGCCACCTTTAGGTGGGCTATGATCTTCTGTTTTGGGCCTACTTGGACCCTTATAGTAACTTGGCCGAGCTCTTTGGGCAGAGGTCGGTGTCGACCAACCTTTATAAGAGGTCGGTCGTTTTTGTCTTCATCAAGCCCAGCTCTCATAGCTCGACCCATGGTATGAACAAATAAGACAGAGATGGAATAATCAAAGCCAAAAGTAGTTGAGAATGAGAAGGTAGAATCATTTGGGAGTGGTGTCACCAGGAATAACAATGCTGTTGTGTTCGGAGAAAATAGGATGGAAAAGCGTAACATATCGTTAGAGCTCCAACACCTTTAACTAGAGAATCCAATAACAGAAACTCACCAAGCTATGCAAGTTTCTAAAAATAACAAGAATTACGATGAGAATCCTTTGCATGAGAAACATCCGGGGTCAAGTGCGGTAATCATGCATGGAAATCACGTAACATTTGGTAATGAAGATGGTTGGACTGTGTTAATTGAAAAGGAAAAGGAAAAGTCAAACTTGGCTCATGCAAAGTTAAAGTTGGTTGTTGACTAATAAAGCCCAATACGCTCATAAGAAAGGAAATTCTTCCTTTAAGGAAAAAGGCCAATCTTCAGGGACAACACTGGGTGGCTCTTTTGGGTCTTTGAGAATTACTCTAAACCAACATTCAACAGGAATAGTAAGGGAAAATGTTGGAACCTCAATGCGAGTTTGGAAACAGGGAGGAAGCACTCCATCTTTGGCAGTAGAAAGAAAATGCCTCAAGCCTCAATCCCTTCAATCATCACTAGTGGAGAAGTATGGTTTGGCAATGGTACCGATCGCAGAGGAGGCCGTGGAGCATGTCATGTCACTGTCGCCGAAAGGGAATGTAGGTTAATGTCGCTGCTATGGTTCAGATTTTTTCGAATTGATTTGATTATGGATAGTTTAAACTTCTTATGTTTGAATATTAGAGGTGCCTTTAATAAATTGGCATGAATTCACTGCAAAGAAATGGTAAAAAAATTTCAACCTTCCTTCATTCTTCTTTTTGAAACTCATTATCCCTTTCATGATCTGAAATCCTTTTGGGAAGGGCTTGGTTTTTATGCTATTGATATTGTTGAATCTGTTTGACATAAATGGGCCATTTGGTTTCTTTCTTCTATTCCTAATTTATCTTGTCAGCTTATTGATAGATTTGAGCATTGTATTACTTTTGATTTGTGTTTGGGTCTTGGTGTTTGGAGGTGCATTACATTTATGCCAGTCCTCAGTTTGAGCATAGACTTCTATTATGGGATCATCTCTCAAAGCTAGCTTCGAACTATGATGGGCCTTGGTTAGCGCTGGGAGACTTCAATGAGGTACTTAGGGCTGATGAGGTTAAAGGGATTTTTTTCTAGTAACAGGGCCTCTTGTTTTTCTTTAGTTTTAGAAGATTGTGGGATGTTTGATCTTTTTATGATTGATAGGAATTTCATGTTGTATCAGAGAATGCAGAATAATATGGATATTGCTAAGAAATTAGACAGGGTGATAATTAATGGTGATTGACTCTCTCTTTTTCCGGAAGATTACACCGAAATCTTGTGTAGAGTTACATTCTTATCATTGTTTGATTATGATTAGAAGCCATGGAGTTCCTCAGATTAAGGGTGAGTGGCCCTTTCATTTTCAAGCGTCTTGGAGTACTCACCCTTTGTTTAAGCAAGTTGTTCAACATGCTTGGATGGGTGGAGGTAGGAGCGTTTCCGTAAATTTAAAAGTTGTTCAACAAGGATCCTTGGATTTTAATTCCAAGATTTTTGGTAATATTTTTGCTAGGAAAAGAAGTTTAGAAAATCAGATTAGTGCCATTCAAAAGAGACTGGAGGTCATTAATATTCTACACTTGAGAATCATAGAAAATGAGCTTAATGACGAGTATAATAGTATTCTTCTTCAGGAAGAACTTTTTTGGTACCAGAAATCTCATGAGAAGTGGATGCGATTTGGGGACAGGAATACTGAATTTTTCCATCTTCAAACTTTGGTTAGGAGGAAAGCAAAAAAGTTAATAAGCTTTTTATCTCTGATGGCTCTTGGTCTACGGATCAAAAGACTCTCCAGCTTTTTTCAAAAAACTTTTCTATTCAATGGAGGAGGTAGAAATTAATTGTTTGGGAGAAGTTCCTTTGTCTTCTCTTAGTGTTGAAGCTTGTGAGAATTTTACTACTCCGGTCACTTTATCTGAGGTCAAAGCTGCTATTTTCGGTATGAAAAATCTTTTGAAGCACCAGTGCCGGATGGCTTCTAGGCCTTCTTTTCCAACGAACATTAGGAGATTGTTGGTGTTGATATTTGGAAGCTGGTGAAGAGTGCATTTCAAGGCAGTGTTATTAATCCTTACATTATGGAGAAACTTATTGTGCTAATTCCAAAGGTAGAGGCTCCTTCTTATATGAATGATTTTAGACCCATTAGCCTTTGCAATGTGGCTTACAAAATCATCACGAAGGTGCTTGTCAATTGTCTTCGGCCATTTCTCTTAGAGATTGTCATTCTATTACAAGGTGAATTTATTCTTGGGAGAGGAACTCCAGAGAACGTCATCATTGCTCAAGAAATTCTTCACTATATGAAGCATACTAAGTCTCAAAAAGGTACTATTATGTTCAATATTGATTTAGAAAAAGTCTATGACAGAGTGGACTGGAATTTCTTAGAACATACTATTTTCAAATTTGGTTTCCTAATAGTTACTGTGAATCTCATTATGTCTTGTGTACGAGCATCTCCTCTTTCTCTTCTTTGGAATGACAACAGGCTTGAGAGCTTTGCTCTAAGAAGAGGACTTCGTCAAGGAGATCCTATGTTCTTTTATTTGTTTGTCATTTGTATGGAGCATTTGGCTTCCTTCATTACTCATCAGGTAGAGTTTGGGTTATGGGAATCCGGTGGCTATCACTAGAGGGGCACCTAGGATTTCTCATTTAATGTTCGTAGATAATTTACTTTTGTTTTACAAAGCTAAGAAAACCAAGGTGCAAGTTATTATGAATAGCCACAATATATTCTGCAAAACTTTCGGAATAAAGATAAACTTGGATAAATCTAAAGCTCTGTACTCCAAGAATGTTCGTTATAGGAGGAAATAACTGTTTACTGGTGTCTCTTTAATCCGGTTTATGCAGAACTTGGGTAAATACCTTGAAATTAACCTTGATCACTCTAGGGTTAATATATCTTGTTTCATTGATAATGTTGACAAGATTAGAGGAAGACTTGCTAATTGGAAGGGTAGGATGCTTAATAGAGGTGGAAGACTTTGCCTTATCAATTTAGTGGCAGTTTCTACTTCTATATATCATATGTAGGTAACCCTCTTTCCATTTTGTGTTACAAATGCTATTTCTAGAATGATGCGGCTATTTTTGTGGAAAGGAAAGGTTGATGGAAGGAGTCTGAACTTGGCAAATTAGAAAACTGTGGTTACTCCGAAGAGATACAGAGGTCTTGGGGTTAGGGATCCATCTTGAGCTAATCTGGCATTATTAAGAAAGCTCATTTGGCATATTTTTCGTTGTCCTAAGAAAACATAGATGCAACTCATCCATCATAAATATATCAAGAGAATAGGTTTGAAGGATTTGATTCCTGCTAAGAATGCTTCCTTGGTCTGGAAGAGCATTTGCAAAGCATATGATTTTTTGAAAGAAGGGTTCATGTGGAATATCGACTCTCTGGAGCAATCTCTTTGGATTGATGAATGGAGAATTGAAGGAGCTTGGCTAATGAAGTCCTTTATATGCACATATCTGATACAGATATCTGCATTCGTGATGTCTGGATCAATGGGGGTTGGAAGTTGGAAGCTCTCCATACTCTATTATTCGATGATGTCAAATAACATATTCTCTATTATAACCCAGATCTTCATTTTGGGGATTGTACTGGCTGGTTTTAGTCAGATTCATCCTCCAAGACTTATTCTTCGAGGAACGAATATCTTTGGTTATGTAAGAGATGTTTTGATCGGGAGAACCATGGTGATTGGCACTGGTTATGGAAGACTAAAGTTTCTGAGAAATTTAAGATGCTCCTTTGGCTTTGCCTTCATGATGATATACTAACAACTCTCTTCCTTTCAAAGCAGAGTCTTTCTAACTCTGATCTTTGCCCTCGAGGCCGCCTTGAATCAGAAACTATTCTTCATTGCTTGTTAGATTGCCCTAAAGCTAAAGCTATTTGGAAAAGTATGCACCTCAATTTAGGGTGTGATGACTTGCTACTGTAGATCCTCTGAAGTAAGCAAACTCACAAATTCTTGTTCTCAGATGGCTGCTGGTGGATTTGGTGTGATCGGAATAATGATGTGTTTAACTCGTCTGATCCATAGTGTATTGATAAGGTGTTATCCTTGATTTATTCTTATTCTATTGAGCTCCATAGGATCTTCCTTTTTCAACAGACTTCTACCCTTTTTTTATGGTTTTAACACGGTCTCTATCATCCCAAAACTCTATGAAGGTGAATTGTGATGTTAGTAACTTGGGAGATGGTGCTGGTTTTGGCTATGTACTACGCAATTCCAATGGTGCCTGGCTGCATGGGTGTGTTGATTCTCTGCCTTCATTGCCTATTCTTTGTAGAGAGCTTTTTGCAATTTGGAGAGGTTTAATTCTAACTTGGAAAGCGGGATATAGAGATGTCATTTGCGAGACTAATTGTTTATATGCATTCATTCTAATTCATGAAAAGAACATTACTGTCAGAGGGAAGCTAATTGCATTGCGAATTTTCTGGCCAAGTTTGCAGCATCCAATGACATTGAGTAGTTAAAATGGAATGAGCCTCGAGGTGAATTAATGACTTTGATGCAAAGGGATCTAGCTACTGTGAGTCTGTGACTTAGGTTATATTTTACCTTGTTTTTTTTTCTTTTTTGTTCTGTACTCCTTTCTTTTTTTCTTATTTAATTTTCAGTTACCAAAAAAATATGAGCAATCCGTTATATTTATTTCTTAGAAAAAAGGTAAAACATGAAAGAATAAAAGTGGCGTACAAACAAAAGCAACACACATCATACATACTGTGTATATATACACATAATATTAACAAATAATAATTGAATTAATTATTTCTCAATTATCTAGTCATGGATGGCTCTGATATTACTTGTTGGAAATTTTTAGGATTTTTCAACCCCAAGATGATCCATGTTAAATCATTAAAAAAGAAATACTTGAATACAGAAACATATCTTAATTTATGAGCATGATTGAGAGAGATTGACTCTTTGATCTTACTCAATCAAAGTCTTCTGTATCCTTAATAGGGCTAAATCGTAACTCCTCTAATGGAAAAAGAACTGTGGAAGCAGGTTTGATATGTTGGGGGACCGAAACCCTGAAGTCACTATTTATATTGAGTATGACACCCATTAAATCTTAAAGCCGAAATAAAATAGTATCTCTGGTTTTATTCTTATTTACTTCCAAATTGAAAGTAATAATGACTTAGTTAATTACAATAATTGAAATCACCGCTATACGAGTCATATAATATGAAATAGCTAATTTATGGTTATAATTAATATATGTATTGCCTATAAATAGATTAGAAAATAATAATTTTCTAACAAAACTCACCCTAATTTGATAGATCTTAGATAAGCTCGATTTCTTTCTATTAGTCTCAAATGCGAGTCTTGTATAAAAATGTGATGGAAGAGAAAACTATAATCCCTCAAATTGAATTAATTAATTGATCAAATTGTTAATAATAGTGTATATAATGATTGAAAAAGTATGAGGAGTCAATGGAATATTTATACAATGTGTACAATAGAGGTTTAGGGAGTATTAGAGATATAACTATTAGTGTTACCATTTCCTATCAACTGAAGCTTTTGGGATGAGTGGTATCATGATATGGTATTAGAGCTCTAGATCCAAAAGGTCAAGAGTTTGATCTTTGGTGAACCCAAAAATCAGTTTAAACTTTTGGGAAGATGCTTATTATCCCTAGTACTCGGATGGTTATTCTAGATAGTATAGGAGATGTTCATTTTGTAACTCAATAGCCCATTGTACACATGTACAAATAGTCCATTGTCTCCCTAGCAGGACTCATAATGATTTAAACTTTTAAAGATATAACATTACATATTTATTAATTAACATTATTAATTAACTTAACTACTTACCCTATCTTTTACAATTTGTTATTGTTAGGCACCCTTTCTGATCAAGTCATATATCTAGTCACTAACTAGTAACTACTATATATTAATAATATAATGTTTTTTAACTATTGAAAGTTAATTTCTAAAATCCTACAAAGTTTAATTGATGTAACTTCTAAATATATTCTCCATAAGAAATAAAAGTGCCCTTGGAGTTTAACATGTTCTGCTAAAATTTAGTAGAGAAATCCTAATTTTTATAATTTTTCTGTGATTGCTCGATTTGTTCGGATAGTCTAGTATAATTGTATTAGCTTGACCATCATGGCAGCAAATGTTACTACTATCACTAGCAAATCAAGGCTACAACCTGAGGAAGAAAACATAATAATCAGTTTTTTTATAAAGACGTGCATGTTAGGAATGAACGTTGTGCTAAAAGTTGAGTTAGAAGGCTATTGGTGGATAAACAATTTTTAGGTGGTACTGTGGAGGTAGCTATGTATTTTATATATGGGGGCAATCGGAGAGTTTTAAAGTGGTAGGTCATGGAGGAAACTTATTCCAATTCTTTTTTGGAGATGGGAAAGATATGTTGTAGATTGAAAGGGGTGTCTCTTGACTCCTCAAAACTACATTCTAAACCTTAGAAGATGGAAGGAGGATGAGAATAACGCAGAAATATATTTTACACACGTGCCAATAAAGATACAAATTTAGAGTTTGGCAGAACAATTTGAAGCTAAAGAATTGGGATGGAAGATAAAAGGCTCATTAGGAGAGGTGTTAGATGTTAATATCTTCCATGTCCGTGGCAAGA
Source organism: Arachis ipaensis (assembly GCF_059453495.1). Taxonomy (NCBI): domain Eukaryota; kingdom Viridiplantae; phylum Streptophyta; class Magnoliopsida; order Fabales; family Fabaceae; genus Arachis; species Arachis ipaensis. Next base: position 34,822,298 of record NC_142442.1, read on the forward strand.
GACACAGCATTGTTAAAATTCAAGTAAAGCTGGATGTAACAAAACCACTCAGAAGATACGTCAAGCTTGTTGGTCTGAATAACAAACAACTTAAAGTTGCACTCAAGTATTAATGGCTCAACATCTTTGCAATTATTGTGGTTTCATTGGACGAGAGACAAGAGCCCGCAATTTTCAAATTGAAGATTTGTTAAAGGGAGAGATGGAGGAAGAAAATTGAGGGGGGGATCGATTAAAAGCCAATCAAATGGGAAGAAAAGAAGGAGTTACGAAGGATAATCCTAATATTAATCTGACTAAAGAGAAAGACAACAGGGTCAAAAAGCTAACTCCAATCAACTTAATAAAGGATTGGCTAATCTACTAATGCAGTCCCGGGGAAGAGAATGGAGTAGTAAGGAGGAAGTTATGAGCAATGCTGTCGTTCAAAAGAAGACAAGCAGGAAACCATTCCCAACAAACCAATACGGGCTCAGGAACAATGCTGAAGAAAGAGAAGAAAGGAGAGATTTGATGGGGGCTGAACAAACAACATGCTTTGTATTTGGAAAACAGGGACAACAACTTATTCAATATACCAACAAAAGACAAAACTTAAAGCAATTAGCAAGGACAACTATCAATGTGTTGGGAATAAAAAGGAGTTCACAAGGAGAAAGGGAGTTCACAAGTAGAAAGGCTTCCACTCAATCAGAAGAAATTATGCTCAAGCAAAAATGTGCGTGCTGAAAAAGGAGAGGGTGCCACCCTACAATGGGTACCCAGTGACCCATGAAGATGATGATGTGGAACTGTCGGAATATGGGAAATCCCCTAACAGTTTACAACATACAAGAAATTTGTAGATCTCATTCTCCAGAGGTAATGTTTTTATGTGAAACTAAGAATACTACCTCGAATGTTACAAATCACTGCAAGAAAGTAGGTTTTTGATAAACCCATTTTTAGGATTTATCCTGTGCTTAATCTAGTGGATTTTATCCATTATTCTCACACTTATTCATACAATTCGCAAGTTTTACGTTTTCCTTCCCGATTTTGTGCTATGATTGAAAACATGCTTCTTTGGCCTTATATTTGCTATGTTTAATGCTCTCTTATTATCATTCGATGCCTTGATATGTGTGTTAAGTGATTTCAGAGTTTATAGGGTAGGAATAGCTTAGAGAATGGAAAGGAAGCATGCAAAAGTAGAAGGAATACAAGAAACTGAAGGAACTGCTAAAGTAGTCCATCCTAACCTCTTCGCACTCAACGGTAATAACTTTATCTATAGAGGTCCAAATGTGGCGGTTCTAGTTGAGTTGGAAAGTTAACATCTGGAGCTTCGAAATGATATATAATTTGTCATAGTTTCTCTGAGGATAGACGACAAGAATGCGTGAATCACGTGGACGCGTCGTTTTGCAGAAAAACCAGCGTGGCAGATTTCGTCCCCAGCAATTTTTGGGCTGTTTTTGACCCAGTTTTCGGCCCAGAAAACACAGATTAGAGGCTATAAAGTGGGAAAATCCATTCATTCATAAAAAACAACATTCATAATTCATAATTTTAGGTTTTAGATGTAGTTTTTAGAGAGAGAGAGGCTCTCTCCTCTCTCTTAGGTTTTAGGAGTAGGATTTCTTTTAGTTTTAGGATTACTTCTTCTCAAGTTCCAGGTTCAATGTTCCTTTAATTTATGTTTCTCTTCTACTTTTATTTACACCAATGCTTTGGTTTCTCTATTTCTCTTGGTAATTATTTATGTTACCAAATTGGCTTATGAACCCTTCATGTTAGGATTGATTTTCTTAATTAATACACATTGAGGTATTTCAGATTTAAGATTGCTTTCTTTTATTTATATTATTGATGTTCCAATTTAATTTAGATTTCTCCCCTTTGCTTTGGTTGATTAATTGGTGACACTTGAGTTGTCAAACTCAGCTGTTGATTGAAAATTGGAATTCTTGCTGATTGATTTGGATCCCTCTAAAGCTAGTCTTTCCAAAGGAGTTGACTAGGACTTGAGGAATCAAATTGATTAGTCCACTTGACTTTCCTTTATTTAGTAAGGGTTAACTAAGTGGGAGCAATAAACAATTCTCATCACACCTGATAAGGATAACTAGGATGGGATTTCCAGTTCTCATACCTTGCCAAGAGATTTTCTAATTATTAATTTATTATTTTTCTCGTCATTTAAAATTACTTGTTCCTTATCTCAAAAACCCAAAAATACACTTTTTCTCATAACCAATACTAAATCATACTTCCCTGCAATTCCTTGAGAGATGACCCGAGGTTTAAATACTTCGGTTATAAATTTTATTGGGTTTGCTTTAGTGACAAACAATATTTTTTGTACAAAAGGATTCTCTGTTGGTTTAGAAACTATACTTACAACGTGATTATTCTTATAAAATTCTTTACTAGCTAGAATCTAATCGTCAAAATAGCGCCGTTGCCGGGGAATTGCAATTGTGTGCCTTATTATTGGTTATTGTAAATATTTTCTTTTGCTATTTATTTGTTTTTGTTCTTGTTCTTGTTTTTAATTTTTATTTTTATTAGCTACTATGAGTTCTCACCCCTCTATCTTTAAGTTTAGTTCTAATGTTATTGAAAGGAATGGAAGCTATAACAGGAACATGCATCAAGGTCAAAACAATCAAAAATGGAAGGAGCCACGATGATCTGATCAACCCTTTTGGCAACAACGCCTTCCAAGGTACCATGGACAACGACCATTCTACAATGCATGCCAAGACAATAGTTATGGTGGACCCTTACATGACAACCAACATCCACAAAATTACTTTGGTCAAGAGCCATTTCGAGGTGCGTACCAAGGTGATAGATATGGTGGACCCCCTTGTAGTTACCAGCAAGCTCCATCATATGCCAATGAACCACCTCCTCAACATAGCTTTGAACCACCATTCTCACAAGCCACCTACGACTATTCACCTCCATATGATCCTAACCTTTATCCACCCCAGTTCCAACCCAATTACTCCCAAGAACCACCACTTCCATATGCACCATGTCCATATCCATCGACCCAAGAATCACAGGCTCGCCTCAAGAAAACAGTTGATCAATTTCATGCAACCCTTCATCAGCTGGAGCAAGCGATAAATCAATTAGCTTCCCGACGTTCGGACACTCAAGGAACCCCCATGGCTTCATGTGGATAATTTAATGAAGAACGTAGCATGAAGGAGACACTAGAAACTTCGGTGGACAGTGAGCAGCATGACTTTGTATTGGAACAATTGGAGGAAGCCGTAATCGTTAAAGAGGAAGAAGTGGTCGAAGACTTAGGAGATGCAGAACGTCCATGGGAAAGCCCAGTCATAGAGCCCCCTTCTAAGGAGATTGAATTTGATGTTGAGGAGGGTGTACAACTTCCAAGGCATATCATGGTTGAAGACTTTGAAGGGGATGATCAAGAGATGGATTCAATCATTGATGAATTCTTATCTACATTTGAATCCTCTCCCATTGGACTTGACATGGAGATTAAAGAAGAAGAAGCACAACCTCCCATGCCCTTGGTAAACAATGAAGAAGAAATCAAATTAGAAGAAAGCTACCAAGAGGAAGAGGTTGATATTGAAAGGAGCCCAAGGGAATGGAGCCGGAAATCACCTTGACAAGGTTGCTGGAGACCTCTCCCCCAAAGCCATCACCATCCATCCCTTCATTTAAGTGGGTAAATATCTCATCTCTAAGATTAATTAGCCCACTTGAATATGCTTTGTTTGAGACGGATGGGCAACTTAGAGCTCTCTGTGGCTTTAAGAGTAAGTGGGAAATGGTTAGTGGTAGGAATTGTCATGCAAGGTTCAATATGGTTGCAAGCTCCAAATTGAAGTACAAAGGTTGGTACAATTCTCAATTGAATGGGTCTAAGAAGCTGTTTGGATGCCTCAGTGAGAATTCAGATTGCCTGCCACCCGGATGGAATCATGATGATCAACAAAAAGACGGGTGCAAAAGCAAGGTTTGGGACCCCGGAATTCATTCTGGCAATCAACACTCTTGGGGCCTTGTCACTTGCTTTAACTTGCTCAAAGGATTTATGCAACTAGTGTGGGATCCCGGAGGATATTAGAATTGCAAACATTGGTCAGGATTCCTAGATGACTTCAAGCACAAGCCACCATAATAGGGAGCTCATCGAATGTCCAACTTAAGGACTTTAACTAAAAGTGCTAGGTGGGAGACAACCCACCATGGTATAATCGTTCTTTTTCAGTCTTAGTTTTATTTTATTTCGTTTTATTCTTAATTTTATTTTATTCTATTTTTCGTAGTATTCATTTATAATATCTGCATCAGCAATATGCATTTTGCATTCTACATACTACATATATAAAAAATAAGCGCGACCCACGCGTGCGCGTGAACCACGCGCACGCATCACATGCGACGCTAAACCTTACAGAGAGTTGCGCGGGAGCGTGGCTGGAGGCGTGCCTCAGGCACAAACACGCCTACGCGAACGCATCCCTGACGCGTCCGCGTCAATTACAAAATCAGCCTTCCACGCGTACGCGTGATCCTACAAATCAGTGTAAAGAGGTGTCAGGCTGAAAGTTGTGCTGGCCTGGTGCGGGCACTGTGCCCAAGGCACAAATCACCCACGCGTACCCATCCCTGAAGCGTGCGCGCCATTTTTTAATTCTGATCACCCACGCATACGCGTGGGCGACGCTTACGCGTCCCATGGTTTATGCAGTTTTCACGTGCACGCATGCCCTGCGCGCGCGCATCGCGTCCTGTTTTTAATTTCCCTCCCTTTTATTCTATCTTCTCTCCTTCTTTCTTCCTCTTCTCTTACTTTCTTCCTCTTCATCCCTTTAACCTCTCATCCCTCTTCACTTCCATTCTATTTTATTTAATTTATTTGCATACTTTCATCCATTGCATTTTAATTTTGCGCATATTTTTATTTTCTTTTCTTAGTCTATTATTTTTCCAATGGTGTTAAATTTTCTTATTCAACTGTTGCATCTTTTCTTGAATTATTCTGGTGCTTCATGACTTGTTTTATTCTGATTGGGTATTATTATTCATAAGTCAATGCTATCCTTTTATGATACTTGCATTCCATTTTCATTGATATGCACTTATACTGTCTTTCATTACCAACACTTCTCCCCTTTGTTGCAAAATTTACACCACTGGTATGCCATGTGCTTCTACTGTTTTCTCACTTGCATGTTGTAGCTACCATGTAATTGAGACTCTCATCATTTGGCATTAACCCAACCATATTTTAAATTGATTCCTATCTTTGTTTTTGGATTACTTTTCTTCTTTTTCCTCTTCTTTCAGGATGGCCACCGAGGAAGGAAAACCGGAAAACTTTTACATGGGGTGACAGACAAGTCCATCTGCACAATCTATGGAGAAAAAGCGTCAGTTAGAGCACCCCGTCTACCTGCACATCTTAGCATGCACCGAAGACGGTGCAATCTTTAAGTGTGGGGAGGTCGATACCGACTTCCATGGGTTAGCTATTTTCTTCTCAACACCAATGTTTTATTTTCTTTGTTAATTCATTGTTGCACTTGCATGTTGATTGCATATTTGTTTGATTTTATGCATATTTTACCACCACTTGGTTAAAGTGATATTTTCTTTTTCAAGAAACTTTTTATAGCATTTCACTAATTTGAATTAAAATTTTTATTGAACTTGTTTGAAGAAATATTATACTGGAACATGGTTTAGAGCTCGAACATACAAAACCAGTGAGATTTTGAGCCTATTTGATTGGTTACATTCTATCAACCAATATTTTATTTTTGGTGTGTGTTTTTCTCTCTAAAATTGTGATATTTGTCTTGCTTAATTCTATATTTTCATGGTTTGATGTATGCATGCACTTATATGATTGAGGCCTTTGTTTCACTGAGCTTACATACCCATATGGCCTTACCTTTCATTATCCCTTGCAAACCAATTTTGAGCCTATTTTACCCCTTTGTTCTTTACTTTAGCACATCATTAACTTTAAGAGGAAAACAATAATGTCCTTAATTTAAATCCTTGGTTAGCTTAGACTAGTGAGAGTGCTCATGAATTAAGTGTGGGAAAAAGTGGGTTTGGAAACGTTTGGTTTAAGAATTGGGTGTTGTATATCTTTATGAAAATGTGAAAGAAATGTTTAGGACATGTTCATGCATTCAATAATTTAATCATATGCGTTGAGAAAATTAGAAAAAAATAAAATAAAATAAAATAAATAAAAAAAATAAGAAAAAGAGAAAAGAAAAGAAAAAGAATAAATAATAAAAGAGGACAAAATGCCCCAAAGTAAATGGTGAAAGCAATGCATATGTACTGTACTCGAAATTAGGATGCATGAATATGTGGAAAACATGGTTAATGGATAGTTAGATGTAGTATTATAATTACATGGATTGTCTTAAGTTAGATGAAAAGTTTTAGTTAATTAAGGATTCAGATTTTAGTCCACTTGGCCAAATACAATCCTACCTTGACCCTAACCCTATTACAACCCTTAAAAGACCTCTTGATGTGTGTATTTGTGCATCAAATTAGTGTTGATTGGTAGAAGAAGAGAAAGCCTTAGAAAGCAAGATTAGTAGAGAATTGAGAGATCGAACCTTAAACACCTGAGCGATTAGAGTGCATACACTTCTAGTGAGGGTTCGATGCTCGATTCTTTGTTCCCGGCTTTCACGAGCTATTTTCTTTTGCAAGTTTACTTGTACTATATTTTATGATTTGAATTAGTAAAATGCAGATCATGTCTGTTCTTGGAAGATTTATTTACTTTGACCAAGTACGTAGAAACATTTTGCATATAGTTGCATTAACATAGATAGGTTGCATTTCATACTCTCTACCATTCCTCTTCACTCTTTTAGTTCTCTTGAGCTTAGCATGAGGACATGCTAATGTTTAAGTGTGGGGAGGTTGATAAACCCCATTTTTAGGGTTTATCCTATGCTTAATCTAGTGAATTTTATCCATTATTTTCACACTTATTCATACAATTCGCATGTTTTATGTTTTCCTTCCTGATTTTGTGCTATGATTGAAAACATGCTTCTTTGGCCTTATATTTGCTATGTTTAATCCTCTCTTATTACCATTCGATGCCTTAATATGTGTGTTAAGTGATTTCAGAGTTTATAGGGCAGAAATGGCTTAGAGGATGGAAAGGAAGCATGCAAAAGTGGAAGAAATACAAGAAACTGAAGGAACTGCTAAAGCTGTCCAACCTGACCTCTTTGCACTCAAACGGTCATAACTTGAGCTACAGAGGTCCAAATGAGGCGGTTTTAGTTGCGTTGGAAATCTAACATCCGGGGCTTCGAAATGATATATAATTTGCCATAGTTTCCCTGAGGATAGATGACGCGCACGCGTGAATCACGTGGACATGTCATTTTGCAGAAAAACCAGCGTGGCAGATTTCGTTCCCAGCGATTTCTGGGCTATTTTTGACCCATTTTTCAGCCCAGAAAATATAAATTAGAGGCTATAAAGTGGGGAAATCCATTCATTCATAAAAAATAATATTTATAATTCATAATTTTAGGTTTTAGATGTAGTTCTTCGAGAGAGAGAGAGGCTCTCTCCTCTCTCTTAGGTTTTAGGAGTAGGATTTCTCTTAATTTTAGGATTATTTCTTCTCAAGTTTCAGGTTCAATGTTCCTTTAATTTATGTTTCTCTTCTTCTTTTATTTACTCTAATGCTTTGGTTTTTCTATTTCTCTTGGTAATTATTTATGTTGCCAAATTGGCTTATGAACCCTTCATGTTAGGATTGATTTTCTTAATTAATACACATTGAGGTATTTCAGATTTAAGATTACTTTCTTTTATTTATGTTATTGATGTTCTAATTTAATTTAGATTTCTCTCCTTTACTTTGGTTGAGTAATTGGTGACGCTTGAGTTGTCAAACTCAGCTGTTGATTGAAAATTAGAATTCTTGCTGATTGATTTGGATCCCTCTAAAGCTAGTCTTTCCAAAGGAGTTGACTAGGACTTGAGGAATCAAATTGATTAGTCCACTTGACTTTCCTTTATTTAGTAAGTGTTAACTAAGTGGGAGCAATAAACAATTCTCATCACACCTGATAAGGATAACTAGGATGGGATTTTCAGTTCTCATACTTTGCCAAGAGATTTTCTAATTATTAATTTATTATTTTTCTCGTCATTTAAAATTACTTGTTCCTTATCTCAAAAACCCAAAAATACACTTTTTCTCATAACCAATAATAAATCATACTTCCCTGCAATTCCTAGAGGGACAACCCGAGATTTAAATACTTCGGTTATAAATTTTATTGGGTTTGCTTTAGTGACAAACAATATTTTTTGTACGAAAAAATTTTCTGTTGGTTTAGAAACTATACTTACAACGTGATTATTCTTATAAAATTCTTTACTAGCAAGAATCTAATCATCAGTTTTCAACAAGTTTATTATGTGGACCCTAAGGGTCAATCTAGTGGGTTAGTGCTGAGATGGAAGGACAATGCGGTTGTCTCAATTCTTTCCAGCGATGATTTTTTTATTGAGTTGACAAATCCTACCAATTAAAGGAAATGGGAACTAGTTACTGTTCATTTACATTGTGATGACAACATTTGGTTTAATCAATACGGAAGAATTATTGAGCTTAAAATGGCAGCCATTCCTATTTTCTTGTGGTAGGTGATTTTAATTCTGTTTCCGTCTATCAGGAGAAAAATGGAGGAAAAATGAAGTCGGCCTCATCAATAGACAATACGGTGAAAACCTAATTATGGAACGACTAGATAGATACCTCTCTTCACAATATTTCAGAGCAGATTACCCACGAGCAACAATCGTTTGTTTAGGGGATATAGGCTTTGACCATTGCCCTTTGATGCTAGTGGCGGATAGGGAGGATCACAAAGCAAAAAGAAGATTCTGCTTTCAGGAAAAATGGTGTGATAGTGAAGAAGTTTTTAATATGGTGAAAGAAGCATGGCTGATTGAATTTAATGGCTGATCGAATTTAATGGCTCTTCAATTTTCAAACTTTTCTCTAAACTGAAAAAATGGAGGTATGTTTTGGTAGAATGGCAGAAGTCCGGCTCTAGCAATTCGCAAAAGCTAATTTCAGATCTGAAAAATCGATCGGAGCTGAAAAAAATGAAGGGGACAGAGACAATAAGATCAACTATTTTACAGTCGGAGGAAGAACTAGCTGAAGCCTACTTACAAGAGGAGAGGTACTTGAAGGAAAAATCTAGAATTTAATGGTTGAAATGGAGGTCGGGTAACTTTGGCACAGATCCTGTAGGCATTGCCCGAACTGTCGCTGAGTACTTTGAGAAGCTATTCAGTTCCTTAAACCCCAATATAGCCTCGGCAGAACTGTATTCTTTAGAGAGGAAAACTGATGATGATACTAATTGAAGGCTTACTAGAAGTGGTTCGAGGAAAAGTTCAAGAAAGCTACATTCCCATTAATCCTTTCTCATCCTCAGGAGATGACAGATTCACTTCAAAGTTTTATTAACATTATTGGTAGGTAGTTAAGGGTGATCTATATGGTGCTATTAAGAGTTTTTTCTCTGGAGGTTGAATGTTAAGGTGATGCAGAATTTTGCAACTCCACAACTCAGCAAGTGCACTGAATCGTATCAAGTAATATCACGACGAGTGAGTTATCATTCTCACGAGGATTAAATGACTAGGCAACAATGATTAATTGACAATTCTAATTGTAACACCCTAATATTCAAATCCTTATGCTCGAGTCATAAGTCAATTATAATAAGGTGGTACGACTTTCAAGGGAATTTTTAATACATAATTATAAGTATAATTGAAAGGAGATATTAAACGGGAAGCTTGAAAAGAGAAAAATAAAATCGCGAAGTCGTATCACTCACGCATTAATAACTAAAAGATAAAGCATGAAGTTGAAAGTGATACACAGATAAAGGCATAAAGGAGAATAAGAGAAGGACAGTATATAGATATATAATATAAGTAAATAGCCACTAGTCGCGACCCGCGAAGTTTAGGCCGGCTAGGGTACAATATGAAAGTAGTTGATAACAGTATCTCCTAATCTCTCCCAAAAGAAACATGAGAGCCTTTATAGGCGAGTTCAATACATAATATAAGCTTTTTCCAAATAAAGGTGGAGAGATTCTAAGCAAAATATAAAGTAGAGAATATAAAGATCTTCGCCATCTCTCAGATGAACCACAGCTCACTTTTGAGCACCTAGACCTGTATCTGAAAAACAAGAGATATATACGGAATGAGAACCCCCGACCCATGGGTTCCCAGTACGGTAAAAGTGCCAAATAAATACAATGCATTGTAATAAAAACTCACTAAGCATCCTAAACTTCCTTTCACCAAATATTCATCCTATGTTCTCATTAATCCATAAATACGCAGCTATCATAAGGGAATGCTAAATCTAATTCCTCTTCCTCGTGCTTCCCAACTTATAACTCTCCAATAAATCAGAATCAAAATCATAAGCCACATCACCAGTTATTTTATCTCAGCAAATCTATATCAATACTTCATATCTCACCTGGAGCATGTGAAATCACTTCACTGCGTCTACCCAGGAAGCTCAAAATATCTCATTCTCTACTTGAAGCAAGTGAAATCACTTATTGCGTCTACCTAGGAAACTCAAATTATCTCATTCAATAATCATCATCATTATTCAAGTACATCATCAACTCATCTCATCAAGAACAGCTCTCAGCATCCACCGACACCTGCATGAGAGACCTCTCAGTTGTACAAATACAAGCAATACAGGCAAGTAATACACAATTAAAGTACAAGTGGAACAAGTAGCACATAATCAGGTAACACAGCATATATGATATAACAATCCAAAACAAATAGGCAAACCCAAACAATTCAAACATATGCAAATAATGTATGTCTGCCCTATGGCTGATGATATCATCTGTTGGTTATATAGCCAACCCGACATGTCCTGGTAGCTAACCATGGACTGAAACACCTATCGCGGAGCAAGTAGGTTTGAGCTACAACCCCCTTGCTACTACCCGCTCAACCCAGAGCCAGTGGAATAACCACTACTGCGACTACTACCCAGGCGGGTGTTTAAAAGCTCAACCTGGAGCGTGTGGAATCACCACTACTGCCACTACTACCCAGGCGTGACAATCTCTGACCTGGAGCAAGTGGAACAAACCACAACCCTCGCTACTACCTAGGTATCACAACCTCTGACCTGGAGCAAGTGGGACGAACCACAACCCTTGCTACTACCAAGGATCTCAAAACATACATTCATTCAGTTCGGAATCAATCATTATTGTTATCAAATCTCAAACATTAACCTGGAGTAAGCGGGACAAACCTCCACCCTCGCTACTACCCAGGTATCACAAATACACATTTATTCATAATCACCCTTCATTATTATCAATTCTCAAATAATGACCTGGAGCAAGCGGGATGAACCACGACCCTTGCTACTACCCAGGTATCACAAATACATTCATTCAAAACTCCTTAGTTAAACTCATTTATCATAATCCTCCTTTCCCATCTCATATTCGGAGCAAGTAGACAACGCCACTGCCTACTACCCATGGTCACACATCACATTCAACATGTTCCATCATTATTCCCTTACCACATTTAGTCATTAATCATATACATATACATACTCAGCCATAATTCAATTCTTATCATAGCCATCCAGCTCATACTGTACATAGTACTTTCACCTTCATTCTTAGCAACTCATACAATTATCATTACTCTTCATTCATCATTGGTTCTTACTTTACTTCATTCACAAGTTACCACATGTCCTAGCTTCTTTTCATTACTAGGCATACTATAAAAATTTAGGGCTTAAAGGATTAAAGTGGAGGATTAGAAGTCTAAAATTTGGCTTTAAAACTCAAATATCAATTTCTACCGAAAATAAGGTCATGCGTGCGCGTCGCTGATGAGCGGATAATTTATACGCTTTTTGGCATTGTTTTTACATAGTTTTTAGTATGATTTAGTTAGTTTTCAGTATATTTTTATTAGTTTTTAAATAAAAATCACATTTCTGGACTTTACTATGAGTTTGTATATTTTTCTATGATTTCAGGTATTTTCTGGCTGAAATTGAGGGACTTGAGCAAAAATCAGATTCAGAGGTTGAAGAAGGACTGCAGATGCTATTGGATTCTGACCTCCCTGCACTCAAAGTGGATTTTCTGGAGCTACAGAACTCCAAATGGCGCACTCTCAATGGCGTTGGAAATTAGACATCAAGGGCTTTCTAGAAATATATAATAGTCCATACTTTTCTTGAGTTTAGATGACGCAAACTGGCGTTCAACACCAGCTTTCTGCCCTATTCTGGAGTTAAACGCCAGAAACAGGTTGCAAAGTGGAGTTAAATGCCAGAAACAGGTTACAAACTGGCGTTCAACTCCAAGAAAGACCTCTCCACGTGAAAGCTTCAATGCTCAGCCCAAGCACACACCAAGTGGGTCCCGGAAGTGGATTTCTGCATTATTTACTCATTTCTGTAAACCCTAGTAACTAGTTTAGTATAAATAAGACTTTTTACTATTGTATTTACATCTTCGGATCATCTTTGGATTATCTTTTGATCCTTTGATCATGTTTAGGGGGCTGGCCTCTCGGTCATGCCTAGACCTTGTTCTTATGTATTTTCAACGGTAGAGTTTCTACACACCATAGATTAAGGTGTGGAGCTCTGCTGTTCCTCGAGTATTAATGCAAAGTACTATTGTTTTTCTATTCAATTCAAGCTTATTCTTATTCTAAGATCTTCATTCGCACCCAAGAACATGATGAATGTGATGATTATGTGACGCTCATCATCATTCTCACTTACGAACGCGTGCCTGACAAACACTTCCGTTCTACATGCAAACAAGCTAGAATGAATATCTCTTAGATATCTAATACAGAGGACCGAGTTCGAGATATTAGAATCTTTGTGGTATAAGTTAGAACCCATGGACGGCCATTCCTGAGATCCGGAAAGTCTAAACCTTGTCTGTGGTATTCCAAGTAGGATCTGGGAAGGGATGGTTGTGACGAGCTTCAAACTCGCGAGTGCTGGGCGTAGTGACAGACGTAAAAGGATAGTAAATCCTATTCCAGTATGATCGAGAACCGACAGATGATTAGCCATGCAGTGACAGCGCATTGGACCATTTTCACAGAGAGGACGGGATGTAGCCATTGACAATGGTGATGCCCAACATACAGCTTGCCATGGAAAGGAGTAGGAATGATTGGATGAAGACAGCAGGAAAGCAGAGGTTCAGGAGGAACGAAAGCATCTCTATACGCTTATTTGAAATTCTCACCAATGAATTACATAAGTATCTCTATCATAGTTTATATCTTAATTATGTTTTAATTATCAATTCTCTATAACCATTTGAATCCGCCTGACTGAGATTTACAAAGTGACCATAGCTTGCTTCAAGCCGACAGTCTCCGTGGGATCGACCCTTACTCATGTAAGGTTTATTACTTGGACGACCCAGTGCACTTTCTGGTTAGTTGTGCGAAGTTGTGACAAAGTGTGATTCACGTTTGAGAGCACCAAGTCTTTGGCGCCATTGTTGATGATCGCAATTTCGTGCACCAAGTTTTTGGCGCCGTTGCCGGGGATTGTTCGAGTTTGGACAACTGACGGTTCATCTTGTTGCTCAGATTAGGTAATTTTATTTTAATTTTAAGCTTTTTTTTATTATTCTTATTTTCGAAAAAAAATACATATTTTCAAAAATATTTTTTTTCTTTAGAATTTTTAAGAATGAATTCTAGTGTTTCATGATGATTTGTTGAATCCTGGTTGGCTGAAAGCCGTGTCTAATCTTTTGGACCGGGGTTTCAACTTATCATCACAAGAGCTTGTTGATCTTCACCCATTTGGCAGTTACACACATAGTTGTTGTATAAATGAGAGGTAGGCAATATCTGCTGAAGCTTGGTTGGCTATTGGCCATGTCTAGTGTTTTGGACCGGAGCTTTCACTGAAAGCTTGGCTGGCTAGTGAGCCATGTCTAATTCCTGGACTGGAGCTTTAGACTAACATTGCAAGATTCCTGAAATTCCTATTAAAAATTTTGAAATCCTTATTTTGCTTTTTCCAAATAATTTTCGAAAAATACCAAAAAAATTTAATAAAATCATAAAACCAAAAATAATTTTGTGTTTCTTGTTTGAGTCTAGTGTCAAATTATAAGTTTAGTGTCAATTGCATGTTTATCTCTTTCTTGCATTTTTCAAAAATTCATGCATTGCATTCTTCATGATCTTCAAGTTGTTCTTGATGAATCTCCTTGTTTGATCTTTAAAATTTCTTGTTTTGTGTCTTTTCTTGTTTTTCATATGCATTCTTGAATTCTTAGTGTCTAAAAATTAAAAATTTCTAAGTTTGGTGTCTTGCATGTTTTCTTTTCTTGAAAAATTTTCAAAAATAAGTCTTGGTGTTTATCTTGACATTCAAAGTATTCTTGGTGTTCATGTTGACATTCATAGTGTTCTTGCATGCATCATTTGTTTTGACCTAAAATTTCATGCATTGAGTCTTTTTGATGTTTTTCTCTCTCATCATTAAAATTTAAAAATCAAAAAAATATCTTTCCCTTATTTCACTCATAATTTTCGAAAATTTGATTTGATTTAATCAAAAAGGTTTTAAATTTAATTGTTTCTTATGAGTCAAATCAAATTTTCAATTTAAAAATCCTATCTTTTTCAAATCTTTTTCAAAAATCAAATCTTTTTCATTTTTCTTTCATAATTTTTGAAAATTTCAAATTTATTTTTAAAATCTTTTTCTTATTTTATTTCATAATTTCAAAATCTTTACTAACAATTAATGTGATTGATTCAAAAATCCTAAAGTTTGTTACTTGCCTATTAAGAAAGGTTCAATCTTTAAATTTTAAATCCTATCTTTTTGTTTCTTGTTAGTCAAGTAATCAACTTTAATTTTCAAAATCAAATCTTTTTAAATTTCTTTTTCAAATCTTTTTTTTAATCACATCTTTTTCAAAATTTATTTCAAAATCTTTTCTAACTTCTTATCTTTTCAAAATTTGAGTTTCAAATCTTTTTCAATTAACCACTTAACTTTTTGTTTGATTCTTATCTTTTTCAAAACTACCTAACTAACTCTCTCTTTCTAATTTTCGAAAATCCCTTCCCTCTTTTTCAAAATTTCTTTTTTATTAACTAATTGTTTTAATTTTTACTTTAATTTAATTTAATTTTTCTTTTTTTGTATTTTTGAATTCTAACTTTAAATTTAATTTAAAACAAAAATATTTTTTTAATTTAATTTATTTAATTTTCGAATTCTCTCATCTTTCATCCCCTTCTGTTTATTTATTCATCTACTAACACCCCTCTTTCACCCAAGAATTCGAACTCATTCCTCTCCCTTGTGTTTGGATTCTTATCTTTTCCTTCTTCCATTATTCTCTTCTTATACTTACATAAGGAATCTCTATACTGTGACATAGAGGATTCCATATTTTCTGTTCTCTTCTTTTTTATATGAGCAGGAACAAGGATAAGAATATTCTTGTTGAAGCTGATCCTGAACCTGAAAGGACTCTGAAGAGGAAGCTAAGGGAAGCTAAAGCACAACTCTCTGGAGAAAATCTGACAGAAATTTTTGAAAAAGAAGGAGACATGGCCGAAAATAATAACAATGCAAGGAAGATGCTTGGTGACTTTACTGCACCAAATTCCAATTTACATGGAAGAAGCATCTCAATCCCTGCCATTGGAGCAAACAATTTTGAGCTTAAACCTCAATTAGTTTCTCTGATGCAACAGAACTGCAAGTTTCATGGACTTTCGTCAGAAGATCCTTTTCAGTTCTTAACTGAATTCTTGTAGATCTGTGATACTGTTAAGACCAATGGGGTTGATCCCGAGGTCTACAGGCTTATGCTTTTCCCGTTTGCTGTAAGAGACAGAGCTAGAATATGGTTGGACTCTCAACCTAAAGATAGCCTGAACTCTTGGGATAAGCTGGTCACGGCTTTCTTAGCCAAGTTTTTTTCTCCTCAAAAGCTTAGCAAGCTTAGAGTGGATGTTCAAACCTTCAAACAGAAAGAAGGTGAATCCCTCTATGAAACTTGGGAGAGATACAAGGAACTGACCAAAAAGTGTCCTTCTGACATGCTTTCAGAATGGACCATCCTGGATATATTCTATGATGGTCTGTCTGAATTATCTAAAATATCATTGGACCATTCTGCAGGTGGATCCATTCACCTAAAGAAAATGCCTGCAGAAGCTCAAGAACTCATTGACATGGTTGCAAATAACCAATTCATGTACACTTCTGAAAGGAATCCTGTGAGTAATGGGATGCCTATGAGGAAGGGAGTTCTTGAAATTGATACTCTGAATGCCATATTGGCTCAAAACAAAATATTGACTCAGCAAGTCAATATGATCTCTCAGAGTCTAAATGGATTGAAGGAATCATCCAACAGTACTATAGAGCCATCTTCTGAAGAAGAAGCTTATGATCCTGAGAACCCTGCAATAGCATAGGTGAATTACATGGGTGAACCCTATGGAAACACCTATAATCCCTCATGGAGAAATCATCCAAATTTCTCATGGAAGGATCAACAAAAGCCTCAACAAGGCTTTAATAATAGTGGAAGAAACAGGTTTAGCAATAGCAAACCTTTTCCATCATCCACTCAGCAACAGACAGAAAATTCGGAGAAGAACCCATCTAGCTTAGCAAATATAGTCTCTGATCTATCTAGGGCCACTGTGAGTTTCATGAATGAAACAAGGTCCTCCAATAGAAATTTGGAGGCACAAGTGGGCCAGCTGAGTAAAAGGGTCACTGAAACTCCTCCTAGTACTCTCCCAAGCAATACAGAAGAAAATCCAAAGAGAGAGTGCAAGGCCATTGACTTGACCATCATGGCCGAACCTACAAGGGAAGAGGAGGACATGAATCCTAGTGAGGAAGACCTCCTGGGACATTTAGTGACCAATAAGGAGTTCCCCTTTGAGGAACCAAAGGAATCTGAGGCTCATCTAAAGACCATAGAGATTCTATTGAACCTCCTTCTGCCCTTCATGAGCTTTGATGAGTATTCTTCTTCTGAAGAGAATGAAGACGTTACTGAAGAGCAAGTTGCTAAGTACCTTGGTGCAATCATGAAGCTGAATGCCAGACTATTTGGTAATGAGACTTGGGAGGATGAACCTCCCTTGCTCACCAATGAACTAAATGCATTGGATAGACAGAAATTACCTCAAAAGAAACAGGATCCTGGCAAATTCTTAATACCCTGTACCATAGGCACCATGACCTTTGAGAAGGCTCTGTGTGACCTGGGATCAGGAATAAACTTAATGCCACTCTCTGTAATGGAGAAACTTGGGATCTTTGAGGTGCAAGCTGCCAGAATCTCATTAGAGATGGCAGACAACTCAAGAAAACAGGCTTATGGACTAGTAGAGGACATGCTAGTAAAGGTTGAAGGCCTTTACATCCCTGCTGATTTCATAATCCTAGACACTGGGAAGGAAGATGATGAATCCATCATCCTTGGAAGACCCTTCCTAGCCACAGCAAGAGCTGTGATTGATGTGGACAGTGGAGAATTGGTCCTTCATCTGAATGAGGACAACCTTGTGTTTAAAACTCAAGGATCTCCCTCTGTAACCATGGAGAGGAAGCATGAAAAGCTTCTCTCACTGCAGAGTCAACCAAAGCCCCCACAATCAAACTCTAAGTTTGGTGTTGAGAGGTTCCAACAATGCTCTGAACATCTGTGAGGCTCCATGAGAGCTCATTGTCAAGCTATTGACATTAAAAAAGCGCTTGTTGGGAGGCAACCCAATGTTAATTAATCATATCTATTTTATTTTCTTTTTGTTATTTCATGTTTTATTAGGTTAATGATCATGGGGAGTCACAAAAACTACTGAAAAATGAAAAACAGCATTAAAAACAGCACACCCTGGAGGAGGAGCATTCTGGCGTTTAAACGCCAGAAACAAGCATCTGTCTAGTGTTTAACGCCAGAAACAAGCACCAAGCTAGCGTTTAACGCCAGAAACAAGCATCTACCTGATGTTAAATGCCAGAAACAGGCTACATTTGGGCGTTTAACGCCAGAAACAAGCAGCAGTCTGGCGTTGAATGCCAGGATTGCACAGCAAGGGCGTTTTACACGCCTAATTGGAGCAGGGATGTTAAGTCCTTGGCCCCACTGGATCTGTGAATCCCACAAGATTCCCACATGATCTGTGGACCCCACAGGATCCCCATCACTTCTTCTCTCCTCTTCACACCTTTTCATAACTCTCTTCCCCAAATATCCTTCACCAATCACCTCAATCACTCTTCCCCATCCCTTCTTCACCACTCATATCTATCCTCTCTTCCCCAAAAACCCCAGCTACCTTCAAAATTCAAACTATTTTCCCTCCCAAACCAAACCCTAATGGTCGAACCCTAAATCCCATCCCACCCCTATATAAACCCCTCTCCCTCTCCTCCATTCTTTTTCTTCTTCTCCTTCTTTCTTTCTTCTTTTTCTCGGGGACGAACAAACATTTTAAGTTTGGTGTGGTAAAAAGCATTGCTTTTTGTTTTTCCATAATCATCAATGGCACCTAAGGCCAGAGAATCCTCAAGAAAGAGGAAAGGGAAGGCAATTGCTTCCACCTCTGAGTCATGAGAGATGGAGAGATTCATCTCAAAGGTCCATCAAGACCACTTCTATGAAGTTGTGGCTAAGAAGAAAGTGATCCCTGAGGTTCCTTTCAAACTCAAAAAGAATGAGTATCCGGAGATCCGACTTGAGATCCGAAGAAGAGGCTGGGAAGTTCTCACCAACCCCATTCAACAAGTCAGGATCTTAATGGTTCAAGAGTTCTATCCGAACGCATGGATGACTAGGAACCATGATCAAAGTGTGAACCCAAATCCAAAGCATTGGGTCACCATGGTTCGGGGAAAATACTTAGATTTCAGTTCGGAAAATGTAAGGCTAGCGTTCAACTTGCCAATGATGGAAGAAAACGCATGCCCCTACACTAGAAGGGTCAACTTTGATCAAAGGTTGGACCAAGTTTTCATGGACATATGTGTGGAAGGAGCTCAATGGAAAATTGACTCAAGAAGCAATCCGGTTCAATTGAGAAGACTGGACCTTAAGCCTGTAGCTAGAGGATGGTTGGAGTTTATTCAACGCTCAATCATTCCTACTAGCAACCGATCTGAAGTTACTATAGATCGGGCCATTGAAAGAACTGAAGATTGATGGTTTAGAGGTTATAGTAAACTCTCGTTGTAAGTATAGTTACTAAACCAAGCAATCAACCTTTCTTACAAAAGTTTTGGTTGTCACAAGTAACAAACCCCTTTGAAATTGATAACCGAGTATTCAAACCTCGGGTCATCTTCTCAAGGAATTGCAGGGAAGTATGTTCGTATTATTGGTTATGAAGATTATAAATTGGGGGTTTTGGAAGTAAGGAGGGAATATCTTATATGACAAGTAAAATAAAATAATAATAATAAAATCTCTTGGCAAGGTATGAGAAATTGGAAGTCCAGACTTAGTTATCCTTATCAGTAACAATGAAAGTCGAATCTTAATTCCACTTGGTCAACCTTTACTAAAATAAAGGAAAGTCAAGGGACTAATTAGTTTGATCTTCGAATCCTATTTATTTCCTAAGAAAAGGTTGGGATTATTGAAGCTCAATTCAATTAGCAAAGATAACAGTTATCAATTATGCTGTTGAATTAGATAACTCCTGAGTTACTGATTTCTTAACCAAAACTAAAAGGGGAAAAGTAAATCTACTGGAATAAGAATGCCTTCAGATGAAAAGCAATAATCATGTAAATAAAAGAAAGCAATAATAACTGAAATACCTCAAATAACATTAATTCAAGTAATCTGGAACAGTTCATAAACTAAATTGGGAAAATAAATAAAAATAAAGAACCTGGAATTGAGAGTTACTCCTAAAACTAAGAGAAGTCCTAAATCCTAATCCTAAGAGAGAGGAGAGAACCTCTCTCTCTAAAAACTACATTTACTCCTAAAATTGTGAATGTGAGAGCTTGTCTATGAATGGATGCAATCCCCCACTTTATAGCCTCTAATCTGTGTTTTCTGGGTCGCGAACTGGGTCGAAAACAGCCCGGAAATCGCTGGAGAAGAATTCAAACACGCTGATTTCCATCACTGCGACGCGGCCCATGGAGCACGCGATCGCGTCGCTTAGCGTCAAGGAAATTATGGCATATTATATATCAAATCGAAGTCCCGGACGTTAGCTTTCCAACACAACTGGAACCGCGTCGTTTGGACCTCTGTATCTAAAGTTATAGCCGTTTGAGTGCGAAGAGGTCAGGCTGGACAGCTTAGCAATTTCTCCAACTTCTTGTATTCCTTCCACTTTTGCATGCTTCTTTTCCATCCTCCAAGCCATTCCTGCCCTATAATCTCTGAAAGCACTTAACACACATATCAAGGCATCTAATGGTAATAAGAGAGGATTAATAATAAGCAATTATAAGATCAAAGAAGCATGTTTTCAATCATAGCACAAAATCAGGAAGGAAATATAAAACCATGCAAATATTATGAATAAGTGGGTAAAGAGTTGATAAAATCCACTCAATTGAGCACAAGATAAACCATAAAATAGTGATTTATCAACCTCCCCACACTTAAACATTAGCATGTCCTCATGCTAAGCTCAAGAGAAGCTATAAAGATGAAGAGGAATGGTAGAATGTATGAAATGCAACCTATCTATATGAATGCAACTACATGCAAAATGTTTCTACCTACTTGGTCAAAAATAAATAAATTCTCCAAGACAAATATAAATCAGATTCCACTAATTCAAATCATACAAAATGAAGTACAAATAGACTTTCAAGAAGAAAATAGCTCATGAAAGTATGGAACAATGAGTTGAGCATCGAACCCTCACTGGTAGTGTATACACTCTAATCACTCATGTGTTTTAGGTTCGATTCTCTCAATTCTCTACTAACCTTGCTTTCTAAGGCTTGCTCTTCATCTAACAATCAACATAAATTTAATGCACAGATACACATATCAAGAGGTCTTTTAAGGGTTGTAATGGGGTTAGGGTCAAGGTAGGATTGTATTTGGCCAAGTGGACTAAAATCTGAATCCTTAATTAACTTAAACTTTTCCCACCTAACTTAAGACAATCCATGTAATCGAAGTACAAAACCTAACTTGTCCATTTAACCATGTTTTCCACATATTCATGCATTCTAATTTTAAGTACAGTACATATGCATTGCTTTCACCACTTACTTTGGGGCATTTTGTCCCTTTTTCTTATTTGCTCTTTTTCTTTTCTTTTTCTCACTTCTTTTTTTTTTATATATATATTGCTCTTTTTCTTTTCTTTTATTTTTCTCAATGCATATGATTAAATTATTGGATGCATGAATCATGTCCTAAACATTTTTTTCACATTTTCATAAAGATATACAATGCCCAATTCTTAAACCAATTGTTTCCAAACCCACTTTTCCCACACTTAAATCATAAGCATTCTCACTAGTCTAAGCTAACCAAGGATTCAAATTAAGGACATTATTGTTTTCCGCTTAGAGTTAGTGATGAGCTAAAGTAAAGAACAAAAGGGTAAAATAGGCTCAAATTAGTTTGCAAAGGATAATGAGAGGTAAGGCCATGTGGGTATGTAAGCTTAGTGAAACAAAGGTTTAATCATGTAAGTGCATGCATACATCAAACCATGGAAATATAGAATTAAGCAAGACAAAGATCACAATTTTAGAGAGAAAAATACGCACTAAAACAAAATTTTTGGTTGATAAAATGCAACCAATTCAAATAGGCTCAAAATCTCACAGGTTTTGTGTGTTCGAGCTCTAAATCATGTTCAAGTATAATATTTCTTCAAACAAGTGTAATATTAAATTTTATTCAAATTAGTGAAATGCTCTAAAAGGTTTCTTGAAAAAGAAAATATTACTTCAACCAAGTGGTAAAATATGCACAAAAATCAAACAAACATACAAATGCAACAACTAACTACAAAGAAAATTTAAACATTGGTGTTGAGACAAGAAGGTACTAACCCATGGAGATCGGTATCGACCTCCCCACACTTAAAGATTGCACCGTCCTCGGTGCATGCTAAGATGTGCAAGTGGACGGGTGGCTTCAACTGATGCTTTTCTCTATAGATTGTGCAGATTGACTTGCCTGTCTCCCCATGTAAACGTCTTCCGATTCTCTTCCGGGTGGCCATCCTGAAAGAAAAAGGGAAGAAGAGTAACCTAGAAATAAAGATAGGAAAATAAATACAGTATGGGTGGGTTAATGCCAAATAATAAGGGTCTCAATTACATGGTAGCTACAACATGCAAGTGAGAAAACAATAGAAGCCATGGCATGCCAGTGGTACAAAATGTACAACAATGGGGAGGAGAGTGGGGAAGGAGAGATAATATAAATTCATGTCAATGCAAAAGTAATACAGATATAAAAGATTGGCATCGATTTAAATAATATTACACAATCAGAATTAAACAAGTCATGAAGCACCAAAAAAATACCAGAAAAGATATAACAGTTGAATAAGAACATGTGAACACCAATGGTAAAATAATAAATTTAGAAAAATAAAAATATGCAATGAATGAAAGTATGCAAATAAATTAAATAAAATAGAATGAGAGTGAAAAAGGATGAGAAGAAGAAAAAAAAAGTGAGAAAGGAGAGAGAAGGAAGAAATTAGGATTAGAAAAGAAAAGATAAGAAAATTGGCACTAATCTGGATAGGTTGTGCGACGCTGTCGACGCGGTCACGTGGGTGACGCGGTCGCGTGGTGCGCGATAAGGTTGGGTGACGCGGACGCGTGGGGCACGCGGTTGCGTGACTCGATTTGTGCTAGTGGCGCGAGTGCAGCCTCGCAGTCGCACAATTCTCTGTTCAAAACTTAGTATTGCCAAAATCCAAGGTGAAGCGGTCATGTGGGGTATGCGATCGCGTGAGTGGCCTTATTTCCAATATGACACGGACGCGTGGGTCACGCGTTCGCCTGGGAGGACTTGGGCTTCTAGCACGAGTCCAGCCCAACTCCAGCTCAACTCTCTGCCATGCACCCTTTTTACATCGACTTTCAGGGCACGCGACCGCGTGGGTGACGCGGTCGCGTGGGAGGCCAAAGTTCCCACCTGACGCGGACGCGTCAGCGACGCGGTCGCGTGGGGTCAAATGATGCTAAAGGCGCGCCTCCAGCCACGCTTTCGCGTGACTCTCTGTTAAATTCTTTTCCCCTCAACGCACTAGTGACGCGGACGCGTCAGCAACGCTGCCGCGTCGCGTGCGTATTTTTTTTTTTATATATCTGAAAAAAAATGCAGAATGCACTGTTAATATAAATGTGATGCAAAACTCCAGGTTCAATATAATAAAATAAAATAAAACTCGAAAACAAATAAAACTACATAAAAATGAAAAAAAAAAGAACGATCATACCATGGTGGGTTGTCTCCCACCTAGCACTTTTAGTTAAAGTCCTTAAGTTGGACATTTGGTGAGCTCCTTGTTATGGTGGCTTGTGCTTGAACTCATCCAGGAATCTCCACCAATATTTGTGATTCCAGTAACCTCCGGGGTCCCAAACTAGGCGCAGAAAGCCTTCAAGTAAGTTAAAGCAAGTTACAAGGCCCCAAGAGTGTTGATTGCCAGAATGAATTCCGGGGTCCCAAATCTTGCTTTTGCACCCGTCTTCAAGTTGATTATCATGATTCCGTCCGGGTGATTCAGCTTTAGAATTCTCACTGAAGCGTCCAAACAACTTCCTAGACCCATTCAATTGAGCTTCACACCAACCCTTGCGTTTAAACTTAAAGCTTCCAACCATAATGAACCTTGCAGGACAGTTCTTACCACTGACCATCTTCTTCTTACTCTTTATACCACAAAGAGCTTTAAGTTGACCATCCGTCTCCAGTAGCCCATATTAAAGTGGAATTAGAAAGCTAAGGGATATGAATTTTACCCACTTGAATGTTGTGAAGGATGATGGCAACTTAGGGGGAGGGGTCTCTAACAAGTTTGGAACAGAGATTTCAAGCTCCATTCCCTTAAGCTCTTCCTTGAAAATTTCTACCTCTTTGCAAGCTTCTTCAGTTTTAACCTCATCCTCTTGGTAGCTTTCCTCCAATTCGATCTCTTCTTTATTGCTCACCAAGGGCATGGGAGGTTGTGCTTCTTCTTCTTTAATCTCCATCTCTTGATCAACCTCTACAAAGTCTTCAACCATGATCTGCCTTGGAGGTTGTACGCTCTCCTCAACATCAACATCAACATCAAACACCGTGGAAGGAGGCTCTGTGACTGGACTTTCCAATGGAGGTACAGCATCTCTTAAGTTTGCAACCACTTATTCCTTTTTAATAATTGCTGCTTTGTCCAGTTGTTTAAGTATAAAATCATACTCATCCTCGATATTTTTCTTTCTATGACAACTCCCTTTAACTACTCCTGCATCTTCAAGGGTCTCTCCTACCTTTACCCATAGGGCCTATTCTAGCTCTTTATGAAGTATGATTCGCGAAGATGATTCCTTCTTTCCTGTTCCATATCAATAGCATAATTGGGATCATCTTGCTCTTGGATTGATGGATGTGGGTGCTCTTCCATGGAGGGTGGTGATGGGATGAAAAGATCATTATGTGGTTGAAAAGGAAGTGCACTAGAGCTTGAGGGTTGAATATTAGAGGTAGAGGGTTGGTTCATGCGGGATATAAGATTTTGGAGTGTAGAGGTGAGACCAATGATGTTAGAGATGAGCGTATTGTTATCTAACGGAGGTTGGGGTGGATCTATGTATGGTTCATTTGGTTCATAGGGTGGTTGGTATGGTGGATGTGGGTTAGGGTCATATGGAGGTGAATGGTGTAAAGGGGCTTGTGAGTTTGGTGGTCCAAATTTATGTTGAGGAAATGGTTCATAGGCATATGGTGGTGGTTGTTGATAGTCCATTGGAGGTGGTTGTTGCCATGAGGGTTGATCAAATCCTTGTGACTCCTCCCATCTTTGATTGTTCTAACCTTGATGCCTGTTTTCATTGTAATTTCTTCTTCCTGCAACATAATTGTAACCAGACTCATAGCCAAAGGGGTGAGAGTTCATAGTAACAAATAAAAATTAAAAACAAAAATAAAAACAAATTTAAATTAAAAGGTTATTTAAATTTTGAATTTGAAATTTGAATTTTGAAAATTTTTAAATTTGAATTTTTAAATTTGATTTTTGAAATAAGAGAAGATAAGATAAAAATTTTAAAATAAAAACCAATAATCTCTTAATTTACGAAAAAGCAAAAAAATAAAAATAAAAACAAATCAACAAGCAAAAGAAAATATTTACAATAACCAATAATAAGGCACACGTTTGCAATTCCCCGGCAACGGCGCCATTTTGAAAGAACTGAAGATTGATGGTTTAGAGGTTATAATAAACTCTCGTTGTAAGTATAGTTACTAAACCAAGCAATTAACCTTTCTTAGCTTACAAAAGTTTTGGTTGTCACAAGTAACAAACCCCTTTGAAATTGATAACCGAGTATTCAAACCTCGGGTCGTCTTCTCAAAGAATTGCAGGGAAGTATGTTCTTATTATTGGTTATGAAGATTGTAAATTGGGGGTTTTGGAAGTAAGGAGGAAATATCTTATATGACAAGTAAAATAAAATAATAATAATAAAATCTCTTGGCAAGGTATGAGAAATTGAAAGTCCAGACTTAGTTATCCTTATCAATAACAATGAAAGTCGAATCTTAATTCCACTTGGTCAACCTTTACTAAAATAAAGGAAAGTCAAGGGACTAATTAGTTTGATCTTCGAATCCTATTTATTTCCTAAGAAAAGGTTGGGATTATTGAAGCTCAATTCAATTAGCAAAGATAACAGTTATCAATTATGCTGTTGTGTTGGATAACTCCTGAGTTACTGATTTCTTAACCAAAACCAAAAGGGGAAAAGTAAATCTACTGGAATAAGAATGCCTTCAGATGGGAAGCAATAATCATGTAAATAAAAGAAAGCAATAATAACTGAAATACCTCAAATAATATTAATTCAAGTAATCTAGAACAGTTAATAAACTAAATTGGGAAAATAAATAAAAATAAAGAACCTAGGATTGAGAGTTACTCCTAAAACTAAGAGAAGTCCTAAATCCTAATCCTAAGAGAGAGATGAGAACCTCTCTCTCTAAAAACTACATCTACTCCTAAAATTGTGAATGTGAGAGCTTGTCTATGAATGGATGTAATCCCCCACTTTATAGCCTCTAATCTGTATTTTCTGGGCCGCGAACTGGGTCGAAAACAGCCCGGAAATCGCTGGAGAAGAATTCAAACACGCTGATTTCCGTCACTGCGACGCGGCCGCATAGAGCACGCGATCGCGTCACCTAGCGTCAAAGAAACTATGGCATATTATATATCAAATTGAAGC
The DNA here is from genome assembly GCF_059453495.1 of Arachis ipaensis. Classification (NCBI taxonomy): domain Eukaryota; kingdom Viridiplantae; phylum Streptophyta; class Magnoliopsida; order Fabales; family Fabaceae; genus Arachis; species Arachis ipaensis. The sequence continues at coordinate 34,848,867 of NC_142442.1, forward strand.
CCCGAACGTTAGCTTTCCAACGCAACTAGAACCGCATCGTTTGGACCTCTGTAGCTAAAGTTATAGCCATTTGAGTGCGAAGAGGTCAGGCTAGACAGCTTAGCAATTTCTCCAACTTCTTGTATTCCTTCCACTTTTGCATGCTTCTTTTCCATCCTCCAAGCCATTCCTGCCCTATAATCTCTGAAAGCACTTAACACACATATCAAGGCATCTAATGGTAATAAGAGAGGATTAATAATAAGCAATTATAAGATCAAAGAAGCATGTTTTCAATCATAGCACAAAATCAGGAAGGAAATATAAAACCATGCAAATATTATGAATAAGTGGGTAAAGAGTTGATAAAATCCACTCAATTGAGCACAAGATAAACCATAAAATAGTGGTTTATCGGCCATCATGATCCATAGTATCGTGATTGGGGAGGAAGTAGAAGTTCATGAGATCATACCTCAAGAACTCTACAAGGTGGCTGACAAGTCCTCTACTTTGGCAAGGTTAGCCTTTCCTCACCTCATTTGCCACCTTTGCAATTCAGCTGGGATTGACATAGAGGGAGACATCCTCATTGAAGAGGACAAGCCCATCACTAAGAAAAGGATGGAGCAAACAAGAGATCATGGACCTCAACAAGAGCATGAGGAAATTTCCCACCATGAAATCCCTGAGATACCTCAAGGGATGCACTTCCCTCCACAAAACTTTTGGGAGCAAATCAACACCTCCCTAGGAGAATTAAGTTCCAACATGGGACAACTAAGGGTGGAACACCAAGAGCACTCCATCATTCTCCATGAGATTAGAGAAGATCAAAGAGCTATGAGGGAGGAGCAACAAAGGCAAGGAAGAGACATAGAGGAGCTCAAAAGCACCATTGGTTCTTCAAGAAGAGGAAGACGACATCCTCACTAAGGTGGACTCATTCCTTAATCTCCTTGTCTATTTATTTTACTGTTTTTCGATTTTTGAGCATTATGTTTTATTTATGTTTGTGTCTTCACTATATGATCACTAGTGTCTAAGTGTCTATGCCTTAAAGTTATGAATGTCCTATGAATCCATCACCTCTCTTAAATGAAAAAATGTTCTAAAAACAAAAGAACAAGAAGTACATGGTTTCGAATTCATCCTTGAAACTAGTTTAATTATTTAGATGTGGTGACAATACTTTTTGTTTTCTGAATGAATACTTGAACAGTGCATATGTCTTTTGATATTGTGGTTTATGAATGTTAAATATGTTGGCTCTTGAAGAATAAGGAAAAAGGAGAAATGTTATTTGAAGATCTGAAAAATCATAAAAATGATTCTTGAAGCAAGAAAAAGCAGTGAATACAAAAGCTTGCAAAAAAAAAAGAGAAAAATAGCGAAAAAAAAAGAGAAAAAGAAAAAGAAAAAGAAAAAGCAAGCAGAAAAAGCCAAAAGCTCTTTAAACCAAAAGGCAAGAGCAAAAAGCCAATAGCCCTTAAAACCAAAAGGCAAGGGTAATAAAAAAGGATCCAAGGCTTTGAGCATCAGTGGATAGGAGGGCCTAAAGGAATAAAATCCTGGCCTAAGCTGCTAAACCAAGCTGTCCCTAACCATGTGCTTGTGGCGTGAAGGTGTCAAGTGAAAATTTGAGACTGAGCGGTTAAAGTCAAGGTCCAAAGCAAAAAAAAAAAAAAGAGTGTGCTTAAGAACCTTGGACACCTCTAATTGGAGACTTTAGCAAAGCTGAGTCACAATCTGAAAAGGTTCACCCAGTTATGTGTCTGTGGCATTTATGTATCCGGTGGTAATACCGGAAAACAAAGTGCTTAGGGCCACGGCCAAGACTCATAAAGTAGCTGTGTTCAAGAATCAACATACTGAACTAGGAGAATCAATAACACTATCTGAATTCTAAGTTCCTATAGATGCCAATCATTCTGAACTTCAAGGGATAAAGTGAGATGCCAAAACTATTCAAGAGGCAAAAAGCTACTAGTCCTGCTCATCTGATTGGAGCTAAGTTTCATTGATATTTTGGGATTTATAGTATATTCTTTTCTTTTAATCCTATTTGATTTTCAGTTGCTTGGGGACAAGCAACAATTTAAGTTTGGTGTTGTGATGAGCGGATAATTTATACGCTTTTTGGCATTGTTTTTACATAGTTTTCAGTATGATTTAGTTAGTTTTCAGTATATTTTTATTAGTTTTTAAATAAAAATCACATTTCTAAACTTTACTATGATTTTGTGTGTTTTTCTATGATTTTAGGTATTTTCTGGCTGAAATTGAGGGACTTGAGCAAAAATCATATTCAGAGGTTGAAGAAGGACTGCAGATGCTGTTGGATTCTGACCTCTCTGCACTCAAAATGAATTTTCTGGAGCTACAGAACTCCAAATGGTGTGCTCTCAATTGCGTTGGAAAGTAGACATCCAGGGCTTTCTAGAAATATATATTAGTCCATACTTTGCCCGAGTTTAGATGACGCAAACTGGCGTTCAACGCTAGCTTTCTGCCCTATTCTGGAGTTAAACGCCAGAAACAGGTTGCAAAGTGGAGTTAAACGCCAGAAACAGGTTACAAACTGGCGTTCAACTCCAAGAAAGACCTCTCCACGTGAAAGCTTCAATGCTCAGCCCAAGCACACACCAAGTGGGCCCCGGAAGTGGATTTCTGCATCATTTACTCATTTCTGTAAACCCTAGTAACTAGTTTAGTATAAATAAGACTTGTTACTATTGTATTTACATCTTCGGATCATCTTTGGATTATCTTTTGATCCTTTGATCATGTTTAGGGGGCTGGCCTCTCGGCCATGCCTAGACCTTGTTCTTATGTATTTTCAACGGTAGAGTTTCTACACACCATAGATTAAGGTGTGGAGCTCTGCTGTTCCTCGAGTATTAATGCACAGTACTATTGTTTTTCTATTCAATTCAAGCTTATTCCTATTCTAAGATCTTCAGTCGCACCCAAGAACATGATGTATGTGATGATTATGTGACGCTCATCATCATTCTCACTTACGAACGCGTGCCTGACAAACACTTCCGTTCTACATGCAAAAAAGCTAGAATTAATATCTCTTAGATATCTAATACAGAGGACCGAGTCCGAGATATTAGAATCTTCGTGGTATAAGTTAGAACCCATGGACGGCCATTCCTGAGATCCGAAAAGTCTAAACCTTGTCTGTGGTATTCCGAGTAGGATCTGGGAAGGGATGACTGTGACGAGCTTCAAACTCGCGAGTGCTGGGCGTAGTGACAGATGCAAACGGATAGTAAATCCTATTCCAGTATGATCGAGAACCGACAGATGATTAGCCATGCAGTGACAGCGCATTGGACCATTTTCACAGAGAGGACGGGATGTAGCCATTGACAACGGTGATGCCCAACATACAGCTTGCCATGGAAAGGAGTAGGAATGATTGGATGAAGACAGCAGGAAAGCAGAGGTTCAGGAGGAACGAAAGCATCTCTATACGCTTATCTGAAATTCTCACCAATGAATTACATAAGTATCTCTATCATAGTTTATATCTTAATTATGTTTTAATTATCAATTCTCTATAACCATTTGAATCCTCTTGACTGAGATTTACAAAGTGACCATAGCTTGCTTCAAGCCGACAGTCTCCGTGGGATCGACCGTTACTCACGTAAGGTTTATTACTTGGACGACCTAGTGCACTTGCTGGTTAGTTGTGCGAAGTTGTGACAAAGTGTGATTCACGTTTGAGAGCACCAAGTCTTTGGTGCCATTGTTGATGATCGCAATTTCGTACACCAGTCGCCTACGCACACGCGTGGGAGTCAGAAAAGCAGAGGGACGCGTACGCGTCATCCACGCGTACGCGTGGGTGCGTTTTGTGCTCCTCGCATAAAACCAGCACAGTACCTGCGCAACTCTTTGGTTTTCTACGAGGCATTCGCATTAGTGCAGCGACACGTATGCGTCGGCCAGGCACACGCGTGGGTGAGTAAAAATTGAGATTGACGCTTGTGCGTCGGCCACGCGTGCGCGTGGAAGCACGATATTCCAAAATTTTTACCAAGTTAAAAAGCTGCAGAATTACATTTTCAAACCTCAAACTTCCAACACACATAACTTCTTCTACAAAATTTCTTTTTCATCCATTTCTGAACCGTTGGAAAAATTGTTGAATAAACTTTCATAAAAGTCCAATTTTGAAGAATTTCAAACTCCGTGGACCGAGTTACAGACTGCCAAAATTGGTCAAAAATTAGTTTTTATCCAAAATAGAAATCACAAATTTTTCCCATGTTCACAAGCCACATTCATTTCCACTCGTCCAAATGACCACAACCCAACCATATTCATATAATTACACTCAACCAAAACCATACCTACCTCATCTACATAATTTTACCCAAAACTATCAAATTCCACATCTCAATTCCTCAAACCTTATTATTCAATAACCAAACCAATTATTTACACATTCAATATCTAAAACTCATCCAATCTCTTATATCATCACACAATACAAACATCAACTTACCTTCATTACCTCTTCTGGCCTCTGACCCAAGATTCACGGCCTCCGGCCCAAATTCACAATTTAAATGCTTATTCCACAAACCAATATTCATTATCTAATTCATCAAATTCTCAACACACCAAACATACAAATTCACACAATTTTCAACCCAATCATTAATTCACATTACATATCAACTATACATATTAGTACCAACTATTTGCACAATCCAAACTTATCCTAGGGGAATCTAGCCTAGGAATTCTCATCACACCACACGGTACTTAAATGAAATTTAAACCGTACTTCTTGTAGCCAAATTAATTGAGCTTCTTCTTGGAAGTCTCCACTAACTCTTAGCTCCAAGCCTCACCAAAGCTTCACAAGCAACACCAACCTCCCAATTATGCACCAAAATCACCAAATACACTAACATAACCAATTTCACATATATACATCAACCTAGGGTTCATGAAAATGATAAATTACAAGGGTTGGAGGGTTTCTTACCTTAGCCCACTAAAGTTTGTGATGAATATCACACATGACTCATACTAGAGCACTCCTAAACAACCAAAATCACAAGATTTCCTCAAAACCCAAACCAAATTCGAAATATATGAGGAAAATCAAAACTGGAAAGAGGAGAGTTAAATACTCACCACAAAACTTAGATAGACTCGAAGAGGAGAAAAGAGCAATGCGTAGCCGCAAACGGCTCATCAATCGGAGTTCCAGAGAGAAAGTTATGGTGATTTGAAAATCAAAGAGAGTTATGATTTCTCTCTTCTCATCTCTCTCTTTTCATTTCAGCAACAACCACACTAAATGAGGGTTGTGGTGGCTGAATGGCTTTAAGTTAAGACTTATATATGCTAGGCCAAAACCTTCAAGATTAGAGCTTTAAATCGTATTTTAAATATTTCTACTTGTCCTAATTATAAATCCTAATTTCTTAGCCTTATTTACTTATAATCAATTTTTCCGAGCTGCAGTACCAGACAGACCTCAGCCGGTACTGCCGGTCAAAATTTCAGTGCGCGTTCTTATGCAAAAAATTATATTTTTCGACTCAGAAAAATTCACTAAATCCAAATATCATACTTAAATTATCAAATTCTGATTGCTAACTTTTCTAACCATATTCGCTCCTATTTAATTCATTATTTAATTAATTACAGTTTTGATCGGGTTTTACACTAATTAGACAAATAAAGAAATAGAGGAATGAATAAGGAATTAAAGCAACATGTAAATAGAGGCAATAAAATAGCAAACATTGAGTGAATGAAGACAATGATGGTGAGGATGTTAAGGTTTCAAAGATATTCACTCTTTAGGAAAACAATCATGTGTTCATTTATTCAAGGCATGTAAAAATCAATCACGAGAAATCATACATAATCAAATTCCAATTCCTTGGGAATTCAATTTCTCTTTAACCTAATTAATCATTAATTCCTTAGTCAATTATTTATGAAAAGAGGTGAACCATAATTCTGATTTAATTTCAAATAAGATTCAAGAATAGTCCTTAGGATGAATTATATGTCACTTATCCAAGCTAGTCCTAAACAATTGAAACTTACAAGAAAGAATGATTTTCAAAAATTTTCTAATCCGAATTTTATGTCACTTATTCAAACTAGAGCAATTAAAAATCAGTACGTGTCGCACACTCTTTGAAACATTATTCCTGGTTAAATAAAAAAGTAGTGAGAAAGAGTTTTCAAGCTAATTCCAATATTACTTTTTCCAAAATAATAATTAGAATTCAAAACGGAATTAGAATGCTTTCCAACAGTTCTAAATCTTTAGGGATGAAGAACAAAAATTCAATCATAAAATAGATCAAAGCATAAATATCAAATAAAGTAAAATACTTAGATTAATAATTCATAAAAAGATGAACAAAGCTCCTAACTTTAACAGAAAAGATTAGTTGCTCATCATGTAAGAAAAATCCTAAAATTTTAAATTGTGGTGTATGGTGATGTATGTCCACCAAGTCTTCGGACTTATTTCAAACATAAAAACTAAACCTAGAATTCAAACTCAAACTAAATCAAACAAAATCAAATCTAGTCAAATCAAATCTTTTCTAACAACTCTAAATAAATTAATGATCTTCCTTGTAATTGAAATTCAAGACTTGGTGTGTTGCTTTGTTAAAATCATGGGCTTAAAACTTAACCTTGGATCAACAAAGCAAGCCCTTGAAGAATTGAAGGACTAGTGAAGGATTAGGGAAGGAACCTTTTCGCAAATCAACAATTACTTATCCAAAGTCCAAATTCATAGTTCAATTATAAAAATCTCAAAAGTTACTTAAATTATATGAATAACTAATATATTCCAAACATAGGTTCTTTAAGTCTATACTGAACGAGTTAGATTTTTCATAATTTACTAAACTTCAAATATAAATCAATCATGGCCTTCAGCCCATCACACAATCAGTCATGGCCTTCGGGCCAAGAAAAATCAATCAACATACCACCCACCACAAGTCAATGTGCATATCAACCTTTACCACCATACCAAATTACGGCCTCTGGCCCAAAACAATATCAAATCTCAGTCTCTGGCCCAAAATAATATTAAATCTTGACCTCTAGCCCAAAAAAATATAAAATCTCAGCCGCTGGCCCAAAACGATATTAAATCTCGGCCTCCCATATAATCACTTATACGCTACTACACTCCAAACCAACAAGTCACAATCACACACAATCAAACAGCATGCAAACAATCACACATTGACAGCAAGTATCACAAGTAGTATAATTAGCAATTAAGAGGATGTAAATTACGCAAGCCAAGTAATTATGCAGACTCAAGCAAATACAAACAAATGCATTATGATGCATGCATGTCCTTACTCGAAGGTTCTACAAACAAGTGGAATTCACCAACCGTCTTTACCCGAAACACGCAAGCAGAATTAACTATCGTCCATGCCTATCACATTAGACCATGAGTAAGTGGAATTAACCAACCATCCTTATTGGGTACCTTGAATAAGAGGGATTGACCACCGTCCTTGCTCAGGTTGCAAATACAAATAATGCGTAAGCGGGATTTACCACCGTCATTGCCAGTGACATTAGTCCATGAGTAAGCGGGATTAACCACCGTTCTTACCGGGTACCTCAAACAAGTGGGATTAACCATCGTCTTTGTTCGTGACAAATATCAGTCAATGCACAAGCGGGAACCATCTTCCTTGCCGTTGCAGTAAATCTCGAGCAAGCGGAACTAACCACCGTCCTTACCTGGAAAGCTACGAACAAGTGGGATTAACCACTGTCCTTGCCCTGGCATAACTCAACTCAGTGTGCATACGAGAGTCACCACTGTCCTTGCCACGAGTAAACATCAGTTCACAGTAAAGTCTTTAATCAATTTTTGAAATTATTAAGTTCATTAACCACACTCTCATTCAATTTACCAATTCCTTTGTCTCGTGAGTGAGATAATACCACCGTTCTCACTGTGGACGGAACATGGCCACAATCCTCACATAACCTAGACCAAATGGGACAAAGCCACGATCCTTGCATCTTACCAAGGCAGGTATCATATCAATCAAACTTATTTTTGCCATCAATTCATCATTAATCACAATCGCTAACACATATCTCAATCAAAATTTTTATCATAAGCCTCGCTTAAATTCTCAACTAGTTTCAGTTTCATCATAACCAAAAACCCCCTTTTCTTTTATATTTGAGTAAGTCAAATTCATAAACTCTGTGATCAGGACAAAGTCACCGTCCTCACCGTGGGCGGGGCAAACTGCCATCTCCACAACATCTCCAGCATCTCCTTTAATAAGTTTCATATATAAAACTTAGTTTAATTCATTAGAATCCAATCCCAGTGTATATAAAGTCTTAAAACAATTTATTAGAGTTCATACGGGGTTACAGGGGTCAAAAAGCTAGTTGGATAGGCTAAAACAGTTAAAATTAACATTTTCTGAAAAACAGGGCAATCATGCGTATGCACAAATCCACTTTTTTGCATACGCGCAGGGTGCGCACAAAAAAAGTTCAGTTTTGTAAAGTATGGCATGCGTACACATGGGTCGTGCGTACACATGACCTCAACTTTCTGCAACTTCTGCAGAATTCAGTTATAAATCCCAATTTTCCAAAACTCAATTTTTGGTACACAATTTATTTTTTACCCCTTATTAGACTGTTTTGAAGATCTTTTAACTAACTTTAATTTAAGATAGATTTCACTCGATTTCATACTCCGAGCACCAAGTTATGACCCGTCGAAATTGGTCCAAAATCTGTTTTTACCAATTTTACCCAGTTATGCATTTCTATCAATTCCTCAATCCAATTAGTTCTCAAACCATTCCAAATCATTTCTAATCATTCTCAACCCTCATTTATCAATTCCAATCCATTCAACACCAAATCAAACAATTCTAATACATTCAATCTAATTTCTAAAGTTTTCATCAACAAACCAATACCAACAATCTAATTATCCAATAATCTAACCACATAATTTAATAACCAATCACATAAAAATTATCCAGCTTACCATAACTTACCAAATAGGGGATACCTCACCCTATCACGGCCTTAGGCCCAAACTCTCACATGAATAGTCATAATTGGCAATTAAACCACACCATTATAATTATGCACATATAAACATACATATATCCATATCATAATTCAAGATACCATCCAATCAATTAATCACCACAACAATCAAACATACAAATTCATAAGACTCACTTGATCACCTAAAAATATAATTTTCATATCGATATCAATTCATAACAATTCTTGGTAAAAGAATGGTATTAGAAAAATATTTACCTTGTTGACGGAGGTTCCAACCCCTTAAATTTCCTTCACAATCTAACCCAAGCCTCAATCAAAGCTTCAAACGCCAAACCAATCTCCCAATTAATTTAATTTAATCTAATAACACCAAATTTAATACATTTTAACATAGGATTTTGCATATAATGGGAAAAATCAACAAAAAAACATCCTCTTACCTTTTCTAATAGAACCTTGAGCAAAAATCCCGCTAGAACGCAAGATTAATCCTTCCTTAAACATCAAAGTCACCATTTTCTCAATATCTCAAATCCAAACTCAAAATTTGAAGCAAATTGAGAATTAAAGATGGGTTCTTAAAATTACTCACCATAAAAGTTAGATAAAAATGAAGAGGGAGTCAAGAGTGATGCGTGACCGTAAATGGGTCGTCAATCGAAGCTACGGATTGAAAGTTATGTAGATTTAAAGGTGATGGATGAATAGTATTTAGGCTCTCTCTTCTCTCTTAGGGTAAAGTGTGTTTTACCTTGATGAATGGGGTGAGATGCTGAATTGTGAAGGGTGGAAGGCTTATAAGCCTTGGACTTGGGCCCAACATAGGCCCTTCGTGATTTTGGGTCCGTTGACCCTTTCTTGGGGCAAAACCTTTTAGCTAAATGTTCGAGTTTATGTTCTAAATATTTTTTCTTGTCATTCATAAAACAAAGTTCAAAATCTCAATATTCAAATTGAAATATATAAAATTCTCATTATTTTTCAATTACTAAAGCTTTAAATCAGAAATAAGAAATTATCCAGTTAATACAAAAATCTCAAAAATATCATCTTTTGTAAACATAATAGATCATAAATAACTTATTATTTAATTTCTAAAATCCGAGATCTTAAATAATGCATTATTTGAGGAGAACAAAAGATTACATGCTTATTTATCGGAGATTAGAAATTTGGAGATCATTGAGTACTCTGATTCCGATTTTGCGAGATGGCAAGATAGTAGAAGCTCTACTTTAGGCTGCGTCTTCATGTTGGCTGGAGGAGCTATTGCATGGAAGTCTAACAAACAAACTCTTGTAGCTTCTTCAACAATAGAGGTAGAGTACGTTGCTTGCTTTGAGGCATCCAAACATGGCATATAGTTGCGAAACTTTGTTACTAAGCTTCGAATAGTAGATGGCATTGAAAGGCTATAGGGTTTTGTACATATAAATCAAGAAAATCTAAATCAAGCATACCTTGTCAAATAGGGGAGAGTTATCAGCAAACCATGTCTCTTGTCTCCCAGACTGGCAATGAATTAAACAAGAATTTATGAATAGTCCTAAAAATTATAAGTGGTCAAAAGAGCACCGAAATGAAGGTTGACGATAATAGACATGAATATCTTCTTCAACGAATAAGAAAATTTCCCATATATTTTCCTCTAATTTAAATAAGATTTTTCTAATATAAATTAGATTTGATTCATCAAAATTTTAACTTATTTAAACCTTGTATTCCTTCAAAACATTTTGGCTCATGTTTGCATTTTCAAATTTAACAGGCATGGAAACTGCATGAGCAAGGAATGCACATGAAGTTAGTGGACAAAAGCAAAAAACCTAATGAATATGAAACAGGGGAAGTGAAGAAAATAATGGAAATTGCATTAATGTGCACTCAAGCATCAGCATCAATGAGGCCAACAATATCTAAAGTAGTTGTGTTACTAAAAAGCAAAGGCTTATTTGAGAATTTGCAACATTCAATGCCTGTGTTTGTTGACTCAAATATGAAACCCAGAGGAGATATTTCTGCTTCAACCGGTGGTTCCTCTACAACTACTTCCAATGCTACTATCTCCACTTCTATATCATACCTTTTTTGAGGCGTGTTCGCGAAGTCTTTCAAGTCGTTTAGCAATTCATCTCTGAAGTCTGCTTCAAAGGAAAGACAATATAGTGTTACAACAAAATCGGATAATCGTATATGTGCATCTTGCTTTATTCGAATAATAGCATAGAGTCAAAATATTACAAGAAAATTAGGAAAATCTTCATATATGCATATCAATTTTTGTGTATAGTTCACAGTACTAGAGACTAAAAAGAACCTTGGAGGAACTGAATCTGAAACAAGTAGATAAGAAGATTTACAATGCCAGAGTATAAAATCTAAGGAAATCAAGTGGAACAAAAGGAGAAATGAGGGTACGAGAGTTCACCTGCGCCGCAACATACCCAAACCCCCAAATTGAAAACCCAAAAATCGAACCCTAACCCTCTGAAATTTTAGAACCTTAAAAATACATACCTTCACCACTACGATGGTGAGCGATGGGAGGAGGATGCTGACGACCAATGTGAGCACGCAACGAAACGTATTTGGGGTTAGCGTCGAGTGGTTGGTGCTAACGATGCTGACGATGCTGATGACCAATGCTGACGACTGATAGCTCTAGAGTGGTTAGCGTCGAGTGGGGAAGAGGAGCGGTGAGTGTGGAAGAGGAGCTGCGGTTTTGGAGTGGCGACACCGATGGTTCTCAAGTGGTTGGTGCGACGGCGAAACGTATTTGGGTTGTGAGAGGCACGAAGTGGTGGTGGTGAGATCAGAATGTTGGTGGTGAGAGGCATGAAGTGGTTCTTTGATAACGACGAGTATTGGTGTTGGTGGTGAGAGCTGAGAGGCACCGATTTGGCTAAGTTACATATGTTGTGTTGGTGTGAAGTATTGTTGAAAATGAAAAAAAAAATTACTATGTCTCAAGGGATTTGGTCCTACATAGATTAGGCAACACTTCTGAAGTGCACAAAAAACTTAATAAATGGGTTACTTTTTAAAAGTGCTCCCTTTGGTCTAAAAAGTGTATCTATAGCTTTTCAAATTCGACAACGTTTTATAAGTGATATTTAAAATATTTAAGGAGACGCTTTTGAAGTGATGCCTCAATAGTGTTTCCTTTTCTCTTATAAAAGAGCACCATGCGAAAAAGCATAACCTATTCTAGGAATAGGCTACGCTTTTCAAATGTAGCTTAAAAAAAAGTGTGGATGAATGGGTGTTCTTCTTGTAGTATATTGAAGATATTTTGTGACAATAAGTCAGTAGTATTGTACTCCAACAACAATAAGAGCTCGACAAAATCGAAGCATATAGACATCAAGTTCTTAGTTGTCAAGGAGATAGTTCAAGAAAAATATATTTTCATAGAACATATAGGAACAGACAGGGACGGACTCAAGGGGGCAAGTAGTGGCTTTGGCAACAAATTTTAAAAGCTCATATACTATTATAATAAATGTATTGTATAGAGTAAAATTTAATAGTGTAGTAATAGTAAAAAGAGTTACTATTTTTTATGTATTAGAGTTTATATATATATATATATATATATATATATATTATTTGTATTTTTTATTTAATTTAAAATTTTTTTTACATTTTTTTAAGATTAATTTTAACATTTATAATTATATAAAAAATACTTTAATATTATTTATGATAATATTTTTTTTCTAATTTTATTTAGTTGTTTCTTTTTTATTATTTTTTAATTAATTTTTATCCCTATTATTATATAAAAATACTTTAATATATTTTAAATTCACATAACAAAATTGTTAGTGCAATTAACTTATATTATTTTATGTTATATTTTTTAATTATATAAAATATAAAAATATAACTTAAAATCACATAAATACTTAATAAAGTAAATTAATTAACAAAATATTTAAAAATATATAATTTTATATTTTATTAGATGTAAAACTATAAAAAAAATTATAAAAATTGAGATAATTCTTTTATTTGACAAGTATTTATTAATTTTTTAATCAAAAAATTAGTTATAATTATATCTATTATTAAATATATAGCATTATATTTGATTATACAAGATTTTAATTTTTGGCCCCTCCACTCTTAGATTTCTGGATCCGTCCCTGGGAACAGAGTACATGCTAGCAGACCCATTAACTAAGGGATTGACCCCTAAAGTCTTTCATGAGCATATTGCTCGGATGGGTGTTAATATATATGTGATACCTTTGGTTTGGTGGGAGTTTATTTTATGCTATATGTCCTATGACCAATATTGAATTATCTTTCTACAGAATTAAGTTGATGGTTTATTTCATATTATGTGTAACGTTTATTTTGCAATATTTGTTTTGTATGTGTTCTCAATAAAGTTTTAAAGTTGGACTAGATGGAAATAAATATGCACGAGATCACTTGGCATGTAATTTTTATATTAGTCATCCAAATTTGATCTATGTTGTTAAATATATTGGTATGGTGATCATCGTGGTTCAGTCACGACACTAATGTGATAAAAGCTGCGGTAATTCCATAACTAATATAAGAAAGGGACTAGATTGTTAAAGTAATAAGGAAAATAGCATTCAAATGCGCGCATAAAGTATATAAGATGTGATTATCTCAAGAAAAAATATATGTATAACCCAAGTGGGTGATTATTGGAAAATTATTTAATTTCCTAATTTATTTGTGGACAATACATATATCAATTATAATCACAAATTATGCTATTTCACATTAGATGACTTATATAATAGTGATATCATCTATTGTCATAAATGCTAAATTGAATAAGTTATAATTACTTTTGATTTGAAGTTAAATGAGAATAAAACCAAAGATACTATTTTTATTTTGGATATTAAGATTTAATAGGTGTCATGCTCAAATATAAATAGTGACTTCAGGATTTCAATCTCTAACACACCAAAACCACCTCCGTAACTCTTTTTTCATAAGAGGAGTTATAATTCAACCTTACCAAAAATACAAAAGATTTTGGTTAAAAAAAACTAAAATACTCTTTTATCATTTTTATGAGTACAGGTACGTTTTTGTATTATTATTATTATTATTATTATTATTATTATTATTATTATTATTATTATATATATATATTAGATAATTTAATATAGATGATCTGAATTATAAAATCATTTGTTCTAATATAAACCTATTTAAAAATTTTTGAAATTAAAATAAAATATTTAAAATTTTTTAAAACTAAAATATAACATTTGAAACACTAAAAACCAAATCAGAACATGGTTCAAACTTTAAGAACCAATATATATATTCTTTTTAATATTATACTTCTCCTTGTAAGAAAACACATTGCATCACAAAGTCGAAATTCAAAGCTAAGATGGGAACTAAACATGAAATAGAAACATAGGCGAACCCCACTGTACTTTAGCCACTACCTAATTGGATGAACACAATGCACAGTGGTAAAGAGATGAAAATGTTATGATTTAGAATAAACTAGCTATTGATTTTTTTTTATCATAATTTTCCTGTACTTTAGCATTGAAAAAATTTAAATAAATACTGAATTATATTTTATAATATTAATGGTGATTTCTTCCATACCCAACTAATTTGAGGGTATTATATACCCTTTTTACATGTTCCAATTAATTGGTGTCAAGTGTATTCATTAATTCCAATTAGCAAATGAATTTTTAAATTTTAAAAATAAAAAATAATGAATTTAATACATGTATGAAATACTTTATATATACATATTTTAATACATTGTACATACATTTACCTCTGATTAAATCAAACCACCATATGTGATAAACTTTTTTTTGGTATTTTATGTGGTAAACTTTAAATAAATTATTTAAAAGAAAAAAAAATAGAATTGAGCTGTTGTATATGCTGTTGGAGAAAGAGAGAAGAACATAGAACCCTAATCCTTTTCATCTAATTTCGTCTTCTCTTTTTTATATTCACAGAAAAAATTTGTTTTCGTCTTCTTTCCTCTCCTTTGCTCTCAGGATATACCTTCTTTTTTCTCCTTCTAATTTTCGAAAGTCGTCAATCTTGTTGCTGTAATTCAGAACAATCTATCGTTCTTTCACCCCATGCCGTCACAATTTTATAATCATTTGGGAGGATTTAACCCAAGAACGATGAATTGTTCTGAATTACAGCAACAAGATCAACGACTTTCGAAGATTAGAAGGAGGAAAAAGAAGGTATATCCTGAGAGCGAAGGAGAGGGAAGAAGACGAAAACGAATTTTTTTGTGAACATAGAAAAGAAAAGAAGACGAAATTAGATGAAAAGTATTAGCATTCTATGTTCTTACCTCTTTCTCTATCAGCATATACAACAGCTCAATTCTAATTTTCTTTTCTTTTTTTTTTTTAAATAATTTATTTAAAGTTTACCACATATGATGGTTTAATTTAATCAGAGTTAAATGTATGTATAATGTATTAAGATATGTATATATAAAGTATTTAATACATGTATTAAATTCATTATTTTTTATTTTTAAAAATTAAAAATTCATTTGCTGATTGAAATTAATGAATACACTTGGCACTAATTAATTGGAACATGTAAAAAGGGTATATAATACCCTCAAATTAATTGGGTATCAAAGAAATCACCTTAATAAAAATAACTATCTTTTATAATTTCTATTTAAAGGTTATTATTTAAATTAAATATTAGTTGATAGTATAAAATATTTGTATTGCGTTAGCACATGAAAACTAAAATATATTTTTGAAAGTATGAAACCATTAAGATAGTTTAGTTCTAGTTCTAGATAATATACATGGCAAGGATAGTACTGAGGTTGTGCTAAACACGTGGACATCATAGGGATATGGACATAGAAAACTAATAATGTTTGTTGGGGCTAAGTTTTAAAGCATGCATGATTCCTTTGCTTCCATCTTTGTTTTAATTGAAGTGAAAGTGAAGCAAAGAGATGAAAATGACAATTTATATTGCTGCTGCCACTGCCTCCCACCTTATAATAATAGTGGTTTGAAATTGCCTTACTTTTACGGTATAAATGGCATTTGACCTATTTCCATTTGTTGTTATGGTTTGACTAATATACCTAGCTTCGATTACTGGACGGCCACATTTTCAACAATAAACACAAATTATATAATGATTTTGTCATAGAAAAGAAAAAGAAAAAAAAAAAGTTAGACACCGCTGAATGCTTATTTTTAATTTCTTTTATAATTTGTTATCTTTCTAAGTATTTTATGTTTAAGACACATATTTTAATAGAAATTAATTTCTACTATACATGGCAATATATATATATATATATACATCCCGTGATTTAGTATTATTTAAATAGAAATAATTTTCTTACATATTCACTGTTTTTCTAAGCACAACTTTTTTTGTGGAGAGTAATATATATTAGGGAAGAAATAAGTTTGTTACATTTTAAATTTAAGTTTTATATTTCATTTGATTTAATTCTTTTAACCTTGGGCATTAAGTTTAAAAATTTAGGTTTTTCCTTTTATATTTATCATTTTGTCATTCAATTACGATGGTAATCACTCTAGTTAGAATCTTAATTGATTTATCTATACATATAACACTAAATTTTAATATAACTTATACTTGAGTTTAAATTTTTTATTTGAAATAAAGACAATCATACTATTTCTAATTTTCTAATATTAAATATGGTATTCTTTAAGAGAAATTCAACTGCCTTTTATAATGTTTCCAAGCATATAAAGATGTGCTTGAAAATAATTTATCATTATTTATCAAATTAGTAACTTTCAGCTCCTTTCTGATAATCTGTATCTTTTGAGATACATGTATGTAACTTATTGAGTAGTTTAAATTTCTTTCACAAAAATCATTAATTATCTCCTTAGCTTGTTTTACAAAGTTTATCCAAATTTTTTGTAATAAAAACTCATTGAATGAGCTTACAATGAGATATAATAATATTTGATCATAATTATACAAATATAATTCATTAGATTAAATGTAATATATTTTATTTTTGGCCACAAAGATAACATACTTTGCAAAAGTAGTCATAAAAATCTACAAGTTATTTATACTAATATAAAAAAAAAATACTGAATACCGTTGAATTTAGCGTCGGAGGTTAATGGTAGGGTTATCGACGGATTTGACAACAAATTCGTCGAGAAAAAAGTTATTGTTGGATTCTGTTTTTCGACAATAAATTCCCCGATAATAATTAGAAGAAAAAAAAGATAAATTGGCGCCAAATTTACCGCAAAAAAATCTACCCGGTAACCCTAATTAGTGTATCGTCAGATTTATCTGACGGAAATCTTGCCTTAAATTCGAATCTCTCTCTTTCTCTCTCTCCAAACTACCTCCGGCAACCCCCTGTGCCAGCATCGGGCACCACTAACAGTCTCTAAAGACTGTGTGGACTCAATTGGTTTTCATTGCGTTGTGTTGGTTGCTGTCGCTACTGTTTTCGTCGCTCCCACCATCGTTGCTGTCGCTGCTCTCTATGTCGCAGAAACTGCCTCCTTCCTCTCTTCAGGTAGGTTGTCCTTTTTCCTCTCCCTATTATTTCTTTCAATTTATTTAAAAAAAATTTCTAATGCATCTTGTCTGTTGGTCATTGTTGCTGTGTCGTTCGTGCTGCTACTACCTTAAAAAAGTCCTCCATTCTACCACTGTCTTCAGATAATTTACTCGCTAGTTAGTTTAAAATAGTTAAACTCTAAACTCTAGTTTAGCGTAGCATTACTTGCACAGTGCTTACCTAATAAGTTATTGCCTCATGATTATACTTGACTTGTTAAATCTTCTCTAGTTTTTGTCTTTGTTTTCCTGGTCCTATTTATGATTCTTATTCTTATTTTATGTCTATTATTCTAAATCTAGTTGATTATCCCTTTGATTTCGCAGAGAAGGATGCCAAAAAATCGCCATTCATCTAGCAGCACAGGAAGTAATTCGCCATTCACTTTTCTCATTACTATAATCTGCTAATCCCACCGTTTTCTTCTTGTTTGTGTTGATCTGTTTGTAGAAGAATAATGATAGCACAAGAAATATGTTCCTTCAACATGGTGTCTACTTTTATGTGCGTTTATGTGCCACCTCTTCCTCATTTTTAATAGTGTTTGTGTTAGCTTTTGTTGTGTTTAAATGAATTCTATTAATTTTTTTTATTTTCTTTGCTTAATTAAGAATTTGGTTTGTTATACCTATTAGCATATATATACATATGATTCTATTTTCTATTTTTTTATTTTTTTATTATGTTTTATTTTGTTTTGTTCTAAAATACTTGAATTATTAAATTGAGACTTATTTTTTGTTAAAATTGTTATTTGAAATAAACTGGATCGTATTGGACCAGATTGTTTAAAAAAAATTTAAAATTTAAGTTTATCAACAAATTTACTGTGAGTTATATCTGCCGATAGTTACTAATTTAATTATTAGTAAAAATATATATTATCGTAGGATTTACCAGGGAATAAATTCGAAGGTCATTAACGACGGACAAAAAAATCTGTCGGCAAACAATTACCAGTGAAGTTTATACCATTGAATTTATTTCGATGTTAAATATGATGATAAACATATTATCGATAGATTTTTTTGGTAAATTCGCCAGTATCCGACAAATTTCTTATAGTGTACACGATTTTGTAGAATATGCACATTTGAAATAGTTCATTTTCCACGAGTCCATATTGAGTTTAATCTGAAACCACATATAAATACATAGATATACGGAGAATTTTAAATTCTCAGTAGATATGATAATTATAAAAAGGGGTCTACTATATAGATTGAGATTGTATAGAGAGAGAATTAAATTCTTTTTATAGTTATTTTTTATTATTTTATTAATGTTCAAAATATAGGTCCTAATATTTTCAATTTCTCTTTTATTACATAAAAGAAAAGATCTGTAAACTTACATCTTTACCATATAATTCACCTTATAAAAAAATATCAAAACTATTACAATCATATAAAAATAATTCTTTTGACGCAATACAAATATGTTTTTTATGATATTTTTATTTTTTTTATTTTTTTATTTTTTTATCTGCTTCTCTCACACATAAAAAGTCTTTATAAAAAATTTTCATCTCTTGATATATGTTATAACATTCTGACAACAAACAAGAAATTATGACATACTAACTAAGGCATCGAATTTTCTTAACGATTGGCAGACTGTCTTACATATTTATTTTTTTTTTATCATAAATAAGTAGAAAATAATATTGTGTTATGCCACTTAAATAATATAATAAACAAATAACAATAACACTAAATATATAACAACAACAATAATAATAATAATAATAATAATAATAATAATAATAATAATAAACATGATTTAAATAGATATAATAATAACATCAATAATCATAATAAAATTATTATCGAGGTTAATAATAATAATAATAATAATAATAATAATAATACTGAAAAGGCAATAGTATAATATAATAATAGTTTAGCAATAATAACATTAATAAATAATTATAAAGCATTAATAAAATAAATAAATGATAAATAGCATGAAGATAAATAAATAAAGAAAACAGAATGGCGATAATCCGCATTGGATCAAGGAGAGATAATATTAATAATACTAATAATATTAATAATTATAAAGCAAATGAAATGGTGGTAAATTCGCATTGGACCGAGAAAATAAAGAACAAATAATAAATATAATAATGACAATAATAATAATAACTTTAACCAAATTCCACATAAAATAATTAGATGCGAGAAAATAAAACATTAACAGTATATATATATATACGATACCTAAAAAATTTTATTTAAAAAAAAAAAGATATCTATCATAAAATTTTAATACTCCTAGTTCTCTCTCTCTCTAAATTTTATTACACTAAAATTCATTGAGTGCATTATTTTCTAATCATATAGTGACTAAAACTAATTTTAATTATATATTATAATTAGTAAAAATTAATATCTATATTATTACCTTATTTTTGTACAGAGAAGAGAATAAAATCAATTGGATTATGTTAAATAGTTATAAGAAATAAATGTTACAATTCTCTGCATCATCTTTTATAAATTTTGTCCCCAAAATTTACGAGTAAATACCTAATTTGTCTTTTGTCCATTTTTACGAAAAATAAGGTGCTCTTTGTAAAAAAAAAAAAGAACATTTCGGTCTTCAACCTTTTCATTTTAGAATAATACGACCTCTTTGTTAAAAAATTCGTTAAATAGTAACAAAAATTAGTTTTGTGTAAGTTTTATTTGTAATTTGTGGGGGGTTTTAAACACCACAAAAAAATTTTCAATGATATAACTAATTATGACCATTATTACCACCACCTTCTTCATTCTCATCATTATCACTTCCACCTCTACTATTTTTGTTGTGTAACCATACTTTATCACTATCATTATCTCCTCTACTGTCATCATCACCAATACATATATTATCAACATTAATGTTATCTTATTTCATTTCTTGTTCGATGCGCACGCACGCGCGCGCACACACACGCACAAATAGAAAGCTTATATAGAAAATCAAAAGACATATATATATATATATAAAATAGAATTCCAAATGATAGTTATATAATCAAGATCTAGAAATATATAACACCCCAAAAATAAACCAACGGGTACATATAAATCCAGTTTCTCCAAGTCAACCTCTAAGAGTGACAAAACATAATATATACAAGATGGAAAATCTATATACATATATAAACATAAACTAAACACAAACACCAAGTCCCAAGATAGTTCTCCGCTTCCAAGAGTCTCTAGAATGCTCAGTGAGGTACCTCCTAACTTGCATCTGAAAAACAACAATATGCATGGAATGAGAACCGAAGGTTCTCAGTATGGTAAAGGTGCCAACATAGTTAATATAAAAGGTTCTGGGAAAGCCAGAGGCAATCCTAGAATTCCGACACTAAGATTTAAATCTTAGAGTTTATAAATAGAAAACTATAAATAGGGTAGGTTATCTAAGGTTCTTATATCATCTGTAACAGCCCAGACCACCTGCTAGCACGATATTGTCCACTTTGGCACACAAGACCTCATGGTTTTGCCTTTGACGATAGGGATGATAGCCGAAGCCCCCCACACTCACTCGTCAAAACGCGTCATGCTAGGGAGAGGTATCCACACCCTTATAAGGCATGTTTCGTTCCCCTCCCCAACCGATGTGGGACCTTACAATCCACCCCCCTAAGGGAGCCCAGCGCCCTCGCTGGCACATCGATCTGGGCTCCGGCTCTGATACCATCTGTAACAGCCCAGACCACCCGCTAGAACGATATTGTCCGCTTTGGCACACAAGACCTCACAGTTTTGCCTTTGACGATAGGAATGATAGTTGAAGCCCCCACACTCACTCGTCAAAACGCGTCATGCTAGGGAGAGGTATCCACACCCTTATAAGGCATGCTTCGTTCCCCTCTCCAACCGATGTGGGACCTTACATGATGTATGTCTGCCCTATGGCTGATGAGTCTCATCTGTCAGTTGTATAGCCAACCTGACATGTCCGGTAGTTGACCCGACCATCGTCCTCTTGAAAACTGGTGAGCAATACAGTACCACGATCCTCACCTGGTGAGCGGTAAACCACCTCGATCCCTACAGACGTTTTCAATTGGAAAATAGACACACGTGGGCGGTAAATAACCACGCCTCAAAACAATTCTCTTTAAAATCTGGTGGGCAGTAAATAACCACAATCCCCACAAAACAATTTCAAATCAAGTTCATTCATATAACCTCAACATTCAGCACTTCATAATCAAACTCAACTCTCATCATTCTTCTTTCTCATCTCTTTCCAGGAGCAAGTGGACAACGCCACTGCCTCTTACCCGGTCACACATATCTCATTAACTTGAGAAATCAATTTCAACACCTCCTATATCGTTCATCAACAATTTATACTCAAAACACAATTCATTCTTTTCTAAATAAAGCAAACTCAAAACATAATCCTTTTCTTAATAACTCAAAATCAAATCATAAAATCCTTAAAAATCCAAATCTTTCTAAATAACAACTTCAAACGGAGGCTCCTATCTTTATAAAACTTTCGGCAGTATTTCCTCTAAAACTTGGACTTCTGCCATCCTTCATGGGTCCCAACCAAACCACATTCCAAACCTTTTTCAAATCATTTCCAATAAGCCAAACCACTTCCAATATCAAAATTATTTCCAACTCTCAATTCATTCATTATTCAACAATCACACACACACACACACACACACACACACACACACACACACACACACACACATAACTTAACCAATCCTCAATCTTTCATCATCAATACTCACATTCGTCAATAATCATTCATCAACTCCCGTCAACAATATTAATTAACACAATTCTTACAACCAACTCAACAAAATCATCATTCATCAACTCATTCACAATATAATTCCACATTTCCATCAAGGTTACTAGCATTAATATATTCCCACATTTTCAACCTATCCTATGGTCATCTAGCTTATGTTTTCACAAAATATTATATTTTATCTACGAGAAAGAAAAACCATACATTGGCTTATTCCTCCCTAAGCCCGGAACACCTCAATTATCCACGGTTCCTCAAGCTCCAAAGCTCTAATTCCTCACCAATTGAATTTTCAGCTTCCAGGATTCAACTCCAAGCTTCCAATATCCACCAATTTAACTCCAAATCAACAAGATACACAATCTAATTCATACAATATCACAATAATCAATATTGAGCTCACTAAATAACCAATTCACAAGGTTTAGGATTTTTTTTTTACCGTTACCCACGAGTCAAATGGACAAAGTCCTACACTATCCACGAGCTAATTCGACCGTAGAACATCAAAACCACATAATCTCTCAAAATCAAAATCTTAAATTTCGAAATTAGGGAAGAATGGCTGAGTGAGAAATCGCTAGATTCTTTCCAAATTGTTTAGTGAGTTGTTTAGATAATTTCGAGACAAAGGCGTGGCCGCTAACAGCACGTCAATCGGAACTCCGAATTGAAAGTTATAGACAATTGAAATTGAAAGTGGAAGGGTTACGATTCAACGCTGATTGCTCCCTCCATCAACGTGTTTCAGGCCATTTGGGGAAGAAGAGTGCAAGTCTTGGTTTTATATAATGGGCCTTGGACCCAGTTTGGGTCCGGTCCAACCGGTTCGGCCCGTTTAGTCTAATTTTGGGCTAAAGACTTTAAAATTAGTGTCAAAATTCATAATTTTTTTTATTTCTTCTTTTCTAAACTATAAAATTTAATTTCTTAATTTTTTTAAATGATAATTAATTTATTGGTTAATTATTTACCAATTACTCGGGGTTTACATCCTTCCCCTTAACAAAAATTTTTGCCCTAAAAAATTCGCTCTCAAATCTTCATATACGCTCCTTCAGATTCAACCGACCTCTTACCATTCATTTTGCTATTCTCCAACATCAATCTAACACCCTATTCCCGATTCAAGCCTAAGTCATACCCTTTTGTTTCACTTTCAACTTCGTCTAACTCTTTCTCAATGACTACAAACTTCCTTATCCTTCAATGGTTCTCCCAAAATGAAATCAATCTTAATTCTTTCTCAACTGTCTCAAACACTAAACAATTTTTCAATCACTTAGTCTGAGTCAATCTGTTATAACCTAAACCACACATTCATACTCTCCATTCCTCAATCCTATGTCAACCCTCAAATCATTCTCATATCCCAAGACTTCTTTCTCCCATCACTACAGTTCTAGAGCCACAAAAATTGCCGCGCTTCCGCAGTGCCACTCTAATTATAAGCCACTAAGAACTTAATCACTCGTCTACTCTGCTAGGACATTCCTTGAATCTCTTTATCTCTCTAACTAAATGCTATCAACCATTTTTTCAGCTGCACGAGTTCAAATCCATGGTTGTCTCCGCCACCTAATCCATCACCACCTCCATCACAATTCCTAAGTTATCCGCTCCATCCCCTTCAGCAGTAGCTCGCACAGTAGCAGCCCTAAAATCAACCGTATCATCTCACTCGCGTCCACGAGACATCCTTTAGATCTTGTCTACACCGAACAATTGATATTAAGGTGATAAGTATGAATATCTCAAGTCTAGTGCTTCAATTCTCTAAAAGTATGCTCATGAATATCTATGCTATATATGTCAAGCAGACATCTTAAATAGCATATACACACAGCCAAAGTATGCTCAGAAGCATAGTCAGTCGGTCCCTCAGGCTCTATAGGAACGAATTGCTCTGATACCATAACGTAACACCATGCTACACAGAGCTTTACACCTAGGGTGTAAAACAGAGGTGGCGAGGCGCAACGACCTCTAAAATTAATATATATATATATATATATATATATATATATATATATATATATATATATATATATATATATATATATATAGGGTAATATAATTGGGAGCCTTGAAAGAAAAGGGGTACGACAAAAACAAAATTGAAGGTACAATGCTCACGAGAAGCGAAAAGATAGAAAGCTTATACAGAAAATCAAAAGACAGATATATAAAAGTAGAATTCCAAATGATAATTATATAATCAAGATCAAGACTCGATCTGCAAAGCAAAGGTCGGATAGAATATATATATTACACCCCAAAAATAAACCATAAATATAAATTCTGTTTCTCCAAGTCAACCTCTAAGAAGGACAAAACATAATATATACAAGATGGAGAATCCATACACATATATAAACATAAACCGAATACAAACACCAAGTTCCAAGACAGTTCTTTGCTTCCAAGAGTCTCTAGAATGCTCAGTGAGGTACTTCCTAACCTACATCTAAAAAACAACAATATGTATGGAATGAGAATCGGAGATTCTCAGCATGGTAAAGGTGCCCACATAGTTAATATAAAAGGTTCCGGAAAAGCCAGAGGCAATCCTAAAACTCCGACACTCCGATTTAAATCTTAGAGTTTATAAATGGAAAACCATGAACAGGGTAGGTTATTGATGAGCGGATAATTTATACCCTTTTTGGCATTATTTTTATATAGTTTTTAATATGTTTTAATTACTTTTTATTATATTTTTATTAGTTTTTATGAAAAAATCACATTTCTGGACTTTACTATGAGTTTGTATGTTTTTCTGTGATTTCAGGTATTTTCTGGCTGAAATTGAGGGACCTGAGCAAAAGTCTGATTCAGAGGCTGAGAAAGGACTACAGATGCTGTTGGATTCTGACCCTCCTGCACGCGAAATGGATTTTCTGGAGCTACAGAAGCCCACTTGGTGCGCTCTCAATTTCTTTGGAAAGTAGACATCTTGGGCTTTCCAGAAATGGATAATAGTCCATACTTTGTCCGAGATTTGATGGCCCAAACTGGCATCTAAACGCCAGCCAGAGACCCTTTTTTGGCGTAAAACGCCAGAACTGGCGCCAGAACTGGAGTTAAATGCCCAAACTGGCATCCAAGCTGGCATTTAATTCAGGAGAAGGCCTATGCACGTGTAAAGCTCAATGCTCAGCCCAAAAACACACCAAGTGGCCCCGGAAGTGGATTTCTACACTATCTGCACTTAGTTACTTATTTTCTGTAATCCTTAATAGCTAGTTTAGTATAAATACTAGTATTTCCTATTGTATTCGCATGGTTGAAAAACCCTCTTTATACTTTTGATAACTTTGGATCATTTTGAGGAGGCTGGCCATTCGGCCATGCCTAGACCTTTTTCTCTTATGTATTTTCTATGGTGGAGTTTCTACACCTCATAGATTAAGGTGCGGAGCTCTGCTGTTCTTCATGAATTAATGCAAGTACTATTGTTTTTCTTTCAATTTACGCTTACTTCTTATCCAAGATATACTTTCGTACTTAATTCAGTTAAGTCAGAATGAAGGGGTGACCCGTGACAATCACCCACTATCTTCGTTACTCGCTTAGCCAAGATCCGCGTGCCTGACAACCACAAGCGGTCTACATGATGTTCAACGTAGTCATTGGACAACAGCCGGAGTATATTCTCTTGGGTTTCTAATCCACGGACTGAGTCCGTGAGGTTAGAACCTTCGTGGTATAGGCTAGAACCAATTGGCAGCATTCTTGAGATCCGGAAAGTCTAAACCTTGTCTGTGGTATTCCGAGTAGGATCTGGGAAGGGATGACTGTGACGAGCTTCAAACTCGCGAATGTTGGGAACAGTGACAGTGTGCAAAAGGATAGAGAGATCCTATTCCGACGCTAGTGAGAACCGACAGATGATTAGCCGTGCGGTAGCTGTACTTGGTATTTTTCATCCGAGACGAGAAATCCGACAGTTGATTAGCCGTGCAGAGATCGTACCTGGTATTTTTCATCCGAGAGGATCATACAGCTTGCCATGGAAGGGAGCACGCATGATTGGAAGAAGACAATAGGAAAGCAGAGGTTCAGAAGCAACAAAGCATCTCTAAATGCTTATCTGAAATTCCCACCAATGAATTACTTAAGTATCTTATTTTATTTTATGTTTTATTTATCTTTTAATTATCAAAACCTCATAACCTTTTGAATCCGCCTGACTAAGATTTACAGAATGACCATAGCTTGATTCAAGCCGACAATCTCCGTGGGATCGACCCTTACTCACGTAAGGTATTACTTGGACGACCCAGTGCACTTGCTGGTCAGTTGTACCGGAGTTGTGAAAAGTGTGATCACAATTCCGTGCACCAAGTTTTTGGCGCTGTTGCCGGGGATTGTTCGAGTTTGGACAACTGACGGTTCATCTTGTTGCTTAGATTGGGTAATTTTATTTTATGTTTAAGCTTTTTATTTTTAATTTCGAAAAAAAAAATATTTAGTTTTCGAAAAATTCATAAAAATTTTTAAGAATGAATTCTAGAGCTTCATGAGATATGTTGAAGCTTGGCTGGCTGTTAAGCCATGTCTAATCTTTTGGACCGTGGTTTCCACTTTCCATTGTAGAAAGGACATGTCTGTATTTGTTATGCTAAAGCTTGGCTGGCCATTTGGCCATGTCTAATTCTTTTGGACCGAAACTTTAGACTAACATTGCATGAATCCTGGAATTCTTATTAAAAATTTTGAATTTCTTTATTTTCTTTTTCCAAAATAATTTCGAAAAAAAATATATAAAAAAATTAATAAAATCATAAAACCAAAAAATTTTGTGTTTCCTGTTTGAGTCTTGTGTCAAATTTTAAGTTTGGTGTCAATTGCATGTTTTAAGTTTTCTTAAATTTTCGAAAATATATGCATTGTGTTCTTCTTTGATCTTCAAGTTGTTCTTGATGATTTTCTTTGTTTAATCTTGTGTTTTTCTTGTTTTGTGTTTTTTTCTTGTTTTTCATATGCATTTTTGAATTCATAGTGTCTAAACATTAAAAATTTCTAAGTTTGGTGTCTTGCATGTCTTTCTTTTCTTAAAAATTTTCAAAAATATATTCTTGATGTTCATCATGATCTTCAAAGTGTTCTTGGTGTTCATCTTGACATTCAAAGTGTTCTTGCATGCATTATTTGTTTTGATCTTAAATTTTTATGTTTTGTTTCATTTTTTTATTTTTCTCTCTCCTTATTAAAAATTCAAAAAAATAAAAAATAATATCTTTTCCTTATTTTACTCATAAATTTTAAAATTTTGGGTTGATTTAGTCAAAAATTTTTAAATTTAGTTGTTTCTTGTTAGTCAAGTCAAAATTTCAATTTAAAAACTTTATCTTTTCAAATCTTTTTCAAAAATAAAATATTTTTTCATTTTTCTTTTTAATATTTTCGAATTTCTTAACTAAAATTTTCAAAATCTTTTTCTCAATTTTATTTCATATTTTCAAAAACTTTACTAATAGTTAATGTTTTGATTCAAAAATTTCAAGTTTGTTACTTTCTTGTTAAGAAAGGTTCAACTTTTAAATTCTAGAATCATATCTTTTAGTTTCTTGTTAGTCAAGTCGTCAACTTTAATCTTAAAAATCAAATCTTTTTAAATTTCTTTTTCAAATCTTTTTCAAAATAAATTTTAATCATATCTTTTTCAAAATTTAAAAATCTTTTTCTAACTTCTTATCTTTTCAAAAATTTGACTTTCAAACCTTTTCAACTAATTACTTGATTTGTTTGTTTTAATTTTAAAAAATTTACTATTTCTTATCTTTTTCAAAATCACCTAACTACTTTTCTCTCTCATTAATTTCGAAAACTAACTAACAACTTTTTCAAAAATCTTTTTAACTAATTAATTTATTTAGTTTTCAATTTGCTTTTATTTCTTTTCTTAAAATTCGAATTCTAACTTATAATTAAAATAAAAACAAAAAAATTTTCTTTTCTTTTAAGTAAAATTCGAATACTCTCTCTCATCTCTTTCTATTTATTTAATTATTTACTAACACTTCTCTTCTACTCATAATTCGAACCCCCTCCCTCTCTCTGTGTTCGAATTCCTCTTATTCTCTCTCTACCTCATTCTTCTATTCTTCTATTCTTATACTCACATAAAGGAATCTCTATACTGTGACATAGAAAATTCCTCTTCTTTTCTATTCTCTTTTTTTTCATATGAGTAGGAACAGGGATAAAGATATTCTTGTTGAAGCTGATCCTGAACCTGAAAGGACTCTAAAGAGGAAGCTAAGAGAAGCTAAAGCACAACACTCCGGAGAGGACCTTACAGAAATTTTCGAAAAAGAAGTAGACATCACAGTCAAACCCAACAACAATGGTGGAGATGCAAGGAAGATGCTTGGTGACTTTACTGCACCAACTTTCGACTTCTGTGGAAGAAACATCTCAATTCCTGCAATTGGAGCAAACAACTTTGAGCTTAAGCCTCAATTAGTTTCTCTAATGCAGCAGAATTCCAAGTTTCATGGACTTCCATTGGAAGATCCTCATCAGTTCTTAGTTGAATTCTTGCAAATCTGTGACACTATTAAGACCAATGGGGTTAATCCTGAGGTCTATAGACTTCTACTTTTTCCCTTTGCTGTAAGAGACAGAGCTAGGATATGGTTGAACTCACAACCTAAAGAAAGCCTGAACTCTTGGAAAAAGTTGGTCAATGCTTTCTTGGCCAAATTCTTTCCACCTCAAAAGTTGAGCAAGCTTAGAGTGAAAGTCCAAACCTTCAAACAGAAGGAAGGTGAATCCCTCTATGAAGCTTGGGAAAGATACAAGCAATTGATCAGAAGGTATCCTTCTGACATGCTTTCAGAATGGAGCATCTTATGTATATTCTATGATGGTCTGTCCGAATTGTCCAAGATGTCATTCGACCACTCTGCTGGTGGATCTCTTCATCTGAAGAAAACACCTGCAAAAGCCCAAGAACTCATTGAAATGGTTGCAAATAACCATTTCATGTATACTTCTGAACGAAATCCTGTGAATAATGGGATGACTCAGAAGAAAGGAGTTCTTGAGATTGATACTCTGAATGCCATATTGGCTCAGAATAAAATATTGACTCAGCAAGTCAATATGATTTCTCAGAATCTGACTGGAATGCAAGCTACATCTGGCAGTACTAAAGAAGCCTCCTCTGAAGGAAAAGCTTATGACCTTGAGAATCCTGCAATGAAAGAGGTGAATTACATGGGAGAATTATATGGAAACACCTATAATCCTTCATGGAGAAATCATCCTAATTTCTCATGGAAGGATCAGCAAAAGCCTAATCAAGGCTTCAATAATAATAATAATGGTGGGAAAATTCGGTTTGGCAACAGCAAGCGTTTTCCATCATCTTCTCAGCAACAGATAGAGAATTCTAAGCAGAGCCTCTCTGACTTAGCAACATAGTCTCTGATCTATCTAAGACCACTCTCAGTTTCATGACTGAAACAAGGTCCTCCATAAAAAATTTGGAGGCACAAGTGGGTCAGCTGAGTAAAAGAGTTACTGAAACTCCTCCTAGTACTCTCCCAAGCAATACAGAAGAGAATCCTAAAAGAGAGTGCAAGGCCATAACCATATCTAAAGTGGCCGAACCTGGAGAGAGTAAAAAGACAGTGATTTCTAATGAGGGATACCTTGCTAGACGTCCACTAACCATTAAGAAGTTCCCTATTGAGGAACCAAAGGAATCTGAGGCTCATACAGAGACCATGGAGATTTCACGGAACTTACTGTTGCCATTCATGAGCTCTGATGAGTATTCTTCCTCTAAAGAAGATGAAGATATTGTTGAAGAGCAAGTTGCTTAGTATCTAGGAGCAATCCTGAAGCTGAACACCAAGTTATTTGGTAATGAGACTTGGGAGGATGAACCTCCATTGCTCATCAATGAACTGAATGCCTTGGTTCAGTAGAAATTACCTCAGAAGAAACCGGATCCCGGAAAGTTCTTAATCCCTTGTACCATAGGCACCATGACCTTTGAGAAGGCTCTGTGTCACCTGGGGTCAGGAATAAACCTTATGCCACTCTTTGTAATGGAGAAACTAGGGATCTTTGAGGTACAAGCTGCAAGAATCTCACTAGAGATGGTAGACAAATCAATGAAACAGGCTTATAGACTTGTAGAGGATGTCTTAGTGAAGGTTGAAGGCCTGTACATCCCTGCTGAATTCATAATCCTAGACACTAGGAAGGATGAGGATGAATCCATTATTCTTGGAAGACCCTTCTTGGCCACAGCAAGGGCTGTGATTGATGTAGACAGAGGAGAGTTAGTCCTTCAATTGAATGAGAACTACCTTGTGTTTAAGGCTCAAGGATCTTCTTCTGTAACCATGGAGAGGAAGCATGAAAAGCTTTTCTCAATACAGAGTAAAATAGAGCCCCCACATTCAAACTCTAAGTTTGCTGTTGGGAGGCCACCATTAAGCTCTGAGTCTCTGTGAAGCTCTCTAAGAGCTCACTGTCAAGCTATTGACATTAAAGAAGCGCTTATTGGGAGGCAACCCAATGTTATTTAATTATATTTATTTTCTATAGACATTTGTTTTCCATTGCCATGTTATGTTTTCTTTAGGTTGATGATCATGTGGAATCATAAAAACAGCTGCAGAATTAAAGCGGAATCAAAAACAACATAAAAATAGCACACCCTGGAGGATAAGCTTACTGGCGTTTAAACGCTAGTAAGAATAGCAGAATGGGCGTTTAACGCCTAGTCTGGCAGCATTCTGGGCGTTAAACTCCAGAATTGGCAGACAGACTAGCGTTTAACGCCAGAAAAGGGTGTCTGGCTGGCGTTAAACGCCAGAAAGGGGCATCAGCCTGGCGTTTAACGCCAAAAAAGGTAGCAGAGATGGCGTTAAATGCCAGAAATGGCACACAGAGGGCGTTTAAATGCCAGAAAGGTGTAGGAGCAGAATTCCTTGACACCTCAGGATCTGTGGACCCCACAGAATCCCACCTACCCCAACTCACTCTATTTTCTCTTCACACCTTTCTATAACACTCTCTCCTAAATATCCTTGACCAATCACATCAATACCTATTCCCCAAACACCATTCACCTATCAAATCCTACCCTCTTTCCCACAATCTCTTCACCACTCACATCCATCCACTACTCCCCAAAAACCCATCATAAAACCCCACCTACCTCACCATTCAAATTCAAAACATTTCCCTCCCAAACCCAACCCCTTCATACACGACTTCCCTCTCTTTCTTACCCTATAAACACCCCTCTATCTCCTCCATTTCTTCTTCTTCTCCTCCTTTCTTTCTTCTTTTGCTCGAGGACGAGCAAACCTTTTAAGTTTGGTGTGGGAAAAAGCTCTGCTTTTTGTTTTTCCATAACCATTAATGGCACCTAAGGCCGGAGAAATCTCTAGAAAGAGAAAAGGGAAGGTAATTGCTTCCACCTTCGAGTCATGGAAAATGGAGAGATTCATCTCAAAAGTCCATCAAGATCACTTCTATGAAGTTGTGACCAAGAAAAAGGTTATCCCCGAGGTCCCCTTCATGCTCAAAAAGAGTGAATATCCGAAGATCCGACGTGAGGTTCGAAGAAGAGGTTGGGAAGCTTTCACCAACCCCATCTAACAAGTCAGAATCTTAATGGTTCAAGAATTCTATGCTAATGCATGGATCACTAAGAACCATGATCAAAGTGTGAACCCGAACGCAAAGAATTGGCTCACAATGGTTCGGGAGAAATACTTAGATTTCAGTCCAGAAACTGTAAGGTTGGCATTCAACTTGCCAATAATGAGAGGAGATCCTCATCCTTTCACTAGAAGAGTCAACTTTGATCAAAGGTTGGACCAAGTTCTCATGGACATCTGTGTGGAAGGAATGCAATGGAAGAGAGACTCCAAAGGCAAGCCGGTTCAACTGAGAAGGCTTGACCTCAAGCCCATGGCTAGAGGATGGTTAGAGTTCATCCAACACTCTATCATTCCTACTAGCAACTGGTCTGAAGTTACTGTGGACCGGACTATCATGATCCATAGTATCATGATTGGAGAGGAAGTAGAAGTTCATGAGATCATATCTCTAGAACTATACAAGGTGGCTGACAAGCCCTCCACTTTGGCAAGATTAGCCTTCCCTCATCTAATCTGTAACCTATGCAATTCAGCAGGAATTGTCATAGAGAAAGATATCTTCATTGAAGAGGACAAACCCATCACTAAAAAGAGGATGGAGAAAACAAGAGAGCCCACTCATGGACCTCAACAAGAGAATGAGAAAATTTCTCATCAAGAAATCCCTGAGATGCCCCAAGGGATACACTTTCCTCCACAAGGCTATTGGGAGCAACTCAACACCTCTTTAGGAGACTTGAGTTCTAACATGGAGCAACTAAGGATGGACCAAAAGGCCATGAGAGAGGAGCAACAAAGGCAATGAAGAGATATTGAGGAGCTAAAACACTCCATAGGATCTTCAAGAGGAAGAACTAGCCACCGTCACTAAGGTGGACCCGTTCTTTAATTTTCTTGTTCTTATTTTCCTGTTTTTCGTTTCTATGCTTTATGTTTTGTCTATGTTTTTGTCTTTATTACATGATCATCAGTGTTTAGTGTCTATGTCTTAAAGTTATGAATGTTCTATGAATCCTTAACCTTTCTTAAATGAAAAATATTTTCTGAAAAAGAAAAAGAAGTACATGAATTTCGAATTCTATCTTGAAAATAGTTTAATTATTTTGATGTGGTGGCAATATTTTTTGTTTTCTGAATGAATGCTTGAACAGTGCATATTTTTTATAGTAATTTTTATGAATGTTAAAATTGTTGGCTCTTGAAAGAATAAAGAAAAAAAAGAGAAATATTATTGATAATCTGAAAAATCATAAAATTGATTCTTGAAGCAAGAAAAAGCAGTGAAAAACACAAAGCTTGCGAAAAAATATTTGCGAAAAATAAAGAAAGAAAAAGAAAAAGCAAGCAGAAAAAGCCAATAACCTTTTAAACCAAAAGACAAGGATAAAAAGGATCCAAGGCTTTGAGCATTAATGGATAGGAGGGCCCAAAGGAATAAAATCCTGGCCTAAGCGGCTAAATCAAGTTGTCCCTAACCATGTGCTTGTGGCGTGAAGGTGTCAAGTAAAAAAGCTTGAGACTGAGCGGTTAAAGTCGTGGTCCAAAGAAAAAAGAGTGTGCTTAAGAACTCTGGGCACCTCTAACTGGGGACTTTAGCAAAGCTGAGTCACAATCTAAAAAGGTTCACCCAGTTATGTGTCTGTGGCATTTATGTATCCGGTGGTAATACTGGAAAACAAAATGCTTAGGGTCACGACCAAGACTCATAAAGTAGCTGTGTTCAAGAATCAACATACTGAACTAGGAGAATCAATAACACTATCTGAATTCTGAGTTCCTATGGATGCCAATCATTCTGAACTTCAAAGGATAAAGTGAGATGCCAAAACTATTCAGAAGCGCAAAGTTACTAGCCCCGCTCATCTAATTAAAACTAATCTTCATTGATAATTTTGGAATTTATTGTATTTTCTCTTCTTTTTATCCTATTTTGTTTTTAGTTGCTTGGGGACAAGCAACAATTTAAGTTTGGTGTTGTGATGAGCGGATAATTTATACCCTTTTTGGCATTGTTTTTACATAGTTTTTAATATGTTTTAATTACTTTTTATTATATTTTATTAGTTTTTATGCAAAAATCACATTTCTAGACTTTACTATGAGTTTGTGTGTTTTTCGATGATTTCAGATATTTTCTGACTAAAATTGAGGGACCTGAGCAAAAGTCTGATTCAGAGGCTGAGAAAGGACTGTAGATGCTGTTGGATTCTGACCCTCATGCACGCGAAATGGATTTTCTGGAGCTACAGAAGCCCAATTGGCACGCTCTCAAATGGGTTGGAAAGTAGACATCTTGGGCTTTCTAGCAATGTATAATAGTCCATACTTTTCCTGAGAGACCCTTTTCTGGCATAAAACACCAGAACTGGCACCAGAATTAGAGTTAAACGCCCAAACTAGCATCCAAGCTGGCGTTTAACTCAAGAGAAGGCCTATGCATGTGTAAAGCTCAATGTTCAGCCCAAGAACACATCAAGTGGACCCCGGAAGTGGATTTCTGCACTATCTGCACTTAGTTACTTATTTTCTGTAATCCTTAGTAACTAGTTTAGTATAAATACTAGTATTTCCTATTGTATTCGCATGGTTGAAAAAACCCTCTTTATACTTTTGATAACTTTGGATCATTTTGAGGAGGCTGGCCATTCGGCCATGCCTAGACCTTTTTCTCTTATGTATTTTCTACGGTAGAGTTTCTACACCTCATAGATTAAGGTGCGGAGCTCTGCTGTTCTTCATGAATTAATGCAAGTACTATTATTTTTATTTCAATTCACGCTAACTTCTTCTCCAAGATATACTCTCGTACTTAATTCAGTTAAGTCAGAATGAAGGGGTGACCCGTGATAATCACCCACTATCTTCGTTACTCGCTTAGCCAAGATCCGCGTGCCTGACAACCACAAGCGGTCTACATGATGTTCAACGTAGTCATTGGATGACAGCCGAAGTATATTCTCTTGGGTTTTTAATCCACGGACCGAGTCCGTGAGGTTAGAACCTTCGTGGTATAGGCTAGAACCAATTGGCAGCATTCCTGAGATCCGGAAAGTCTAAACCTTGTTTGTGGTATTCCGAGTAGGATCTGGGAAGGGATAACTGTGACGAGCTTCAAACTCGCGAATGTTGGGCGCAGTGATATTGTGCAAAAGGATAAAGAGATCCTATTCCGACGCTAGTGAGAACCGACAGACGATTAGCCGTGCGATAGCTGTACCTGGTATTTTTCATCCGAGACGAGAAATCCAATAGTTGATTAGCCGTGCAGAAACCGTACCTGGTATTTTTTATCCGAGAGGATCATACAGCTTGCCATGGAAGGGAGCATGCATGATTGGAAGAAGACAATAGGAAAGCAGAGGTTCAGAAGCAACAAAGCATCTCCAAACACTTATCTGAAATTCCCACCAATGAATTACATAAGTATCTTATTTTATTTTATGTTTTATTTATCTTTTAATTATCAAAACCTCATAACCATTTGAATCCGCCTGACTAAGATTTACAGGATGACCATAGCTTGATTTAAGCCGACAATCTCCGTAGGATCGACCCTTACTCACGTAAGGTATTACTTGGACGACCCAGTGCACTTGCTTGTCAGTTGTACCGGAGTTGTGAAAAGTGTGATCACAATTCCGTGCACCAGTTATCTAAGGTTCTTATTTCTAATTCATTTCTAACTTAAGCCCTAATTTCTGCCTTCCTCCAATCCTCCAAAACTCTGGTGCACAGACACGCAATACAGACACAGCAAACACAAATAGGATACAGATACAGCAGATAGAAAATATAGCAGGTAAGCATATTAATCACATAGGCAAGCCCAATTAATGCACAATCAAACAAAACACACATATGCATATGATGTATGTCTGCCCCATGGCTGATGACTCTCAACTGTCGGTTATAAAACCAACCCGACATGTCCGGTAGCTAATCAAAACATCGTTCTCTTGAAAACTGGTGAGCAGTACAATACCAGGATCCTCACCTAGTGAGCGGTAAACCATCTCGATCCCCACCATCTGCGGGCGGTAATCCACCCCGATCCCCACAGACATTTTCAATTGAAAAATAGCACACACGTGGACGGTAAATAACCACGATTCCCACAAAACAATTCTCTTTAAAATTTGGTGGGCGGTAAACAACCACAATCCCCACAAAACAATTTCAAATCAAGTTCATTCATATAACCTCAGCATTCAACACTTCATAATCAAACTCAACTCTCATCATTTTTCTTTCTAATCTCTTTCTAGGAGAAAGTGGACAATGCCACTGCCTCTTACCCGGTCACACATATCTCATTAACTTGAGAAATCAAATTCAAACATAATACTTTTCTCGATAAAACTCAAAATTTAATCATTTCAATAATTAGACTTAAAAAATTAACTCTCATCATCCTTCATTCCCTATTACCACACCTCCCATATCGTTCATCAACAATTCATACTCAAAACACAATTCATTCTTTTTTAAATAAAGCAAACTCAAAACATAATCCTTTTCTTAATAACTCAAAATCAAATCATAAAATCCTTAAAAATGTAAATCTTTTTAAATAATCACTTCAGATGAAGCCTCCTATTTTCATAAAACTTTCGGCAGCATCTCCTCTACCTTTCAAACCCTTTTCAAATCATTTCTAATAAGCCAAACCAATTCCAATATCAAAATCATTTCCAACTCTCAAGTCATTCATTATTCAACACACACACACACACACACAAACACACACACACACACACACACACATATATATATATATATGTAACTCAACCAATCTTCAATCTTTCATCATCAATACTCACATTCATCAACTCCTATCAACAATGTTAATTAACATAATTCCTATAACCAACTCAACAAAATCATCATTCATCAACCCATTCACAATATAATTCCACATTTCCATCAAGGTTACTAGCATTAACATATTCCCATATTTTTAACCTATTATATGATCATCTAGCCTATGTTTTCACAAAACATTATATATTATCTAAGAGAAACCAAAACTATACCTTGGTTGATTCCTCCCTAAGCTCGGAACACCTCAATTATCCACCGTTCCTTAAGATCCAAAGCTCCAACTCCCTTACCATTTGAATTTTCAGCTCCCAGGATTCAATTCCAAGCTTCCAATATCCACCAATTTAACTCCAATTCAACAAGATACACGATCTAATTCATATAATATCACAATAATCAACATTGAGCTCACTAAATCACCAATTCAAAAGGGTTAGAGTTTTTTTACCATTACACACGAGTCAAATGGATAAAGCCCTACATTATCCATGAGCTAATTTGACCCTAGAACATCAAAACCACATAATCTCTCAAAATCAAAACCTTAAATTTTGAAATTAGGGAAGAGTAGCTGAGTAAAAAATCGCTAGATTCTTACTAAATTATTCAGTGGGTTGTGTAAAGAATTTTGATACGAACGTGTGGCCGCTGACGGCTCGTCAATCAGAGCTCCGGATTGAAAGTTATGGACGATTGAAATTGAAAGTAGAAGGGTTAGGGTTCAACGCTGATTGCTCCCTCCATCAACATGTTTCAGGCCATTTGGGGAAGAAAAGTGCAAGTCTTGGTTTTTTTATATAATGGGCCTTGGACCGGTTTGGGTCTAGTTCAATTGATTTGACCCGTTTAGTCTAATTTTGGGTCAAAAACTTTAAAATTAGTGTCAAAATTCATATTTTAATTATGTCTTCCTTTCTAAACTATAAAATTTAATATTCTAATTTCTTTAAATAATAATTAATTTATTGGTTAATTATTTACTAATTAGTCGGGTTTACACTATTTTTTCTCTTTAAAAGGTATTCGTACTACAATTACATTTTTCTCCTACGATATTATTTTCAGCAATGATCTTTCTCCACTTAACCACCACCAATCAAAGAATTTTTAAAAAATAAACTTATTAATAGTTTGTGGGAGTTTAAAACCCCCACAAATTATAAATAAAACTCCCGCAAAACTAATTTTTATTACTATTTAACATATTTTTTAATAGAGGTATCGTATTATCCTAAAAAAAAAAAAGTTGAGCACCAAAGGGTCCCTTTTTGTTTTGGACAAGGGGCGCCTTGCCTTCATGAAAATGGATAAGGATCGGATTGGGTCTTTACTCCAAAATCCATTGACCTGTTTGATAAAATTCTGGATAAATATTTTTCATTTCATCTTCTAATTCCTATGTTGCTTCTTCTTTTGTTAACCCTTTGCACACCACTATAAATAAAGGAGTTTCTTTTATTCTTAAATTTTTAACAAACTTCACTAAAGAAAAATGCTGAATACCTTCGAATTTACCTTCGAATGTTACCGGCAGATTTAGCATCAGATTTACCGGCAGTTATAGTGAAAATTCATCCCTTGAAAAAAATTTTGTCAGATTAAATATTCCGTCACTAAATCCGACAGTAAGTACTGGCACAAAATTTTATTTTATTTGCACCATTTTCCTTTCGAATTTTACAGCAAAATTTTTCTACAGTAACGGGATTTAGTGAAACGCGTCGTTTAGGTAATGACGAATACCTTACCGCAAGATTTATCTTCCGGTAAATCCGACGATAAAATTGGGGTAAAATTCAATACGAAACCCTTCTCATTCACTTCTGCGAACTCTCTCTTTCTCTCTCTCTCTCTCTCTCTCTCTCTCTCTCTCTCTCTCTCTCTCTCTCTTCTCTTCTCTTCTCTTCTCTTCTCTCTCGTCTCCATTGCTCCATTAAAGCTACCGCCATCGCCACCACCTGGAGCTGTTGCCGTCGCCGCCACTGTATGCCGTCGTCACTGCTGTTGGAGCTGTTATCGCCGCCCCCTCTGTTGGTGGCTGCTCCCATCGAAGATTCACACCTTGTCCCGTCATTACCGCCTGCTATCACCACCACACTTTCACCATCCTGCAGCTACCATCAGAGAAATTTTTCTATAGTTTTTTTATTTTTCTAGATTTTTTATGAGTTTACGATTTTGTTTAATAAAGTGTGTGATTAGGAATTTTTATATTAATTTAGTGTAATTAGAAATTAAATAATGTTAGTGTAGGTTACGGTAAGGTAAAATTAAGAGTGCTTGAGTTGTTGAAAGTTTTTGTTTAAGTATTAAGAGTGCTTGAGCTTATCAAAAAATTTATTTGAGTTTAGTGAGTGAGTTTCTTTTAATTGCATTCAATTTATATCATTTATGTTTGTTATGCTTGTTATTAATTTGGTGAAATTAAAATTATATTTTAATTAATTTCAATGTTGAGTTTTATTTATTTCTTGCAAATTAGTCTTTGATGTAGTTTTACCTTGTGAATTTAATAAGTTGTCCTTTTTATTAGGATGGTGCTATTTTCTCTGAGATCAATTGGAATTTGCTTCTTTCATAGTCTATACAGTCATATTCCAAATAGGTTTTATATCTCTGAATATACTGAATTGTTTAAGTTGTATGCCGGACTTACTTTACCTAGGATAGAGGTTTTGGACTAAAGTGGAAAAAGGTTGCGTAGTGGCGCCTTCTTGAAACTCTTGTTTGCTAAAAAGGTATGGAGTTATAAGGGGTTGTGCACTAGAACGGCTAGAATTTGATATTTTATTGAATGCATATTTTCTACTAATTTATGCCTGTAGCTGTTTTTCTGCCGAATTTTTGTTTATGTTGTTTAAAATATGTTTGGTCTGTGAGAAAATGATAATTGGATTTGGTGAGAGATTCTAATTATAGAGGGAACTCTGCCAAATCTTCTAAAATTTTAACAAATTGCATTATTGGTTGAATTCTAGGATTTTTGTTGCAAAAAGATTCCCATCCATCGTCTATGAATGTACGATAGGGATAACAGTAGACCAGAGGGTTTAAAACCTAAGTTCTTTAAGGGGGTTGACGAGTTTGTTGCGTATCTCTTTAACATGAAATTATTTAAGTCTCAAGGGGTATCTAGGTGTCTGTGCTAGAAGTTTCGACTGACTAAGTAGTTAGAATATTTGGATATAAACTTCATCTCTACTATAATGGGTTCAAGGATGGTATTAGATGTGAACGGAATACGGAGAAGTGGAAGAGTAGGAAATTAACTAGTCTACCTCGAATTCTAATAGGTTTGAGGGTCGATCAACGAGAGTTCGGGTGTTATCTATTAAAATAATAGGCTAAACAATATAGTATTTGAGCCTCGAATTCCAATATAGTGTTTGATGCAATTAGTGTTCCCGATGTGGAAGATAACAAGAGCCTCACTTGGAGGCAAAAGAATTTTATTATCTGTTAAAACCTGACATGAAACCTTTGTTCGAGGGGTGCATTCATTTAAAATTGTTTGCATGTGTTAGAATGATGAGTATTAAGTTTGAGTCAAATCATAAAAAAGAATTCTTTGATAAGTGGGCCACCCTTTGCAATGAATTAGTACCTAGCGGGACTACTAGCATCCCCCGGAGCCACTACGAAGCAAAGAAGTTAGTTTCAAAGTTAGGTCTATATTTGGTGAAAATCGATTATTGTTTGAATGGTTGTATATTGTATAACAAGGGAGACTTGGATCTAACTATTTGCAGATTTTGAAATACATCGAGGTTTCAAGTCGAGAGAAAACGAATTGGTAAACAACTTGTAAAGAGAATTCCAAACAAATGGATGCAGTATTTGTCCCTAATTCCTAGGCTAAAATAACTGTATGCATCGATGAGTTCAATCCCTCACATGACCTGGCATAGTAACAACAAGAGAGATGATGATTTTATGACGAACCCGTTACACGGGGATACTTGGAAGCACTTTGATTAGGTCCATCTTACATTTGCGAGTGACCCTAAAAATGTTACATTAGTTTTGTGCTCTAACGGGTTTGCACCGAACTCTAATTTCGATAATGCGTACTATTGTTGGCCTATTATGGTGACTCTTTATAACCTACCCTCCCCCAAAATGTGAATGAAGGACTCATACATGTTACTAACTTATATCATACCTAGTCCAAGTAACCCAAAGGCCAAAATATATGTCTTCTTTCAACCTTTGGTGGATGCTTTGATCAAGTTGTGAATTCATGATATAAAAACGTATGATATTTCAACGAAGATAAACTTTCACCTTCATGATGCATTGATGTGGACCATTATTAACGACTTTTCTGCATATAGGATGTTATCAGGTTGGTCCATTCAGGGTAGAATGTCATGTCCCATTTATACGGAGGATAGAAGGCATTTTGGCTGACGAATGGGGGTAAGAATTCATGGTTTAATTGTCATCAAAGGTTCCTCAATATTGGTCATCCTTTTTGTCGCAACAAGAACTTGTTTAGGAAGAATAAAACTAAACAAGAAGAGGCACTCGTGAGGTTGAGTGGTTTGCAAGTTTGACATCGTGTTAGTAGAATCGTAAGGATCGTCGATAATAGGACAAGGTTAAGACATCCGGGATATGGCAAGGAGCATAATTGGACAAAATAGAGTTTTCTTATTGGAAAGACAACTTAGTTTGTAATTGTCTTAATGTGATGCACATTGAAAAAAACATGTTTGATAATATCATGCACACCGTAATGGACGATGAGCGAACAAAGGACAACGATAAGATAAGGTTAGACTTGGTGGACATTTGCAGGTGGCCAGATCTGAACTTAAAGAGACTTGAGAACGATTGGTGGGCTAAACCAAAGGCGGTGTTCACTCTAACAAATGATCAAAGACAAAATATTTGTATGTGGATTAGGAGAATGTAATTTTCTGATGGTTATGCCTCTAACTTAGATAGGTGAGCAAACGTCTCACAGGGTAGGCTTGTTGAGTTGAAGAGTAATGATTGTCATGTCTTTATGAAGTCAGTGCTTCCTGTTACATTCAGAGAACTTCCTACCAATATCTAGAAACCCCTTACCAAAATAAGTGAGTTCTTTAGGGAATTATGTGCTATGAAACTTAGCATTAATGATCTCATGGTCATGGAGAAGAACATTCCCATCATACTTTATAAGTTAAAGAGGATATTTTCTCTAAGATTTTTTTATGTTATGGAACACTTAGCAATCTACCTACCATACGAAGCAACAGTATATGGGCCAGTCCAATTTAGGTGGATGTATTTGATATACAATGTTAATAGATATTGGTTCCATTCTTTACAATGGGCGGTGGGAAAGAAAATAGATAACACCGAAGTCTGGGTTCGTAGGGATGCAAGCAGTGGTTAGTCTGATTGGTATAGTGTGTTGCACAATATAATTCAATGAGCGTATTTTTGTCTCACTACGTACAAGGTGTATGTGTTTAAATGTGAATGATATGATCCACGTTCGTGACAGAGAACACAAAAGTACAAAAACTATAATATCATTGAAGTAAATGTAACCAAAAATATAGGCACTACGATCCTTTTAGTCTACCTCAAAATGCATGATAGGTATACTATTTGGCTTATCTAGGGTTATACAAGTCTACTTGGGTTATTGTGGTTAAGACTGTGCCAAGAGGTTGCATCGAGTCTGATGGGACAAAGAGTCAGCAACCTTACCAAATTGATGACCCAACTCCTTCGAAAATGGGGGTTAATATCGGTGATCCGATCACCCTTAAGTCGGCTGTTATGGATGATGACATTATTGACCTTAGGGTAGATGACGACACACTACTACTAAAGGATTACGATCTTCAAGAAGAAGAGGAGGTCGATGGAGACGAATAAGAAGAAGATGAGTTCGATGATCGGGAAATTACCTCGGAAGAGGAGGATGATGAACCAAAGAAAAAAGATGATGAATCTGAATATGGTTAACCTAAATATAGTTTAACTAACTTGTTGTGTTTAAACTTTATTTTAGTCATATCATATAATTACAATGCACGCTAGCCTTAGTTCTATCTTATGTATTTCTATTTATTTCTTTCATGTTTTTATTTTGTATGTTTGATCTTTCACATCATATATAAATCACTTTTTTTAGATAAATTACTAATGTATACTTTACTTATTGGGAGTTATTCTTTACTTATTGGGACTTCACTATTGATTATTAACTTTCAGGGTCCATTATAGATTGAAAAATAAAAATAAAAAAAATTGACGTTTCCATCAGATACGGTAACGATTTTCTAGATTTAAAAAAAAAATTGGTGCTACGGTTGGATTTATCGTTAGAAAAATCTGACAGTAATCAAGCGCAAAGTTTCAACGTTTGGCATCACAGTTACTGTCGAAAAAATTCCGACGGTAAGTGGCATCAGGTTACCTTTACTTAAACTTCGTATTCTGCCGGTAATTCTGCCACAAGTTACTATCAAACAAAAAAATTCGCTGGTAAATATTTACCGGTAAGGTTTATACCATCGGATACAATCTGACGGTAATCAATTTATTGGCGGATTATTTTTGTTATTCCGCTGGTAAATCTGACTTACTCAACGTTTTTCTTGTAGTGTTTATCAATAATTTCTATCAGTATAGTTTCATATGTCAAACCATCTCTTATTTTCATTGTACCATATTCTATGACATGTTTTCGATCAAAAAAATACTTTATGAGTTGGAAAAAATAGAAGACATTGTGAAAGTTTAAAAGATTTGAAGGAAGTACAATTTGGTAAGCAACAGGTCCAATCCTCTTAAGAATTTGGAATGGACCAATGAATTTGGGATTTAACTTTTTGGATTTTAGGGCTTTATCAATACCAGTAGTAGGAATGACTTTAAGAAAAATATTATCTCCTTTAAACTCTATAGGTCTTCTGCTTTTATCAGCATAACTTTTCTGCTTACTTTGAACAGTGAGCAACTTCTTTCTAATGAATATAATCTTTTATGTGATTTGTTGTACAATATCAAGTCCTAACAAATTCTTCTCACCATCCTTAAACCAGCACAAAGGTGATCGACTCTTTTATCATATAGAGCCTCAAAGGGAGCTATTCCAATGATGGAATTATAGCTATTGTTGTAGGCAAACTCTATCAAAGGTAGATGAGTATCCCAACTTCCTTGTAACTCGACTATACAATCCTTAAGCATGTCTTCTAGAGTTTGAATTGTCCTCTCGGTTTGACCATTTAGTTGTGGGTGATATGCTATTTTAAAATGAACTTTAGTACCTAAGGCATCTTACAATGCAGCCCAAAACTTAGATGTAAATCTAGAATCTTTGTCAGACACTATACTAGTTGGTACTCCATGCAACCTTATAATCTATTGGACATAAGATTGAGATAACATATATAGTGGCCAACTAATCCTTATTGCCAGAATATGTGTAGATTTGGTCAACCTATCTACTATTGCCCAAACAAC
Organism: Arachis ipaensis; assembly: GCF_059453495.1. Lineage (NCBI taxonomy): Eukaryota > Viridiplantae > Streptophyta > Magnoliopsida > Fabales > Fabaceae > Arachis > Arachis ipaensis. Next base: position 34,893,261 of record NC_142442.1, read on the forward strand.
ATCATAGTATCAAAGTGGTCCAAGTAATCCTATGACAAAGTCTATCGATATACTATGCTATTTTCATTCTGGGATCTCTAGAGGATGAAGTAATCCTGCAGGTCTTTGGCATTCTATCTTAACCATTTGGCAAGTGAAATACTTAGAGTCAAACTCAACTATGTTTTTTTTCATCCCTTTTCACTAGAATTTTTCTTTTAGATTTGATACATCTTGGTTTTACCAGGATGCATGGTAAATCTATTGCAATGTGCTTCTAAAAAAATCTAGTTTTTTAAATATTTATTGTTAGGTACGCATAATCTCCCTTCATACAATACAATACTCTTATCATCAAGATTAAAATGATCAATCTTTTCTCTTGAAAGCTTCTCTTTGAGGGACAAAAGAAGTTGATCATTCTCTTGGGCCAATCTCACTTATTCCCTCATGTTAGACTCGATCCTAACTTTGCTAGCATACAAACATTGAAGTGTCAATGACACTAGGAAACTTAAGTCTCTAAATTCCTCTAATAACTTATACTCCTCTATCATCAATGAAGACATGTGTAAGGATTTTCTACTTAAGACATTAGCTACTACATTAGCCTTCTTAACATGATACTTTAGTTCAAAATCATAATCTTTTAGAAACTCTATCCATCTTCTTTGTCTCATATTCAATTTCTTTTGATCAAACAAATATTTTAAATTCTTATGATCAATATACACCTCAAACTTTAATACCTCCAAATCCTTAATGCAAATATTACTGTTGTAAGTTCTAGGTCATGAGTTGGATAGTTTTTTTCATGGGTCTTAAGCTGCCTAGAAGTATATACTAAGGATCAGGGATTATTAAGACATGGGTTGATGTAAGCCTACATTTCAACTCTTGAAAGCTAGTTTCACAACTTTCACTCCACAAAAAAAGTTGGTTTTTCCTAGTCAACCTAGTCAAAGGTAAAGCTAGTTGAGAAAATCTTTTAATGATTCATCTATAATACCCTGCTAATCCTGAAAAACTCATAATCTTAGTGATAGATTTTGGTATTTCCTAGTGTATCATTACTTCAACTTTACTTGGATCAACTATGACCTCACTTTTTTTAATCACATGGCCTCAAAACTTGATCTCATTCAACTAAAACTCACACTTTTCAAGCTTAACATGTAAAACCCAATCAAACTGTAATTAATTAAATAATAAATTAAATAGGAGCAAATATAGTTCAAAAATTTTACTATCAGAATTTGATAATTTAAATGTGATATTTAGACTCAGTGAATTTTTCTGAGTCGAAAAACATAGTTTTCTACTTAAAAACGCGCACTGAAATTTTGACCGGCAATACTGACTGAGATCTGTCTGATACTACAGTTGAAAAAAGTAATTATGAGTAAATAAGGTTAAGAAATTAGGATTTATAATTAGGAAAGGTAGAAATATTTAAAATGCGATTTAAGGCGCTAATCTTAAAGGTTTTGGCCCAAAGTTGGGCCAATGGACTAAATCAAGTGAATTGGGCCCAAGTGGATCCAAGCTCAGCATATATAAGCCTTAACTTAAAGCCATTCAGCCACCATAACCCTCATTTAGTGTGTTTGTTTCTGAAATGAAAAGAGAGAGATGAGAAGAGAGAAACCCTAACTCTCTTTGATTTTCAAATCACCATAACTTTCTCTCCAGAACTCCGATTGACGAGCCGTTTGAGGCCACGTGTCGCTCTTCTCCTCCTCTTTGAGTCTATTTAAGTTTTGTGGTGAGTATTTAACTCTCCTCTGCCCAGTTTTAATTTTCCTCTTATATTTTGAATTTGATTTGGATTTTGAGGAAATCTTGTGATTTTGGGTGTTTAGAGGTGCTCTAGTATGAGCCATTGGTGATATTCATCACAAAATTTCATGGGTTTAGGTAAAAAATCCTCCAACCCTTGTGATTTATCAATTTCATGAACCCTAAGTTGATTATTAGTGTGAAATTGGTTATGTTAGAATATTGGTTGATTGTGGTGCACAATTGGGAGGTTGGTGTTGCTTGTGGAGCTTTGGTGGGGCTTGGAGCTAAGAGTTGGTGGAGACTTCCAAGAAGAAGTTTAATTATTTTGGCTACAAGAGGTACGGTTTAAGTTTCATTTAAGTACCGTGTGGTGTGATGAGAATTCCTAGGCTAGATGCCCCTAGGATTAGGTTTGGATTATGTAAATAGTAGGTATGAATATGCATAGTTGATGTGTTATGTAAATTAATGATTGAGTTGAGAATTGTGTGAACTTGCATGTGTGTGTTGTGAAATTTGATAAAATTGGATAATGATCAATGGTTTGTGAAATGTGTATTGGGTTGTGAATTTGGACCAGAGGCCGTGGATTTTGGGCCGGAGGCCGGAAAAAGTGAGGACGATAAGTATATGGTTGATGATTGGCGATTGAATGAATGATAGTGATATATAAGTGTTTGAGTATGAGGTTTTGTTGATTATTAAACTTGAAAGCTTGGATGTTGCTTGAATTGAATTATTGAGCTATGATTGATGAAAATATAGAATTTATGTGTGGTGGATTGAATAAGGAACTTGAAATGTGGTTCGGGTTGAATTGGTAAAGTTTTGGTTGGTTTAGAAGAGGTTTGAAAAGAGTATGTTTTGAAAATTGAGGTTTGTCAAAGTTTGGTAAAAATGAGTTTTAGGCTAACTTTGATGGGTAACTTGAGCCTCAAAGCTTAAAATTAAATGAAACTTGTTTTAAATTAAAGATGGCTTTGAGAGCTTTAAATCGATATAAAGTTTGTAGAAAATAGATTTTTGTAGAGGAAGGTATGACCGTTTAAAGTTTGGTATCAAAATCTGAATCCTGTGATGTTGTAGAATTTTATGATTTCTGGTTTGTGTGTGCTCGCACAGCCCTGTGCGCACGCACACACAGGGATACGGCTGCTGTTGGGAGCGCTAGCACGCCCTGTGCGCACACACAACCAATGATGTTTTGCAAACTGTGCGCATGCAGAGACCTGTGTGCGCGCACACTCTGGGAAGTGCGTTCTGTTGGGATCGTTCGCACATTCTGTGCGTACGCACAGCCTTGTACGCACGCACACTTTTTGAAAATTCTTCTGCGCGTTCATTCACACAACCCTGTGCGCACGCACACTGCCCTGTTTTTCAAAGAACACCTTATTTTTAACCGTTTCACCTTCCTGACAAGCTTGCAACCTTCCGTAACACTTACTTAAGACCTTTTTACCATTTTTAAGGTATTGAATCAAGGGCGAGAGTAGTAAAAGAATAAAAGGGATAATTGTGATGTTGAGTTTAGCAGACGATGAATTAAGCTTGGTAAATTCTGTGGATGAAATAGGAAGAGGATTAATGATGAGATTATTAATGAGAATGATGATGATTATGAGACTCATAAAAAGAATGATGATGACTACAAGATTGTTAATGAGAATAATAACGATTAAGAGACTGATATCAAATATGAACCTGATTGTGCTACACCCGCCTGGGTAGATGCAGTGGCATTGATCCACTTGCTCCGGGACGTGGTGAGATATACCCGCCTGGGTAGATGCAGTGGTTAGCCCCCACTTGCTCCCAGTCGAGGTTGATTTAAGATTTGTGAAATTATCTGAGTTTCGGATTTCCTTGGGTAGATGCAATGGGTCGGCTCTACTTGCTCCAGGTCGAGATCCGAGATTCTGTTGACCCTTCGTCCTAAGATGTGGCCAGACACTTAGACTTTTCCGGATGAGCTCTCCCCCATGGATATTTTATTTTGATTGATTATGATTTTGAACTTGGGGATGCGCTCTCGCAGGGACTGTCCAATGGTTAGCTACCAGGACATGTAGGGTTGGCTTTATAACCAACAGATGATATCATCAGCCATAGGACATGCATACATCATTTGCATATGTTTGAATTGTTTGGGTTTGCCTATTTATTTTGGATTGCTATATCATATATGCTATATTACCTGATTATGTGCTACTTGTTCTACTTGTACCTAATTGTGTATTACTTGTCTGTATTGCTTGTGTTTGTACAACTGAGAGGTCCCTCATGCTGGTGTCAATTGACGCTGAGGGCTGTTCTTGTTGAGATGGAGCGATGATATGATTAATTTAAAAGGATAATTATTGAATGAGGTAATTTGAGTTCCCTGGGTAGACGTAGTGAAGTGATTTCACTGCTCCAGGTAGAAAATGAGGTAATTTGAGCGAGAATATAGGGTGAATATTGGGTGAAAGGAAGTTTAGGATGCTTACTGAGTTTTTATTACAATGCATTGTATTTATTTGGCACTTTTACCGTACTGGGAACCCCATGGGTCGGGGGTTCTCATTCTGTATATATCTCTTGTTTTTCAGATACAGGTCCAGGTGCTCAGAAGTGAGCTGTGGTTCATTTGAGAGATGGCAAAGATATTTATATTCTCTACTTTATATTTTGCTTAGAATCTCTCCACCTTTATTTTGAAAACCTTATACTATGTGTTGAACTCTTTTGAACTTGCCTATAGAGGCTCTTATGTTGCTTTTGGGAGAGATTAGGAGATACTATTGTCAACTACTTGCATATTGTACCCTAGCCGGCCTAAACTTCGCGAGTCGCGACTAGTGGCTATTTACTTATGTTATACATATATATATTGTCCTTCTTTTACTCTCTTACATGACTTTATCTGTATATCGTTTTCGACTTCACGATTTATCTTTTAGTTGTCGATGCGCGAGTGATACGACTTCGCGATTTTATTTTTACTCTTTTTAGGCTTCTCGATTAATACTCCTTTCAATTACACTTATAATTATGTATTAAAAATCCACCTTGAGGGTCATACCACCTTATTATCATTGACTTATGACTCGAGCATAAGGATTTGAATATTAGGGTGTTACATAGCATACAATTGTTTCTCCTCTATAACACAACTATGGTGTTATTCATATTCTTCTTTAGTCTTAGAATCGACAAGAATATCATCTATAAAGGCTACAACAAATTGATCCAAGTATGGTTTGAGTATCCTATTCATGTAATCTATGAATACTGCAGGAGTATTAGTCAGTCCAAAAGGTATTATAACATATTTATAATGACCATATTTAGTTCTAAAGCAGCCTTTAGAATGTCTTCTTGTTTTATTCTAATTTGATAATAACCGAACCTTAAATCTATTTTGGAGAAAATTGTGGCTCCTAACAATTGATTTAACAAGTCATCTATGCTAAGCAGAGAATACTTATTCTTAATGATGACTTTATTTAACTGTCTATAATATATACACAACCTCATGCGACTATTCTTTTTCTTAACAAACAAAATTGATGCATTTCAAGGAGACACATTTGGCCTAATGAATCCATTAGTTAATAGAACTTCAAGTTGTTTCCTAAGTTTAGCTAATTTGAAGGAGACATTCAGTAATGTGCAATGGATAATGGACATGTTTCTGAAATAAGATCAATAGAGAACTCGACTTCTCTTTCAGGTGGCATGTTCACTATGTCTTTTGGAAACACTGTTGAAAATTCTTTTACTATAGGTAAGTTGTTTATATCTTGTTCGAGCTCTGACTTTAAAGAATAAAAAAGAAAATCAAGTATCTTTTTTAAAAGGCACTCTTTTACTTCAATGACATTAAGGTATAAGGATTTAGTAGATTTGGGAAGAAATTCATTAGGAAAACAACCAAGTTCTTTATAACAATCTAAGAGGATACCATTTTTGAATAGCCAGTCCATTCCAATGACGACATTAGTGTCCTTTAAGGCAGGCAAATAAGGTTAATGATAAATGATTTTACTTAAATAGATATTGGGCAATTTAAACAAGCATTTGTGTTAGAAATTTTTATTCCTGTAGAAATTGAAACAAGAAAACTAAAAAGTAGAAGAGTTTAGAAAAGTTTAATTTATTCACACAGTTAATAGAAATGAAAGAATGTGTAGCACTAGTATTATACAATGCAATTAAAAAAATTATTATTCAAGAAACAATTACTTTTCATCATGATAGGAGAATCAGTTGCTTCACCTCCATTAAAAGAGAATACTCTTTCTTTAATTTGTGGCCTGATACTTGGGTTACTTGCAGTTCTTGAAACGTTCTAGTTGTTGGCATAATGTCCAAGTTTGTCATAGCGATAACACACATTTTGTCCAGCATAGCAAGCTCTCAAACCATGAGATTTTTCACATGTTTAACATTGAGCTGAGGGTTCCCTAGAAGATACCAGTTCATTCCTTTTTAAGTTTTCTCCTTTCTTAAAGTTATTTTTCTTATGTGTTTATATATCTCTTTTTCTTTTAATGAAGGTTTATCTTTTCCTCTCAAATTCAGCTTCTAAGAAACTCTTTTCTGCTATTCTACATTTATTTACTAAAAAATTGCAATCTTTTGTTTCTAAAGTTGCTACCTTTTCTTAAATCTTTGGTCATAATTCTAGTTTAAACTAGATGACTTTCCATTGACTATCAGATGGGTGTTTTAGGAATACAGAGAATTTGAAAAGTTTCTTAAACTTATTTACATACTTTTCAATGATCATATTTCCTATTTGAGTTGCATAAATTTAGTCTCTTTTCTTTTTCACGCTGTTAGGAAAATATTTATCAAAAAACGTTGTTTAAAAAACTCTCAGGTAATCTACGTTTCTTTAGACTCTAAGAGACTCTTAGCACCTCTGCACCAATGTTAAGCCTCTCATTTTAACTTAAATGTTAGTTTTAACCATGAAAAATATCTTTGATATCATAGTCCTATAAAAATAAATTTTTTAGTGTAATGCAAAGATGTCTTTATGATATCTTTATTTATTTATTTATTACTATTTTTCATTTGCTTGTCTCACATATAAAAAGACTTTTCAAGAATTTTCTATCTCTTGGTATGCTTTATAATATCGTGACAACAAAGCAGGATTTATGACGTACTAACCAAGACATCTGACCTTCTTAAAGATTGACAATCTTACATATTTATTTTCTTTTCATCATAATTAATTAAAAATAATATTATATTATACCAATTAAATAATATAATAAACAAATAATAATAATCACAAAAGATAATAATAATAACAATAAATATAACAATGATGATAATAATAAAACCAATAATATAACAATGACATCAATAATAATTAATGGATAATTGATAAACTCTATTTTATCATTTTAAATTGTGTCAAAAAGTATGGAGTTTATCAATAAACATATACAATTTTAGCTTAATTAAGTTTTTTGAATTTTTCTTCCGATGAAGTATGTGTGAAAAAAGATACTTTTGTGCTCCTAATCATTAAATTCTTAATCTCTTTTTATTCCATTTGATACCATAATCAAATGTGTTTAAGTGTTTCAGAGTTTAGGTACATCAATGGCCTCTAACGATCAAAATGAATAGAGTGAATAAGCGAATTTGGAAAGGTATTCGAGAGTGGAGCTTTCTGGAAGCTCGCGTGCGCAACACTTTTTCGTGTGCGCAAAATACTCATGTGGGCAGCTCTTCCTCGTATGCGTGAGCTTTTTCCGAGTGCGCGAGACGACTCCACGTACTGAGTTTAATGAAATATGTGCATCCTCATTTTTGGACTTTTTAAAGGATCCCAATAGCTATCTTCTGATGTATTATGAAGCCAAGATAAAAGGGGAAAAGGGGGAACTTTCATATACTAACCATTTTACATTTTGTTCTTAGGTTTTGTTCATAGCTGTAGTAAGAGAAACTCTAATTTCTTTCTAGGTTTTCTAGAATTTAATTACATTTTGCTTCTAATTTTGGATTTTGATCTTCATTAATTATAGTGTTGACTCTTGTTTTCTTGTTTTTACATTATACTTCTCTTAGAATTTAGGGCTAATTTTACTTTTTTTTTGTAATTTTATGAATTATGTAAATTCTTGGTTTATATTAATGAATTGGATGTTTTATGTTTTATTCATGCTTAATTGAGTTATTATTGTTGAATTCTTATAGTAGATTGTTATAGTTTTTGCTATTTCTTGAAATTTATAATGCTTCTTTTTTATGCATACCAAGTGCTTGATGAAATGTTTATATTGATTATGGAGTAGATTTTCTCTTTCTTGGTTTGGGTTGAGAAATTTGGTGACCTTAAGTCATTAATTTCCAATATTGATTGGTAATTTAGAATTGTTAGTTCATCTTATTTTCACTAACACTAACTTTTTACTAAATTCAATTAGTAAGTTAGTTAGGATTTGTGAATTAATATCAATTATGCCTACTTGACTTTCTTCAATGTTTAGATATTGATAAAGTAGGATTAACTCTTAATAATTGCTATGTTTGTAGTTAATGATAAGGATAAGAATCCTTAATTCTCAATCCTAGCCAAGACCCTTTAAATACTTGAATTTCATCTCTTTATTAGTTCATTTCTTTAATAATTTCTAGTTCAATTTAGTTACTTTTTAATGTAGTTGTCATTTTAATTATTGCTCATTTATACTCATGCTTGCTTTGTTGGTTATTTACTTGCTTATTGATTTTATTTCTTTGCATTTTAATTTTTTAGTTGTCATTTTATTTTTTAGTCGATTTACATTTCCGTAATTGCATTCGAATTTCGATTTCCATAGTCAATGATGTGCATTTTATTGAAAGTTCAAAGGACTCTATATTTATTTTAAATTTGTGACATTTTCACTAAATTTTAATAATATTAATTGCTGATTTAGGTCTATATCTATTAGGGGTGTTCAAAACCAATCCAAACCGACAAATCGAACCAAAAAAATCGAAAACTGAAATAACCGAAAAATTGTGTTTTTGCAGTTTTTTGTTCGATTCGGTTCGGTTTTCGGTTTTGGTTGAGAAAACCTGAACCAAACCAAACTGAACTGGTATATAAATAAAACATTTAAATTACCCTAACCCTAATGTGAAGCCCATTCATTCACCCTCACCTCAGCGCCGCAGACCTCACTACCTTGCGCTACTCTGGACTCTCAACCCTCGTCTTCCATTCTCTTTTGGCCTCTGCCATCCTCCGGAGTCCAGACTGCAGCAGCCGCGAAGGAGCCTTTCTCCCCCTTATCCCCTCCTTCTCCCTCTCCCTTTCTCATACCCGCGCTCTCTCCATCGTCTCCCACGCAGTGAAATAGCAGCAATAGTACAGCACGCACCATCGCCCTCCGTGAAGCACAGCGCAGTGCAGTCTAGCCGCTGTGTCTTCCGTCACACAGGTTTATTCTTGATTTTCTTTGAGTTTTCATTCTCTTCTACCATTTTTTCCTTTTCTATTTTTGTTATAATTTTCTTGATTATTGATTGGTGTTTTTTATTTTAATTTTGTTTTCTTGGTTCACTACTAATCTGCTATTATTAATTTTTTTAATTTATTCTTCATTTTAATTTGTTTTCCAGTTCTTCTAGCCTCGTCGCCTCCGTCGCAGCATCTCCCTCTATCGCAGCATCTCTGTTGTCTGTAATGGAGCCTAAGCTTCAGGTTTTTTTTTTGTTCTGATTCTATTTTTTTTAATCTGGTTTAGTATTTTTATTGATTCTAATTTTGGATGAACACTTGGTTGGCTTGTTCTTGATTCTATGGCTGAGTTGTTGATTCTGATTTTATTTTCTAATTCTGAATTTTTTGTTATGTTTGATTTAGGGTAATTCTTGTTTAGGGTTGATTCTGAATTTCTTGTTTATTCAATGTTAATGCACGAAAGGAGAAGGTGAAAGAGGAAGAATTTGTGGAATTAATGCACTACATGAAAATGTTTGGAATCAGATTGGTTGTATTTCTGATTTAGTTTGGTTCTATTTCTGATTCAGTCTCTTGCCTTTTTTTTTTGCTTCGTGATTTTTCTGAGTGAGGTAGATTATTGTTCCATCTTCTGCTTCCTCTATTTTTACAAAATTGTTGATGATTTTAATTTGTTCTGTTTTTACTACTTTGTTAATGATTTGAGTCAAGTTGATTACTTGTTAGTGACTTTGGAATCAGTTTGGTTGTATTCAATGATTTTGTTTGTAAACTGTGTTTATTTGCTGAAACTTGTTATGATTCTAATTTTGAAAATAATGCAAAAATTGAGGCATGGCCCTGTTCCCCTAATTTGAAGATTGAGAATCGAGAATACCATTTAGAGGCACATTTTTAGTTTAGTTAAGCATTCATACTATTGTTTAACATTCATTTTTTACTGAATATACAACCCTATTTGGTATTAATTGTTATAACTCAATTTTTGATTTCAGGTTCTTTGTTTGCTGAACAATTTTTTGCAATCTTGCTAAGAAACATCAAAATATGGCTGCTTTGCTGTACAAATTAATGGAAGCAACTTTTTTTTCTTTTTATTGTGTTGAACTTTTCATGTTTTTCGATTGTTGTATTTATAATTTCTTTTGTTGTTGAACTTCTTGTATCAAGATTTTTGTTAGTTATTATGTTGTATGACTGTATTTATGACTTTGTGAAATTAAACTTGTTATTTTGTTGCATATGTTTTTGTTGAAAATAACATAGGACAGAGTTTTAGTACATGAGAAATAACTGAAACTGAATTCATTTTTTCAGTTGAAAAACCGAATAAATCGAACCAAATCAAACCGATTTTAATTGGTTTGGTTTAGTTCAAATAATCTCAGTAAAAAGACCGAACCAAACCGAACCGAACTACTAATATAAAATTAGATCAGATAGGTTTATTTTAAAAAAACCAAACCAAACTACACCGCAAACACCCCTAATATCTATTACGTAATCGAGCTTTTAAACTTGTAAAATTCAAAACTGATCTCTTGCGCTCATCAATAATCATAACTCTAAAAGCAATAGTAATAATATAATAATATTATTAATAAATAATTATAAATTATTAATAAAAGAAATAAATGATAAATAGCATAAAGATAAATAAATAAGAAAATCAGAACGGCGATAATCTGCACAGGATCAAGAAAATAAATAATAAATCATAAATATAATAATAACTAAACACCACATAAAAAAAAGTCATAACACATAAAACTTTAACGGTATATAAATAATTATAATATATATATAGCTAGAAAAATTTATTTTAAAAAATATATCTATCTTCAAACTTTAATACTCTCTCTCTGTCTAATGTATATACATAAATAAAGGAAGAAGAAAAAGACATGGACAGTACTGTGCATTGCCGACCCATTGTCTCTCCCTCTTTTTTTTCTTCAAACTTTATTACGTTAAAATTTATTGAGTGTATTATTATCTAATTATGTAGTTGCTAAAAATAATTTTAATTGTATATTATAGTTACTAAAAACTAATATCTATATTATTATCTTATTTTTATCTAGAAAAGAGAATAAAATTAAATATATTATGTCAAATATTTATTAAAAAAATAGATGTTCGATGAGTGTTAAAAATCAGTTTAAAATTCATAAGTTAAAAAACTCAAAATTTGGTATAGTTTTAAACCGCTAATTAACACTCTCAAAGGTTAATTTAAAAAATATTACAATTTAATTTAAAATAATATCGAGAATTTTAATCCCAAGCTATTTTTTTTAAAATCACAATATAGTGCATAATCATTTGTACTGTATCAAGATATAATTTGATACCTTATGATAATAAATATAATTGATTATTTTCTATCATAATTAACTATTGAGATGAGCAATGCAGAAATCAATCAAAAATAAACAAACTAGAAACATGAGATTGTGCAAATTAGCATCATTAAGAGGAATATTATCAAAGATATCAAGCCAAACTTAAAAATATATTGTACAATCAAGTTAGCAAGGGACACGCTCTAAGAATCAAGCTCATGAGTGTTTGGACAGTTGTTACATATTATCAAGATAAAGAAGGAAAATATTTCTACTTTAATGTCAACGAAAACAACTAAGAAAGAAGTGCATACAAAAGTCAATTTCTATTTTATTTGAGGATTTTTATTTTGAAAAGTGTGTAAGTTTAGAGTATACGTGATTCTTTTTAATTAGGTTGGGTTAGCACTTAGGTAAGTGACTAAACTTAAAATAACTTAGGTGAAATTACAAGAATGTGAGTCTCTCGGTATTGGTGCTTGTAATTTAAATTGTTATAGTGAAAATTCTACTATAATTATTGTAACACTCTAATATCCAAATCTTCATGCTCGAGTCATAAGTCAATGATAATAAGGTGGTACGACTCTCAAGGGAGATTTTTTATACATAATTATAAGTAAGATTGAAAGGAGTATTAATTGAGAAGCCTGAAAACAGTAAAAATAAAATCGCGAAGTCGTATCACTCAAGTATCGACAACTAAAAGTAAAGCGTGAAGTCGAAAGCGATATACAGCTAAAGGCATAAAGGAGAGTAAGAGAAGGACAGTATATAGATATATAATATAAGTAAATAGCCACTAGTCGCGACCCGCGAAATTTAGGCCTGCTAGGGTACAGTATGAAAGTAGTTGACAACAGCATCTCCTAATCTCTCCCAAAAGAAACATAAGAGCCTCTATAGGCAAGTTCAAAAGAGTTCAATACATAATAAAGCTTTTCAAAATAAAGGTGGAGAGATTCTAAGCAAATATAAAGTAGAGAATATAAATATCTTCGCCATCTCTCAGATGAACCACAGCTCACTTCTGAGCACCTGGACTTGTATCTAAAAAACAACAGATATATACGGAATGAGAACCCCCAACCCATGGGTTCCCAGTATAGTAAAGTGCTAAATAAATACAATGCATTGTAATAAAAACTCACTAAGCATCCTAAACTTCCTTTCACCAAATATTCAACCTATGTTCTCGCTAATCTATAAATAGGCAACTGTCATAAGGGAATGCTAAATCTGATTCATATTCCTCATGCTCCCCAACTTTCTAACTCTCTGACGATTCACAATCAGAATTATAAATGAAACCATCCCCAGCCATTCTGTTTCAGCAATTCTATATCGTTACCTCATATCCTCACCTGGAGCAAATGAAATCACTTCACTGTGTCTACCCAGGGAGCTCAAATTATCTCATTCTCTACCTAGAGCAAGTGAAATCACTTCACTGCGTCTACCCAGGGAGCTCAATTACCTCATTCAATAACCATCATCATTATTCAATTACATCATCAACTCATCTCATCAAGAACAGCCCTCAGCGTGTAACACCCTAAGTTTTATACTATCATGGGGTCTTTAAAATAAGGTGCCACACTTGATTAAGCAAAGAAATGACTAAATCGTTACGCAAGAAAGGAGTAAATGCGCGTAGAGCGGAAAATGGGTAGCACTAAAACGTTGGAATTTTAATAAAAATGAAATAGCATCTTAACCGTGAGTATGAAATACTTATAGTAAACTAAAACAAGAAAGGAAACTAATACGTCCTAAACTAATCTCGTCGAAGAGGCTCCCATACTTGCATCCTATCCCATCCTTGATCAGGACTCTTCAGTTATTTATGAATCGAGGTACCAGGGGTCTCCCTCCAACACCCTTTCGCGCAGTGAAGACCCGGTTCCGTTGCGTGGGATGAACCAAAACTCAACGGGGTGCCGAAATGGGGGAGTAGGGCACGTATTCCACCTTTGGGCTTCCACAAGGATTCAACTTCTCCTCTGGGTCCTCCTCCATGGTGTCTTCCTTCTGACCAGGGTTGTCGGATTTCTCTTCTTCGGTCTCGGGGTCGGACTCAAGGTGTACCACCTTGGATGACCGCTTCCTAGATGTTGAAGCGTCCCTATCTAGGAAGGTTATGACGGGCAGCTGGGGTTCTTCTTCCACGAGTTCTCGACCTAAGTAGATAGTTTGGAGCACGGTAGTAGTGGTCGCAACTACCCACGCGTGCTTCGAGGGGTCATACTCAGAAGTTACCCTCGAGGGGGCATTGCGTCGTCTCTATCCGCTGTGCCATGTTCCTCTGGAGATAGTATGGGAAAAGAAAGGGAGTGAGAACCTAACGTCTCAGTAGGAGTGCTATGTAACACCTCCATATCCATCTCCAGCCCACGTGCGAGATTTTAAAAACAAGCGTATAACATGGCATGTAATATGCATCTTCTTTTTTTTGTAAAACATGTGTGTAAAAGAAAGGGAAAACATATAGGAAAATAGAAGGATAACATCAACATAATCATAATTAAATCTAAGGAAAACATAGAACTCAAGCTTTCATTCGTGCCTTCTTTCTTTCTTAATTTATAACTTATATGGAGGGTTTTGAGCTCAAACCGGTATAAGTGGGAGTCCCCTTCCCTTACCGAAGGTTCTTATCCCAAACGTTTTGGCGATCACTTTCCCTTACCGAAGGATCATCTCGATCGATCACCTTCCCTTACCGAAGGATCATTCCCTCAGTTTAATTTACAATCAAGGTTATTTAGACATACACAAGAAGAGAGTCATATAAAAAGATATATTATTATATAAAATTGATGGGATAGTCCCATTCCCTTACCGAAGGTTCTTATCCCAAACGTTTTTCGATCACCTTCCCTTACCGAAGGATCATCTCGATCGATCACCTTCCCTTACCGAAGGATCATATCGATATCTTGTCTTTGGGGGTCACCTTCCCTTACCGAAGGATCATTCCCTCAGTTTAATTTACAATCAAGGTTATTTAGACATACACAAGAAGAGAGTCATATAAAAAGATATATTATTATATAAAATTGATGGGATAGTCCCATTCCCTTACCGAAGGTTCTTATCCCAAACGTTTTTCGATCACCTTCCCTTACCGAAGGATCATATCGATATCTTGTCTTTGGGGGTCACCTTCCCTTACCGAAGGATCATTCCCTCAGTTTAATTTACATTTAGGTTGTTTTAAACGTACACAAGGGAAAAATCATATAAGTGCACATAATAAGAATATTAAATATTTTGAAGAAAAACATGTACTCTTGACTTTAAAGGAATAATGATAGAAGAGATCACATAGATGCACATATGATTAAATTTTTAAATAAAATATTTGAGAAAGCATGTACTCTTGACTTTAAAGGAATGATGATAACATAATAGTATAATAGGTTACATGGATGCACATGATGGAATAGGATAATTTAAATAATTGAATTAAAATATTATAAATAATAATATAACCATGTAAGAGATCACACATATACCTATATGTTGAACAAGACATAAGAAGGCATGTACTCTTGGCCCTAAGGGAATATCAATATAATAATATAGGATATTGAATAAGCATCTTAAGAGGGCATGTACTCTCGACCTAAAGGGAATATTAACAACATAATTATATGAAAGAGCACAAAATGGGTATAGTAAATAATTGAATGAGCATCATACGGAGACATATAATAACGATTCAAGAAGACGTGAATGGCATGGTGGAGAGACATGATCATCATGAATGAAAGGTGAGTGAGAGAAAATTAATGTCATGATAACATGGAAGAAAATAATAATAAAGAATGGAACATAACACATGCCAAGCGTTTTTAAAAACATAATTCCCTACCTTCTTTTCTAACGCTTCTTTGAGCTTGCCTCTTGTGTTTGCCCACAGAATGTTATTTCTTTGTAGAGAGAGAATGGAGAGGATAAGTGTTTGAGAGAAGTGATTTTCTACCTATGGGTGCTCCCCTATTTATATACATTTGGGGATAGGGTGGTTGGGATATTTTAAATTTCAAACTGAGGGTGGTTACCAGGTTCCTATCCAAAATTTCAAAATTCTAAACTTATCTCCTAACTGATTTTCAAACTTCAAATTTAATTTTGTTTCTAGAAGGGGCGGTTGTTACACAGCGTCCACCGACACCAGCATGAGGGACCTTTCAGTTGTACAAACACAAGCAATTCAGGCAAGTAATACACAATAAGGTACAAGTAGAACAAGTAGCACATAATCAGGTAACATAGCATATATAATATAGCAATCCAAAACAAATAGGCAAACCCAAACAATTCAAACATATGCAAATGATGTATGCCTGCCCTATGGCTGATGAGTCTCATCTGTCGGTTATAAAGCCAACCCGATAAGTCCTGGTAGCTAACCATTGGACTGTCCCTCTGTCGTGCATCCCCAACTCGAGTTATTCACAATCATAATCATAATCACACAACACCCACACTAGTTTTTATCCACGGGGGGAGCTCATCTAGAACTTTCACAGTTTTCGGCCACACTTACGATATAGGGTCAACAGAATCTCGGATCTCAACCTGGAGAAAGTAGAGCCGACCCACTGCATCTCCCCAAGGAAATCTGAAACTTAGATAATTTCACAAATCTCAAATCAACCTCGACTGGGAGCAAGTGGGGGCTAACCACTGCATCTACCCCAGGAGTTGCAAACCAAACCCGGAACAAGTGGAATCAATGCCACTGTATCTACCCAGGTAGGTATATCTCACCACATTCCGGAGCAAGTGGATCAATGCCACTGCATCTACCCAGGCATGTGTTTAAAAGTTCGACCTGGAGCAAGTAGAATCACCACTACTGTCGCTACTACCCAAGCGTCACAATCTCTTACCTGGAGCAAGTGGGACGAACCACCACCCTTGCTACTACCTATGCATCTCAAACATACATTCATCCAAAACTCCATAATTAAACTCATTTATCGAAATCCTCCTTCTCCATCTCATATCCGGAGCAAGTGGACAATGCCACTGCCTACTACCCGGGGTCACACGTCATATTCAATATTTTCCATCATTATTCATTTACCACATTCATTAATCATATATGCATCTCTGACATACTCACCACATGTTCAAGCTTCCTCAATCAATCATAATCATTTAATCATTAATCATATACATGTATATACTCAGCCATATTTCAATGCTTGTCACAGCCATTCGGCTCATAACGTACACAGCACTCTCACCATCATCCTTAGCAACTCATACAATCATCATTACTCATTATTCATCATTAATTCTTACTTTACTTCATCCACAACTTACCACATGTCCTAGCTTCTTTTCATTACTAGGCATGCTATAAATATTTAAGACTTAAAGGATGAAAATGGAGGTTTAGAAGTCTGAAATTCGGCTTTAAAAGCTCAAAAATTAATTTTTTTTGCTGAAAACAAGGTCACGCGTGTGCCTCGCCCACACGCACGTGTGGAAGGCGGAAAAGTAGAGTGATGCGTGAGCATCACCTATGCGCACGCATGGAAAGTAGAGAGGTAGGGTGACACGTGCGTGTCAGCCACGCGTACACGTGGATGCGTTTTGTGCTCCTCGCACAAAGCCAGCATGCTACCATCACAACTCTCTGGAATTCGTACCACGCACCTGCATCAATACAGCGATGCGTACGCGTCAGCCAGGTGCATGCGTGAGAGAGTAAAAATCGTGAGTGACGCGTGCGCGTCGGCCATGCGTGCGCGTCGGCCATGCATGCGCGTCAGAGTACGTTTTTCCAAAAATTTTACTAAGTTTAAAAAGTTGCAGGATCACATTTTCAAACCCCAAACTTCCGACGAGCATAACTTTTTCGTTTCAAATCATTTTCCACCCGTTCTTCAAACGACACAAACATCTCGGATCCAATTTTATTTTTAAATAAGTTTGATACAAATCGGGGATCCGGGGACCGAGTTATGCTCCGTCAAAGTAGGCCAAAATCACAACTTTTATAAAAACCAACAAAACCAAATTTTCAACACAAACCAATTTCAAACCTTTTCAAAACTAACCAAAACTTACCAAATCAATCTCAAGCCTCCTCAAACTCATATTTTCAACATTCTCATTAAATTCACAACCCACCAATCCACCATTTTGACCTATCTCAATCAAATAACTCAATTTCAAACAAAATAGCATATCATATATTTCATTCCACATCTTAAGTTCCAACAATACTAATTCCATCAACCCCCAATATATATAAATCTATGTTATCATATACAACTCACGTGTATTATCAACAAAGACATCAATTCCTCCCTCAAAACCAATAACCACATAATCCATACAATCCCTTGTAACCAAATAACAACAATCACAATTCCCTTCAATTTCATATGACATCACACAATACACACATCACTTACCTTTCTTACCTCTTTCTGGCCTCCGGCCCAAGATTCACGGCCTCCGGCCCAAATTCACAATTTAAATGCATATTCCACAAACTAATATTCATTATCCAATTTATCAATTTCTCAACACACCAAACATACAATTCACACAATTCTCAACCCAATCATTAATTTACATTGCATATCAACTATACATTTTAGTACCAACTATTTACACAATCCAAACTTAATCCTAGGGGCATCTAGCCTAGGAATTCTCATCACACCACACGGTACTTAAATGAAACTTAAACCATACCTCTTGTAGCCAAAATAATTGAGCTTCTTCTTAGAAGTCTCTACAAACCCTTAGCTCCAAACCTCACCAAAGCTCCACAAGCAACACCAACCTCCAATTGTGCACCAAAATCAACCAATACTCTAACATAACCAATTTTACACTTACAATCAATCTAGGGTTCATAAAAATGATAAATCACAAGGGTTTGAGCACTTCTCATCTTAGCCCATATGAAATAGGGATAGAACCTACTTAGAATCCATGTTAGAGTATCCCTAAACAACCAAAATTATAAGATTTTAATACTAACTACTCAAAAATGCGTAACAGTGGGAAATTTTGAAAATTGGGCAGAGATGAATGAAATACTCACCACAATAACTAGATAGACTCAAAGAGGATGAGAAGAACGACGTGTGGCCGCAAACGGCTCGTCAATCAGAGTTCCGGAGAAAAAGTTATGGTGATTTGAAGTTTGGAAAGCTAAGTTTTCTTTCTCTCTTCTCTCTATCCGCCCCTCCCTCTCATTTTTAGGTAAATGAGCTGAAATGCTCATAACTAATGTTTATATATGTTGGGTCTTGGGCCCGGTTCACTTATTTTTGCCCGTTGGTCCAACTTTGGGCCAAAACCTTTAAGATTAGAGCTTTAAATCGTATTTTAAATATTTCTAGCTTTCCAAATTATAAATTCTTATTTCTTAAAATTATTCATTTCTAATTAATTTTCTCAGCCACAGTACCGGACAGACCGCAGCCGGTACTGCCGATCAAATTTTCAGTGCGCATATTTTTATTCAGAAAACTATGTTTTCCGACTTAGAAAAATTCACTGAGTCCAAATATCATATTTAAATTATCAAATTCTGATTGCTAAATTTTCTAACCATATTCGCTCCTATTTAATTTATTATTTAATTAATTACGGTTTGACCAGATTTTACAGTTGTGATAGAGATTGCACATTAGTTACATTAAATTTTGTGGCCGAACCAAGATAAATTCTGGTCTCACTCTTTTCCTTCCCTACTCTCTGCAATTTCAATTCTATTATGTTCTGCACTAAGGGACGAAACAACATTAAAAATAATCTTCTAAAATTAGAGTTTTACACAATTTATTTTTTAAGATTTAAAAGTGGTTTTTTAATTCAACTTCTCTTTCTCAACTCACTTGGAACCTTCAATTGGCTATGAAAAAATCATGATTTTGATTGCAATTGACAAAAATTTAAATAGGAAGAAGTTAAAAGTACAATTAGAGATTAAATAGCAAAGAGATTAAACTAAGAGTAATTAAAATAACCAACTAGACGAAAGAAAGTAAATTCAAACTCTAAAAAAGTCTTGGCAAGAGTTGAGGGTTAAGGATCACTATACTTTTTACTAACCACAACATGATAATTATCAAGAACAAATCCAATTCGTCAACTTTTATAAATTGAGAAAAGTCAATTAAGGCTAATTAACCCTAATCCACAAGTCCTAACCAACTTATTAATTAATTTTGGTAAAAGGTTAGCAATAATGGAAACAAGATTAATTAACATCTTATAATTATCAATCAACTTGGACATTAGTAACTCAAGATCATGTAGGTTTTCAACCCAAGCTAAGAATGAAAAATCTACTCTCTAACTAAATGAGGCATTTTATCAAATACTTGGAATCTCCAAAAATAAAATTTCATAAATTACAATAATAATAAAATCTATAGCTATCCAATTCAAGAAAGCAATAATAACATCTTAAGTAAGAAAGAATAAAACATTAAATTCATTAAAAAAATTAAAATTCAATAAGAGTTCAAAAACTTAAAAATAACAAGATAGAGAAAGTAACGAAAAATTCTAAGCAACTTAGAGTAGCAAACCAAGAATTATAAGCAAAACTATAATTAAACAAAACTAAAACTTAGAACTAGAACAAAAATTAAGGTAAAAACCTTAAAAATTCTATAGAGAAGTTGAAACTTCTCTTTCTAGAATTTAACTAAAACATACTTAAAAAAATTAAACCTAAAAACTATTTAGTATTTTTTCTTGTATTTTTTTATAAATGCTTTAAAAATCTGGTATTTGAGGCTTTTTGAGATATAAAACGTGATTTTATGTGCAATTTTTTATGAATTATGTGCATCTAAGAAAGTGTACGCACGAATTAATACGTACACACAAATCATGTGTGTACATCTGATGATGAGTATGCATTCATGTATTTATACACAGCATTCATTTTTTTATACAATTTTCTCATTGTTCATGCCTTTTTTCAATCTTTGAGACTATTAATATCTCTAAAACTTGAAATATATTAAACAAAAACACATCATGTCAAATAAAATAAAATAAAATTAATAAATTATAAAAAAAAAAAGTATGATTGTAACTATCAAACTTATTAATGAGAGAAATATATACAAATGTTCTTAAAATATCAAAAATACACAAATTATTTTATAAACTTCACATTTTATTAAAATGATAAAATGGGATTTACCTATATTACAACTTACAAATACTCCATTATTTTTACCTTTATCATAAATCAAAATGTACAAACATTCCTATTGTACTGCTATGAATATTCAAACTTGACCTTTGAATATAAACTTGTACAAAGTTAACAATAAGACATATGGCATATAAGAAAAGCGTGATAAAAAAATAAATTTGTTATAATTAAAATTTAAGTTTAAAAAAATAAATAGAGAACACATATTGGGTGAGCAGAGATAAACATCAATGAAATCAGACTCTCAAGATAGTAACCATGGAAGATTAGTGATAGTACAATATCTATCTTTAATGATAACATTCTAAGGAGAAGTTCAAAAGGTATATTCAGAGAGTATGAATGGATAGTCGCGCGGATTGAACAAAAATAAATTTATTTGAGAGAAATATTAGCAATAAATTTACTTTTAAACTTCGACTTCAACAGGAACAGATATGACGTTGGGATGTCATTTGGATCACCAATCTTGACGATGTTAACAACTCTACTATAGTGAAAATAGTCAAGAACTTATTTTAGTTGGCTAAGCTAAGGATGCACTTCTTACTCTCAAAGAGTCTAGAAAAAAAAATAATCACACAGCTTATTTAATATATAACTCAATCAACTCAATTTCGTAAGTAAAAGGGGTACATATGCATGTTTATACTAATAGGAGAGGGAAGAACCTTCATGACTCGGGTAATACTGGACTAACTCATAATCCCATATAATAATATATGCTTAAATTAGACTACTTTAATTAACGACATAAACATAAAGAAATATGCTCCTGCATCATTCTCCCTGGGTTGGAAAGAGCTCCTGCATTATCCTCCCTGGATTGAAAAAAGGCTCATCTTGTATTGGCAAAAGATTCCATTGGAGAGTGCATTTAGTCTTGAAAGCTGTGAAAAGGCATAGCTCAACTTGATTCTTTTGACCGTCTACATGTTGTAACGGAGTTAATACGATCTTCTTGTCCTCTTTGATAAATGAGTATGTATTTTTGAAACCATCATGAATAGCTCGACGATCATATTGCTAAGGACATCCTAACAATAAGTGACACGCATCCATCGGGATGACATCATACCACACTTTATCCTTATATTTTCTCCCCATAGAAAATTGGATACAGCATCGCTTTGTTACTTTAACTTCATCCTCTTTTTTTAACCAATGGAACTTGTAAGGACGAGGATGTAACTCGGTTGAAAGCTTCAATTTGTCTACCATATAATTTGAGATAACATTTTCACAACTTTCGCTATCTATGATGACCTTACAAACCTTCTCTTCAACAGTGCATCTTGTGTGAAAGATGTTGTGGCATCGCCAACTCTCGTCTTCTATTACCCTTGCAGTATTCAAGCTTCGACAAACTACTAACGCTTCTCCAAAATCGGCTGAAACTTCTTCAATAGCATAGCCAACCTCACCTTCCTCCTCTTGCTCCTGATTGGTTCTTTATTAACCTCTTCCTCAACAAGAGTGATAACCCTTCTATTTGGACAATTAGCAACAATATAACCAAAACCTTGACATTTGAAACATTTCTTACCTAATGATCCACGCTCCTTGTTGCTTTTATAAGATTCTGTCCTCATTTCTTGTTGAACATCAAGGATAACTTCTTTTTCCTTTGGCGACTGAGTGTTATTTCTTGTGTTCTTTTCTTTTCAATCTTTAATGACAGCCTAATGACATCATTCGAGGTCCAATATGGTTGCAGCTGAACAATACCAAAAATTTCTGTGTTTAGTCCTCCAAGATAATGAGTAATTGTTTGTTCTTCAGGCTCTTGAATGTCACACTTCATAAGCAATTCTTTCAAGTCCATTGTATATTCTTCTACAAATAATGACTTTTACCTCAAATTATGAAATTTGATGAAGGTGTCTTGCTGATGATATGACTTTTGACGGTTTAGAATTTCTCAAATGAAATCTCGTTGCAATATAGTTCCTAAACCAACAATAGTCCTTTCATACAAAAATTTGTTTGTCACAAGTGACAAACCCCTAAAATCTATAAACCGAAGTATTGAACCTCGGGTCGTTCTCCCTAGGAATTGCAATAAAGTGTTCTTGTTATTGGTTGTGAGTTATATTTGGGGTTTTTTGAGATTTTAGACAAGAAATGTAAATGGCAATGAAAGTAAACTATAACTAACAAAGCTCTTGGCAAGATATGAGAACTAGAAGTCCTATCCTAGTTATTCTCCTCAATTGTGACCACAAATTGTCCATTGCTACCACTTCGTTAGCCTCTAACCTTGGAGGAAAGTCAAGTGGATGAATCAACTTGATCCCACAATTCCTAGCCAACTCCCAAGGGAAAGACTAGCGTTAGTGGTATCCAAATCAATTAGCGACTTCTAATTATCAATCAACAAAGGAATTGAATAACTCAAGCGTCACTAATTACTCTACCTAGGCCAAGAGGGATAAAAATTCTACACTAAAATCCAACCAAGCATTTCATCAAACACTTGGAAGGCACATAAGAAAAGCATAGTAAATTGACAATTAGAATAAAATCTAACAACAATTGAATGTGAGAATTCAACAACAGCAATCAAAGAAAATAAGATCTAAATGAATTACCTCAAAATGCATGAAAAGAAAATAAAGTGAACAAAGTAGATCTACAAACAAAGTAGAAGAAAGTAATAACAACAATGGAAGAATGATGAATGTAACAACAAGGAATTAAGAAGAAGAGGTAGAAGAGAGCATGAATTAAAACCTAGATCTAAGAACTAAACCTAATCCTAATCCTAATTCTAATTCTAGAGAGAAGTGAGAGCTTCTCTCTCTAAAAACTAAAGACTAGCCTAATGTGTGTGTTATGATCCAAGATCCTCCTCCCCCTTCAATCCTTGGTCCTTTTGAGTGTTTTAGCGCCAAAGTTGGCTTGGGTTGGGTACCATAGGCCTTGAGAATTCGCTGGCCACGTTTTCATTAAAAAAATCATATATCAGCACCGACGCGTACGCGCACAGCACGCGTATGCGTCCATGGGTGGCTTCGCAAGGTGCGCGTAAGCGCCTGGTGCGCGCGCGTCCATGGGCGAGTTCAAATCTTTGGTTTTTCATGATCTTCTCCACTTGCATGCTTTCTTCCTTGCTCCCTTGATCCATTCCTAGCCTTTTCAACCTGAGACTACTAACAAACATATCAAGGCACCTTATGGAATCAAGGAGAAGTTAAAGTTATCTAATTAAAGGCCAAAAAAGCATGTTCTTTACACTTAGGCACAAATAAGGGAGAGATCACAAAATCATGCTAATTCATTGGCTAAATGTGAGAAAAGGTTAACAAAATACTCTAAATCCAACACAAGATAAACCCTAAAAATGGGATTTATCAACCTCCCCACACTTAAACCTTAGCATGTCCTCATGATAAATTAAAAAGGAAACAAGGGGTATGATCTTTATTTAATGCAACTAAACTACATGAATCCTATCTAAATGCAACTACCTAGGGTGAATGCAAATGCTTGGTCAAAATAATCTAACTTCCAAGAGAATATATGTGAGTATACGAGCTAGAGCAATAGGAGTCAAGTCCAAACCACAATTGTATTGGATTATCAAAAGAATTTCAAACTTGCAAGAATATAGATAATAGGGGTGAATACATGTAATTGAGCTATTGAACCCTCACTGGATGTGTTTATACTCTCTTTGCTTGGTGTTTAGGGGTTGATCTACTCAATCCTCTCCTAATCATACTTTTCCAAAATTTGTTCTTCATCTAACAATCAACAATTATTCAATGTATGCATTCATTCGTCATGAGGTCTTTCTCATAGGTTGTAATGGGGTTAGGATCAAGGTAGGATCATATATGGTTAAGTGGACTAGAGATTTGAATCTTTGATTAACCTAGACTTTCCCACCTAACCTATATAATGACCTATACAAATTCTAATCTATCCTAACTACCCAATTTTTCCCTTATTTGCGTACTCATGCATTTCTTCTCTTCATTTCATAATACTTATGCATTGACTCTTTCATTGACTTCACTTTGAGGTATTTTGTCCCCTTTTTATTTCTTTCTTTTTCTTTTTTTCTTTCTTTTTCTATATTTTTTTTCTTTTTGTTCTCTCCATACTTTTCTTTTTTTACTTTTTCTTTTGTTTTTCTCATTTTTCTTTCTTTTTGCTTTGCAATATATACCAAAAATATCAATGCATAAGATTTTACATTTAATCAATACATGAGTATGTACCCAATTCTCAATATTTTTCAACAAAAATACAAAACTACCCTTTTATTCACCCAATGTCCAAAGTTTTCCCACACTTGAATGTTACACACACACACTAGCCTAAGCTAATCAAAGATCCAAATAAAGGACTTTTATTGTTTTCCGCTTTAAGGCTTGTAATGTGCTAAATTAAGAACAAGTGGGTTAATCGTAGGCTCAAATTAGCTAACAATGGAAGATAAGAGGTAAGGCTATTTGGGTAAGTGAGCTAAATGAAATGATGGCCTCAATCATATAAATGCATGTATACACAAAATAATGGACATAAAGAATCAAACAAATCAAAGATTACAATCATAGGAAGAGAATAATTACACACGAGAAGGGAAAACAAGTGGTTATAAGATGTAACCACACCAATAGGCTCAAATCTCACAAGCTTGTGTTCTTAGCACAAAAATCATGTTCCACAATATATATAATTCAAGCAAGTTTAATGAAAATTTTTCACTCAAATCAATTGGTGCCCTATAGATAGAATTCTTAGAAGATCTCATTATTTTGACTAAGCTTATTGTGTATATATATCATGGTTCTGAAAACCAAACCGGACCGGCCGGTTCAACTGGAATAACTGGGAACCGGTCACCTAGCCCGTCCGGGTAACATCAAAAACCGTCTGGCAAAAAATCGGTAAAAAAACCGATCGAACCGGCAATTAACCGGTGAACCGGAAGAACCGTCCAGTTTTTTAACGGTTTTTGGTTTGAAAGCTGAGATGTTAAACGATGTCGTTTTGGCAAAAAAAAAAAAAGAGAAAATGCGTAAAAATCGAAGGAAGCCCTAATCAGTTTCCAGTCTCGAGTCCTTCTCTCATCTCCTTCTTTCTCCCAAAACCAAAACAGAAACCCTAGCCTCACCGCCGATCGTCGAAAGCCGCAAGGAGTGAGTCACCGCCGCCGTCCGTCGCAGTCAGGGGAAGCACAGAAGCCTCTCCTCCCAACCACTAGATCCCCTTCACCAGTTCTCCCAGCCCTAGCCTCACTGCCATATCACCTCTGCCGTCTCAACTACTCGAAGCTGCCGTCCCCTACTACATCTCGTCTCGCGTGCTTCCTCCGTCGCGCAGCCGCTGTTCCGCTGCGCCAGCTCTGCTCCTCTGCTCTAGTTCCGCCGCACACCACCCTCCTAGGCTCCAGTTCCGTGGCGGTACAGGCCACCTCTTCTCCAGTTCTGCGGTGGTCCAGGCCACCTCTTCTCTAGTTCTGCCGCGTCCAGCCTTCCGTTGTGCTCCCTCACCTCTGTGCTCTAGAAGAGAAGGTTTTTTTTACTGTAATTATTTTTTTAATTTTTTTTCTTCAATTATTGTTGTTATCACCGTAGTCTAAGATTGTTGATGATATTCTTGATTCTGTTATGCTGTTGTTGGTCGGTTGTCTTTAATTTTTTTTACAGTGATTTTCTATTCTTGAACTTGTTCTGGAGATTATTCGGCTTGATAATTTGTCAATTTGTTGAATGGGAAACTAATTATTGATTTAGTTATGCTGCTTACTGTTGATTTTGTGTGTTTGCTAATTTTGAATTTCTTGAATGGAAAATTTGTTAATTTTGTTGTGTTTGCTATTTAGTTCTGCTTTATGTAACTTCATATCTTGCAACATTAATCTTCGAATGATTCTAGCCCCATGAATGACTGGATAATATCATGAAATATATCTAACATGATGAGAGAGATTTAAATGATAACAGCAAAATATAATCTCAGTTATGGGTTTATAGTTGAAAAATTTATACTGACGATAAATGTATCTTATATTTGGGTTTGGAGGATACATGCACCATAGACACAGTGTTACTCTATTACTAAATGATAATAAGCTTGTCATGTATTGCACAATGCTTCTTTTGCATGGAACATGAGAGGCAACCCAGAAGAGCATCAGGAGGAAGAACTAGATCTACCATATTTTGATATGGCTACACTTATTTCTGCAACCAACAACTTCTCGACCAATAACATATTGGAAAAAGGCGGTTTTGGATCTGTTTACAAGGTTAATACTTAGTCATATAATGCTCAAATCTGGATATTAGCAACATGGTAGGGAATTTTGATTTGTTGAGATAAGTGCTATGGCCAAATAAGTACATTATTTGAAAGAGTCACTATTTTGTGCCTGTAGAACATTATGGGTTTGTCATTATGTGCGTTTTTTTTTGTTTAGTTATAAACTTTGATGTTTGAAATTTTTGTGAACCTCTAATATTAAGTTATGGATAATTTATTATGTGAAATTTTAAATTTTATTAAGTTAGAAATTATTAAATTTATATATTTAAAATTATTTTTAGGTTTTTTAATAATTTTATTTAATATTTAATTAAACCGGTTGAACCCCGGTCGAACCAATGAACCATTAAACCAGTAACCTCACCGGTTTATTTACCGGTCCGGTTCTCGCAACCTTGATATATATATATATATATATATGCAAAAATAAGAAAATAAAACTAAAAATCCTAAAAACCTAAAAAATAAAATGCAAAAGTGTTGGGATTAGAAGCTTGTCACCCAAAATCGC
Source organism: Arachis ipaensis (assembly GCF_059453495.1). Taxonomy (NCBI): domain Eukaryota; kingdom Viridiplantae; phylum Streptophyta; class Magnoliopsida; order Fabales; family Fabaceae; genus Arachis; species Arachis ipaensis. The sequence goes on from NC_142442.1 coordinate 34,920,836, forward strand.
CGACCGGTCGGACGACCTCCCCACACTTAAAAGTTTGCACCGTCCTCGGTGCACTCAAAGATGAGCAAGGGGGTATGGCGACTTTCCGGATTGCTACCTTCAGCTGGTAGATCAACCAGTTACTGCGTTTTCTTTTTTCTGCTTCCATTTGTTTGCTTGCGGTGCATCATTCATGAAAAAACAAAAATATAACACCATAAGATGAGAGAACACAAAAACAAAGAGGCATACATTGTTGGGAATGAGGTACTAATCACTAGAATTGAGTGAGTGAATTAGTGTGACATTAATGACAAATAAGTGTGTGAATTCTAAATTGCGCGCGGTTTAGAACACACATTAGCATAAAGGCTATGTCACTAAAGAAGCATGCACTTTACTCATTCTAGTATGCTTGAGATGCTTTAAGTGAACTTGTAAGGGAAAACAAGCATTAAAGAAGCATGAAAGCATTCAAGCTAAAAGCTATGGATGCATATAATCATGAAACACAATGCATTGAAGTAAATGCTCAACATCCAATATCAAGAGATTGCCTAATCAAAGAATAGGGTTCAAATCACATGGTGGCCAAATCATACAATTCAAGAACAGTTACAAGCTCGAGGGCAATTCTCATCACTTGGTATTCTTAAAAGGTAGGCATGAAAAAACTCAAAACCAAGTAGCAAAATATAACCTCAACAATAGAATCCAACAAAGAGTATAAACATAATGATGTTAAGATAACATCCCTTTTTAATACTCAGCAGCAATTAATGGTAAACAAGAATAACAATCCAACACTTACAATGAAAAAGAGAAAATGAAATGAAAACTAACTAAAACTAACTAATCAACTAACTAACTAATTAACTAATTAACTAACTAAAATAAATGGTTATCAATGGTGTTTGGGAGTGTTGGATGAGGGGTAGAAGAAGGGAAGAAGAAAGGAGAAGGAAAGAAATGGAAAGAGGAGAAGAAAAGAGATGTGTTGAAGGAAGGACATCCGCGCGTACTGATGAGCGGATAATTTATACGCTTTTTGGCATTATTTTTAGTATGTTTTTAGTAGAATCTAGTTACTTTCAGGGATGTTTTCATTAGTTTTTATGTTAAATTCACATTTCTGGACTTTACTATGAGTTTGTGTGTTTTTCTGTGATTTCAGGTATCTTCTGGCTGAAATTGAAGGACTTGAGCAAAAATCAAATTCAGAGGTTGAAGAAGGACTGCTGATGCTGTTGGATTCTGACCTCCCTGCACTTAAAATGGATTTTCTGGAGCTAGAGAACTCAAAATGGCGCGCTTCCAATTGCGTTGGAAAGTAGACATCCAGGGCTTTCCAGCAATATATAATAGTCCATAGTTTGCCCAAGTTTAGATGACGCAAACTGGCGTTCAACGTCAGCTCTCTGCCCAATTCTGGCGTCCAGCGCCAGAAACAAGTTGCAAAGTGGAGTTCAACGCCCAAAATGGTACAAAAGCTGGTGTTCAACTCCAAGAATGACCTCTCCACGTGTAGACTTCAAGCTCAGCCCAAGCACACACCAAGTGGGCCCCGGAAGTGGATTTATGCATCAATTACTTACTTCTGTAAACCCTAGTAGCTAGTTTATTATAAATAGGACCTTTTACTATTGTATTAGATATCTTTGATCAGTTGTATGCTATCTTAGATCACATTTGGGGGCTGGCCTCTCGGCCATGCCTGAACCTTTCACTTATGTATTTTCAACGGTAGAGTTTCTACACTCCATAGATTAAGGTGTAGAGCTCTGCTGTTCCTCAAAGATTAATGCAAAGTACTACTGTCTTTCTATTCAATTCAACTTATTCTGCTTCTAAGATATCCATTCGTACCCAAGAACATGATGAATATGATGATTATGTGACGCTCATCAACATTCTCCCTTATGAACGCGTGCCTGACAAACACTTCCGTTCTACATGCAAACAAGCTAGAATGAATATCTCTTGGATCTCTTAATCAGGATCTTCGTGGTATAAGTTAGAACCCATGGATGGCCATTCCTGAGGTCCGGAAAGTCTAAACCTTGTCTGTGGTATTCCGAGCAGGATACGGGAAGGGATGGCTATGACGTACTTCAAACTCGCGAGTGCTGGGCGTAGTGACAGACGCAAAAGGATAGTAAATCCTATTCCAGTATGATCGGGAACCTCAGATGATTAGCCGTGCCGTGACAGAGCATTTGGACCATTTTCACAAGAGGAGGGGATTGTAGCCACTGACAACGGTGATGCCCTTGCATAAAGCTTGCCATGGAAAGGAGTAAGACTGATTGGATGAAGACAGCAGGAAAGCAGAGGTTCAGAGGGACGAAAGCATCTCCATACGCTTATCTGAAATTCTCACCAATGATTTACATAAGTATTTCTATCCTTAGTTTCTGTTTAATTAGTATTATTTTTGAAAACTCCATAATCAATTATTATCCGCCTGACTGAGATTTACAAGGTGACCATAGCTTGCTTCATACCAACAATCTCCGTGGGATCGACCCTTACTCACGTAAGGTTTATTACTTGGACGACCCAGTGCACTTGCTGGTTAGTTGTATCGAAGTTGTGACAAATTATGAATTAAGATTAGAGCACCAAGTTTTTGGAGCCATTACCAGAGATCACAATTTCGTGCACCAAGTTTTTGGCGCCGTTGCCGGGGATTGTTCGAGTTTGGACAACTGACGGTTCATCTTGTTGCTCAGATTAGGTAATTTTCTTTTTGTTTTCTTTTTAAAAATTTTTCAAAAATCTTTCAAAATTTTCTCCTTTGTTTTCGAAAAAAAATTTTAAAATAAAAAAATGTTTTCCAAAAATTTTATAATTTTATTCAAAATTTTTAAGAATGAATTCCAGTGTTTCATGAACCATGTGAAGCCTGGCTGGCTGTAAAGCCTTGTCTAAATTCATTTGGACTAAGGCTTCCAATTTGTTATCAAGAGCAAGCTAGTTGGTGCTAATCCACCTACTGCTGTTCATGATCTACCTGTTACATACTAAAGCTTGGCTGGCTATTCAGCCATGCCTGACCCTTTGATTGGAGCTTTAGAATAAGAATGCTAGATTCCTGGAATTCATATTAAAAATTTTGGAATCCTTATTTTTCTTTTTCAAAATGATTTTCGAAAAATTAAAAAGAAAATACAAAAAAATCATAAAATCATAAAAAAAAAATATTTTTTTTTGTTTCTTGTTTGAGTCTTGAGTCATATTATAAGTTTGGTGTCAATTGCATGCTCATCTTGCATTTTTCGAAAACTCTCATGCATTCATAGTGTTCTTCATGATCTTCAAGTTGTTCTTAGTAAGTCTTCTTGTTTGATCTTTGCATTTGCATGTTTTGTGTCTTTTCTTGTTTTTCATATGCATTCTTGAATTCTTAAGTGCCTAAGCATTAAAGATTTCTAAGTTTGGTGTCTTGCATGTTTTCTTTGCATTAAAATTTTTTCAAAAATATGTTCTTGATGTTCATCATGATCTTCATAGTGTTCTTGGTGTTCATCTTGACATTCATAGCATTCTTGCATGCATCACATGTTTTGATCTAAAATTCTCATGCATTGCATCATTTTCATGTTTCTCTCTCTCATCATTAAAAATTCAAAAATCAAAAAAATATCTTTCCCTTTTTCTCTCTTAAAATTTCGAAAATTAGATTTGACTTTTTCAAAAATTTTTTTAAAAAAAATCTAGTTATTTTTATGAGTCAAATCAAATTTTCAATTTAAAAAAATCTCATCTTTTTCAAAATCTTTTTCAAAAATCAAATCTTTTTCATTTTTCTTAGTTATTTTCGAAAATTATAAAAATGTTTTTCAAAAAATCTTTTTCTTATCTTTATCACATAATTTTCGAAAATAACATCACCAATTAATGTTTTGATTCAAAAAATTCAAGTTTGTTACTTACTTGCTAAGAAAGATTCAAACTTTAAGTTCTAGAATCATATCTTGTGATTTCTTGTGAATCAAGTCATTAATTGTGATTTTAAAAAAATCAAATCTTTTTCAAAACTAATTTCAATCATGTCTTTTCAAAAAAAAATATCTTCTTTTCTTACCTTTTTCAAAAATTTGATTTCAAAATATCTTTTCTAACTTCTTATCTTCTTATCTTTTCAAAATTGATTTTCAAAATTTGTTTCAACTAACTAACTAACTTTTTGTTTGTTTCTTACCTTTTTCAAAACTACCTAATTAACGCTATCTCTCTAATTTTCGAAAATATCTCCTCTCTTTTTCAAAACTTCTTTTTAATTTTGGATTTTAATTTTCGAAAATTACTAACCTTTTTCAAAAATTATTTTCGAAAATCACTAACTCTTTTTCAAAAATTATTTTCGAAAATTCTCCCTCTCTCATCTTATTCTATTTATTTATTTATCTACTAACATCTCCTCATCTCAATTCACTGCTCCTATCCTTACCCTTGTGTTTGGATTCTTCATTCTTCTTCACCCCTATTCCTTTTCTTTTTCTACTAACATTAAGGAACCTCTTTACTGTGACATAGAGGATTCCTCTTCTTTTCTTGTTCTATTCTCTTTCTTATGAGCAGGAACAAAGAAAAAGGCATTCTTGTTGAAGCTGATCAAGAACCTGAAAGGACTCTGAAGAGGAAACTAAGAGAAGCTAAATTACAACAATCCAGAGACAACCTTATTGAAAATTTCGAACAAGTAAAGGAGATGGCAGCCGAACCCAACAACAATAATGCAAGGAGAATGCTTGGTGACTTTACTGCACCAAATTCTAATTTACATGGAAGAAGCATCTCCATTCCTGCCATTGGAGCAAACAACTTTGAGCTGAAACCTCAGCTAGTTTCTCTGATGCAGCAGAACTGCAAGTTTCATGGACATCCATCTGAAGATCCTTTTCAGTTCTTAACTGAATTCTTGCAGATCTGTGATACTGTTAAGACTAATGGAGTAGATCCTGAAGTCTACAGGCTCATGCTTTTCCCTTTTGCTGTAAGAGACAGAGCTAGAGTGTGGTTGGACTCTCAACCCAAAGACAGCCTGAACTCTTGGGATAAGCTGGTCACGACTTTCTTAGCCAAGTTCTTTCCTCCTCAAAAGCTGAGCAAGCTTAGAGTGGATGTTCAAAACTTCAGACAGAAAGAAGGTGAATCCCTCTATGAAGCTTGGGAAAGATACAAGCAGCTGACCAAAAAGTGTCCTTCTGACATGCTTTCAGAATGGACCATCCTGGATATATTCTATGATGGTTTATCTGAGCTATCAAAGATGTCATTGGATACTTCTGCAGGTGGATCCATTCACCTAAAGAAAACGCCTGCAGAAGCTCAAGAACTCATTGACATGGTTACTAATAACCAGTTCATATACACTTCTGAGAGGAATCCTGTGAATAATGGGACGCCTATGAAGAAGGGAGTTCTTGAAATTGATACTCTGAATGCCATATTGGCTCAGAACAAAATATTGACTCAGCAAGTCAATATGATTTCTCAGAGTCTGAATGGAATGCAAGCTGCATCCAACAGTACTCAAGAGGCATCTTCTGAAGAAGAAGCTTATGATCCTGAGAACCCTGCAATAGCAGAGGTGAATTACTTAGGTGAACCTTATGGAAACACCTATAACTCATCATGGAGAAATCATCCAAATTTCTCATGGAAGGATCAAAAGCCTCAACAAGGCTTTAATAATGGTGGAAGAAACAGGTTTAGCAATAGCAAGCCTTTTCCATCATCTACTCAGCAACAGACAGAGAATTCTGAGCAGAATCCATCTAGCTTAGCAAACTTAGTCTCTGATCTATCCAAGGCCACTGTAAGTTTCATGAATGAAACAAGGTCTTCCATTAGAAATTTGGAAGCACAAGTGGGCCAGCTGAGTAAAAGAATCACTGAAACCCCTCCCAGTACTCTCCCAAGCAATACAGAAGAAAATCCAAAGAGAGAGCGCAAGGCCATTGATATTACCAAAATGGCCGAACCCAAAGAGGGAGAGGAGGACGTGAATCCCAGTGAAGAAGACCTCCTGGGACATCCAGTGATCAATAAAAAGCTTCCCTCTGAGGAACCAAAGGACTCTGAGGCTCATCTAGAGACCATAGAGATTCCATTGAACCTCCTTATGCCCTTCATGAGCTCTGATGAGTATTCATCTTCTGAAGAAAATGAGGATGTTACTGAAGAGCAAACTGCCAAGTTTCTTGGTGCAATCATGAAGCTGAATGCCAAATTATTTGGTATTGAAACTTGGGAAGATGAACCTCCCTTGTTCACCAATGAACTAAGTGATCTGGATCAACTGACATTGCCTCAGAAGAGACAGGATTCTGGAAAGTTCATAATACCTTGTACCATAGGCACCATGATCTTTAAGGCTCTGTGTGACCTTGGTTCAGGAATAAACCTCATGCCCCTCTCTGTAATAGAGAAACTGGGAATCTATGGGGTGCAAGCTGCTAAAATCTCATTAGAGATGGCAGACAATTCAAGAAAATAGGCTTATGGACAAGTAGAGGACGTGTTAGTAAAGGTTGAAGGCCTTTACATCCCTGCTGATTTCATAGTCCTAGATACTGGAAAGGAAGAGGATGAATCCATCATCCTAGGAAGACCTTTCCTAGCCACAGCAAGAGCTGTGATTGATGTGGACAGAGGAGAATTGATCCTTCAATTAAATAAGGACAACCTTGTATTTACAACTCAAGGATCTCTCTCTGCATCCATGGAGAAGAAGCAGAAAAAGCTTCTCTCAAAGCAGAGTCAACCAAAGCCCCCACAGTCAAACTCTAAGTTTGGTGTTGGGAGGCCACAACCAAACTCTAAGTTTGGTGTCAAACCCCCATATCCAAACTCTAAGTTTGGTGTTGGGAGGTCTCAACAAAGCTCTGCACATCTGTGAGGCTCCATGAGAGCCCACTGTTAAGCTATTGACATTAAAGAAGCGCTTGTTGGGAGGCAACCCAATTTTTATTTATCTAACTATATTTTTCTTAGTTATATGTCTTTATAGGTTCATGATCATGTGGAGTCACAAAATAAATATAAAAATTAAAAACGGAATCAAAAACAGTAGAAGAAAAATCACACCCTGGAAGAAGCACCTGCCTGGCGTTCAACGCCAGAACAGAGCATGGTTCTGGCGCTGAACGCCCAAAATGGGCAGTGTCTGGGCACTGAACGCCCAAAATGGGTAGCATCTGGGCACTGGACGCCAGAACTGCACCCTGGAGAGGAGCTGGCGCTGAACGCCCAGAACAAGCATGGTTCTGGCGTTCAACGCCAGAAATGGGCAACAAATGGGCGTTGAACGCCCAAAATGGGCACCAACCTGGCGCTGAACGCCCAGAGTTGTGTGCAAGGACATTTTACATGCCTAAATTGGTGCAAGGTTGTAAATCCTTGAACACCTCAGGATCTGTGGACCCCACAGGATCCCCACCTACCTCATCATCTCTCTCTCCATTCATGATCATCCCTTCTGTTTTCCATTAATCACTCACATCCATCCACTCTTCCCCATAAACCTACCTCATAAACTCCACCTACCTTCAAAATTCAAAATCAATTTCCCACCCAACCCACCCTAAATGGCCGAACTTTAACCCCCCCTTCCCTACATAAAGCCTTCCATTCTTCCTCATTTTCACACAACACAACCCTCTCTTCTCTTCTTGGCCGAATACACCTCCCCCCTCTTCTCCATATTTTCTTCTTCTTCTCCATCTATTCTTTCTTTTCTTGCTCGAGGGCGAGCAAAATTCTAAGTTTGGTGTGGTAAAAGAATAAGCTTTTTGTTTTTCCATTACCATTGATGGCACCTAAGACCGAAGAATCCTCTAGAAAAGGAAAAGGAAAGACAAAAGCTTCCACCTCTGAGTCATGGGAGATGGAAAGGTTCATCTCCAAAGCCCATCAAGACCACTTCTATGATGTTGTGGCCAAGAAGAAGGTGATCCCCGAGGTCCCTTTCAAACTCAAAAGAAATGAGTATCCGGAGATCCGACATGAAATTCAAAGAAGAGGTTGGGAAGTTCTAACAAATCCCATCCAACAAGTCGGCATCCTAATGGTTCAAGAGTTCTATGCCAATGCATGGATCACCAAGAACCATGATCAAAGTAAGAACCCGGATCCAAAGAACTATGTTACAATGGTTCGGGGGAAATACTTAGATTTTAGTCCGGAGAATGTGAGGTTGGCGTTCAACTTGCCAAACATGGAAGGAGATGAACGCCCCTACACTAGAAGGGTCAACTTTAATCAAAGGTTGGACCAAGTCCTCATGGACATATGTGTGGAAGGAGCTCAATGGAAGATTGACTCCAAAGGCAAGCCGGTTCAACTAAGAAGATTGGACCTCAAGCCTGTGGCTAGAGGATGGTTGGAATTCATCCAATGCTCCATCATCCCCACTAGCAACCGATCTGAAGTTACTGTGGATCAGGCCATCATGATTCATAGCATCATGATTGGAGAGGAAGTAGAGGTTCATGAAGTCATCTCCCTTGAACTCTACAAAATAGCCGAAAAGTCATCCCCCATGGCAAGGCTAGCTTTTCCTCATCTTATTTGCCATCTATGTTACTCAGCTGGAGCTTTCATAGAAGGAGACATTCCCATTAAGGAAGAGAAGCCCATCACTAAGAAAAAGATGGAGCAAGAAAGAGAGCCCATTCATGGAGCTCAAGAGGCGCAGGAAGCTCATCACCATGAGATCCCGGAGATGCCTCAAATGTATTTTCCTCCACAAAACTATTGGGAGCAAATCAAACACCTCCCTAGGAGAATTAAGTTCTAACATGGGACAACTAAGGGTGGAATATCAAGAGCACTCCATCATCCTTCATGAAATAAGAGAAGATCAAAAAGCAATGAGGGAGGAGCAACAAAGACAAGGAAGAGACATAGAAGAGCTCAAGGACATCATTGGTTCCTCAAGAAGGAAACGGCACCATCACTAAGGTGGACTCATTCCTTGTTCTTATTTTCTGTTTTTCGTTTTCTTAATGTTAAGTGCTTATCCATGTCTGTGTCTTCATTACATGATCATTAGTAGTTAGTAACTATGTCTTAAAGTTATGAATGTCCTATGAATCCATCACCTCTCTTAAATGAAAAATGTTTTAATTCAAAAGAACAAGAAGTACATGAGTTTTGAATTTACCCTTGAACGTAGTTTAATTATATTGATGTGGTGACAATGCTTCTTGTTTTCTAAATGTATGCTTGAACAGTGTATATGTCTTTTGAAGTTGGGGTTTAAGAATGTTAAATATGTTGGCTCTTGAAAGAATGATGATAAGGAGACATGTTATTTGATAATCTGAAAAATCATAAAAATGATTCTTGAAGCAAGAAAAAGCAGCAAAGAACAAAGCTTGCAGAAAAAAGAGAAAAAAATAGGCGGAAAAAAAAAAGAGAAAAAGCAAGCAGAAAAAGCCAAAAGCTCTTAAAACCAAGAGGCAAGAGCAAAAAGCCAATAGCCCTTAAAACCAAAAGGCAAGGGTAATAAAAAGGATCCCAAGGCTTTGAGCATCAGTGGATAGGAGGGCCTAAAGGAATTAAATCCTGGCCTAAGCGGCTAAACCAAGCTGTCCCTAACCATGTGCTTGTGGCGTGTAGGTGTCAAGTGAGAACTTGAGACTGAGCGGTTAAAGTCAAGGTCCAAAGCAAAAAAAAAAAAAGAGTGTGCTTAAGAACCCTGGACACCTCTACTTGGGGACTTTAGCAAAGCTGAGTCACAATCTGAAAAGGTTCACCCAATTATGTGTCTGTGGCATTTATGTATCCGGTGGTAATACTGGAAAACAAAGTGCTTAGGGCCACGGCCAAGACTCATAAAATAGCTGTGTTCAAGAATCATCATAGTGAACTAGGAGAATCAATAACACTATCTAAACTCTGAGTTCCTATAGATGCCAATCATTTTGAACCTCAATGGATAAAGTGAGATGCCAAAACTATTCAAGAGGCAAAAAGCTATAACTCCCGCTCATCTGATTGGAGCTATGTTTCATTGAAAGTTTGGAATTTATAGTATATTCTCTTCTTTTTATCCTATTTGATTTTCAGTTGCTTGGGGACAAGCAACAATTTAAGTTTGGTGTTGTGATGAGCGGATAATTTATATGCTTTTCTGTGATTTCAGGTATTTTCTGGCTGAAATTGAAGGACTTGAGCAAAAATCAGATTCAGAGGTTGAAGAAGGACTGCTGATGCTGTTGGATTCTGACCTCCCTACACTCAAAATGGATTTTCTGGAGCTACAGAACTCAAAATGGCGCGCTTCCAATTGAGTTGGAAAGTAGACATCCAGAGCTTTCCAGCAATATATAATAGTTCATACTTTGCCCAAGTTTAGACGACGCAAACTGGCGTTCAACGCCAGCTCTCTGCCCAATTCTGGCGTCCAACGCCAGAAACAAGTTGCAAAGTGGAGTTCAACGCCCAAAATGGCACAAAAGCTGGCGTTCAACTCCAAGAATAACCTCTCCACGTGTAGACTTCAAGCTCAGCCCAAGCACACACCAAGTGGGCCCCGGAAGTGGATTTATGCATCAATTACTTACTTCTGTAAACCCTAGTAGCTAGTTTATTATAAATAGGACCTTTTACTATTGTATTAGATATCTTTGATCAGTTGTATGCTATCTTAGATCACGTTTGGGGGCTGGCCTCTCGGCCATGCCTGAACCTTTCACTTATGTATTTTTAATGGTAGAGTTTCTACACTCCATAGATTAAGGTGTACAGCTCTGCTGTTCCTCAAAGATTAATGCAAAGTACTACTGTCTTTCTATTCAATTCAACTTATTCCACTTCTAAGATATCCATTCGCACCGAAGAACATGATGAATGTGATGATTATGTGATGCTCATCAACATTCTCCCTTATGAACGCGTGCCTAAGAAACACTTCCGTTCTACATGCAAACAAGCTAGAATGAATATCTCTTGAATCTCTTAATCAGGATCTTCGTGGTATAAGTTAGAACCCATGGATGGCCATTCCTGAGGTCCGGAAAGTCTAAACCTTGTCTGTGGTATTCCGAGTAGGATCCGGGAAGGGATGGCTGTGACGTACTTCAAACTCGCGAGTTCTGGGTGTAGTGACAGACGCAAAAGGATAGTAAATCCTATTCCAGTATGATCGGGAACCTCAGATGATTAGTCGTGCCGTGATAGAGCATTTGGACCATTTTCACAAGAGGAGGGGATTGTAGCCACTGACAACGGTGATGCCCTTGCATAAAGCTTGCCATGGAAAGGAGTAAGACTGATTGGATGAAGACAGCAGGAAAGCAGAGGTTCAGAGGGACGAAAGCATCTCCATACGCTTATCTGAAATTCTCACCAATGATTTACATAAGTATTTCTATCCTTAGTTTCTGTTTAATTAGTATTATTTTCGAAAACTCCATAATCAATTATTATCCGCCTGACTAAGATTTACAAGGTGACCATAGCTTGCTTCATACCAACAATCTCCGTGGGAACGACCCTTACTCACGTAAGGTTTATTACTTGGACGACCCAGTGCACTTGCTGGTTAGTTGTATCGAAGTTGTGACAAATTATGAATTAAGATTAGAGCACCAAGTTTTTGGAGCCATTACCAGAGATCACAATTTCGTGCACCACGTACGCACGCATGGCACGCGCACGCGGATGGTGGTGCAATGGACGCGACGCATACGCGCACATGGCGTGTCCACGTCGATGGCTTATTTCGAGAGTGGCGCGTACGCGTCAAGTGCGCATACGCGCGAGTTGGTTTGTTCGAAAGGCACAATGCTAGCGCAGCATTCGCACAACTCTCGGGTTTTTGGCTTGGGGTGGAATTTCTCAATCCACACATACGCGTACATGGCGCGTCTGCGTGGATAGGCGAAAATGCTTGATGCATGCGTACGAGCGCAGTGCGCATACGCGCAGATGGTGTTCTATTTTTTTTTCAAAATTTTCTATGTTTTTACGCCAATCCAAGCATTCCAAACCTCCAAACAACTACCAAAACACCATAAAACCTTATTTAACATACTAAACTACCAATTATACTCAACAAATCAACCAAAACATGAAATTAAACTATTTTAACCAATATGTGCAAAAGAGAAAAATGAAAAGAGTTTATCATGGTGGGGTGTCTCCCACCTAGCACTTTTATTTATTGTCCTTAAGTTGGACTTATGGGGAGCTCCTCTCAAGGTGGCTTGTGCTTGAAAATATCCTTGAACATCCACCAATGCTTGAATCTCCAATAAGCTCCATTCTTCAATTTTAATATCTTCAAGCTTTGATGGAGTTCTTCACAAACCATGAGCTCCCAAATTTGATTTTCCTTGTGCGATCTAGGATCCCACACTTTGTTTTGACACCCGTCCTTGAGTTGGTCATCATTATTCCATCCGGGTGGCATGGCCTTGGAATTCTCAAAGAGGCTTCCAAACAACTTTTTAGACCCATGCAATTTGGTTCCACACCAACCATTGCTCTTGAATTTTGAGCTTGCAACCATCATAAGCTTAGAATGACGTTTCCAACCACTACACAACTATTTCCTACTCTTAACTCCACAAAGAGCTCTAAGTTGACCATCATTTTCAATCAAACCATATTCAAGTGAGAAAGTAAAGCTTAGGGATAAGAATTTTACCCACTTGAATGTTGTGTAGGATGGTGACTTAGGTAGGGGTGGTCCCAATGATCTTGCAAGCTCCACTCCCTTGTGCTCTTCCTTGACTATCTCCACCTCTTCGCAAGCTTCTTCACTTGCAACCTTTTCCCCTTTATCACTTGGCTTGGTGTTGTCTTCAAGAACTTCGATTTCTTGCTCAATGAGAGGTGATTCAATTTTGGATAGGAATTCATTGATGAATGAATCCATCTCTTGATCAACCTCTTCATATTCTTCAATCTTGATATACACCATGCCAACTTTTTCCCCTTGGTAGCTCTCTTCCGATTCACTCTCTTCTTCATTGCTCACCAAAGTTATGGGGGGTTGTGCACATTCTTCTATAATTTCAATTTCATGTCCAATGGAAAAGGCTTCAATTGTAGATAGGAATTCATCCATGATTGAATCCATCTCTTGACAAACCTCTTTCAAGTCTCCAACTAAGATATGCCTTGGAGGTTGCACATCCTCCTCAAGATCAATATCAAGCTTCTTGGAAGAGTGCTCCATGATGCTAAATTCCCATGGACTTTCAACATCTCCTAAATCTTCAACCACTTCTTCCTTTTCTTTAATAACCATAGGCTCCTCCAATTGTTCTAACACAAAGTGGCGTCCCTCATTTTCCACCAGAATTTTCAATCTCTCCTTCATGCTATGCTCTTCAATTGATTCTTCACATGTGGATATGGAAGCACCTTGAGTGTTCAAGCATTGGTAGGCTAAAGTATGCACTACCTTGGTCAAGTTAGTCACAAACTCTAGGGTGTTCCTTTGCATATCCGCTTGTCCTTGAAGTAGCAAGGTGAGAGAATCATCTATTGGGGCTTGGGGTGGATAGGAAGGTTCATGATTTTGGAAGGAGGATTCATAGTAGGAAGGTGGTTCTTCTTGGTAGGGGTATGGAGATGGTGAGTATTGAGGTGGTTCTTCATAGTAGTCATGATAGGGTTGTGGTGGTTTCAAAGGTTCTTTCTCATAATGGTCATAGGGATGTGGTATGGGTGATTGGTCATGTGATGGATATGGATCATAGGAAGGTGTTTGGTAATGAGAAGCTTGTGAGAATGGTTGAGGTTCATGTTGAGGATAAGAGTCATAGGCATATGATGGTGGTAGTTGATTTTCACATAAAGTTTCACCATAGGCCTTGAATTGACATGCATTAGGATGGAAATTATACCTATATGCATCCAGAGGTTGTTGCCAATAGGAGTGATCAATCTCTTGAGGCTCCTATATCTTTGTTGGTTCCATCTTTGACACATGTTGTCATTAAAGTCCACATTTCCTACAACATAGTGAGAACCAAACTCATAGCCAAAGTGAGAATTCATAGTGAAGAAACAAAATAAAACTAACTAAACTAGTAAACAAGCAAAAGATAAACCTATTCACAATATTCACATATGTACAATAACCAATAACATAACACCATTGCAACTCCCCGGCAACGGCGCCATTTTGATGACGAGACTTTTGACGGTTTAGAATTTCACTAAGAAAGTCTCGTTGTAAAGTATAGTTTCTAAACCAATCAAAAATTCTTTCATACAAAAAATTGTTTGTCACTAGTACAAACCCCTAAAATCTATAAACTGAAGTATTGAACTTCGGGTCGTTCTCCCTAGGAATTACAATAAAGTGTCTTGTTATTGGTTATGAGTTATATTTGGGGTTTTGGATGAGAGGCATGAAAAGTAAATGGAAATGAAAATAAACTAACAACTAAAAAGGTCTTGGCAAGGTTTGGTGGTCAAGGATCTCTATCCTAATCACTAACCACAACATGAGAATTGGCAAGGACCAACCCCACTAGGTTAACCCCTAACTAATGGTAGAGGAAAATCAAGTGAGATATATCAATCCAAGTCCATAAGTCCTAGTTCTCCACCAATTCAATTAGTGAGATCTAGAGTTAATGGCTCCCAATCGTCAATCACTTGGACATTAATAACTCAAGATTTCCTAAGTTACCTTCCCAAGCCAAGAACATAAAATTCTATTCGAAAATTCAACCAAGTATTTTATCAAACACTTGGAAGGCATATAAGGAAAGTATAGTAAATTGCAAGAATTAAAGGAATCTACAACTACAAAAGTAAGAGATTAACAATAGAAAGGCAAAATAATAGAAAAGTAAACTCATAACTAGAAGAAGCATTTTAACAAACACATAGAAGGAAATAAAAGTAAACAACATGAATTGTAAGAATTAAAGAGAGATCTAACTAGAATAGCAAGAGATCAACAATAGAAAAGGAAGACAATTATGAAACAACAAAGAACTTACCAATTGCATTGAAGAAGAAATGTAGATCTACAAAAGAAAGTTCATAAACTACAACTAACAATACAAAGGAATTACAAGAGAAGAAGAATTATACAATCTACAAGAGAACAATTAAGGAAAGAAAAGGAAAATTAGAAGGGAGAAGAAGAACTAGATCTAGATCTAAAACCTAATCCTAATCCTAGAGAGAAGTGAGAGCTTCTCTCTCTAAAACTAACCTAAACTAAACTAATGATCAAAAGTATGTAAAAAATATGTCAATTCTCCTTCAATCCTTGGCTTAAATAGCATCATAAATGAGTTGGATTGGGCCCACAAGGCTTTAGAATTCGCTGGCCACGAATTTGCATTTAATGAATCATATGCAAATCGGCACGTACACGTACTGTGCGTGTGCGCTCCCCTATCCGCGATGCAACTATGGCAAATCTTATATTATTTCGAAGCCTCGGATGTTAGCCTTCCAACGCAACTAGAACCGCATCATTTGGATCTCTGTAGCTCAAGTTATGGTCAATTAAGTGCGAAGAGGTCAGCTTGACAGCTTTTGCGATTCCTTCATTTCTTCATGAGTTCTCTATTTTTACATGCTTTTCCTTCATTCCCTTGATCTAATCTTTACCTCCTAAATCTGAAATCACTTAACAAACATATCAAGCCATCTAATAGAATCAAAGCAAATTAAATTTAGCTATTTTAAGACCTAGAAAGCATGTTTTCACTCTTAAGCACAAATTAGGAGACAATCATGAAAGCATGCTATTTCATTGGATAAATGTGGGTAAAAGGTCATAAAATCCCCTAAATTCAATACAAGATAAACCCTACAAATGGGGTTTATCACTAGCCTGTAATGTTCAGGAAGGAACTTGCGCTTGAGCTCACGACGCATTTTATCCCATGTCTTGATCTTTCTTCTTCCTTCTCTTTCTCGCTGACGCTTGAGATTCTCCCACCATACTGATGAGTGCTTCTTCAACTTGATTGCTACAAGCTTCACACGCTTGTCATCTGGAATGTCTTTTAACTCGAACACTCTTTTCACTGTGCAAAGCCAGTCGATGAAATCATCAGGTTGGAGTTTCCCTTCAAACTCAGGAATATCAATTTTGATTTATAAGTCTTTAGCTTTGTGAGTTGTGTTGTGTCGTGCTCTTCATATGAACAAATCTTCAGATGAAGAAGAATAATGAAATGGATTTGCATTATCCTCTTCGCTAGAAGGACTGTCTTCAGTCTGGTTCCCATGATTATGTTGAGCGGCTTCATATTTTGCAAGTTGCTCTTGCAACTCCTTAACTTGACGGCGTAATTCCTCCACTTCAATTTCTTGAGTAGTTCTATGCTTTGGAGCCATCTTTTACTACTATGCAATGAGACTGATGCTTGGATGTTGATGTTGTGATGATAATGAGGATGCACAATGATGATAGAAATACACCAATGATGATAATACGAAGATAATCACCAACAGAAAAGGCACCAAAAGAACAGAAAAGAACAATATTACCCAGAGCTTCGCAGCAGATAATCCGTACTGAAGATGACTCATACCAATAGTGAGAAAACTGTACTAAAGACCGTACCCATGAACCAAATAAAATTTTACTAGAGCAAGTCGAGGATCGACCTTGCTCTGATACCAAACTGACGTCGGGACGTCATGTGGATCACCAATCTTGGTGAGGTTAACAATCCCTCTATGATGAAAATAGCCAAGAACCCACATTAGTTGGCTAAGCCAAGGATGTATCTCTTACTCTCAAAGAGACTAGAGAAAAATAAGCACACAACTTATTTAATATATAACTTAATAAACTCAATTTCGTAAGAAAAAAGGGTACATATGCGTATTTATACTAGTAAAGGAGGGGAAACCTTTATGAATCGGGCAATGTGGGACTACCTCATAACACAATATAATAATATATGCTTAAACTAGACTACTTTAATTAACGACACAAATGTAAAGATATATACTCTTGCATCAAGAGAGATTTGCATTGAAAGGTATTCAATGAACTCCTTTTTTCATGGAAAAAGACGTTGTAAACTATCCTAATGTCAATTGAGACAATTTTTGTCATTTTTGGAGAAGCAAGGTAATTACCAACTATTTTTTACTGGTAGTCTTTTGAAATTAGGGTGAGTCTTGTTTCTGTTTGTATATATTATATGATCAGCCGCTTTCTACATTTCGTTTACCCCGGATTTTAATTTGGATTATTCGTACGAGTTTTCTGACGTAGCCACATGATGGAGCCCCATCTGGTTGCCCAATAATGATATATGACCATGTAAAGAAATAGTGGATGATATTCTGTCTTTTGATAACGTCCACCTTGACATAAATTTTGATAGACATAGAAACACCTTTGGAGGAAATTAAATCTGCTAATCAACATAGACAGCAGAAAAATATGAATGAAATTGAATTTTTGAATAGTAAAAATATAGATTAATAGTATCGTATATGTATATAGTATAATACCAAAAACAATATATAGTTCGTATACATATAGGTGAATAGTACTGTATAGTATCTGATATAATACTATACGAGTATTATTTATATCAGTAGTAATTTGTACCAACATTTAGTGCCGAAATCCCTACTACTAATACTACAAGAAAAATGTTGAGAACGGTCGAATTTACCGTCCAATTTAGCATCATAGAGTAACGGCAGATTTACCTTTAGATTTTCCGGCGGTAACCATGTCGAATTCGTAAGGTTAGGTAATTACCGGCGGATTCTGTTTTTCGTCAGATTTAATGCATCATTTACCGTCAGGTTTATCGTCAAATTTTTGTAACGGTAACTCAATTTCGTGAAACAATGCGTTTTGGTGACCTGCGATGGTTTACTGCCAGAATTTTCTGATGGTAAAAGGGGCGTAAATTCAAATCACGAGTTTCTTCCCCCTCATTCGAACCCTCACTAGTCACCACCATCACCACCATCCCTCTCTCTCTCGCATTCCAGCTATCGTCACCATCATTTGCCGTCGCCGTCGGGACCACCGCCGTCGCCAGCCACTCCCCGTCGTAGTCAACCTTTTATGCCGACGCCTCCTACTTCCCCTCCCTCTCTCTCTCTCTCTCTCTCTCTCTCTCTCTCTCTCTCTCTCTCTCTCCCTCCTTCGCCGTCACCAGCATCTGTCGTCACCATCATCTAGCTCTATCATAACTTTGGCGACCAAGGCTGCAACATCCACCTCTTCCCTTATCTCTTACTCTGTTCTTCATTACAAGTTCTTGAGCAACTCTTCCAATTCCTTTAATTTTAGTTTAATTTAGTTTATGTTTGATTTGAATTTCAATTTTAATTTTGAATCCGTTTCAAAGTTAGTTCAGTTTAATTTTCTAATCTTAGTGGATTTAGGTTGATTAATTTAGGTTAGATATAATACATTAGGTTTTGAATTGTTAAAGTGATTGAATTTTTCTAATTTTGTTATTTTCTGTGTTGATGACTGTTTTGCTGAGAAATTGTTGCTGAGATTGTTTATTAATTGTTTAATTTTAGTTTAATTTAGTTTAGGTTTGATTAGAATTTCAATTTTTATTTTGAATCAGTTTCAAAGTTAGTTCAGTTTAGTTTTCTAATCTTAGTAGATTTATGTTGATTAAGTTAGGTTAGATTCAATACATTAGGTTTTAAATTGTTGAAACATTTGGAATTGTCTAATTGTGTTAATTTCTGCGTTGATGACTATTTTGCTGAGAAATTGTTGCTGAGATTGTTTGTTAATTTTTTAAGTTTAGTTTAATTTACTTTAGGTTTAATTAGAATTTCAATTTTAATTTTGAATCAGTTTCAAAGTTAGTTCAGTTTAGTTTTCTAATCTTAGTGGATTTAGATTGATTAAGTTAGGTTAGATTCAATACATTAGATCTTGAATTGTTGAAGCACTTAGAAATGTCTAATTGTGTTAATTGCTGCGTTGATGACTTTTTGCTGAAAAATTATTACTGAGATTGTTTGATAATTGTTTAATTTTAGTTTAATTTACTTTAGGTTAGATTAGAATATCAATTTTAATTTTGAATCAGTTTCAAAGTTAATTCAGTTTAATTTTCTAATCTTAGTGAATTTAGGTTGATTAAGTTAGGTTAGATTCAATACATTAAGTTTTGAATTGTTAGTGTTTGGAATTGTCTAATTATGTTAATTACTGCGTTGATGACTGTTTTGCTGAGAAATTGTTACTGAGATTATTTGATAATTATTTAATTTTAGTTTAATTTAATTTTGGTTTGATTAGAATTTTAATTTTAATTTTGGAAACAGTTTCAAAGTTAGTTCAGTTCAGTTTTCTAATCTTAGTGGATTTAGGTTGATTAAATTAGGTTAGATTCAATACATTAGGTTTTGAATTGTTGAAGTGTTTGAAATTGTCTAATTGTGTTAATTATTGTGTTGATTGTAATACCCAGTCTAACCGAAATTTAGTAAATAATAAGTTAAATAGGAGCGAATATGGTTGGAAGATTTGGCAATTGGAATTTGATAATTTAAATATGATATTAGGATTCAGTGAATTTTTCCGAGTCGGAAAATATAGTTTTCTGCGTAAAAGTGCGCAGTGAAATTTTGACCGGCAGTACCGGCTGAGATCTGTCTGGTACTACAACTGAGAAAATTGATTATGGGTAAATAAGATTAAGAAATGAGGAATTATAATTAGGGAAGGTAGAAATATTTAAAGTGCGATTTAGAGCGCTAATCTTAAAGGTTTTGGCCCAAAATTGGGCCGATGGGCAAAAATAAGTGAACCGGGCCTAAGTGAGCCCAAGATCCAACATATATAAACATTAGTTGTGAGAATTTCAGCTCATTTTACCCTAAAAAGAAGGGTTGGGGCGCTGATTTGAGAAGAGAGAAAACCTAACTCTCTTTGATCTTCAAACCACCATAACTTGAGCTACGGAGCTCCGATTGACGAGCCGTTTGTGGCCACGCATTGCTCTTCTCATCCTCTACAATTCTATCTAAGTTTGGTGGTAAGTATTTCATTCATCTCTGCCCAGTTTTCGAAATTCCCCACTGTTACACGTTTTTGGGTAGTTAGTGTTGAAATCTTGTGATTTTGGGTGTTTAGGGATACTCCAACATGGATTCTAAGTGGGTTCTATCCCTACTTCATATGGGCTGAGGTAAGAAGTGCTCAGGTTGATGTATGTATGTGACATTGGTTATGTTAGTGTATTTGGTGATGTTGGTGCACAATTGGGAGATTGATATTGCTTGAGGAGCTTTGGTAAGGCTTGGAGCTAAGGTTGGTAAAGAATTCCAAAGAAGAGGTTCAATTGGTTTGGCTACAAGAGGTACGGTTTAAGTTTCATTTAAGTACCGTGTATTGTGATGAGAATTCCTAGGCTAGATGCCCCTAGGATTAAGTTTGGATTGTGTAAATGGTTGGTGCTAATATGCATAGTTGATTTGTAATGTGAATTAATGATTGGGTTGAGAATTGTGTGACCTTGTATGCTTGGTGTATTGAGAATTTGATGTACTGGGTAATGAATATTGATTTGTGGTTTATGCATTTAAATTGTGAAAATTGGGCCGGAGGCCGTGAATTTTGGGCCGAAGGCCGGAAAGAGGTAAGAAAGGTAAGTCGATGTGTGCATTGTATGATGGCACAAGTGATTGGATGAATTTCAGATAATGAATATATGAATGATTAGGTTGGTTATTGAATAATAAGGTTTGAAAAGTTGAAGTGTGGAATTTGGTAATTTTGGGTGAAATTATGTAGACGAGGTATGTTTGGTTCGGTTGAGATATATTATGTGATCATATATGTGATTATGATTATTGATGCCTTGATGGTATGATGATGCATTAGAGATATGTATGTTGTGATATATGCTTGGGGAATGATTAAGGTTGATTTGTGGGTGAAATCACGTGATAGTGAGTATGATATTGATTACGTATAATGATGGTTGATTGGAAATGGTATTATTGGAAATTGGGATGAGGAAGGATGTATGACATGATATTGTGTTTGTCCTTTAGCCATTTGATTGAGAAGTGTTAAAATGGTTAGATGTGGTTTTGGGAATTTTTGGTAAAGTGTCAATGTGTGAGTTGAGGATGGCTTGATGTGGATTTTGGTACATTTTGATTGATTTCAAAAAGGGTTGAAATTGGCATGTTTTGGTTGATTTTGAAAAGAGTTGAAAATGGCTTGTTTTGAAAATGGCACCTAGTGGTTTTGTATGAAAACATAGTTTTTGGGCATACTTTGACGGGACATAACTTGGACTACGGATCTCTGTTTTGTACCAAATCTATTTAGAAATGAAATTGGATCCGGGATGTCCATGCCGTTTGAAGAACGGGTGAAAAATGATTTAAAATGAGTAAGTTATGTCCATCGGAAGATTGGGGGTTGAATTTGTAAATTCTGCAGCTTTTATCTTAGAAAATTTTTAGCAGAATGACCCTCCACGCGTAGGCGCACTTGGTGCGTACGCGTCGTTCTTCAAGAAGGCACTATCCACGCGTGCGCGTAGTGTGCGCGGGCGCGTCGATGCGCTGCACTAAATGCCCAGCTATTTTCCCGAGAGTTGTGCCAGAGTTGTGCCAGTTTTGTGCCTGGGGCGCAAGAGCACCCACGCGTACGCGTGGCTGACGTTTGCGCGTCGTTTGGCTATTTTTCAACCCGCGCGTCTGCGCCTATGACGCTTGCGCATCGATGAGTTTTGTGGCCATCCACGCGTGCGCGTGGAGTGCGGGTACGCGTGGCCCTGTTTTCATGCCAAAGTTGATTTTTGAGTTTTAAAATCCAAATCTCATACTTCTAAGCCTCTGATCTCACCTCTTATGTATTAAATCATTCTGATATACCTAGCAATGAGCTAGGGGATGTGGTAACTTGCGAGTGAAGCAAGGGGAAAAGTTTTGATCAATGATGATCAAAGATGATTATGTGAGATATGGAGGATGACGGTGGAAGTACCGTGTATGCCATGAGCCGGAGGGCTATATTTATTGATAAATGGCCCGTTCTTGATTGGACCATGAGCCGGATGGCTGAGTTATTGCCGGGTTACGGCAAAGCCATTATTGTTTATGGCTGAGTATAAATGCATATATGATTAATGAATGAATATGTTAAATGGATAATAATGAAAAATATTGAAATGTGATGTGCGACCCCGGGTAGTAGGCAGTGGCGTTGTCCACTTGCTCCGGGTATGAGACGGGAAAGGAGGATTATGATAAACGAGTTTAATCGTGGGGTTTTGAATAAATGTATATTTGTGATACCTGGGTAGTAGCAAGGGTCGTGGTTCGTCCCGCTTGCTCCGGGTCATTGTCTGAGGATTGATAATAATGAAGGGTGATTATGAATAAATGTTTATTTGTGATACTTGGGTAGTAGCAAGGGTTGTGGTTCGTCCCACTTGCTCCAAGTTAATGTTTGAGATTTGGTAACAATGAATGTTGATAATATGAATTGAGATTGAATGAATATATGTTTGAGATGCCTGGGCAGTAGCAAGGGTTGTGGTTCGTCCCACTTGCTCCGGGCTAATGCTTTAGATACCTGGGTAGTAGCAAGAGTTGTGGTTCGTCCCACTTGCTCCAGGTCAGAGATTGCGACGCCTGGGTAGTAGCGGCAGTAGTGGTGAATCCACTCGCTCCAGGTTGAGCTTTTAGACACCCGCCTGGGTAGTAGCCGCAGTAGTGATTATTTCACTGGCTCTGGGTTGAGCGGGCAGTAACAAGGGGGTTGTAGCTCAAACCTACTTGCTCCGCAAGGGGTGTTTCTGTCCAATGGTTAGCTACCAGGACATGTCGGGTTGGCTATATAACCGACAGATGATATCATCAGCCATAGGGCAGGCATTCATCATTTGCATATGTTTGAATTGTTTGGGTTTGCCATTTGTCTTGGATTTCTACATCATATATGCCATGTTACCTGACTATATGCTACTTGTTCTACTTGTATCATGTTTGTTTATTACTTGCCTGTATTGCTTGTGTTTGTACAACTGAGAGGCCCCTCATGCTGGTGTCGGTGGGTGTGAGGGCTGTTCTTGATGGGATGAATTGATGATGCGATTGCATGATGATGTATTGATATAGAACTGCTGAGGCAGAACAACTGGTGATGGTTTTGCTTATGATTTTGAGTCTAATTCGTGGAAGAGTCAGCGAGTTGGAAACATGTAAAACATGAATTGAATTTAGCACTCCCTTATGACAGTTGCCTATTCATGGATTAGCGAGAACCTAGGATGAATAATTGGTGAAGAAGTTTAGGATGCTTAGTGAGTTTTTGTTGCAGTACATTGAATTTATTTGGCACTTTTACCGTACTGGGAACCCATGGGCCCGGGGTTCTCATTCCGTATATATCTCTTATTTTTCAGATACAGGTCCAGGTGCTCAGAAGTGAGTTGTGGGTCATCTGAGAGACGGCAAAGATCTTTATTTCCTCTACTTTGTGTTTTGATTATAATCTCTCCACCTTTGTTTTGGAAAGTTTATATTATGTATTGAACTCTTTGAATTTGCCTATAGAGGCTCTCATGTTTCCTTCGGGAGAGATTAGGATATACTGTTGTCAACTAATTTCATAATGTACTCTAGCCGACCTAAACTTCGCGGGTCGCGACTAGTAGCTATTTACTTATGTTATATATATCTATCTGTTATCTATCTCTTAATCTCCTCTACGCCTTGTCCGTATATCGTTTTCGGCTTCACGGTTTATCTTTTGTTGTCGAAACGTGAGAAATACGTCTTCGCGATTTTATTTCTACTCTTTTCAGGCTTCTCGATTGATACTCCTTTCGAAATTACCTATATTTATTTATTAAAAATCCACCTGAGAGTCGTACCACCGTAATATCATTGACTTATGACTCGAGCATAAGGATTTGAATATTAGGGTGTTACATTATGGTATCAGAGCAGTTCGTCCTCGTGAGCCTGAGGGATGGAACTGCTTATGCTTCAATGCATACTCTGAGTCTGTGCCTGTGCTAGTTAGGGTATCTAATCGATACATCTAGCATGAAGTCCATGAGTGTACCTTTGGTACTTTGAAGCACTATACTTTCGATATTGAGACTGATCAACTTGATATCGATTGTTTGGTGTGTATAGGAACCAGATGGCACCTCGTGGACCCGGTCGGGGACGTGAAAGAGATCGTACTAATACGCAGGAACCGGAAATCAACCCGAATAACCCGGTAAACCTTATGGCGGCGTTGGAAAATATGGCTGCTGCTATGCAGGCCACTACGGAGGCTCTTGGGCAACAGATGAACAATAATGGCAATGGCGGAAGGGAAGCTCAGGGCCCGATGACACTGGCAACCTTCTTAAAGGTTAATCCACCTAAGTTCAAGGGAACCACCAATCCGACTAAAGCTGATACTTGGTTTCAGGCCATGGAGCGAGCACTGCAAGCGCAGTTGGTGCCTGAAGAGCAGCGTGTTGAATTAGCTACCTATCTACTCACGGGGGAAGCATCGCATTGGTGGCAAGAGGCTCGACGTCTCCTGCAACAGGGGAATGATCATATCACTTGGGATGCCTTCCAGGTGGAATTCTATAAGAAGTACTTTCCGAATTCTGCCAGGACAGCCAAGGAATTGGAGTTACTGCAGCTAAAGCAAGGTGCTATGTCCATATCTGAGTATACAGACAAATTTGAGGAGCTATTCAGGTTTTTCCGCATGTGTCAAGGAGCTCTGGGAGACTTCGAGGAAAGGAAATGCATTAAGTATGAAGGAGGGCTCCGGAGTGACATCTTAAGTTCAGTGGGACCAATGGAGATCCGAACTTTTTCAGAGTTAGTGAATAAGAGCAGAATTGCTAAAGAGTGTGTGAAAAAGAGGGTTGCAGAGAAGGGAAGTCATAGAGAGCACAACCAAGGATTCGCACCAAGGGGTCGAGAGTTTAAGGAGAGAGGATACGTACAACACTTTTCCCAAGGACAGAATAACTTTGTGACGAGTAAGGAGTCCCAAAGGAATGGTAAGGGAAAACGGGCAGCGGCTGCTTCTGATGTTTCAAGCTGTCAGAGATGTGGAAGTCATCACCCAAATAGGCCGTGCCGATTGGGGTTAGGTGTATGTTACAAGTGCGGGTTACCAGGGCATGTATCAAGAAATTGCCAACAAGGAGAGAGTCAGGATGCGGGCCGATTGCGACAGTAAGATTGAGGTAATTGCCTTAATACAAATGGATAAATGCCTGTGATGTAAATAACTTTCTGTTGAGAATGATGTGTTGTGTTTGTTATGTAGTTGGTTAATTTCTGGATTTTTGGTGAAATGGATTGAACTCGTGACTTTTAGTTCCTTTGATTTAAATAGATAAGGGAGGGTCCTAAATGATGGATTTGGAAATGTTAATTCGAATTGTCGGTCAAGTTAAGTGGTGGTTTAGTACTTGGGGAAATAAGTGATGGAACTAATACTTGACGAGAAATCAAGGTGGCATAGCGGAAGCTTGCTAAAGCGTTAGCATAGTATGGTAATAATAAGGAAAAGTAGAGCATGATTGGAAATGCTTTATGCTTTGAGTACTTAAAAGTTTAGTGAGCTTATGCAGATAATGATTCTAGGTAATTGGAATTAATTGTGGCTGTGAGCCTTGATGGTTCTGAAACGGATGAGGAAATTATCATTGATGCATAATTGGATTTAGATGATGAGAGAGTGCGAGTTGTCGTGTTTGAGAGATGAGTACCATGATGTTTGGTCATAGTGACCTTAGAATTAGATTGAGATTTATAATGATTGGTTTTGAAAGACGAATGTGAAAGCCACTAAATTGAAATACAGATGCAGTACTGAGATTGGTTTGAGGGAGCCCGTGACGGGTGGTAAACTCCAATTTTTGGGGAGGTACTGTTGAAAATTTTTCTCCAAAAAATTTGAAAGAGTGCTGGTTATAGTTTTGAGGATAATTTTTTATATGAGTAACTTTAACGAAAGAGATGTGTCTCGAATGCTTTTATAGATTATTAAAGGAAAGCGGATTCTCATGATTTTTGTTAAATTGTTATTTCAAACTCATTTGCTTTCTAGAAATGAAAGGGGTTTTTGATTGATGAGTCAGAGACTTTATAACAGCAAGTCATGTAGAAATTCGAAGGTTTGAGAATAAGAAAGTAAGTTTGGAGATTATGCTTGGAGTTGAGCTGTGATTAGTGGTAATTGGCTTGGCAGAGGGAGAGGATAGTGATGGATGGAATTTTCGAGGGCAAAAATTTCTGTTAGGGGAGTAGAATGTAATACCCGGTCTAACCAAAATTTAGTAAATAATAAGTTAAATAGGAGTGAATATGGTTGGAAGATTTGGCAATTGGAATTTGATAATTTAAATATGATATTTGGATTCAGTGAATTTTTCCGAGTCGGAAAATATAGTTTTATGCGTAAAAGTGCGCAGTGGAATTTTGACCGGCAGTACCGGCTGAGATCTGTCTGGTACTACAAATGAGGAAATTGATTATGGGTAAATAAGATTAAGAAATGAGGAATTATAATTAGGAAAGGTAGAAATATTTAAAGTGCGATTTAGAGCGCTAATCTTAAAGGTTTTGGCCCAAAATTGGGCCGATGGGCAAAAATAAGTGAACCGGGCCTAAGTGGCCCAAGACCCAACATATATAAACATTAGTTGTGAGCATTTCAGCTCATTTTACCCTAAAAAGAAGGGTTGGGGCGCTGATTTGAGAAGAGAGAAGAGAAGAGAGAAAACCTAACTCTCTTTGATCTTCAAACCACCATAACTTGAGCTACGGAGCTCCGATTGACGAGCCGTTTGTGGCCACGCGTTGCTCTTCTCATCCTCTACAATTCTATCTAAGTTTGGAGGTAATTATTTCATTCATCTCTGCCCAGTTTTCGAAATTCCCCACTGTTACACGTTTTTGGGTAGTTAGTGTTGAAATCTTGTGATTTTGGGTGTTTAGGGATACTCCAACATGGATTCTAAGTGGGTTTTATCCCTACTTTATATGGGCTGAGATAAGAAGTGCTCAAACCCTTGTGATTTATCATTTTTATGAGCCCTAGGTTGATGTATGTATGTGACATTGGTTATGTTAGTGTATTTGGTGATGTTGGTGCACAATTGGGAGATTGATATTGCTTGAGGAGCTTTGGTAAGGCTTGGAGCTAAGGTTGGTAAAAAATTTCAAAGAAGAGGCTCAATTGGTTTGGCTACAAGAGGTACGGTTTAAGTTTCATTTAAGTACCGTGTGTTGTGATGAGAATTCCTAGGCTAGATGTCCCTAGGATTAAGTTTGGATTGTGTAAATGGTTGGTACTAATATGCATAGTTGATATGTAATGTGAATTAATGATTGGGTTGAGAATTGTGTGACCTTGTATGCTTGGTGTATTGAGAATTTGATGTACTGGGTAATGAATATTGATTTGTGGTTTATGCATTTAAATTGTGAAAATTGGGCCGGAGGCCGTGAATTTTGGGCCGGAGGCCGAAAAGAGGTAAGAAAGGTAAGTCGATGTGTGCATTGTATGATGGCACAAGTGATTGGATGAATTTCAGATAATGAATATATGAATGATTAGGTTGGTTATTGAATAATAAGGTTTGAAAAGTTGAAGTGTGGAATTTGGTAATTTTGGGTGAAATTATGTAGATGAGGTATGTTTGGTTCGGTTGAGATATATTATGTGATCATATATGTGATTATGATTATTGATGCCTTGATGGTATGATGATGCATTAGAGATATGTATGTTGTGATATATGCTTGGGGAATGATTAAGGTTGATTTGTGGGTGAAATCACGTGATAGTGAGTATGATATTGATTACGTATAATGATGGTTGATTGGAAATGGTATTATTGGAAATTGGGATGAGGAAGGATGTATGACATGATATTGTGTTTGTCCTTTAGCCATTTGATTGAGAAGTGTTAAAATGGTTAGATGTGGTTTTGGGAATTTTTGGTAAAGTGTCAATGTGTGAGTTGAGGATGGCTTGATGTGGATTTTGGTACATTTTGATTGATTTCAAAAAGGGTTGAAATTGGCATGTTTTGGTTGATTTTGAAAAGAGTTGAAAATGGCTTGTTTTGAAAATGGCACCTAGTGGTTTTGTTTGAAAACATGGTTTTTGGGCATACTTTGACGGGACATAACTTGGACTACGGATCTCTGTTTTGTGCCAAATCTGTTTAGAAATGAAACTGGATCCGGGATGTCCATGCCGTTTGAAGAACGGGTGAAAAATGATTTAAAATGAGAAAGTTATGTCCGTCGGAAGATTGGGGGTTGAATTTGTAAATTCTGCAGCTTTTATCTTAGAAAATTTTTAGCAGAATGACCCTCCACGCGTAGGCGCACTTGGCGCGTATGCGTCGTTCTTCAAGAAGGCACTATCCACGCGTGCGCGTAGTGTGCGCGGGCGCGTCGATGCGCTGCACCAAATGCCCAGCTATTTTTCCGAGAGTTGTGCCAGAGTTGTGCCAGTTTTATGCCTGGGGCGCAAGAGCACCCACGCGTACGCGTGGCTGACGCTTGCGCGTCGTTTGGCTATTTTTCAACCCGCGCGTCCACGCGTATGACGCTTGCGCGTCGATGAGTTTTGTGGCCATCCACGCGTGTGCGTGGAGTGCGCGTACGCGTGGCCCTGTTTTCATGCCAAAGTTGAATTTTGAGTTTTAAAAGCCAAATCTCATACTTCTAAGCCTCCGATCTCACCTCTTATGTATTAAATCATTCTGATATGCCTAGCAATGAGCTAGGGGATGTGGTAACTTGCGAGTGAAGCAAGGGGAAAAGTTATGATCAATGATGATCAAAGATGATTATGTGAGATATGGAGGATGACGGTGGAAGTACCGTGTATGCCATGAGCCGGAGGGCTATATTTATTGATAAATGGCCCGTTCTTGATTGGACTATGAGCCGGATGGCTGAGTTATTGCCGGGTTACGGCAAAGCCATTATTGTTTATGGCTGAGTATAAATGCATATATGATTAATGAATAAATATGTTAAATGGATAATAATGAAAAAATATTGAAATGTGATGTGCGACCCCGGGTAGTAGGCAGTGGCGTTGTCCACTTGCTCCGGGTATGAGACGGGAAAGGAGGATTATGATAAACGAGTTTAATCGTGGGGTTTTGAATAAATGTATATTTGTGATACCTGGGTAGTAGCAAGGGTCGTGGTTCGTCCCGCTTGCTCCGGGTCATTGTCTGAGGATTGATAATAATGAAGGGTGATTATGAATAAATGTTTATTTGTGATACTTGGGTAGTAGCAAGGGTTGTGGTTCGTCCCACTTGCTCCAAGTTAATGTTTGAGATTTGGTAACAATGAATGTTGATAATATGAATTGAGATTGAATGAATATATGTTTGAGATGCCTGGGCAGTAGCAAGGGTTGTGGTTCGTCCCACTTGCTCCGGGCCAATGCTTGAGATACCTGGGTAGTAGCAAGGGTTGTGGTTCGTCCCACTTGCTCTAGGTCAGAGATTGCGACGCCTGGGTAGTAGCGGTAGTAGTGGTGAATCCACTCGCTCCAGGTTGAGCTTTTAGACACCCGCCTGGGTAGTAGCCGCAGTAGTGATTATTTCACTGGCTCTGGGTTGAGCGGGCAGTAGCAAGGGGGTTGTAGCTCAAACCTACTTACTCCGCAAGGGGTGTTTCTGTCCAATGGTTAGCTACCAGGACATGTCGGGTTGGCTATATAACCGACAGATGATATCATCAGCCATAGGGCAGGCATTCATCATTTTCATATGTTTGAATTGTTT
Source organism: Arachis ipaensis (assembly GCF_059453495.1). Classification (NCBI taxonomy): domain Eukaryota; kingdom Viridiplantae; phylum Streptophyta; class Magnoliopsida; order Fabales; family Fabaceae; genus Arachis; species Arachis ipaensis. Next base: position 34,950,583 of record NC_142442.1, read on the forward strand.
GGGTTTACCATTTGTCTTGGATTTCTACATCATATATGCCATGTTACCTGACTATATGCTACTTGTTCTACTTGTATCATGTTTGTGTATTACTTGCATGTATTGCTTGTGTTTGTACAACTGAGAGGCCCCTCATGCTGGTGTCGGTGGGTGTGAGGGCTGTTCTTGATGGGATGAATTGATGATGCGATTGCATAATGATGTATTGATATAGAACTACTGAGGCAGAACAACTGGTGATGGTTTTGCTTATGATTTTGAGTCTGATTCGTGGAAGAGTCAGCGAGTTGGGAAACATGTGAAACATGAATTGAATTTAGCACTCCCTTATGACAGTTACCTATTCATGGATTAGCGAGAACCTAGGATGAATAATTGGTGAAGAAGTTTAGGATGCTTAGTGAGTTTTTGTTGCAGTACATTGAATTTATTTGGCACTTTTACCGTACTGGGAACCCATGGGCCCGGGGTTCTCATTCCGTATATATCTCTTGTTTTTTAGATACAGGTCCAGGTGCTCAGAAGTGAGTTGTGGGTCGTCTGAGAGACGGCGAAGATCTTTATTTCCTCTACTTTGTGTTTTGATTAGAATCTCTCCACCTTTGTTTTGGAAAGTTTATATTTTGTATTGAACTCTTTGAATTTGCCTATAGAGGCTCTCATGTTTCCTTCGGGAGAGATTAGGATATATTGTTGTCAACTAATTTCATAATGTACTCTAGCCGACCTAAACTTCGTGGGTCGCGACTAGTAGCTATTTACTTATGTTATATATATCTATCTGTTATCTATCTCTTAATCACCTCTACGCCTTGTCCGTATATCGTTTTCGGCTTCACGGTTTATCTTTTGTTGTCGAAACGTGAGAGATACGTCTTTGCGATTTTATTTCTACTCTTTTCAGGCTTCTCGATTAATACTCCTTTCGAAATTACCTATATTTATTTATTAAAAATCCACATGAGAGTCGTACCACCGTAATATCATTGACTTATGACTCGAGCATAAGGATTTGAATATTAGGGTGTTACATTGATGACTGTTTTGTTGAGAAATTATTGCTGACATTATTTGCTTATTATTTAATTTTAGTTTAATTTAGTTTATGGTTGATTAAAATTTTAATTTTAATTTTTGAATCAGTTTCAAAGTTAGTTCAGTTTAGTTTTCTAATCTTAGTATATTTAGGTTGATTAAGTTAGGTTAGATTCAACACATTAAATTGTTCAAGTGTTTGAAATTGTCTAATTGTGTTAATTGATGTGTTGATGATTGTTTTGTTAAGAAATTGTTGCTGAGATTGTTTGATAATTGTTTAAGTTTAGTTTAATTTACTTTAGGTTTGATTAGAATTTCAATTTTAATTTTGAATCAGTTTCAAAGTTAGTTCAGTTTAGTTTTCTAATCTTAGTGGATTTAGGTTGATTAAGTTAAGTTAGATTCAATACATTAGGTCTTGAATCGTTGAAGTGTTTGGAATTGTCTAATTGTGTTAATTGTTGCGTTGATGACTGTTTTGCTAAGACATTATTGCTGAGATTGTTTGATAATTTGATATTTGCAGACATGTCGACAGGTAGAGGTGCTGCGGATCAGGCTGCTGGTCGTGGTCGTAGTTGTGGTTAGGGTAGAGGGAGGGTTTCTTCCAGTACCCGGAGACTTCTGGATCCTCTCCTTCTACTCCAACCAGCCCGGTGATACCACAGGTTGTGGGTTTAACAGACCAGCCATTCATCATGGTCTCTAACCCCAACTACATGTGCCTCCGTCTTCGGCGATTTTGTTGCCTGGTTAGTGTTTCCTATTTCAATGATTATGGTTATTGCTGAAAGTTCCTAAAAATTGATTCCTGTTTAGTGGATTTAGGTTGATTTGGTTGGCTGGTTAGTATTTTTAAGTTTGAATGATTATAATGAACTTTATTGCTGAAAGTTCTAGAAAATTCATTCCTGTTTAGTAGATTTAGGTTTATTTGGTTGCCTGGTTAGTGTTTTCTATTTCAATGATTATGGTTGTTGTTGAACGTTCCTGAAAATTGATTCCTGTTTAGTGGATTTAGGTTGATTTGGTTGGCTGGTTAGTGTGTTTAAGTTTCAATGATTATGATTAACTTTATTGTTAAAAGTTATTGAAAATTAATTCCTGTTTAGTGAATTTAGACTGATTTGATTTCCTGGTTAGTGTTTCATGTTTCAATGATTATGGTTGTTGCTGAAAGTTCCTGAAAATTGATTCCTATTTAGTGGATTTAGGTTGATTTGGTTGGCTGGTTTGTGTTTTTAAGTTTCAATCATTATGATTAACTTTATTGTTGAAAGTTCTTGAAAATTGATTCCTGTTTAGTGGATTTAGGTTGATTTGGTTGCCTGGTTATTGTTTTAAGTTTCAATGATTATGATTCATGTTTAGTGGATATAAGTTGATTCTTGTTTCTAGGTTGTTAGGTTTCCACTGAACAACAATGCGTGTACTCAGGAGATGACCAATGCCATCAAGCTAATGTATAACCATCCTTGGCCCAACTACACGAAGATCCCCGCTGAGACCAAGGAGCGATAATTTCATAAATGGGCGGTAATTGCTTTTTTGTTTAGTTTGAAACCTTTTTAGCTAGTTTATATCTTCTATCTTGCTTAACTAGTTCTAAAGTTTCTTTGTTGCAGCTGCACTTTAAATGGGATGCTGAACACGACCTTACCATCAGGAATATATTCGACCGTAGAATGGGTCGACGGCTCCAACAGATGCTGGATGATGTTCGTCAAGGTCAGGACCACTGGATGACCTGGCTCAGATCAGACATAAAGAAGGCTCCATTTGTTCATTAGGAGACCGATGAGAGCTTCCAGCATCGGCGTCTCACCAACAGAGCTAATAGGGCCTCAACCAGGTCCCCTAAGTATACTAGCAACTCAACGACCTTCATGAAGACTAAGGTCGGCCTGGTATGTAGAGTGACTTTAATTTTGTTAATAACTTAGTTATATTCTCCTGCATATCATTACAGGCATCCTAATCATATTGTTTCAATACAACATGTGTATTCGAAGTTGTTGGATCACGAGGCAACGTTAGCGGAGACATTCAAGTACACCCACACGCTGAAGGAGAACAAAGAGATATTTGCTGGTCAGCGGTCTCAGGACCATTATTTGAGTAAATATACATCTGATTATATTCTGCTATAAAATTATTAGAGATTAACTAGGGCTACACACGGATCGGATACAATATCCGCCTTTTCGGGTCGGATCGGATATCGGGTATATCCGCATAATTCAAAAATTTGTTTTAAGGCCTTGTTTGGCTATTTTTACAAAAAAATGTCCAGAAAATTCATTTTTTCACCTGTTTAAGCCTATTTACTCATAACTTATTATCAATAAAAGTTTTCTTGAATAACAAAAAATAACAATAACACAAGATCTAAGTTTAATTGTTCTAAGTTGAAGTACAACATAAAAAATTAAAAACAAGATATCATAAAATTCATGATAATACACTAAAATTCATAACACAAAACTTGGTAAAACAACACACTAAATCAGCAATTCAACATACAAAAACATACTAAAACAGTAACTCAGCAATTCAGCATACTAAAACATACTAAAACAGCAACTCAGCATACTAAAACAGCAACTCAGCAAGTTCCAATTGACATATCTCTTCCAATTGACACTATATCAGCAACCATTCATTCCTATTAAGAAATAGCAAGTGAGAAAAATTAGTAAAACATGTTAGAATCAGCAACCATCCATTCATTCACACTTGTGTTGTTAGTAAGCAATTGGTTATCAGCCATTCTAATTTTCAAATAGATGAACAATCCTACAATCAAATAAACCATATCACTATATCAGTTTACAAACCCTTAGTGCCATATGACCGCAATTAAATAAACTATTCTAATTTTTAAACAAATAAACCATATAAATCCCCAGTGCTATATCAGTTTACAATTGAATAAACCCTTCAAATTTACAGAATTTATTACACAATAACACAATTATTCAAGTACTTTAATCTACAAGAATTTGTGTACAAATAATATTTAATTTGTCTTGGTACATTTTAATTTATAAATTAAAAATAAATTACCTATAATACCTGATGAGTTGAAGAGTGAAGACGATGGAGACGAAGGACGTGTGGTCTAACGGAGTGATGAAGCCGCTGGAGGAGACGACCACCGCCGACGGAAGAGACGACCAAGCCGCTGGAAGAGACAACCTCTGGAGGAGATGATCGCGCCACTAGAGGAGACCATGAGCGTGTTGAGCCGCTGATGGAAGAGACGACCACCGCGCCTAATCCCCTATGGAGAACACGACCACTGTCCATCGCGTCAATGGATGAGGCAACGAGCGTGCAGCTGGAGCCTGGAGGAAACGATGAACTTAGGAGATTCTGATGGACGAGTGAACGCCGCTGATGGACAGTGAACGCCGGTGATGGAGCGAGGTGGAGCCAGTCAGAGAGGAGAGCGAGAGCCAGAGTTTGAGAGTCTGAGTGAGAGTCTGAAAGGAAAGTCCAGAAAGGAGTGCCGTAACATTACATTAGGGTTAGGTCACATTACATTAGGGTTTATTTGTAACTAGGCTATTTATATGATGTGCGGATATGCGGATATGCGAATCGGATCCGCGGATATCACTGCCAAATCCACTATCCGATCCTACCACAGTGCGGATCGGATAATATCTGCAAAATTCGGATCGGATGCGGATATTATCCGATCCATGTGCAGCCTTAAGATTAACTGTATATCTATCGTACTAATAACAATAACTTGTGTTACTTACACAGGAATTCAACACACAAAGACTAGAGGTCGCGACTCAACAAGTTGGGGAGGATGCCACCGATGGCTCTGCAGTTTCAGTCGTCGATCCCGATACGGTTTGAGGCCTCAGCGTAGTAAAAGAATCATGTATACGGGATGGAGTCTTTCTTTGCCAGCAGCCTCCGCACATCCACGTTGAGGCCGTCGTCAGGCTCTGCCACCAGTCTAGCCGTCGAGCTGGAGGAAGGCGTGGATTTCAGGCTGTAGGTGTAGGAGCTCCAACGCAGCCTTCAGCAGCAAGCTCAACAGCTTAACGATTATCAGGAGAGGTATCAGGAGATCTTCAACCGCACGACGTCTACGGATGAGCTCTGGCTGGAGTGGAGGGATTCGTTAGAGCTGATGCAACATATGGAGGCTCAGATGGAGGTGTACCTGGCCCAGATGCGCACCGATGGCATCAACCTTGCTAGTGGCAGTACCACTGCTGGTGGCAACAGTCCTGCTGCAGGTGGCGGCGGTTCTGCTACAGATGGCAGCCTTGCTGTTGGTGGCAGACGAAAATCACCATCTTCTGCGCCGCCGACTTTGGGCCACGGGACCGACGACGACGACGACCTAGATCTATAGTTATTAGTTTTTCGTTTTATTATTTCATTGTATTTATTTAATGTAATTGACTTTTAATTTATTTAAACATTGTATTATTTATTTTAAATAAAAATTTTTCATTATTTATGAATGGACCACTAATTATGTGAAAAATTTAAATTTTAAAATTAAAATTCACCATTTATTTCAAATTGACAAAAAAAATTGACATTACCGTTGGAATTACTGTAGGAATAATCTGATGATAATAGTGCATGAAACAACATTTTTTGGCACCAACAATATCGTCGAAAAAATCCGCAGGTGATGAGCGGATAATTTATACGCTTTTTGGCATTGTTTTTACTTAGTTTTTAGTGTGTTTTAGTTGGTTTTTAGTTTATTTTCATTAGTTTCTAGGCAAAATTCATATTTCTGGACTTTACTATGAATTTTTGTGTTTTTCTGTGATTTCAGGTATTTTCTGGCTGAAATTGAGGGAGCTGAGCAAAAATCTGATTCAAGCTGAAAAAGGATTGCTGATGCTGTTGGATTCTGACCTCCCTACACTCAAAGTAGATTTTCTGGAGCTACAGGATTCCAAATGGCGCGCTTCCAATTGCATTGGAAAGTAGACATCCAGGGCTTTCCAGCAATATATAATAGTTTATACTTTGCTCAAGGATAGATGATGTAAACTGGCGTTCAACGCCAGTTCCATGCTGCAGTCTGGCGTCCAGCGCCAGAAACAAGTTACAAAGTGGAGTTCAACGCCAGAAAAGGATCCAAAGCTGGCGTTGAACGCCCAAAACAGCCCTATGCACGTGATTAGCTTAAGTCTCAGCCCCAGCACACACCAAGTGGGCCCCAGAAGTGGATTTCTGCACCATCTATCATAGTTTGTTCATTTTCTGTAAACCTAGGTTACTAGTTTAGTATTTAAACAACTTTTAGAGGTTTAGTTTCGAAACTCATGACATTTTAGATCTGAACTTTGTAATCTCTGATGGCATGAGTCTCTAAACTCCATTGTTGGGGGTGAGGAGCTCTGCTGTGTTTCGATGAATTAATGCAACTATTTCGGTTTTCTATTCAAACACGCTTGTTTCTATCTAAGATGTTCATTCGCACTTCAATATGATGGATGTGATGATCCGTGACAGTCATCACCATTCTCAACCTATGAACGCGTGCCTGACAACCACCTCCGTTCTACTTTCGATTGAATGAATATCTCTTGGATTCCTTAATCAGAATCTTCGTGGTATAAGCTAAAATCCATTGGCAGCATTCTTGAGAATCCGGAAAGTCTAAACCTTGTCTGTGGTATTCCGAGTAGGATTCAGGGATTGAATGACTGTGACAAGCTTCAAACTCGCGAGTGTTGGGCGTAGTGACAGACGCAAAAGGATCAATGGATCCTATTCTGACATGATCGAGAACCGACAGATGATTAGCCGTGCGGTGACAGCGCACCTGGACCTTTTTCACTGAGAGGACGGATGGTAACCATTGACAACGGTGATCCACCAACACACAGCTTGCCATAGGAGGAACCTTGCATGCGTGAAGAAGAAGACAGGGAGAAAGCAGAGATTCAGAAGACAAAGCATCTCCAAAACTCCAACATATTCTCCATTACTGCATACCAAGTATTTATTTTATGTTCCCTTGTTCATTTGCAAGTAAACTGATAATTATAATTGATATCCTGACTAAGATTTACAAGATAACCATAGATTGCTTCAAACCAACAATCTCCGTGGGATTCGACCCTTACTCACGTAAGGTATTACTTGGACGACCCAGTGCACTTGCTGGTTGGTGGTACGAGTTGTGAAAAGTGTGATTTACAATTCGTGCACCAGCAGGTAACCAATTGGTTTTTTGAGCTGATAATCCGTCGCAAATTCTATCGATAAACATTTACCAGTGAAGTTTATACCATCGAATTTTATTCGTTTTTCCTACAATAAATCCAACAATACTCAGTATTTTTCTTTTAACGTAAGTAAAAGCTACGTGCCAAAACTTTAAAAGAAATTTTATTATATTCAGAATAATTACACAATACACTTTTCATATTCTTACACATCCAAAAGTTGCACATAATATTTTCTAGCAAAACCTCTTATTATTCAAATACTACAAATTTTTTATAATTGTGATACCAAAACATATTAAAGATAATAACAAAAAATTCTAGTATATAGATATACAAATACTCTCTCTCTCTCTCTCTCTCTCTCTCTCTCTCTCTCTCTCTCTCTCTCTCAAAGCAAGGTTTCGTTTGGTTTCCAAATATCGTTACACAACATCTTTTACTATACATCATTTAAATTTTCTTTCTTCTATATCGTTTTTCAATATGTGCACAAACAAATTTTTTCATCTACTATTTTAGAATTTCAATTTTTGTGCATGTTACTGTGCAAAGCATTCAAAAGTTGCATTCTCTTTTTTCTAACAATTAAACTGCTAAAATGATATTCGAAAATCTACATCACTGACAAAAAAAAATCTCAAAAGATCTAAAAATAAAGACCCCTCTGACTTGCATTAATAAAGAAAGTAATTTAATGGTATAAGTCGTTTTTACTACTGAATCAGCAAGATGAGTAGTATCAGCTAGTGATCCCATTATATCAACTACCACATCATCATCGTCATTTGGCTCAGTGGCAGGGGAGATTTTCTCCATGATATAAGATTGGGTACCATATTATGATTCAACAATCTAAGCTTTAAGTAACTAACTCTTTGTCTTCGAGAAAGGCATATGATGGGGGAGCGACAAGCCCTTTTAAAAAAGGGCCTTTTCATATCCGTTGGTGGTAACAGACTTTCTCCTACTATGGACGAACCCTCTTCTTGGTACCATATTCTGAGTCCGAAGAGAATTCAACCTAAATTACCAACTTTCAATTAATAGGAAGAAAGTCGGAACATGTCCATTGTCTGGATTCAAGTCCATTAACCGAGCGAGCTTTTAACCCCAACGCAAAGAAAATCTAAGTCCCCGAAAGATTAAAAGTGTGCCAAAAAGAACTAATTATCAAATATATATTCTAAAAAAAGATTTTAAAAATCAGATTTTGATGCAAATTTTTGTAATCATTTCTAAAAAAATAAAATTTTTCATCCTTAAAATTTAGTAATTTATGTCAAGTGAATTTAAAAAAAAATTATTGTGAACTACCACACTATATTTGAAAACAAAAAATCTAAAAATCAAATTTTGTCCGGAATTTTTTTATACACTTTCTAAGCAATAGCGAATCTAGAAATCTTATCAAGAGAGGGTTAAAAACTAAAAACTTGTATAAATTAAATATTATGTCATATATTTTGTAACATTAATTTTTCTATCATTATTTTAAATAAAAAATTTTAAATGTTATATATATAAACATAAAAAGTTTTCTTAAAACATATTAATTTAATATTTTAATGTTATTCATAACTAAAAATAATTTAAAAATTTCATTTATATCAAAGACGTTTTCCGCATAAAACTATCATTTTTGTACTTTATTATCATAAAGAATATACATAAATAATATAAATTAATTTCACTAACATTTTTTATATATGCATTTAAAATAAAATAATGAATACAGTATGTAAAATATATTCATATTAATAAATAATATTCTTAATATATTCTGATTTTAATATCATAAAAAATAAAAAATATTAATATAATTATTTTTATGTATATATTTTTTATTACATTCAGTTTATAGTAGTTATAAAAATTAAAGTATTTTTATATAATAATATATAAAAATAAAAATAAAAACAAAAAAATTCATTGAATAAAATAAATACAAAATGCAAAAAATGGGATTGGGAGGGGGATGGCTCATACACGCCCCTCTTTTAGATCCGCCACTACTTTTAAGTTTTAAATATTTATTTAAATATTATCATAAAAAATTCAGATCAAATAGATAAATTATTTGTTAAATATAAAAATTATTTTGTTATATATAAAAATATAATAATTATTAATTATTTTTATCATATTTTTAAATTATTCAAAAAATATTTTGTGAATAATATTTTTTAAATAAATTTTATCAGCAGTTGAATCTTTCAAATATCAAATTAGTAGTTAATCCTATATTATTTATGGTATATTCTTTACGATAATAAATTAAAAAAATGATAGATTTATGAAAAAAATAACTTTGATATAAATAATTTTTTAATTACTTTTAGTTATGAATAATATTAAAATATTAAATTATTTTTTTAAAAAACCTTTTATTTTGATATAACATTTAAAATTTTTTATTTAAAATAATAAAAGAAAAATCAACGTCACCAAATATATGATATAATATTTAATTTATACAAGTTTTTAGCTTGCGCCTCTCTCTTGACAAGATTTTTGGATCCGTCACTTTTTAGAAAGCGTGCAAAAAAATTTGGAGCAAAATTTGATCTTTAAATTTTTCTTTTCGTTCTTTAAAAAAAAGTGTGATCATTCACAATATAAAAATTTAAAAAAAAATCAGTTGATATAAAATTATCAAATTTTAAAGATGAAATGATTTTATTTTTCTAATAATAATTGCAAAAATTTATATCAAAATCTAATCTTTAAAGTCTTTTTTTAAGAATATATATTTAATATCTAATTTTTTTGTCATATTTTTTAATCTTTTAAGGACTTATTTGTCTTTAGTATATTTTAAAATTATTTTTATCAGCAATGTAAATTTTCAAATACTATTTTAATAGTGTACTCAATAATTTCTTTAATATTTTTATATATACATTTAAAATAAATTAATCATTAGAGAATGTAAAATATATTCATATTAATAAATAATTTTTTAGTATATTCGAATTTTAATATCATAAAGAATAACTAAATGTTAATATAATTTATTTTTATGTATATATTATTTTATTATATTCAGTTAGTACGTAATTGTTACAAAATTAAAGTATTTTTGTATGATAATAAAAAAATAAAAAGTCAAAAAGTAGAAATAAGAAAAGAAATTCATTGAATAAAATAAAATTAAAGTATTTTTATATGATAATAGACAAAAAAAAATTAAAAAGCCAAAAAGTAGAAATAACAAAAGAAATTCATTGAATAAAATAAATATAAAATGCAAAAGGTGGAGTTTGAACCCCTTTGTAGTGTAATGAGTGTTAAACCTGTGCGAAGCACATGCTTACATTTTAATTTGACATATTAAATCGAAAATAATATTTTATAATAATAAATTTTTTTAATTTAGTATAACATTATTATCGTCATTATATAATAAAGTGTTGAATATATTATTTTATTTTTATTTAAAGTAAAATGCAAATGGAACAATTTAAAGTCTATAATATTCTTGAATCATAAGGAAAGAGACTTGAAAAAATAAGAACATATATAACTGTAATAGTACTATGTCAGTTTTTCACTAAACTTTATATCAAAAGGCTAATGAAAATTTATCTGTAATCTAGTATTTTACTAACTTCATTAGAAAAATAATTGGCATATGATGTTGTATGTGCTCCCTATTACACATTTCATTTCAAGTCTGAAAGTAGAGTTATAGATAAATTAGTTATATCTACAGACTACAGTAAATATTTGTACAAAAGTGTAATCATAACATGTTATTAAAATAAAAATACTATTTTTCTTACCTAAATATTATTAAAAACTTCTTTGAATACAACATTTGTTGTTGATGACTTTGGATTATCGTCATCGTTTAGAATTAGAACCTTGAGACTACTGTGACTCTTAACTCTTGACAAAGAAACGTAAAGTTGTTCATAGGTGAACACTGATTTTGGCAAGTAAAATCCTACATGAGATAATGATTGACCCTGACTCTTATTGATAGTCATTGCAAAGCACGTTGTTAATGGAAATTGTCTCCGTTGGAACTTAAATGACAATCCTAAATCTGAAGGGATCAAGTTCATTCTTAAAATGTACACTTTGTCGCTAATATTTCTACCGATCACTACCGTCGCTCCAATTATGTTGTTGTCAAGTTCGTTAATTAACTATTAACCTTGTCCTGTTGCATAAAACTGAAGTCTGGTCTACGTTTTACAGTAGTATTACAACGACTCCTGGTTTCAAAGTCAACTTGTAGTTGGGTAGTCCCAAACATTTTATGTCATTTAGAAAATATGGTGTAAATCATTCTTATTGTACATCTTCATTCTCATCAGCTTGACATGTTGTGTCAAAACTTAGATACTTCTTTTCCATCCTTGGAAAGATTGTCAAGACGAAGTCGTTTACCTTCTTAACACTCTCAAGCGTGGGTTTAAGAATTTCCTTACTCTAAAAATACCTGCAATCTGACATATTTTGCAACAAATTTAAATATGTAAAGTCTACTAAATGAGAGAGGTTCATCAGTAGTTGTAATAAGCAGATCATCTGAAACTTTAACTTCTGACTCATCACCAAAAGCATAACCAATATTTTCATTTCCAACATCAAGTATCTAATTAGCAAATCTCTTCATTTCACCATCATGTTGATCCGAAGAAGATATTAGAATTCTCATATTCGTATGCAGCTTCAGAACCTTACAGAACTACCACAGATGGGATGAGTTAATAGCTGATGATAATATATCGTGTCTACTCCCTTTTAGAATTATCGAAAGTATCTGTCTGAAATCACTTCCTAGAACCATAACCTTACTACCAAATGGTTGATGTGTCTCATGTTGATTAGTAACTGACATAAAATTCCTGAACGTCTGATCAAGTGCTTCAAAGTACATTTTATTGAGCATTAGAGTTTCATCCTAAATTATTAAACTACTTTAGATGAGCAGCTCATTCTTCAAACTGTCATATTTGATGTTGCAAGTAGATTTATCAGTAATTATAAGGAGTATTGAAAACCTAGAATGAGCAGTTTTGTCACTAGGTAAGAGTAAAGACACAATTCCCTGGATGTGACATTTAAAACTAATCTTTTCTCTAGACCGAATAGCAAAAGAAAGTTCATTTCAAATAAATGTCTTACCACATCCACCGTGCCCATAAACGAAGTAAAAACCATCAAAGTTTGCAATAACAGTATTGAGTATCTTATTGAATACTAACATTTGCTCATGAGTCAACTTTTATTCTGTATATAAGTTTGTATGAGTCAATTCATTTGTGTTATATGCTAACTCATCCTCTAGTAGCTTATTCTAAAAAAGACAAACATCACACAGCTCAGGATATGGTATTGATTGATAGTCTCTTAAAGATCTCGCATTGCTGTTGAGTATCTTCTCAATCTCAATAAGGCAGAAGTTTTTTAATTCGTCATCAGTCATGTTTAGTTCTAGCAAAAGCACATGATAATTTTATGAATATTTGATAAGTAATTCTGAAATAAAAACCATTAATATTATTAATAAAAATAAAAATAATAAGAGAATACAATCTTGATATTAAAAAAGACCTAGTGAAATACCTTATTTTTTCAATGCTTTTCTCCTCTCATATAGTATCCCGTTAGCTAATAGTGTCCAAGTTGTAATCCAAACATGATTTGATTTGCTAATGCTATTAGATATTAGTAACATCACAACTCTAAACAATTTAAGATACCGAACAGGATCGGACAACTTTGATGATATTAACCGATCAATTTGAGTTGTCGTTGTTATCTTGTGGTCTCTACTCAACCATAAAAGAATGTGAGCATGTGACATACCTCTTTTTTAAAATTTTACTATATACATCCCTTATAACAAAAAGACAAAAAAATAATATGTTATAAATAAATTATCTATTTTATATATGTGCTTTGATAAATTAAGGGTGATAATAAAAAATTAATAATATGTTAAAAATAAAAGATATTTTGTCATTTATTTTATAATAATTTAAAAGAAAATTTATAACATAAATTTATAACATAAAATATATTTTTTAATTTTAAAATTTTATTTTATTGGAGAATTAAAACAATAAATTCTGTATAAAATACTATGTTAAATTAAATATATCTTTTTTACATTTTATTTTAACTCAATAATATTTTTTGAATAAAATTAGACTTTGACTTTAAGAAAAAATATTTTTTGAATAACTACCTTTGCACATTCTATTCCTCTCCTTTAATGATCGAAGATGTCTTTGAGATTAGAAATAAAGCATCAATGTAGTCAACATTCTGAAATTATAATTAATTATTAATTATTTTATATAAATTAAATACTACTAATGATCAAAAAATCAAAAAATTAATTAATTTTTAATAAAAATTATAATTGTAATTGCACCTACAATTTGAATAGGATGAGCCTTTCTAAATTTATTTATGAGATCCACATCATCATCAGTTATCATCTTAACTTTATAAGAAGGTAAAAAATATAGATTATCAAATATTTGGACTTCAACGATAAAAAAAAAAAGTCTTGTCAATTAGGTTGAGTAAAAGTATAAGTGTATCTGATAGATCTCCTTTCTATAGGATAGCATTTAACATATTAATAATAAAAAAATATATAAATTAAAGTATATTTTTTGTCCCTAAAGTTTGGAAAAAGTTTCAAAAATCCCTAAGTTTTATTTTGTTTCAATTTTGTCCTAAAAATTTTCGATTTGCATCAAATATACCCTCGACGGCTAAATTTTCAAAAAATTTAAGACCAATCTAACAATAATGTATGGAAATTATGCTTGATTTGCTTGTGTTGAGGGTTGTTCTTATAAAATTGTTGTTGAATTGGTCTTAAATTTTTTTTGAAAAATTAGCCATCAGGGGTATATTTGATGCAAATCGAAAACTTTTGGAACAAAATTAAAACAAAATAAAACTTAGGGATTTTTTGAAATTTTTGTCAAATTTTAGGGATAAAAAGTACATTTTACCCTTAAAAATATTTGTCAATGTTTCTAGGAATAAATATATACTAGTTAGAACCTACCACAAAGATTGAATCAACTTAAGTTTTAAAAAATAACAACCCAGACAAATAATAATTTATAGTTTTTAAAAAATTTCTGGTGATAACATCTAAGTAAATAATTAGTTCAACAATATTAAAACTAAATATTTAACAACCTAAAAAAACATAATTTAAAATTTAAAAAGTAACAACCTAAGCAAATAATAATTTATAATTTATAAATAAGATTTTAAAATTTCTAGTAACGACACTTAAGCAAGTAAATTTCTAAACTTAATGTATGAACGCCACGTCAGTATAAGAGCTCTCCATTTATATTACTACTAATGTTAAACTCGTGCGATGCACGAATTTATATTTTAATTTGACATGATAAATTAAAAATAGTATTTTATAATCATAAATTTTTTAACTTTAGTATAATATTATCATCGTTATTATATAATAAGTGTATTAAATATGTTATTTTATATTTACTTAAAATAAAATACAAATAAAACAATTTAAAATTTATAATATTCTTGAACGATAAAAAAAGAGACCTAAAAAGATAAGAATATATATAACTGTATTGGTAGTATCAATTTTACACTAAACTTTATACCAAAAAACTAACTAAAGTTTATCGACAATAGAATATTTTACTAACATCATTAGATAAACAATTGCCATATGATGTTGTGCTTTATGTTACACATTTCATTTTAAGTCTAAAAGTATAGTTATAGATAAATTAGTTAAATTTACGACAAATATTCATACAAAAGTATAAATCATAACATGTTACTAAAACGAAAATACTATTTTTCTTACCTAAATATTATTAAAAACTATTTGAACATGACATTTGTTGTTGATGACTTTGGATTGCTATCTTAGCCTAGAATCAGAATGTTCAAGCCATTGTGACTCTTAACTCTTGACAAAGCAACGTAAAGCTGTCCATAGGTGAATACTGATTTTAGCAAGTAAAGTCTTACATGTGATAATGGTTTAATTACCACAATAAAATACCTTAGTTTTTCAATATTTTTCTCCTCTTATATAATATCCCGTCAGTTAATAATGTCCAAGTTGCATTCTAAATACAATTTAGTTTGCTAACGCTATTAGGTATCAATAACATCACAAATAGTTTTCTCAATTGATGACCCAACATCATTAATAGCTGTAATGAATTTTCTATCGTCATACAGTAATTCCAATGAATAAAAAGCATCTTGAAAGTTAGGATATATAATCCTATTAACTGTCATAATAGACTCATATATTGTGCAATCTTTTTGAACAGTTAACAAAATTCTCATATAATAGATATCACCTATACCCAGTAGAACATAGTTTAACCTCATAATAGAATACCCTCTCTTGCGTGAATGTCATTCCCCTTTTTTTCTATCATAAACAAATTGATTTGGAAACTCAACATATGTTAAAGTTTGACTTGCTTTAAATTCTTTGTTGGCCTCCATCCATTCTAAGAATATCGTATCTGTTTCTTTCTCTTATTCTATGATTTTTTTAAGATTGTCATTATCTTTAAAGATGATATTTTACTTTTCAGACAAATGAAATGTTAATCGCATCACTGAAGGCCATCTTCGATGAATATCATATGTCAAAGTTCTCCACACAGCCTCACGTGCAGACAAATATTCGCAATTAAAAAATTGTTTGACCTCATAATAATCTGAGCATCCTCTCCACTGAAAGTTTCTTTTGAAACCTCAACTGCCACCTTGTCCTTACCTTTATTCATATACTTGAACAAATATTTAATAGTATTTGACTTGTTCTAGTACTCTACGTTAACATGCGCTTGATAAGACATTAGTAGATATGCGTTGTAAGAAATTATATTCCTATTATCCATATGAAATCTTTTCCTTTCAATGACTACTCTTATGTCTTATCTTCTATATGATGGGTATCCACTATCATTAATAGCTGTGGTGTTATTGAATGTTTTAAGATAATATTTGGTGTAGTACCCATCTTTCATGTAAGGAGATTTTGAGCAAATGGTCCATGAATTATATATGTAGACATCGCTCTAAATAATTTTGGGTGTCGAACACGATCAAACAATCTTAACAATATTAATCGGTCAATTTAAGTTGTGTTTGTTGTTTTGTGGTCTCCACTCAACCACAAAAGAAAATAAATATGTAGTGGACTTCTCTTTTAAAATTCTATCATATATATCATTATAATAAAAAGATAAAAAAATAATATGTTATAGAGTAAAGTATCGTTTTTGTCCCTAACGTTTGGGGTAAATTCTATTTTTGTCCCTAACGTTTAAATCGTCCTATTTTTATCCCTAACGTTTGTAAAAGTGATTCAATGTTATCCTGCCGTCAATTACACATCATGAGCGCTTTAGTTTGAGTTTTAAAAATCTCTTCTTGAAGTTAGAATACAAATGTCTGGGATAGAATCGATGATCTACTCCAAAAAATAGCTCATCAAATGTTGAAACTAATTCTTACAACATTTACATAATTCACTTTTCTAGGGACATAATTGAATCTAAACACAAATAGTGGGTATAATATTAAAATTGAACACATTCAAGTGAGACCTAATTGAGAATGAATACATCTAAGTGAGAATAATTGAAAAATATAATATGATTTGTTAGTATAATTGATAGTAGGATAACATTGAATCATTTTTATAAACGTTAAGGATACAAATAGAACGATTTAAACGTTAGGGACACAAATAAGACTTACTCCAAACGTTGGGGACAAAAACGATACTTTACTCTATGTTATAAATAAACTATCTATTTTATATATATACTTTGATAAATATATAACTGTGCAAATAATTTAACGAAAATTTTTTCTAAAAATAAGGTTAAATGATAAGCAATACATGTATCTTGCACTTCGAATGGTATCCCTTGCTTAAAATCAGAGGTTATTATGTCAAGCTTAATTTTGAACACTCTACATAATATATCTGGTCAGTTTTCAACCGTTAAATTCTTTGGATTATTAACTCTACCAATCTCTTACCAACTCGAATTACATGTCATTGTGATTAAGAGATCAGGATATCCATATATTTCTTACAAATTGCTAGAGTATCTTGATAATTATAAAACATGTATCTCATGCTACCTGTGAAAGATACGGATAGCTAGAATGACACATTTATCTTATTGGAAGCACAGATTTCATCCCTAACAACTACATCTTGAATCCTAACCTCCTGTATATATCACTCCTGATCTTATCATTAAATTAATTAATTAATTAATTAATTAATTAATTAATATTTTTATTTTACGCTTCTTTCAAAATAATGGCATGAGAAAATTAAAATTTAATATTATTTTAAAATATAAAACTCTTTTAATCTAATCAGAAAATAAAAATTAAAAATAATTGTTTTAGTTTTATCATAAATTCTATCTATCTTATTATTTGTCAATAAAAACAAAAAATTAATTACAATTTAAAAATTAATAACCTTATAAATTATATAAATATCTAAAAATAACAATTTAAAAAAGTGTATTTAAAAATTTAAAACTAACAACCTAAGTAAATAACTTAAATTTTAAAAAATAACAATCTAAGTAAAACAACTTAAGCAAATAACTTAAAATTTAAAAGATAACCACCTAAACAAATAACTTATAATTTATAAATAAAATTTTAAAAATTTCTAATAACGACACTTAAGTAAATAATTTTCAAGCTCAATGTATTAGCGTCACACCAGCAAAAAAATTCTCCATTTTTTTTGAACTACTAAATTAGTTCAATTTTTTAGGTACGATAGAAAAATAATTTGGTATAGAAAAATATATATTAGTTTTTTTAAAATAGTATAAATAATCTCACATTTTAAAAAAATAAGTAATTTCATTCAATAACCTAATATTTTGTAGTTAGCAAATTTGCTTATTATAAATTATGTAAATAAAAAATATATTTTTAAAGACATTTGCTTATTTAAGAATTAAAAAAATATTTTTTAAATTGAAAAGTCTAAACAAAGTGTTTAAATTAGCCATTAGAAATTAGAATTAGGCTATTTTAAATAATTACACATTAAAAATTAATAACTAACTTAATTATATCAACAATATTTCATATTAGAAATATAAAACTAACTTAATATTTCACGATTTAATTAAATTTTTGAATCCTATTATTTTTTTAGTGTCGTCATAAATAATATCAATCCTATTATTTGTCAATAAAAATAAATAAAATTAAATACAATCTAAAAATTAATAACCTTATAAATTACGTAAATTTAGAAAAAATATTTAAAGAGAAAAAGATGAAATTACTTCTATTGTGCAGAGATAATCTAAAATCTAACAATGTAAATTGAGTAAAGAAAAAATTTATAAATATGACAAATAAAAAAAATTAAATTTAAAAATCGAAACGGTTAAGAAGTCACTTAATTAGGAATTAGTATTAGAATTTCAAATTTCAAATTTTTAAATAGAGTTTCCTAATTAGCTAGTGCAAATTTTAAATTTTTAAATAAAATTTTTTAATTAAACGATCGTTGTTCATTAGGAATATAGGAATTTGTTAATTTAAAAATATTTTTTTTTAGTTTCTTCATAAATAGTATCAATCATATTATTTATCAATAAAAATAAATAAAATTAAATACAATCTAAAAATTAATAACTTTATAAATTACATAAATTTAGGAAAAATATTTAAATTTTTTTAGAATATTAAATTAATTTAATTTTGTTGGAACAACATTAGAGATAGAATTAACTATAAAGAAATGTTAAATTAAAATTTTTTTAATAGTATAAATAACCTTACATTTTAATAAGATTGGTAATTCTATTTACTTTAATATAATCTTTTGTAATTAGCATATTTGATTATAAATTATATAAATTTTTAAAAAATATTCTTAAACCCATTTGCTTACTTAAAAATAAAAAAAAAAGTATATTTTGAATTTAAATTTAAAATTTTAAACATAATACTTTAATTAAAAATTAGAATTAGATTTTTTTTTAAAAAAATAAGTACACATTAAAAATTAATAACTAACTTAATTGTATCAACAATAATTCATATGAGAAATTTATAACTTTATGAGTTATGACATTAAAGGCTAAATAAAAAATTAACAAAATATCAACGGTGTAAATCGAATTGAAAAATAAAACCATAAGTAATAACCAAATAACTTCAATTTATATTTAAAAAAATTTTAAATTCCAACATAAAAATAAAAAAGAACAAAAAAAAAATAACAACTCAAGAAAAAAATAATGTTTCTACCAAAACAAACATATGTTTGGCATTATTCTATTAGATAGACTCTAAAAAGGAATTCCAAAATATGTACATCCAAATTCTCAATTTTCATTCTCAATCTTGATCTTCTTGTAAGTTAAGGTTTCTCCTTCCACCTCTGAATCTTTCGACTCCGAAGATAGTCGCTTAAGTGGTGTAATAGCATTTTTCAACACTTCAGATTCACCATTGTCCACAATTTTATTGGAGAATTCAAGCAACAAATTTTGTACAAAATACTATATTAAATTAAAGACATCCTTCTCACCTTTAATTTTATCTCAATAATGTTTTTTGAATAACATTAACTCAAACTTTGAGAAAACAAACAAACAAACAAAAAATTCATTTTTTTGAAAAAATACCTTAGCACCTTCTACTTCTTCCCCTTTAATGATTGAGAATGCTTTACAAGTTGGAAGTAAACCACCAGTGTAGTCAATATCCTAAAATTACAATTAGTTATTAATTATTATTTATAAATTAGATACTACTAATGACCAAGGAAGCAAAAAATAAATTATTTTTTAATAAAAAGTACACTTATAACTGTACTCACAATTTGAATAGGGTGAGCCTTTTTGAATTTATTTATGAGATCTACATTATCAGTCATCTTCTTAACTTTATAAAAAGGTGAAAAATGTGGATTATCAGATATTTGAACTTCAACGATGAAGAAAAAGGTCTTATAAATTAGGTTGAGAAAAGTGTAGGTGTATCCGATAGATCTCCTTTCAATGCAGGGTATCATATAATATATTAATAATAATAAAAAATATAAAAAATACCATTAAAAATATCATCACTAATGTTTTTAGAAATAAATATTGGTTAGAACTTACCAATAGAAGTGAATCAAGTATCTCTACACAACTCTTTCCCAACACCAAAATATTTTATTTGGTAAGATATTCCTTCTCTTAACAAATTCACGAATCGAGACACAGAAGCTCTCTTAATTGAGGAGCGTGTATTATTCCTCCCTATAACTGATAAAAAAAATAAAGAACAATTAAATGGGGGATAAACAAACAAATTTAAAATATAAATAATATAAAATTAAAATAATATAAAAAATTAGTAGAAACTCACGTCTTCATTGAACCAAACCATCTCAATTGAGTATGGCAATTGAGAATTTTCGTAACTTGGTAGTGTCCATAACCGCATCACTTGTATACGTACACACAAATTGTCAATTGTAGGATTGGTCTCTAATAATTTTGTGAATACCAGCCATTAGAATAAGTAGAATAATTTTATATTTTGAATATACGTAAAGAAAGCGATCGATGTACTTTGAATTGTGGTGTTATATATATCTCATAACTTATATTTTTATAGTTGGCTCATGATTAAAATTTTTTAAATTTAATTGACTTTAATTTAAATTTGAATTAAATTTGCAGATAAAGTATAATAATTTAAAATTTAAAAACTAACAATCTCAGTAAAATAATTTAAAATTTAAAAATAACAACCTAAGTGAAACAACCCAAACAAATAATTTTGAATTTGATAACAACCTAAGTAAATAATCATTTATAATTTATAAATATAATTCTAAAAATTTCTAGTGACGACACCTAAGCAAATAAACTCTCAGACTCAACGTATGAGTGCCACATCAGCATATAAATTATTTTTTAATAAAAAGTATACTTATAATTGTACTCACAATTTGAATAGGGTGAGCCTTTTTGAATTTATTTATGAGATCTACATTATCAGTCATCTTCTTAACTTTATAAAAAGGTGAAAAATGTGGATTATCAGATATTTGAACTTCAATGATGAAGAGAAAGGTCTTATCAATTAGGTTGAAAAAAATTGTAGGTGTATCCGATAGATCTCCTTTCAATGCAGGGTATCATATAATATATTAATAATAATAATAAATATAAAAATACCATTAAAAAAATCATCACTAATGTTTTTAGAAATAAATATTGGTTGGAACTTACTAATAGAAGTGGATCAAGTATCTCTACACAACTCTTTTCCAACAACAACTTTAATGAATTTGACGTAGGGAATGTATCTTTTAGGATTATTTGAATATTAATAGACGTACTCCGTACTCAGAGAGAATGAGAGAAGGAGAGAGCGGGAGAGAGCGTTTGAGGGTGAAACACGGTGAAGAAGATGGCCATGCCATCGAAAGAGATAAGGGGGAGAGTGTGGGAGGGTTTGCATCAGGTGTGAAGGAGGGATCAAGTAAGGGCGACCTTAGTTCCAGGGTGACTTTCAAGATTTCGTTCCGTGACAAGGTTATTGGTTCTACGGTAGCCACAGGGATAAATCGGGCTGAAGCTCTAGATGAGGATTCCATGGCAGTGGTCACTGGAAAACAAGGAGATCCTATGCCTCCAAGAGTTTGCTTCTCCAAAGAGGCTAGGAACATCCTTTCTGAACCATACAAGGAAGCAATTGTGATTAAGGTTCTTGGAAAAAACCTTAGTTACACGGCCATGTTTCACAAATTGAAAGGGGTATGGAGGATCACCGGTGGATATGAAATCTTGGATGTGGGTTTTGGGTACTTCCTCGTTAAATTTGATCGCATGGACGATCGAGAGAAGGTTTTACTAGGGGGCCATGGATGATCTTCGGTCACTATATTGCGGTCAAGCCATGGACACCGGATTTTAAACCTTGTGAGGACACTTTCGGGGAGACTATGGTTTGGATTCGAATCTCTGGTTTGAGCATATGGTACTATCAGGATAAAGCCATGATGAGAATCGCTTCTGCTGTGGGAAGACCAGTCAAGGTGGATCTGGCTACTAAGTTGGCGGAAAGGAGAAAATTTGCTCGGGCTTGCGTGCAAATTAATCTTGGTTTGCCGGTGGTCCGGAGTGTGATTGTCGATGAGTTTGAATATAAGGTGGAGTATGAATGCTTACACCTTATTTGTGACAAGTGCAATTGTTTTGGGCATCCAGCAACTGACTGTAGAATGACCCCAATAGATTCGGAAAGGGTGGATCGAAAGGAAACATCAGTGACCAAGACGGCGACCCGGGTGGTGCAGCCACAGGAAGCTTCAAAAGAGAAAATTTTTGAATTTGGATGCAATCCCAAAGAGTCAGTGATAGTTGCAGAAATTGGGGAGGAATTAGATGATACGTTGCATGGGCAGGAAGTGGGGTCCCAACATTTGGAAAATGAGGCTGGCTGGACCAAAGTCAGCGGCAAAAGGAGAGGAAAATTGAGTCAATCAAACAAAGCCCAACAAACATCTAAAGATAAAATGCCGGTGCGCTCAAATCAGAAATTGGACCAGAACCGTGACTTTGGGCTACGTATGAGAGGAGCCGAATCAGGGGTGAAGACCGGGACGGTTAGCGGATCTAAGGCACGCATGGCATCTTCCAAACAGCAAGGGGTGAAGGGCAAATCTGTCTCCGTTGCGGTGCCGACTTTCACTGCCATTATCAAAAACGGACACAAGAGGTTGCGCCCTTCTTCTTTGCAGAATTCGCCGTCGACTCCGGACTTCCTTGGCGACACCAGCAAGCAGCAAATCGGCAAATTGGAAGGGTTGTCAGTGGAGGGACACAGACAGACCGGGCAACAACCGGACAAGGACAAGCAAGGCTCAGGGGGATATGATGGTGGATCTTCATCATCTCGTTAGGGACTTCAGCTGAGGTTGGTCCTTTTTACAATACAAATTGTTTTATGGATTATTTAGATTTAAGCTTTCTATTTTGGAATATTAGAGGTGCCTCTAATAAATTGGCCCGGGTTCATAGTAAGGAGTTAGCGAATAAATTTCATCCTACTTTTTTCATTCGGTTTGAAACCCATATTGCTTTCGAGAGGATGAAATCTTTTTGGAATAATCTAGGTTACCAGGGTGTTGGTATTGTTGAGGCTAATGGTCATAGTGGGGGTATCTGGGTTCTATGTTCTAATTCAAATATTTATGTGAGAGTATTGGATGTAGTTGATCAATGTATCAGTTTCAAAATCACTATGGGCAATACATCTAGTTACTGCAGTGCGGTGTATGCTAATCCGCATATACATCGGCGTAAAGAACTGTGGGGTGACTTGACAAAGATTGCTAATATGATCCACGGACCTTGGATTGTGTTAGGGGACTTTAATGATGTTTTGTTGCAGAGTGAAGTTAGAGGGGGGCAATTTAGACTTGCCAGAGCAGAACAATTTGCGAAAACATTGGAGGATTGTGGGCTGTTTGATATGGGGGGCTATTGGGAGAAGATTCACTTGGTACAGGAAGGTGAAAGGTGGGGTGCAGGTGGCCAAGAAGCTTGATAGAGAAGTCATCAACCAGGACTGGCGACTAATGTTTCCAGAGGCTTATACTGAGGTGCTGGCGTGCCTTCACTCTGATCATTGCCCATTATTCACTAGGTGCAAGATGGCAAAGAGGGCTACCAAGGGCCATCGTCCGTTCAGATTCCAGGCTGCGTGGATGACTCGTCCTCTTTTTAGGAATGTTGTTGATACAGCCTGGAATAGAGGAGCTCCGGATGTAGTTAAATGTTTGTTGGAGGTTCAAAAAGATGCAACTAGCTTCAATAAAAAGGTTTTTGGCAACATTTTTGTTAAGAAAAGAGAGTTGGAGAGGCTTTTGAATGACGTTCAGATTACTCTGGAAAGTCGGGAGGATCAACAGCTTAGGATCAAAGAGCAAGTTTTGCATCAGGAACTGAATGCTGTCCTTCTTTAAGAAGAGTTGTTGTGGTATCAAAAATCTAGAGAACAATGGGTGAGATGTGGAGACAGAAATACAAAATTTTTTTATCTGCAGACAGTTATCAGGAGAAAGAGGAACAAAATTCATGGGTTATTTTTGGAGGATGGGTCTTGGACCACGGAGACTACGACTCTAGAACTGGCGGCAAATTCTTTCTTTCAAAAGCTCTTTTCTACAAGGGAGGATATTGACCTGGACGCCATGGGGCTTTTTCCTTGCCCGTCTCTTAGTACTGAGGCTTGTCAAAAGTTAGTGGAACCGGTGACGTCTGAAGAGGTTAAAAGAGCTGTGATGACCATGAGTTCATTTAAAGCCCCAGGGCCAGATGGATTTCAAGCAATTTTCTACAAAGAGTTCTGGGACTCTCTTAGCAACGATGTGTGTAGACTGGTTAAGCGAGCCTTTGAGGGTGAGCCATTGAATGCGGCTATTTTCGATACTCTCATTGTTCTAATTCCTAAAGTGGAAGTTCCCTCTTCCTTACGGGAGTTTCAGCCTATTAGCTTATGTAATGTAATTTATAAAATTGTCACAAAGGTTCTAGTTAACAGGTTCAGACCTTTCCTGTCGGAGATCATTGGTCCTTTGCAAGGAGGGTTCATTCCAGGAAGAGGAACCATAGAGAATATTATCATTGCTCAAGAGATTATGCACTTCATGAGGAACACCAAGTCTCAAAAAGGGACCATGGCATTCAAGATTGATTTGGAAAAAGCTTATGACAGGGAAGACTGGCGTTTTCTGGAAGCTACTTTGGTCCGGTTTGGGTTTCCAAAGGCTACCATTAATCTTATATTGAATTGTGTGACTTCCTCTTCGTTGGCTGTTTTGTGGAATGGGAACAGGCTCTAAAATTTCAATCCGAAGAGAGGGTTGAGGCAAGGAGATCCTATGTCTCCTTATCTATTTGTACTTTGTATGGAAATGCTTGCCTGCTTTATCTCTCATAGAGTTTCCCAAGGTTTGTGGAACCCAGTTGCGGTTTCTAGGAATGGACCACGACTCTCTCATTTGATGTTTGCAGATGATCTTTTGCTTTTCTGTAAGGCATCAAAATCTCAAGTAATAGAGGTCATGCATTGTTTGGACTTATTTTCTAGAGCGTCAGGTTTAAAGGTAAATCTTCATAAGTCAAAGGCCCAGTGTTCCAAGAGGGTGTCGGAGAGGAGAAAAGAGGTTCTCTCAGGGGTCTCTAACATCCGGTTCTGCAATGATTTGGGTAAATACCTGGGAATTAACATCGGTCATGCCAGAGCTTCCAGGAAGACGGCTCAGGAGATTATTGAAAAAATTTCGAGTAAGCTCTCCAGTTGGAAAGGACGCCTACTGAATAAGGCAGGGAGGCTTTGTCTTGTTAAATCGGTTATGGCCTCTATCCCAGTTTATGAAATGCAAATTTCTCTTCTCCCGAAGTATGCATGTAATAAAATTGATTCCTTGATGAGACAATTCTTGTGGAAAGGCCAAGCAACTGGAAAAGGGCTGCCTCTGGTCAGGTGGGAGGTCGCCATAACTCTTAAAAAGGCAGGAGGATTGGGTATTAGGGATACTTCCTGTGCTAACATGGCGCTTCTGGGAAAGTTGGTATGGGATTGTCTAAATAATAGTGAGAAGTTATGGGTGCAGGTTCTGAAGCATAAATATCTCAGGAATCAATCTGGTATGAACGGAAACAGTAGAAATTCTTCATCGGCTACCTGGAAGAACATTGTTAGTGCCTATGAGCATCTCAAGGAAGGGCTTCATTGGAATATTGGAGATGTCCACAAATCAGTTTGGTATGATGAGTGGACTCCATTTGGTAAGCTTTGCAACCTTGTTCCTTATGTACATATTTCTGAATCAGATTTTATGGTGGCTGACTTGTGGAAAGGGGTGTCTTGGGAGGTTGATAGTCTTACCACGCCTATTCCGCATGAGATTAAGCAGTTTATTTGTGGTCTGAGATATCCTAGTTTGACTGAGTTGGAGCCACAGTGGGAGTGGTGGCCTGCAGCAACAAAAAAGTATAATGCAAGGGAGGGTTACAGATGGTTATTAAAGAAAACATTAAATTGGAATGTCAACAGTAATTGGAACTGGTTGTGGAACACAAACATTCCAGAGAAGTTCAAATTTACTATGTGGCTTAGCTTACATGATGCTCTACCAACTGAGACCTTTTGATTCAAGTGGCATTTAGCTTCTTCAGATATTTGTAAGAGATGTAACAAGGCGCAGGAGACTATGGAGCATTGCCTTAGAGATTGTGAACGATCAAAGGCAATCTGGTATATGTTGGATCCTAGTATCCTGGACTCGACGGCTGGTACTGCTCTTGAAGAGTGGTTTCGGAAGGCCTTGGCTAACAATGAGGCGTCCTTTGGTGCAGGGCTTTGGTGGGTATGGAGACATAGGTGCAATGACATATTCAACACTGACAACCCTTGGACAGACCATAAGGTTGTTGCCTTGGCCAGAATTACCGCCAAGGACTTACAGGTTTACAGGAATCGAAGCAATGCCTTTAGGTCTCTCCGAAATTGCCTGTGTTGGGAACCACCGGTAGGCAATAGTTTTAAAGTTAATTGTGATGCAAGCTTGTATATGGATTCAAATTTAGCGGGATTTGGGTGTATTATTAGAGATTCTAAGGGAGATTGGATCTCGGGCTGCTCTGGAAGCATTCCCCCTTGGTCTATAATCAGATGTGAATTATTTGCTGCTTGGAGGGGGCTGGTTTTAGCTTGGGATTGCGGTTTGAAGGATATTATATGTGAAACAGATTGCCTTGACATTCTGCCCATCATGCATGAGCTTACAAGTGGGTATCCATCTGAAGTAACAGATTTGGTTCACAAGATTCAGGAGCTTTTATCTCGTCCTTGGCTTGTTCACGTTGAATGGGTGTCCCGAGAAGCAAATAGAGCTGCGGATTGAATGGCTAAATATGGTGTCAAGAGTAACTCTAATCATGTTATTTGGTCTGAGCCTAGTGTTGATCTCCAACGAATCATCCGCTCGGATTTAGAATAGTTTTTGCTTTGTTTCTTTCCTTGTTTAGTCACAAAAAAAAATTCGATATAACCCAATCGGTCAAACAAAAAATTTGGTCATCTAATCATTAATTCGAGTTGAATCATCATTTAAACCAATTAAACAATACATAATCAAATTCGATAAAATATGGTCAAATTCATTTAAACTTATTTAAACTGATTCGGTCAAAGCAGGTTGAGCTAAAAAAATATATATTCTATACATATTTTTACTAAATATATTATGTAAATAAATTTTAAAAAAATTATATTTTATTAACTACAATATATTTTTTATTTTTATGATTATTATTTTTATTTTTTTATAAATATTTAAAAAATATAATAAATATAAATTTATAAATATTTAAAGAATATAATAAATATAAATTAATTGATAAATTATTAAAATTTAAAAATAATAATTAATAGAATATAAAATAAAATTAAAAATATATTTGCAGCAGCTAACAGTGAAGTCTTCACCATCAATCTCATCTCCAAGAAACCAGTTGGATTGGAGATATTTGCAGGCCAGACCACTTGGCTTAGAGTGCTGGGAAGTTATCTCCCAGATAAAGATGTTTTGTTCGGGTTTGATGCTTTCTTCCGAACTCATGGGCTACATATCAAACCCACTGGTCTGAGTTACAAAAGGCAATTTTTGCCTTTTACAGGGATACAAAGTATCCTCGAAATTCAAGAAGCTCCAGAAGAATATAAGGAGATCCAACAGTTACTCCTCAGTGCTTGCTGTGATAGTCATGATCAATTTAACCACCCTGCTCCTTTATGGAAAAATCCAGAATTTTATGTTCGACTCCCCTTCAAAAAGAATGAAGACATCAACCCTACAAAGGCCACTCATTCAGGGATCAACCCTGAAGATCTTAAGTTGGCAAGAGCTGAATGCGCAGCCCTTCTTGTTCAAGGACTCATTGAACCAACCAACTCCAACTGGGCATGTCAAGCATTCTATGTTGAAAAAAGAGCCAAGCAAAATAGAGGAAAAAAGAGGCTTGTCATTGATTATAAGCCACTTAATGTCTTCTTACAAGACGACAAGTTTCCTCTACCAAGAATCTCAGTTATTACACAAAGATTAAGTGGAGCAAAAATATTCAGCAAGTTTGACTTGAAAGCCGGATTTTGGCAAATTGGGCTCCATCCTGAAGATAGGTATAAAACAGCGTTCTGTATACCTGAAGCCCAATACCAATGGACGGTAATGCCATTTGGTCTCAAAGTAGCCCCCTCTCTCTTCCAAAAGGCAATGACTAAAATCTTTGAGCCCATACTACACTCCACACTCATCTACATTGATGACATCTTACTGTTCTCAAAAGACAGTGAAGCCCACAAGGCACTCCTGGCCCAATTCACTCAAATCATCAAAGATCAAGGAATCATGCTATCTTCAAAAAAGAGTTCTATTGTTAGGACAAAAATTGAATTCCTTGGGATGGTCTTCGAGAATGGATTCTTTCAACCGGGAGAACATATTGCCAAAGAGTTGCTCAACTTCCCAGATGAGAACATGACAGTCAAGCAAGTCCAACAATTCTTGGGAATCGTCAATTACATCAGAGACTTTATCCCAGATGTGACTAAACACACCAGCCAGCTGTCAAAGCTCTTGAAAAATAAGCCCCCCACCATGGGGACCAGAGCAAACCACAGCTGTCAAAACCCTGAAGAAGATAGCACAGGACCCCCCTCCTTTAAAGATTCCCAGCACAGGAAAAAGAATATTACAGACGGATGCTAGTGATGAATTCTGGGGAGCTGTGCTACTTGAAGAGATTGATGGGACAAGACACTATTGCGCGCATGCTAGTGGACAGTTCAAAGAATCTGAAAAACATTACCATGCCACTTACAAAGAGATTCTTGCTGTCAAAAGAGGGATAGAAAAATTCAATTTCCACCTCAGTTCTTATCATTTCACTGTGGAAATGGATAACACCTCTTTCCCATCAATGCTAGAAATCAAGAAAAAAATCCTGCCAGACTCTCAATTGCTAAGATGGAAGGACTGGTTCTCTCGCTATAAATTCGAGGTAAGGCACATCAAAGGACACCAAAACACACTTGCAGATTTCCTATCCAGGCCAACCAAAGAACCACCCCCCAAACCAGTAGAATCACTTCCTAAACCAATCCATTACATTTGCACCATGAGCACCTACAACCCTTCATACACCATTCCATTTCCTGATTGTCCACTCCACAATAACCCATACAGAAGAAAAATTGGTCCTTTTCCTTTCAAAGCAAGACCCCAGACACTGTTTCAAATAGTCTGTTTAGCCAGGCAAACTTTGTTCTACTGGCTACACCAGCTCCTTACCATAACCCAAATACATCCAAATCCAAAGTACTTTGACATGGATACCCCTTTTTGCACTATACCAATAATCCAAGGACCTATACCAGAAGAAATGATGTGGTATATCTGGGCTCTGTCTTCCCTATATCCATGTGCTATCATAATACCACTCTTCCTAGTATATCACATTCTGTGTAACAGTACTCAAGCCCAGTCTCATCTAGTCAGGTTATTTGCTATGTATGCACCACTTGGAGCATGGAGAGGAATGTTATATAACATGATCGAGCAGCACCAATTATGGGATAAATCCTCCAAGACAAAGCGGAAATTCTGTTGTTTTGTCACTTTACAGAGAGATTATTTTTCTGGATGTAAAGCACATAATGAGAAGACACATACCAAGAACAGGGTCGAAATTGTTGGATATTCTACCATATGGCCCACAGATGAAAAGACAGTCCTAAATGCCTTGGCCAAATACCTTTGTCAACTTTGGCAACCTGGACTATATGGAGAAAAAGATGTAGTTGAAGGACTCCCATTTCAATCGGATGTCCCACCGATAACTCTCCAAGAGTTTCAGTCCAGATTTATAACTTCAGGAATAATCAACCAGTTTGGACAATACTCCTTTTATGCTCCAACGGACCAGCCCAGTACGTCCACACAAGTTCCAGACAGATATTCTGGAGAAGATCTGATTTCTGAAGATCCAGGTGGAAGAGTGTATGCTTTACCACCAAGCCCAACTAGAATTGATGCAGGAATACCCGATGATGCTGAAGGCCCAAAATCAGACCCATATGACCCATATCTGCAAGATGCCCAAGATCCAAATGAAGAAAACACTGAAGACCCGTTTCTCTACCTCCAAGACCCAGATACGGATTTCAGAACTGTCAATCTAGCTTCTGACTCATCCTTCTCAGACGGTGATGGGACCCTATCAGAAGACTATTTCAAACCGTCTCTTTATTAGAACACTGTTGTTCCCACTATGTATAATTATGAGTGTGCTAGAATAAAGTGACCCCAGTCACATGCTTAGAAAACGCCAAAAAAGATAAGGCTTATCCTTATCCTCCAGTTGGCATTGTATGATAGGTTTGTTTAGATTTCGCTTCTATCTAGAGGCCTCTATATAAGGAGGTGCTCACCCCAGTTGTAATCAGATCTCAAGAAACATTGTAATATATCCACTTTTCCTATCTCTCAATATGTTCTAAGTTTTCTTTCTCTCTCTGAAAGCTTAGCTAGTGTTATTTCCTTCTTCCTCAATCCAGTGCCATAACAGTATGCTCTGAGCTTGCCTCTTTAAGAGGATCCTGCTCATCAGAAAATGACATGGACCAGATCCATGGGAATTTCTCATAGTGGAAAAGGGACTCAATGTTATAATGCTAAATTTTGCTCGGACCCTTTGATCTCACTCGTTATAATGGTTGAAAAGAGTGATTAGGATAAGCAAACGATGCATTCTCTCATTGTCATCCTGAAGTACTGGAGATCCAAATTAGTCTTTTTTTTTTTTTTGTGACTAAACCAAATTAGTCTTTTGAAAATACGAATCTGACGGTAACATTAGGATGGTAAATAAATGCTTGGAGAAAAAAAAATTCTCCAAAATATGTTGATTATTAATAACCTTGATTATTTCGCATGGTTGCGATACCAACGTTTGAGGAGATCAAGATGGAATCCATGTATGGTTGAACTAACGGAAAATTTTTAAGTATATGGGTATACCAGTATTTGAATGATATTTAATCGTTGATCTTAATTATATATATTATATATATTTTTTATAATTAAGATTAACAGTTAAAAAGTACTGAAATATTGATATATTAGTATATTTAAAAAATTTTTTGAACTATATATATAATTTATGACTATGATCCAGTTTGAGTAAAGAGTTTAATTAATTTTTTTTAAAAGAAATAATTTAAACAATAAATATTTATAAGACGTGATTTGATGCTCTAAAGTTGTTTAGAATTTTAGTATTTTTTCATTCAAAGAAAGAGTAATGAAAGAGAAATTTATATAGAGTTTTAATACTCCTTAATTAAAAAGAGAGAAGAATCAGCATTAAATTATTAAAAAGAGAGAAAAGAATCGGTATTAAAATTTTATTTAGGCTAATTTTTTGTTTTAATTTGAATTTATTTTATTTTAGGTTGATATTAAATTATTACAAAATTATGATAAAAATAAAAATTTAAAAAAATTAAAAGGGCAAAATACTCTTATTATTTCAAACTTTTTTTATTTAAATAAATGTATTCGTATTATTTTAAAATTAATATGAATAAATTTATTTAAAATTTTAAATTTTAAATAAACATATTCATCTTATTTTAAATAAACGTTCTCGTATTATTTTTTTTAAAGCAGTTAAACATGCTTTTTAAGTATCTCAACAAAAGAGATAGATATACGTAATTTTTTAAATTAATAATATTAGAATGTATATATATAGGTACATTAATATCTGAAGAGATTAATAAATCTTACCTAAAAATATAATTAGAGATATCTTTTGTTTAAGATAATAAAAATAATACGAATACGTTTATTTTTATTAAATTAAATTATTAATTTAAACTATATTTATAAATTTTAAATGAAAAATTTTATAATTTTAAAATTTAAATATGTGAATAAAATTAAATTAATAAAAATATACGAATACGATCCAAATTGTACAGAAATAAGAGCAAATGTAGACTAACTCATTATTTTCAATGAACAAAAGAAGGTAGTATATAAGATAAATTTTATGAGATAAATTATACTTTTAAATAAATAATTAAAATAAATAAAATATTAAATTATTAATTAAATTAGATTTTATGAACTAAGTTAATAACCTTAATAACTTATATACTAATACAACATGTTAACTTTTTATAGTAATCATAATTATCATTAATTGAAAATATATTTTAGAGGTTATAATTAATATATTTGTAGTTTTACAAAAAAAAATTTATTGATTATTTATTGATCTTATCAACATGCATTAAATTCCAAATCAATGCAAGGTTAAATTGAATTTTGAATTTTAATTTTTTTTTTTTGCTAAAATTATATAGAATTTTAAAATTGCAAACATCAAAGGAGTATTGTAATAGTCTATTAAAAGTAACTTATAAATAAGTTATTTTGTGTTTAGTTTTTTAGTTCTAAAAATATTTATTTTAAAAGAAATGTGATAAAAAAAATTATTATGAGAGAAGTTATTTTTTTTTTAACTTCTCCATAAATACTTAAATAGCTTCTTAAAAAACTACAATTTAATTTTAAAAATTACACTAGACATTAATATTACTACTTTTCATAAGTTAAAAATTAAAAAAAAAAAACTTTTTAAAATTTTTCAAATGGCTATGCGTGCCAAATCACTCTTGGCACAAAGCCTAAGAAAAAAAAATATTTTTATCATTTATTTTTTCAATCCGTTATTATTGGAACTACTTTCAGTTGGAATTTTAATAATTTTAACTTAAATTGTTATAAGCGGTGGGAGAAAGGAAAAGGAAATAAAAAAATCTAACCTACCAAAGAGAGGGGGAGGGGAAATTGAGAAAAGAAAAGTAAACAAAAAGTAAGTCCAAGAAGCTTGTTATTAGCACCAATCAATTTAAAAGCAATGATACAAGATGAATCATCCATTGAAAAGAAAACAAAGTAACAAACAAGAACTAAAACCCCAAAGAAAAAGAGATATAGATATTAGATACCAATACTCTCAAATTAGAGCTTAGCCAGCATATTAGCATTACTTTTAATGAGTGGGTGTGGGATTTTCAAAGACCAGACTAATGTGAACAATATTTTCAATTGACTTAACATGAGCACATAATTCACTTTGACCAAACAATAATATGAACACACAATTCACTTTGACCAAAGAAAAAAAAAAAGCACACACTTCACTTCAAATTCAATACTTCATCATGATCATCAGCTATATCCATCTATGAATGATCATGACTTTGGAGAGCATGATATATATGGTCAAACCGGTAATGCTTATATGTTCAAAAACGCTAACAAGAACAGTGACATTCTGATAATTGACACTTTATTTTTCAAATAATTTTTGCACACCAAAAAATATATGACGACTTATACATCTTCTAGAATTTAAGGATGATAGTGAATGAATAGAAAATAAGATTTACAATTTAATCTGATTAATGATGATAATAGAATTAGTACGGTCATTATTTCTGATTTTTTATTCATGTGTGTAAATAATACTATCATCTTTTGTTGAATAAATAATTTTGAGTTGCCCTTAAACAAGAACATATTACAAGGACTAGAAACAGTGCAGTGAACTGATATTAAATCACTCAATTAATTTGAAAATCAACTTATAATTAGAAAGAAATAAATATCAGAAAGAAACATCTGAAGTAAAAATAATAAAAACATCTAAAAGCTAAGTAAAAAAAATTGAAAATAAAATAAAGTAAAATTAATTTAGAATTTAGAATTTAGAATTTTAGGTTTAAAATTTAGGATTAAAATTTAGAATTTAGGATTAAAATTTATGATTTAAATTTTAGAATTTAAGATTTGGATTTAATTTGATTAAGGATTTAGGATTTAGTGTGCCCAGACCAAAGATAGTGTTGGGTGGTGGCCGGTCGACAACAATCGACAATGGTAGTGAATATAGGTAGAATTTGAAAGAGAGATAGAGACGAAGAGACTAAGGCTGAGAGATAAAGACTGAGAGACAAAGATTGAAATAAGTCTCAGTATTATGTTTGGTATAAAGTGGAAGATAAAGACTCAAATAAGAATAAAGTTCTAATTTAATTTGCATAAAAGATAAAGTTAAAATTAATTAATTGAAATATGAGTATTTACATATAAAATATTATTAAAATTTTAGTTTCCATTCCCAAAAATTTCAGTCCTATGTATCTCTACTTTTTGAAGGTACTAAATTACTGAAATTTTAGAGATAGAAACTGAAATTTTAGTATCAATATCTAAACTAACAAACATAATACTGAGTTCTAATCTCTTAGTCCTTATCTCAGTACCTCAAAATAAATGCTATCAAATAGTTGATGGTGAGGACTGAGGAGTGAAGTTGTTGTGTTGGAAAAAAAACAAGGGAAAAAAAAAGTAAAAAAGATTAAAAGGGTAATTAAAAAAAAGATAAGTGAATAGACTTGTTTAGTTATGATCCAATAATTGATTATTGGCCCAAGTTGACTGATATTTTATTGACTCTACTAGATTTGCAAGGACTAGCGTTGAATTTAGGTTGTTTTGTCCCATTTAGATTAGCACCTGATGACCAATTCATGTTACGGAAGCACATACCATTCCACCATTGATGTTGCAACAAAGTGTGTTACAATCCAAGTTTGAATGGTAATTATAAGAGCAAAAAGAGAGAGCAAAATGTTAAATGTTATCCAAGGAATAAGAGTTCAAATTAAAAACAATTTGACATATATCTGAAACGCAAAAATATCTCGAGCTAGCAAATGAATCACCAATATATGAATTAAAAGCAAAGTGAAACAGAACTTATTTATCTTTTGATGACTTTGTAGTAATGCATTTAATTTTGACTTGGATTTGGAATGAATGAGTTAAGTGGTGCATGCGTAATAATGTAATAGTGTAATCTTATGTGGTAATGTTCATCTCCAACTAAACTTGAGTCTTAGAAGATATAACATTTATATATTAAAATAGGACTACATTACGCCTATATTAAAATCTGTCATTAAAATTAATTATTAGTATAAAATATATGTTAAAATATAAATACACATTAAAAATAAATTAAATTATATATATATTTATATATAAATATATTAATAACTAATTTTAATAACTGATTTTAATATATAAATAATATTTTTAATTAAAATAATGTAAACAACTCATTGGAAAGTCAAAAAGAGGTTAATTCCACAAGTTCGGCTATGTGTGAATATGTTTTAAAGGCCGAAAGGGCTTGACTCATAATCGAATTGATACGAAAGGTAAGGGGAAGAAATGGATTAGATCATGCTACTCTTGTCTTTATTGGATGTTTAACCCTTTTTTTTCCCTCGAAGTAATTTTAGTGTGAAAAAATGTTATTCATCCTTTTAAAAATTCAGTCTTATGTAATCTATTTTTTTTTTTTATTTTAGAAGTATTATCAAATTAAATTTAATTTAAATATAATTCTAGAATTTTTTTCATTTTAAATTATTTTAAAATTTTCAATATTTAAATACATTAAAACCAACCTCTTAAGATCACTACATTTCTTTAGTTCTCTCATTTTGCCATTTTTTTATTCTTGTTAAGTTACCACTAAATCATTCGATCATTTATCTTGTTGCCATTTTCTATTGCTTGTTGCCATTTTATCATTATGTTGCCCTCTATTTCCTGTTGCCATTTTCTCATTGTTTATCTCTAGGTAACACACAAATCAAAATAATAATAATTTAAATAATAAATTATAAATAACTAATTTTTTTTGTCATTTTCCGAATACAAAAAAAATTAATTATAATTGTTCATTCTTTTCTTTTTATTATCAGAAGTAAGTTTTAGTTTTTCTTTTTGTTGTTAGAAAGTTA
This sequence comes from Arachis ipaensis, assembly GCF_059453495.1. Taxonomy (NCBI): domain Eukaryota; kingdom Viridiplantae; phylum Streptophyta; class Magnoliopsida; order Fabales; family Fabaceae; genus Arachis; species Arachis ipaensis. Next base: position 34,986,876 of record NC_142442.1, read on the forward strand.
ATACTCGATTATACTTAATATTTATAACCAATAAATATGTGTTTGATTTTTATTATTTAATTATAAGTAATTATTTTATTTGTAGATTATTTAATAGTCAGTAATTATTTTAAAATATGACTTCATTTCGGATGTATTTATAATTATTTTGTATATAGTTATATAATTTTATATATGTAGTAAAGATTTAATTTGATGTAGTGTTTTGAATATATTTAAAGCACATCCAACATAACAAATAACAATAAAATGTTTTTGAAATACATCCAAAGAATAAGTAAGTTTGTGTTAATCACTAAGAAGTATGAACACTTTGTTGAGTTATTGTGTGTCGAATACATTTTGGACAGAATATTCATCGATACTCGTTCGACACGTATATTTGCTGTGTCTAATCGTATTTTAATAAAAAATAAAAAATAAAAAATTCTTCTCTTAATACATTTGGACATACCTAAATTTTAACAAAAACCTATGTCACGTTTAAAAAATTTTAATGTCAAAATTAGAAAATTTCATGTGTCACACAGTTAAAAATCTTCGATGATATTTTAATAAACTCCTCCTCCTCCTCCTCCTCCTCCTCCTCCTCCTCCTCCTCCTCCTCCTCCTCCTCCTCCTCCTCATCATCATCATCATCATCATCATCATCATCATCATCATCATCATCATCATCATCATCATCATCATCATCATTTTGTTTTACATTCTCATCTTTTTTTTTATTTCACCCTCTTAACAAGAACTTGTGTTACAGTTATTAAAAAATTTTGATGTCAAAATTAAAAATTTTTTTGTGTCACGGTTAAAATATTTTCGTGCTATTTTTCTGGATAAATTCTGCACAATTCAAAACTTTCATCATCCTCTTTTTCTTCATCATCTTTTTCTTTTTCGTATTCTCTTTTGATGTTAAAGTGCGTGATTTACACATGAGTGATTTTTGTTTAGTTTGAACCAATTTGATTAAGAAAAATATTTTAAATGTATAACAAAACTGTTATATCTTCTTCTATCCCAAATACTTGCTTAATTATAATTATACACATATATTTTAACCTTTTATAGGTTCACTAACTAGTAAAAGAATAATTAATATTATCTAAACTTTTTAAATAAATATATTATTTAATTTGTGACAAATAAAATTTTAAAAATAGAGAAGCTTTATTTATTTATTTATTTACTTGCTCTATTTAGTACATCGAGTTCACATACCTCTACATATTTGAGTAATTTTTTAGGGGTCTACATGGTTTTTTTTTAGTAGTGTCAGGCTACATAGTTGAGTGTTATGTGAGCTTTCATATGAAATGGGCTTCACTTTCCATCCAAAGATGATGATGACAATAGTGTTTACTTGTTAATACCCAAAAAAATTGTGTTTGCTTTTTTTTTTTTTGTCATGGTTTACTTGTTAATCTATCATCTGTTGCTATAACTATAACTTTGGGCCGGGCCAACCTAAAGCTAGGTGAGAACAAAATATCTAAGTTGGGTTAACAAATTTATTAACTGCCAAAAACAAAAGTCAAAAAGTGGAAAATCAGATATTAGCTTAGAAAATGAAATTATAAGAAATAAATTTTTTCAATTTTTTGTTCCACGTGATATTATTTGGTGCCATATATCTCCTTATTGTTTGTCAACGTGATAGTGTTAAAGCTATTAAATTGAAATTAGACACTCACGTTCACGTAACGAAGTCAATGTCTCAATAAAGAAGCAATGTGATCATTGCTGATTTTTGTGGTAACAAACTGCGCATTCGGTTGCTCAATTGGCTAAACAAGGTAGGTGTGATGCCTTCGCAATTGTGAAAGTATAGCGTCGTCTTCATCATATTGTGCAAGTCCTTTTTTTTTTTTTTTTGTTCATACAAACACTGCTAGGAATCGAACCTCGCGTGGCTGTTTTTGAGGCAAATAGTTTTGCCATTTGAATACATGCCTCAGCCACATTGTGTAACATCCTTCTTCATGACTTGCTTTCATGATTGGGAAGGAGAGGACTTGTACTGTGGATCATTGTTTAATCCTGAATTATATTGGGCTTTGGTTGTAGATGTTTCTATTGGCCTGTTGGGTTCTTAAAATATCTGCCCATGAGTCCAAGACAGAACATAAAAACTTTTTATAAAGAGAACTTGGTTTATATAAGAAAGGTGTTAATGAAATATGTGAACAAAAATTAACAATTGTTACATTTAAGGAATATAGTGAATATTAAATTAAACATTAAGGAATCATGAAAACTTTTTAATAACTCTTTAGAAGGAGTAAAAGTGAGTCTAATAATCCAATTATGTATAACTCTCGCTAATAATAGAATTTGTTATAAATAAGAAAAATGATGATGGAATCAAGTATGGAAAAAATTAGTAATTGATATTTTTTAATTTTTTTATGGAATTATTCTCTTTTTTATTTTTCACTACAAAAAAAAATGTTGAATATCGTCAAATTTTTTATTGGATTTACTATCAGAAAGAATCAGACGGTATAAATTTTACTGACAAATGTTTACCGTCGAATTGTTTTCGTTCGATAGTAATTACTGTCAGATTCTGCAACGGATTACCTGTTGGAAAAATTATTTAGTTATCGGCAGATTTTTTCAACGGTAATGTTGGCGCCACAATATGTTGTTTCCACACTATTACCATTTGAATAAATGGTCAATTTTTATTTTAAATTTATTTTTACACAATTAATAGTCAATTTATAAATAATAGAAACCTATTATTTAAAATAAATTATCAAATGTTCAAATAAATTAAAAGTCAAGTAAATCAAATAAATACAATGAAACAATAAAATGAAACACTAATCACTAAAGATCTAGGTAATCTTCGTCGTTGTCGTTCCCATGGCTCTGATGAGGCAACGCAGAAGGTGATGAAGTCTGTGTGCCACCAGCAAGACTGCTGCCACCAGCAGGGATGATGCCAGCGGTGCGCATCCGAGTCTGGTACACCTCCATCCGTTGAAGCCACTCCAGCCTAAGATTATTCGTGTCTGTCATGCATGTAAGGATATTCTGATACCTCTTCCGATAATCGTTTATCATCTAAACTTGCTGGTGAAGACTGCGGGTGAACTCCTGTACCTACAGGCTCAAATCAATGGATTACAAATTCATATTCATGAAGAGATTTTCTTTGAGAATCCCAAATTTCTTTTTCGTGCCCTTTTATTTAGCAAAATTCTATGAAAAAAAATTTATAAACCAATATTCAAATTCAATCATCATAGATAATTGAATTTAAACAAGATCAGATCATAAATCAATAAGTTTAGAATCTAAAACAAATGAAGAAGATGCAAAAACTACTTAGAATTCAACAAAAATTACAAATCATACAGAATTTCAAAATTTAGATAAAAAAAATTAATTAGAAAACTCTAAATTCAAAAATTTTAGTATTAACAATTTAAAAACCTAACTCAATTGCACCAGATATACACTCAAAAATAATTTCAAAGTCAAATTGCAACGTTAGTAAAAAAATCAGGACAACCTTAAAGGATTCAATCAAGGTAGCTTTTACCGTGGGGACTTCAGCAGCGGTATTCGATGATGGTGACGCAACGACAATGCCAGGAGTAATATCGAGGTTACCACTGTCTTCAGGAGTAATCAGATTATAACTCAATTTAAAATAGAATCAGTTAGGATGTTATCTATATTTAAAATTCATCATAGAATAATTAATTAATTATTTAATATTTTTAATTATTATATTATTATTATATTCGTAGTGCTAGCTAAGAATATAATAATATTTTATTTGAATTAATATAATTATTTATTTGATGAAATTAAAATAATAACTAAATAATTCTTTATTAAGGATTAGAACACACTAATTTCATAGGTTCAATACTAAAAGGGTAGTAAATTAGTCAGTAAAAATTTACAAATCAAGATTGACGTCTAACAATACTCTTTATGAAGTAATAATATTTTTACTAAGAATCCAAGAAGGACAAAAATATAATTCCTTCCATCTTTCCAGCTCTTGGCTAACTCTTAGAGTACGGTTTGATTGCCAAATTCTAACTTGTTAGCATATTATAATGAATTATAAATGACCTAAGAAACTTGTTTCTTTATTTATTCAAACTCGAGGCTTTGTTTAATTCATTCATTATAATCGCAGAGTGACGTTAGGATTTTTGCTAGTAAAGAATTTTATAAAAATAGTCACGTTGTAGATATAGTTTCTAAACTAACAGAAATCCCTTCGTACAAACGTTTTGGTTGTCACAAGTAACAAACCCTTAAAAATTGATAACCGAAGTATTTAAACCTCGGGTCGTCTTCTCAAGGAACTGCAGGGAAGTATGTTCTTATTATTGGTTATGAAGATTGTAAATCGGGGTTTTGAAGATGAGGAACAAGTAATTTTAAATTGCAATTGAAATAAGTAAAAGATTGTAAAGTAAATAAATAACTGTAAAATAAACTTTTGGCAAGGTATGAGAAATTAGAAGTCCTATCCTGGTTATCCTTATCAATGATGATGAAGATTGAATCTTAATTCCACTTAGTTAGCCTTTACTTAAAGTAAAGAAAGGTTAAGTGACTAATTAGTTTGATCTTCAAATCCTAGTTAATCCCTAAGGAAAGATTGGGATTATTGAAGTTTCAATTCAATTAGCAAAGATAACAATTATCAATCATGTTGAGTTTGATAACTCCTGAGTTACTGATTTCTTAACCAAGACCAAAAGGGAAAAAAGTAAATCTACTGGAATAAAAATGTCTTCAGATTGGAAGCAACAGTAATATAAATAAAAGAAAGTAATCATAAACTGAAATACCTCAAATAACATTAATTTAAAGAATAATCTGTAACATAGAAGAATTCATAAACTAAATTAAGAAGATGAATAAAAAGGAATATTGAACCTGATAAAAAGATAATCCTGAAAGCAAAAGAAATCCTAATTCTAAATTCTAAAAGAGAGAGGAGAGAACCTCTCCCTCAAAACTACATCTAATTCATCAATAGTAACTAATTGGAGACTCTCCTTTGGATGGATGCATTCCCCCACTTCATAACCTCTGATCTGTGCCTTCTGGACTTGGATTTGGGCCAAAAAGGGCTTCAGAAATCGCTGGGAGCATTTTCTGTAATTTCTGGTTCGTGGCCTCTGTCACGCGTCCGCGTGGGTCACGCGATTGCGTCATCTGGAGTTTTCCTTATCACGCGGTCGCTTCAGTCATGCGTTCGCGTCATATGCGTTTCGCTTAAGGCGCACGATCGCATCAATCACGCGGTCGCGTCACTGCCATTTCGCGCTGGCATGCGGCCGCGTCGTCCATGCGATCGTGTCGCTTCCAGTTTCTTCAAAAACTCCGTTTTGTGCTTTCCTTCCATTTTTGTATGTCTCCTTTTCATCCTTTAAATCATTCCTGCCTTAGAAGATCTGAAACTACTCAACACACGAATCACAGCATCGAATGGAAATAAAGGGTAATTAAAATAATTACTTTTAAAGCATAGGAAACATGTTTTTCACATACATCACATAATAAGGAAGGGAAAGTAAAACCATGCAAATTATATGAATAAGTGAGTGAAGGATTGAATAAATCACTTAAATTAGGCACAAAATATATCATAAAATATGGGTTTATCACAGAGCTCAAACTCATTATCATAGTTGATGAATTCTATATTGACTAATCATTAATTCTACAAATATTTAATCATATCCAATATCTATTCAATTAGCACCGTAAGGTATTAGGTGTCTGGAATCAAAGTATAATAAATACATTGTTAATTACTATGATAGTTGCATCTCAAAAGAAAATTTTAATGTCCATAGTTGATGGATTCCATATTGATTAATCATTAATTTTACAATTATTTAAATCATACCTAATATCCATTCAACTAGTACCGTAGAATATTAGGTGTTCAGAATCAAAGTATAATAAATATATTGTTAATTACTATTATAGTCGCACATCAAAAAAAATTCTAATATTATGTTCATTGTGAGAATATTCTATTGATAAATATACGATAATTATATCTTATTGACAGAGATTTTATATATATATGTGTGTGTTATATGGCATAAAATTATAAATTCAATCATAGTTAAATAGTTAAGAATTGTGTGTAGTGTAAATAATTTTTATGGTATGAAAATACCATATTCAATTTCCTATTATATATACGTATTAAAATAAAAAAAAATAAAGAATTCGAAAAACTTTGGTAGATACAAAGACAATCTCAATTATATTTTTGTCTTTGTTTTTTGTTTTAACCTTTAGCATTTGCATTTGAGATTTGAGAATGGAAAGGGAAACTAATAGTACTCTTGTGGAACCCATGAATATCAAAACATGGACCTCGAATTGAAAGTACCACTATTGCCCACGACTTTGTCATTAAAATTGTGGCAAACAAATACGCTGAAATCCTAGAAACCACTCCGAGCCACAAATCCACGCCCCACCACTTCTCATCTTATCAAATATCAATGTAGTCTCGCATTTTCCCAACAATTATTGATTATAATAACAATAAAATAATAATTTCATGCATACATGCTTAGGTGTAGCTGATAGTAAGTATTAATCTAAGTATAGGTGAATATTATGGTGGAAATTATAAAAAAAAAATTACACAGTGTGGTTAATTTTTTTTATGACATCTATCATATTAATAATAGTAATAACTGTAATAATAATTATTATAATGATAATAACAGTAATAATAAAAACAATAGTACTTACACACATAATAATAAAAATAATAGTAATAATAATAACAAAAAGCAGTAGTACGTACGTACGCATAATAATAATAATAATAATAATAATAATAATATACTAACAAAAAAGTAAAAAATTTACGTATTGAAAATTATTTAAATATTCAATAACATATTCCGCAGCTAATGTAAAATGACAAATTATTTTAATTAACTTAAATTTAAAAAAAATAAAAAACTTGTGCTGATGAAGAAAAGAAGAAGTTTAAGTTTTTCACCTCCTCTCTCACACATGAAGGAGTTCAACACAATGTCAAGACGAAACGCAGATGGATCAACACGCATATAAAGAAGAAAAGCAGTAAAAAAAAAGGGATAAGTGTCACACATGAACGGACATTCAACGCAGTGCACCTGCAAAACGCAGGTTGTGCTTTAGTCTGCGCGCCTACGAAACGCAGGTTGCATTTTTCTTTGTCCCACCAAAAGCTGGTCAAACGACTAGGACATGGGAGACACATTTTGAGCATGCATCCAATCTTATGCAAAATGCAGGTTATGTTTTGCGGCGCTTTTTTTCTTTTTCTTTTACTTTTTATTCTGTTACTGACAAATGCATCTTGCGTTTTGCAAGTGCGTCATTTTGTAGATCCATATTTCTGCATAACACACCATACACTACAAAAAATTTTGATTAAAATGGCAATAATATTATGGCATGTCCATAAAACTGCCATTTTTTTGGCTAATTTCGACAGTTTTAGTGTCTGTCATAATGTTCAATTCTTTTGGCAGTCATTTTCTTTTTTTTTTCCTTTTTTATGTGTTTTAAACTGAGGAGGTGATGGATCTGAAAGTGATTAGTGTTGCATTTGAGAAGGGGAGAGTGATACGAAAATTGTTGTCGGTCTAGAATTTCTCTTATAGAAATAAGAACTTCGTTGTAAGCATAGCTCCAAACCAACAAACAATTTCCACATCAAATTTAATTTGGTTTTGTCACAAGTACAAACCCAATGAAAATTAACCGAAGTATTTAAACCTCGGATCGTCTCACAAGAAATTACAATGAAGTGAATGATTATTGGCTATGAAGGAGTACGGGGGGTTTGATTTGGTAAAAAGGGCAAGAAAGTAAAGCAGACAATTAAAGAAAGCAATTAATAAAAGAGAGACATTCATGGCAATGATTGAGAATATAGGTTTTCTATCCTAGTCACTAGTAACAATAATTAACAAGACTTTATCTCATTTCGTCATCTCCAATAATGGAAGAAGGTACAATGTAATCTTCACATAGAGAGAAAGTCAAATAAGACTAGCTAATCTCAATCCAAAAGTCCTAATCAAATCACTAATTGAATTAGTAAAAGATTAGCGTTAATGGAAACAATACTAGCTAACAACTCTAGATCACCAACATGAGTTGGGTATTCATGACTCAAGATTGCCCAATTTCTCTTTCCAAGCCAAGAATGCTCAAAAAGCTACTCTAACATCCAACCAAGCATTTTGTCAAACACTTAGAAGGCATAAAAGAAAAGCATAATAAATTGCAAGGAAAGATAAATTCTACCACTACCAATTGCAAGGAAATAATAATAACAACTCAAATCAACAATAAAAGAACATCAAACATGAATTGCATTAAAGAAAACCAAATCCAATATGAGCATTCATAAAACTAAAGAGAGGCATAAAAGGAAAATTAACAATGCAAACTAAGAGAATTAAGATGTAGGAACAAGAAATTACAAGGAAAACTAAAGGGAAACAAGAATTAAATCCTAGATCTAAGATGCAAATACCCTAAGAACCCTAATTCTAGAGAGAAGAGAGAACTTCTCTCTCTAGAAACTAAACTACATGATGCTATCCTACAACTAATTGCTCCCCCCTTTTGTTCCCTCTTGAATTCTGCATCAAATAGCTTCAGAAATGAGTTGGATTTGGGCCTAGGCAGCTCAGAAATCACCCCCAGTGATTTCACTTTAAGTGGGTCATGTGCCGAGCATCATGCGTGCGCGTCGCTGGCCAAAACCTCTACTCACGTGTGCGCGTGGCCCTCAATCCTCCAATTGCTCATTTCTTCATGGATTCTCCACTTTTCATGCTTTTCTCTTCACTTCTTCCATCCGATACTTGCCTTATGAACCTGAAATCACTTAATAAACACATCAAGGCATCGAATGGAATTACGGTGAATTAAAATGACCAATTTTAGGGCCTAAAAAGCATGTTTTTACACCTAAGCACAAATTAAGGGAGAATTACAAAACCATGCTATTTCATTGAATAAACGTGGAAAAATGTGATAAAATCCCCTAAATTAAGCACAAGATAAACCACAAAATTGGGGTTTATCAGAGAGTGATGTGAATGATGAACCCTAATCTCTTGTCGCTGTTCATCTTCCACCTCTCTCATTCATCTCTTTTCGGCCACCCATTGCAGCTCATCTCCTTGCCGGCGTCGCCGCTGCAAACAATGTCGTTGATGTTGCCTTCAATGAGCTCTGCGATTTGGTTGTTCCTTCTCTGTCACTTCTAATAGGTAATTTATTTCATCTTCTTCTTTTGATTTTTCTCTCACTTCATACTTTTAGATCTAGTTTATGATCTAGTAGGAAAAAATAGGGAATGCTTGCTCACTGAGTCGTGCCAGCAAATCAGATCTACCAAAATGTTTGATGGCATCCTCGGTCAGTGATTCGTCGCGAAATGGTTCCGTACTTTGATTTCTCTGTTTCTATTCTTCCTTCTTCATGCCTTTCACTTATATCGGATATGCTGATTGTGATTTTCAATTTCTTATTTTATCTCCTTTTATGTTTTCTGTGAATCGTTAAGTAGAAAGAGGACCGCGATGGAGAAGTTTATTAGGATTCGCTCACAACAGTCTTTTTTTCTGCTTTTGTTTTAGGAAATTTGTTGATTTGATTACGATAGATAGATGAGATTCTTTACTGGAGTCGATATATGAATTCATCAATGCACAACTTTAGAAAAATGTGCTAGTTTTAGTCTTTCGTGATTCAACTATAGTCAAAAGATTTTGAGACATTGTTCTGCTTTTAGTACATTTTAGTACAACTAATTCTTGCCAACTTTGGGTGATCAATTTTGTTCTTGTGACAGATACATTATCAAACTACTGGCCCAGAGATATGGAAAGGTTCAAATGGAAAAGTCAACATGCTTATATGCGGGATAGGTACTGGTGGTACCATCACTGGTATAGGAAAATATCTGAAAGAGAATAATTCCAACATAAAGGTTAGCTATTCTTTAGATACATTTGCAGAAGATAATTTCTACTATAATCATGGTGTTATTTTCTTGTTATCATTTTTCTTTTGACTTTTGGTAGTTGATTGGTGTGGAACTAACTGAAAGTCCAGTGCTCTCAGGAGGAAAACCTGGTGAGTTACAACCTCTTTTGTGATAATGACTTTCTTATATTTTTTTTAAAAAAAGGTTATTTATTTATTAGAAGTCCTCAGGGTTAAGGTCCACAACTTTATTTTTAGTACCCAGTGATTTGCAATTTGTCATTATTAATGTGTAAGTCCACACAAGATCCAGGGTGGTGCAGGCTTTGTCCCTAGTGTATAGGAAGTCAATCTTCTCAATGAAATCATTCAAGTAAGCTTTATTCAAGAGTTGATAAAATGTTGTGATTCATGAATACCTTTTAGTAGTATTTGCCTTAAAAGTTACACGAGCATTCAATATGTTTTAATTGGGAATAAGACTAAAAAAATGATGCATTTTATGTTTTGTTAACTCTTGAGATATGTTTAAATTGGCAGATATCAAGTGAAGAAGCTATAGAAACTGCAAAGCAACTTATGCTTAAAGAAGGCCTGTTTGTAAGTTTCCCAATGTATGTGTATTAGTATTCTTTTGTGACACTTGTAATTTATTAACTTTATTGTTGATGTTGAACCTGTTGATTTTGAGAATAATGGAATTCTCTGGCTCCCTGCTGAACCAGAAGATGCAGAAGACGAGCGAGAAACTTTTTTTGTTGATGAAGATGATGAAGACAATGACGGGAATGGGAATGCCATTGGTGAGTGGGGATATCTTCAAACAGTTTTGGAAGTGGAGAGCATCGCCATAAGGATAGGACAAGTGAGGAGCAGAAGAAGGTAATGAAGAATGTAGTAGATGGACCTTTTAGGGCATTGGTGGCTCAGCTGTTACAGGTCGAAAACCTACCTGTTGAAGACAATGGTGAAAACGTTTGGATGGAACTAATCACATCTCTCTCGTGGGAAGGTGCTACTTTATTGAAGCCAGATACTAACAAAAGTAGAGGGATGGACCAGCTGGTAATGTGAAAGTCAAATGCATTGCTTGTGCTAGCCGCATTGAAAGGTAAATGCTATAATTTATCTGATTTTCTGCATGTGATTTCTATGTTGTCATACTTATCAGATTTTCTTTTTTACAGTAGGGTTGTTAAAGGAGTTGTTTATAAGAATAATGTGGCTCATCGTCGCATGACATCAAAAGTTGATAAACCTCGCTTGTTGATCCTTGGAGGAGCTCTTGAGTACAGGCACTCAAATTGTGCCTTCAATTGATCATCTTTCATCACCAAAGTTGGGTTACCGTGAAGCTTTTCATGTTGAAAAGTTTGTTGAAAATCTGAGTAGTGCTGCTGCTCAAGGTAGTAAAAAACCAATGAAAACATTGATGTTTTTTTACCGCTGTCCAAAGCAATTGGGTTGCACAGTTCTAATCTAATCTTATTTTATAGAAATTTTATTGTTATTATTTTATTATTATAAAAAAAATCTTATGGAGACTTTAACTTGTAAATTACAAATCATGTAAAATGTGTGTGCACTAGCAACCACAAGGCATGTGTCTTTTTTAAGGAAAAAATATAACTTAATTGTCATTACTACCAACTACACATCATTAATATTTTTCTAATTTTGACATCGTTGAATAGATATTTCTTAAAGGTGCTGATGAGGAAGAATTGAAGAAGGTAAAGCATGTGGTTCAGTATGCAGTTTTTGCAGCTTACCATCTGGCTTTGGAGACATCTTTTCTTGTTGCTGAAGGATTGGGAATCATGAATGATCCTACTCTAAATGGTTATGGACCTGCAGAGAAATTAGATCATGGCATCAATAGATTTTGTAATATCCATTTCATGAATAATCTTACTGTAAATGCTTATTTTTTATTTTAGAATCTATTGTGTGTTTGCAAATCATCCTTAATAGTCTGTATCTATTTTTTTATTTCAGAATGGATCATTCCTAGAGCCGCTGCCTGCTGTAAGGCAACATATAATTGATGGTTTCATTCGAAAGGCTCTAGACATTTTTACAAGAGAGTTTGATTTCTTTGACAAGGTTACATCCATATCCGGTGTACTATTTCCACTCCCTAAGGAAGAACGCCGAGCTGGTATCCGAAGGTATGGACAGAACCTGAAAGCATAATTTTTATGTGAATTCTTAAGTGCAATTTTATTGTTTGGTTGAAGTTACTGCTTCTGTTTATTGGAGAAAATTGAATTGAATGGTGAAAACCTTTATCTACCAATAGCTCCTAACAAGCTATATTTGCATGTTTACTATATTTTTAACTTTTAACTCCCCCAATTCAACGAATAACCTCGGTGAGATGGGAGATATATTGGGTTGATGATGTTTGAGTTGGAGACAAAATTGTAATTTCAAGCACATTCTACACCTAATTCAAATAAATTGTTATTTTATTTATTATTCCTAGAATTGTGAAGTCTTTCTGGCAATGGTCATGAAATCATATTCATATATATTCATACTTCTCACTCTCACCTTCCACGAACAAGGCAAAAGCAAGGTATTTATTTATCTGATCTTCTCCCATTTGAACTAATCATGATTCAAAATCTATATGCAAGTTGATGGTAAACTACTCTTAATTTGGTGTTTGCTTTCAGAGTTGTTGATGGTACAAATCCAAAAGAGATAGAAATAACAACACCTTCTTTTAATTATGTAAATTTTGAGAGAGTTGAAAGGCTAATCAAAAGGTTGGTGTCTATTTCTTCCCTCATACATATATATAATTTTTGGCCTCAATAGTGCTTCCAAGAATGAATGCTCTGCTGCAACCGGCTTAAAGCGGATGCTTAATCAGGTACATGTTTGTTCCCAAAATTGTCAAGCATTGATTGTTGTTAATGTTGGTCAATGGCTTATGGAATTTCTGGCTTATTTGCTGAATGAACTGTTATAAGACTTTGCTTCAATTTTGTGCTGTTGTGTAAACTGTGAGGTTCTTAGATATATTGGCCTAGAAGATTCTATATACTTCTCACGAAACATTTCAATAGTCACAATTAAAAATATATTCTATATATCAATCATTAAATATATTCTAAAAATCATTGACTAATTGGCATTAAAGCTTCGTTAGAATTTTTGGCATTCTTTAGGAATTGAGATAAGGATTTTATTGGAAGTGGTAAATAAGGATTTTATTCTTGGCATTCTTTAGGAATTGAAAGCAATCAAGAGTGCAAGTTACGCACAAGAAGTACCAGGAAAATTTTTTCTTACTATGTAAGTATAATGATGATAATACTAATAGCAATTTAAGGAGAAAAAGAGATTATGAATAGCAATTACCTATGTAATTACTAAACTAACTTCCTATAATAAATAGGCAAGCATGTGCGTAGCTTAATTTTTGCTGCTTCAAGATCAGAAAGTTCTTGAAGAGAATCTTAACTTATCAAGTGCAGGATTTGAAAGGTAAACTATTATTATTATTATTTATACTTTTAATTCATTTACTTGTATAAGAATACAATTGAATATATACATAGAATATTCCGTAAGAAATATAAAGCATATATATATGCACTTAATTAACTTTTATATATATTATAATAACGTATTATTTAGGAAGCTAACAAGTTCAAATAATTCACAAATAAATACCAACTTTATATGAACTAGTTAATACAACTTGAAGTCTGATTGCTACCCTCTCTTTCCATTTATATATACAGATATGAAGTATAGCTCTTATCACTATATATAATAACCATCTTGTAGCAAATATGGAATTGAAGTGTAGTTTCTTGTAAATAAATTAAATCTATGTTATATTTTGCAAACTAATTTCAAATCAAATTGGCTAATTACAAATCAAAGCTATAGTCCATCAAACAAAATCAGGAGTGTAAGTTACGCACAAGAAGTACCAAGAAGATTTCCTCTTGTTTGATATTATTTCTTTTGGTATTTTATTCTAATGTCTTTTCCTGAAATTCTTTCAACTTTCAGTTTTTTTTTTATCTTATCTCCATTTGGCTCACATTTATGAACGAGTTAACCAGGTCTTCACTGTATATTTTGGTATTGCAGTGGGATTCTACCAGATATGTAACCTTAAAAAAATTAGGCTTCTTTCTTCTTTTGAGATGGCTTACTTCTCTATTTGGTTTGATTGAGTTATGTAATTGCTGCTTTAGATTTGTATATATGCTGCAATATTTTCATATGAACCTGACACTTTATTTTTACCATCTGCATGCAGGATAATATGAAGCTAATGGATGACATAGCTGCTCTAAAACCTACCATATTTGTTAGTGTTCCTCGGTTATGTCCAAGTTGGAAGTAGGAAGTAGGAAGTAGGTCTTCTGGAGCGAGCAACAGAGCATCGTGAAATATGGAGATTTTATGTATTAAGAGTTAATGTTAAGACATTTATAGTTAAAAAATCATGTTATGCTTGATACTTTGTATAAGAGTTATTACTTTTGATTTTCAATACTAAAAAAATCATATATTATGTTTAATACTTTGTTTGTGAGTTATATAATATTTTGTTTATGGATTATGATTTTTTGGTTATTGTGAAATTTTAATAAAAAAATCATTTGTTTAACAGGATAAAAATGAGGGTAAAAACTGCCTTTTTAAATGAAAAAAAATGTCACTATTAGGTTAAAACGGCGGTTCAAAAACGTCATTTTAACCAACTAAAAGTCACCCTGTCAAGGTAAAAACGACGGTTCAAAAATATCGTTTTAACTAACCATAACGCCACTCTGTCAAGGTAATAATGGCAGTTCAAACCGCCATTTTAACCAACGAAAACGCCACTCTGTAGGGTAATAATGACGGTTCAAACTGCCATTTTAATCCTAGAAATAACGGCGGTTTAAACCGCCATTTTAACCAACAAGAAAATGCCTTTAGTCGAAAATAATGGCGGTTTGAACCGCCGTTTTAACTTACCTAAAAACCGCCGTTTTAACCCAGGAAATTGTGGCGGTTTTCAGAAAATCGCCGTAATAACCAAAATGGCGCTCAGAATTACGTCACTTTCCAAAACCGCCATTCTCGGTAATAATAGCGGTTCAAACCGCCGTAAATACCCAAAAAAATTGCCGTTTTAACCAAATTTTTTTTTGTAGTGATAATCTAATATTGTTGGAATTTACCATTTTTTTTCTCTATTTATAAATTAATTTTTGTATTTTATAAGTTTAAGTAAAGTAGTTTATATAACCAAAAGAAATTATAGCGAGTAATTGTAACAAAAAAAATAATGAAAATGCCTAGTAGAAGCAACGTAAAAGTAGAAAATTTGTAGACTAGTAACTCTTGCAAAAGGTTGTTAATTATATAATTAATTATAGGGTAAAGTACGATTTTGGTCCCTAAGGTAGGCGCTGAAAATTTTTTTCGTCCCCAACCTTTTTTTCGCTACAAAATGGTTCCAAAGGTTTTAATTTGTTTTAAAGTTGTCCTTCGGACGAAAATTCCCTTCTTCCTTCTTCCCCAAAATGCAAAAACAGAAGCAGACAGAAGCAGAATGCAGTGAAACAACAACAACAATGAAACAACACCTAGAAGAAGAACACCAACAACAACAATGGATAATGAAATAAGAGCAACAACAAAAGTAAAACCAGAAGCAGAATCAAAAATAGAAACAGAAGCAGGCAAAAGCAGAATACAGAAGCAGAAAGCAGAAGCGGTGAAACAACAACACCACCTAAAAGAACAACACCACCAACAACAATGGATAATGAAATCAGAGCAACAAAAAAGAAAAACCAGAAGAAAAAACAGAAAGATTAAAGAAAAAGGGATGCGGCGGTGGTGGGGGAGGAGGGGCTACGGCAGTGAACTGCGAATCGCGAGGGAAGGAGAGCTGCGGTGGTGGTGGCAGATTGCAGGGAAAGGGATGTGGCAGTGGTGGCGACGCTGCGAATTGCGACGAGAACGGCGATACGGTGGTGGCGGCGGCGCGGGTGTGTGTTGAGGAAGAAAGGAGCGGCGGCGGCGGCGGCATCGAGATTCCCCATTCTCCATCACAGGCGGCGGCGCGACGGCGCTACCTTTCCCACCCCCGACTCTCTTTCTTTCCCCTTTTTCTTTCTCCCCCCGATTCTCTTTCTCTCCCCCCCTCGTCGTTCCCTTTCTTTCTTTTTTCTTTTTTATTTTATTTTATAATTCTTTTAGTTAGGGGTAAAATGGTAATAAAAATAAAAAATTTGGTAAAAAGAACGATTTTAAAACAAACTAAAACCTTCAGGACCATTTTGTAGCAAAAAAAGGCCAGAGATAAAATAAATTTTTGGCCTCTACGTTAGGGACCAAAATCGTACTTTACCCTTAATTATACAATCATGTTAGGTAACTAATTATATTTTAGCCAATATCAACTAATAATTTATTGGACCAAAATCAAGCCTACAAAACAAAGAAAAAACATTAAAAAACTATTTAAACAAACATCCTCTAAAAAAAAAATCATACTTACGCATCACACTCTCCCTCTCATTCTCTTCTTTCTCCCTCAAATAAATCAACTCACATTTTCGGTAAAAAAAAAAAAAAAACTTCTATCACATTGTCCCTTTTACTCTGCAAGAAAAATCAGTCCTCATTGTTGTTGTCACTTACCACTTCCGCCTCTTTTATCGTCACTACCCTACGTCTTTCATCTTAGCTTCTTTCCTTCATCCGATGCCATAACTTCCAGCCTTTACCATCATTGTCATTTACCGTAGCTGTGGTCTCGTCATCATCTTCCATCATCGTTGCCTCCGTGTCTTTCATTTTTTGCTTCTCTCCTTCATTAGTTCCAAGCTTCTAGATTCTTTCTCAGATCAATGGAGGCCACCACCCAGATTATAATTGAACCTGCAACAACTTCCTCATATCATTCTTTTTCTTTTTCAATTTTCTTAATCAAATTCCACATATATGTTGCATTGTTGATTCCAAAAGATATTATAGCTAGAGTGAGATAATGTGGATCTAAGCGATGAGCACATGCACGGTGCCTTTGTAGATTTGACAACATACATATATTTGTCTTTCAATCTTAATTATTTCTGGTATTTACTCTTGTATTCTAATTTCGAATGATTTTTATAATATGCTTTGGGATGTTCTTTTCTCTACATTTTTAGGTGTTTTTTTCACATAAAGTAATGAAAATAAGAGTTAAGTACGATTTTAGTCCATGTAGTTTAGGCCGAAATTATTTTTGTCTCCAACTTTTTTTTTTACATATAAAATTGTCTCTAAGGTTCAACTTGATTTTAAAATCGCCTTTCAGACAATTATACTCTCAATAACACCATCTCCATTGCAACCCTGTTATATGTTCTTCTTCTGACTCGTACTTTCAGAAGAGAGAGAAGTAGAGACTCAGAGAGAAAAGCAGAAACCCAAAGAAAGAGAGAGAGAAGGAGAGAAAGAAGCCTTGCCCTTGCCCGCGCCTCGCCCTCGCCGTCACCCGCGCCTCGCCCTCTCCCTTGCCCGTGCCTCGCCCTCGCCCTCGCCCTCGCAGCGTCGCGACTCGTCCTCGCCTCGCCTCACCGCGCTTGGCCCTCTCCTTTGCCTCGTGTTCCTTGCGTTTCCAGCATCATTGCCGCGTCTCCCTTACCCTTCTCTTCCTGCCTTTCACCATCCAAACTCACTGCCACCACCACTATGCAGCTCCACCGTCATTATTGCCATCATAGGTGGTGGTGTTCTGTTCTTGTTTCTAGATTGTTGTTGCTTTTCTTGGTTCTTTGGTTTTTGTGAGAAATTGGAGGAAGAACAAAATGTTTGTTGTTTTTGTTAATGTTTGTTTTGACGATGATGATGATGATTTTCTTTGTTTGTTGGAGTGTTGTTGTTGAATTGCTATTTTGGTTTTGATTTATTTGAAATTGTTGTTGAAAGTTGGATTTTCTTGTTGGATTCATGAAGAGATGGTAATGGGGTAGTAGTGGGTAGGGTAGTGGTGATGGTGGTGATGAGAAGAGAGAAACGGGTATTCGGCAGTAGTGGCAATGGTAATGGTGTGAAGAGTAGATGATGATGATGGTGGTAAGAAGAGAGATCATTTAAAAAATTAATCTGTCTAAAAAGACGATTTTAAAATTACGTTAAATGTTAGGGATGATTTTGTATGAAAAAAAGGGTTGGTGACGAAAAAAATTTTCAGCTTAAACCATAAAGACCAAAATCGTACTTAACCCTAAAAATAACTATTGATACATTTATTTTTCGCTTATTTTTAGATATCTTTTCTTTACATTTAATGATTTTTTGTTATTGTGTGATTTTGGATATTTTTTAATAATTTTGGAGGTTTTTTTATCGTATGATTTTGGTTTCTTTTTATATTTTTGAATGTTTCTTCTAAATATCAAAAGGTTGGTTGATATTTTAAAAAGTTAGGAGAATGAGAGTTGATTACCTATTTTTTTAACTTAAAACATTATTTAATTCAAATACACTCTATTGTTTGAATTAGCGAAAGGTTAGTTTATTACTAGATGTTTTAAAATAAATCAAATTCGGTTAGGATAGTAGTTAGTTCACTAGTTTGCTTACATAAATGTCAAAGATTCGAATTCTGACTTGTACATGCTACAATCCATTAGCCATTAACAAATCCTTAAATGAAACTTCGGTTCACGACAGATTAATATGTCGAGTTGGGATACCATCGGAAAACAAAAAAAAATAGATGTTTTAAAATAAAGGTAAAAAATCTACATAATCAACCATTTTCTAAGAAAAAATAATGTATTTATTAGGTGAGAATTCATGTGCAATTAACTTTATGTAAAGATGATAGTTGAGAGTCATTTAATAATTTGATAGGTTTGATTAAATTGTCATCTTATAACTTTCAATATCAACTTCACGAAATTAATTGTATCTAAATTTTCACCTTGTTTTATTATGAAAAATACTAGAATACCATGAAAATTGGTTGTTTTTGACTATCACTTAGCCATCAACTCAATTTATTTAGTTTAGTAATTTAAGAATATATTTTATCTTATACTTTTAAATATTAATAACTATCTCATAAACAATAAATTCTCATCTAACATTCCTCCCTTATTATTATCCATCATCAATTATGTTACATGAACCTACATAAACATCCAATATTAGCTTGTATCATGATATATATTTATTGTTCATAAAGAATTTTGATTAAATTATTATAAAAAAGTTTTATTATTTTGTCATGACTCATGACATGCTTGATTATTTTGCTGCGAAATGTAATGTTTAATTATATTAATAGGTGATTGTTTTATTAAAAAATATGTGAAACATTTAGAATTAAAATATCAAACGGTTTTTTGTGCCGAAATCTACATTCTACGTTCCGAATCCTTGCTGCACCCTGGGTTTGGAGTTGGACTTGGTGCTCACGGGTCTTGAGAGAATTTTGGTGGTAGTTTTACTGCGCCATTCGTGCTATGAAGTTAATGTTGATTACCATGGTACTAAGTTGCAATAAGAGATCAAGGGAAAATTTAGTTTCAGATGTACCACGAGTTTAAAGAAGCCCTTATGTGCGTACAGCTTAGTTCGAAATAACTATTTTTGTTTTTTTGGTGGGCATATTCTTCGTTTTGCACTTGTATTCTTTTGTTTTTTTGAGGAATCTTAGGCGTAGCAATTTTGGTATTTTGTAATTATCAATTGATTATTAATAGTGTTTTTAATGGTATGAGATTATATTTAATAATAAAAAATTATTCACTTTTATTTTAATAATTAAGTGTTGATCTGAAAACACAAAAATTGTCACCCTTAAGACTTTTTTTTTTTTTTTGGATGAGTATTGCATTTTTGGGATATTGAATTGGTTAACTTTAGGGAGGACGACAACCTTCTAATTAATGATTTAATTGAATAGATGGTAGGGTCGGTTATAATTTAAGAGGTGGGTTTATTTAACATATGTCTTTATAAATTTATTATTAATAAAAAATTTTAAATATTTTTATTTAATAAATATAAAATAAATATATTAAAATTAAAATTTTTTTATTTTTTAATAATTTTTTTTATTTTATAATTTTAACATGTATTCTTAAGACACATAATAAATAAATCTTAAAAATAATAATAATTAGAAGGAGCAAAGGTGGGGTCCATGAAGAATAAATAAAATAAATGGAAAAAATGGAAAGAAATGAAGAGTAAGACTACAGTAAGAGGGCGTAGTGTAGGATATAGGGAGATTACATTAGAAAGAGAAATTTAGAATGGGAGTGTGGATAAAACGTGTTCTCCAACAGCCAATGAGAATAAAGAGAAATCACACCAATCCCCTGAAATCCATCCAAACACCTTCCATTCCGCCACATCTATTGCACCATTTCCACACAACAACGAACCAAAACCAAAACGGTCAACACACCACCACAACTAAACTACCTAACCTACCATTACTCCATAATTTTTTATTTTCACGCATTTCCGGTCACCACGATGGCTGTTTCGACGAGCTTTTCGGGGGCTAAGTTGGAGGCTTTGTTCCTCAAATGTTGTTCCTCTTCCTCTGCCAATGCTGCTTATTCTTTGTGTGTGCCTTCCAAAACCGCCGCCAAGGCCACCAGAACGACGCCGTTTCGGAGAGGCCTGGTTCGTTGTGACGCTTCGGCTTCTCCTGATGTTATTCTTGACAATGCTGCTGCCGTCTCTGCTCTTCAGCAACTTAAGACTTATGCCGCCGATAGTCAGTTTTCCTTCCTTCATTTCTATTTTTTCCGATTATCTGATTTTATTGCTTACATAATGGAAAATTTAATTGCGTTGTTTCTTTGTTCTCTTCTGTATTCATAATTCAAGTGTGTGCGTGAAGTCTCACTTGGATGTGGTATTACATGACTCTGCAGGCGCTCATAGCTCAGTGTGAATTTATTATTTTGTTTCTTTTCCTATCGGTTCACACTGATGAATCAAGTGTGATGATAATCCACACTCAAGAGATTTGATTGTGTTTGAATGAAATCAGCATCAACATTAATTTGATTGAAAAACTAAGATTACGACTATGACTCACTCACCTTTAATTGATTAACTTTGCTGTCAAATTAATGAAATTATTGAAGTTTATCAACTATGGCAGGGTATACGAAGGAAAAGAGCAGCATCGTGGTGATTGGACTCAGCGTGCATACTACACCTGTGGAAATGCGTGAAAAGCTTGCCATTCCAGAAGCAGAATGGCCCAGAGCCATTGGAGAGCTTTGCGGCCTCAATCATATTGAAGAAGCAGCTGTTCTCAGCACCTGTAACCGAATGGAGATATATGTTGTTGCTCTCTCTCAGCATCGCGGTGTAAAAGAAGTCACCGAGTGGATGTCAAGAGTAATGTCTAATGTCGATTCATTTTTCGTCAGAGATTCCATGTGTTGTCATATTGGTCCTTCAAAAGTTTTGCCATATTTATTCTTTTTGTAAGAAATAGATTAATCACATCAAAGGATGAATTTGATAATTGTTTTATGAGATAAGGTCCAATTTGGTCTTTCAAATTTCCATCCTACATCAAAGCAGTTTCTGACCTTTGAAAATGACCAAATTAGTCCCTTAGTTTATAAATACTGAATCTCCTTCATCTCTAAGTTAACTGTCCTCAACACAATGATGATATAGAATTTTTAAGTGTCGGTGTGGCATCCTCAACATTCAAGTGACATGACTAAATTTCTATATGATGAATTAGGCATCTTAGATTAGTTAATTGGATTCATTTTAGTCTCTACACCAATATAAAAATAAAAATAAAACTAATTAACTAAAATGAGTCCAATTAATCAACTTACAACACCTATTTGATTATACTGAAGTCTTAGCCATGTCACCTTATTGTTAGGTTGTTATGATGCCACACTGATACTTTAACGCTCTATGTCAGCACTGTGCTAACGGCAGTTGAAGTTGAACTAGGTACACAGGCGATTCACGATTTGTTTCAGGGACCAATTCGGTTATTTTCAAAAGTTAGGCACCGTTTTGATGGGTGCTGAAAATTTTGGGACCAAATTAAGCATTACCTCATCATTATATATATATATTTTTGTTTATGAGAGCTTGAAAATCCCTTTGAACAACAAATATAGTGATGCACGAATTCTTGGAGGACCAAGTATAGGGAGTTTAGAATTTCTTTTTCGCTCAAAAACTAATAAATGCATATTGCACAATCCTGATCCTGTTTGCAGACTAGTGGAATCCCTGTTTCAGAACTTTGCCAGCATCGATTTTTGTTGTATAACAAAGATGCCACACAGCATCTTTTCGAAGTCTCAGCTGGTCTTGACTCTCTTGTGCTGGGAGAAGGCCAAATCCTTGCCCAGGTTAAGCAAGTTGTCAAAGTTGGACAAGGAGTCAATGGCTTTGGGAGGAACATCAGCGGCCTATTCAAGCATGCGATTACTGTCGGGAAAAGGGTTAGAGCCGAGACTAATATTGCTGCAGGAGCTGTTTCTGTTAGCTCAGCTGCCGTTGAATTGGCCTTGATGAAGCTACCTGAAACTTCACATGGTAATGCTAAGATGTTGGTTATTGGAGCTGGAAAGATGGGGAAGCTTGTGATCAAACATTTGGTTGCAAAGGGTTGCACAAAGATGGTGGTTGTCAATAGAAGTGAGGAGAGAGTTGCTGAAATCCGTGAAGAGCTAAAGGATGTTGAGATAATCTACAAACCCCTCTCAGAAATGCTTGCTTGTGTAGGTGAAGCAGATGTAGTTTTCACCGGTACAGCCTCAGAAAACCCATTGTTCTTGAAAGATGATGTTAAAGACCTTCCTTCTGTGAGTCAAGACATTGGAGGCCATCGCCTCTTTATTGATATCTCAGTTCCTCGGAACGTGGGTTCATGTGTCTCAGATATCGAGTCTGTGCGAGTTTACAATGTTGATGACCTTAAAGAGGTTGTAGCTGCAAATAAAGAGGATCGGCTGAGAAAAGCAATGGAAGCTCAGGCAATCATTGGTGAAGAATCACAACAATTCGAAGCTTGGAGGGACTCGCTTGAAACCGTTCCTACCATAAAAAAATTGAGGGCTTATGCTGAAAGAATCAGGGCTGCTGAGCTTGAGAAATGCTTAGGTAAGATGGGTGATGATATCTCGAAGAAGACACGGCGTGCCGTGGATGATCTTAGCCGTGGCATAGTCAATAAGTTGCTTCATGGTCCAATGCAGCACCTGAGGTGCGACGGCAGTGATAGCCGGACCCTGACCGAGACCCTCGAGAACATGCATGCTTTGAATAGAATGTTTAGCCTTGAGACTGAAATATCAGTGTTGGAGCAGAAGATTCGAGCCAAGGTTGAACAAAACCATAGTGACAACTAAACTCCAACTTCATTGATTACACTCATTTATTTCATCAATTCCAAAAAGCAAAAGGAAAATTGAAAACATCCACACCCCTGTTTAGGATTGTTTTTGTAACTTATAAGTTTCTGGTTGAAACAATGTAAGTCTCCATGAGGGAACTTCAACTTCTTCCTGAACCTCATAGTACATAGCCGTTCGGCTTTGTAGTTTGTAGTATACATAATAGAGTGAACTATGGCGATCTTTGTATTTATCACAAACGATGTATGCCTAAGATTTGTTCCCTTTATTGGGAATAATGACTTGTTAATACTACTAAGTAGAGAATGGTTTTTCTTGTCATTCTTTATGCTCTATTTTTTTAGCGTGAGTTAGATTGTAGATAAAAAACCTTTGAGCTGAACACTGAAAAAAGGGTCCAAGGCACAAGGAATTTAGATTTTCCAAAGTGAGTTAGTAAAGAAACGAAGTGAGTGGTTAATCACTATTGAATTTGTAACTTTCATGATATGTTTATCTCATTATTTTAATTTAAGAATCATTAACTCTTTATTTTATTATTTTATCAACTTTCTCACTTTAAAAGATTTGGATCCAGCCATAAGAATTTCATAATGTGGAGTCTAGGGAGGGTATAAAATAAATCTAGTTAGATGTGCTTCTGTTATCTTTTAATGAGTTCTACTTCAATCTTGAATTAAGGAGTTGAGCTTTATTATTAACTATCTAGATCTTGCATAGTAGTTCGTAAAATGATGTCTGTTTAGAATGAAGAGGAACTTAATATGGAGAGAAGACGAGCATAGTTTGTTTTTGTCCACTAATACAGTATCAGCGGTGATCCCATTGACACATTGTCATGTGCGAAGTGATTGCATAATCTAGTTTCCTATGTGGACTTCTGAGTTATACTTTGAGGTTTTAGGGCTTTTTTTTTTCAAGTATAAACAACAAACAATACATAAATTCATGATTTTGGTATCAATATATCTAAAGTGAAACAAAAAAGGACACTACATCCTTGCTAGTCATCTTGTATGAAGATTTTATGAGCCTTAACTATAAGATCAACAGCTAGAATTTGGTCTTTATGATATTGAAGAGAAAAAAAATCTCACCGGATTTATCAAATATTTTTGTTTGATTATATATCTTTGGATTTTTAAATGATGGTAAAATATATTTTTTGTCTCTAAAATTTATTAAAAATTTTAAAAATACTCTTAAGTTTTAATTTGTTTTAATTTCGTTTCAAAATTTTTTAATTTACATCAATTCTACTCTTTTAATTAACAGTGTTTAAATCATTAACAAATATTAGTAATGTGACAAATGATGTGAGAAGGAAAGTGAAATCTCCAAACATACTTATTTGAGTAACCATTTGTCTTCCCTTTTTTAAATGATTTCTCTTATTTCTTCTCTTTAGCGACGAAGACAAACAAAAGCTAGAGAACAGAGTCACACAAACAGACTTGGAGGGGGAGGAGAATGTCGCACCATTCTCTTCAATCTTCCGCGGTGACGTTGCAAAATCACCAATCACCAATTTGATAATTCCTTTTCCAAATCACCAATCATCCATGTATCTTGCCTTACTATTAATATATCATCTACACATATCAGTACGATGAAGAACTTATCACCTATAGATATTTTGATATATACATAATGATCTGTATTCGTTCTGGTGTATCTATGACTCACCATAACAGAATCAAACTTTTTGTACCATTATCTAAAAAGCTGCTTTAAATCATACAAACTCTTCTTCAATATGTAGATCATATTTTCATTTCTAAGTCCTACAAATCTTTTTGGTTGTTTTGTGTAGATTTCTTTCTCCAAACCTCCATGGAGAAATGTAGTCGTCAAATCTAACTAACTGCTCAAGCTCCAAATCTAAGCAAGCTGTCAATATGAGAATCACCCGAATAGAACTCATTGACAATAGAAAAAAAAAATCTCATCAAAATCTATTCTTGACTTTTGTTCAAAGGTTCTAACAACTAAGCACGAACTTGTACTTTACTAGCTTGTTGCCATCTGTCTTGAGTTTGAACACCTATTTGTTCTTTAGAGCCTTCTTATTTTTAGGAAGTTCAACCAACTTATAGGTGTTTTTTTTATTTTATAGGAAATTTCTTCTTTTCATCAAATAAAATGAAAATCAACTAACCGTTATGGCTCATGTGTTTCTTCAAGTATTAAACTAAGCATTTTTTTGTCAAAACTTCTTGTTTCTCTTTTACTCTATAAGTCCCAACCAGTTTTAATTAAAGTACCACACAATTTATTATAATTTTTTATTATCAATGGTGTGGATTAAACCTGTATACATTTTTCATACATCAACCATTAATTGTATCCAACGATCAAGTTACACTTTTTTATATGGTAAATTATACAGTAAATATTCAAATATGTATAGAAATACAAAGATTCCATTAAATGCAATGTAATTGCAACACAGGGAGGGGTAGAATTAGGCAATTTCGTAGAGATCCGAGGGTTTGGAATCGAGAAGAGTACTGTAGGTTGAAAAATGAATCGTTCTCTATCTTTGTAGATCATCTTCCTGAAGACATATCAAAGAGGGAGCTGTACCACTTGTTCAACTGGACTGGCCGAATAAATAATATTTATCTCTCACGAAAACAAAAAAATGGTAATATGTACATTTTTGCGTTCATTCGGTATACAACGAAGGGTGGAGCCACAAAAGCTATTGCGGAGATGAATAGAACGAGGTTACGAGGAAAGGTTGTTTCAATAGGAGAAGCGAGGTATAGACGAACAAATGAAGTGGAGAATGTTAAGAGGCATCAAGTGGAGGGCGATGGCCGAAAAATTGCTCATCATCAATCTCAACATGAGGAGGGTCTAAAGGTTTCAGGGAAGAGTATCGAAGAGCGTAGGAGACAGGCAGAAGCAGGAAAAAAAGAAGATCCACATGGCAACAGGTGGACGAAGAAGATGGAGGTTCCTGTGGCAAAGGAGAATCTTGAATGGCTACAGAGGAGTCTAATATGCGGAACTACGAAGGCTATTGACTATAGATCCTTGAAGACTATAATTGGAAAGAACTTTCCTCAGGTTGTACAAGTACGAGAACTTGGAGCCTACAAAGCACTCATGACCTTTGACAGCATTTTGAGTGTAGAAAAAGCCTACACGTTCAAAATGAATAACTTGCTGCAACTTTTTCATAACGTCTGGAGATGGGATGAGGAGGAGCGTAGTGAAACTCGAAGGGTATGGTTAGAGTGCTTTGGGGTCCCTCTGCACACGTGGTCAGCAGAGACGTTCAAGATAATAGGAAGCCATTGGGGAGAAGTTATTGGCTGCGACGAAGCTACGGAATAATGCCTGTCGTTCAGTGTGGGACGAGTACAAATCGATACTTGTATTATGGACACAATTAAAGAGTGGATTCACATCACAATTGGAACTAGTGGATTCGACGTCCTAGTTAAAGAGGTGGGACAGGAGAGTTACGGTCGGGAATGTAAGCTTCGAGAGGTAGACAATTCTTGTCCCCTAAAATCATGCGAGAATTTGGTTGCTAGCAGTTCGAGCACCATAGTGCCGGTGGCAAGCAGGGATCCGGTGGTTGAGCTGATGACAGCGGTGCCAAGGAAAGAAGAAGTAGACGAGGGTAGAGTAGTAATTTTTGAGAACATATTGAATGAATGGAGTTATTGCAATTCAATTCAATTTCAAAAATTAAAAGAAACGGATGATCCTAATTTAGAAGGAAGTGCTGATTTGAGGGGATATAATGATTTGCTAATAAATGATGCTGAATCCGAAAATACTATTACTTGGGATTACAGCATTGATGGGCTGAAGAAAGGTAACTATTGGAGGAAAACAAGACAGCAAAAAAAGCTTGTTGGCTGGCCCAATAGAGTGTTTTGTGCAAATTGTGCAAATGGAGGTAGATTGAGCCCAACTAGCTTAAACAGAAGCCCGTTGCATACTGAAGATGCTGGACGTGGTGGGCTGGTGCTGGTGGATGCGGATCGGGTCACTCCAAGTCGGGTTGAGCTCTCACCCACTCCCGGGCTTTGCGACGCTGCACAGAATCAGGTGGATCAGGCGAATCAAATCCGGGACAAATGCCTGATTCGGTCGGTAACGGAGAGCTCAGAACCGTGGAACAGCGATGGGATCGTGGAGGCGAGTATGATTGCGGGCCTGCGATGGTGAAGGTTGCGCTTGAGCTTTGCCCGATGAAAACCACCCTCATGGAGTGCACGACGGATGAGGCGAGCCGACTAGTGATGCCGATAGTGAGGTTTCAATCTCCAAGGGATGGTGGGCCAGGGGAGAAAGCCGTGGACAAACCTGTAGTGACCCAGATAGATACTAGTCGTATTACGGACCTTCAACAAAGCATTGTCAAGAATGGAAGAGACGCCATGGGTGACTGTATAATAGTCGGTGGTACGGGACTTGATGGATGCAGTACTGGGCCCGGGGGTGTGGTGGATACTGACGTCGAAAAACAGGGAAACAGTAAAATAAAAGATTTGGAACGGGAGGAGCAGATGCTTGAAAATAGGAAGACGTGAGAATTGGCGGTTGAATCAGGAGCAGTGCAGTACAACGACGAAGATGACATCATGGCCATTCTTCAATAACAGAACGAAGCACTAGCTCAAAAAAGGAGGTTGGCAAAGCAGAAAGAGAAGGCACGAAGATGCAGACCCAAAAAACTGAAAAAGGTGTGTAATAATGTTTTAAAATGATTTTTAGCACTTGGAATGTTAGGGGGTTGCGGGGTGTTGGAAAGTCGAGTATGGTGAAAGAATTAAAAAAGAAACAAAAACTGAATTTGTTAGGTTTGGTTGAAACTAAGATGCAAATTGTGACTAAGTTTGATATAGCTAATATTTGGGGGAGTGATGCTGTGGGATGGGAGTTTGTAGGGTCGGAAGGCTCATCCGGAGGTCTATTATTAATGTGGGATGAATTGTTGTTTAAAATGAATAACTATTATAAAGGGGAGAGATGGTTATGTATTGAAGGAGTCCTATCAAAAAATGAATTCAATTGTGCTTTCTGTTTAGTATATGGTGCTCATACTAGAGTAGACAAACTGGCTGTGTGGGAGGAACTGAGCTTTTTAGCCGGGTTATGTCAAGTCCCGATATACTACATGAGAGATTTTAATGAGGTTATACAGATTGAAGAGAGGAAAGATCAGAACAGATTAACAGCGTCTGCAGAAGATTTTAAGACTTGGGTCCAAGATATGCAATTAGTGGAACATATTCACCACTTGTTTTTTGGTTGTGAGTTTACCTGGCAGGTGTGGTGTGAATGGATATCTGAATTTGGGAGGTTGTGGTCTGTTCCGGGTTCACTAAAAGAGCACTTTGAGAGTTGGACGGGTGTCATTAGCAAGAAAGAGGAGCGCAACAAGTGGCTCATATGTTTTTTTGCAGTCATATGGAATGTTTGGCTTGAGAGAAATGGACAGATATTTAACAACAAGGAAGCAGGTGTTCAAGAGGTGTTTCACAAATCTTTGACTAATTATAGAGAGTAGCGTAGTGTGGATCCCTTCTGTTGTTGATGGCAATGCCGAATATAACAACAGGGATTCTGTCCAGATTGTTTGTTGCTTTGTTATCTGAGTTCTTTGTCTGTCGTTCCACATTACTGTGTTGAGCTCATTTATTCAATGTGTGTGTGTGTGTGTGTGTGTGAGACGTGGTTTGAGATGAGTTCTGTGTGTGTGTGTGTGACGTGGTTTGAGATGAGTTCTGTAACGTGATAGAACAATGATAAGATTTTTTGGTGACTAGAACAATGATAAGATGAGTATGCAGAGAATGGGCTAAGTAGAAAAAGTATCTAATAAAATATTGGAAACATCACCGGAGAGTACCGGTGCACCAGTTGTTTTAACCGTTGATTTTAATTAATATATATTATATATATTTTTTATAATTTAGATCAACGGTGAAAACAACTGGAGCATCGATACTCCCGGTGCACTTGAAATGTTTCCTAAAATATTAGTAGACGGTCTCATAAAAGTTTACTAGTTGACATACATGTCTTTTTGAACAGGAAGATATAACTTTCGCAAAATAATTAAAACATTGTTGGAAAAAAAATACAATAAACAAATTTATATTAAATAATTATATATAATAATAAATAATTTAAATTTTATTTAATTGGATATATATCATATTAAATAATTAATTTAATTTTAATATATATGAGTGCAAAATAGTTTACATGTGCATTCAATTATATAATATTACGTAAAAAGTAATTATTTTTATATTAATTGCATGAATAGTTATTCAAAAATATATGTAATTGAATAATTGTATATAATACATCAAAATTAAATTCAAAATTAATTTATAAATAATTTTAGTTATATTTTTATATTTTTTACCTGTCCCACACCGAAAATGTCGTGAATTCTTCAGTTTCCTCCTTAGAATTTTTTCTGAGACTCTCAGCAGCTCTAAAAGCTCTAACTTGCTGTTGGCGCTAACAGTCCTTTCAATCTCAGGATCAAAATAAAAAGAGGTTCCATGTCTCTATTCTTACTCATAAACAAACAAAAAATAAGAAAAAGTGAGAAGAAGAGAATTTCCAGTGAGATAAACTGAGTAAAAGAAATAAAATAAGGTAAACTAAAACAGAAAATATAAATTTTCAAAAATTAAAGATAAATTTTAAATAAAATTTTGAAAATTATGAGAGAAAAAACAAGAAAATACAATGAATAAAACAAAGAAAAAACTACAAAACAATTTTCGAAAATTAAAGGGAAAAAATTAAACAAATTAAAGCAAAGAATGTCTAATCTAGGTAATCAAACAATAGGTAGTTGTCAATCACAGTTAACCCCTGGTAACGACGTCAAAAACTTGATGCAGAGTTTTGAATAACACAAACTAACTGGCAAGTGCACCGAGTCGTACCAAGTAATACCTTGGGTGAGTGAAGATCGATCCCACGAGGATTAATAGATCAAGCAACAATGATTGAGTGATTAAACTAGTCAGACAAGCAAAAAGAAATGGTTTGGTTCAAATTTGCAATAAATAGTAATCCAGAGAATTTAAGAAAGCAAACAGTGAATGAGTTGTGAGAATTATATGAGAAAACAGTTAAGGCTTTGGAGATGTTTCCTTTTTCGGATTAACAATTCTTACCCATTACTTTAATCATGCAAGATTCAATTCATGGTTAACTTTAATTGATTAAACTCTAATTCGTTAGTAATTTAATCTCCTCTAACCTAATCAACTGTCAATTCCTTGGTCACTTAATTTAGATTAAAGGTTTAAGTCCAATTCTAGTTTATTAGCCACAAAACTCTAAGTACCCAAAGATAAGATGATTATATGTCATGTATCACGTTAAGTCCGAGTAATTAGAGAATTATGAGGAGTTAGTTTCAAGCTATTATTCAACTGATTTTACTTTTTCAAGATTCAACAAGAATTCAATTAGAAAAAGAGTTATCTTCCAATATATTCTAATTCCTAGGATGAAGAACGAAATCAATCCTTGAATTTAAATCAATGTATTAATTAAAAGTAGAATGACAATAGTATTAATCCATCAAAATAAACAAATCTCCTAACCTTAACAGAGGAGGTTTAGTTGCTTATGGCTAAAAAAAACTAGAGTTGTAAAAAGTCTCAAAGTACCGAATGAGGAAAAAGAAGCGAAGAGAGGGCGAAGGGCTGAATCTTTCTCCTTTCATATCTAATCGTAATTGATTTGAAAATAAAATAAAATAAAGTTACAAACCCGAAAAGATTTTGTTTTATTTTAATTAAATAATAAAAACTAAAGCTAACAAAGCCTTCCTTGAACATCTGAAAAACGCGTTACTGGTGCTAAACGCCAGGCTCGGCGTTTAGCGCCGCTTGAACAGAGACAATTTTTGGACTCACTGGCCTCCTGGTGCTAAACTCCAGGTAGCGGCGTTTAGCGCCATTAGCGCACATTCTGGGCACGTATTACGAAGCTCCTGGCGTTAAACATCAGGTCATGATGTTTGGTGCGAGGTGATAGAATTCAAATTTTTTCATTTTCTTCTGTAAGAACTCTGTCAACTCGCCCGAACCTTACCTGAAATCATCTAAACAACAGTGCAAATCAAAGCAGCATCCAAATTAGTCTAAAACACCAAAATCTAATAAAAACTCAATAAATCTATGTCTAAATTACTAAGAAAATATAGAAAAGATGCTCACACATCACATCTGAGGTTTTCACAATCTTGATGGGTAATGCATTAAATGAAAAACAAATTTCTGGAATTAAATTAGCATCTAATGCATCAACCATAACACATTTATTGTTCGTTGATGATTGCATCATTTTTTTAGGAGAAAAAGAGGAGGAAATTTATCAATTGATTCAAATTCTTAACCTATACACCTTGGCTTCTGGTTAAATGATCAACCTGAAAAAATATGGAATAACCTTTGACAACCAAATTCCAATCCAAACTAGAGTCAAATAGAAGAAATTCTGAACATTCCTTCTTGGGACAACATGGATAAATATTTAGGGCTCTCAGCACAATGGGGAAGAGAAAAAAACAAGTCCTTAGAATAGATCATGGAGAAAGTGGAAGAAAAATTGAAGGGTGGAAGGAGAGCCTTCTAAACTAAGTCGGAAAGGAGGTCTGATCAAAGCAGTCATACAAGCGATACCAATCTATGCCATGAACAACCTTAGATTTCCCAAATTTTTATGTAATAAATTGAATGCTAAAGTGGTGAAATTCTGGTGAAGGAACCAAAGAAAAGAAAGAGGAGTGTGAACAAACTGATTTTTGCTAGTAGAGAAATTCACAAAATTAATCGCGTTGTAAGTATAGTTTCTAAACTAACAGAAAATCATTTCGTACAAAAATTTGGTTGTCACAAGTAACAAAACCCAATAAAATTTATAACCGAAGTATTTAAACCTCGGGTCGTCTTCTCAAGGAATTGCAGGGAGGTATGATTTATTATTGGTTATGAAAAATGTAGAATTTTAGGTTTTTGCAATAGGGAACAAATAATTTAAATGACAGAAAAAATAAATTAATAATTATAAAGAAAACTCTTGGCAAGGTACGAGAACTGGAAATACTATCCTAGTTATCCTTATCAGATGTGATGAGAATTGGATTCTGCTCCCACTTAGTTAACCCTTACTAAATAAAGGTAAGTCAAGTGGATTAATTAATTTGATTTCTTAGTCCTAGTCAACTCCTATAGAAAGATTAGCTTTAGAGGGGTCCAAATCAATCAGCAATCCTAATTTCTAATCAACTATTGAGTTTGATAACTCAAGCGTTACTAACTACTTAACCAAAGCCAAAAGAAGAAAATAAATCATAAATTAAATTGAAAGCATCAAAAGAGATAGAATAAAACAATCATTAATATGAAATACCTCAAATAATATTAAATAGAGAAATCAATTCTAACATAGGAAAGTTCATAAATCAAATTGAAAAGATAAATAACAATTAAGGTAATAGAATAAATAAAACTAGAAAGTAAATTAAAGGAACCTTGAACCTGTGATTGAAGAAATAACCATAAAATAAGAGGAATCCTAATTCCTAAAACCTAAGAGAGAGGAGAGAGCCTCTCTCTCTCTAAAAACTACATCTAAATCCTAAAATTATGTATTATGAATGTTGTATGTGTCCTCTTAATTGTTCTCTTTGATTCCCCTATTCTCTGGCTTATATTCTGTGTTTCTGGCTTGGATTTGGACTGATAAAGGGTCCAGAAATCGCTGAGGACGTTTTCTGCAGATTCCTGTATGTGGCGTCCACCACGCGGTGCGTGTGGGTCACGCGTTTGCGTGTTTGGAGTTTTTCCTGGTCACGCGTACGCGTCAGTCACGCGTACGCGTCTTTTACGTTCTGCTCAAGGCACGCGTCCGCGTCGCTGCCATTTTGCACTAGGCATGCGTTCGCGTCGTCCATGCATTCGCGTCGCTGCCTTTTCTTCAAAACTCCATTTTTATGCTTTCCTTCCATTTTTGTATGTTTCTTTTTCGTCCTCTAAGCCATTCCTGTCCTATGAAGCTTGAAAATACTTAACACACAGATCACAGCATCGAATGGTAATAAAGGATAATTAAAATTAATATTTTTAAAGCATAGGAAACATGTTTTCACATATATCATAAAATAAGGAAGGAATAGTAAAACCATGCAATTCATATGAATAAGTGGGTGAAGAATTGATAAAAACACTCAATTTGAGCACAAAATACATCATAAAATAGGGGTTTATCAACCTTCCCACACTTAAACAATAGCATGTCCTCATGCTAAATCCAAGAGAAAAGAGTAAAGGTAGAATGGTGGAATCTTATACAATGCAACCTATTCTAAATGCAAGCTACCTAAATGAATCATGAAATTCTAATTACTATCCACCTATTTATATAGAGCTTACATGTGGTTAATTTGATTCATAATTTCAAGGAATCACATATGCATAGCCAAGCCTAAGTCATGTTAAAGCACTTTCACAATTGAGTTGAGTTTAAAGGAATTCATAAACTTGCAAGACAATTAAATAATTAAATTTAGATTTATGGAGATGAGCTATTGAACCCTCACTGGATTTTTTTGTGTTTACTCTCTAATTACTCAGTGTTTGGGGTTAATCACTCTATTCTTTTCTATTCATGCTTTCTAAAACTTTGTTCTTCATCTAACCAATCAACA
Source organism: Arachis ipaensis (assembly GCF_059453495.1). Classification (NCBI taxonomy): domain Eukaryota; kingdom Viridiplantae; phylum Streptophyta; class Magnoliopsida; order Fabales; family Fabaceae; genus Arachis; species Arachis ipaensis. The sequence goes on from NC_142442.1 coordinate 35,020,998, forward strand.
AATATATAATGTATACATACAAACATCATGAGGTCTTTTTGAAGGTTGTAATGGGGGCAAGGTAAAGGTGAGGATGTATATAAGGCTAAGTGAGCTATAAGTTGAATCCCTGATTAGTCTAAGATCTCACCTAACATATACATTCTCTATAAAAATTTAAAATTATCCTGGTCTTCCCAATTTTTTTTCACTTTTGTGTCACATACTCATGCACCAATTTTATTTTTGATTTTACCTTCATGTGCATTGATTTCTTTACTAAACTCATTAATGGGGTAATTTTGTCCTCTTATTTATTTATTTAATTAAAAAGGATTTTTTTTAAATCCAAACACAACATATATCAATGCACATGATATTTTAATTTAAATTGGTTTCACATGAGCATGCTCCCAATTTTCTGATTATTCTTATTAATTTAATCCTTTCCTATCAACTCATGTTCCCACGTTTTCCCATACTTAGTGGATACATAATCTCTATCTTAAGCTAACCAAGGATTCAACTTGGAATTTTTAATTTATTTTTCTGCTTAAAGCTAGTGATGTGGTTATAGAACAAAAAAGGGGATTAAAAGGCTTAAGGGGACTAACAAGGGTGATATAGGAGGTAGGCTTATTTGGGATAAGTGAGCAAAATAAGCAATGGACTCAATCATATGTGGGTATGTATCTACATTCTATATTGGACATATATATTGAAACAAAGTAAAGATTATAAGCATAGAAAAGAATGGCGAAACACACAGGACTGAAATTTATGGTTAAATGTAACCATACAATTAAGCTAAAAAACTCACGGGTTGTGTGCTCTTTGGCTCAAAAACCATATATCAGTTATGTATGTCATGCAAGTAGAAATCAAGAAGTTACATTCAACTCAATGTGAATCTCTGAATGGCTGTTTATAAAATAAGTATTTTCCTTGAAAATTGTTGTCAATTAATCAACATTTATTGCTATATATATATATATATAGTGTGTGTGTGGATTGTTATGATTCTGTTAAACTAAAGTTTCTAGTTTACTCTTTTTATTTTCAATTAAATCAATTCAACATACGCTAAAAGGGTAAACTAAACTAATTAATCCATATATTCTATATCACAACTAATAAACTAAAAGTGCAATCTAAACTAAATATCTAAGATTTATATATATAAACCAAAGTGAAAAATGCAGAAATAAAGTAAAAATACAGCAAAAGAAAAATGTGTAAGTACTGAAAGATAAATAAGATAAGATAAAATAAAAATAAAAAATAAAAATACATAAAATAAGCAAAATAGGATAAAAGAGAGTCTAAAAAGTGGTTCACCAAGATAAAGTTCGCCAGAGATGGCGACCTCCCCACACTTAATTAATAGCATCGTCCTCGATGCTCTATCAAACTGTGTGTGAAGAAGTGGCATCTCCGGAAGGATGTGCTGCTGGTGTCTCGGTGGTGGGCTGAGGGTCTGCAGTTTCTATGAGTGTCGGAGGGTCTGCCTGCTGAAGCGGAGGCTCTGTCTGTAGAGGGATCTCTGGATCAGTTGGCTGTATCTGATGGGGCTCCTCATGATGTGGGGCAGCCTGCTCAGGTCCTGCCTGCTCAGCCTCTGTACGTGCCTCCTCCTCGTGATCGTCCGCCTCCGCATCAGATGGCTCAGAAGGGGTGTCAGGCTCGGAGGGGATGTTGTGGTGGCCAGATCGGATCATCAACTTTAAGTGCTCATAGCGTCGCTTGTTGCGACGCTCAGATCTCTCATATCGCCGCTGGTTGCGGCGCTCCATCTGGTCCAACCGGTCAAATAGGCGATGCACGAGGTGGTAGATGGGCTCTGAAGCTGGTGAGGGTGCAGTAGTGGTAGCTGGGGCAGTAGGTGCTGAAGGGGCAGTAGAAGATGTGGCGGCCTTAGCAGAGTCAGTGAGAAAAGAAGGTCGGTAGCGCAAGGCCTGAAACTTCCTGCTGTGAGGGATGATCTTCTTGCAGTCGGCGGCGGTTGGCTTCTCATCTGTTAGATCCCAGGGCACCTCAGCTCGGCGGCCCAACTGAGTAATCAAATATGGAAAAGGGAGGGTGCCTCTAACATGGACTCTGGCCATGTAATACCTGATAAAGCGGGAGAGATATAAGTCCTTTCCCTCCATCACACACTAGATGAGGGTGATCATGGCAGCTAGCACCTCCGTCTCATGAGTGCTCGGCATCACGTAATTACTCAAAATCTGCTGCCAAAGCCGAGCCTCATCATTCAGGTAGATAATCTTTATTCCTTTTGGGGCCACTGTGGATTTGCTCATGACCCAGGGGACAGTAGGATCAAGAGCTATAGTCCTCTTGACTGCGTTCCAGTCAAATCTCATGAATCTCATATCCTCCTCAGCCTTTTGGTAATCGTCTGGCTGATCTGACTTAGGCTGAAGTTGGAGGATTTCTTCAATGGCTTCCTCAGTAATCAGAATTTTCTTTTCTCTAAGCTGTACTGCATCTAGGGACGTTTTGAAGTAGTTACAGTAGAATTCTCTGACCCAGGATGAGTTGACTTCAGTCAAGTTTCTTTCCAAGAACAACCAGCCTCTCTGTTTAATTTGTTTTGAAGTGTATTGTTTGAGTTCTTCTGAAATTTTGAGGGTCCTTTCCAGGTATAGGTTCCTGGAAGTGGCAAAAACTGGATACTTTAGCTCACAGTATCTGTTGGTAAACTTTACTGGGTCTGTGGCAGGCAGTAGCTGATCAGCCTTTTCCTGCGGGATAAAGTTCTTCTCTCGCCAGGAATCGTCATGGAGGATATCCAAAATAGAGGTAGAGGATTTTCCTCTTTTCCTTTTGCCTGTGGTTGCTTTACCCTTTCCTTTACTTTTAGGGTCAAACATCCTAAAAAGCAGAAATTTCAGGATACAGTTTAAGAACTAAAGCAGGAAAACAGGTAAATAAATAGGAATATATCAATAGAAGCATAGAGGGGCAAAAGAGGAATAAAGTGGCAATATAAGCATGAATTGAGTTAAATTGATGTGAAATTTTGGATTGTAGGCAAGTTAAAAGTTGGAGAAGAAAAATCACAATCTAAAATCTTTGATGTGCAGAATTGTTTGTTAATTAGGAACAACACTAAACATGCATTGAAGTGGTTTGAAAGTGGTTAGTTGAAAACAAAAAAGTTAGAACGTTAAAGTAGTTAAGAGTTAAAATGAAGTTAAAGTGAGTGGCAAGGGGTTGTGGTTTCCAAGTAACTAAAATTGCACAAAATTGACTAACAAGTAACTCATATTCAAGTAAGAATTGCAGATTATTGATGATTAGTTATAGAAAATAATTGCAAAATTAAAGTGAAATCATCAATAATTTGATTTAATCAAATAAGAGAATCGGAAAGAATAAGAAAGCTAGCACGTGCATTCATGAATTGCTTTGGTTGAAACCAATTAGTGCAAACTTAAAATTTCCAAAACTATTTCATGAATGGGAATTGATTGAAACATTTTGCTGAAAAAAAATTGGGCAGCATTTCGTCTAAAAATTGGACATTCCTGGGTAATAAACAACAGCCAAAACAGTTCATATGATAATAAAATAGTGTAGGAAAGAGTAACAAATAGTAATTCACATGAATTCAAAATAAACAAACTCAATCTGCATCAAAGAATAGTAAAGAGCAGCATATGAACAGCATTATCATCACAGCAAATTCAAATTGCGAAACAGATTAAACAATTAACAAGAACGGCGCAATTATCAGGCCTAAATCCACTAACCATATCCTAGCTACCTAACCACCTAGAATCCACTACGATCATGCATCTCTAACTATCCTAATTTGAACATAATCTGAAAAAAATGCAACTAACTAATGGAAAGAGGAACCGCTGTTTGGCAGAACCTGGTGTGCAGAGGAACAAGAATTTGGGCTCAGGGAGATGGTGGTGGTGGTCGACCAGAGGTTTAGAGAGGTGGCGGCGGTGCTGGGGCAGATCGGGGACGGGGCTGGGGTCGAGAAGGGAGGATGGTGGTGGGGGAGGAAGAGGGGGAGAAGAAGAGAAGGGAGGAGGGGGGTGCTGTGAGGGCGGCGTGGTGGTAGGGGCACGGCGCGGCGGGGGCGGCATTCCTGGTCGGCGATGGTGGTGGTATGGTGGTTGGGGAGTGGATAAGAGAGAGTGCAGAGGGGGATTGGGGGGAAGTGACGCAAAATGGGTTGGGGATTTGCGTGGGTGGTGTTTAGTGGATTCGAATCCACGCGAACGCGTGGATCATGCGATCTCTAACTATCCTAATTTGAACATAATCTGAAAAAAATGCAACTAACTAATGGAAAGAGGAACCGCTGTTTGGCAGAACCTGGTGTGCAGAGGAACAAGAATTTGGGCTCAGGGAGATGGTGGTGGTGGTCGACCAGAGGTTTAGAGAGGTGGCGGCGGTGCTGGGGCAGATCGGGGACGGGGCTGGGGTCGAGAAGGGAGGATGGTGGTGGGGGAGGAAGAGGGGGAGAAGAAGAGAAGGGAGGAGGGGGGTGCTGTGAGGGCGGCGTGGTGGTAGGGGCACAGCGCGGCGGGGGCGGCATTCCTGGTCGGCGATGGTGGTGGTATGGTGGTTGGGGAGTGGATAAGAGAGAGTGCAGAGGGGGATTGGGGGGAAGTGACGCAAAATGGGTTGGGGTTTTGCGTGGGTGGTGTTTAGTGGATTCGAATCCACGCGAACGCGTGGATCATGCGATCTCTAACTATCCTAATTTGAACATAATCTGAAAAAAATGCAACTAACTAATGGAAAGAGGAACCGCTGTTTGGCAGAACCTGGTGTGCAGAGGAACAAGAATTTGGGCTCAGGGAGATGGTGGTGGTGGTCGACCAGAGGTTTAGAGAGGTGGCGGCGGTGCTGGGGCAGATCGGGGACGGGGCTGGGGTCGAGAAGGGAGGATGGTGGTGGGGGAGGAAGAGGGGGAGAAGAAGAGAAGGGAGGAGGGGGGTGCTGTGAGGGCGGCGTGGTGGTAGGGGCACGGCGCGGCGGGGGCGGCATTCCTGGTCGGCGATGGTGGTGGTATGGTGGTTGGGGAGTGGATAAGAGAGAGTGCAGAGGGGGATTGGGGGGAAGTGACGCAAAATGGGTTGGGGTTTTGCGTGGGTGGTGTTTAGTGGATTCGAATCCACGCGAACGCGTGGATCATGCGATCGCGTGATTGAGAGATAATGAAATTGGCGCGTACGCGTGGGACACGCATACGCGTCGCTCAGAATTGTGCTAAACGCATGATTCCAGCGTCGTTTTGGCGCAACTCTCTATTTCCAATTAGGGGTCTAAGATTTCCACGTGACGCATACGCGTCGCTCACGCTTTCGCGTGGTGTGTGTGAAGTGAAAGTGACGCGTTCGCGTCACTGACACGAACGCGTGGCCCAATTTGTGCCTAATGCATAACAGCCGCACGATTCTAGCCCAACTTTCTGGGCGTTGGATTTTTTACGCCGATTTCAACTCGACGCCCACGCGTGGCCCATGCGCACGCGTGAGGTGCTTTTTTTTTTTTCATAATACGCAGGATACAAAATGCAATGCTAATGTGGATGCTATGAATAATTCCAGGTTCAATGAAAATAGAATAAAATAAAACTCAAAAACAAACAAAACGACATAAAATCAAAATTGAAGAAAAGGAACGATCATACCATGGTGGATTGTCTCCTACCTAGCACTTTTGGTTAAAGTCCTTAAGTTGAACATTTGCTGAGCTTCCTACTATGGTGGCTTATGCTTGAATTCATCCAAAAATCTCCACCAATGTTTGGAATGCCAACAGCCTCCGGGGTCCCAAACTAGGCATATAAAGCCCTTGATTAAATTCAAATAGGTGTTCAGGTTCCCTGGGTGTTGAATGTCAGAATAGATTCCAGGATCCCAAACCTTGCTTTTATATCCGCCTTTGTTTTGATTTGCATTTGTCCAGCCGGACGGTATGGAATTTGTATTCTCACCAAGATGACCAAACATTTTCCGAGACCCATGTAATTGAATTCGAAACCAATCCTTGTACCTCAAATTGAAGTGTGGAGCTTCATGGAATCTTGCATACCAGCTCCGAGTGCGAACCATTTCTCTTTTACTCTTAAAGCCGCAAAGAGCTCTAAGCTGGCCATCTGTTTCAAGCAAACCATATTCAAGTGTAAAAGTAAAGATAAAGGCTAAGAATTTTACCCACTTGAAGTTTGTATTGGGTGGTAATGGCCTTGGGATAGGTGTTTCCAGTGGTTTTGCAAGCTCTACTCCCTTGTATTCTTCTGTGAATTCCTCCACTTCCTTGCAAACTTCTTCAACTGTAACCACGTCTTGATCAAAGTCTTCGATATCCTCCTCATCACTCAAGTCATAAGTTGGAGGTTGAGAGAATTCTACCTCCACATCATCTTCGTATTCACTTGGGGAAGATTCTTCAGTCTCAAAGAATTCACTTGCGGATGCAAGTTCATTACTAGGAGAACTTGACTTGTGATTATCATTATCAAGGAAACTCGCTTCTTGAGTTGTTCCGTCCAGTTCGTCATAAGATACCTGCTTTGGGGGCTGTGCACTATCCTCCTTAGCATCAATTGCAAATTCCTCGACGGAATTCTCCACAATTCTGGATTCCCATGGAGGTTCAGCATCTCCTAAATCTTCAACCAATTCTTCTTCTTCGATAATGTCAGCTTCCTCCACTTGTTCCAGTACAAAGTCATGTTCCTTACTGTCCATTAGAGTTTCTCCTTCATGCTACGTTCTTCATTAGATTGCCCACAGGAAGCCATGGGGATTCCTTGAGTATCCGAACATCGGGAAGGTAATTGATTGATCGCTTGCTCCAGTTGGTGAAGGGTTGCATGAAATTTTTCCACTATTTCCTTGAGACGCTCCCGTGATTCTTGGGTCGATGGATATGAACATGGTGCATAGGGAAGTGGTGGTTCTTGGGGGTAATGGGATTGGAATTGGGGTGGATATGGGTTAGGGTCATATAGAGGTGAATGGTGGTAGGGGGCTTGTGAGTATGGTGGTTCAAAGCTATGTTGAGGAGGTGGTTCATAGGCATATGATGGGGCTTGTTGGTAACTACAAGGAGGTCCACCATATCTATCATCTTGGTATGCACCTCGGAATAGTTATTGACTGTAGTAATTTGGTGGGTGTTGGTTGTCACGAAGGGGTCCACCAATACTATTGTCTCGACATGCATTGTAGAATGGTCGTTGTCCCTGGCATCTTGGAAGGTGTTGTTGCCGAAAGGGTTGATCAGATCCTCGTGACTCCGTCCATCTCTGATTGTTTTGACCTTGATGCATGTTCCTGTTATAATTTCCATTCCTTGCAACAACATTGGAACCAAACTCAAAGCGACGGGGGTGAGAACTCATAGTAGCTAATAAAAATTAAAAAGCAAAAATAAAAGCAAATAAACAAGAAAAATAAAATATTTACAATAACCAATAATAAGGCACACGTTTACAATTCCCCGGCAACGGCGCCATTTTGAACGAACTGATTTTTGCTAGTAGAGAAATTCACAAAATTAATCGCATTGTAAGTATAATTTCTAAACTAACAGAAAATTCTTTCGTACAAAAATTTGGTTGTCACAAGTAACAAAACCCAATAAAATTTATAACTGAAGTATTTAAACCTCGGGTCGTCTTTTCAAGGAATTGCAGGGAGGTATGATTTATTATTGGTTACGGAAAAGGTAGAATTTTGGGTTTTTGCAATAGGGAACAAATAATTTAAATGACAGGAAAAATAAATTAATAATTATAAAGAAAACTCTTGGCAAGGTACGAGAACTGGAAATCCTATCCTAGTTATCCTTATCAGATGTGATGAGAATTGGATTCTGCTCCCGCTTAGTTAACCCTTACTAAATAAAGGTAAGTCAAGTAGATTAATTAATTTGATTCCTCAGTCCTAGTCAACTCCTATGGAAAGATTAGCTTTAGAGGGGTCCAAATCAATCAGCAATCCTAATTTCCAATCAACTGTTGAGTTTGATAACTCAAGCGTTACCAATTACTTAACCAAAGCCAAAAGAAGAAAATAAATCATAAATTAAATTGAAAGCATCAAAAGAAATAGAATAAAACAATCATTAATCTGAAATACCTCAAATAATATTAAATAGAGAAATCAATTCTAACATAGGAAAGTTCATAAATCAAATTGAAAAGATAAATAACAGTTAAGGTAATAGAATAAATAAAACTAGAAAGTAAATTAAAGGAACGTTGAACCTGTGATTGAAGAAGTAATCATAAAATAAGAGGAATCCTAATTCCTAAAACCTAAGAGAGAGGAGAGAGTCTCTCTCTCTCTCTAAAACTACATCTAAATCCTAAAATTATGTATTATGAATGTTGTATGTGTCCTCTTAATTGTTCTCTTTGATTCCCCCATTCTCTGGCTTATATTCTGTGTTTCTGGCTTGGATTTGGGCCGAAAAAGGGTCCAGAAATCACTGAGGACGTTTTCTGCAGATTCCTATACGTGGCGTCCGCCACGCGTGCGCGTGGGTCACGCGTTCGCGTGGTTTGGAGTTTTTCCTAGTCACGCGTACGTGTCTTTTGCGTTCTGCTCAAGGCACGCGTCCGCGTCGTCCACGCGTACGCGTCGCTGCCATTTTGCGCTAGGCACGTGTTCGCGTCGTCCATCCGTTTGCATCACTGCCTTTTCTTCAAAACTTCATTTTTATGTTTTTCTTCCATTTTTGTATGTTTTCTTTTCGTCCTCTAAGCCATTCCTGGCCTATGAAGCCTGAAAATACTTAACACACAGATCACGGCATCGAATGGTAATAAAGAATAATTAAAATTAATATTTTTAAAGGATAGGAAACATGTTTTCACATATATAATAAGAAAGGAATAGTAAAACCATGCAATTCATATGAATAAGTGGGTGAAGAATTGATAAAAACACTCAATTTGAGCACAAAATACATCATAAAATAGGAGTTTATTAGAGTGCATTGGAAAGCCTGGTCAAAATTATGTAGAAGCAAAAAAGAGGGAGGTTTGGGATTCAAAGAATTCTATCATTAAATCACCATGCAATTGGCCAAATAAGCATGGAGAATAATAAAAAAAACCCCGGAAGCCATTTGGTTGCAAACTCTTAAAGCCATATACTTTTCAAATTGCAAACTTTGGGAAGCGCAGAAGCACTGAAACGGATCTTGGATGTGGATAGCATATTACAAGGAAGAGATCTTTTGAAAAGCAAAGATAAATGGAATTTAGGCAAGGGAAGTGGGGTGAGAATTTAGGGTGATAATTGGATTCATGGTATCAATGAACCACTAAAAAAGGGGCTGCAGTGACAATCAAAGAGTGGAAGAATTTCTCACCAACTCCAGATCATGGGGAAAAGAGAAAATTCAAAGGAGTTTTCCCCCAATTGTAGCAAATATGATAGTTCAGACTCCAATCAGCAAAACCTCAGATTCAAATAAGCTTATTTGGCCGTACAGGAAAGATGAAGAATATTCAACAAAAATAGGATACTATGCGGCCAAAAAAAAGAGGAAGAAGTAAAAAACCCAAGGACAACCCCTCGACAAGCAACTCAATAGAGGAACTATGGTAAGGGATATGGAATATGAAGTTTCCACAGAAAATTAAAATGTTTATCTAGAAGGCTACACAAAATATAATACCGGTAAGAGCGAATTTATTGAAAAAAAAAAAGGCTTACTAATTCCAAGATTTGCAAGATTTGCTTTTCGGAAGAAGAGACCAGTGAACATGCTCTACTTTTATGTGATTGGACAAGAGCAGTAGTGTGGTTTGGCTCTCAGTCACAATGCATCTTCTCGAAGGAGAATGTAAAATCAATAGGAGACTGGCTCTAGGTGATGTATAGGAGTGGTAAGAGGGTGTGCAAGATAGAAGCAACTCAGAATTGGAGCAGAATTGGCATCATTACGTGGTCTATATAAAAGGAAAGGAATATGCATGTGTACAACTATATAGAACCTAACCCCGAACTAATCATTAACAAAGCAAGAAAATTAGAACAAGAGTATATCAGCCATACAAAGGAAATCAACATCAAAGTAATGGAGACAAACATAACAAGCAAAGTACCTGTTAAATGGAAACCTCTACCACAGGGCTGGCTCAAGCTAAATATCGATGCAGCCTTATCAGACGGAACTAAAATAGGCACAGTAGCTGCAGTGATCAGAGACCACAACGGAAACGTCTTGGGAGGAACAGTTACCAAAATCACAGCACAATCAATTCTGTTAGCAGAAGCACAAGCAGTTAGAGAAGCTATAATTCTGGCCGACAACCTAGGAATTCAAAAGGCTACCATTGAATCAGACAGTCAATTACTAGTTCAAATCCTCAAAACAGGCTGTACAATTTGGGAGGTTGATCCAATAATCCAGGACATAAGGAAAATCAAAAGAAGAATATTTATTTCTGGTTTTACCTGGACGCCTCGCGGGGAAAACAAACTGGCATACATCCTTAGCACAATTAAAACACTAGAACTAGCTACTCAATTCATGGATTCTTAATCCCCAAACTCAGGTAGCAGACATCATAAAAAAAAGAGACCGGAGATCCCCCATTTTATCCCTGTCCAATCTTTTTTAGTACAACCCAGCAACGGATTCAGAGATCACAACCAGCGTCAGAAATAAAGTTTTGTCTCCAGTTCCAACATTCCACAACCATGGGAGGAACTTGCAGCCAAGAGCCAGTAAATCTCAGTCGTGGTTCTAGGCTACCAATGGAAGCATGCCCCTAGTGCCTACCCAGAGCGTCACACCTCCTGCGTCCAAGCGTCCTCCTCTCTGACAGTCGCGCCATCTTCTCCATCATGCACATCGATCGACGGAGCAGCAATACCCATCTCCCTTCACCATCATTGGAACAACCGTACTTCCATCAACGCAGAACCAACAATAGAGAGTGTGGGAATCGTCCTTACCAGAGCAGTAGCAGTTTGTAATCTTCCGGTCTTGTACACAGTGCTAATTTAGGGAGTGAGAATAGTTGTTGTCGGAGTTTAGCATTGAGGAAGTTGACCGAAGGTGAGAGGGAAAGGTAGTTTGAATTAGAAGGTGTAGGTCTGGGTGGGTCTCTGGTTTCGAGTCCTGCTTGGGTGTAGGCTGGATATGCCCGGCTCTCATCATATCCAAGAAAAAAAAAGATAAAAAAATAAATTAGAACACAAAATTAAAGTTAACTTTTTCTTTTGTCAAAATCAATGTAAAAAATTTAAATTTTAATTGATATTTTAACTTCATATTTAATTTTTATATTTATATTGAGTTTAGTGTATTATTCATTTATAATAACGATAATAATAATGATACTAATAAAAATAAAAATAGTAAATAATGACATGTGCAATAAAATTAATTAATCGATGGAATTCTCCAAATTTTGACAAAAATCGGGTAATACAAATGGATATTTAACACTATTTTTATTTTCTACAGAAGATAGAATATTAGGTTAATATTGTCTTTTTTATTTAAGTAAAAATTTTTTATTTTTATTTTAAATCATTGTAGCAAAATTATGTTATTGTGCATTATCTCTGAATTTACAGATTGTGCAGATAAAACTAAGAAAAAAATTTTTGTATTCATTGGCTACGAAATTGAAAACGTATTTTTCTCCCTCAATTTCACAGTCATTTTGAACGAAATTGGAAAAGAATATTTAAATAGTAGTGACTTTGAAATATTTAATTATAAATGTTATTCTACAATTTTTTGATAAGATTTAAGAAGTTATGCCAAAAGCTATAACCTAAGTGTATTTTAATAATCTAGAGTGCTTACATCTTACAATGTGAGACAAAAAATTCACATCAATGTAAAGTAACTGAGAAAAGAAGGTTTAGAGGTTATGAAAATTCACCAATATAATCGAAGTTCTCACAAAATAACTTGAAAATCAGCGTGGGTCAGGCTGGGAATTTGACGAGCATGCATTTTTTGAACAGTTAGCCTTTTAAGTTTGGCCACTTTTTTTGCGAGTTACATGGACCAGCTTAGTAAACTTTAACCTGTTTTTCAATTCTATTCACATTTCAATTAAAAAATAATTAGAATTGAATCAACATAATATTTAGATTAGTGTTAATTTAAAGTTACGCTGCTCAAACATTTTTATATAGGATATGCTCTTGTGTGGATGAACTTGGGACAACTCGGTTTCTGGTAGCTGACACTGAATTATAAGCTTGGAAGTCCGAGAGTGTACCACGTTGTGAAGAGAACAAAGAGGGGGAGTGTACCTATGACGAATCGGATTTCCTATCGGTAAAGAATAAGAGTAATCGCGTTGTAAGTATAGATTCTAAACCAATAGAAAATCCTTTCGTACAAACATTTTGGTTGTCACAAGTAACAAACCCCTTTAAAAATTGATAACCGAAGTATTTAAATCTCGGATCGTCTTCTCAAGGAATTGTAGGGAGGTATGATTTATTATTGGTTATGAGTCTTGTAAATTGGAGGTTTTTAATGTATAAGATGAAAAGTAAGAATAGTAAATGACAAGAAAGTAAATTGCAGGAATTAATAAATCAATAGCTAATAAAACTCTTGGCACGGTATGAAAATTAGAAGTCCTATCCTAGTTATCCTTATCAATGGTGATGAGAATTATATTTTGCTCCCCACTAAGTCAACCTCTAACTATGAAGGAAAGTCAAGTGGATAAATCAATTTAACACCTAAAGTCCTAGTCAACTCCTAAGGAAAGACTAGAGTTATAGGAATTTAAATCAATCAGCAAAGATAACAATTATCAATCATGATGAGTTTGACAACTAAGAGTTACCAATTAATCAACCAAAGCCAAAAGAGAAAAAATCTAAATTATTTATATAAATAAAGGAAAGTAATCATAATTCTGAAATACCTCAAATTATATTAAATAGAAAATCAATCTAAACATAAGGAGTTCATAAACTAAATTGAGAAAATAAGTAAAAGGAACATTGAACCTGGAACTCAAAAGAAATTGTAAGTTGAAATAATAAGAAATCCTAAATCCTTTAAGAGGAATCCTAATCCTAAATCCTAAGAGAGAGGAGAGAACTCCTCTCTCTAAAAACTACATCTAAATTATGAAAAGTGAATAATGGAAGACCTCTTCATGAATGGATGCATTCCCTCACTTTATAGCCTCTAATATGTGTTTTCTGGGCCAAAAACTGGGTCAAAAACAGCCCAGAAATTGCCCCCAGCGTATTCTGGTACATACAGGTCGCGGAAAAGTGATGCAGAAGCGTCGTCTGGCTTCAGGTCAGCTATGACAATTTATATATCGTTACGAAGCTCCGGATGTTAGCTTTCCAACACAACTGGAACCGCGTCATTTCAACCTTTGTAGCTCAAGTTATGACCGTTTGAGTGCGAAGAGGTCAGGCTGGACAGCTTAGCAATTTCTTCAACTTCTTGTATTCCTTCCACTTTTGCATACTTTCTTTCCATCCTCTGAGCCATTCCTGCTCTGTAATCTCTGAAATCACTTAACACACATATCAAGGAATCGAATGGTAATAAGAGAAGATTAAACATATCAAAATTAAGACCAAAGAAGCATGTTTTCAATCATAGCACAAAATCAGGAAGGAAAACGTAAACTCATGCAAATCATATGAATAAGTGTATGAAAGATTGATAAAATCCACTCAATTGAGCATAAGATAAACCATAAAATAGTGGTTTATCAACCTCCCAACACTTAAACATTAGCATGTCCTCATGCTAAGCTCAAGAGAAGCTATAAAGGAGTGAAGAGGAATAGTAAAATGTATGAAATACAATCCTATCTATATGAATACAAATAAATGTGAAATGCTTCTACCTACTTGGTTAAAAATAAATCAGTTCTCCAAGACAAACATAAATCAAATTCCTCTAATTCAAACCATATAGTAAAAATAAGTAAACTTGTAAGAAGATAGCTCATGAAAGCAGGGAATATAGAATCAAGCATTGAACCCTTACTGGTAGTGTATATCACTCTAACTCTCAAGTGTCTAGGGTCAATCACTCTACTCTTTCCTAGTCATGCTTTCTCAACCTTATTCTTCATCTAACCAATCAACAAATATTTAGTATACCAATGCAAACATCATGAGGTCTTTTCAGGGTTGTAATGGGGCTGAGGTAAAGGTAAGGATATATATATATATATATATATATATATATATATATATATATATATATATATATATATATATATATATATATATATATATATATATAAGGCTAAGTGAGCTAACAAAGTGAATCCTTGATTAGTCTAAGATCTCACCTAACATATACATACTTTATATAATTTAAAATGCTTTACCTAGCTACCCAAATTTTTTCCACTTTTGTATTACATGCTCGTGTATCAAACTTATTTTTGAATTTTGTCCCATGTGCATTGATTCTTTTTATTTTGCATTTGGGGTAATATTATTTTTTCTCTTTTTCTTCTTTCTTTTTTTTTTGTATCCCCTTATTTAATTACTTAATATTTTTTTTTCAATGCACATGGTAATTTAATTATTTTGATTTCACATGAACATGCTTCCCAAATTTTCAAATAACTTATTCAATTTAATTCCCCTTTTTTTCTATCATCCCATGTTCCCATAAAATTCTCCATACTTAAATTATACACAATATCTATCTTAAGCTAACCAAGGATTCAACTTGGAATTTTTATTTTATTTTTCTGCTTAAGGCTAGTAATGTGGTTATGGAATAGAGAGGGGTTAAAAAGCTTAAAGTGGCTAACAAGGGTGACATAAAAGGGTAGGCTTATTTGGGATAAGTGAGTGAAAACAAGTAATGGCCTCAATCATATGCAAGCATGTAAATACACTAAATAACGGACATATAGAGTGGAACAAGGTAAAGATTGCAATTATAGAGAAGAAAACACACAAGAATAAAATATTTATGGTTAACTAATGTAACCATATAAATAAGCTCAAAATCTCACATGTTGTGTGTTCTTTAGCTCAAAAACCATGTTCCAATTTACGATCTTCAAACAAATTTAACACATAGAAAATTTTATTTTTTTTAATTTAAATTTGTGAAAATTTTCAAAAATAGGGTCTTAAAAAGAAACTTATTATTTTTCAACCAAGTAGTACTTAAATGCAAACAATCAACTACACATGCAATCTATTATGCAATGCAATATTGAACAAACAAAGAAAATAGAGTATTGGTGTTGAAAAGAAGGTAACTAACCTCTGGAAGTCAGTATCGACCTCCCCACACTTAAAGATTATACCGTCCTCGGTGCATGCTAAGATGTGCAAGTGGATGGGGGTTGTGGTTCCTCAGCTGGGGCTCTTTTTGTTCCTTTCCTTGCCGGTGGTTTGGGATTAGCTTTCTCTTTATCCTTCTTAGTGGCCATCCTGAAAAGAGAAAAAGAATATAACTTTTAAAGCTAAGGGTTAGAGCAAGGAAGAGAGCGGGAAAGGTGGTAATCAATGCACAATAAAGAAGAATGACGTTAACACATGGTCATGACTACATGTGAAAAGTTCATCAATGGAAATATAGCAAGTGCATGTAATGACAATTAAATGCAAGATGTTTATTGGCATGCTGGCAAAGGCATGAGTAGCATAGATCAAGCATTCCATGTCCAAGTTAGATTACCGAGTCTTTCAAACTAACATGTTGGAATAACAATTATATTTAATTAATAAAATATAAAAAGAATTTTGTGAAAAGCAAGCATTTAGAGTAGTAGAATAAAAGAAATCTAAAAATAGTGCACAATGCCAACACATAGCATGCATGGTAATTAAGTTATTGAATGTATTAAATTGAACATGCAAGCAACCCTTTAAAAAATAATATATAATTGTCAAACAATTCCTTTAATAATCCACAAGCAAAATATAAAAAATAATGACCCAAATAAATTTCTAACACCAATGAAAATAATGCAATGAAAGAAAGTATGCAAATAAATTAAATGAAATAGAATGGAAGTGAAGAGGGATGAGAAGTTAAAGAGATGAAGAAGAAGAAATTAAAAAAAGGAAGAAGAAAGAAGAAAAGATAAAAGAAATTAGGATTAGAAAAGAAAAGATAAGATAATTGGCGCTGATCTGGATAAGTTGTGTGGCGCAGGCGACGCGAGCGTGTGGGTTACGCGTTCGCGCGGATAGCGCTTCTATGAAGTGACGCGGACGCGTGGGTCACACGTTCGCGTGGAGTGATTTGTGCCATTAGCGCGAGGGCAGCCTCGCGGTCGCGCAACTCTCTGTTTTAAATGCATTTTTCCAAAAATCTGGGTGATGCGGTAGCGTGGTTGACACGATCGCGTGAATGGCCATACTTTGAAGAACGACGCAGACGCGTGGGGCACGCGTTCGCGTGGTGGGACTTGTGCTTCTAGCGCGGTTCCAGCCCCATTCCATCCTAACTTGCTGCCAAACACCCGTTTACGTCGATTTTACAGGGCCATGCGTTCGTGTGGATCAATTTGTGCCAAAGGCACGCCTCCAGCCACGCTTTCGCGTGATTCTCTATTCAATCTTGTTTTCTTCCCAGCGCACATATGATGCGGACACGTTGGCGACGCTGTCGCGTCCCGTGCCATTTTTCTTCTATTTTTTTGTAGAATGCAAAATGCAATGCTAATGTGGATGTCATGAATAATTTTAGGTTCAATGAAATAAAATAAAACTTAAAAACAAACAAAACGAAATAAAATTAAAATTGAAAAAGGAACGATCATACCATGGTGGGTTGTCTCCCACCTAGCACTTTTAGTTAAAGTCCTTAAGTTGGACATTTGGGGAATCCTTTGTTATGGTGGCTTGTGCTTGTACTGATCCTTGAATCTCCACCAATGTTTGCAATTTCAGTATCCTCCGGGATCCCAAACTAGGCGCAGAAAGCCTTCAAGCAAGTTAAAGCAAGTGACAAGGCCCCAAGAGTGTTGATTGCCAGAATGAATTCCGGGGTCCCATATCTCGCTTTTGCACCCGTCTTCTTGTTGATCATTATGATTCCATCCGGGTAGCAAGCAATTTGAATTCTCACTAAAGCGGCCAAACAACTTCCTAGACCCATTCAGTTGAGCTTTACACCAACCCTTGTATTTAAACTTTGAGCACACAACCATGTTGAACCTTACTTGACAACTCCAACCACTAACTATCTTCCTCTTACTCTTAATGCCACAAAGAGCTCTAAGTTGACCATCTGTCTCCAGTAGCCCATATTCAAGTGGAATTAGAAAGCTAAGGGATATGAATTTTACCCACTTGAATGTTGTGAAGGATGATGGCAACTTAGGGGGAGGTATTTCTAACGAATTTGCAATCTCCACTCCCTTGTGCTCTTCTCTGACAACTTCCACCTCTTTGCAAGTTTCTTCAATATCAACCTCTTCCTCTTGGTAGCTTTCTTCCAATTCAATCTCTTCTTCATTGCTCACCAAAGGCATGGGAGGCTGTGATTCTTCTTCTTTAATCTCCATCTCTTGACCAACCTCTTCCAAGTCTTCAACTATAATATGCCTTGGAGGTTGTACACCCTCCTCAGCATCAATTTCAATCGCCTTGGAAGGAGGTTCTATAACCTGACTTTCCCATGGAGGTTCAGCATCTCCTAAATCTTTAACCATTTCTTCCTCTGCAACTATTATGGCTTCCTCCACTTGTTCCAGTACAAAGCTATGTTCCTCATTGTCCACCGAAGTTTCTAGTGTCTCCTTCATGCTACGCTCTTCTTTTGATTCTCCACATGCAGCCATGGGAGTACTTTGAGTGCTCAGATGTTGAGAAGCTAATTTATTTACTACCTCGGTTAAGGCAGTCACGAGTTCCACTACATCCCTTTGCATCTTCGCTTGCCCTTGAAGAAGACCACGAAGGATGTCATCCATTGGAGATTGGGGTGGATATGAGGGTTCATTATTTTGGAGAAAGGGTTCATAATAGGAAGGTGGTTCTTCTTGATAAGGATATGGAGATGGTGAATATTGAGGTGGTGGTTCTGGGTGTGGTTCATATGGTGGTTGGTGTGGTGGATATAGGTTAGGGTCATATGGTGGTGTTTGGTGGTAAGGGACTTGTGAGTATGATGGTTAAAAATTACGTGGAGGAGGAGGTTCATAGGTATTTTGTGGTGGGTGTTGATTGTCACGAAGAGGTCCACCATAACCATTGTCTTGGTGCGCATTATAGAATGGTTGTTGATAGTGTCTTGGAGGTGGTTGTCGCCAAGAGGGTTGATCAAATCCTTGTGGCTCCTCCCATCTTTGATTCTTCCAACCTTGATGCCTATTTTCATTATAGTTTCCATTCTTTATAACAACATTGGAACCAAACTTAAAGCGATGGGGGTTAGAACTCATAATAGCAAATAAAAATTAAAAACAAAAATAAAAACAAATTTAAATTAAAAGGTTATTGAAATTTAAATTTTGAATTTTTGAATTTTAAAATTTGAAATTTGAATTTTAAATATTGAAATTTGAAATTTGATTTTGAAATAAGATAAGGTTTTGAAAAAGATATGATTTTTGAAAAAGATTTAAATTTTGAAATTTAAAACTAAGATAAGATAAGATAAAAATTTTAAAATAGAAATCTAAAAATTTTTTTATGCAAATTTCGAAAATTTAATTAAAATAAAGAGAAAAAATATTTTTGAATTAAATGAGGAAAGAGAAAACAATAAAATGACACCAAACTTAAAATTTTTAGATCAAAACGAAGAGAACGACTAAGAACAACTTGAAGATCAAGATGAACACGAAGAAAAAATTTTTGAAAAAAATTTTAATAACTAAATAAAAACCAATAACCTCTTAATTTATGAAAAAGCAAAAATAAAAACAAAAATAAAAACAAATAAACAAGTAAAAAGCAAATATTTACAATAACCAATAATAAGGCACACATTTGCAATTCCCCGGCAACGGCGCCATTTTGACGAATCGGATTTCCTATCAGTAAAGAATAAGAGTAATCGCGTTGTAAGTATAGATTCTAAACCAATAGAAAATTCTTTCGTACAAACGTTTTGGTTGTTACAAGTAACAAACCCCTTTAAAAATTGATAACCGAAGTATTTAAACCTCGGGTCATCTTCTCAAGGAATTGCAGGGAGGTATAATTTATTATTGGTTATGAGTCTTGTAAATTGGGGGTTTTTAATGTATAAGATAAAAAGTAAGAATAGTAAATGGTAAGAAAGTAAATTGCAGGAATTAATAAATCAATAGCTAATAAAACTCTTGGCACGGTATGAAAATTAGAAGTCCTATCCTAGTTATCCTTATCAATGGTGATGAGAATTATATTTTGCTCCCCACTAAGTCAACCTCTAACTATGAAGGTAAGTCAAGTGGATAAATCAATTTAACATCTAAAGTCCTAGTCAACTCCTAAGGAAAGACTAGAGTTATAGGAATTTAAATCAATCAGCAAAGATAACAATTATCAATCACGATGAGTTTGACAACTCAAGAGTTACCAATTAATCAACCAAAGCCAAAAGAGAAAATCTAAATTATTTATATAAATAAAGGAAAGTAATCATAATTCTGAAATACCTCAAATTATATTAAATAGAAAATCAATCTAAACATAAGGAGTTCATAAACTAAATTGAGAAAATAAGTAAAAGGAACATTGAACCTGGAACTCAAAAGAAATTGTAAGTTGAAATAATAAGAAATCCTAAATCCTTTAAGAGGAATCCTAATCCTAAATCCTAAGGGAGAGGAGAGAACCTCTCTCTCTAAAAACTACATCTAAATTATGAAAAGTGAATAATGGAAGACCTCTTCATGAATGGATGCATTCCCCCACTTTATAGCCTCTAATCTGTATTTTTTGGGCCGAAAACTGGGTCAAAAACAGCTCAGAAATTACCCCCAGCGTATTCTGGTATGTATAGGTCACGGAAAAGTGACGCGGAAGCGTCGTCCACGCGTTTGCGTGGATTGCGTTTCTGCCAGGTCACGTGTCCGTGTGATCCACGCATTCGCGTAGCTTGGCTTCGAGGCAGCTATAGCAATTTATATATGTTTACGAAGCCTCGGATGTTAGCTTTCCAACGCAACTGGAACCGCGTCATTTCGATATCTGTAGCTCAAGTTATGACCGTTTGAGTGCGAAGAGGTCAGGCTGGACAGCTTAGCGATTTCTTCAACTTCTTGTATTCCTTCTACTTTTGCATGCTTTCTTTCCATCCTCTGAGCCATTCCTGCCCTGTAATCTCTGAAATCACTTAACACACATATCAAGGCATCGAATGGTAATAAGAGAAGATTAAACATATCAAAATTAAGACCAAAGAAGCATTTTTTCAATCATAGCACAAAATCAGGAAGGAAAACGTAAACTCATGCAAATCATATGAATAAGTGTATGAAAGATTGATAAAATCCACTAAATTGAGTACAAGATAAACTATAAAATAGTGGTTTATCAACCTGCAAAAAGCACTTCGATGCTTAAGTTAGTATTGTGAATTCAATGTGTTTAAGAAGATAAAATATCATACATTTATAGGTGAGGTAGAACAGGTCGATTAAGGTTCCGTTAGTCATCTATATTGAAGAGTAAATATTATAGATTGGTAGGTTACAGCATCTGGCCGAACGTTTTTATTCTAGGTTATAATTCATTTATAGCCAAATTATAACGCATGATGCCGATTTATAACGTATAACGTCGAGTTATGGATTTTTATTTGTAACAGCCATATCATAGCCCCCAAGCTTGGCCTGGGAATGTGTTTTAATGAAGCAAATTGAGCTTTTGATGAGCCATAAGTCGGTTATTGAATTAGCTCTGGAGCCCCCAGATCAAGGTGCTTTATTAAAAGATTAATTAATTTGAAATGTTAGTAATATGGTTAGAAGAGAGAAAAATTGAAAACTCATTAAAGAACGCGCGTGTTTCCAATGTTTTGTGTTCTCTTTGATGTAACTGATAGGATGGTTGGGGTGGATTCTAAATAGTTTTTGTGATGTTTAATTAAAGGCTTTGGAATCCAAAATGGTGTGTTGGTTTGCACTTATTTTCGCTTGTTATCAAAAATATTTTTGAAGAAGAATGAGCAAAAGAGGTACGTTACTTTACTTCTCTGTTCTCTGCATTTTCTGTTCTTCTTTTTCTTTTCTTAGGTTGTGTCGATGGATTTTGAGAAGGATAAAAAGGAGAATATAGATTGGTCGTATGACTGGGTGAATGATGATGTTAGAAAGCGGTCTTCTTTGTTTGTGGATGAAGAAGCTATCAAGGAAATAGATAAGAATAAGATTGTAAGACATGGTTCTGGGATTCGGTTAGAGTTACTGCCATGTTCTGGTAGTAATCATGTTTTTCATAGGGGGAATGTTTTGAGTTCTTCTATATGTACAATTGCGTTCTGAAAGAATTGAGAGTGAAGCTTCCCTTCACGGGTTTTCAATGCTAGGTTTTGAAGCAATTAAATTGTGCTCCTTCACAACTTCACCCTAATGATTAGGCTTTTCTACAAAGTTTTGAGGTGTTAATGGAGTTTCTGGAGGATGCTTCTTCTCTAGAGTTGCTTTTCTTTTTATTCCAGGCCAAGGGTGTCTAGAAGGGTAGCTGGGTGAATTTGAATAGTTCGCCCAGGTTTGCTGTTTTCAAACTTTATAAATCTTCTTTTAAAGACTTTAAGGAAATGTACTTGAAGGTTAGGAATGCTGAGGGTGATTTTCCATTTTATTTGGATGAACATTTGGGGAAAAATTTTTCCTTGTGGTGGTGCTTCAAATCTCAGAATATTCTGGGGCCCGAAACTATTAGTCTGAGAAATGAATGTATTATTGAATATTTAGTGGAGGTGGTTGATCGGAAAGAGTTGATTTCTGTTTTTGATTTGCTTCAGTGGGAAGAAAATATGCAAGCTGTTGTAGAATATTTAGGTGAGGTTTTGAAATATATATTTGTAGGTTTTTGAGTTAACATTCTGCTAACTGTTTGTGTTGTTGTAGGGGGGAAGTATCTTGGGGTGTCTGCTGCTACCCTAAGAGCTCGGGTAAAAATTAAAACCTCGAAAAGGAAGGTTCAACATCAAAGCCAGATAAGGCTGCTGGCGGTGGCAAGGTTAATCAACCTCAGTCGAGAAGGAAGAAAGTCATACTAAAGAAAAGGAAAACTGATGTGGTAGATTATTTGAGGGTTCTGATGAAGATAGGGACGAGGTTTTTATTGAGAAAATACATGCGTTTATGGATAATCAAAAGAAACTGCATGAAGCTACCGACCAAAGTGATGGGTCGTCTGTTTGGGAAAAGGAATTTTCTTATATGGTCGTTGCTGACGAGGTTTGCCAATTGTCGGCAGATGTATCTTTGGCGAATGAGGTTGGGGACATCGCAATTGGCCAATACATGCAGGTATTGCTCTCTATTTGGTTTTGTAAACTGGTGTGGGTTTTTTTGTTTTTTTTTCTTGTTTTTGCAAGGTTCTTGGTTTTTGTTTGGCTAGCTTAGGGCGTAGCCAGGAGAATAAGCATAAAAAGCTTATTGGAGAGAGACAGGAGAGTTTGAAAGAGGAGTTGGCATTGAAAAAGACTACAATAGCTGATTTGGAATCTAAATTATCTGATAAGGAAAAAGAATTGAAACTGATGAAAGAAAATTATGTAAAAGAGGTTGAAGATCTGAAGAAGAAGGAGGCCAACCTTTCTAGTATGAACGCCCAAGTGATTGAAGTAACTGCAAAGTTGAAAGAGATGGAGAAAAATAAAGAGGCAGAAATATTATTCCAAAGAGGGTTTTGAACATGCTCTACTGTAGGCGAAGTTCTTGGTTCCAGACTTCGATTTTTCTCAAATGAAACTGGAAAAGATAGTTCAAGATGGAGCTATGGTGGATGATGATGGTGCAGCTGAAGAGGAAGACGAGAATTTAGAGTGATTTATGTTGATGAAATATTTATTTTGTGTAGTTTGACTTTGAAACTTGTTTTGGTCTGTTGTGCTCTTCTATGGAGCATTTTGGCTTTTAAGCCATTCTGCACAAATTGTTTTAGTTGGATTTGTTGCATGATTTGATTTAGATTGTTATGTGTTTGAGTAGATATTTGTATTGTTTTCCTAATAGAAGTAGGAATACACTGATTGTATTAATATTTGGTTGACGTTTAGTTAATAGTTTGATTGATTGTTATATCTTGGAGAGATATAATTTGGTTGTTAATATTGGCGAGCATTGTTTGAGGTTGTATTGTTTTGCTCAGAAATCCGATTGTTGCCTTTGTGAACCATAAGTCAGTGATTTAGAGTGCTAGTTATGATAAGTATTAGAGTGTTGGAACAAGACAGATCAAGATAACAATATTGAATCATATATTGGTTGACTTTTTTTTTTTTTTGCAAATGTGCAGGTAGGTATGCCTCGTTAAAAGCTCTCCAAGCAAAACCCTTTTTTGGGAAAAATCTTGGTAGTAGGAAAAGGAGTACAAGCCTGTCCCTGACTTTAGCTATAGTATTATTTTAGAGAAGAAACATTCCAAGTGTTAGGTATAGTTGTACCATTCAAAGAGTGTAGTCGATATGTCCCGTTTCCGAGGACTTCGATAACTCGGAATGGGCCTTCCCAGTTTACGATGAGCTTTCCATGTGATGATGGTCGGCGAGCTTGCTCTGTTTTGCGAAGAACCAAGTCGTTTACTTGAAATGATCGGGGATAGACCCTTTGGTTGTTTCTATTAGAAATTATTTGCCACATTGCTCGGTGACGAAGGGTTGCGATGTTTCTTACTTCTTTGATTAGGTCAAGGTATATACTCCGAGCTTTATTATGGTCGTCCATTTGAGTTCTGATAGAGGATTGAGATATTTCTAATGGTATCATAGCCTCGGATCCATATACAAGCCGAAAACGCGTCCCTTTTGTTGTTGAGTGCATGGTGGTATTGTACCCCCATATTAATTCTGGTACTAGTTCAGCCCATAAACCTTTTGCATCGTCCAGTTTCTTTCTTAAGGCGTGTAAGATAACTTTTTTTGTGGCTTCTGCTAAGCCGTTTGTTTACGGGTGTTCTACTGATGAGAAATGTTGATGGATATTTAAATTCTACAAAAAAGAGGTAAATTTTTTATCGGCAAATTGGCGACCATTATCAGTAATAATGTGCCGAGGTATGCCGAATCTGCAGATGATATTCTTCCATACGAAGCTGACCATCTGTTCCGATGTTATTTTAGCTAGAGGCTTTGCCTCTATCCATTTTGAAAAGTAATCAATTGCATCTATTAAAAATTTTACATGTCCCTTTGCTAAAGGAAAAGGGCCGAGGATATCGAGCCCCCATTGATTGAAAGGCCAACTTATTTCGGAACTCTGAAGGGCCTCAGCCGGAAGGTGTGTGATGGGGTTGTGCTTCTAGCAATTGTTACAATGTTTCACTTTGTTGTTGCAATCTTGTTGCAATGTTATCCAAAAAAAACCAGCGCGTAGTATTTTGGATGACAACCTTCGCGCTCCAACATGAGTACCACATATACCTTCATATGCTTCGGCAAGCGCAAGCTCGGCCCCCGACCTGGAAAGACACTTAAGAAGGAGACGAGAAAAATCTCGTCTATATAGAAAATTGTTATATATGGTAAAGAAAGATACTTGCCGGCGGAATCGCCGAGTATTGTCAATGTTGTCTGGAATAACTCCGGCGTACGCTAATCTTCTTCCTGTGTAACACTTAGAATTTTGGTTAGTATTATGCTCGGTTCGTGTAGCACAGATTGATATAGTGTAGAAGTCGGTGTTTGTGAGATGGCTAGCTTAGATAAGATATCAGATCGGCTGTTGTGCTCATGAGGTATATGAAGAATCTCAAATTTTGAAAAATTAGAAATAATCTTTTTGACAATATCCAAATATTTTTCCAATAGAGGGTCTTTCACTTGAAAGAAATCATTTACCTATTGGACAACGAGCAAAGAGTCACAGTATACCTTTAAGTCCAAAATTTTTAGTTTGGCTGAAAGCCTTTGGCCTGCAATTAGAGCTTCATACTCTGTTTGATTATTGCTCGCCCTGAAGGAGAGGTGTAGAGACTGTTCTAGCACTATGCCATTTTCATCTTCAAGCAAGACTACGGCCTTGCAGCCTTGGGGGTTGGATGCCCCATCCACATATAAAGTCCACTATGATAGGTTGTTCTCCGAGCTTGGTACAATGAACTCAGCTATGAAATCGGCAATATACTGAGACTTTATTGGACCTTGGCTTTGGTATCTGATATCAAACTCGAAGAGTTCTACCAACCATTTTATTAGTCGGCCAGCCAGTTCTGGTTTTTGTAGCACTTGTCTTAAGGGCTGATCAGTTCGGACGTGGACGATGTGGCTCTGAAAATAAGGTCGAAGACGCCGAGCTGAGAAGACTAAAGCCAAAGCCAATTTTTTTATCTTTGGATAGCAAAACTCGGTATTCTGTAAGGACTTGCTAATGAATTAAGTCGGCTGTTGCTGCTTGTTCCTTTCTGTAACAAGAACAGAACTTGTTGCCCAGTCAGTGACAGATAAATATAAATAAAGTGCTTCCCCCTGAAGGGGTTTTTGTAAAATGGGTGGTTTTGAAAGAATTCTTTTTATGTTAGCAAAAGCATCTTCACATTTATTAGTCCAACTAAAGTCGTTTTTCTTTTTTAGTGTTTGGAAAAAATAAAAAGATTTAGATGCTAAACAGGGCAGGAATCTAGATAATGCAGCAAGTCTCCCTGTTAATCGTTGGACTTTTGTGATTGTTTGTGGGCTTGCCATGTCCAGTATAGCTTGGCATTTCTCGGGATTGGCTTCGATTCCTCGGTTAGTAAGCATGAAGCCGAGGAATTTTCCTCCCTGCACTCCGAAGGCGCATTTCTCTGGGTAAGTCGCATAGTGTATCGCCGTATTTGGTTGAAGACCTCTAAGAGGTCGTCGAGGTGACTTTTTCCGAGCTTTGTTTTTGCCACCATGTCGTCGACGTAAACTTCTAGGTTCTTGCCGATTTGATCAGCGAATACCTTATCCATAAGATGTTGGTATATTGCCCTTGCATTCTTAAGTCCAAATGGCATAACTTTATAACAGTAATTTCCATATTCAGTGATAAATACAATTTTATTTTGGTCGGATGGATGCATTAGAATATGGTTATAACCATAATATGCATCCATGAAGCTTAATGTTTGGTAACCTGAAGTATTATCTACTAAACAGTCAATAGAGGGAAAAGGATAGGAATCTTTTGGGCATGCTTTGTTGAGATCCATGAAATCAACACACATGCACCATTTACCGTTATGTTTTTTTACCATGACGACGGTTGCCAGCCATGTTGTGAATCGGATTTCCTGTATGAAGCCAGCATTTATCAGTTTTTTTTTGTTTCCACCAAGAATGCATGCTTCTTTTCGAGGCCGAGGTTCTGCTTCTTCTGTGATATATGTCGGAAAGATGGATTGATGCACCACTATTTCTTGGTACATCTTGTGCTTAATTGAGTAGATTTTATCCACTATACTCACATTTATTCATGTAATTGCATGTTTTACATTTTCCTTCCTGATTTTGTGCTATGATTGAAAACATGTTACTTTGGTCTTAATTTAGCTAATCTTAATACTCTCTTATTACCATTCGATGCTGTTATATGTGTGTTAAGTGTTTTCAGGGATTACAGGACAGGAATGACTTAGAGGATGAAAAGGAGGCATGCAAAAGTGGAAGGAATACAAGAAGTTGAAGGAATTGCTAAAGCTGTCCAGCCTGACCTCCTGATACTAAATTGACCATAATTTGAGCTACAGAGGTCCAAATGAGGCAGTTCCAGTTGCGTTGAAAATCTAACATCTGGGGCTTCGCAACAATATATAATTTGCCATAGCTTCCCCGAAGATAGGTGACACGCACGTGTGGATCACGCGTACGCGTGATCTGGAGAAAATTCAATCCACGCGTACGCGTGACTTTGCCGCATGCTGGACGTATCAAAAATCACTGAGGGCGATTTCTGGACTATTTTTGACCCAGATTTTTGCCCAAAAAATACAGATTAGAGGCTATAAAGTGGGAAAATCCATTCATTCATTCACAAAACTCCATAATTCACAATTTTAGGTTTTAGATGTAGTTTTCTAGAGAGAGAGGCTCTCTCCTCTATCTTAGGATTTAGGATTTAGGATTTAGGATTTCTCTTAGTTTTAGGTTTATCTCTTCTTCATTTCAGGTTCAATGTTCCTTTAATTTAGTTTCTCTTCTACTTTTATTTATTTTATTACTTTAATTGTTTATTTTCCCAATTTGGTTTATGAACTCTCCATGTTGGATTTGATTTCTTTATTTAATGCAAATTGAGGTATTTCAGATTTAAGATTTCTTTCTTTTAATTATGTTACTACTGCTTCCAATTTAAGGCATTTTTATTCGAATAGATTTTCTCCCTTTTGGCTTTGGTTATGTAATTGGTGACACTTGAGTTGTCAAACTTAGCTGTTGATGGAAAATTGGGAATTGCTGGTTGATTTGGATCCTTCTAAAGCTAGTCTTTCCATAGGAGTTGATTAGGACTTGAGGAATCAAATTGATTAGTCCACTTGACTTTCCTTTATTTAGTAAGGGTTAACTAAGTGGGAGCAATAATAATTCTCATCACACCTGATAAGGATAACTAGGATAGGATTTCCAATTCTCATACCTTGCCAAGAGTTTTTCTAATTATTAATTTACTTCCTTGCCAATTTATTTTCTTATTCCTTATTTTAAAAACCCAAAAACATACATTTTTCCATAACCAATAATAATTCATACTTTTCTGCAATTCCTAGAGAGACGACCCGAGGTTTAAATACTTCGGTTATCAATTTTATTAGGGGTTTGTTACTTGTGACAACCAAAATTTTATACGAAAGGATTTTCTGTTAGTTTAGAAACTATACTTACAACGTGATTACTTTTGTGAATTCTTTACTAGAAGAAATCCGTTCGTCAAAATGGCGTCGTTGCTGGGAAATTGAAAATGTGTGCCTTATTATTGGTTATTGTAAATATTTGCTTTTTTGTTTCTTTGTTAGTGTCTCTAGTTTTAGGAGTTTATTTTCATTAATTTTTATTAATTTTTATTTTCTTTAGCTACTATAAATTCTCACCCCTCTGGTTTCAAGTTTGGTTCCAATGTTGTTGCAAGGAATGGAAACTATAATGAAAATAGGCATCAAGGTTGGAAGAATCAAAGATGGGAGGAGCCACAAGGATTTGATCAACCCTCTTAGCAACAACCCCCTCCAATGCACTATAACCAACAACCATTCTATGATGCATACCAAGACAATAGTTATGGTGGACCTTTTCGTGACAACAAACCTCCACCAAATTACTATGGTCAAGAGCCATTCCAGGGAGCGTACAAAGATGATGAATATGGTGGACCCCTTGTAGTTACTAATAAGCCCCACCATATGCTTATGAGCCCCTTCCTCAACATAACTTTGAACCACCATGCTCACAAGCACCTTACCACCAAACACCCCCATATGACCCTAACCCACATCCACCACACCAATCACCACATGAACCACACCCAGAACCACCACCTCAATATTCACCATCTCCATATCCTTATCAAGAAGAACAACCTCCATATTATGAGCCCTTCCTCTCAACAAATGAACCCTCATATCCACCCCAACCTCCATTGGATAACAACACACTCATCTCTAACATTATTAGTCTCACCTCTACACTCCAAAATCTTATATCCCGCATGAACCAACCCTCTACCTCCAATATTCAACCCTCAAGCTTTGGTGCGCTTCCTTTTCAACCACATAATAATCTTCCCATCCCATCACCACCCTCCATGGAAGAGCACCCACATCCATCAATCCAAGAGTAAGATGATCCCAGTTATGCTATTGACAAGGAAAAAGAGAAAAAGGATCGTCTTCGCAAATTCATATTTCATAAGAAGCTAGAGGAGGCCCAAAATGTGGAGGTAGGAAAGACCCTTGAAAATGAAGGAATAGTTGAAAAGAGTTGTCATGGAAAGGAAATCATCAAGGATGAGTACGATTTTATACTAAAACAACTGGACAAAGCAGTAATTATTGAAGAGGAAGAAGTGGTTGAAGACTTGGGAGATGCAGAACCTCCATGGGAAATTACAGTCATAGAACCTCCTTCCAAGACGTTTGAATTTGATGTTGAAGAGGGTGTACAACCTCTAAGGTATATCATGGCTAAAGACTATGAAGAGGTTGATCAAGAGATGGAGATTAAAGAAGAAGAAGCACAACCTCCCATGCCCTTGGTGAGTAATGAAGAAGAGATTGAATTGGAAGAAAGCTACCAAGAGGAAGAGGTTAAACTTGTAGAAGCTTGTAAAGAGGTGGAAGTTGTCACGGAAGAGCACAAGGGAGTGGAGCTTGAAATTACTTTGCCAAAGTTGTTGGAGACCTCTCCCCCTAAGTCACCATCATCCTTCACAACATTCAAGTGGGTAAAATTCATATCTCTTAGCTTTCTCATTCCACTTGAATATGGGCTACTGGAGACAGATGGTCAATCTTTTATGACATTATTTATCTGTAAATGCCAATCTTTTATGATACCTGTATCCCTTTTGCATTGACATGAATTTATATTATCGTGCATTACCCACACTCTCTCCCCCATTGTTGCAACTTTTGCACTATTGATATGCCATTTGCTTCTACTATTTTCACACTTGCATGTTATAGCTACCATGTAATTGAGACCCTCATTATTCGGCATTAACCCACCAATACTTTATTTATTTTCTTATCTTTAATTCTGGGTTACTTTTCTTTTCTTTCCTCTTCTTTCAGGATGGCCACCGAGAAGGGAAACGAGAAGCTTTTCAATAGGGGCGAAAGACAAGTCCATCTGCACAATCTATCGAGAAAAGTGTCAGTTGGAGCAACCCGTCCACTTGCACATCTTAGCATGCATCGAGGACGGTGTAATTTTTAAGTGTGGGGAGGTCGATATCGACTTCCGTGGGTTAGTTACCTTCTTTTCAGCACTAATGTTTAATTTTCTTTGTTAGTTCATTGTTGCATTTGCATGTTTGATTGCATGTTTGCTTGATTTTGTGCATATTTTACCACTACTTGGTTGAAGTAATATTTTCTTTTTCAAGAAACTTTTTATAACATTTTACTAATTTGATTTAAAATTTTTGATAAACTTGTTTGAAGGAATATTATACTAGAACATGGTTTAGAGCTCGAACACACAAAACCTGTGAGATTTTGAGCCTATTTGAATTGGTTGCATTTTATCAACCAATATTTTATTTTTGGTGTGTGTTGTTCTCTCTAAGATTGTGATCTTTGTCTTGCTTAATTCTATATTTCTATTATTTGATGTATGCATGTACTTATATGATTGAGGCCTTATTTCACTAAGCTTACATACCCATATGGCCTTACCTTTTATTATCCCTTGCAAACCAATTTTGAGCCTATTTTACCCCTTTATTCTTTACTTTAGCTCATCACTAACTCTAAGCGGAAAACAAAAATGTCCTTAATTTGAATCCTTGGTTAGCTTAGACTAGTAAGAGTGTTCATGATTTAAGTGTGGGGATGTTGGGTTTGGAAACGTTTGGTTTAAGAATTGGGCGTTGTATATCTTTATGAGAATATGAAAGAAATGTTTAGGACATGTTCATGCATTCAATAATTTAATCATATGCATTGAGAAAATTAAAAAAATAAAATAAAATAAAATAAAAAGAAAAAAAAAGAAGGAAAAAAAAGGAAAAAAATAAAGGAGAAAAAGAAAAGAAAAAAGAGCAAATAATAAAAGGGGACAAAATTTCCCAAAGTAAATGGTGATAGCAATGCATATGTACTATACTCAAATCAGGATGCATGAATATGTGCAAAATATGGTTAATGGACAGTTAGGTTTTGTATTGTGATTACATGGATTGTCTTAAGTTAGGTAGGAAGTTTAGGTTAATTAAGGATTCAGATTTTAGTCCATTTGACCAAATACAATCCTACCTTTTAACCTAACCCCATTACAACCCTTAAAAGACCTCTTGATATGTATATTTGTGCATCAAATTTGTGTTGATTGGTAGAGAAAAATCAAGCTTTAGAAAGCAAGGTTAGTTGAGAATTGAGAGAGTCGAACTTTAAACACCTGAGCGATTAGAGTGTATACACTTCCAGTGAGGGTTCGATGCTCGATTCTTTGTTCCCGGCTTTCATGAGCTATTTTCTTCTTGCAAGTTCACTTGTACTTTATTTTGTGATTTGAATTAGTGAGATCCAGTGCATATTTATTCTTGGAGAATTTAGTTACTTTTAAACCAAGTAGGTAAAAGCATTTTGCATATAGTTGCATTCATATAGATAGGTTGCATTACATACTTTCTACCATTCCTCTTCACTCTTATAGTTCCTCTTGAGCTTAGCAAGAGGACATGCTAATATTTAAGTGTGGGGAGATTTGATGAACCACTATTTCGTGGTACATCTTGTGCTTAATTGAGTGGATTTTATCCACTATACTCACATTTATTCATGTAATTGC
Organism: Arachis ipaensis; assembly: GCF_059453495.1. Taxonomy (NCBI): domain Eukaryota; kingdom Viridiplantae; phylum Streptophyta; class Magnoliopsida; order Fabales; family Fabaceae; genus Arachis; species Arachis ipaensis. Next base: position 35,052,540 of record NC_142442.1, read on the forward strand.
ATGTTTTATATTTTCCTTCCTGATTTTGTGCTATAATTGAAAACATGTTTCTTTGGTCTTAATTTAGCTAATCTCAATCCTATCTTATTACCATTCGATGTCGTGATATGTGTGTTAAGTATTTTCAGGTATTACAGGGAAGGAATGACTTAGAGGATGGAAAGGAGGCATGCAAAAGTGGAAGGAATACAAGAAGTTGAAGGAATTGCTAAAGCTGTCCAGCCTGACCTCGTGGTACTAAATCGACCATAACTTGAGTTACAGAGGTCCAAATGAGGCGGTTTTAGTTGTGGTGGAAAGCTAACATCCGCGGCTTCGTAACGATATATAATTTTTTATAGCTTCCCTGAAGATAGGTGACATTCATGCGTGGATCATGCGTACGCGTGACCTGGAGAAAATTCAATCCATGCGTACGCGTGGACGACGCGTACGCGTGTCTTTGCCGCGTGCTGGATGTATCAGAAATTACTGGGGGTGATTTCTAGGCAGTTTTTGACCAAGTTTTTGGCCCAGAAAATACAGATTAGAGGCTATAAAGTGGGGGAATCCATTCATTCATTCACACAACTCCATAATTCACAATTTTAGGTTTTAGATGTAGTTTTCTAGAGAGATAGGCTCTCTCCTCTCTCTTAGGATTTATGATTTAGGATTTCTCTTAGTTTTAGGTTTATCTCTTCTTGATTCCAGGTTCAATGTTCCTTTAATTTAGTTTCTCTTCTACTTTTATTTATTCTATTACTTTAATTATTTATTTTCCTAATTTGGTTTATGAACTCTCCATGTTGGATTTGATTTCTTTATTTAATGCAAATTGAGGTATTTCAGATTTAAGATTTCTTTCTTTTATTTATGTTACTGCTGCTTCCAATTTAAGGCATTTTTATTCGAATAGATTTTCTCCCTTTTGGCTTTGGTTAAGTAATTGGTGACAGTTGAGTTGTAAAACTTAGCTGTTGATGGAAAGTTGGAAATTGCTGGTTGATTTGGATCCCTCTAAAGCTAGTCTTTCCATAGGAGTTGACTAGGACTTGAGGAATCAAATTGATTAGTTGACTTGACTTTCCTTTATTTAGTAAGGGTTAACTAAGTGCGAGCAATAACAATTCTCATCACACCTGATAAGGATAACTAGGATGGGATTTCCAATTCTCATACCTTGCCAAGAGTTTTTCTAATTATTAATTTACTTTCTTGCCAATTTATTTTCTTGTTCCTTATTTTAAAAACCCAAAAACATACATTTTTCTATAACCAATAATAATTCATACTTTCCTGCAATTCCTAGAGAGACGACCCGAGGTTTAAATACTTCGGTTATCAATTTTATTAGGGGTTTGTTACTTGTGACAACCAAAATTTTGTACAAAAGGATTTTCTGTTAGTTTAGAAACTATACTTACAACGTGATTACTTTTGTGAATTATTTACTAGAAGAAATCCGTTCGTCAAAATGGCGCTGTTGCTGGGGAATTGCAAATGTGTGCCTTATTATTGGTTATTGTAAATATTTGCTTTTTCGTTTCTTTGTTAGTGTTTCTAGTATTAGGAGTTTATTTTCATTAATTTTTATTAATTTTTATTTTCTTTAACTACTATGAATTCTCACCCCTCTGGTTTCAAGTTTGGTTCCAATGTTGTTGTAAGGAATGGAAACTATAATGAAAATAGGCATCAAGGTTGGAAGAATCAAAGATGGGAGGAGCCACAAGGATTTGATCAACCCTCTTGGCAACAACCCCCTCCAATGCACTATAACCAACAACCATTCTATGATGCATACCAAGACAATAGTTATGGTAGACCTTTTCGTGACAACCAACCTCCACCAAATTACTATGGTCAAGAGCCATTCCAGGGAGCATAGAAAGATGATGAATATGGTGGACCCCTTGTAGTTACCAACAAACCCCACCATATGCTTATGAGCCCCCTCCTCAACATAACTTTGAACCACCATGCTCACAAGCACCTTACCACCAAACACCCCCATATGACCCTAACCCACATCCACTACACCAACCACCACATGAACCATACCCAGAACCACCACCTCAATATTCACCATCTCCATATCCTTATCAAGAAGAACAACCTCCGTATTATGAGCCCTTCCTCTCAACAAATGAACCCTCCTATCCACCCCAACCTCCATTGGATAACAACACACTCATCTCTAACATTATTGGTCTCACCTTTACACTCCAAAATCTTATATCCCGCATGAACCAACCCTCTACCTCTAATATTCAACCCTCAAGCTTTAGTGCGCTTCCTTTTCAACCACATAATAATCTTCCCATCCCATCACCACCCTCCATGGAAGAGCACCCACATCCATCAATCCAAGAGCAAGATGATCCTAGCTATGCTATTGACAAGGAAAAAGAGAAAAGGGATCATCTTTGCGAATTCATACTTCATAAGAAGCTAGAGGAGGCCCAAAATGTGGAGGTAGGAAAGACCCTTGAAGATGAAGGAATAGTTGAAACGAGTTGTCATGGAAAGGAAATCATCAAGGATGAGTATGATTTTATACTAAAACAACTGGACAAAGCAGTAATTATTGAAGAGGAAGAAATGGTTGAAGACTTGGGAGATGCAGAACCTTCATGGGAAAGTCCAGTCATAGAACCTCCTTCCAAGACGTTTGAATTTGATGTTGAAGAGGGTGTACAACCTCCAAGGCATATCATGGCTAAAGACTTTGAAGAAGTTGATCAAGAGATGGAGTTTAAAGAAGAAGAAGCACAACCTCCCATGCCCTTGGTGAGTAATGAAGAAGAGATTGAATTGGAAGAAAGCTACCAAGAGGAAGAGGTTAAACTTGAAGAAGCTTGCAAAGAGGTAGAAGTTGTCAAGGAAGAGCACAAGGGAGTAGAGCTTGAAATTACTTTGCCAAAGTTGTTGGAGACCTCTCCCCCTAAGTCACCATCATCCTTCACAACATTCAAGTGGGTAAAATTCATATCTCTTAGCTTTCTCATTCCACTTGAATCTGGTTTACTTGAGACAGATGGTCAACTTCGAGCTCTTTGTGGCTTTACGAGTAAGAGGAAGATGGCTAGTGGTAGGAGTTGTCATGCAAGATTCAATATGATGGAAGGATCAAAGTTTAAATGCAAAGGTTGGTGTAAAGCTCAACTGAATGGGTCTAGGAAGCTGTTTGGATGCCTTAGTGAGAATTCAGATTGCTTACCACCCGGATGGAATCATGATGATCAACTTGAAGACGGGTGTAGAATCAAGATTTGGGATCCGGGCATACAAGGGGATCAACTTTGGGAGCTCAAAGTTTGTGAAAAACTCTATCAAAGCTTGGGGAATGTACCTGGAATTGATAGAGATTGTTGGAAGTCCAAGAGTTGGTGGAAGTTTCAAGATGAGTTCAAGCACAAGCCGCCATGACAATGAGCTCATCCAATGTCCAACTTAAGGACAATAACTAAAAGTGCTAGGTGGGAGACAACCCACCATGCTATGATCTTTCATTTTTATTCTTAGTTTTGTTTTATTTTATTTTTATTAGTATTCATTCATAATTTCTGCATATTCATCTCTGCATTTTGCATTCTTCATAAAAAAAAAAAAACAAAGAGAAAAAGGCATCCTACGCGTGCGCGTGAACCACGCGCACGCGTCACATGCGACACTAAACCTTACAAAAATTTACGCGGGAGCTGTGCAGGAAGGGTGCCTTGCGCACGAGTGATGAGCGGATAATTTATACGCTTTTTGGCATTGTTTTTAGTATGTTTTTAGTAGGATGATCTAGTTACTTTTAGGGATATTTTTATTAGTTTTTATGTTAAATTCACATTTCTGGACTTTACTATGAGTTTGTGTGTTTTTCTGTGATTTCAGGTATTTTCTGGCTGAAATTGAGGGACTTGAGCAAAAATCAGATTCTGAGGTTGAAGAAGGACTGCTGATGCTGTTGGATTCTGACCTCCCTGCACTCAAAGTGGATTTTTTGGAGCTACAGAACTCAAAATGTCGCGCTTCCAATTGCGTTGGAAAGTAGACATCCAGGCTTTCCAGCAATATATAATAGTCCATACTTTGGCCGAGTTTAGACGACGTAAAAGGGCGTTGAACGCCAGCTCTACGCTGCTGTTTGGAGTTAAACGCCAGAAACACGTTACAAGCCAGAGTTGAACGCCAGAAATACGTTACAAACTGGCATTCAACTCCAAGAATGACCTCTCCACGTGTAAAATTCAAGCTCAGCCCAAGCACACACCAAGTGGGCCCCGGAAGTGGATTTATGCATCAATTACTTACTTCTGTAAACCCTAGTAACTAGTTTAGTATAAATAGGACTTTTTACTATTGTATTTTCATCTTTTTTGATCATCTTGGGATGTCTGGTTCTTAGATCATGGGGGCTGGCCATTCGGCCATGCATGAACTTTTCACTTATGTATTTTCAAATGGTAGAGTTTCTGCACTCCATAGATTAAGGTGTGGAGCTCTACTGTTCCTCATGAATTAATGCAAAGTACTACTGTTTTTCTATTCAATTCAACTTATTCCGCTTCTAAGATATTCATTCGCACTTCAACATGAATGTGATGAACATGACAATCATCATCATTCCCCCACGAACGCGTGCATGACAACCACTTCCGTTCCACCTTAGATTGGATGATTATCTCTTGGATCTCTTAATCAGAATCTTCGTGGTATAAGCTAGATTGATGGCGGCATTCATGAGAGTTCGGAAAGTCTAAACCTTGTCTGTGGTATTCCAAGCAGGACTCTGGGATTGAATGACTGTGACGGACTTTAAACTCGCGAGTGCTGGGCGTAGTGACAGACGCAAAAGGAGGGTGAATCCTATTCCAGTATGATCGAGAACCTCAGATGATTAGCCGTGCTGTGACAGAGCATTTGGACCATTTTCACAAGAGGATAGGATGCAGCCATTGACCACGGTGATGCCTCAGATGATTAGCCATGCAGTGACAGCGTATTGGACCATTTTCCAGAGAGGATGAAAAGTAGCCATTGACAATGGTGATGTCCTTACATAAAGCCAGCCATGGAAAGGAGTATGACTGATTGGATGAAGAAAAAGCAGAAGTTCAGAGGGACGAAAGCATCTCTATACCTTTATCTGAAATTCTCACAAATGATATACATAAGTATTTCTATCTTTATTTTCTGCCTATTAATTAATTATTTTCGAAAACTCCATAATCAATTATTATCCGCCTGACTGAGATTTACAAGATGACCATAGCTTGCTTCATACCAACAATCTCCGTGGGATCGACCCTTACTCACGTAAGGTTTATTACTTGGACGACCCAGTGCACTTGCTGGTTAGTTGTATCGAAGTTGTGAATGAAAAACAATTTATTAAGACGTGCGTACAGAGTTTTTGGCGCCGTTGCCTGAGATCACAATTTCGTGCACCAAGTTTTTGGCGCCGTTGCCGGGGATTTTTCGAGTTTGGACAACTGACGGTTCATTGTGTTGCTCTGATTGGGTAATTTTCTTCTTATTTTGTTTTCAAAAAAAATTTGTTTTCAAAAATCTTTCAAAAATTTCTCATCTGTTTTCGAAAATTATTCTAAAATTTTTTTTTAAGAATGAATTCTAGTGTTTCATGAAGCATGTTGAAGCCTGACTGGCTGTAAAGCCATGTCTAAATTCATTTGGACTGGGGCTTCCAACCCAACATTATCAAGAGCAAGCTAGTTGTTGCTAATCCACCTGCTGCTGTTCCAGATCCAAAAGATTTACATGCTAAAGCTTGACTGGCTATTAAGCCATGTCTAACCCTCAGATTGGAGATTTAGAATAAGAGTGCAAAATTCCTGGAATTCATGTTAAAAATTTTGAAATCCTTATTTTTCCTTTTTCACACTAATTTTTGAAAAATATAAAATAAAAATACAAAAAAATCACAAAATCAAAAAAAAAATCAAAAATATTTTGTGTTTCTTGTTTGAGTCTTGAGTCAATTTCAAGTTTGGTGTCAACTGCATTTTTCTAAAAATTCTATGCATTTTTCGAAAATTCATGCATTCATAGTGTTCTTCATGTTCTTCAAGTTGTTCTTGGTAAGTCTTCTTGTTTGATCTTGATGTTTTCTTGTTTTGTGTCTTTTCTTGTTTTTCATGTGCATTTTTGCATTCATAGTGTCTGAACATGAAAGATTTCTAAGTTTGGTGTCTTGCATGTTTTCTTTGCTTTGAAAATTTTTCAAAAATATGTTCTTGGTGTTCATCATGATCTTCAAAGTGTTCTTGGTGTTCATCTTGACATTCATAGCATTCTTGCATGCATTCATTGTTTTGATCCAAAATTTTCATGCATTGCATCATTTTCATGTTTTTCTCTCTCATCATTAAAAATTCAAAAATAAAAAAAAATATATCTTCCCCTTTTTCTCTCTTAAAATTTCGAAAATTTAGATTGACTTTTTCAAAAAATTTTAAAATCTAGTTGTTTTTATGAGTCAAATCAAATTTTCAATTTTAAAATCTTATCTTTTCAAAATCTTTTTCAAAAATCAAATCTTTTTCATTTTTCTTAGTTATTTTCGAAAATTTTAAAAATATTTTTTAAAAATCTTTCTCTTATCTTTATCACATAATTTTCGAAAATAACATCATCAATTAATGTTTTGATTCAAAAATTTCAAGTTTGTTACTTGCTTGTTAAGAAAGATTCAAACTTTAAGTTCTAGAATAATATCTTGTGATTTCTTGTGAATCAAGTCATTAATTGTGATTTTAAAAATCCAATCTTTTTCAAAACTAATTCTAATCATATCTTCTTAAAAATCTTATCTTTTTCAAAAATTTGATTTTCAAATATCTTTTCTAACTTCTTATCTTCTTATCTTTTCAAAATTGATTTCCAAATTTGTTTCAACTAACTAACTAACTTTTTGTTTGTTTCCTATCTCTTTCAAAACTACCTAACTAACTCTCTCTCTCTAATTTTCAAAAATATCTTCCTCTTTTTCAAAAATTCTTTTTAATTAACTAATTATTTTAATTTTTTATTTTAATTTTATTCCTAATTTTCGAAAATTACTAACCTTTTTCAAAAACTATTTTCGAAAATCCTTCTCTCTCATCTCCTTCTATTTATTTATTCATCTACTAACACTTCTCTTCATCTCACATCTCTGCTCTCCCCACCCTTGTGTTTCTTTCTTTACATTACATTCTTTTCTTCTTCTTTTCTTCTACTCACACAGGGACCTCTATACTGTGGTAAAAAGGATCCCTATTATTATTATTTTTCTGTGCCCTCTTTTTCATATGAGCAGGAGCAAGGACAAGAATATTCTTGTTGAAGCAGATCCAGAACCTGAAAGGACTCTGAAGAGGAAACTAAGAGAAGCTAAATTACAACAATCCAGCAAGCACCTGTCAGAAATTTTCGAACAGGAAGAGGAGATGGCAGCCGAAAATAATAATAATGCAAGGAGGATGCTCGGTGACTTTACTGCACCTAATTCCAATTTACATGGAAGAAGCATCTCCATCCCTACCATTGGAGCAAACAATTTTGAGCTGAAACCTCAATTAGTTTCTCTGATGCAACAAAACTGCAAGTTTCATGGACTTCCATCTGAAGATCCTTTTCAGTTCTTAACTGAATTCTTGCAGATCTGTGATACTGTTAAGACTAATGGAGTAGATCCTGAAGTCTACAGGCTCATGCTTTTCCCTTTTGCTGTAAGAGACAGAGCTAGAGTGTGGTTAGACTCTCAACCCAAAGATAGCCTGAACTCTTGGGATAAGCTGGTCACGGCTTTCTTAGCCAAGTTCTTTCCTCCTCAAAAGCTGAGCAAGCTTAGAGTGGATGTTCAAACCTTCAGACAGAAGGAAGGTGAATCCTTCTATGAAGCTTGGGAGAGATACAAGCAACTGACCAAAAAGTGTCCTTCTGACATGCTTTCAGAATGGACCATCCTGGATATATTCTATGATGGTCTGTCTGAATTAGCTAAGATGTCATTGGATACTTCTGCAGGTGGATCCATTCACCTAAAGAAAATGCCTGCAGAAGCTCAAGAACTCATTGACATGGTTGCTAATAACCAGTTCATGTACACTTCTGAGAGGAATCCTGTGAGTAATGGGATGCCTCAGAAGAAGGGAGTTCTTGAAATTAATACTCTGAATGCCATATTGGCTCAGAATAAAATATTGACTCAGCAAGTCAATATGATTTCTCAGAGTCTGAATGGAATGCAAGCTGCATCCAACAGTACTCAAGAGACATCTTCTGAAGAAGAAGCTTATGATCCTGAGAATCCTGCAATAGCAGAGGTAAATTACATGGGTGAACCATATGGAAACACCTATAATCCCTCATGGAGAAATCACCCAAATCTCTCATGGAAGGATCAAAAGCCTCAACAAAGCTTTAATAATGGTGGAAGAAATAGGTTTAACAATAGTTAACTTTTTCCATCATCCACTCAGCAACAGACAGAGAACTCTGAACAAAATACCTCTAATTTAGCAAACTTAGTCTCTGATCTATCTAAGGTCACTGTAAGTTTCATGAATGAAACAAGGTCCTCCATTAGAAATTTGGAGGCACAAGTGGGCCAGCTGAGTAAAAGGGTCACTGAAATCCCTCCTAGTACTCTCCCAAGCAATACAGAAGAAAATCCAAAAGGAGAGTGCAAGGCCATTGAATTGACCATCATGGCCGAACCCACAAGAGAGGAGAAGGACGTGAATCCCAAGGAAGAAGACCTCCTGGGACGTCCAGTGATCAATAAGGAGTTTCCCTCTGAGGAACCAAAGGACTCTGAGGCTCATCTAGAGACCATAGAGATTCCATTGAACCTCCTTATGCCATTCATGAGCTCTGATGAGTATTCCTCTTCTGAAGAGAATGAGGATGTTACTGAAGAGCAAGTTGCCAAGTTCCTTGGTGCAATCATGAAGCTGAATGCCAATTTATTTGGTAATGAGACTTGGGGAGATGAACCTCCCCTGTTCACCAATGAACTAAATGCATTGGATCAACTGAGATTGCCTCAGAAGAAACAGGATCATGGAAAGTTCCTAATACTTTGTACCATAGACACCATGACCTTTGAGAAGGCTCTATGTGACCTGGGGTCAGGAATAAACCTCATGCCACTCTCTGTAATGGAGAAACTGGGAATCTTTGAGGTACAAGCTGCTAAAATATCATTAGAGATGGCAGACAATTCCAGAAAACAGGCTTATGGACAAGTAGAGGACATGTTAGTAAAGGTTGAAGGCCTTTACATCCCTGCTGATTTCATAATCCTAGATACTGGGAAGGATGAGGATAAATCCATCATCCTTGGAAGACCCTTCCTAGCCACAGCAAGAGCTGTGATTGATGTTAACAGAGGTGAACTAGTCCTTCAATTGAATGAGGACTCCCTTGAGTTTAAAACTCAAGGACATCCTTCTGTAAACATGGAAAAGAGGCACAGTAAGCTTCTCTCAAAACAGAGTCAACCAGAGCCCCACAGTCAAACTCTAAGTTTGGTGTTGGGAGGCCACAACCAAACTCTAAGTTTGGTGTTGGGGAGTCTCAACAATACTCTGAACATCTGTGAGGCTCCATGAGAGCCCACTGTCAAGCTATTGACATTAAAGAAGCGATTGTTGGGAGGCAACCCAATTTTTATTTATCTAATTTTATTTTTATTGTTATTTCATGTTTTATTAGGTTCATGATCATGTGGAGTCACAAAATAAATATAAAAATTGAAAACGGAATCAAAAACAGCAGAAGAAAAATCACACCCTGGAGGAGGATCTCACTGGCGTTTAAACGCCAGTAAGGAGCATCTGTCTGGCGTTCAACGCCAGAACAGAGCATGTTTCTGGCGTTGAATGCCAGAAACAAGCAGCATCCTGGCGTTCAGACGCCAGAAATGCACAGTGAAGAAGAGCTGGCGCTGAACGCCAGAAACAAGCATCTGGCTGGCGTTCAACGCCAGAAATATGCTGCATCTGGGCGTTGAACGCCCAGAACAAGCATCAGTTCGGCGTTTAAACGCCAGAATTGTATGCAAAGGCATTTTACATGCCTAATGGGTGCAGGGATGCAAATCTTTGACACCTCAGGATCTGTGGACCCCACAGGATCCCCACCTACCACCACTCACTCTCTTCCCTCTTCTCAATGTTCATCCTCTCTTCCCAATAAACACTCTTCCCCAAAACTCTTCACCAATCACCTCAATCTCTCTTCCCTATCACCACTCACATCATCCACTCTTCCCCATAAACCTACCTCATAAACTCCACCTACCTTCAAAATTCAAAATCAATTTCCCACCCAAACCCACCCATATGGCCGAACCTTAACCCCCTCTCCCTTCCCTATATAAAGCCCTCCATTCTTCTTCATTTTCACACAACACAACCCTCTCTTCCCCTTCTTGGCCGAATACACCTCTCCCTCCTATCCTCCGTATTTTCTTCTTCTTCTTCATCTATTCTTTCTTCTCTTACTCGAGGGCGAGCAATATTCTAAGTTTGGTGTGGTAAAAGCATAAGCTTTTTGTTTTTCCATTACCATTGATGGCACCCAAGACCGGAGAATCCTCTAGAAAAGGGAAAGGGAAGACAAAAGCTTCCACCTCCGAGTCATGAAAGATGGAAAGATTCATCTCCAAAGCTCATCAAGACCACTTCTATGATGTTGTGGCCAAGAAGAAGGTGATCCCCAAGGTCCCTTTCAAACTCAAGAGAAATGAGTATCCGGAGATCCGACATGAGATCCATAGAAGAGGTTGGGAAGTTCTAACAAACCCCATCCAACAAGTTGGCCTCCTAATGGTTCAAGATTTCTATGCCAATGCATGGATCAATAAGAACCATGATCAAAGTAAGAACCCGAATCCAAAGAATTATATTACAATGGTTCGGGGAAAATACTTAGATTTTAGTCCGGAAAATGTAAGGTTGGCGTTCAACTTGCCAATGATGGAAGAGAACGCACGCCCCTACACAAGGAGAGTCAACTTTGATCAAAGGTTGGACCAAGTCCTCATGGACATATGTGTGGAAGGAGCTCAATGGAAGATTGACTCAAAAGGCAAACCGGTTCAACTGAGAAGACTGGACCTTAAGCCTGTAGCTAGAGGATGGTTGGAGTTCATTCAACGCTCAATCATTCCTGCTAGCAACCAGTCTGAAGTTACTATAGACCGGGCCATCATGATCCATAGCATCATAATTGGAGAAGAGGTGGAGGTTCATGAGATTATACCTCAAGAATTCTACAAGGTGGCTGACAAGTCCTCCACTATGGCAAGGTTAGCTTTTCCTCACCTCATTTGCCATCTATGCAATTCGGCTGGGATTGACATAGAAGGAGACATTCCCATTGAGGAAGAGAAGCCCATCACTAAGAAAAGGATGGAGCAAACAAGAGAGCCCATTCATGGAGCTCAAGAGACGCATGAAGCTCATCACCATGAGATCCCGGAGATACCTCAAATGCATTTTCCTCCACAAAACTATTGGGAGCAAATCAACACCTCCCTAGGAGAATTAAGTTCCAACATGGGACAATTAAGGGTGGAACATCAAGAGCACTCCATCATCCTTCATGAAATTAGAGAAGATCAAAAAGCAATGAGGGAGGAGCAACAAAGACAAGGAAGAGACATAGAAGAGCTCAAGGACATCATTGGTTCCTCAAGAAGGAAATGCCACTATCACTAAGGTGGATTCATTCTTTGTTCTTACATTCTCTGTTTTTCGTTTTCTTTATGTTAAGTGCTTATCCATGTTTGTGTCTTATTACATGATCATTAGTATTTAGTAACTTTGTCTTAAAGTTATGAATGTCCTATGAATCCATCACCTCTCTTGGATGAAAAATGTTTTAATTCAAAAGAACAAGAAGTACATGAGTTTCGAATTTATCCTTGAACTTAGTTTAGTTATATTGATGTGGTGACAATGCTTCTTGTTTTCTGAATGAATGCTTGAACAGTGCATATGTCTTTTGAAGTTGTTGTTTAAGAATGTTAAATATGTTGGCTCTTGAAAGAATGATGACAAGGAGACATGTTATTTGATAATCTGAAAAATCATAAAAATAATTCTTGAAGCAAGAAAAAGCAGCAAAGAACAAAGCTTGCAGAAGAAAAAAAAATAGCGAAAAAAAAAAGAGAGAGAAAAAGCAAGCAGAAAAAGCCAAAGCTCTTAAAACCAAAAAGCAAGAGCAAAAAGCCAATAACCCTTAAAACCAAAAGGCAAGGGTAAATAAAAAGGATCCCAAGGCTTTGAGCATCAGTGGATAGGAGGGCCTAAAGGAATAAAATCCTGGCCTAAGCGGCTAAACCAAGTTGTCCCTAACCATGTGCTTGTGGCATGAAGGTGTCAAGTAAAAACTTGAGACTGAGCGGTTAAAGTCAAGGTCCAAAGCAAAAGAAGAGTGTGCTTAAGAACCTTGGACACCTCTAATTGGGGACTTTAGCAAAGCTGAGTCATAATCTGAAAAGGTTCACCCAATTATGTGTCTGTGGCATTTATGTATCCGGTGGTAATACTGGAAAACAAAGTGCTTAGGGCCACGGCCAAGACTCATAAAATAGCTGTGTTCAAGAATCAACATATTGAACTAGGAGAATCAATAACACTATCTGAACTCTGAGTTCCTATAGATGCTAATCATTCTGAACTTCAATGGAAAAAGTGAGATGCCAAAACTATTCAAGGGGCAAAAAGCTACAAGTCCCGCTCATCTGACTGGAGCTATATTTCATTGATAGTTTGAAATTTATAGTATATTCTCTTCTTTTTATCCTATTTGATTTTTAGTTGCTTGGGGACAAGCAACAATTTAAGTTTGGTGTTGTGATGAGCGGATAATTTATACACTTTTTGGCATTGTTTTTAGTATGTTTTTAGTAGGATCTAGTTACTTTTAGGGATGTTTTTATTAGTTTTTATGTTAAATTCACATTTCTGGACTTTACTATGAGTTTGTGTGTTTTTCTGTGATTTCAGATATTTTCTGGCTGAAATTGAGGGACTTGAGCAAAAATCAGATTCAGAGGTTGAAGAAGGACTGCTGATGCTGTTGGATTTTGACCTCCCTGCACTCAAAGTGGATTTTCTGGAGCTACAGAACTCAAAATGGCGCGCTTCCAATTGCGTTGGAAAGTATACATCCAGGGCTTTCCAGCAATATATAATAGTCTATACTTTGGCCGAGTTTAGACGATGTAAAAGGGCGTTGAACGCCAGCTCTACGCTGCTGTCTGGAGTTAAACGCCAGAGACACGTTACAAGCCAGAGTTGAACGCCAGAAATACGTTACAAACTGGCGTTCAACTCCAAGAATGACCTCTCCACGTGTAAACTTCAAGCTCAGCCCAAGAACACACCAAGTGGGCCCCGGAAGTGGATTTATGCATCAATTACTTACTTCTGTAAACCTTAGTAACTAGTTTAGTATAAATAGGACTTTTTACTATTGTATTTTCATCTTTTTTGATCATCTTGGGATGTCTGGTTCTTAGATCATGGGCGCTGGCCATTCAGCCATGCCTGAACCTTTCACTTATGTATTTTCAAACGGTAGAGTTTCTGCACTCCATAGATTAAGGTGTGGAGCTCTGCTGTTCCTCATGAATTAATACAAAGTACTACTGTTTTTCTATTCAATTCAACTTATTCCGCTTCTAAGATATTCATTCGCACTTCAACATGAATGTGATGAACGTTACAATCATCATCATTCCCCCACGAATGCATGCCTGACAACCACTTCCGTTCCACCTTAGATTGGATGATTATCTCTTGGATCTCTTAATCAGAATCTTCGTGGTATAAGCTAGATTGATGGCGGCATTCATGAGAGTCCGGGAAGTCTAAACCTTGTCTGTGGTATTCCGAGTAGGACTCTGGGATTGAATGACTGTGACGAACTTCAAACTCGCGAGTGCTGGGCGTAGTGACAGACGCAAAAGGAGGGTGAATCCTATTCCAGTATGATCGAGAACCTCAGATGATTAGCCGTGCTGTGACAGAGCATTTGGACCATTTTCACAAGAGGATAGGATGCAGCCATTGACCACGGTGATGCCTCCAGATGATTAGCCATGCAGTGACAGCGCATTGGACCATTTTCCAGAGAGGATGAAAAGTAGCCATTGACAATGGTGATGTCCTTACATAAAGCCAGCCATAGAAAGGAGTAGGACTGATTGGATGAAGACAGCAGGAAAGCAGAAGTTCAGAGGGACGAAAGCATCTCTATACCTTTATCTGAAATTCTCACAAATGATATACATAAGTATTTCTATCTTTATTTTCTGCCTATTAATTAATTATTTTTGAAAACTCCATAATCAATTATTATCCGACTGACAGAGATTTACAAGATGACCATAGCTTGCTTCATACCAACAATCTCCGTGGGGTCGACCCTTACTCACGTAAGGTTTATTACTTGGACCACCCAGTGCACTTGCTGGTTAGTTGTATCGAAGTTGTGAATGAAAAACAATTTATTAAGACGTGCGTACAGAGTTTTTGGCGCCGTTACCTGAGATTACAACTTCGTGCACCAACGAGCCAACCCACGCGTACGCATGGATGACGCGTGCGCGTCACCCGTATTTTAGTCTCCCCACGCGTAAGCATCAGCGACGCGTACGCGTGGATTGCCAGATCGGCGTCAATGGGTAATTTGGCCGAGAGTTGTGCTGCCTTGGTGTTGGTATTATGCGTTTAGCACAACCAGTGGTCACGCGTACGCGTGACCGACGCTTACGTGTCACTAGGATTCTTGCTCAGCCACGCGTAAGCGTGGACGACGCTTACACGTTGCCTCTTCTTTTGCACACCCACGCGTACGCATGGGCGATGCTTACGCATCGCTTCACAGATTCCATTCTTCTCTTTTTCTCTCTCATTTCTCATTCTTTCCTCCTCCTTTCCTACTTTCATTTCCTCCCTCTTCATTCTCATTTTTTTTCCTCATTACATTTACACTCTTTCATTCATTGCATTTTAACTGTATGCATGTTTTTGTTTTTTTTCTGTGTTTATTATTTTTCTATTGGTATTAAATGTCCTTATTCCACTATTGCATTTCTCTTGCTTTCTTTTGGTGCTTAGTGACTTGTTTTACACTATTGGATGATATTATTTATCTGTCAATGCCAATCTTTTATGATACATATATCCCTTTTGCATTGACATGAATTTATATTATCTTGCATTACCCACACTCTCTCCCATTGTTGCAACTTTTACACTATTGATATGCCATTTGCTTCTACTTTTTTCTCACTTGCATGTTGTAGCTACCATATAATTGAGACCCTCATTATTCGGCATTAACCCACCCATACTTTATTTTTTTTCTTATCTTTATTTCTGGGTTACTTTTCTTCTCTTTCCTCTTCTTTCAGGATGGCCACCGAGAAGGGAAATGAGAAGCTTTTCAATAGGGACGACAAAGAAGTCCATCTACACAATCTATGGAGAAAAGTGTCAGTTGGAGCAACCCGTCCACTTGCACATCTTAGCATGCACCGAGGACGGTGCAATCTTTAAGTGTGGGGAGGTTGATACCGACTTCCGTGGGTTAGTTACCTTCTTTTCAGCACCAATGTTTAATTTTCTTTGTTAGTTCATTGTTGCATTTGCATGTTTGATTGCATGTTTGCTTGATTTTGTGCATATTTTACCACTACTTGGTTGAAGTAATATTTTCTTTTTCAAAAAACTTTTTATAACATTTCACTAATTTGATTTAAAATTTTTGATAAACTTATTTGAAGGAATATTATACTAGAACATGGTTTAGAGCTCGAACACACAAAACCTGTGAGATTTTGAGCCTATTTGAATTGGTTGCATTCTATCAACCAATATTTTATTTTTGGTGTGGGTTGTTCTCTCTAAAATTGTGATCTTTGTCTTGCTTAATTATATATTTCCATTATTTGATGTATGCATGTACTTATATGATTGAGGCCTTATTTCACTAAGCTTACATACCCATATGGCCTTACCTTTCATTATCCCTTGCAAACCAATTTTGAGCCTATTTTACCCCTTTATTTTTTACTTTAGCTCATCACTAACTCTAAGCAGAAAACAATAATGTCCTTAATTTGAATCCTTGGTTAGCTTAGACTAGTAAGAGTGTTCATGATTTAAGTGTGGGGATGTTGGGTTTGGAAACGTTTGGTTTAAGAATTGGGCGTTGTATATCTTTATGAGAATATGAAAGAAATGTTTAGGACATGTTCATGCATTCAATAATTTAATCATATGCATTGAGAAAATTAAAAAAATAAAATAAAATAAAATAAAAAGAAAAAAAAAGAAGGAAAAAAAAAGGAAAAAAATAAAGGAGAAAAAGAAAAGAAAAAAGAGCAAATAATAAAAGGGGACAAAATTTCCCAAAGTAAATGGTGATAGCAATGCATATGTACTATACTCAAATCAGGATGCATGAATATGTGCAAAATATGGTTAATGGACAGTTAGGTTTTGTATTGTGATTACATGGATTGTCTTAAGTTAGGTAGAAAGTTTAGGTTAATTAAGGATTCAGATTTTAGTCCATTTGACCAAATACAATCCTACCTTTTAACCTAACCCCATTACAACCCTTAAAAGACCTCTTGATATGTGTATTTGTGCATCAAATTTGTGTTGATTGGTAGAGGAAAATCAAGCTTTAGAAAGCAAGGTTAGTTGAGAATTGAGAGAGTCGAACTTTAAACACCTGAGCGATTAGAGTGTATACACTTCCAGTGAGGGTTCGATGCTCGATTCTTTGTTCCCGGCTTTCATGAGCTATTTTCTTCTTGCAAGTTCACTTGTACTTTATTTTGTGATTTGAATTAGTGAGATCCAGTGCATATTTATTCTTGGAGAATTTAGTTACTTTTAAACCAAGTAGGTAAAAGCATTTTGCATATAGTTGCATCTGTATAAATAGGTTGCATTACATACTTTCTACCATTCCTCTTCACTCTTATAGTTCCTCTTGAGCTTAGCATGAGGACATGCTAATGTTTAAGTGTGGAGAGATTTGATGCACCACTATTTCGTGGTACATCTTGTGCTTAATTGAGTGGATTTTATCCACTATACTCACATTTTTTCATGTAATTGCATGTTTTACATTTTCCTTCTTGATTTTGTGCTATGATTGAAAACATGTTTCTTTGGTCTTAATTTAGCTAATCTTAATCCTCTTTTATTACCATTCGATGCCGTGATATGTGTGTTAAGTGTTTTCAGGGATTAAAGGGCAGGAATGGCTTAGAGGATGGAAGGGAGGCATCCAGAAGTGGAAAGAATACAAGAAGTTGAAGGAATTGCTAAAGCTGTCCAGCCTGACCTCCTGGTACTAAATCGACCATAACTTGAGCTACAAAGGTCCAAATGAGGCGGTTTTAGTTGCGTTGGAAAGCTAACATTTGGGGTTTCGCAACGATATATAATTTCCCAAAGCTTCTTCGAAGATAGGTGACGCGCATGCGTGGATCACGCGTACGCGTGACCTGGAGAAAATTCAATCCACGCGTACGCGTGAACGACGCGTACGCGTGACTTTGCCGCGTACTGGACGTATCAGAAATCGCTGGGGGCGATTTATGGGCTGTTTTTTATCCAATTTTTGGCTCAGAAAACACAGATTAGAGGCTATAAAGTGGGAGAATCCATTCATTTATTCACACAACTCCATAATTCACAATTTTAGGTTTTAGATGTAGTTTTCTAGAGAGAGAGGCTCTCTCCTCTCTCTTAGGATTTAGGATTTAGGATTTCTCTTAGTTTTAGGTTTATCTATTCTTCATTCTAGGTTCAATGTTCCTTTAATTTGATTTTTCTTCTAATTTAATTTGTTTCTTCTCAATTTTATTATTTATTTAATTACTTTCAATTTTATTTCCATTATCATGTCTCTTTTCTATTCCAAACTCCCAACAACGAAAATGGTATGCATGATGACAGAGTAGACTCCCAACTTGACATGGGGGTTGATTAAGAGGAGACACTTGAGTTAGAATGCTCAAGTGATTAGTTAAATTAGAAGTTGTTGGCTAATTCTCTATTTACTAACGCTAGACCTTCCCAAGGGAGAGGACTAGGATTTGCGAATAAGAGTTAGCTCAATCACTTAACTTTCCTTTATTTAGTAAGGGTTAACTAAGTGAAAACAACAACCTTTTGATACCACACTTGAGAAAATCCAACAAGGATAGAACTTCCAATTAATCTTCCCCCGGTCAAGGCTTTTTATTTAATTATATAAATCTTTTTTAATTTATATTGCCTTAATTCACAATCCTTTACTTTTCTGTTATTCAACTCTTAAAATTTCTCAGAAAATTCATAACCAATAATAACTACACCTCCTTGCAATTCCTTGAGAGACGACCCAAGGTTTAAATACTTCGGTTATAAATTTTATTGGGTTTTGTTACTTGTGACAACCAAAGTTTTTGTACGAAAGGATTCTCTGTTGGTTTAGAAACTATACTTACAATGAGACTTTATTTGTGAATTTCTTTACTGACAGAAACCCGTTCGTCATGGATCTAGTGCCAACTTGTGTGAGATAACTGAGGGACTAATGCCGGGCATGTCGGCAAGAGTCCAAGCGAAGGGATCGGCATGTTGTTGTAGAAACTCCTGAAATAAAGCTTTCTCTTCTGGCCTAAGTGTGGTTCCTACATAAGTAAATTTGTTAGGGTCATTGTTAAAATAAACCTTTTATAAATCCTCTGTTGGGGTTGGTCTTTTGAAGTCATCGGCCCTTGGGTTAAGGTCGGCAAGGGTTGGGAGGTTGGCAGAATTGCAAACGCTATTTACTTGTGGACCCATAGCTTGGCCAGGCTTTTTCAAGCTGATGTTATAACACTGGCGAGCTTCATGATTGTCGCTGTGAATAGTCGCAATGAGGTCATCCTGCACAGGAAACTTAACGCAAAGATGAATTGTAGATACTATAGCGGCAAACCGTTATAAAAAGGGTCGGCCGAGTATTAAATTATTAGGGCTAAAGCAGTCGACAATTAAATATTGAACAATTGAAGTTTTTGATAGCGGATGCTCACCCAGTGTGGTTTGTAACCACACAGAGCCCAATACCGGGACTCGTTCCCTTGAGAATCCGACTAAATCTCCAGCGGAAGGTTGAAGTATGTTGTTGCTCAGCTTCATTTTCTGAAATGTAGAATAGAAAAGAACATTGGCGCTGCTTCCAAGGTCCAGTAGTACTTTTCGTACCAAAAGGTCCCCTATTTAGATGGAGATGACGATTGGGTCATCTAGATTTGTGATATTTGCATTGAAGTCAGAAGCCTGAAATGTCATTTGAGGAAAATGTGAGGGCGCTTGGTTGTTGCCGAGGTTGCTTTCCACCGATAGCATAGCTCGGTACGAACGCTTCCTTGCCGAGTTTGTGGCTCTTCCTCCTGCAAAACCTCTAGAAATGCGGTTAATAACTCCTCGTGGTTGATCGGGGTGGCCTGAAGTCCCCCTTTCTTTGTCACGGGAGTGTTGTCCTACCGAGGAATTGTCAGCAGGAAATGGGTTACACCTTTGTATGTGGCCACTGATATACTTGTCCAAGTGACCTTGACGAGCTAGTCACTCTAGGAGGTCTTTAACAATGATGCACTCGTCAGTAGTGTGTCCGTGCTTCTGATAAGGTGCAATATTTTGATTTGTCGATATTTTTTGCATCCTAATAGGTGCCAGATTTTCGCGGAGGTTTGATCAACTTGGAGTTGAAAATTTCTTTGATGATGTCGTCTCTCTTTGTATTGAACTGAGTGTATGACTTATAGCGAGGGGTTAGCTTGAAATTCTTCTTACTGTATCGAGTTTTATCCTCGTCTTTATACTGAGGTTTGTCCACCTTCCGAGCTTGTCATAGTTCCTCAATGTCCATATGTCCTTTTGCTTTTTCGCAAAACTTGGCCAGGGTCTTTGGTTTGCCTACTGCGATTGCTTCTTGGAATTTGCTTGGTCGGAGTCCACTTTTGATGGTATGCAAATGCACCTCGAGATGGAGATCTGGTATGCTCAGGGCCACTTTTGTGAAACGAGTCATGTAGTCCTTCAAACCTTTATTCTGGCCTTGTTTGATTGTGTTCAGGTAGTCGGAATCATGTAGGTAGATGGCAGATCCAGCAAAGTGATCCTCAAAAAGCTTTGCTATTTCCCGAAAATGAAAAATAGAATCTGCAGGCAAAGAACAAAACCAATCAAATGCAGGACCATCTAAATAAGATGGAAAATAACGACATAAGACAGAACCGGAAGCACCGTTTACAATCATTATGGATCTGAACTTTTTGAGGTATTTCTTCGGATCTCCCAACCCGTCGTAGGGGGTTAAGGTTAGTGGCAAGGTGAACTTTCTGGGTAGCTCGAAATTCATAACGTCGGCCGTGAATGGCCCTACAGAGTTATCGGATTCTGTATTTTCGTTTTCTGGTTGAGCTTCTTCGTTTCGCGGAGGCTGAGCTTCTTCGTTTCGTGGAGGCCGAGCTTCTTCAATCCGAATAGTTTTGGAAATATGCGTCGGATCAGATTAGTGCTCTTCCTCCTCTGGTTGTTCACGACGATCATTATTGTTTTCAATCTGAGTATTCGCTAACTCGGCAATCTAATTTGCCATTCTCTGATTTTCTTTTGTCATGCGCTGATTCGCCTCCGCCATACATTAGTTGGCTTGTTGTAGCTCAGTTACCATCCGGAGAAGTTCAGATAGTGTGGGTGGAGGTGCATCAACCATGGATAAATGTGATAGTATTGAGGCCGATGAATAAGAAAGATTTTATATTCTCGGCCCTACGGTGGGTGCCAATTGTTCTTGCGTGGATGAACTTGGGACAACTCGGTTCCTGGTAGCTGATGCCAAATTATAAGCTTGGAAGTCCGAGCTCTTCGTCCGAGAGTGTACCACGTTGTGGAGAGAACAAAGAGGGGGAGTGTGTAAACCCCGGTTAAATTAGTAGATAATTAGTCAATAAATTAATTTTTAATAAGGAGGATTAGAAATGTGAATATTATATTAAATTAGGGAAGAGCTCATCGAAACGAGAATTTTGACACTAATTTCGAAAAAATCGGTCCAAGATTGGACCGAACGGGCCGAACCGGGCCCAAATCGGGCCCGTGGGCCCAACCAGCCCATCACTTAAGAAGACCGAAGCCTTCTCTTTTCTTTCATTCAGCGTAAATGAAGCTTTCAGCTTCCAGGGAGAGGAGAAATGAGAAAAGCTCCCGAAACCCTTACGTTAATTTTCGATCTTCGTAACTTCTCCGTCCGAGCTCCGATCGCCGCACCGTTTACGGCCACGCGTTCATCGCGTCGAGCTCTACATTTCTACCGGAACAATTTCATAGGTAAGCCCTTAAATATTCTCAGCCACTCTTTTCCCCCAATTTTCAAGTTTTGAGAAGGGGTATTGAATTTCTTTGATTTTTGATGTTTTAGGATCCAATTAGCTTGAGGAAAATGTTCACTCTTGCTTATGTGAAGCTTGGGTAAGGTGAGGATATGATAATTCTATTTTATTTTCATTGAATTTGAGTTTTGAGTATTAAATTAGATATATATGTGTTATGAATGTGTATTAGGTTATGAATAAATAATTGGAGCTTGGAATTGTGGATATTGGAACTTGGAGAAAGCTGAGCCTAGTGTTTATTGAATTTTGAAAGGGCTGTGTTTGTTTTGGAAGGGCTGTGTTTATTATAATTAAAGTGCCTTAATCGTTACGTGGGAATCGGCCAAGGTATGGTTTAGGTTTCTTGCATTTAATATATAATGTTCTGTGAAAACTTAGGCTAGATGACCATAGGATAAGTTGGAATGCAGGTGTATATTTAATGTTTAGTAATGGGTTGATAAATATGCTTGGTTTGGTTTGGTGATTTGTTTGTAAGATGATATTGGTTGCTAGTTGGATCTTTGAAAGGATATGTGATTGAATTGTTGATTATATGGCTATATTTTGGTTTGGTTGAATGATGATTGATGGAAAGACATGGAGCTTGTTAAGGATTATTGTTGGCAATTTGGATTGGTGGTAATAGGTTTGAAAATAATTGGAATGGAAATTTTGAATGAAAAATGAGGTATTTTGTGTTAAAAGCCTAGGATTTGTGAACTATGATTTTTAGTTGAATTTTGGTCGTTGGATTTGAATATTGTATGAGTATAATTGTTGATCTGAGGTAGATTTATTGTGGTGATTGTTATGATGTGAGGAAGGGTATGTTGAATTGAAAAGAATGCAGGTTTGGACCCGAAAAGGGTGGCAAAGTCCGAGTTTTAGAGGAGATGCTGCCGAAATTTTATAAAAATTAGAGATTTTGTTTATATGATTATTTAAAAAGATTTAGATTCAAAGGTTATATGGTTTGATTTTGAGTTATTAAGAAAATGAGCATGTTTTAAGTTTGATTCATTTAGAAAAGAATGAATTACGTTTTGAATTGGAACTATTGATGGACGGAATGGGAGGTGTAATAATGAAAGATAAGGATTGAATATAATTGATGTATGATGATGAATGAGATGCGATTGAGAATGATGTGGATGTTGATGAATTATAATTGAATTATTTATATGGCTTGAATAATTTAATGATTTGAGATACGAGGTTCCCTGGATTAAGTGTCGTGGCTTGCCACCACGTGTACCAGGTTGAAAACTCGATACTCTGTTGACCCTACGACGTAAGTGTGACCGGGCACTATATAAATTCCCGGGAATGTTACCCCCATTGAGTAATATTGATTATTTGAGATAAAGCTATGCATAGACTCTTGGGGATGCACGTCGGGGGACAGTCTAAGGACAATTCAGACTTGTCGGGTTGGCTGGATAACCGACAGATGAGCCTCATCAGCCATAGGACAGGCATGCATCATATGCATAATACTTGAATTACTTGCTTGTGTTTTAATTGGGTGTGCCTATATGTATTTGCCATGTTAAATGTGTATTTGTTACTTGCAGTAATTGTAACCTTCTTGTACTTGTCTTTATCTGTCTATTTGTCTGTGAAAATCCATGATGGAGTTGGAGGTATGGAGGAATGGCAGTATGCTACTTAGATTTAAGGTTAAGTTAAGCTAGGTTTAAATATTCTTAGAAAACCACCTCTTATGGCTCCTGTTTAATACTTTAAGCTCTATAATCTGAGTGTCGGCGTCCTAGGATTGCCTCTGGCATTCCCAGGACCTTATATATTATGTGTGTGGCACCTTTACCATACTGAGAACCTCCGGTTCTCATTCCATACTATGTTGTTGTTTTTCAGATGCAGGTCGAGAGACACCTCGTTAGGCGTCTGGACTCTTGAAGCGGAGTGGTTACTGGGTAGTTTTATTGTACAGTGATAAATATATATGTACTTAGCTTTCTCTCTGCATAACTTGTTCTTTTTGATCCTCTTAGAGGTTTATGGAGAGGCAGGATTGTGTATATGTACTTTTGGGTTTTTGATATGTATGTATATATGTGTAAATATTCTCCGGCCAGTCTTGACTTCGCAGGCTGAGTTAGGAGCTTGTTATTTTGTATCTTTGGCACTCTTTTCCTACTTCTGTTATCTTATGTTTGACAGTTACGGTTTTCTTAGCACGCAAGTTAACTCGTTCCTTGAGCGTTGCGCTTTTATCTCACGATTTTTATTTCCCCTATTCTTCAAGGCTCCTAGCATATTATAATTCTTCTGCTATTATATGTACTCATTTTATTTTAGAGGTCGTAATACCACACCACCTTCGTTTTACGACTTAAGCGTAAAGCTTAGTGTGGTAGGGTGTTACAGAGTGTACATGCAAAAGGCACTCTGATGTTTAAGTTACTATTGTGAATTCAATGTGTTTAAGAGGATAAAATATCAAACCTTTATAGGTGAAGTAGAATAGGTCGGTTAAGGTTCCATTAGTCATCTATATTGAAGAGCAATTATTATAGATTGGTAGGTTACAGCATCTAACCGAACATTTTTATTCTAGGTTATAATTCGTTTATAGCCAATTTATAACGCATGATGCCAATTTATAGCTTTTGATTTGTAAGAGTCATATCAGGACATATATATTTTGTCAATCAAACTATTAAATTACGATAATTTTTAGTAAAGATCATGTTTTGCTTGGATTTTGATTCGGTTTTAACATTAAGTGTCGACCAAATTTATATTAGTGACCTCAATTTGAAGGGTAAACATAACTCTTTTTACAGAGTTTGACCTAGACTACTCAATGTAATGAAACTTTTTTGCCAAAAATATGAATACTTCATTATTTTTAGCACAATTTTACAAACAAAATGTTTCAAGTGCTTGCATAAGAATAGAATCAAACTGAAATATTAACTTGAAATGAAATTAAAATTCGAAAGAAACAAACAAATACTCAAAAAGAAATGATGAATGAACAAATAAAGAACATTAATTAAGGAATTGAAAACAAGGCTAAAGATAGAATGAACAAAAAAAATAAATAATAAACCATTTCAATATTTAAAAATATTAAAAATCTATCAAATCTTGCTGCCTTCAATCATTTCTAAGTGATAAAATAATCATGTTCCCTCTAAGAGTTCATGCTTGGACCATACGTAGTGAAATAGACCACAACAATACAAAGTACAACTAACAAGAGTTGATGTTTTACGGGATGCCAGCTAGCTGAGGAAAGAGACTTAGGCTTCTTAATAAACAATACATGATAATCCACAACAACAACAATAAAATAATAAAAAAATATTTTGTGCATGTTAAAAATTAATCATAAAATTAATTATTATATATTTATAAATAAAAAATATATCATTTAATTTATTTTTAACATATATTTTATATTTTAATACATAATAAAATAATAAAAAATATTTTATATATATTAAAAACTAATTACAAAATTAATTATTATATATTTATAATAAAAAATATAATTTAATTTATTTTTAATATATATTTTATATTTTAATATACATTTTATACGAATGGGTGATTTAACCACCGATTTTATATATACACGCTTATCATAGTTATAATACAGTATTGCAAGGGAAGAGGAAATGCAGATAGGGATGGATACGGACAGCTATATATACACTTGCTGGGTTCCATATATCTCGAATAAAAGTAATCCAAAATTGTGTATTCAATGGCACCTTTATATTTTCATATCTTTAATTTATGATTGAATCGATTCTAAAACTTGATTTCTCTCGATCAATTTTTTTTTCTTTTGAATTTATAATTTTAAATAAATATAAAGAAAATATAACATTTGAGTTATAGTTTTTTGACAGAATAATTATAATATTGTTATAATAGATAAAATATTTAATATACTAGATTTTAATATAGGTTATAAATTTAAGTTTTCAAATGAAGTATTAGGAAGAATGTAACATCATTTAAATGAAGTATGACAAGATGAATAAGGATATAGTCATATAGATATACAAAGACAGTCAACAAAATATAATTGGAATAAGATGGAAATTTAATGAAAAATATTAGGAGTTATTAGAATTTTTTTTTATTATCAGTTAATTATTAATTTAATTTTTTTAATTTAATATTTTTAATTTAATAATTTAATAACATATTTTATTTTATATTTTTAATTAAATATTAATGATTAAAAAAATAAATTTTAATAACTCTCTAATATTTTTTAATATTAATATCGTTGAAGAAAGTTTGGTAAGTATCCATAAATATCAATTAATTTTTCTAAAAGCTTTTCCTTTCCTGAATATATCCTAAAACCTTTATTTATTATGTTAAAAAGATATGATTTTTCAATATACTTTGGTAATATTTTTTTATTTTGGTTAAGTGCACAGTTATTAGAATACCTTAAACAAAGAGTAATTTAAACAGCTATTACTAAATAACATTAATTAATAATAAGGAGAGAAGCTGAATAATTTTAAATAGATTTATTGAAAAAGTTATATAAAGTAAAAGGATTAAATATGATTTTGTCTTTTAAGGTATAGGCCAAAATTTTTTTTCGTTTTTGACTTTTTTTTATATATACAAAATCGTCCTTAAGATTTAAAATCATATTTTAAAATCGTTTGTAGAAAAGAAGCAGTCTATAATTCACCTTTGCTTCCACTTCTACCGCCATTTTCGTACAATTTTGGTCTCTGAAGTAAGGACAATTTTAAAATTAAGTTAAATTTTAAGGACGATTTTGTATGGCAAAAAATATTTAAATTATTTTATGTGATGAGTTAATAGATAATTTATTTTGTTAATGTGACAATACAGATATGATGTTTGTGTATGTAAAAGTGAATCTTAGTAATGTTTAAAATTATGAGTAGAGAAAAATACTTTCAATAATAAAATGAACATACGTAATAATAATGATTATTATTCAATATCATAATTAAATGTTTAATATATATTTTTATTTATAAATCTTTGGTTATTCTACTTTAAAAAATTTTGATACTCTAACATGAAAAATGTTATTATTTCATTATAAAAAAGTTGATTATTTTAGTATTATATATATAACAATTATAAGTGGTGAATGATATTTAGTATTCATAAAATAATTCTATGTTTTTATATTATTGATTTTTTTAGTATGTCACCCATTTTACTTTATTTATACTTATATGTCTAATATATCTCTTTTTTTAATTTTAAATTTGTTTTGGAAATTTTCTCAAAAAATGACGTCTAAATTCAGCAAATTCTTTTGCTTATGGAGTTGAGAGGAGAGAATAATGCAAAAATTTGGTTTTTCTTTTTTTCTTTTTTTTGAAATCACATGTTGCGATTGTCTTCTTAATAATAAAATATTTTCTTAAGATAAAATGGTTAGATGGTCCGATTTAAGCATTCAAAAAAAATTAAATTTTAATTTAATACAAATCAAATCCTTTACTTTCAACCTCTTAAATTTTATTGTCCGTTTTCTGTACCAAATCAAACCGTTTTCTACTTACAAATGGTCCCACATTTGGATATAGCATCCCAAATCCCAATAGCCCATTTGTGAAATAATTTCCTCTCTAAATTTTAACTTAAAATTTTGAATTTAAGTATAGTCAGAAATTAATTAAAGAATAGAAGTAAAAATGGTGTTGCTATCATATATTGTTACATAGAGTGTAATCTACACAAATATAGATTTATAAAATTCAATAACATGCAAAACGTAGATTACATTTTGATTGCACCTGAAAATAATAAAACTGCATGCAGACTTCAAAACGCAGTATACATTTGGCAGAGAAGCAGCTTGAAGCCTCGAAACGTGTCTTGCTTCCTGCATGCAGGCAATGACTGAACGTGTTGACCACTTGAAACTTCTAAAACGCAAGTTGCGTTTAGTAGCAGTCATGAGCAAAATGCAAGTTGCGTATGACAGGTTCTTAGGCTGCATGAATGCCACGTGTTGGAAGAGAGTGGTGATGAAATCTATAAAACCGAAACTGAAAGCAAAACACAGAAAATAAAGATAGAAGAGGTGAAAGGCTTGCTGAGAGAAGTTATAGTGAGGAGTTTTAAGTTGCAAGGTTGTACTGAAAATTTGTGAGAAGAAGAAGAAGAGTAGAAAATTTAGGGTAAATATTATAAAATAAAAAATAGTTCGTAATTTTACTAAACGTGAAAAACACATTATTAAATATTTGGATCATTCTTAATGGGTATATATATATATATATTATTGTTATCGTTATTATTAACAGTATTATTAGGATTTATTATTGCTACTGTAATTATACTATTATTATTAGTGATGTTGTCATTATTCGTATTATTATTATTATTAACATTTTATGAACATAGTATTATTTGAAAAAAAATGTCACGGTTCGTGAACATTATTATTATTATTATTATTATTATTATTATTATTATTATTATTATTATTATTATTATTATTATTATTATGTAGATAATAATAATAAGCTCTAAGAATACGGATACAAGCTCCAAAAATATATGATGGAGAACTCTTACACCTTGAACTTCTTCATTCTCACGCTAAATGGAGAGCGTTTTTATTTGAACATGAGACCTTGGCATCTTCTCAGTTATTGCTTTCAACCATATCGGCAGAGTTTGGTAAAAAACTTTTCAATCATCGAAAATTTTGGCGACAGATTTCTGCTTTGCCAATCAATAAGCCTTTCGGTAACTTGCAGTGTAGTTGAACCTCGACTGAACTTCTGCAATAATAGACTTCACCTTTATCGACGGGTCCGCTTCAATCAACGGCCTAATGGCATTTGCAATTGTATCTGAGTCCAACTTGGCATGATCTTGTGAAATTGTGCCCGTGGTGCACGTGTGTTTGTCATTATATCTCCTAATCTTCCAACACCCATTCTTTCGAATCAAGCTAGCTCGGATAAGCCAATCGCACCCTGCACCATAGCCCTTACATTTTGCATAGAATGTTTGCGGCTCAGACTCATAAATAGTGTAATCAACTCCTCTAGAGATAGTGTAACCTTTGATTGCAGATATCACCGAATCCCTAGAACCAAATTCCATTCCGACTCTAAACTCACCATCTTCCACCGCAACGTCGCCTTCACCTACGACATGCGAACCACCATCAGTCGGACAAAGCATATAAAATTAATGGTTAATAACCATAAGATAACATACCGATATTCGCATACTCAAAAAATTTTGGTGCATGCATGGCTTCGAGATTTAGAATCCGCATAAAAGATGGAACTCTAAAGAGTGCTGATTTACGATCGAATTCGCCTCATTTTGTACTGCCGGATTGCCTGCCAAATCTCCATCCTCGTTTTTGTCATCGACTTCATAGTTGGCTTCAAACTCCTCTTCACTGTCGTTGTTATCTTCTTCCCAATCTGTATCCCTGATTTCATCAACGTTGACATCGTCACCAACCGAATCCATCCCCGTATGCTGTTCAAACTCAATGTACAGCTCGATCATCGGCATGTGAAACCGGGTTTGTTGATAAATACAGAACATATGTTGCATACTTGCGTCGTCAATGATGGACATTAATTGAAACTGTATCAGCCACCAAATACTTGTACAGGATTTCTGTATAAAATGTTGCTCACCCTCTTTGAAATGTGACTTTGTATATTATCACACAGACCATTTTGTAACTCTACAAAACTGATGGTGCACGAAATAACAAACGATAAGGGACATTCACAAACAAAAGTCACTCCTTCGTGTGTGTTTGGTATAATCTCACCATTATAATATACGCGCAAATTTACAACACCTTCCATAATCTCAACCTCAACTAACTTTATTTTTTTTGACACGGTTAATTGCCAAAAAAGCACACCACTAAGGACTTTATGTAAGAAAGAGTAAGAGGAGAAGTGAAGACGAAGATGAATAAAACTGGACTTCGTATTTATAGGAAAAGCTGTGGATTTAAATATTATTTTGTGTACAAAACGCAACCTGCGTTTTGGGGCTTCCAAGAAAAAATTTCTAACACTCACAAAACGCAACCTACGTTTGTGGACTTCAAAAAAATTTTGAATTTTCTAGCTCAAAAAACGCAACCTGCGTTTTGCCTAAAACAAAATTAAAAAAAATGAAAATGTCAAAACGTAACTTGTGTTTAGTGTGTTTCAAAATTAAAAAAAATAAACAAATTCAAAACGCAACTTGCGTTTTAGATCTGGCACCATAACAGTGCAATTTTTTTGCACACGTCCATTTCATCGTGTTACACACTATTTCTTTCCATAACAAAAAAAAAACAGCCAAGTATTGTACTATTTTAAATAATTGCCAATGCCGTGGACCCTACAACTATTATTATTGTTTGAATAAAGTTTTATTTTTTGTCTTAATTTTTAGGCTAAAATTTTTATATATGAATAATTTTAATGTGAAATACAAAAATATTTGATGATTTTGGTGTTCTACAGGGTTGTGGTAGTAGCACAAAACGTCACTGACGTTTTGCAATAAATTTTTTTTTTAATCATCAAAGAACAAAACTTCACTGACGTTTTGTAATAAAAAATATTATTTTAATTATTAAAACAGAAAACGTCACTGACGTTTTGTTAGAAAAATATTATTTTAATTGAAGAAACACAAAACGTCATTAACGTTTTGTAAATGGCCATAGTTGTGTTTAACACACAATTTGGTTCATGACGAAGGATTTCACCTCTAGTGATACAATATTAAAAAGAAAAAGTTCTAATTTTTACGGCTAACTAACTCTTATGATTGGTAATATGCACTATATTCGTGGGTATTCAATTCAACCCCATCCAATTAGATAGGTTGTTAACCCAATTCCCAATGGATAAAATAAGGTACGGGCCGGGTAAAGTTTTTGTGTGAGGCGGATAGAGTGTGGGTTGAGTCTCAATCTTATCCGATCAACCCGTACTCTATATATGTATATGTTATATACTTCTATAAAAATATATTTTAAGTGAATATTAAATTAAAGATCTCTCATTAAATGTAAAAGATTCTTAGCTACTAAAAAAATTATTAATTAATAATTTAATACTTTTTTATACATAAAAATCAGTTCTATTTTAAATTATTATCAAGTTATATAATAATATTATATTTTTTTTTTTGTAAACCGCAGGTTAAAAATGGATAGAATTAAGAATGAGATATTTTCAACCCATAAATAAAATAGAATTAAATTTATATAAAAAATTTAACCCACAAATAAAATTAGGATTAACTCTAAATTTTACCTTAGTCTACCCATTACCACTCCTAATTATGATAGACGTTATTATATATAATACCTATTTGATTAGCCAATGCGTGGTTAAGTGCCCACAAAGTAGCTGAAAATTGGTTGTACAGAAAGGTGGAAATTAAAACTAAGCTAAGTAGCCAGCTGATAGATGCTCATCGAGGGATTTTAATTGTCACCAGTTACGTGCAATCGAAAATGGCATTTATGAAACTATGGTGTCGTCATATGCTCTTAAATCGTGATCATATCCATATCCAATGAGCTTGTCACGGAGAGTTTGCTAATTAGTAATTGCCGCTAGTAATCAATTTTTAATATATTTTTTTCGATAGATATATAATTATTTATATATTTTTTATTAAATTAATTTTTTAAAAAAAATAGTTTTATAATATATTATAAAATTTATTCAATTTAAAAATTTAAAGTTCAATCTTTATTAATTCTTAAACAAAATTTTAACATAAAATAAATAAAGAAAAAAATAAAATTTTATAAAAAAATTCAATCAAATCTACAAAAAAAATCTTTACATAAAAAAACATATTAAACATATAATTATTTATGTGTTTTTTTTATTAAATTAAACTTTTAAAAAAATAATTTCATAACATTTGCATTAGGTTAAATACTTGCATTATTTCATTTGTTAAATGTGATTTTTTTTTAAAGTTAAAAGAATGCTAAATATTTTGCACGAAATTATATTTTTTTACTTGTGTTCGAATTCTGAATATAAAAAAATTAAGCCATCTGCATATGCGTCTAAATCGCATTAAAAATTTCGAAGCTTCTTTCATGTATGCGGATCAGATATGCACTTTAAAAAGGGCCACGTTACTATTGAGAGATGCGGTTACGTTACTATTCCAATGATTACAATTTAACACTCAAGGGCCCTTCAACTTTTTAGATACCAAAGGCTGGAAAGGAATTATTATGCAATGTAATCATTCGTGCATTATTTTCCCTTCAACAATTCCACACACTTTTTTTAAACCATCTCGAGTAGAGAATTCATTTTAATTTTTATTTATGATCCACCTGTCATAAAAAATAATTCTACATCAATTTTATATTATAAATAGTAAATAGAAATTCAAAACATCTCTCTCTTTTTTATTAAAAAAAATAATTTTACTCTTTATGATCTCACTTAATTAATTAATTAAAATACTTAAAATTAATATAATTATTTTTTTATAATAATATTATTTAAATTTATGATTTAAAATAATTCAATATTATAAAATATTAAAATAGATAACTTAAATTTGATTAGTATTTTAAATTTTACAAATAAAAATAAATAATCCAACCAAAATATATTTTATAATATATAAAAAGTTAAATTTATTTTTTATGTAAATAAATTTAATTAATTATGATTCAATATAATAATATAAATAATATTTGATATTGAGTTAATATAATTATTTATATTAATTATGATTTAATATAATTAATTATTAAATAATTAATTAAATAGATATATATATCTAATATATTTTTAATTTTTTTATTAATTTACCACATAGCATAATGTTATTGGTTGTTGCAAGTTCCTCTTTAGAGGAACTCTCAACCTTGATCCACTTAAAGAATTTCTTTTTTCTCTTCACTCTAACGGCAATTGGATCCTTGTACGTCAAAAAATGGACTCTATTTCTCAGCATTTAAGTTATTCTTATGCTCTTTTTTTTTGGCGTTATTTACTGAAAAAAAATAATCTTAATATAATTTTCTTATTGAATATCAATATGATGTTTAATTGGCACCAAAGTCAAAGAATGTAACAATTTGAAGAACAAATTAATTTTATTGCTTTATTAATGATTTTTTGTCATCCATGCAAAATCTCTATCATAACATGCCAGTATGCAATGCAAGAGAATTTGGGGAGTAAATAGTTAAATTTATTTTTAAAATAATTTTTATTTTTTAAATTGGTTTTTAAAATTTTTTTAATTAAATTTATCTTTTAAAATTTTTAAATTCATCATATTAGTTTTTATGTCATTTTTTTACAGTATCAAAATTTATTAATATAACACGTTAAGTAACACCACAACATATATTTAAGAGTCTTAATTTATTATTAACATAATAAATTTATGAAATTAGATCAAATCAAAACTTAATTGAGAAAAAAATTTGAGGTATTGAAGTTCCTCAATTTAGAGTTTGATTTGATCTCATTTCATAAACTAATTATATTAATAGTCAATTAGAACTATTAGGTGTGTATTGTGATGTTATTTAACGTACTACATTAACAAATTCTAACACCGTTAACAATAAAAGTGACGAAAGGACTAACATGATTAATTTAAAATTTTAAAGGACGAATTTGATTTAAAAAAATTTTCAGGGACTAATTTGGAGAACGAGTGATCTTTTAAGAACTAATTTGACTATTTACTCTAAATTTGGGTATCTTCCAAATTCTGATTCTCAAAGGACTTTCTTATTAAAGAAATTCACTGGTCAACGACAAACTTTTAAATGAAATTTAGTTCGCTTTAGCCAGTCAAAATAAAGGAGACAGTGAGAAAAAAAGTTTCTTGTAAAATCTAATATTCTTGGTTAATAGGCCAATTTTATAGTTCTTATTATTTGGTGTCTAAATTTTATTTAACTTATTTTTTATATTAAATTTTAAATCTTTAAAAATTATTTATTTTTATACTTTTTAAACTAAATATTAATTTTTAATTTTTTTTAGTAAATTAGACATCATAACAATCACCTAATTAATAAGGGAATTACTCAGATAAAGACGTTTAAAATATATTTTTTTAAATATATTTTTTAGTAATTAAAATTCAATACATATAACTGATTAAATTGTATTATTATTGTCACAATTATATCAAACAAATTGATTTGGCCAAAAAATTCATGAACTAAATCTTGAACCGTCTAAATTAATATCTTTTTATAGAAAATGACTACAATACCCTTATTATAGAAAATCACAAAATACTTATATATATATATATATATATATATATATATATATATATATATGAATTTTGAGAACCCTAAATTCTAACCCTTCTCTTTTCTTTTTGTGTGCCATCATGGGATTAAGATTTAGGGTTTTCAAAATATATATAATATGAGTATTTTAGTCATTTTCTATAATCGGGTATTATAGTCATTTTTTTATAAAAAGAAATATTAATTTAGATCGATTTAAAATTTGGTTCATCAATTTTTTGGTCAAATTGATTTGTCCGATCTAATTATGACAGAAATAATACGGTTTAATTTATTACATATGTAAAATTTTAATTGTTAAAAAATATCTTTAAAAAAAGACGTTTTAAGCATCTTTATCTGAGTGACTCCTAATTAATAATGCTCTATAATACTCCTTTCTAAATAAACGAACTTTCCGTTCCACCCTTAACCTATAAAGTACGACACTTCCTTGATTTATCGTGTCTTCGTGTCGGACACATCTCGGATATAATATATATTGACAGTTCGACACGCGTGTCTTCTGTGTTCAATCATGTCTTTGTTGATCGAAAAATATTTTTTCGATTAAAGCGATGTAGTAGTTCGAAGTGATGAAGAAATCGGAGAATTCAAATGATTTTCGAGAAGATGCACGCGCAAGCGTGGGTTGGAAGTAATCGACACGAAGTCGATTACATTTACTTTATTAAATCGAATAAGCCAAATCGAACAAGATTTTCGAGACAGGTAATCGAACAAGATATTCGAATGAGTAAATCGAGCAGTTATAGTAGTGGAGAAGTTAGAGGCTTTCATCACACGAGGAAATCATGGGAAATGTTTATAGCCAAAAGGCGGGAACAGTTACCAAGGAGTATGCATTCAAGACTATGATTCTGTAATTAATTGTAATTAGTTGTCAGTTACCAAAAGTAGATTATAAATACTAGGAGGTTTTAGGGAATTAGGGTTGGAACTTTAACTCAGAAAATACTCAAGCATACTCACATCCCAGAGAATTTCTGAGCCTGCGATCGAGTAACTTTTCTGTAGGGTTCCTTCCATGTTTTCTTTCTTTTAAATTATCTTCTTGTAAACTTTATCTTTCAAGCAAATTTATCTTTCAAGTATCCTTTATCTTCATCGTCCAATTTACATTTCTGTATTTTAGATTTTCATGTCAAAGCCCCTTTGACCCAGTCAAAGGCATTTTATTACTTTCTTTCAATTTCATCGTAAACCTTTCCGTTTTCAGCACATTTTTATTTTGAAAACTTTACCTTTTCGTTTCTTTCATCGATTTATAAATTTCAATTTGTCTTTATTCTCAATATTCGTCTGATCGAAGACACTTTAATGCACTTTTAGAAAACTGGTACCTGCACAGAGGAGTAGGTTTCGCTCCCAGACCACTAGATATCGAACCACCATCGATTTGCTTAAAATTGACAAAACAAATTGGCACGCCCAGTGGGACAGTTTCAAAATTTGAAGTGTGTCAAATAAATTTTTTGTGTCACTTGGTGTATGCAATTAAGTGGAAAAATCATTCATATGGCAGATGAAATGTCAAATGTGAATGGTGGTTCATCCACCAGTGATAGTCTACCAGTAATTGTGCAACAAACGGACGTGACTTCACATTCGGAAGGTGCAGTTGCAAGTGAAAGTATAGCGGTTACAACTGTTCATACTGGAAATGTTGGACGTAATATTCATCCACGTGGTACTTTGCCACCATTCTAGCCTCCATTAACCGCTGGTTAGCCTCCTTATGGTCTTCCTCCTGGTTATACCCCACCAGTGGGTAATTTTGTTCCTCCTGTCCAATTCGGGAGTGTAAATAAAGGGAATAACTTACAAAACCTACAACAACATT
Organism: Arachis ipaensis; assembly: GCF_059453495.1. NCBI lineage: Eukaryota > Viridiplantae > Streptophyta > Magnoliopsida > Fabales > Fabaceae > Arachis > Arachis ipaensis. Next base: position 35,088,126 of record NC_142442.1, read on the forward strand.
CCGAGTATTCTCGTGATTATAATGTGGGCTCTACTTCGAATGCTGCAAATTCGATGGTAGTATATCGACAACAAGTAGAGGAAAGTCATCATGACTCTGTCAATTTATTGGCTCAACAAATGACCACAATTCTAAATCCAATGATGGCTGATCACGAATTGAAATTTGAACGTCTTGCTAGACAAGTCGAACGGATTGCTCGAATCGTAGATTATGAGGAAGGTGAAAGGCATAATGCCAGGGGAAATAATGAAGGATTCGAAAATATATTTCAAAATAAAAATAATGTTTTTAATCAAGAAAATCCTCATGTAGTTCCTCGAGGCCAAAATGCTGATGACTTTCTAGCCAGATTATGTGCTAATCATGGCGGTGAACGTTATCAAGTCACCAGAATTGTGGAAGAAGTTCTTAAACGAGTTGGGCTGAATGTTGGATTTATGAATCGACCCCACTTTGTGTCTGCTTTTCCCCAAGTCATTCAAATGGCTGAAGTGCCAAGAGGGGTGAAAAGTCCAAAGATAATCACAAAGTTTGCTGAGGAAGTCGGAGAATCAACTACTGAACATGTCGCTCGATACTTGGTTGAGATTGGAAACTTAGCCAATGATGAAAATTTGAAAATGAAGTTCTTCCCTTCTTCGTTGATGAAGAATGCATTTACTTGGTTTTTGAATCTTAGACCAAAGTTGATAACGACATGGAATCTGTTAGAAACTGCATTCCACGCTCAGTTCTATCGAAGGGAAATGAATGTGGTAGTTACTAATCTAGTAGCCTTGAAACGTGAGGATGGTGAAACCATTGATGATTACATGATACATTTCAAGAATGCTAGAAGCAGATGCTATGTTTCATTACCTAAGAGCAAAGTAGTGAAAATAGCAACTATGGGGCTAGAATTTTATATGCGCAGAAATTTACTTAATGTGCATATTCCTGATTTAGCCCATTTGGCTAAAAAGGTTCGTCAGACTGAACTTATGAAAAAGGAAAAAGAGAAACATAGAAATGAGCAGCGATCGAAGAGTAAACCGTTTACTCGAAAAGAAAAGGTTGCTTATGTGACTATGGAGTCTTCAGAGGAAGAAATCGATTTCGAAACAGAGGTCGATTTGGCCAAACTTAAGAAAGGCCCTCCATACGTCTGTTCCTTACTTAAAAAGCTTCCTATTAATGAAAAGTCGAATGATTCAAAATTGAAAAGTGGAAAGAAATATAGTTTTGATATTTCGAAATCTGATTAGATTTTTGATGTGTTGCTTAAAGATAAACAGTTAATTCTGCCTGAGGGAAGAGCTTTACTTTCGGTGAAAGACCTAAAAGGAAAACCTTATTGTAAATTTCACTAAGCAATAAGTCATTCGACTAATAGTTGTGTTCGTTTCAGGGACTTAATTTAGGAAGCAATAATGGAGGGACGGTTAAAATTCGATGACGGAAAGAAGGAAATGAATGTCGATGTTGATCCCTTCGAAGTGGATGCTAGCTTTGTGGAACCATGTTTCAGAGTGAACATGGTTGGAATGTTCTATATTTTGATGTGGCTCTTGATGATTTTGAGTCACAGGTTTAATCAGTGTATCCCCGGGTGGGAGATGGTTTGTTGGACTTTCTAGTTCAGCAAAAGATTAAAGACCGAGACGTATCTCTTTGTCCGCGGTGTAATGCCATTTTTGATGCTGAGGCAGCGGCGATCTTCGAAAAAGAGAGAATGAAGAAAGAGCTGGCTCATAGGGAAGAACAGGCATGCCAGAGGCAGTCGATTCGGCGCATAGAGGGTCAGAGTTCTAAGACACCTCAACAGAATATAACTGCACCCTTAAGCCGATCTCAGGCTATAGGTGTCCAGTGGATTTGAAACTGTCAGGAGTTCCAGAAATGAGATGTTCTCTATCGACGCAATCCACAATGGGGACATCGGGGACCTCTCCAAAATCAATACCCCTACTTTCATGGTAGAGCCAGAGGTTATCCAAGAGGTCGAGGGGGAAGAAGAAATTTCAATCAGAATAAGACGCCCCAGGTGGAAGTAAGCAAGGGGCAACACCCTCTGTACATTCTCGAATTGTCTTTCCTTCTGATGGAGAGACTTGTTCGAAAGGAATTCCGTCTCCTGCAAAGATGGAAAAAGGCAAAGCAATAGCTCAATCCTCAGGGGTCGACAAGAACAAGGCAGTTGATGTCGATGAAGAATATTTTGATGAAGGGGATGATGACATGATTGGGACGATTTCGGTCATTCCAATTGAATATCTAGGGGAATATGAAGATAACCCAGATGAAGATTATGATATGGAGGATGAGGAAGCCTTTTCCTTCATACGAATTGAAGATGAGTTGGGGTATTTCCTTCGACCTACCGAAAATAAATGTCTCATCTCCGCTCGCTCCATATAACTACTACTTTGAGTGGAATTAAAGTAAATAAAGTCTTGATCGATGGTGGAGTGGCAATCAGTCTGTTGCCTGAGAGAATGTTAATAAAGGTGGGAAAGCATCCTGATGACTTAGTTCCCACAAATATTGCTGTAACTGATTTTAGTGGGACTTCAACTCCAGCAAAAGGGCTGGTTACTCTGACTGTGAAGGTTGGCTCATCTGAGCGCAACACTGTGTTTGTAGTGGTTCCATCGAGAGCAAGCTATAATGCTTTGTTAGGGCGAGATTGGATCCATGGTGTGGGTGCATTACCCTCCACGGTGCATCAAAGTGTTCTTCTTTGGACAAAGGATGGCAAGTCTGAAGTCATCAAGGCAGATTCGAACCTCTATGTTAAACAAATGCATGTTGATTTCAGGATGTATAATCCTAAATTAAAACCTTTGAATGTTGATCGAACACTGAATTCTTACAATTGTGAAGGGTGCTACTTGTCTTCTGAAGGCCTTTCAATAAAGTTGTGTTACCCAGAGTTAGGATTTTCTCCAACTGGTTGGGACTGTCTGTCTTGAAGATCTTCTGAAGTTACTCCATGGACCAGGTCAAGGAAGTTTCCGATTACCTGGTAATCTTGCATAATTATTTAAATAATTTTATTCCTGTAAAGAATAAAAATGATTCTTCTGATGAAGTGGAATCATGTAGGTTTAGGATTCCTTTTAATATTAGTAATTGTATCAGCTCGATGTCTGCAGTCGAGTTTTGTCATAATTTAAATATTTCTCTTATGTGTAATGGAAGTGATGCTTCGAATCCGATGGCTGATTTAATAGCAGCAGCACATTGTGTTGAAAATCGAAGTAATATCAATAAAGTGGATAATTCAGTTTATTCTATTTCTAATGAAGTTATTGATTTTACCTTTGATTGCATCTATGATTTAGAACCTTTGGGTTTTGAGAAACATTCTGTAAAAGATGATGATCATTATAAAGGGTTTGAATCTCAAAATTCCTTAGAAGAAATTAATCTAGGGACTCTTGATGATGTTTGAATTACATATATTTGTAAAGATCATGTTGATCCTTTTCAGACTGAACTCTCTGATCTTTTACATGAATTTAAAGTCTGTTTTGCTTGGGATTATCATGAGATGCCTGGTCTCAATCGTTCACTTGTGGAACATCGATTAGCATTAAAATCGAATACTAGACCCGTAAAGCAAACTCTAAGACGTTTTGCTCCAGAAACCAATGAAAAAATTAAGGAAGAAATAGAACGCTTGATTAAAGTGAAATTTATTCGAACTGCACGCTATGTTAAGTGGGTTTCGAATATTGTCCCTGTGATGAAGAAAAATGGAAAATTAAGAGTATGCATTGATTTTCAAGATTTGAATAATGCTACTCCAAAAGATGAATATTTTATGCCAATTGCAGATATGTTAATTGATTCTGCAGTGGGAAACGAAATCCTTAGTTTTATTGACAGTTATTCTGGATATAACCAAATCTTCATTACAGAAGATGACGTGTCCAAAACTGTTTTCCGTTGTCCTGTGGCATTAGGTACTTATGAATGGATGGTTATGCATTTTGGATTGAAGAATGCTGATGCAACTTATCAATGAGCAATGAATGCTATCTTCCATGAGTTTATTGAAAAATTTATGGAGATGTATATCCATGACATTATAGTCAAATTGATTTCAGTGAATCAACACATTGATCACTTAACAAAAGAATTTACCACCATGAGGAAGAAGGGATTAAAAATGAACCCTTTGAAATGTACTTTGGGGTATCTGCTGGTAATTTCCTGGGTTTTGTTGTCCGCAAAAAGGGAATTGCAATTAATAAAAATAAGGCAGATGCAATATTAGCATTGTCTGCACCTAAATCGAAGAAAGAAGTGTAATCTTTCCTAGGCAAAGTAAATTATCTTAGAAGGTTCATTTCGAATCTCTCTGATCAAACTCGAGTGTTTGCTCCTTTAGTAAAGCTAAAGCATGATTCACAATTCGAATGGACGAATGAGAATCAATTAGCATTCGATTCGATTAAGGCTTATTTATCGAAGGCTCCAATTATGGCGAATATTCGTCCGCATGAGCCCTTAAAATTATACATTGTAGCATCTAAAACACGATTGGGTGTATGTTAGCCCAATATGATAAGAACGGGCATGAACGGGCTGCTTATTACCTTAGTCGAGTTCTAACTGATATCGAAACAAGGTATTCCCCGATAGAGAAATTGTGTTTGTCTCTATACTATACCTGTATGAAATTAAAGTGTTATATGGTGGCTAAATCGGTAAGAGTTATAGCGCAGACCGATCTTATCAAATATATGTTAAGTTTTCCAATGTTACGAGGGCGTTTAGGAAAATGGATGCTGGCGTTGACAGAGTTTGATTTGCAATATGTCCCGGCTAAAGCTGTAAAAGGACAGGTCATTGCAGATTTTCTTGTTGATAATTTGAACAATCTGAATGACCAGGGGGCAAATGTAATCGACGTTGAAGTTGATTATTGGAAGCTATATTTTGATGGATCGAAGCACAAAGATGGTGTAAGGGTTGGAATCCTTATTATTTCACCAGAAGGGATTCCATCAGAATTTCTATTCGAATTAAAATATCCTTGCTCGAATAATGTGGCAGAATACGAAGCTTTGATTTTGGGTCTCGAAATATTAATTAGTAAAGGGACTTTGGAAGTCCAGATATTCGGGGATTCCCAGTTGGTTTTGAAGCAGTTATCGAAGGAGTTTAAATGCAATAATGAGAGGTTGCAAAAGTATTTAATAAATGCTTGGAAGTTGTTGAGCTCCTTTCGAAAAGTTTCTTTGGTTCACATTCCAAGAATTCATAATGAAATTGCTAATGAATTAGCCCAAATTGCTTCGATATATACAATCGGTCCAGAAACTCTTAAGAAATTAGCCAGTGTTCATCAAATTTTAGTACCTGCAAGTGAAAGAGAAGTTTTGTGCATAGACGAATGGGGAGATACTGATTGGAGGAAGCCTATTGCAGTATTTAAAGGATCCTAATATTCCGGTTGATAGAAAGATGAAATTGTAAGCAATAAATTTTGTCTTGATGGCTGATGAATTATATAAGAAGGGAATCGATGGAAGTTTGTTGAGATGTTTAGGCCAAGATGATCAAAATATTGCTTTGGGTGAAGTCCATAATGGGATATGCGGTGCCCATCAGGCTGGAAAGAAAATAAAATAGGTGTTATATCACAATCACGTGTACTGGCCATCTATAATAAAAGATTGCACGATTATGCAAAAGCATGTCAAGAATGTCAATTACATGGTTCGATACAGCAGATCCCTGCATCCGAGCTGCATTCGATAATAAAACCATGGCCATTTAGAGGTTGGGCTTTAGATTTGATTGGATTGATCCATTCTCTTTCATCGAAACAACACAAGTTTATCTTGATAGCAATCGATTATTTTACAAAGTGGGTTGAAGCAATTTCCCTAATAGAAGTTGGTCAAAGTGAAATAATAGACTTCATTGAGGAACAAATTATCCATCGATTTGGAATTTCTCAAACAATAAGTACTGATCAAGGAACGATGTTTACTGGTCAGCGAGTTAAAAGTTTTACAATCTCAAGGAATATTAGTATGACTACTTCAACTCCTTACTATGCTCAAGCTAATGGGCAAGTTAAGGCAGCAAATAAAATTTTGATAACTTTGATTAAAAAGCATATCAGAAACAAGCCTCAAATATGGCATGAGACTTTAAGCCAAGTACTTTGGGCTTATCGAAATTCACCAAAAGGGTCAACAAATACTTCACCCTATAAATTTGTTTATGGCCATGATGCATTGCTACCATTAGAAATTAATTTGAATACTTTGAGTGTATTAAAACAGAATGATTTGCCAGTTGATGATTACTGGAATGCAATGTTTGATGAGTTGAATAAGTTAGATTCAGAGCGAATTCTGGCACTTGATAATATGATTCGACATAAAGAAAGTATTGCCCGAAGTTATAATCGTCGAATAAGAGATAAATATTTTAATATAGGCGAGTTGGTTTTAAAAGTTATTTTGTCAATGGAAAAGAAATCAAAATTTCTTGGCAAATGGTCCCAGACTTGGGAAGGCCCTTTTCAAGTGGTAGGATCGTATTCTGGGAATGCATATCGAATCAAGGATATCAAGTCAGGCAAAATAATTCACTCGATTAATGAAAAATACTTGAAATAGTATTACTGTTGGCTAAATTAAAGTTAAACATGCATAAGTCTGGAAAGGATAGAAACCAATACAAAGAAGTAAAGCCTGAGGTAAAGAAATTCAAGATGCCAAAAGTTTTGCCAAGTCTAAACGCAGCTTTGCCCTTTTGTTGTCCAAAGCTGTAAGTGCCTCGACCTGCTTAAACTTGTCGAATTGGATTATTTCAAGTTGTTTCTCATATTCTTCTTGCTGAGTCTCAATCGAAACGATCTCTTGGATGAGATGTTGTTGTTCTTGCTGGGCAGTGGTCAAAGGTTTGGCTATATCAGCTCGTCTCTGGCGTACTTTTACAAGCTTTGCATTAATTTGGGCTAGTTCTGTTTCAAGTCTTGTTTCTTCTTTATCATAAAAATCTTGAATAGAAATAGCATGAGAAATCCTTAGATCGAATTCTTCACGGGAAGTTTTGATTGGTTGAAGGTTTTTAGTGCAATTCTCCATTTCAGTTTTGATCTTGGTTTCTTTGGCTTCGATATCTTGGAGCTTGTTTTGGGAAGCTACGCTGTCATTGGCAGGTTGTTTGCATTGTTGGACTATGGCAGAGTGTGTAGTAGAAGTTGGGAGTTTAATAGCAGAATTCAGAAGATTGGATAAAAGTTGGTTGAGAAGTGCATCATTGATCCAAGCAGCTGGTGGGTGATCCAGGAGCTTAAGAAGAGAACGAAGTTGTTCTCGAGTGTCAACACTCAATTCGAATGAAGGTTTTGATGTAGAAGATCTTGGAAGTGTTGGCACTGGCACAGGCACTTCATCCTCCTGGATAACTTGGTTTAAAACAGAGATCAGGTTGGCCAAAGTAGCACTTAGAGGTGTGGTAGAAGCACCCGAGTTTCCAGACCTCTGTTTAGGAGGAGTTTGAAATTTAGTCTGTTGAGGGGGACTGGAAAAACCTTGAGGAATTTCTAAGACCCTGGATCAGGGAGAGTCCGAATTAGAAGTTTTAGCAATTCTAGAAACAGACTCAGAGTCTGGTGCCACTTGGTTTTCAGTAGAAGGCACAGCTTGGTTGTTTGGTGAGTTTGACTCAAGAATCTGAGTTGGTGTTAGAGAATGTTGTGAAGGATCTTTTGTCAAATCGACCATTTGTGTTATACGGGGAGGTGGAAGAGCAGCTTGAAGTGGCTGAGTTGACCCTGTGGCTTGGATCGAATCGTGGGATGTATAGTGTCCTACATCAAGTTTTTGTTGCAGAGGTGGTTGATCAGGGGCAACAGGAGATGTGATTGAGTGAGCAGCAGTGGAAGGCTGACATAAAGGTACATAGTTATAAGTTGAGATTTATTCTAACTTAAATAAAGTATGCGTAGAAATGATAATGTTACCAGAACGAGTCTTGGTTTTTGAATTAATCGAGCACCAGGGTCTGAATCGGCCGTATCCTCCGATTGAGAGGAAGCAGCAAGGGCATCCTTTATAGTTTGTTCACTCCCTTCAGAACTCTTGCTCGATGGTTGCAGTCGCAACTAATAAAAACTCGAAATATAGAGTTATTAAGTGAATTCAATTTTTAGAATATTTCAAGTTAATGGGGCATAAATATAAATAGAAATAGTTACCCTTTTTGAAGTCTTGGTGGGAGTCTTTCGACTTTTTTGTGGTGGTTGTCGAGCAGTGTCAGCTTTTCTTTTGTGAGTTCTTTTTGGGGAACTCTCAGTAGCAGGAGCTATTCAAATCGCAGACTGCTGAATTTCCTATAAAGTACGAGTGTATTTAGAATAATAAGCAGTCCACCATTCAAAATAAGACGTAGAAGTTGCGATCATAAACAAGGAAATTGAAACATTCCTTGTGTTGCTGGTTTTTTAAGAGGCAAGCATCAGGTTCCTTTTGGGAAGTCAGAGTGATGTGGCAGAATGGGTCACTGTTTCAAGGTAGTGGAAATGGGATGGCCTGAGAAAATCTCAGTTGCCTGGCTGTAAAATAAGGGGCATAAAGATTCACTTTAAACCTTTCTTTCTTGTGTTGAGGCAGCCCTATAGAAATTATTTGGACAGCTAGTAAATTTGCTCAATTCCGATTGGCAAGTTCATTTTTTTCAGTGTCATTTAGGAAGAGTAAATGATCAAGCCAAGCAGGACCACAATTTCGATGCATAAAAGGAGCAAAATTGAGGTTGTCATTGTAGAAATCTTTACAAGAGTGGAAGAGTGAAAAAATAGTCCAGAATCGGTCTTCATCCGATTGTGTATTTGGGAAGTTAGGCTTGTAATCAGCTAACCAAAAGCCTTTGATATATTGTTCATCAGTACCACTACTCCCAGGCTTTATCATGAATTTTTCGAAAATGGCATTTAGCCATAGTTGGAGGAGCTAGAGAGAGCCACCTGTACTAATCATATAGTTGTCTCGGAGACAATGTACAAATTGGCCAAGTTCCTCGAAAATATGTCCTAGGAGAAGTTTGGCCAAATTGAGAGCTTTCCCTTCATGAAGTAGAGCAGCCAAGGGAAGGAAAAATTTTGACATCTGAATGCTTCGAGAACAGAAAATGATTGCATTCAGCCAATAGAATAGGAAGGCTACATGCTCGTCATCTGTGACAGTAGTGCCTTTTACACCCATGTTCTAGGCAATGAACTTACTGTAAGAAGTGGATAAGACAATATTGTAGTGGTGCTCAGGCTGCATATCAGGAGTACAGTCTGGAAAATTTATTGGAAGCCCTGTGATAGCGGCTACATCTAAAAGAGATATACCAATCATCCCACAAGGAAGGTGAAAGTTGTTGGTTGTCCGGTTTCAAAAACAAGTCACAGCCCCAATCATCCAGGGAAGCGTTGAAGGTGAGAAGTGAGAAAGCCGTAACAGTTCTTGGATCCCCAGAGCCCCCAGTCAGCAGTCTTTGTTGGGGTGAGGCGTTGATACCAGGATGTAAAATCAGATCCTCGAAGATTAATTTTTAGATTATTTCTGAAAGGTTTCTGGTTGATGAAGAGGGAAATATCAAGGGTTTGGTTAATTAACGAATCTTCCCCTCGAGCACTGGGGAAGAAAGATGTTTTCTTATTTGCCCTCTCCAGGGATTTTCGACGGGCCCTAGGAAGCAGTGGGTATCTCCCCCTACTATGAAAGGAATTAAGATTCTGGTATCATTAGTTTGAAGTTGTGGGTCGTCAATGACTTCATCATTGACTTGATTCAGTATATGGAAGGCTGATGGAGCTGGTGGCACAACCATATGACCTTTACCCTTATCTTGGGAAGCAGCATGGGAAGAGGAAGTGGCCATTGCAGAACAGAGAAGAAGGAAGTTTTGAAAAAGTTAAGGATAACACGAGAGGAATTCAGAGAGCAAGGGTTCGAGAAAAATTGAACAAGGGCGAGAATGGTGAATTTAAAGTGTTACTGTAGCCGTTATTACAGGAGGAATGCAAAAAGAGGTAACTTCGCGAAGAAGGTGAAGTGGTGGAAAGAGGAGGCGTAAGTCTCGAAAAATGTGTCGAGTGGATCAGCATTAATGGGGAGGTTAAATGGTAATTATTGCTGATTTAAGAGATTGAAATTTGAATTTGAATTTGGATTAAGTGTTTTATCTTCTAATAATGTTATCGAAGGCAAACACATTAATCCAAGGGGGCAATTTATTGATCAAAAAATATTTTTTCAATTAAAGCGAGGTAGTTCAAACTGATGAAGAAATCGGAGAATTCAAACGGTTTTCGAGAAGATGCACGTGCAAGCGTGGGTTGGAAGTAATCGACACGAAGTCGATTACATTTACTTTATTAAATCGAATAAGCCAAATCGAACAAGATTTTCGAGACAGGTAATCGAACAAGATATTCGAATGAGTAAATCGAGCAGTTATAATAGTGGAGAAGTTAGAGGCTTTCATCACGCGAGGAAATCATGGGAAATGTTTATAGCCAAAAGACGGAAACGGTTACCAAGGAGTATGCATTCAAGATTGTGATTCTGTAATTAATTGTAATTAGTTGTCAGTTACCAAAAGTAGATTATAAAGACTATGAGGTTTTAGGGAATAAGGGTTGGAACTTTAACTCAGAAAACACTCAAGCACACTCATATCCCAGAGAATTCATGAGTCTGCGATCGGGTAACCTTTCTGTAGGGTTCCTTCGATGTTTTCTTTCTTTTAATTTATCTTCTTGTAAACTTTATCTTTCAAGCAAATTTATCTTTCAAGTATCCTTTATCTTCATCGTCCAATTTACATTTCTTCATTTTAGATTTTCATGTCAAAGCTCCTTTGACCAGTCAAAGACATTTTATTGATTTCTTTCAATTTCAACGCAAACCTTTCCGTTTTCAGCACATTTTTATTTCGAAAACTTTACCTTTTCGTTTCTTTCATCGATTTATAAAGTTCAATTTGTCTTTATTCCCAATATTCGTCTAATCGAAGACACTTTGATGCACCTTTAGAAATTTGGTACCTGCACAGAGGCGTAGGTTTTGTTCCCAGACCACTAGATATCGAACCACCATCGATTTGCTTAACATCGACAAAACAGTCTTAATAAAAAATTCTTCTTTAGACATTCTTAGATACACCTAAATACCATCACATGTCAGCATGTCTAGTCTTATTCTTAACGTGTATTCTTGAAATGAGTTTAGAAATAGTATATATTATTAATTATTAAAACAAAATATATTTTAAATACTTTATATAATTAAAAAATATTAAAAAAATTAATTTATATTTTAATATCAATAAAATACTAAACTATTATTATAATTTATCTAAAAAATACTTTATATTTTATATATATGTCGTGTCCCCGTATTTTATAAAAATTTTAAAATTATTTATCTACGTATCTTATATCGTATCGTATTTTGTATCCGTGTCAGTATTCATAGTTCTTAACTTTTTTGTTATTTTCTTATTTATCTTTTCAACTCCCTTTTATCCCGCGAAACTTTTCCTATTTTATTAAATACAAAATTAATTACACACACTAGAACCTAGCATTTTCGAAGCCGTGCAAGTCAGTGACTCTATTCAATGACTTCTTCATTGTTGCCATCTTAGCCAGCTTCTCAGCTGCTCTCCAAGCTGAAGTCGGTGTCAATGCCTCCTCGCCACTCTCATCCACCGCCCTCCCTTGCCTCTCATACTGTGCTTTCTGCCACTGAATCTCTGCCAGCTCAGCCTCCAAGCCACGCACATACTCGTCCACTGAAGCCGAGCCACACTGAGCTAAAAGCTCTCGAGCCGAAGCCACCACACAATAAGCATTAGAAAACTCATTCTGATCCAACAGTTTCCTTGACTTGGAAATGGCTCGGCTCGTCACAAACACATTCCTAAGCCTCTCGGCTCTGCCACCAAGCCGTAGCGCCACTGGAAGCGCTTGCTCCCTACCGCACACAGTGTCCTGTTTCACCGAATCTTTATAGACACACTTCACGTTCATCACGTGATGGCTTCCCAATGCTGACGTGGCCACTCTCAACTCCACCAACAGTTCCCTCTCTTCTTCAGCGTACAAATCGCCAATCGTAAAGGCTTCAGAGCCAAGCGCTGTGGGCCGTCCATTATTACAGGAATAAACATCTCTGATCTCAGCATGATGCGATGAAACTTCGAGCTGAACTGTTAAATCATGCACCGTTACGCTGAATAATTCCTCAATGCGCTTCGCAAAATGATCCTCATCCGGTTGGAAGCCGAACCCGGTTCTTTTCCCGAACCCAAACGATTGAACCGGGACTTCTATAAAGGTAAACCGGGAAGACACGTGGCTAAAGCCGAAGCTTTCTCGTTGATGCTTCCAATTACTTGTTTCTGAGAAGAGAACAACGGAGGCGAACGGATTTCTTTCCCTTCGGTCTTCTAGAACCTTCGCTGCTTTCCTCAGAGCTTCTACACCCCCTGAGGCGGCTATTTCTCGCCCGGAGATGAGGCGGTCGACGATGCGGCGAGCCACCCGCTGTCCCTGCGCCGTCATTCTCCGCAGCGGCATCAACCGTTTCGATGAATCCGAATAAGCCACGATTGCGAGCCGGTCGACGGAGCCGAGCGATGAGATAACCAAACGCATCGCGCGCTTCAGCATATGAAGCTTCGTGCCGCTCATGCCGGCGCCGACGTCGACAACCGTGACAAGATCCACCGGTGGCGATGCACCGATCTGACTCCACGATGGCGGTGGCGGAGCCTTGACTCTTAGAACCAAAGCATAAGTCTCGTGGCTCTGTGACGACGTTATGACAGCACACTCTGGCATCAGCTTCACCCGTACATTCCTTGAATCAGCGTCCTTCGTCATCATTGGAGGCTTTGATGGATTTATGAAAAATCCCTGGAACACGTCGTTTTGGTCTTCGTCGTCGTTGTTTTCGTCGGCCTCCGGAATTGGAGCGATTTGGCAGCCGGAGAAGGGAGAAGGGAGAGGCTCATCGTCGTCGTATGGTCTTACCGAATCAGATTGCTTCTTCGCTTCGAATATTTTGGTGCTTACGACGTCGTTTTGGTGCGGGAGGGCAGGAACGACTTTCCACGTGGCGTTGCAGACGGGGCACGTGTTGTTGCTGCTGACGTGGCCGGCGATGCAGGGGAAGTGAAAAGCATGACCGCATTCCGCAGTGTAAATTGCCGTTCCCAGCCCCGTCTTCACGCTGTTCAAACAGATTCCACAACTACTCTGTTACACATAATTAAAAAAATAAGTTACAAATTAAACTAGTAATTTTGTATAATTATGAGTATTAGTGTTTAAGTTATGTTACTCTGAATTTGAAGCTGTTTCTGAACAGGGATAGCTTGAAGCTAGGGGAGCGTGGAGTAGATGGATTTGATGTTGAATCTGCGGTGTCTGAGACTGAGAGGAAGCTCAATCTGACGCAGGTGGTTGGGGATTGGCTTCGGTGTTGGTTATGTAAAATTGTGGATTCTGGGTTACGGGTGCAGAACGCTCTTCTCCAACCACCCCCCATTCTGGTTATGTAAAAATTTGTTATATTGTTCTATCTCTATATGCCTATCTTATAACTCTTTGTTTATTTACGTTTTATTGAGAAGGATTAGAACTTAGAAGAGAGAGAGAGAGACAATTGGTTTCTTGAATCAACAGGAAGGTGCCATAGAAGAACAATAATGGAGTATTTAGGAGAGGAGTGCCTACATGGATTTATATGCTGTACATGCTATACTAGCACGGTACTTCTCTTTCTTTCTCTATCACTCACTCACTCTGTCACTCACTCGACTCATGGAGATTTTTCTTTAAAATAAATAAATAAATAAATAAAAATGTTGTTGGCGTAAACACCTTTTGTCAATATTTACTCGTAATTTCGGTCAACATTTTATTTCTATATTATTAGAGTTTTAAAATTTAATATTTAAAAATTTAAAATTTTATTTTTAATATTTAAAATTGTTAAATATTAGATTTATAAATTTTATTAGTCATATATCATTATTCATGTGAAGTTTATAATGTTTATGATTATGGTAGTTGCAATGTCCAATGATAAATCCAAAATTATAATTATAAAAACAAAATATACTAAAAATAAATTTTGTTATGTTAGACATTTATATTTATAGAACTATGCTATGTGTACACCAAAATCAACTACCAATATAAAATATATATTAGAATATAATATATATTAAAAGTAATTAAACTACACATGTATTTAATTTATATACAAATACATTAGTGATTAATTTTAATAGTTAATTTTGATATACAAATAGTATTTTTGATATTTATATTACTAAAAATGCTAAACTTATATATGAAAAGTATATTGATCTAAATAAATAAAACTTAACTTACAATAGCTTTTATTTTTAAAATAATTAAATATTTTTAATTTAATTTTAGTGTATTGTTAGTTTAAAAAAATTTTGTACATCCATTCAATTATGTATTATCACGTAAAAAAAAAACTATCTTTTGCCTTCATTACCTAAATGGTTATAAAAAAAAATAAACGTGATATAAAAAAATTTATATTTTTAATACATTAAAATTAATTCTATATTCTTAAAATTACTCTAATCTAAGTGCAATTTTTAATCTATTGAGTATCTCTCATTTAATTAAAACGTCCATTTGTTATAATATTTATGGCATAATTTTTTTAACTAAAATAGCTAGTACAAAAAAAATATTTAAGAGTTAAAATAAAAATATTATATAATTTTAAAATAAAAATATAATTAATAAATAGATAATATTTTTTTATCTCAACTAATTTTTAAAGAGAAAAAAGCACTAATAATTTCGCCTACGTATAGAAAACTAAATTTCAATTTAGTAATTAACTAATTGATTAGTTTTAGAAAATACATTATCACTAATTACTTTTTATTGTGTTCATTCAATTATTTATTTATAGTTTTGATATTAAATTAATTTGACAAGATAATTATTGCTACATATTAAGTTTAATAAAAAAAATTCTTTTTAACATGAACCTGAAAAAAATTACTTTTATAATTTATTTGCCAGGAAAAAGATAATATAATAAGGGATGCAAATATAGACATTCATATATAATTATTATTTTTATTCAAAACTCTAGTGGGGGCAGGACTCTCCTACTTGCAACGTGGCTCCGTCTCTAACGGTGGTTATATAAATGTTATTAAAATTAAAGTTACTTTACTATAAGTCTATAACTACTAAAGGATAGATACCATAGTATGTATCATATATATACTATGCATCATATATATTTATTGATCGAAAAAATATTTTCGATTAAGGTAAGTTGGTTTAAAGTAGTAAAGAGGTCGAAAATATAAGTAGTTTTCGAAAAGATGCACGTACAAGTATTGGATGGAGATACTCGATGGATTCAATTTCAAAATATTTTATCGAATTGAACAGGTTAAATCGGTCAAGTATTCGAAAGAAGTAATCGAATGAGTTATTTCGAAGAGAAGATTGAGCGGTTATGTGAGTGGAGAAATTGAAGACATTCACCATGTGGAGAATTTATGAGTAAGCGTTTAATTAGCCAAGGGGCGGGAACGGTTACCAAGGGCAAGGAGTGCGCATTCAAGGTTGTGTTTCTTTAATTAATTGTCAGTTACAAGAGTGGATTATAAATACTAAAAAGTTTTAGGGAATAAAGGTTGGAACTTTAACTCAGAAAATACTCAAGTACACTCACATCCCCAGAGAATTCCTGAGTCTGCGATCGAGTTACTTTTTTATAGGGTTCCTTCCATGTTTTTACTCTTTCAATTTATTTTCTTGTAAACTTTATTTTTCAAGCAAGTTTATTTTCCAAGTATCATTTAATTTCAACGTCCAATTTACATTGCTGCACTTTTAACTTTCATGTCAAAGCCCTTTGACCCGGTTGAAGGCATTTTACTGTTTTCTTTTAATTTCAACGCAGTCTTTTCCGATTTCAGCACATTTTCTTTTCGAAAGCTTTATTCATTTGCTTCTTTAATCCTTTTATAAATTTTAATTTATCTTTTATCCCATTACCCGTCTAATCGAAGACACTTTGATGCGCTTTTAGAAAACTGGTACCTGCAAAGAGGAGTAGGTTTCGCTCCCAGACTACTAGATATCGAACCACCATTGATTTGCTAAAAATTGACAAAATAAATTAGCACGCCTAGTGGGACAATTTTAAATTTGAAGTGTGTCAAAAAGTTTTTATATCATTTGGTGTATGCGATTGAGAAGTGGAAAAATCATTCACATGGTTGATGAAGTGTCAAATGTGAATGGTGGTTCCTCTACCAATGATAGTCTACCAGTAATTGTGCAACAAGCAGACGTGACTTCACATTCGGAAAGTGCAATTGGAAGTGAAAGCGTAGCAGTTACAACCGCGCAAACTGGAAATGTTGGACGCAATATTCGTCCACGTGGTACTCTACCACCAACCCAGCCTCCATTAACCACTGGTTGGCCTCCTTATGGTCTTCCTCCAGGTTATGTTCCACCAGTAGGTAATTTTGTGCCTCCCGTACGATTTGGGAGTATAAATGGAGGAAATAATTCTCAAAACCCACAACAACATTCCGAGTACTCCCGTGACTATAATGTGGGCTCTACTTCGAATGCTGCTAATTCGATGGCAGTATATCGACAACAAGTAGAAGAAAATTATCATGACTTGGTCAATTTGCTGACTCAATAGATGACCACAATTCTGAATCTAATGATGGCTGATCACGAATCGAAATTCGAACGTCTTGCTAGACAAGTCGAACGAATTGTCCGAATCGTAGATTTTGAGGAAGGTGAACGACATGATACCAGGGGAAATAATGAAGGATTCGAAAATACTTTTTAAAATGAAAACAATGTTTTGAATAGAGAAAATCCTCATGTAGTTCCCCGAGGTCAAAATGCTGATGACTTTTTAGCCAGATTACGTGCTAATCATGGCGGTGAATGTTATCAAGTCACCAGAATTGTGGAAGAAGTACTTAACCGAGTTGGTCTAAATGTTGGTTTTATGAATTGACCTCATTTTGTGTCTGCTTTTTCCCAAGTTTTTCAAATGGCTAAAGTGTCACGAGGGGTGAAAAATCCAAAAATAGTCACAAAATTTGCTGGGGAAGTCAGAGAATCAACTACTGAACATGTCGCTCGATATTTGGTTGAGATTGGAAACTTAGCCAATGATGAAAATTTTAAAATGAAGTTTTTTCCTTCTTTGTTAACGAAGAATGCATTTACTTGGTTTTTGAATCTTAGACCAAATTTGATAACGACATGGAATCAGTTAGAAACTGCTTTTCATGCTCAGTTCTATCGAGGGGAAATGAATGTGGCAGTTACTGATCTAGTGGCTCTGAAATGTGAAGATGGTGAAACCATCGACGATTATATGATACGTTTCAAGAACGCTAGGAGTAGGTGCTATGTTTCATTACCTGAGAATGAAGTGGTGAAAATAGCAATTATGGGGCTAAGATTTTATATGCGTAGAAAGTTGCTTAATGTACATATTCCTGATTTAGCCCATTTGGCCGTAAAGGTTCACTAGACCGAACTTATGAAGAAAGAAAAAGAGAAATATAGGAGTGAGCAATGATCAAAGAGTAAACATTTTACTCGAAAAGAAAAAGTTGCTTATGTGATTATGGAGTCCTCAGAAGAGGAACTCGATTTCGAGACAGAGGTCGATTTGGCCGAACTTCAGGAGTGCCCTCTATATGTCTGTTCTTTACCTAAAAAGATTTCTAGTAATGAAAAATTGAATGATTCAAAACTAAAAAGTGGAAAGAAATACAGTTTGATATTTTGAAATCTGATAAGATTTTCGACGTGTTGCTTAAAGATAAACAGTTAATTCTGCCTGAGGGTAGAATTTTACTTTCGGTGAAAGATTTGAAAGGAAAACCTTATTGTAAATTTCTCCAAGCAACAAGTCATTCGACTAACAATTGTGTTCGTTTCAGGGAATTAATTCAGGAAGCAATAATGGAGGGACGATTGAAATTCGATGATGGAAAGAAGGAAATGAAGGTTGATGTCGATCCCTTCGATATCGATGCTAGCCTTGTTGAGCCATGTTTCGGAGTAAACATGGTTGGCATGTCCTATGACTTTGACGTGGCTCTTGATGATTTTGAGTCACAAGTTAGATCGGTGTATCCCCGAGCGGGAGATGGTTTGTTGGACTTTTTAGTTCAGCAAAAGATTAAAGACCGGGACGTATCTTTATGTCCACGGTGTAATGCTGTTTTTGATGCCGAAGCAGTAGAAATTTTCGAAAAGGAGAGAATGAAGAAAGAATTGGCTCGTAGAGAAGAGCAGGCGCGTTAGAGACAGCCAATTCGGCGCATAGAGGGTCAGAGTTCTAAGGCTCCTCAACAAAGTATGACTACACCTTTGTTGCAACCCCTTCTGTGCATTTTCGAATTGTCTTTCCTTCTGATGGAGAGACTTGTCCAAAGGGAATTCCATCTCCTGCAAAGATGGAAAAAAGGCAAAGCTGTAACTCAATCCTTAGGGGTGGATAAAAATAAAGAAGTTGATGTTGATGAAGAATATTTCGAAGAAGGGGATGATGACATGATCGGAATGATTTCGATCATTCCGACCAAGTATCTGGGAGAATATGAGGGTGACCCAGATGAAGACTATGATATGGAGGATGAGGAAGCTTTTTCTTTCATCCGAATTGAAGATGAGCTGGGGTATTTTCTTCGGCCCACTAAAAAACAAATGTCCCATCTCCGCCCGCTTCATATAACTACCACCTTAAGTGGAATTAAGGTAAACAAAGTCTTGATCGATGGTGGGGTAGCAATCAGTCTTTTGCCTGAAAGGATGTTAATGAAGGTGGGTGGTGCGTGGCAGAAGTTAGGCCAATTAAGAGATTGTAATATAAGAACAGCATTGCAAGTATAGCTCTTAACCAGCTAAAATCTGCCTCACCAATTTAGAAAGGTGTCACAAAAATTTAGAATAAAAATATTGGGAGTATGAGTCCCAGGTCGTCTCCCAACGAGTTGCAAGGAAGGGTGCTATTTTATTAATTAGAAAATTCTAAGAGAGTTTAAGTCTGGATAACGAGTAATTAAATAATTGTAAATTAAAGCAATAAAAACTAAGAATGATTATTAATATTCTAGATAAAAAGCCTTGACTGGGGGAATGATTAATTGGAAGTTCTATCCTTGTTGGGATCTCTTAAGTGTAGTATTAAAAAGGTTGTTGTTTTCACTTAGTTAACCCTTACTAAATAAAGAAAAGTCAAGTGATTGAGCTAACTCTTATTCGCAAATCCTAGTCCTCTCCCTTGGGAAGGTCTAGCGTTAGTAAATACAAAACTAGCCAATAACTTCCAGTTTAATTAGCACTTAAGCCTTCCAACTCAAGTGTCTCCTTTTAATCAACCCCCATGCCAAGTATGGAGTCTACTCCATTGACATGAATATAACACTCATAAAAATATAAGAAGAAGACATGATGAATTTAAATAAAATATGGATTCAAAATTGATTAAAAATAAAAGTAATCCTTTGCATTAACAATTCATGAAAATAATTCACTTACTACTTTAAACAAGAATTAAAAATATGGAATAAATAAAAGAGTAAGTAAGGAAACAAACTAGAATAGTCTCTTCAACAGAGGTAATGACTCTTCAATATCCAAAAGCAAAAGCAATAAACTGGGAATGTAAAGAGAACCTAGAGGAAGAGTAATTCACTCTAGATTCCGATCTAAAAACCTAAAACTATCCTAATGAGAATATGTGAAGTCGTGTGTGTTGAGTCTTTGCATGTTCCTTGGCTTTATTCTGTGTTTTTGGGCCGAAAACTGGGTCAAAACGCGGCCCGAAATTGCCCCCAGCATTTTCTGTTAAGTTTGCAGATCGCGCAGGTCACGCATACGCGTCATCCACGCGTTCACGTCATTCAGCGATTTTTCTTGTCACGCGAGCGCGTCGTCCACGCGTTCGTGTCTTTTGTGCAGACTCTAATCCATGCGTACGCGTCAGGCACACGCACGCGTCGCTACAATTTTCTCCATTCCGCGCGCTCGCGTGAGCCATGCGCGCGCGTCGGTGTTCGCTGGTCATCTCCTTAGTTTCTTGTGTTCCTTCCATTTTTGCAAGCTTCCTTTCCATTCTCTAAGCCATTCCTGCCCTATAAAACCTGAAACACTTAACACACGGATCACGGCATCGAATGGTATAAAGGAGAATTAAAATATACCAATTAAAGATCTTTAGAAAGCAAGTTTTCAATCCTAAAACAATACTAGGAAGGGATTATAAAATCATGCAAATCGTATGAATAAGTAGGTAAAGGCTTGATGAAACCACTCAATTAAACATAAGATAAACCATAAAATAGTGGTTTATCAACCTCCCTACACTTAAATATTAGCATGTCCTCATGCTTAGCTTAAGGAGATAAAATAAATGAGTAGGAAAAAAGTAAGACTCATGCAATGCAATGCAACCTATGTATATGAATGCAACTATATGATTTTGTCTACTTGGTTAAAAA
This sequence comes from Arachis ipaensis, assembly GCF_059453495.1. Lineage (NCBI taxonomy): Eukaryota > Viridiplantae > Streptophyta > Magnoliopsida > Fabales > Fabaceae > Arachis > Arachis ipaensis. The sequence goes on from NC_142442.1 coordinate 35,108,709, forward strand.
TAAATAAGTTCTTTAAGACAAATATAAATCAAATATCACTAATTAAAATTCATACAGTAAAAGCAAGTAAACCTGTAAGAAGACAGCTCATGAAAGCAGGGAACATAAAATTAAGCATTGAACCCTTACTGATGGTGTATATGCACTCTAGTCACTCTAGTGTATAGGGTAATCACTCTACTCTTGTCTAATCATGCTTTCTAAACCTTGTTCTTCACCTAACCAATCAACAAGTATTTAATGTACCAATGCAAATATCATGAGGTCTTTTCAAGGTTGTAATGGGGCTAAGGTAAAGGTGAGGGTATATATATGGCTAAGTGAGCTATAAATTGAATCCTTGATTATCCTAAGCTTTCACCTAACATACATACTCTATTTTCTTCTTGAATCATCCTTAACTACCCAAAATTTTCCCACTTTTGTTTTACATACTCATGCATCAACTTTTCTCTTAACTTGTATCACATATGCATTGATTTCTTTATTGAACTTGACTTAGCATTGGGGTAATTTTGTCTCCTTATTCATTTATCTAATTACTTATTTAATTGAATATTTTTGGGTTTTTTTTTGCAGCATAAAAATAACATTGCCAATACACATGGATTTATAATTTTTCTTAGTTTCACATGAGTAGGTACCCAAATTTCCAATATTTTATCATGACACATTCCCTTATTAACCCATGTTCCCACAGTTTTCCCATACTTTATTGACACATAATTTCTATCTTAAGCTAACCAAAGATTCAATTTGGGGTATTACTTGTTTTTCTGCTTAAGGCTAGTAATGTGGTAAAATATATAACAATTGAGATTAAAAGGCTCAAAGTGGCTAACAAAGGTAAATGGAAGGGTAGGCTATTTGGGTTAAGTGAGTGATGAGCGGATATTTTATACGCTTTTTGGGGTTAATTTCATATAGTTTTTAGTTTGTTTTAGTTAGTTTTTAGTTTATTTTCATTAGTTTCTAGGCAAAATTCATATTTCTGGACTTTACTATGAGTTTGTGTGTTTTTCTATAATTTCAGGTATTTTCTGGCTGAAATTGAGGGAGCAAACTCATATAAGAAAAAAATCTCAAATATCCTTGATCGTGAGACATATAATTATCACTATAAATAAGAACCAAAATGCCAACAGTAGAATCCGCCTGTCCTACAGATTTCTTAAGTGTTCGAGTTTATTTGTGGCATGAAACAACTCGAAGCATGGGTCTAGCTTATTGAGACCGCCCCTTTCTTTTTTTCAAAAAATAAACACCACGAGAATACGTTTTTTACTGGCAAATATCTGCGCTCAAAATAGAAAGATACTGAGCAAAAATCTGATTCAGGCTGAAAAAGGACTGCTGATGCTGTTGGATCCTGACCTCTCTGCACTCGGAATGGAATTTCTGGAGCTACAGGAGTCCAATTAACGCGCTTCTAATTGAGTTGGAAAGTAGACATCCAGGGCTTTCCAGCAATATATAATAGTCCATACTTTGCTCAAGGATAGATGACGTAAACTGGCGTTCAACGCCAGTTTCATGTTGCAGTCTGGCGTCCAGCGCCAGAAACACGTTACAAGTTGGAGTTCAACGCCAGAAACAAGTTACAGCCTGGCGTTGAACGCGCAAAACAGCCCAGGCACGTGAGAAGCTTTAGTCTCAGCCCAGCACACACCAAGTGGGCCCCAGAAGTGGATTTCTGCACTATCTATCATAGTTTACTCATTTTCTGTAAACCTAGGTTACTAGTTTAGTATTTAAACAACTTTTAGAGATTTATTTTGTATCTCATGACATTTTAGATCTGAACTTTGTAATCTCTGACGGCATGAGTCTCTAAACTCCATTGTTGGGGGGGGGGGGGAGGAGCTCTGCTGTGTTTTGATGAATTAATGCAACTATTTCTGTTTTCCATTCACACACGCGTGTTCCTATCTAAGATATTCATTCGCACTTAATTATAGAAAAGGTGATGATCCGTGACACTCATCACCTTCCTCAATCCATGAACGTGTGTCTGACAACCACCTCCGTTCTACATCAGATTGAATGAGTATCTCTTAGATTCCTTAATCAGAATCTCCGTGGTATAAGCTAGAATCCATTGGCATCATCTTTGAGAATCTGGAAAGTCTAAACCTTGTCTGTGGTATTCCGAGTAGGATTCTGGGATTGGATGACTGTGACGAGCTTCAAACTCGCGAGTGCTGGGCGTAGTGACAGACACAAAAGGATAGTAAATCCTATTCCGGTATGATCGAGAACCTACAGATGATTAGCCGTGCGGTGACAGCGCACCTGGACCATTTTCACTGAGAGGAAGGATGGTAGCCATTGACAACGGTAATCCACCAACACACAGCTTGCCATAGGAGGGACGTGCGTGCGTGAGGAATAAAATAGGAAGAAAGCAGAGATTCAAAAGACAAAGCATCTCCAAAACTCCAACATATTCTCATTTATTGTATAACAAGTAACCGTTAATTCATGCTCCCTTGTTCATTTGCAAGTCAATTGATAACCACAAACTAATATCCTGACTAAGAGTTGCAAGATAACCATAGCTTGCTTCAAACCAACAATCTCCGTGGGATCGACCCTTACTCACGTAAGGTATTACTTGGACGACCCAGTGCACTTGCTGGTTAGTTGTGCGGAATTACATAGTGTGAAGTAATTTTCGCATACCAAGTTTTTGGCGCCGTTGCCGGGGATTGTTCGAGTTTGGACAACTGACGGTTTATTTTGTTGCTTAGATTAGGAAAATTTTTTTTCTTTTTGGTTTAGAGTCTTCTATTATTGTTTTTGGTTGAAATTTTCTTTTTAAAATCCTTATTTTCTTTTTTTAATTTTAATTTTTCAAAAAAATAAAAAATTATTTCATTCTTAGTTATAAATTTTTTTTTTCAAAAGAAGTGTTACATTTACAACTCAATTGGCTAGAGCATTGGTTTATGTTCTTGATGATTGGGCACCGGTTCTATTAAAAATCTTTTTCAAAAATAATTTTTCTTGATTTAATCTTGTGCCAAACTTTAAGTTTGGTGTTTTCTTGTTAATCTTTCTATAATTTTCGAAAATTTTAGTTCGGTTTTCTAAAAATTTTAAGTTTGGTGTTCTTTCTTCATGTTCTTGTGAGTCTTCAAAGTGTTCTTGAGTTTTCCTTGTGTCTTGATCTTAAAATTTTTAAGTTTGGTGTTCCTTGGTGTTTTCCCTCCAAAACTTTCGAAAACAAGGAGCATTAGATCTAAAAATTTTAAATCTTGTGATATCTTATTGTTTTTCTCTTTCTTCTTTAAATTCAAAAATATGTTTTCTCTCTATTTTAAAGCAAATTTTTGAAATTTACTTTTAAAATTCAGATTTTTTTTCAAAATTAAAATTTTTTTTTTCAAATCATATCTTTTCCAATCAAATCCTTTCAATCTTATCTTTTTCAAAACTTCCTAACCATTTTTTTCTCTCTCTCTCTCCATTTTTCAAAAATCTTCACCCATTTTTATTTATTTTATTTTAATTTATTTTAGTTTCTAAATAAATAAATAAATAAATAAATAAATAAATAAAAATATATTTTTTTTATTTTACATCATCTCCCTTTCTCCATCATGGATCTAAGTGGAAATGAACAGTCCAGAAGGACTCTGGGGTCATATGCTAACCCCACTACTGCTTCATATGGGAGTAGTATCAGTATACCGTCCATTGGAGTCAGTAGCTTTGAGTTGAATCCTCAGCTCATTATCATGGTGCAGCAAAGTTGCCAGTATTCCGGTCTTCCACAGGAAGAACCTACAGAGTTTCTGGCACAGTTTTTACAAATTGCTGACACAGTACATGATAAGGAAGTAGATCAGGATGTCTACAGATTATTACTGTTCCCATTTGCTGTAAAAGACCAAGCTAAGAGGTGGTTAAATAACCAACCTAAGGCTAGCATAAAGACATGGAAATAGCTGACAGAAAAATTCCTGAATCAATACTTTCCTCCAAAACGGATGACACAGCTAAGGCTGGACATCCAAGGCTTTAAACAAGGAGATAATAAATCTCTTTATGATGCCTGGGAGAGATACAGAGAGATGCTAAGAAAATGCCCCTCTGAAATGTTTTCAGAGTGGGTTCAGCTAGACATCTTCTATTATGGGCTTACAGAAAGGGCTCAGCTTTCTCTATATTACTCAGCTGGTGGATCTATCCACATGAAAAAGACAATTGAAGAAGCTCAAGAGCTCATTGATACAGTTGCCAGAAATCAGCATCTGTACCTAAGTAGTGACCCTTCCATGAAAGAAGAGGCTAAAACAGTGACTACTGAACTTAGTCCTGCTGAACAAGCAACTGAATTCAATCAGCAATTGGATTTTCTAACAAAATAGTTAGCTAAATTCAAGGAGAGACTACAAGAGACAAGGATGGCTAATATAAATATGGAAGAACAATTAAAGCAAACAAAGCAGCAGCTATCAAAACAAATAACAGAAGAATGCCAAGCAGTTCAATTAAGAAGTGGGAAAACATTAAATACCCCACCTCAAGGCAGCAGGAAGCCAAGAAATGAGCAAACTACCCAAATTCAATCTGAGGACAGTAAGAGCCCGAAGAAAAATAATTCTGGCGCTAAAACGCCAGAGATTGGGTGGAAGATTGGCGCTGAACACCCAAACCATGCTCAGGACTAGCGTTCAACGCCAGAAACAAGCAAGGAACTGGCGTTGAACGCCCAAAGGAAGCACAGTTCTGGCGTTTAGATGCCAGGAGCAGATGAAGAGTTGGCGTCTAACGTCACTCCAGCTTCCAACCCTGGCACTCAAATGCCAGTGAGGGATCAGACACACACAAGTGCTGATGACAACCCCTCCAAAAAGGCTTCTTCAACCACTTCTGTAGGAAATAAACCTGCAGCAACCAAGGTTGAGGAATATAAAGCCAAGATACCTTATCCTCAAAAACTCCGCCAAGAGGAGTAGGATAAGTAATTTGCTCGCTTTGCAGATTATCTCAGGACTCTTGAAATAAAGATTCCATTTGTAGAGGCACTTGAGCAAATACCTTCTTATGCCAAGTTCATGAAAGAAATCTTAAGTCATAAGAAGGATTGAAGAGAAACTGAAAGAGTTCTCCTCACTGAAGAATGCAGTGCAGTCATTCCGAAAAGCTTTCCTAAAAAGCTTAAAGATCCTGGAAGCTTTCTGATACCATGCATATTAGAGGGTAACTGCACCAAGACAGCCTTATGTGATCTTGGGGCAAGCATCAACCTAATACCTGCATCCACTGTCAGAAAGCTTGGTTTAACTGAAGAAGTTAAACCAACCTGGATATGTCTCCAACTTGCTGATGGCTCCATTAAATACCCATCAGGCGTGATTGAGGACATGATTGTCAGGGTTGGGCCATTCGCCTTTCCCACTGACTTTGTTGTGCTGGAAATAGAGGAGCACAAAAGTGCTACTCTCATTCTAGAAAGACCTTTCCTAGCAACTGGACGAACTCTCATTGACGTCCAACAGGGGGAAATAACCCTGAGAGTCAATGAGGATGAGTTTAAGTTGAATGCTGTCAATGCCATGCAGCATCCAGACACACCAAAAGACTGCATGAAAGTTGATCTTATTGACTCTCTGGTGGAGGAGATCAACATGGCTGAGAGTCTCGAATCAGAGCTGGAAAACATTTTTAAAGATGTTCTGCCTGATCTAGAGGATTCAGAGGAATTGAAAGAGCCTCTGAAATTTCCTCAGGGAAAGGAAAAACCTCCTAAACCCGAGCTCAAACCATTACCACCATCCCTAAAATATGCATTTCTGGGAGAAGGTGATACTTTTCCAGTGATCATAAGCTCTGCTTTAAATCCACAGGAAGAGGAAGCACTAATCCAAGTGCTAAGGACACACAAGACAGCTCTTGGGTGGTCCATAAGTGACCTTAGGGGCATAAGCCCAGCTAGATGCATGCACAAAATCCTATTGGAGGATGATGCTAAGCCAGTGGTTCAACCACAGAGGCGGCTAAATCCAGCCATGAAGGAAGTGGTGCAGAAAGAGGTCACTAAATTACTAGAGGCTGGGATTATTTATCCTATTTCTGATAGCCCCTGGGTAAGTCCTGTTCAAGTTGTCCCTAAAAAAGGAGGCATGACAGTGGTTCATAATGAAAAAAATGAACTGGTTCCTACAAGAACATTTACAGGGTTGCGCATGTGTATTGATTACAGAAGGCTCAATACAGCCACCAGAAAGGATCATTTTCCTTTACCATTCATAGACCAAATGCTAGAAAGACTAGCAGGTCATAATTATTACTGCTTTTTGGATGGCTATTCAGGCTACAACCAAATTGCAGTAGATCCCCAGGATCAAGAGAAAACAGCATTCACATGTCCATCTGGAGTATTTGCTTACAGAAGGATGCCTTTTGGGCTGTGTAATGCGCCTGCAACCTTTCAGAGATGCATGCTCTCTATTTTCTCTGATATGGTGGAAAAATTTCTGGAAGTCTTCATGGATGACTTTTCAGTATATGGAGACTCATTCAACTCCTGTCTTGATCACCTGACACTGGTTTTGAAAAGATGCCAAGAGACCAACCTGGTTTTAAACTGAGAAAAATGTCACTTTATGGTGACTGAAGGGATTGTCCTTGGGCATAAAATTTCAAACAAGGGAATAGAGTGGATCAAGCTAAAATAGAGGTAATTGAAAAATTATCACCACCTGCCAATGTTAAGGCCATCAGAAGCTTTCTGGGGCATGCAGGATTCTACAGGAGGTTTATAAAGGATTTTTCAAAAATTGCAAAACCTCTAAGCAATCTGCTAGCTGCTGACACGCCATTTGTGTTTGACACAGAGTGCCTGCAGGCGTTTGAAACTCTGAAAGCTAAGCTGGTCACAGCACCAGTTATCTCTGCACCAGACTGGACATTGCCATTCGAATTAATGTGTGATGGCAGTGATCACGCCATTGGTGCAGTACTGGGGCAGAGGCATGACAAACTTTTGCATGTCATTTATTATGCTAGCCGTGTTTTAAATGATGCCCAGAAAAATTACACAACCACAGAAAAGGAATTGCTTGCAGTGGTCTATGCCATTGACAAGTTTAAATCATACTTAGTAGGATCAAAAGTGATTATGTACACTGACCATGCTGCTCTTAAATATCTACTTACAAAGCAAGATTCAAAACCCAGGCTTATAAGATGGGTATTGCTTCTGCAAGAGTTTGATATAGAAATAAGAGACAGAAAAGGGACAGAAAACCAAGTGGCTGATCATCTGTCCCGAATAGAGCTAGTAGAAGGGGCGCCCTCTCCCTCTATTGAAATCTCTGAAACCTTTCTGGATGAGCATTTGTTCGCCATTCAGGAAACACCATGGTTTGCAGACATTGCAAACTATAAAGCTGCAAGGTTCATACCCAAGGCGTACAACAGGCAACAAAAGAAAAAATTAATTTCTGATGCAAAGTACTACTTGTGGGATGAACCCTATCTCTTTAAGAGATGTGAAGACGGAATAATCCGTAGGTGTATGCCTAGAGAAGAAGCACAGAGGATCCTATGGCATTGCCATGGATCACAATATGGAGGCCATTTCGGAGGTGAGCGAACAGCCACCAAGGTCCTCCAATGTGGTTTCTACTGGCCTACACCCTACAGAGATTCCCGAGAGTTTGTACGTAACTGTGACAGTTGCCAGAGAGCTGGTAATTTGCCTCATAGTTACGCCATGCCTTAACAAGGAATTTTGGAGATTGAGTTGTTTGATGTATGGGGAATTGATTTCATGGGGCCTTTCCCACCATCATACTCAAACACTTATATTCTGGTGGCAGTTGACTATGTATCAAAATGGGTAGAGGCCATTGCCACACCCACCAATGATACTAAAACAGTACTGAAGTTCCTCCAGAAACATATATTTAGCAGATTTGGTGTCCCTAGGGTACTAATCAGTGATGGGGGCACTCACTTCTGCAACAAATAGCTTTACTCCGCCATGGTCCGGTATGGGATTCGCCACAAGGTGGCGACTCCATATCATCCACAGACAAATGGGCAAGCTGAAGTTTCTAACAGAGAACTAAAAAGAATCCTGGAATGGACTGTAAGTACCCGTAGAAAGGATTGGGCACGAAGCTTGGATGATGCTCTGTGGGCTTACAGAACAGCATTCAAGACTCCTATAGGGACCTCTCCGTACCAACTTGTGTATGGTAAGGCTTGTCATCTGCCCGTGGAACTGGAACATAAGGCCTACTGGGCAACCAGATTCCTAAACTTTGATGCCAAACTAGCTGGAGAAAAAAGATTGCTCCAGCTGAATGAGCTAGAGGAATTCAGATTCACTGCTTTCGAAAATGCCAAGCTTTATAAAGAGAAATAAAAAAGATAGCATGACAGAAAGCTATCTTCTAGAATCTTTGAACCAGGACAAAAGGTTCTGTTGTTTAACTCTAGGCTCAGGCTATTCCCCGGAAAATTGAAGTCCCGGTGGAGGGGACCATATGTGATTACAAGTGTATCACCATATGGTTATATGGAGCTTCAAGACATTGACTCTGATAGGAAGTTCATTGTTAATGGACAGAGAATCAAGCATTACCTTGAAGGTAATGTTGAGCAAGAATGCTCAAGGCTGAGGCTGGATTAAAAAGCTCAGCAAGGTCCAGCTAAAGACAATAAAAAAGCGCTTGCTGGGAGGCAACCCAGCCATTGGCATCACTTCCTCTAGCATTTTGCCCTATTCTTGATTTTATTTGTTTATATAAAGTTCATTGATACTAAGGTAAAGAGTCAATTGCATAAGTTTACAGGGTTACAGAAGGATTCAGCACACAAAACAGAGAAAAAGAGCTCACTGGCAAGAAAATGCCAGTAAGAGGCACAATTGGGCGTTCAACGCCAAAAAGAAGCATCCACTGGGCGTTGAACGCCAGTAAGGATAGCTATCTGGGCGTTAAACGCCAGAAAGAAGCATCTTTTGGGCGCTGAACGCCAGAAAGAAGCTCCTTTTGGGCGTTTAACGCCAGATTTACAGTGTCCTGGGCGTTCAGAAAAACGCCCAGTGACAAAGGAGTTCCTGGCGTTCAACGCCAGAAAGAAGTAGCAGCTGGGTGTTGAACGCCCAGGAGAAGCAGCAATTGGGCGTTAAATGTCCAAAACATGCAGTGTTTGGGCGTTTAACGCCAGGATGGTGGGGAGGAGGTAAATTCATTTTTACTTCATATTTTTCATTTTAATTTTAATTTTCATGTTTCAATTCATGATTTCTTGCATAAACATGTTACAAACCCTGATTTCTAAGAACCCTAATCTCTAAAAACCCTACTTTAAAAATATCAAATGTATCTTAATCCATAAACACAAATTCTTTTTCAATCCAATCCAACTCTTTTTCAAAATTTCCAAAACAAATCTATCTCTTTTCCTTCTAAAATCTTTTTAACTCATCAATATCTTTTTCAAATCTCCACATTATCCTTTTCAAAATCCAAATTTATCTTTTTCAAATATCTTTCATATCTTTTCAATTTTAAATCACATCTTTCATATCATATTTTTTTAAATCATATCTTCTATCTTATCTTTTTAATATTTTCGAAAATCCCACCCCCTCCCTTTTTAAAACCACATTCGGCCCCCCCTCTCATCCACCATTCGACACAAGCTCTCTTTCTACCTATCTCCTTTCTTTTCTTTTGCTTGAGGACAAGCAAACCTCTAAGTTTGGTGGTTTATCCGTGATCACTAAACCATACCCACTAAGATCATGGCTCCTAAAGAAAAATAACCCACTCCAAGAGGCAAGAAAAAGAGCATTCCAAAACCACTTTGGAATCAAGGGTGGTTCTTAACCAAAGAATATTCAAACCATTACTACAAAATAATGGGTCTAAGATCAGTGATCCCGGAAGTCAAGTTCGATCGGAAAGAAGATGAATATCCGGAGATCCAAGAGCAGATTCAAAACAAGAACTGGGAAGTCCTAGCTAATCCTGAAATGAAAGTGGGAAGGAATATGGTTCAGGAATTCTACGCTAATCTGTGGCAAACAGACAGCCAGAGAATATCTGAAACTGCCCTCTATGACTATCGAACTTTGGTCAGAGGAAAGATTGTTCACATCCACCCTGACAAAATCAGGGAGATCTTTAAGCTACCTCAGCTGAAAGATGACCCAGACTCCTTCAATAGGAGAATGATGAGAACAAACAAGGGCCTGGATAAGATTCTAGAGGATATATGCATCCCTGGAGCCAGGTGGACCACCAGCAGCAAGGGTGTCCCAAATCAACTCAAGAGAGAAGATCTCAAACCAGTCGCCAGAGGTTGGCTGGACTTCATTGGGTGTTCTATATTGCCCATAAGCAACCGTTCTGAAGTCACTATTAAAAGAGCAGTGATGATCCATTGCATTATGTTGGGAAAAGAAGTAAAAGTTCATCAACTGATCCCATCTGAATTTTACATACTTGCTAACAAGAACTCCAAGGATGCCAGGTTGGCTTATCCAAGCTTAATCTCTATGCTCTGCAAAGATGCTGGAGTAAAGATGGGAATAACAGAGTATATCTCAGTGAAGCAACCAATCACTAAAATCACAATGGAAAAACAACATATGCAGGATGACCCCACCAAGAGGAGGGTGCAAGAATTCCTCCCAGAAGTCCCTCAATTTGAATATTGGGAACAACTTGAAGCATCTGTTACCAAGTTACAAGAATCTATGGACCAAATAAAGGGAGAACAGCAAAATCAAAACAGTATGCTTTGCAAACTGCTCAGGGAACAAGAAGAGCAAGGGCGTGACTTAAAGGAACTGAAGCGTCAGAAGTTATCTCTTGAAGGACCAAGCACTCCACAGACTAGAGGAACATCCACATCCCAAACTCAAGGTTGTTGAGCCCTAATCTTAGCCTTAACTCTGTGATAATTGTTCTTATTTGAGTTCTATCTTAGTAGTTATAGTAGTAATTAGTAGTTATTTTATCTCCAATTAAGCTATAATTTATTTTTCTCATCATCATTAAACATGAATAAAATAGAAGATTTTCTTTAGGATAAGGAGGCAATATTTTTCGAGTTTTTAATACAAGAAATTCTGATTAATTACATGTGGTGGCAATGCTTTCTGCCTTTTGAATGAATGCTTGAACAGTGCATATGTCTTTGGAATTTGATGTTCTTGAATGTTAAATATGTTGGCTCTTGAAAGAATGATAAACATGAAACATGTTATTGGTAATCTGAAAAATTATAAAAATGATTCTTGAAGCAAGAAAAAGCAGTGAATACAAAGCTTGCAAAAAAAAAAAGTAAGCAGAAAAAGCCAATAACCCTTAAAACCAAAAGGCAAGGGTAATAAAAAAGATCCAAGGCTTTGAGCATCAGTGGATAGGAGGGCCTAAGGGAACCAAATCCTGGTCTAAGCGGCTAAACCAAGCTGTCCCTAACCATGTGCTTGTGGCGTGAAGGTGTCAAGTGAAAACTTGAGACTGAGCGGTTAAAGTCAAGGTCCAAAGCAAAAAGAAGAGTGTGCTTAAGAACCCTGGACACCTCTAATTGGGGACTTTAGCAAAGCTGAGTCACAATCTGAAAAGGTTCACCCAATTATGTGTCTGTGGCATTTATGTATCCGGTGGTAATACTGGAAAACAAAGTGCTTAGGGCCACGGCCAAGACTCATAAAAGTAGCTGTGTTCAAGAATCAACATACTAAACTAGGAGAATCAATAACACTATCTGAATTCTAAGTTCCTATAGATGCCAATCATTCTGAGCTTCAATGGATAAAGTGAGATGCCAAAACTGTTCGGAAGCAAAAAGCTACTAGTCCCACTCATTTAATTAGAATCTGAGCTTCATTCAAAAACTCTGAGATATTATTGCTTCTTGACTTATTTGTATTCTATTTTATTTGTCTAGTTGCTTGGGGACAAGCAATAGTTTAAGTTTGGTGTTGTGATGAGCGGATATTTTATACGCTTTTTGGGGTTAATTTCATATAGTTTTTAGTATGTTTTAGTTAGTTTTTAGTTTATTTTCATTAGTTTCTAGGAAAAATTCATATTTCTAGACTTTACTATGAGTTTGTGTGTTTTTCTGTAATTTCAGGTATTTTCTGGCTGAAATTGAGGGAGCTGAGCAAAAATCTGATTCAGGCTGAAAAAGGACTGCTGATGCTGTTGGATCCTGACCTCTCTGCACTCGGAATGGAATTTCTGGAGCTACAGAAGTCCAATTGACGCAATTTTAATTGCGTTGGAAAGTAGACATCTAGGGCTTTCCAGCAATATATAATAGGCCATACTTTGCTCAAGGATAGATGATGTAAACTGGCGTTCAACGCTAGTTCCATGTTGCAGTCTGGCGTCCAGCGCCAGAAACACGTTACAAGTTGGAGTTCAACGCCAGAAACAGGTTACAGCCTGGCGTTGAACACCCAAAACAGCCCAGGCACGTGAGAAGCTTTAGTCTCAGCCCCATCACACACCAAGTAGGCCCCAGAAGTGGATTTCTGCACTATCTATCATAGTTTACTCATTTTCTGTAAACCTAGGTTACTAGTTTAGTATTTAACAAACTTTTAGAGATTTATTTTGTATCTCATGACATTTTAGATCTGAACTTTGTAATCTCTGACGGCATGAGTCTCTAAATTCCATTGTTGGGGGGAGGAGCTCTGCTGTGTTTTGATGAATTAATGCAACTATTTCTGTTTTCCATTCACACACGCGTGTTCCTATCTAAGATATTCATTCGCGCTTAATTATAGAGAAGGTGATGATCCGTGACACTCATCACCTTCCTCAATCCATGAACGTGTGTCTGACAACCACCTCCATTCTACATCAGATTGAATGAGTATCTCTTAGATTCCTTAATCAGAATCTCCGTGGTATAAGCTAGAATCCATTGGCATCATCCTTGAGAATCCGGAAAGTCTAAACCTTGTCTGTGGTATTCCGAGTAGGATTCTGGGATTGGATGACTGTGACGAGCTTCAAACTCGCGAGTGCTGGGCGTAGTGACAGACGCAAAAGGATAGTAAATCCTATTCCGGTATGATCGAGAACCTACAGATGATTAGCCGTGCGGTGACAGCGCACCTGGACCATTTTCACTGAGAGGAAGGATGGTAGCCATTGACAAGGGTAATCCACCAACACACAGCTTTCCATAGGAGGGACATGCGTGCGTGAGGAATAAAATAGGGAGAAAGCAGAGATTCAAAACACAAAGCATCTCCAAAACTCCAACATATTCTCATTTACTGCATAACAAGTAACCGTTAATTCATGCTCCCTTGTTCATTTGCAAGTCAATTGATAACCACAAACTAATATCCTGACTAAGAGTTGCAAGATAACCATAGCTTGCTTCAAACCAACAATCTCCGTGGGATCGACCCTTACTCACGTAAGGTATTACTTGGACGACCCAGTGCACTTGCTGGTTAGTTGTGCGGAATTACATAGTGTAAAGTAATTTTCGCATACCAATGAGCTAATAAAATAATGGCCTCAATCATATGCATGCATATAACACATTAAACATTGGACATATAGGATGGAACAAAATATAGATCACAATCATAGAGAAGTAAACACACAAGAATAAAATTTTATGGTTGAATATTGTAACCATGTTATTAGGCTCAAGTCTCACAGGTTGTGTGTTCTAGATTTTAATTATGTTTCAAATACAACTTCCAAACAAGTTTAACACAAAAGTTTTGATTTAAATCAGTGAAATTTTTCAAAAATAGGGTCTTTAAAATGAAACTTATTATTTTCTAACCAAATAGAACATGCATGCAAATAACCTATTACTATGCAATTTTATTCTATCCTAACAAAAGAAAAATTAAATAAATATCCTATTCTATTGGTGCTAAAAAAGAGAAATTACCTCCGGAAGTCAGGTACTGACCAACCTCCCCACACTTAAAGCTTGGCACTGTCCTCAGTGCCATTAGTCAGGAACAAAGGGGGGCTGGTAGCAGCATCTCCACAATCGGGACCGTCATGGCTCCCTGTGCTGGTAAATGAAGTGGAGTTCGGGGTGTCTGGGTCTTCTTTAAGTGGGTGGTTACCAACAAGCAGCTCCTTGAGGTATGTAAATCTACACTTGTTACGGCGCTCCCTTTGCTTTCCTTTCCGGTCAAGCCGGTCTAGCCTCTCAAGTATCTGATGGAGCAGTTGGTTTGTTGAAGGTGCTTGTGATGTGGTAGGAGAAGGGATATCTTCTGCTGGTTCTGTGCTCTGGTTTATAATGGCTGCTGGAGGTCTGATATACTTCCCGTTAGGGACGTATTGATCATCTCGTGGAATCATGGCCTTGGTGTCCCCAGCTCTGTAGGAGACTCTGGCTGTTGAGACTAGATCTGAAACCAAGACGGGAAAAGGTATGTTGCCCGCAATCTGTACGTGTCCCATAGCATGCTGAATGTGTCTTGGTAAATTAAGGTGCTGGTATGTAAGGATACACCAGAGTAGAACAGCCATGTCTGCAGTGAAGGAGGACTCGTGAGTGCTCGGAAAGACGTAATGGGACATAATCTGTGCCCATACTCAAGTCTCCAAGGTGAGTGCGGAAGCCAATATGCTCTTAGGTTGAGATCGATGGTATCCATAGATCCATCTGCTGCCAGGTTGTGCTATAACTTTGAGAACTGCGTCCCAGTCAAATTGGTATGTCTGGCGTTTGAAGGAGGCTTCTTGGAATGCGTCCAATCCTTCTGGAGCAGGGGAAAGATCTAAAGCTTGCTGAATGGCCTCTTCTGTTATGGGAACTTGCTTCTGATGGACATAGACAGACTGCATGGTTGGCATGTGAAAATTTGAGTAGAATTCAACTACCCATGAAAGGTTAACCTGTCGTGGCTGTCTCTGTAGGAATACCCAATGTCTTCGTTCAATTTGCGGCTCAACAAATTCAACAATGTTGGTCAGGAGGATAAGTAGATACTCATTGTTATAGTTTCTCTCAGCCAGGATGGGGAACATCTGCTCACAGTAGCGGTTAGTGAACCGCGCAGTGTCCTTTGCTGGAAAAGCTTTCTCTTTTTCATCGACCTTGATGATCCTCTTGATTCGTTTTGTTGAGGGCTTTACTGCTGTTGAAGATGGCTCTGCGGCTATTGTTCTTTCAGTTCCTTTCCTTGCTGGTGGTTTGGGAGTAGCTTTCTCTTTACCCTTCCTGGTGGCCATCCTAAAAAAAAAAGGAAAAGGAAAGTAACTTTTAAAGCTTAAGGGTTAGAGCGAGGAAGAGGAAGGTATAAGTGATAATCAATGCACGATAAAGGAGGATGTCGTTAACACGTGGTCATGACTACATGTGAAAAGTTCATCAATGGAAATATAGCAAGTGCATGTGATGGCTACTTAATGCAAGATGTTTATTGGCATGCCGGCAAAGGCATGAGTAGCATAGATCAAGCATTAAATGTCCAAGTTAGATTATCAACTCTTTCAAACTAACAATCTGTTTGTATTGACAATTATATTTAATCAATAAAATATAAAAGGGGTTTTGTGAAAAATAACATGCATTAGAGTAGTGGAATAGAATAATTTAAAATAATGCACAATACCATACGGGCTTTTTCACAAACACATAGCATGCAAGATAAATATGTTGTGGAAAGTATTAAATTGAACATGCAAGCAATCCTTTAAGAAGTAATATTAATTGTCAAACAATTTCACAATAATCCACAAGCAAAATATAGAAGAAAATAATCACTCAATTAAATTTCTAACACCAATTAAAAGAATAAAAAGAAAAAGAAGGAAAACGTAGATAATGAAAGTAAAAAGAAAAAGAAGAAAACATAAATAAAAATAATGGAAAAGTAAAAAAAATAAAGAGAGAAAGAAAAGAACCTTGATAATGGATGTGAAAAATAAGGAAGGGATAAAGTAAAAAGTGAGAAAGAATAAAGAAGGAAGAATGAAGAAGAAAGAAATAAGAAGGGAAAGAAAAGATAAGATAGTTGGCGCTGATCTGGATAAACTGTGCGTTGCATGTGACGCGGACGCGTGGAGCATGCGATCGCATGGTGTGTGATAAGTTCAGATGACGTGGACGCGTGGGTCACGCGATCGTGTGACCTGATTTATGCTATTGGCGCGAGTGCAGCCTCGCGTACGCACAACTCTTTGTTTTATACGCTTGTTGCCAAAAATTTGGGTGATGCAGCGTGGGTGATGCGATCGCGTGAATGGCCATATTTTGAAAAACGACGCGAACGCGTGGGGCACGCGTTCGCGTGGTAAGGCTTGTGCTTCCAGCACTATTCCAGCCCCACTCCACTATAACTCTCTGCCATATACCTCTTTACGTCGATTTCGCAGGGCCACGCGTTCGCATGGGCGACGCGCATGCGTGGGAGGATATTTTTCAAAATGACGCGGACGCGTCATTGACGCGTTCGCGTGGGCATGGTTGTGCCTAAGGCATGCCTCCATCCACGCTTTCGCGTGACTCTCTGTTTCTTTTCTTCCTTGTTTCGAAAGCACCTTTGATGCGGACGCATCAGCGACGCTTATGCGTTGCGTGCATTTTTTTTATATCCAGAATGCAAATGCAAATGCAGGCTATATGCAGAGGTTATGAGAAGAGTCATTAACAGAAACAAAAATAAAGTAAAATAAAACTAAGACTGAAACTGAACGATCATACCATGGTGGGTTGTCTCCCACCTAGCGCTTTGTGTTTACGTCCTTAAGTTGGACGTTTTTCAGGCTCATTCTGCTTCTGTTGCTGGGTCTTCCAAGAGAAAAACCTCTAGTTCTTTATGATCCTTAATCTTCTCTCCATGATAAAGCTTTAGGCGATGTCCATTGACCTTGATGAATTTAGAGCTTGAGGGATGACACAGGTGAAAAACTCCGTATGGCTTTGCCTTTTCTACTCTATAGGGACCTTCCCATCTTGATCTCAGTTTACCTGGCATAAGCCTCAGTCTGGAGTTATAAAGAAGAACTAACTCCCCTGGTCTGAACTCTCTCTTTTTTATGTGCTTGTCATGGACAGCCCTCATCTTCTCTTTGTATCGCCTGTAATTGTCATATGCTTCTAGGCGAAGATTCTCTAATTCTGCTAGTTGCAACTTTCATTCAGCACCAGATTCTTCAAAATTCATATTGCATTCCCTTATAGCCCAGAAGGCCTTGTGTTCCACCTCTACTGGAAGGTGGCAAGCCTTTCCGTACACTAAGCGGAAGGGGCTCATCCCGATGGATGTTTTGTATGCTGTTCTATATGCTCAGAGTGCATCTTGTAGCCTTGCACTCCAGTCTTTCCTATGGGGCTTTACTATTTTCTCCAGAATGCGTTTAATCTCCCTATTAGACACTTTTGCTTGTCCATTGGTTTGAGGATGATAAGCTGTTGCTATTTTGTGAACAATCCTATGCTTCTTCAGTAATTCTGTTAGTCTCCTGTTACAAAAGTGAGTGCATTGATCGCTCATGATTGCTCGTGGTGATCCAAAGCGACATATAATATGATTTCTAACAAAGAAAAAACAGTGTTAGCATCATCAGTATGGGTAGGAATTGCTTCCACCCATTTAGAAACGTAATCTACAGCTAACAGTATATAAAGGTAACCATTAGAGTTTGGAAATGGACCCATGAAGTCAATGTCCCAAACATCAAAATTTCACAGAAAAGCATAATCTGTTGAGGCATCTCATCCCTCTTGGATATATTACCAAATCTTTGGCATGGGGAATAAGATTTACAAAATTCAGCAGCATCTTTAAAAAGAGTAGGCCACCAGAATCCACAGTCTAAGATTTTTCTAGCTGTTCTTTGAGGGCTAAAATGTCCTCCACTCTCAGAAGAGTGGCATGCCTCTAAAATGGACTGGAATTCTGATTGAGGTACACACCTCCTAATTATCTGGTCAACACCACACCTTCATAAATATGGGTCATCCTATATATAATATTTAGACTCACTTTTCAGCTTGTCCCTTTGATGTTTAGTAAAATTGGGAGGAAAAGTATGGCTAACTAGATAATTAGCTACAGGTGCATACCAATGAACTACTTCGGATACTGCTTGCAAACTATCAAATGGGAAAGTATCATTGATAGGAGTGGAGTCATCCTTAATGTGCTCAAGGCGACTCAAGTGGTCTGCCACTAAATTCTGGTTACCACTCCTATCCTTAATTTCTAAATCAAATTCTTGTAGCAGAAATATCCAACGTATTAGTCTTGGTTTGGACTCTTTTTTAGGTAATAAATACCTTAGAGCTACATGATCTGAGTATACTACTACCTTAGTACCAAGTAAATAGGCTCAGAATTTATCCAGAGCAAAAATAATAGCAAGAAGCTCTTTTTCAGTAGTAGTGTAATTAGACTGAGCAGCATATAAGGTTTTAGATGCATAAGCAATTACGAAAGGATCCTTACCTTCGCGCTGAGCCAGCGTCGCTCCTACTGCAGGTTGGAGGCATCACACATAATCTCAAATGGCTGGCTCCAGTCTGGTCCTCTCACAATTGGAGCTTGAGTCAGGGCAATCTTCAGCTTATCAAATACTTGTATGCAATCCTCATTGAACTCGAACTCAATATCTTTCTGTAGCAGTCTGGATAAAGGTAATGCTACCTTACTGAAGTCCTTAATAAATCTCCTGTAAAAACCTGCATGGCCAAGGAACGAACGGACTTCCCTCACGGAGGAGGGGTAAGGTAAACTAGAAATGACATCTACCTTTGCTGGATCTACTGAAATACCAGTTTGGGACACAACATGTCCTAGAACAATCCCTTGTTTTACCATAAAATGACATTTTTCAAAATTTAATACAAGGTTTGAACTAACATATTTGTCTAATACTTTAGCTAAACTATCCAAGCAAAGGTTAAAAGAATCACCATATATGCTAAAATCATCCATAAAAACTTCCATACAGTTCTCAATAAGATCTGAAAAGATACTCATCATGCATCTTTGGAAAGTAGCCGGTGCATTACATAAGCCAAAAGGCATCCTTTTGTATGCATACGTTCCAAAGGGACATGTAAAAGTAGTCTTCTCTTGATCTTCAGGAGCTATATGAATTTGAAAATATCCTGTATAGCCATCAAAAAAACAATAATGGGATTTACCTGACAGGCGATCAAGCATCTGATCAATGAATGGCAAGGGGTAATGATCCTTGCGAGTAGCTTGGTTGAGACGCCTATAGTCAATGCAAACCCTCCATGAATTCTGCACTCTAGTTGTCAGGAGCTCTCCATGCTCATTCTTGACTGTTGTGACTCCAGACTTCTTGGGCACCACTTGTACTGGACTAACCCATTCACTGTATGAGATGGGGTAAATGATATCTACTTCAAGTAGTCTGGTTACTTCTTTCTTGACAACTTCTAAGATGGTGGGATTCAATATTCTTTGGGGTTGACGGACGGGTTTTTATTCCTCTTCTAAATATATTCTATGCTCACAAACTTGAGTGCTAATGCCTACTATATCCGCCAAGCTCCACCCAATTGCTCTCTTATGTTTTCTCAGCACACTAAGCAGTTACTCTTCCTGTTGAGAAGTGAGTTCCCTTGCAATGATAACTGGAAACTTCTGATTATCCTCAAGGTAAGCATACTTGAGGTGTGGAGGAAGGGGCTTCAATTCTAGTTTTTGCTCATGGCTAAGTTCTGGATCATCTGGGGCTAGTGGTAATGGTAAAGTGTCTTTATTATGTTCAGAGGGTGTCCCCACACTTGGACCTTGCTCCATATGCTTCTCTTCTAATTCTTCTTGGTGAATTTCAGCTATAGTTTCATCAATGATGTCGTACTGGAAGATAGAATGATCTTCTGGAGGGTTCTTCATAGCTTCATTTAAACTGAAACTTACTGTTCTACCATCTATCTCAAAGGAGTAAGTTCCTAAGAATGCATCCAGCTTGAACTTTGAGGTCTTCAGGAATGGTCTTCCAAGCAGGATTGATGATGGTCTTCCTGAGTCATTCGGGGAAATTTCCAGTATATAGAAGTCAATGGAAAATGTGAGCCCCTTAATGCTCACTAATACATCTTCAGCAATTCCAACTACTATAATAATGCTTTTATCTGCTAACACAAAATGAGCTGCTGACCTTTTTAAGGGAGGGAGCCTTAGAGTATCATATATAGACAATGGCATTATACTAACACACGCTCCTAAGTCACACATGCAATCAGAAAATATTATACCTCCAATGGTACAATTTACCATGCATAGACCTGGATCACTATATTTTTCAGGTATACCTCCCATTAAAGCAGATATAGAACTACCTAAAGGAATAGTTTCTAACTCATTAATTTTATCTTTATGTATGCATAAATCTTTCAGAAACTTTTCATATTTAGGTACTTGCTGAATAACATCAAAAAGGGGAACAATTACCTCAACCTTTTTGAAAAGTTCTACCATTTTGGGATCAAGTTCCATCTGCTTTTTAGATTTTCTGGCAAGGTGTGGGAATGGGATAAGGATGGCACCACTTGTAGCCTCTGCATCCTTTGGTGCTCCATTCCTTGGCTGAGCCGTTTCTTCTTCAACGTTGTCTTGTACTTCATCTTCTTCTTCAGCATCTTCCATTTCAGCATCTTCCACTTCCACTGAGTCTTCAATTTGGGTGTGTTCTATTAGGCTTGGCTCCTCCTAATTCCTTTCTGGCAGTGTGGTTCCGGACCTTAAGGTGATGGCATTGATGCCACGCTTGGGATTAGGTAAGGGTTGAGAAGAAATTCCACTGGAGCTTAAAGGTTGGTTAGTGGAAGTAGGTAATGATTCTATCCGGGTGGCGAGAGCTTGTAAAGTAGCATTCAGACCATTTAGAGTAGAGTTCAGTGTAGTCTGCATGTCTTGTTGTCCTTGTGCAAGAGAAAGAAGCATCTCGTTATTTGATGAGGAAGTATGGTAAGTGATCTGTGGGACTTGTTGTTGGTTATGCTGGGGTCCTTGTGACTGTCTTAGGTGAGGAGCTCTGTAAGGTTGGTTCTGATTCTGCTGTCTGTTGTTGTTATTCCACCTCTGGTTTTCATTATTGTCTCTGTCTTCTCTGTTATAGTTGTCCCTCCAGCTATGGTTGGAATTATCTCTCCAACTTTGGTTGGATTTGTCCTGCCATCCTTGGTTATAGTTTCCACCTTGGTTGTAATTGCCGCCTTGTTGATTGTATCCTTGATTCGGGCGGTGATAGAAGTTATGAGTAGCTGCCACAGTGTTATCTTCTTGTTGGAGCTGTAGGCATTTATCAGTATAATGACTATAGTTAACACATATTCCGCATACTCTTTATGGAACTAACTGTTGGCTTTGTTGTGGTGGAGAAGGCTGAGCTTGTTGTTGTTTGTTCAACTGCATTTGCTTCAGTAAGTTGGTCATTTCACATATACTCTGTGTAAGAGCAGAAGTCTCAGTGCTAGAGAAAATTTTTGCAACAGCTTTTGAGTGGTTGTTCCTATGCCTGTGATTCCTAGTAGACTCAGCTAAGTCACTGATAAGTTGCCATGCTTCATCTGTGGTCTTGTACTTCTTCAGAGAACCATTACTAGCACCATCTAGTGTAATTTTATCCCGAGGCTTCATGCCTTGAGTGAAGTAGCTGATTAACACTAGCCTGTCAATCATGTGATGGGGGCATGCGTCTAGAAGGTTCTTAAGGTGCTCCCAGTACTCATAAAGAGTTTCTGATTCTCCTTGAACAATGCAGGAGATCTTTTTCCTTAGTCTGTCTGTAACTTCAGCTGGAAAGTATTTTTTCAAAAATTCTCTCCTAAGCGTATCCCGGTTGGTAACAATTGCTTCAGGTTGGGAGTAGTACCACTCCCTTGGCTTTCCCTCAAGAGAAAACGGGAAGGAAGTTAACAGAATAGAAGTTTCATTCACACGATGATGCCTAACAGTAGAACAGGCTATCTGAAAATCCCTTAGGTGCTTAATAGGCTCTTGAGCAGGTAAGCCATGAAACTTGAGCATCAAGTTGATTAATGCAGTCTTCAGCTCAAAATCTGTAGCCAGAGTTGGATGATACACTTGATACGACTGTAGTGTAAAATCTGGGGCTCCAGCTTCCTGGAGAGTAATCCTCTTAGGTGCTCCCATGTTATCTGCACGTGAATCAACTGAATCAGTAGTAAAGGAGCTTGTTTCGCTCTCAGATAGCGGTAAAGATTCGTCCTCAGATGAGACTGGTGAATCGATAATAATCACTTCACCACCCTCAGAGGTTAACCTGCGTCGAGCTCGCCTAATACGTGAAATAGTTCTTTCAATTTCAGGATCAAATGCGGCTAAGCTCGGATCAGGCAGTGAACGCGTCATTCAATGAAAGAAACATATAGCTCATGGTAATAAAATAAAAATAAAATATGCAAATAAAATAAAAATATGTACACTAATTAATAATTTAGCACACAATTACAACTCTCCGGCAATGACGCCAAAAACTGGTGTGTGGCAGAAGTAAGGCCAATTAAGAGATTGTAATATAAGAACAGCATTGCAAGTATAGCTCTTAACCAGCTAAAATTCGCCTCACCAATTTAGAAAGGTGTCACAAAAATTTAGAATAAAAATACTGGTAGTATGAGTCGCAGGTCGTCTCCCAACGAGTTGCAAGGAAGGGTGCTATTTTATTAATTAGGAAATTCCAAGAGAGTTTAAGTTTGGATAACGAGTAATTAAATAATTGTAAATTAAAGTAATAAAAACTAAGAATGATTATTAATATTCTAGATAAAAAGCCTTGACTGGGGGAATGATTAATTGGAAGTTCTATCCTTGTTGGGATCTCTTAAGTGTAGTATTAAAAAGGTTGTTATTTTTACTTAGTTAACCCTTACTAAATAAAGGAAAGTCAGGTGATTGAGCTAACTCTTATTCGCAAATCCTAGTCCTCTCCCTTGGGAAGGTCTAGCGTTAGTAAATACAGAACTAGCCAACAACTTCCAGTTTAATCAGCACTTAAGCCTTCCAACTCAAGTGTCTCCTTTTAATCAACCCCATGTCAAGTATGGAGTCTACTCCATTAACATGAATATAACGCTCATAAAAATATAAGAAGAAGACATGATGAATTTAAATAAAATAGGGATTCAAAATTGATTAAAAATAAAAGTAATCATTTACATTAACAATTCATGAAAATAATCCACTTACTACTTTAAACAAGAATTAAAAATATGGAATAAATAAAAGAGTAAGTAAGAAAACAAACTAGAATAGTATCTTCAATAGAGGTAATGACTCTTCAATATCCAAAAGCAAAAGTAATAAACTGGGAATGTAAAGAGAACCTAGAGAAAGAGTAATTCACTCTAGATTCCAATCTAAAAACCTAAAACTATCCTAATGAGAATATGTGAAGTCATGTGTGTTGAGTCTATGCATGTTTCCTGGCTTTATTCTGTGTTTCTGGGCCGAAAACTGGGTCAAAATGCGGCCCGAAATCGCCCCCAGCATTTTCTGTTAAGTTTGCAGATCGCGCAGGTCACGCGTACGCGTCATCCACGCGTTCGTGTCATTCATCGGTTTTTATTGTCACCCGAGCGCGTCGTCCACGCGTCGCTGCAATTTTCTCCATTCTGCGCGCTCGCGTGAGCCGTGCGCGCGCGTCGGTGTTCGCTGGTTATCTCCTTAGTTTCTTGTGTTCCTTCCATTTTTGTAAGTTTCCTCTCCATTCTCTAAGCCATTCCTGCCTTATAAAACCTGAAACACTTAACACACGGATCATGGCATCGAATGGTATATAGGAGAATTAAAATATACTAATTAAAGATCTTTAGGAAGCAAGTTTTCAATCATAAAATAATACTAGGAAGGGATTATAAAATCATGCAAATTATATGAATAAGTAGGTAAAGGCTTGATGAAACCACTCAATTAAACACAAGATAAACCATAAAATAGTGGTTTATCAGTGGGAAAACATCCTGATGATTTGGTCCCCACAAATATAGTTGTGACGGACTTCAGTGGGGCTTCATCTCCGCAAAGGGGCTGGTCACTTTGACTGTAAAAGTTGGCTCATCTGAGCGAAACAGAGTGTTTATGGTGGTTCCATCAAAGGAAAGTTATAATGCTTTGCTGGGGCGAGACTGGATCCATGGTGTGGGAGCCGTACCTTCTACTGTACACCAAAGTGTTCTTCTTTGGACGAAGGATGGCAAGCCTAAAGTCATTAAGGCAGATTTGAACCTATATGTCGAACAACTGCATATTGATTTCAGGATGTATAGTCCTAAGTTGAAGCCTTTGAATGATGATAGGACACTAAACTCTTATAATTGTGAATGTTTCTATTTGTCCTCGGAAGGTTTATCCGTGAAGTTGCGTTATCCGGAGTTGGATTTTACTCCAACTGGTTGGGATTGTCTTCCTTGAAGGCCTTCAGAAGAGTCACTCTATGGACCAGGTTGAGGAAGTTTCCGATTACCTGGTAACTCTGCATAATTATTTAAACAATTGTCTTTCTGTAGGAAATAAAGATGATTCTTCTGATAAAGTAGAATCACATAGGGTTCAAAGTTCTTTTAATGATAATTGTATCAACTCGATATATTCAATTGAGTTTAGTCATAATTTACTTGTTCCTTCTTTATGTAATGGAAGTAATGTTGCTGGCCAAACTACTGATTTAGTGGCAGAGGCACATTGTATTGAAAATCAAAGTAATTTTAATTCAATAAATGATCAAGTTCATCCTACTCCCAATGAGTCTTTTAATTTTTCTTTTGATTGCATCTATGATCTAGAATCTTTCGGTTTCGAGAGATATTCAGTAAAAGATGATGACTATTTCAAAAGGTTTGAATCCCAAGATCCCTTAGAAGAAATTAATCTAGGGACTCTTGATGATGTTCAAATTACATATATTTGCAAAGATCTTGTTGATCCATTTTGAACTGAACTGTTTCATCTTTTACATGAGTTTAAAGATTGTTTTGCTTGGGATTATCATGAGATGCCTGGTCTCGATCGTTCTTTGGTAGAACATCGATTAGCATTAAAACCAAATGCTCGACCTGTAAAGCAAACCCCTCGTCGTTTTGCTCCAGAGATTAAACAAAAGATTAAAGAAGAGATAGAACGCTTGATTAAAGCGAAATTTATTCGAACCGCACGATATGTGGAATGGGTTTCGAATATTGTTCCTGTGATGAAGAAGAATGGGAAGTTGAGAGTATGCATTGATTTTCGAGATTTGAATAATGCTACTCCAAAGGATGAATACTTTATGCCAATTGCAGATATGTTGATCGATTCTGTAGTGGAAAATGAAATTTTAAGTTTTATGGACGGTTATTCAGGATATAACCAAATCTTCATTGCAGAAGATGATGTGTCCAAAACTGGTTTTCGTTGTTCTGGGGCGCTAGGCACTTATGAATGGGTAGTTATGCCTTTTGGTTTAAAAATTGCTAGTGCTACTTATCAGCGAGCGATGAATGCTATATTCCATGAGTATATTGGAAAGTTTATGGAAGTGTATATCGATGACATCATGGTCAAGTCGATTTCAGTAAATCAACATATTGATCACCTAAGACAAGCCTTTGTCACCATGAGGAAGAAGGGGTTGAAAATAAACCCTTTAAAACGTGTCTTTGGGGTATCGGCTGGAAACTTCCTAGGTTTTGTTGTTCATAAAAAGAAAATTGCAATCGATAAAAATAAGACAGATGCAATATTGGCGTTATCTGCACCCAAATCAAAGAAAGAAGTACAATCCTTCCTAGGAAAGGTGAATTACCTCAGGAGGTTTGTCTCGAATCTTTCTGATCGAACTCGCGTGTTTGCTCTTTTAGTAAAACTAAAGAATGATTCACAGTTCGAATGGACGAATGAGCATCAATTAGCGTTCGATTCAATTAAGGCTTATTTATCTAAGGTTCCAATTATGGCGAATGTTCGTCCACGTGAGCCTTTGAAATTGTACATTGCAGCATCTATAAATACAATTGGGTGTATGTTGGCCCAAGATGACTAGAATGGGCATGAACGGGTAGTTTATTACCTTAGTTGAGTTTTAACTGATATCGAAATAAGGTATTCTCCGATAGAAAAATTATGTCTATCTTTATACTATGCCTGTATGAAGTTGAAATGTTATATGGTGGCTAAATCGATGAAGGTTATAGCACAAACTGATCTCACCAGATATATTTTAAGTTTCCCAATGTTACGAGGATGTTTAGGGAAATGGATGCTAGCCTTGATAGAGTTTGATTTGCAGTATGTCCCAGCCAAAGCTATGAAAGGACAGGTCATTGCGAATTTTCTTGTCGATAATTCGAATAATCTGAATGACCAGGGGGCAAATATAATCGACGTTGAAGTTGATTATTGGAAGTTATATTTTGATGGATCGAAGCATAAAGATGGTGCAGGGGTTGGAATCCTTATCATTTCACCAGAAGGGATTCCATCAGAATTTCTATTTGAATTAAAATATCCTTGCTCGAATAATATGGTAGAGTACGAAGCATTGATTTTGGCTCTCGAGATATTAATTAGTAAAGGGGCTTTGGAAGTCCAGATATTAGGAGATTCCCAGTTGGTTTTGAAGCAGTTATCGAAGGAGTTTATATGCAATAATGAGAAGTTGCAAAAGTATTTAACAACTGCTTGGGAGTTGTTAACCTCCTTTCGAAAAGTTTCCTTGGTTCACATTCCAAGGGTTCATAATGAAGTTGCTAATGAATTAGCCCAAATTGCTTCAAGATATAGAATCAGTCCAGAGAATCTCAAAAAATTGTCTAGCGTCCATCAAATATTAGTACCTGCGAATGAGAGAGGCTCTTTGTGTGGATGAATGGGAAGATGATGATTGGAAAAAGCCTATTGCTGAGTATTTGAAAAATTCCAGTATCTCAGTTGAAAGAAAAATAAAATTGCAGGCGATGAGTTTTGTCTTAATGACTGATGAATTATATAAGAAAGGAGTCGATGGAAGTTTGTCGAGATGTTTAAGTCGAGATGATCAAAATATTGCTTTGGGAGAAGTCCATAAAGGGATATGTGGTGCCCATCAGGCTGGAAAGAAGATGAAATGGGTGTTATATCGCAATCAGGTGTATTGGCCATCTATGATAAAAGATTATATCGATTATGCAAAGGCATGTCAAGAATGCCAGAAAAATGGTTCGATACAACAAATTCCAGCATCTGAGTTGCATTCGATAATAAAACCATGGCCATTTAGAGGTTGGGCTTTGGATTTGATTGGGTTAATTCACCCTCCTTCATCAAACAACATAAGTTTATCTTGGTAGCGATCGATTACTTTACAAAGTGGGTTGAAGCAATTCCTCTAATAGAAGTTGGTCAAAGTAAAATAATAGACTTTGTTGAGGAACATATTATCCATCGATTTGGAATTTCTCAAACATTAAGTACTGATCAAGGAACTATGTTTACTGGTTAGCGAATTAAAAATTTTGCACCTTTGAGGAATATCAATATGATTACCTCAACTCCTTATTATGCTCAAGCTAATGGGCAAGTGGAGGCAGCAAATAAAATCCTGATAAGTTTGATAAAGAAGCATATCGGGAGTAAACCTAGAATGTGGCATGAGACTTTAAGCCAAGTACTATGGGCTTATCGAAATTCACCAAGAGGGTCAATAAATACTTCACCCTATAAATTAGTTTACGGCCATGATGCAGTGCTACTGGTGCACGAAATTGTGATGTCCAGGCTCAAACAATCCCTGGCAACGTGAGCAACTTGGTACGCGTAATCGTGCTTACACTTTAATTATGTAAAATTCATGGCTATTTCTTTCCCTGGCAATGGCGCCAAGAACATGGTGCCAATACCATGGTTCACAACTTCGATACAACTAACCAGCAAGTGCACTGGGTCGTCCAAGTAATACCTTACGTGAGTAAGGGTCGAATCCCACGGAGATTGTTGGTATGAAGCAAGCTATGGTCACCTTGCAAATCTCAGTCAGGCAGATATAAATTGATAATGGTGTTTTCGAATGATAATTAATAGAATAGGGATAGAGGTACTTATGTAAATCATTGGTAGAAATTTCAGATAAGCGAATGGAGATGCTTTTCGTTCCTCTGAACCTCTGCTTTCCTGCTATCTTCATCCAATCAGTCTTACTCCTTTCCATGGCTGGCTTTATGCAAGGGCATCACCGTTGTCAGTGGCTACATCCCCTCCTCTCAGTGAAAAATATGCTCACATGCTCTGTCACAGCACGGCTAAACATCTGTCGGTTCTCGATCATGCTGGAATAGGATTCACCCTCCTTTTGTGTCTGTCACTAACGCCCAGCACTCGCGAGTTTGAAGCTCGTCACAGTCATTCAATCATTGAATCCTACTCGGAATACCACAGACAAGGTTTAGACCTTCCAGATTCTCTTGAATGCCGCCATCATTCTAGCTTATGCCACGAAGATTCTGGTTGGGAGATCTAAGAGATATTCATTCTAGCTTATTTCATGTAGAACGGAAGTGTTTGTCAGGCACGTGTTCATAGGGGAGAATCGTGATGAGCGTCACACATAATCATCACCTTCATCACGTTCTTGGGTGCGAATGGATATCTTAGAAGCGAAATAAGATGAATTGAATAGAAAACAGTAGTACTTTGCATTAATCTTTGAGGAACAGCAGAGCTCCACACCTTAATCTATGGAGTGTAGAAACTCTACCGTTGAAAATACATAAGTGAAAGGTCCAGGCATGGCCGAGAGGCCAGCCCACATGGTCTAAGAACTATGCGTTCAGAGATGGTATACAACTGATCAAAGATACCTAATACAATAGTAAAAGGTCCTATTTATAATAAACTAGCTACTAGGGTTTACATGAGTAAGTAATTGATGCATAAATCCACTTCCTGGGCCCACTTGGTGTGTGTTTGGGCTGAGCCTGAGTGTTTCACGTGTAGAGATCCTTCTTGGAGTTGAACGCCAGCTTTTGTGCCAGTTTGGGCGTTCAACTCTGGTTTTGGCTCCTTTTCTGGCGCTGGACGCCAGATTTGGGTAGAAAGCTGGCGTTGAACGCCAGTTTACGTCATCTATTCTTGGCCAAAGTATGGACTATTATATATTTCTGGAAAGCCCTGGATGTCTACTTTCCAACGCAATTAGAAGCACGCCATTTCGAGTTCTGTAGCTCCAGAAAATCCACTTTGAGTGCAGGGAGGTCAGAATCCAACAGCATCAGTAGTCCTTCTTCAACCTCTAAATCTGATTTCTGCTCAAGTCCCTCAATTTCAGCCAGAAAATACCTGAAATCACAGAAAAATACACAAACTCATAGTAAAGTCCAGAAATGTGAATTTAACATAAAAACTAATGAAAACATCCCTAAAAGTAACTAGATCCTACTAAAAACATACTAAAAACAATGCCAAAAAGCGTATAAATTATCCGCTCATCACAACACCAAACTTAAATTGTTGCTTGTCCCCAAGCAACTGAAAATCAAATAGGATAAAAAGAAGAGAATATATTATAAATTCCAAACTATCAATGAAACATAGCTCCAATCATATGAGCGGGACTTATAGCTTTTTGCCTCTTGAATAGTTTTGGCATCTCACTTTATCCATTGAGGTTCAGAATGATTGGCATCTATAGGAACTTCAGATTTCGAATAGTGTTATTGACTCTCCTAGTTCAGTATGATGATTCTTGAACACAGCTTCTTTATGAGTCTTGGCCGTGGCCCTAAGCACTTTGTTTTCTAGTATTACCACCGGATACATAAATGCCACAGACACATAATTTGGGTGAACCTTTTCAGATTGTGACTCAGCTTTGCTAAAGTCCCCAATTAGAGGTGTCCAGGGTTCTTAAGCACACTCTTTTTTTGCTTTGGACCTTGACTTTAACCGCTCAGTCTCAAGTTTTCACTTGACACCTACACGCCACAAGCACATGGTTAGGGACAGCTTGGTTTAGCCGCTTAGACCAGGATTTTATTCCTTTTTGGCCCTCCTATCCACTGATGCTCAAAGCCTTGGGATCCTTTTTATTGCTCTTGCCTCTTGGTTTTAAGAGCTTTTGGCTTTTTCTGCTTGCTTTTTTTTTTCTTTCTATATTTTTTTTTCGCCTAAATTTTTTTTCTGCAAGCTTTGTTCTTTGCTGCTTTTTCTTGCTTCAAGAATCATTTTTATGATTTTTCAGATTATCAAATAACATGTCTCCTAGTCATCATTCTTTCAAGAGCCAACATATTTAACATTCTTAAACAACAACTTCAAAAGACATATGCACTGTTCAAGCATACATTCAGAAAACAAGAAGCATTGTCACCACATCAATATAATTAAACTAAGTTCAAGGATAAATTCGAAACTCATGTACTTCTTGTTCTTTTGAATTAAAACATTTTTCATTTAAGAGAGGTGATGGATTCATAGGACATTTATAACTTTAAGACAAAGTTACTAACTACTAATGATCATGTAATGAAGACACAAACATAGATAATCACATAACATAGAAAACGAAAAATAGAAGAATTAAGAACAAGGAATGAATCCACCTTAGTGATGGTGGCATTTCCTTCTTGAGGAACCAATGATGTCCTTGAGCTCTTCTATGTCTCTTCCTTGTCTTTGTTGCTCCTCCCTCATTGCTTTTTGATCTTCTCTTATTTCATGAAGCATGATGGAGTGCTCTTGATGTTCCACCCTTAGTTGTCCCATATTGGAACTCAATTTTCCTAGGGAGGTGTTGATTTGAGGCATCTCCGGGATCTCATGGAAATGAGCTTCTTGCGCCTCTTGAGCTCCATGATTGGGCTCTCTTGCTTGCTCCATCTTTTTCTTAGTGATGGGCTTGTCCTCTTTAATGAGGATATCCCCCTCTATGTCAATCCTAGCCGAATTGCATAGGTGGCAAATGAGGTGAGGAAAGGCTAACCTTGCCATAGTGGAGGACTTGTCAGCCACCTTGTAGAGTTCTTGAGATATAATCTCATGAACTTCCACCTCTTCTCCAATCATGATGCTATGGATCATGATGGCCCGGTCTATGGTAACTTCAGACCGGTTGCTAGTGGGAATGATTGAGCATTGAATGAACTCTAACCATCCTCTAGCTACAGGCTTGAGGTCCAATCTTCTTAGTTGAACCGGCTTGCCTTTGGAGTCAATCTTCCATTGAGCTCCTTCCACGCATATGTCCATAAGGACTTGGTCCAACCTTTGATTAAAGTTGACCCTTCTAGTGTAGGGGCGTTCATCTCCTTGCATCATGGGCAAGTTAAACGCCAACCTCACATTTTCCGGACTAAAATCTAAGTATTTCCCCCGAACCATTGTAACATAGTTCTTTGGATCCGGGTTCTTACTTTGATCATGGTTCTTGGTGATCCATGAATTAGCATAGAACTCTTGAACCATTAGGATGCCGACTTGTTGGATGGGATTTGTTAGAACTTCCCAACTTCTTCTTTGAATTTCATGTCGGATCTCCAGATACTCATTTCTTTTGAGTTTGAAAGGGACCTCGGGGATCACCTTTTTCTTGGCCACAACATCATAGAAGTGGTCTTGATGGGCTTTGGAGATGAACCTTTCCATCTCCTATGACTCGGATGTGGAAGCTTTTATCTTCCCTTTCCCTCTTCTAGAGGATTCTCCGGTCTTAGATGCCATCAATGGTAATGGAAAAACAAAAAGCTTATGCTTTTACCACACCAAACTTAGAATATTGCTCGCCCTCGAGCAATAAACAAAAGAATAGAAGAAGAAGAAGAAGAAATATGGAGAGGGAGAGGGAGATGTGGTTTCGGCCAAGAGGAGTGTAGAGGGGTGTGTTGTGTGAATTTGAAGAAGAATGGAGGGCTTTATATAGGGTAGGGAGGTGGGGTATTGGTTCGGCCATATGGGTGGGTTTGGGTGGGAAATTGGTTTTGAATTTTGAAGGTAGGTGGAGTTTATGAGGTAGGTTTATTGGGAAGAGTGGGTGGATGTGAGTGGTGAAGGTTTAGTGGGGAAGAGAGATTGAGGTGATTGGTGAGGGGTTTTTAAGAAAGAGTGTTTATGGGGTTGTGTGAAAGAGAGTGGTGAGAAGAAGTGAGTGGAGGTAGGTGGGGATCCTGTGGGGTCCACAGATCCTGAGGTGTTCAAGGATTTACATCCCTGCACCCATTAGGCATGTAAAAATGCCTTTGTACCCAACTCTGGGCGTTCAGCGCCAGGTTGGTGGCCATTTTGGGCGTTCAGCACCCATTTGTGTGCCATTTCTGGCGTTGAACGCCAGAACCATGCCTGTTCTGGCGTTCAGCGCCCAGAAGCTGCCCATTTTGGGCGTTCAGCGCCAGAACCATGCTCTGTTCTGGCGCTGAACGCCAGACAGATGCTCCTCCAGGGTGTGATTTTTCTTCTGCTGTTTTTGATTCCGTTTTCAATTTTTATATTTATTTTGTGACTCCACATGATCATGAACCTACAAAGACATATAACTAAGAAGAATATAGTTAGATAAATAAAGATTGGGTTGCCTCCCAACAAGCGCTTCTTTAATGTCAATAGCTTGACAGTGGGCTCTCATGGAGCCTCACAGATGTTCAGAGCTTTGTTTGAGACTCTCCAACACCAAACTTAGAGTTTGGATATGGGAGTTCAACACCAAACTTAGAGTTTGGTTGTGCCTCCCAACACCAAACTTAGAGTTTGACTGTGGGGGCTTGGGTTGACTCTGCTTTGAGAGAAGCTTTTCATGCTTCCTCTCCATGGTTGCAGAGGGAGATCCTTGAGTTTTAAACACAAGGGAGTCCTCATTCCATTGAAGGACTAGTTCACCTCTGTCAACATCAATCACAGCTCTTGCTGTGGCCAGGAAAGGTCTTCCTAGGATGATGGATTCATCCTCTTCCTTTCCAGTATCTAGGACTATGAAATCAGCAGGGATGTAAAGGCCTTCAACCTTTACTAACATGTCCTCTACTTGTCCATAAGCCTGTTTTCTTGAACTGTCTGCCATCTCTAATGAGATTTTAGCAGCTTGCACCCCATAGATTCCCAGTTTCTCTATTACATAGAGGGGCATGAGGTTTATTCCTGAACCAAGGTCACACAGAGGCTTAAAGATCATGGTGCCTATGGTGCAGGGTATTATGAACTTTCCAGGATCCTGTCTCTTCTGAGGCAATGTCAGTTGATCCAGATCACTTAGTTCATTGATGAACAAGGGAGGTTCAACTTCCCAAGTATCAATGCCAAATAATTTGGCATTCAGCTTCATGATTGCACCAAGAAACTTGGCAGTTTGCTCTTCAGTAACATCCTCATTCTCTTCAGAAGAGGAATACTCATCAGAGCTCATGAAGGGCATAAGGAGGTTCAATGGAATCTCTATGGTCTCCAGATGAGCCTCAGAGTCCTTTGGTTCCTCAGAGGGAAGCTCCTTATTGATCACTGGACGTCCCAGGAGGTATTCCTCCTTGGGATTCACATCCTCCACTCCCCTAGTAGGTTCGGCCATGGTGCTTATGTCAATGGCCTTGCACTCTCCTTTTGGGTTCTCTTCTGTATTGCTTGGGAGAGTACTGAGAGGGATTTCAGTGATCCTTTTACTCAGCTGGCCCACTTGTGCTTCCAAATTTCTAATGGAAGACCTTGTTTCATTCATGAAACTTACAGTGGCGTTAGATAGATCAGAGACTAAGTTTGCTAAATTAGAAGTATTTTGTTCAGAGTTCTCTGTCTGTTGCTGAGTGGATGATGGAAAGGGTTTATTATTGTTAAACCTGTTTCTTCCACCATTATTAAAGCTTTGTTGAGGCTTTTGATCCTTCCATGAGAAATTTGGATGATTTCTCCATGATGAGTTATAGGTGTTTCCATAAGGTTCACCTAAGTAATTCACCTCTACTATTGCAGGGTTCTCAGGATCATAAGCTTCTTCTTCATAAGAAGCCTCTTGAGTACTGTTGGATGCAGCTTGCATTCCATTCAGACTCTGAGAGATCATATTGACTTGCTGAGTCAATATTTTATTCTGAGCCAATATGGCATTCAGAGTATCAACTTCAAGAACTCCCTTCTTCATAGGCGTCCCATTACTCACAGGATTCCTTTCAGAAGTGTACATGAACTGGTTATTAGCAACCATGTCAATGAGTTCTTAAGCTTTTGCAGGCGTTTTCTTTAGGTGAATGGATCCACCTGCAGAAGTGTCCAGTGACATCTTTGATAGCTCAGATAAACCATCATAGAATATATCCAGGATGGTCCATTCTGAAAGCATGTCAGAAGGACACTTTTTGGTCAACTGTTTGTATCTTTCCCAAGCTTCATAGAGGGATTCACCTTCTTTCTGTTTGAAGGTTTGAACATCAGCTCTAAGCTTGCTCAGCTTTTGAGGAGGAAAGTACTTGGCTAAGAAAGCCGTGACCAGCTTATCCCAAGAGTTCAGGCTGTCTTTGGGTTGAGAATCCAACCATAATCTAGCTCTGTCTCTTACAGCAAAAGGGAAAAGCATGAGCCTGTAGACTTCAGGATCTACTCCATTAGTCTTAACAGTATCACATATCTGCAAGAATTCAGTTAAGAACTGAAAAGGATCTTCAGATGGAAGTCCATGAAACTTGCAGTTCTACTGCATCAGAGAAACTCATTGAGGTTTCAGCTCAAAGTTGTTTGCTCCAATGGCAGGAATGGAGATGCTTCTTCCATGTAAATTGGAATTAGGTGCAGTGAAGTCACCAAGCATCTTCCTTACATTATTATTATTTTCGGCTGCCATCTCCTTCTCCTGTTCAAAAATTTCTGAAAGGTTATCTCTGGATTGTTGTATTTTAGCTTCTCTTAATTTTTTCTTCAGATTCCTTTCAGGTTCTGGATCTGCTTCCACAAGAATGTTCTTATCCTTACTCCTGCTCATATGACAAAGAAGAAGGCACAGAAAAATAATAATAATAATAGAGATCCTTTATACCACAGTATAGGGATCCCTGTGTGAGTAGAAGAAGAGGGGGAGACAAAGAATGTAATATAATGGAAGAAACACAACTGTGAGGATGGCAGAGATGTGAGATGAGATGTTAGGATATGAATGAATAAATAGAATGAGATGGGAGAGGGAGAATTTTTGAAAATATTTTTTTTTGAAAAAGAGTTAGTGATTTTCGAAAATGGTTTTTGAAAAATGTTAGTAATTTTCGAAAATTTTTAAAATCAAAAATAAAAAATAAGAATAATTAGTTAATTAAAAAGAAATTTTTGAAAAAGAGGGAAGATATTTTCGAAAATTAGAGAGAGAGTTAGTTAGGTAGTTTTGAAAAAGTTAAGAAACAAACAAAAAGTTAGTTAGTTAGTTGAAACAAATTTTGAAAAGATAAGAAGTTAGGAAGTTAGAAAAGATATTTTGAAAAGATATTTTTGAAAAAGATAAGATAAGAAGATATTTTAGAAACTAATTTTGAAAAAGATTTGATTTTTAAAATCTCAATTAATGACTTGATTCATAAGAAATCACAAGATATGATTCTAGAACTTAAAGTTTGAATCTTTCTTAACAAGCAAGTAACAAACTTCAAATTTTTGAATCAAAACATTAATTGATTATGTCATTTTCGAAAATTTGATATAAAAATAAGAAAAAGATTTTTGAAAAAATATTTTTGGAATTTTCGAAAATAACTAAGAATTTTGAAAAAGATTTGATTTTTGAAAAAGATTTTGAAAAAGATAAGATTTTCAAATTGAAAATTTGATTTGACTCATAAGAAACAACTTGATTTTAAAAATTTTTGAAAAAGTCAAATCAAATTTTCGAATTTGATGAGAGAAAAAGGGAAAGATATTTTTTTGATTTTTGAATTTTTATGATGCAAAGGAAAAACAAGAAAAATGATGCAATGCATGAAATTTTTAGATCAAAACAATGAATGCATGCATGAATGATATGAGTGTCAAGATGAACATCAAGAACACTTTGAATGTCAAGATGAACATCAAGAACATATTTTTGAAAAATTTTTGATGCAAAGAAAACATGTAAGACACCAAACTTAGAATTCTTTAATGCTTAGGAACTAAGAATTCAAGAATGCATATGATAAACATGAAAAGACACAAAACAAAAAATCATCAAGATCAAACAAGAAGACTTACCAAGAACAACTTGAAGATCATGAAGAACACTATGAATGCATGAAATTTTCGAAAAAAATGCAGGATGCATATACAATTGACACCAAACTTATAACATGACTCAAGACTCAAGACTTAAACAAGACACAGAAAAATATTTTTGATTTTTATGATTTTCTAATTTTTTTGGATTTTTTTCGAAAATTTATTGAAAAGGGAAAATCAGGATTCCAAAATTTTTTATATGAATTCCAGGAATCTTGCATTCTTAGTCTAAAGCTTCAGTCCAGGAATTAGACATGGCTCACTAGCCAGCCAAGCTTTCAAAGAAAGCTCCAGTCCAAAACACTAGACATGGCCAATGGCCAGCCAAGCTTCAGCATTTAACACCAGAGTATATTGCTCTTGATAACAAATTGATGCTCATCATTTATCAAGTATGTAACTTACCTCTGATGGTTTGGAAGCCTCAGTCCAAAAGAATTTAGACATGGCTTTACAGCCAGCCAGGCTTCACATGCTTCATGAAACACTAGAATTCATTCTTAAAAATCTTGAATAAAATTTTTGAAAACATTTTTATTTTTTTTTTCGAAAACAGATGAGAGATTTTTGAAAATATTTTTGAAAGATTTTTTTGAAAACAAAATGAAAAGAAAATTACCTAATCTGAGCAACAAGATGAACCGTCAGTTGTCCAAACTCAAACAATCCCCGGCAACGGCGCCAAAAACTTGGTGCACGAAGTTGTGATGTCCAGGCTCAAACAATCCCTGGCAACGTGAGCAACTTGGTACGCGCAATCGTGATTACACTTTAATTATGTAAAATTCATGGCTCTTTCTTTCCCTGGCAATGGCGCCAAGAACATGGTGCCAATACCATGGTTCACAACTTCAATACAACTAACCAGCAAGTGCACTGGGTCGTCCAAGTAATACCTTACGTGAGTAAGGGTCGAATCCCACGGAGATTGTTGGTATGAAGCAAGCTATGGTCACCTTGCAAATCTCAGTCAGGCAGATATAAATTGATAATGGTGTTTTCGAATGATAATTAATAGAATAGGGATAGAGGTACTTATGTAAATCATTGGTAGGAATTTCAGATAAGCGAATGGAGATGCTTTTCGTTCCTCTGAACCCCTGCTTTCCTGCTATCTTCATCCAATCAGTCTTACTCCTTTCCATGGCTGGCTTTATGCAAGGGCATCACCGTTGTCAGTGGCTACATCCCCTCCTCTCAGTGAAAAATATGCTCACATGCTCTGTCACAGCACGGCTAATCATCTGTCAGTTCTCGATCATGCTGGAATAGGATTCACCCTCCTTTTGCGTCTGTCACTAACGCCCAGCACTCGCGAGTTTTAAGCTCGTCACAGTCATTCAATCATTGAATCCTACTCGGAATACCACAGACAAGGTTTAGACCTTCCGGATTCTCTTGAATGCCGCTATCATTCTAGCTTACGCCACGAAGATTCTGGTTGGGAGATCTAAGAGATATTCATTCTAGCTTATTTCATGTAGAACGGAAGTGTTTGTCAGGCACGTGTTCATAGGGGAGAATGGTGATGAGCGTCACACATAATCATCACCTTCATCACGTTCTTGGGTGCGAATGGATATATTAGAAGCGAAATAAGATGAATTGAATAGAAAACAGTAGTACTTTGCATTAATCTTTAAGGAACAGCAGAGCTCCACACCTTAATCTATGGAGTGTAGAAACTCTACCGTTGAAAATACATAAGTGAAAGGTCCAGGCATGGCCGAGAGGCCAGCCCCCATGGTCTAAGAACTATGCGTTCAGAGATGGTATACAACTGATCAAAGATACCTAATACAATAGTAAAAGGTCCTATTTATAATAAACTAGCTACTAGGGTTTACATGAGTAAGTAATTGATGCATAAATCCACTTCCTGGGCCCACTTGGTGTGTGTTTGGGCTGAGCCTGAGTATTGCACGTGTAGAGGTCCTTCTTGGAGTTGAACGCCAGCTTTTGTGCCAGTTTGGGCGTTCAACTCTGGTTTTGGCTCCTTTTCTGGCGCTGGACGCCAGATTTGGGTAGAAAGCTGGCATTGAACGCCAGTTTACATCGTCTATTCTTGGCCAAAGTATGGACTATTATATATTGCTGGAAATCCATGGATGACTACTTTCCAACGCAATTAGAAGCACGCCATTTCGAGTTCTGTAGCTCCAGAAAATCCACTTTGAGTGCAGGGAGGTCAGAATCCAACAGCATCAGCAGTCCTTCTTCAACCTCTAAATCTGATTTCTGCTCAAGTCCCTCAATTTCAGCCAGAAAATACCTAAAATCACAGAAAAACACACAAACTCATAGTAAAGTCCAGAAATATGAATTTAACATAAAAACTAATGAAAACATCCCTAAAAGTAACTAGATCCTACTAAAAACATACTAAAAACAATGCCAAAAAGCGTATAAATTATCCGCTCATCACAACACCAAACTTAAATTGTTGCTTGTCCCCAAGCAACTGAAAATCAAATAGGATAAAAAGAAGAGAATATATTATAAATTCCAAACTATCAATGAAACATAGCTCCAATCATATGAGCGGGACTTATAGCTTTTTGCCTCTTGAATAGTTTTGGCATCTCACTTTATCCATTGAGGTTCAGAATGATTGGCATCTATAGGAACTTCAGATTTCGAATAGTGTTATTGACTCTCCTAGTTCAGTATGATGATTCTTGAACACAGCTTCTTTATGAGTCTTGGCCGTGGCCCTAAGCACTTTGTTTTCTAGTATTACCACCGGATACATAAATGCCACAGACATATAATTTGGGTGAACCTTTTCAGATTGTGACTCAGCTTTGCTAAAGTCCCCAATTAGAGGTGTCCAGGGTTCTTAAGCACACTCTTTTTTTGCTTTGGACCTTGACTTTAACCGCTCAGTCTCAAGTTTTCACTTGACACCTACACACCACAAGCACATGGTTAGGGACAGCTTGGTTTAGCCGCTTAGACCAGGATTTTATTCCTTTTTGGCCCTCCTATCCACTGATGCTCAAAGCCTTGGGATCCTTTTTATTGCTCTTGCCTCTTGGTTTTAAGAGATTTTGGTTTTTTCTGCTTGCTTTTTTTTTTCTTTCTATATTTTTTTTTCGCCTAAATTTTTTTTCTGCAAGCTTTGTTCTTTGCTGCTTTTTCTTGCTTCAAGAATTATTTTTATGATTTTTCAGATTATCAAATAACATGTCTCCTAGTCATCATTCTTTCAAGAGCCAACATATTTAACATTCTTAAACAACAACTTCAAAAGACATATGCACTGTTCAAGCATACATTCAGAAAACAAGAAACATTGTCACCACATCAATATAATTAAACTAAGTTCAAGGATAAATTCGAAACTCATGTACTTCTTGTTCTTTTGAATTAAAATATTTTTCATTTAAGAGAGGTGATGGATTCATAGGACATTTATAACTTTAAGACAAAGTTACTAACTACTAATGATCATGTAATGAAGACACAAACATAGATAAGCACATAACATAGAAAACGAAAAATAGAAGAATTAAGAACAAGGAATGAATCCACCTTAGTGATGGTGGCGTTTCCTTCTTGAGGAACCAATGATGTCCTTGAGCTCTTCTATGTCTCTTCCTTGTCTTTGTTGCTCCTCCCTCATTGCTTTTTGATCTTCTCTTATTTCATGAAGCATGATGGAGTGCTCTTGATGTTCCACCCTTAGTTGTCCCATATTGGAACTCTATTCTCCTAGGGAGGTGTTGATTTGAGGCATCTCCGGGATCTCATGGAAATGAGCTTCTTGCGCCTCTTGAGCTCCATGATTGGGCTCTCTTGCTTGCTCCATCTTTTTCTTAGTGATGGGCTTGTCCTCTTTAATGAGGATATCTCCCTCTATGTCAATCCCAGCCGAATTGCATAGGTGGCAAATGAGGTGAGGAAAGGCTAACCTTGCCATAGTGGAGGACTTGTCAGCCACCTTGTAGAGTTCTTGAGATATAATCTCATGAACTTCCACCTCTTCTCCAATCATGATGCTATGGATCATGATGGCCCGGTCTATGGTAACTTCAGACCGGTTGCTAGTGGGAATGATTGAGCATTGAATGAACTCTAACCATCCTCTAGCTACAGGCTTGAGGTCCAATCTTCTTAGTTGAACCGGCTTGCCTTTGGAGTCAATCTTCCATTGAGCTCCTTCCACGCATATGTCCATAAGGACTTGGTCCAACCTTTGATTAAAGTTGACCCTTCTAGTGTAGGGGCGTTCATCTCCTTGCATCATGGGCAAGTTAAACGCCAACCTCACATTTTCCGGACTAAAATCTAAGTATTTCCCCCGAACCATTGTAACATAGTTCTTTGGATCCGGGTTCTTACTTTGATCATGGTTCTTGGTGATCCATGCATTAGCATAGAACTCTTGAACCATTAGGATGCCGACTTGTTGGATGGGATTTGTTAGAACTTCGCAACCTCTTCTTTGAATTTCATGTCGGATCTCCGGATACTCATTTCTTTTGAGTTTGAAAGGGACCTCGGGGATCACCTTTTTCTTGGCCACAACATCATAGAAGTGCTCTTGATGGGCTTTGGAGATGAACCTTTCCATCTCCCATGACTCGGATGTGGAAGCTTTTATCTTCCCTTTCCCTCTTCTAGAGGATTCTCCGGTCTTAGATGCCATCAATGGTAATGGAAAAACAAAAAGCTTATGCTTTTACCACACCAAACTTAGAATATTGCTCGTCCTCGAGCAATAAACAAAAGAATAGAAGAAGAAGAAGAAGAAATATGGAGAGGGAGAGGGAGATGTGGTTTCGGCCAAGAGGAGTGTAGAGGGGTGTGTTGTGTGAATTTGAAGAAGAATGGAGGGCTTTATATAGGGTAGGGAGGTGGGGTATTGGTTCAGCCATATGGGTGGGTTTGGGTGGGAAATTGGTTTTGAATTTTGAAGGTAGGTGGAGTTTATGAGGTAGGTTTATTGGGAAGAGTGGGTGGATGTGAGTGGTGAAGGTTTAGTGGGGAAGAGAGATTGAGGTGATTGGTGAGGGGTTTTTAGGGAAGAGTGTTTAAGGGGTTGTGTGAAAGAGAGTGGTGAGAAGAAGTGAGTGGAGGTAGGTGGGGATCCTGTGGGGTCCACAGATCCTGAGGTGTTCAAGGATTTACATCCCTGCACCCATTAGGCATGTAAAAATGCCTTTGTACCCAACTCTGGGCGTTCAGCGCCAGGTTGGTGGCCATTTTGGGCATTCAGCACCCATTTGTGTGCCATTTCTGGCGTTGAACGCCAGAACCATGCCTGTTCTGGCGTTCAGCGCCCAGAAGCTGCCCATTTTGGGCGTTCAGTGCCAGAACCATGCTCTGTTCTGGCGCTGAACGCCAGACAGATGCTCCTCCAGGGTGTGATTTTTCTTCTGATGTTTTTTATTCTGTTTTCAATTTTTATATTTATTTTGTGACTCCACATGATCATGAACCTACAAAGACATATAACTAAGAAGAATATAGTTAGATAAATAAAGATTGGGTTGCCTCTCAACACGCGCTTCTTTAATGTCAATAGCTTGACAGTGGGCTCTCATGGAGCCTCACAGATGTTCAGAGCTTTGTTTGAGACTCTCCAACACCAAACTTAGAGTTTGGTTGTGGCCTCCCAACACCAAACTTAGAGTTTGACTGTGGGGGCTTGGGTTGACTCTGCTTTGAGAGAAGCTTTTCATGCTTCCTCTCCATGGTTGCAGAGGGAGATCCTTGAGTTTTAAACACAAGGGAGTCCTCATTCCATTGAAGGACTAGTTCACCTCTGTCAACATCAATCACAGCTCTTGCTGTGGCCATGAAAGGTCTTCCTAGGATGATGGATTCATCCTCTTCCTTTCCAATATCCAGGACTATGAAATCAGCAGGGATGTAAAGGCCTTCAACCTTTACTAACATGTCCTCTACTTGTCCATAAGCCTGTTTTCTTGAACTGTCTGCCATCTCTAATGAGATTTTAGCAGCTTGCACCCCATAGATTCCCAGTTTCTCTATTACATAGAGGGGCATGAGGTTTATTCCTGAACCAAGGTCACACAGAGGCTTAAAGATCATGGTGCCTATGGTGCAGGGTATTATGAACTTTCCAGGATCCTGTCTCTTCTGAGGCAATGTCAGTTGATCCAGATCACTTAGTTCATTGATGAACAAGGGAGGTTCAACTTCCCAAGTATCAATGCCAAATAATTTGGCATTCAGCTTCATGATTGCACCAAGAAACTTGGCAGTTTGCTCTTCAGTAACATCCTCATTCTCTTCAGAAGAGGAATACTCATCAGAGCTCATGAAGGGCATAAGGAGGTTCAATGGAATCTCTATGGTCTCCAGATGAGCCTCAGAGTCCTTAGGTTCCTCAGAGGGAAGCTCCTTATTGATCACTGGACGTCCCAGGAGGTCTTCCTCCTTGGGATTCACGTCCTCCACTCCCCTAGTATGTTCGGCCATGGTGCTTATGTCAATGGCCTTGCACTCTCCTTTTGGGTTCTCTTCTGTATTGCTTGGGAGAGTACTGGGAGGGATTTCAGTGATCCTTTTACTCAGCTGGCCCACTTGTGCTTCCAAATTTCTAATGGAAGACCTTGTTTCATTCATGAAACTTACAGTGGCCTTAGATAGATCAGAGACTAAGTTTGCTAAATTAGAAGTATTTTGTTCAGAGTTCTCTGTCTGTTGCTGAGTGGATGATGGAAAGGGTTTATTATTGTTAAACCTGTTTCTTCCACCATTATTAAAGCCTTGTTGAGGATTTTGATCCTTCCATGAGAAATTTGGATGATTTCTCCATGATGAGTTATAGGTGTTTCCATAAGGTTCACCTAAGTAATTCACCTCTGCTATTGCAGGGTTCTCAGGATCATAAGCTTCTTCTTCATAAGAAGCCTCTTGAGTACTGTTGGATGCAGCTTGCATTCCATTCAGACTCTGAGAGATCATATTGACTTGCTGAGTCAATATTTTATTCTGAGCCAATATGGCATTCAGAGTATCAACTTCAAGAACTCCCTTCTTCATAGGCGTCCCATTACTCACAGGATTCCTTTCAGAAGTGTACATGAACTGGTTATTAGCAACCATGTCAATGAGTTCTTGAGCTTCTGCAGGCGTTTTCTTTAGGTGAATGGATCCACCTGCAGAAGTGTCCAGTGACATCTTTGATAGCTCAGATAAACCATCATAGAATATATCTAGGATGGTCCATTCTGAAAGCATGTCAAAAGGACACTTTTTGGTCAACTGTTTGTATCTTTCCCAAGCTTCATAGAGGGATTCACCTTCTTTCTGTCTGAAGGTTTGAACATCAGCTCTAA
This sequence comes from Arachis ipaensis, assembly GCF_059453495.1. Lineage (NCBI taxonomy): Eukaryota > Viridiplantae > Streptophyta > Magnoliopsida > Fabales > Fabaceae > Arachis > Arachis ipaensis. The sequence goes on from NC_142442.1 coordinate 35,152,164, forward strand.
GCTTGCTCAGCTTTTGAGGAGGAAAGTACTTGGCTAAGAAAGCCGTGACCGGCTTATCCCAAGAGTTCAGGCTGTCTTTGGGTTGAGAATCCAACCATAATCTAGCTCTGTCTCTTACAGCAAAAGGGAAAAGCATGAGCCTGTAGACTTCAGGATCTACTCCATTAGTCTTAACAGTATCACATATCTGCAAGAATTCAGTTATGAACTGAAAAGGATCTTCAGATGGAAGTCCATGAAACTTGCAGTTCTGCTGCATCAGAGAAACTAATTGAGGTTTCAGCTCAAAGTTGTTTGCTCCAATGGCAGGAATGGAGATGCTTCTTCCATGTAAGTTGGAATTAGGTGCAGTAAAATCACCAAGCATCTTCCTTACATTATTATTATTTTCGGCTGCCATCTCCTCTTCCTGTTCGAAAATTTCTGAAAGGTTATCTCTGGATTGTTGTATTTTAGCTTCTCTTAATTTTTTCTTCAAAGTCCTTTCAGGTTCTGGATCTGCTTCCACAAAAATGTTCTTATCCTTGCTCCTGCTCATATGACAAAGAAGAAGGCACAGAAAAATAATAATAATAGAGATCCTTTATACCACAGTATAGGGATTCCTGTGTGAGTAGAAGAAGAGGGGGAGACAAAGAATGTAATATAATGGAAGAAACACAACTGTGAGGATGGCAGAGATGTGAGATGAGATGTTAGGATATGAATGAATAAATAGAATGAGATGGGAGAGGGAGAATTTTCGAAAATATTTTTTTTTGAAAAAGAGTTAGTGATTTTCGAAAATGGTTTTTGAAAAATGTTAGTAATTTTCGAAAATTTTTAAAATTAAAAATAAAAAATAAGAATAATTAGTTAATTAAAAAGAAATTTTTGAAAAAGAGGAAAGATATTTTCGAAAATTAGAGAGAGAGAGTTAGTTAGGTAGTTTTGAAAAAGTTAAGAAACAAACAAGAAGTTAGTTAGTTAGTTGAAACAAATTTTGAAAAGATAAGAAGTTAGGAAGTTAGAAAAGATATTTTGAATAGATATTTTTGAAAAAGATAAGATAAGAAGATATTTTAGAAACTAATTTTGAAAAAGATTTGATTTTTAAAATCTCAATTAATGACTTGATTCATAAGAAATCACAAGATATGATTCTAGAACTTAAAGTTTGAATCTTTCTTAACAAGCAAGTAACAAACTTCAAATTTTTGAATCAAAACATTAATTGATTATGTCATTTTCGAAAATTTGATATAAAAATAAGAAAAAGATTTTTGAAAAAATATTTTTGGAATTTTCGAAAATAACTAAGAATTTTGAAAAAGATTTAATTTTTGAAAAAGATTTTGAAAAAGATAAGATTTTCAAATTGAAAATTTGATTTGACTCATAAGAAACAACTTGATTTTAAAAATTTTTGAAAAAGTCAAATCAAATTTTCGAATTTGATGAGAGAAAAAGGGAAAGATATTTTTTTGATTTTTGAATTTTTATGATGCAAGGGAAAAACAAGAAAAATGATGCAATGCATGAAATTTTTAGATCAAAACAATGAATGCATGCATGAATGATATGAGTGTCAAGATGAACATCAAGAACATATTTTTGAAAAATTTTTGATGCAAAGAAAACATGTAAGACACCAAACTTAGAATTCTTTAATGCTTAGGCACTAAGAATTCAAGAATGCATATGATAAACATGAAAAGACACAAAACAAAAAATCATCAAGATCAAACAAGAAGACTTACCAAGAACAACTTGAAGATCATGAAGAACACTATGAATGCATGAAATTTTCGAAAAAAATGCAAGATGCATATGCAATTGACACCAAACTTATAACATGACTCAAGACTCAAGACTTAAACAAGAAACAGAAAAATATTTTTGATTTTTATGATTTTCTAATTTTTTTGGATTTTTTTCGAAAATTTATTGAAAAGGGAAAATCAGGATTCCAAAATTTTTTATATGAATTCCAGGAATCTTGCATTCTTAGTCTAAAGCTTCAGTCCAGGAATTAGACATGGCTCACTAGCCAGCCAAGCTTTCAAAGAAAGCTCCAGTCCAAAACACTAGACATGGCCAATGGCCAGCCAAGCTTCAGCATTTAACACCAGAGTATATTGCTTTTGATAACAAATTGCTGCTCATCATTTATCAAGTATGTAACTTACCTCTGATGGTTTGGAAGCCTCAGTCCAAAAGAATTTAGACATGGCTTTACAGCCAGCCAGGCTTCACATGCTTCATGAAACACTAGAATTCATTCTTAAAAATCTTGAATAAAATTTTTGAAAACATTTTTATTTTTTTTTCGAAAACAGATGAGAGATTTTTGAAAGATTTTTTTGAAAACAAAATGAAAAGAAAATTACCTAATTTGAGCAACAAGATGAACCGTCAGTTGTCCAAACTCAAACAATCCCCGGCAACGGCGCCAAAAACTTGGTGCATGAAGTTGTGATGTCCAGGCTCAAACAATCCCTGGCAACGTGAGCAACTTGGTACGCGCAATCGTGATTACACTTTAATTATGTAAAATTCATGGCACTTTCTTTCCCTGGCAATGGCGCCAAGAACATGGTGCCAATACCATGGTTCACAACTTCGATACAACTAACCAACAAGTGCACTGGGTCGTCCAAGTAATACCTTACGTGAGTAAGGGTCGAATCCCACGGAGATTGTTGGTATGAAGCAAGCTATGGTCACCTTGCAAATCTCAGTCAGGCAGATATAAATTGATAATGGTGTTTTCGAATGATAATTAATAGAATAGGGATAGAGGTACTTATGTAAATCATTGGTAGGAATTTCAGATAAGCGAATGGAGATGCTTTTCGTTCCTCTGAACCTCTGCTTTCCTGCTATCTTCATCCAATCAGTCTTACTCCTTTCCATGGCTGGCTTTATGCAAGGGCATCACCGTTGTCAGTGGCTACATCCCCTCCTCTCAGTGAAAAATATGTTCACATGCTCTGTCACAGCACGGCTAATCATCTGTCGGTTCTCGATCATGCTGGAATAGGATTCACCCTCCTTTTGCGTCTGTCACTAACGCCCAGCACTCGCGAGTTTTAAGCTCGTCACAGTCATTCAATCATTGAATCCTACTCGGAATACCACAGACAAGGTTTAGACCTTCCGGATTCTCTTGAATGCCGCCATCATTCTAGCTTACGCCACGAAGATTCTGGTTGGGAGATCTAAGAGATATTCATTCTAGCTTATTTCATGTAGAACGGAAGTGTTTGTCAGGCACGTATTCATAGGGGAGAATGGTGATGAGCGTCACACATAATCATCACCTTCATCACGTTCTTGGGTGCGAATGGATATCTTAGAAGTGAAATAAGATGAATTGAATAGAAAACAGTAGTACTTTGCATTAATCTTTAAGGAACAGCAGAGCTCCACACCTTAATCTATGGAGTGTAGAAACTCTACCGTTGAAAATACATAAGTGAAAGGTCCAGGCATGGCCGAGAGGCCAGCCCCCATGGTCTAAGAACTATGCGTTCAGAGATGGTATACAACTGATCAAAGATACCTAATACAATAGTAAAAGGTCCTATTTATAATAAACTAGCTACTAGGATTTACATGAGTAAGTAATTGATGCATAAATCCACTTCCTGGGCCCACTTGGTGTGTGTTTGGGCTGAGCCTGAGTGTTGCACGTGTAGAGGTCTTTCTTGGAGTTGAACGCCAGCTTTTGTGCCAGTTTGGGCGTTCAACTCTGGTTTTGGCTCCTTTTCTGGCGCTGGACGCCAGATTTGGGTAGAAAGCTGGCGTTGAACGCCAGTTTACGTCGTCTATTCTTGGCCAAAGTATAAACTCTTATATATTGCTGAAAAGCCCTGGATGTCTACTTTCCAACGCAATTGGAAGCACGCCATTTTGAGTTCTGTAGCTCCAGAAAATCCACTTTGAGTGCAGGGAGGTCAGAATCCAACAGCATCAGCAGTCCTTCTTCAACCTCTAAATCTGATTTCTGCTCAAGTCCCTCAATTTCAGCCAGAAAATACCTGAAATCACAGAAAAACACACAAACTCATAGTAAAGTCTAGAAATGTGAATTTAACATAAAAACTAATGAAAACATCCCTAAAAGTAACTAGATCCTACTAAAAACATATTAAAAACAATGCCAAAAAGCGTATAAATTATCCGCTCATCAGCTACCATTAGAAATTAATTTGAATACTTTGAGAATATCAAAACAGAATGATTTTCTAGTCGATGATTATTGGTATGCAATGTTTGATGATTTGAATGAATTGGACTCAGGGCGAATGATGGCACTTGAAAATATAGTTCGACAAAAAGAAAGCATTGCTCGAAGTTATAATTGTCGAATAAGAGAGAAATATTTTAATATAGGTGAGTTGGTTTTAAAAGTTATTTTGCCAATGGAGAAGAAATAGAAATTTCTTGGCAAATGGTCCCATACTTGGGAAGGCCCTTTTCAAGTGATAGGATTATATTATGAAAATGCATATCAAATCAAGGATATCGAGTTAGGAAAAATAATTAACTCGATTAATGAAAAGTATTTAAAGCAATATTATTGTTGGCTAAATTAAAGTCAAACATGCATAAGTCCAGAAAAGATAAAGACCATCACAAAGAGTAAAGTTTGAGGAAAAAGAAATTCAAGGTGCCAAGAGTCTTGCCAAGTTTGAGCGTAGCTTTGCCCTGTCGTTGTCCAAAGTTGAAATTGCCTCAGCATGCCTGAACTTTTCAAATTGGACCTTGTCAAGTTGTTTCTTATATTCTTCTTGCTTGGTCTCAATAGAAACAATTTCTTGAATGATTTGTTGTTGTTCTTGCTGGGCAGTGGTCAGAGGTACGACTATTTCAGCCCGTCTCTCGCGTACTTTGGCAAGATTTTCATTGATTTGGGCTAAGTCTATTTCGAGCTTTATCTCTTCCTTGTCATAAAAGGCTTGAATAGAGACAGCATGAGAGATTCTCAGATTGAACTCTTTCCGAGAAGCTTTCTTCGATTGAAGAGCAGAGGCACAATTATCTACTTCAGTTGTGATCTTAGCCTCTTCATTTTTGATCTCTTGGAATTTATTCTGAAAAGCTACATTGTTGTTGGCAAGTTGCTTGAATTGTTAGATTATGGCAGAGTATGTAGTAGAAGCCGGAAACTCAAAGGGAGAATTCAAAAGATCAGATAAAAGTTAGTTGAGAAGGGGGTTCTTGATCCATGCAGCAGGTGGATGATCCAAGAGTTTGAGAAGTGATCGAAGCCGTTCTCGAGTGTCAACATCCAACTCGAATAAAGGACTGGATGAAGATGGTCTAGGAAGTGTTGGAACGGGAATGGGCACTTCGTCCTCTTGGATAACTCGATTTAAGACAGAGATAAAGTTAGCCAATGTAGCACTTGTAGGTGTGGTAGAAGTGCCCAAGTGTCCAGATTCTTGACCAGGAGGGGTTTGAAACTTGGCTTGTTGAGGGGGACTGGAGAATCCTTGAGGAGTTTCTAAGATTCTAGATCGAGGCGAGTCTGAATTAGTAGTTTCAGCGACTCGAGAAACAGAATCAGAATCTGGGGCTACTTGGTTTTCAGTAGAAAGTGGAGCTTGGTTTTTTGGAGAACTTGGATCAAGGATTTGTGTTGGTGTTGGAAAATGTTGTGAATGATCTTTTGTTTAATCAATCACTGGTGTTTCGATGGGAGGTGGAAAAGCAGCCTGTAGTGGTTCGACAGATCCTGTAGCTTGAATCGAATCATGAGATTTAGAATGGCCCAAATCCAGGTGTTGTTGCAGAAGTAGTTGATTAGGTGCCACAGGAGATGTGATTGAGTGAGCAGCAATGGTAGGCTGATATAAAAGGTACACAGTTATAAGTTAAGATTTATTCTAACTTAAATGAAATATGTAGAAATGATAATGTTACCAGAGTGCGTCTTAGCCTTCGAATTAGCTGAGGACCAGGGTCTGAATCAGCTGTATCCTCTGATTGAGAGGAAGCGGTAAGGATGTTCTGGATGGTTTGATCACTTCCGTCAGAGCTTTCGAAGTGCATGGGTGTGTGTAAGAAAGCAGTTACCCTTTTAGAAGTCCTGGTGGGAGTCCTTTGACTTTTATGTTGAGGTTGTCGACAGGAAGCTGCAGTATCAGCTTTCCTTTTGTGATATTTTTTGGGAGAACTTTCAGCAGCAGGGGCTGTTCGAACGGCAGATTGCTGGATTTCCTCCAAAGTGTGATTGTACCTAGAGTAGTAAGCAGTCCACCATTCGAAACAGGACTTGGAGATGTATAAGCTGCGATCATAAACAAGGAAATTGAAACATTCCCTGTGTTGTTGGTTTGTTGCGAGGAGGAAATTGAGGTCATCCTGAGAAGTCAGAGTAATGTGGCAAAGTGGCTTGCTGTTTCGAGAAAAAGGGGTTGGAATGGCTTGTGAAAATCCCAGTTGCCTAGCTGTAAGGTGAGGTGTGTACATGGTCACCTTGAATTTTTCCTTTTTATGCTGAGGTAGCCCCGTAGGAATTACTTGAACAGCTAGCAAGTTTGCCCAGTTTCGATTAGCCAGTTCATTTTCCTCAATATCATGTGGGAAGAGCAAGCGATCAAGCCACGTAGGACCACAATTTCGACGCAAAAAGGGGCGAAATTGAGGTTTTCATTATCAAAATCTTTGCAAGAATGGAAGAGAGAAAAAATCGCCCAAAATCGATTTTCATCCGATTGTGTATCTGGAAAGTTTGGCTTGTAGTCAGCCAGTCGGGAGCCCTCGATGTGTTGCTTGTCAGTAGCGCCACCTCCAGGCTTTGTCATATACTTTTCAAAAATGACATTAAGCCATAGTTGAAGAAGCCAGAGGGGACCATTAGTATTGGTCAGATTATTGTCTCGAAGACAATGCACAAATTGACCAAGCTCTTCGAAAACATGCCCTAGAAGAAGCTTAGCCAGATTAAGGGTATTACCTTCGTGAAGCAGAGCAGCCAGAGGCAGAAAAAATTTTGACATCTAGACACTTCGAGAACAGAAAATGATGGCATTTAACCAATAGAATAAAAAGGCTACATGTTCATCGTCTGTGACGGGAGTGCCTTTTTTGCCCATATGGTGAGCAATAAAATCACTGTAAGAGCTTGTAGGGGCAATGTTGTAGTGGCGTCTTGGTTGCATGTCAGGTGTGCAGTCTGGAGGATTTATGGGAAGCCTTGTAATAGCGCCACATCCAAGAGAGACATTTCAACCATTCCATAAGGAAGGTATAAATTATTGGTTGTCCTGTTCCAGAAACATGTCACAGCTCCGATCATCCAAGGGAGCGTTGAGGGTGCGAAATGAGAAAGCCTTAGGAGTTCCTGAATCCCCAGAGCCCCCCCAAGCAGCACTTTTTGAAGGAGCAAGGCGTTGAAGCCAAGCTGTAAAATCGGCTCCTCGAGGGTTGATTTTTGGATTGTTCCTGAAGGGTTTTTGATTGACGAAAAAGGAGATGTCCAAGGCTTGTTTAATCAATAAGTCTTCCCCTTGAGCACTAGAGAAGAAAGGCAGTTTTTTATTTGCCCTCTCCAGGGTTTCGACAGGCCTGAGGAAGCAATGTACATCTCCGCCTACTGTGAAAGGGATTAAAATTCTGTTATCATCAACCTGAAGTTGGGGATCACCAATAACTTCATCGTTGACTTGGTTCAGTATATGAAGTGTTGGTGGAGCTGGTGGTGCTTCCAAGGGACCTTTACCCTTGTCTTGGACAGCGATGTGAGAAGAGGAAGTAGCCATTGCAGAACGGAAAAAAGGGAAATTTGAGAAGTTAAGGGTTACGCAAGAAAGATTGGTGCAAAAGGAATTCAGATAGTAAGGGTTCGCAAAAAATTGAAGAAAAGCGACAATGTCAAATTTAAAGGATGTGTTGTTGTGCCCGTTATTGCAGAATGAGTGCAAAAAAGGTAACTTCCCGAAGAAGGTGAAGAGGTGGAGAGAGAAAGCATCTGTTTCGGGAAACGTGTTGAGTGGATCAGTATTAATAGGAAGTTAAATGGTAATTATTACTAATTTAAGAGATTGAAATTTGAATTTGGATTAAGTGTTTTATCTTCCGAATAATGTTGTTGTTAAAGGCAAACACATTAATCCAAGGGGACAATTTGTTGATCGAAAAATATTTTCGATTAAGGTAAGTTGGTTTGAAGTAGTAAAGAGGTCAAAGATATAAGTAGGTCCCGAAAAGATGCACGTGCAAGCATTGGCTGGAGGTACTCGATGCGGATTCAATTTCGAAATATTTTATCAAATTGAACAGGTCAAACCAGTCAGGTATTCGAAGAAAGTTATCGAATGAGTTATTTCGAAGAGAAGATCGAACGGTTATGTGAGTGGAGAAGTTGAAGACATTCACCATGTGGAGAATTTATGAGTAAGCGTTTAATTAGCCAAGGGGCGAAACGGTTACCAAGGAGTGTGCATTCAAGGTTGTGTTTCTGTAATTAATTGTCAGTTACAAAAGTGGATTATAAATACTAGAAAGTTTTAGGGAATAAAGGTTGGAACTTTAACTCAGAAAATTCTCAAGCACACTCACATCCCCAGAGAATTTCCGAGTCTGCGATCGAGTTACTTTTCTGTAGGGTTCCTTCCATGTTTTTACTCTTTCAATTTATTTTCTTGTAAACTTTATTTTTCAAGCAAGTTTATTTTCCAAGTATCATTTAATTTCAACGTCCAATTTACATTTCTGCACTTTTAACTTTCATGTCAAAGTCCTTTGACCTGGTTGAAGGCATTTTACTGTTTTCTTTTAATTTCAACGCAGTTTTTTCCGATTTCAGCACATTTTCTTTTCGAAAGCTTTATTCATTTGCTTCTTTTACCCTTTTATAAATTTTAATTTATCTTTTATCCCATTATCCGTCTAATCGAAGACACTTTGATGCGCTTTTAGAAAATTGGTACCTGCAAAGAAGAATAGGTTTCACTCCCAGACTACTAGATATCGAACCACCATCAATTTGTTAAAAATCGACAAAACAATATTATTTAACATATTTTTAATATATATTTTATGTTTTAACATACATTTTATATACATGGTTAATTTTATATACGTGGTTAATTTCACTGCTGAATCGTGGTATAAATGTAGCATAATTGTGTTCTTGCAATAAGGCTTGAATCGATTTTAAAATTAAAATAAATATAATTTATTATGATTTAGATTGTATTAATTTTATTTATTTTTCGTCTAATGCAATTTAACTTAAATGATTATGATATGTATTATATTGATTTGAATTTATTCTTTAATCTAATGTGATTTAAACTATTATAATTTAGATTGTATTATATTATTTGACTTTAAAAAAAAAACAATTTTAAATTTGGATAAAATACAATTTATACAAAATTTGTAAAATTTAAATCTTAAATTGGATATAATTCAATTTTGAAAAAATTAACAATATTTTTAATCAAATTAGATTATAATGAAAAATAAAATCAATACAATCAAAATCATAATAAATTATATCGATTTTATCTTGTTCCACAAAAACCCTTTTTAGTTATCAAATTACCAAATTTCGTTGTTACCGTATATAAAATAGATATACACGTATATAATTTATAAAAATAAATTTCTCATAAATATAATTTGTAAATGAAATAAGTAATAAAACTATCTTATTTATCTCATTTAAAATTTTACAATCTTTTTTTTTTCTTAACAAATATGGGAATTGAATTCATTTTGGAGAAATGATCAGTACCAAAAGTCTTTAACAGAACATGCAAAGGGTAAATGTGAAATTTAACTAACAAATAAAAACAACATAGAAAGATCGAAAATAAGAGGTAATCTAGGTTGTAACACTCTACCACACAAAGTTTTACGTTTATGACGTAAACTAAAGGTGATGAGATATTAAGATCTCTAAAAACAAAAGACATATAAATATAGCTAAAAAATTATAACTAGGAGTCTTGAAAAATAAGTTAAGCAAAAACGTAACAGAAACTCGCATCACACTCGTCCGAATAAGCGTAGAAGAAACAGATAATAGCGTATGGAAGCATAAGATACATATGATATAGAGTGCCAAAAATACAAATAACAAGATCCAAACTCGACCTGCGAAGCAAAGGCCGGCCAGAGTACACAACACACACACACGCACACGCACACACGCGCGCGCGCGCACACACAAAACTAACTAAAACATAATATAAAAAGCACAAAAGATAAGTCTTCGCTTCTAAGAAAGTAAATCTAGCATGCTCATCAGCGAGGCGCGTCACGCCTTGCATCTAAAAAACAATATGTATGGAATGAGAATCGGGGGTTCTCACTTCTCAGCATAGTAGAGGTTCCCACATAGATAATATATAAGGTCCCGGAAAAGCCAGAGGCATTCCTAGAACTTCGACACTCAGATTTAAACTTAAAGAAGTATATTAAAGCAGAGATTCGGTACTCTATCTAAAGGATTCTATTTCTAATCTAACTCTTCACCTCCTATCAACCCAAACCTCCTTATCACCGGTAGAACTATGATAAACCCCAATTTTGTGGTTTATCTTGTGTTGAATTTAGTGGATTTCATCAACTTATCTCACATTTATTCAATGAAATAGCATGTTTTGTGAATTTTTTCTAAATTGTACTTAAGAGTAAAAACATATTTTTTATGCCTTTAATTTGCTAAATTTGATTCACTTTAATTCTATTTGATGCCTTGATGTGTTTGATGAAGTGATTTCAGGTTTAGAATGCAAAGCTTGGATTGAAGGAATGAAGAAAAAGCATGTAAAAGAGGAGAATTCATGAAGAAATGAAGTTTGGAAATCTGCCCAGTTCCGCATATACGTGACCCATGCGTACGCATGACCAGAAAATTCGTAAGCCGACGCGTACGCGTGACCCACACGTACGCGTGACATTCAGCACGTGACTCACTTAAAGAAATCATGGATAACGATTTCTGAGCTCATTCAAGCCCAAATCCAACTCATTTTTAAAGTATTTGAGACAAAATTCAAGATAGAACAAAGGAGAGAGCAATTAGATTAGGTTAGAAATATATTTTAGAGTAGTTTTCTAGAGAGAGCAGCTCCTTCTTCTCTCTAGAATTAGGATTCTTAATTTAATTTTCTCTTTAATTTCTCTCTTTAGTTCTTGTTTTAGTGTAGTTTCATTTATATTTTCATACTCTAGTAGTTTAATTCTCTTAGTTCTTCTTATTAATTTTTTATTTCAGCTAATTTTTAGTTTTATGAACTCTTGTTAATTTCAATTTTATTTAATGCAATTTGAAATTTTATGTTCTTTTAATGCTTGTTTGAGTTATTGTTGTTATTTTCTTGCATTTGGTAGCAGTAGATTTTATTATTACTGCAATTTAATATGCTTCTCTTTTTATGCATACCAAGTGTTTGATAAAAATGTTTGGCCTAGTTTTATAGTAGATTTTGAGCATTCTTGGCTTGGAAAGGGAAGCTTGGTAGTCTTGAGTCATTAATACCCAATTTATGTTGGTGTTCTAGAGTTGTTAGTTAATCTTGTTTCCATTGATGCTATTTATGGATTGGGATTAACTAGGCCTACTTGATATTCTCCCAGTATTGGAGATAACGTAATAGACTTAACTCTTGGTAATTCTTGTGTTATGATTAATGACTAGGATAGAAGACCTTGATTCTCAATCCTTGCCATGAATGCCTCTTTATCATTTGTCATCTTTAGTTTGCTTTTTTTTTTATTGTCATTTAGATTGTTGTCTTCTTATCCGCAAACCACCCCCTTGAACCTCATAACTGATAACACGCATACCTCACTGCAATTTCTTTGAGATATGATCTGAGATCTAATACTCTCAGTTATTTTTATTGGTTTACACTGTGACAAATAAAATTAAACTCTGATGCAGGTCAATTGTTGGTTTAGAACTATACTTGCAACGAAGTGATTCTCTTATTGAGAAGAAATTCCGGACTGATGATCAAGTTTTTGGCGCCGTTGCCGGGGAATTACAATGTATGCTTGTTATTGGTTATTGTACATATGTTAATATTATAAATAGTTTTCACTTTGTTTGTTTGCTTGTTTGAGTTAGTAGTTAGGATTTTGTCTCTTTGTTTCTTAATAGTTCTTGTTTTTTGTTTTCCCTTTTCACCATGAATTCTCATCCCTTTGGCTATGAGTTTGGTTACAATTATGTTGTAGAGAATGAAAACTTTAATGAGGGATCATATTATGGAAATGGAAATCAAGTTAGGGAGGAGCCCTATTGTAAGACCCAGAAATTTCGAAAAATCCTATTTTGAACTACTTTCAAATCATATATTTATTTACAGTTTTAATTTCAGAAATTATTTTATTGAAAATAATTAGAGGCAGTTTTGATTAATTGGATTTGAAATAAATTAAGGATTTTTATCAAACTCTATAATTATGGATTATTTTTCTATTTACAATTTAAAATTTTAGAAATCCAAAAATAATGAGGTTTAGCTATTTAAATTAGGATTTTATCTAATTTTATAATTATTGAGTTATTCTCTATATTTAAATTATAAAGTTAGTAGTTGTCAAATAATAAGAATTTTATATGATTTAATTTAAATACTTTATATTTTCATAATTTAATACTTTAAGTTTTAAGGATAAAGAAAATTAATTATATTACGATGTATTTTCAATTAGAGTAATTGATTGAGAATCAATTAGTATTTTTATTCCACAAATAATATTTTAAAGTAATTTTAATCAATTAAATTAGATTTCAAATTAATACTCTATGCTCCAATTTTATTAAAATGACCTTACTCTAATTAAACCCAAAATCTCAATTTTATACACAAACCCTAATTCTATCAACGCAAACTTTTCCCCTATTCCTAAGTGAAACCCTAGCCACCCTTCCTCCTCAACATCACACACACATACCAACACATACGCACAAGCCAACACACACGCAGCTTCAGCTGAAAAGAAAAGAAAAAGAAACAGAAAAGGAAGAGAGAAGAGGGATCCGCAGAGAAGAAGGGAAGAGGGGAAGGAGGAGCTTGCTGGCCAGCCGCGCCATGCCACCGTGCCAGCTCCTCGCCGCCGTGCTGCATTGCCGTTTGTTGGGAGTCGCCGCCACTGTTGACCGAGAAGAGAGGAGATCCGAGAAAGAGAGTGGGAGTGCCGGTGGGAGAGGGAGACCGCTGCCTTAGTCGTCGTCGTTTGTGCTCCAGCTCGTCGCCACCATCGCGTTGCCTGCACAATTGCCACCGTCCATCGCGCTGCCACCACGCCACATCGCCGTCGAGAGCAGAGCCACAGGGAGAGAAGGCTCGCAAGTGAGAGATGGTCACGGGCCTGGAACCACCGCGCCTTGTCGCCCTTCCTCGCGTTTTTGTCGCCGCAGTCAGTGCCTTGCCCTCACCGTCACTGCTGCGGGGAGCCGCACCGCGGTGACCGAGCTTTTGCCGCCAAGAAACACTGCTGCCGCCACTGAGATCCACTACCGGTAAGGGTTTTAAGTTGGTTTCCTTTACGTTAAGTTTCCAGGAACTTCGTCGTTGCTGCATGTTGTTCAGGTCACCGCTGCCGCCAGACCAATTCAGAGACCGCTGCTATTTTGTTTTTCTTATTACAGTAAGTATTTCTGTTTCAAAAATCCTGCGTTAGTATTTTGTTATGTTTGGTTATAAACTTTGAAATTCTGGTAACGTAGGGTCGTGTTCTGAGCGTTGCATGTCGGTTTTAAGTCACTGTGATTGCTGCAAAAGTGATCAGGGGCTAAGTTTGCAGTTGCTGTTGGTTTCGAGCTGAGAAAAAAGAGTTTTGTTGACGTGTTTGGTTTATGATTTTGACTTTTCGAGGTAGGGACTTTTATGATTTCAACTTGTCACTGTGATGTGATGAGCGAAATATGTTTATGGTGATTATGTAAGTCTTACGCATTGTCTATTTTTTCTTGGGTGAATATGGTTGTCTGCTTGATTGAAATAAGGTCTAATTTTGTTAAAATGGAGATTTCTGATTGGTTTGATTTGAAATGATTTTAATATTTAAAAGTCTGAATTTGGTTTTATTGGAAACTGATTTGGTCTTGAACCTGTTGGAAAGAGTTGAGGACTGGTTTGGTTGGGACCCGAAAAGGGTGGCAAAGTCCAAGTTTTAAGGGAGATACTATCGAAATTTCTATAAAATTCGAGACTTTGTTTGAAAATGTTATTTTAAAAATAATAAATTTTGCTTTGAATTAAATTATTGATAAATGAATTTATGTTTGAAGTTATTTTGTTAAGAAAATTATTATATTTTAAATGTATATTTAAGAAAAGAATTATGTTTTAAAGTTGATTTAAAGAGGAAAATTCTTATGTTTTGGAATTTGATTTAAGTAAACAAATTTGGAGGAGTTTTAGTGGATTTAAAAGAAACTTGAATTTTGATTAACTAATTTCACTTGTCGATGTTTTTGGAAAAGTTTGAACTATTCTCTAGAACTTTGATTTGGCAAAACTAAAACAAATTTCGAGCCTTTGGAAATAGGTTTAAGAATGAAATTGAAAATTGGATTTCGGTTTAAAAGAATTTGGTTTTGGTTTAAGTAAGTTGGTTTTGAAATTGGTTCGGAATATTCGGATACATGATTTGGTTTTAGTTTAAATTCTATTTTATTTATTTAAATCAAGAAGTTAAGGTTTTAGAGGTTTTCAATAAATTTAAGGAAATGAGTTAGGTTATTCTCCCCTAAAGTCTTGAGAGCTGAGAAACTTTATCACCAAATCTTGATTTAAAATGAATGTTTTTGAGTCACTCGGGATTGCGGCTGCTCAATTCTGCTGCTACCGTAAGTGTACTCTATTTCGAATCCTTGCCTTTAGTTTTTCCGTTATGTGTTTTAAGATTTCCGTGATATTAATGTTTTTAGGAATTAGAAGTCGAGTTTGCATGTTGCGATTGAGGCTGTTCTGCCATTGAGAAAGCAAGCGGAGTTGAGATTTCGGTTGCAGTTAATTTCGGGTCGAGACAAAAAGGAATTCTCTAACGCGTATGGTTTAGGTTTCGTGCGTTTAACATTTAAGGTGTTGTTAAAACTTAGACTAGAAGAACCATAGGATAAGTTGAATTGGTTAAAAGTAATATTTATAATGGTTGTTAATGAAATGGGTTGATATGGTATTAAAATGCAAGTTGTAATGGTAAGGGACATGAGTTGATGAAAATGAGGTTTGGTTAAAGTTGAATTATGATTGGTTAATGAATTTTTGAAATGGAAAATTATAAAAGAGATTTTGAATTCGACCTGGTTTTGAAATTGTTTGGAAGTTTTGGAAAGATGTGGAAAGTGGCTCCGCTTTGAAAAGTGATTCTTGGCAAGATTTAAATTCTTTGATAAATCCACATTTGATGATATTTATTTGCTCTATTTGGATGGATTTCATCAACTCTTCTTGCACTTATTCATTGAAATAACATAGTTTCATGATTTCTTCCTAAATTGTGCTTGAAAGTGAAAACATGCTCTTTTGTGCTTAATTTAGTTAATTTTAATTCACTTTAATCTCATTTGGTGCCTTGATGTATTTGTTAAGTGATTTCAGGCTTTCAAGGCAAGTATGGGTTGAAGAAGTGAGGAAAAGGGCATGCAAAAGGGAAGAAACCATGAAGAAATGGAGTTTGGAAGTTTCAGCACGCGTGCGTACGCACAACGAAGATTTGTGAGCGACGCGTACGCGTGACCCACGCGTACACGTGGATGGATTTTTGCGCAAACGATGCGTACGCGTGACCCGAGTTACGTCAGCTCATTAATTGTAAATCACTCGGGGAGAATTCTGGGCCTCCAAAACCCAGTCCAACTCATTTCTGAAGCTATTTCAACCCCAATTCAAGTGGAAACAAGGGGGGGCAATTAGGTTTAGTTTTTATGATGTTTTCTCTTAGTTTCTAGAGAGAGAAGCTCCCCCCTCTCTCTAGAATTAGGGTTCTTTAGTTTAATTTCTTGTAATTTCTACTTTTAATTCTTGTTTCTATTTACTTTTCCTTGTCATTTATTGTTATTGCTTCTTTTTCTTATTCATTTCTCTTGTTATTTCCTTTATTTTGTCAATTTATGTTTTATGACACTCTTGTTACATTTTACTTTCAATTAATGCAAATTTATGTTTCCATGTCATTTATTACTTTCTTTAGTTGTTATTGTTATTTTCTTGCTTTGGTAGTTATAGAATTTATTTTATTGTAATTTAATGTTATTTTATTTTCATGCACACCAAGTGTTTGATAAAATGCTTGGCTTAGTTTTTACTTAGTTTTTCTCCACTCTTGGCTTGAATTTGATGACTTTGGTGATCCTTGTGTCATTGATGTCCATTCTTGTTTGATATATTAGAGTAGTTAGTTGATTTGGTTTTCCTTGACTCTATGTGTTGACATAGGACTTAGGGATTGAAATTAACTATGCCTATTTGACTTATCCTCGATGTAGGGTTGACTAAGTAGGATTAACTCTTCATAATCATCATGTGTTTGTGGTCAATGTCTAGGATAGGTGATCTTAGCTCTCAATTACTTGCCAAGAGGTTTCTTGCACTTTAATTTTACTTGCTTTGAGTTTTATTGCTTTTGACTTTTAATTTCTTGCATGTTAAGTTTTCTCACTCTTGGTTGAGAAATTGGGTGTTTGTGTGGAATTGAGTTATGGATGTCCATTCCGCATTGTGTGAGAATAGTTAATTGGTTTGGTTTCCATTAACACTAGTCTTTCACTAAGTAATTAGTGAGTTGACTAGAACTTATGGATTAAGATCAAGTATGCTCTTTTGACTAATTCTCAAGGAGAATTGATTAATTTGGATTGATTCCACACAATTGCTATGTTTGTGGTCCATAACTAGGATAGGAATCCTAAATTCCCCAAGTCTTGCCAAGAGTTGCCATCTACATTCCTTGCATTGCCTTTACTTGCTTTCATTTACTCTCTTGCATGTTCATTTAATTCCTTGCTATTTACATCTCTTCCTCTCTTGCTTTCATTCCCCAATCCCCATGGTCTCTCTCATAGCCAATGATTGTACACTTAATTGCAACTCTTAGGGAAGATGACCCGGGAGCTAAATACTCTCGTTTTATTTTGTATTGACTTTATTATTTGATCTTGAGAGTTCATTGTTGGTTTGGACTATGCTACCAACGAATTGATTCTAGTTTTGATTGATTCCAAACTATACGAAAATTCTCTTATCAAATACGTTTGTTATTTGAAAGTAAATGGGCCAATAATGATTTTTGAAATAAGATATTGAGTCTGATTGATTGTGGATATTACTGAGATTGTTGATAAGTCACTTGTGCCTGGCAAGAACGGTTGGTTAATCCTGCTTGTCGAGGTTGCGGCACCCGCGTAAGGATGGTTGGTTAATCCCGCTTACGTGTAGATGTGAGGTCAGAGACAGAGTGTCCCGCTCACATCCTTTCGGATCATAGGAGTGTGCCCAGCACTATATCCGTGGGGGGGGGAGGGGGGTTCCCGTAGCTATATACGTGATCGAAAGGCGACATTCCTATGGGAATGTGTCGGGTTGGCAATTGTTCCGACAATATGATATCACAGCTAGTAGGACAGACATTCATCATATGCATCTATTTGACATTGTTCGGGTGTGCATATTGTAATTGATTTGCCTACGTGAATAATTATGTTTAACTGCTTTTTGCTATACTTGATGTAACTGCTTTGATTGTGCTTGAACTACATTAATTATGATTGTGTTTTGATTGGTTGGTTTGTGATGAATTGGTTGATGATTAAGTTGTTTGGGCCGGGGGCCGTGTTGGATTTCGATGGCCCTGAGACTGTGATTGGTTTGTTTGAGGTCTAGTTCTATATAAAGTATCTGACTGGTTCAGCATAGACTTAATGAACCTATGGTTGGAACAGGATGATCATTTATATCGCGTACGTAACTGCTTTCATGTTTATAGTCTAGTAAAGTATGAAAAATTAAACTCTTACAGCATAGACTTAATTGAACCTATGCTTGAGACATGTTGGTCATTCATACTGTCTAGGAAAACTTTTAAGATTTTACCAGAAAGGAAAAATGTTTTTGATTTTGAGGAATTAACCAAGTTCTCTTTAAAAAAAGGATTTCTGGATTTTGAATGTGAACCCATAGTTTTTGGAAAGACTCATAAGACGAACAATGATCACTGTACTATAAAAATAGTTTTAGTTTACGTATCTTATTATAGCAATTCTGTAACCCTATAGTGAGAACCCTATGGCAGGCTGTATGTGATCAACGCCTTACTTGAGAGGTCACCAATACTCCTCCAGATCTGAACCCCAGGGTTAGTGCGAATCCAGTCTGATTGAGGGTGAAGCTTCTGCAGTCCATTCCCCTTAGTGATCCTACTCAAAACGCCACAGACAAGGTCGAATCTTCCAGATCAGAGAATGCTGCGCCCTTGGTTCTAGCCTCTACCACAAAGACCTTAATCAACCCATACCTCGGCTGAACTGATGTCTCGAGAAGTCCCCAATGAACTCGTGGATTAGCCGTTTAAGAGATGTATAATCAAGCTAGTGGTTCATCATTGTCCGATGAAAGACTCACTCTGAACCCATGTAGAATGAGATAACCTTATGCCAGTTCAACACATTCATAAGGATGAAGAACGAAGATACATCTTAGAATAGAGAATCAAACACGGGTTGAAGATAAAACAGTAATAAGGCAGAATAGGGCAGATGGCTGGCGTTGAACGCCAGTTTTGGGCCTTGAATTCTGAAGCAAAGTATGAAATATTATATATTACTGGAAAGCTCTAGATGTTAGATTTCCATGGCCGTTGAGAACGCTCCATTTGGATGTTTGTAGCTCCAGAAAAGCTCTTTCGAGTGCAAGGAGGTCAGATCCTGGCAGCATCTGCAGTGCTTTCTCTGCCTCTGAATCAAAGTTTTGCTCCAGCTCCTCAATTTCAGCTAAAAAATACCTGAAATTGCATAAAAATACACAAACTCAAAGTAGAATCCAAAAGTGTAAATTTTGCACTAAAACCTATGAAAACTTAATAAAACTTAAACAAAACATACTAAAAACTATATGAATGATGGCAAAAAGTGTATAAAATATCCGCTCATCACAACACCAAACTTAAACTGATGCTTGTCCCTAAGAAACCAAAAACAAAGTAGGATAAAAATAAGAGTAAGACACAATAAATCTCAGAGTTTGCAATGAAGCTCAGTTTCAATTAGATGAGCGGGACTTAGTAGCTTTTTGCTTCTGAATAATTTTGGCATCTCACTATCCATTAAACTCAGAAGTGTTGGCATCATTAGGAACTTAGAATCCAGATGATATTATTGACTCTCCTAGTTCAATTCTTTATGGTTCTTGAACACAGCTTTTTAGAGTATTGGCCGTGGCCCTAAGCACTTTATTTTTCAGTATTACCACTGGATACATAAATGCCATAGACACTTAACTGGGTGAATCCTTTCAGATTGTGAATCAGCTTTGCTAGAATCCCTAGATAGAGGTGTTCAGAGTTCTTAAGCACACTCTGGATGACCCAGTGCACTTGCTGGTTAGTTGTGCGAAGTTGTGAAGTTATGCTTGGACCATGGTATTGTGCACCAGTTTGTTGGCGCCATTACTAGGGAGAGAACGAACAACAAATTTTACAACCTCAGAGTAACAATTTCACATACCAGGACCTCAGGGATCACCTTCTTCTCTGCCACTACTTCATAGAAGTGGTCTTGGTGGGCTTTGGTGATGAATCTCTCCATCTCCCAAGATTCGGAGGTGGCGGCTACGACCTTTCCTTTCCTCTTTCTAGGGGGTTCTCCAACCTTGGGTGCTATAAGTGGTAATAGAAAGCAAAAAGCAATGCTTTTCCCGCACTAAACTTAAAAGCTTTACTTGTCCTCAAGCAAAAAATAAATAAAAGAGAAGAATGGAGTAGAAGAAGAAGAAAATAGAAGAAGAAGGAGGGAGAAAGTAATTCGGCCAAGGGGGCTTTGATGTGTATGAAAGGTGTGTATATAAAGGGTTAGAATGAGGGTATTTATAGGAGTAGGCTAGGTTAGGGTTCGGGCAAGGGTGGGATAAATGGGAGGAAAATTTGATTTTGAAGTGGGTGGGAGTTGGTGGGAGTTATAATGGATTTGGGAAAGTGATATGGGTGTGATTGGGCTAGGGTTTATAGGAAAGAGTGTATGGGAAAGAGTGAAAGTAAGAGGGAAGAAGTGGGGTAGGTAAAGATGTTGTGGGACCCACTGGTCCTGAGAGGCTAGGAAATTCAGAATCCCTGCCCTCTGCATGGATGTTTGAATGCACAGGGTCTACCTCTGGCTGGCGTTCAACGCCAGCAAGGTTGCCATTTTGGACGTCGAACGCCCAGCCAGTGCTCCCTGGCTAGTGTTCAACGCCAGCAAGACACTCTATCCAGAGTGTTCTGTTTTCATTGCTGAACCTTTTTGTCTCTTTTCTGATTGCTTCACATGATCATGAACCTAAAGAAAAACAAACTTAAGAAATTAGAGGAAATAGAAATAACTAAATAAGGTTGGGTTGCCTCCCAACAAGCACTTCTTTAACATCACTAGCTTGATGGTTAGCTCCTTAAGGAGAATGATATGGGCTTAAAATTTTGCCCCTTACAGTCAACTTTCTTCCTATCTTCTCATGGATGAGCTCCACATGCATGCTCTAGAGATAAGACACGACTCACTGTATGTGGTATGACTAGTTTCTTGTTGAAGACAACTCTCATGCCAGGTAAGAGGCCTTCAGTGGGGACTTTCTTGTCCTTCCATCCTTTAGGTACTTTTTTCTTAGTACCTTTGTTCTCAGTGCTTATTGATGGCTTCTGAACACCAAACTTAGAATTGGTATTTGGGGGCTTAGTAAAGCTCTACACTGAAAGAGATGGTTGGAACACTAAGTGTTGCACAGTTATCTCTCTTTTTTCAGAGGGAGAGTTGGGGTGAGGCATATTGAACAAGATGTGATCCTCCCCTAGTTGTAAAAGCAGTTCTCCCTTAGCTACATCAATGATAGTATTGGTAGTGGCTAGGAAAGGTTTTCCAAAGATGATGGATTCATCCTCATCTTCCCTAGTATCTAAGATTATGAAGTTTGCAGGGATGTAAAGGTCTTCAACCTTTACCAATACATCCTCTGCTAAGCCATATGCTTTCTTCATTGATTTGTCTGCCATCTCTAGTGAGATGTTTGCAGCTTGTACCTTAAAGATTCCCAACTTATCCATTACAAAGAGTGGCATGAGGTTTATACTTGACCCTAGGTCACACAAAGCCTTCTCAAAGGTCATGGTGCCTATGGTGCAAGGAATTAGGAAGCGTCCGGGATCCGGAAGCTTCTGAGTTAGCTTCTGCTGTACCAAAGCATTGAGGTCTTTGGTAAGCATTGGAGGCTCTTCCTCCAAAGGTTTTGTACCAAACAGCTTGGCATTCAGCTTTATGAGAGCTCCTAGGTACCGAGCAACTTGCTCTTCCCTAGTGTCCTCATCCTCATCAGAGGATGAGTATTCATCAGAACTCATGCACTGCAGGAGTGCATGCAAGGGAACCTCTATGGTCTCTACATGAGCCTTGGCTTCCTTTAATTCTTGGATAGAAATTTCTTCAGTGGATGCTGAACACTCAGTAGGTAGGTCTTTACTGGCGTTCAACCCCAGTTATGGTGGTTCTTTGGACATTGAACGCGTATCATGCATCCCTTTACTGGCGTTCAATGCCAATTCCTTTGCCAAGTTGGGTATTGAACGCCCAGTAAGACCTTCCTTACTGGCGTTCAACACCAGAGTCCCTGCTAGTTTGGACGTTGAACGCCCAGTGAGGGCTTTCTCACTGGCGTTCAACGCCAGCTTGGGCGTTGAACGCCCAGTGAGGTCTTCCTCACTGGCGTTCAATGCCATCCTAGTTTCTCCAGATTCGGCCTCGTCCTCTGTGGTGATGGCCTTGCACTCTTCTCTTGGGTTCACTTCAGTGTTACTAGGAAGAGTGTCAGGAGGAGTTTCAGGAATTCTCTTGCTCAGTTGACCAACTTGTACCTCCAAATTTCTGATGGACCTTTTTTCAGTTATAAAACTATGAGTGGTCTTAAAGAGGTTGGAGACTATAGTTACCAAGTCAGAAAGGCTCTGCTTAGGGGTCTCCATATGTTCCTGAGAAGATGGGAATAGTGATCTGTTGTTGAACCTGTTCTGGGTTCTTCCACCTTAATTATTATTGAAGCCTTGCTGAGACTTCTGTTAATCCTTCCATGGAAGGTTAGAATGGTTCCTCCATGAGGGATTGTAGGTGTTTCCATAGGGTTCTCCCATGTAATTCACCTTTTTCATGGTGGGTTGGTCAGGATCATAAGCTTCTACTTCAGAGGAAGCTTCTTGAATGCTACCAGCTGCAGCTTGCATTCCAATCAAATGCTGAGAAATTATATTGACATGCTGGGTCAAGATCTTGTTCTGAGCCAATATGGCATTCAGAGTGTCGACTTCAAGAACTCCTTTCTTCTGAGGGACCCCATTGTTCACAGAATTTCTCTTAGAAGTGTATATGAATTGGTTGTTTGCAACCATCTCAATGAGTTCTCTTGCTTCTGCAGGCATTTTCTTCAAGTAGAGTGATCTACCTACAGAGTTGTCCAATGATATTTTAGACATCTCAGACAAGCCATCATAGAAGATGCCTAGGATAGACCATTCTGAGAGCATGTCAGAAGGATATCTCCTTATTAGTTGCTTGTATCTTTTCCAAACTTCATAGAGGGATTCACCTTCTCTTTGTCTGAAGGTCTGAACTTCCACTCTGGTTTTGCTCATTCTTTGAGGAGGAAAGAATTTGGCCAAGAAAGCATTGACCAACTTTTCCCAAGAGTCTAGGCTCTCTTTAGGTTGAGAATCCAACCATATTTTAGCTCTGTCTCTAACAACAAAGGGAAAGAGCGTAAGTCTATAGACCTCATGATCCACTCCATTGGTCTTAACAGTGTCATAGATTTGCAAGAATTCTGACAGGAATTGGTGTGGATCTTCTAGTGGAAGTCCATGGAACTTGAAATTCTGTTGCAGAAGAGAGACTAACTGAGGCTTAAGCTCAAAGTTGTTAGCTCTAATGGAAGGTATGGAGATACTTCTTCCATAGAAATTAGAGGTTGGTATGGTGTAGTCACCAAGAACACTTCTTGCATCTTCTCCATTATTAGCATTGTCTGCCATGTCTTCAGCTTCTTGTTCGAAATTTTCTGAGAGGTTTCTTCCGGAGTGTTGTGCTTTAGCTTGTTGTAAACGCATCCTTAGAGTTTTCTCAGGTTCAGGGTCAGGATTAAAGAGAGGTTCTTTATCTCTGTTTCTGGTCATAAATAAGAAAAAGAAGACAAGAAAGAAGAAGAATGGGAGCTCTATGTTAAAGAACAGATGACTCCCTTTGAGATGTGAAGAAAAAAGAAAAGAAGAATAAAGATAGAGAAGGGAGAAGAAGAATTCAGCTATGAGGAGAGAAGAATTCAAAAATTAGAAGTAAAAAGAGAAAATATTTTTGTTTTTTTTAATTATTAATTAAATTCAAAAATAAAAATTAATTAACTAAAAAGATTTGAAAATTAAATGATGAACTTTTGAAAAAGAAGAGAGAGAAATAAAGAAGATATTTTCGAAAATTAGAGGAGAGAGAAGAATTAGTTATGAAGTTTTGAAAAAGAAGAAAGAGAAAACAAGTAACTAATTAAGAAAGATTTGAAAACAAGATAAGATAGAAGATTAAAAAAAGATTTGAATTTAAAATTTGAAATTAGAAAAGATAAGATAGAAATTGAAAAGATTTGAAAAATATTTGAAAAAGATAAGATTTGAAATTTGATTTTTGAAAAAGATTTTGAATTTTGAACATTTAAATTTTAAATTTTGAAAATTAAATTTTAAAATTTGAATTTGAAATAAGATAAGATAAGATTTTTGAATTTTAAAGAAAGATAAAAAGATAAGATAGTAATTTGAAAAAGATATGATTTTGAAATTTAAAACTAAGATAAGATAAGATAATGATTTTGAAATTAAAATTTGAAATCATTTTGGTGATTTTTGAAAATTAAAGTGAAAGAAAAGATCTTTTTTATTTTTTTGAATTAATGAAGAAAGGGAAAAACAACAAAAAGACACCAAACTTAAAATTTTTAGATCTAAGACACCTAGAATTCGAAAATTACAAAGAAAAACACAAAGCAACACCAAACTTAAAAATTTTAAGATCTAAACAAGAAGAAAAACAAGAACACTTTGAAGATTAAGAAGAACACCAAGAACAAAACTCAAAGAATAAAAAGAAAACAAGAATATGTAAAGGACACCAAACTTACAAATTTTGAAAACCAAAGACACAAATTTCGAAAATTTCAAAAGAAAAAAAACACAAGAAGACACCAAAATTAAAGATTGACATAAGACTCATGAAATTTTCTTTTTAAAAGACTTAAGAAATTCGAAAAAGACTCAAACAAGAACAAGAACAAAGACTCAAACAAAAGATAAAGATTGATAAAGAAAACAAAGGTTTTTGAAAATTTTTTTATTTTTTCGAAAAAAGAAAATAAAAGACTCAAACAAAATTAAAGACAATACCTAATCTAAGCAACAAAATAATCCGTTAGTTTGTTCAAACTCGAACAATCCCCGGCAACGGCGCCAAAAACTTGGTGCGCGGAATTAAACTTTGCACAACTGAACCAACAAGTGCACTGGGTCGTCCAAGTAATACCTGAGTGAGTCAGGGTCGATCCCATGAGAATTGTGATTTGAAGCAAGCTATGATTATCTTGATGTAGATCTTAGTCAGGCGGATAGAAAAGTTGGTTGGTTGTTTAAACGCATAAAAGTAAAATAAAGAAAACGTTACTCAGTTGATGGTGAAAGCAATGATAAGAAGATGGTTAAGGCTTCGGAGATGCTTTGTTCTTCTGGATCAATTCGGTTTTACTGTCTCCTCCAACTGTGAATGATTTCTTCTATGGCAGGCTGTATCTGATCAACGCCTTTCTTGAGAGGTCGCCAATGCTCCTCCAGATCTGAACCCCAGGGTTAGTGCGGATCCACTCTGATTGAGGGTGAAGCTCCTGTAGTCCATTCCCCTTAGTGATCCTATTCAAAATGCCACAAACAAGGTCGAATCCTCCGGATCAGCGAATGCTGCGCCTTTGGTTCTAGCCTCTACCACAAAGACCCTAATCTCCCCATACTTCGGCTGAACTGATGCCTCGAGAAGTCCCCAACGAAGTCGTGGATTAGCCGTCTAAGAGATGTATAATCAAGCTAGTGGTTCATTATTGTCCGATGAAAGACTCACTCTGAACCCATGTAGAATGAGATAACCTTATGCCAGTTCAATGCATTCATAAGGATGAAGAACGAAGATACATCTTAGAATACAGAATCAAACACGGGTTGAAGATAAAACAGTAATACTTTATTAATCCATAAAATTCAGCAGAGCTCCTCCCCTCAACCTAGGAGGTTTAGAAACTCATACTGATAGAAAATACAATGTGGAATTCGAAAATATGCTAGAAGTATTCAATCTTCTCTAAAAGTGTAAAAGTTCTCAAATAAATACTAGGCTAATGACTAAGGATTACATAAAAGGGGTAAAACAATCTTTTAGTGCTAAAATCCACTTCCGGGGCCGACTTGGTGAGTGTTTGGGATGAGCTTGATTGAGATCCATGTGATAGGAGGCCTCTAGGGCGTTGAACGTTGGCTAGGGTGTCCTTTTTTGGCGTTGGATGCTGGTCTCTTCTCCTTTGGCGTTGGACGCTAGAATAGGGCACATGGCTGGCGTTGAACTACAGTTTTGGGCCTTCAATTCTAAAGCAAAGCATAGACTATTATATGTTGTTGGAAAGCTTTGGATGTTAGTTTTGCATGGCCATTAAGAATGCTCCATTTGGATGTGTGTAGCTCTAGAAAATCTCTTTTGAGTGCAAGGAGGTCAGATCCTGGCAACATCGGCAGTGCTTTCTTTGCCTCTGAATCAGACTTTTGCTCCTGCTCCTCAATTTCGGCCAGAAAATACCTGAAATTGCATGAAAACACACAAACTAAAAGTAAAATCCAAAAATGTAAATTTTTCACTAAAACCTATGAAAACTTAATAAAACATAAACAAAACATATTAAAAACTATATGAAAATGATGGCAAAAAGCGTATAAAATATCCGCTTATCACCCACCATGGTAAAACCTTCCAATTTCTCTTCTTTATTTCATTCCTGTAAATATTTCTCTTAATTGTTAGATTAATTTGATAGATTTTAGTATGAATGGAATGGTTGAGTAGTTGAATAAATTTTTGGATATTAGAAATCTAGTCAGTTTTTGGATTTTGATTTGTGTTAGAATGTGCATAGTTACATAGTTACATTGCATAGTTTTTGGACTGATTTTGAATTATAGATTTTGATTTTGATTTGATTTTGATTTTGATTTTTTATTTTGAATTGCATGGTTGCATCTAGTTGAGAAGTTGTGTTTAATTTTTAAGTTTTTTATGTTAAAAATAAAAAGAGAGACCATGTCACGTGTACGCATGATCCACCTGTACGCGTGACCCCCAAAAATTGACCATGCGTAAATGGTGCGTGGACTGTGCCACCGCATGACCTGGACAGTGAGTTGTGCCAGGACCATGCAGGGAGGGTGCCATGGTACGGGCACTAGTCACGCATACGCGTGCCCTACGCGTATGCGTCGACGCCTGAATTCTGATGGTGCGAATACTATGCTGTGATGTTGCTACCGCATTGCCTGGACAGAGAGTTGTTCTAAGACCATGCGGGAGCTGTGCATTGGGCACGCTTGCTTGTCACGTGTATGCGTGCCACACGCATACGCGTCGACCCCTTATCTTCCCATTCACGCGTATGCGTGACCTTCCGCGTACGCATGACTGCCCCCTATTCACCCACTCTTCCTTTTTTCTCTTCTCTCCATTTCTTTTCTTCCTTTCTCTTCTCTTCTCCTCTTTCCTTCCTTCAACCACCATCCACCACTATCATTCATCGCCCACCATCATCTCTTTTAGTTAGTTAGTTAGTTAATTAGTTTAATTTTTTGTTTTAGGTGATAAGTGTTGGATCATTGATTTGATTTGCTGATTGTACTAAGATGTTGTTGTTGATTACTGACATGTTGCTATTTTAGCATCATTGTTGTTAATATTTATTGTTAAATTTTTTTTGTGGTTATAATTTGTTTTTTGGTATTGAATTTTTCTTCTTTGATATTTTTACATACCAAGTACTTATAAATTTCCTTCAAAGCATTCTAAATCTTTTGAATTGCATGTTTTGGCTACCATGTGATTAAAATTCTTTAACTTTGACTGTGCAATTTCTTGATGTTTGATGATGTGTATTTATCTTAATGCATTGTGTTGCTTGATCACATGTATCCATATGTTATGCTTATGCCTTAATGAAATGTTGACCCTTAATTGTTTATCTATGTGCTTTACACATACTTAAAACTATCCATTTTGGCATAATGCTTCATTTGTGAAATTGGATTGTAAGCTCATCTAGCGACATTTTTTTAAAATTTTTAAGCTTTGTAGACCATGCGTGCTATGTGATTAATCTCACCTTATATTTCTCTTTTCCTATATTTCATAGCACCTATGCTCCCCCACTTTATGTCAATTAGGTGATGCAAACAACAAAATTCAAAGTATGACATTGATTGATGTGCGAGTTTCATATTTCATTTGATCCATTAAATTTTCTTGTACATCAACCAATGTCCATTCATTATCCATTTCACAATCACTTGATTCTTGCTTGAACGCTTTTATGCTCCTTTATTACTTGTTTGTTTGTCTTAACCTACAAGTTTTCTTTGAAGTATTTCAAGCATACTAGAATGAGTGACGTGCATGCTTCTTTTGTGTAATTGTGACATCATTTTTAATGCTAGTGTGTGAGTTCTAAACCGGGCGCAAACTTAGAATTCATACATTTGTTTCATTCATGTCACAAACTGATTTGCTCACTTCATTTTAGTGATCATCACCTCATTCCAACAATCTATACTTCCTTGCTTTTACATTTACTCATCTTACTATATCATGTTTTCTATCTTTCAAGATAATTCACTATAAACAAAAAGGGAAGCAGAAGAAAGAACATGTAGCAGCCGGTTGATCCACCAGTTGAAGGTGGCAATCCGTGAAGTCACCGCAGCCCCTTGCTCATCTTCGAATGCACCGAGGACGGTGCAAACTTTTAAGTGTGGAGAGGTCGTCTGACCAATTGGCCAATTTTTGGGTGAAAAAATTCTAATCTAAACACTTTCACATTTCATTTATTTTTCTTCTATTACCATGGCTTTTAGAATTTTTGGTTGCATTTTCTTGGTTTGCATATTGGTGCGAGCAAAATCGTCGGTTAAGAATTCCTTCTCGATAAAGGAAAAATAACCTCGTTGCAAGTATAGTTCTCAACCAACAAGTGATGCTCGATCAAAGTTTACAATTTCTAATCTAAACCGAGAGTATTTAGACTCCCGGGTCGTTCCCCCTAGGATGCAAATGAAATGTTACGCTTTTGGTTGTTAAAGGGACAGAAGGGGGTTTTGTGCAAGTCGAAGAACAAAAGATTAAAAGAACTAAGCAATGACCAAAATTGGAATTAATGCAAGTAAAGAGAAGGTGGGATCAAAACTAGTGAAAATGCTATAAATGTAATAAAGGGCCTTGACTTGGGAATGAGTATCCAAGGAATCCTATCATCACCATAACCACAACTATGGTAATTATGATGAGTCAATCTCGCCTAGTCAACCCCAACCATCGAGGAGTAAGTCAAGCAAGCATAATTGACCTTAATCCATAAGTCCTAACCAACTTACCAAACTAGTTGATAAAAGGCTAGCGTCAATGGAAACAATAGTCAACTAACTACCCAAGAATCACCACTAAATGTCGGACATTATGATTCTAGTGCCCTAGGAACTCAACCCACAAGCCAAGGTGGAAAAATCTACTCAAAATCTAGAGTTGACATTTTCACAAACACCTTGTGTGCATAAAAGTAAAACATGGAAAATTTGCAAAGTAAAATGGAAAGCTATAACCAACTATCAACAAAACCAAACATAAACAAGCAATCAAACATAAAGAAAGCATGAAATGTAAAATTCATTAACCAAAACTTCAAGTGACACAAAATTGCAAATATGAACAAGTAACTTGAACCAAAAGGAAAATGAAAGTAAAAGTGCTTTAATTAAAGAGGAAATTGAGAGTACTTACAATTGAAGAAGTAAATTCAAAATCAAAGCTTGCTATAAAATGCTACAATGGAGATTGATAAACCCTAGGAGAGCTCTCTACTCTACACTACTCCTACTCCTAATTACTATGAAAAACTATGTAAAATAAAGTCTAAGTCCTAATGTAAGCTAATGTGTTGATTCCCCCTTATATAGCACTTCATTTCAGCATTTCAGCCTTCCAAAAATGAGCCAAGGGCCCCCAAATTCGCTCAGCACGTGTTTCATTAATGCAAACACGTGCAGGAACCTGTGCGGACGCACAGACGTGTGCATCCGCACACTCGGCTGAAAATTGACCTATGCGTATGCACAGGTACTCGTGCGTACACACAAATGGAAATTATCGCTTGTGCGCGCACACGCATGGCTGTGCGCACGCACACTTTGCTGTGTGTGCTTTTCCTTGTTTTCTTCATGTTTTCTCCCTTGTACATGCTTCCTTCCACTTTTGGCTATCCATTCTTGCTTCCAAGGCCTGAAATCACTCACAAACCACATCACGGCATCGAATGACACAAAAGTGGAATTAAAAATCACTAACATAGGAATTAAAATGCATGTTTTTACATTTAGAATCAAATTAGGGATCAAACACAAAAGCATGCTATTTGAGTGCTTAAGTGTGAGTTCATGAGCTAGAATCCATCCAAATCAAGTCAAAATACATCAAAAAATATGGACTCATCATATATATATATATATATATATATATATATATATATATATATATATATATATATATATATATATATATATATATATATATAATAAACTTAGTCAAAATAATAAAATTTTTCAAGGAATTTATCTATAGGGCACCCCAATTGATTTGAGTAAAAAATTTTTATTGACCTTGCTTGAATTATATATTGTGGAATATGTTTTTGATCTAAGAACACACAACCATGTGAGTTTTTAGCCTAATTGTGTGGTTGCATCATATAACCACTATTTCATTATTGTGTGTGTTAATTCTCTTTCTATGATTGTAATCTTTGATTTGTTTTATTTTTTATGTCCATTATTTGGTATATGAATGTATTTATATGATTGAGACCTTTATTTCATTTAGCTCACTTACCCAAATATCCTTACCCTTTTATCTACCATTGTTAACTAATTTTGAGCCTATTTTAATCCCCTTTTGTTCTTAATTTTAGCACATCACTACCCCTAATTGAAAAACAATAAATGTCCTTAATTTGGATTTTTGATTAACTTAGACTAGTGAGAGTGTGTATCATTTAAGAGCGAGAAGTTTGGAAACATTGATTGAGATAAAAGTGTATTTTTCAGTTTTCATTAAAAATCTTGGAAGTTGGCTACATATTCACGCATTGAATGTTGAACCATATACATTAATATTTTTGTATATATTATGTTATTGAAAAAATAGAATAAAAAAAGAAAAAGAAAAAGAAAGGAAAGCAATAAAAAGGGGACAAAGTACCCCAAGAAGAGTAATAATAACAATGCGTATGTGTTATGGTTGAAAAGAATACATGGGTATGTGTGAAAAAAGTGAAGAATGGGTAGTTTGGTTTGCATTTGAATTTTATAGGTTTTTATATGTGTTTGGTGAGAGCTTAGGTTAATCAAAGATTCAAATTTCAAGCTCACTTAGCCATATATATCCTTACCTTGACCCTAGCCTCATTATAACCCTTGAAAAGTTCTCATGATATTTGTATGAATGGATTGAGTAACTGTTGATTGTTAGATGAAAAAAAAATCTTAGAAGGCATGATTAGAGTAGAATTGAGTGAATCAACCCTAAATACTTGAGTGACTAGAGCGTATATACATCCGGTGAGGGGTTCGATTGCTCAATTACATATTTTCACCTATGATCATCTTGTATCTTGCAAGTTTATAAATTCTTTTCTAGAACTCAATTTAATTATGGATTTGATTTGATTGTAATTGTTTTAGCCCTTATGTTCATATATGTATTCTTGGAAATTGATTTATTTTGACTAAGTAGTTGCATGCATTTAGATAGAGTGCATATAGATAATTTGTATTGAATAAATGTTGATACCCCTTTCTTGTCTTTCTTGAGTTTAGCATGGAGACATGCTTGGTTTAAGTGTGGGCAGGTTGATAAACCCCAATTTTGTGGTTTATCTTATGTTGAATTTAGTGGATTTTATCAACTTATCTCACATTTATTCAATGAAATAGCATGTTTTGTGAATTTCTCCTAAATTGTGTTTAAGAGTAAAAATATGCTTTTTATGCCTTTAATTTGCTAAATGTGATTCACTTTAATTCCATTCGATGCCTTGATGTGTCTGATGAAGTGATTTCAGGTTTAGAAGGCAAAGCTTGGATTGAAGGAATGAAGAAAAAGCATGTAAAAGTGAAGAATTCATGAAGAAATGAAGTTTGAAAATCTGCCCAGTTCCGCGTACACATGACCAGAAAATTCATCAGGCGACGCGTACGCATGACCCATGCTTACACGTGATACTCGGCACATGACTCACTTAAAGAAATCGTGGCTGGCGATTTCTGAGCTCACTCAGGCCCAAATCCAACTCATTTCTAAAGTATTTGAGGCAAAATTCAAGATGGAACAAAGGGGGGATCAATTAGATTAGGTTAGAAACATGTTTTAGGGTAGTTTTTTAAATAGAGAAGCTCCCTTTTCTCTCTAGAATTAGGATTCTTTATTTAATTTTCTCTTTAATTTCTCTCTTTAGTTTTTGTTTTAGTGTAATTTCATTTATATTTCCATGCTCTAGTATTTTAATTCTCTTAGTTCTTCTTGTTAATTTCTCATTTGAGCTACTTTTTAGTTTTATGAACTCTTATTAATTTCAATTTCATTTAATGCAGTTTGATATTTCATGTTCTTTTAATGTTTATTTGAATTATTGTTGTTATTTTCTTGTATTTGGTAGCAGTAGATTTTATTATTATTGCAATTTAATATGCTTCTCTTTTTATGCACACCAAGTATTTGATAAAATGCTTGGCTTAGTTTTAGAGTAGATTTTGAGCATTCTTGGCTTGGAAAGGAAAGCTTGGTAGTCTTGAGTCATTAATACCCAATTTATGTTGGTGATCTAGAGTTGTTAGTTAATCTTGTTTCCATTGATGCTACTTATGGATTGAGATTAACTAGGCCTACTTGATCTTCTCCTACTGTTGGAGATAACGTAATAGGCTTAACTCTTGGTAATTTTTGTGTTATGATTAATGACTAGGATAGAAGACCTTGATTCTCAATCCTTGCCATGAGTGCCTCTTTAGTAATTGTTATCTTTAGTTATTTTCTTTACTTTCTTGTCATTTAAATTTCTTGCCATTTAATTTCTTGCCTTTTTATCAACCCATCCCCGTGAATCTCATAACCAATAATTAAGCACTCGATTGTAATTTCTAGGGAGAACGACCCTGGAGTAATACTCTCGGTTATTTTTATTGGGTTGAACTTGTGACAACCAAAACTAAACTTTGATGGAGAATCCATTGTTGGTCTAGACTATGCTTTTAACGAAGTGATTCAATTATTTTGAAAAATTCTAGACCGGCATAAATTTTCTCATCTAACTACCCTCAGCAACAAAGACATACAAGATAGGTAAGAAAAACTCATATAGGATGCAATTATAGAAAATAAGACAAACAGCAGATAAGCATGGCTAATCAATTAGGCAAACTAAAGTAATGCACACTCAAGCAAAACATACAAATGCACATAATGCATGTCTGTCATATGGTCGATGATATCATCTGTCGATTATCCAACCAAACCCGTCCGATAGCGAACCCTGGACAGTCCCAACGATGCGAAGCTCAAAGCATATGCATATATATAAATAATCCATCATCCATCACACAGCTGGGTCAAAGGAATCTCAAATCTCAACCTGGAACCAATGGGGGTGAGTCACTGTATTTACCCAGGGAGACTAAGATCAATCATAAATACCATTCCTGGAGCAAGTGGGGCTACCACTGCATCTACCCAGGAAGTTCACAATCATCTCAATATGGAGAAAGTGGGGCGGACCACATCCTTGACTTTACCAAGGAAGCTCAA
The DNA here is from genome assembly GCF_059453495.1 of Arachis ipaensis. Taxonomy (NCBI): domain Eukaryota; kingdom Viridiplantae; phylum Streptophyta; class Magnoliopsida; order Fabales; family Fabaceae; genus Arachis; species Arachis ipaensis. Next base: position 35,185,534 of record NC_142442.1, read on the forward strand.
ACCATCTCACCCTGGAGCAAGTGGGACGAACCACACCCTTGCATCTTTCCGGGGAGTTTCAACTAAGCAACCTAGAGCAAGTGGGGCGAACCACAACCCTTGCGTCTACCCAAAAGGTACGTTCTCATATGTCTAGAAGGAACAAAGGAGGAAATCCTAACTTCCTATCATCTCGATGGAGGCAATTTTACAATACCAGGAGGAACAATAAAGGAAATCCTCACCTTCCACTATCTCACTGGGGTTACACTTTCGAAAAAGAGTACTCAAGATCAAACAGTCATATTCATAATCAAATCACGTCCAATATTATATTTATAATTAACATATAGTTCTTCAAACTTATCTCCACTTATACTCTGATATCTTCTCTTTAATCAACTCAAAACACTTTACAAAACTACTCTAGTTAACCTTCCCACAGCACTCTGTAACCCTAAGTCTTCGGCTCTAAATATAAAACAAAAACAACCTCTTTTATTTTACCAGTTCACTCGCTCTCATCCCAAAAACCAAAAGCCTAAATACTAGCTAAGAAATCTCAAAAGATAGTTATAGAGATTTGGAAGGCTATAGGAATGGTTTAAAACTTAAAAATGCACCCTTCAGAAAACAGGGGTTATGCCTACGCGAACTACCTGTTGTGTCCGCATACGCGAGATATCTGGGCAGAGCCCAATACTTGTGTCGCGTGAAGCGTTCCGCGTACGCATGCCTATCAAAAACTCCAAAAGCTGATAAGTTCAAAAATCAATTTTTCACACTAACTTTGAACACACATAACTTTTTTGTTAAAAATTATTTGTTATCTATTCTTCAAACGTTACGAACTTTACGGACCTATTTTTTTTTCAAAATAAGTTTACCAAATTTGGGAGTTCGGAAGCCATGTTTGGCCCGCTGAATTGGTCAAAAAATAAGCTTTTACCAAAGAAACACCAAACCTCTAAATTTCCAAAATTCTCAATTTCAAGCCAAATTTTCTTAACCAAAACAGCATCAAAAGTTCCTACAACATGTTCAGATACTTTTCTATCATTTCATAACATACCAACATATAAATTCATTAATTCTAAATCACAAATTTTTCACAACCAAAACAATTCCAAATGTTCCTAATCTTGTTCATACACTTCTCACTCAAGCCATATATGCTAACATATAAAATTCATCCCACCCATTCAACAATAATCATTGATCCTCAATCATTCATATAATCCAACTTATCCTACGATTAATTAGCCTAAGTTTTCACATGGCATTATACATTAACTACGAAAAATCAAAACCATACCTTGGCCGATTCCTTCCTAAGCCGGAAAATCTCAAATTCCTCCGTTTCTCAAGCTTTCTCTTCTCCAAGTCCTCACTAATTGGATTCTCAACCCCAAAAACTTTGTCCCAAGTGCTCTAATTTGACAATTCAACTCCAATTCAAGCTAGTTCATATAATTCACTAAATTAGTATAAAGGTAGACAAAAGTGGACAAACCACAAGGTTTTAGAATTTTTTTACCTTACCCATTGATGATTGGAGTTAAATCCAACAATTATCCAATATTAGATTGTACTTAAACTACCAAAATCATTAAAATCACTCAAAATCCAAACCAAATTCTTGGAAAAGAGAATAACAGAAAATTGGATGCAAAATTCAGATAGATTTACCACTTTATTTGAATAGAACTGAAGAGCTCGACGAGACGAATGCATGGCCATAAACGGCTCGTCAATCGGAGCTCCGGGTTGAAAGTTATAGAATATTGAAATTTGGAGTGAATAGTAACATTAGATTTTGTGTTCCTCACCCAATATGCAGCATGTTTCACTTAATGGAAGGAGAGAGTGGCTGAGTTTGGCTTATATATGTTGGACTTTGGGTTCAACATTGATTCGGTTCAATCAGTTTAGTCTGTTGGTCTAATTTCGGACTAAAACCTTTAAAATTGGTGTTTAAATTTGTATTTCAATTATTTTTATTTCTTCAACTTATAATATTTAATTTTTTAATTTTTTTGACTCATAATTAATTTATTAGTTAATTTTTTATTAATTTTCAGGGTTTTACATAGTTGACTTTGGTCTTAGTAAAGGTATTGTTTTCGTTGAGTTTGGAAATAGATTTTATTATTTATTGTAATGACAAATATTTAGTTAGTTAATTGTGGATTGATTTAATTTATGATTTGATGAATATATTATAAAATTTTAGGATCATTAATGGTGCAAATGTTAATTTGATTATATTTAAAAAAAATAAGCATCAAGAGCAAGATATATATTTCATATGGAAGAGATTGCTATTATAAACAGAAAAAAAATTATGATAATTATGGAAATTAATGGATAACAATGGCTAGTGAATCATAAAGCTTTAGTTTTGCTATAAGAAGAAAAAGAGCCTTTTAAAAGACTCAAGGAGAAAATTTAAAAATTATACATTACAAGTTTGAGTGTTATTTTTCTTCATTTTGATTTCTATTTGATATATTCTCAATTTTTGTTTGAGTCTTTCTAATAAAGAAAAAAAAAAGGTTTATGATTGTGTGTGTTCTTGTGTGGATAAACTTTCGAAGGTATAGTTCATCCTTTGCAAAGTTGTAATGTGACTTTTTTTTGACGAACTGAATACAATTCAGATGCCAAAAAACACGGTGGATGGATACCTGCAAAAGACAGTCTAACACTCAAATGAATAAGTATTTAAGTAGTATAAGATTTCTATAAATATAGAATGTTAGTGAATAATTTATAGACATATAGACATCAAAAACTAATCATATGAGTATAGAAACATGAAGTATGAAATTAATGTATAGAAGTTCATGGATCTCTCTTTGTTGAGAAATAGATAGTATTTTATATATACCTTAGGTTGATGGACAATATTAATAACATGACTATTTGATCATTAAGTTGAAAATTATGACTAATAAGGTTGTTGATTACATAATAAGAATGAATGATAATTAAGGTTGAGTTATAACTCATTATGAGCAATTAAGCTGTTTTATAATTCTTATTGAGTTACGGATCATAGTCCTATGTTTTGTTTGCCGATCATATGATCCAGACTAAGTTTAGTCAAGTTCTTATGTTGGAACTTATTTAAAAAATTATTGTGTGGTGAGTTTTATTTTTTTGAATAAATTGTGAAAAAAACTTTTTTGACCTACAATGAGTAATCAAGAAATATTTATGCTCAAAATTATTATTTTATAGAGTATTGGCACAAAAATATATTTATAACATAAAAGATATTAATTAAAAGCGATTTTGCAAAAATTGTAGAATATAAAAAAATTAATCTCTACATACAAATCATTTAACCAACTAAGTTCAACCAGTCATTTACACTCACGCATGCACGTTGTTCTTCGCACCCTTGTTGCACGTCTTTTTCGTTATTTTTTCTTTCGTTATCATCGTCACTAACACCGCCACCACCTCCTCCTCCCCCTCCCGCTCCTCCTCCTCTTCCTCCTTTCTTTTTCTCCTTCTCCTCCATCATCTTTATCATCATAATCATCAACGTTATAGTCATCGTTGTCTTCTTCTTATACGTATCGCCGTTGTTGTTATCATTATCGTAGAATTTTCGTCATATTGATAACGTTGCCTGATCCAAAATTAATTTGGATATATTTTTGTTGATAATTCATTCATTTTTGTGTGTTGTTTTTAAACTGAGTTAATTGAGGTGCATTTGGTCTCATTCACTTGGATTTGGTGTAATTTTGTGTAATTGTGAAAATTTGTACTTTTGTAGCAAAATTTCGGTGTAAAAATTAAGACATTTATCTGTTATTGTTAAGAAATTTCGGTGTATTTGTATTTTGATAAGTTTTGCATAATTCAAAACTCTTCATCTTCCTCCTCCTCATCTTTTGCTGCTTCTTCTTCTTCTTTTTCTTCATCATTGTTAGAGTATAGTTAAGATTTTTTTTCTTATTCATCTTTTTCTTCTTATTTTGCCTTCTCAAGTTTTTTCTTGTTTTACTCTCTTAACAAGAATAAAAATAAAAAAAATCAAACAAAAAAAACACATAATACTGCAAAATTTTGGAAGAGGATGAACCTACATTTATTCAACTAAAAAAAGAAATAAATAAAAAAAGAAGAAAAAATACAACATTAAAGAAAATATTTTTGTACATTTGTAGCAAAACTTCGGTATAAAAACTAAGAAATTTATGTGTTATTGTTATGAAATTTCGGTGTATTTTTATTCTAATTCTAGAGTTAATTGAGGTGCATTCCGAAAATAACCTCAGACCAAAAGTGCACCATATTTAGATCCAAAATGCATCAAAATTACTTAATGATAACCCTCAATGCACTGAAATTACTTAATGATAACCTTCTTAAAACTTTGCGTCACAATTAGAAAATTTCGGTGTAAAAATTGAGAAGCTTCTGTGTAATGATTAAAAAATTTCGGTGTAAAAATTGAGAAGCTTCTGTGTAATGGTTAAAAAATTTTGTTGTTATTTCCTAATAAATTCTGCATAACATAAAACTCCTCCTCCTCCTCCTTCTTCATCATTATCATCTTCTTTTCTTGTTCATCTTCTTCTTATTTTACTCTCTTAATAAGAATAAAAAAAATCAAACAAAGAAGAAGAAACACATAATGCTACAAAATTATTAGGAAGAGGATGAACCTACGTTCATTCAACTAAAAGAAATAAAAAATAAGAAAAAAAATACATCATTAAAAAATATTTTTGTGTATTTGTAGCGAAATTTTGGTGTAAAAGTTAAGAAATTTATGTGTTATTGTTAAGAATTTTCGATGTATTTTTATTTTAATAAATTCTGTATAATTCAAAATTTGTCCTCTTCTTCCTCCTCATTTTCTGCTGTTTCTTCTTCTTCATCTTTTTATTTCATTTTCTCATAATTCTTTTTGAGAAGAAAAAATCAAACAAAGAAAAAAATAATATATAATGTTGCAAAATCAATAGAAAATGGAGATGAAAAAAAATGCATCAACAACAGCAGTAATAAAAAGAATGACGATGAGGATGAAATAACCAAAGAAGAAGAAGAAGGAACACAAAGAAAAAGGAGGAAGAACGCAAACAAGGAGAAGAAGGAGGAGGAGAAGGAAGAGAAAGAACGCAAAATACAAAATGGCATGATTTTACGCGTATATTATGTAGGTAAATTTTATTGGATTAGGGTTAATTTGGTTGGACTTATTTGATAAAAAGATTTATACGTGTAACGGGACTAATATAAAAATGAAATAGATGAACTAATTACCATATATCAAGTAATAATAATACCTGTTAAATATAAAATAAATAATTCCAAATTCATGACTTGGGTGTTAGAAATCTGCATTTAAATTAATGGAAGTTTTGACATTAAGATTCATTGTTAATAACGCAAGCATTATTGGCTTTGAATCCATCATCTTGTTTTGTTTGCATTTAGTTTCAAATGCTATAATAGAAAAAATGTAATAATAATTCAATGAAAAGGCATCGAAATAATACAAGGGTTACAAGTTCTCATATTTAATGACTTTTGCCTTAATTCCTTTCAAATAGGAGTACAAACAGTCAAGAATATTAGCTTTTTTTTTTTTTACAAGCGAGCTCAATATAATAAAGTGGAGCGACAAAGTCTGAAGCAAAGTCTCAAACACCAATATCCAACAAACTATAAAATGAAAACTATCCCTGGTATTATCTCCAGCATTGCCATCAATAACAAAAGGGAGCTATACTAATCCACTCTCTATAACTGGTCAAAGATTTGTGGAACACCTCTTCTGCTCCAGCTTCTTTGTTATTAAAGATCAGCCCGTTCCTCTCTAGCCAAACATTCCAAATAACTGCAAAGAAGCATATGAGCCACTTGTTACACTCCTCTTTCCTGTTAATGACATATGTTCAACTCTCAAAATGTTCTTTCAGTGAGCTCAGAATAGACCACAGCCTCCCAAATTCAGATAAACATTCACACCACACCTGCCAGGTAAACTCGCAACCAATAAGAAACAAGTGGTGAATATGTTTAACATCTTTTTTACATAATACACACATGTTATCACCGTGACTAATAATTCCTAGTCTATGCAATCTTTCTTTGGTATTTACTCTTCCTATCAAAACAAACCAGACAAATAACTCTTTGGTGAAACTATAGCTGGTGATGTCCTCCAGTAGTGTTTCTGATTGCAACACCTGCACAAAAGATTTAGTTGAAAAAATGCCTTCCTTGTCAAACTTCCATACAACTCTATCTTGCGTATCACGTTCTATCTTTACAGGCCTTAAAGTCTCATGCAGTTGTTTCACTAATTCCAACTCCCATTGGAATAAATCTCGCCTCCACTGGAAGTTCCAAATCCACTCTAACCCGTTCCAAAATCCACAATCCCCTATGACAGATCTTCTTTGGTTTGAAACAGAGAAGAACCTCGGAAAACTCATCTTTAGTGAACCACTTTGTAGCCAAACATCTTCCCAGAACCGAGTCCTCCTTCCATCGCCCACCTCCATAGACAACCTAGCAATCATCTTATCTCTCACATTACGATCTTTGAATTGCAGCTGACAGATATCCTTCCATAGGCCCCTCTACTAGGCAATGTCAGAGAAGATAACATCACATTGGGGTTCAAGTTGTGATAAGAGCATACAACCTTCTTCCATAATAGACACTCCTCTTTTGAGAAATGTCACCACCACCTGAAAAGGAGTGTTGTGTTCCTAACCACGGCATCACCCACCCCTAATCCACTTTTTAGGAGACTGAACCACTGCCCACTTAACAAGTTTCAGACCATTCCTACCTTCCTTCTTGCTCCATAGGAATTTTTTCTGCAACAAAATTATCTTTTCTGCCATTGCCTTCGGTATCTTATACAAGCTCAAATAGTATACCGACAAGCTATTCAATACAGATTTAATAAGGACTAGCTTACCCGCTTTATTGAGCACTTTCACCTTCCACAAGCTAAGCTTCTCCTCCACTTTATTAATTATCGGTTTCCAAGTGCTGACCCGCCTTGGGTTTTCTCCTAATGAAATGCCAAGATATCTGACTGGAAGGTTAGCCTCCTTACATCCCAATAAGTTGCACATATTGTAAGTCCACAACTGTTCGCAATTGATTGGGATCAAACTAGACTTATCGAAGTTGATACTTAACCCTGATATCACCTCAAAACACCTTAGCAATCTGACATAGTTTCTAATGGTCTCCTCTTCCGGTGGACAAAATAATATAGTGTCATATGCAAACTGGAGATGTGACAAGTCTATATTATCCTTACCAACTAGCAAAGGCAAAATACGTTTGTTTCTGACTGCCTCCCCTACAATCCTATGCAGAATATCAGCCACAAGCACAAACAAAAATGGAGACAGTAGATCACCTTGTCTCAAACTCCTTTCCATCTTAAAAGGTTTAGTTGGTGAGCCATTTATCAAAATCAACATAGAAGTTGTACTAACACACTCCTTCACCCATTCCCTCCACCTCGACCCAAAGCTCATCTTCTGCAATACAATATCCACAAAACTTCATTTTACTCAATCATACGCCTTCTGAAAGTCTAGTTTAATTATTTCCGCTTTCTTTTTCCTCATCTTTAACCATTGTACTATTTCGCATGCAATTAGTGCCCCATCATGTATTTTTTGACTCTTTACAAATGCACTATGGATCTCATCTACTAGGCCTGGCATCACTAATCTCATCCTTCGGACCATCACTTTAGAGATTACTTTATATATGCAACCTACCATACTAATCAGCCGGAGGTCCTTAATCTCCTTGTCTCCAGTGAACTTAGGTGCTAGGGCCACCCATGTAATATTCGAATCAGAAGACAGCCTTGATGACTAGAAAAATGCCAACACAACTGACGTGAATTCTGCACCGATATCATCCCAGCACTTTTTAATGAAATTCATGTTATACCCATCACTTCCTGGTGCCTTAGATGATTCACAATCCCAAACTGCCTCTCTAATCTCCTCCATTGTCGGCATTCTCTCCAATGCTGCAAACTCTTCTTTATTAATTTGATTTGCCAATCCGTCCCTAAACCCTACAATCAGCGATCTCTTGTGATGTTAGAAGAATATTAGCTTTTAAGAATTGATATAGTAATAATGGAAGAAAAGGTTAGTATGGTCTCATGGAGAACATAAAATGCAGCGATAATTTGGTTTATTGAAGTCATTTGCTTTTGTTTTCTATAACGATTAAAACAAAATCATATTAAAATCAATAATATTAATTGGATTAGTATAATTAGTTTGAGCTATTCCAAATTTTGCATGAATCCATAGTTGTTCGTCTTTTCAAATTCAAAGAAAAATATTAGTAACCAAACATTCCTCTTAACATAGAGAACAAACTAAATAGTAATTTAACTTTGGCTTTAATTGGTGTTATGCCTTTGAGCAGCTATGTTGCTAGTGGAGTATGATATATTTTCTTAGTCAATTTCAAATTTTTTGTCTGTGCTAACCTTAAAATTTCATGAAATAATCATGAGGCAGTTCCAGTTCAAAAAAAATTATAAATGTGACTGTGAGCAATTAAGCAATAAATTATTTACTATTCAAATGAAGAAAAAAAAACGAAAATGACACAATCTTCGCAAAATATAGCGAAATAGAGTCTCTTTACAAAACTAATCATGTTATTGTTAAGGAATCCTGCATTGTTCAATGCATCATAAGCTTAGCCGGTTGTTATTTCCCCATCGCCAATCATAGAGACAATGCAGTTCTCTCCCAGAAGATCCCTTGCAACTGCCAGGCCTACCAGTTTTTGTTTTATTGGTAACCAAAAACAGATAGAGCATTAAGGATATATCCATACATAAGTTTTTTTTGTTTGGTTGGTCGCCACGGTGTCCTTCAGCCCAACAAACCAAGGATTAATCAGTTACGGATTTGAGCTTTATTTTAGGGTCTGTCACTGGCCAATGAGTTGCTAAATACACAAAGCAGGATTCAAACCCTCGACACTTGTTTAAGTAGACGAGTGAACTGACCACTCGACTAACCCAAATTGATTTATTCATACATAATTTAATCTCACCAAGACCAGCAGATATACTTGTAGAACTATGTCCAGCCCCAAAAGCACCATGCATGCTTTCAGCTCTTTTAGGAAAGCCAGTTATAGAATCTTGCGTGTGTACCCCTTTTCACAAAACATGCATGACCCTTTGTGGAAAACATATATAAAAGGAAGCAAATTTCTAAATTTTATCCCAAGAACTAATCTGTCTCCAAATCCATTTCTACCAAAATATTGTCCAACATTAGTTCATGAGAGCTAGAAACTACAACGTAGTTTTTTTAAAGGGCTATATTTGTTAGATTAACTTGTCAACACCTGAGAAAATAACCCATGAAAACATCTCTACGCAATGGATTCTACTTTTGCCAACACCTGAGTGAGAAGAAAGGAGTCACACCTTTAACTTACGAATGACACGTAGTCACGTACAAAACCAAATCTACAGAATCTATAATAAACCATCGCTTTTTCTTTTCTCTTATTTATGTTGTGATAAGATTGCCTGAGATGGATGCTCATTTTCCACAAGGCTCAGGTTTTCAAGGGGAATCATATTTAATAAATTTTGAAAATGATGATCATGTATGCCTATAAATAGAGAACCTGATATGAAGTAATATACACAGTTATAGCAATAAACAAATCAATTCTCTCTCTCTCTTTACGAATACTTCTCTTTCTCTTTATATATATAACATTACAATATATAATATTAAATATTGAGCTAATTATATTAATACTAGGGTCTTCTATTTATACATCTTTATTTTATATTTAGTATATCTTTATTTATTTTACAACACGTTATCAGCACGAGACTCTGACCAAATTTTTAGGAAGACTCAGGTAACAAATTTTCATTATGTCGAAGCTCTCTCATCTTGAATTTAATGCTCTTGATATATCTGAAAACAATTATTTATCATGGATACTAGATGTTGAAATCCATCTTGATTCAATAAATCTTGGAGATACCATTAAAGCTAAAAATAATACATCCCAGAAGGATAAAGCCAAAGCCATGATTTTCTTTCGTCGCCATCTTGACCAAGGATTGAAAAATGAATATCTCACATTAAAAGATCCTGCAGATATTTGGAAAGACCTTGAAGAAAGGTACAATCATCAAAAGATGATGATACTTTCTCAAGCCCAATATGATGGACGCACTTGCATCTATAGGATTTTAAGTCTATAAATGAATATAGTTCTGCAATATTTCGAATCACCTCATGAATGAAATTATGTGGGGAAAAGATAACTGATAATGATATGTTGGAGAAAACTTTCTCAATCTTTCATGCCTCGAATATGCTCCTGCAGCAGCAGTATCGAGAAAAAGGATTTAAAAAATATTCTGAGTTAATCACGAAGCACGCCCAGCTGGGGTAGCCCCATTTCCCGAAGTAAATGTGCAAATCATTACCCCAAAAGAGGTAAATGGCAAGGTTTTAGCAACAAGGAAAATTATGGAAGGAAAAGGAATTATGTTCAAAAGAGAGGATCTCACCAGAAGTAGGATAAAGAAAGAAATATTGGACAAAATAATTCAACAGAGGATAAGTATTTTCGTTGTGGTGGAAAGGGCCATTGGTCGCATACCTGTCGTACACCAAGGCACCTAGTCGATCTTTATCAAGCATCTTTAAAAAAGGACTACAAAGGAAAGGAAACAAATTTCATTTCAAATGATGCTGTTGAGAATTCCACCACTCATTATGATGTATCTGATTTCTTTGAGGATCCTGAAGGAAATATTGGTCATTTGATTAATGATGGAATAGTTTAATATATGGGATTGTTAAGTATCCATGTAAATAAATAATGTAAAGAACTTATTGTTAAGTTTTATTTTCTATGTATTTAAGTTTCAATTACGATGTATATAAATAATGAAATATTAATGTTTATGAATTTTGAAATCATTAAATGTGTTAAGTTTTAAAATAAAATTTTAGTATATGACATTATGTGCAATGTCTCTTAGAAAAATAATTCCTATCAAGAATTCAATTTGACTGTGCATGTATTTCTACTCATTTTATTATTATTTATCTTTGAAGAAAATGACAAGGATATATAATGAAGATGTACGCCTTGCGGATAGTGTAAGTCCGCACACCATTCTCAAAAGCGATATATATTTTACCTATCTTGTGCCAAAAGAAGAATATAATACTATTATTGGCTCAAGCAATGTGATTGAAGGCTCCGGAAGAGCTATAATTTTATTTTTTAGAGGAACAAAATTCATAATAAATAATGCACTATTGTCTACCAAGTCTCTAAGAAACTTGTTGAGCTTTAAAGATATTTGCCGAAATGGATATCATATTGAGACTATGAATGAGGGAAGTCATGAGTACTTATATATCACAATTCATGATTCAAATAAAAAGGTTATATTAGAAAAGTTGCACTCACTTTCATCTGGGTTATTGTAACACCCTAACTACCAAAGCTCACGCTTCCGGCTACGCGACTCTAATAGGTCGGACATTACGATGACACTTATACTATTTAATACTAAAATATGAGCCTGTTTAAAACTTTAAACCGTAACACCGCTCCCAAAAAAACTTTCGTTCGATAACATACAGCCATAAATACCATACAATTTACAACAACTCATAAAGAGTACATTCATATATATATATATAAATATATATAAGTAATATTACAAGCATTTCCCAATACAATTCCTATCCCTCTTATAGAATATATCAAGATAAAGGCGAGGGTACTATAATTAATAATCTAAAGCAATACAGAGCATTTCAACAACAACTAAATAAACCCTTCGTGACTTCAGCATCCATATCCTGAAAGGGGAAAAATGTAGGGGGGTGAGAACATCATTGGTGTCGTGATTTCTACCAGTAAAGAAATTCATAGAAACGGTTGCGTTGTAGATATAGTTTCTAAACCGGCAAAAATCCCTTCGTACAAACGTTTTCGTTGTCACAAGTAACAAACCCCTTTAAAAATTGTTAACCGAGTATTCAAACCTCGGGTCGTCTTCTCAAGGAACTGCAAGGAAGTATGTTCTTATTATTGGCTATAAAGGTTATAATCGGGGTTTAGAAGGTGAGAAGCAAGTAATCTGAATGACGAGTGAATTAAATGGCAATTAAGAATAAATAATAACTGTAAAGCGACTTTTAGCAAGTTAAAGAAATTAAAGGTCCAACTTAGTTATCTCTCTCAACAATAATGAAAGTTGAATCTAAACTCCACTTGATCGACCTTTACCAGGGGTAAGGGAAAGTCAAGGGACTAATTAAGTTGACCTTTGAATTCTAATTATTTTCTCAGAAAAGGTTGGAATTATTTAAGTTCAGCTCAATTAGCAAGATCACGATTATCAATTGTATTGAGTTTAATAACTGTTGAGTTATTAAATTCTTAACCAGAACCAAAAGGGGAAAAAGTAAAGTTGCTGGAATAATAGTAAAAATATCCTTAGAAGGGAAACAATGGTAACTTAAGTCAAAGAGAACAATCATAAACTGAAAATACCTCAATTATCATTAATTCAATTAGAAATCTGTAACATGGAATAATTCATAAATAATAATAATCAATTCAAATGTTGGAATAAATAAAGAGAAGTAATATTAAAATAAAATTAAACCTGGATCCAGAGTTACTCTTAAAACAAGAAGAAATCATAAATCCTAAAAGCGAGAGGGAGGAGATCTCCCTTTCAACTAAATCTATTCATTGAAAGGTGAAAAAAATGCGAGCTCCCTGAATGGATGCATTCCCTCACATCATAACCTCTGGTCTATGCCTTCTGGACTTGAGTTTGAGCCAAAAAGGGCCTCAAAACTCGTTATGAGCGTTTTCTGCAATTTCTGGTGCGTGGCCTCTGTCATGCGTCCGCGTGGGTCACGCGGTCGCGTCAATTGGAGCTTTTCCTTGCCACGCGGTCGCGTCAGTCATGCGACCGCGTCATGTGTGTTCTGCTTAAGGCGCGCGGTCGCGTCAGTCATGCGGCCGCGTCGCTGCTGATTCGTGCTTGGCACACGATCGCGTCATCCATGCGATCGCGTGGATACCAGTTTCTTTAAAGCTCCGTTTTGCTTTCTCCTTCCATTTTAGTATGTTTCCTTTTTCATCCTTTAAGCCATTCTGCCTTAGAAAATCTGAAACTACTCAACACACTAATCACGGCATCGAATGGAAATAAAGGTAATTAAAATAATTAATTTTTAAAGCTTAGAAAACATGTTTTTCATTATATGACATAATAGGGAAGGGAAAGTAAAACCATGCAATTAATGTGAATAAGTAGGTGAAGAGTTGAATAAATCACTTTAATTAAGCACAAAAGAACTCATGAAATATGGGTTTATCAATCATCCTCGAAAGGGTTCTCAGTAGAGGTTTTTTGGGAATTACCGTAATAGGATACGTGAAGATAATCGCACCAGTGATTAATAACCGTCTTATGCCTCTTTTCAAAAACAACGGTTTACAATAAAAGTAAAGTCGGAAATCTTTTCTAAAAGAGGAACCGTTCAATTCTCAAAAACTCAAAAGCCTTTCAAAAAGGTTTAACCATGTTGAACCAAATTAGCATTTCATGCTTTTCCAAACCAGAAACACAAAACCGGAGGGTATCTGCGCCCTGTCGCCATTAGAGGGTATCGGTGCCCTGTCACCCTTACAACCAGAGAGAAAACATAAATATTTTCACATACAACATTCATCTCAGCCATCCGGCTCACGGTTCAATCCAGAACCAGCCAATTTATCAATAAATACAGCCCTTCGGCTTAAATTCATAATTCATAATCAGCCATACGGCCCATAACTCATTCGGCAACCAGCCATAAATCAATATCATACATAGCCATTCCGGCCCATAACAAACAACACTTCCACCATTCAACATCATAAAATTCATAAAATCGGCATTTAAGCCATAAATCACTCTTCTCAAGCCATTTCACCTTGAAATCAAATTTCAACTCTTTTCAGCTTTAGCTTTAAAGATCTCATTTCTCAAATCATCTCAGGCTCATAAGCCAAACTTACTCAAAGTGAGTTCCCTTTTTAACACAAAGCCACTCTCGGCATTCTCTTTCCAAAACTTCCAAAACCATGGCAAGTTAAGGATTTATTTCAAAGTATTCAAAATCACCCATCCAACAATGGGATTTTACAACCAAAAGTTTCCCGGTAGAGTCCCAAGTCTTTAGGGGAGAATAACATAACTCATTCCGTCAAATTCATTTAAAATCATTAAAACCTTGGCTTTCCGATTTGAGTAATAAAATAGGATCTAAGCCAAACCTAGTCACGTAATCATTTACTTCTTCCAAAGCCGTTTCCTTTACTTAAGCAAAACCAACTTCAACCCCCATGATAAATTCTAGAACGTTTCAACTGTTCAAAATTGTTTTAGTCTTGCAAGAATTCAAAATTCAAAGAGTACTTAAAACATTTCTCAAAACATTTCAAAATGAAACTTGTCAATAGGCAATCAGGTTCTTTCAAAGTCATTGAAACCCCCAAGTCAAATTCAAAGGCATTGCCCTTGTCACATTTAAAACAGCTTTAAAACATAAGTTTCATCTAAATTGTAACACCCTAACTACCAAAGCTCACACTTTCGGCTGCGCGACTCTAATAGCTCGGACATTACGACGACTTTTATACTATTTAATACTAAAATATGAGCCTGTTTAAAACTTTAAACCGCAATATCGCTCCTAAAAATACTTTCATCCGATAACATACATCCATAAATACCATACAACTTACAAAACTCATAAAGAGTACATCCATATATACATACATATATATATATATATATATATATATATATATATATATATATATATATATATATATACAAATATATTTACAAGCTTTAACCAATACAATCCCTATCCATCTTACAGAATATATCAAGATAAAGGCGAGGGTACAATAAACCATAACTAAAACAATACAGAGCATCACAACAACAATTAAATAAACTCTTCGTAACTTCTGCGCCCATATCCTGAAAGGGGAAAAATGTAGGGGGGTGAGAACATCATCCTCGAAAGGGTTCTCAGTAGAGGGTTTTTGGGAATTACTGTAATAGGATACATGAAGATAACCGCACCAGTGATTAATAACCGTCTTATGCCTCTTTTCAAAAACAACAGTTTCCAATAAAAGTAAAGTCGGAAATCTTTTCGGAAAGAAGAACCGTTCAATTCTCAAAATCTCAAAAGCCTTTCAAAACGGTTTATCTATGCGGAACCAAAATAGCCTTTCATAATTTTATTCCAAACCAGAAACACAAAACCGAAATCAACCATCAGTTCATCTCTTTCCAACCACGGTCCTAGGCCCAAACAATCCAACCAACAACCAATCACCACAATCCAACAGAGTCCCAGATGCAAACACAAATAGGAAGATGCAGGCACAAACAAACAGTTATTGCAAGTAGGACAATTAGCAATTAATCACAAAGGCAAGCCAAGTACAATATGCACACCCAAGCAATGTCACATAGATGCATATGATGAATGCCTGTCCCTAGTGGCTGATGATATCATCTGTCGGTTATAGAGCCAACCCGACAAGTCCTGGTAGCTAACCATTGGACTGTCCCTCTGTCGCGCATCCCCAACTCGAGTTATACTCATCATAAACTTGATCATAATCATGATCCATATCCATCACCCTCACTGGTGAATATTTTCGGGGGCGAGCTCATCCGGGGCTTTCACAGTGCCCGGCCACACTTACGACATAGGGTCAACAGAGTATCAAGTCTCAACCTGGAGCACGTGGTGGCTAGCCACTGCTACTACCCAGGGAAACTCGTATCTCAGATAGTGGAAGTGCAACATTCACATTTATCAATGATTCAGCATAAACATGCAATCAATCTCATCCATGGATCAACATCCATCTCAGCCATCCGGCTCACGGTTCATTCCAGAACCAGCCAATATTCATATCATACACAGCCATTCCGGCTCACAGTTCAATCCAGAACCAATCAATATGTATAAACATACACAGCCATTCCGGCTCTCAACAAAACAGCACTTCCACATTCAAAATCATCGAATTCATGAAATCGGCATTTAAGCCATAAATCATTTTCTCAACTCATTTCACTTTGAAATCAAGTTTCAACTCTTTTCAGCCTTGGCTTTAAAGATCTCATTTCTCAAATCATCTCAGGCTCATAAGCCACTTTTACTCAAGGTAAATTCTCCTTTCAAAATAATGCCACTCTCGACATCCTCTTTCCAAAACTTCCATAATCATGGCAAGTTAAAAGCCTCTTTGAGATATTCAAAATCACCCATCCAACAATGGGATTTTATAACAAAAGTTTCTCGGCAGAGTCCCAAGTCTTTAGGGGAGAATAACATAACTCATTTCGCCAAATTCATTTAAAATCATTAAAACATTGGCTTTCCGACTTGAGTAATAAAATAGGATCTAAGCCAAACCGAGTCAGGTAATCATTTACTTCTTTCAAAGCCGTTTCCTTTACCTAGGCAAAATCAGCTTCAACCCCCATGATAAATTCTAAAGCATTTCAACTGTTCAAAATTGTTTTAGTCTTGCAAAAGTTCAGAATTCAAAGAGTACTTAAAACCTTTCTCAAAACATTTAAAAATAAAACTTGTCAATAGACAGTCAGGTCTTTTCAAAATCATTAAAACTCTTTAATTGAAACCCCCAAGTCAAATTCAAAGGCATAAACCCTTTTCACATTCAAATAGCTTTAAAACACAAGTTTCATCTAAATAACTTTCTCCTGAAAGAGATACAATGCCTTTCTTAAGAAGCAAGACTAAACCACAATTCCCTCTTTAATAATTCATTTCAAAAGTATGAATCATCCTTTTCTTGATAATTCAAATAAAATAGTAGAAGTCTTTAACTCATCATTCTCCAAACAACATTTCAATAAAGACTCGGATTTTATAGAAATTTCGGCAGCACCTCCCCTAAAACTTGGACTTTTGCCACCCGTTTCGGGTCCCAACTAAACTGTTTCTCATTCCTTTTCAACAGTTCAAAACCAGAAATCAATTCAAAAGCAAGCTAAATCCAACAGTCGCCTCAGTGGCATATCTCAAGGAAACCATTTCAGAAATCAACTCAATATCAACCGATTTAACTCATTTCTAAAGCTTTAAAGAATCAGTTCGGCAATAAATCATTTGTCCTTAACCAAGTCAATTAAAGTAAACCAGGCTGAATTCAAAAGTGCATTCGACTTTTCACATCATTGAAATAATTGACTCAATTCAAACCAATCCTCAACGGTTTATACTCATATTTCAAATCTTTAAAGAATCAACTTTAAAACATTACATTTCATAAAGCCGCACAACAATTCAGCCAAACCAACATCCATAATCATTCGAGTCAATCAAATAATACATAAGGCAATTACAATCACCAAATACACAATATCTCACATCAGTATCCATATGTAATAATTCCAATACATAAAACATAGTTTTTGGAAAGCGCCCCTACCTCAAAACGCAAATCCATAACTCAAACGCGCCACAAAGTCCTTTCTGCCTCGACCCGAAATCCACAACCACAATTCCGGCAGCCAAAACCTCAGCTTCCAGTCACGTTCGCAATAACCATAGCAACACTAATCGTAACATACAATAATCAGGACTCTACCCCACGTTATCAAAACTCGTATTCATTAACCGAACACAACAGAATACTAATGCGAGATCATTCGAAACATAATTTCTTACCAAAACAACACAATGAGGCAACTACGATTTCGAACCGGCCCGGCAACAGCTCCGGCGGCGGCCAGAAGCTCCGGCGGATCAACTGGAAGAGCCGTACAGCATCAAAACCTTCTCGAAACTCAAAATGACCGAAGCCACAAATTTAAAACCCTTACCGGCAAAGTTCTCCAGTGACGGCAGCGAAGTTTTGGGCGGCAGGAGCGGCGACTTGAACGGCACCCAGGAGCTGGCAGCAGCGGCAAAGCCTTGGAACAACCCCAACCAGCTCCATTAACGGCGACCTGAACCATTTCTGATGGCGGCGCTCGAGAATGTCGGCGACGACAACGACAGCACAGGCAGCGGCGGCGGCACGGTGCTTCTGGCAGCGTCCACCTCCCTCGCGCGTCTCTGCTTTGGTGTTGGCTGAAGGACGACGACACGGCTCCACGGCGAGGAGCAACCGCGGCCACACATAAGCCCCGCGAAGACGGCGGCGGATGCAAGGCTACCTCGCGACGGCGCCTGCACGAGGGTGACAGCAACTGGAGTCTGAACGGCGGCGAGTTGAACGCGGATTCTGGGCCGCGCAGCAGCTTCTCCGGCGCTTCTCCTGAACGACCGTGGCGGCGCGATCCCCTCCCTCTCGTGTCTGTTTGCTCGCTCACTCGCCCTCCCTGATGTAACACGGCGGCGCGGCGGCAGTGACGCCCGCCGGCGCTGTGCTTCCTCCCTTTCCCTCATCTCTCTCAGAAGTTCTCCTCCCCTGTTTTGTGTGTGCTTTTCATTTTGGGGGGGGGGGAAGAAGGGGCTTGCGGCTGCTACTGCAGCTTCTGATGGGAAACGGTAATGGGTTAGGGTTTTTAGGGTTAGGATTTTATTTTCAAAAATTAGGGTTAGGGGTATTTTAGTAATTTCACTTAAAAATAGGGATAATATAGTAATTAGAAATAAATTCTAATCCATTAATAATAATGTATAAAAATACTATTTGCTCATCAATTTCATAAATTATTTTCAATAAAATGTCCCCACCAAATAATTAGAAATAATATACTTATTTTCTTCATTTTCCAAAATAGTAATATCAATATTCTAAAATATTAATTATTTAGTCCAAAATCATATAAAAATCCTTTTTATTTCACAACTACCAACTATATGATTTAAATATAGAAAATAATCCAATAATTGTAAAATTGGATAATACCCATAACTTATCTCAAATTCAATAAATCAAAACTTGCCTTAATTATCTTTAATAAAATAATCTCTGAAATTAAGGCTATAAATAATTGTAGGATTTGAGACTTAATCATAATAAGACTTTTCAAAGATTCTGGGTCTTACATTCTACCCACCTTATAAAAATTTTCGCCCTTGAAAATTGATACAAAATGAAAGAAATTCCATAACAGTTCACCCTTGAACACATTCAAGGAAGAAGCAAAATATCTCAAAATATAATCATATATACGATTTTCAAATACTTTGATTGTCATAAACATAAGGATGTAAAGGTAGGAGTGTGATTGCAAAGCAAACGTTACAAGGTAGGCTCAATGCAAAAGATAACATGGGTCAATCATGTGATAGAAGGGCAAGGTATCAAAGGCTATAAAACAGGATGGAGTTAAAACGACGTGCTTAACCTCCGCACACTAATCTCATATCAACCTCAAAGTTTCAACTTTCCAACCCCATCAAGCACTTTACAAACCCCAAACTCGATCATTAGCCTGACAACCACAAACCCGTTCGCAAGGAACAAAACGCCCACAACTCATACGTTGCACACCTACCGCTTCAACTTTCGTATACACATCACGTCTTAAAGAACTAACGTATCGCGTTACTACGTCTACAAGTCGCACGTGATATCAAAACAATTCTCGAGTCTACTCAGAAGGATACAAGATTTAAAGAGGAGAGTCAAATGTCAAGGATAATACTCAAAGAGTTGAGAGAATGTATCCAGTTCCAGAATAACAAGGATGTTCAAGCAAAGGAGTTTGCTAGAAATAAATCGATTGAAAACTCCAAAGAAAACACTTGGATCCAAGAAATCCAACAGGACCAATCAGAAGAGAACCAACGCCTTAGTTCAAAACAAATTCAAGTTGAGTCGAAGAAGTAGGAGGTTTACAAAAAGGAATATCAAACCCAAGACAAAGCTCACAAAACTCAAGAGCACGATTAAAAGTACTTCCAAATACATTGTTCATAAAGGAACCGAAACTTGCGAAAAAATCACTTCGCAGTCTAAAAGAAAGGTTAATTAACAACATCCTTCAAGAGAGTAACAAAAGCATAATCGCGGCTTTGCTTTAATGCAAGTTCATGTTGAAATAGATTTTGTCGAGTTCTAAAAACAAGGTGCACACGGGTTTGGCTAAAGGCTAAAATATTTCTTCAAATATTTTAGAAAGATAATTAGATGCACAACTTAACCAAAAGCAGTTCATAAAACTCGGGAGAGAAATCAAAGGCTCGTTCAAAAATTCTCAAAGTTCATATTCAAACAAGCGTGTATAACATTCGTAGCAAGGATGAAAGAGAAAATTAAACTCCTTTTAGAAAAGAAACTCCAAGGTAAAAATTTGCACACAATCTGGTAAGGAAATAAGTGGTGTGTTACAAACAAACCGGTTTCCACTAAACAAGGAAGCTTTCCAAAACTTCATTTAAAAGGACGCATGCCAACTTTAAATTAATTTCGTCAAAATTGGACAATGGTTTTAATCTCAATCAAACAACAGAAAATAAATTCCGTTTAATATTTCGTCAAAGAGAATTCGAAACTTCTTTAAAAGGTTCAAAACAAGACTCCAAAAGTGTTTCTTGAAATCACCATCTCAGAAGAACATTCAAGAAGTTTAAGATGTACTAAAAAGGAGTCAAGCCTTGCAAGAAAGGATCTTAAATAGTTCAAACAAGATCCACTAGGCATGGGGCATCAAATAAGCTTTCAATTGATCCAAAAGAATACAAAAGTCATAGAAAAAGACAACTCAATCATTTGTAATTTCTAAATGATAAATCTTTGACTAAAAACTCTTGTAGAAATAATGGGAGAATAAATAATGCACTAAATTGAAACGAATCAAACTGACTCACATAAGGATGAGATCCACAAGAGAGGACAAACCAAGATCAATAGTAATGTTTTTAAGATGTAAAAGATTAGTTAAAGACAGAGTCACGTATGACATTCATAGAGGTGAAAAGCTTAAGAAGGAACGAGTCCGTTCATAAGAGGAAAGCTATGAGTCCAACATTTTCAAAAGAACAACAATTTCATAAACCATGTAGTATGCTAAACCCAACTCAATTTAAAATAAGTTAAGTAGAGCTTATCAAATGAAACTCAACCAGGATAAAAATGAAAAATTCTTTCTTTCCAAAATTTTGAAAAATATCCAAATACACAATTAAATAAAGATGTCCGTTGGAGCTATAGTAAAATCACTAGAAAGTCAAATTTACTTTTAAAGTAAGTGCAATTGCGTAAACCAGTAAAAGTACAGACAAGGTATTAGAAAGAAATAGTTGTTAAACTGCATAAATAATTTCAAAGTCTCATATATAGAAAAGTATATATCTAATCAACAGCAATTTATAAAATCTCAAAATTGGCTGTGATCACTGTCCAGTAAGAGAAAAACTGAATCAACAATTTCTCAAAGAATGGAATCAGAACCCGGAGTTAAAAGTCACAGCACATTAAGACAAGTTCAAGGCTATATCAAAGAATACTTGAATCAAGAAGAACTCAAACAGAGGAAGATAGATGCAACAAGGATTTTAAACAAGCATATGCACTTAAGATCAAACAAGAATGCATATGAATAGAGAAACAGAGTGGAAGAATCAAATTACTTTTCAGGAGGAGTAGCAAACAAGAACTTCAAGTTAGGGTATGAAGAACAGGTCGACTCGAACAAAATCCAAGATACACAACTGAACAGTCTCGAGAAATAGTTTCTAACGTTTCCAAAACCAGCGATTCGCTTCACTCAAAACTCGTATATCATCTATGATAACCCATTAGTGCTTTTATATACAAGATTCACTGGTATTAAGCCGGCCAAACTTAATATCAGGAATTATGCAATGCAAGACTAATAACGTTAATCAATAGATCGTCATGTGCATAAAGCTCTAATTCTCGTCATTTGACAAGACCTATTCCATGACAAACGCTCAGAGCATGCAATTGAAGCATAGTCAGTCCATTCCTCAGGCTCTACAGGAAGAACTGCTCTGATACCATAATGTAACACCCTAACTACCAAAGCTCACACTTCCGGCTGCGCGACTCTGATAGCTCGGACATTACGACGACTTTTATACTATTTAATACTAAAATATGAGCCTGTTTAAAACTTTAAACCGCAATATCGCTCCCAAAAATACTTTCATCCGATAACATACATCCATAAATACCATACAACTTACAAAACTCATAAAGAGTACATCCATATATACATACATATATATATATATATACACAAATATATTTACAAGCTTTAACCAATACAATCCCTATCCCTCTTACAGAATATATCAAGATAAAGGCGAGGGTACAATAAACCATAACTAAAACAATACACAGCATCACAACAACAATTAAATAAACTCTTCGTAACTTCTGCGCCCATATCCTGAAAGGGGAAAATGTAGGGGGGTGAGAACATCATCCTCGAAAGGGTTCTCAGTAGAGGGTTTTTGGGAATTACTGTAATAGGATACATGAAGATAACCGCACCAGTGATTAATAACCGTCTTATGCCTCTTTTCAAAAACAACAGTTTCCAATAAAAGTAAAGTCGGAAATCTTTTCGGAAAGAAGAACCGTTCAATTCTCAAAATCTCAAAAGCCTTTCAAAACGGTTTATCTATGCGGAACCAAAATAGCCTTTCATAATTTTATTCCAAACCAGAAACACAAAACCGAAATCAACCATCAGTTCATCTCTTTCCAACCACGGCCCTAGGCCCAAACAATCCAACCAACAACCAATCACCACAATCCAACAGAGTCCCAGATGCAAACACAAATAGGAAGATGCAGGCACAAACAAACAGTTATTGCAAGTAGGACAATTAGCAATTAATCACAAAGGCAAGCCAAGTACAATATGCACACCCAAGCAATGTCACATAGATGCATATGATGAATGCCTGTCCCTAGTGGCTGATGATATCATCTGTCGATTATAGAGCCAACCCGACAAGTCCTGGTAGCTAACCATTGGACTGTCCCTCTGTCGCGCATCCCCAACTCGAGTTATACTCATCATAAACTTGATCATAATCATGATCCATATCCATCACCCTCACTGGTGAATATTTTCGGGGGCGAGCTCATCCGGGGCTTTCACAGTGCCCGGCCACACTTACGACATAGGGTCAACAGAGTATCAAGTCTCAACCTGGAGCACGTGGTGGCTAGCCACTGCTACTACCCAGGGAAACTCGTATCTCAGATAGTGGAAGTGCAACATTCACATTTATCAATGATTCAGCATAAACATGCAATCAATCTCATCCATGGATCAACATCCATCTCAGCCATCCGGCTCACGGTTCATTCCAGAACCAGCCAATATTCATATCATACACAGCCATTCCGGCTCACAGTTCAATCCAGAACCAATCAATATGTATAAACATACACAGCCATTCCGGCTCTCAACAAAACAGCACTTCCACATTCAAAATCATCGAATTCATGAAATCGGCATTTAAGCCATAAATCATTTTCTCAACTCATTTCACTTTGAAATCAAGTTTCAACTCTTTTCAGCCTTGGCTTTAAAGATCTCATTTCTCAAATCATCTCAGGCTCATAAGCCACTTTTACTCAAGGTAAATTCTCCTTTCAAAATAATGCCACTCTCGACATCCTCTTTCCAAAACTTCCATAATCATGGCAAGTTAAAAGCCTCTTTGAGATATTCAAAATCACCCATCCAACAATGGGATTTTATAACAAAAGTTTCTCGGCAGAGTCCCAAGTCTTTAGGGGAGAATAACATAACTCATTTCGCCAAATTCATTTAAAATCATTAAAACATTGGCTTTCCGACTTGAGTAATAAAATAGGATCTAAGCCAAACCGAGTCAGGTAATCATTTACTTCTTTCAAAGCCGTTTCCTTTACCTAGGCAAAACCAGCTTCAACCCCCATGATAAATTCTAAAGCATTTCAACTGTTCAAAATTGTTTTAGTCTTGCAAAAGTTCAGAATTCAAAGAGTACTTAAAACCTTTCTCAAAACATTTAAAAATAAAACTTGTCAATAGACAGTCAGGTCTTTTCAAAATCATTAAAACTCTTTAATTGAAACCCCCAAGTCAAATTCAAAGGCATAAACCCTTTTCACATTCAAATAGCTTTAAAACACAAGTTTCATCTAAATAACTTTCTCCTGAAAGAGATACAATGCCTTTCTTAAGAAGCAAGACTAAACCACAATTCCCTCTTTAATAATTCATTTCAAAAGTATGAATCATCCTTTTCTTGATAATTCAAATAAAATAGTAGAAGTCTTTAACTCATCATTCTCCAAACAACATTTCAATAAAGACTCGGATTTTATAGAAATTTCGGCAGCACCTCCCCTAAAACTTGGACTTTTGCCACCCGTTTCGGGTCCCAACTAAACCGTTTCTCATTCCTTTTCAACAGTTCAAAACCAGAAATCAATTCAAAAGCAAGCTAAATCCAACAGTCGCCTCAGTGGCATATCTCAAGGAAACCATTTCAGAAATCAACTCAATATCAACCGATTTAACTCATTTCTAAAGCTTTAAAGAATCAGTTCAGCAATAAATCATTTGTCCTTAACCAAGTCAATTAAAGTAAACCAGGCTGAATTCAAAAGTGCATTCGACTTTTCACATCATTGAAATAATTGACTCAATTCAAACCAATCCTCAACGGTTTATACTCATATTTCAAATCTTTAAAGAATCAACTTTAAAACATTACATTTCATAAAGCCGCACAACAATTCAGCCAAACCAACATCCATAATCATTCGAGTCAATCAAATAATACATAAGGCAATTACAATCACCAAATACACAATATCTCACATCAGTATCCATATGTAATAATTCCAATACATAAAACATAGTTTTTGGAAAGCGCCCCTACCTCAAAACGCAAATCCATAACTCAAACGCGCCACAAAGTCCTTTCTGCCTCGACCCGAAATCCACAACCACAATTCCGGCAGCCAAAACCTCAGCTTCCAGTCACGTTCGCAATAACCATAGCAACACTAATCGTAACATACAATAATCAGGACTCTACCCCACGTTATCAAAACTCGTATTCATTAACCGAACACAACAGAATACTAATGCGAGATCATTCGAAACATAATTTCTTACCAAAACAACACAATGAGGCAACTACGATTTCGAACCGGCCCAGCAACAGCTCCGGCGGCGGCCAGAAGCTCCGGCGGATCAACTGGAAGAGCCGTACAGCATCAAAACCTTCTCGAAACTCAAAATGACCGAAGCCACAAATTTAAAACCCTTACCGGCAAAGTTCTCCAGCGACGGCAGCGAAGTTTTGGGCGGCAGGAGCGGCGACTTGAACGGCACCCAGGAGCTGGCAGCAGCGGCAAAGCCTTGGAACAACCCCAACCAGCTCCATTAACGGCGACGACAACGACAGCACAGGCAGCGGCGGCGGCACGGTGCTTCTGGCAGCGTCCACCTCCCTCGCGCGTCTCTGCTTTGGTGTTGGCTGAAGGACGACGACAAGGCTCCACGGCGAGGAGCAACCGCGGCCACACATAAGCCCCGCGAAGACGGCGGCGGATGCAAGGCTACCTCGCGACCGCGCCTGCACGAGGGTGACAGCAACTGGAGTCTGAACGGCGGCGAGTTGAACGCGGATTCTGGGCCGCGCAGCAGCTTCTCCGGCGCTTCTCCTGGACGACCGTGGCGGCGCGATCCTCTCCCTCTCGTGTCTGTTTGCTCGCTCACTCGCCCTCCCTGATGCAACACGGCGGCGCGGCGGCAGTGACGCCCGCCGGCGCCGTGCTTCCTCCCTTTCCCTCATCTCTCTCAGAAGTTCTCCTCCCCTGTTTTGTGTGTGCTTTTCATTTTGGGGGGGGAAGAAGGGGCTTGCGGCTGCTACTGCAACTTCTGATGGGAAACGGTAATGGGTTAGGGTTTTTAGGGTTAGGATTTTATTTTCAAAAATTAGGGTTAGGGGCATTTTAGTAATTTCACTTAAAAATAGGGATAATATAGTAATTAGAAATAAATTCTAATCCATTAATAATAATGTATAAAAATACTATTTGCTCATCAATTTCATAAATTATTTTCAATAAAATGTCCCCACCAAATAATTAGAAATAATATACTTATTTTCTTTATTTTCCAAAATAGTAATATCAATATTCTAAAATATTAATTATTTAGTCCAAAATCATATAAAAATCCTTTTTATTTCACAACTACCAACTATATGATTTAAATATAGAAAATAATCCAATAATTGTAAAATTGGATAATACCCATAACTTATCTCAAATTCAATAAATCAAAACTTGCCTTAATTATCTTTAATAAAATAATCTCTGAAATTAAGGCTATAAATAACTGTAGGATTTGATACTTGATCATAATAAGACTTTTCAAAGATTCTGGGTCTTACATAAATAACTTTCTCCTGAAAGAGATACAATGCCTTTCTTACGAAGCAAGACTAAATCACAATATCCTCTTTAATAATTTATTTCAAAAGCATGAATCATCATTTTCTTGATAATTCAAATAAAATAGTAGAAGTCTTTAACTCGTCATTTTTCCAAACAATATTTTAATAAAGACTCGGATTTTATAGAAATTCCGGCAGCATCTCCCCTAAAACTTGGACTTTGCCACCCGGTTCGGGTCCCAACAAAACCATTCCTCAATCCTTTTCAACAATCCAGAACCCAAAAATCAATTCAAAATCACGCTAAATCCAACAGTCGCCTCAGTGGCATATCTCAAGGAAACCATTTCAAAATCAAATCAATATAAACCGATTTAACTCATTTCCAAAGCTTTAAAGAAATGGCTCAATAACAAATCATTTGTCCAAAACCAAGTCAATTAAAGTAAACCAGGCTGAATTCAAAAGTGCGTTCGACTTTTCACATTATCAAAATAATTAACTCAATTCAAATCAATCCTCAACGGATCAAACTCAGATTTCAAATCTTTAAAGAATCAACTTCAAAACATTATATTTCGCAAGCCGCACAACAATCCAGCCAAACAAACATCCATAACCATTCGAGACAATCAAATAACACACAAGGCAGATACAATCACCAAATACCAATTGTCTCACATCAGTATCCATATGTAATAATTTCAATACATAAAACATAGTTTTTGGAAAGCGCCCCTACCTCAAAACGCAATTCCATAACCCAAACGTCTCAGAGTCCTTTCCGCCTCAACTCGAACTGACGGCAACCAAAACCTCAGCTCCCAGTCACGTTCGCAATAACCATAGCAACACTAATCGCAACATACAATAATCAGGACTCGACCCCACGTTATCAAAACTCATATTCATTAACCGAACACAACAAAATACTAACGCGAGGCTTTCTGAAATATAAATACTTACTGAACTAGCAAAACGAAGCAGCTGCAATTTCAAACAGGCCCGGCAATAGTTCCGGCGGCGGCCAGAAGCTCCGGTGGATCAACTATAAAAACCACGCAGCATTAAAACCGTCTCAAAATCCAAAAAGGCAGAAACCTCAATTAAAACCCTTACCGGAAGAGTGTTCTTCTGCCGTAGAGCCCGTGGTTCAGCAGCAGCAATACCCTCCTAGTGGCCCCATTCCGCAGCAACTCCAAATCGACGGCAACAGCTCTAGCGGACAGAACGGCACCAAGGATAACCATTAAACAGAGGCAGAATAAAGCAGAACAGAGCAAGAGCAACAGCTGTTGCAGGTCCTTACCAGGCACAATGGCACTAGCCCTAGTCTCATCCTCTTTTCGCAGTGAGCTCCAACGCAGCTCCGGAAGTTCTAACAGGGCACGGGGGTGCGGCTCCAGACGGTAGAGGTGATAGGGAGCACTGGGGTTCAGCGGGCAAATTTGGCGGCAGGAGGAAGCACGAACGACGGTGGCGACAGCAACACCTTCATCCACCCTGCGCGTGCGCTCTGTCTCAGCCTTCCTCCTCGACGCAACACGGCGGCGACCGGAGCAGCTCGTGGCTCCATAGGTGACAGCGTGAGGCGCAGCTGGCGGCAAGGCGTGACGGGTTCGGCAGTTCAGTAGGGGCGGCAGTGGCAGGAGGCGCGGCAAGATGCACGGCGGCGCCAAGCCTCTCTCTCTCCCTCTCTACCTCTCTGCTCTCTCGGACCTCTGTCCTTCGCGCGGTTCTGATGGCGAGGCGCGGTAGGAAACGCAACGGCTGAGCACAGTGCGACGGCGGTGCGACTTACGGCGTGGAGCACAGCCCCTTCCCCTCTGATTTCCCCTCCTCTTCTCTGTTCTTTTGCCCTAAGCGTGTGTGTGTTGTTGAGCTGAGGGAGGAAGGAGACTGCGGCTGTGTGTTTAGGGGGTGAGTAGGGTTTCATTTTTGAAACTTAGGGTTAGGGTTACTTTTGTAATTTCAAATAGAAATAGGGATAATATGGTAATTAGAAATAAATTCTAATCCAACAATAATAATGTATAAAAATACTATTTGCTCATCAATTTTACAAATTATTTTCAATAAAATGTCCAAATCTAAAAATTAGAAATAATATAATTAATTTCTCTATTTTCCAAAATAGCAGTATTAATATTTAAAATATTAATTATTTAATCCAAATCATATAGAAATCCTTATTATTTCACAACTACCAACTTTATAATTTAAATATAGAAAATAATCCAATAATTATAAAATTGGATAATAATCTCAATTTATTTCAAATTCAATAAATCCAAACATGCCTTAATTATCTTTAATAAAATAATCTCTGAAATTAAGGCTGTAAATAACTATATGATTTGAGACTTGATTATAATAAGACTTTTCAAAAGTTCTGGGTCTTACATTCTACCCACCTTATAAAAATTTTCGTCCTCGAAAATTGATACAAAATGAAAGAAATTTCATAACAGTTCACCCTTGAACACATTTAAGGAAGAAGCAACAATATCTCAAAATATAAATATATATCCGGTTTCCAAATACTTGGATTGTCGTATGCATAAGGGTATAAAGGTAGGAGTGTGATTGCAAAGCAACTTTGCAAGATAGGCTCAATGCAAAAGATGACATGATTCAAACATGTGGTAGAAGAGCAAGGCATATAAAACAGGATGGAGTTAAAACGACGTGCTTAACATCCGCGCACTAATCTCATAACAACCTCAAGGCTTCAACTTTCCAACCCCATTAAGCACTTTACAATCCTCATATCCGATCATAAGCCTGACAACTGCAAGCCCGTTCGCAAGGAACGAAATACCCACAACTCATAATGTTGCGCACCTACCGCTTCAACTTCCGTATACACATATCACGTCTTAAAGAACTAACGCATCGCGTTACTACGTCTACAAGTCGAACGTGATATCAAAACAATTCTCGAGTCTACTCAGAAGAATACAAGATCTTAGAAAGGAGAGACAAGTGTCAAGGACAATACTCATAAATTTGAAAGAATATATTCAATTCCAAATAAACAAAGATGTTCAAGCAATGAAGTTTACTAGACACAATTCAATTGACAACTTCAAAGATAACCCTTGGATCAAAGAAGTTCAATAAGATCAATAGGAAGGAAACCAGCGCATCAGTTTGAAACAAACTCAAACTGAGTCAAGGAAGTACGAGGTTTACAAAAAAAGAATATCTCAGACCCAAGACAAAGCCCACAGAACTCAAGAGCACGATTACAAATACTTTCGAATACATTGTTCATGAAAGAGTCGAAAACTTGCAGAAAAAACCACGTTGCAGTCTAGAAGAAAAGTTAAGCAACAAACATTCTTCAAGAGAGTAGCAAAAGCATAAATGTGGCTTTACTTCAATACAATTTCATGTTAAAGTAGATTTTGTAGAGTTCCAAAAACAAATGTACACAACTTTGGCTAAGAGCTAAAATATTTCCTCAAATATTTTAGAAAGATAATTAGATGCACAACTTAACCAAAAACAGTTCATAAAAACTCGGAAGTAATCAAATGCTTGTTCAAAAATTCTCAAAGTTCATATTCAAACAAGCGTGTATAACATTCATAGCAAGAGCGAAAGAGAAAGTTAAACTCTTTTTAGAAAGGAAATTCCGACGTAAAAAAATTATATATATATATATATCTTACAATTTGGTAAAAGAAACAAGTGGTGCGTTACAAACGAACTGATTTTCACTAAACAAGGAAGCTTTCCAAAACCCCATTTAAAAATAGCGCATGCCAACTTTAAATTAACTTCGTCAAAATTGAACAATGGTTTCAATCTCAATCAAGCAACAGAAAATAAATTCCGTTTAAAACTTCTTACAAGAGAATTCAAAACTTCTTTAAAAAGTTCAAAACAAGACTCTAAAAGTGTTCTTGAAATCACCATCTTAGAATAACATTCAAGAAGTTTAAGATGTACTAAAAAGGAGTCAAGCCATGCAAGAAAGGATCTTAAACCAAGATAGCTCAAAAAAGATCCACTAGGCATGAGACATCAAACAAACCTTCAATTGATTCAAAAGAATACAAAAGTCATAGGAACAGACAACCCAATCATTAGTAATTTCTCAAGGATAAACCTTTGACTAAAAACTCTTGTAGAGATAATGAGAGAATAAATGATGCACTAATTTGAAACGAATCAAACTGACTCGTATAAGAATGAGATTCACCAGAGAAAAAAAAACCAAGATCAATAGTAATGTTCACAAAATGTAAAAGATTAGTTAAAAATAAAGTCAAGTATGACATTCATAGAGACGAAAGGTTTAATAGAGAATTTAGTCCGTTCATAGGAAGAAAGCTATGAGTCCAACACTTTCAAAAGAACAACAATGACACAAACCATATAGCATGCTAAATCAAACTCAATTCAAAATAAGTTAAGTAAAGCTTATCAAACGAAACTCAACCGGAATAAAAGTGAAAAATCCTTCCTTCCCAAAATTTTGAAAAATATCCAAATACATAATCAAATGAAGATGTGCATTGGAACTATAGTAAAATTACTAGAAGGCCAAATTGTAATTTAAGGTAAATGCAGTTTCATAAACCAGTAAAAATACAGGCGAGGTATTAAAAATAGATAGTTGCTAAGCGGTATGAGTAATCTTCAAAATTTCATGTATAGACAAGTATATATATCTATTCAACAGTAATTTTCATAAAATCTCAAAATTGGCTGTGCTCACTGTCAAATAAGAGAAAAACTGAATCAACAATCTCTCTAATAATGGACTCGGAATCCCGGAGTTACAATGTACAACATAGTAGGACAAGTTCAAGGCTATATCAAAGAATACATGAATCAAGAAGAACTCAAACCGAGGAAGATAGATACAACAAGGATTTCAAACAAGCATATGCACTTAAGATCAAACAAGAATGCATATGAATAGAGAAATAGAGTTGAAAAATCAAACTACTTTCCAAGAGGATTAGAAAGCAAGAACTTCAAGTTAGGATATAAAAGAACATGTCAACTCGAACAGAATTCAAAACACACAACTGAATAGCCTCGAGAAATAGTTTCTAACGTTCCCAAAACCCGCGATTCGCTTTACTCAAAACTCGTATAACATCTATGATAACCCATCAGTACCTTCATGTACATAATTCACTAGTATTAAGCCGGCCAAACTTAATATCAGGAAGTATGCAATGCAAGACTAACAGCGTTAATCGATAGACCGTCATGTGCATAAAGCTCTAATTCTCGTCATTCGACAAGGCATAATACATGACAAACACTCAGAGTATGCAACTGAAGCATAGTCAGTCCATTCCTCAGGCTCTATAGGAAGAACTGCTCTGATACCATAATGTAACACCCTAACTACCAAAGCTCACGCTTCTGGCTACGCGACTCAGATAAGTCGGACATTACGACGACACTTATACTATTTAATACTAAAATATGAGCCTGTTTAAAACTTTAAACAGCAACACCGCTCCCAAAAATACTTTCGTTCGATAACATACAGCCATAAATACCATACAATTTACAACAACTCATAAAGAGTACATTCATATATATACATAAATATATATAAGTAATATTACAAGCATTTCCCAATACAATTCCTATCCCTCTTATAGAATATATCAAGATAAAGGCGAGGGTACTATAATTAATAATCTAAAGCAATACAGAGCATTTCAACAACAACTAAATAAACCCTTCGTGACTTCAGCATCTATATCCTGAAAGGGGAAAAATGTAGGGGGGGTGAGAACAGCATCCTCGAAAGGGTTCTCAGTAGAGGTTTTTTGGGAATTACCGTAATAGGATACGTGAAGATAATCGCACCAGTGATTAATAACCGTCTTATGCCTCTTTTCAAAAACAACGGTTTACAATAAAAGTAAAGTCGGAAATCTTTTCTAAAAGAGGAACCGTTCAATTCTCAAAAACTCAAAAGCCTTTCAAAAAGGTTTAACCATGTTAAACCAAATTAGCATTTCATGTTTTTCCAAACCAGAAACACAAAACCGGAATCAATCATCGGTCCATCTCATTTCAACCACGGCCCTAGGACCAAACAATCCAACCATCAACCAATTATCACAGTCCAACAGAGTCCCAGTAGCAAACACAAGTAGGAAGATGCAAATACAAACAAACAGTTATTGCAAGTAGAACAATTAGCAATTAATCACATAGGCAAACCAAGTATAATATGCACACCCAAACAATGTCACATAGATGCATATGATGCATGTCTGTCCCTAGTGGCTGATGATATCATCTGTCGGTTACCAAGCCAGCCCGACGTGTCCGGTAGCTAACCTGGACACAGTCTCTCTGTTGCGCATTATTATCATTAGAGGGTATCTGCGCCCTGTCGCCATTAGAGGGTATCGGTGCCCTGTCACCCTTACAACCAGAGAGAAAACACAAACATTTTCACATACAACATTCATCTCAGCCATCCGGCTCACGGTTCAATCCAGAACCAGCCAATTTATCAATAAATATAGCCCTTCGGCTTAAACTCATAATTCATAATCAGCCATACGGCCCATAACTCATTCGGCAATCAGCCATAAATCAATATCATACACAGCCATTCTGGCCCATAACAAACAGCACTTCCACCATTCAACATCATCAAATTCATAAAATCGGCATTTAAGCCATAAATCACTCTTCTCAAGCCATTTCACCTTGAAATCAAATTTCAACTCTTTTCAGCTTTGGCTTTAAAGATCTCATTTCTCAAATCATCTCAGGCTCATAAGCCAAACTTACTCAAAGTGAGTTCCCTTTTTAACACAAAGCCACTCTCGGCATTCTCTTTCCAAAACTTCCAAAACCATGGCAAGTTAAGGATTTATTTCAAAGTATTCAAAATCACCCATCCAACAATGGGATTTTACAACCAAAAGTTTCCTGGCAGAGTCCCAAGTCTTTAGGGGAGAATAACATAACTCATTCCGCCAAATTCATTTAAAATCATTAAAACCTTGGCTTTCCGATTTGAGTAATAAAATAGGATCTAAGCCAAACCTAGTCACGTAATCATTTACTTCTTCCAAAGCCATTTCCTTTACTTAGGCAAAATCAACTTCAACCCCCATGATAAATTCTAGAACGTTTCAACTGTTCAAAATTGTTTTAGTCTTGCAAGAATTCAAAATTCAAAGAGTACTTAAAATATTTCTCAAAACATTTCAAAATGAAACTTGTCAATAGGCATTCAGGTTCTTTCAAAGTCATTGAAACCCCCAAGTCAAATTCAAAGGCATTGCCCTTGTCACATTTAAAACAGCTTTAAAACATAAGTTTCATCTAAATAACTTTCTCCTGAAAGAGATACAATGCCTTTCTTACGAAGCAAGACTAAATCACAATTTCCTCTTTAATAATTTATTTCAAAAGTATGAATCATCATTTTCTTGATAATTCAAATAAAATAGTAGAAGTCTTTAACTCATCATTTTTCCAAACAACATTTTAATAAAGACTCGGATTTTATAGAAATTTCGGCAGCATCTCCCCTAAAACTTGGACTTTGCCACTCGGTTTGGGTCCCAACAAAATCATTCCTCAATCCTTTTCAACAATCCAGAACCCAAAAATCAATTCAAAATCACGCTAAATCCAACAGTCGCCTCAGTGGCATATCTCAAGGAAACCATTTCAAAATCAAATCAATATAAACCGATTTAACTCATTTCTAAAGCTTTAAAGAAACGGCTCAATAACAAATCATTTGTCCAAAACCAAGTCAATTAAAGTAAACCAGGCTGAATTCAAAAGTGCGTTCGACATTTCACATTATCAAAATAATTAACTCAATTCAAATCAATCCTCAACGAATCAAACTTAGATTTCAAATCTTTAAAGAATCAACTTCAAAACATTATATTTCGCAAGCCGCACAACAATCCAGCCAAACAAACATCCATAACCATTCGAGACAATCAAATAACACACAAGGCAGATACAATCACCAAATACCAATTGTCTCACATCAGTATCCATATGTAATAATTCCAATACATAAAACATAGTTTTTGGAAAGCGCCCCTACCTCAAAACGCAATTCCATAACCCAAACGTCTCAGAGTCCTTTCCGCCTCAACTCGAACTGACGGCAACCAAAACCTCAGCTCCCAGTCACATTCGCAATAACCATAGCAACACTAATCGCAACATACAATAATCAGGACTCGACCCCACGTTATCAAAACTCATATTCATTAACCGAACACAACAAAATACTAACGCGAGGCTTTCCAAAATATAAATACTTACTGAACTAGCGAAACGAAGCAGCTGCGATTTCAAACAGGCCCGGCAACAGTTTCGGCGGCGGCCAGAAGCTCCGGTGGATCAACTATAAAAACCACGCAGCATTAAAACCTTCTCGAAATCCAAAAAGGCAGAAACCTCAATTAAAACCCTTACCGGAAGAGTGTTCTTCTGCCACAGAGCCCGTGGTTCAGCAGCAGCAATACCCTCCTAGTGGCCCCATTCCGCAGCAACTCCAAATCGACGGCAACAGCTCTAGCGGACAGAACGGAACCAAGGATAACCATTAAACAGAGGCAGAATAAAGCATAACAGAGCAAGAGCAGCAGCTGTTGCAGGTCCTTACCAGGCACAATGGCGCTAGTCCTAGTCTCATCCTCTTTTCGCAGTGAGCTCCAACGCAGCTCCGGAAGTTCTAACAGGGCACGGGCGTGCGGCTCCAGACGGTAGAGGTGATAGGGAGCACTGGGGTTCAGCGGGCAGATTTGGCGGCAGGAGGAAGCACGAACGACGGTGGCGACAGCAGCACCTTCATCCACCCCGCGCGTGCGCTCTGTCTCAGCCTTCCTCCTCGACGCGACGTGGCGGCGACCGGCGTAGCTCGTGGCTCCATGGGTGACAGCGTAGGGCGCAGCAAGGCGTGACGGGTTCGGCGGTTCAGTGGGGCGGCAGTGGCAGGAGGCGCGGCAAGATGCACGGCGGCGCCAAGCCTCTCTCTCCCTCTCTACCTCTCTGCTCTCTCGGACCTCTGTCCTTCGCGCGGTTCTGATGGCGAGGCGCGGTAGGAAACGCAGCGGCTAAGCACAGTGCAACGGCGGTGCGACTTACGACGTGGAGCATAGCCCCTTCCCCTCTGATTTCCCCTCCTCTTCTCTGTTCTTTTGCCCTAAGCATGTGTGTGTTGTTGCGCTGAGGGAGGAAGGAGACTGCGGCTGTGTGTTTAGGGGGTGAGTAGGGTTTCATTTTTGAAACTTAGGGTTATGGTTACTTTTGTAATTTCAAATAGAAATAGGGATAATATGGTAATTAGAAATAAATTCTAATCCAACAATA
Source organism: Arachis ipaensis (assembly GCF_059453495.1). Taxonomy (NCBI): domain Eukaryota; kingdom Viridiplantae; phylum Streptophyta; class Magnoliopsida; order Fabales; family Fabaceae; genus Arachis; species Arachis ipaensis. The sequence continues at coordinate 35,221,368 of NC_142442.1, forward strand.
ATAATGTATAAAAATACTATTTGCTCATCAATTTTACAAATTATTTTCAATAAAATGTCCAAATCTAAAAATTAGAAATAATATAATTAATTTCTCTATTTTCCAAAATAGCAGTATTAATATTTAAAATATTAATTATTTAATCCAAATCATATAGAAATCCTTATTATTTCACAACTACCAACTTTATCATTTAAATATAGAAAATAATCCAATAATTGTAAAATTGGATAATAATCTCAATTTATTTCAAATTCAATAAATCAAAACATGCCTTAATTATCTTTAATAAAATAATCTCTGAAATTAAGGCTATAAATAACTATATGATTTGAGACTTGATCATAATAAGACTTGTCAAAAGTTCTGGTTCTTACAGTTATATTATACCAAAATTAGTGCAATTAAATCACATGCCACTGTAAATCATAAGTTTACTAGCCCAAATAAATTCATAACTTGGCACGACCGATTGGGTCATCCGGGAACAACTATGATGCGGAGAATTATTGAAAACTCCCATGGACATTCACTAAAAAACCAGAAGATTCTTAAATCTAGTAAATTTTGTTGTGCTGCATGTTCTCAGGGAAAGTTAATTTTAAGGCCATCACTAGTAAAGATTGGATTTGAGTCCCCTGAATTCCTAGAAAGGATTCAAGGTGATATATGTGGACCTATTCATCCACCATGTGGATCTTTTAGATATTTTATGGTCCTGATAGACGCATCTTCGAGATGGTCACATGTGTGCTTATTTTCTTCTCGCAACCTGGCGTTTGCGAGATTACTGGCGCAAATTATTCGATTAAAAGCACACTTTCCAAAAAATCCAATCAAAGTAATTTGTCTTGATAATGCTGGTGAATTTACTTCCCATGCTTTTGATGCTTATTGTATGGCTAATGGAATAAGTGTTGAACATCCAGTAGCTCATGTTCACACACAAAATGGGTTAGCAGAATCACTTATTAAACGCCTCCAATTAATTTCTAGACCCTTACTTATGAGAACAAATCTCCCAACCTCGGTTTCGGGGTATGCTATTTTACATGCCGCAGCACTTATTCATCTGAGGCCAACAAGTTACCATCAGTTTTCTCCTATGCAATTAGCTTTTGGCTAGCAGCCAAATGTTTCCCATTTAAGAATATTTGCATGTGCGACATATGTTCCCATTGCACCACCTAATCGCACTAAAATGGGACCCCAAAGAAAATTGGGGATATATGTTAGATATGATTCTTCCTCTATAGTGAGGTATCTTGAGATACAAACTGGAGATGTATTTAAAGTCCGGTTTGCGGATTGTCATTTTGATGAATCAAAATTTCCAACATTAGGGGGAGAGAATAAGCTTCCTGAAAGGGAACTTAATTAGAGTGCATTATCGTTGATGCATTTCGATTCTCGATCAGGGCAATGTGAACTAGAAGTTCAAAAGATTATACATTTGCAAAGAATAGTAAATGAATTGCCTGATGCATTTTCCAATACAAAGAGGATAACCAAATCTTATATACCGGCAGAAAATGTCCCAATTCGAATTGATGTCCCAGTTGGACAAATTGCCACCGAAGCAAATACACGCCAAAAGCGTGGCAGGCCTGTTGGTTCCAAAGACAAAAATCCTCAAAAACGAAATGAGATAAATACTATTCCTGTTGAAAAAGACATAGTAAAGACACCTGCAGTTGTCCAAAATTCTGATATAATTTTAACGCCAGAAGACATTCAGGTACCTGAAAATTATAAAAATGACGAGATCTCGATAAATTATGTCTTTACAGGAGAGAAATGGAACCGAAATAAGACAATTGTCAATGAAATATTTGCATATAATGTAGCATTAAATATCATGCATGAAAGTAAGGATCTTAAGCCAAGATCAGTCGAAGAATGTCGACAAAGGAATGATTGGCCAAAATGGAAAGAAGCCATGAAGGCTGAGTTAGACTCACTTGCAAAACGTGAAGTTTTTGGACCTGTAGTCCGTACACCAAAAGATGTAAAACCTGTTGGATACCGATGGGTATTTGTGAGAAAACGAAATGAGAAAAATGAAGTTGTACGCTACAAAGCTCGACTTGTAGCACAAGATTTTTCACAGAGACCCGGTATAGATTATAAAGAAACGTATTCCCCTGTAGTGGATGCGATAACATTGCGTTATTTGGTCAGTTTATCTACATATCATAAAATGCATATGCATTTAATGGATGTGGTAACAGCCTATTTATACGGCTCATTAGGTCGGGATATCTATATGAAAGTCCCTGAAGGACTAAAGATATCTAAACCATCCAATGAATATTCACAGGGGTTATACTCAGTTAAATTGCAAAGATCTTTATATGGTCTAAAGCAATCTGGACGAATGTGGTATAATCGTCTTACTAAGTATCTGGCTAAAAATGGATTTAAGAATGATGATATTTGTCCATGTGTTTTCATAAAGAAATCCACATCTAGATTCATTATAATTGCTGTGTACGTTGATGATTTAAATATCATTGGGATTCCTGAAGAGATTCCAATAATTATAAAAACTCTAAAAGAATAGTTTGAGATGAAAGATCTTGGAAAGACTAAATTTTGTCTCGACCTACAAATTGAGCATACAAAAAATGGGATCTTTATTCATCAAACAACATACACAGAAAAGATCTTGAAGAGATTTTATATGAATAAGTCACATCCATTAAGTACCCAATGATCGTAAGATCTTTGGATATGGAAAATGACCAATTCCGTCCTAAGGAAGAAAATAAAGATATCCTTGGTCCTGAAGTACCATATCTTAGTGCCATTAGAGCACTAATGTATCTTGCTAATAATACACGACCCGATATATCATTTGTTGTGAATTTACTAGCAAGATATAGTTCCTCTCCAACCAAAAGACATTGGAATGGAATCAAATAAATCTTCCGATATCTTCATGGAACGGTTGATATGGGATCATTTTATCCCTATGGATCCAAGTCACAACTAGTTGGCTATGCAGATGCCGGATACTTGTTTGATCCACATAAAGGGAGATCTCAAACAGGATACCTGTTTACATATGGTGGAACAGCTATATCATGGAGGTCCACGAAACAGACAATTGTTGCAATATCCTCTAATCATGCCGAAATACTAGCGATTCATGAAGCAAATCGCGAGTGTTTTTGGCTCAGGAGTTTGATCCAATATATTCTGTCATCATGTGGACTGATTGATCATAAGATAACTCCAACTGTCCTGTTTGAAGATAATACAACATGCATTTTTTCAACTTAAAGACGGATACATCAAAGGTGATAGAACAAAGCATATTTCTCCCAAATTCTTCTTCACTCATGATCTTCAAAATCAAGGGACAATTGATGTCCAATAGATCTGCTCAAGTAACAATATGGCAGATTTATTCACAAAGTCACTCCCAAAATCCTCATTTAAAAGATTGGTACACGAGATTGGGATGCGCCAATTTCAAGACATTAAATGATGTCAATAAGAGGGAGAGATTGTACTCTTTTTTCCTTGGTCAGATTTTTTTTCATTGGGTTTTTCTTGACAAGATTTGTAATGAGGCAGTCCTCATCACAAAGGATATTGTACTCTTTTTCCTTCACTAAATTTTTTTTTTCACTGGGTATTTCTTTAGTAAGGTTTTAATGAAGCATATTCCTAAATGGTCATCCAAGGGGGAGTGTTATGATAATATTGCCTGAGGTGAATGCCCATTTTCCACAAGGCTCAGGTTTTCAAAGGGAATTATATTTAATGAAGTTTGAAAATGATGCTCATGTATGCCTATAAATAAAGAACCTGATATGAAGTAATATACACAGTTATAGCAATAAACAAATCAATTCTCTCTCTCTTTACGAATACTTCTCTCTCTCTTTATATATATATATATATTACAAAATATAATATTAAATACATATATGAATTATTGTTATTGAGCTAATTATATTAATACTAGAGTTTTCTATTTATACATCTTTATTTTATATTTAGTATATCTTTATTTATTTTACAACAATTTATTATTTTTCTAAAAATTATTTTCTTAACTTTGCCGGATATCTTTCTTTGGTTTCTTAACATAGCCTAAAAATAACAATTAACTCAATAACGAGAAAGAATCTCAACTAATCGTTGAACTTAAAAACTTTTAACTTCATGAACATTTTTTTATTAGTCTATTCTTCCTTACACATGTTAAAATATCTACCAAAGTATCAATCAATGTAATGAAGTATATTCATATTACATTCATCTTTGATCATAACAATTTACCATATTCTCATCACATAGTATGTTCATTCTGATCTGCTAACTGAGGATAGATAGCTAACATCTATGTGTTATTTACTATTTTGTCACAAAAAAAAATGCCATTTTATTTGCTTCCTTCTTTTAGTTTGTATTAGAACTGTTAGAATATTTCAAAATAATATAGCAAGCAAGAAACAGTTAATAAATAGGAATGCTAAGAGACAGCAAATTTGGTGATTTGCAACCATCAATTAGCCATCATTAGTATTTTTACTAGTGTGAAATTACATCTAATAGTGTAAAATTAGTCATTTTTCTTTTGCTAGTTAAGTACTGACTAAATTTTAATAAAACTGCTGACCAAATTTTAATAAAACTGCTGGCCCTTAGGCTTTCTCAATAAATAGCCTTATTAGCTGAAATTAAAATGTGAAAATTAAAATTGGAGTGAAAATAATCTTATATGGTACGACAAAACTGTGGTTATGTGTAGATAAATATGAAGCATGCTCATTCAATGTCAGCAGAAACTATATTGTGGATGACTAAATGTATTTAATTGCGTAAATATTAGATTTAATTTTTCAATAACCTAAACTCAATTTTACCCCTCAATTACAAACAGAAACCATTGAAATCTAACTAGTGTGGAAAAAACACAACTCAACATAGATTAAGTTAGGGTATGTAATATAGCACAATCATTTAACAGTCATGGCCTAGCACTATTTTCATCGCAAGCAAGATTCTCACGGCAAATGAATAAATAAAGAATTGTTAAGGGTGCAAGAGTATTGGAAAACCAGCTGTTATAGAACAAAATTTTAAACTGAATATTTGAAGTATTTCTCTTTGGGGTTACTAAAACTGTATGATGCATACAAAACAAATGAGTCTTCATATCATCAGTATTTGATCGTGTAATGGCGTAGCCAGAGGTCGTACATTACCATATGAAATGCATCATATGATATAGGTGGTGTATTCCATTGGAAGTGTTTCTGAATCTGGTACAACATGACACAGCTTTCTTGTGAGTTCAAATATATCAATAAATAAATCGATTGGCAATGAAAAAGTCTAAGTACGTGTTATTTGTACTCATCCAACATCGTCGACTGACCCCCAATACATACCCAATTGGGTGAGGTGTATTGGTTCAGTGTAAGATGCAGCATCAGTACACAACATTTGTGAAAGCTCTCTCAAGAAGGCAACTTGTGATAAAAAATATTATGGGCCAATTTTTCTTAGTTTCCGTTTTAACTATGCATATTGCTGGCTCTTCAATAACAATTAAGCCATCTCATCAGGCTTATACGAGATGCAGTAGGATTATATCATAGATCATATTCGTATTTAAATAATTAACATTCTAATTTCTTAATTGTTTCACCATGGGTTTTCAACATTTTAAAACCTCTAGCTAGGGCAGACTTCAACATGTCCTCTTTAACACATGTCTAATATTGCAAACACTTCAAACAAAATATAAATATGGGAAGAAAAGAAAATAAAACATTTAAATATAGATTCCAGAAATATAGTGAGAGTAGTTTACCTTGACTAAATTATTATGAAGTGATACAAACTCAGCATGTGATATATTTTTGAGGATCTGTTTTAGTTGGTATACATCACTCTCCTTGAGTACAACAGCAAATTTTCTCCAGTCAACAATGTCATTAAAAGGGAGGTCATAGTAATTTGATAATATCACTGCAAAATGGCATCCAAACATTCAGATCAAGTACAAGATTGACAAAATACACATAAAATACCATCTCAGAAGCAAGGACATCAAAGTCAAAATCTTATCACATAACAATACTTGGTAAGTTAAAATTCAAATGTCACTCACAATATCCTACATATACTTTTTGAGATCATGAACAAACATATTGCTACAGAAATGACTGCTTTTAGTGGCTAGAAGAAGAAAAAAAAACGGATCTATACAAAATTTGTGTGGCACAGTTCATGACTTGGCTACGGGGGATGGATAGATGGAGTTAAGTTCCTAAATTTGATCCCATGGAACTCATTCTCTACCTCAATCCAACCCAAACAATTTCAGGAAAACAAAAAATCTATTTATTTATTCCAGTTAAGAGATCTACATTTTCAAATTGAGCACATACTAGAAGCCTATTAATTAATTGATTATTACATTACCATATTTCAGATAATCAACAATCTAATATCAATAAAATTGCAATTCCAAATCAATAGAACAGAAACTTACAGTCTTGAATCTTATAGCCTATGGGTGATAAAAGCTACTAAAGCTTATTCAGTGGAAGTTACTGTTTGCTAGTGTTAGTTAATAAATACTAGTTGATATGTATCGTAACATAAGCACAAAGAACTTAGTCATCTAACAGGTTAATACCAATTTAAGAGAATTGCAATATAAATCTACCCATCTCATGTCATCCAAGAAACATGACTAAAACCATTACATAATAAAAGGTATGATTATCCAATAGGCATGCACTTTTTAAGATGTTTGAATTGAAACTATAAAATTAAGGGGGGAAATCCATTAGAAATGATGACTCCTACCAGGGATGCATCCATAATGGATAGAGTCGGCTATTCGAGCACTATTAACCTGTGAACCACCAGGGCATATACAAAACTTGGTCTTGTAAAATCTCTTCTGATATACCAGATGTCCAGTAGCCCTACTAATTCTATTGTTAGAAATGTCAAGTTCAGTGTCATTTTCCCATACACGTGCAAGAATGACTCTAATCTTAGAGTTACGATGACCAGCCCAAAATCCAAGATTAGTCCTGCATAGCCCATATTTACAAAGGTTGAGAGTGAATAAATAATTAAATATTCATGTAGACATGTCTAATCATCTTAAAGCATGAGCTATATATCAATAATCTATGTACTAGCAAACTAAATAATCTAAGAATCACGAATAAACCTGTTGTTTGAAATATTGAATTATGTATCACCTCTCCATACCATTGTACAAGAAAATAATATATGTTTTAAATATAGTTCATGCAGGATCAATAATTAAACTTAATCTATGTTTTTCGTTGCATATGGAGATTATAAGTCATTTGTGATAGTAATACTTTTCATCTCTTTGCAACTAATGTCCTCTCCATGGAAGATATTGCAAAGAAGATAATATTCAGCTATGTTACTAAAAAATCAAGTGAAGTGCAACTGCAGCTTAAGGTTATTTAGAAATTGAAGACCTGTGTGTTATGACCAATTTCAAGATTCAGGATTCTATTCATTCCTGGAAATATCAAGTAATTAGCATCACTGTCAAGGTGGCCTTAAAAAGATTGTCAGACAATCCAAAACCAAAATGCAGGATAATAATAAGTCATCTGAACATAAATATTCCAATTCCCAGTTCATAATCACGTAATTAACAATAGAAGCCTAAAGAGCATATTATGTCTTAAATCTTCACCTGTTCTCTATATCATTCCCTCCAGCTGGAAGAGCAAAGGGCTGTAGTACTTGAGGGAGAGCAACATCTTTGTGTGGAATGAATCCAACATCATAGCTAGGGGAGCACACTGCTCGAATGGTATTCTTGATAAGAAATGGAAGCCCTTCTGTTGCCCTTACACCAACATCATGACAAGTGACAAAGAAGTGATCAGCACCCAAGGTTCTGTTCCAATAAGGATATTTGGCTATTAAGCCCTCCACGTAATTTTGGACAATTATTGTCATATTATCATAAGATGTGCCCTGCATAATAATATACAACCATGAGAAAGCACTCCATACAAGAAGCAGGCACTTAACCATACAAGCTTAATATAACGTGTTATTCATGTTTCATTACTCAATGTTTCCTCTTTCAATGTGAATCCATGGTACACAATAAAAAATCTTTAACAGTTATAAACTGCCATCATCGAGTCGCACAGTATATGGAAATCAGGAAGATGTAGCCTCAAAATAAGGTAAGTGAACATGTGAATAGAGAAAATAAATAAGCATTGAATTAAGACACGCACAAAGGGCTAAAAAGCAGATCCTCTGTACAAACATGAATAAGGGAACTCGCACAAGCAAAAACCAAGTTCAAGGCATATAAGGAAAAGAATTAATAAACGAAACCTAAGCATAAATCCACATGAAAAAGAGAGAAATAGAAGTAAGCCAAAATAAGATCTGTGCATCTTCCATGATGATTTAACTATCAAAATGATCATAATTCCTACATCATGAAATTCCAGTCCCTAATTCTTCACCGAAGGCGAAAAGGTGATCATCAAGACATTCATAAAAACCACAACCTCCAACAATTGATAACATTTCCAGCACATATTGGCCTAGCATCTTAAGTAATATCACTACTAGATGCTAGTAACGCATATCCGAAACAAAGTTCAAACAATTTGCCGTATCCTCATTCCTTATCAAAATTAATCCTTAAAAACCATTCATTACCATTATTAACATATTACCATAATAACAACACAGCTATTGGCACTAAAACATCAACCAAATGCCACAACCTTCTCAGATCTCAATAGCAACCAACACTTAAAAAAATGCCAACGCTCCCCTATGCAACAAAGTTCTACACATTCTTGCAAATACAGTTAGTTAAACTAATCCAAAGACATTGCAAAAACCAAAAAACACTGAAAAATGTTTACCTTGCCACGCATCTTATGACAGGAGATTGGTATGAAGAAGAGGTGCGCCTGATCCGGATCGAGGGTTCGGAACCTGCTCTCCCGAATGTTCTGGAAGAAATATCCCTCACTGGCATATTTCCCAGTGAGCTTCCTAGGTGTTTGATAAAATGTCTTGGGATCTCCATCAGGATATATATAAACCTTGAACTTCTCCATCATCTCCGCGTAATTCAGCTTGAAAACTCGCGGCGAGTGGTATATATCAGACAACTCTTCTCCTCCTTCTTCCTCATCATTGTGTTCCTTCACTTCAGGATCCACAAGCTTTGCTACAGAGATCTTCAAGACCCAAAAATTAATTTTTTTTTCAATTTTTTTCAGCTGAAAAAAAAAAAAGAAAAAGAAAATTTGGTGATTGGTACCTGAGGGGAAGGGGTGGAGTACTTGAGGGAGAGAAATGTGAAGGAGAGAAGGGTGAGAATGGCGAGGGTGAGAAGTGCGCCACGGAGAGAGAAGAGGCCATGATTTGGGGACAGCTGCTGGGTTTGCTTCACGGTGGAACTCATCAGCATTGGATGAATGATTCAGAAGATGGTGTTTGTGTGCATAGTTGTCAGAACCGAACCGGTGATTGAACCGGTCAGACTACTAGATCACTGGTTTAACCTGTTAACTCGTTCCCACATAAATAAAAAATATAAAATTGTCAATAGAACCTATGTAAACATGCACACTGAATAATCGCATTCAAACTTCAAATTTAAAAACTATGAATAGATCTCAAACCTTACATTTAATATTAAGAACATTCAGAAACACACATTCACTTGAATATCCAATTATCTACCAACAACAGGTTTCTTACCAGCTTCTTGAACCACTAACTTAAAATTTCATGAACAACAAAATTGCATAAAAGGAACATAAAAAGGATAAAGACAAATCAATATCTACCTCCTTTCCAAGTTGACAAAGAATCATTTGTCATTGATGAATAACTGGGTTGTTTGCCCTGAAAGTCCTAAATATGCATCTGCACAATCAACACCAGCGAATTATACATAACCAAGGTAACAACATTGAAGTCCATGGATAAAATCAATCAGCAGATTTCAATCATCAAAAAAAAAAAAAAAAAATCAATTCACAGCTTATCCAACCATTGCATATTTCAGTCAAGCAATGTATAAATCAATATTATGCATATCTCTGAAAAAACAGCATCAATCAATAATCAACATTCCTACAAGGCCACAAACAGCAACTATATAAAACAAATCAACTCTAAACAGCATCAATCAACCCTAAACAGTAACAATCATGAAAAAAAAGCCACAATCATGAAAAAACAGAATCAGAATCGGTTTTCTAAACAGCATCAATCAACCCTAAACAGTAACAATCATGGAAAAACAGCCACAATCAGGAAAACACAGAATCAGAAATGGTTTTATCTTTGTTTTCTTCAACTAAAACTACGTTTTCTTTTGTGATACACTCACAAAATCAGATATGGTTTTTGACGGCTTCGCTCAAACCACAAAGAAGGAATGGAGTGAAACAGTGAAGGCCAGGTGACGCAGACCGGCGAGGTGACGCAGTGAAGGCGCAGGGACGACGCGACGCGAACGGAGACAACAGACGCCGACAGAGGCACAGACGAAGCGACAGCAGTGAAGGCGCAGACGAACCGGCGACGAGACGGCTTTCTCCCCTTTGGCCCGTTTCAGACTTTCAGAGTGGGACTGAGAGAGGATTGGGGGCCGGGAGGGGAACCCCTTAGCTGGAATTAGTTTTTTTTTTTTTTTTTCTTTTTTAAATTGAACCGGTCTGGATTTCTCAAACCTGTCGGTTCACCGATTATTAACAAAACCGGCCGGTTGATCAAACCGATTTTATCGGTTCTTTTTTTATTTGGTCTTATGTTTCACTCAGTCACTCGTACCGATCTTATGTCCGGTTTACCGATTTTTTGGTGTGACTGGCTAGGTCAGTCCGATTTTTACAATTATGTTTGTGTGTTTGCTACATAGTTATCAAAATTAAATTGGTAATCGAATCGATCAGTCTATCAAATTACTAATTCAACTGATAAATCATAGATTAAACTGATTGATTTAGTCAAAATTAAATAATTATATAAAATTTTATCTTATTTTTTATTTCCATAATAAATATTTTTTCTTTAATTTTTTGTGTGTTTAATTCATTATTATATTTAAATTTTAATAATTTATCAATTAATTTATATTTATTATACTCTTTAAGTACTTATAAATTTATAGTTATTATACTTTTTAAATATTTATAAAAAAAATAAAAATAACAATCATAGAAATAAAAAAGATATTGTAGTTAATAAAATATTTTTGCTTTAAATTTGTAAATATAATTTAATTTTATTTAATAATACATTTAATAAAAAAATATGTATAGAAATTAGAAAATAATTCTTTTAGTTCAATTGATTTTGACTGAGTTTGATCAGATTGGTTTAAATCGATTTAAACAGGTTTGACCAGGTTTTATTGGATTTCATTACATTTGATCGGATTAATTGTTTAACCGCTTCAAATAATAACCCAACCCAAAGAAAAAAGTTTTAGATCCAAGCTATTTAACCAACCAAATCCAACTAAGTTGCTATAACGTAATTCAACTCCACGCACCATTACCTCTAATAACCTTTTGACGTAATGCATGACTATATATAATTATCTTTTCTACGTAGATTTCATATCTTTTTTCAAATTTTCTCAGTGTTTTCTGCGTTCTCTGCATTCTCTGCGTTCTTTTCCTTCTCTGCGTTTTCTACGTTCTCTTCGTTCACTATTAATGCTCTTTGATCTGATTTAAATATTTAGATCAATTTCTTTGAAAATTAAGCTATGAAATCAAGTTTGAACAGATATTTCATTTTCGAAGACAATGAATAATACAAATTCACACTGTCAGTTGAACCAGGGTGGATTGGATTATTGTTTTGAAACAAATCAAGTGGATGATGTTTGGTTCGAACTAATGTAGTTCGTTAGTATTTGATGCTACTGTAGTTGAATAATTTCATTTTTATTTATGAAATTTGGTATTTATGGTTGAAGATTGAATTTGAATGTAATGTAGGTTTTATGAATATTTTTCATTGAATCTGCTTTTTGTTCCTAGTTTTGGTGTATTTGAAAATACATTTTGGTTTAATCAGGAACAGTTTTTAGTGTTTTTCAGTTTTTTTGTGATGTTGATAAGCAGTTTGTGCTAAAAGTTGGGATGACTTTTAATACACTTGAAGAAGAAGCTGTTGCTGCTTTTTCTTCTCCTTTTCTTTTTTCCTCATTTTTCTCTTTCATTATTCTTATTGCCATCATTGTTGTCTTCTTTTTATATGTATAATAGTTCAAATCTAGAATACACGAAATTCTTTAATGATGACGGCACAAAACAAACTCAATTTAAACAAGTTAAGACTAAAAGTACACCTTATTTAAATCCAGAATACAATGTAATTACTTAATGATGACGACACACAAACAAACTCAGTTCAAAATAAGTTCAGACTAGATGTGCACCTTATTTAAATTCAGAATGCACCAAAATTCAAAATCAGAATACACCAAAATTACTTAATGATGACGACATACAAACAAACTCAATTCAAAATAAGTACAGACTAAAAGTTCACCTTATTTAAATTCAGAATCACTAAAATTACTTAATGATAACTCAAAATTCCTCATCTTCCTTCTTCTTCTTCTTCATCATTATCATCATCATCTTCTTTTTTTTTTTTTTGTTCATTTTTCTTCTTACTTTACTTTCTCATTTAATTTTTTAAAAAGAATAAAAACAAGAAAAAATCAAATAAAGAAGAAAAAAATGCATAATGATGCAAAATTACTAGGAAGAGGAGGAGGAAAAGAAAAAACATAGCAACAACTATAAAAAAAATAACGATGAGAAGGAAATACGTGAAGAAGAAGAAGAAGGAACTCGAAGAAGAAGAAACCCGAAGAAGAAAGAGGAGGAATGCGGGAAGAATAAGAAGGAGAAGAAGAAGAAGAAAGAGGAGGAGAAACACAAAGAAAAAGAAGAAGAAGGAGGAGGAGGAGGAGGAGGAGAGGGACGTGGAAACATTCACGTAGTTGAAATATATATATTCATGCTCTACTAATAAATTAATTTTTGTTGAGTTTGAACTAACTTAATTAGATTTAATTACCAAAAAGATTTGAATGTGAACCCAAATTGATGTCAAGGTGACCGGATAAAACGTTTTATACTGATAGGACATGAAAATTAAACTCTTTAAATAAAAGGAGCAAAATTGGAAGCTCCTATCCTAATCTATTTCATTCTCCCCTGTGGAAAACAAACTAACCAGCGTTTCAAAGAAATGCTCAGTATGCAGAGTTTCAAAGATTCTAATCAGCATTTTCAGGTCTTGTGAACCCAATTGGTAGTAGTCTTGAACCAGGATACTGAATCAAATAAAGACTCTTGTGCATCTTCCACTATTGAGTTGTTAGGGTTTGTGATTGTGAAGGAAGCATATATGGTATGGTTTTTTTTTTTTTTTGCGTGAACCAGCAATGATGTGTTGAGAGAGAGAGAGAGAGGTCGGAATCTATTGTATGTATTTCTTTAGCATCTCACGATGTTTGCTTTGCTGGCTTCAAGCTTAAACTCACCATCTGATGTTGCTTCTCTTGTATTTCATCCTTCTTTTGAGTTAGTATGAGTAGTATTTTGTAGTTATTATGCAAATCCGAATTGAGTTGGTAAATATAATCAAAGTTAACTGAGTTGGTAAATGCATTCTTTAGATGAACTACTTAGATTGGTTTGAATGTTTTTTTATTTTCGGAATTAAGGATTTTCTTGTCATAGTACTACGTGCTAACAAAAACAATTCGATAAAAAGTTTACGAAATTATTGATTTATATGTTTTTTGTTATAGATGGCAATGAGAGCAAGTTTTGGCACTACGGATCCTATTTTATCATACTTAAAATAGTTATTTTAAGGATAATGCTAAGATGAAGAGTGAAGTATGGTGAGGAGTGAAAATTATTTTTTTAGAATATGCAAGTTTAAAAGTGAAGATTGTTTATCAAAATCTAAACCTTTTAAGGTCTAAAATAGCTAGTTAGGCTTTTTAATATTTGTTGTACACTTTTGTGTAGGGGAACTTTTCATCTTCATGTATCAAATTCTGTTGGAAAAATTGAGGTTCAATAAGAATCTGTCTAACAGCAAAAGCACCAAAAATAATTTTTTCATAATCTGTATGATTAAATAGGCAATACCAAATATGCTCCAAGCAGTAAATATAATAACAGAAATTAAATAATCAAACACCAAAATTTTTATCGTGGAAAAATTCTCAAAAGAGGGACAAAAAATCCATGGGACCTAATCCAGTAAAATCTTCCACTATCAAAATAATGGGTACACAAATCAATCTTCCTAGTGGTACTAGGACATCTCAACAATCAACAAAATACATCATCAAAACTAATGGAATCAACATAAACCCTCCACAAAAGTGGGTATCTCAAATCAAATAAAAGAGAAGGCAATACAACTACCAAGTTATATCCTAATGTTCATCTCTACACCAGAAATAACATACTAAAATTTCATAAGAAATGGAGCAAGATTACCAGTTTAATCGGATAAAAAATGACATGCTCTTTTCCCCTAAATTTTTTCTTCTCTCCGTCGAAGTACTCCCTCACTCTCTCTGTTTGCTTTGTTTCAAAATGAGAGACTTAACTCTCTCTCTCTCTCTCTCTCTCTCTCTCTCTCTCTCCATGGCCTAAAGCCACTTTCTTTTTTGGGTTAAGTATGATTTTGGTCCCCAACGTAGGGGTTGAAAATTTTTTTCGTCCCTCACCTTTTTTTCGCTCCAAAATGGTCGCCAAAGTTTAAGTTTGTTTTAAAATGGTCCTTCGGACAAAAATACCCCTCCCTCCCCTCTTCTTCCTCAACCAGAAACAAAAGCAAAAGCGCAATTGCAGGCAGAAGCAAAAATAGGCAAAAGCAGAAGCAACCAAAGCATCAACAACAATAAACAGAAATAACCAGAAGCATCATCAACAACAACAACAATAGAATCCTTTGAATCTGAAAAATTAAAGAAAAAGAAATAAAAAATTAAAACAGAGGAAAAGGGTTGCAGTGGTAGTGGAGAGGAGGGGCTGCGGCGGTGAACGGCGACTGCGGCGGTGTGGAGCTGCTGCGGCGGCGACCTTCCCCCTTCCCCCTTCCCCTTCCCCCTCTTCCCGAAACAGCACCCCCTCCCGCTTCTCTTTCTCCCGCCTCCCCCGGTCTCGGCGGCGCTGTATTTTTGTTGAGGAAGAAAGGAGCGGCGTGGAGGAGCAGTGGCGTGGAGCGGCTGTGGCGGTGTGTAGCTGCTGCGGCGGCGACCATCCCCCCACCCCCTTCCCCCTCTTCCCGAAACAACACCCCCCTCCCGCTTCTCTTTCTCCTCCCTCCCCTGTCTCGGCGGCGCTGTGTATTTGCTGAGGAAGAAAGGAGCGGCGTGGAGTGGCTACGGCGGTGTGGAAGAAGAAGAAGAAGAAGAAGAAGAAGAAGAAGAAGAAGCGGGCAGTGGCGGATCGGCGGTGCGGCAAGACGGCGGTGCGGTGGTGCTCTCTCCCTTCTCCCTTCTTCCCTTCCCCTCCCCCCTATTGCCCCCACCTCCCTTTCTTTCCTCCCCCGATTCTGTCTCTCCCTTTCTTTCCTTTTTTTTAATTTATTTTATATTTATTTTATTTTATTATTTTTTTAATAAAGGGTAATTTGGTAATAAAAAAATGAAATTGGTAAAAAGGACCATTTTAAAACAAACTGAAACCTTGGGGACCATTTTGGAGTGAAAAAAAGGCGAAGACGAAAAAAATTTTCAGCCCTTACGTTGGGGACCAAAATCATACTTAACCTTTCTTTTTTTTGTTTTTATCTTGTGGGCCCCACTTAGTTAGGGACCACTAACAAAATTCCTCCTCACCAACTCAAGTGGGGATAGGCTGCTCCACCAAATTTGCCTTTTCTTTGCAGGAATCAAACTTCACTGCAGGTAAACTCTTAGTCATCATATCTAAACCATTATCATCAATATGGATCTTCTCAAGTGTATATTACTTCATCTCAAGCGCTTGACGTATCCAATGATACCTCACCTCTATGTGCTTCGATTTGGAATGAAATGTCAGATTCTTGCTGAGATGGATAGTACTCTAGCTGTCACAAAATAACACAAACTTCTCTTGATTGATGCCCAACTCTTGTAGAAATTTCTTCATCCACAAGAGTTCCTTAGAAGCTTCAATAACAGCAATGTATTCTACTTCTGTAGTAGGTAAAGCAACACATTTCTGAAGTCGAGATTGCCACGATACAGCTCCCCCTGCAAAAGTCATCATATAACTAGAAGTAAGCTTTCTTGAATCAAGATCCCCAACCATATATGCATCTGTGTAACCATCCAATACAGGTTGGCCACTCCCAAAGCATAAACAAACTCTGGAAGTACCATTAAGGTATATGAGAATCCACTTTACTGCTTGCCAGTGTTCCTTGTGAGGATTAGAGAAAAACTGACTAACAACTCTAACGACATGAGTAATATCTGGCCTGGTGCAACCATAGCATACATCAAACTGCCAACTGCAGATGCATATGGAATCTTCTTCATTTCTGCTTTCTCTTTCTTTCTTGTAGGACATTGTCATGAACTCGGCTTGAAATGACTAGCAAGTGGAGTACTAACAGTTTTGGAATTACTCATGCTAAACCTCTCTAACACCTTCTCAATGTACTTCTACTGCAACAACCACATTTTTCCATTCTTCCTGTCACGAGTGATACTCATGTCAAGGATTTTCTTTGTAGGACCCAAATCCTTCATAGCAAAGGATCTGTTCAAATCTTTTTTAAGACTTTCAATTTTCTTAGTGTCATGACCAACAATCAATATGTCATCAACATAAAGCAAGAGCATTATAAAATCACCATCAGAAAATTTTTTAACATACACACAATGATCAGAAGAAGTCTTACTATACGTATGACCTTCCATGAAGGAATCAAATTTCGTGTACCACTGCTTTGGCGCTTGCTTCAACCCATATAAGCTCTTCTTCAAACAGACTCCTGTATTCGCCACCATTATCTACTTGAACACATTTCAATTTTCTTCCTGTTTCTCTTTCAACACTTGCATGAAAGTGTTTGAAGATACCGAGTACTTGGTCTTTAGATTTCAAAACAAAAGCACACATTTTTCGAGAATAATCATCAATAAAAGTAACAAAGTATGATACACCGCCTAGTGTCTTAGCATCCATAGTGCAAACATCAATGTGAACTAAATCTAGAACATGTGATCTCCTATGAGATCCAGAACTATGAAATGATACTCTAGCATGCTTTCTAACAAAACAATGAGTACAAGTATTTAAAGTTGTACCTTTTACTAGAAGTGAGTGCTTCTTGACTAAGACGCTTAGTCTTTTCTCGCTCAAGTGACCAAGACGTATATGCCACAAATCAAAAGAGGAATCATCAGCCACATTCACCTCTTCTTTGCAACAATGAGAACCCCTTTGATAATCTTGCATTTTTCACTACCAAAGGAAGTGCAATACCCCTCTTGATCCAATGCCTTCACTGAAATAAGATTGAACCGCATATCTGATGCATGCCTAACATTCTTCAACTGCAACTTGCATCCCATGTTGGTTTCAAGCCACATATCACCCATACCTATGATATTACACACTTCTTTATCTCCTAATTTGATCTTGCCAAAGTTTCCAGCAGTATAGGAAGTGAAAAATTTATGTCTCGGAGTGACATGACATGAGGCACCAGAGTCCACAATCCAAGTGGAATCATCACATACAAGATTCACATAATTTTCATCATATTTGATAAGAACATCTTTATAAACAATAGCATCAATTTCTTTATCACTATCTTTACTTTTGTCTTCGTTTCTTCCCCTTGATTGTTCTCTTTTCAAGAACCTACAATACCTTTTGATATGCTCCGACTTGTCACAACGGTGACAAATAAACTCCTTGCTTGGCTTGTACTTTTTTCTTGACTTGCTTCGACTCTCTGACTTGTTAGAATTGTGAGGTTTTCTACTTTGACTTCTCCCTCGTGACTCTAAAACAAGTGCTTTTGACTGGGAGGAGGCATTAGTCAAACCTCGCTCTCTTCTTTTAGCTTCTTCATTCAACATGCTCTTTTTAACCATTGCTAACGTCAACTTTCCATTTGGAGCTGAGTTAGTCAGTATCACAACCAGAACTTCCCAACTATCAGGCAAAGAGCTCAACAATCACAAGGCTTACAACTCATCATTCAAAGTAATTTCATTATTTGTCAGTTGATTCACTGTCTCCTGAAAAATGCTCAAGTGCTTCGGCATTGATTAACCTTCAATATACTTCATATTTACAAGTTTCATAATCAGGAATGCTTTGTTTTGCACATTCTTCCTCTCATATAACTCCTTCAATTTCTTCCACATCTTCTCGGCATTTGTTTTGGTGTCAACATGTGGATACACGCTAAGATCAAGCCATTGCCTAATCAAAGCAACTGCCTTCCGATTCCGCTTCTTCCATTCAACATCGATTTAGTACCTTTGAATTTATCCCCCTTTACAGGATCATACAAGTCATTGTTATACAATATATCTTCCATGAGGGTCTTCTAAATTGAGTAATTTTAGAAATTCAATTTGACTATATTTGGCCCACGAGTATTTTCTTCCATTTAATCAGCACAGAGATAAACTTTGTTGGGAAAATTGAGGTTTAATAAGAACATATCTAACAGCAGAAGCACCAAAAATAATTTTTCCACAACCTGTGCAATTAAATAGGTAATACCAAAGATACTCCAAGCAGCAAATATAATGGCACAAATTAAATAATCAAACACCAGAATTTTATCGTGGAAACCTCCCCCCCCCCCAAAAGAGAGACAAAAACCCACAGGACCTAGTCCAGTAAAATCTTCAACTATTAAAATAATGGATACACAATCAGTCTTCCTAGTGGCACTAGGGTATCTCAACAATCAACAAAATACATCATCAAAACTGATGGAATCAACATAAACTCTTTACAAGAGTGGGTATCTCAAATCAGACAAAAAAGAAGACAATACAGCTAACAAGTTATATCCTAATGTTCATCTCTACACCAAAAATAACATACTAAAATTTTATAAAAATGGAGCAAGATTACTAGTTTAATCAGATAAAAAATGGCATGCTCTTTTTTCCCAAATTTATTCTTCTCTCCCTCGAAGCACTCCTTCACTCTCTCTATTTGCTTTGTTTCAAAATGAGACTCTCTCTCTCTCTCTCTCTCTCTCTCTCTCTCTCTCTCTCTCTCTCAAAGCCACTTTCTTTCTTTTTTTTTGGTTTTTTATCTTGTGGGTCCTACTTAGTTAGGGATCCACCAACAAATTCTTTGATCAATGAAGTATTTTTGTACCTTTTTTTTATATCCACAAAATACTTTTATTTTTTTTTAAAATTGGAAAAAATATTTATATTTGAGTAACAGAGTAAACATTGTTAAGTATTAACATGGATCAGATCCAATCAAACAATTTTCAACAGCAACTAATTTCTCAAAAAAAAATCATTCAGATTTGACAAAGTATGTAAACCAAAAGATGATCAAGGTATACATGAAGCTTTATTTTATTATTACTATTTTATATATTTTATTTTATTGCACAAGATTTGGAATTCGGTGGTTCTTAAATGGACATTGTTGCTTTGTTTCTACAGTTGATATTTTTGTTGATGCCTCATCAATAGTAATCTTTGTACTGGACAGCTACAATGTTTGCATATTTGCTTATGGGCAAACAGAAACAGGAAAGACATTTACTATGGAGGGAACAGAGCTGAATAGAGGAGTAAATTATAGGACTCTTGAGCTCTTATTCGACGTTAGCAAACAAAGGAGTGATACATTTTCTTATGATATATCTGTTAGTGTACTTGAGGTTTATAATGAACAAATCAGAGACCTATTAGCTACAGGATAACATAAAAAGGTAAGTTAACTGCTCTATAATAATGATGTGCATGTATGATAAACTACCATAACATTAAAAATCGTTTTCCCTTAATTGGTATTTAGGTTGGAGATAAAACAAGCCTCTGAAGGATCTCATCATGTTCCAGGTGTTATAGAAGCTAAAGTTGAAAACATTAAGGAGGTCTGAGATGTACTGCAAGCTGGAAGCAATACTAGAGCAGTTGGAAGTAATAATGTTAATGAGCATAATAGTAGATCTCACTAGTACCAAGCTTTTGCATTCTTAAGAAGCTCTCTAGTATATATGAATTTTCATCATCAAAATGCATTTTCTTCTTTGAATACTTGTAATGATCGCTCGTTTCTTACTTTCTTTCCCAACATGCTTTGTATAATGGTAAAGTCTAAAAATTTGTTGAATGGTGAGAGTACCAAGAGCAATCTTTGGCTTGGGGATTTGGCGGGTAGTGAGAGACTTGCAAAGACTGATGTACAAGGGGAGCGGCTTAAGGAAGCGCAAAATATCAATTGATCTCTTTCATCTCTTGGCGATGTTATATCTGCTTTAGCAACCAAGAGTAGTCACATTCCTGAAGGATTACAAGTGTTCATAACACGCAACGAAAGTAATAAAGTAATCCTACTGATAAAAATAAATAAAAATAATAACAGTATGTTCCTTAACATACATACATATAGTTTTATTCCATATAAATTTATAATTTTGACAATAGCATCTCATGCCATGGATTACGAATCACATTTATTATAATAACAAAACTTTAATTAATCCTATTAATTCTGTAAATTTTGGTAATAAAATTTTAAACACAAAAGGGCCATGGCTCAGATACCACTAAAGAATTACAAGTGTTCATAACATGCAACAGAAGTAATAAAGTAATTCTATTGATCTATTTTGTGTTTAAAAATTTATTGAAATAAGATGGGTTAGATGCCAATAC
Source organism: Arachis ipaensis (assembly GCF_059453495.1). NCBI lineage: Eukaryota > Viridiplantae > Streptophyta > Magnoliopsida > Fabales > Fabaceae > Arachis > Arachis ipaensis. Next base: position 35,242,318 of record NC_142442.1, read on the forward strand.
CTGAGTACCCTAATGAATAAAAAACTTTCTCCTTCGATAGTACGAAGGTACTATATATATCCACACCGAGACTACTGATCCTTATTGTCAACTCTTTGACCAATGAATTTAACTGAGAAATTTCTTGCAACTCTTTGCACCAGCAATTCTTCACTAAGAATTGAAATATTTGTATATGTGGAGGTAGAAAAAAAAGTTGTGTGTATTTCTTTTACTACATACATCTATATATAGTATGAGATTATTAACTGATTTTAGGATCAAATCTTATGAATCAAATTACAACTTAATTTTAAACAAAATCAGTTAGGATCTTATCCATATTTAAAACTCATCATAGAATAAATAATTAATTATTTAATATCTCAATTATCCATATTTAAATAATATTCTCAAAAAACATATATCTCACTATTACGATCCTTATCGTAATTATTCGTTTCTAATTTTAATTAAGGACACTATCATAAATTATAAAAGTTTATTCTTATAATAATAATAATAATAATAATAATAATAATAATAATAATAATAATTAATGATAGTATTTTGTTAGACATACACACTTATCTCCAACAATTTTCTATAGGTATTTCCACCATTATCCTTACCTTTCACTATTTTTAATAAACTTTTAATGACCATTTTCCTTTTGGGGGGTTTCAGGAACTCAAAATTGACACATTTACTTCAAGACTCTTTAAGTATGTCTACTTCTTCACCTTTCATTTTATTTTTTGCGTGCATATGAGAACACCCAACATCTGCAGGCATGTATTGATAATGCTTCTTTGTTATCTAGGGTGTCCGCAGATCGGATATGATATCCGCACTTTTTAATGCCAGATCTGATCCGATTCGATCCGCACATGCGGATCGGATCGGATTGGATATTGGATATATTCGCATAATTAAACCTTCTCTTTTTAATCATATTTCTATGTAAAAAAATTCGATAAAAATATTTCTTTCATACTTTTAAACTTATTTATTCCTAAAATATTTTTAATCAAACTCTCTCTAAATAACAAAAATAAAATAATACAATATATGAATAATAATTACTAACTAAAACATACAAGTAAATATAATACCAAACATATATATATATAAATTTTTAATTATTATAGTGCGGATCTGCGGATCCGCAGATCGGATACGCGGATGTAGAGCAGATATCCGCGATCTGATCTGCAAATGGTACGGATCGGATCGTATCCACAATTTTCGGATCGGATGCGAATATTTACCGTGGATCTGCGGATACGATCCGATCCATAGACACCCCTATTGTTATCATATAGGGGGTGACACCAAAACTTTGATGTTCGTGTAAATCAGTCCAGCAGACTAGGACTTAGGTGAAACTCTTAGCTCACTTAATTTCACAACTAGAGTGCGGGGCATTGAGTTAGGTCCTGTTAAAAAATAAGTTGACACAAGTGAACTTCACAAGACAAAAGCAATGGTAGGTTACTACTCCTTAGTGTAATACATCAAAAATTATTTTTTATTTTATCATGTTATATGTAAATAACTTTTTTTTTCTTGCTTTTACACTTTGGTATAGCTTGAAAAAGCAAGAGTGAATGCAGAATGAAAGATGAATCAATACGGAAGCTAGAAGACAATTTGCAATGCATGGAGAGCAAGGCTAAAGGAAAGGATAATATTCACAGAAATCTATGTGAAAAGATTAAAGAACTTAAAGGCCAGATTGAGTTGAAGACATCCATGCAAAACGGGTCAGAAAAATAAATTTCTCAGTTGCCAGAGAAATTGAAGGAAAAGAGGAAACATGCACTACTCTCCAACATAAAGTTGTTTTTTTTGTTTTAGACTGTTGTCTGAGTTCATTCTTAATTACCTTCGACACAGTTTGTCTTAGTTCTGTGAGCAAAATCTGTAAAACTGATTTTCCCACCATATTAATTCTTGCACCATCTTAGAATGAACACACATCATATGATTAAGAAAAGTGTATCCTTCTTTATTGTATATCTAAGTATAGATTTTATTCATATATTTTGAGAAAACCCAGAATCATTTAGAAAGTTTATTAGGCTATATTACAGAAGCAAGATAGGATCTTTGATATGAAATTGTTGAATTTATAAATTCTCAATACTTCTGCATATATTGTGGGTATTAACACCCTAACGAATCTCTTGTAGAGCTCAGATATGTTTAGTTTCTTAGATATCACTATTTCAGAACTAGGAAGATTTCTCGACCGAGTTGTTAAGTTTGAGAATTCCTTAAGATCCTGGTTATCTCGGTGTGTCCTAGGAAGAATAAATTACACATTTTATCAATGATATAAAATAAATTAACATAATTGCATCTTGTTTGTGATATGTGGAGCATTAGACGTTTAAGAATTTAACCAAAAAAGTACTCAAAGAGATATGGTTCTTGTACAATAAAGACTCACTGTCTTTAAAATTGCTCACCAATAAATTGGTAGAATGGAACTAGAATTAGTACTTGTGGCTAAAAATAAAATAAAAAACTTATAGGGTAAGTTTTTCAACTTAATGAATACATAATACATTTATAATTTACATGAGACCACATAAATAATATCAACAAAAGTATATTTTATTTACAAAAATACTAAATCATAGAAAAAAGTGAATCAACGAGGAAGTATTCAATTGAGAAATCAAATCAAATAAAAAAAAAATAAACACTAGGGCAACTTCACTTCTAAAGAAAGTCTTTTCTTCTCATATCTCTATACGGATAGCAAATCCAACATGTGACATACATGTTAGGCTAGCAATATTTCTGTGAGCTAAGGTTTGTATTAGATACATCTAAGCTAACGTTATTATCGTCATTAAATATGAATTTTTAGAACAAATCTCTCAAATCAATTCAAAACATATTAATTATAAATAAAGCAAACTATTAATCTATTAAATACAGATAATAAAAACAAATCAAATAATATTTCTCAATAACTTCAACTTAAATTATAAGAAATCTTAACAAATTTCATAAGTTCAATATATGCAAATGAATACCAAAAATATTTAATTTTGATATTCCAAAATGTGTATATACTTGGACAAAATCAAATATTTTGCAGATTGTCACTACAAGAAAATAGAGTTATTTTAACATTTTATTTTTTAACACCATAATTAAATGTCAAAATTAATATATATTTTTGACAAATATCATAAATGTCAAATTTTCTATGTTTTCTTGATAAATAATTTGACCGTAGAAAATTACTCATCAATTTTGACACTCATTTGTTTTCAATTTACTCCACTATTTTTCTTCTTCTTTGGCTCTGTTAATTTTGACATCAAACTGCTCTCAGTTTAGGATTATACTACTCATTCTTTATCTTCAAAATCTCAAGTTATTTTTTAGTTTCAAGATCTCATCTCATTCTTTGTTAAAATTTTTTGTTGAGAATATTTTATAGTCAATAAGTGTCAAAATAAATAGTATTTTTGACAATTAATAAGTATCACAGAAAATATGTTCTCAAAATTTTCTAACAAATTATTTTTGACAGTCAATATTTATCAAAATAAGATTTAAATTTTTTTCACAATCACTTATATGTTAAAAATACTATTTTTGACAAAATTTTTATTAACATATTTTCATAGTTAAAATAGTGTCAAAATTTATTTTTTTGACAAATTTTAATTTTCTTTTACAAATTATAACCCTCAAAAATAATCTATATTGTTGTAGTGTGTAGTTATACAAATTAAATTTCATAGAATAAATATATATAGTCTAATGTGTATTTTCAAAAAAATATAATTTTCATAAAAATAACTATTCAATTAAAATAAGTCATATAATATTATACATCAAATTAAAAATTTTCAAATACTAAGTTCAAAGATATGATTAGAAGTAGGTTTAATTATTTTGTCGGTCTTTATAATTTTACTAAATTTTTAATTAAGTTTCTATTTTTTTATAATTGGATCTCTATATCATAGCAGATTTTGTAGTTAGGTCCCTGCTGTGACAAAAACATTTGAATTAATAGAATATTTCATTAAACAAAATGAATATGTCTAATATAATATATTTGACTGAATATTTTATTAATTTCAATGTTTTTGTCACTATAGAGACATAATTATAAAATCTGATATGGTATAAGGATCTAATTGAAAGAAAAGAAAAGTATAAAAATCTAATTAAAAATTTGATAACAAATTATAGAAACCAATAAAGTAATTAAACCTTAGAAGTACTTATTCTATAAAGTCTACTTAAAATTTGGTGCCAATAAAACTATGGTTAAAACATAAAAGATTGTCATTTTTTTTAAATTTTGTAACTTTTTAAAGTGTTAATAAATATTGTATAGTTACTAGAACGAATTGTCATCTATTCGAATAGTATAATGTCTATATTATTTATAAGTATATGAGACAACGTTCAACTCATTTTTTAAAATTATGTGTTTTCAATCTGTACAGTTTAGGATTTATGATTTTAGTATTTATTATGTAAGGTTTTGTAATGATTGAATTATGTGTGTTGTGTAGGATTGAGGGTTTAAACCTTAGGGTTAAGGCTTTAAGCGTTAAGGTTTTAAATTTGTAATGAGTAAATTATGTGTATTGTTCTGTAATCAGGTGTAAAATATAATATATAATTTTGTAATTTGTAATTGAAATTAAATTTATTGAGCTAGTTAATTAAAATTAAATGGACTTGTGCTTCACCATCTGATGATTTTGATATTTTGTTCTTTAAAAGAAAGTTGAACAGCATATCTCGAATGTTCAATACCCATTTTCTCTATATTTTTTTAAATATGACTGGGTATACAGGATTCTGTGATTTAAAAAATTTAGGACAGTATATCCGAAATGTGTACTGTCAATTTAAAATGATAATTTATTTTACATTACAAATTTCAATAAATAATATATTTAATTAATTTAAATAAAAAAGTCCTTGGTTTTAATCCAGATTGTTGTGGGTGGAAAAAAATTTGGGAGACGATGGAATAAATTCAATCAATTAATTATTGAACATAATTTTTTTTAATGCAAAAGATAGAAGTTGTTACGTTCACATTAACGCGTGTTTCGGGTTTATGGTTTATGATTTAGAGTTTAGGTTTTAGGGTTTCTGATTTAGGGTGTATGGTTTATGATTTAAGGTTTAAATTTTAGGTTGTAGGGTTTATGATTTAGAATTTAGGTTTTAGGGTGCTAAATAGGCCTATGAAGGATTTGGGGTTGACACAAATTGTATTGGTTCTTTTGATATGTATTCGTTTTGATTTACAACAAGTTTGTATGATATGATACTCTCTGCCAGAAATAATAACGCAACAGTTTCAAATCTATCACCTTCACTATATTGTAAGTGATAATTATGTAATTATGTTTTATCCTTTATTACAAATTAATTAAATCTTAAAACACAATTTCCTAATTAAGAAATTATTTTTATTATAAAAAAATCATATAATTTAAGCATATATATGAAAGTGTAAAATAAAATAAAGAAAGTTAATAAAAAAACAATGAACAAATTGAAAAAAATGTGTTCGAAAAATGATAAACCCTAACTGCTATCTTAAACCTTAAATTCTCAACAACAAACTATAAACCTTAACCCCCAATTCAAAATTCCTAAACCCTAACTCAAATTTTATACCAGAAATCCTAAACTACAAGTCTAAATAATTATCACTAAATAAATAACCCTTAACCATGAATGCTAACTCGTAAATCCTAAATCATAAATCACACTTTTTAATCTATCAATAATAAAGACTAATTTATTAACCTTAAACCCTAAATAATATCATACACAGTAAAGTATTAATAAATATATGTTGTATCACTTTTCTATTTAAAAATACTAAAATTTAAACATTCATTTTCTATTGGTGAGGAACCTTCCAATCCTAACTCTGCTGTCTTCTCATCCTCCTTTGGGTCTGCATGCATCTTCACTTCATGGTTTGCGGTACAGTGTCGCTTCGTGTGTCTGGCTTTCTGACACATACTACACCGCCTGTTTCTTGATCCGGGGTGCCCCTTTGGTCTTAACTACTACGGAATCCTTCTCCTTGGGAGTATCTCTTCCCTTTGCCGACGGACCCTTCCGATCGCATCCAGCCTCAATTTGTTTACATAAAGCTCGTATGCCACTCATCGCTATATTGAACACACCCGGACTCCATGCAGCTACGAACAAAAACCACTGCGATGTAGAATGCAATACGCCCTGACGTAATAGAAATTCCCTCTCACTTCACTCATCAGCTCTTCCTTCACCATAGTTATCCAATCATAGTTGTCAGAACCGAACCGGTGATCGAACCGGTCAGGCTACTGGGTTACTGGGTCACTGGTTCAACCGGTGGGTCACTGGTTGAACCGGTTAACCCGGTCCCACATAAGTAAAATGTATAAAATAGCTAAAAACTTAAAAATAAAAAGTTAAAAAACATATCTCCAATAATATTTTAATAAACATTAAATCTCAAATCCTAAAAATAAGTAGTAATACGAGAATAAACATAAAATTTAGTACTATTAGTCTATTACATGAACAACTCAATTTAACATAATGAAAATAACAATTCATGGATTATATCCAAGGAGTAACTTCAAAGTCTGGAAATCTTTCTTCATGTGACAAATCTGGAGCTACATCCTGATTGGTTTCATTCTGATTTGCATTTTCCACAGAAGTATTATTAGCTTCACCATCATCTCGATCATCTTCCAGATTCAATTCATCTAGCATTTCAATAATGTTTCACAAATCATAATCAATAATAAGGCAAAACATTTGGTTAAAGCATTACAAAATCATCCCTAACAACAACATACCCAAATCATCTAAACCTGATTGAAGAGACATATTTGCAAGATCATTCCGTAAAGCATCAACTTCTTCAGGAGTTAAAAATGGTGGTGAATCTTCCATTATCCATTCCGAATGATCCTCAAATGCATCAAGACAAATTGGATCATAACTTTGCTTTCTCATTCGGTTCCTATATTATCAATTAACTTGATTATTCTTATTATGACTAAAAATTTTAAATAATGCCTTAAAGAAAGAATAATAAAAAGTACCTTTGTTGTAGCCTTAAGTTGTAGTGAACATAAACAAGATCATTAAGCTTTTGATGCTCTAACCGATTCCTTTTCTTTGAGTGAATGTGTTCGAAAATGCTCCAGTTACGCTCACAACCTGAAGAACTGCAAGTTTGACTCAAAACACGAATTGCTAACTTTTGCAGGTTTGGTGCTCCACATCCATAAGATTCCCACCATTGATCTTAACATAAAAAGAAAACAATCACAATCATAAAAATCAAATCTTAAACATATCACAATCATAAAAAACTAATTTTAATACAAAATTTACCAGGCATCACAGTGCTTCGCTCACGTATTGCAGACTGTCTCCCAAAGTCTCCTTCAGCATTCTTAAAGATTCTCTTCTCACTTGTCAATTTAGTAATCAAATCAGCATCACCGTAAGCATACCTCTCAATCACATCTAGTAGGCCAGAAATTGTGTCTTTGTGCTTGTCAAATTCTGCAGAATTAAATCGAAAAGCTGGATTTAACCAATAACCAGCAGCATGAAGGTTTCTTTTAAGTTGTAAATCCCAACGTGAATCTAAAATCTTCAAATAAGGTTCAACAACCCTCTTTCTTTTTTGAAACCTCTTCACCATGTCTTCCCTAGCCTTATACATAGCTTGATAAAGGAAACCCATTGCAGCTCTATCTTCACTATCCACAATACGCAATACATGAACAAGTGGCTCCGTAAGCTTAACAATATCAGTGCATTGATTCCAAAATTTAGAATCTAAGACTTGATCCACAAACTTTTTTGCTTTGGCTTCTTTAGAGTAAGCTGAACTTCTCCATTCTCTAGATGTCACCATAGCTCTCAATGCATCCTTTTGAGCCAAAATACTTTGCAAAGCAATGAAATTAGTGGCGAATCGAGTTGGAGCTGGACGAAGTATTTCTCGGCCGCCTGTGAACTGCCTCATCAAGTACAAAGGATGGCAGTGATTATAAATATATTTCGTAATCATTGAAGCTTGTGACACAGTTTCAGTCACTTCCACAAACTTCCCAATATCCTGCAACATCAGATTAATACAATGTGCCGCACAAGGAGACCAATACAATCTAGGAAACTCCGATTCCAACAACCTTCCAGCAGCAACGTAATTTGCAGCATTATCCGTCACTACATGTACAACATTCTCAGGACCAACAAATAACACAACATCCCTAAGCAACTTAAACAAAGCCTCAGCAGTTTTTGAGATATGAGAAGCATCAACTGACTTTAGGAAAACAGTTCCTTTAGGGCAATAAACTAAGAAATTAATTAAAGTACGTCTACAACGATCAGTCCATCCATCAGCCATGATAGTACATCCAGTTTGTTTCCAAATCACACGATAACCTTCAATCATCTTCTTTACATCTTCAACCAATTTACTCAACAAATATCCACGAACTCTTTGGTAATTTGGCCCTTTATACCCTGCACCCATGTTTGCAATAGCATCAATCATCGGCTGATAATAAGCTGAATTAACCGCATTGAATGGCACAGAGGCATCCATCATCCATCTTGCAATAGCAATATCACACTTCTCCACAATTTCTTTGCTTTGGAGAACACTTTTAATACTTGGTTGAGCTCCAGGTGTTGCTGCCGGTGGAAAAAAGGATTGTAATCCCTTGACTTGTTTTCCAACTACCTTTCTAGAGCTAGGTGCTGGAATTCTTGATGCTTGTTGTTGTCGCATCTCATTACGTTCAATCTCATCAAATTCCCTTTCAACGTCATCACAAGCACCATAACTTTCTGCATATTCTTCTTGAGTTTTCCTTTTCTTGGTTCGAAGATCTTCAATGTTTTGATTGAATTGGTGTCTCACCACAGCTGGCACCTTTCGACATGCCTCAATATCTCCACCTTTTCCAGCCAAATGATGCTTAACCCGGTTAATTCCTCCACCTCTAATAAGCTTCTCGCAATAAATACATACCAAAGCAGTTTTTCCTTTATCCAAAACTTGTTTACAATGGCCCCATGCAAGATCAGTTTTTCCTCTGTTACTATTTTTTTGGGTTCCAATTGAAGGATCAGGAGTGGATCCTTGTTCCTGAGAAGTTGGTGTTTCTGATGGTGTATTTGATGAAGCCATCCTAAATTCCTAATCAACCAGGATCCAAGACTAAATGACTAATCTCTAAGAATAATACACAACAATCCACTAAGGCACTAACTACTAAGAATAATATACAACAGCAACCAACAATAGATAATCAACAAACTGGACAGAAATAAAAAAATAAATCAAAGAAACTAGAGATCAAACAGAAAAACATGTGGTCTTGTTCATGTTCTCAAAGTATCAAACATACATGGATAAAAAACTTAAACAGAAATCAACAATCTAAATTAAACAGAAATCAACAACCTAAAATTATTTGAACAACCAACAATCTAAATTCTAACACAAATCAAACAGAACCAAGTAACCAACATACATAATCAATCTACAATAATCAATTAACTTCAAAAAATAAAAAAATTAAAAATACTTAGTTACTTACCTAGCTGGACGGCTGAACCCTGGAGCTGGAGGAATGGAGCGAGGAGTAGAGACCAGAGCAGAGAAGAGGGAGACCGGAGCGACGAGCAGAGAAGAGGGTGACCGGAGCGACGAGCAGAGAAGAGCGAGGAGCAGAGACCAGACCAGAGAAGAGGGAGACCGGAGCGACGAGCAGAGAAGAGGGTGACCGGAGCGACGAGCAGAGAAGAGCGACGAGCAGAGACCAGACCAGAGAAGAGGGAGACCGGAGCGACGAGCAGAGAAGAGGGTGACCGGAGCGACGAGCAGAGAAGAGCGACGAGCAGTAGGCGACGATGGACCGTGGACGTGCTTCTGCCTTCTTGGCGGTGGTGAGTGGCGCACTGCTCTGGATGCGGTGGTGAGGTGGTTGAGTTGACGTGCTTCTGCCTTCTTGGCGCTGGTTGAAGCTGAACGGGGCGACGAGGTGGCTGAGTGAGTGGCGCACTTCTCTATCTCTCAGCTCTCATGGTGATGGTGGTCTCTCAAAATTTGGGAATGGGAAGGAAAATTGTGAAACAGGGATGGAGGCTAGGGTTACAGCACTCAGCAGCAAGCTTTTTTTTTTTTTTTAATAAAGAAACGACGTCGTTTCCAGCCTATAAAAAAAAATTAATTTTCGAACCGGTCCGGGTTAAACGAAACCCGCCGGTTCACCGGTTCTGATCAAACCCGACCGGTTCAATACGGGTCTTTCCGGTTCGATTCCTTGTCCGGTTAGATGACTCACCCGGACCGGTTATAGCACCGGTTCACCGGTTTTTCGGTCCGACCGGCCGGGTCGGTCCGGTTCTGACAACACTGTATCCAATGACTTAGCATCCTTACGCCACCTCTTCAACAATAACCTTGATGGAATTTCCATCGCATGCTTGATAAACTACTATTTTATGGTTCATCTTGTGCTCAATTGAGTGGTTTTTATCTACTCTTTACCCACTTATTCATACTATTTGCATGGTTTTACATTTACCTTCCTAATTATGTGCTTTGATTGAAAACATGCTTCTTTGGACTTATATTTGCTTATTACTAATCCTCTCTTATTACCATTAGATGCCTTGATATGTGTGTTAAGTGATTTCAGAGATTACAAGGCAGGAATGGCTTGGAGGATGGAAAGGAAGCATGCGAAAGTGGAAGGAATACAAAAAGTTGGAGAAATTGCTAAGCTGTCCAGCCTGACCTCTTTACACTCAAACGACTATAACTTTAGCTATAGAGGTCCAAACGACGCGGTTCCAGTTGCGTTGGAAAGCTAACGTCCGAGGCTTCTATTTGATATATAATATGATATAGTTTCCCTGACGCTAGGTGACGCGACCGCGTGATCCATGCGGCCGCGTCGCAAGTGACGGAAATCAGCGCAAATGAATTCGCAACCAGCGAATTCTGGACTGTTTTTGACCCAGTTTGCGGCCCAGAAAACACAGATTAGATGCTATAAAGTGGGAGAATACATCCATTCAAAAGAAGGCTCACATAATTCACTTCTCATGATTTAGATTAGTTTTGAGAGAGGTTCTCTCCTCTCTCTCTTAGGATTTAGGACTTCTCTTAGTTTTAGGAGTGACTCTCAATCCCAGGTTCTTTATTTTTATATAATTTATGAACTCTTCCATGTTACATATAAGTTTCTTAATTAATGTTATTTGAGGTATTTCAATTCATGACTGCTTTCCTTTATTTACATGATTACTGTTTCCCATCTGAAGACATCTTTATTCCAATAGATTTACTTTTCCCCTTTTGGTTTTGGTTAAGAAATCTGTAACTCAGGAGTTATCCAACTTAACAGCATAATTGTTAATTGTTATCTTGCCAATTGAGTTGAACTTCAATAATCCCAATCTTTTCTTAGGAATTAACTAGGATTTGAAGATTAACTAATTAGTCACTTGACCTTCCTCTGCTTTAAGTAAGGGTTAACTAAGTGAAATTAAGATTCAATTTTCATTATCATTGATAAGGATAACTTGGTCTGGACTTTCAATTTCTAATACCTTGCCAAGAGTTTATGTTTATTGTTATTATTTTATTTTACTTGTCACTTAACTAACTTTTTACCTTGATCCAAAACCCCCAATTTACAAACTCATAACCAATAATAAGAACATACTTCCCTGCAATTCCTTGAGAAGACGACCCGAGGTTTAAATACTCGGTTATCAATTTAAAAGGGGTTTGTTACTTGTGACAACCAAAACGTTTGCACGAAGGGATTTTTGTCGGTTTAGAGACTATATCTACAACGCGACTATTTTTATGACATTCTTTACTGGCAAAAATCCTAACGTCAAAATGGCGCCGTTGCCGGGGAATTGCAAACGTGTGCCTTATTATTGGTTATTGTAAATATTTTATTTTTGCTTGTTTATTTGTTTTTATTTTTGCTTTTTCTTAAGTTAAGAGGTTATTGATTTTTATTTTAAAATTTTTTATTTTATCTTATCTTATTTCAAAAATCAAATTTCAAAATTTAAATTTAAAATTTTTTTTCAAAATTCAAATTCAAAAATTTTCAAAATTCAAAAATTCAAATTTCAAAAATTTAAAATTCAAATTTTAAAATTTAATTTTCAAATTCAAAAATTTAAATAACCTTTTAATTTAAATTTATTTTTATTTCCATCTTTAATTTTTATTTATTTACTACTATGAACTCTCACCCCTTTGGCTATGAGTCTGGTTACAATAATGTTGCAGGAAGAAGAAATTACAATGAGAACAGGCATCAAGGTTGGAACAATCAAAGATGGGAGGAGCCACAAGGATTTGATCAACCCTCATGGCAACAACCACCTCTAGTGAACTATCAACAACCACCACCATATGCCTATGAACCCTTTCCTCAACATGACTTTGGACCACCATACTCACAAGCCCCTTTCCACCATTCACCTCCATATGACCGTAACCCACATCCACCATACCAACCACCTTATGAACCAAATGAACCATACATAGATCCACCCCAAACCTCCATGGAGAAAGCACTTGCCGATCTAAACTCTACTATACAAGCTCTCTTCGCCCAAATCAGACCACCGAATACCTTCAACAACCAACCCTCAAGCTCTAGTGCACTTCCTTTTCAGCCACAGAATGATCTCTCCATCCCATCACCACCATCCATAGAAGAGCACCAACATCCATCAATCCAAGAGCAACATGATCCCAATAATGCTATTGACATGGACAAGAGAGAAGGGATCATCTTCGCGAATCCATACTTCATAAGGAGCTAGAGGAGGCCCTAAAGGTGAAGGTAGTAAAGACCTTTGATGATGAAAGAATAGTTGAAAAGAGTCGTCATGGAAAGAAAATCATCAAGGATGAATACGATTTTATATTAAAACTACTGGACAAAGCAGTAATTATTAAAGAGGAAAAAGTGGTTGAAGACTTGCGAGATGCTAAATCTCCATGGGAAAGTCAAGACATAGAGCCTCTTTCCAAGACAGTTGCATTTGATGTTGAGGAGGGTGTACAACCTCCAAGGCATACCCTGGTTGAAGACTTGGAAGAGGTTGAAACTGAAGAAGCATGCAAAGAGGTGGAAGATGTCAAAGAAGAGCACAAGGAAGTGGAGCTTGCAAGTTCATTAGAGACCCCTCCCCCTAAGTTGCCATCATCCTTCACAACATTCAAGTGGGTAAAATTCATATCCCATAGCTTTCTAATCCCACTTGAATATGGGCTACTAGAGACGGATGGTCAACTTAGAGCTCTTTGTGGCATTAAGAGTAAGAGGAAGATGGCCAGTAATAGGAATTGTCAAGCAAGGTTCAACATGGCTGTGTGCTTAAAGTTTAAATGCAAAGGTTGGTGTAAAGCTCAACTGAATGGGTCTAGGAAGTTGTTTGGTCGCTTACGTGAGAATTCAGACTGCTTGCCACCCGGAGGGAACAATATTGCTCAACCAAAAGACGGGTGCAAAGGCAAGGTCTGGGACCCCGGAATCCATTCTATCAATCACCACTCTTGGGGCCTGGTCACTTGCTTTAACTTACTTGAAGGCTTTCTGCGCCTAGTTTGGGATCCCAGAGGTTACTGGAGATACAAACATTGGTGGAGATTCCTGGATGAATACAAGCATAAGCCACCATAACAGGGAGCTCACCAAATGTCCAACTTAAGGACTCTAACTAAGAGTGCTAGGTGGGAGACAACCCACCATGGTATGATCGTTATTTTTCATTTTTATTTAGTTTTATTTGTTTTCGAGTTTTATTTTATTTTATTGAACCTGGAGTTTTGCATCACATTCATATTAACACTGCATTCTGCATTTTTCAGACTAAAAAAAAAAAAGCGAGCACGCGACGCGACCGCATCAGCGACGCGTCCACGTCGCAAGGAGAGGGGAGAAAAATAAAAACGAACAGAGAGTTTCACAGGAGCAGCGCTGGAGGCGTGCCAATGGCACAAATTACCCCACGCGACCGCGTCGCTGACGCGACCGCATCACCTGGGAATAAAGCCCTCCCACGCGACCGCGTTACCCACGCGGCCGCGTCACCTGAAAATCGACGTCAACCGGGTGCATGGCCGAAAGTTGAGCTGGAGTTGGGCTGGATCCGTGCTAGCAGCATAAGCCCGGCCACGCGAACGCGTCACCCACGCGTCCGCGTCATATTGGAAATAAGGCCTCCCGCGCGATCGCGTCTACCACGCGATCGCGTCACCCTGGATTTTGGCAATACTGAGTTTTGAACAGAGAGTTGTGCGACCGCGAGGCTGCACTCGCACCACTAGCACAAATTGAGTCACGCGATCGCGTGCCCCACGCGTCCGCGTCACCCAACCTTATCGCGCACCACGTGACCGCGTCACCCACGCGACCGCGTCGCCAGCGTCGCACAACCTATCCAGATTAGTGCCAATTTTCTTATCTTCTCTTTTCTAATCCTAATTTCTTCCTTCTCTCTCCTTTCTCACTTTCTTTTTCTTCTTCTCATTCTTTTTTCCCTCTCATTTTATTTTACTTCATTTATTTGCATATTTCATTCATTGCATTATTCTCATTGGTGTTGGAGTTTTATTTAGATAAATGCCTTAATTTATTTGAGCAGATGGCTATTCTGAGGAGAGATTTGACAATTGACATTTATTCATGGCTCTCTTATACATTTGGATTACATTATTTTCATCCCTATTTTAACTTGCACACCCAGTGTTTGTGAAAAAAGCTTTTATGACATTTTAAATCTTATTTTATTTTACTCTTTCACTTGCATGCCTCTTTTTCACAACACTTGTGCTCTACATGTATTTGGGATTATCATTCACAATTGTCATCATTACACATGCTCTTTAATTCAGCACATTTATTACTTGATGCTTGAGCTATGCTTCTCATGCCTATTATTTGCATGTTTTAATCCCCTTGCATCTTATTATTTTGAATTGCCCCTTTTTGATCTTTATTGTTGTCTTTCCTACATGTTGTAGCTACCATGTAGTTGGGCTATCATCTTTCCTTTGGCATTCCTTATCACTTGAAATTTCCTCCCTTCCAGTCTTAGTTTTCTATATTTTACACTCTTCCTTTTTTCTTCTTCCTTAGGCATGGGTACCAAGAAAGAAAAAGAGAAGGCCACTGACAAGACACTAGCAAGGAAAGGAACCAAGAGATCTCCAACTAAGGCACCTCCATCTACAAGCGTCAGTTGGAGCAACCCGTCCACCTGCACATCTCAGCATGCACCGAGGACGGTGCAATCTTTAAGTGTGGGGAGGTCGATACCGATCTCCATGGGTTAGTTATCTCCTGACTCAACACCAAAATTTTTATTTTATTTGTTTGTTCATTGTTGCATTTGCATGTTTGATTGCATATTTGTTTGATTTTTTGCATATTTTACCACTTGGTTGAAGTAATATTTTCTTTTTCAAGAAAATTTTTAGAGAATTTCACTAATTTGAATAAAATTTAATGTTACACTTGTTTGAAGAGATATTATACTGGAACATGGTTTAGAGCTCGAACATACAAAACCTGTGAGATTTTGAGCCTATTTAAATTGGTTGCATTTTATCAACCATAATTTTGTTTTAGTGTGTATTTTTCTCTCTAAAATTGTGATCTTTGTCTTGCTTAATTCTATATTTCCATAATTTGATGTATACATGCACTTATATGATTGAGGCCTTTATTTCACTGAGCTTACATACCCATATGGCCTTACCTTTCATTATCCCTTGCAAACCAATTTTGAGCCTATTGTACCCCCTTTGTTCTTTTTATTTAGCACATCATTAACTCTAAGCGGAAAACAATAATGTCCTTAATTTGAATCCTTAATTAGCTTAGACTAGTGAGAGTGCTTATGATTTAAGTGTGGGAAAAGTGGGTTTGGAAACATTTGGTTTGAGAATTGAGTATGTTAGAATTTTCTGAAAATGTGAAAGAATGTTGAGAATATGTTCATGCATTCAATACTTTAATCATATGCATTGAGAAAAACAAAAGAAAAAAATAATATAAAAAAAAGAAAAATAAAGGAGAAAAAGAAAAGAAAAAGAGCAAATAATAAAAGGGGACAAAATGCCCCAAAGTAAGTGGTGAAAGCAATGCATATGTACTGTACTTGAAATTAGAATGCATGAATATGTGGAAAACATGGTTAATGGATGGTTAGATGTTGTATTATGATTACATGGATTGTCTAAAGTTAGGTGGAAAGTTTAAGTTAATTAAGGATTCAGATTTTAGTCCACTTGGCCAAATACAATCCTACCTTGACCCTAACCCCATTACAACCCTTAAAAAGACCTCTTGATATGTGTATCTGTGCATTAAATTTTTGTTGATTGGTAGAAGAAGAGCAAGCCTTAGAAAGCAAGGTTAGTAGAGAATTGAGAGATCGAACCTAAAACACTTGAGTGATTAGAGTGTATACACTACCAGTAAAGGTTCGATGCTCAATTCCTTGTTCCCTGCTTTCATAAGCTATTTTCTTCTTGCAAGTCTATTTGTACTTCATTTTTATGATTTGAATTAGTGAAATCCAGTTCATATTTGTTCTTGAAAGATTTGTTTATTTTTAACCAAGTAGGTAGAAACATCTTAGCATGTAGTTGCATTTCATACTTTCCTCTTCATCTTTATAGCTTCTCTTGAGCTTAGCATGAGGACATGCTAGTGTTTAAGTGTGGGGAGGTTGATAAACCACTATTTTATGGTTCATCTTGTGCTCAATTGAGTGGTTTTTATCTACTCTTTACCCACTTATTCATACTATTTGCATGGTTTTACATTTACCTTCATAATTATGTGCTTTGATTGAAAACATGCTTCTTTGGACTTATATTTGCTTATTACTAATCCTCTCTTATTACCATTACATGCCTTGATATGTGTGTTAAGTGATTTCAGAGATTACAAGGCAGGGATGGCTTGGAGGATGGAAAGGAAGCATGCGAAAGTGGAAGGAATACAAAAAGTTGGAGAAATTGCTAAGCTGTCCAGCTTGACCTCTTCGCACTCAAACGGCTATAACTTTAGCTACAGAGGTCCAAATGATGCGGTTCTAGTTGCGTTGGAAAGCTAACGTCCGGGGCTTCGATTTGATATATAATATGATATAGTTTCCCTGACGCTAGATGACGCGACCGCGTGATCCATGCGGCCGCATCGCAAGTGACAGAAATCAGCGCAAATGAATTCGCAACCAGCGAATTCTGGACTGTTTTTGACCCAGTTTGCGGCCCAAAAAACACAGATTAGAGGCTATAAAGTGGGAGAATACATCCATTCAAAAGAAGGCTCACATAATTCACTTCTCATGATTTAGATTAGTTTTGAGAGAGGTTCTCTCCCCTCTCTTAGGATTTAGGACTTCTCTTAGTTTTAGGAGTGACTCTCAATCCCAGGTTCTTTATTTTTATATAATTTATGAACTCTTCCATGTTACATATAAGTTTCTTAATTAATGTTATTTGAGGTATTTCAATTCATGACTGCTTTCCTTTATTTACATGATTACTGTTTCCCATCTGAAGACATCTTTATTCCAATAGATTTACTTTTCCCCTTTTGGTTTTGGTTAAGAAATCAGTAACTCAGGAGTTATCCAACTTAACAGCATAATTGTTAATTGTTATCTTGCCAATTGAGTTGAACTTCAATAATCCCAATCTTTTCTTAGGAATTAACTAGGATTTGAAGATTAACTAATTAGTCACTTGACCTTCCTCTGCTTTAAGTAAGGGTTAACTAAGTGAAATTAAGATTCAATTTTCATTATCATTGATAAGGATAACTTGGTCTAGAATTTCAATTTCTAATACCTTGCCAAGAGTTTATGTTTATTGTTATTATTTTATTTTACTTGTCACTTAACTAACTTTTTACCTTGATCCAAAACCTCCAATTTACAAACTCATAACCAATAATAAGAACATACTTCCCTGCAATTCCTTGAGAAGACGACCCGAGGTTTAAATACTCGGTTATCAATTTAAAAGGGGTTTGTTACTTGTGACAACCAAAACGTTTGCACGAAGGGATTTTTGTCGGTTTAGAGACTATATCTACAACGCGACTATTTTTATGACATTCTTTACTGGCAAAAATCCTAACGTCAATGCTCATGCTTCAAAACGAAAAACATGTGTCGACACGGATAACCTTTTCGCAACTAAAATTTTCAAGGACAGTGAAGCCTATTCACCACCCTATCGTACAGTACCATTAGTTGCCTAACTGGAATGCCGTATTCTTCAACTATGTACACTATATTCATGGACCGTCGAACCTTTGCGACAAAGTTAACTACACCGATACCTTCGATTTCCTTCCTCACGTCCAAAAATAACTCTTGTGTGTAAACAGTGGCAACAAACCGCTCAAGTATGTCCAAGCAAGTCGTGATCACTGGGTTGCCGTGAATGAACTTGAAGTGGGCCTCTAACTCATTATTCTGATACTCTCGTACCATCAACTCAACATTTTGCACCAGCTTAAGAACACTGTGCTTTGAATTAAGAAACTTTTTGACATTCGCATTAATCCCTTCACATCGAGAAGTTGTGCAGAATCCGGCACAGCATTTGTCTTTTAATTATGCATCTGCCCACATTCTTCGCTTATCATAAGTTTCCTTCGCCCAAAAACTATCATGAAGTCGATATTCTTCAGCACCTACATCCCACCCTGCCTCAAACTCTTCTATCTCCATATTCGAGTATATCCACCTAGTGAAAAGTTGTCTTAACCCTTCATCCTTCACATTCGAAGTCACGTTCTTCTCCATATGCCATGAACACAACCTATGTGTGGCCTTCAAAAACACTGCCTTGATTGCTGCCTTCATTGAGTCACACCCGTCTGTCACTATCACTGATGGCTTTTTGTTGCACATTACCTCCAACAAAATTTCAAGCAACCATGTGTATGACCCAATGCTTTCATCCAACACCAAACCAAACCCAAATATGGTTGTTTGCTTATGATTGTTCGACCCATGAAAGATTACCAAAGGTCTCCAGTATTTGGTTTTCTTGTAATTCGAATCGAACGAAAGCACATCACCAAAGTGTTGGTAATTAATGCGTGAGCATCTTTCCTATCTTTTCCTAGTGAATTTGCATTTAAATTGCTGAGTTTAATCAAGAATTAATTATCTTTTAGCCACTATGGATGCTACTTTGAGTCTTGTGCAATTCTGTTTATTTTAGGTAGCATTTGGATGGATTTGATGGAGTTTCTGCAGAGAAAGAGAAGAAACCAAGGAGCTGACCAGCAAGGAGCGACGCGTGTGCATACCTGACGCGAACGCGTGAAAAACAAAGTTGCACAGAGATGCGTGCGCGTAACTGACGCGTACACGTGACACGCAAAGAAGATCAGTGACGCGTACGCGTGACTGACACATACGCGTGACATGCACCACATGCAGAATTCGCAGAAAATGCTGGGGGCGATTTCAGGCCGAGTTTCGACCCAGTTTTCGGCTCAGAAACACAGACTAGAGCCAGGGGATAGCAGAGACTCAAGGGAGATTCACACAAGAATGATTATGCCCACTCCAAGTTAGGTGTGGACCCTACGAAGCAAGTGGTCCCCATCCATCAATTGAAGACATGCTGATTGCTTTAATTAATTCTGATTTAAACTTTATTTTTTATTTAAAATAGGAAAAGATATTATTTTAGTTTTAGAAGATAGATTTTAAATTAATTAGGATTAGATATAAAAGGGAATTGGAATTATTCCATAGGGGATTCCATTCCAGACTACCAAAATATATTTTATCAGAATCCTTATTTTCTCTTTGAACCATGAGCAACTAAACCTCCACTATTAAGGTTAGGAGCTCTGTCTATTGTATGCATTGATTTTATTGCTTTTCTATTTTAATTCATGTATTGATTTATGTTTCAAGAATTGTTTTCGTTCTTTATTTTATGAAATTGGGTGGAACGGAAGTATGAACCATGTTCTAATTGAGTTCTTGTATAACTTGGAAAAGCTCTTTACTTGAACAACAGCTTGAAAATAGATTCTCCTAATTTTTAATTATCTGGATTTAACGGGATACATGACATATAATCCTCTTATATTTGGGTAATTAGGATTTTTGTGGCATATAAACTAGAATTAAGCTTCACATTCTAATTGGAATTAATTGACCAAGGAATTGGCGGTTGATGAATTTTAGAGGAGACTAGAAAGGTCTAAGGAATTAGGGTCTAGTCACATATAGTTTGCCATGAATTAAATCTTGCATGATTAAAATAGTTAGTAAGAAAAATTAATCCGGAAAATAGATAACTCTGAAACCTTAACTGTTTCTCCATACCTTATTCCCAACTTAATTACTTGCCTTTCTTCAATATTCTTCATATTGTTTAATGTCTTTGAACTCTCAACACTATTTTCTGTTTGCCTAACTAAGTAAATTAATCAACCATTGTTGCTTAATCCATTAATCCTCGTGGGATCGACCCTCACTCACCTGAGGTATTACTTGGTATGACCCGGTGCACTTGCCGGTTAGTTTGTGGGTTATAAATTCCGCACCAAGTTTTTGGCGCCGTTGCCGGGGATTGATACTGATTAACAACTACCAGTTGTTTGATTGCTTAGATTAGGCGTTTTTAATTTTAATTTTATTTAAATTTTGCTTTATTATTTTCGAAAAAAATAAAAAAATAATATAAATAAATAAATAGCACTAATATTTTTCCTTAATTTCTGAAATTAAGTTTGGTGTCCCCTAGTTATTTTTATTTCAATTTTTCCTATTTATTTTTCTTGTTAATTTCGAATTTTTCTGTCCTAATTTTACCTACAAATTTTGAAATTTATTTATTTATTCTATTTAGTATTTTTATTTTATTTCTTTTACACAGGTTACCTCACTGGGAATTCTCTGCACTCTGATGTAGAGATTCCCATCTTTTCTTGTTTTCTGTTTGTTTATGCACAGGAACAGAGACAAGGAACCTCTCTTAGACTTTGATCCTGAACCAGAAAAGACTTTCAGGCAACGTTTGCAACAAGCAAGACTTTACAAGGCTGCAGAATCCACTATGGATCCTAATAATGCTGTTAATGCCAATGTGGCAAATCCGAATGGGGATGAGCAAAAATGGAGAGTGCTTGGCTCTTACTCTGCTCCTACTGCAGATCTTGATGGAAAAAGCATTGTGGTGCCTCCTATAGCTGCGAACAACTTTGAGCAAAAGCCACAATTGGTCACCCTGGGGTAACAAAATTGCCAGTATCATGGTCTTCCCCACGAAGACCCAAATCAATTTATTTCTAATTTTCTGCAGATTTGTCATACTGCGAAGACAAATGGAGTGAACCCAGAGGTGTACAAACTCATGCTCTTCCCGTTTGCTTTGAGGGATGGAGCAAAGCTATGGCTAGATTCCCAACCCAAGTAGAGTTTGAATACTTAGGACAAGGTCGTTATTGAGTTTCTTACTAAATTTTTCCCACCAAAGAAGTTGACTAAGCTTAGGGTGGAGGTTCAGACCTTCAGGCAGAGGGATGGTGAAACTCTTTATGAAGCTTGGAAGAGGTACAAGCTACTGATTAGGCAATGCCCTCCGGACATGTTCTCTAAATGGACCCCAACTAGACATCTCTTATGAAGGCTTGGGTGAAATGTCCAAGATGTGCTTAGATAATTCTGCAGGTGGTTCATTGCACAAGAAGAAGACACCGGAGGAGACTATTGAGCTGATTGAATTGGTTGCTAGCAACCAATATTTATACTCATCTAATAGGAATCCTGTGAACTCTGAGGCTCCTCAAAAGAAGGGTGTTATGGAAATAGAAGCTCTTAATGCTCTTCTTGCTCAGAATAAGCTTATGTCTCAGCAAATAAATCTACTTACTCAGCAGATGGGTGGCATGCAAGTTTCAGCTATCAACACCCAAAATCCACCTCAAGAGATCTCTTATGACATGACAGGTAATGTTATGCAAAATGATAATTATGATTATGCTCAATCCTTTTCTGAACAGGTCAATTACATGGGGAGTGCTCCTAGAAATCCCAATAATGATCCATATTCTAAGACATATAATCAAGGGTAGAGAAATCACCTAAATTTTGGATGGAGGGACCAACCTCAGAGACCTCAGAATTTCAACAATAATTCTCAGGACGACTTTCAACAAAACAATCACAATAACCGCCAATTTTAGTCTCAGCAGCAATAACCACCTCAGCAGGCAAACTCTAAATCCCAAGAAGATTCTAATTGGGAGATGATGAGGAGTTTTATGCAAGAGACCAGAGCCTCCATTAGAAACTTGGAAGTGCAAATGGGCCAACTGAGCAAGCAAATACCTGAGAGGTCTGCAAGTACATTTCCAGGTGATACAGTGGTGAACCCAAGAGAAGATTACAAGGTTATTCAATTGAGAAGTGGTAAAACAGCTGGCTCTGAGACAAGGGCCAATGATGAGCTAGTTGAAAAGAAAGCTCCAGAGGAGAAGAGGAAAAAAGTGGAGCACGCCCCTCCAAAGCGTGCAGACAACCCATTCCCTGACTCTCTTGACACGTATCCTATATTGCCAAAGGCTCCCGAATACAAGCCAAAAATGCCATATCCTTAGAGACTTCAGAAAGCTTCCAAAGAAAAGCAATTCACTAAATTTTTAGATGTCTTCAAGAAGCTACAAATCAACATTTCTTTTGCAGAGGCTCTTGAGCAAATGCCCCTTTATGCTAAATTTATGAAAGAATTGTTGACTAACAAGAGGAATTGGAAGGAGCAAGAAACCGTAGTGTTAACCAAGGAATGCAGTGCTATTATTCAACATCAACTTCCTGAGAAAATACAGGATCCAGGGAGCTTTGTGATTCCTTGCACCATTGGAGATGTCACCATTTAGAGAGCTTTATGTGATTTTAGAGCTAGCATCAATCTCATGCCACTTTTAGTGATGAAAAAGCTTCAAAGTGAGGAGGTAAAATCCACGCGTATTTCTCTTCAACTTGCTGATCTTTCTATTAAATTACCTGTGGGTGTTGTTGAGGATTTACTTGTGAAAGTAGGACCCTTTATTTTTCCTGCTGATTTTGTTATATTAGACATGGAAGAGGATGTAAAATCCTCTATTATTCTTGGTAGACCTTTTTTAGCTACAGGTAGAGCTCTGATTGATGTGCAAAAGGGTGAATTAACCCTGAGGGTCAATGAAGAACAGGTGGTCCTTAATGTTTTTGAAGCTCTCGAACATCCTAATGATTCTGAAGGGTGTATGAGAATTGATGTTGTTGAACCACTTGTTCAAGAAGTACTAGAAGCTGAGGTACTTGATGACATTATGGACCCTTTTTCTGAGTATGAATTAGTTGATGATTCACCACCCCAGAAGACTGTGGTTCACACGCCTGAAGCAGAGAAGGAAGCCCCCAAGCTTGAGCTCAAACCTTTACTTCCTTCTCTAAAATATGTGATATTGGGTGAAAAGGATTCATATCCAGTGATTATTAGCTCTTCCCTGAAGCCTGAAGAGGAAGAGGCGCTTATTTTAGTACTCAGGAGCCATAAGACAGCTCTTGGGTGGACCATTAGTGACTTGAAGGGGATTAGTCCAACCAAGTGCATGCACAAGATCCTCCTTGAAGATGATGCTAAACCAGTTGTGCAACCACAAAGAAGACTCAATCCAACTATGAAAGAGGTGGTCCAAAAAGAGGTAATAAAACTATGGGAAGCATGTATTATTTACCCTATTTCTGACAGTCCTTGGGTAAGTCCTGCGCAGGTAGTTCCCAAGAAAGGAGGGATGAAAGTGATCAAGAATGAAGAGAATGAGCTTATTCCTACCAGAACAATCACAGGATGGAGAATGTGTATAGACTACAGGAGGCTCAATACTGCTACAAGGAAGGATCACTTCCTCCTGCCTTTCATTGATCAGATGTTTGAGAGGTTAGCTGGTCACACATTTTACTGTTTTCTAGATGGATATTTTGGATATAATCAAATTGCAGTGGACCCTCAAGATCAAGAGAAGACAGCATTCACATGCCCCTTTGGAGTATTTGCCTACAGAAGAATGCCTTTTGGACTTTGCAATGCTCCAGCAACTTTTTAGAGGTGTATGCTTTCAATTTTTTCTAATATGGTTGAAAAGTTCATTGAGGTATTTATGGATGACTTTTCTGTTTTTGGTAATTCTTTTGAATCTTGCCTTAAGCATTTATCTCTTGTTTTGAAACGGTGTCAAGAATCAAACCTTATTTTAAATTGGGAAAAATGTCATTTTATGGTTACAGAAGGTATTGTTCTTGGACATCGGATTTCAAGTAAGGGAATTGAGGTTGATAGAGCAAAGGTGGAGGTAATTGAAAAATTACTACCACCAGCTAATGTTAAGGCAGTCAGGAGTTTCTTAGGTCATGCAGGATTTTATAGAAGGATTTTTCTAAAATAGCTAAACCTTTAAGCAACCTGTTGGTTGTTGATGTTCCTTTTGTCTTTGATTCTGATTGTCTGCATGCTTTTGAAACTCTAAAAGCAAACCTTACCTCTGCTCCCATTATAACTCCCCCTGACTGGGATTTACCATTTGAATTAATGTGTGATACTAGTGACTTTGCTATAGGACCTGTTTTAGGACAGAGACATGGTAAGCTTGTACATGTTATTTACTATGCTAGTCGTGTGCTAAATGATGCCCAAAAAAATTACACAACTATAGAAAATGAATTATTAGCTGTTGTGTATGCTATTGATAAGTTTTGGTCCTATTTACTTGGTTTTAAGGTTATTGTTTATACTGATCATGCTGCTTTGAAGTATCTTCTAACCAAACAGGATTCTAAACCAAGATTAATCAGATGGGTGTTGCTCCTTCAGGAGTTTGATATTGAGATAAAAGACAGGAAAGGGTCAAAAAATCAAGTAGCTGACCATCTCTCCAGAATTGAGCCTGAAGCAGGAGTACAACCACTCACAGCTGTGACTGGGACGTTTCCGGATAAGCAATTATTCCTCATTCAGCAGGCTCCATGGTTTGCAAACATTGCAAATTATAAGGCCATGAAATTTATTCTAAGGGAGTACAGTAGGCAACAAGTGAAGAAGCTATTGACTAATGCAAAGTACTATATTTGGGAGGAACCATACCTTTTAAAAGGTGTTCAGATGGTATCATTCAGAGGTGTGTTCCAAATGAAGAAAAACAGCAGATTCTTTGGTACTGTCATGGTTCTGAGTATGGAGGCCACTTTGGTGGTGAAAGGACAACTACAAAGGTCCTTTAGAGTGGGTTTTACTGGCCGACTCTCTTTAGAGACTCAAGAGAATTTGTGAAGCACTGTGACAGATGTGAAAAAGCCACTAATCTCCCTGCCAACCATGAAATGCCACAGCAGGAGATTCTAGAGGTTGAGTTGTTTGATGTGTGGGGTATTGATTTCATGGGACCTTTTCCACCCTCACATTCAAACAACTATATTCTAGTGGCGGTTGATTATGTGTCCAAGTGGGTAGAAGCTGTGGCTCTACCCACCAATGATGCCAAGGTGGTAATGAGCTTTCTTCTGAGATATATCTTTAGCCAGTTTGGTGTTCCAAGGACACTCATTAGTGATGGAGGAAGTCACTTCTGTAACAGACAGCTGGACTCTCTTCTGCAGAGATATGGAGTTCGTCATAAAGTGGCAATCCCCTATCACCCTCAGACAAGTGGATAGGTTGAAGTTTCCAACAGGGAACTCAAGCGGATTTTAGAGAAGACCGTCAGTGTTTCAAGAGAGGACTGGTCTAGGAAGCTTGATGATGCTCTTTGGACATACCGGACAGCTTACAAGACTCCTATTGGCATGTCCCCTTATCAATTGGTCTATGACAAAGCCTGTCACTTGCCAGTTGAGTTGGAGCATAAAGCTTACTGGGCAATCCAATATCTGAATCTTGATTCAGAAGATGCAGGAATCAAGCGAATGCTTCAGTTGAATGAGCTTGATGAATTCAGATATTCAGCTTATGAGAATGCCAAGCTCTATAAGGAGAGAACCAAGTTACTGCATGACAAGAAGATTTCCATCAGAGTCTTTGAGCCAGGACAGAAAGTGCTTTAGTATAATTTAAGGCTCAAACTCTTTCCCGGAAAGCTGAAATCCCGGTGGTCAGGACCGTTTGTGGTTACCAGAGCTTCACCTTATGGTTATGTGGAAATACAGGAAGAGAATTCTGACAGAAAATTTACAGTGAATGGCCAGAGGTTGAAGCACTATCTTGGAGGCGAGACCGATCACCAGAGGTCCGCTCATCTGCTGAATTAGCAGAACTGACCTTCAAGCTAGTGACGTTAAAGAAGCGCTTGTCGGAAGGCAACCCGATAATTTCGTATCCTTAGTTATTTTCGTAGTAGTAGTTTTATTACTTATTTGATTTTTATTGAGTTTTTACTGTTTTTCTGATCATGCAGCTATTTTATAACAGGAACCGAAAAAAAAAATGAGCACACGACGCGCAAGCGTCACTGACGCGTACACGTCATATGTGTGTGCGTGAAAAATAAAATTGGACAGAGAGTTGAGCAGGAGTGGGGCTGGAACTGTGCTGTGCGCATAATCCACATCACACGTACGCGTACCTCACGCGTGCGCGTCGTTTGCGCAAATGGCAACCCACGCGTGCGCGTCCCTGACGCGTACGCATGACCCTGAAAAATGGCGTCAATGAGTGTTTGGGCAGAGAGTTGTGATGGCTTGAGGCTGGAAGTGTGTTGGAGGCACAAAGTTGATCACGCGTACGCGTCCCTAACGCGTGCACGTCCTTTCCCCAAATGGCCATCCATGCGTGCGCGTACATGACGCGCACGCGTCATTTGAAAATGTTGATTTCCAACCCACGCGAGCAGAGAGTTGTGCGTGCGCGCGGCCACCTTCGACGATTCGCACAAACCAAGTCCACGCATACGCGTTGCATGCGACGCCCAACTTAAACCCCTCAGCGCCTGATTTCAAATCATCCACCCCCCCAATCCTAATTCTCTCTTGTTCTTTTATCCTTTTATTTTTCTTTCATCATACTAATTTTTATGTCTTTCTATGTCCCTCTCTGTTTTCAGTTCTTCTTTGCTTGAGGACAAGCAAACCTTTAAGTTTGGTGTTGTCGCTACGCTTATGGCTTTTCTGCTTATTTTAATAGCACCAAAGGGAGGCGAATCATCTTCATGGAGGAATGAGATGGCCACTATCATAACTGAGGTGGTTGAGTTCCTTTCATTCTATTTCTCTTCCGTCCTTATTTTGTTGTTTTCTGCTTTCTGTTGCTTTGATTGCCTGCATGATCTGTAGTACTTTTAGTTCTTAGAATTAGTTTCATTCTGTTATTTGTCTCATGTACCGCTTATTGAACTTGAATCTAAAAAGAAAAAGAAAAAAGACGTGATATATTGCTTGAGAAATTGAGTTTATATTGAAGAGTAGTCTTATTCACTTAAATGTGGTGGTATTTTCTGTGACTCTGAATGCATGACATGAACAATACATATTTAAATTTGAATCAAAGAATGTTGATGTACAAGGAACAGGAATTTAGAGAATTATTATGACTTCTCTGAAATAAACAAAAATTTAATCCTTGAAGCAAAAGAAAAAAAAGAGAGCAGGGTCCAAGGCTCTGAGCATCAATGACTAGGGAGGTCAAACATGATTAAAAGCTCAAAGAGTTGTTTCTCTAGTTATATGCTTGTGGTGTTCTTGTGTCAAGTAATCCTTGAGACAAAACATTTAGAGTCGAGATCAATTGCAATTAGAAGAGTATGCCAAAGGCTTTGAGCACCACTGTCTGGGAGTAGCTGAAAGAAAAATCAAAACTCCAAAAAGAGTTCCCCAGTTAAGTGCTTGTGGTGTTTCTGTGTCAAGTAAAGCTTGAGACAAAATATTTAAAGTCACGGCTAGGCTCAAGGTGCAAAGCACCAAAGAAAAGAAAAATTGCTGTGTTCAAGGGTTAAATTGAGTTACAAAAGATCAGAGAATTCATAATATTATCCGGATTCTAATTCCGAATGACACTGACATCCTTCTGATTCAAAGGAGAGTGAGATGCCAAAACTATTCAGGATTGCAGTTGTAAACCCCACTATAAGAAGGGACATGAGCTTAATTGAACTCTCATTCTCTTACAAATTCACATTCTAAGCTTGTATTAGTTTGGTTGCTTGAGGACAAGCAATGATTCAAGTTTGGTGTTGTGATGCGTGAACATCTTTCCTATCTTTTCCTAGTGAATTTGCATTTAAATTGTTGAGTTTAATCAAGAATTAATTATCTTTTAGCCACTATGGATGCTACTTTGAGTCTTGTGCAATTCTATTTATTTTAGGTAGCATTCGGATGGATTTGATGGAGTTTCTACAGAGAAAGAGAAGAAACCAAGGAGCTGACCAGCAAGGAGCGACTGATGCGTGAGCATCTTGTCTATCTTTTCCTAGTGAATTTGCATCTAAATTGTTGAATTTAATTAAGAATTAATTATATTTTAGCCACTATAGATGCTATTTTGAGTTTTGTACAATACTGTTTATTTTAGGTAGCATTTGGCGGAATTTGATGGAGTTTCTGTAGAGAAAGAGAAAAAACCAAGGAGATGACCAGCAAATACCGACGCGGACGCATGGCTCACGCGACCGCGCGGAATGGAGGAAATCACAATGACGCGATCGCATGCATGACGCGATCGCGTGGACTGGAATCTGCACAAATGACGCGAACGCGTGGACGACGCGGACGCATCACATGCGCCACGTGCAGAAAATGTAGAAAAATGCTGGGGGCGATTTCTGGGCCGTTTTTACCCAGTTCTTAGCCTAGAAACCACATATTAGAAGCTGCAGAATGGACAAATCAAGTGGTCCCCACCCATCAGTTGAAGACTTGTTAATTAATTCGAATTTAAATTCAAATCTTAAATTAGGAAAAGATATTATTTTAAGTTTAATTTTAAATATTAGATTTTAAATTTATTAGGATTAGTTATAAAAAGGGATCTGATGCCATCAGATTGGAACTCTGTACATTTTTACCTGAATCCTTATTTTCTCTTTTCCATGAGCAACTAAACCTCTACTGTTAAGGTTAGGAGCTCTGTCTATTGTATGGATTGATAATA
Organism: Arachis ipaensis; assembly: GCF_059453495.1. Lineage (NCBI taxonomy): Eukaryota > Viridiplantae > Streptophyta > Magnoliopsida > Fabales > Fabaceae > Arachis > Arachis ipaensis. Next base: position 35,271,563 of record NC_142442.1, read on the forward strand.
TTATTTTTCTATTTTAATTCATGTTTTGATTTATATTTCAATAATTGTTTTCGTTCTTTATCTTATGAATCTGGGTGGAACGGAAGTATGACTCATGTTCTATTTGAATTCTTGTAAAACTTGGAAAAGCTCTTTACTTGAATAATAGCTTGAAAACATATTATCCTGAATTTCTAATTGTTTGTATTTAACGGGATACGTGACATATAATCCCTTTATTTTTGGATAATTAGGATTCTTGTGGCATATAAACTAGAATTTGATCATTACCCTCTAATTGGAATTAATTGACCAAGGAATTGGCAGTTGATGAATTTTAGAGGAGACTAGGAAGGTCTAAGGAATTAGGGTCTAGTCACAAATAGTTTGCCATGAATTAAATCTTGCATGATTAAAATAGTTAATAAGAAAAGTCAATCAGGAAAATAGATAACTCTAAAACCTTAACTATCTTCTCCATATATTATTCCCAACTTAATTACTTGTCCTTCTTCAACATTTTTGATATTGTTTAATGTCTTTTATACTGCATCTCAAACACTATTTTCTGCTTGTCTAACTAATCCTATCAAACGCTATTGTTGCTTAATCCATCAATCCTCGTGGGATCGACCCTTACTCACGTAAGGTATTACTTGGTACGACCCGGTGCACTTGCCGGTTAGTAAGTGTGGTTGTAAAATACCGCACCAGCGACGCGTGCTCATACCTTACGCGTACGCGTGATTCGGAGCTGTCCATGGCGACGCGTGCGCATACCTGACGCGTACAAGTGAAAAGCGAAGTTGCACAAAGACGCATGCGCGTACCTGACGCATACGCGTGACACGCGAAGAAGATCAGCGACGCGTACGCGTGACATGCGCCACATGCAGAATTCGCAGAAAATGCTGGGGGCGATTTCAGGCCGAGTTTCGACCCAGTTTTTGGCTCAGAAACACAGACTAGAGCCAGGGGATAGTAGAGACTCAAGGAAGATTCACACAAGAATGATTATTCCCACTCCAAGTTAGGCGTGGACCCTACGAAGCAAGTGGTCCCCATCCATCAATTGAAGACATGCTGATTGCTTTAATTAATTCTGATTTAAACTTTATTTTTTATTTAAAATAGGAAAAGATATTATTTTAGTTTTAGAAGATAGATTTTAAATTAATTAGGATTAGATATAAAAGGGAATTGGAATTATTCCATAGGGGATTCCGTTCCAGACTACCAAAATATATTTTATCAGAATCCTTATTTTCTCTTTGAACCATGAGCAACTAAACCTCCACTGTTAAGGTTAGGAGCTCTGTCTATTGTTTGGATTGATTTTATTGCTTTTCTATTTTAATTCATGTATTGATTTATGTTTCAAGAATTGTTTTCGTTCTTTATTTTATGAAATTGGGTGGAACGGAAGTATGACCCATGTTCTAATTGAGTTCTTGTATAACTTGGAAAAGCTCTTTACTTGAACAACAGCTTGAAAATAGATTCTCCTAATTTTTAATTATCTGGATTTAACGGGATACGTGACATATAATCCTCTTATATTTGGGTAATTAGGATTTTTGTGGCATATAAACTAGAATTAAGCTTCACCTTCTAATTGGAATTAATTGACCAAGGAATTGGCGGTTGATGAATTTTAGAGGAGACTAGAAAGGTCTAAGGAATTAGGGTCTAGTCACATATAGTTTGCCATGAATTAAATCTTGCATGATTAAAATAGTTAGTAAGAAAAATCAATCCGGAAAATAGATAACTCTGAAACCTTAACTGTTTCTCCATACCTTATTCCCAACTTAATTACTTGCCTTTCTTCAATATTCTTCATATTGTTTAATGTCTTTGAACTCTCAACACTATTTTCTGTTTGCCTAACTAAGTAAATTAATCAACCATTGTTGCTTAATCCATTAATCCTCGTGGGATCGACCCTCACTCACCTGAGGTATTACTTGGTACGACCTGGTGCACCTGCCGGTTAGTTTGTGGGTTATAAATTCCGCACCAGTAATCAACCTGGCTCCCACCGTTAGCCTAAAACAAGTTCGCTAACATATTGTTGTCTGTCAAACTGTACCTAGCTATGCACATCGGATCTGACACTGCTTTTCCCTCTAAATAAATTATTGCGGCATTACCGTCTCCATCAACAATCTTCTCCCGCTTAGACTTCTCGATATAGTTATAGGCATCCTTTTTTGTGAAGCCCATCAGAGAATACCCCCCAGCTTGCCCTGCCATATAACCTAGGATCTTCGATGTTGGGACACCATGTGCCTACATGCCATTAATCTGTGCCTTAGCCGAAGAATTCATCTCTTTGAAGCTGTTGATCATATGAACCATCCTCATAGGAGTTAAATCATGGTTGTGATCTAGTATAACTTTTCTAACCCTCCAAATTTCACTGATCTCATCCCATAAGATTGATAGCTTTGTGTCACAGTTTGTGCGTGTCTCTGATCTGTAGTCCCTTTTCCTGTCAAGCCTTTCATAGTGTTTGCATTGTCTCAGCCCTGCTTTGTTACAAAAAAAATCTCCTCCTAATCACCCTTTCATCATCATCCTTTCCCGAGTCACCCTTGCGAACGCCGAACCCATGACATTTGCCGTATCTCTTATAAAACTCATAGGTTGCTTTGTCTGTGCATAACACCTTCCTTATCATATCGGCTTCGGTCAGCATTAGCACATCTCGATATTCAGTGACTTCTCCCTCCATGCCTTCATCACAACTATCAGCATTACCGTCTCCAGTCGGTGTCTCGTTTGTTTCAGCATGTGTTCCGCCACTAGCGTCCTCTTGAATTCCAGTACCTCGGTTAACTCTATCATCTAGTTTAGCCTCCATCCACACAATTACACCAGTGGCACAAATCACCTTTACTTGCTCAAAAGAAATGGCAAAGTAAAAATACTCAAAATCCAATAACATCAAATACACATTGTACTTTACAACATCAAATAAAACACATTACTGCATCAACTAACACAGATCTTGAGTTCTTTACTGCTACAACAACAAAACTGAAAATAGATTTTGCAAAATTTATTAACTAGAGAAAAAGAATTGAGAAGTTGTTTTTAGAACTTAAAACTAACATTGCATTGTATTGAAACTGAACTCAAGATTTAGCAGCATGTACAACTCCTATATAAACTACTTTGCAGAGGTTAAATTTGCCTAATTTTAATCCTACTAACCAAACTCATCTACCCAAACTAACTACATATATAACATTCCTCAAATAACAATTACCCATTTAAATCATGCATACATAATTATAACTAAAATCAGCATGATCAGTATAAGAAATATAAAGCCGATAACAAATACGTTTACTAATTTCTGACTTCACTAATTTGTTATTAAACTATCTTGCACAAATATGAATAAAACAACTCAACAAATCCACCAGAATATACTCTTTCATAACCTCCGATTTAACTCTACTAACCACTTCATGTATACATATATTGAATTCGAAATAAACTTTACCCTTTTCCTTTCCAGTGAATTTTCACCACCCTAACCAACAGTAAATAGTATTATGTCACCCCACAAAAATAAAATAATTAAAAAATACATACAGAACTATTATCTTCTCTCCTACATGCTTACTGATTACTGTCTAATGTGATTCCCAGCTTGCGAACTCCCCTTGTAACTTCTCACGTTCTCATCAAAACCGTTATGGACTGCCCCCTCAAATCTTTGGCAATACAAGAACCACCTTTTCCCATGAGGCGTCGTTCCTTCTGGCTTTTTTTTCCCTCTTTGTTTCATCTAGCTTTTACCGACAACAAGTTATTATTATTATTATTGACAAAATTTTAATTTTATTTCTTGGTACTCTATAGACATCAATCCAAAACGAAAAAAGAAACAAAATTACAATTGAAAGAATTTTTATTTTCAAAATATTTGAGTATTTTTGGACAATTTCAGTCCAATCACCTCCAAATAGCCTAATCCATCTACCTACCAAAAAAGTTCAACTGCAGCAATACAAAAACAACCTAGTTGTTATAATAGTCAAAAAACCAGTAAACCCTAAACCGATCACCGTCGGCAATCACCATCGCCCAATGCTCGTCTGCCACCGCCAGCTGCAACGCCTCCATTGCAAACATCGTTCAGGATGTGATGAGTCCATATTTGTTGGTGTATTTTAACTCAAATTGGATGGATTCTAGCACATGAACTCACACTTAAGCACCAAAATAGCATACTTTTGTGTTTGATCCCTGATTTGATCTTAAATGTGAAAACATGCGTTTTAATGCTTAGATTAGTAATTTTTAATTCCACTTTTATGTCATTCGATGCCGTGATATGGTTTGTGAGTGATTTCAGGCCTTAGAAGCAAGAATGGATGGCTAAAAGTGGAAGAAAGCATGTACAAGGGAGAAAACATGAAGAAAACAAGGAAAAGCACACACAGCAAGGTGTGCGTGCGCACAAGCAAGCGTGCATACGCACAAGACCGCATCAGCCAAGCGTGCATGCGCACAAGTACCTGTGCGTACACACAGGAGTCAAAACAGCAAAGTGTGCGGACGCACACATCTGTGCGTCCGCACAGGACCCAACACGTGATTTCATTAATGAAACACGTGCTTTGCGAATTCTGAGGCCTCTTGGCCCAATTTTTGAAGGCTCAAGGCTGAAATGAAGTGCTATATTAAGGGGGATTGAAGACATATAAAGGAATTAGAGTAGAAGGCCACATTTTACATTTTTTAGCATAGTTAATTAGGAGTAGGAGTAATGTAGAGTAGAGAGCTCTCCTAGGGTTTATCTAGTTTTTATGTAGCATTTTATAGCAAGCTCAATTTGGATCTTGATCATCTTTAATTGTAAGTACTCTAAATTTCCTCTTTAATTACATTGTCTTTATTTTCATTTCCTTTGTTTCAAGTCACTTTGTTTATAATTGCAATTTTGAGTTCTTGAAGTTTTAATTGATGAATTTTATGTTTTATGCTTCCTTTATGCTTGTTTGGATGTTTATTGTTGATTTTGTGCATAGTTGGTTATTGCTTTCCATTTTCCTTTGCAATTTCTTATGTTTTGTTTTTATGCACACAAGGTGTTTGTGAAAATGTCAACTTTGAGTCTTGAGTAGATTTTCCCACCTTGGCTTGTGGTTTGAGTTCCTAGGATACTAGAGTCATAATGTCCGACATTTAGTGGTAATTCTTGGGTAGTTAGTTGACTCTTGTTTCCATTGACGCTAGCCTTTTATCAACTAGTTTGATAAGTTGGTTAGGACTTATGGATTAAGGTCAATTATGCTTGCTTGACTTACTCCTCGATGATTGGGGTTGACTAGGCAAAATTGACTCATCATAATTACCATAATTGTGGTTATGGCAATGATAGGATTCCTTGGATCCTCATTCCCACGTCAAGGCTTTCATTACGTTTATAGCATTTTCACTAGTTTTGATCTTGTTTCCTCTTTACTTGCATTAATTACAATTTTGAGCATCTCTTAGTTCTTTTATTGCTTAGTTCTTTTAATCATTCATTTCTTACTTGAAAACCCCCCTTTACCTCACAACCGAAGGAGAAACACTTCCAATTGCATCCTAGGGAGGACGACCCGAGGTTGAAGTACTCTTCATCTCGGTTACTTTGTATTGAATTTATTATTTGATTTATGTTCAATTGTTGGATTTGGACTATACTTGCAACGGACAAATTCTACTTTTAGTGTGAAAATCCAAACCCGTGCATTTGGGCATCGTCAGGATGCTCGCAGCAGTAGCGCTAGAGACAAAGGCCGCGGCTCGCACTATTGTGCCATGCACCACACCTGAGACGGAGAATCACTGTCGATCACCATCGCCCGGTGCCAGTCCTTCACTATCAGTTGCAACGCCACCGTTCAGCACACTCGCGATAGTAATACCAGAAGAAGGTCGCGGCTCGCGACACCACACCAGCAACAGAGAATCGCTCCTCGTCCACCACCAACCACGCCGAGCTACCGCCAGGACGACGCAATATGATGTCGTCCACCGCTGCTTCTAATTCCAATTAATTTTGAGCGTCTGTCTCCTCCTTGTTTTGAATTTTTTTTTATTAGTTTTAGAGGTTTCTTTTTTCTAGATTTTAAATGTATCTTTTTTCTTTATATGTTTTAAAAGTTTTTTTCTTATGTTTTGGATGGTTCTTTTTCTTAGTTTTTGGATTTTTTTTCCAATTAATTTGAATGTCTTATTTTGTTAGGTTTTGAATTTTTTTTAAATAATTTGGATATCTCTTTTTTTTAGGTTTTGGATTTTATTTTTGTTATATTTTAAATATTTTTTATTAAGTTTTGAATATTTTTTTACAATGATTTTAGATGTGTATTTTATTTGGTTTTTAGATGTTTTCTTTTTTTTTTAATTTTAGATGTTTCATTTTATTTGATTTTGGATTTTTTTTTTCATGATAATTAGTGTATGTTCCCGTACTCTATATGGGATAATACATAAAATTATATAAAAAATTTATTAAAAATTAAATAATATATATTGTAATTATTATTATAATTATTTTACAAAGTTATAATTAAAATCAAACTCTCAGAATTTTTAATATTAAAATATTAAAAATAATTAATATTTGTCTTAATCAATTTGAGTTTGTTAAGTGATCATCTTACTCATCCACTTAAACAACTATTAGGAGTTAGAATCTCACCTTGTGTATATAGCAATCCATTGGCTAGCGATAAACTCTTAATAAATGGAGTATCAATACGTGGTTAGACTTGGCAGGAGTTTCCGAATACGCGGGTACCCGACCCGTCCATACCCGGATGGAGAGGGTAATAACTTGACCCGAGTCGGGGCAGATTTTGCTCAGGACAGGGCATGGTCGAGTTTAGGGTGTACCCGCCCCAGATATATACATATAAACACTTTTTAGAAATTAGGATTTTCCTCACATCACAGATTCAGTGATTCATAACTTCAGTCTATACTCTATAGCCATGCAAGATAAACTCAGTCATCCTCACCCAAAATCTTCTTCTTCTGGACTTCTTCACAAAAAATCGCATAGCTTCCGTCATCGTTGTTGCTGAGTCCATCGCCGCCTACCCCTTCACAACTCCCATCTTCCTTCACAGATCACAGCTCATGTCATCATCGCTGCTCATCCCGTTACCGTCGCTGTTGAGTCCGTCGCCACTTTTCTCCTGCCGAGTTCCTTTTCTCTAGGTAAATTTTCTCCCCCCCCCCTCTCTCTCATTGTGAGTCTGTTAAGTTCTTCTCTTCTTCTTCCACAGACTCATCACTTAGTCGCCGTCGCTATGAGCCCAGACGTTGCCATTACAGTTTCATCTGAGTCTATCACCGAATAAAATAGAATTTTTATTCAAGTTGAAAATAGACATGTATGAGATCATTTTTGCATGTAATTTTTTAATTTTCTCATCCAAATTTGATCTATGTGGTTGAGTATTTTAGTATGGAATCATCGTGGTTTTGTTGCAACACTAATGTGATAAAAGTTTCGGTAATTTCATAACTAATATATGAGATAGACCAGCAGATTTGCGCGTAAAACTTATAAGAGGTGATTATCTCAGGAAAATATATATTTATAACCCAAGTAGAAGATTGTTAGGAAATTATTATTTCTTAATATATTTATGGACAATACATATATTAATTATAATCGCAAATTAAGTAATTTCACATTAAATGACTTATATAACGATTTCATTTATTGTCATAAATGTTGAATTAAATAAGTCATTATTACTTTTGATTTGGATAAATAAGATTAAAATCATAGATACTATTTTATTTGAGTTTTAGGCTTTAATGAGTGTCACGCTCAAATATAAATAATGAGTTCAAGATTTTGGTCTCCAACACATCAAACTCGCCTTCGTAGCTCTTTTCCCACAATAAAATTGTGATTCAGCCCTATCAAAAATACAGAAGGTTTTGGTTGACGAAGATAAAAAAATCACAAGAGCCAAGCTCTCTGATCTCAATCATACTCTCGAATGAAGAGACGCTTCTGCGCTCTTAGTTATATTTTTTAATGATTTAACATGGATGATCTTGAGGTTGAGAAATCTTAAAATTTTCAGGTAAAATAGAAATTGTATTCAATCAAATGATAATAAATAATTTTATTGAATTAAATTATATTAATATGATCATTGGATGATAAAAAATGCAAAAAAAAAAAATAAATAATATTTTAAGAGTATAGAAATATTAAATTGTCCAATTTACTTTTTTAATCAACGATAATAAATATCTTAAATTAATTAAATTTTTCCAAAAATTATACACCTGAAACTATTTCATTTTTTCAAAAATATTTTGAAAATACAATGGTTCAATGAGAGGTTGACTATTGAGAATTGAATATAATATTTTTAAATTCGTATTTTCAATAAAAAGATATACTTAGTTCTATCCATCCTAAATAATTCTATATTTACTATTACTTATCCATCTAAATAATTCTAACATTGATAGAATATTATTTTTAGATGCAAAAAATTTAAAATATATTTATTCTATTTCAAAAATTAATATTCATATTTAACTTAGAATTCCAACAAATATGACAAAAAATATATTTTTTAGTTAAAAAATTAAAGTAAAATATCTATAAATATATTTTTGTGCTTTAGCTTTAGATTTTTTTAAAAAAATGGGCAAGTTAATGGAATCAAATCATATTTCTATAACATATATAAAAATGTATATTACACATAAATAAAAAAAATTAGGTATAGTAAGAACAAATACATAAATTAAAGTAAAATTTAGAAAAATAAGAACTAATAAAATATTGAAGGAAAGAAATATAAATAGAAGAAAAATAAAATTATTAGACAGAAGAGAAATAATTTAATAAATTTTATGTGTATATAAAAGAAGAATAAAAAGAAGATATACAGTACCTTATTTAATTTAGCAAGATTTATGGGAATAAACACATAGAATAAGAGAATAAAAAATAATAATAAAAAGAAGCTAAACATCTGAATTGGTATCAAAAAATAAAAATAATAAAATAATAATAATCTATCATAATCTTAATTTTTTTAATATAATTAATTAATAACAATATAATTAGTCTACCATTATTTTAATCTAATCTTTTAATATAATTAATTTTAATTAAATAATCAAATAAATTGAATATAAATATGTTTAATATAATTGTATAAAAAAATAGTAAATTTTCTATAATTAGATATATATATATTAGGAATAAAATATCACTTTAAAATGAGATTATTATTATTAATGACATATAAATATTAAAATTATATTAATACATTAATAGAAATATATTATTATAATAAAAAGTTGCAAGAATTAAAATAACTGAAATTTATTAACTTTAATTAGTTAAATTAGCATAAAATAAAAAAGAGATGATTAATCAGATTAAATAAATTAAAAAATATTACTGAACAAAGTAAATGTCACAATAATTATATTACTAATTGAAAAAAATTAATTTAATCAATTCAATTTTTTATTGAAAATAGACAATTAAAGATCATCAATGAATAAAAGTAAATAGGATATAATACATTAAAAAATAATTTTGGTAGTATAAATAATAAAATTAAATTATTATATACAATTTTTATTTTTACCTTATTATGATTGAAGTTAACATTAATGATAAAAAAACTAATTTTAAATAGTCCCAATTTGTATTTTACAACATAATTAAAGCACAATTCATATTTTTTTATTTTGTGATTAATAAATATTTTTTAAATTTTTTGGTTAAGTCTTTTGTATTTTATGATTGATAATTTTTTTCTACAAAACACAAATTTACGATGAATTATTACAATCATAATTAATTAAAAAAGCAAGAAAAATTATAAAAAAATCAAATAAAAGACAAAAAATAGAGTAAACATTTATTTTGAAACTAAAAATTTGTTAATTGCGCTAGAAATTCTAAAAATTTGTATCTTATTATATAATCAATTTTGTTACTCACTTTAACTTTATTATTCATTTATTGTATCTAAAAAAGTATATAATGTCACACTTATTTTTAAAAAAACGAAACTCTTCAAATACACAGTATAATATATAATTTAAGAACAATAAAATAAAAATATCTAGAATTTTATAATAGTATTTGAAATTTTCAATGACGATAATACAAAGTGTTTAAATCGACCAAATGAATTCAATAGTTATCCGTTTCACATCTTATTTAAATTTGAATTTTAAAATTTAATTTGTATCTTTTTTTTCCTAATATAAATTCTTTTTGACAAAAAATAGAGAAAAAAATTTATTAGACAAAAAAAATATCCTATCAAAAAATTATTGTTAGGAGATTTATAATTAAAAAAGAAAAGAATAAAAGTATTAATAATAATTAAGAAAAAGAAATGAAGCTTGTATTAAAGAATGTTAGAAAAGAAATAATAAAGTTCATATTAATAATAATAATGCTGAGGAATGATATTGCTGCTTTAGGCTTCTAACCTTCATCTTTGGCCATCTTTTTTTCTTTTCTTTGCTTTTTTTTTTTAATTATCAAGTCATAAGAAAATAAAGAACAACTCAAAAAAATAAAAACAGCAAGATCGAAAACAGTAAGATCAATAGTAACTATACAAATCAAAATACATAGGAGAAAAACAAACTATTATATGATAGAATTAATATGAGTATATTTCATCATTAAATAAACAAAGTTAACGCACAACAAATTACATGTAAAAAGAAAAAAAAAAGAAAAAAGAGTTAAAATATCTAAAGTGATAAAAAGATTATTTTATAGAAGACTATAAAATAATAAACTTCTAACTAAATTAAATTGTATTTATTATTATTAGAAAGGGTAAGAGAGAGCAGTAGAGAAAAGGTTTGTGTGTATTCAAGTTGCGTAGAATAATACAATATAGAAGGATATTTATAGGTGTTAAAAAAATTGAAATAATAAAGACGTAATATCCTATAATAAATATTCAGATATGTTAAATAATGCTAATTGATCTAATTGATCATAATTATACTCTAACATCCCCCCTCAAACTCAAGTGACAACTTGAGTTTGAAACTTATTTGAAATAACTAAATAAAAAAAAATACATAAAGTGAAAGAACAAGTATAGATGGAAATGCCTGAAGGAAGCGCAGACAGAACTGCCACAAGAAAATGCAGACGGAACTGTCGGAAAGAAGCGTAGATGAAATTGCCAAAAGGGAACACAGATAGAACTGGCAAAAGAGAACAGAGATGGAACTGCCGCAAGAGTGGCTAACTGCCGAAAAACTACTAAAAAGATGGCGAATTGCCGGAAAACTATTGAAAATTAACAAAGTGCAAAGAGATGCAAACTATCGGAAGGTGACAAAAAAATATATGGTTTCTCCATAAGAATAAGTAAGTAGTGGATGAGCAAATCGGTGGGGTCAGAAAAGCATCAAAGTATTGACAAAAGAGAAGGAAAAAATAGCACGGAAGAAAAATATGAAAAGTACGGTGATTTCACCAGAAGAAATCAACTTATCCTCCTCAAGGAGGATACCATAGTTCTGATACCATGTTAGAAAGGAGAGATGGAGCAATAGAAAAAAGATTTGTGAGTATTTAAGTTGTGTAGAATGATACAATATAGAAGGGTATTTATAAGTGATAAAAGAATCGAAATAATAAAGATGTAATATCCTATAATAAATATTCAGATATGTTGAATAATGCTAATTGATCTAATTGAACGTTGTAACACCCTACCATACAGAGTCTTATGCTTAAGTCATAAGACAGAGATGGCAAGGTATTACGACCTCTAAAACAAAAATTTAGTACGTATAGTAGTATGAATAATTGATTATAACTAGGAGCCTTTGTAGAAAAAGGGGTAAACAAAAACCGTAACTCGAACGCGCAACACTCCGATCGATAACGTAACGAGAAAAGGATAAGCTAACGCAAGATCATATATATAAAGAGTGTCAAAAACGGGAATATCAAGACTCAAAATCCGGCTGCGAAGATAACCGGTCCGAGCATAATAATATATACATATAATAAAATAAGGAAACCCCAAAGGAAACCCAAAGGGACACAAATACATACAACCTATTCTCCAAAATCCCCTCTAGAAGGAGTCATCACAGTTTGTATTATTTAACGGAGATAAAAGTATCTAAACAAGATATATAAACCAAAACAGAGTCCCAAGAACAAAGGATCTTCGCTAATCCAGAAGTCTCCAGCATGCCTCAACGAGAAGCCTCGCGTCCTGCATCTGAAAACCACAAAATCCGCATGGGTGAGAACCAGAGGTCCCCAGCACGGTAACAGCTTCCACATATATAATACATAATAATAGAGGAAAGCCAAAGGCAATCCTAGAACTTCCTCCAGATAATATCAAAGCTTATAAACAAGCTAAACCATATAAGGGTATCTGACTAAAGATTCTTCAGTCTAACTAATACTTCCCTTTCCAATTCCTTCAAACCTCCCAACCACCAGCAGGAGTATATAATAGCAAACACAATTATATCAGACAAAGAATATACAAATAGGAGCAGTTAAGACATTTAGACAATTAGCAAGTAATATGCAGTCAAATAGGCAATCTCAAACAATTCACATAGTATGCATATGATGAATGCCTATCCCTAGTGGCTGATGATATCATCTGTCGGTTATAGAGCCAACCCGATAAGTCCTGGTAGCTAACCATTGGACTGTCCCTCTGTCGCGCATCCCCAACTCGAGTTATACTCGTTATAAACTTGATCATAAACATGATCCATATCCATCACCCTCACTGGTGAATATTTCGGGGGCGAGCTCATCCGGGTCTTTCACAGTGCCCGGCCACACTTACGACATAGGGTCAACAGAGTCTCGAGCCTCCACCTGGAGCACGTGGTGGCTAGCCACTGCTTCCTCCCAGGGATCTCGTGCCTCTGATAGTGGAAGTGCAAATCTCAATTATCAATAATTCAGCATAAGCATGCATAAATTCTCATCCATGGATCAACATCCATATCAGCCATCCGGCTCACGGTTCAGTCCAGAACCAGCCAATATTCATATTATACACAGCCTTTCCGGCTCATGGTTAAATCCATAACCAGCCGTTTCATTAGCAATTACAGCCTTTCGGCCCATGGCTTAACAAGCACTTCCACCACCATCCTCCGCATCTCACATAATCATCTTGATCCTCATTGATCATTCATTTTTCCCTTGCTTCACTCGCAAGTTACCTCATTCACTAGCCCCTTTTTAATAGCTAGGCATGTCATAATGATTTAAGACATAAATGGTGAGATCGGAGGCTTAGAAGTATGAGATTTGGCTTTTAAAACTCAAAAATCAACTTTGGGATGAAAACAGGGCCACGCGTACGCGCACTCCACGCGCACGCGTGGATGGCCTCAAAAACTCATCGACGCGCAAGCGTCATGCACGCTAACGCGTGGATTAAAGATTTGCCAATCGACGCGCACGCGCCAACCACGCGTACGCGCGGGTGTTCTCGTGCCCCAGGCACAACACTGGCACAGTTCTGGCATAACTCTCTGGAAAATGGCTGGGCATTGGGTGCAGCACAATCGGCGCGCCCGCGCACATCACGCGCACGCGTGGATGGCGCTTTCTGGAAGATCGGCGCGTACGCGCCAGGTACGCCCACGCGCAAGGGGTCATTCTGCTAAAAATTTTCTAAGTTAAAAGCTGCAGAATTCACAGATTTAAACCCCAATCTTCCAACGGACATAACTTCCTCATTTTAAATCGTCTTTCACCCGTTCTTTGAACGGCATGGACATCCCGGATCCAATTTCATTTCTAAACAGATTTGGTACAAAACGGAGATCCGTAGTCCAAGTTATGTCCCGCCAAAGTGTGCCCAAAAACCATATTTTCATACAAAACCACAAAGTGCCAATTTCAAAACAAGCCATTTCCAACTCTTTTCAAAACCAATCAAAACAAGCCAAGTTCATCCCGTTTCTTTGAAATCAATCAAAATATATCAAATTCAACATCAAGCCTCCTCAACTCACACATTGACACATTACCACAAATTACCAAAATCACTATCTCATCATTTTACCCCACTTCACCCAAGTGGCTCAAACTCAAACACATTGACATATCATATACTATTCCTCATGCCAATTCTCAACAACACCAATTCCAATAAATTATTATTGTACACAATCAACATCATACTCACCATCAACATGGTTCAACCCACAATTCAACCATAACCAGTCATCAAGTATATATATCACAACATGCATATTTCTCATACATCATACCACTAAGGCATTAATAATCATCATCACATATATGACCACATCATATATCTCAATCATTCAACAACATCAACAATTCAATGCCTATCTTAGGGCCTCTAGCCTAAGTATTTCCTACCACATTACATATTAGATACGGGAAACCGAAACCATACCTTAGCCGATTTTCCCAAGCTCCCCCGGAGCACTTCCAAACCACTTATCCACAAGCTCTCAAGGCCTCAACACCTCCAAGAATAGATTTTTCACCACCAAACCCTTTCCAAGCTTTTCAAAGTCACCAATCAAGCTCCAATACCCACACATACACAACCTAAGCCACAACCATCATACTCATACACAACATCTCAAAACCCAAACATCATAGAACAACAAAATCACACTAGGGTTGAGAATCTTACCACACCCAAGGTCCAAGGAGACAAGATTAACCTTCTCCTTCAAGAGAGTTGGGTCCTATAACATCAAAGAACCCAAAATCTCAACATTTTACCCATGAAACTCGAAAATAAGGGCTGGAATTTCGAACAGAAACACGTGGCTTACCTCAAGATTAGTTGTATGGGTTTTGTAGAGCTCTCCGCGGTGAACGCGTGGCCGCAAACGGAGCGGCAATCGGAGCTCTAGATCAAAAGTTATGGTGGTTTGAAGATCAAGTGAGAGATAGAGGTTTGAGAGAGTGTTCTTCCCCCATTTCCTCTCTTTTTCAGCGTGTTTGGTGTTGTGTGAGGAGAGAGAGAGTGCTGAAAACTAGGGTTTTGGTTTAGTTATGTTGGGCCAAGGGCCCACTTTGGGTCCGGTTGGACCGGTTTGGCCCGTTCGGTCCAATCTTGGTCCGATTTCCATAAAATTGGTACCGAAATTCTCGTCTCAATTTCCTCTATCATATTAAGCCATAAAAATATCATTTTAGGCTTTCTAGAATAAATTCTCATTTATGGGTTAATTAGCCGTTAATTAACCGGGCTTTACATTCTACCCACCTAATTGGGAATTTTGCCCACAAAATTCAAATGCAATTACCTGAGAATAAATGCGGATAATCCGCTCGCATCTCCGACTCAAGTTCCCAAGTGTGTTCCTCAACACCGCCTCGACTCCATGCCACTTTGACTAATGAAACATCTTTTCCACGCAACCGTTTAATACTAGTATCATCAATTCTGACCGGAGCCACTGGAAGCGTCAAATCTTCCCTTAACTGAACCGACTCAGGTTCTAACACATGGCTAGCATCAGGAGTGTACTTCCGAAGCTGCGACACGTGAAACACGTCGTGCAGGTTCGAGAGATAAGGTGGTAGAGCCATCCGATACGCCACCGGTCCAACCCTCTCCAGGACCTGAAATGGACCAATGTATCGAGGATTCAACTTCTTTGCCTTAATCGCCCTACCTACTCCTGTAGTTGGAGTAACTTTCAGGAAAACATGATCTCCTGCCTCAAATTCTAAGGGCTTCCGCCTTTGATCGGCGTAACTCTTTTGACGACTCTGCGCCGTAAGCATCCTATCTCGGATCTTCTTGACTTGTTCAGTGGTCTCAGCTATCATTTCCGGCCCCAACAAGCTTTTCTCTCCAGCTTCATACCAACATAGTGGAGATTGACATTTTCTCCCATACAAAGCCTCATACGGAGCCATTCCGATGCTCGCATGGTAACTATTATTGTATGCAAACTCTACTAACGGCATATACCGATCCCAACTCGCCGGTTGGTCCAAAACACAAGCTCTCAACATATCCTCTAGTGTTTGGATCGTCCTCTCGGATTGACCATCTGTTTGGGGATGGTACGCTGTACTCAAGCTTAATCGAGTTCCAAAAGCTTTCTGAAATGCACCCCAGAACCTCGAAGTGAAACGAGGATCTCTATCAGAGATTATAGTAGCAGGTACACCATGGAGTCTCACAATCTCCTTTATGTATAACCGAGCTAGCTCCTCAAGGGTGTAAGTTATCCGAACGGGTAAAAAGTGAGCTGACTTCGTCAGTCGGTCCACGATCACCCAGATAGCATCAAAACCAGTCCTAGTCCTTGGCAATCCCGACACAAAGTCCATTGCAATACTTTCCCACTTCCATTGCGGAACCTCTAAGGGTTGCAACATCCCGGAAGGTCTTTGATGTTCAATCTTTACCTTTTGACAAGTTAAGCACTTTGAAACATATTCCGCCACATCATTCTTCATACCCGGCCACCAAAACATCGCCTTTAAATCATGGTACATCTTAGTACTTCCCGGGTGAATGGAGAATCCGCTTTTGTGTGCCTCCTTTAAGATATCTTGCCTCAAAGTGCCAACATCCGGCACAATGATCCTACCCTTGAATCTCCATAACCCATCTTTTTCTTCCGACACTCTCCACTGTTTTCCTTGCTCGATAGCCGGTAACACCTTCCATAACGCTTCATCATTTTCATGAGCCTTTAGGAGTTCGGACTTAAAGTCACTCGAGATTTCTAATCGGCTCAAACACAAGGTTCCAGATACTTCTCGAGCACCAATTTTTAGACTCTCGAATCCCTTGAGCAACTTCTCCTCTTGAAGCATCATCCAAGACGCATATAACGACTTTCGACTTAACGCATCCGCCACTATATTCGCCTTTCCAGGATGGTAATTTAACTCAAAGTCGTAGTCCTTCAACAATTCCATCCACCTTCTCTGCCTCATATTAAGCTCTTTCTGATCAAAGAGATACTTCAAGCTCTTATGATCAGAGAAAACTTGGAACTTAACCCCATAGAGATAATGCCTCCACACCTTCAAGGCAAACACAACCGCAGCGAGTTCCAAATCGTGCGTAGGGTAACTAACTTCATGAGGTCTCAACTGTCGTGAGGCATACGCCACCACATTATGGTGCTGCATCAGCACGCACCCTAGACCCTTCAATGAGGCGTCACAATACACCTCAAATGGCTCATTCGGCTCAGGTAACACTAACACAGGTGCAGTGGTCAACTTTTTCTTCAATGTCTGAAAGCTCTCCTCGCACTCAGGAGTCCAAACAAACGGAGTGTCTTTGCGAGTTAACTTTGTCAACGGCAAAGCTAATTGCGAAAAGCCTTTGATGAACCTTCGGTAATAGCCAGCTAAACCCAGAAAACTCCTTATCTCAGTTACTGTGGTTGGATCTACGGCTATTCCCTTCTTACTCACCACGTGACCCAAAAACTTCACCTCACTCTTCCAGAACTCACACTTAGACAGTTTCGCATAGAGTTTCTTCTCCTTTAAAATCTGCAACACGGTCCGCAAGTGTTCCGCATGCTCTTCTTCAGTCTTGGAGTAAATTAGTATATCGTCAATGAAGACAACCACGAACTTATCCAGAAACGGACGGAACACTCTATTCATGTAATCCATGAATACTGCAGGAGCGTTCGTCAATCCAAAGGACATTACAGTGTACTCGTAATGACCATAACGAGTCCTGAAAGCGGTCTTAGGGATATCCTCACCCCTCACCCTTATCTGGTGATAACCGGATCGCAAATCAATCTTAGAGAAAACCCCAGCTCCTTGTAACTGATCCATGAGATCATCAATCCTCGGCAATGGGTACTTATTCTTTATGGTGACCTTGTTCAGCTGCCTGTAATCCACACAGAGTCGCATACTTCCATCTTTCTTCTTTACCAGTAACACTGGAGCTCCCCACGGGGAAACACTTGGTCGGATAAAGTTCTTACCCAATAATTCCTCTAACTGAGACTTTAGCTCGGCCATCTCTAACGGTGACATCCTATAAGGAGCACTTGAGATTGGTCCCGCCCCAGGCACCAATTCAATAGCAAACTCGACCTCTCGGTTAGGTGGAAATTCCTCAATATCATCGAGAAACACTTCCGGAAACTCACACACTACCGGAATCTGATCCAACCTTTGATCATCACCCGAAACACCCGCGGTTAACAACAGGATACCCTGACATTCGGTTCCAGAACAGTTCACCATCATTGAATTCAAGTAATAATTATTCACCACAACCGGCCCTTCTGTATCCTCCGGCATAAAGTACACCGACTTGGTAGAACAATCAAGCAGGACATGGTTTTCGGATAACCAGTCCAATCCCAAGATAAGATCAAGACCGATCATCGGTAAGCAGATTAGATTATGGACAAAATCACGCTGCTTGAACCTAAACGAAACTTTCAGGCATCCTAGTCTAGTTACCATGGCTTCATGGGTAGCATTATACACTTTTAAGTCATAACCTAAGGTTACGATCTTCAACCCTAACTCATGGGCTTTCTCAAATGCAACGAATGAATGCGATGCTCCCGAATCAAATAAAGCATTTAAAGTTTGACCAGCCATTTCACAGTTACCTCGAATGAGTGTCTCGGATCCCTCTGCACCCACAGCTGAGGTGGTGAACACCCGACCAGTCTGTTGTGCTTTCCCAGCACCTTGCTTTTGCTTCTCTGGACAACTTGCGGCTTTATGCCCCGCCTTTCCACAATTGTAGCACAAACCCCATCCGGCCTTGCATGGTACTCCCGGATGGTGACTCCCACACCTAGTACAAGCTTGTTCATTCTGAGGTTGCTTCCCAAACTTCTTCCCTTGGAAATTGTTGTTGTTGTTGGGCCTCCTGAAAGAGCTTCCCCTCTTGAAAGACGGACCTCTAGGTGCAAAGCCCTTCCCTCGGTTCTGTGGAAATGAACCTTTGTGACTCCCTTTCTCAGCGGTTGCCCTTTTCACACACTCCTCAGCAACCCTACACTTGTTCACTAATTCGGAGAAAGTCCTAATCTCCATTGGTCCTACTGAACTGAAGATATCACTACGGAGTCCTCCTTCATACTTAACACACTTCCATTCCTCATATTCCACCGGAGTCCCTTGGCACATACGAGAGAACCTGAACAGCTCCTCAAACATGTCAGTATACTCTGATATGGACATAGTACCCTGCTTCAGCTGTAACAATTCAAGTTCCTTAGCCGTCCTAGCAGAAGTCAGAAAGTACTTCTTATAGAACTCTTCTTGAAAGACATTATAGGTGATATAGTCATCACCCTGCTGCAGAAGACGTCGGATGCCTTGCCACCAATGCGACGCTTCACCGGTGAGCATATAAGTGGCAAACTCGACACGCTGTCCTTCAGGTACCACTTGTGCTTGTAATGCTCGCTCTATAGCCTGAAACCATGTATCAGCCTCAGTCGGGCCAGTAGTTCCCTTGAACTTAGGCGGATTAACCTTCAAAAAGTTTGCCAAGGTCATCGGACCCTGAACTCCACCTCCATCATTACCATGGTTGTTCATCTGTTGACCAAGAGCATCAGCAGTGGCTTGCATAGCAGCAGCCATGTTCTCCAACGCAGCCATAAAGTTCACCGGGTCATTAGGGTTATTCTCCGGTGCACGAGCATTCGTACGACCTCTCACACTACCTCTACCGCGTCCACGAGGCGCCATCTGGTTCCTATACACACCCAACAATCGATATTAAGTTGATCAGTCTCAATATCGGAAGTCTAGTGCTTCAAAGTCCCAAATGCATGCTCATGAACGTTTATGCCAATTATATCAAGCAGATATACTAATAGCACATAACACACACACAGAGAATGCACAGAAGCATAGTCAGTCCATCCCTCAGGCTCTATAGGAACGAACTGCTCTGATACCATAATGTAACACCCTACCATACAGAGTCTTATGCTTAAGTCATAAGACAGAGATGGCAAGGTATTACGACCTCTAAAACAAAAATTTAGTACGTATAGTAGTATGAATAATTGATTATAACTAGGAGCCTTTGTAGAAAAAGGGGTAAACAAAAACCGTAACTCGAACGCGCAACACTCCGATCGATAACGTAACGAGAAAAGGATAAGCTAACGCAAGATCATATATATAAAGAGTGTCAAAAACGGGAATATCAAGACTCAAAATCCGGCTGCGAAGATAACCGGTCCGAGCATAATAATATATACATATAATAAAATAAGGAAACCCCAAAGGAAACCCAAAGGGACACAAATACATACAACCTATTCTCCAAAATCCCCTCTAGAAGGAGTCATCACAGTTTGTATTATTTAACGGAGATAAAAGTATCTAAACAAGATATATAAACCAAAACAGAGTCCCAAGAACAAAGGATCTTCGCTAATCCAGAAGTCTCCAGCATGCCTCAACGAGAAGCCTCGCGTCCTGCATCTGAAAACCACAAAATCCGCATGGGTGAGAACCAGAGGTCCCCAGCACGGTAACAGCTTCCACATATATAATACATAATAATAGAGGAAAGCCAAAGGCAATCCTAGAACTTCCTCCAGATAATATCAAAGCTTATAAACAAGCTAAACCATATAAGGGTATCTGACTAAAGATTCTTCAGTCTAACTAATACTTCCCTTTCCAATTCCTTCAAACCTCCCAACCACCAGCAGGAGTATATAATAGCAAACACAATTATATCAGACAAAGAATATACAAATAGGAGCAGTTAAGACATTTAGACAATTAGCAAGTAATATGCAGTCAAATAGGCAATCTCAAACAATTCACATAGTATGCATATGATGAATGCCTATCCCTAGTGGCTGATGATATCATCTGTCGGTTATAGAGCCAACCCGATAAGTCCTGGTAGCTAACCATTGGACTGTCCCTCTGTCGCGCATCCCCAACTCGAGTTATACTCGTTATAAACTTGATCATAAACATGATCCATATCCATCACCCTCACTGGTGAATATTTCGGGGGCGAGCTCATCCGGGTCTTTCACAGTGCCCGGCCACACTTACGACATAGGGTCAACAGAGTCTCGAGCCTCCACCTGGAGCACGTGGTGGCTAGCCACTGCTTCCTCCCAGGGATCTCGTGCCTCTGATAGTGGAAGTGCAAATCTCAATTATCAATAATTCAGCATAAGCATGCATAAATTCTCATCCATGGATCAACATCCATATCAGCCATCCGGCTCACGGTTCAGTCCAGAACCAGCCAATATTCATATTATACACAGCCTTTCCGGCTCATGGTTAAATCCATAACCAGCCGTTTCATTAGCAATTACAGCCTTTCGGCCCATGGCTTAACAAGCACTTCCACCACCATCCTCCGCATCTCACATAATCATCTTGATCCTCATTGATCATTCATTTTTCCCTTGCTTCACTCGCAAGTTACCTCATTCACTAGCCCCTTTTTAATAGCTAGGCATGTCATAATGATTTAAGACATAAATGGTGAGATCGGAGGCTTAGAAGTATGAGATTTGGCTTTTAAAACTCAAAAATCAACTTTGGGATGAAAACAGGGCCACGCGTACGCGCACTCCACGCGCACGCGTGGATGGCCTCAAAAACTCATCGACGCGCAAGCGTCATGCACGCTAACGCGTGGATTAAAGATTTGCCAATCGACGCGCACGCGCCAACCACGCGTACGCGCGGGTGTTCTCGTGCCCCAGGCACAACACTGGCACAGTTCTGGCATAACTCTCTGGAAAATGGCTGGGCATTGGGTGCAGCACAATCGGCGCGCCCGCGCACATCACGCGCACGCGTGGATGGCGCTTTCTGGAAGATCGGCGCGTACGCGCCAGGTACGCCCACGCGCAAGGGGTCATTCTGCTAAAAATTTTCTAAGTTAAAAGCTGCAGAATTCACAGATTTAAACCCCAATCTTCCAACGGACATAACTTCCTCATTTTAAATCGTCTTTCACCCGTTCTTTGAACGGCATGGACATCCCGGATCCAATTTCATTTCTAAACAGATTTGGTACAAAACGGAGATCCGTAGTCCAAGTTATGTCCCGCCAAAGTGTGCCCAAAAACCATATTTTCATACAAAACCACAAAGTGCCAATTTCAAAACAAGCCATTTCCAACTCTTTTCAAAACCAATCAAAACATGCCAAGTTCATCCCGTTTCTTTGAAATCAATCAAAATATATCAAATTCAACATCAAGCCTCCTCAACTCACACATTGACACATTACCACAAATTACCAAAATCACTATCTCATCATTTTACCCTACTTCACCCAAGTGGCTCAAACTCAAACACATTGACATATCATATACTATTCCTCATGCCAATTCTCAACAACACCAATTCCAATAAATTATTATTGTACACAATCAACATCATACTCACCATCAACATGGTTCAACCCACAATTCAACCATAACCAGTCATCAAGTATATATATCACAACATGCATATTTCTCATACATCATACCACTAAGGCATTAATAATCATCATCACATATATGACCACATCATATATCTCAATCATTCAACAACATCAACAATTCAATGCCTATCTTAGGGCCTCTAGCCTAAGTATTTCCTACCACATTACATATTAGATACGGGAAACCGAAACCATACCTTAGCCGATTTTCCCAAGCTCCCCCGGAGCACTTCCAAACCACTTATCCACAAGCTCTCAAGGCCTCAACACCTCCAAGAACAGATTTTTCACCACCAAACCCTTTCCAAGCTTTTCAAAGTCACCAATCAAGCTCCAATACCCACACATACACAACCTAAGCCACAACCATCATACTCATACACAACATCTCAAAACCCAAACATCATAGAACAACAAAATCACACTAGGGTTGAGAATCTTACCACACCCAAGGTCCAAGGAGACAAGATTAACCTTCTCCTTCAAGAGAGTTGGGTCCTATAACATCAAAGAACCCAAAATCTCAACATTTTACCCATGAAACTCGAAAATAAGGGCTGGAATTTCGAACAGAAACACGTGGCTTACCTCAAGATTAGTTGTATGGGTTTTGTAGAGCTCTCCGCGGTGAACGCGTGGCCGCAAACGGAGCGGCAATCGGAGCTCTAGATCAAAAGTTATGGTGGTTTGAAGATCAAGTGAGAGATAGAGGTTTGAGAGAGTGTTCTTCCCCCATTTCCTCTCTTTTTCAGCGTGTTTGGTGTTGTGTGAGGAGAGAGAGAGTGCTGAAAACTAGGGTTTTGGTTTAGTTATGTTGGGCCAAGGGCCCACTTTGGGTCCGGTTGGACCGGTTTGGCCCGTTCGGTCCAATCTTGGTCCGATTTCCATAAAATTGGTACCGAAATTCTCGTCTCAATTTCCTCTATCATATTAAGCCATAAAAATATCATTTTAGGCTTTCTAGAATAAATTCTCATTTATGGGTTAATTAGCCGTTAATTAACCGGGCTTTACAATCGTAATTATACTCTAACAATTATATTCAATTAATTGATATACATAATATTAAATTGTGTGATACTTAAATATCTAATCAAATCAATTAGTTAATATAATTAATCCACCGTAATGAATTGTATTTAATGAGTTAAAAGAAATAAATCAGGAAACATTCTAAGAAGCATGCCACGTCAACTTTATTATTAAATGCAAAAATTCAATTTTTATATAATAGAATAGATAGATATCTCGACTAAAACCCCAAAGTGGTCCCTGAGATTGGGCGAGTTACCTATAATCGTCCTTGACTTTTAAAATTCCCTAATAGTATCCTTCACATTCAGCTCCGGGACCCATAGTTGTCCTGCGACCCTTTCCGGCGCACAGTCAGCAAACAAAGTAATGATCTGGTACCTCCCATGCCATGCTGGAGCCAGCAACGGCTAGCTGACATGGCAAATCTTAATTTTCTACCCAATGTGGTCCTGGTCCCATTAAAACCCTAAAAGCTAAGAATGATTATTATATGTAGTATCTCTTCTTCCCTTCTCCTTCGTCCCATAATTGTGGTCCACCATTGTGATTTAACGGAGATTCCATTGACATATGCAAAGGTACTTTCCACATAATAAAATCAAATTGTCAGAGCCAGATCTCAGTAAAAATTTGGAGTTACAGGATGAAACTCGTGATGAACTTGGTGCCGAGTTCCACAAGAAGTTGGATTTGAAGGATGAGGATGAAAGGGTAGCTGAAAATGAGAAGAAAGATTCGGACTTTGTAGCTGGTAGTGGAGAATATGGCGGTGAGAAATTGGGTGGTGAAGGTGGTTGTGCTCCGGAAACAGGTGAAGCACAAATGAGTGATGATAATGATGGTTGGGATGATGATGAGGGTTATGGCTGGAATGAGAATGTGAAAGAGAGTGAGGTTGATAAGGTAAGTAGAGATTTTGATGTTGATGGTGATGGTAATGGTGATGATGAAGTTGAAGTTGAAGGTGATGAAGAAGTGGAGAAGAAAAAAGATAGAAGCAGTGGTAGAGTTTAACAGCAATATCCACTAAGGCCTGATGTTGAAGATTGTGCTTTCTATCTTAAAACTGGAACTTGCAAATTTGGATTCAATTGCAAGTTTAATCACCCACTTGGTAGGAGGAAGAACCAGGTATTAATTATTTTTCTGTTCCTATTATCAATCTAGCACAGTGGTCTGGCTTGTATGTTTGAAAATTAGGGTTGAAATTCACTTATGAATATTTATCATTTGCCCAAGATTTTTTTTCTTGTATTTTTAGCATTATATATTATATCAATAGAATGAGTAGATTGAGATAAAGGGCATTTATGCTTAGCTGAATAATAACTGGCTTGCCCTTCACCTCCAAACATTGCTTCAGAGAATCAATGGAATCTCTGTTAAATCACAATAGTGGACCACAATTATAGGACGAAGGAGAAGGGAAGAAGAGATACTATGTAATACCCGGTCTAACCAAAATTAATTAAATAATAAGTTAAATGGGAGCGAATATGGTTGGAAGATTCGGCAATTGGAATTTGATCATCTAAATATGACATTTAGATTCAGTGAATTTTTCCGAGTCGGAAAATATAGTTTTCTGCGTAAAAGCGCGCAGTGGAATTTTGACCGATAGTACCGGCTGAGATCTGTCTGGTACTATAGTTGAGGAAATTGATTATGGGTAAATAAGATTAAGAAATGAGGAATTATAATTAGGGAAGGTAGAAATATTTAAAGTGCGATTTAGAGCGCTAATCTTAAAGAAAGCCTAAAATTGGGCCAATAGGAAAAATAAGTGAACCGGGTCTAAGTGGGCCCAAGACCCAACATATATAAACATTAGTTGTGAGCATTTCAGCTCATTTTACCCTAAAAAGAAGGGTTGGGGCGCTGATTTGAGAAGAGAGAAGAGAAGAGAGAAAACCTAACTCTCTTTGATCTTCAAACCACCATAACTTGAGCTACGGAGCTCCGATTGACGAGCCGTTTGCGGCCACGCGTCGCTCTTCTCATCCTCTACAATTCTATCTAAGTTTTGTGGTGAGTATTCTATTCATCTCTGCCCAGTTTTCGAAATTCCCCACTGTTACACGTTTTTGGGTAGTTAGTGTTGAAATCTTGTGATTTTGGGTGTTTAGGGATACTCCAACATGGATTCTAAGCGGGTTCTATCCCTACTTCATATGGGCTGAGGTAAGAAGTGCTCAAACCCTTGTAATTTGTCATTTTTATGAGCCCTAAGTTGATGTATGTATGTGATATTGGTTATGTTAGTGTATTTGGTGATGTTGGTGCACAATTGGGAGATTGGTATTACTTGAGGAGCTTTGGTGAGACTTGGAGCTAAGGTTGGTGAAGACTTCCAAAGAAGAGGCTCAATTGGTTTGGCTACAAGAGGTACGGTTTAAGTTTCATTTAAGTACCGTGTGTTGTGATGAGAATTCCTAGGCTAGATGCCCCTAGGATTAAGTTTGGATTGCGTAAATGGTTGGTGCTAATATGCATAGTTGGTATGTAATGTGAATTAATGATTGGGTTGAGAATTGTGTAGCCTTATATGCTTGGTGTATTGAGAATTTGATGTACTGGGTAATGAGTATTGATTTGTGGTTTATGCATTTAAATTGTGAAATTGGGCCGGAGGCCAGAAAAAGGTAAGAAAGGTAAGTTGATGTGTGCATTGTATGATGCCACAAGTGATTGGATGAATTTCAGATAATGAATATATGAATGATTGGGTTGGTTATTGAATAATAAGGTTTGAGGAGTTAAAGTGTGGAATTTGGTAAATTTGGGTGAAATTATATAGATGAGGTATGTTTGGTTTTGGTTGAGATATATTATGTGGTCATATATGTGATTATGATTATTGATGCCTTGATGGTATGATGATGCATTAGAGATATGTATGTTGTGATATATGCTTGAGGAATGATTAAGGTTGATTTGTGGGCGAAACCACGTGATAGTGAGTATGATATTGATTATGTATAATGATGGTTGATTGGAAATAGTGTTGTTGAAATTTGGCACGAGGAAGAGTATATGATATGTAAATGTGTTTGAGTTTGAGAAAGTGTCAATGTGTGAGTTGAGGAGGCTTGATGTTGATTTTGGTATATTTTGATTGATTTCAAAGAAAGAGATGAAATTGGCATGTTTTGGTTGATTTTGAAAAGAGTTGAAAATGGCTTGTTTTGAAAATGGCACCTTGTGGTTTTGTATGAAAATATGGTTTTTGGGCATACTTTGACGGGACATAACTTGGACTGGGGATTTCTGTTTTGTGCCAAACTTATTTAAAAATGAAATTGGATCTGGGATGTCCGTGCCGTTCGAAGAACGGGCGAAAAACGATTTAAAATGAGAAAGTTATGTCCGTCGGAAGATTGGGGGTTGAATCTGTAAATTCTGCAGCTTTTAACTTAGAAAATTTTTAGCAGAATGACCCTCCGCGCGTAGGCGCACCTGGCGCATACGCGCCGTTCTTCAAGAAAACACCATCCACGCGTGCGCTTGGTGTGCGCAGGCGCGTCGATGCGCTACACCAAATGCCCAGCCATTTTCCCGAGAGTTGTGCCAGTTTTGTGCCTGGGGCACAAATGTATCCGCGCATACGCGTGGCTGACGCGTGCGCATCGTTTGGCTAATTTTCAATCCACGCGTCCGCGTGCATGACGCATATGCGTCGATGAGTTTTGTGGCCATCCACGCGTGCGCGTGGAGTGCGCGTACGCGTGGCCCTGTTTTCATGCCAAAGATGGTTTTTGAGTTTTTAAAGCCAAATCTCATACTTCTAAGCCTCCGATCTCACCCCTTATGTATTAAATCATTATGATATGCCTAGCAATGAGAAAGGAGCTAGGGGATGTGGTAACTTGCGCGTGAAGCAAGGGGAAAGGTTATGATCAATGATGGTCAAAAATGATTATATGAGATTGGGAGGATGACGGTGGAAGTACCGTGTATGCCATGAGCCGAAGGGCTATATTTATTGATAAATAGCCGGTTTTTGATTGAACCATGAGCCGGATGGCTGAGTGGTTGCGGGGTTACGGCAAAGCCATTACTGTTTATGGCTGAGTATAAATGCATATATGATTAATGAATGAATGCATTAAATAGATAATAATGAAAAAGGTTGAAATGAGATGTGTGACCCCGGGTAGTAGGCAGTGGCGTTGTCCACTTGCTCCGGGTATGAGACGGAAAAGGATGTTTATGATAAATGAGTTTAATTATGGAGTTTTGAATAAATGTGTATTTGTGATACCTGGGTAGTAGTAAGGGTGGTGGTTCGTTCCGCTTGCTCCAGGTTAATGTTTGAGATTTGATAACAGTGATGATTGCTTCTAAACTGAACGAATGTATGTTTTGAGATCCTGGGTAGTAGCAAGGGTTGTGGTTCGTCCCACTTGCTCCAGGTCAGAGATTGTGACGCCTGGGTAGTAGCGGCAGTAGTGGTGAATCCACTCGCTCCAGGTTGAGCTTTTAAACACCCGCCTTGGTAGTAGCCGCAGTAGTGGTTATTCCACTGGCTCTGGGTTGAGCGGGTAGTAGCAAAGGGGTTGTAGCTCAAACCTACTTGCTCCGCAATGGGTGTTTCTGTCCAATGGTTAGCTACCAGGACATGTCGGGTTGGCTATATAACCGACAGATGATATCATCAGCAATAGGGCAGGCATTCATCATTTGCATATGTTTGAATTGTTTGGGTTTGCCATTTGTTTTGGATTTCTACATCATATATGCCATGTTACCTGACTATATGCTACTTGTTCTACTTGTACCATATTTGTGTATTACTTGCCTGTATTGCTTGTGTTTGTACAACTGAGAGGCCCCTCATGCTGGTGTCGGTGGGTGTGAGGGCTGTTCTTGATGGGATGAATTGATGATGCGATTGCATGATGATGATGATTATTGAATGAGATAATTGGAGCTCCCTGGGTAGACGCAGTGATGTGGTTTCACTAGCTCCAGGCGAGGGTATGATGTATTGATATGGAATTGCTGAGGCAGGACAACTGGTGATGGTTTTACTTATGATTCTGAGTCTGATTCGTGGAAGAGTCAACGAGTGGGAAACATGTGAAACATGAAGTAAATTTAGCACTCCCTTATGACAGTTGCCTATTCATGGATTAGCGAGAACCTAGGATGAATAATTGGTGAAGAAGTTTAGGGTGCTTAGTGAGTTTTTATTGCAGTGCATTGTAATTATTTGGCACTTTTACCGTACTGGGAACCCATGGGCCCGGGGTTCTCATTCCGTATATATCTCTTGTTTTTCAGATACAGGTCCAAGTGCTCAGAAGTGAGTTGTGGGTCGTCTGAGAGACGGCGAAGATCTTTATTTCCTCTACTTTGTGTTTTGATTAGAATCTCTCCACCTTTGTTTTGGAAAGGTTATATTATGTATTGAACTCTTTGAATTTGCCTATAGAGGCTCTCATGTTTCCTTCAGGAGAGATTAGGATATACTGTTGTCAACTACTTTCATACTGTACCCTAGCCGACCTAAACTTTGCAGGTCGCGACTAGTGGCTATTTACTTTTGTTATATATATCTATCTGTTATCTATCTCTTAATCTCCTCTACGCCTTGTCCGTATATTGTTTTCGGCTTCACGGTTTATCTTTTGTTGTCAAAACGTGAGTGATACGTCTTCGCGATTTTATTTCTACTCTTTTCAGGCTTCTCGATTAATACTCCTTTTGAAATTACCTATATTTAAATATTAAAAATCCACCTGAGAGTCGTACCACCGTAATATCATTGACTTATGACTCGAGCATAATGATTTGGATATTAGGGTGTTACACAGATGGTATCAGAGCCGGAACCCGGATCGATGTGCCAGCGAGGGCGCTGGACTCCCTTAGGGGGGTGGATTGTAAGGCTCACATCGGTTGGAGAGGGGAACGAAGCATGCCTTATAAGGGTGTGGATACCTCTCCCTAACATGACACGTTTTGACGAGTGAGTGTGGGGGGCTTCGGCTAGCATCCCTATCATCAAAGGCAAAACCGTGAGGCCTTGTGTGCCAAAGCGGACAATATCGTGCTAGCGGGTGGTCTGGGTTGTTACATACTACATATAATAATCATTCTTAGCTTTTAGGGTTTTAATGGGACCAGGACCACATTGAGTAGAAAATTAAGATTTGCCACGTCAGCTAGCCGTTGCTGGCTCCAGCATGGCATGGGAGGTGCCAGATTATTACTCTGTTTGCTGACTGTGCGCCGGAAAGGATCGCAGGACAACTATGGGTCCCGGAGCTGAATGTGAGGGATACTGTTAGGGAATTTTGAAAGTCAAGGACGATTATGGGTAACTCGCCCAATCTCAAGGACCACTTTGAGGTTTTAGTCTAGATATCTCATTATTCGTTATTTTAACTTATCTATTATATATATTTTTTTATTTACCACTCAATATATTAAAATACAATTTATATCTAGATAGGAATTACATAGATATTTAATTAAAAGAGTATTTAATGTTTTAAAATATAATAACAGTTTTAATTTCTTTGAGTTTTCTTTTTACGTTTTTTTTTTGTGTTTTTTAAATAAAAGACAAGCCTATAGCAAAAATAGGAAGAGATGGTAGTATTTATTGAAGAAGAAAAAAATAAATATAATTAAAATTCATACATTCAAAATGTGTTTGAACTTTGAAAAATGAGATGAACATGAGAATACACAGACACTTGGCTTCAATGAATCTGTTTATACCATTCAACTCAGTGTTCTCTAGCTTTTTGTTTTCTTCCCTTCTATTTCATATGAATTTATCAGTGCCAAACATGCATCACATAGTATTTTTTAACTCCATTCTAATCCATATATTATCTTTGCTAAACAAAATATAAAAGAAAAAAAAGACAGTAAATAAATTAAAGTTATTATTATTTAAAGAGAAAAGGATATATTAGTATTTTTGTATTTTAAATTAATTAAGATCTAAATGAAAGATAACATTAATTTAAAAAAGTTAAATTAAAATTAACTCAAACATTGATATTTAAATTATAAAAAAAATTGACTTTTATATTTTATAAAATATCATACTGACGATAATTGTAAATATTACGCTATTTAAAATTAAATAAAATAACACAGATAAAACAAATAAAAAATAAAAAATAACTTAATCTTGTATAAAATTCACTTATAAAATTCTGTACCGAAAAATGAATTTAATTTTAGTATATTAATAATATAAAATATTTTATATAATCATTCAATTCAATTAGATTTATCTATTTAGGTCATTATTAAAAAATAAATTTTAATTACTTTAAATTAAGCAACAATTATCAATATATACTATATAAGGGATACACTATTTCACTAAGAATGATTGCTATAAGGAATAATTTTCCAATTTTTTATACTAATATTAGAAAGTTTATATAATATTATATATAATAATATTATCATTATCAATGTTATATGATATCAAAACAAAAAGAAAATCACCGTGATAATATAATATTATTAATATTATATAAATCATTTTTGTATTTATTTTTCTGTGTTAATATAATATTTAATTAACACATTAAGACATATATAATATTTCGTTAATACATATATAATATAAAGTGATTTACAAATAATTTTATTGAATATTATAAATCAGAGTGATTTATAAATTATTATTAATTTGTTTATAATGTATAATTAAATTTAATGAATTCAATTAGAATAAACAACAAATTATTTATTTTATTTCAGACTTTATAAATGAATAAATTAATTAATTAATATAACAAAGTACAATTAATATAGTAAAATTAATCAGGTAATATATATTATAATAAATTATATTGATATTTAAATATCTAATCAAATCAATTAGCTGATATAATTAAATTATAGTAATAAATTATATTGAATGAGTTAAAATAATTAAATCAAAAAATACTCTCTAAAACATGCTACGTCAACTTCATAAATGCAGAAATCTAATTTTTATATAATAGAATAGATTTAAATTCATGTTTTTTCTAAATAAAAAATCCAAAAGAATCAGAACTCGATGGAATGGATTTGGGTTTTCTTTTTCCTCTTTGTTGGACTTCTTTTGTCATCCATATGCTAATTGGCTGCACCTCTAATTGGTTAGCAAAGTTATTTATTTTACATGCCCTCCACCACCTTGGAAACGATTCATTGGCGTAGAAAGAAAAATGAATCCACTAAAAAAAAAGAATTAACTAAACCACTACTTTCACTCTTTCAGTGAAAAAAATTAACCCACGGCAAGTCCTTTGTTTATCCAAGAATCTTTCCCTAATCACAACTGAAGTTTCATAATTGAAACAAAAGAGCCAGTGAAAGGCTGAAAGCTTTATTTATTTATTTATTTATTTTTGGGTCTGAAGCTTATTGTTATTCATGATTCCATTGATGTTCATTATTAATTTAATTTGATGAAGCATGAAGATCCATGCACTGCATCCAATAATGAGAGCCTCACATAGTCACATGCTTGGCTCCTCTTCACCCCGACAACCATATCCAACACCTGACAATATCTCATTAGTTTAAGGTATACGCACAAGACATCACCAAAACACCAAGCACAACGTTTTTCTATTTAATCTCTCCATATACATGCTATTGTTTAATAGGTGACAAACTAGCAAGGGAAAGATGAAAAAAAAAAAACGATTTTGTTTGGTAGACAATGACTTTTGTAAACAATGTGAACAATATGTTCTAAAATTGACTCAATAAAATAAAAAAAATATTCCACCCCCAATTACCTCATAAACTTTAATATTAGAATAACAATCTGCACACCTAGTGAATTGAACATCCAGCCATTGTTAACTGTGTATAAGTAAATCGAATCAAAAGAAATAACCGTCCAATTAAAAATAATAAACATAATCATTTGCATACTTATTGAATTGAACATCTGACTTATCCATTATTTACATTGTTTAGTATTCTCATTGTCTACCTATACTTTTCCAAAAAAACAAAAAAGAAAATTGGAAGTGTGTTAAAAATATGATAAAAACAGATAAGGATTAATAAATCAAAATTGTCCATGAAAAATGTCGTGTTCATTAATTTGATTATCGAAAAATTAAATATCTGAAATTAGTCCTATAAGATACAATAATGAATCAAATTAGTTTTTTATTAATTAAATAATAACATTTATAAAATAAATTATATCACTATCATTATCTTGCTGGGTAAAGGACCAATCTGATTTGTAATTGTATTTTCCAGAAAACAACAATTTGATATATTGGGTCTATTGAAGACTAAATTGAGACACGCTTAATCTTTCAAGGACTGGTTTAAATTTTTAACTATTAAGCCTAAAATTAACATACCTCAGGGAAGGTACCATAGGAAAATACTTTTAAGTTTTAACTAGTCAACGGCACTTATAGGTTAAAAGGAAATGCAAATCAAAGATTGTGTAAGGTACAACTTCTTATTGTTATTTTTCATCACACAAATTCACACACATAAATGATGCACTTCACAAACTACACATACAGAAACATAAGTAGCTTCCACACAGAGAGGGTTAGGGTCTTTTTCTTTTGCAAGTTTGTGACAATCATGAAATATAATGAACCTTACTGAATATAAATGTCATTAAAAAAAAAGAAAAGAAAAAACATAAGATAGTAAAAATAGTAATCATATGATTGAGGCAGCTTAATAATATGAAATTTCTATCCAGTCCAACATGCCCTCGGTTCTTTTCCCTACAATCCCTTTTTTCCTTTTGCCTTGATTTGCTTACCCAATTTTGTTTATAGAAGCTTTTTAGTTCCATTGACAGTTAGGTGATAGAAATGTGATCGTTTGTACTGCCCTAGTTCCTGCTTTTGCTTTTCTCGACGGCTCTTGGTGCTGCAATAAAGGCCAGAAATGGTAAACTTGAATTAGATCAAG
Source organism: Arachis ipaensis (assembly GCF_059453495.1). Taxonomy (NCBI): domain Eukaryota; kingdom Viridiplantae; phylum Streptophyta; class Magnoliopsida; order Fabales; family Fabaceae; genus Arachis; species Arachis ipaensis. The sequence continues at coordinate 35,304,994 of NC_142442.1, forward strand.
ATACTTAGATATTCTGTCTTTTTTGAAACAACTGTCGATTTTGACAAAGAACTAGACAATCCATTGTTCAAATCTATTGATTTTTCAGTGTATCATGTCCGACTTAATTGTTTTCAGATGGAGTATCGAAAACTAAAACATGCTAAAGGACCTTTTTCTCTCACTTCACTATATCGAATAAAGAGTAAAGTATGTTTTTTATCTTTAGCCTTTGTGATTTTCTTCAAAAATGTCCCTAATGTTTAATTTTATTCAATTTTGTCCCTAACGTTTTTTATTTGTGTCAAAATTACCTATGAATATTAACTCCATCTAAAACGTTAGAGACAAAATTGAAAAGATCTAGGGGTAACTTTGACACAAATCGAAAACTTAGGGACAAAATTGAATGAATTAAAAACGTTAAGGAAAAAATTGAATGAAATTAAATGCTAAAGTGTATTTTTGAAGAAAATCGCAGACGTTAAAGACAAAAAGTATACTTTAATCTCGAATAAGAATAGATTAAGCTATGTCAAGCTCTTTTTCCACATATTTCCTGGGTGCAAAAACAAGAGTTTATTTTTCTAGTTTTGTTAAATTCCAGAGTAAGCATGTAGAGGGTATTGATATGGCACAACAATATAATTTTGAACTTCAATATGCAACTATGTTGAAACAAACACAATTTGATAGGGTTTGTCTATTCAATTTTTTTAAAGGTAAACGATTTTTCATGAGCTTTATTATGTTTCACTATCTTTATGATATACTTCACTAATACCTTTTCAGATCATGTGTTAATAGAGTATAAGATCGATGGTTTGGAACAGAATTCTAACCTAGACCAATGGCATCAGCGCCCTTCATGATCCTCAGCCTCCTGCATGTTTCGATGAACATCCTGCAAGGGTTTTCAACACCAAATTGAAATTAGCATAGACATACCCAACAGTGATGATGAAGTGCTTATTGTTCAACACTTCAACAACATTACAAAGTTCAGTAATAAACAGACCAATTATTTCATGTTTAGTTTTTAACTCCATTTCTTTATGAAGTCTCATACTCTCATAGACTTAAAAATATTTCAAATCTCATATATCACTCCACAGTCTTTTTCTTTTTAAATGTTCAAGGTTGAACGAAAATGTTAAAAGTCCAAATGTGACATTGGCTAATCTGCTCATGAGCATGATAGGTAGAATGATTTAGGGTATGCCTTGAAAGGTGACAACCTATGCAATCATCAATCCCAATTGAACTACCGATATTTCAGTTGTATTACTAGGAAATCAACAAACCTTGACAACCCAGAATGATCAAACTTCATAAAGTGTGTTTAGGGGTGATGCAGAAGGAGGAATAGAGAAGGGCAATGGCAGGTCAAAGTGTCCCTTCGCCTCCTTGCCACTCTTGTATTTTTCCATAGTATTCTATTATTAGTCATTCCTTTCATCATCATCTTTAAGTCTCCCTTACATACCCTTTGGCTTTGTTTAGAAAGATGACATGGAATAGAATGTTCAAATGTATTATAGGTGTTTTGGGACTGACTTGAAAAGAATGAATGTAACGGCATGAGAGGGACAAGCATTTCCCTCCCCTCCCACATTAAACTCGCTGAACGAGAAATAATGGGGTGGCAGCTGAAATTCTATTCCACTCCTTGCTTTTCCATTTCATTCAAATTTGGACGACTATATTCCGCCATATTTGAAACTCTCCACTTCCTAGAATATAATTTTAAATTTTCAATACAACAACAAAAGCCTTTTTCCAACTAGCTTTCGTTGGCAACATGGCTTAGATTAGGTAGCCTTTTGTTTGTCAATAATCAAGTTCTAAGAATATCACTTTAGTATCTTTTAAAAGGGAAGAAATTCTGTTTTTAAAAGAGATGCCAATAAAAGAAAAGAAAGTACAAAAAATGAATCAGAACTTACTCCCAGGGAACATCACCCACTAGCATCCAATCACCGTCTTTATCCTCATAAGTAAGAACATATTCTGATCCATGAAGTAGATCCTTCAGCTTGGTTTCACTCAGCATTTCCTTCCCAAGATTTCCATGAGATCCACATTGACCTGAAATAACATCAAAATAAGCAGTAACTCCATCCAAATAATCCAGACTCAAGTTAGCTAAAAGTTAAATTTTCTAAAGCAAAATTGTCTCCTACCTATGGTGAAGCAGCTGAACATCTTCTCCAGAGCAGAAGAAAGCTCTGGATAGGCAGAGTAATTCTTCAAGTCCACTTTTCTTAAGTATGGCGCGCCATCCATACTTACCTTCACAAACAGTGCACCAGAAGCCATTTTTCCATCTACTTCTTCAGCATTCTTCGAAGTAGTAGCCAATGAATTTTTCCTAAATGATCTTATTGGAGGCCATCCTACAACCTGTGCCCTGTGTACAAGGATCATCATTCATCAGAGATTAGTTCTTTTTTATTAAGCTCAAACTTGGCGCCAATTCCAGCTTTCCACTTACTTTGGAGCTGGTGCACTGCTATTATTATTCACAGTGGAATCGTTAAGGCTTGGCCTGGTTTCTTTGGCAGCATGAGGCCTCTCTCCCACCTTGGATGTTGCTACTTCATTGACTTTCGCTTGCTGAGCCGCAGCATTCTCAAGCATAGAGCTCGATTTCAATCCCACAGTAGGAGAAGGCCTAGATGGCAATATTGTATTGGCGTCCGAACTAACAAGCAATTTCTCCTGCATAATATATATTTCAGATCCTTTTAGTGCCTAATCCAGCATTTAAAAACTATATCCCCTTCTGATTAAATTGGTACTTTCCCTTTTCAAAGTATTTTTCACTTTGCAAATTTGGTTAATCCGTTACCCAATTTATCTTTATACAAAGGTGGTTACTTTCACAAAGACATTTTCATGTGAAGATGATATTATAAACCATTAGATGGTTGACATGTTTGACTAAACATATTGAATTGTTAATCTAAAAAATTTCTCAAAGTGATAGATATTTTGAATGAATGGAATACGTTTTTACCTCAGAGAACCCATTCATTGCATCCGAGAACCCTCTTTTGTTGCCCAAAAGAGCAGGCTTCGACGAGGAATGATGATCATCAGCTACAGGACGCAAAGGAAACAAAGGTTTCTCATCGAATTGAGTAGAACTCCTCAAGCAAAGATCTGAGTCTCTTTCAGGAGACTGAGATCCCGGAAGCCCCAACCTCAGCTCAGTAGCTTTGAGGTTCAGATTGCTTTTAGTCTCATCAGAGAATGAGGGAACTGAGCTATCCACAGAAGAACAATCAGACAATCCCATGTAGTTTCGCTCCTTCAGTTTCGAGCTGTTCAGACAATTCACACTTTCCATGGTGGATGAGGAAGAAACCAACAGAGTCACATGGCTCTGCTGACCTTCCTCATCCCCCACCACGCCGAGTAGCGGCCGAGACATAGCAGTTCAATAGAGAATCTCCCAATTTTGAATACCTTATCATCAAAACAATAACACAAACATCTGTCATGCGTTGCTTACACACTGAGGAATCTTCAAACACACAGAAACAAAGCAATAAATAAATAAACAATTAACATTGTAAGCATAGCTGGCCACACTTGATTCATAAGCAACCTCAACAAATTATAATTAATTCATTGATTTGAGTAACTTCATTAACCTATTGAAGCATACTATTGTTCACAAATTTTTTTTCCAATGTTTCTTATGCTTTCAGCCTAAGAAGCATGAAATTAGCATCAATCACCAAGTATGTCATGCTTTATGACTTGTTCATGAAATTTTTTTTGAAGTTTAATAACATAAATCTAGCCTCAGGGTTTTAAGAGAAAGACCTCAGAAGGAACACAAACACTGAAGAATCAACAATGTATGTGAGACTGTTAAGTATATTAGAGCAATCCCTTAAATAATGAAAATAAAAAAAATAATTATTAGTTAATAATAAAAGAAATACTTGATGGCTATGCTTGTGTTTGTGTTTGTGTTTGTTTAGTGCAGTGAAGGAATTTTGAGAAAAAATGGAAGACATTGATCAAAAGTTTTTATAGGAAAACCGAATAAAGATAAAAAGAGAGGCTACAAAAGTTGAAAGCAAAAGGAGGCAGAAGAAGGAGACATAATTTGCTTGGAAGCAAAAATAAATAAATAAATAAACACTTTGTGTGCTGAAGATGTTAACGTTTTACCTGAAGAATCAGCAGATCAAAGGAGAAGAAGAAAGGGTGAAGAAGAAGTAGGAGAAGGTGAAGAGTGTGATTGAGAGAGAGAGAGAGAGAGAGAGAGAAGAGAACTAAGGACCCTCCATTTTGGCACAAAGTAACAAAAGCTTCTTTGTTTGTTCGATGTGAAACACCATGCATTAAAATATATAATGTAATAATAATATAATAATCAATAAATATGACTTCAATTTATTAATATAAATAACGATTATTTTATGTGTATATTAAAATTAACTATCAAAATTAATTATCAATATAAAATACATATTAAAATATAAATATATATTAAAATAAATTAAATTATATATATTTATACATAAATATATTAATATCTAATTTTAATAGTTAATTTAATGTACGAATAATATTTTTGTATAAATAAATAAATAAGAGACTAAGAGAGTGCCTTAAACAAATAAAAAATAATTATACTGGCTGGCTGTAGTGCTGTACCAAGGAAATTTAAAATACGCTGGCTATTTTTTATTTATTTTATTTTATGTTATATTAATTTGATATTTATTTACTCGGAAGTCGCTACTTTCGTGTGAATTTTGTGTAGCCATTGTGCACCAAAATCGAGTTAATACTCAAATTGGCCCCTGAAATTTGACCCCCAACTCAATTTAGTCCTTTTGGTTTCAATTGATTCAAATTGTATCCTAAAATTTTGACCCGCGCCTCAAATTAGCCCTTCTGGCGTTTTCCGTCACCGGAAAGCTGAGCTGTCAATTTTCGTTGACACCTGGCACCCTTGCAGTTAGATGACATGGCAAAATGTTTGAAGGCATCAATTTAACCCCTAAAAATTTTAAATAAAACCTAGAAGTCCCAATTTCCCCAAATCGCAAGAGTGTCTCGAAGAGTTGAGAAGAATGTTGGGAAGCAACAGCTAAGGCTCAGGTAGCTCTAGTAGAGCTCGTTCGCATGGTGGGTGGGTGAAGAATGCACACCGTGACAGAGGTAACAGAGGTGACAGAGGTGGAAAGGTTCCACATTGGTGCGGTTGTGGGATGATTTGATATGGGATGGAATGGTTGGTGTATCATTCTTTGGGCTAGGTGTGGTCTCCTTGACAACGTTTTCTGCACCAGTGCCATTGGGTGTTAACTCCATCAATTCAGGTACTTCTTCCTCTACCAGGGGTTGGGAAACTCCATGCTCATAGTATATGTGCACTGTTCCCCCATTGTTCTTTGCATAGAAGCACATCTCTATTAACTCTTTGTCATGACTTAGTGCTCGCAGTCCACTCTTCATAGGTCTACCAGGAACAAGCCACCAACACTCAACCATGTTATCATAACCTAGGATCTTGTAGTAGTCTCTTAGTGAAAATATATCTAATACGTCCTCATCCAGCCCCGTCAACTCATCAGTGTGATCATTGTCATAAACCAAACTGCCATTTGGTTTGGTGACAAAACTGCCTCCATGATGATACACAATCGTTATACCTTCATCCATCTATAAATAAGATTCAGGAGACACAATGGTTAAAAACCCACACAACAATCATACAAACCCACAAAAATCAAATGAAATGGCAAAATTAAAATAAGAACATTGAATACAACAATCATACAAACCCACACAATAATAATCAGAACATTTCAATCCACAAAATTCAAGGTAAAACTAAAATAATAACAACACAACAAGAATAATATAGAGCTATTTTACAAGGTTCACTGGAAGAATCGGTCAAACACCAGGTACCAAAAGAATTACTCATCCTAGTCAAAACAAAACTATGTACAAAGTACTAAAATCAAAATTCTCACAAAAAAAATGAATAGCCAAAATGAATAGGGACTAAGAGACCAGAGATCTTTAACCATAATAATAATAATAATAATAATAATAATAATAATAATAATAATAATAATAATAATAATAATAATAATAATAATAATAATAAACAGAGAAATAATCAACAAAACATATTATTTTTATCTGTGTTTTAATTATTGTTAAAACCAATGAACATTATTTTCAATCTTTAAGTAGAAAAGCAAATAAGAGAAACTCATTGTCCTATCTAAAAAAATGACAAGAAAATAAAAGGGCAAATAATTTTCACAACTGATTGCCAAAATAGAACAAAGTAATTAAAATCTTCACACAATCAATTACATAACTAACAGTCACAAGTGTCTGAAATACCTAAACATGAAGGATTATACTTTTTACAAGGATAATTAATGGCAGAGTAATTCAGACACCAGAAGCAAAAAAAATTCATTTCATTTCCCATTTAACAGCTTAAGAGAAGGGTTCTTGATAAATAAAATAGACTACACTTTAATCATTAAGTCATTCATTTCCTCAAAGATTCCAACTAGTAATCACACCTTCAAAGTTCATGTATTAAAATAGGATTTTTTTTATCAAAATTATATTCTTGTTATGATCATTACATAATGCAGTACTCCCTTTCCACTATATCAGTACTCTTGTAAATAATAGTACAAGAAGGAACAAGAAAACACATGAAAGCAAACTTGTCAGGTGTGTTCATTAGTAGTGGGATATGAAGGAGTAAAATTGTTATTTTAAAGGAAGGGTTCTTGATAAATAAAATAGACTCCACTTTAATCAGTAAGTCATTCCTTCCCTCAAAGATTCCAACTAGTAATCACACCTTTAAAGTTCATGTATAAAAATAGGATTTTTTAATCAAAATTATATTCTTGTTATGATCATTACATAATGCAGTACTCTCTTTACACTATATCAGTACTCCTGTAAACAATAGTACAAGAAGAAACAAGGAAACACATGAAAGCAAACTTGTCAGGTGTGTTCATTAGTAGTGGGATATGAAGGAGTAAATTTGTTATTTTAAAATAAAATATGAAGAATCAAAGACTGCTCAAACGGACAAAGAACTGAACGATTCAGTTGATCACAGTCACACACATGCAAAAAAATTAAACCCTAACAAACAAAAACTCTATTATCATCAACAACCATAATCAACCACATTCTCCCAAAGTTACAATGATGAAGTGGACTGAAAAAATTGAAAACAACCCACAACCAACATTTTGAGAAAAAACAGAGCATGAAAGTTGAGAGCAGCGTTTTTGTTACTAACCTGTTTTTCAAAAGATCACTTGCAGCTAATTAATCTTCACAATGGAGAGCGAACCAAGTAAGAAAATTTTCAAACCTCCATTACTGAGACACCCATGGTGCTTCTCTGAAGGGAAGGGAACGTATACGACGGGAAGAGAAGGAAGAGAAAGGGTCAATTGGGTTTTACTTCAAAAGTGGTTACTGTTTGGATTTCATTTAACTCCTTTTTTTCATGTCAACGACGTCGTTCTAAGCATTTCGGCGCCAATAGTAAAACGGCGTCGTTTTGATACTGCCAGGTGTCATTTAAAATTGCCAGGTCAGCTCTCCGGTGACGGAATACGCCAGAAGGGCCAATTTGAGGCGCGGGTCAAAATTTCAGGGTACAATTTGAGTCAATTGAAACTAAAAGGGCTAAATTGAGTCGGGGGGTCAAATTTCAGGGGCCAATTTGAGTATTAACTCCACCAAAATCACGAAAAACTATCCTTTAAAAGAGTTCAAGTTTAGAAAAATAATTTATTATTTATGGCTAAATATATAATGTAAATTATACGAGGGGAATTGATTAAAATACGAATAATTACTTAAATCAGTCTTAAAAATTTTTAAAGTGAACATTTTAATTTTTAAAAAAATTAATACGCAGATTAATTTTTAAGATTTTATTCCAGTAGACAAATTAGTCCTCAGTCTATTGTTCAAATCAGTTCTCAAAAATTTTAAAAACGGACATTTTAGTCTCTAAAAAATATTAATACACAGATTAATTTTTAAAGTTTTATTTTGTTGGACATAATAGTCTCGTCTATTTTAATTTTATTATATGTCAACCTTTATTATTATTAGTTTAGCTTTGTACATGTGAATTATAACACTAACATGTTAATACACTTCTATTGAAAACAAGTAAGGTGAATAATGATATTTTAAAATTCAAATTAAAATATTTTTTTTAATACAAACATGCTTTTTAAATTAGGACATCTTTTAATTATATTAAATACAAAAATATTAAATGATTTCAATCTTAAGTTTCTTGTATAATAATCTCTAATAATTGTATTATTATTATTGAGTGACTATATATATATTTTATATTTGTTATGCATGCAAAAAAAATTTTTATATTATAAATACATACATAAGAATCTAATTAATAAATTTATCATTATTTTTGTCTAAAAATACAAAAAATTATGGTACAATATTATTGTGCAATTAATAAGAAGAAAAAGAAGAATTTTATTTTATGAACTGGGCACTATTATGTCTGATGAAAAAAAATGTTGGGGATCGATCTATGTATTAATTTTTTTTGGAACTAAAATATTCACTTTCAAAATCTTTAGGAACTGATTTGGGTAATTATTCTCGAAAAAATGAACTAGAGATTGATTTCTCCGTCGGAGTAAAATCTTAAGAATATTTTAATGTATTAATTTTTTTTGACTAAATTTTCAACTTTTAAAATTCTTAAAAATTGATTTAAATTATTACTCTTAAAATAATAAATCTATTGGTATTTTAAATTTTTAATAAAAGAATTTAAGTTCAAATTTTAAGAGATTTCTATCTTTTTTTTATAAGACCTATTTTTCAAGTTAAATTGCATCAATTAAATTTCTATTAAAATAATAAAAAATATTACGCACGCACTCAAATTCAGTCATTAAATCAACTATAAATACATGTAATGTTCAACGTTTTTATAATTTATATTTAAATAATTATCTAAATCAATTTCTAAAGATTTTAAAAGTGGACATTTTAGTCTAAAAAATAATTAATACATAAAAATATTTTTAATATTTTATTCTGGCAGACAAATCAGTTCTCAATTTATTTTTTGGCAGAATAATTACTCAAATCAGTCCTCAAAGATTTTAAAAGCAGACATTTTAGTCCCAAAAAAATTCATACACAAATTAATCTCCAATGTTTTTTTTCGTCAGACATAACACTCCCCATCCATTTTTCGGCATGACTCACTAAGTTCTTCAAGTATTTACTAGAAAAAGAATATTAGTAAATATTATAATCATTCTCACTGTATACACAGTTCCGAATCCAACAAAAAGAAATATATTAAGAATTTAAGTTCAAAGAATTTAAGTTCAAATTTTAAGAGATTTCTATCTTCTTTATTATAAGACCTATTCTTCAAGTTAAATTGCATCAATTAAATTTCTGTTAAAATAATAAAAATATTACGTACGCACTCAAATTCAGTCATTAAATCAACTATTATATTTATGTATAAATACATGTAATGTTCAACGTATTTTTAATTTATATTTGAGTAATTATCTAAACCAGTTTCTAAAGATTTTAAAAGCGGATATTTTAGTCTCAAAAAAAATTAATACATAAAAACATTTTCAATATTTTATTCTGGCAGGCAAATCAGTTCTCAATTTATTTTTTGATAGAATAATTACCCAAATCAGTCTCCAAAAATTTTAAAAGCAGACATTTTAGTCCCCAAAAAAAATTTATACACAAATCAATCTCCAATATTTTTCTTCGTCAGACATAACAGTCCCCCGTCCATTTTTTGGCATGACTCACTAAGTTCTTCAAGTATTTATTAGAAAAAAATATTAGTAAATATTATAATCATTCTCATTATATACACAATTCCGAATCCAACAAAAAGAAATGTATTAAGTCTCATATTCTCTTAAACTAAAAGCATATTATTGTGGTTTATTTAGTTTTGGAAAACAGACGAAGGATTGTTATATTTGATAGAGAAAAATATTGGAGATTGATCTGTATATTAATTTTTCTTAGAGACTAAAATGTCCACTTTTAAATTTTTTGGAGACTGATTTGGGTAATTGCTCCATCAAAAAATAGATTGATGACTGATTTGTCTGTCGGATTAAAATTTTGAGAATATTTTTGTGTATTAATTTTTTTTAAATACTAAAATATTTGCTTTTAAAATTTTTGAGAACTGATTTGAGTCATTACTCTTTATATTTTGTATTTTAATATATATTTTATATAAGTGACTAATTTAATAGTTAGTTTGTAGTATATATATTGTAAAATAATACATACATTTTATATAAATAGATTCTAATATGATTATGCCATAATGATTACAGTAACTATACAAGTATTGTTAAAACTAAAGTCACATTTATTTGATATTTTATAAAATTTTTTGTAAGCAACATTTTTTAAAAAGTGTTATTTAACAGAAAAAAAATATTACTTTAATTTTAGTAATATTTTTTAAACCACCATATCTCCCATAAGAAAAATATAGGGGGATAATAATACAAAAACCGAACAAGGTAAATAACGACTTAAAAAATTAATTAATTATTAAAATAAAATCATATTCTCAATTAATTAGTGTAATTAAATTTTGAATTTAAATAATTTGGATTTGGCAATGTAACCTCCTCTCAACACATTATAACACTACGTTTTTATTCTATCTCAACCCTTCTACCCCTCTATTACTCACACTGCCATTCAATCCGACGATCTTTCCCCTCTGTTGGTAGCCCGACGTGCCTCCCCCCACCACCCCCGCAATGCGTCGTTGCCGATTGTTGAAGCTATCTCACGTTCTCTCCTCCTAACGTCAACGTTACAGGAGGTAAGCAATGTTATTGTGCTACATTCCCATTATTTCGCTGCTGCTGTCTCCATGCAACCTTTGCGCTGCTACTGCTTTCTCGCGCTGCAGCCGTGGTTGTCGCGCCACTCTTCCCTGGTAGCATTGCTGCGAAGTCACACCACTTGCCACCACTGCTGTCTCACGTCCCTCTCCCGTGTTGTTGCGTCGTGCCGTGTGTCTTCCTTCGCGTTGTCGTCCTGCCTCCGTCGCCATTCTTCTTCTTTCGCTATGATTTGGATTTTTTTTATGTGTTTTAAATGTTTTTTCTGCTGGATGTTTTTTTATTGTACATGAATTTTTTATAATATAGGATTGTGGATTTTTTTTTCTCTTAGTTGGATGTTTCTTTTTATCGGCGATGGCGGCATGATAAGGGAGGCGGCGGTGAAAATAGAATTTAGGGTATGTGAAAGTAAAAATATATAGTGAAAAAAGTGAAAGGTAAAAGTCAAATTAAAAATAAAGATGAATAAAGGTCAGTTTGGAAAGTTTTTTTAAAAGTAATTTTTTTGAACTTTTGACTTATGAAAAGTAGTAGTATTAATGACTGGTGCAATTTTCAAAACCAAATTGTAGCTTTCTAAAAAGTTATTTAGGAATTTATAGAGAAGTTAAAAAAATGACTTCTCTCGTAATACTACTACTTTTTATCATATTTTTACAAAATAAGCACTTTTAGAATTAAAAATCTAAATAAAAAATAACTTATTTATAAATTATTTTTAATATAACTATTTATTATTTAAATTATTTTTTTTAAAAAAATTTAATTAAACTATTTATTTAAATTAGACCTAAATATATTAGGATATTTTTTTATATTTAATAGATTATTTATGTTGCACCTCCGATTATCTATCTAACGAAATTGCTCCCATAATCATCCTGACATATATGTTTTACTATATATATATATATATATATATATATATAGTCATATCATACTAAAACGACTTTTATAATATATATTATATATTACATTTAATGATTTAATAAATATTTTACTGGATATAACCCTTTGTTTTCTAACACATAACAATATAACACCAAGAAAAATCAATGTTAATATGACTTTAGTGTGAAGATGCATATAGTAGTTCACCCTTTTAGCTTTGATAGAATACTTTTCCCTTTATTTATTCAATTATTTTGTCACCTTTTAATTATTCCGCCGAACAATTTGAGGAACCGCACCTGAAAGGCGTAGCTTTTCCGGTGATTGACACATCACCGTTGATTTATCCCTTCTCATGAAATCGACGGATGGGAAGTCTTTACAAACAATATATATATATATATATAAAACCCGAATTGATTTTAACTAATGTTAAACCCGTGCATCGCACGGACTTTTATTTTAATTTGACATAATAAATTAAAAATAGTATTTTATAATCATAAATTTTTTAATTTTAATATAATATTATCATCGTTACTATATAATAAGTGTATTAATTATGTTATTTTATATTTATTTAAAATAAAATACAAATAGAACAGTTTAAAATCTATAATATTCTTGAATCATAAAAAAGGAGATCTGAAAAAATATGAATATATATAACTGTTAAACTGTATTGATAGCATATCAATTTTACACTAAACTTTATATAAAAAAACTAACAAAAGTTTATCGACAATATAATATTTTACTAACATCATTAGATAAACAATTGCCATATGATGTGCTCTATGTTACACATTTCATTTCAAGTCTGAAAGTATAATTATAGATAAATTAGTTAAATTTACGACAAATATTCGTATAAAAGTGTAAATTATAACATGTTACTAAAATGAAAATACTATTTTTTTATCTAAATATTATTAAAAACTTCTTTGAACATGACATTTGTTGTTGATGACTTTTGATTGTCATCTTAGCCTAGAATTAGAATGTTCAAACTATTGTGACTCTTAACTCTTGACAAAGCAACGTAAAGTTGTCCATAGGTGAATACTGATTTTGGCAAGTAAAGTCCAACATATGATAATGATTTACCACATAATGAAATACCTTAGTTTTTCAATATTTTTCTCCTCTTATATAGTATCTCGTCAGCTAATAATGCCCAAGTTGTATTCTAAATACAATTTAGTTTGCTAATACTATTAGATATCAATAACATCACAAATAGTTTTCTCAATTGATGACCAAACCTCATTAATAGTTATAATGAATTTTCTATCGTCATACAGTAGTCTCAATGAATAAAAAGCATCTTGGAAGTTAGGATATGTAATCCTATTAACTGTCCTAATAGACTCATATGTTGTGCAACCTTTCTGAACAATTAACAAAATTCTTATATATTAGATATCACCTATACTCGATGAAATATAGTTTAACCTCACAATAGAATACTCTCTCTTATGTGAATACCATTCCCTTTTTCTCTATCATAAACAAATTGATTTGGAAATTCAGCATACGTTAAAGTTTGACTTGCTTTAAATTCTTTTTTGGCCTCCGTCCATACTAAAAATACCATACCTTTTTCTTTCTCTTATTCCATGATTTTCTCAAGATTGTCATTGTTTTTAAAGATGATATTTTACTTTTCAGACAAGTGAAATGTTAATAACATCACTGAAGGCCATCTCCGATGAATATCAAAGCCAAAGTTCTCCACACGGCCTCACATGCAGACAAATATCCACAATCATAAAATTGTTTGATCTCATAATAATCTGAGCATCCTCTCCACTGAAAGCTTCTTTTGAAACCTCAACTGCCACCTTGTCTGAACATTTATTCATGTACCTGAATAAATATTTGATAGTATTTGACTTGTTGTAGTACTCTACGTTAACATGCTCTTGATAAGACATTAGCAGATATGCGTTGTAAGAAATTACATTCCTATTATCTATATAAAATCCCTTTCTTTCAATAACTATTCTTGTATCTTATCTTCTATATGATAGGTTTCTACTATCATTAATAATTGTGGTGTTATTGAATGTTTTAGGATAATATTTGGTGTAGTACTCATCTTTCATGCAGGGAGATTTTGCGTAAATGATCCATGAATCATATATGTAGACACAGTTCTAAACAATTTTGGATATCAAACAGGATCGGACAATCCTAACAATATTAACCGGCCAATTTAAGTTGTGTTTGTTATCTTGTGGTCTCCACTCAACTACAAACGAATATGAATATGTGGTGGACCTCTCTTTTAAAATTCTACCATGTACATCATTATAATAAAAAGATAAAAAAAATAATATATTCACTAAAAGAAACGTCGTTAAAATCGACGGCTAAATTGACGGCTAAGCCGTCGATAATATTGAAATTCGACGGCAAAATAGACGGCGTAGTTGGTCGCTATAAAGCTTGTCGATTTTTCAAAATGCTAATAAAATCGACGGCTGTCATGGTCGTCGATAATAATTTAATAAAATCGACGTTTGTTCCGTCTGTAATATGGGCGTGAGAATTTTACATTCTTAATAAAATCGACAACATTGCCGTCGATATTATAATTTAAAATCGACGTCTTCTTTGTCGATAATTGATTCAATAAAATCGGCAGCCTTTGTGTCGATATTTAACTCAATAAAATCAACAACACTTTTGTCAATAATATGTTTAATAAAATCGACGACAACGCCGTCGATATGTGATTGAATAAAATCGACACAGTTGCCGTCGATTTAATTATTTAGATAACTTATAAAAGCGACAACTTTGCCTTCGATTTTAATAGTTATATGTTTTCATTATTTTTTATTTGAAAAATAGTAAACCGTTAATACAAATAAATTTTTAAATATAAAAGTAAAATTTATACAGAATATTAGATAATAAGACAAATAAATTTTTAAATATAAAAACAAAATTTATACTAAATATTAAATAATGAGTTTACAAACTTATCAAAATAATAAATAACCCTCTAACATAAAGATTTAAGACAAGATAAATTTTCACAATAGCCCTTTTTTATTAGTCAACTTAATTCTTAACGAAAGCACTAAAATATTAAACTATAAAACTTTAAAAAAATCATTATTACAAAATTTAACTATTATAGTTGAAGGATTAAATTCCTCTAAAGTAAAAAGGTTAATAAGATGATAAAATAATACTCTAATTATCTTGGAATACCCTTTGCTGGCATCATTTACTTGTCCAAGTAACTCAAATAGATAACAGCGATAAATCCTATATAATAGACTACAGTCACAACCAGTTACAAACACCAACCCAAAAGTAAGTCAACTAATTAACTGAACTATCAAATTTCAACCATGAAAAACTACCACTTCATTGCAAGAAAATTAGTACAAACTAGGAACTGTTATCCTCTATGAAAATGATCCTATCAAACCTTGTTAGGCCTCTGTGGTAGAAGGAGATTATAAAACATGCAAGAAGAAATTCTTTCCCTTGCTATCAACAGCTTTCTTCCACCCACACCATCCACCATTAACGATCTTTTTCAGCCTTCTTTGCCTAGGGCTCAGCATATGTTGTCCAGTTAGAACAGAAAAACCAAAGGTTAACGTCATATTCGTCGATTTTATTTTCGACTTCTGGTTCGCCCATAATATGACGACAATAGGGAAACAAATTAATGCATTATAAAAATATCGACGACTAAGCCGTCGATTTTAATATTTTTATTTTTAATTATTTTTTTTAGTAATATCGACAGCAGGCTGTCGAAAATTATCGACGGCAGAAATAGCCGTCGATTTTTGCCGTCGATAAACACGCTTTTTCTTGTAGTGATTATAAATAAACTATCTATTTTATATATATGCTTTGATAAATATATAATTGTGCAAATAATTTAACAAAAAATTTTCTTAAAAATAAAGTTAAATGATGAGCAATAAAAATACTTTATATAAAAATATACCTTTCTTTCACCATTTGAGGTATAAAAATAATATTTACAAAAAATTATCGATGACTACAATTTATGGATTAAAAAGATGAGATCATATAATATGATTTTATTGTACCAACCTCAAGACTTATAAATCAATGTTTTTACTAATCAAACAATAAGAATTACAATAAATCAATATTTAATTACAAAAATATAATATATAACCATATCTTTGTCAGAATTTTAAAAATTTGTACAATAAACGATAATTTTTTGTTTATAAAAAGCATAACAATATAAAGTGCTGATATTGCTATTTCTTAGGTTACCTGTATTCTCAACAACATCGAATATGGCTGGGTATTTAATTTGCATAGAATTATCTAATACAGTTGTGTTTTCAGTAATATCCTCAACTTCTTAAAAATTTTTTGAAAGATTTATAGCCAATTCCTTCAAAAATGATTTCCTTTGTCTCAGGTGTCTTCCTTTTTCAGCTATGCACATTTCTTCTAATTCTTTAGTATCTAAATTTGAACTAGATGTACCTGTCCCTTTAATCATTAAAGATAATACATCAAGTACTTTATATTATAAAAAAATTAATGTATCCTTAGATTCAAAAGCAAAGTACATTATATTACCACATTGCTACTGACTATGTTGGTAATGTTGCTACATGTTATCATCATCTCTGTAAAATGTCCTTGCATTGATGTATTACCTATTAAAAGCATCATGATTTAATTAAATTTTTGAATCAGTTGAATTATGAATATATATTATGAAGGTAGTATTAAAGATAAAAGAAGTAAAATTTTAGTTTTGTGATAATTACAATCTATAATGCTTATCTTACCATGCATCTTTTGAAGTAGCATAGTCTTCCTATTTAGTCTTGCATCCCTATTCAAATAAATATAAGTTTAATCTCACAATCAATAAATTTAACTAATAGTTAAAATCTTTTTTTTCGTTTCTTTAAATAAAGAAATTGAAAATGAATAGCTTATAATTAAAAAGAGAGAAAAAGATGAAAGTACCTCTATCATTGTAAAGAGACAATAATCTAAAAAATAACAATGTAAATGGAGTAAAGAGAAAATTTATAAATGTGACAAATAAAAAATTTAAATTTAAAAATCGAAATGGTTAAGAAGTCACTTAATTGGGAATTAGTATTAGAATTTCAAATTTTAAATTTTTAAATAGAGTTTCCTAATTAGCTAGTGCAAATTTTAAATTTCTAAATAAAATTTTCTAATTAAACGTTCGTTTTTCATTAGGAATATAGGAATTTGTTAATTTAAAAATAATTTTTATTAATTTTGTCATAAATAGTATCAATCTTATTATTTTGTCGATAAAAATAAATAAAATTAAATACAATCTAAAAATTAATAACCTTATAAATTACGTAAATTTAGAAAAAATATTTAAAAAGAGAGAAAAAATGAAAGTACTTCTATTGTATAGAAACTAAAAGATAACAATGTAAATTGAGTAAAGAGAAAATTTATAAATGTGGCAAGTAAAAAAATTTAAATTTAAAAATTAAAACGGTTAAGAAGTCACTTAAATAGGAATTAGTATTAGAATTTCAAATTTAAAATTTTTAAATAGAGTTTCCTAATTAGCTAGTACAAATTTTAAATTTTTAAATAAAATTTCCTAAATTATATTAATTCAATTTTGTCGGAACAACATTAAAAACAGAATTAAGTATAGAAGAATGTCAAATTAAAATTTTCTTTTAAATAGTATAAATAACCTCATATTTTAATAAGACTGATAATTCTATTTACTTTAATATAATTTTCTATAATTAGCATAGTAGCTTATAAATTATATAAAGTTTTAAAAAATATTCTCAAACCCAATTGCTTACTTAAAAATTAAAAAAAAAGTATATTTAAATTTAAAATTTTAAACATAATACTTTAATTAAAAATTATAATTAGATTTTTTTAAAATAAGTACACATTAAAAATTAATAATTAACTTAATTATATCAACAATAATTCATATGAGAAATTTATAACTTTACGACATTAAATACTAAATTAGAAATTAACAGAATATCAATGATGTGAATCGAATTAAAAATAAAACCACAAGTAATAACCAAATAACTTCAATTTATATTTAAAAAAATTCTAAATTCCAAACATAAAAATCGAAAAGAACCAAAAGAAAAATAACAACTCAAGAAAAGACAATGTTTCCACCAAAACAAACATATGCTTAGCATTATTCTATTAGATAGACTCTAAAAGGAATTCCAAAACATGTGCATCCAAATTCTCAAGTTTCATTCTCAATCTTGATCTTCTTGCAAGTTGAGGTATCTCCTTGCACCTTCGAATCTTTTGACTCCGAAGATAGTCGCTTGGTTGGTGTAATAACATTTTTCAACACTTCGGATTTATCATTGTCCGCAACTTCATTGGAGAATTCAAGCAACAAATTCTGTACAAAATACAACGTTAAATTAAAGACTTCCTTCTCACCTTTGATTTTATCTTAATAATATTTTTTGAATAAAATAAAGATCTAACTTTGAGAAAACAAACAAACAAAAAATTCATTTTTTGAATAAATACTTTAGCACCTTCTACTTTTTCCCCTTCAATGATTGAGGATGCTTTTGAAGTTGGAAGTAAACCACCGGTATAGTCAACATCCTAAAATTATAATTAGTTATTAATAATTATTTATAAATTAGATACTACTAATGACCAGGGAAGAGAAAAATAAACTGATTTTTAATAAAAGTACACTTATAACTGTACTCACAATTTGAATAAGGTGAGCATTTTTAAATTTATTTATAAGGTCCAAATTATCAGTCATCTTCTTAACTTTATAAGAAAGTGAAAAATGTGAATTATCAGATATTTGAACTTCAACGATGAAGAAGAAGGTCTTATCAATTAGGTTAAGCAACTGGATATTATATAATATATTAATAATAAATAATATAAAAATTACCATTAAAAATATCTTCACTAATGTTTTTAGAAATAAATATTAGTTATAATTTACCAATAGAAGTGAATCAAGTATCTCTACACAACTCTTTCTCAAAATTTGTTTTGCCTCCTTGTCAAAGACTACGAAACATGCACAATTAGAGTCATCCATGACACCAAGCTTTATTCGGTACTTACTTGATAAAAAAAATTAACATAAAAAAGGTTAAATATAGACTTATTCAACATCTAATCCATTGTGATTAGACTTTAAATTAAAAAAATAAATAAATAAATAACCTTAGAGTTATGGATAAAAGGAGACGGCCACAACTTGAACACTTGAAAGTTTTTGTAAATGCATATGTGGACCTGTTGCATTCACATTGGCCGTATCACCAGTACGGAGTATCTATAATATGACTTATATAGAGTAGCCAAGATAACACAAACAATATTCTGAAAAAAAAATTAATGATTTAAATTCCCTGAATTTGGTGAGTTTTTAAATCTAAAAGATATACCTAAATAAATAAGATGAATAAACAAAAATAATCAATGTAAAATAGATTTAAATTAATTTTTTCCTCAACTTTTTTACAGAAAAAAATTACCGTATCTAATTATTTTAACTGCTCAATGATGATAAATTTTTAAGAATACAGCCTCATTTGGAATTTCGCTGATATTACTCCTAGGTTCTTCAAATCTTACAAAGCTAGATAAATAAAGTAAAAAAAAAAAACTACGTTAGATAACACATAATATTAAACTAAAAAATAAAAAATATATATACCTACCTATTTTTAAATTGGATGACATTTGTTTCTTCAAGATTGAAGAACATCTTTGTGCCATACATGAAATTTTGTAGAACAATTTTTTCAAAAAAAATTAATTTAATACAAAATGAGTAAAACTCACATAAAAAATGAGTAAAAACTCACATATAAAAATTCATATAATTATGGATAAATATTACCGTTATATAACTTCACGCTAACAAATTATAAGACGACAACAACTCCATCTTTATTGTCGAATCCCAAAAAAGCATTTAATTCATGTGCATAATTGCAAAAAAGTGCACACTCCATTATTTTTCTATGTCAAATAGAATATTTAATGTTAAATATATTTTTTATAACAAAATAAACAAAAAATAATTACAACTAAATAAGTAACTACCAATAAAATAATATCAAATTATATATATTTTATATTTTAAAATTTAAAAATTAACAAAAAAATTAAAACGCCAAACACAATTTAAAAAATTAATAATTAGTTAATTAATTATATTAAACTCATAAAAAACTTACGGAAAGAATGCTTTCAATTAAAATTCTTTTTTAAAAAAATTTAATTTTTTTTTTCAAAATCAATCTGATTTTTCAAAAAATTTAAATACTATTAATTAAAAAACGTTGCCTTTTTTTCAAAAACTTTACCTTTGAATAAAAACGTTTGTTACCTATTAATAATAAAAATATTCATAACAAAATAAGTTAAAATAATAATTTAAAAAGATGAGAATATCAAAATTTTTAAATTTATAAAAATAAATATATGATTACCCATCATCAATTTCTAATTCAATAATAGTGTACTTGGTAGATTTGTCATCTTTTTCAAGAGTCTTCTCACTCCCAATTCCAGCAAGATATCCAACAACATTTGAAATGATTTAAAAAAAATTGTTGTCAATAGGTTTGTTAATTTCGCTGCACCACTCTGGTTTCTCGTCTAGTACTAGTCCTATCACTTATTTTCTTAAGTACTAAACCACAACTTAGCATGATTGACATTCACTAGATTCCATCTCTGATAGCTAAAACCAAATACCAACTTAATCGTACTTTTAACACGTTGTTACCGATCTTTCACTTACCTCTTCCCAAACCGTCGGATCTAGCGGTATTCTCCGTCGTCGTAGTGAACACACGACCTTGTTGTTGGCCCTTGGTAGTATTCTAGTTGACCTTCTCAGGACAATTCTAGGACACGTGTACAACTCCTTTACAACTATAGCAAAGTCCCAATCCAGCTCGACACGGAATTCTCGGATGGTAGCTTCCACATCGCCTATAAGTCATTCCATTCTGAGGTTGCTTTCCATTCCTCCTCCCTTGGTGATTGTTGTTGTTGTTCCTTCGGAGATTGTCTCGAAAAATCTCTCGTATAGGGACTTCGTCTTGTCTTCACTCACCCCTCAAATAATGAGCAACTAAAGGTTGAATATGCTCTATTCTCTTTTCTCGCAATTCACTGTCATTGGGTTTCGAACAATAACTCCGTACAGTTCTCAACACTTCCGATCCCTTAGATATAATCCAACTCGCTTCTGCTGTGTCACTCTTGTTCTTAACTTTCAAGAGTGTAGCTACTCCTCTAAGTTAACTAAACATAGCTCCGTCTCAGCAACTAATGGTCCTCAACTAACCGTTGACTTGGACTTTACGATTATCAACACTTGTTATGCATCACGAGCGAATATTACATATTAGTGATATGCAGAAAAGTTAGAATTTCAACTACTAGTTTACAATTACCTCGAGTGTGATAATCGAATTCGGTTGCATCCCGGCCTTCTTTGTAGGGACAATTCCAAGACATATGCCCTGATCTCCCACACTTGTAGCATACACCTAGTCCGACCCTGCACGGTTTGTTTGGATGATACTTCTTGTATCTCGGGCACCTCAAATCTTCTGGTTGAGTACTAGTCCGCCCTTCTAAATTTTGTCCCCCAGGTTGTCATTTCTTCGGTCGTTGATACGGTGTTGAGAACGTGGAATAGCAGAATGACCCCCTTTGAAACTTTGGCTCCTAGGTGCAATCTTCGTCTTCTTTCCCTCTTTCCTTGTGAAAGATTCCCGGCGGTCACTCCTTGCCACCACAGTCCTTCTCGAGCTTTCTCCCGTGGCTTAACCCGTGTTAACTAACTCCGGATAACTCACTATTCCCACGGGTACCACTGCACTCGGGACATCATTTCTGCCTTCATTTCCATCACCACTGTCGTTGCCAACTCTAACTTGTTGTTCTATCCTACACCTCGCTCGGCTCATCACAGTAGCCACAACGCCAATGGAAGCAACAGCACTCGCCATCGCGGTCATGAAATCGGTCAAGGTATCTATCGGTATGGTTACATCGTTAACTTTCCATCCCCGACCCCGATTACTCCCACGATTGTGTCCTCGAGGTGCCATTTGGTTCCTGTTCACACCAAACAAGTGATATCAAGGTGATCAGACTCAATATCTCAAGTCAAGTGCTTCAAATTACCAAAGGTACACTCATGGACTTCATGCTAGACGTATCGACTAGATACCCTAACTAGCACAGGCACAGGCTCAGAGTATGCATTGAAGCATAAGCAGTTCCATCCCTCAGGCTCACGAGGACGAACTGCTCTGATACCATAATGTAACACCATAATATTCAAATCCTTATGCTCGAGTCATAAGTCAATGATATTACGGTGGTACGACTCTCAGGTGGATTGGTAATATATAATTATAAGTATATTTGAAAGGAGTATTAATCGATAAGCACAAAAAGAGTAAAAATAAAATCGTGAAGTCGTGTCACTCACGCATCGACAACTAAAAGTTAAAGCGATAAGTCGAAAAGCGACATACAGATAAAGGTATGAAGGAGAGTAAAAGAAAGACAGTATATAGATATATAACATAAGTAAATAGCCACTAGTCGCGACCCATGAAGTTTAGGCCGGCTAGGGTACAGTATGAAAGTAGTTGACAATAGTATCTCCTAATCTCTCCCAAAAGAAACATAAGAGCCTCTATAGGCAAGTCCAGAAGAGTTCAATACATAATAAAGCTTTTCAGATAAAGGTGGAGAGATTCTAAGTAAAATATAAAGTAGAGAATATAAAGATCTTCGCCATCTCTCAGATGAACCACAACTCATTTCTGAGCACCTGAACCTGTATCTGAAAAACAAAAGATATATACGTAATGAGAACCCCCGACCCATGGGTTCCCAGTATGGTAAAAGTGCTAAATAAATACAATGCATTGCAATAAAAACTCACTAAGCATCCTAAACTTCCTTTCACCAATATTCACCCTATGTTCTCGCTAATCCATAAATAGACAACTGTCATAAGGGAATGCTAAATCTAAATCATATCTTTCATGCTTATCAACTCTCTCTAACTCTCCAACGAATCGGAGTCAGAGTCATAAATAAAAACATCACCAGTTATTCTGTCTCAACAATTCTATATTGTTGTCTCATATCCTCACCTGGAGCAAGTGAAATCACTTCACTGCGTTTATCCAGAGAGCTCAAATTATCTCATTCAATAATCATCATCATTATTCAATTACATCATCAAATCATCTCATCCAGAACAGCCCTCAGCGTCCACTAGCACCGGCATGAGGGACCTCTCAGTTGTACAAACACAAGCAATACAGACAAGTAATACACAATTAAAGTACAAGTAGAACGAGTAGCACATAATCAGGTAACATAGCATATATGATATAGCAATCCAAAACAAATAGGCAAACCCAAATAATTCAAACATATGCAAATGATGTATGCCTGCCCTATGGCTGATGAGTCTTATCTGTCGGTTATAAAGCCAACCCGACAAGTCCTGGTAGCTAACCATTGGACTGTCCCTCTGTCGTGCATCCCCAACTCGAGTCATTCTAAATCATAAACATGATCATAATCATAATCATACAACACCCACACTGGTGTTTATCCATACAACACCCACACTTGTGTTTTTCCACGGGGGCGAGCTCATCCAGAACTTTCACAGTGTCCGGCCACACTTATGACATAGGGTCAGCAGAGTATCAAGTCTCATCCTAGAGCACGTGTTGGCTAGTCACTGCTTTCATCCAGGGAAACTCGTATCTCAGATAATCATTTCACATTCATTCATAACATTCCATAATCATTCATCATGACCATATCGTCATTTATACATCACATGATTGCATATTTTATACATCACTCATCATAACCCAGAGCAAGTGGGGGTGAAACCACAACCCTTGCGTCCATCCGGGGAGCCTCTATACTAACCAACCTGGAGCAAGTGGGGCGCAACCACAACCCTTGCATCTACCCAAGAGGTACGTTCTCATATGCCCAGGAGGAACCAAGGAGGGGATCCTAACCTCCCACCATCTTGCTGGGGGCAATTTTACAATACCAGGAGGAACAAGGAAGGGGGTCCTCACCTTCCTCCATCTCTTTGGGGTCGCACTTCCGAGAAAGAGAGCTCAAGATAAAACAATCATTCAAAGCTATATTTTCATTTCCAGCCATAAATCAATATTTAACATAGCCATCCGACTCATGACATAACCCATAACCAGCCAATAATCATTATCAAATACAGTCTTTTGGCTCACGGTGTACACCGCACTTCTATCATCACCCTCAACAACTCATACAGTCATCATTAATTCTCCCCTTACTTTGTCCACAAGTTATCACATCTCCTAGCCTCTTTCCATCACTAGGCATACTATAATTATTGAGGACATAAAGGGTGAGGATGGAGACTTAGGAGTCTGAAATTTGGCTTGAAAACTCAAAATCAGCTTTGGGGTAAAAATGGGGTCACGCGTGCGTGTCGTCTATGCGCACGCGTGGAAAGCAGGAAAGTTATAGTGATGCGTACGTGTCGCCCATGCGCACGCGTGTATGGGAGAAAAGTAAAGTGACGCCTGCGCGTCAGCCACGCGTACGCGTGGGTGCAGTTTGTGCCCCACGCACAAAACCAGCACAATACCCGCACAACTCTCGGGAACTTTGGCTGAGCACTTGAATTAGTACATCGACGCGTACGCGTCGGCCAAACGCACGCGTGGGGGAGTGAAAATTTGAAAGTGACGCGTGCGCATCGGCCACGCGTACGATCTGCCAAAAATTTTACTAAGTTAAAAAGCTGCAGAATTACATTTTCAAACTCCAAACTTCCAACACATATAACTTCTCCTACAAAATTCCTTTTTCAACCATTTCTGAACTGTTGGAAAAGATCGTTGAATAAACTTTCATAAAACTCCAATTTTGAAGAATTCTAAACTCCGTGGACCGAGTTATGGACCGCCAAAGTTGGTCAAAAATAAGTTTTTACCCCAATAATAGAAATCACCAATTTTTCTAATGTTCACAAGCCAAATTTATTTTCACTCATCCAAATGACCACAACCCAACCAGATTCACATAATTACACTCAACCAAACCAAACCTACCTCCTCTACACAATTTCACCCAAAACTATCAAATTTCACACCTCAATTCCTCAAACCTTATTATTCAATAACCAAACCAATTATTCACACATTCAATATCTAAAATCCATCCAATCTCTTATATCATCATACAATACACATATCAACTTACCTTCCTTACCTCTTTCCGGCCTTCGGCCCAAAATTCACGGCCTCCGGCCCAAATTCACAATTTAAATGCATATTCTACAAACTAATATTCATTATCCAATTCATCAAATTCTCAACACACCAAAGATATAATTTCACACAATTCTCAACCCAATCATTAATTTACATTACATATCAACTATGTATATCAGTACCAACCATTTACACAATCCAAACTTAATCCTAGGGGCATCTAGCCTAGGAATTCTCATCTCACACCACACGGTACTTAAATAAAACTTAAATCGTATCTCTTGTAGCCAAAATAATTGAGCTTCTCCTTGAAAGTCTCTACTAACCCTTAGCTCCAAGCCTCACCAAAGCTCCTCAAGCAACACCAACCTCCCAATTGTGCACCAAAATCACCAAATACACTAACATAACCAATTTCACATATATATATATGGGTTCATGAAAATGATAAATCACAAGGGTTGGAGGGTTCTTTACCTTAACCCACGAAATTTTGTGATGAATATCACCAATAGCTCATACTAAAGCACCCATAAACAACCAAAATTACAAGATTTTTTCAAAACCCAAACCAAATTTGAAATACAAGGGAAAAAACAAAATTGGACAGAGGATAGTTAAATACTCACCACAAAACTTAGATAGACTCGAAGAGGAGAAGAAGAGCAATGCGTGGCCGTAAACGGCTTATCAATCGGAGCTCCGTAGCTCAAGTTATGGTGATTTGAAGATCAAAGGGAGTTAGGGTTTCTCTTTTCTCTCTTCACCACCGAACCTCCTTCTCAAAATGGGGGAAAATGATTTATTTTGTGCTGAAATGAGTTCTTATATAGTGTGGGCTTGGATCCACTTAGGCCCGGTTCACTTGGTTTAGTCCGTTGACCCAATTTTGGGCCAAAACTTTTACGATTAGCGCTCTAAATCGCATTTTAAATATTTATACCTGTCCTAATTATAAATCCTAATTTCTTAGCCTTATTTACTTATAATTAATTTTCTCAACTGCAGTACTAGACAGATCTCAGTCGATACTGCCGGTCAAGATTCCAGTGCATATTTTTACGCAAAAAACTATGTTTTCCGACTCAAAAAAATCCACTGAGTCCAAATATCGTATTTAAATTATCAAATTTTGATTGCTAGATTTTCTAACCATATTCGCTCCTATTTAATTTATTATTTAATTAATTACGGTTTAACCGGATTTTACATTCACGCCACACTCCAGTGAGAGAAACTTGCCAATTGTCTGCCACCAACCTCTTCGTGCTCCGCATAGTGGCATCTCCCTTCGTCTCCTCACGCATAATCTCTTCTTCTTAGTTTTGGATGATGCTTTATATTAATTTTGGATGTTTCTTTTTTTAGGTTTGAAATTTTTTTATATTTTTAATGTTTCTTTTTTTTTGAATTTTAGATATATTTTTAATAGTTTTAGATGTTTTTGTCTTAGTTCCAAACGTTCTTTTTCTAATAATTTTGAATGTCTTGTTTTGTTTGGTTTTAGATTTTTTTTAAATAGTTTTGGATATCTCAGTTCGGTCTGAGAAGGAAAAACTCTAATATAGATGTGAAGATTGGAGAAAATATCCTACGAAAAGTTAAAAGTTTTAAGTATCTTGGGTGCATCATACAGGATAATAGAGAGATTGAACAGGATATAAATCATAGAATCCAAGCAAGTTGATCAAAATGGCAGAGTGCATCTGGTTTTATATGTGACAGAAAAGTGCCTTTAAAACTTAAAGGTGAATTCTATCGCACTGCTATAAGACCGGCTATGCTTTATGGTACGGAGTGTTAGGCGGACAAAGGGGAGCACGAACATAAGCTAAATGTGGCAGAGATGAAGATGTTGAGATTGATGAGTGATCATACGTGATTGGATAAAATAAGAAACGAAGAGATAAGGGAGAGAGTTGGAGTAGCACCCAAGTAGAAAAGATGGTAGAATCGCGTCTCATATGATTTGGACATCTGAGAAGAAGACCGACATAACACCCAGTCAGAAGGGTGGATGAGATGGAAGATGGACAAAGGGTGAAAGGCAGAGAAAGACCTAAGAAGACAATCCATGAGGTGGTCAAACGAGATCTATAATGGTTTCTCGATAGACATGATACATGACAGAGTTTAATGGCGTCGTTTGATTCATGTAGCCAACCCCACCTAGTGGGACAAGACTTTGTTGTTGTTGTAGTTTTGGATACCTCAATTTTAGATGTTTTCTTTTTGTTACTTTTCGGATGTTTCATTTTATTATGTTTTGAATATTCTTTTTTACAATATGGTTCTTCTTCTTTTTGTAGGTTTTGGATGGTTCTTTTTACTTATTTTGGATGTTTCTTTTTCCCAGGTTTTAGATACGACTTTTTTATATGTGTTGGATGATTTTTTATATGTATGTTTTTAGATGTTTCTTTTTTATAGTTTTCGGATTTTTTTCCAAGTTTTTTTGATGTCTCGTTTTTTTTTTAGGTTTTGGATTTTTTAAAATGATGTTGGATATCTCTTTTTTGTTAGGTTTTGAATGTTTTTTTTGTTAGGTTTTGAATGTTTCTTTTTAATAGGTTTTGGATATTCTTTTTAGGTTTAATTACTCTATAGGTCCCTATAATTTTATCAAATTTTCAATTAGATTCCTATATTTTTTTTCTTTTCTTCGATTCCTATACCATATAATTTTTTTTCAATTTAGTCCTACTAACATTAAACGTCTAAAAAACGTTAATAAATTATAAATTTGCTTATCTACCCATGTCTTTTACTTATAATGGATTCATATGAGCTGAGATTTCTCCCCTTCTCATCTTTCCTCTTCTACTTTTTCTTTCACTCTTCTAACAAGAAACTTTGTACTTCTCTTTTACTAGTTAGAAAGTAAAGTTAAAGAGCTAGATAATTTCATAGTCGTGTATAAGTCTCACTTCACTTTAAAGAACTAACAAAACCTGGCAATAGACTTTATTACTGTCTTCCTCTACCTGCAAAAAGAATAAATATTTCATGAAATTTTTAACACAATTCAAACTATAACCACCTTTACACCAGCATAAAAGGACAAAGGATATTTTTTCTTGACCTATCAAAATCACATTGTAGTAATAATAATATACAAAACTATTCACTTTTATTTTTTTGATAGTTGGTAGATACTAGATATCATGCCATGAACATAATTTTTATTGTTTTAATTAATTAATTTATTTTTCTTTCTCAATATCAAGTCTAGCATTTACATTTTTAAAATCTCTAATAGCAAGGTTGTATACTAAATTGTCGATGGAATATGGGTTATCACTTATCATCACACAAAATTTAACCCATATACAAGTTTAAACATTTATAAGAAAGATCTCACTTTTCAAATAGAGAACACAACTATTCAACTATACAGCAACATTGATCAAGAAAAAAGAATAGCAGCACCAGATCAGACCATTATCAAAACACAAATTGCTAAACCCTATCAAAATCAAATTGCGGTAATAATAATATACAAAACACAGGTCACTCACAAATTGCTAAAGCTCGGTACGTAAATCATTTTATCCAACAAAATTTTCTTAGCAAACATAAACAAAGATAACATTTCCAAAAGAAAAAGATATCAAATATGAGAAAGAGAGAGACTTTTCATGGAGCTTCACATCAAAAATACGATAACAGACATGAGGTGGGATATTCTAGGCAGTGACGGAAAAATCCTAAGCGTGTAGATTGGACGAGCAGAATACAAGGCAGAAGAAGGTAAGACCCCTGGTGACGAGCACGCGAGGGACACCGAGCGAAAGAGACGCGGCGAGACGGGACTATGCAGTGGATCCGGCAGGAGCTCAAAGAATAAGTTAGGGCTAGGGTTGTGTGAGTGTGGAACAAAATAACAAGAGTATTTTAAAAATATAGAGGTGTTTCCAGTTAGATTTTTTACTCTAACAGTGAAAATATTTATTTTTTAATAGAATATTCTATTATTTTAAATATGTTTATCATAGTAGGGATTAAATTGAAGAAAATTATATAGTATATAGACTCAATTGAAAAAAAATATAAAAATTTAATTGAAAATTCGATAAAATTATAGAGACATGCAAAGTAATTAAATCTTTTTTTTACAATAATTTTGGATGTTTATTTTCATTTAATTTTAGATATATTTTGTTTATATTATAGATGTTTATTTTTATTTAATTATAGATATTTTTCATGGTAATTTAAATTTACATTTTTTTAAATAGAAAATTCAAAAAAAAAAATAATTGACTGCATCCTTTTGTTGATTACCTAAAAAAATGGTTTTAATAATACAAATAGCTATATGTAGTTTTCATTTTACTTTGTATTAATAATACAATTAGGTTTAAAAAAATTTCATTTTTATGTTATAAAAAACTTCAATAGGCATTGGATTCGATGGTCCTAGAACGTTTGGACCATTAAATGGTCCTATAACAAAACATATTTTTTAAGTTTTTCAATAATGGTTAAATAGTCCATTTCTAATTTTAATTATAAATTAACTTCATATATTTTATTTAATTATAAAAATTATTTTTTATTTTATAAATTATTATTTTATCATTTATCTATTATGTTTGTTAATAATAAAAAACAAAAACAATAACGAATTAGATCTTCCATTGATCATAATAACATTTTGGCAATTCCAATCGATTAAAAGTTTATTTTTGATCCATTACATTCGTCGAGAATTTTGAAATCGTGTTTCTTAAAAAATGAATCATTTGGATTAACAAAACAATCGACTGAATTTCAAGTTTTCCATAACTTAATCGATTGGGTAATATGAAAATTTATAAACCATTAGTCACGGCGTGATTCAAAATTTATAAAAAGATATGAAAATTGAGAACGGCGCGATTCAAAATTCAATCGATTGGATTATCCTACCAATCGATTGAATGCAGAAAAAAATTTATTTACGTCACATTTCAATCAATTGAATGATCATATCAATCGATTGAATTGAAATATACCATTAGTCACGTACAAAATTCAATCGATTGTATTATCATATCCATCAATTAAACCTTCATATATCATTTTAATAGTGGCCTTTTGGGTAATATAAACAATCGATTGAATTAAAAAAATCCACCTTCTAGTCATCGTTCAATCGATTGGGTAATATGACCAATCGATTAATTTTTACGAAAACCATACTGCCTTGCAACTTTCAATCGATTGTTTTGTGGTAACCTGAAGTCCAATCGATTGAGTTATGGAAAACCTGAAATTCAATCAATTGTTTTGTTAATCCAATCGATTAATTTTCTAAGAAACATGATTTCAAAATCCTCGACGGACGTAATAGATCAAAGATAAACTTTTAATCGATTGGAATTGCCAAAAAATTATTACGATCATTGGAAAATCTAATTCGTTATTGTTTTTATTTTTTATTATTAATATACATAATAGATAAATGATAAAATAATAATTTATAAAATAAAAAATAATTTTATAATTAAATAAAATATATAAAATTAATTTGTAATTAAAATTAGAAACAGACTATTTAGCAGTTATTGAAAAACTTAAAAAATATATTTTATTATGAGACAATTTAATAATCTAAACGTTTTAGGACGATAGAATTTTTTGCCACTTCAATAATTTTATTTGAAAATTGTGTGATTTAATTTTATGCTACATGTCGCTTATTAGCTTATAAGTTTCAAATAAATTTAACGTGGCAATATTATTAATTTTTAGATTTAGATAAAAAGTAAATAAATTTCTTCAACCATTTCACATTATCCGAACACAAATTTTGTGGTTAGGTTTTACTATATATAAGATGATTGTTGATAAATATACTCAACCATCTTTTATATTGAATAAGTTTATGAATCGATCCAATGAAATGTGTGAGCTTTATTAAGTAAAATGTTATATATCTCATTAAGTACAATTAAGAACTTTAACTAAAATCGTTACTTAAATAAGATAAAGTGGATCTCCACTAACAGAACAATGTCTTCTGATATTTGGGATTTTTGTGAGTATTGGACGGGTGTTATAATTACGGGAATAAACCTTTATGACTATACCAAATCCTTGATTATTTAAAATGGATAAGTTGCTTTCTAAAAAATAAAAAATTAAAAAATCATATTACTGCTATTTCTTTTGTCTTGCTTATCTTTCTCAAATAATATCCACATTAGTACAATGGAATCTGATCCAAAAACGGGGAAGATGACAAATTTTTTTTGACAGTGGGAAGATGGCATTTTATTATACAGAAAAGTGAATAATATGTCAATTGCGTGCATGCTAAATAAAGATGTATTTTTTATTTCCGAATTGGTGAGTATCGTATTTTAATTTTAGAAAAGTATAGGTAGATAATAAAAATATTAAACAATGTGAACAATAGATATATTAATGTTCATTTTACTAGATGTACATATAATTATTCTAATATTAAAATTTAGATGAATAATTTAAAAATATACTATATTTTAATTTAATTAATAATTATTCAAAAAAATAATTGATTACTTAATATTACCCTTTAATTTTACATACAAGAGTGACTTGGAATATATGCTAATGGGTATGATCTAAAACGGTCATTTCAACTTCTCATCACCTAGAAAAGCAAACAAATTAAAACTTACATTTTTCTTTCTACAATAAATTCATATAAAATCTTCTCGAAAATTTTAAAACATTAAAATATCTATTAAAAAATAGAATCTATCAACAAAACTATTCCAACCTTAAAAATTTTTAAACTACCATTTAACCTATTCTATCCTAACTAAACCCCAAACTTTAATCCTACCTGACTTCCAATTTTTATTCACCACCACCGCTACTACCACCTTATTTCTGCAGAACTCTCTTCCTCATCCTCTGCATCTCCTTGCTGATGTGGAGACCCATCCAAGACTAGCGGTGCATGTTCGAGAAGATGCATAACGTTGGGCCACAAAGTAGAACAGACTCAAACTGTACGACAAGAATTTCATGGGTTGGGTGAATCTTGACGCAGTCATTGATTTCATATGGAAAGACGCAAAGGACCCATTTGCCAAGAGCCCCACCTCTGCCATGCTGGTTAGGGAAACTCAAGATTTGAGGGAAGAGTTTGAAGAACCTGCGAATGGTAGGATTGAAGCATGTCGTTGGGGGCATTAAACAATAGTTTCTTCTTTGGCGATACTGAAATACAGGTTGTGATGAATTTCACTCACACAATTCATGGAAAGGGTGCTTTTGTGCATTTCGGACAAAAATACCAAAGGGACCTGGTCTCTTCTTCTTCTTTGAAGTATTGCACACCCAAGAAAATATTATCATATTCTATAGGATATAATTAGATTGTTACAAATTTGGATGAGTTTAGATTAAGATACAAGTCGGATAGGTTGGAAATTTTAAATATTTTTTTATAGGGGTTTAAATTTAAATCAATCCAAATTAAATCATTCATTTAATTTAATTCAAACTGAAAATCGATTAAAACTACCTTAATTTGAATTTGATTGGATTCTGTTTTTGGTAAATATTGAATTGAATTTTAGATCTACTTCTCAAAACCGATCAAATCCAATCTAAATCGCACAATGTACTATAATATTGTTATTTTATTTATAATATGTTCAATTTATTATAACTTTTTATGTTTTTCATGTAGTATTATTATGAACATTTTATGTATTCAAATAGAGATTTATTTATTTATTTTAACTAATTTATAATTTTATTTCTATTGTTATGTCATTATTTATTTTTTAATATATTATTGAGACTTACTATGGCATTGTTAGTTATTTAAAATTTGATGTTAAAATTTGTTGTGTATATTTAATATTTTTAATTTACAAAACCGTAAATCCACTTTAATCCAAACCGCTTGAAATTAGATTGGATTAGATCGAATCGAATTTTCTAAAAAAAAAAAAAATCTAATTTAAATCACACTACAAAAATAATTATTTAAATCACACTTCAATTTAAATTACACCAAATATCTCTATTTTTTTAGAATTTGAATAATTTTGTGAACCGAAACTCCTAAATCTTTTATAATGAAAAATAATTATTTATTTAATTACTCTATATTTATTATATTACTTATTTTGCAGACACAACCTGTAAAATTAGCCTTTTCTTTCTTATTCTCATACCCTGTGCCTGCAGAATTATATTTTCCTACGAAATTGACTAATATTACATAAAAAACATAAAGTATTTTGTTTTTACATAAATTTACCATTAGTTTAAACATATACAAGTCTCATGGGAACCATTTTTCTTTCTTATGTCTTGACTGCAATGGCAGCTGTTTATATAATATCTTATTCCAACTAATAAAAAAGTGTGTTAGTATAGAGTGTGGCAATTTTTTTAAGACCAAGTTACTCTCACAAGATTATTGCTTTGATTTTTATTACAATAATGCACCTAAGCTACCCAATGTGTAATCATGCTGCTACCCATATCCTCCTTCCATATTATTATGCTGCACTATTTCTAATTTAAGTTTTTTGTTTCCACTCTCTTTTTCTAAAAAAAAAAAAAAGGAAAAAATATTATCGAAGAAAGATACATTGTGATTATGAGGACATTGAAAAACATGGCATGCTCAACCAAATACTGAAAAAATATAACAAGATATGAACAATTTTCACCCAATCCACTCATTACCCTTTATATTTAAACAAAGATGGCAAGATTCCTTTCTCCATTCACACCCACCTCCTCAAATAGTATTTATACATATCAATTTATAAAATTATTTAATGCCATATATACCCTCCAACATTGTCACATGCTTGGCCTCTCCCTAATGGATCCCACCAACTACTCTCACATGTTGTAAGAACATTGGCATAAGTCACGACCCATTATATTGATGGGGCCATTATTATTTCATTTACATGCAAAAGGGCAAATATGGAAAGACGTACCAATATTTCTCACTAGTTATGTGCGGCTCAAGGTGGTGAGCATAATACAAGTAGAACAGAAAATGACACACTATGCCATAAGATTTAAGAACAACCCCTAATGGGTGGTCCTATCGAATTCTATTCCAAAGAGGAAAAAATAAATTAAAAAGATGAGATATGTCAACTTTCAAGAAAAAATTCGGTAGGCTTTTCCCTTTTTTTTTTTTTTTTTTCTTTCAACTAGATACACTTTCTTACTAGCTAGTTACTACAAAAAAATCTTATTCAAATCATGTGAAATAAAATTTTTATCGTGTGAATTTTTACATTCAAAAATATCATCATATGTATTATTTTTGTATATATACGTCTTTACATACGTCTTTCGTTGCTAGTTTTTAAATCAAAAACGAATGCTAATATGAAAATGCAAAAAAAATTAATATAAAAAATATGTTGGTAATTAAACTAAATTTATCAATAACCTATAATTAAGATGAATAATTTAAGTTGAATTAAAAATGAGTTGAAAACTTTGACTTGGTCAAAATCCAACTTGAAAAACCTAAAAGAATAAAGAAACAAAAATAAAATTGGATTGAAATTTAAAGAACAATCATATTGAATGGTTCATATCACTACTAGAAATCAATATTTTTTGGATAAAATTTGAGACAAAATTGAGATAAATTTGAGACAAAATTTTTGTTTTAAACAAAATTTAGACGAATTTTTTTGTTCCAAAAATTCCTGTTACTAATTTATATTTTGTTTGAAATTTCGTCCGAATTTTTTTTAGACGATTTTGTGACAAATTTCGAATAGGCATTAATTTATCTGCTAGATTTTCAACTATTATGATGTATTTTAGACAAATTTTAGACAGATTAGATTTAATATAATTTACGTATTTCAAACAAATCTCATACAAAGCAAAAAAATATTTTCACACAAATTTTTTCAAATTTAATATAATATTCTAAACCATTTTTTATACAAAATAATTTTCTATTTAATATATAAATATTTTAGAAAATAACATCTGCTTTTTATATTAAGACCATTATAAAAAACAAAATTTTCATATTACATTATTGAAATTATAAACACATAATAAAGTTATGAAAATGTTAATTACAATAGAAGACTTAAAAAAGATTTATTATTAAAATACTTTTATTCATAAATGTAATCAAACTAAAATAAAAAAAAAACTAAAACAAAGAAAACTTTTAAAACGGCCACAAATAATGAATAAATTAAAATATACTAACTAATTCACTTAAAAATTTCTTAATCTAAATCAGAGAAAACATATATTCTAGACATCAATCACTCATGTTATCACCCTCATTATCACTAAAGTCTGTCCCATATTCATCTTTCGCAGGAACATACAAGATTGAAAGAAGTGAGAGATTCAACTTTTTATATAAACTAAAGCATGAAGTGTCTTTTTTACTAACTTTTTAGTTGGCGTCGTTGATCTTTTAACTTTTGCTCAGCATCATCCAACTTAAGCTTTTGTTCTTTATTGATCATTTTTTGCTCATTTACCTTTTCTTTCCACATGTGAAGTTTTTGCTCAATATTTAGATCGTCTTTGGATGTTTCTGAGCAATCTTTAGAACCTAATTTTAAAGGGATTTGGATTCTCTAAAGTTTGAATTTCACTTTAGAGAATAAAGTGTGATCTCTCACCATTTTTTATAGGTGGGATCAAAAATAAATATGAGAGAAAAACCATTCAAGGATAGAAGATCACACTTTACCCTCTAAAGTACAAATTTAAAATTTAGAGGATCCAAATTTATTTTAAAGAGAGATCTAAACTAAAAGAACCTAAATCAAAAGCAGCTTTCTTTTTTTCATTTTCTATAATTTTGTTCCAAATAGTGTAATCATCTGGCATATCTAGGCCTTTCTTATTAGATGCATTAACATCTCCCTCATTATCCAAGAATAAAGCTACTTGAGAAAGTCATGTCTTTCGCTTTTTGAATTCACCCTACAAAATCAATCCATTTTAATCACAACTAAATATGCCATGAACAAATACTAATATATAATAAAACTTATATTTTCGAAAGATAAAGGTTTAATTACTTTGTTGGTCCCTATAGTTTCGCAAAATTTTCAATTAGGTCCCTATACTTTTTTTCTTTTTAATTGGGTCCTTGCACCAATTTTTTTTTCAATTAGGTCCCTCTTAGCAGTAATCGGCTTATTTTTATAGGGACTCAACTAAAAAAAAAAAAAATTGGTGCAGGAACCTAAATAAAAAAAGAAAAAAAAGTGTAGGAATCCAATTAAAAAAAAATTGGTGCAAGGACTCAATTAAAAAGAAAAAAAAGTATAGGGACCTAATTGAAAATTTTGTGAAACTATAGAGACCAACGGAGTAATTAAATCAAAGATAAAAGAAGAAGAAGAACAAACTAGCATTACATACAATAACTTTCTCAGATCTTTCATCAATCCAATTTTTGTCATTTTAATGTGGTATTTGGTATAAACCTCCTCAAGAAAAGGTTTTACTCCCATAACTTTCTCCTATAATATTGTAATTTTAATCCACATGAAAGAAAAAAGAATAAGAAAATATTGCTCATAATAAGAATAAAAACTAAAATTAAATTATTTTTATTTTACCATTCTACATGCATGTTTACCCATAGATATATAATCATCAGTGTGCATGAAACTTTCATCATTTGATACTCAATTCACAGTATTTGCTATCGACCAATTCTTAAAATGCAAATTTGTAGCCCAATATTACAATAATTATGGCCAAATTAGTGCAAGAATATATTTTGGTACATAGTCAAAGTCTTTTAAATACTTGACTCATCAACCCTCTTAATCGATCACTCCTTTTAATCTAAAAAATTTGATGAACTCTTGCATTGTATTGAGAATCTCACATACAATATTTTTATAAAAAAATATACATATAAAAATAATTACCCACTATGTATAATATCAAAATATGCAAAAAAAAATAATAAATACTTATCTTAAATTCAATAAACCATAAATCTCGCATTTGAAGATTGACATGTCTCCATATAAGACAATATTCTGAATATTTGCTTTTAATGGCAGCTGTTACATAACGAACAACAATACATGGATTAAACCTATAAGCAGGTCAAATAATGAGTAATTACACATGCATTTAGAATAAAATCAATATAGAGAGGATGTTAGAACGCAAAAGTGATTGTTGTACTTACTCATTTCCAAAAGATACTATTTTCAAGAGCCCTTCTTGAGTGACAGGTTCACTTTTTTTATTAAGAGATTCATCTTGATAATTTTTATCT
This sequence comes from Arachis ipaensis, assembly GCF_059453495.1. Taxonomy (NCBI): domain Eukaryota; kingdom Viridiplantae; phylum Streptophyta; class Magnoliopsida; order Fabales; family Fabaceae; genus Arachis; species Arachis ipaensis. The sequence goes on from NC_142442.1 coordinate 35,342,415, forward strand.
GATGAGTGAGCATGATGTAAATTTCATTCAATATTAGGAATATTATTAAATGATTGAGGTTGGACAAGTGAATAGTATGGTGATTCAGCTGGTGATAATGATTGTAAATCTCAGACAATTAGTAAATAATTAACGAATAAATTAATTAATTATTTAAAGAAATTATAAAATTAAATTTGATTAGTTAGAAGGGTTAAAATAATTAAAATATGAATTTTGACACTAATTTAAAAGATTTTGACCCAAAAATAAATTAATGGACGTCAAACCAGGCCAAGGCCCAATCCAACTCCCCATATATTCAAAGCATAAGCTCTTCTTCTTTCCCAAACCAAGAAAAACATGCTGGGGGAGGGAAGAAGAAGCTTCAAACCCTAACTCTATTTTCACCCAAACTTCAATCTTCTGTAACTTTCAATTCAGAGCTCCGATTGACGAGCCGTTCGTGGCATGCGTTCGTCTCGAAGTTCTCTTCAATTTTATCTAAACAATATGACAAGTATCTCTAAATCTCGTGCCCAGCTTCCTTTTCCCTGTTTTTCCACGAATTTGGTTTAAGTTTTAAGTGATTTTGGTGATTTTGATGGTTTAGGGGTACTCTACCGGTGGATGATTGTTGGGTTCTACCTCAATTTTGAGTGGATAAGGTAATAAACTATTTAACATTCTATGAATTATTAATTAGCAAATTCTATGTTAATTATAGTGAATATGTTGTGGATTTAGATTAAATAATATTATTTTGGAGTACCTTGATAATGTTGGGAGCTTGATTCTTGAACCTTGGTGGACAAAATTCCATTTTGAGAGGCTTTGGGGATGTGGGCACTTGAGAAACGGTGATAACTTGTGGTGCTCCAAGCTAGAGAGGATTCAGCCAAGGTATGATTTTGATTTCTCATAGATAACATATAATATCTCGTGAAAACTTAGGCTAGATGGCCCTAGGTTAAGTTGTATGATATATATGATTGAGAATTAGAGATTTTTGTTTAGAATTATTGAATAAAGGATTGAAATGTATGATGATTGATTATGGATGATTGTGAATAATGATGATGATAAATTAAGAATTTAATGTATGGTATGTATGTATCTGAAATTATTGATTAACGAGTATGTTGGAGTTGGAAGGTGTGAAAATGTATTGTGGAGATGGTAAGTATTGATGATAAGAAGTATGATGATAAATGATGATATTAAATTATGAGGATGGTGCTTGTATGAATGATGATTATGTGTGGTTTGAGTTAATGGTTGATGAAATGATGAATTGAATGAATAATGATGATACTTTAATGACTGAGTATGAGATTATGTTGATTTTGAATTTTTGGGATTGAAATTGATGAATTTTTGTATTGATGGGTTATGGAATGAATGAGAAGGGTTGAGATAGAGTTTAGCTTGTTGTGGTGTTGTTTAAAAACTTAGAATGTTGGTTTTGAGTTGAAAAAATTGGTAAAAATAGAGGTTGGCGTTTTTGAGGAAAAATCTGATTTTGGACCGAATTTCGGTGGGTAATAACTCAAACCCTCAAACTTTTCCAAATTTATTTCAATTGAAAATTAGGTCCGTGGAGTTTACACCGTTCGAAGAATGGATGAAAAAAAATTTTTAATGAAAGAGTTATGTGCATCGAAAGTTGGGTGTGCAAAAGGCATTTCTGCAATACTTGGCCTATTTTTGGGCATTTTGAAAGGCTCGCGTACGCGAGAACACATGCGACGCAGTCATTTGGTTTGTCCAGACATGCTCGCGTATGCGAGAAGGAAAAATTTGTATGCTCGCATGCGCGGGCAAGTACACGCGACGCGAGCAATCAACTCGGGACAAAGGGGCTCGCGTATGTGATTGAGGAAAAATGCACCCCAGCGTACGCGCAATATGGCATGCGTACATGGGACCCTATTTTTTATCAACTTGAGTTTTGTGATTCAAACATGATTTTGAACGTCTAAATCTCTATTTTTACTCTCTAAGACCCTAGAATTGAGTTGTAATGATAGTAAAGGGGCTGAACTATGAAGGGGTGGTAATTTGGAGGTGAAGAAAGGTTGTGAAATGGTGAATATGAGCTTGAGAAGTGATAAAACACTGAATACATGATGAATTGAATGAGATATTGAGTAATGGCTTTAGGGAAAGATGAGTAACCCCTATCCAAGATATAACTTTGAGAATAAATGAGTAATCCCTATATATGATACAATTTTGAGGATAGACAAGTAATTCCTATCCGAGATACAATTTTGGAGGATAGATGAGTAAATCCCTATCCGAGTTATGGTTTTGAGGATAGACGAGTAATTCCTATCCGAGATGCAATTTTGAGGGTAGACGAGTAATTTCTATCCAATGATAGATGAGTAATTCCTATCTGAGTCATGGCCTGGGGATAGACGAGTAATCTCTACCCGGGTTATGGATTGAGGCACCTACCTGAGTAGACGAGTAATACCTATTCTAGGTCGGGTGAAACACCGACATGGGAAGACGAGTAATACCTATTCCATGTTGTGGTGTTATGTCCAGGGATAGGTACTGGACATGTCAGGTTTGGCTTTATAACCAACAGTTGAGACTCAGCGGTCATAGGACAGGATCATATGCATATGTTTGCTTTGTTTGATTGTGCATTATTTGGGTTTGTGAATTACTATATGTTTATTTGCTATATTTGCTACCTGCTGTATCTGTATCCTACTTGTGTTTGCTTTGTCTGTATTTCTTGTCTGTGCACCAGAATTTTGAAGGATTGGAAGAAGGCGAGAAGTTGAGGGAATAAGTAAAATTGAGTTAGACTTAGAAACCTTAGATAACTCACCTTGTATTATTGTTTTAAACTTTTAACTCTAAGCGTTTTATCTGAATGTCAGAGTTCTAGGATTACCTCTGACTTTCTTGAGCTTTTATATATTATGTATGTGGGAACCTTTATCATGTTAAGAACTTCCGGTTCTCATTCCATATCTATGTTGTTATTTTCAGATGTAGGTCGAGATGTGCCTCGGTGAGCATCTGGAGGTTTCTCTGGCTAGCGAAGTTGGAAAGTTATATTTTGGAGTTGTATGTTATGTATTTTCTGTTCATAGATTCTCCTATATATATATAAATATATATAAGATTTTTTTCTTAAATAAAATAAAAAAATTATTTATTTCCCCAAAAAAGATATTTCAGATTTATTTTTCAGAATATGATTTTTTTTTATAATAATGGCAAGTTCGCCGTACTCCCGGCGAACTCTATATAAATTATAGATTTTGCTGCATTCCCGGAGAACTATATGATAGGTTTTCAAGATAAAAGCATGCCTGTTGGAGAGTAGATCAGAAAGCATATAGTTCGGCTGGGGTGCGGCAAACTCTATTATATAGAGTTCGTCGGGGGTACAGCGAACTTGCCCTTATTACAAAAAAAAAAAAATTGTATTATGAAAAATAAAGCTAAAATATCTTGTTTGGGGAAATAAATAATTTTTTTATTTTATTTAAGAAAAAAATCCTATATATAAATGATGTTTAATCCTCTTAGAGGCTTTTTGGAGAACTAGGTATTTTTTTATGCATGTTGGATTATTTTGGGATACATACTTATGCTTATATATGTATTTATACTCCAGCTAGCTTTAGCTTCATAGGTTGCATCTAGAGCTTGTTATTCTATATTTTGGTACTCAACTCTTTGTATATACTCATGTCTTAATGATGAGCGGATAATTTATACGCTTTTTGGCATTGTTTTTAGTATGTTTTTAGTAGAATCTAGTTACTTTTAGGGATATTTTTAATAGATTTTATGTTAAATTCACATTTCTAGACTTTACTATGAGTTTGTGTATTTTTCTGTGATTTCAAGTATTTTCTGGCTGAAATTGAGGGACCTGAGCAAAAATCAGATTCAGAGGTTGAAGAAGGACTGCTGATGTTGTTGGATTTCGACCTCCCTGCACTCAAAGTTGATTTTCTGGAGCTACAGAACTCAAAATGGCGCGCTTCCAATTGTGTTGGAAAGTAGACATCCAGGGCTTTCCAGAAATATATAATAGTTCATACTTTGGCCAAGAATAGATGATGTAAACTGGCGTTCAACGCTAGCTTTCTACCCAAATCTGGCGTCCAGCGCCAGAAATGGATCAAAAACCAGAGTTGAACGCCAGAAATGGATCCAAACCTGGCGTTCAACTCCACAAATGACCTCTGCACGTGGAAAGTTAAAGCTCAGCCCAAGTACACACCAAGTGGGCCCCGGAAGTGGATTTATGCATCAATTACTTATTTCTGTAAACCCTAGTGACTAGTTTATTATAAATAGGACCTTTCACTATTGTATTAGACATCTTTGATCAGTTGTATGCTATCTTAGATCACGTTTGAGGGCTGGCCTCTCGGCCATGCCTGGACTATCACTTATGTATTTTCAACGGTAGAGTTTCTACACTCCATAGATTAAGGTGTGGAGCTCTGCTGTTCCTCAAAGATTAATGCAAAGTACTACTGTTTTCTATTCAATTCATCTTATTTCACTTCTAAGATATCCATTTGCACCCAAGAACGTGATGAAGGTGATGATTATGTGTGACGCTCATCACCATTCTCTCCTATGAACACGTGCCTGACAAACACTTCTGTTCTACATGAAATAAGCTAGAATGAATATCTCTTAGATCTCTTAATCGGAATCTTCGTGGTGTAAGCTAGAATGATGGCGGCATTCAAGAGAATCCGGAAAGTCTAAACCTTGTCTGTGGTATTCCGAGTAGGATTCAATGATTGAATGACTGTGACGAGCTTCAAACTCGCGAGTGCTGGGCGTTAGTGACAGACGCAAAAGGAGGGTGAATCCTATTCCAGCATGATCGAGGACCGACAGATGATTAGCCGTGCTGTGACAGAGCATGTGAGCATATTTTTCACTGAGAGGAGGGATGTAGCCACTGACAACAGTGATGCCCCTGCATAAAGCCAGCCATGGAAAGGAGTAAGACTGATTGGATGAAGATAGCAGGAAAGCAGAGGTTCAGAGGAACGAAAGCATCTCCATTCACTTATCTGAAATTCCTACCAATGAATTACATAAGTATTTCTATCCCTATTCTATTAATTATTATTCAAAAACACCATTATCAATTTATATCTGCCTAACTGAGATTTGCAAGGTGACCATAGCTTGCTTCATACCAACAATCTCCGTGGGATTCGACCCTTACTCACGTAAGGTATTACTTGGACGACCCAGTGCACTTGCTGGTCAGTTACACGGAGTTGTGAACCGTGGTTTTGGCATCATGTTTTGGCACCATTTTCAGGGAAAGAAAGAGCAATGAATTTTACATAATCAAAGTGTAATCACGATTCCGCGTACCAAGTTTTTGGTGCCATTGCCGGGGATTGTTCGAGTATGGACAACTGACGGTTCATCTTGTTGCTCAGATTAGGTAATTTTCTTTTTGTTTTCTTTTCAAAAATTTTTCAAAAATCTTTCAAAATTTTCTCACCTGTTTTCGAAAAAAAAAATTTACTAAAAATAATGTTTTCAAAAATAAATTATTCTATGGCTTCAAAAATTTTTATGAATGAATTCTAGTGTTTCATGAAGCATGTTGAAGCCTATCTGGCTGTAAAGCCATACCCAAACTGCTTTGGGATTAGCTAATCACCTCAGTGGAGTCATGCCCAATCCTTCTGGATAGGGTATGTCAGGCTTGTCATGTCTGAATTACACTCATATTTTTATTAAAGCTTGGCTGGCTATTAAGCCATGCCTGACCCTTTGATTGGAGCTTTAAGACTAACATGACAAGATTCCTGGAATTCATATTAAAGATTTTGAAATCCTTATCTTTGTTTTTCAAATAATTTTTGAAAGAAAAAAAAAACTAAAAAAAAAATTTAGAAAATCATAAAAAATAAAAAATATTTTTGTGTTTCTTGTTTGAGTCTTGAGTCATATCATAAGTTTGGTGTGACTTGCATATTCATCTTGCATTTTTCGAAAATTCATGCATTCATAGTGTTCTTCATGATCTTCAAGTTGTTCTTGGTCAGTCTTCTTGTTTGATCTTGATGTTTTCTTGTTTTGTGTCTTTTCTTGTTTTACATGTGCATCTTTCGTTTATTAGAGTCTAAACATGAAAGATTTCTAAGTTTGGTGTCTTGCATGTTTTCTTTGCATATAAAATTTTTCAAAAATATGTTCTTGATGTTCATCATGATATTCACGGTGTTCTTGGTGTTCATCTTGACATTCATAGCATTCTTGCATACATTCATTATTTTGATCTAAAAATTTCATGCATTGCATTATTTTACTTGTTTTTCTCTCTCATCATAAAAATTCAAAAAAATAAAAAAAATATCTTTCCCTTTTTCTCTCATCAAATTCGAAAATTTGGATTGACTTTTTCAAAAAAATTTTAAAATCTAGTTGTTCTCATGAGTCAAATCAAATTTTCAATTTGAAAATCTTATCTTTTTCAAAATCTTTTTCAAAAATCAAATCTTTTTCAAATTTCTTAGTTATTTTCGAAAATTATAAAAATATTTTTCAAAAAAATCTTTTTCTTAATTTTATATCAAATTTTCGAAAATAACAATAACAATTAATGTTTTGATTCAAAAATTTCAAGTTTGTTACTTGCTTGTTAAGAAAGATTCAAACTTTAAGTTCTAGAATCATATCTTGTGATTTCTTGTGAATCAAGTCATTAATTGTGATTTTAAAAAATCAAATCTTTTTCAAAAACTAATTTCTCTCATATCTTTTCAAAAATATCTTCTTATCTTATCTTTTTCAAAAATTTGATTTCAAAATATCTTTTCTAACTTCCTAACTTCCTATCTTTTCAAAATTTGTTTCAACTAACTAACTAACTCTTTGTTTGTTTCTTATCTTTTTCAAAACCACCTAACTAACTCTCTCTCTCTCTCTCATTTTCTAAATTTCTTCCTTCTTTTTCAAAATTTCTTTTTAATTAACTATTATTTTAATTTTTAAATCTTAATTTTCGAAAAACTACTAACATTTTTCAAAAACTATTTTCAAAAATCACTAACTCTTTTTCAAAAATTGTTTTCGGAAATTCACTTCCCCCTCTCATCTTCTTCTATTTGTTTATTGATATACTAACATCTTTCCTTCACATCACTCACTAAATTCGAACCCCCTCTTCCATCTGTGTTCGAATTTTCTCTTCTTCTTTTCTTCTACTCACATAAGGACCTTTATACTGTGGTAAAGAGGATCCCTATTGCTATTATTTTTGTGTACCCTCTTCTTTGTCATATGAGCAGGAGCAAGGACAAGAACATTTTTGTTGAAGTAGATCCAGAACCTGAAAGGACTCTGAAGAGAAAATTAAGAGAAGCTAAATTACAACAATCCAGAGATAACCTTTCAGAAATTTTCGAACAGGAAGAGGATATGGCAGCCGAAAATAATAATAATGCAAGGAGAATGCTTGGTGACTTTACTGCACCCAATTCCAATTTACATGGAAGAAGCATCTCCATTCCTGCCATTGGAGCAAACAACTTTGAGCTGAAACCTCAATTAGTTTCTCTGATGCAGCAGAACTGCAAGTTTCATGGACTTCCATCTGAAGATCCTTTTCAGTTCTTAACTGAATTCTTGCAGATCTGTGATACTGTTAAGACTAATGGAGTAGATCCTGAAGTCTACAGGCTCATGCTTTTCCCATTTGCTGTAAGAGACAGAGCTAGAATATGGTTGGACTCTCAACCTAAGGATATCCTGAACTCTTGGGATAAGCTGGTCAAGGCTTTCTTAGCCAAGTTCTTTCCTCCTCAAAAGCTGAGCAAGCTTAGAGTGGATGTTCAAACCTTCAGACAGAAAGAAGGTGAATCCCTCTATGAAGCTTGGGAGAGATACAAAGGACTGACCAAAAATTGTCCTTCTGACATGCTTTCAGAATGGACCATCCTGGATATATTCTATGATGGTCTGTCTGAGTTATCTAAGATGTCATTGGATACCTCTGCAGGTGGATCCATTCACCTAAAGAAAACGCCTGCAGAAGCTCAAGAACTCATTGACATGGTTGCTAATAACCAGTTCATGTACACTTCTGAAAGGAATCCTGTGAGTAATGGGACGCCTATGAAGAAGGGCGTTCTTGAAGTTGATACTCTGAATGCCATATTGGCTCAGAATAAAATATTGACTCAGCAAGTCAATATGATCTCTCAGAGTCTGCATGGAATGCAAGCTGCATCCAACAGTACTCAAGAGGCTTCTTATGAAGAAGAAGCTTATGATCCTGAGAACCCTGCAACAGCAGAGGTGAATTACTTAGGTGAACCTTATGGAAACACCTATAAATCATCATGGAGAAATCATCCAAATTTCTCATGGAAGGATCAAAAGCCTCAACAAGGCTTTAATAATGGTGGAAGAAACAGGTTTAACAATAATAAACCTTTTCCATCATCCACTCAGCAACAGACAGAGAACTCTGAACAAAATGCTTCTAATTTAGCAAATCTAGTCTCTGATCTATCCAAGGCCACTGTGAGCTTCATGAATGAAACAAGGTCTTCCATTAGAAATTTGGAAGCACAAGTGGGCCAGCTGAGTAAAAGGATCACTGAAATCCCTCCCAGTACTCTCCCAAGCAATACAGAAGAGAACCCAAAAGGAGAGTGCAAGGCCATTGACATAAGCACCATGGCCGAACCTACAAGGGGAGTGGAGAACACAAATCCCAAGGAGGAAGACCTCCTGGGACGTCCAGTGATCAATAAGGAGCTTCCCTCTGAGGAACCAAAGGACTCTGAGGCTTATCTAGAGACCATAGAGATTCCATTGAACCTCCTTATGCCCTTCATGAGCTCTGATGAGTATTCCTCTTCTGAAGAGAATGAGGATGTTACTGAAGAGCAAATTGCTAAGTTTCTTGGTGCAATCATGAAGCTGAATGCCAAATTATTTGGCATTGATACTTGGGAAGTTGAACCTCCCTTGTTCATCAATGAACTAAGTGATCTGGATCAACTGACATTGCCTCAGAAGAGAGAGGATCCTGGAAAGTTCATAATACCCTGTACCATAGGCACCATGATCTTTAAGGCTCTATGTGACCTTGGTTCAGGAATAAACCTCATGCCCCTTTCTGTAATAGAGAAACTGGGAATCTATGGGGTGCAAGCTGCTAAAATCTCATTAGAGATGGCAGACAGTTCAAGAAAACAGGCTTATGGACAAGTAGAGGACGTGTTAGTAAAGGTTGAAGGCCTTTACATCCCTGCTAATTTCATAGTCCTGGATACTGGAAAGGAAGAGGATGAATCCATCATCCTAGGAAGACCTTTCCTGGCCACAGCAAGAGCTGTGATTGATGTTGACAGAGGTGAAATAGTCCTTCAATGGAATGAGGACTCCCTTGTGTTTAAAACTCAAGGATCTCCTTCTGCAACCATGGAGAGGAAGCATGAAAAGCTTTTCTCAAAGCAGAGTCAACCCAAGCCCCCACAGTCAAACTCTAATTTTGGTGTTGGGAGGCCACAACCAAACTCTAAGTTTGGTGTTGAACTCCCATATCCAAACTCTAAGTTTGGTGTTGGAGAGTCTCAACAATGCTCTGAACATCTGTGAGGCTCCATAAGAGCCCACTGTCAAGCTATTGACATTAAAGAAGCGCTTGTTGGGAGGCAACCCAATGTTTATTTATCTAACTATATTTTTCTTAGTTTTATGTCTTTATAGGTTCATGATCATGTGGAGTCACAAAATAAACAAAAAAAAAAAAAAAATCAAAAACGGAATCAAAAACAGCAGAAGAAAAATCACACCCTGGAGGAGCATCTGTCTGGCGTTCAAACGCCAGAACAGAGCATGGTTCTGGCGCTGAACGCCCAGAATGGGCAGCATCCTGGCGCTGAACGCCCAGAACAAGCATGGTTCTGGCGTTCAATGCCAGAAATGGCAGCAAAGGGGCGTTGAACGCCCAAAATGGGCACCAACCTGGCGCTGAACACCCAGAGTTATGTGCAAGGGCATTTTACATGCCTAAATTGGTGCAGAGATGTAAATGCCTTGACACCTAAGGATCTGTGAACCCCACAGGATCATCTTAGGATCTGTGGACCCCACAGGATCCCCACCTACCTCATCATCTCTCTTTCCATTCATGATCATCCCTTCTGTTTTCCATTTACCACTTACATCCATACACCCACTACCTTCAAAATTCAACATCTCTCTCCCACCCAATCTCACCCATATGGCCGAATACACACTCCCATCCATCTCCTCCATTTCTTCTTCTTATTCTTCTATTCTTTCTTCTTTTGCTCGAGGGCGAGCAACATTCTAAGTTTGGTGTGGTAAAAGCATAGCTTTTTTGTTTTTTTTTCCATAACCATTGATGGCACCTAAGGCCAGAGAAACCTCTAGAAAGAGGAAAGGGAAGACAAAAGCTTCCATCAAGGGTCTATAGCTCAGTGGTAGAACATTTGACTACAAATCAAGAGATCCCTGAGATACCTCAGGGGATACATTTTCTTCCACACAATTATTGGAAGCAACTAAGGGTGGAACATCAAGAGCACTCCATCATCCTTCATGAAATCAGAGAAGATCTAAAAGCAATGAAGGAGGAGCAACAAAGACAAGGAAGAGACATAGAAAAGCTCAAGGACATCATTGGTTCCTCAAGAAGGAAACGCCACCATCACTAAGGTGGATTCATTCCTTGTTCTTATTTCTTCTGTTTTTCGTTTTCTATGTTATGTGCTTATCTATGTTTGTGTCTTCATTACATGATCATTAGTAGTTAGTAACTATGTCTTAAAGTTATGAATGTCCTATGAATCCATCACCTCTCTTAAATGAAAAATGTTTTAAATCAAAAGAACAAGAAGTACATGAGTTTTGAATTTATCCTTGAACTTAGCTTAATTATATTGATGTGGTGATAATGCTTCTTGTTTTCTGAATGTATGCTTGAACAGTGCATATGTCTTTTGAAGTTGTTGTTTAAGAATGTTAAATATGTTGGCTCTTGAAAGAATGATGACTAGGAGACATGTTATTTGATAATCTGAAAAATCATAAAAATGATTCTTGAAGCAAGAAAAAGCAGCAAAGAACAAAGCTTGCAGAAAAAAAAAAGGCGAAAAAAAATAGAAAGAAAAAGAAAAAGCAAGCAGAAAAAGCCAAAAGCTCTTAAAACCAAGAGGCAAGAGCAAAAAGCCAATAACTCTTAAAACCAAAAGGCAAGGGCAAATAAAAAGGATCCCAAGGCTTTGAGCATCAGTGGATAGGAGGGCCTAAAGGAATAAAATCCTGGTCTAAGCGGCTAAACCAAGCTGTCCCTAACCATGTGCTTGTGGCGTGTAGGTGTCAAGTGAAAACTTGAGACTGAGCGGTTAAAGTCAAGGTCCAAAGCAAAAAAAGAGTGTGCTTAAGAACCCTGGACACCTCTAATTGGGGACTTTAGCAAAGCTGAGTCACAATCTGAAAAGGTTCACCCAGTTATGTGTCTGTGGCATTTATGTATCCGGTGGTAATACTGGAAAACAAAGTGCTTAGGGCCACGGCCAAGACTCATAAAATAGTTGTGTTCAAGAATCATCATACTAAACTAGGAGAATTAATAACACTATCTGAACTCTGAGTTCCTATAGATGCCAATCATTCTGAACCTCAATGGATAAAGTGAGATGCCAAAACTATTCAAGAGGCAAAAAGCTATAAGTCCCGCTCATTTGATTGGAGCTATGTTTCATTGATAGTTTGGAATTTATAGTATGTTCTATTCTTTTTATCCTATTTTGATTTTCAGTTGCTTGGGGACAAGCAACAATTTAAGTTTGGTGTTGTGATGAGCGGATAATTTATACGCTTTTTGGCATTGTTTTTAGTATGTTTTTAGTAGAATCTAGTTACTTTTAGGGATGTTTTTAATAGATTTTATGTTAAATTCACATTTCTGGACTTTACTATGAGTTTGTGTATTTTTCTGTGATTTCAGGTATTTTCTGGCTGAAATTGAGGGACCTGAGCAAAAATCAGATTCAGAGGTTGAAGAAGGACTGCTGATGCTGTTGGATTCTGACCTCCCTGCACTCAAAGTGGATTTTCTGGAGCTACAGAACTCAAAATGGCGAGCTTCCAATTGTGTTGGAAAGTAGACATCCAGGGCTTTCCAGAAATATATAATAGTCCATACTTTGGCTAAAAATAGATGATGTAAACTGGCGTTCAACACCAGCTTTCTACCCAAATCTGGCGTCCAGCGCCAGAAATGGATCAAAAACCAGAGTTGAACGCCAGAAATGGATCCAAACCTGGCGTTCAACTCCACAAATGGCCTCTGCACGTGGAAAGTTAAAGCTCAGCCCAAGTACACACCAAGTGGGCCCCGGAAGTGGATTTATGCATCAATTACTTATTTCTGTAAACCCTAGTGACTAGTTTATTATAAATAGGACCTTTCACTATTGTATTAGACATCTTTGATCAGTTGTATGCTATCTTAGATCACGTTTGAGGGCTGGCCTCTCGGCCATGCCTGGACTATCACTTATGTATTTTCAACGGTAGAGTTTCTACACTCCATAGATTAAGGTGTGGAGCTCTGCTGTTCCTCAAAGATTAATGCAAAGTACTACTGTTTTCTATTCAATTCATCTTATTTCGCTTCTAAGATATCCATTCGCACCCAAGAACGTGATGAAGGTGATGATTATGTGTGACGCTCATCACCATTCTCCCCTATGAACACGTGCCTGACAAACACTTCTGTTCTACATGAAATAAGCTAGAATGAATATCTCTTAGATCTCTTAATCGGAATCTTCGTGGTGTAAGCTAGAATGATGGCGGCATTCAAGAGAATCCGGAAAGTCTAAACCTTGTCTGTGGTATTCCGAGTAGGATTCAATGATTGAATGACTGTGACGAGCTTCAAACTCGCGAGTGCTGGGCGTTAGTGACAGACGCAAAAGGAGGGTGAATCCTATTCCAGCATGATCGAGAACCGACAGATGATTAGCCGTGCTGTGATAGAGCATGTGAGCATATTTTTCACTGAGAGGAGGGGATGTAGCCACTGACAACGGTGATGCCCCTGCATAAAGCCAGCCATGGAAAGGAGTAAGACTGATTGGATGAAGATAGTAGGAAAGCAGAGGTTCAGAGGAACGAAAGCATCTCCATTCGCTTATCTGAAATTCCTACCAATGAATTACATAAGTATTTCTATCCCTATTCTATTAATTATTATTCGAAAACACCATTATCAATTTATATCTGCCTAACTGAGATTTGCAAGGTGACCATAGCTTGCTTCATACTAACAATCTCCGTGGGATTCGACCCTTACTCACGTAAGGTATTACTTGGACGACCCAGTGCACTTGCTGGTCAGTTACACGGAGTTGTGAACCGTGGTTTTGGCGCCATTTCCAGGGAAAGAAAGAGCAATGAATTTTACATAATCAAAGTGTAATCACGATTCCGCGTACCACTTAACTTTGTCTTTATCCGGGTTTTACGTTTTCGAGTGTAATGTGCTGTTCTTTTCGCGGTTTTTGCTGTAACTTTTCTTCAAGGCTCCTAGTTACAAATTTCTTCAACTATATCTACATATATATTTTACTTTTAGAGGTCGTAATACTTCACCATCTCTATTTTACGACTTAAGCGTAAAGCTCTGTGTGGTAGGGTGTTATAATAAACAAAATACATCAATCCCAAAATATCCATCTTCGCTTGCAGAGAAAACTTCAGATGCTCAACAAGGTGCCTCTCGACCTACATTTGAAAACAACAACAAAGATATGGAATGAGAACCGGAGGTTCTCAGCATGGTAATGGTGCCTACACACATAATATATAAGGTCTTAGAAAAGTCAGAGGCAATACTAGAACTCTGACACTCAGATATAACGCTTAGAGTTAAAGTTCAAAACAGTAATACAAGGTGAGCTATCTAAGGTTCCTAAGTCTAACTCATTTTTACTTATTCCCTCAACTTCTCGCCTTCTTCCAATCCTTCAAAATTCTGGTGCACAGACAAGAAATACAGACAAAGCAAACACAAGTAGGATACAGATACAGCAGGTAGCAAATATAGCAAATAAATATATAGTAATTCACAAACCCAAATAATGCACAATCAAACAAAGCGAACATATGTATATGATGAATGCCTGCCCCATGGCCGATGAATCTCATCTGTCGGTTATAAAGCCAAACTTGTAAACCCCGTTAAATTAGTAAATAATTAGTCAATAAATTAGTCTTTAATAAAGAAAATTAAAAATGCAAATATTATATTAAATTAGGATAGAGCTCATTGAAACGAGAATTTTAACACTAATTTCGAAGAAAACAGTCCAAGATTGGACCGAACGGGACGAACTGGTTGAACCAGGTCCAACCCGGACCCGTGGGCCCAACCAGACCAAGCTTTAAATGAGCTAAAGATCATTTCCTCCTCATAAATGCAACAGAAGCTGCGTGGAACAGCAAGGGGAGAAGAAAATAAGAAACCGCTAACCCCCTCACGGTAAATTCAAATTGCCGTAACTCCTCCGTCCGAGCACCGATCGCCGCACCGTTTGCGGCCACGCGACCACCACGTCGAGCTTTATGTTTCTACTGGAACAATTTCATTGGTAACTTGCTTAATCACTCTCAGCCTCCTCTTCCCCCAAATTTTCAAAAATTGAATAGAGATGTTGAATTTCTTTGCTTTTTGATTATTTAGGATCCAATTAGCTTGAGGAAAACGTTCACTCTTGCTTATATGAAGCTTGGGTAAGGTGATGATACCATAAATTATGAAGCTTGGGTAAGGTGAGGATACCATAAATTCAATTTAAATTACTAAATTTATGTTTTGAGTATTAAATTGGGTATATATGTGTTATGAATGTGTATTAAGTTGTGAATAAATAATTGGAGCTTGAAATTGTGGACGTTGAAATTTTGGTGGAGGCTGGGCATTAGTATTTTATTGAGCTTTGGGGCTATGTTTGTGTTGGGTAAATTGCTTTGGTCGCTACGTGGAAATTGGCTAAGGTGTGGTTTAGGTTTCTTGTATTTAATATATAATGTTCTATGAAAACTTAGGCTAGATGACCTTAGGATAAGTTGAAATGCATGGAAATGTACAATGTTTAGTGTTCTTAACATTTATGGTGAAAGATGGATATGTGATGGTAATTGTGGATGTATGGACAATAATGTGATAATTGTTGAGTTGATGATGATGTGTTTATGTTTACATTGATTAAATGTATAAAGAGATTGTTGAGGTGTGGAATTGAGCTATGTTGTTGGGTGATGGATGTTAAGAAATGGTGAGAGATCATGTGGCTGGGGTATAGCATGTAATAAGGTTGATTCCAAGTGTGAAATGGTTGATTTGTGAATGAAAGAAAACAATGAAATGGAGGTTAAGGAGTTTTGCAAGATTTGGTTTTTGGCCAAATTTCGGCAAGGCATAACTTGGCTTTCAGACCCTCAATTTGCTTCCAACTTGTTTTAAAGTAAAAATTAGATTCGTGAAGTTTATGCCATTTGAAGAACGAGTGAAAAATGTTTTAAATCAAAGAAGTTATGGGTGTTGGAAGATTATATCTAAAAGCTGTATTTTTTTACCATTCTGCAGCCTTGCTACTGAATCTGTTTTTTTCAAGAACGTATGTCCATGTGTACGCATGGCCCACGCGTACGCATGGCATGGGATTTTGGTGATGCGTACGCGACTGGTCCTATGCATACGCGTAAGGAGTTAGCAAGCATGTCTACGCATACACTTGACCCACGCGCACACGTAACATGAAGTTTTCACCTACGCGTACGCATGATAAAGGGACGCGCGCGAGCTGCATCTTTATACTCCCACGCGTACGCGTGAGCCACGCCTACGCGTGGCCCCTCTTCCAGCAAACATGATTTTCTGGGTTTTAAATTCTATTTCAAACTTCTAAACCTCTATTTTCATTCCTTTAGTCATAAATAGTAGTATTAAACTTGATAATCAGGTGAAGCTAGGAAATGGGGATAACTTGGAGGTAAAGTAAAGCAAAAAAGTGATGAACTGACTATGAAATGTTACGGATGACCATGTATGATACTTGACTTGATAATCAAATGAATGATCATGTATGATACCTGGCTTGAATGATTAAATGATCTGAGATACGAGATTCCCTGGGTAATGTACTGTGGCTTGCCACCACGTGTACCAGGTCAAAAACTCGATACTCTGTTGACCCTACGATGTAAGGGTGACCGGGCAATCATAAATTTCCGGGAATGTTAACCCCCATTGAGCAATATTGATTATTTGAGGAAAAGCTATGCATAGACTCTTGGGGATGCACGTCAGGAGATAGTCCAAAGGTTTAGCAAACCAGACTTGTCGGGTTGGCTTGATAACCGACAGATGAGACTCATCAGCCATAGGGCAGGCATGCATCATATGCATAATACTTGAATTACTTGTTTGTGCGTTAATTGGGTATGCCTAATTGCATTTGCTATGTTAAATATATATTTGCTACCTGCAGTACTTGTAACCTTCTTGTGTTTGCCTTTATCTGTTTATTTGTCTGTGATATATTGTCGGAGATGGAGGTACGGAGGGAAGGCGGTAAAACTAGATTCAAGATTAAGTTAGTTTAGGCTTAGATACTCTTAGAAAACCACCTTTTATGGTTTCTGTTTAGTACTTTTAAGCTTAATAATCTGAGTGTTGGTGTTCTAGGATTGCCTCTGGCATTCCCAGGACCTTATATCTTATATGTGTGGCACTTTTACCATACTGAGAACCTCTGGTTCTCACCCCATACTGTGTTGTTGTTTTCAGATGCAGGTCGAGAGGCTACTCGCTAGGCGTCTGGATTCCTAAAGCGGAGTAGTCCCTGGGTTCTTTTGGATTATCAGTTTATGTATATATGTACTTAGCTACTTAGCTTTCTCTCTAAGAAACTTGATTATTTTGTCCCTCATAGAGGTTACAGGAGAGTTAGGGTTTTATTTATGTATTTTGGGTATTTTGGGATACTTGTATATGTATGTATATATATCCTCCGGCCAGCCTTGGCTTCGCAGGCTGAGTCAGGAGCTAGTTACACTATATTCTCGGCTCTCTATTCACTCTTTCGCTTATTCATGTCTATGATCTTTAGGTTTCTTAGCACGCAAGTTATTCTGTTTCCTGAGTGTTACGCTTTAAATTTTGCGATTTTGCTTTACCTGTTTTTCAAGGCTCCTAGTATATTAGATTTCTCCACTATTATACGTATGTATTTTTTGATTAGAGGTCCATAACAGCACACTACCTCTGTTCTACGACTTAAGCGTAAATCTCTGTGTAGTAGTGTTCCGAGGGTTACCTAAAACTGAAGGTCGATCTCAGACGAGATCTGCTGTGGTAGCCAGAGCTGTCGTGTCCGACTTGTTTGACTTAGTGGAGCTGCTGATCCTTGATCACCGGAGGGTGGTGGTACCTGCAAGAGACTCCGATGCTTAAGTTAGCATGGGCTTTAAGCAGGTTTTTAATAGAATTAGAGTATGAGTTATACCTGGGTGCTCCAGTGTATTTATAGTATTGTGGGCTGACCTTTCTAGATAAGATAAGTTAGTTACCTTATCTTATCTTTAAGTGAAGTCATCTTATCTCTAAAGGAAACCGCCTTTATCTTTCTAGGCTTTAGCTGCCTTTAGATTGGGCTGTGTCCCTTCGTTTGGGCCTTCTTGGGCTTCTTATGGCGATTTGGCCGAACTCTTTAAAGAAGAGGTCAGGAGACCTGACCTGAAGAGGTCGGTCACTTTGTCCTCAGTCAGCTTGGGTCGCACAGCTCAACCCAGGGTATGAACAGTGCCCCTGCTTGAGCTCGGTCTTTCCTTTGAGGTTGTATTTTTTAGACTTCGACCCTTGGGGATGCCGTGCTCGAGCATTTGGCTTTTTGTCGATCTCTTGTAGAACTCCTGTTAGGTTAGCCTTTCTGCTTTAAAATGCGAAGCGTTTCTTTCCCTTATTTGTAGCGCGCATTTTTTGTTTCCTTGGAAATTTTGCGAGGGTTTTAATGCTTATTAATTCCTCTTGCCGTTTTTTCTTTCCCTCTTTTACATCTGATTTTGAATTTCAAAAGACTTGCTTTCAGTTTTTTCTTCTCCTTTCCCCTTGTCATTTACTGAAGTGTTTCGTTCCATCTGTTTCTCTTACGTTTCGGAGTTTTTCTATTTTCCTCAGCTCGAGAGTGTTCGCTTGTGCGGATTTCGATCGTTGCCCCTTTTCTTTGTTTCCTCTATCTTTATAGGTTGGTATCTCTTCCTCCCTTTTTTCATCTCGATGATTTGTTTTGGTATTGCATGTCTACAAAACTTTGGTTTTCACCAAATTCGTTTTGAAAAGCTTGATCCTTTTTGCTAAAGGTTGCATCTTTTACTTTTGATTAATGCCGTGGTTCCCTTTCGTTACTTGCTGTAGCGCTTTGTCCTCTTGTTTTCGTACCTTCAAGCCTTTTATTTTCTTTGCCTCGAAGCGACTGTTCGGTGTGGATTTCGTCATTCCTGACTTGAGCCATTATTATCTTCTCCTCTGCAGGTTAGTCGTTCTTTTCTTTCTTTTCTTCTTTTTTTTTACTTTCGACAATTGTGCATGCTTTTGATGTAAAGCTTTGACTTTTGTATTTGGGTTTTTCTCTGAAAACTTTGATTCTTTATGCAAAAAAAGGTTGCGTCTTTGTGTCTTTCTACTTCCTTAGGGTTTTTTCTTGTCATCGCTCCCGTTTCTTTGCATGACCTCCTCAGAGTTTTTGTTTAAGCTGCTGGTGTAGAAAGTTTGTATCTTTTTTATCATTTTTGTGTGGTCTGTTGATGATGATGGTTTTCTTTGCTGCTTGTACGTGGTGATGTTACCAGAAAAGGTTCTGATTTCCCTGTATCTTCTATTGAGAGGTGTTAGGATATAGACTACCAATTTCCCTTTTTTCTGGGTTCTTGCTTTATTGTTGCCTCCAAAGGGTGCCCTTAGACTTTAGTGTGAGTCTTGGGGTTTCCCTTTCACTGCCATATCTGTCACTTGATGTTTTGCTGTTATTTGTCTGAGTTGTTTCCGTGTTTGCCCGAGTTGTTTAGTAGTAACCCAATTTTTCTTTTTCTTACTGTAGGAATAGTTGACCTATGTCTTCCCGTAAAAATATTGTTGAAATGTCTACTAAGATTTTGGATGGCATGTCTGACTGGCTGGACTCCATTGTTTTGATGTGTGTTACTGTGGCTGACCCTGAGTACTGTGTGCGACTTAGGAGGCACGATAGGGTTTGTAGTAATAGGGACCAGGAGAAAAATTATGAGTTGGTGTCACCTGACCCTGAGGAGAGGGTTAGTTTTCCTCCTTTGACTTAAGGGGAGCGTCCCTTTTGCTATGCTTATGACTACTTCTTTAGTCAATTAAATATTACCATTCCTTTTACCCCTTTTAAGACCGAGCTGTTGTGGTCCTGCAATGTAGCCCTCTCTCAGCTCCATTCGAACTCATAGGATTTCATAAAAATCTTCCAATTGTTGTGTCAGGAATTGGATATCCGACCTACCCAATCTCTCTTCCTTTACCTTTTTGTGTTGATGAAGCCTGGGGTAGCTAAGAAAAAAGCCTCATGGATTTCTTTTCGAGCTACTCAAGGAAAGAAAGTGTTCTCTATGTATGATGAGTCCTTTAGGGACTTTAAGAATTACTATTTCAAGATCCAAGCTGTTGAGGGTGTCCACCCTTTCTTCTTGGATGAGAATAATGAGCCCACCTTCCCCTTATGCTGGCAAAAGAATGTAGTAGTGGCTAGGTACTCTTGGAAAAGTCTAGATGAGGTCGAGCAGGCCTTCGTAAATGTGTTAGAGGAAAATTGGGGGGAGCCTCCTCATCTTGACACGAAGAGGTTTCTAGGAGATCCTTCCCTCCTTCGTGCTGAACTCGGTAGTGGTCGACTTCTTTTCTATGGTTTTTATTTTGTGGTTGAATTTTATCCCTTCCTGTTTGTGACTTGTTTCCTTGGTTCCTTCTTTGCAGAGATGGTAAAATCTACGGACTCCATGAAACACTTTTGTAGGGCTAAGAAAGCAACAGCTGCTCAAAATATCTCGGCCAAGACTGCAGAGGGAGAGTCTTCTCAGGTGCCTCCAAAGAAACCAACACCGGGTGCTTCTGGGCCGAGAAAAGTTATTCCAACTCCTCAGGTCCGGACTGTCCCCTCAGACCCAGTTCGACCATCTTCTGGTTCTGCCTCCTCCTCTACTGCTGCTGGTCCTCCTCCAAAAAAGCAAAAAACTGTTAGTCCCTATGACTTGAATGCCCCTAATTTTGATGCTGTGGGGTTTGTCGACAATCAGGTTGCTCCTTATGGCCATCTCCCCATGGACGATGTATCCATCCTTCATCACCTGGATTTCATCACAAGTAGTAGTGTCTGGATGGCTCATATGGGTGCGGCTTTGTTTCGTACTGTCCAGGGTTCCCCGGTTCATGCAACTAAGGCTTTTCTGGAGGATGCTAAATCAGAATTTGATAGAATCAAGGGGTTGAAGGATGAGCTTGATGCTAGGGTTATTAAGCTGGAGTTGGATCTAGAGAAGAAAAAGTCTCGAGCTACCAAGGCTGAGGTAGCTGCAAACTTGGCGGAGGAGATGGCGAAAAAACACAAAGAGAGTTATACCCGCACTTATGCCGAGCTGTTGGAGTTTAGGGAGAGGCTTAATTTTGCCCAAGCGGATTATGCTGATCTCCAGGGTCATCTGGTAGATACTGTGACAGGTGCTTATGAAAATTTAAAGGCTCAGGTCCAAGTTCTTGCTCCTGAACTCGACCTGACTCTCTTCAGTTTAGATAATGTAGTGGAGGATGGCAAGATTGTGCTTGTTCTGGACGATGAAGATGACAGACCTCCTCCTGTGCCGCCAGCCAAAGCCTCTGCTGCCACGACTTTTTCAATCGGGATGCCGTTCCTTTGAAGACCATTCCTCCTCCTTCGGCCACGGATGCTGCTACCGGGGAGGCTTTGAACCCTTTGTGATCTTCTTTGTTTATTTGAATAGTTCGGCCTGTGGACTTTTAAACTATTATTTTTTGTAACTTCTTTATGTGGGTGACGTTTCTGACACTTTGGTTGCTTCTATGCAACCTTATTTTGGAAAAACAAAACATTTTTAAACTCCGAGGCTACCCCTTGGGTGGCATTTTGAGTTTTTAATGTTTTATTTTGCTGGGTATGTTTCCTTGATATGTTGATCATATTTCTGCAACATTTGCAAATTTTTATAGAGAATTGGTACTTTGCTGTCTGACCTCTTTTTGATCAGTTCTTGTTTTGTCTATCTTCTGTTTGGGCGAGGTGATCCTTGGGGCTAACTTGTCCGACAACTTTTTAGTGTTCTCGTAGAACCTTTTTAGTTAGTCTGAACAATTTTGATAGCCTTGTCGTGGAGCCGTGGCTTCTTGGGCAAAGCTATGTCCCTTCTAGCACATGTCCTTTGAGCCTCATGTTGTTTTTTGGATTTCGCGACCTCTTTGTCTAAGCTTTTCAGTCACGTTCCAACTTTTTAGGTAGTTGGACGACTTTTTAGCTTTTCTTTTAGCTTCATGCATATGTTCTTTAAGTAGTGTCTTTTTTCAAGACTTCGTAGTGATCCTTTCGTTAGTCCGACTTCTTTTGTCGGTCCAAGCTTTAGCTTTTGTTGGTCCGACTTCTCTTGTCGGTCCAAGCTTTAGCTTTTCGTTGGTCCGACTTCTCTTATCGGTCCAAGCTAAGCTTTCGTTGGTCCGACTTCTCTTATCGGTCTAAGCTAAGTTTTTGTTGGTCCGACTTCTCTTGTTGGTCCTTCTTTTCGTTGGTCTGACTTCTCTTATCGATCCAAGCTAAGTTTTTGTTGGTGCGACTTCTCTTATTGGTCCAAGCTAAGTTTTTTGTTGGTCCGACTTCTCTTATCGGTCCAAGCTAAGTTTTTGTTGGTCCGACTTCTCTTGTTGGTCCTTCTTTTCGTTGGTTCGACTTCTCTTATCGGTCCAAGCTAAGTTTTCATTGGTCCGACTTCTCTTATCGGTCCAAGCTAAGTTTTTTGTTGGTCCGACTTCTCTTATCGATCCAAGCTAAGTTTTCGTTGGTCCGACTTCTCTTATCGGTCTAAGCTAAGTTATTTTTAGTAGTCTATTTTTAGTCAGACCTTGTCAGGCCACTTTTTTATGGATTACTTTTTATAACTTCTTGCATTAATCTATTTTTATTGCTTTCACCTTGCCAATATTTTTATAATCGGGCGATGAATTTTTGCACTCAGATAAATGCATCTTGGTAGAAAAACTCTTTTAGGGAATCTAAAAAACTTTATTCAAGTATAAAATAGGCATATAGACAAGAATATATAAATATGAGTGGTTGCCCTTCTAAATCGGGCAATTTTGTAGATCTTGGTCTGGTGCCTCATTAAAAAACTTTTTCAAGAAAAAGAGTGCACATTGACCTAAGATCTTTATTACTTTCTAACTATAGTACCTTCTTAGGTTACAGGCATGCCATGACCTTGGTAGCTCCCGTCCCTCGAGGTCGGACACCTTGTAGTAGTCTTTTCCCAGTACCTCTATAACTCGGTAAGGTCCTTTCCAGTTAGCTGCTAGCTTCCCTTCTCCTGATCGACCTGCTCCGATGTAATTTTGGATTAGGATGAGATCGTTATTGGCGAAGCTTCGCTGAACTACCCTCTGATTATACCTTGAAGTCATTCGACAGTTTAACACTTCCTCTCTAATCCGAGCTCTTTCTCGGACTTCTGGAAGTAGGTCAAGCTCTTCCCTTTGATTTTGGGAGTTGACCTCTTCATTGTAGAGGATCATTTTGGGGGATCCTTCGTCTATCTCCACTGGGATCATTGCCTCCATTCCGTAAGCAAGTCGGAAGGGTGATTCACCTGTGGTGGAGTGCGGAGTTGTTCGATATGCCCATAGGACTTGTGGGAGCTCTTCGGCCCAAGCTCCCTTTGCGTCTTGTAATCTCTGTTTTAACCCAGCTAGTATGACTTTGTTGGCAGCTTCTGCCTGTCCGTTGTCTTGTGGGTGTTCTATGGATGTGAATTAGTGCTTTATTTTCAAGTCAGCTACCAAGTTCCTGAAACCTGTATTAGTAAATTGAGTGCCATTATCTGTGGTTATGGAGTAAGAGACCCCAAACCTTGTGATAATGTTCCTGTATAGAAATTTTCGACTTCTTTGAGCGGTGGCATTAGTTAGGGGCTCTGCCTTAATCCATTTTGTGAAATATTCTACTCCTACAATGAGGAACTTGACTTGTCTCGACCCCTGGGGAAAAGGTCCGAGGAGATCGAGCCCCCACGTTGCAAACGGCCAAGGTGACGTTACACTGATGAGCTCTTCTGGTGGAGCGATGTGGAAATTAGCATGCTTCTGACATGGTGGACATATCTTGACGAACTCTATCGCTTCTTTTTGTAAGGTTGGCCAGAAGAATCCAGCTCGAAGTACCTTTTTGGAGGGAGCTTGTGCCCCGAGATGGTTGCCGCACATACCACTGTGTACTTCTTCTAGAACTTCCTTTGTGTTGGAGGTCAGTACACATTTTAGGAGGGGTGTTGAAATCCCTCTCCTATATAAGATGTTGCCTACTATGGTGTAGTGCTGTGCTTCTCGTACTAGTCTTTTTGCCTCCTTTTTGTCTGTGGGGAGTGTCTCCGTCTTGAGGTAGTTGATTATAGGGGTCATCCACCCTTGATCCTGACCTGATATGGTTAGGACCTTTTCTTCCTCTGAGATTGATAGGCTTTGTAGTGTTTCCTGGATGAGACTTCTATTATTGCCCCCTGGTTTGGTACTAGCTAGTTTTGAGAGTGCATCAGCTCGAGCATTTTGTTCTCGAGATATATGTCAGACCTCATACTCCCCGAGTTGTCCGAGCTGTTCTCTGGTTTTGTCCAGATACTTTTTCATGGTGGAATCCTTAGCTTGATAATTCCCTTCTATTTGTGAGGTAACTATTTGCGAATCGCTGAAGATGGTGAGCTTTTGAACTCCTACCTCCTTAGCCAGCCTCAAACCAGCCAATAATGCCTTGTATTCGGCTTGATTATTTGAAGTAGGAAATTCAAACTTTAGTGAGAGTTCGATTTGGGTTCCCTGATCGCTTTCTATTATCACACCTACACCACTTCCGGTTTTGTTTGAAGAAGCGTCCATGTAGAGATTCCATTTTGTGGGAGTTCTCGGGGTATTAGTGTACTCAGCAATGAAGTCGGCCAGAT
The DNA here is from genome assembly GCF_059453495.1 of Arachis ipaensis. Classification (NCBI taxonomy): domain Eukaryota; kingdom Viridiplantae; phylum Streptophyta; class Magnoliopsida; order Fabales; family Fabaceae; genus Arachis; species Arachis ipaensis. The sequence continues at coordinate 35,366,697 of NC_142442.1, forward strand.
ACTATGATTTGATGGATGTCCGAGCTTCATATTGCAGATCGAATTTGGACAACTCGAGTGCCCTCTGTAGAATTCTTCCAGCTAAGTCTGTCTTCTGTAGGATGCCTTTTATGGGCTGGCTGGTCCGAAACTTGATAGTGTGTGCTTGAAAGTATGAGCGAAGTCGTCGAGAAGTGAGTACGAGAGCGTAGGCGAATTTTTCTATCCTTTGATAGTTTAGCTCGTCCCCTTGTAGAGCTTTGCTGATGAAGTAGATAGGTTGTTGCCCACTTTCGTCCTTTCTGACTAGTGCTGGGGCTATTGCCCGATTTCCTACCGCGAGGTATAATATGAGTGCCTCTCCCTCCCGTGGTTGGGTAAGGATGGGTGGTTGCCCCAAGAATTTTTTGAAATCTTGGAAGGCTTGCTCACACTCTGTTGTTCATTCAAACCTCTTTCCTTTCCTTAATGTGGCGTAAAAGGGAAGAGATCTGATGGCTGACCCGGCTAGAAACCTAGACAGGGCTGTAGGTCTTCCGTTGAGCTGTTGTACTTCTTTTACGCAGGTCGGACTTTTCATGTCGAGTATAGCCTGATAGTTATCTGGGTTCACCTCAATTCCTCTTTTCTTGAGCATGAAGCCCAAGAATTTTCCAGCTTCCACCGTAAAGGTGCATTTTGCAGGATTAAGTCGTATTCCATGCTTTCTGATGGTGTCAAACACTTTGGTGAGGTCGGGAAACAAGGATTCCTCATTTTGTGTTTTTACCAGCATATCGTCCACGTAAACCTCTATTAATTTCCCAATGTGGTCTACAAAGACTTTGTTCATCAATCTTTGGTAGGTAGCTCCTGTGTTTTTAAGCCTGAATGGCATGACGATATAGCAGTAATTTGCTTTTGGGGTTAGAAACGAGGTCTTTTCTTGATCAGGTGGATACATCGGGATTTGATTGTATCCTGAATAAGCATCCATGAAGGAGAGGTACTTGTATCCGAAAGATGCATCCACTAGAGTGTCTACACTTGGGAGTGGGTAGGGATCTTTTGGGCAGGCTTTATTGAAGTCGGTGTAGTCAGTGCACATCCGCCACTTTCCATTTGACTTTTTTACCAAGACAACGTTGGCTAGCCATAGTGGGTATTTTACCTCCCTTATGAAGCCTGCCTCCAGTAAGGCTTGTACCTGTTCTTCCACAGCTTGGGACTTTTCTGGTCCGAGCTTCCTACGCTTCTGCTGTACTAGCCGAGATCCTGGGTATACTGCTAGTTTATGGCACATTAGTTTGGGATCTATGCCCGGCATGTCTGCGGCCTTCCATGCAAAGAGGTCAGCGTTATCCTTTAGGAAACTGTATCAAAGACTCCTTTAGGTCTCCCTTTAAGGTTGCCCCGACATTTGTCGTCTTATCCCGGGCTTCACCGATTTGGACCTCTTCAGTCTCGCCTTTAGGTTGTGGATGAAGTTCCTCACGAGCTCGAACTCCCCTAAGTTCAATAGTGTTGACTTCCTCTCCTTTGGGGTTGCCCTTAAGGTTCAGACTTTCATTATAATAGCGTCGCGCAATTTTTTGGTCTCCTTTTATCGTGGTGATCCCTTCCAGAGTTGGGAACTTCATGCACATATGTGGAGTTGAGACCACTACGGCGAGCAGGTTCAGTATTGTCCGACCTGTTAGGGCGTTGTAAGCTGAGCTCACGTCGACTACGATGTAGTCTATGTTGAGTGTCCTTGACCGGGTTCCCTTTCCAAAGGTTGTGTGTAGTGAGATATATCCAAGTGGTTGGATTGGAGTATCTCCCAGTCCGAACAAACTATTCGGATATGCTCTGAGCTCTTTATCTTGCAAACCGAGTTTGTCGAAGGCAGATTTGAACAAGATATCTATGGAGCTTCCTTGATCTACTAATGTTTTGTGGGGATTAGCGTTGGCCAATATGATAGTGATGACCATGGGATCATCATGTCCCGGGATGACGCCTGTTGCATCTTCATGGGTAAAGGTGATAGTGGGGAGGTCGGATGACCTCTCTCCTTCCCCGACATGATGTACCTCTTTGAGATGTCTTTTGCAAGATGATTTAGAGATCCCTCCACCTGCGAATCCTCCATTTATCATATGAACATGTCTCTCAGGAGTGCAGGGTGGTCGTTGAACCCGTCCGACCTCTTCGTCTCTTCTTCTTTTTCTCGATTCATCCGCTTTGTTGGCTAAGTACCGGCCTAGTCGCCCTTTGATAAACCACTATTTTATGGTTTATCTTATGCTCAATTGAGTGGTTTTTATCAAGTCTTGCACACTTATTTATACTAATTGCATGGTTTTACATTTTCCTTCCTAATTTTGTGCTATGATTGAAAACATGCTTCTTTGGCTTAAATTTGCTAACTTTAATTCTCTTTTATTACCATTCGATGCCGTGATATGTGCGTTAAGTTATTCCAGGGTTTATAGGGCAGGAATTGCTTAAAGGATGGAAAGAAAGCACGCAAAAGTGGAAGGAATACAAGAAATTGAAGGAATTGCAAAGCTGTCCAGCCTGACCTCCTCGCACTAAATCGATCATAACTTGATCTAAAGAGGTCTAAATGAGGCGGTTCCAGTTGTGTTGGAAAGCTAACATCCGAGGCTTCAAAATGATATATAATTTACCATAGTGGCCGTATAGCTAGGTGACGCGCACGCGTGTATCACGCGCACGCGTTGCATGCACGAAAATCCAGCAACCCAGAAATCGTCCCCAGCGATTTCTGGGCTATTTTTAACCCAGTTTTCGGCCCAGAAAATATAGATTAGAGGCTACAGAGTGGAGGGATCATAGAGACACTTTTGGCATTCACATAATTTTACGTTTTTAGATGTAGTTTCTTGAGAGAGAGGCTCTCTCCTCTCTCTAGGTTTTAGGATTTAGGATTTCTCTTAGGTTAGGTTTACTTCTTCTCCATTCCAGGTTCAATGTTCCTTTAATTTAGTTTCTCTTTTACTTTTAATTATTCTATTACTTTAGTTTGTTTATTTTCCCAATTTGGTTTATGAACTCCATGTTAGAATTGAATTTCTATTTAATGCAATTTGAGGTATTTCATATTTATGGTTGCTTTCTTCAATTTATGTGATTGATGCTTTCAATATTTAGATTTCTCCCCTTTTGGCTTTGGTTGAGTAATTGGTGACACTTGAGTTATCAAACTCCTTTGTTGATTGATAACTGGAATTTACTGGTTGATTTGGATCCCTCTAAAGCTAGTCTTTCCTTAGGAGTTGACTAGGACTTGAGGAATCAAATTGATTAGTCCACTTGACTTTTCTTTATTTAGTAAGGGTTAACTAAGTGGGAGTAATGAACAATTCTCATCACAATTGATAAGGATAATTAGGATAGAATTTCCAGTTCTCATACCTTGCAAGGGTTTTCATGATTATTAATTTACTTTCTTGCCAATTTATTTCCTTGTTCCCTATTTCAAAAACCAAAAAAGATACTTTTCCATAACTAATAATAAATCATACTTCCCTGTAATTCCTTGAGGGATGACCCGAGGTTTAAATACTTCGGTTATAAATTTTATTGGGTTTGCTTTAGTGACAAATAAGTTTTTGTACGAAAGGATTATTGTTGACTTAGAAACTATACTTACAACGCGACTACTTTTATGAAATTCTTTACCAGCAGAAATCCGTTCGTCAAAATGGCACCGTTGCCGGGGAATTGCAATTGTGTGCCTTATTATTGGTTATTGTAAATATTTGCTTTTGCTTGTTTATTTGTTTTTTGTTTTTAATTTTTATTAGCCACTATGAATTCTCACCCCTGTCGCTTTGAGTTTGGTTCCAATGTTGTTGTAAGGAATGGGCGCTATAATAAGAACATGCATCAAGGTTGGAATAATCAAGGATGGGCGAAGCCACAAGGATTTGATCAACCCTCTTGGCGACAACCCCCTCCAATGCGCTATAACCAACAACCATTTTATGATGCATACCAAGACAATAGTTATGGTGGACCTTTTCGTGACAACCAACCTCCACCAAATTACTATGGTCAAGAGCCATTCCAGGGAGCGTACCAAGATGATGAATATGGTGGAGCCCCTTGTAGTTACCAACAAGCCCCACCATATGCTTATGAACCACCTCCCCAACATACCTTTGAACCACCATACTCACAAGCCCCTTTACACCATTCACCCCCATATGACCCTAACCCATATCCACCATACCAACCACCCTATGAACCGTATGAACCATACATAGAGCCACCCCAATTCCAACCCAATTACCCCCAAGAACCACCACCTCCATATACACCATGTCCATATCCATCAATCCAAGAGCACTATGATCCTACTTATGATAGCCGAGCACAACAAGAATCAAAGGATCGTCTCAAGGAAACAGTGGATCAATTTTATGCAACCCTTCATCAATTGGAGCAAGTGATAATTCGATTAGCTTCCCAACATTTGGACACTCAAGGAACTCCCACGGCTTCATGTGGAGAATCTATTGAAGAACGTAGCATGAAGGAGAAGCTAGAAACTCCGGTGGACAGTGAGTAGCATGACTTTGTATTGGAACAATTGGAGGAAGCCGTAATTATTGCAGAGGAAGAAGTGGTCGAAGACTTAGGAGATGCGGAATGTCCATGAGAAAGCCCAGTTATAGAGCCCCCTTCTAAGGAGTTTGAATTTGATGTTGAGGAGGGTGTACAACCTCCAAAGCATATCATGGTTGAAGACTTGGAAGCGGTTGATCATGATATGGAGAGAGGTTAATGTTAGAGGAAGAGGTTAATGTTAGAGAAGAGGTTGATGTTAGAGGAAGATGTTAATGTCCATGGGAAAGCTCAGTCATAGAGCCCCCTTCTAAGGAATTTGAATTTGATGTTGAGGAGGGTGTACAACCTCCAAAGCATATCATGGTTGAAGACTTGAGCTTCTCTAACATTAACCTCTCTCCCATTGAACTAGAGGAAGAGGTTAATGTTAGAGAAGCTTGCAAAGAGCTGGAAGTTGTCAAGGAAGAGCTCAAGGGAATGGAGCTGGAAATCACCTTGCCAAAGTTGTTGGAGACCTCTCCCCCAAAGCCATCACCATCCATTCCTTCATTCAAGTGGGTAAATCTTTCATCTCTAAGCTTAATTAGCCCACTTGAATATGCTTTGCTTGAGACGGATGGGCAACTTAGAGCTCTTTGTGGCTATAAGAGCAAGCGGGAGATGGTTAGTGGTAGGAATTGTCATGCAAGGATCAACATGGTTGCATGCTCCAAACTGAAGTACAAAGGTTGGTATAATTCTCAATTGAATGGGTCCAGGAAGTTGTTTGGATGTCGCAGTGAGAATTCCAATTGCTCACCACCCAAGTGAAAAAATGATGATCAACAAGAAGACGGGTGCAAAAGCAAGGTTTGGGACCCCATAATTCATTCTAGCAATCAACACTATTGGGGCCTTGTCACTTGCTTTAACTTGCTTGAAGGCTTTATGTGCCTAGTTTGGGACCCCGGAGGCCATTGGAATTGCAAACGTTGGTGGAAATTTCTGGATGAGTTCAAGCATAAGCCACCATGACAGGGAGCTCACCAGATGTCCAACTTAAGGACTTTAACTAAAAGTGCTAGGTGGGAGACAACCCACCATGGTATGATTGTTCTTTTTCAGTCTTAGTTTTATTTTGTTTTGTTTTATTCTTAGTTTTATTTTATTCTATTTTTCTTAGTGTTCATTCATAATGTTTGCATCCGCATCTGCATTCTGCATTCTGCACTTTGCATTAAAAAAAAAGAGGGGAATTGACGCGCAAGTGTCCACGACGCGCGCGTGTCGTATGTGTATGCGCCAATGAACAGAGAGTTGCGCGGGAGGGGTGCGTGGTGCATAAGCCACACCACGCATACGTGTAACTCACGCGTACACGTCCCCTGTAGAAAGTTCAACCCACGCGTAAGCGTCAGCGACGCGTACGTGTGGGCATGAAAATCGGCGTAAAAGCGTGCTGACCCTAGAGTTGTGCTGCCCTTGTGATGGAACTGTGCTAGAGGCACAAAATCAACCACGCGTACGCGTCCCTGACGCGTGCACGTCATTTTGCTCTCAGACCAACCACACGTACGCGTGGGCGACGCCTACGCGTCGAACGGCCAACTCAGTTTTCACGCGTAGACGTGATGCACGCATACGCGTCGTGCCCTGTTTCTAAATTCTTACTTCTCTCTTCTCTCCCTTCTTATTCTTTTTTCTTCCTTTCTTACTTCCTTCTTCTTCTTCATTTCTTTGACTTCTCATCCTTCTTCACTTTCATTCTATTTTACTTAATTTATTTGCATACTTTCATTCATTATATTTTAATTTTGTACATATTTTTATTCTCTTTTCTAAATTTATTATTTTTCCATTGGTGTTAAATTTTCTTATTCAACTGTTGCATCTTTTCTTGCATTATCCTGGTCCTTCATGGCTTATTCTATTCTGATTGGGTAATATTATTTAAGTCAATGCTAGTCTTTTATGATAGTTGTACTCTTTTTACATTGACATGAATTTAATTGATATGCCATTTGCTTCTACTGTTTCCTCCCTTGCATGTTGTAGCTACCATGTAATCGAGACCTTCATTATTTGGCATTAACCCACTCATACTTTATTTCTTTTCTTATCTTTAATTCTGGGTTACTTCTCTTATTTTTCCTCTTCTTTCAGGATGGCCACCGAGAAGGGAAGGGAAAAGCTTCTCAATGGGGCAACAGACAAGTCCCTACGCACATTCTTTGGAGAGAAAAGCATCAATGTAGCAACCGGTCCACTTGCATATCTCATCATACACCGAGGATGGTGCAATCTTTAAGTGTGGGAGGTCGATACCAACTTCCGTGGGTTAGCTATTTCCTTCTTAACACCAATGTTTAATTTTCTATGTTAATTGTTGCATTTGCATATTTGATTGCATGTTTGTTTGATTTTGTGCATATATTACCACTGCTTGGTTGAAAGTAATATTTTCTTTTTCAAAACCCTTTTTATAATATTTCACTAATTTAAATTGAAAATTTTGTGTTAAACTTGTTTGAAGACTATAAATTGGAACATAGTTATAGCTAAGAACACACAACCTGTGAGATTTGAGCTTAATTACATGGTTACACTATTTAACCATAATACTTTATTCTTGTGTGTTTTCTTCTCTATAATTGTAATCTTTATTTTGTTCCACTCTATATGTCCAATGTTTAGTGTATTCACATGCTTGCATATGATTAAGGCCATTATTTGATTATTAGCTCACTTATCCCAAACAGCCTACCCTTTCAATCACCTTTGTTAGCCACCTTGAGCCTTTTAATCCCCATTTGTTCTATATTTTACCACATCACTAGCCTTAAGCGGAAAAACAAATTAATTACCCCAAATTGAATCTTTGGTTAGCTTAAGGTAGAGATTGTGTATCAATTAAGTGTGAAAAACTGTGAGAACTTGGGTTGATGAAAGTGTACAGTGTTTCATTGATAAAACATTGAGAATTTAGGTGCCTACTCATGTGAGACCAGAAAAATAAAAAATCCATGTGCATTGATATGTTATGTTTACTTTTATATTTTCAAAAAAAAAAAAAAATAAAAAAAAGGGGAAAAAAAGAAAAAAAAGAAAAAATAAATAAATAAATAAATAAGGGGACAAAATTACCCCAATGTTAAGCTAATGAAAGATCAATACATAGGTGATACAAGTAAAGAAGAGTTGATGCATGAGTATGTAATGCAAAAGTGGGAATTTTGGGTAGCTAGCCATGATTTTAGAAGTATATAGAGTGTGTGTGTTAGGTGAGAGCTTAGGTTAGTCAAAGATTCATATTATAGCTCACTTGGCCATACATATATCCTCACCCTTACCTTAGCCCCATTACAATCCTGAAAAGACCTCATGATGTTTGCATTGTTATACTAAACACTTGTTGATTGGTTAGATGAAGAACAAAGTTTTAGAAAGCATGACTAGAGAAGCGTAGAGTGATCAACCCTAGACACTTGAGAGATTAGAGTGCATATACACTACCAGTGAGGGTTCAATGCTTGATTCTATGTTTCCTGCTTTCGTGAGCTATCTTCTTACAAGTTTACTTGTCTTTACTGTATAATTTGAATTAGTGAAATTAGATTTATATTTGTCTTGGAGAACTTATTTATTTTTAACCAAGTGGATAGAAACATCTTAGCATATAATTGCATTCATATATAGGTTGCATCTCATGAGTCTTACTTTCCCCCATTCATTCCTTTTGGCTCCTTGAGCTTAGCATGAGGACATGCTAATGTTTAAGTGTGGGGTGATTGATAAACCACTATTTTATGTTTTATCTTATACTCAATTGAGTAGTTTTTATCAAGTCTTTGCACACTTATTCATACTAATTGCATGGTTTTACATTTTCCTTCCTAATTTTGTGCTATGATTGAAAACATGCTTCCTTGGCTTAAATTTGCTAACTTTGATTCTCCTTTATTACCATTCGATGCCGTGATATGTGCGTTAAGTGATTCCAGGGTTTATAGGGCAGGAATGGCTTAAATGATGGAAAGAAAGCATGCAAAAGTGGAAGGAATACAAGAAATTGAAGGAATTGCAAAGCTGTCCAACCTGACCTCCTCACACTAAATTGATCATAACTTGAGCTATAGAGGTCCAAATGAGGTGGTTCTAATTGTGTTGGAAAGCTAACATCTGGGGCTTCAAAATAATATATAATTTGCCATAGTAGCCGTACATATAGGTGACACGCACGCGTGCATCACACGCACGCATCGCATGCACGAAAATCCAGCAACCTAGAAATCGTCCCCAGCAATTTCTGGGCTGTTTTTAACCCAGTTTTCGGCCCAGAAAACACAGATTAGAGGCTACAGAGTGGAGGGATCATAGAGACACTTTTGGCATTCACATAATTTTAGGTTTTTAGATGTAGTTTCTTGAGAGAGAGGCTCTCTCCTCTCTCTAGGTTTTAGGATTTAGGATTTCTCTTAGGTTAGGTTTACTTCTTCTCCATTCCAGGTTCAATGTTCCTTTAATTTAGTTTCTCTTCTACTTTTAATTATTCTATTACTTTAGTTTGTTTATTTTCCCAATTTGGTTTATGAACTCCATGTTAGAATTGAATTTCTATTTAATGCAATTTGAGGTATTTCATATTTATGGTTGCTTTCTTCAATTTATGTGATTGATGCTTTCAATATTTAGATTTCTCCCCTTTTGGCTTTGGTTGAGTAATTAGTAACACTTGAGTTATCAAACTCCTTTGTTGATTGATAATTGAAATTTACTGGTTGATTTGGATCCCTCTAAAGCTAGTCTTTCTCTTAGGAGTTGACTAGGACTTGAGAAATCAAATTGATTAGTCCACTTGACTTTCCTTTATTTAGTAAGGGTTAACTAAGTGGGAGTAATGAAAAATTCTCATCACAATTGATAAGGATAACTAGGATAGGATTTCTAGTTCTCATACCTTGCAAGGGTTTTCATGATTGTTAATTTACTTTCTTGCCAATTTATTTCCTTGTTCCCTATTTCAAAAATCCAAAAAGATACTTTTCCATAACCAATAATAAATCATAATTCCCTACAATTCCTTGAGAGATGACCCGAGGTTTAAATACTTCGGTTATAAATTTTATTGGGTTTGCTTTAGTGACAAACAAGTTTTTGTACGAAAGGATTATTGTTGGTTTAGAAACTATACTTACAACGCAACTACTTTTATGAAATTCTTTACCAGCAGAAATCCGTTCGTCACCCTTCTCTTGCCAATTTCTCTATGACATTCTTTAGGTCGAAGCATTCGTTAGTAGGATGTCCGTAAATTCGGTGGTATTCGCAGTACTCTGTCTAGCTTCCCCCTCCTCTTTTGCTTTTGATTGGGCGGGGTGGTGGGATCTTCTCAGTGTTGCATATTTCTCGGTACCCGTAGAGGGGTGTAATTGTAGTATTTTCTAGGCTTCTCACTGGGTTGATCTTCTTTTTTCTTCGATTCTTTGTCCTTGTCCTGAGAGGGGTAGGAGAATCTAGGTTTTGAAGTTTCTCCTAATCGAGAATTCTCCTCCATGTTAATATATTTTTCTGCCCCTTATTGTACCTCGTTTAGAGATGTTGGATGCTTTTTTGATATGGAGTGACTAAAAGGTCCTTCTCGTAGGCCATTGATGAGACCCCTGATGGCTGCTTCCGTTGGCAGACTTTGTATGTTCAGGCACGCTTTGTTCATTCCACGCTTTGTTTAAAATCCTTTGGAACTTTAGCTTTTATGATCTCTTTGGTGAAGGGATCTTGGTCCTTGTGGGAGCTGTCATCATGACTGGACTGAATGGTTTTAGATTTGAGATCATCCTCGAGCTTTATGAGCTTGTCCTCTAGCTCTCGACGTCACCTAGTTTCTCTCCGGAGGTTCCTCTCGGCTTCTCATTGATGCTCGGCCTCTTTTTCGAGCTGTTTGAGATGATCCTGTTGAGCTTGTAGGGCCTCTAAGATTTTCATGTTTGGTGAATGCTTGTCTGCATTGGTTTGAGGCACATCCTTTGATGTGGCATCCGTATTTTTAAGCGAGGTTCTTTCTTCCAAACCGGAGTTGTGGTCGTTGTCCAGGTTGTCCGCCATGATGATGGGATGATTTCCAGGGTCCTCGAAAATGGCGCCAATATTCCGAGGGTTACCTGAAACTGAAGGTCAATCTCGGATGAGATCTGCTGTGGTAGTCGGAGCTGTCGTGTCTGACTTGGTGGAGCTGCTGATTCTTGATCACCGGAGGGTGGTGGTACCTGCAAGAGACTCTGATGCTTAAGTTAGCATGGGCTTTAAGCAGGTTTTTAATAGAATCAGAGTATGAGTTATACCTGGGTGCTCCAGTGTATTTATAGTAGTGTGGGCTGACCTTTCTAGATAAGATAAGTTAGTTACCTTATCTTATCTTTAAGTGAAGTCATCTTATCTCTAAAGGGAACTGCTTTTATCTTTCTAGGCTTTAGCTGCCTTTAGATTGGGCTGTGTCCCTTCATTTGGGCATGCTTGGGCTTCTTATGGCGATTTGGCCGAACTCTTTAAAGAAGAAGTCGGGGGACCTGACCTGAAGAGGTCGGTCACTTTGTCCTCAGTCAGCTCGGGTCGCACAGCTCGACCCAGGGTATGAACAAGTAGGGTGTTACATTATGGTATCAGAGCAGTTCATTTCTATAGAATCCGAGGGATCGATTGACTATGCTTCTGGGCATACTCTGAGTGTCTATACATGCTAAATAGGATATCTGATTGATATATGTGGCATGAATGCTCATGGGCATGCATTTGGAAATTTGAAATACTAGACTCGCGATATTGAGACTGATCACCTTGATATCACTTGTTTGGTGTGGACAAGAACCAAATGACATCTTGTGGGCACGGTCGTGGGTGTAATCGAGGTCAGGGATGGAGAGGTAATGAGGTAACTAAATCGGTAGGTAGTCTGACCAATTTTGTGACCCCAATAACGAGTGCTGTCACTGCCATCGGTGCTGTCGTCGCTGCGACCAACCGAGTGATGGATAGGATGGAACCACAAACTAGGACTGGCAACGATGATGGTAACAAATACGAATGTGAAAATAATGTTCCGAATATGGGGGTACCAATGGGTTATCCAGAGCAAGTTAACACGGGTCAAGCAATAGGAGAAAGCTCAAGGAGGAATGAGGTAGCAAGGAGTAATCACCGGGAATCCTTCACAAAGAAAAAGGAAAAGATTACACCTCAGAGCCAAAGCTTCAAAAGGGGTTGTTATGTCACTTCACATTCTCAGTGCCGAAACAATGATCAGAAGAATGACAACTGTCAGAGACAGGATTCAGAAGAGCAGACTAATACTCAACCGAAAGATTTGAATTACCCGAGATGCACAAAGTATCGTCCAAACAGACCATGCAAGGTCGGGCTAGGTGTATGTTACAAGTGCGGAAAGCTAGGGCATATAGCTTGAGATTGTCTACACAGGAAACGCCGGGGTTCAGCCGAATCTGATCCTTCGACACGAGGTAACCACATACTAGCAGTCGGATTTCTAACTTTCTTGCATAACATTGATATGTAATTTTCATTTATGACATATGACAAGCTTCAATAATCGTGAGGTCTAAGTGGATGAGTAGTCAAAGAATATTAGTTGTTGAGACGGAGCGATATTTAGTTAACTTAGAGGAGCGGTTAAGCTCTTGAAGGTCAAGGATCAAAGTGTGAAAGCAGGTTGGATTATATCTACGGAATCAGGAGTGTTGAGGGCTACATAGAGTTATTGTTTGGAATCCAGTGACGGTGAAACTTCGAGGAAGAAGAATAGAGCGAATTTGACCTTAAGTTGTTAATTGTTAAAAGGCGAGTGAAGATGAAACTGAATTCCTACTATGAGGAAGTTTTCGAGATAATTCTCGAAGGTGTACCAGAATTTACTTCTTAGGGGGAAAGTGAGTTTTCGATAGACTTAGTGCCAGAAGCCGGGTTAACTTCGATTGCACCATGATAAAAGATAGGAGGCAGTTAAAGAAAATAGCAGAAAAGAGAGCTAGTTGACCGAGAGTTTCCCTGTGGGAGGTACTGGTTATGTTAAGTGAAAAAGAAGGACAACCATAGGAAGTTCCACACGTAGTGAGGGTGCGCCAACTAATCTTCATGACTTAACCTAATATTTCTTTTACAGCTTACCTTGAAAACTTTATCTTAAATTCCTTCTTGGAAAGCCAGATTCATCGTTCTTCTAATCCTATTCCTTACTCACGTGAATCTTATCTTTTCTGAAATAAGCCTGAACTTATCTTGGTATAATCATGTAATCTTTGAATTTTGAAAACTCGCGGTGAGTAGAATTGCTCTCATTCGCAAATCGTATTCTTTAAAATCAGTTGAGATTTCTTTGACTCTATACGCTCTGTTCTTTCTACCAAAGGTTCTTAATTTGCACTCTTTTCTTGGGATGCACTTAGGTTTTTCTTCTTGTGCATTCCATTATTTTGGTACAACTCTGTTTGACCGTATACAAGATTTTCTTTCTAATCTCTCACGAACACCGTTTGTATTATCCATTCATCTTTCGAGCTTAGTGTCTTTCTGAAAACCAACTTGAGCCTATACTAGCATCGCGTATGAATTCTAGGTATAACCAGCAAGACGTTGATTCCTTAGAGAAAGAGTTTTGGACACAGAAGGTGAAACATGTAAGTATGCACCATCAAAAGAAATTTTGAAGCTTTAAATTCTTGCCGACCGTAATGCCTATGAGTAAGTTAACGTGCTACAATGCACCGTCTGTGTGAATGCCTGAATGCGAAGAAAGCTTTTGAACTCGAAGAGAAAGATTAACCTTTGAGTCAGTATTTGTGATGCCGAACCAAATAAACTACTCAGAATTGCTACGATGCTTTATCAAATGGCTTTAGGATTTGTATAAATACAATGTCGTGAAGCGTTGACGGACGTCCTGAGCAAGAAGTTTTTGAGGAATGCTTGGATATGAATTTTGGAGGAAAGAATGTTAGGTAAGTTGGAACTCAAAGTTGGATATCAAGGGTGTAGTTAAAGGAGTCAAACTAAATCTATTGTAGTCTTAAAATATGGCAAAGACGAGATACAAGAAGCATAAGAAGACGATAGAGAGCGACCGAGGATGTCAAAATCTGGTAAACAAAAGGGAAAATCAAGAAGAGATCAAGAAAAACAAAGAATGAGACTGGGAGCAATGAAGAAACGGATTCGAAAGTACAAGAAGAGATTAATATGCCTAATGCAGAAAGTGGGAACACAAACTATTGTCCAAAGCCATCAAGAATGAATTTTGACTCGACTGAGGATTGCTAAAATGTATCACAATTTTGATAAGATAGGGTTGAGGGACCCGAAACAATAGGTAATGTGGTGACGTGTGTGACTGGACATCTAGGGGTGTTCCCGATGCGGTTTGGTTCAGTTTTTTAGAGAAAAATTATCCGATCCAATCTTTTAATTAAACTGCGGTTCGGTTTGGTTTGATTTTTTTACCGAGACCATCCGAACCAAACCAAACCAATTAAATTCGGTTTGGTTTGGTTCGGTTTGTTCGGTTTTTCAATCAATTCAAAAAAATTACCAATTTCCTTAAATTATATAACTATGCGTTGCAGCGTTGGTCCAATTTCATTGCTTCAATGGGAAAACGATTTGTAGGATAGGACCCCAAATGAGAAAATAAGACTGGATTAGGGGATTGTTATTGTTCTAAAAGTAACGACGCTAGTACACAGACAATTGTAGAACAAATATACCTGGCTTCTACTTTAACTTCAATACCTAGTGCTATTGTAAAAGAAATTACTTAACATACATAAGACATGGCAATGAAATCAAGGTGCTTATTAGTTATTTCTTCACTCTGTGAACTGTGTCGGGACTTTCCTCCTTAAGATTCGCAAGCATCTGAAGCTGCAATATTGTCAGAATTAATAATAAACTACATAAATCAAAGTTGACATTGCTGGTGTAAATCAAAGATCACATTAAGGGCATGCACAAATAAAGAATCAAATCTCTCATATACACATATAAATCTTAACATCTGCATTGACTTTTTACCCTGTATAAAACACACACTTATGTAAAATGTTTTAAGAACCAGCCTGCAACAACATGACCTGATTCATGGAAAGCTTGCTCATCACCAGGTTGAAAAAATAGATATATTATTAGAAAAACTCTAACAATAAATGGAAAGGGTTGAGTTAAGAGTTCCAATTTTTATAAAGTCCATCATTTTCAATCTATTGTAGCGACAAGATATATGATTTATATATTTAAATGAACAACACATATAACTTAGAGTAGAATGCTATTCTCCATACAATCTATCCATCACTTCTTATTTCTTATAGTAAAACAAATGAACTAACTCTATTAAATGACACAAAATAACACAAGACTAATAGAATTTATGCAAGAAAATAACACATCTAAAGGTATATTACAAATAATAAAACTCTTCCTTTCTATTTTTAATACCATTATATCAGTATATTTAGAATGTTGAAGACATCTTTCATAGGTCAAAGAACTTCATAACTTGCAATTGAAATGCACTTTCTCACAAATACTAGGAATCAACAACAATGAACAATGAACAAATAATTAAAAAAATAGAAGCAAAAACACAACAAAATAAAATTTCTAGCATTCAGCAACAATGAACAATGAACAACAATCAACAACAATGAACAAATAATGAACAACAATGAACAACAATCAGCAACAATAAACAAATAGATTGAACAGAAATAGAAAATAAATAAATCACAAAATCAACTCAAAACAAGCAAAAATAAATTAAACCCAGCAGCTCAGAATCACATAATCAGAATTATTAATAAATTAAATCACAAAATCAACTCAAAACAAACATCTCAAATTAACAAAATTAGTAAACAAGCACAGTAACTCATCAGTATTATTAACAAAATTTCAAAACAAGCAACATAAGTGCAGAAAACCAAAAATCAATTCAGAATCACATAATCACAAAATCAGAATGAGAGAATCACAGAATCAGAGAATCACAGAATTTGAACTAAGCAAAACAAGCAAATTTGAACCCAGCAACTCAGAAGCACAGAATCAGAGTTATTAACAAGAAATTAACAAAATCCTAAACAAATCCAGCAACTCAAAATCATAGAAATTATAATTAACAAAATCAAACCCTAACTATTTCATAAGTATAAACCCAATATGTCTAACTGCTTCAGATACATAGAAGGAGAGAAAATCAAACCTTAAGTCAAGTGGATAGGAAGGAGGAAGAGCACTGGAAGAGGGCCAACCGGTGGCTGCTGTGTTGTGGGTGGCCAGGCCAGAAACGCAGCAGTACTACTATGGGTGGCCACAAACGGTGCTGCGGGTGGCCGGATCGGTCCTGTTGGTGGCGTTGGGGTGCCGCTGGATGGTGCTGGCCTGCTGGGTGGTGTAGTGTCTACAACTGCGAGGGTGGTGCTGGCTGGGGCTGGGTGGTGCTGTCCGCGAGGAGGGGCTGGGAAGAAAGGTCCGGTGGCACTGGGAGGAAGGCTTCGACGGCGCTACGAGGTGGTGGGAGGAAGGGGTTCGCCGGCTGGGGAGGTGCTGCAAGAAGATGGGTTCGCTACCGGCCTTGGGTTTCTTCGAGTGAGACTGAGAGTGAGTGCAGAGAGCGAAATTGAGAGAGTGAGAGTAGAGAGCGGCTAGGTTTGCGTTTGGGGGTAGGGGGTTAGGGTTAGGTCACGTTAGTTGGTGGTGGGGAGTTTGGTTTTTAGGGTTTGGTTTAATACCGGTTCGGTTCGGTTCGGTTAGGGTTTTCATTGTCAGAACTGAAAACCGAAAACCGAAAACCGAAAACCGGTTCTGAGTATGCGGAGGGACTACCTGCACCTCATTTCAGATAACTGAATTTGAATTTTGAGGACAAAATTCTTAGTTAGATGGGTAGATGTAAATCCCGTTAAATTAGTAAATAATTAGTCAATAAATTAGTCTTTAATAAATAAAATTAGAAATGTGAATATTATATTAAATTAGGATAGAGCTCATCAAAACGAGAATTTTGACACTAATTTAAAAAAAAACGGTCCAAGATTGGACCGAACGGGCCGAACCGATTGAACTGGGCCCAAACCGAGCCCGTGGGCCCAATCGGACCAAGATTTAAATGAGCTAAAGCTCATTTCCTCCTCAAAAATGCAACAGAAGCTGCATGGAACAGCAAGGGGAGAAGAAAAGAAGAAACCCCCAACCCCCTCACGGTAAATTCAAATTGCCGTAACTCCTCCGTCCGAGCTTCGATCGCCGCACCGTTTGCGGTCACGTGACCACCGTGTCGAGCTCTACATTTCTACTGTAACAATTTTATTGGTAACTTGCTTAATCACTCTCAGTCTTTTCTTCCCCCAAATTTTTGAAAATTGAATAGAGATGTTGAATTTCTTTGCTTTTTGATGTTTTACGATCCAATTAGCTTGAGAAAAATGTTCACTCTTGCTTATATGAAGCTCGAGTAAGGTGAGGATACCATAAATTTGATTTAAATTATGGAATTTATGTTTTGAGTATTAAATTATGTATATATATGTTATGAATGTGTATTAGGTTGTGAATAAATAATTGGAGTTTGAAATTGTGGACGTTGAAATTTTGGTGGAGGCTGGGCATTAGTATTTTGTTGAGCTTTGGGGCTGTGTTTGTGTTGGGTAAATTGCTTTGGTTGCTACGTGAGAATCAGCCAAGGTATTGTTTACGTTTCTTGCATTTAATATATAATGTTCTGTGAGAACTTAGGGTAAATGACCTTAGGATAAGTTGAAACGCATGGAAATGTACAATGTTTAGTGTTCTTAACATTTATGGTGAAAGATGGATATGTGTTGGTAATTGTGGATGTATGGACAAACTTGGTTGGGATTGATGTATTTTGTTTATGCCTTATTTATATGTTTATAGACTGATGAGCGGATAATTTATACGCTTTTTGGCATTGTTTTTAGTATGTTTTTAGTAGGATCTAGTCACTTTTAGGGATGTTTTCATTAGTTTTTATGTTAAATTCACATTTCTGGACTTTACTATGAGTTTGTGTGTTTTTCTGTGATTTTAGGTATTTTCTGGCTGAAATTAAGGGACTTGAGCAGAAATCAGATTCAGAGGTTGAAGAAGGACTGCTGATGCTGTTGGATTCTGACCTCCCTGCACTCAAAGTGGATTTTCTGGAGCTACAGAACTTGAAATGGCGCGCTTCCAATTGGAAAGTAGACATCCAGGGCTTTCCAGCAATGTATAATAGTCCATACTTTGGCCAAGAATAGACGACGTAAACTGGTGTTCAACACAAGATCTCTGCCCAAATCTGGCGTCCAGCGCCAGAAAAGGATCCAAAACCAAAGTTGAACGCCCAAACTGGCACAAAAAGTGGCGTTCAACTCCACAAATGGCCTCTGCACGTGCAACACTCAGGCTCAGCCCAAACACACACCAAGTGGGCCCCGAAAGTGGATTTATGCATCAACTACTTACTTCTGTAAACCCTAGTAGCTAGATTATTATAAATAGGACCTCTTACTATTGTATTAGGTATCTTTTGATCATCTTAGGATCTTAGGATCATCTTTGGACGCCTGGTTCTTAGATCAGAGGGGCTGGCCTCTCGGCCATGCCTGGACCTTTCACTTATGTATTTTTAACGGTAGAGTTTCTACACTCCATAGATTAAGGTGTGGAGCTCTGCTGTTCCTCAAAGATTAATGCAAAGTACTACTGTTTTCTATTCAATTCTTCTTATTTCGCTTCTAAGATATCCATTCGCACCCAAGAACGTGATGAAGGTGATGATTATGTGTGACGCTCATCATCCTTCTCCCTTATGAACGCGTGCCTGACAAACACTTCTGTTCTACATGAATTAAGCTAGAATGAGTATCTCTTAGATCTCCTAACCAGAATCTTCGTGGCGTAAGCTAGAATGATGGCGTCATTCAAGAGAATCCGGAAAGTCTAAACCTTGTCTGTGGTATTCCGAGTAGGATTCAATGATTGAATGACTGTGACGAGCTCCTAACTCGCGATTGCAGGGCGTTAGTGACAGACGCAAAAGGATAGTAAATCCTATTCCAGCATGATCGAGAACCGACAGATGAATAGTCGTGCCGTGACAGGGTGCGTGAGCATATTATTCACTGAGAGGATAAGATGAAGCCATTGGCAAGGGTGATGCCTCCAGACGATTAGCCGTGCCGTGACAGGGCATTGGATCATTTTCCCGAGAGATGACCGAAAGTAGCCATTGACAGTGGTGATGTATCACATAAACCCAGCCATGGAAAGGAGTAAGACTGATTGGATGAAGGTAGCAGGAAAGCAGAGGTTCAGAGGAACGAAAAGCATCTCCATTCGCTTATCTGAAATTCATACCAATGAATTACATAAGTATCTCTATCCCTATTTTATTATATAATATTCGAAAACACCATTATCACTTTATATCTGCCTGACTGAGATTTACAAGGTGACCATAGCTTGCTTCATACCAACAATCTCCGTGGGATTCGACCCTTACTCACGTAAGGTATTACTTGGACGACCCAGTGCACTTGCTGGTTAGTTGTATCGAAGTTGTGACAATTATGAATTAAGATCAGAGCACCAAGTTTTTGGAGCCATTACCAGGATTTGTTCGAGCCTGGAGATCACAATTTCGTGCACCAAGGTTTTGGCACCGTTGCCGGGGATTGTTCGAGTTTGGACAACTGACGGTTCATCTTGTTGCTCAGATTAGGTAACTTTCTTTTTATTTTATTTTCAAAAATATTTCTAAAATTTTCTCATCTGTTTTCGAAAATAATAAAAATGTTTTCAAAAAAATTTTTATTCAAAATTTTTAAGAATGAATTCTAGTGTTTCATGAGGCTGTAAAGCCATGTCTATTCCTTTGGGAATGAGTATGTCAGGCATGTCATATCTGAATTACATGCTGAAGCTTGGCTGGCCATTGGCCATGTCTAGTGTTTTGGACCGGAGCTTTCATTGAAAGCTTGACTGGCTAGTGAGCCATGTCTAATTCCTGGACTGAAGCTTTAGACTAAAAATGCAAGATTCCTGGAATTCATATTAAAAATTTTGGAATCCTTATTTTTCCTTTTTCATATAATTTTCGAAAAAAAAATCCAAAAAAAAAATTTAGAAAATCATAAAAATCAAAAATATTTTTCTGTTTCTTGTTTGAGTCTTGAGTCATGTTATAAGTTTGGTGTCAATTGCATATGCATCTTGCATTTTTCGAAAATTCATGCATTCATAGTGTTCTTCATGATCTTCAAGTTGTTCTTGGTAAGTCTTCTTGTTTGATCTTGATGATTTTTTGTTTTGTGTCTTTTCATGTTTATCATATGCATTCTTGAATTCTTAATGTCTAAGCATTAAAGAATTCTAAGTTTGGTGTCTTGCATGTTTTCTTTACATTAAAAATTTTTCAAAATTGTGTCTATGATGTTCATCATGATCTTCATAGTGTTCTTGGTGTTCATCTTGACATTCATAGCATTCTTGCATGCATTCATTGTTTTGATCCAAAAATTTCATGCATTGCATAATTTTCATGTTTTTCATAAAAATTTCAAAAAATCAAAAAAAAAAAATATCTTTCCCTTTTTCTCTCATCAAATTCGAAAATTTGAGTTGACTTTTTCAAAAATTTTTAAAATCAAGTTGTTTCTTATGAGTCAAATCAAATTTTCAATTTGAAAATCTTATCTTTTTCAAAAATCAAATCTTTTTCAAAATTCTTAGTTATTTTCGAAAATTCAAAAAAATATTTTTCAAAAATCTTTTTCTTATTTTTATACCAAATTTTCGAAAATAACATAATCAATTAATGTTTTGATTCAAAAATTTAAAGTTTGTTACTTGCTTGTTAAGAAAGATTCAAACTTTAAGTTCTAGAATCATATCTTGTGATTTCTTGTGAATCAAGTCATTAATTGAGATTTTAAAAATCAAATCTTTTTCAAAAACTAATTTCTATCATATCTTTTCAAAAATATCTTCTCATCTTATCTTTTTCAAAAATGTCTTTTCAAAATATCTTTTCTAACTTCCTAACTTCTTATCTTTTCAAAATTTGTTTCAACTAACTAACTAACTAACTTTTTGTTTGTTTCTTAACTTTTTCAAAACTACCTAACTAACTCTCTCTCTCTAATTTTCGAAAATATCTCCCCCTTTTTCAAAAATTTCTTTTTAATTAACTAATTATTTTTATTTTTATTTCAAAAATTTTCGAAAAAAAAAATACTAAACATTTTTCAAAAACCAATTTCAAAAATCACTAACTCCTTTTTAAAAATAATTTTCGAAAATTCCTCCTTCTCTCTCATATTATTCTATTTATTTATTCATCTACTAACATCTCTTCCTCACATCATCACCAAATTCGAACCCCCTCCTCTATCTGTGTTCGAATTTCTTCTTCTTCTTTTCTACTAACAATAAGGAACCTCTTTACTGTGACATAGAGGATTTCTCTTCTTTTCTTTTTCTCTCCTCTTTCTTATGAGCAGGGACAGAGAAAAAGGCATTCTTGTTGAAGCTGATCCAGAACCTGAAAGGACTCTGAAGAGAAAATTAAGAGAAGCTAAATTACAACAATCCAGAGACAACTTGATTGAAAATTTTGAACAAGTAAAGGAGATGGCAGCCGAACCCAACAACAATGCAAGGAGAATGCTTGGTGACTTTACTGCACCAAATTCCAATTTACATGGAAGAAGCATCTCCATTCCTGCCATTGGAGCAAACAACTTTGAGCTGAAACCTCAATTAGTTTCTCTGATGCAGCAGAATTGCAAGTTTCATGGACTTCCATCTGAAGATCCTTTTCAGTTCTTAACTGAATTCTTGCAGATATGTGATACTGTTAAGACTAATGGAGTAGATCCTGAAGTCTACAGGCTCATGCTTTTCCCTTTTGCTGTAAGAGACAGAGCTAGATTATGGTTGGATTCTCAAGCTAAAGACAGCCTGAACTCTTGGGATAAGCTGGTCACGGCTTTCTTAGCCAAGTACTTTCCTCCTCAAAAGCTGAGCAAGCTTAGAGCTGATGTTCAAACCTTCAGACAGAAAGAAGGTGAATCCCTCTATGAAGCTTGGGAAAGATACAAACAGTTGACCAAAAAGTGTCCTTCTGACATGCTTTCAGAATGGGCCATCCTAGATATATTCTATGATGGTTTATCTGAGTTATCAAAGATGTCATTGGATACCTCTGCAGGTGGATCCATTCACCTAAAGAAAACGCCTGTAGAAGCTCAAGAACTCATTGACATGGTTGCTAATAACCAGTTCATGTACACTTCTGAAAGGAATCCTGTGAGTAATGGGACGCCTATGAAGAAGGGAGTTCTTGAGGTTGATACTCTGAATGCCATATTGGCTCAGAATAAAATATTGACTCAGCAAGTCAATATGATCTCTCAGAGTCTGCATGGAATGCAAGCTGCATCCAACAGTACTCAAGAGGCTTCTTCTGAAGAAGAAGCTTATGATCCTGAGAACCCTGCAATAGCAGAGGTAAATTACTTAGGTGAACCTTATGGAAACACCTATAACTCAACATGGAGAAATCATCCAAATTTCTCATGGAAGGATCAAAAGCCCCAACAAGGCTTTAATAATGGTGGAAGAAACAGGTTCAACAATAGCAAACCTTTTCCATCATCCACTCAGCAACAGACAGAGAACTCTGAACAAAATGCTTCTAATTTAGCAAATCTAGTCTCTGATCTATCTAAGGCCACTGTAAGTTTCATGAATGAAACAAGGTCTTCCATTAGAAATTTGGAAGCACAAGTGGGCCAGCTGAGTAAAAGGATCACTGAAATCCCTCCTAGTACTCTCCCAAGCAATACAGAAGAGAATCCAAAAGGAGAGTGCAAGGCCATTGACATAAGCACCATGGCCGAACCTGTAAGGGAAGGAGAGGACGTGAATCCCAAGGAGGAAGACCTCCTGGGATGTCCAGTGATCAATAAGGAGCTTCCCTCTGAGGAATCAAAGGACTCTGAGGCTCATCTAGAGACCATAGAGATTCCATTAAACCTCCTTATGCCCTTCATGAGCTCTGATGAGTATTCCTCTTCTGAAGAGAATGAGGATGTTACTGAAGAGCAAACTGCCAAGTTTCTTGGTGCAATCATGAAGCTGAATGCCAAATTATTTGGCATTGATACTTGGGAAGTTGAACCTCCCTTGTTCATCAATGAACTAAGTGATCTGATCAACTGACATTGCCTCAGAAGAGACAGGATCCTGGAAAGTTCATAATACCCTGCACCATAGGCACCATGATCTTTAAGGCTCTGTGTGACCTTGGTTCAGGAATAAACCTCATGCCCCTCTCTGTAATAGAGAAACTGGGAATCTATGGGGTGCAAGCTGCTAAAATCTCATTAGAGATGGCAGACAGTTCAAGAAAACAGGCTTATGGACAAGTAGAGGACGTGTTAGTAAAGGTTGAAGGCCTTTACATCCCTGCTGATTTCATAGTCCTGGATACTGGAAAGGAAGAGGATGAATCCATCATCCTAGGAAGACCTTTCCTGGCCACAGCAAGAGCTGTGATTGATGTTGACAGAGGTGAAATATTCCTTCAATGGAATGAGAACTCCCTTGTGTTTAAAACTCAAGGATCTCCCTCTGCAACCATGGAGAGGAAGCAGAAAAAGCTTCTCTCCAAGCAGAGTCAACCAGAGCCCCCACAGTCAAACTCTAAGTTTGGTGTTGGGAGGCCACAACCAAACTCTAAGTTTGGTGTTGAACTCCCATATCCAAACTCTAAGTTTGGTGTTGGAGAGTCTCAACAAAGCTCTGCACATCTGTGAGGCTCCATGAGAGCTCATTGTCAAGCTATTGACATTAAAGAAGCGTTTGTTGGGAGGCAACCCAATGTTTATCTAATTCTTATTTTTATTGTTTTTCATGTTTTCTTAGGTTCATGATCATGTGGAGTCACAAAATAAATATAAAAATTGAAAACGGAGTCAAAAACAGCAGAAGAAAAATCACACCCTGGAGGAGCATCTGTCTGGCGTTCAGCGCCAGAACAGAGCATGGTTCTGGCGCTGAACGCCCAAAATGGGCAGCTTCTGGGCGCTGAACGCCAGAACAGGCATGGTTCTGGCGTTCAACGCCAGAAATGGCACACAAATGGGCGTTGAACGCCCAAAATGGCCACCAACCTGGCGCTGAACGCCCAGAGTTGTGTACAAAGGCATTTTTACATGCCTAATGGGTGCAGGGATGTAAATCCTTGACACCTCAGGATCTGTGGACCCCACAGGATCCCCACCTACCTCCACTCACTTCTTCTCACCACTCTCTTTCACACAACCCCATAAACACTCTTCCCCAAAAACCCTTCACCAATCACCTCAATCTCTCTTCTCCATCACCTCTTCACCATTCACATCCATCCACTCTTCCCCATAAACCTACCTCATAAACTCCACCTACCTTCAAAAATTCAAAACTAATTTCCCACCCAAACCCACCCATATGGCCGAACCTTAACCCCCCTCCCTTCCCTATACAAAGACCTCCATTCTTCATCAAATTCACACAACACACCCCTCTACACCCTCCTTGGCCGAAACCACATCTCCCTCTCCCTCTCCATATTTCTTCTTCTTCTTCTTCTATTCTTTTGTTTATTGCTCGAGGGCGAGCAATATTCTAAGTTTGGTGTGGTAAAAGCATAGCTTTTTTGTTTTTCCATTACCATTGATGGCACCCAAGACCGGAGAATCCTCTAGAAGAGGGAAAGGGAAGATAAAAGCTTCCACATCCGAGTCATGGGAGATGGAAAGGTTCATCTCCAAAGCCCATCAAGACCACTTCTATGATGTTGTGGCCAAGAAGAAGGTGATCCCTGAGGTCCCTTTTAAACTCAAAAGAAATGAGTATCCGGAGATCCGACATGAAATTCAAAGAAGAGGTTGGGAAGTTATAACAAATTCCATCCAACAAGTCGGCATCCTAATGGTTCAAGAGTTCTATGCCAATGCATGGATCACCAAGAACCATGATCAAAGTAAGAACCCGGATCCAAAGAACTATGTTACAATGGTTCGGGGGAAATACTTAGATTTTAGTCCGGAGAATGTGAGGTTGGCGTTCAACTTGCCATACATGGAAGAGAACGCACGCCCCTACACAAGGAGAGTCAACTTTGATCAAAGGTTGGACCAAGTCCTTATGGACATATGTGTAGAGGGAGCTCAATGGAAGATTGACTCCAAAGGCAAGCCGGTTCAACTAAGAAGATTGGACCTCAAGCCTATAGCTAGAGGATGGTTGGAGTTTATTCAATGCTCAATCATTCCCACTAGCAACCGGTCTGAAGTTACTATAGACCGGGCCATCATGATCCAAAGCATCATGATTGGAGAAGAGGTGGAAGTTCATGAGATTATACCTCAAGAACTCTACAAGGTGGCTGACAAGTCCTCCACCATGGCAAGGTTAGCCTTTCCTCACCTCATTTGCCACCTATGCAATTCAGCGGGGATTGACATAGAGGGAGATATCCTCATCAAAGAAGACAAGCCCATCACTAAGAAAAAGATGGAGCAAGCAAGAGAGCCCAGTCATGGAGCTCAAGAGGCGCAAGAAGCTCACTTCCATGAGATCCCTGAGATGCCTCAAATGCACTTTCCTCCACAAAACTATTGGGAGCAAATCAACACCTCCCTAGGAGAATTGAGTTCCAATATGGGACAACTAAGGGTGGAACATCAAGAGCACTCCATCATGCTCCATGAAATAAGAGAAGATCAAAAAGCAATGAGGGAGGAGCAACAAAGACAAGGAAGAGACATAGAAGAGCTCAAGGACATCATTGGTTCCTCAAGAAGGAAACGCCACTATCACTAAGGTGGATTCATTCCTTGTTCTTGCTTTCTCTGTTTTTCGTTTTCTATATTATGTGCTTATCTATGTTTGTGCCTTCATTACATGATCATTAGTAGTTAGTAGTGACTATGTCTTAAAGATATGAATGTCCTATGAATCCATCACCTCTCTTAAATGAAAAATGTTTTAATTCAAAAGAACAAGAAGTACATGAGTTTCGAGTTTATCCTTGAACTTAGCTTAATTATATTGATGTGGTGACAATGCTTCTTGTTTTCTGAATGTATGCTTGAACAGTGCATATGTCTTTTGAAGTTGTTGTTTAAGAATGTTAAATATGTTGGCTCTTGAAAGAATGATGACTAGGAGACATGTTATTTGATAATCTGAAAAATCATAAAAATGATTCTTGAAGCAAGAAAAAGCAGCAAAGAACAAAGCTTGCAGAAAAAAAAATATATATATATATAGAAAAAGAAAAAGCAAGCAGAAAAAGCCAATAACCCTTAAAACCAAAAGGCAAGGGCAAATAAAAAGGATCCCAAGGCTTTGAGCATCAGTGGATAGGAGGGCCTAAAGGAATAAAATCCTGGTCTAAGCGGCTAAACCAAGCTGTCCCTAATCATGTGCTTGTGGCGTGTAGGTGTCAAGTGAAAACTTGAGACCGAGCGGTCAAAGTCAAGGTCCAAAGCAAACAAAGAGTGTGCTTAAGAACCCTGGACACCTCTAATTGGGGACTTTAGCAAAGCTGAGTCACAATCTGAAAAGGTTCACCCAATTATGTGTCTGTGGCATTTATGTATCCGGTAGTAATACTGGAAAACAAAGTGCTTAGGGCCACGACCAAGACTCATAAAGAAGCTGTGTTCAAGAATCATCATACTGAACTAGGAGAGTCAATAACACTATTCGAAATCTGAAGTTCCTATAGATGCCAATCATTCTAAACCTCAATGGATAAAGTGAGATGCCAAAACTATTCAAGAGGCAAAAAGCTATAAGTCCCGCTCATTTGATTGAAGCTATGTTTCATTGATAGTTTGGAATTTATAGTATATTCTCTTCTTTTTATCCTATTTGATTTTCAGTTGCTTGGGGACAAGCAACAATTTAAGTTTGGTGTTGTGATGAGCGGATAATTTATACGCTTTTTGGCATTGTTTTTAGTATGTTTTTAGTAGGATCTAGTCACTTTTAGGGATGTTTTCATTAGTTTTTATGTTAAATTCACATTTTTGGACTTTACTATGAGTTTGTGTGTTTTTCTGTAATTTCAGGTATTTTCTGGCTGAAATTAAGGGACTTGAGCAGAAATCAGATTCAGAGGTTGAAGAAGGACTGCTGATGCTGTTGGATTCTGACCTCCCTGCACTCAAAGTGGATTTTCTGGAGCTACAGAACTTAAAATGGCGCGCTTCCAATTGCGTTGGAAAGTCGACATTCAGGGCTTTCCAGCAATGTATAATAGTCTATACTTTGGCCAAGAATAGACGACGTAAACTGGTGTTCAACACCAGCTCTCTGCCCAAATCTGGCGTCCAGCGCCAGAAAAGGATCCAAAACCAAAGTTGAACGCCCAAACTGGCACAAAAAGTGGCGTTCAACTCCACAAATGGCCTCTGCACGTGCAACACTCAGGCTCAGCCCAAACACACACCAAGTGGGCCCCGGAAGTGGATTTATGCATCAACTACTTACTTCTGTAAACCCTAGTAGCTAGATTATTATAAATAGGACCTCTTACTATTGTATTAGGTATCTTTGGATCATCTTAGGATCTTAGGATCATCTTTGGACGCCTGGTTCTTAGATCAGAGGGGCTGGCCTCTCGGCCATGCCTGGACCTTTCACTTATGTATTTTTAACGGTAGAGTTTCTACACTCCATAGATTAAGGTGTGGAGCTCTGCTGTTCCTCAAAGATTAATGCAAAGTACTACTGTTTTCTATTCAATTCTTCTTATTTCGCTTCTAAGATATCCATTCGCACCCAAGAACGTGATGAAGGTGATGATTATGTGTGACGCTCATCATCCTTCTCCCTTATGAACGCGTTCCTGACAAACACTTCTGTTCTACATGAATTAAGCTAGAATGAGTATCTCTTAGATCTCCTAACCAGAATCTTCGTGGCGTAAGCTAGAATGATGGCGGCATTCAAGAGAATCCGGAAAGTCTAAACCTTGTCTGTGGTATTCCGAGTAGGATTCAATGATTGAATGACTGTGACGAGCTCCTAACTCACGATTGCAGGGCGTTAGTGACAGACGCAAAAGGATAGTAAATCCTATTCCAGCATGATCGAGAACCGACAGATGAATAGTCGTGCCGTGACAGGGTGCGTGAGCATATTATTCACTGAGAGGATAAGATGAAGCCATTGGCAAGGGTGATGCCTCCAGACGATTAGCCGTGCCGTGACAGGGCATTGGATCATTTTCCTGAGAGATGACCGAAAGTAGACATTGACAGTGGTGATGTATCACATAAAGCCAGCCATGGAAAGGAGTAAGACTGATTGGATGAAGGTAGCAGGAAAGCAGAGGTTCAGAGGAACGAAAAGCATCTCCATTTGCTTATCTGAAATTCATACCAATGAATTACATAAGTATCTCTATCCCTATTTTATTATATAATATTCGAAAACACCATTATCACTTTATATCTGCCTGACTGAGATTTACAAGGTGACCATAGCTTGCTTCATACCAACAATCTCCGTGGGATTCGACCCTTACTCACGTAAGGTATTACTTGGACGACCTAGTGCACTTGCTGGTTAGTTGTATCGAAGTTGTGACAATTATGAATTAAGATCAGAGCACCAAGTTTTTGGAGCCATTACCAGGATTTGTTCGAGCCTGGAGATCACAATTTCGTGCACCATAGACTCTCCTATATGTATATATAACTTATGTTTAATCCTCTTAGAGGCTTTTGGAGAACTAGGTACTTACCTTATGTATGTCGGGTATTTGGGTTATACTTATATACTTATGTATGTAAATATTCTTCGGCCGGCCTTGCCTTCGCAGGTCGAGCCCGGAGCTTGCTATCCTGTATTTTGGTACTCTATCCTTTATATATTTCATGTCTTACCTTTATCTATTTACCGGTTTACTTTTTCTAGTGTGATGCGCTTTTCATTTTTATGTTTTTTTTGTTTTGTTTAAACTTTTTTCAAGGCTCTTAGATACAACTTTCTTCAACTATATATATATATATATATATATTATTTTAGAGGTCGTAATACCAGACCACCTCTGTTTTACGGCTTAAGCGTAAAGTTTTGTGTGGTAGAGAGTTACAGTGATAGTGATGGTGTATGATCGGCATGGGATGATAACATTCTCTTGGATTTTTGTGGTGATTGTGAAGATGAGGGTCATAATACTAAAGGCTTTTTAGATACATGTAAAGGAACTTGAGCTCGTGATTTTTTGTAGGTTTAGGGTGTGAAAGATTAGTTTTGTGTGCACTAATCACTTCCTTATTAATAGATTTTCGCACTTAACTGACAAATTTTTTATTTTTGTTTAGAACCTGTCATCTAAAATAACATAAAGATTTATAAAATTAGTAACACATATTGCATTTAATTTTCAGTAACATATACTTCATTAAAATAATTAAAATAATAACAATGTAAAATAGTACTTAGCTGCTAAAATAATCAATTAGGATGTAAAATAAAGTGCTACTGTACTTTAGTACTAATGTATGTACACATGAGCATTAATGAGTAAAACTATATGCATACATATGCTACAGAAAACTAATTTAAAAAAAGACACTTCACTTCACATATTCCATGAATACAAAGTATTAATAAACTAGCAACAAAGTTTAGAACCCAATGCCGCAACATTCATTATAACAAAGTATTAATAAACCAACAACAAAGTCTAGAACACAATGCAGTAACATTCATTATAACAAAGTATTACAAAACCTACAACATTCATTATAGTATTTTTCAAGTTTAGCTCATAATGCAAAATATTAATATTTAAGTGTAACAAATTCTCAATTTTTAGGGTCTAATTTTGTCTACATACACATTTCTTTCACTTTCAATTATAATAAGTACAACAAAATGAAAAGTTGTATCTAATTTATCTATAAAACTACATCAAAATCAAAATAATATAACAAGTATTGTTTACTTCTGAATTCACTAATAATCTCTACAAGAACGCTCACGCTCTTTAAATTTGTGAAATATTGCTCTATAGTGCACAATGATCTCCCTATTATAAATTTTGAATATAATGTTTAGCACATCATGATAATCTACACATTTCCTTTGTCCTGGTCTCCAATATCTTGCAACACAAGATTATTCTCAGTAGTATTTTCATAGGCTTTAATCTTAAACTTGATCTCATGATACTTCAATAACAGTCTTTGATAATGCCATCTTTCTTCAATACTATATGGATTAATTTCATCTTTTTTTAATTAGATATAGACTATCCAGTATGTCAAACTAATCTCTCTGATTCATTGATATAAGCCTCATAAATACCTCTAATCTAATTAGTTTTACCAGTTTACATTTGAGTCTGATGGTTTTTTGCAAAGTGTGTTACAGTTGCTACTACTTCACATGCTACTTCCTATAATAATAATAATAATAAAAAAAGAATGTTAGTATTGACAAGTCTGCAACAAAAGTTTAATTTCTAGAATCTAACTTTGTTAACCCAAACATTTCTTTCCCTTTCAATAATCTCTAAAGACGGCACCCCAAACTTTTTCTTTTCACAATCATATGTAAATTTTATTCTAGCCCTCCTAAAATTTTTATTCTACTCTCCTTATATTATGAAATTGATTTTTAGCCTCTTCTTAAATCTTGGATATAATTTTACAACAGCATCACAATGTAATGTAAGTATATCCTTAATACCAAGTCATAAAGTACCTTTTTACTCCTTTCTTCAAAAGAGTTCATGATTATATCATAATCTTCACTAAAGTATGTGTGGGTGTTGCCTCGAGAGAAATTCTTGTCCTTTTGAAAATTGCAAACTGTGTTAATCCCTAGGAACTTCCTGAATAGCTTTGAGAGAAACCATACAAAAAATACAATAAAAAAGGCAACAAAAAAGAAAAAGAAGAATCACTGTAATGCAGTTGTAACAAATGCATTTTTGGTTAACAATTCAAAAAAAAAATTTCAAATTCACCAACCATTCACAATATTTTCCATCACAGACCAAGAAATAAAATACATCGAATAGATGAAAAACAGAAGAGAGTTGCACTCATATCCAAAGAGTTAAGAACAAACCCTAACTTTTTAATAAGTCTCTAATCTTATCCTTAGAAAGACCAAAAGACCATTGATAAATCTCAAGCCATAGTCTGATAAAGAGAACCATCATTAATAAGAAAATTGACAAAGAAACTGGTGCGCAAAATTGAACTCCACAAGTTTCGCATAGATGAACCGGCAAGTGCACCGGGTCGTCCAAGTAATACCTCAGGTGAGTGAGGGTCGAATCCCACGGAGATTGTCGGATTGAGCAAGCAATGGCTATCTTGTAGATCTTAGTCAGGCGATTAGAAAAGATGGTTGTTGTTTGAAAGCATAAACGAAAAGTAAAGGAAACGAAATACCAGATTAATGTGGAAGCAATGATAGAGATTCAGTTAAGGCTTCAGAGATGCGTATTCTTTTCGGATTAACTTTTCTTACTGTCTACTTCAATAATGAATGATTCATTCAATGGCAGCCGTAATTGACTAACTCATGTAGCATCCTCATCAAGTTAGTCTCTTCTAAACTATAGCAGTCCACCATATCCGAGCAACTCATGTCCTCTCATCAAGTTGACTCATGGCTTCCCACTGTAGCCGAAGGTGAAGCACTAAGCAATCTACTCCCCTTCACGATCCTACTCAAAACGCTACAGACAAGGTTGGATCTTCCAAATCAGGGAATGCTGCTTCTCAAACTCTAGCCTTAATGCCACAAAGACCTTAGTAATCCACGGTCAACGGGATTTTATGTCACTTACCCAAAGTCGCCTAAGCACGTTCTTGGAATTCGCAATGCACTCTCTAGCTGTGGTTCAATGCTATCCGGGTCAGGACTCACACGGAACCCATGTAGAACAAGGATGAATGTCACGGTTCATCCTCAATTCATGAGATGAAGAATGAAAATGCACAAGAGAATGGAATCAAGCCTGTATTGAAATAGAAATAGTAATATTATTAATCCATGAGAATCAGCAGAGCTCCTAACCCTAACTTAGGAGGTTTAGTCGCTCATAGCTTACAGAAAGTAATAGTAAAATGTCTAAATGGGCAAAAGATCAAAAGTTCCAAACATTGGTGATCTTTGTTCTATATATACTAATATAATAACTAAGAAGTACAGAAAGTATGATAGACTAGACTAGAGGTGCGAAAATCCATCCTTGGGCCCACTTTGGTTGAGTGCTTGGGCTGAGCTTGGCGTCCAACTTGAGGAATGGGCATTGAACGCCCGTTGGGGGGTTGATCCACGCTGCCTTGTGCCTTGGTGGGCTTTGAACACCCAAAAGGGGGTGACTGGCATTCAACGCTGCCTTCCTTGTCTCTTTGGGGCGTTGAACGCCAGCAAGGGGGTAACTCCTTGGCATTCAACGCCCAATATGGGCAGGCTCCTTCGAAGAAAAGTATAAACTATTATATATTGGTGGAAAGCTCTAAAAGTTAGAATTTCAACACTGTTGAGAACGTGTCATTTGGACCTCTATAGCTCCAGAAATGCTCGTTTTAATGCATGGAGGTTAGAATCTGACAACAGCTGCTACGCTTTCCTTGCCTCTGAATCGGACTTTGCCAAAACTCTTCAATTTCAGCCAGAAATTACCTGAAATCATATGAAAACACACAAAATCAAAATAGAATCCAAAAATGTGAATTTTGCATTAAAACCTATGAAAATATAATAAAACTTTGGGTAAAGTACTAATTTGGTCCCCTACGTTTGGGGTGAATTATGCTTTTGTCCCCTACATTTAAAGTGTTCTATTTAAATCCAAAATAGTTTTGATTTGTATCAATCAAGTCCTGTCGTTAAGTGGGTGTGAAATACTTAACGTCGTGTCCTACGTGGCAAAGGAGAGGGGACAGGGGTTAATAGCCGTGTAATTGTTCCTGCCTTTGGACAGAACGCATGCTTACCCTGACTCTTCTTCTTCTTCTTTTGAAACACGAAATGATAAAAAAACCCCACAAACCCATCGATCGTCACTCAAGGGTTGTGATTCGCAGCTAGAGAGGTGACATTGTCCTTCAGTAATGTTAAAGGTCCACAGAAGCAGTTAGTTTGAAAAATTTCCTTTCCGGAAGACGATCGTATCAGGTATTCCTTTATCAAATCTTCTCAACCCATTTGGTTTTCATCTTAATGCATGTTGATATGTGATTATTTTGTTTTATAGTTTCATATTCGTTCCTTGTTTTGTTTTGGAAGTTTTTATTTTGCCCTAGTGATTGCATTTATGCATTTCTGTTGTTGTTGATCAATGTGAAAATTTTATGAAGTCTATTATGTTTGTCTAATAGATTGTTCAGAAAATGAGTTATTTTAGTGTCAAGATACACCATGGGGAGAAGTTTGGGTTTGATGGTGAACCTTTACCTATGTGGGGGGGGGGGGGGGTAAGACTTCGATAGTGGACTACTGTGATGAAGATAGGTGGAGTAGGTCCGAGGCCATGGAGATAGTGGTCGAACAGGGATATGTGGCAAAGAACATCACTGCAATGTTGTATAAGTCTCTGAAAGATAAAACAGATGTAGGACTGAGGATGCTTCACACAGACAAGGATGCAATGGACATGGCTAGATTTGAAATGAGGGATAATATGGTGGAGCTTTTTGTTGTTCACAAAGATGGTGCTACTGCTAGGAAAGGCTGCACCATTGAGGAAGTTGAAGAGATAGATGGTGATGAGGCTGCTGCACCCACTGCAGGGACTATTGGGCCTAGTCCAATTGTGCTGCAAAAGGCCCAATCATCTGCTCAGGTCAATGTGGGTAAGAAGCCCAAGGTGGTGACAGAAGCCCAAAATGATATGTTGGATGATGATGATGAAGAAAGGTCAGAGAGGTCAGATTTTTCAGGTGATGATGAATCTGAGGATGATGACTACCAGCCAGGGAATGATGATGAGGGAGACAGTGATGAACAATGGAGTGAAAACAGCTCTGGAGATAGTGATATGGAGGTTGCATTTGATGACAGCGATGATGATTGGAATGGTGATAGGGGTTTGTATGATGTTGATATCACAACTACGAAAGATTCTCAAAAGATGAAACAGA
This sequence comes from Arachis ipaensis, assembly GCF_059453495.1. NCBI lineage: Eukaryota > Viridiplantae > Streptophyta > Magnoliopsida > Fabales > Fabaceae > Arachis > Arachis ipaensis. The sequence goes on from NC_142442.1 coordinate 35,400,455, forward strand.
GTGTTCCAACTGAGAGCGTACAAGGAGAATTTAGTGGCAGTGTTAACAAGAAAAAAGAGCAAGTGGTGGATGCTGGACAAAGGGATGAAGATGATGGATATGAGAGTGAGGAGTTGTGGGATGTCCCTGTAAGTGATGATGAAGGGGATCCCTTGTTGAGGAAGTACCCGTTGTATAAGATTTTGAAGAATATGAAGGAGTATAAATGGGAGGTTGGGACAATATACGTAGATAGAAATGCTTTTAAGGAATGTGTAACTAGCTATGCTGTGCACAGTGGCAGAGGAATATGGTTCTCAAAGTGTGATAGCCATAGGTGCAAAGCTGTTTGCAAAGAAAGTTGCAAGTAGTTTGCTTACTGCCATAAGATGAAGAGAGAGGATACATGGCAATTGACCAGCTATTACAAAAAACACACATGCAGTAAGGCAACCAAGATTGGTATCATGAGTTCTCAGTGGCTGAGTAAGGCTTTTATGAAGAAGATCTGTGAGAACCCTAAAATCAAGTTGAGAACTTTGATAAGGAAGGCTCATAGCAAGTGGAATATTGATCTCACAAAGACCAAAGCTGCTAGAGTGAAGCAGCAAGCCTTGGATGAGATTAATGGTACTTATGGAGAGCAATATAGGAGGATTCATGACTATGCTGCCGAGTTACTGAGGTCAAATCCAGGTTCTACTATTCAGATACAAGTTGAGAGACCTCCTGAGTTTCAACTAGAGACACCAATTCCTGGTAAGGACATGAGACCACGATTTGAGAGGATCTATATCTGCTTGGAGGCTTGCAAACAGAGTTTCATGGTGTGCAGACCCATGATCGGCCTTGATGGATGCTTCATCAAGACTCCATACGGTGATCAACTTCTAACAGCCATTGGATGGGACCCCAACGATCAGATTTTGCCAGTTGCTTATGCTATTGTTGAAGTAGAGACAAAAGACTCGTGGAGATGGTTTTTGTTGAATCTGTGTGATGATTTGGAAGTTGATAAGATTAGATGGTATACATGAGCGACCAACAAAAGGTAACCCTCAATCTAAGCAGTACTTACCTGAACTTGTGTAATTGATTCTATCTTTAATTCATGTTGTGCTGTTATTAACTTGTGATGTTTTCAAATTCTGCTTGCAAAGGATTGATCCCTACCTTTGATGAGTTGCTGCCTGGCATAGATCACAGGTTTTGTGTCAGGCACTTATATAGCAATTTCAGAAAAAGGCTCCCAGGTGTTCAGCTAAAAATGATGATGTGGAAGGCTACAAAGGCAACATATGTCCAGGAGTGGGAGAGAAGGATGAAGGAGATTCAATTGGTTGATCAAGGAGCTTATAATCATCTCATGGAGATCCCTGCCAAGTATTGGAGCAAGCCCAGGTTTAATTATTTTCCTAGAGTTGATACACTTGTAAACAACATGTGTGAGTGTTTTAACTCTGTTATTGTAGAGGTTAGAGAGAAACCCATAGTGTCTATGTTAGAAGATATTAGGGTTTATCTAATGAATAGGTGGGCTGACAACAGACAAAGTATAGTTACATATGCTGGAGAAATTTTGCCAAAAATAAATAAGAAAATTGAAAGAGAGTTTGATAAGGGTGGGAAGTGGTTGGCCATTGATAAACCACTATTTTATGATTTATCTTGTATTCAATTGAGTGGTTTTTATTAACTCTTTACCCACTTATTCATACTATTTGCATGGTTTTATATTTCCTTCCTAATTATGTGTTTTGATTGAAAACATGCTTCTTTGATCTTATATTTTCTTATTATTAATCCTCTCTTATTACCATTAGATGTCTTGATATGTGTGTTAAGTGATTTCAGAGATTACATGGCAGAAATGGCTTGGAGGATGGAAAGAAAGCATGCAAAAGTGGAAGGAATACAAGAAGTTGGAGAAATTGCTAAGCTGTCCAGCCTGACCTCTTCGCACTCAAACAGCTATAACTTTAGCTACAGAAGTCCAAATGATGCATTTCCAGTTGCGTTGGAAAGCTAACGTCTGGGGTTTCGATTTGATATATAATATGCTATAGTTTCCCTAACGCTAGATGACGCGACTGCGTGATCCATACGGCCGCGTCGCAGTGACGGAAATCCAGCGTGGTTGAATTCAGGACCAGCGAATTCTGGGCTGTTTCTGACCCAGTTTGTGGCCCAGAAAACACAGATTAGAAGCTATAAAGTGGGAGAATGCATCCATTCATAAGCAAGCTCGCATTTTTATTACTTTCCATGATTTTGATTTAGTTTTGAGAGGGAGATTCTCTCCTCTCTCTCTTAGGATTAGGATTTAGGACTTCTCTTAGTTTTTAAGAGTGACTCTCGATCCAGGTTTAATATTTACTTTAATTTATGTTCTATGCTACTTTTACTTTAATGTTTTTATTCGTATCTACAGATGTTGCCCAATTGGCTTGTGAATTATTCCATGTTACAGATTATTATTTGAATTAATGATTGTTTGAGATAATTCAGTTTATTATTGTTCTCTCTAATTTAAGTTATTATTGCTTTCCATCTAAGGACATTTTTATTCCAACAATTTTACTTTTTTTCTTTTTGGTATTGGTTAAGAAATCAGTGACTCAACATTATCAAACTCAACATAACTGATAATCGCTATCTTGCTAATTGAACTGAACTTCAATTATCCCAACTTTTTCTTAGGAAATAAATAGGATTCGAAGGTCAAACTAATTAGTCCCTTGACTTTCCTTTGCTTTAGTAAAGGTTAACTAAGTGGAATTTAGATTCAACTTTCGTTATTATTGAGAGAGATAATTAAGTTGAACTTCCAATTTCTCTTACCTTGCCAGAAGTTTGCTTTACAGTATTTATTTATTTTAATTGCCATCTACTTTACTTGTCATTTAAATCACTTGCTTCTCACCTTCTAAACCCCGATTACAACCTTTATAGCCAATAATAAGAACATACTTCCTTGCAGTTCCTTGAGAAGACGACTCGAGGTTTGAATACTCGATTAACAATTTTTAAAGGGGTTTGTTACTTGTGACACCCAAAACGTTTGTAAGAAAGGTTGATTGCTTGGTTTAGTAACTATACTTACAACGAGAGTTTGCTATAACCTCTAAACCATCAATCTTCAGTTCTTCAAAATGGCGTCGTTGCCGGGGAATTGCAAACGTGTGCCTTATTATTGGTTATTGTAAATATTTTATTTTTGCTTGTTTATTTGTTTTTATTTTTGTTTTTATTTTTGCTTTTTCTTAAGTTAAGAGGTTATTGGTTTTTATTTTAAAATTTTTATTTTATCTTATCTTATTTCAAAAATCAAATTTCAAAATTCAAATAAAAAAAGAATTTTCAAAATTCAAATTTAAAAATTTTCAAATTTCAAATTTCAAAAATTCAAAATTCAAAAAAATTTAAAATTCAAAATTTCAAAATTTAATTTTCAAATTCAAAATTTAAATAACCTTTTAATTTAAATTTAAATTTATTTTTGTTTTTAATTTTTTATTAGCTACTATGAATTCTCACCCCTCTCGCTTCAAGTTTGATTCCAATGTTGTTGTTAGGAATGGAAACTATAATGAAAACAAGCATCAAGGTTGGAAGAATCAAAGATGGGAGGAGCCACAAGGATTTAATCAACCCTCATGGCAACAACCACCTCCAATGGACTATCAACAACCATTCTGTGATGCATATCAAGGCAATGGCTATGGTGAGCATTCTTTTGATTATCAACAACCACCACCATATGCCTATGAACCCTCTCCTCAACATAACCTTGGACCACCAAACTCACAAGCCCCTTTCTGCCATTCACCTCCATATGACCCTAACCCTCAACCACCATACCAACCACCTTATGAGCCATATGAACCATATATAGAACCACCCCAATTCCAACCCAATTACTCACAAGAACCACCACTTCAATATTCACCATCTCCATATCCATCAATCCAAGAGCACTATGATCCTATTTATGAAAGCCGAGTGCATCAAGAGACAAAGGATCGTTTCAAGGAAACAATGGATTGATGTCATGCAACCATTCGTCAATTGGAGCAAGTAATAATGAGTCAATTAGCTTCCCGACGTTTGGACACTCAAGGAACCCCCATGGCCTCATGTGGACAATCTAATGAAGAACGTAGTATGAAGGAGAAACTAGAAACTCCAGTGAATAGTACGGAGCATGACTTTGTACTGGAATAAGTAGAGGAAGCCGAAATTATTGAAGAAGAAGAATTGGTTGAAGACTTAGGAGATGCAGAACCTCCATGGGAAAGTCCAGTCATAGAACCCACCCTTCTAAGACGTTTGAAATTGATGCTGAGGAGGGTGTACAACCTCCAAGGCATATCACAGTTGAAGACTTGGAAGAGGTTGATCAAGAGATGGAGATTCAAGAAGAAGAAGCACAACCTCCCATGCCCTTGGAAAGCAATGAAGAGAAGATTGAATTGGAAGAAAGCTACCAAGAGGAAGATGGTCAGTGGTAAGAATTGTCCTGCAAGGTTCATCATGGTTGGAAGCTTTTAAGTTTAAACGCAAAGGTTGGTGTAAAGCTCAACTGAATGGGTCTAGGAAGCTGTTTGGTAGCTGCAGTGAGAATTCAATTTACTTATCACCCAGTTGGAAAAATACAGATCCCGACAAAGATGGGTGTAAAAGCAAGATTTGAGATCCTGGAATCTGCTCTGACACTTGTTACCCCGGGAGCCTAAGAATCTGTTTGAAGCTTCTTAAGGGCTTTACATGCTTAGTTTGGGATCCCGGAGGCTACTGGAGATGCAAATATTGGTGGAGATTCCTGGATGAATACAAGCACAAGCCACCATAACAGGAAGCTCACCAAATGTCCAACTTAAGGACTCTAACTAAAAGTGCTAGGTGGGAGACAATCCACCATGGTATGATCGTTCTTTTTTCATTTTTATTTAGTTTTATTTGTTTTTGAGTTTCATTTAATTTTATTATATTGAACCTGGAGTTTTGCATCACATTCATATTAACATTGCATTCTGCATTTTTTTTCAGATTATCTAAAAAAAAAAAAGCTCGCACGCGACGCGGCAGCGTCGCTGACGCGTCCGCGTCGCCAGTGCATTGGGAAGAAAGGAAAGTGAACAGAGAGTCACGCGAGAGCGTGGCTGGAGGCATGCCTTTGGCACAAATCAACCCACGCGACCGTGTCATATGGGAATAATGGCCTCCCACGCGGCCGCGTGACCAGGATTTCGACGTAATAATAGTGCACAGCCAAAAGTTGTGCTAGAGTGGTGCTGGACTGGCGCTGGACGCGCAGTCCATCTCACGGGACCGCGTGCCCCACGCGGCCGCGTCACATCCTACTAAGTGGCCACTCGCGCGATCGCATGCCCCATGCGATCGCGTCACCCAATATTTGGCAATTAATGATTTTGAACAGAGAGTTGTGCTAGAGAGCGAGGCTGCCCTCGCGCCAGTAGCATAAAACGGGTCACGCGACCGCGTGACCGACGCGACCGCGTCATTGAGTTTAAGCGCAAGTCGCGCGACTGCGTGCCCCACGCGACCGCGTCGCTTGCGCCGCACAGTTTTCCCAATTTGCCAATTATCATATCTTTTTCTCCCCAAATCCTTATTTTTGTTTTCCCTTATTATTATTTCTTTCTTACTTTATTTCTTTCCCTTCTCATTCTTCTTATCTTTCTTTTTTTTTATTTATTTTATTTTATTTGCATACTTTCATTCATTTGCATTATTTTTATTAGTGTTAGAAATTTATTTGGAACATGTTGTTAGTTTGAAAGACTTGGTAATCTAACGTGGACATTGAATGCTTGATCTATGCTACTCATGCCTTTGCCTGCATGCCAATAAACACCTTGCATTCAATTGTTATCATATGCACTAGCTATTTTCCATTGATGACTTTTCACATGTACTCATGAGCATGTGTTAACGTCATTCTTCTTTATTGTGCATTGATTACCACCTTTCCCGCTCTCTTCCTTGCTCTAACCCTTAGCTTTATAAGTCACTTTCTTTTTCCCTTTTCAGGATGGCCACCAAGAAGGGTAAAGAGAAAGCTACTCCCAAACTACCGGCAAGGAAAGGAACAAAAAGAGCCCCAGCTAAGGAACCACAACCCCCATCCACTTGCAAATCTCAGCATGCATCGAGGACGGTGTAATCTTTAAGTGTGGGGAGGTCGATACCGATCTCCATGGGTTAGTTACTCCTCTATCTCAACACCAATGATTTATTTTCCTTATTCATTGTTGCATTTGCATGTTTGATTGCATATTTGTTTAATTTTTTTGCATACTTTACCACTTGGTTGAAGTAATATTTTCTTTTTCAAGAAACCTTTTAAGAGTATTTCACTAATTTGAATAAAATTTAATGTTACACTTGTTTGAAGAGATATTATACTGGAACATGGTTTAGAGCTCGAACACACAAAACCTGTGAGATTTTGAGCCTATTTGAATTGGTTGCATTTTTTCAACCAATATTTTATTTTTGATGTGTATTTTTCTCTCTAAAATTGTGATCTTTGTCTTGCTTAATTCTATATTTCCATAATTTGATGTATGCATACACTTACATGATTGAGGCCTTTGTTTCAGTGAGCTTACATACCCATATGGCCTTACCTTTCATTATCCCTTGCAAACCAATTTTGAGCCTATTTTACCCCTTTGTTCTTTTTATTTAGCACATCATTAACTCTAAGAGAAAAACAATAATGTCCTTAATTTGAATCCTTGGTTAGCTTAGACTAGTAAGAGTGCTTATGATTTAAGTGTGGGAAAATTGAATTTGGAAACAATTGGTTTGAAAATTGAGTATGTTAGAATTTTCTGAAAATGTGAAAGAAATGTTTAGGACATGTTCATGCATTCAATAATTTAATCATATGCATTGAGAAAAATAAAAGAAAAAAATATATATAATAAAAAAAAGAGAAAAAGAAGAGAAAAAGAGCAAATAAGTAAAAGGGGATGAAATGCCCCAAAGTAAGTGGTGAAAGCAATGCATATGTACTGTACTTAAAATTAGGATGCATGAATATGTGGAAACATGGTTAATGGATAGTTAAGGGTGGTATTATGATTACATGGATTGTCTAAAGTTAGGTGGAAAGTTTAAGTTAATTAAGGATTCAGATTTTAGTCCACTTGGCCAAATACAATCCTACCTTGACCCTAACCCCATTACAACCCTTAAAAGACCTCTTGATATATGTATCTGTGCATTAAATTTATGTTGACTGTTAGATGAAGAGCAAGCCTTAGAAAGCAAGGTTAGTAGAGAATTGAGAGAATCGAACCTTAAACACCTGAGTGATTAGAGTGTATACACTACCAGTGAGGGTTCGATGCTCAATTCCTTGTTCCCTGCTTTCATGAGCTATTTTCTTCTTGCAAGTCTATTTGTACTTCATTTTTATGATTTGAATTAGTGAAATCCAGTTCATATTTCCTCTTGAAAGATTTGTTTACTTTTAACTAAGTAGGTGGAAACATTCTGCATGTAGTTACATTCATAGGTTGCATTTCATACATTCTTCATTCTTTATAGTTTCTCTTGAGCTTAGCATGAGGACATGCTAATGTTTAAGTGTGGGGAGGTTGATAAACCACTATTTTATGGTCTATCTTGTACTCAATTGAGTGGTTTTTATTAACTCTTTACCCATTTATTCATACTATTTGCATGGTTTTATATTTCCTTCCTAATTATGTGTTTTGATTGAAAACATGCTTCTTTGATCTTATATTTGCTTATTATTAATCCTCTCTTATTACCATTAGATGCCTTGATATGTGTGTTAAGTGATTTCAGAGATTACAGGACAGGAATGGCTTGGAGGATGGAAAGGAAGCATGCAAAAGTGGAAGGAATACAAGAAGTTGGAGAAATTGCTAAGCTGTCTAGCTTGACCTCTTCACACTCCAATGGCTATAACTTTAGCTACAGAAGTCCAAACGACGCGGTTCCAGTTGCGTTGGAAAGCTAATGTCCGGGGCTTTGATTTGATATATAATATGCTATAGTTTCCCTGACGCTAGGTGACGGGATCGCGTGATCCATGTGGCCGCGTCGCAGTGACGAAAATCCAGCATGGTTGAATTCAGGACCAGCGAATTCTGGGCTGTTTCTGACCCAGTTTGTGGCCCATAAAACACAGATTAGAGGCTATAAAGTGGGGGAATGCATCCATTCATAAGCAAGCTCACATTTTTATTACTTTCCATGATTTAGATTTAGTTTTGAGAGGGAGATTCTCTCCTCTCTCTCTTAGGATTAGGATTTAGGACTTCTCTTAGTTTTTAAGAGTGACTCTCGATCCAGGTTTAATATTTACTTTAATTTATGTTCTATGCTACTTTTATTTTAATGCTTTTATTCGTATCTACAGATGTTGCCCAATTGGCTTATGAATTATTCAATGTTACAGATTATTATTTGAATTAATGATTGTTTGAGGTAATTCAGTTTATTATTGTTCTCTCTAATTTAAGTTATTATTGCTTTCCATCTAAGGACATTTTTATTCCAACAATTTTACTTTTTCCCTTTTTGGTATTGGTTAAGAAATCAGTGACTCAACATTATCAAACCCAACATAACTGATAATCGCTATCTTGCTAATTGAACTGAACTTCAATTATCCCAACTTTTTCTTATGAAATAAATAGGATTCGAAGGTCAAACTAATTAGTCCCTTGACTTTCCTTTGCTTTAGTAAAGGTTAACTAAGTGGAATTTAGATTCAACTTTCATTATTGTTGAGAGAGATAATTAAGTTGGACTTCCAATTTCTCTTACCTTGCCAGAAGTTTGCTTTACAGTATTTATTTATTTTAATTGCCATCTACTTTACTTGTCATTTAAATCACTTGCTTCTCACCTTCTAAACCCCGATTACAACCTTTATAGCCAATAATAAAAACATACTTCCTTGCAGTTTCTTGAGAAGACAACCCGATGTTTGAATACTTGGTTAACAATTTTTAAAGGGGTTTGTTACTTGTGACACCCAAAACGTTTGTAAAAAAGGTTGATTGCTTGGTTTAGTAACTATACTTACAACGAGAGTTTGCTATAACCTCTAAACCATCAATCTTCAGTTCTTCAGCCATCTATGCGGGTAGGGACAAGTATGAGGTGTCTAGCAGTCAGGGTAATAGAGACAAATTTGTTGTGGACTTAAAGTTGCATGAGTGCTCCTGTTGAAGGTTTCAACTAACAGGTTACCCCTTGTGAGCATGCCATGAGTTGCATTAGGAAAATGTGTTTAGATGTTAAGAACTATGTGAACAAGTGCTATAAGAAAGAGACCTACATGGACTACTATCAACATGTAATCTACCCAGTGAATGGACCAAATCTCTGGGCCCAGACTGAGAATGATGATGTGCTGCCACCAGTGTTTAGAAAACTAATAGGGCGCCCAGAACTAAGTAGGAACAAGACTGGTGATGAGCCACGCAACAATGGACCATTGGCTAAATTATTCAAGGCTGGACAACAACAAAAATGCTCCTATTGTTTTGCACTTGGTCACAACAAAAGAACTTGCCCTAGAAAACGTAAGGTGGAGACCTCAGCAAAAAAGATAAAGTTGTTGTTGTCAATTTGAACACAATTCCTTATATGTGATGGTTGTTACTGTCTGATGAACCTAATTTGTTGAACCCAATCCGCTGATGTCACTGTTTGTTGTTACTGTTTATAACATAATGCAGCTCCACAAGCCAAGAAAAGTGCTGGCACAACTACGACTCCAAACCACAGCAAGAACCCAGCTAAGACAACAACAAAATCAGAAGCAAAACTTCAGCCAAAGAGGAAGAGCAATACAGAAGTTGGAGGGACCCAAGAGTCACAAACATCCTTCAAGAGAGCTAGATGCAGCAGCAGCGCCAGTCAACCTCAGCCATCGATAGCAACAGTCACTAGCCCATCAAGGAGGACCCTAAAGTTCATGGCAAAAACACCACCTAGGGCCTCGAAAGCATTGGGATGAATTTATAGTGGATTTTAGTGTTTACCTTTTGTTTTGTAATGAAAGTGGCAATGACCAAGGGCTGATGTCCCTATGATACTTTAGACAGCCTACTTTAAGACTACTAGTTTCATGTTGATCTCTTTTGTGTTATCTTTTTATGGTTATATATAAGGCTTGTTTGGATATTGTAATGGTTAAGAGAAGCTACTTTAAGACTTCTCCATTATCTAATGATTTAAATGAATTTTTAGCAGCATAGTTATGTGAATTGGCAACTTAAGCCTTCTATTTATTGGTAGATCAAACTGAATTAAACTTTTACAGGGCCAAATAATGTATGTCAAAATACAGGAACTCATAGTTTTTTATTTCACTCAAAAAATTGATAATGTTTACAGCACATGCCTTTACAAATACAACTTCCAAAAGTTTCAACTAACACTTTACTGTTATCACCCTAACTATATGGCAAAATTTTCAATCTCCTAAACACGTGACATTCCCTCCAAACTAGGGAAAACAACAGCAAAGCAAACAAAGATAACTGCTAACCCCCTAAACCTCAATTAAATCGATCATATAACAGCAGCACAGCCGTTGTCCATTCAAGAATTCCAACAGCAAGTGCCAATGCAAATTTTCTTTTGGCTTTCTGCAGTTCTTGTTTCAACACACTTGCTTTATTCTTTAGTCTTTGTGGGTCTTGCCCTTCAGGCTCTGCCCAAGCAAAATAATCGCATTCTTCTCCTATCTGTTCTCAACCAAACCAAAACAAAGACACCAAATAGTTCAGATCCTCCAAACACTAACACCCAACGCTATTTTGAAACAAGAGACACAAAAGAGGAGACTCACCTGATAGTTGACGCATCCCCAGAATCTTCTTCCTGGGTTCTCTGCTGTAGATGATGTCCGCAACACTGGTCTCTCTCCACAAAAGCGCGTCCTCCTTCTACCACGACTCTTGGTGCTACTACGCGAACCTTGGAAAGACGACTGAGGAGCCATTCTCAGCAGACGAAGAATATCAATTTTGGGGATTAGGGTTTACTTATTGGACCGGATTTCCTTTTTCTTTTTTTTGTGCTTCCAACGGTTAACTACAACCACTGTACCTAGTTTGCCACGTCGGACACGACTTAAGTGTTTCACACCCACTTAACGTCAGGACTTAATTGATGCAAATCAAAACTATTTTGGATTTAAATAGAACACTTTAAACGTTAGGGACGAAAACAGAATTCATCCCAAATGTAGGGGACCAAATTAGTACTTTACCCTAAAACTTAAAGCAAAATATAACTAAAACTATATGAAAATGATGCCAAAAAGCGTATAAAATATCCGCTCATCAGAACACAAAATTTAAACTCTTGCTTGTCTCCAAGCAACCAAAAACAAAGTAGGATTACAAAGAAGAGAAGGATACAATAAATCTCAAAGTTTCCAATGAAGCTCAATTCCAATTGATGAGCGAGGCTAGCAACCATTTACTTCTGAACAGTTTTGACATCTCACTATCCTTTGAAGCTCAGAAGCATTGGCATCCTTAGGAACTTAGAATCCGGATGATATTATTGACTCTCGTAGTTTAGTTCTTTTTTATTCTTGAACATAGCTTCTTTTTGAGTCTTGGCCGTGACCCCAAGCATTTTGTTTTCCCGTATTACCACCGGATACATAAACGCCACAGACACTTAACTGGATCAACCCCTTAGGATTGTAATTCAGCTTTGCTAGAATTCCCAGCCAGTGGTGTCCAGAGTTCTCAGGCACACTCTTTTGCTTTGGATCACAACTTTAACTACTCAGTCTTAAGCTTTTCACTTGACACCTTCACGCCACAAGCATTTAGTTAGGGGAAGGAGCTTATTTGAACTCTTTAGGCCAAGACTTGTTTCTTTTAGGCCCTCCTAACTATTGATGCTCAAAGCCTTGGATCCCTGCTCTTGCCTTTTGGTTTAAAGAGCTATTGGCTTTTTTTCTCTCTTTTTTTTTCACTTCTTTTGCTGCTTTTTCTTGCTTCAAGAATCAATATTTAGATTTTTTAGATTACCAATTATACTTCTCCTTTTTCATCATTCTTTCAAGAGCCAACATTCTTAACTCTAATATCAAATATGCACTATTAATTCATGCATTCAGAAAGATAAAAGTAATGCCACCACATCAAATAATTGGATTATTCTTATTATATAACTCGAGTTCATGCATCTTACTTCTCTTTTTCAAATATTTTTTTTTCTTTTAAGCATGGTGAGAGATACATAGAATATTTCATAGCCTTAAGACATAAACAAAGATGATCATGCACTAGAAACAGGAAATAGACGATAAAACACAATGGGAACGTGACCACCTTAGTGACGGCGGCTATTGCTTCCTCTAGTAGATCCAATGGAGCGTTTAGGCTCCTCTATGTCTCATCCTTGCCTCTGTTGCTCTTCGCTCATAGCTCTTTGATTTTCTCTTATTTCATGGAGGATGGTGGAATGCTCTTGGTGTTCCATCCCCACCTGATCCATGTTGGAGCTCAATTCTCCTAGAGAAGTGTTTAGTTGGTCCCAATAATTTTGGGAGGAAAATGCATTCCTTGAGGCATCTCAACGATTTCTTGTTGAGGCGGCTCCACATGCTCTTGCTGTGGTTCATGTGCCGGCTCTCTAGCATGCTCCATCCTTCTTTTAGTGATGAGCTTGTGCTCCTCAATGGGGATGTCTCCTTCTATGACAACTCCAGCTGAATTGCATAAGTGACAGATAAGATGCGAGAATGCCAGCCTCGCTTGGGTGGAAGAATTTTTTGCCACCTTGTATATCTCTTGAGGTATCACCTCATGTACCTCCACCTCATTCCCAAGCATTATGCAATGAATTATGATGGCTCGGTCAATGGTCACTTCGGACCGGTTGCTAGTAGGGATGATAGAGTGTTGGATAAATTCCAACTATCTTCTAGCTTTGGGCTTGAGGTCAAGCCTTCTTAGTTGGGAAGGCTTGTCTTGAGCATCCTTCTTCACTGTACTCCTTCCACACAGATGTCTGAGAGGACTTGGTCCAGCCTCTGATCGAAATTGACTCTCCTAGTGTAAGGGTATGGGCCTCCTTGCATTAATGGTAGTTGGAGCGCCAAACTTACATTCCCCAGGCTGAAATCCAAGAGTCTCTCTCGGATCATGGTGCACCAATTCTTGGGGCTTGGGTTCACACTTGTATCATGCCTTTTTGTGACCCATGCATTGGCGTAGAACTCTTGCACCAATAAGATTCCAACATCCGGGATAGGATTGGTCAAAATTTATCAACCTTTTCTCTGGATTTCTTGTTGGATCTCCAGGTACTCATCCTTTTTAGCCTAAAAGGGACCTTGGGGATCACCTTTTTCTTTGCCACTACTTTATAGAAGTTGTCTTGATGAGCTTTGGTGATGAACCTTTTCATCTCCTAAGGTTTGGAAGTAGAGGCAATTGCTTTTTCTTTCCTCTTTCTAAAAGATTCTCCGAATTTGGGTGCCATTAGTATGATTGAAAAGCAAAAAACAGGGCTTTTCTAACACCAAACTTAAAAATTTTGCTCGTCCTTGAGCAAAACAACAAGAGAAGAAGATAATAGTAGAAGAAGGAAGAAAGGGATGGAGAAGAGAGGGAGGAGAGGCTTTGGCCGTGTGTGTGGGAAAGGGAAGAAGGATGTTGTGTGTGGAGGAAGGGGGTAAGAGGGGGTATTTATAGGGGGCTTGGTTAGGGTTCGGTTATGGGGTGTGGGTGGGAAAGTTTTGAATTTGAAGTGGGTGGGGGTTGGTAGGAATTGATGGATGGGAGTGATGAAGGGTTTTGTAAAGAGAAAAAGGTGATATGGATGTGATTGGTTGAGGGTTTATGGGGAAGAGTGTGTGTGGGGAAGAGAAAAAGTAAAAGAGAGAAGAAGATGGGGGTAGGTAGAGATTCTGTGGGACCTACTGGTCCTGAGAGACTAGGAAATTCGATTCCCTGCCCCTTGTGGGTATTGAACGCCCAGCCTTTGTTCCCAGGCTGGCGTTCAACGCCAGCTTCCTGCTCCATGTAGGGCGTTGGTCGCCCATTAGGGTCACCCTTCCTGGCATTCAACGGCAAGTCTCTACTCCCTGTAGGTCGTTAAACGCTCAAAATGGTCCCATTCTGGCGTTCAACGCCAGCAACGCTGCTCCCTCTTGGACGTTGAACGCCCAAGGTACTACTTCCTTGGCATTCAATGTCAGCTTTCTTGCCTATATGGCGCGTTGATCGCCCCTCTTGCCTCCTTGTCTGGCGTTTAATGCCAGCAAAGAGTTTACTCCAGGGTGTTCTGTTTCCATCTCTGAATGTCTCTGTCTCTGACTACTGCACATGATCACAAACTTAAAGAAACAACTATGAAAATAGACTAATATTACTCGAAATAGAAATAACCTTAAAGAAAAATAGAAATATTCTAGTTATGGCTTGGTTGCCTCCCAACAAGCGCTTCTTTAACGTCACTAGCTTGACAGTCAGCTCCTTTATGGAGATGGATAGGGGCTCAGAATTTCAGCCCTTACAGTGAATTTCCTTCCTGTGCTCTCATGGATGAGCTCCACATGTTTTAGAGACAGGATCTTGTTCACAGTGTATGGAATTACTGGACTGTCAGTGAAGACAACTCTCATGCCAGGTGAGAGGCCTTCGGTGGGGATTTTCTTGTCCCTCCTGCCTTTGGGTACTCTTTTCTTAGCACCTTCATTCTCATTGCTTGATGATGGTTTCTCAACACCAAACTTAGATTTAGTGTCTGGGGGCTCTGTAAAGCTCTGCAGAGAGAGAGAGAGAGAGAGAGAGAGAGAGAGAGAGAGAGAGAGAGAGAGAGAGGGGGGGGGTTAGAACACTAAGTGTTGCACAGTTGTCTCTCCTTTAGGGAGGGAGTTAGGTTTGGGCTTCTTGAACAAGATGTGATCTTTCCATAACTGCAGAACGAGCTCACCCCTTGCCACATCAATTATGGCATTAGCTGTAGCTAGGAAAGGACTTCCAAGGATGATGGATTCATCCTCGTCCTCTCCAGTATCTAAGATTATAAAATCTGTAGGGATGCATAAGTTTTCAACCTTTACTAAGACATCTTCTACCAGACCATATGCCTTTTTCAGTGACTTATCTGCCATCTCTATTGAGATCCTTGCAGCTTGCACCTCAAAGATTCCCAGCCTCTCCATTACAGAGAGAGGCATGAGGTTTATGCTTGACCCTATGTCGCATATAGCCTTCTCAAAAGTGATTGTCCCTATGGTGAAGGGAATTTGGAAGCGTCCAGGATCTGGCAGCTTTTGGGGTAGTTTTTGCTAAACCAAGAAATTGAGCTCCTTGGTAAGCACTAGAGGTTCTTCTTCCAATGCCTTTGTTCCAAATAACTTAGCATTTAGTTTCATGAGAATTCCTAAGTACCGAGCAACTTGCTCTTCTCTAGTTTCCTTTTCCTCATTAGAGGAGGAGTAATCTTCAGAGTCTATAATCTGCAACAAGGCATTCAAGGGGACCTCTATGGTCTCCTCATGAGTTTTGGTTTCTTTTAGTTCTTCAACAAGGGGGTCCTTAGTGGGCGTTGAACACCCATCCTCTCCCATTGTGGAGTTCAAGGCCAGAACTTGTTCCTCATTGGGTGTTGAACACCCAGCAACTCCCTTGTTGGCGTTCAACACCAAAAGTTCCTCTTCAGATTCAGCCTCAGTTTCTATACTGAGTGCCTTGCACTCTTCTCTTGGGTTCACTTCAGTGTTACTAGGAAGAGTGTTAGAAGGGATCTCAGGGATCTTCTTACTTAGCTGCCTAATCTGTACCTCCAGATTCCTAATGGAGGACCTAGTTTCTGTCATAAAACTGTGAGTGGTCTTAGAGAGATCGGAGACTATGGTGGCTAAGTCAGAAAGGCTTTGCTTAGAAGTCTCCATCTGTTGTTGAAAAGGTGGGAGTGGTCTGTTATTGAACCTATTCTGGTTTTTTCCACCTTGAGTGTTATTGAAGCCTTGTTGAAGTTTCTGCTGATCCCTCCAAGAAAAGTTGGGATGATTCCTCCATGATGTGTTGTAGGTGTTTCCATAAGGTTCATTGTTGGGATTCCTTAAGAAATTTCCCATATAGTGAACCTCTTCCATCATGGGTTGATTTGGATTGTAGGCTTCTCCTTCATAGTACGCCTCTTGAGTGCTGCTAGCTGCAGCTTGCATTCCAGTCAAATGTTGAGAGATCATGTTGACTTGTTGGGTCAAAATTTTGTTTTGAGCCAATATGGCATCTAGAGTGTCTAACTTCATGACTCGTCTCTTCTGAGTATCCCCACTGTTCACAGGGTTCTTCCCAGAAGTGTACATATATTGGTCGTTAGCAACCATATCAATGAGCTATTATACCTCTTCAGGTGTCTTTTTGAAGTGGAGAGATCCACCAGCAGAGTGGTCCAAAGACATCTTAGATGATTCAGAGAGGCCATCATAAAAAATATCTAGCATGGTCCAGTCTGATATCATATTAGGAGGGCGCCTTCTAATCAGTTGCTTGTACCTCTCCCAAGCTTCATAGAGGGATTCACCCTCTTTTTGTTTGAAGGTTTGGACTTCCACCTTAAGCTTACTCAGCTTCTGAGGTGGAAAGAACTTGGTCAAGAATGCATTGACCACCTTTTCCCAAGAGTCTAGGATTTTCTTAGGCTGAGAATCCAGCCATATCCTAGCTCTGTCCCGTACAGTAAAAGGAAAAAGTATAAGCTTGTAAACCTCAGGATCCACTCCATTAGTCTTGACAGTATCACAGATCTGCAAAAAATCAGAGATGAATCTGTTGGAATCTTCCTGTGGAAGTCTATTAAACTGGCAGTTCTGTTGAACTAGAGTGACCAGTTGAGGCTACAGCTCAAAATTATTTGCACTAATGGCAGGTATAGAGATGCTTCTTTCATAGAAGTCAGAAGTGGGTGTAGTGAAGTCACCAAGGACATTTTTTGCATCTTCTCCACCATTAGGATTGTCTGCCATGTCTGTATTCTCAGCTTCTTGTTCGAAAAGCTCTATGAAGTTTCCTCCAGAGTGTTGTGCTCTAACTTGTTATAAACGCCTCCTTAGAGTCCTCTCAGGTTCAGGATCAGGATCAAAGAGAGGTTCTTTATCTCTGTTCCTGCTCATAAACAAGAAAAAGAAAAACAAGAAAGAAGAAGAATGGGAGTTCATATGTCAGAGTATAGAGAACTCCCTGTGAGATATCTGAAGAAGAAAGGAAGAATGAGGGTATAGGAGGAGATAGAATTTGAAAATAGAGGGGGAAAGTTTTCAAAATTTTTAAGAATAAAAAGGGAAACTAGAATTAAAATATTTTATTTATTTTATTTATTTAAATAATTCAAAAAAGGAAAGAAATTAAAAGATAAGGCAACTAATTAACTAAAAAGATTTGAAAATTAAAGATGATTTTCAAAAATTTAGAAAGAAAAAGTCAAATAAAGATTTTGAGATTTCAATTTAAAAGAAAGTAAAGATTTAAAAGTTTTAAATTTAGAAAGAAGATAAGATAAAGATTTAAAAAGATTAAGAAAAGATAAGATTTAGAAGATTAAATTAAAGATTTTGAAAATCAAATTTAAAAAAAAATAGTAAGATTTAAAAATATAAAATTTTGAAATTCAAAATTTAAAAGAAGTTAAAATAGGAAAGATTGATATTAAAAAGATATGATAAAGATTTGAAAAGATAAGAATTGAAATTTAAAATTTAAAATTTACTGACAAGAAAATACCAAACTTAAAATTTTTAAATCAAGATAAGAAAAGATACCAAGATTTTCGAAAATTTGAATAAAAATAGAGAAAAACAACTAAGAGTCACCAAACTTAAAATTTTAAGATCAAATGACACTAATTTTTCAAAAATTGAAAGAAAAATACCAAAAGACACCAAACTTAAAAATTTTAAGATCAAGCAAAGAAATTAACAAGAACAGTTCGAATACCAAAAAGAACAACCAAGAATAATTTCGAAAACTTAAGAAACAAAGAACACACAAAGGACACCAAACTTAAAAACTGACACAAGACGCAAACAAAAGATAAAGATTACTAACAAAAAGAAAAGGTTTTGAAATTTTTTTTTGAAAAAAGAAAACAAAGGACACAAACAAAAGAGTAACTAAACCGTAAAAAGTACCTAATCTAAGCAAAAATAAAGTATGGTAGTTTGTCAAACTCGAACAATTCTCGACAATGGCGCCAAAAACTTGGTGCGCGAAATTGAACTCCGCAAGTTTCGCATAGATGAACCGGCAAGTGCACCGGGTCATCCAAGTAATACCTCAAGTGAGTGAGGGTCGAATCCCACAGAGATTGTCGGATTGAGCAAGCAATGGCTATCTTGTAGATCTTAGTCAGGCGATTAGAAAAGATGGTTGTTGTTTGAAAGCATAAATGAAAAGTAAAGGAAATGAAATACCAGATTAATGTGAAAGCAGTGATAGAGATTCAGTTAAGGCTTCGGAGATGCGTATTCTTTCTAGATTAACTTTTCTTACTGTCTACTTCAATAATGAATGATTCATTCAATGGCAGCCGTAACTGACTAACTCATGTAGCATCCTCATCAAGTTAGTCTCTTCTAAACCATAGCAGTCCACCATATCCGAGCAACTCATGTCCTCTCATCAAGCTGGCTCATGGCTTCCCACTGTAGCCGAAGGTGAAGCACTAAGCAATCGACTCCCCTTCATGATCCTACTCAAAATGCCACAGATAAGGTTGGATCTTCTGGATCAGGGAATGCTACTTCTCAAACTCTAGCCTTAATGCTCCAGAGACCTTAGTAACCCATAGTCAACGGGATTTTATGTCACTTATCCAAATTCGCCTAGGCACATTCTTGGAATCAGCAGTGCACTCTCTAGCTGTGGTTCAATGCTACACGGAACCCATGTAGAACAAGGATGAATGTCACGGTTCATCCTCAATTCATGAGATGAAGAACAAAAATGCACAAGAGAATGGAATCAAGCCTATATTGAAATAGAAACAGTAATATTATTAATCCATGAGAATCAGCAGAGCTCCTAACCCTAACTTAGGAGGTTTAATCGCTCACAGCTTACAGAAAGTAATAGTAAAATGTCCGAATGGGCAAAAGATCAAAAGTCCTAAATATGGGTGATCTTTGTTCTATATATACTAATCTAATAACTAAGAAGTACAGAAAGTATGATAGACTAGACTAGAAGTGCGAAAATCCATCCTTGGGCCCACTTTGGTTGAGTGCTTGGGCTGAGCTTGGCGTCCAACTTGAGGAATGGGCGTTGAACACTGATGAGCGGATAATTTATACGCTTTTTGACATTATTTTTAGTATGTTTTTAGTAGGATCTAGTTACTTTTAGGGATGTTTTCATTAGTTTTTATGTTAAATTCACATTTCTGGACTTTACTATGAGTTTGTGTGTTTTTCTGTGATTTCAGGTATTTTCTGGCTGAAATTGAGGGACTTGAGCAAAAATCAGATTCAGAGGTTGAAGAAGGACTGCTGATGCTGTTGGATTCTGACCTCCCTGCACTCAAAGTAGATTTTCTGGAGCTACAGAACTCAAAATGGCGCGCTTCCAATTGCGTTGGAAAGTAGACATCCAGGGCTTTTCAGAAATATATAATAGTCCATACTTTGGCTAAGAATAGACGACGTAAACTGGCGTTCAACGCCAGCTCTCTGCCCAAATCTGGCGTCCAGCGCCAGAAAAGGAGCCAAAATCAGAGTTGAACGCCCAAACTGGCACAAAAGCTGGCGTTCAACTCCAAGAAGGACCTCTGCACGTGCAACACTCAAGCCCAGCCCAAGCACACACCAAGTGGGCCCCGGAAGTGGATTTATGCATCAATTACTTACTCATGTAAACCCTAGTGACTAGTTTATTATAAATAGGACCTTTTACTATTGTATTAGTCATCTTTGGATTACCTTATGATCCTTTGATCACGTTTTGGGGGCTGGCCATCTCGGCCATGCCTGGACCTTTCACTTATGTATTTTCATACGGTAGAGTTTCTACACTCCATAGATTAAGGTGTGGAGCTCTGCTGTTCCTCAAAGATTAATGCAAAGTACTACTGTTTTCTATTCAATTCATCTTATTTCGCTTCTAAGATATCCATTCGCACCCAAGAACGTGATGAAGGTGATGATTATGTGTGACGCTCATCATCCTTCTCCCTTATGAACGCGTGCCTGACAAACACTTCTGTTCTACATGAAATAAGCTAGAATGAAAATCTCTTAGATCTCTTAACCGGAATCTTCGTGGCGTAAGCCAGAATGATGGCGGCATTCAAGAGAATCCGGAAAGTCTAAACCTTGTCTGTGGTATTCCGAGTAGGATTCAATGATTGAATGACTGTGACGAGCTCCTAACTCACGATTGCAGGGCGTTAGTGACAGACGCAAAAGGATAGTAAATCCTATTTCAGCATGGTCGAGAACCAACAGATGAATAGCCGTGCCGTGACAGGGTGCGTGAGCATATTATTCACTGAGAGGATAAGATGAAGCCATTGACAAGGGTGATGCCTCCAGACGATTAGCCGTGCTGTGACAGGGCATTGGATCATTTTCCCGAGAGATGACCGAAAGTAGCCATTGACAGTGGTGATGTATCACATAAAGCCAGCCATGGAAAGGAGTAAGACTGATTGGATGAAGATAGCAGGAAAGCAGAGGTTCAGAGGAACGAAAAGCATCTCCATTCGCTTATCTGAAATTCCTACCAATGATTTACATAAGTACCTCTATCCCTATTCTATTAATTATTATTCGAAAACACAATTATCAATTTATATCTGCCTAACTGAGATTTGCAAGGTGACCATAGCTTGCTTCATACCAACAATCTCCGTGGGATTCGACCCTTACTCACGTAAGGTATTACTTGGATGACCCAGTGCACTTGTTGGTTAGTTGTATCGAAGTTGTGAACCATGGTATTGGCACCATGCTCTTGGCGCCATTGCCAGGGAAAGAAAGAGCCATAAATTCTACATAATCAAAGCGTAATCACGATTGCACGTACCAAGTTGCTCACATTGCCAGGGATTGTTTGAGCCTGGACATCACAATTTCGTGCACCAAACACCCATTGAGGGGTTGATCCACATTGCCTTGTGCCTTGGTGGGCGTTGAACTCCCAAAAGGGGGTGACTGGCATTGAACGCTGGCTTCCTTGTCTCTTTGGGGCGTTGAACGCCAGCAAGGGGTAACTCCTTGGCGTTCAACGCCCAATGTGGGAAGGCTCATTCGAAGAAAAGTATAGACCATTATATATTGCTGGAAAGCTCTAGAAGTTAAATTTTCAACTCCGTTAAGAACCCATCATTTCGACCTTTGTAGCTCCAGTAATGATCGTTTGAATGCATGGAGGTCAGAATCTGACAGCATCTGCTACGCTTTCCATGCCTCTGAATCGGACTTTGCCAAAACTCCTCAATTTTAGCCAAAAATTACCTGAAATCACATGAAAACACAAACTCAAAGTAGAATTCAAAAATGTGAATTTTGCATTAAAACCTATGAAAATATAATAAAACTTAAACAAAACATAACTAAAACTATATGAAAATGATGCCAAAAAGCGTATAAAATATCCGCTCATTAGAAACAAACAAGAACCACATCACTACTCACAAAAAATTAAGAGTTGGCAAAGGACGCACAAAGATGCCAAGTGGCAAGGGTCGGAGGCTGGCGGGGGTGGGAGGTCTGAGACCGGAGGAGGCAGATACATGTAGGAGGCAAAGTAACGTGAGTGAGTGAGTGTTGTGACATGTGAGAGCGAACCACGAGGGTGGAGGTCGCCTGAGGTGTGAAGTCGGAGGCTAGCGAAGGTGCAAGGTCTGAGATCGAAGGATCGGAGGCGGCCACAGATAGGAGGTAGAGTAGTGTGAGCGAGTTAGGGCTCTGTAACCTATGACTGCAAAGCACGAGAGAAGGTGGAGGACGCCTGAGTTGTGAGGTCAAAGGCTGGCTAGAGTGCGACCCGGAAGATCGGCGGTAGCCATAGGCAGGAGGTAGAGCAGTGTGAGTATGTGAGGGCTCTGTAAACTGTGAGGCAGAGCAGTTTTTGAGAAGGAGGTCAAAAATTGAAACCAAAAGGACGGTTTTGAATAAAGTTTGGCTTTTTGGTGTAGAGTAAAGAGGTGGCTTTGAAACAACTACATATATTTTAAATTTAATTTTGAATTATTTGAATTAAGTTATGTTTTTGAATCTTTATATAATAATCTTGAAAGATAAATATTTAGTAAAATCAAATTTAATATTAATTTGATCTAAATGTATTTATAATTGCTTAAACGTTCAATTGGCATAAACGTTCTATTTGGTGATGCATGTTGATAGGTTTCAATTAAGATCCTAAATAAATTTTTTTTCCAAATTCTTTAAGGTGTTTATATAATTTCTACATGCATGACACAATTATTTAATCAATAGATAAATAAATATATGAAGCAACACTTATATATAACAATTTGTTGGATAATACTCAACATAATTATTACAAAATATACAAATTTTGAAATCAATTATAATTTTAACTTATTTGATAACTCTATTAGTCAATGAAATCTTAGGATTTCATGATCAAGAATTTTGATTTTTGGGAAGTATTATGGCCATTTTGAGGTTCTCTTTAAAATGAGGCATGGAACGATATATATATATATAATCTTAATGTAGGGAGTACGATGAATTTTTCTTTTGAGCTACGGGTATCTGGATTAGTTTGCTAAAGAAATCTCTTGAAAAAAAAAATTACATAGGTAAGTTCTTGTTTTGTAACTATCATTGTGTCTACTAACGCTCATTTTTTTTTTGTAAAAATCAATTTATTAAAAATTATTTTTTAAATTTTTATGGTTCAATTTAGTTTTAAACCACATAAAACTAGTATCTAATTTTACTGCAATAATATTAAAACCAACGTTTTTTTAATTGTTATAAGGATACAATGGCATAAAAATCATCATGCCCATATCCTGGATACTGAGTACTCAGTTTAAGCACAATTTCGCAGTTGTACCATATCTCGAGTGTACTCGAGATACGTTCAATTTTTGTTGAATCATATTTAGGGAACTGAATACCCGAGATATGTGTTTAATGTGCTTTGGGTTACAGTACACAAGATGTGTAAAGTAACCTGTCTTAGTAAATATTCTGTGTATTATGAATTTCGATAAATAATATATTTAGTTAATTTAAATAA
Source organism: Arachis ipaensis (assembly GCF_059453495.1). Classification (NCBI taxonomy): domain Eukaryota; kingdom Viridiplantae; phylum Streptophyta; class Magnoliopsida; order Fabales; family Fabaceae; genus Arachis; species Arachis ipaensis. The sequence continues at coordinate 35,423,707 of NC_142442.1, forward strand.
AAAAATTTCAGAGAGGTGAAAGAAAAATGGGAAAGAGAGGTTAAAATTAATTTTTTTATATGTTAAAAATTAGTTTTAGCAAATAAACCAGTATAAAATGGAGCATTACATTATAAACTAGTTTAAAGTCAGTTTCTATATGAAAAAATAATTTAGTTCAATTTTTTAAACTGTTTAGTGCAGTTTCAATTCAGTTTATGAAAAAAATTGAACCATAAACACCTCTAGATATACGAATTTCTCATTTATATATTTAATAATTTATTTATTATTTAATACTAAAAGAAATAGTATAACATCCTTATTTTTTCCAATAGTAAATTAAATTATCTGTAAAGTGTGGTGCATTTTTTTTTACTATAAGAGCATTTTTAAAGGTATATAATTTTGTTTGTGCTATTTCAATAACTTTATGTATGCGACTTATCTCTTATGGATTTTGAGATAATTTGTTATTTATCAAAATATAATGTTATAATTTTGTAAAATTAAATTGATTTTACTCATAGTTGGTTATTTCATAAAAATATAATTTAATTAATCTAATTTTTAATATGATTTATATGTAGATGTGAAAATTCTAAAGCATTGAAAGTGGATGTATAATAGAAATTTGCCAAATCAAGGAGGATTACAACAAAAATTTGTTAATAGTGTTGGACATTTTATTGATACAGTTATAAAATAACCTCAATTTGTAGTTGACGGCGGTGTACTTAGATGTCTTTGCAACAAGCATAAAAATAAAGTTTTCTCAACTCCATATGAGATTTTACTATATTTATTTAAAAATTATTTCATGCCAAGATATTGGTGTTGGAATTCACATGGAGAGAGTCCATTGTATTTGAATGTAGATCATAATAATCAAGATGGCACGTGTTCTTCTCCGCATGCTAGTGTGCCAATAAAAAGTTCATATGAATCAATGGTAGTTGATGCTACTGGACCAGAATTGATGAGTCAATTTGAAGAACACATAGAGGAGTGGTGCACGAAATTGACTCCGCAATATTCGCACAGATATACCGGCAAGTGCACCAGGTCGTCCTAGTAATACCTCAGGTGATTGAGGGTTGATCCCACGGAGATTGTTGGTTTGAGCAAGCAATGGCTATCTTATAGATCTTAGTCAGGCGGATAGAAAATACAGTTGTTGTGGAAAAACGCATAAAAATAGAATAAAGATATAATTACTTAATTGGTGTGAATTCAGTGATATAAGAACGGTTGAGGCTTCGGAGATGCTTCCTCCTTCTGGATCAACTTTTCTCTCGGTCTACTTCAACTTCTGATGATTCATTTCACAGCAGGCTGTAAGTGATTAACGCAAGGTCAATGGTCATTAATCTCCTCTGCTTCAGATCAAACGCCAGTTCAGTGGTTATCCAATCTAAACGGGGGTGAAGCTCCTGCAGTCCATTCCCTTGGTGATCCTACTCAAAATGCCACAGACAAGGTCGGATCTTCTGGATCAGAGAATGTTGCTCTATGATTCTAGCCTATACCACAGAGGCCCTAATCGCCCTGTACCTCGGCTGAACTGATGTCTCCAAGTCCCCAACGAAGTCGTGGATTAGCCGTCTAAGAGATGTATAATCAAGCTTGTGGTTCAATACTATCTCGTCAAGGACTCGCAAGAACCCATGTAGAATAGGGATGACGGTTAAGTTACACTCCCAATTCATTAGGATGAGGAACGAAGATACCTCTTAGAATGGAATCAAGCATAGATTGAAATAGAACAATGATATTATTAATCCATAAGAATCAGCAGAGCTCCTAACCTTAACCTAGGAGGTTAGTGACTCATACTGTACAGAAAGTATTAGTGTATTCGAATGGACAAAGATGAGGTAGAAGATCCTAAACATGGGTGATCTTCTCCTATATATACTAATCTAATAACTAAGGATTACAGAAATAAGATAAACTAGGTTGATAGTGCGAAAATCCACTTCTGGGGTCCACTTGGTGAGTGTTTGGGCTGAGCTAAGGGTGACTCCACGAGCTAGTACCCTTCTTGGGCATTGAACTCCAGCTTTGGACTCCTTTTTGGGCGTTGGATGCCAGCTGCTCTCTTTTGGGCGTCCAGCGCCAGGAAGAGGGTGAAGTGCTGGCGTTGAACACCAGTTTTGGACCTTTATTTCCAGAGCAAAGTATGAAGTATTATATATTGCTGGAAAGCCCTGAATGTTAGCTTTCTAATGTCATTGAGAGCATGACATTTGAACTTCTATAGCTCCAACGATGCTCCTTCGAGTGCACAGAGATCAGAACCCGACAGCATCTGCAGTCCTTTCTCTGTCTCTGAATCAGACTTTTTCCAAAGCTCCTCAATTTCAGCCAGAAATTACCTGAAATCATCATAAAATGCAAAAACTCAAAGTAAAATCAAAAAATATGAATTTTGCACTAAAACCTATGAAAGTAGAATAAAACTTAAACAAAACTTAACTAAAACTATATGAAAATGATGCCAAAAAGCGATAAAATATCCGCTCATTAGAATACCAAACTTAAACTGTTTGCTTGTCTCCAAGCAACCAAAAATAAAGTAGGATTAAAAATAAGAGAAGGATACAATAAATCTCAAAGTTTTCAATGAAGCTCAGTTTCAATTAGATGAGCGAGACTGGTGGCTATTTACTTCTGAATAGTTTTGGCATCTCACTTTTCTTTGAAGCTCAGAAGTATTGGCATCTTTAGGAACTTAGAATCCGGATGATATTATTGACCCTCCTAGTTTATTTTTTCTTGATTCTTGAACACAGCTTCTTTTGAATCTTGGCCGTGGCCCTAAGCGCTTTGTTTTCCAGTATTACCACCGGATACATAAACGCCACAGACATTTAACTGGGTGAACCCTTTCGGATTATGATTCAGCTTTGCTAGAATCCCCAGACAGTGGTGTCCAGAGTTCTAAGGCACACTCTTTTTGTTTTGGATCATGACTTTAACTGCTCAGTCTCAAGTTTTTCACTTGACACTTTCACACCACAAGCATATAGTTAGGGAAGCAGCTCATTTGAACTGTTTAGGCCAAGATTTTGTTTCTTTTAGACCCTTCTAACCATTGATGCTCAAAGCTTTGGACCCTTGCTCTTGACTTTTGGTTTAAAGAACTATTGGCTTTTTCTTTTTCTTTTTCTTTCTATTTTTTTTTGCATATATATTTTTTCCTTTTATTGCTTTTTGCTTTTTACTGCTTTTTCTTGCTTCAAGAATTAATCATTTTGGATTTTTCAGATTACCAATAATACTTCTCCTTTTTCATCATTCTTTCAAGAGCCAACATTCTTAACTCTAGCATCAAATATGCACTGTTTATTTCATGCATTCAGAGATTAAAAGCAATGCCACCACATCAAAATAATTGAACTATTCTTATTATATAACTCGATATTCATGTATCTCCCTATTCTTTTTCAAATAAATTTTCTTTTAAGTAAGGTGAAAGATGCATAGAATATTTCATAGTCTTAAGGCATAAATAAAGATGATCATGTACTAGAAATAGACAATAAGACAAACACATGGAAAACAGAAAAATAACATAAGCAAGGTGATTTAAGGGAACGGGACCACCTTAGTGACGGTGGCTGCTACTCCCTCTAGTGGATCCAATGGAGCGTTTAAGCACCTCTATGTCTCGTCCTTGTCTTTGTTGCTCTTCCCTCATGGTTCTTTGATCTTCTCTTATCTCATGGAGGATGGTGGACTGCTCTTGGTGGTCTAACCTCAGTTGATCTATGTTTGAACTCCACTCTCCCAGAGAGGTGTTCAGTTGATCCCAAAAATTTTGGGGAGGAAAATACATCCCTTGAGACATCTCAGGGATTTCCTATTGAGGCGGCTCCACATGATCTTGCTTTGGTCCATGTGCCGACTCTCAAACATGCTCCATCCTTCTTTTAGTGATGGGCTTGTCCTCTTCTATGATAATTCCAGCTGAATTGCATAGGTGACAAATGAGGTGAGGGAAGTGGAGGCAAGTGCCTTTCCCTTCCACTTCCTTGAGGTTTCACTAGTCTTTGGTGCCATACTTAGGGATGGTAGAAGTCAAAAAGAAAAGCTTTTGCAACATCAAACTTAAGAACTTTGCTCGTCTTCGAGCAAATAAGAACAAAAAGGGAGGAATAGAGTAGAAGAAGAAGAAAGAGGGAGAGATAGAGGGTGAGGTAGGTGGGGTAGGTGGAGATTCTGTGGGACCCACTAGTTGTGAGAGGCTAGGAGATTCGAATTCCCTGCTCCCTTGTGGGTGTTGAATGCCCAGCCTCTACTCCATGGCTGGCGTTCAACGCTAGGTTTTTGCCTCCCATAGGGCATTGAATGCCCAGCCTCTGCTCCCTGGCTGGCGTTCAACGCCAACTTCCTACTCTATATAGGGCGTTGAATGCTCGGGAGGGACTCCCTTCCTAGTGTTCAATGCCAGGTCTTCGCTCCATCTTGGCCGTTGAACGCCCAGTTGGGATTCCTCCCTTGGTGTTCAACGTCAGCTTTCTCACCCTTTTTGGGCATTGAACACCCCTCTTGCCTCCTTGACTGGCATTCACACCAACAAGGGACTTACTCCAGGGTGTTCTATTTCCATCTATGAATGTCTTTGTCGCTGTTCTGACTACTCCACATGATCACAAACTTTAAAAAGCAAAGAAAACAACTAAGATAAACTAAAAAAAAATAGAATTAAACTAAAGAAAGAACGAAATACTTTAATCATGGTTGGTTTGACTCCCAACAAGTGCTTCTTTAATGTCATTAGCTTGACACTTGATTGTTGAATTTCTTTCTCTTCTTCTAGTTGGTTAACAGAAATAACTCCATGGGAGAAGAGGAGGAGATTAGTGCCCTCAGATTTGAATTCCTCCTAACAAGCTTTCTTTTAGTGTGATCAGCTTGATTCTCCTTGCTTGTTAGGGTAGGGGTTGTATTGTTTCTCCATCCCCTATGCATCTTTCTCTTGGGACCGTCCTCCTTAGTGGGTGGTGACTGCCCAACACCAAACTTAAGTTTGATGTCTGGGAAAACTATATGAGTTTTCACCAAGGGAGGAGGTTTTAGTATTGTACTCTTCATGGAAGTACCTCCCTTGTCAGGGGGTAGTGGAGGTTTAAAGACCTTGATAATCATGTAATCCTTCTGTAACCTCATCACTAATTCACTTCTCTCAGCATCAGAGAGGTTTCTTCCAGTAGATAGAAACCATTGCTTTAAAACCTCAGCAAAATGAATTGATTTGCATCTTTTTAGAGTCTTCTAAGGATTGTGAGTAGTGCTCGTCCTAGGTCTCCTTTTGGGGCATCTGAGGGTGTGGTACTTCAGGCTTTCTTCCCATAAGAGGTATGTGCAACAATGTGCTTCCAGACTCTTCTTGATTTAGTTCCTCAACAGTGTGTACCACTTTAGGCTCAGCCTCCTTGGTCCTAATCAAGGCCTTGCACTCTTCTCTTAGATTCACCTCTGTGTCTCTGAGAAGAGTGTTAGGGAGTCTCTGCAGTTTCAGAGGAAGGTTCCTCTGAATGGCTGCACTGCACTCTTTAATAAGCACCACTATCTCTACTTCCCTCCAATCCCTCTTGTTATTCAGCATTTCCTTCATGAACTTTGCATATGAAGGCATTTGTTCAAGAGCCTCTGCAAAGGGGATTTTGATCTCCAACTTCTTGAAAGCTTCTAAGAATTTGGCAAATTGCCTATCTTTTTCTGCTTTCTAGAGTCTTTGAGAGTATGGTAACTTGGCCTTGTGCTCAAGGGCCATAAGTGGTGCAGGTTGAGTATCTATAGTGCCTAAAGAAGGGTTATCAACTTGCTTAGGAGAGGTGTTCCCAACACTTACACGTGTTTGGTCTCCCTGTATCTGGCGTTCAACGCCTGGGCTGCCCCCTTCTGGGCGTTGGACGCTCATGCCATCCCTTTCTAGGTGTTCAACGCCCCTGATGGTACCCGGGGCTGTAGCTTGTTCATCTTCTGTAAGACCCAGGTTTTTTTAAAAAAATATTATTATGAGTTAATCTCAATTTATTTATTCATTAAAGACTTTATTTTTAGAAATTATTTTATGAAAAGTAATTAAATTAAATTTTGATAATTAAATTAAAAATTTTACTTAATTTCATAATTATTGAGTAATTTTCTATATTTAAATTATATAACTTAACAGTTGTAAAAGGATAAGAATTTTATATGATTTAATTTAAATAATTGAGATTTTAGAATTTAATACTTTAATTTTATAAATAGAAAATAAAATATATTATTTCTAATTTTAAATTAGAATATTAGATTAAAAGCTGATTAGTAAATTGATAATTAAGTAGTATTTTTAAAGTAATTTTAAGAGATCAAATTAGATTTCAAATTTATACAATATACTTTAATTTTATTAAAATTTACCAAACCCCAATTTACCCAAAATTCTTAATTTCACTTTTGTCCCAAATTAAACCCTAATTTCCAAATTAAACCTCGTAAACCCTAACTCTAATTAACCCATAATTTTCTCCTTTACCCAAGAACTCTAACCGCCTTTAGGAACAGAAAGAAAAGAGAGGAAAGGGAAAGAAAAGAAAGGGGAGAGAGGAGAGGGGAAGGCCGCGGGAAGAAGAAAGGAAGGGGGAAAAGAGAGAGAGGCGGCACGGTGGGTGTCACTGCCGCCATCGCCACCACTGTTGACAGGAGAAGAGAGAGATCTGAGAGAGCTGAACGGGAAGAGAGGGAAGGAAACCTCGCCGCCGCGCCTAGCTCGTTGTGTGCCCCGTCGTATCCCCACCCAAACCGCGTCCAACCATCACCTCCAGCTGTGCCTCACCGCTGCCCAACTTGCCGTCGCGCCAGCCACCTACGCCAGAGGAGAGAGATTGGACAAAGAGAGATGCGAAGAAGGAGAAGGACTCGCGCCGCTGTTGCTGTGCGTGCCGTTGCCGCCAAGGGAAGCCAGCGCCACCAGTGCGTCACCGTCGCCGAGCCTCATCGTCGCTGCCGTCGTTGACGAGCCCAGCCGCCACCATCTCGTGCTCCATCGTCACTGCTGGAGGTCCGTCACTGATGAGCGGATAATTTGTACGCTTTTTGGCATTGTTTTTAGTATGTTTTTAGTAGGATCTAGTTACTTTTAGGGATGTTTTCATTAGTTTTTATGTTAAATTCACATTTCTGGACTTTACTATGAGTTTGTGTGTTTTTCTGTGATTTCAGATATTTTCTGGCTGAAATTGAGGGACTTGAGCAAAAATCAGATTCAGAGGTTGAAGAAGGACTGCTGATGCTGTTGGATTCTGACCTCCCTGCACTCAAAGTGGATTTTCTGGAGCTACAGAAATCAAAATGGCTCGCGTCTAATTGCGTTGGAAAGTAGACATCCAGGGCTTTCCAGCAATGTATAATAGTCTATACTTTGGCCGAGTTTAGATGACGTAAAAGGGCGTTGAACGCCAGTTCTACGCTGCTGTCTGGAGTTAAACGCCAGAAACAAGTCACAAACCAGAGTTGAACGCCAGAAATACGTTACAACCTGGCGTTCAACTCCAGAAAGAGCCTCTGCACGTGTAACATTCAAGCTCAGCCCAAGCACACACCAAGTGGGCCCCGGAAGTGGATTTATACATCAATTACTTACTTCTGTAAACCCTAGTAACTAGTTTAGTATAAATAGAACTTTTTACTATTGTATTAGACATCCTGAGTTTTATCTTTGGATCATAGAAGTCTTGGTTACTCCGGTTCCCTTCTGGGACCGAGACCAATGAACTCCATTATCACTTATGTATTTTCAACGGTAGAGTTTCTACACTCCATAGATTAAGGTGTGGAGCTCTGCTGTTCCTCAAAGATTAATGCAAAGTACTACTGTTTTCTATTCAATTCATCTTATTTCGCTTCTAAGATATTCATTCGTACTTCAACCTGAATGTGATGAACGTGACAATTATCATCATTCCCTATGAACGTGTGCCTGACAACCACTTCCGTTCTACCTTAAATTGAATGAGTGTCTCTTAGATCTCTCAATCGGAATCTTCGTGGTGTAAGCTAGAATGATGGCGGCATTCAAGAGAATCTGGAAAGTCTAAACCTTGTCTGTGGTATTCCGAGTAGGATTCAATGATTGAATGACTGTGACGAGCTTCAAACTCGCGATTGCTGGGCGTAGTGACAGACGCAAAAGGAGGGTGAATCCTATTCCAGCATGATCGGGAACCTCAGATGATTAGCCGTGCCGTGACAGGGCATCTTGGACCATTTTCACAAGAGGAGGGGATGTAGCCACTGACAACGGTGATGCCCTTGCATAAAGCCAGCCATAGAAAGGAGTAAGACTGATTGGATGAAGACAGCAGGAAAGCGGAGGTTCAGAGGAACGATCGCATCTCCATACGCTTATCTGAAATTCTCACCAATGATTTACATAAGTATTTCTATCCTTCTTTTATTACTACATTTCGAAAACTACATAACTATTTTATATCCGCCTGACTGAGATTTACAAGGTGACCATAGCTGCTTCATACCAATAATCTCCGTGGGATTCGACCCTTACTCACGTAAGGTATTACTTGGACGACCCAGTGCACTTGCTGGTTAGTTATGCGAAGTTGTGAAGATATGTTTAGACCATGGTTCTGTGCATCCGTTTTTGGTGCCATCGCCAGGGAATCAATTTCGAACAATAATTCACAACCTGAGTAACAATTTCACATACCAGTCACCGATCTAATCTGAGAGAGTGGAGATGTGAATGAAAGAGAAGATAGGGAGCCATCGCCGTTGCTGCTGAACCAGTCGAAGATTCTGGCCGAGCTTCTGCCGCTCGAAACCAACTGCCGTCGCCGAAAAAAGCGCTGTCGTCAAGGTTTTAAGTTTTGGTTTCATTTCTCTTAAGTTTCCAGAAGCTTTATTGTCGTTGCATGTTTGTTACAGTCGCCGTCGCTGGAATTCGTCGCCACCACCACCATTAGAGATGAATCTAGTTGTTCTCTTACTACCGGAGGTATTACCGTCACTGCTCTGGTTCAATTCTGTATTGCTACCGTTGCTGTTGACTTGCCCTAATTCAAGTTTAGTGTCACTGCCCTAGGTCTAGCCTTTCTCCTGACTCTGTTTCACTTTTATACTCAAAACTGCCTTGCTCTTGTTTATCTGCTTGTTATGGTTTTAATTCCATTTTAGTTTCGGTGTCACCTTGAATTTTCAGAGTTGTTTTTGCGTTTGATTCCATCAAATTAAAATCTATTGTTGTTGCTGTGAGCGTAATCAAAGTTGGTGATGCTGCCATCGTCTCGGTTGTGATGGAATCGCCACTGCTGCTGTTAGTTTAGACTAAGCGGGACTGTTGTGTTAAATAACGCGATTGCGACATCGAGGTAGGGGTTTTTCTTAAAAATTTATTTTATGTTACAGAGTTGTTATAAATAGATATTGACGCAAAAAAATATACTTCTGTGATTATGTTTATCTTGTGGATGTGGTTGTTTACTAGACTGAATTATTGGTTTCTTGATTGCTTGAGTGGTGTACGGTTGTTGATAAGAAATTGGTTTGAAAAGTTATTTACTTGATTATTATGAAAAGTGATTTTCTGGATTTTGGAATTAATTTGGTAATGTAAATGAATCGACTTTGGAAATGATTTTATATATGAAAATAAATTGATTCTGGAAGGAGTTTGATTTTGAGTTAGTCTGATTTTATAAATGGTTTAATATTTGAGCTGGTTTGATTTTAAAAAGAGATTTATTATTGAAAATGGTTCGATTTGAAAATAATTTGATATTAGAACTGGTTGAGTTTTGGAAAATGATTGAGATTTGGAAATGGTTGAGAAAGGGTTTGAAGAATGTTTGGATGAGACTGGAAAAGGGTGGTAGAGTCCGAGTTTTAGAAAAGATGCTGCTAAAATTTTATAAAATTGGAAGTTTCATTTGAAGTAATTATTTAAAAATATTTGGTTTTAAAAAAATATATGTTTTAAGTTTGATTTATTTAGAAAAGAATGAATTATGTTTTGAACTGAGATTGTTGATGAACGGAATGGGAGGATGGATGATGATGATTGAATTTGAATGAAGGAGGATGAGGATTGGTTAAAGTATGATTGCTGAATGAATTTAGAAATGAGATATAAATTGATGAATAATGATGATATTGAGAATGATATGGATATTGATGAATTATGATTGAAATATTCATCTGGCTTATTTATTTCAATTATCTGAGACATGAGTTTTCCTGGTTAGACGCAGTGGCTTGCCACCACTTGCTCCAGGTTGAGACTTGATACTCTGTTGACCCTACGACGTAAGGGTGACCGGGCACTTATAAATTCCCGGGAATGGTACCTCCATTGAGCAATTTGATATATATATGAGAAAAAACTATGCATAGACTCATGGGGATGCACGTCTGGGACAGTCCAAGGGTTTAGCAAACTGGACTTGTCGGGTTGGCTGTATAACCAACAAATGAGCTCATTAGCCATAGGACAGGCATGCATCATATGCATTTGTATGCTTTGCTTGGGTTTGAATTTGTTTTGGTTTGCCTAATTGTTAAACTGTTATTAACTGCTACCTGACCTATTTGCTATAACTGCTACCTAAACCTGGGCTTTCCTTGTCTGTTTTGCTTGTGTTTGTCTTGGTGTGCTACTTTTGAGAATGAGCTTTGATACTGAATTGATGATTGTGTTGATTGATTGCGTAGTTGGTTTCTAATTAAGATTTTCTTATAAGAAAAGAAAGGTTTTGGAGTTCTGAATTCTTATATATTGATTTTCGAAAAGGGTTTTTGGATGACTAGTTGTTGGTTTTTAAAAGATTCAAGGGATGAACAATAATCACTGAGCTTAAAAATAGATTTCTCTTTAAATATCTTATTATGACAATTCTGAAACTCTGTGGTGAGACCGTGTGGTTAGGTTCTCACCCCCTACAGCTTTATCTTTTCAGGAGACGGATGAAAAAGCTCACGAAGGATTGTATTGCGTTTCACTTAGTCGATAATGCTGTTTAGTTTTTATTTACTTACCCCTCGCCATCAATATTATATTATGTAAGAGGGATAGGAGTTGTATGATTTGTATGTATGTAATATGTATAAGATACTTGAGTAGGAAGTTTTGTACATGTATATGTTTGTTTTGTTTTATTTAAAAAGTATTCTTTTTCCGGTTTTCAAAAAGAACAATGATGCGATTTTCAAGTCAAAGGAACCTATTTTATTATTAAGTATATGAAGTTGTCGTAATACCTGAGCTATCAGAGTGGCGCAGCCGGAAGCGTGACATTCTGATAATTAGGGTGTTACATCTTTTGCAATTTCTTCCTCTCCCTGCCTTTTACTGTTCTGAGACTGGGTGTTCAGGGTACTCCTTTATCGGATAGCTTGGCACTCTTCTCTTATCTGTTCAGACAAGAGCTGTTTAGCCTGGTTCAACCGTGCCTCTATATTCTTGTTAGAGGCTCGGGTTTCTTGAACGCCAGCTTTGGACTCCTTTTTGGGCGTTGGATGCCAGCGCTCCCTTTTGGGCGTCCAACGTCAGGAAGAAGGTGAAGTGCTGGCGTTGAATGCCAGTTTTGGACCTTCATTTCCAGAGCAAAATATGGACTATTATATATTTCTGGAAACCCTGGATGTTATATTTCCAATGCCATTGAGAGTGCGCCATTTGGACTTTTGTAGCTCCAAAAAAGTTCCTTCGAGTGCACGGAGGTCAGAATCCGACAGAATCCAAAAATGTGAATTTTGCACTAAAACCTATGAAAATAGAATAAAACTTAAACAAAGCATAACTAAAATTATATGAAAATGATGCCAAAAAGCATATTAAATATTTGCTCATCAAGGAGTCTCTAGATGCAGAAGCTAAAAAATTTTATGATTTATTATGGTCTATTCAGCGCCCATTATTTAAGAAATGGCTGGTCATTCAGAATTATCAATGGCAGTTAAAATGTTGAGTACAAAAGTTAAAGAGAATGTATCTCAACAAATCTTTGATGAATTTGTAAAAGCTATGAAAGAAGTGATACTTAAGGATAACTTACTTGTCTCTAATTTTTATGAAGTAAAGAAACTAGTATTGAAACTTGGCACGAAAAGCAAAAAAATTGATTGTTGCATTAATGGTTGTATGATGTATTATAAGGAGGATGATATACCAAGAAAGGAATGTAAATTTTATTATTCTCCAAAGTACAAGATAGGTAAAAAGGGTAAAGAAGTGCCTTTGAAACAAATGCACTATTTATCGCTTATACCTCGTTTAAAAGACTTTACGATTCAATGCACACAAGTACCTTACATGCGATGGCATTTTAATCACAAATTTAAAGGTGTTCTTGAGCATCCATCAAATTCAAAAGCATGGAAGTATTTTGATAAAAAAATATCCATAATTTTCTCAAGAATCACACAATGTCAGATTAGATTATGTGCTGATGGATTCACCCCTTTTGGTCAATCTGGTAAACAATGTTCATGCTGGCCAATAATTGTCACTTCTTATAACCTGCCTCCCTCTATGTACATAAAAACTCTATATTTTTATCCATGATTATCCCTGGTCCTCGTAATCCCAAAACTAAGATTGATATATACATGCAACCCTTGATTAATAAGCTTAAGCTATTATGGGAAGATGGTGTCTTAACTTAAGATATTCATTCCAAGTCAAATTTTGTAATGCGAGCTGCATTGTTATGGACTATTAATGATTTTTCTACATATAGAATATTGTCTGGATGGATGGCAGCAGGTAGGATGATATGCCCATATTGTATGAAACAAACCAAGGCATTCTAATTAAAAAATGGGAGAAAGCCATCATGGTTTGACTGCCACAAACAATTGTTGCCAAATAATTACATATTAAAAAAAAATAGGAATGCATTTTATAAGAATAGGATTGAGAGAACAGAATCTCCGCCAAGATTAACTGAAGGGCAAATATGAGATATAGTTTAGAATTATGATAAGATAGGTGATGCTGAACAACTTGAGATAGAAGGGTATAGAAGTACGCATAATTGGACCAAAAGAAGTATATGTTGGAATTTTCCATATTGGTGTGATAATTTAATTTGTCATAACCTTAATGTGATGCATATTGAGAAGAATGTATTTAATACTGTCATGGACATCAAAGAAAAGGCTAAAAGATAATGCAATGGCTAGAATGGATTTGTCATTATACTGCAAGCGAAAAAGTTTAGAACTGCCAGAACAAAGTGGAGGTAAAATTATAAAATCCAAAGCAAACTACACGTTTATCCTCCAGCAAAAAAGAGCAATATGTGAATGGGTGAAGGAGTTAAGGATACCTGATGGATATGTTTCAAATTTAGGGAGATGTGTTGACATGAAGGAAGGCAAGTTATATGTAATGAAAAGTCATGATTGTCATGTATTTATGGAACGTTTGCTCCCAATTGCTTTTAGTTCATTGCCAGAGCAAATATGAAAGCCAATAACAGAGTTAAGTCAATTCTTCCGAGATTTGTGCTCAACGTCATTATGAGAAGATGTTCTTAATAAGCTTGAAGAAAAATTTTCAAACGTGCTATGCAAGTTAGAACGTATTTTTTCTCTTGGATTTTTTGACTCAATGAAACATCTACCTATTCATTTGCTACTTGAAGCATTACTTGGTGGTGCTATGCAATATAGATGGTTGTATCCTTTTGAGAGGTACATTAGTCACACCTCTATCTTTATTTTCAACTATTTTTTTATTATTTTAAGTTAATTGTTTGTTATTTAATTTTTGTTATGAATTTTGTTATGATAGGTTTCTCCATCATCTTAAGAAAAAGGTCAAGAACAAAGTACATTTTAAAGGATCTATCATTGAATCATACTTAATTGAGGAGATTTTTCATTTTTGTGAGTACTATTTCAACCAAACTAACATCGACACAAAACAAAATGATGAGGGTGATGATTCAATACAACCAACTTTGTCTATTTTTAATTTTTCTAATTGTTTGGCTAGTGAATGCAAAATTCGTTACTTAGATGACAACAAATTCAATGCAGCCATGAGTCAAATACTAATAAACTGTGATGAAATTAAGCCATATATTAAGTGAGTACTTATCTTTCTATATATATATTTACTACTAATAATATATTTTTATATTAATAAATTTAATATTTTTGAAATTCATGTACTATAGGATCTTTGTAGACTTAATAAGCCAAGATTATATTACTTTAAGTGATGAACAAGTTGATTAATTTATTGAAGTGGATTTTGCAAAGTGGTTTAAAGATTATGTAAGTCAACTTGATATGATAGTCTTATTGTACACACATTTTTTGGTAGATGATGTATTATATTCTAACTTATTGGTTCTTATTTAATATAGGTCCATGATCATTTAAATGATGTGATTTGAATATTCATTTCATGGCATGGGTCCTTTGAAAATTGTTAGATGTTGGCCTATCTACAATGTCAATAGCTTTAAGTTTCACATAAGATCTTTTTCAAGTGGAAAGTCTACTCAAAATTATGGAATATGTGTCAAAGGTACAGGTTATGGTGAATATAAAAATAATTTCTATGGCTAACTTAATGAGATTATTCAAGTTGAATATACTGGGCCACCACTAAAAAGAGTTGTACTATTTAAATGTGAATAGTTTGATCCCACGATTGGTAAAGGAAAAAAGGTAAACAAAGAGTATGGAATCATACAAATTAGAAAGCATCGACACTATGCTAAATATGATCCATTTATCATTCCACCTGAAGCAATCTAAGTATATTTTGCACATCATCCAATGAAAACATCAGAAAAAAGCAAAATGGTGGTTTGTATTCAAGATTAAAGCAAGAGGTGAGGTTGAGATTGAAACAACAGAAAAATTTTGTATATCAAGAAGATGACACAAATCAATCTAACATTCATATTTTGAATGATATTGACATCGTTGTTGATTTATTAGATACAATTAGTACAATATACGAAGATGATGATGATGATGATGATGATGATGATGATGATGATGACAATGAAATGCTTGGAGATGAGGAAGATGACATGAACGAGGACGTAGACGAGGAGGAGGAGGATGAGGACGAGGATGAAAACAATGAGGATAAAGATTGTAACACTCTACCACATAGAGCTTTACGCTTAAGTCGTAAAACAGAGGTAGTGTGGTATTACGACCCCTAAAATAAAATATATATACGTATAATAATTGAAAGAAGGTACTATACGAGGAGGGTTGAAAGATAGATAAAGCAAAATTAAAAGCGCAGTGCTTAGGAATAAGGTTTACTTGCGTACGAAGAAATATATATATATATATATATATATATATATATATATATATATAAACAAGCTCCTAACTCAGCCTGCGAAGCTAAGGCTGGCCGGAGAATATTTATATACATACATATAGAAATCCATAACCCAGAATACATAAAAGTAACCCTAGTTCTCCATAAACCTCTATGAGGTGCAAAAGTAAAACTTATATACATAAGGAGAGTCTATACAAATAGATATATCAAAATAGAATAAAATATAAAATCCCAAAAGCCATCTTCATTGCAGAGAACTCAAGATGCCTAGCGAGGTGCTTCTCGACTTGCATCTGAAAAACACAAATATCCGTATGGAATGAGAACCAGGGGTTCTTAGCATGGTAATGGTGCCGTATACATAAAATATATGGTCTCGGGAAAACCAGAGGCAACCCTAGAACTCCGACACTCAGATTCAAAACTTAAAATAATAATTAAACCATAAATTACGGTAAGTCATCTAAGGCATCTAGATTCTAACTCAACTCTAATCTTAATCCCTAAATTTTTGCCTTCCTCCAATCCTCCAAACTCCGATGAAACTATACAAACAAATGAATAGCCAAAAACAAGCACAAGTAGAGTACAGTTAATGTAAATAGCAAGTATGGCAATTAAACATGGTAATTCACAAAGGCAAGCCCAATTAATGCACAATCAAAGAAAACAAGCATTTGCATATGATGTATGCCTACCCTATAGTTGTTGATATCAACTGTCGGTCACATAGCCAGCCCGACATGTCCTGGTAACTAACCGTGGACAGTCCCTTTGTACGCGCATCCCCAAGCTCAAAAATTAACCATGGGAAGAATCCTAAGCTAACATGGGGGAGACAACACCCCAAGATACATAATATTCGTGGGAAGAATCCCAAGCTGACATGGGGGGAGACAACACCCCAACTTAAATTATATATATGCATGCCCATGGGAGAACTCGGGGAGTTAAAGTGCCTGGTCACATCTTACGTACAGGGGGTCAACGAATGTCTCAATAATACTCAATCATAATTATGTTCCATCATTTATTCATTCATTCGCTCATATATACATCTCCGGCATACTCGCAACATTACTGCACCTCCTCAATAATTCGTCATCATTTATTAATCAATTATATTTCATTATTCTCAATATTGTCTTATTCTCTTCATGGCCTCATACAATACTTTCATCATCTTATCAACTCAAGTACCATCTCTTTCAATCACAAATTGTATTTTCAAAATCTTTCTTCAATTCCAAGTTAACTACTTTTCCATAGTTTAACCTATTCACTATACTTACAACTAAGGTTTAGGGTCTTAGAGAGTAAAAATATAGGTTTAGGGGTTCGAAATTAGGTTCTAAAACCTAAAATTTATTTTGCTGAAAACAGGGGTCCGGCGTATGCATGGGCCACGCATACATGTGGGTGCATTTTTCTTTGCCCGCGTATGCATGCACCTTACTCGCGTATGCAAGATACCAAACCTGAAAGGGTTGGTTGCGTACGCAACCCCTCAAATTCACTGCTCGCGTACACATGTACCTTGCTCGCGTACGCGAGATGCCAAACCCGAAAGGGTTGGTCGCGTCATGTGGAGGCGGTCGCGTACGCAAGTTCTGCAGAATGGGTAAAAATGCTAAGTGCTGCAGAATTTCAGTTTTGCATACCGAACTTTCGACGCACATAACTTTCTCGTTTTAAAATATCTTTCATCTGTTTTTTGAATGGCATAAACTTCACGAACCCAATTTTGATATGAGATAAGTTTGAAAAATATTGGAGGTCCGGAAGCTAAGTTATGGCTCATCGAAGTTCGGCCAAAAATCAGATTTTTCACAAAATCTTCAAACCTCTATTTTCATAAAAACATAACTCATAATCCTATTAACACAACAATACCCTGTACCAAAACATACCAAAACACAGCTCCATACTCTACCCGCACCAATCATACCTCATTTTTGAATACATATCATTCCAAGATGTTCGATTATACCAACACAATTATTAACATTCATATATCCACATCCAATATTTTCATTTATCCCCATAAAAAATAATCGTTCATCAATATTTTCACCACATCAACTACATTCATATCATAAAACCATTAAATCTATCATGCCTCATTAATTCAACATACATTGTCGACTAAAACTATCAATCAAGCTCTAGAAGTCATAATTCAACTTAGAGTTAAGCCTCAAAATGGTCCCTGAAGTTGCACTCGAGCCTTAAGGTAGTCCTTGAAATTAATAATTACTCAATTTTGTTCCTAAACTTGTACTCTGGGACTCATACTAGTCCCCAAGGCATTTTTTATTCATCGGAACACTAAAACCGACATCGTTTTATATTTATTAAAAAAAGAAAAACACCACTTGCCCGTCCCCTCCTTCCCAAGTACCCTTTTCCCTTTTCCTTTCACACTCATTTTTCCTTTTTCTAACCCTTTCTTAGTTTTTCTTTCCCTTTTCTATTTCCTTTCCCTTTCCCTTTCACGTACCCCTTCCCCTTCCAATTTCCAGTTTTCCTTTCTCTTTTCCTTCTACGGTCCCTTTCCTATTCCCCAACCCTTTCTCAATTCTTCTTTCCCTTTCCCTTCCATGTTCTCCTTCCCCTTCCTCTTCTCCATTTCTAGTTTTCCTTTCCCTTCTCCTTCCACGGTCCCTTTTTCCTCCCTCAACCCTTTCTCAATTTCCCTTTCCCTTTCCCTTTCACGCTCCCCTTTTTCTTCCCCAACCCATCCCCAATTCCCCTTTTCCATTTCCTTTCCCTTTATGTAATCATCGCCAATAAAAAGTAGAACTTTGTAATGGTTTAAGCAAATTAGGAGAAACGAAATAATAATTTGTTAATTCACAGAGAGAGATAATGGAAGATGGAAAGAATTGTCACCCTCTTCTGAGAGGAGGTAACAGAAGAGAGAAAGGTTACAGTCATGGCCTATCTTCCTCTTAGATGCAAGTTATGGCTTCTTTCTATGAGGCCCTACTGCCTTCTCTCCCGTTAAGCAAGGAACAAAATTATACACTTTCAGCCTTCTACAATGTTTTTGATTCTCAGGCTCCATTTTTTGATGAGGTAAATTTTGTTTTATTCATGCGAATCTTGCATGTGCTATTTTTTTTCATGATCATCACAAGCTTAGCCAATTTAATTCAATTATTATATTTGAATTTTCAGTGTTAGTGTGTTACAATTGAACAGCAGAGGGGAATTTATGAATTGAATACAATTTAGAAGAGAAGGGAAGGGAAGGGGAAGGGGAAGGGGAAGGAAAGGCTGGGTTTCTTTTTTTTAATAAATATAAAATGACATCGTTTTAGTGGTCTCCAATGGTAAGGATAGACAGAAATTATTTTAGGGACTACTATGAGTCTCGAAGGATAATCTCGGGGACGAATTTGAGTAATTATTAACTTCAAGGATTATTTTAAGACTCGAGTGCAAGTTCAGGGACTACTTTGAGGCTTAACTCTTTAACTTATCCTAGGTTGTCTAGCCTAAGTTTTCACAAGACATTATATATTAAATACGAGAAACCAAAACCATACCTTGACCGATTTCCTCGTATAACCCAAGAATAACCCCGCTAAGCAAGCTCACAAGTTCCACCACCAAAAGTCAACCTCCAAAGTTCCCAATTAAGTTTTCATTTTCATCTCCTCAATTAGGCTCCAAAACCATATATACATAACCTATTTCATATTATTGCATCCATACATACATACTTAATACCAAAAATACAATTAACTAATGGATTTATTAGGGTTGAAGATCCTTACCTTGTATGTGCCTTAATTAAGCAAAGACTCACTAATTCCTCAAATCAATTTGATCCTAAAACATCAAATTAACCAAAAATCTCAACACCAAAAACCATGAAATTTTTAAATTAGAGAAGAGAAAATAGAAACTAGGAATGTGGCTTCCTTACCTAATTATGCACTGGACTTTGTAGAGCTCGACGCCGCAGACGCGTGGCCACAAACGGTGTAAGACCCAAAACCTTTGAAAAGTCTTATTATGATCAAGTCTCAAATCATATGGTTATTTGTAGCCTTAATCTCAGAGATTATTTTATTAAAGATAATTAAGGCAAGTTTTGATTTATTGAATTTGGGACGAGTTATGATTTTTATCCAATTTTATAATTATTGGGTTATTTTCTATATTCAGATTATGAATTTGGCAGTTATGAAATAAGAGGGGTTTTACATGATTTGGATTAGATAAGTAATATTTTAAATATTATCACTGCTATTTTGGAAAATGAAGAAATTAATTATATTATTTCTAATTTTTAGATTTTGGGCATTTTATTGAAAATAATTTATAAAATTGATGAGCAAATTGTATTTTCTATATACAATTAGTGTTGGATTTAATTTGGGTTTCAATTACTTAATTATTTCCAATTTCATGTGAAATTACCAATTTGCCCCTAACCCTAATTTTACCCAAAAAAAACCCTAACCCTGAAACCCTACCCGGTTCCCTTTCACCACACCCAGCACACGCAAATGCACCCTGATAGTGCAGTAGCAACGGCTGCCAAGTGAAAGGAAGAAATGGAAATCAGAGCGGGGGAAACTGGGCCAGAAGGGAGGAGGAGAAGAAGAAGATCCGCGTCGGCGCGTCAGGCTTCATCACCGCCGTCGCGCCGTCACGGCCATCCAAGGAGAACGCCGGGGAGGGAGAAGCTGCTGCGCTGCCCTGAATCGCGCCCAACTCGCCGCTGTTGCTAGCCGAAAGGAGAAGAAGGATCTGTTCGCGCCGTCACCACGCGGTTGCTGAGCCGTGCCGTCGCCGCCATTGCTGTCCTGTCCCTGGAGCCTGAGCCGCGCATCTGTCACCGAACCAGAAGAGCTCACCCTTGCTGAGTCGCCGCCATCTTGCCTCTGCCGGCGAGCACGAAGAGAGAGAGAGTGTTCGCGTCGGAGGAGAGAGGGAGCACGACCCACCGCGCGGAGCTGTGCCGTCGTGCATCTCCGCTGCCGTTACTGACTGGCTAGGCCGTTTCGCCATGGTCGCCGCCGTGGGTTTTGGTGTTGGTATCGCCGAACCAGGCAGAGGAAGAGGGAGGCCGCGCGTCCCGTTGTGCGCGTCACTACCCAAGGACCGCCGCTGATCCGAGTTGCGCGAAGCTAACGCCGCCGTTCCTGTCGCCTACTTCCGCCTCTACTGATCTGCTGCTCCGCGGTGCTTGGCTGGTGCTTCTGATATTGTCGCTGGAGTTCTGAGGCCACCGGAACCACCGCCGGAGCTTCTGGCTACTTCTTTCGTCGCCGGAAAAATTACCGGTAAGGGTTTTATTTGAGGTTCCTGTCCTTTTTGAATTCTGAGAATACCGTAGTCACTGCGTGTTGGTTTCAGTTGGCACGATCAGAAATTGTCGTCGCCGCCACTTGAGGTGGCTGCCGGGCTGCTGCCGAACCGGCTCGGAGACCGCCGTTGTTTCGGTTCAGCCGTTCTTTCTTGGTTTTGGTAAGTAAGTATATTTCGAAAGAGCCTCGCGTTAGTATTTTATTGCGTATGGTTAATGAATATGAGTTCTGATAGCGTGGGGTCGAGTCCTGATTGTTGTATGTTGCGATTAGAGTTGTTGAGACTGTTGCGAAAGTGGCTTGGAGCTGAGGTTTTGGTTGCCGTTAGTTCGGTTTGAGACGGAAAGGACTTGATGAGGCATTTGGGTTAAGGAATTACGTTTTGAGGTAGGGGCGCTTTCCGAAAACTATAGTTTATTACTGGAATTATTAGATATGGATACTGATGTGAGATATGGTGTAATTAGTGATTGTATCTGCCTTATGTATTATTTGATTGACTCGAATGATTATGGAATGTTGGCTTGGCTGAATTATTGTGTGGCTTGTGAAATGTAATGTTTGAAGTTGATTCTTTACAGATTTGAAATGAGTTTAATCTGTTGAGGACCGGTTTAAATTGAGTCAATTATTTTGATGATGTGAAAGATAGAATACTCTTGAAATTCAGCCTGGGTTGCTTTAATTGCTCTGGTTTTGATAAATTATTTATTGCTGAACCGATTCTTTAAAGCTTTATAAATGAGTTAAATCGGTTGATATTGAGTTGATTTTTGAAATGGTTTCCTTGAGGTATGCCATTGAGGCGACTGTTGGATTTAGCTTGCTTTCGAATTGATTTTTGGTTTTGAGCTGTTGAAAAGGAATGAGAAACGGTTTAGTTGGGACCCGAACCGGGTGGCAAAAGTCCAAGTTTTAGGGGAGGTGCTGCCGAAATTTCTATAAAATCCGAGTCTTTATTGAAATGTTGTCTGAAAAATGATGAGTTAAAGACTTCTACTATTTTATTTGAATTATCGAGAAAAGGATGATCCATGCTTTCGAAATGAATTAATAAAGAGGAAATTGTGATTTAGTCTTGCTTCTTAAGAAAGGCATTGTATCTCTTTCAGGAGAAGGTTATTTAGATGAAACTTGTGTTTTAAAGCTGTTTGGATGTGAAAAGGGTTTATGCCTTTGTATTTGATTTGGGAGTTTCAATTAAAGAAGTTTCAATGACTTTGAAAGAACCTGAATGTCTATTGACAAGTTTCATTTTGAAATGTTTTGAGAAATGTTTTAAGTACTCTTTGAATTCTGAATTCTTGCAAGACTAAAACAATTTTGAACAGATGAAACGTTCTAGAATTTATCATGGGGTTGAAGTTGGTTTTGCCTAAGTAAAGGAAACGGCTTTGAAAGGAGTAAATGATTACATGACTCGGTTTGGCTTAGATCTTATTTTATTACTCAAATCGGAAAGCCAAGGTATTAATGATTTTAAATGAATTTGGCGAAATGAGTTATGCTATTCTCCCCTAAGGACTTGGGACTCTGCCGAGGAACTTTTGTTACAAAAATCCCATTGTTGGATGGGTGATTTTGAATGATTCAAAAAGAATCTTTAACTTTCCATGGTTTTGGAAGTTTTGGAAAGAGGAAGCCGAGAGTGGCTTATTTCAAAAAGGGAGTTTTCCTTGAGTAAAATTGGCTTATGAGCCTGAGATAATTTGAGAAATGAGATCTTTAAAGCCAAGGCTGAAAAGAGTTGAAACTCGATTTCAAAGTGAAAGGAATTGAGAAAATGATTTATGGCTTAAATGCCGACTTTATGAATTTAATGATGTTGAATTGTGGAAGTGCTGTTTTGTTGTGAGCCGGAATGGCTGTGTATGATTATACATATTGGTTGGTTCTGGATTGAACCGTGAGCCGGAATGGCTGTGTGTGATTATCAATATTGGATGGTTCTGGACTGAACCGTAAGCTGGATGGCTGAGATGGATGTTGATCCATGGATGAGAATGAATGCATGTATATGCTGAATTATTGATAATTGTGATTTTTGCACTTCCACTATTGGAGATGAGGGTTTCCCTGGGTAGTAGCAATGGCTAGCCACCATGTGCTCCAGGTTGAGACTCGAAGCTCTGTTAACCCAATGTCGTAAGTGTGGCCGGGCACTGTGAAAGGCCCGGATGAGCTCGCCCCCATAAATATTCACCAGTGATGGTGATGGATAAATATTCACCAGTAAGGGTGATGGATATGGATCATGATTATGATCAAGTTTATGATGAGTATAACTCGAGTTGGGGATGCACGACAGAGGGACAGTCCAATGGTTAGCTACCAGGACTTGTCGGGTTGGCTCTATAATCGACAGATGATATCATCAGCCACTAGGGACAGGCATGCATCATATGCATTTGTGTGACATTGGTTGGGTGTGCATATTATACTTGGTTTGCCTATGTGATTAATTGCTAACTGTTATACTTGTAATAACTGTTTGTTTGTGCTTGAACTTCCTGTTTGTGTTTGCATCTGGGACTCTGTTGGATTGTGGTGATTGGTTGTTGGTTGGATTGTTTGGGCCTAGGGCCGTGGTTGGAAAGAGATGAACTGATGGTTGATTTCGGTTTTTGTGTTTCTAGTTTGGAATAAAATTATGAAAGGCTATTTTGGTTCCGCATGGATAAACCATTTTGAAAGGCTTTGATGTTTTTGAAAATTGGATGGTTCCTCTTTCAGAAAAGATTTCCGACTTTACTTCTATTGTAAACCGTTGTTTTTGAAAAGGAGGCATAAGACGGTTATTAATCACTGGTACGGTTTATACTCACGTATCCTATTACAGTAATTCCCAAAAAAAAACCCTCTACTGAGAACCCTTTCGAGGATGATGTTCTCACCCCCTTACATTTTTTCCCTTTCAGGATATGGGCGCAGAAGTTACGAAGAGCTTATTTAATTGTTGTTGTGATGCTCTGTATTGCTTTAGCTATGGTTTATTGTACCCTCGCCTTTATCTTGATATAATCTGTAAGAGGGATAGGAATTGTATTGGATTATGGTTGTAATATTATTTATATATATGTATGTATATATATGGATATACTCTTTATGAGTTTTGTAAGTTGTATGGTATTTATCGATGTATGATATCGGATGAAGGTATTTTTGGATCGGTATTGCGGTTTAAAGTTTTAAACAGGCTCATATTTTAGTACTAAATAATATAAAAGTCGTCGTAATGTCCGAACTATCAGAGTCGCGCAGCCGGAAGTGTGAGCTTTGGTAGTTAGGGTGTTACAAACGGTGCGACGATCGGAGTTCGGAGCGAAAAATTGTATGGAATCAAAGGTTTGAGTGAGAGTTTGCAAATGAAAAGTGTTATTCCCCCTCTTGATAAATCCTAAGCGTGTTTGCATGTGAATAAGAGAAGAGAATAAGCTGAGCACATTTTGTTTAAGTGAGTTGGGTGGGCCTTGGGCCCAATACGGGCCCGATTCGCCTGGTTCGACCCAATATTAGACCAAATTCTTTAAAATTAGTGTCAAAATTATTATTTTAATTAGCTCTATCTCATTAAACTATAAAATTTAAGTTTTTAATTTCTTTAAATAATAATTAATTTATTGACTAATTATTTATTAATTTTCTGAATTTTACAAAGATCAAAATAAATAGTATGAGAAAAATACAATAAAAAATGTATTCATTTGTATTTTTTTATTTTCAATATAGCTTAATCTTATAAAAAGTATATGATTTTTTATTTTTATCTAATTTTTTAATTATATTTTATTTTTATCAATTTTTGTAATGGATTGGATATAATTATTTTTAAAACTTTTATATATGTGATTGTTTTAGATATACTTTATCTTGAATTTATTATAAAATTAAATTTTGAATTATTATAACTTAAATAATTAAAAGAATGAATTAAAAAACAATCTGAAGTAACTGATTCAAATGATATTTTTATACTAAATATTAAAAATTTTTAATAAACATTTGAAATATGTTTGAAACGGATGCACTTTCATATAAAATTTATAAATGATGTTATTTTCGTCCCAAATTTATGAAAAATATTTTGGCTATCTTAGAGGGTTAGTTATAGTAAAAAAGTTTAAGACTAATTATAGACAAATTTGGGATGGAATTAACATTTTTCAAAATGCATCTGAAATCCGTCTGAAGTTATTATGCACATTCATATGGAATACGGATGAATTCTAGTTTTTATCCAAAATGTGTTACTAATCTGTATGAAAATTTTGGTGGCATCCAAAAATATTGATGCCAAAATCTGGGACAAAATTTAGATGAATTTAAGATAGAATATATTCTTTGAAAATCTCCATTAAAAGTCGTTCCACAATTGTCTCAAATTAGTCCGAAATTAAAAAGTCATTCGGACGGAATAATACATGATGTAAGTTGCTATTGTTATGCTAGAATCTTGTAGAGATATTAGTTGAAGTTGATTAGAAATGATCTAATAAATAAAAAAATTAGCATATTCAAGTTTATAAATAGGCATCATATATAATGGTATCATTCAAGTGAAGTATATGAGAGGAATATAAAGTTAAATTGAAAGTCTTCACTTTTTCTCTATTATGAAAGTATATTAGGGAGTATAATATGTCTTATTGTTATAGTTTTGTTCTTTTTCCTAGGATATTATTGTGCTATTGTTAAGAGAAAATTATATTAAAGTTGTGTTGCATTATTGTTGGTATTTAGGTAAATGAATGATTCTAGGATCAATCAATTGTAGGCATTGAAAATAATATTTGGTATCAGAATTGGTTTAATTCAGCATCAATTGTTTGAGATTTTGTGAGTTGTAGGAGAGTTTTCATGTAGTTCTTTGTTTATCGAGTCAGTTTAATTTAATGTTAATTTATGAAGAGCTGGAAAATTAGTAAGAATAGCTTTCTCACCTTAAAGTGTTTATGAAAACAAGAGTTGTTCTTGTTAGAGAAGTTGTCAAGTAAGATGGTTCTCATTAGAGAGGTGATGAAAATCAAGAGTATTCTCATGTTGGCTTCTTGTAGCAATAATATTGAGATTCTTAAATCAACAAAAAATCAGAAAAGTTAGGAGATAATATCTACCCACAAAAAGACTTACAATCTTTGAAACTTTATTAATTTAAGTTTATAAGAAGTTGATGTTGCAACTCAGAAGAACATTCAGATTGATACTATAACAAATTATAATAGAGAGAATTAAACACATGATATTGATAAGGTACACTCATGGTGAATACAACATTAGAGTCTCCCATTAGAAATGTGGAGGTATTTGATGCAGAATTACATAAAAAAGAAGATGACCTAGAGTTTGTTGAAAGAAGAAAAATTGTCGTCAACCACGACAACCTCAAAGAATCAAGAGAATTCAACATGATGTTGAATCAAATCATGATTATTGAGAAGAGATCGTGCAACAACAATTAAAGAGGATATATATATATATATATATATATATATATATATATATATATATATATATATATAAAGAGAGAGAGAGAGAGAGAGAGAGAGTAATACTGAAGGAAGAAGTTGGCTACAATACATGTAACACCCTACCACACTTAATCTTATGCTTAAGTCATAAAACTGAGGTAGTGAGGTATTACGACCTCTAAAAGTAAAAAAAAAAATCATATATAATATAGTTGAAAAGGAGGTTCATCTAGGAGCCTTAAAGAAAAGTTATTGAACGAAATACAAGCAGAACAACGCAACACTCATGATCGGATAAAATTAGAAAGGTGGATAAGATTAAACAGAAAAGATAATATATATATATAAGATTAGAGTTCAAAAATACAATTAACAAGCTCTAGGCTCAGTCTGCGAAGCAAAGACAGACCAGAGTATACATATACATCTATATACACCCAAAGTAACCCAAAACAGAAAATCGACAACCTGTTTCTCCGAGTCAACCTCTAAGAGGAACATACATAAAATACAAGGTGGAGAATCTATATACATATATAAATATAAACAAAATACAACCCTTAGTCCGAAGAGTTCTCGCCTTTCTCAGAGTCTCCAGAATACATATTGTGGTGCTTCTCAACCTGCATTTAAAAAATAACCACACGTATGAAGTGAGAACCAGAGGTTTTCAGCATAGTAGTGAATATAACATGTAAGCATGATAATCACATAGGCAAGCCCAATTAAATGCACAATAAAACAAAACACACATATGCACATGATGTATGCCTTCCTTATGGCTGATGATATCATCTGTCGGTTATATAGCCAACTCGACATGTCTTGGTAGCTAACCATGGACAGAAACACCCATTGCGGAGCAAGTGGGTCTGAGCTATAACCCACTTGCTACTACCTGCTTAACCCAGAACAAGTGGAATTAAATCACTACTGCTACTACTACCCAGGTGGGTATTTAAAAGCTCAACCTAGAGCAAGCTGAATAATCCACTACTACTGCTACTACCCAGGCGTCATAATCACTGACCTAGAGTAAGCGGGACGAACCACAATCCTTGCTATTGTCCAGGTATCTCAAACATTGACCCAGAACAAGTGAGACGAACCACAATCCTTGCTACTATCTAGGTATCACAAACATATATCCATTCATTCTTAATCAATTATCATCATTATCACATCTCAAACATTGACCCGGGGTAAGCAGGACGAACCACAATCCTTGCTACTGCCCAAGTATCACAAACATACATTTATTCAATCTCAATTCATATTATCAACTATAACTCATCAACATTTCGTCATTCTCATTCATGTCATATTCATTATTTTCAACAATTCGTCGCAAGACTCAACATTTTCCGCACTTCTCAACTTACATCACCCTTTCACAATCTTTCTTCACTCACAAGTTATTATCCTCTCAAGGTTCAACTCCCTCACTATAATTAAAACTAAGTTTTAGGGTCTTAGAGAGTAAAAATAGAGGCTTAGAAACTCAAAATCACGATTAAATCACAAAAACTCACTGTTGCTAAAAATAGGGTCTCGCGTATGCATGCCATGTTGCACGTATGCGGGGGGTGTAAATTTCCTCACTCGTGTACATGACTCCTGCTCACATACACGAGCCCCCTTGGCCCGAATTGATTGCTTGCGTCGCGTGCATGTGCCTGCTTATGCGAGTTCTGGAGGTTAGGTAAAAATTTATTAAGTGCTGCAGAATCCACTTTACACACCAAACCTCTGACGGGCATAACTTCATTAAAAATCGTGTTTAGCCCGTTCTTCAAACAGCGTAAACTTCACGAACCCAATTTTTATATGAAACAAGTTTGGAAAAGATTGGAGGTCTGGAAGCCGAGTTATAGCTTGCCAAAATTCAATTTTTATCAAAAACTTTAACCTCTATTTTTACCAAGTTTTCAAACTCAAAAATCAACATTCCAAGTTTTTAATCAGCTCAAAACAAGCTAAATTCAATCTTAGCCCTATTCATACATTTTACAACCCACCAATATACTTACTCATCAACTTTAACCCCAAGAACTTGTAATCAAACATAATTCCATACTCAAACATTAAAATAGCATTATTATTCATTCAATACATCTTCTCATCAACCTTCCACCACACTCATATCATTAGCCAACACAACATAACTCATAATCAATCTTATAATCAATCCTCAACATTCATATTTTCAATCCTGACAATCCAAAATCACACAATACATTTTAATTCACTCATCAATCATCTTTCGTAACTCTTCCATATTCACATACATATATCAATTCTCAAATTCATTGCACACATATACATATTAGTTTCCTAATCACTCAACAACCAAATATTCAATCTAAACTTATCATATAGTCATCTAGCCTAAGTTTTCACGACACATTACATATTATATACGAGAAACCAAAACTATACCTTGGCTGATTCCTTGTTAATCTTAGAACGTCACATTTGACCACCGTTCCACAAAACCCAAGCTTTCAAAGTTACACCAAACGGATCTCCATCTTTCCAAAGTCCAACATCAAGTCTCCAACACCACCAATGACCACCAACATGCCCCAAAATAACCCACAACTCAATCTAATACAAATAATAATCACTAAATCAATATAGATTTCACTTAATCACAGGTTTCACAAGGGTTTGTGTTGTCTTACCTTACCAATGGAAAATTGGGACAAGACCCAGCAAGTCCACGAAGCTAATTTGGTCCTAAATACCAAAATTATACAATTTCTCAACACTAAGCTCAATAAATTTTGAAATTAGAGGAAAGAGAATCGAAACTGAAAAGTGACTTTTTTACCTACTTGAGCGCTAAACTTTGTAGAGCTCGACGCTTCGGTCGCATGGCCGTAAACGGTACAGTGATCGGAGTTCTGGATTGAAAGATATTTGAGTTTGAATTTGGTGTTAGGATTTGGAGCTTCTTTCCTTCTCCTTATGCAAGCTTCAGCGTTCTTTGTTTTGGGAAGAAGAAGAGCTGATGCTCTTCATATATAAGGGGTTGGGTTGGGCCTTGGACTCATTATGGGCCTCGTAAGTTCGGTTCATTCCGTTCGGCCCAATTTTGGGTCAAATTCTTTAAAATTAGTGTCAAAATTTTTATTTTAATTATCTCTATCTCATTAAATTATAAAATTCAATTTTTCTAATTTTTTATTAATAATTAATTTTTAGCTATTTATTTACTAATTTTGCGGGTTTTACAACAAATACAACTGAAGCAGAATATACAACATCAACAAAATTGTGCTTTGCAAATAGTATGATTAATAATTTCAAGATTTGAGAGACAAAAAATGTTATTGCCTTGTGAACGAGAAAAAAAAAAGACATGGTGAATTCAAATATCGTATAGAGGCTAAACAAATTTCAAATAAAGAGGTTACAAGACCACTTGCTAAGAAGAACTAGATATAGCAAGGAAGGGTTTTAATATTCAAAAGGAGATTTTATTATAAAGGTTTTCAATTCAACAAATGAAAAAAGAGATTATTTCACTTTGGACACTAAGATGAAGAAGGAAGAAAAAGTTTTTTCCAAACTTAGTTTAAAGAAAAGTGTTAGTAATTAAACTAAGCTTGTTAGTAACCTATAATCAAGATGAATAATTTAAATTGAATTAAAATGCACTGAATAATCAAGATCTTCAAAAATGAGTTGAAAACTATGACTTGGTTAAAATCCAACTTGAAAAAATCTAGAAGCGTAAATAAGCAAAAGTAAAATTGTTGAACATTCATGCTGTCATGAGTGGTTTATCCGAACCACTAATACATGATGTATAGGTTGCTAACTTCCTATGCTAGAATCTTATAAAGATATTAGTTGAAGTTGATTAGGAATGACTTCATGAATGAGAAAATTAGTATGTTGATGTCTATACATGGGCATTATATGTAATAGTATCATTCACGTTAAAGTATATCAAGAATATAGAGTTAAATTAAAAGTCTTCCCTTTCTCTTTATTATGAGAATATATTAGGAAGTATAAATGTTTTATTGTTGTAGTTTCATTCTTCTTTCTAGTATATTGTAATGTTATTGTTGAGAAAAAATTATATTGAAGTTGTATTATATTATTGTTGAAATATTTATATAAGCGAGTGATTATGGGGCAATCAATTATGGGTATTATACTTACAAAATCAGATGTACATTTAAGATATAATAAAACATAATAAAATTATTATTTTTCTAAAATTTAAACTCATAATATATGATTAAGTTATTGAAAATCATTTTTTTTATAGATTAAGTTAATACACTTTTCCTCCATAGTTATATAAAGTATATAAATTTACATAAAGTATACAAATTTACAATTGTTCCTGCATGGAAAGCCTTGTCAACGATGTATAGCTTGTCCTGTCTAAGTCTAAACTCATCTTTACTTGATATGGATAAGATATATTTTGGCTCCAAGAGAATTGACAGCAATGGACACCTGCAAAGACTCTCCAACATTTAAATTAGTAAGAGATAAGTACTATGTATTCAGAGCGAGTCACATACCTTCTTCCCTTAGGGAATGTTCCCTTATAATGTGGTTTACTTCAAATATGTCATTTGGTAGTTACGCGATTCGCCTATTCTTGCGATGATTTCCTTTAAAGCTATACAACGTAACTCCCTCATTTTTCATGTGTTATTCTTTTAAAAAATGAAAATCCTTTTGTTATTTTGTCACATAGATGATTCATAGGTTGATTTGTTACGAGCTGTAACTAACAGATTATAGCTCCCAAGCTTAATCTGTGATATTTTTCAACAAGATAGGTTGAGCTTTAGATTTTTGGCCCAAATTGGCTGTGTAGTAACAAGAGTAGCTCCAAGCTTAATCTGACTTGATTGAAAATATGATGAAAACTTTCTTTTTGAAATATAAAATTAACAAATATTATAATAAAATAAAAATAAAAATAAAATTATTTGACAAGAGCATGTGAAAGAAAGAGTGTAATGGTAATAAATGTAAACTATTACTTTTACAATCACCTAGACAATCATCATGACGAATGCTTCCAGAATGTGTGTAGTGGGTTATTGTGATCAAGAGATTACATTCATTGGTATCTGAAAGATTTTTTATCAGGAGTGTTCCTTTGGTAACTATTATACATAGTTACTTGAAAAAAATGTTGTAAATGATTTGGTGATTTTGTTTATCATTTCAGAGTTTATATCAAGTTTCAAAGAAACAAAATATAAAGAATGAGTAGGAGAGATTAGTGTTTCTGTTACTACTGTTGAATTTTATTCTCTTCTACTTTAGTTATTCTATGTTAGTTAGAGTGGGTAAAAAGAAAAGTAAGGATAAGGGTAAAGAATTAGAGAAGCAAAAGGAGTTTAACATAAATGCTGCAGACCCTTATTCTTAGGTAGGTGATAATGTAAAGTCTTGGGTATCCCTTTTTAGTGATAAATAAAGTATAGATCAGTTGGGTTTGGGTTGAGATCGGAAAGGAGAAAGCTTAAGAATTGAATTCTTACCATGTAGTACTTCTATTAGAATTGTCCATAAAGGGCAAGGATATGAATATTTTTATATGTATTCATGTGTTTTTGTTGAATTGAAAGTGAGATTTCGTTTCACAAATTTTGAATGTGGTATTTTGACTCAATTGAGGTATATTCCTATACAATTACATTTGAATGCTTGGACATTTGTGAGAGACTTTGAAAATGTGATGCAGTATTTTGAATCAGAGTCCTTTTTAGAGGTATTTTTTGCTTTCTTTCAAGCAAAAGGGGTGAAGACAAGGATATGGAAGAATCTTAGCAGTACGTCTAACTGGGCTATTTTCAACCTTTATATGTAGTCCTTTAAAGACTTTAAGGAGATGTTTATAAAGGTAAAGTCAGTTAAGCAGAAATACCATTTTACCTTTATGAGTTTTTCTTGGAGAGATTTTCCTTATATTGGAATTCTCGCCCTAGACAAATATTAAGTATAGATAGAATGGTGTATAAAGATAAAATAATGGTGAAGTTTTTAGTAAACAATATTACGTTTTCTAGATTGTTAGTTGTAGTCGATTTGCTTAAGTGTGAGCCAAATGAGGATGTTGTTGCCGAATTTATATATAAATTATATAAGGTTTAAATTTACTTGAAAAATATTGTTATTTAATATTAACAAAAGCTAATTGTTGTGTGTATAGGTAAAAAGATATTATAAATTATATATGAATATATATATTTAGCTCCATAATAAATAATTATATATGAATGTATATAATTGTCTCCATAATAAATTATAATATTCTTTTAGTTTCATGTTAAAAAATTGTTTTATTAAACTTAACATGAAAAAATAATCTTGTTAATTTAATTTAGTATCAAAGCTATAAAAAATAACTAAATCAACACAATAAAAAAAGTAATAAGTTATGATAATGTATTTTCTTAAACTAAGCAATTAGTTAGTTACTAAATTAAAGCTTAGTTTTTTAAACATAAGTAAAACCATTAGTATTTTTTCTCTTCAAAAATTAATTGAGAAAAAAAATTTATTAATTATATTTTATTTTAAAATTATATAATATTTTTTTTATTTTAAATCTAAAATAATTTTGCTTGTAATAATTTTTTAGTTAAAAAAAGTTTTTATGCCATAAATATTATAGCAAATGGATTTTCTACTTGAGTGGGACGTAATCAATAGTTGAAAATGGTAATTAGTAGTAGAGTAATTGTTTAAGTATATGTAATTTTATTTTGATATATTGACAATATAATATTTTTACATTGTCAACCAATTACATTCTTTTTTTTATAACTATTTACGTAATGAATGTAAAACATAATTATTTTTTTTATGTGGAATTACATAATTGATTAGGCGTTTGAAATTCTTTAAGCTAACAATGTGCCAAAATTAAATAAAAAATATTTAGTTATTTCAAAAATAAAGAGAGAAAAATTATTGTACGTTAAGTTTTCTTTATTTTTATATCAATACACTTTTATATATAGGTTTAACTTTTTTTTAGTATATATAGTATAAATATTGCTATCCAACATAACAATTTATTTTAATATATTTACCCCCACTACTAAAATTTTTTAGGCCCATCGTTGAAGGCACCTAAGTTGACGACTATAAGTCTTCCTGCCATTTTTAAAACAAAGAATGTAGAGGAAAAGGTTCTACAAGCAATGTAAAGATTAAGAGTGGAGCCGAGGTTGACTAGCCTCGAGAAAAGGTCATTAGCATCAAGAAAAGGAAAGCAAAGATAGATGCCAATAAAGAAAAATAATATATCTAACTGGTGTTAAGCAATCAACAAAGGAATTAGATTTGGGTGAAGTGGAATCTTTTACTGCCAATCAGAGGAAGCTGCATGGTTTCAAGGGAACAAAGGATATGACCTTCTGGTGCACGAAATCGTGATTGTTCATTATCTGGTAACGGTGCCAAAAACTTAGTACGCACGTTCATAATCTCAATTCTTTTTCACAACTTCGCACAACTAACCAGCAAGTGCACTGGGTCATCCAAGTAATAAACCTTACGTGAGTAAGGGTCGATCCCACGGAGATTGTCGGCTTAAAGCAAGCTATGGTCACCTTGTAAATCTCAGTCAGGCGGATTCAAATGGTTATGGAGCTTTGATAATTAAAATATAATTAAAATATAAAATAAGATAGAAATACTTATGTAATTCATTGGTGAGAATTTCAGATAAGCGTATGGAGATGCTTTTGTTCCTTCTGAACCTCTGCTTTCCTACTGCTTTCATCCAATCATTCATACTCCTTTCCATGGCAAGCTGTATGTTGGGCATCACCGTTGTCAATGGCTACTTCCCGTCCTCTCAGTGAAAATGGTCCAAATGCGCTGTCACCACACGGCTAATCATCTGTCGGTTCTCGATCATGTTGGAATAGGATCCATTGATCCTTTTTTGCGTTTGTCACACGCCCAACACTCGCGAGTTTGAAGCTCGTCACAGTCATCGCATCCCAGATCCTATTCGGAATACCACAGACAAGGTTTAGACTTTCCGGATCTCAAGAATGCTGCCAATAATTCTAGCTTATACCACGAAGACTCCGATCTTTCGGAATGGAGGCTAAGAGATAAACGCTCAATCCAAGGTAGAACGGAAGTGGTTGTCAGGCACGCGTTCATAGGTTGAGAATAGTGATGAGTGTCACGAATCATCATATTCATCATGTTGAAGTGCAAGCGAATATCTTAGAATAGGAATAAGCTTGAATTGAATAAGAAAACAATAGTACTTTGCATTAATTCATGAGGAACAGCAGAGCTCCACACCTTAATCTATGGTGTGTAGAAACTTTACCGTTGAAAATACATAAGTGATGAAGGTCCAGGCATGGTCGAGTGGCCAGCGCCCTAAACGTGATCTCTGTACATAAAATTATTCAAAGACTAACCAGAGATGTGAAATAAATCACTAAAATTAGTTTTGATACTAAACTAGTAGCTAGGGTTACATAAGATAAGTAAATGATGTAGAAATCCACTTCCGGGCCCACTTGGTGTGTGCTTGGGCTGAGCATTGAGCTTTCATGTGTAGAGACTCTTTTTGGAGTTAAACACCAGGTTGTAGCCTGTTTCTGGCGTTTAACTCTGATTTGCAACCTGTTTCTGGCGTTTAACTCCAGAATAGGGCAGGGAGTTGGCGTTTGAACGCCAGTTTGCGTCATCTAAACTCGGGCAAAGTATGGACTATTATATATTGATGGAAAGCCCTGAATGTCTACTTTCCAATGCAATTGAGAGCGCGCCAATTGGATGTATGTAGCTCCAAAAAATCCACTTCGAGTGTAGGGAGGTCAGAATCCAACAGCATCTGCAGTCTTTCTTCAGCCTCTAAATCAGATTTTTGCTCAAGTCCCTCAATTTCAGCCAGAAATTACCTGAAATCATAGAAAAACACACAAACTCATAGTAAAGTCCAGAAATATGATTTTTATTTAAAAACTAATAAGAATATACTAAAAACTAACTAAATCATACTAAAAACTATGTAAAAACAATGCCAAAAAGCATATAAATTATCCGCTCATCACAACACCAAACTTAAATTGTTGCTTGTCCCCAAGCAACTGAAAATCAATTAGGATAAAAAGAAGAGAATATACTATAGATTCCAAAATATCAATGAAATTTAGCTCCAATTAGATGAGCGGGACTAGTAGCT
Source organism: Arachis ipaensis (assembly GCF_059453495.1). NCBI lineage: Eukaryota > Viridiplantae > Streptophyta > Magnoliopsida > Fabales > Fabaceae > Arachis > Arachis ipaensis. The sequence goes on from NC_142442.1 coordinate 35,459,020, forward strand.
TTTTGCCTCTGAACAGTTTTGGCATCTCACTTTATCCTTTGAAGTTCAGAATGATTGACATCTATAGGAACTCAAAATTCAGATAGTGTTATTGATTCTCCTAGTTCAGTATGTTGATTTTTGAACACAGCTACTTTATGAGTCTCGGCCGTGGCCCTAAGCACTTTGTTTTCCAGTATTACCACCGGAAACATAAATGCCACAGACACATAACTGGGTGAACCTTTTCAGATTGTGACTCAGCTTTGCTAAAGTCCCCAATTAGAGGTGTCCAGGGTCCTTAAGCACACTCTTTTTTTTTTGCTTTGGACCTCGACTTTAACCACTCAGTCTCAAGCCTTTTCACTTGACACCTTCACGCCACAAGCACATGGTTAGGGAAAACAGCTTGGTTTAGCCGCTTAGGCCAGGATTTTATTCCTTTGGGCCCTCCTATCCACTGATGCTCAAAGCCTTGGATCTTTTTTACCCTTGCCTTTTGGTTTAACGGGTTACTGGCTTTTTTTTTTCTTGCCTTTTGGTTTTAAGAGCTTTTGGCTTTTTCTGCTTGCTTTTTCTTTTTCTTTCTTTTTTTTTCTTTTATTTTTGCCTTTTTTTTCGCAAGCTATGTTTTTCACTGCTTTTTCTTGTTTCAAAAATCAATTTTATGATTTTTCAGATTATCAATAACATTTCTCCTTTTTCCTTATTCTTTCAAGAACCAACATATTTAACATTCATAAACAACAAATTCATAAATATGCACTGTTCAAGCATTCATTCAGAAAACAAAAGTGTTGCCACCACATCAAAATAATTAAGCTAATTTTAAAGATGAATTCGAAATCCATGTACTTCTTGTTCTTTTGTTTTTAGAACATTTTTCATTTAAGAAAGGTGATGGATTCATAGAACATTCATAGCTTTAAGGCATAGACACTAGACACTAATGATCATCTAATAAGGACACAAACATAAATAAAACATAAGGCTCAAAAACCGAAAAAGAGAAAAATAAGAACAAGGAGATTAAGGAACGGGTCCACCTTAGTGAGGGTGGCGTCTTCTTCCTCTTGAAGAACCAATGGTGTTCTTGAGCTCCTCTATGTCTCTTCCTTGCCTTTGTTGTTCCTCCCTCATAGCTCTTTGATATTCTCTAATTTCATGGAGGATGATGGAGTGCTCTTGGTGCTCCACCCTTAGTTGTCCCATGTTGGAACTTAATTCTCCTAGGGAGGTGTTAATTTGCTCCCAATATTTTTGTGGAGAAAAGTGCATCCTTTGAGGCAACTCAGGGATTTCATGATGAGGAATTTCCTCATGCTCTTGTTGAGGTCCATGATATCTTGTTTGCTCCATTCTTTTCTTAGTGATGGGCTTGTCCTCATCAATGAAGATGTCTCCCTTTATGTCAATTTCAGCCGAATTGCAGAGGTGACAAATGAGGTGAGGGAAGGCTAACTGGTGCACGAATTGTAAATCCCACTTTTCACAACTCGTACCACTAACCAGCAAGTGCACTGGGTCGTCTAAGTAATACCTTACGTGAGTAAGGGTCGAATCCCACGGAGATTGTTGGCTTGAAGCAATCTATGGTTATCTTGTAATTCTTAGTCAGGATATCAATTATAATTATCAGTTTGGATTCCGAAAAATAAAAGAGCATGAATTAAATACTTGTTATGCAGTAATGGAGAATATGTTGGAGTTTTGGAGATGCTTTGTCTTCTGAATCTCTGCTTTCCCCCTATCTTCTTCTTCACGCACGCAAGTTTCCTCCTATGGCAAGCTGTGTGTTGGTGGATCACCGTTGTCAATGGCTACCATCCATCCTCTCAGTAAAAATGGTCTAGGTGTGCTATCACCGCACGGCTAATCATCTGTCGATTCTCACTCATGCTGGAATAGGATCTATTGGTCCTTTTGCGTCTGTCACTATGCCCAACCCTTGTGAGTTTGAAGCTCGTCACAGTTATTCAATCCCTGAATCCTACTCAGAATACCACAGACAAGGTTTAGACTTTTTGGATTTTCAAGAATGCTGCCAATAGATTCTAGCTTATACCACGAAGATTCTGATTAAGGAATCCAAGAGATATTCATTCAATCGAAGGTAGAACGAAGGTGGTTTTCAGGCACGCGTTCATAGGTTGAGGATGGTGATGAGTGTCACGAATCATCACCTCCATCATATTGAAGTGCCAATGAACATCTTAGATAGAAACAAGCGTGTTTGAATAGAAAACAGAGATAATTGCATTAATTCATTGAGACACAGCAGAGCTCCTCACCCCCAACAATGGAGTTTAGAGACTCATGCCGTCAAAGAGTACAAAGTTCAGGTCTAAAATGTCATGAGATACAAATTAAATCTCTAAAAGTTGTTTAAATACTAAACTAGTAACCTAGGTTTACAGAAAATGAGTAAACTATAATAGATAGTGCAGAAATCTACTTCTGGGGCCCACTTGGTGTGTGCTGGGGCTGAGACTTAAGCTTTACACATGCTTAGGCTGTTTCTAGAGTTAAACGCCAGGTTGTAACCTGTTTTGGGCGTTTAACTCCAACTTGTAACCTGTTTCTGGCGTTTAACGCCAGAATGCAACATGAAACTGGCGTAGAACGCCAGTTTACGTCGTCTATCTTTGAGCAAAGTATGGACTATTTTTATATTTCTGGAAAGCCCTAGATGTCTACTTTCCAACACAATTTAGATCGCGCCAATTGGACTTCTGTAGCTCCAAAAAATCCATTCCGAGTGCAGGGAGGTCAGAATCCAACAGCATCAGCAGTCCTTTTTCAGCCTGAATCAGATTTTTGCTCAGCTCCCTCAATTTCAGCCAGAAAATACCTGAAATTTCAGAAAAACACACAGATTCATAGTAAAGTCCAAAAATATGAATTTTTCCTAGAAACTAATGAAAATATACTAAAAACTAACTAAAACATACTAAAAACTACATGAAATTAACCCCAAAAAGCGTATAAAATATCCGCTCATCACAACACCAAACTTAAACTGTTGGTTGTCCCCAAGCAACTAGAAAAATAAAATAGAATACAAATAAGTCAAGAAGCAACAATATCTCAGAGTTTTTTGAGTGAAGCTCAGATTCTAATCAGATGAGCGGGACTAGTAGCTTTTTGCTTCCGAACAGTTTTGGTATCTCACTTTATCCATTGAAGCTCAGAATGATTGGCATCTATAGGAACTTAGAATTTAGATAGTGTTATTGATTCTCCTAGTTCAGTATGTTGATTCTTGAACACAGCTACTTTATGAGTCTTGACCGTGGTCCTAAGCACTTTGTTTTCCAGTATTACCACCGGATACATAAATGCCACAGACACATAGTTGGGTGAACCTTTTCAGATTGTGACTCAGCTTTGCTAAAGTCCCCAATTAGAGGTGTCTAGGGTTCTTAAGCACACTCTTCTTTTTGCTTTTGGACCTTGACTTTAACCGCTCAGTCTCAAGTTTTCACTTGACACCTTCACGCCACAAGCACATGGTTAGGGACAGCTTGGTTTAGCCGCTTAGGCTAGGATTTGATTCCTTTAGGCCCTCCTATCCACTGATGCTCAAAGCCTTGGATCCTTTTTATTACCCTTGCCTTTTGGTTTTAAGGGCTATTGGCTTTTTCTACTTACTTTTTCTTTTTCTTTTTCTTTTATTTTCACCGATTTTTTTTTCTGCAAGCTTTTGTATTCACTGCTTTTTCTTGCTTCAAGAATCATTTTTAGTATTTTTCAGATTATCAAATAACATTTTTCCTTTTTCATCATTCTTTCAAGAGCCAACATATTTAACATTTATAAACATCAAATTCAAAAGACATATGCACTGTTCAAGCATTCATTCAGAAGACAAAAAGCATTGCCACCACATGTAAATAATTAGAATTTTCCTTATTAAAAACTCGAAAAAATACTGCCTCCTTATTCTAAAGAAAATCTGCTATTTTATTCATGTTTAATGATGATGAGAAAAATAAATTATAGCTTAATTGGAGATAAAATCAAAATAGAGATACTAATTACTACTACTCATATATAACTTCTAAGGTAAATTTCTAATAAGAATGATTATCACAGAGTTAAGGCTAAGATTAGAACTCAACAACCTTGAATTTGGGATGTGGATGCCTCTTTAGTCTGTGGGGTGCTTGGCCCTTCAAGAGATAGCTTCTGACGCTTTAATTCCTTCAGTTCACGCCCTTGCTCTTCTTGTTCTCTAAGCAGTTTGCAGAGCATGCTGTTTTGATTTTGCTGTTCTTCCTTCAGTTGATTCATAGCTTCTTGCAACTTAGTGACAGATGCTTCTAGGCGCTCCCAGTATTCAATTTGAGGAATTTCCGGGAGGAACTCCTGTGCTTTTCTCTTGATGGGATCGTCCTGCACTTGTTGTCCTTCCATAGAATTTTTGGTGATTGGTTGCTCAACTGAGATATACTTATCTACTCCCATTTTTATCCCAGCATCCTTACATAACAGGGAGACTAAGCTTGGATAGGCCAATTTGGCATCTTTGGAGTTCTTGTTTGCAATTTTGTAAAGCTCACAAGCAATCAGCTGATGAACTTCCACTTCTTTTTCCAGCATAATGCAATGAATCATCACTGCTCTTCTGATGGTGACTTCAGAGCGGTTGCTAGTGGGCAGTATAGAGCCCCAATGAAGTCCAGCCAGCCTCTGGCTACTGGTTTGAGATCTCCTCTCTTGAGTTGGTTCGGGGCACCCTTTGTGTTGGTTGTCCACTTGGCTCCAGGGAGGCATATGTCCTCTAGGATTTTATCCAAACCCAAGTTTGATCTCATCATTCTCCTATTAAAGGAGTTTGGGTCATCATGCAGTTGAGGCAGCTTGAAGATCTCCCTTATTTTGTCAGGGTGGGTGTGAATAATTTTCCCTCTGACTAAAGTTCTATAGTCATAGAATGCGGTTCTAGCTATCCTCTGCCTGTCTGTCTGCCATAGATTAGCATAGAATTCCTGAACCATGTTGCTTCCCACCTTTGTTTCAGGATTAGCTAGGACTTTCCAGCTCCTGTTTCGAATTTGCTCTTGGATCTCCGGATATTTGTCTTCTTTCAGATCAAATTTAACTTCCAGGATCACTGACCTTAGACTCATTATTTTGTAAAAATGGTCTGAATGTTCTTTGGTTATGAACTTTTCTTGATTCCAAAGTGGTTTTGGAATATTCTCTTTCTTGCCTCTTGAGTCGGTTTGTTTTCCCTTAGGAGCCATGATCTTAGTGGATATTGGCTTAGTGATCACGGATAACCACACCAAACTTAGAGGTTTTCTTGTCCTCAAGCAAAAGAAAAGAAAAGAGAGGGATAGAGGGAGAGCCAAGTTCGAATTGTGGGAGAGAGGGGGAGGCCAAACCAGGATTTAAAGGGAAAGGGGGGTGGGTTTCGAAAAATTATTTTAAAAAGATATGATAGAGAAAGTGATTTGGAAAAGATGTAATTTAAAATTGAAAAGATATGAAAGATATTTGAAAAAGATAAATCTGAATTTTGAAAAAGATGTTGTGAAGATTTGAAAAAGATATTGATGAGTTGAAAAGATTTTAGAAGAAAAAGAGATAGAATTGTTTTGAAAAAGATTTGAAAATAATTTGAAGAGGATAAAAAAAAGGGTTTATGAATTAAGATACATTTGATATCTTTTGAAAAAGGATTTGAAAAATTAGGATTTGTAACATGTTTGTGCAAGGAATCATGAATTGAAACGTAAAAATTGGAAAAAAATTTGGATTGAAAACGAAATTGCCTACTCCCCACAATCCTGACGTTAAACGCCCAACTGCTGCATGTTTTGGGCGTTTAACACCCACTTGGTGCTTGGTCTGGGCGTTTAACGCCCAGCTGTTGCTTCCAGCTGGCGTTAAACGCCAGAAACTCCTTTGTCACTGGGCATTTTTCTGAACGCCCAGGATGCTGTAAATCTGGCGTTAAACGCCCAAAAGTTGCTTCTTTCTGGCATTTAACGCCCAGATGGATATCTCTACTGGTGTTAAACGCCCAGTAGATGCTCCTTTTGGGCGTTTAACGCCCAGTGGTCCCTCTTACTGGCGTTTTCTTGCCAGTTAGCTCCTTTTTTTCTGTTTTGTGCTCTGAATCCTTCTGTAGCCCTGTGAACTTATGCAATTGATTCTTTACCTTGTTAATATTGAACTTATATACTTTAAAAATAAATAAAATGAAGAATAGAATAAAATAAAATAACAGAAAGAGTTTTGCTAATGGCTGGGTTGCCTCCCATCAAGCGCTTCTTTATTGTCTTTAGCTGGACCTTGCTGAGCTTTTTAATCTAGCCTCAGCCTTGAGCATTCCTGCTCAACATTGCCTTCAAGATAATGTTTGATTCTCTGCCCATTAACAATGAACTTCTTATTAGAATCAATGTCTTGAAGCTCCACATAGCCACATGGTGACACACTTGTAATCACATATGGTCCCCTCCACCGGGATTTCAGTTTCCCGAGAAATAGCCTGAGCCTAGAGTTAAACAGCAGAACCTTTTGTCCTGGTTCAAAGACTCTAGATGACAGCTTTCTATCATGCCACCTTTTTTATTTCTCTTTATAAAGCTTGGCATTTTCGAAAGCAGTGAGTCTGAATTCCTCTAGTTCATTTAGCTGGAGCAATCTTTTTTCTCCAGCTAATTTGGCATCAAAGTTTAGGAATCTAGTTGCCCAGTAGGCCTTATGTTCCAGTTCCACGGGCAGATGACAGGCCTTACCATACACAAGCTGGTATGGAGAAGTCCCTATAGGGGTCTTGAATGCTGTTCTGTAAGCCCACAGAGCATCATCCAAGCTTCTTGCCCAATCCTTTCTACGGGTACTTACAGTCCGTTCCAGGATTCTTTTTAGTTCTCTGTTAGAAACTTCAGCTTGCCCATTTGTCTGTGGATGATATAGAGTCGCCACTTTGTGGCGAATCCCATACCGGACCATGGCAGAGTAAAGCTGTTTGTTGCAGAAGTGAGTGCCCCCATCACTGATTAGTACTCTAGGGACACCAAACCTGAAGAAGATATGTTTCTGGAGGAACTTCAGCACTGTTTTAGTATCATTGGTGGGTGTGGCAACGGCCTCTACCCATTTTGATACATAGTCGACTGTCACCAGAATATAAGTGTTTGAGTATGATGGTGGGAAAGGTCCCATGAAGTCAATCCCCCATACATCAAACAACTCAATCTCCAAGATTCCTTGTTGAGGCATGGCGTAACCATGAGGCAAATTACCAGCTCTTTGACAACTATCACAGTTACGTACAAACTCTCGGGAATCCCTATAGAGTGTAGGCCAGTAGAAGCCACATTGGAGGACCTTGGTGGCTGTTCGCTCACCTCCGAAATGGCCTCCATGTTGTGATCCATGGCAATGCCATAAGATCTTCTGTGCTTCTTCTCTAGGCACACACCTACGGATTATTCCGTCTGCACATCTCTTAAAGAGATAGGGTTCATCTCACAAGTAGTACTTTGCATTGATAATTAATTTTTTCTTTTGTTGCCTGCTGTACTCCTTGGGTATGAACCTTGCAGCTTGATAGTTTGCAATGTCTGCAAACCATGGTATTTCCTGAATGGCAAACAAATGCTCATCTGGAAAGGTCTCAGAGATCTCAATAGAGGGGGGAACTCCCCTTCTACTGGTTCTATCCGGGATAGATAATCAGCTACTTGGTTCTCTGTCCCTTTTCTGTCTCTTATTTCTATATCAAACTCTTGCAGAAGCAACACCCATCTTATGAGCCTGGGTTTTGAATCCTGCTTTGTGAGTAGATATTTAAGAGCAGCATGGTTAGTGTACACAATCACTTTGGATCCTACAAAGTATGATCAAAACTTGTCAAAGGCATAAACCACTACAAGCAATTCTTTTTCTGTGGTTGTGTAATTTTTTTGGGCATCATTTAAAACACGGCTAGCATAATAAATGACATGCAGAAGCTTGTCATGCCTCTTCCCCAATACTGCACCAATGGCATGGTCACTGGCATCACACATTAATTCGAATGGTAATGTCCAGTCTGGTGCAGAAATAACTGGTGCTATGACCAGCTTAGCTTTCAGAGTTTCAAACGCCTGCCGACACTCTGTGTCAAACACAAATGGCGTGTCAGTAGCTAGCAGATTGCTCAGAGGTTTTGCGATTTTTGAAAAATCCTTTATAAACCTCCTATAGAATCCTGCATGCCCCAGAAAGCTTCTGATTGCCTTAACATTGGTAGGTGGTGGTAATTTTTCAATTACCTTTACCTTAGCTTGATCCACCTCTATTCCCTTGTTCGAAATTTTATGCCCAAGGACAATTCCTTCAGTCACCATAAAGTGACATTTTTCCCAGTTTAAAACCAGTTTGGTCTCTTGGCATCTTTTCAGAACCAGTGTCAGGTGATCAAGACAGGAGCTGAATGAGTCTCCATATACTGAGAAGTCATACATGAAGACTTCCAGAAATTTTTCCACCATATCAGAGAAAATAGAGAGCATGCATCTCTGAAAGGTTGCAGGTGCATTACACAGCCCAAATGGCATCCTTCTGTAAGCAAACACTCCGGATGGACATGTGAATGCTGTTTTCTCTTGATCTTGGGGATCTACTGCAATTTGGTTGTAGCCTGAATAGCCATCCAAAAAGCAGTAATAATCATGACCTGCTAGTCTTTCTAGCATCTGGTCTATGAATGGTAAAGGAAAATGATCCTTCCTGGTGGCTGTATTGAGCCTTCTGTAGTCAATACACATGTGCCACCCTATAACTGTTCTTGTAGGAACCAGTTTATTTTTTCATTATGAACCACTGTCATACCTCCCTTTTTGGGGACAACTTGGACAGGGCTCACCCAGGGGCTATCAGAAATAGGATAAATAATCCCAGCCTCCAGTAATTTGGTGACCTCTTTCTGCACCACTTCCTTCATGGCTGGATTTAGCCGCCTCTGTGGTTGAACCACTGGCTTAGCATCATCCTCCAATAGGATCTTGTGCATGCATCTAGCTGGGCTTATGCCCTTAAGGTCACCTACGGACCACCCAAGAGCTGTCTTGTGTGTCCTTAGCACTTGAATTAGTGCTTCCTCTTCTTGTGGATTTAAAGCAGAGCTTATGATTACTGGAAAAGCGTCACCTTCTCCCAGAAATGCATATTTCAGGGATGGTGGTAATGGTTTGAGCTCGGGTTTAGGAGGTTTTTCCTCTTCTTGAGGAAGTTTCAGAGGTTCTTTCAATTCCTCTGAATCCTCCAGATCAGGCTGAACATCTTTAAAGATGTCTTCTAGCTTTGATTCGAGACTCTCAGCCATGTTGATCTCCTCCACCAGAGAGTCAATAAGATCAACTTTCATGCAGTCTTTTGGTGTGTCTGAATGCTGCATAGCCTTGACAGCATTCAACTTAAACTCATCCTCATTGACTCTCAGGGTTACTTCCCCCTTTTGGACATCAATGAAAGTTCATCCTGTTGCTAGGAAAGGTCTTCCTAGAATGAGAGTAGCACTCTTGTGCTCCTCTATTTCCAGCATTACAAAGTCAGTGGGGATGGCGAATGTCCCAACCCTGACAATCTTGTCTTCAATCACGCCTGATGGGTATTTAATGGAGCCATCAGCAAGTTGTAGACATATCCTGGTTGGTTTAACTTCTTCAGTTAAACCAAGCTTTCTGATAGTGGATGCAGGTATTAGGTTGATGCTTGTCCCAAGATCACATAAAGCTATCTTGGTGCAATTACCCTCTAATATGCATGGTATCAGAAAGCTCCTGGGATCCTTAAGCTTTTCTGGGAAGCTTTTCAGAATGACTGCACTACATTCTTCAGTGAGGAGAACTCTTTCAGTTTCTCTCCAATCCTTCTTATGACTCAAGATCTCTTTCATGAACTTGCTCAAGTGCCTCTACAAACAGAATCTTTATTTCAAGAGTCCTGAGATAGTCTACAAAGCGAGCAAATTGCTTATCCTGCTCCTCTTGGCGGAGTTTTTGAGGATAAGGTATTTTGGCTTTGTATTCTTCAACCTTAGTTGCTGCAAGTTTATTTCCTACAGAGGTGGTTGGAGAAGCCTTTTTAGAGGGGTTGTTATCAGCACTTGTGTGTGTCTGATCCCTCACTCGCAATTGAATGCCAGAGTTGGAAGCTGGATTGGCGTTGGATGCCAATTCCTTGCTTGTTCCTGGCGTTTGGACGCCAGAACTGAGCTTCCATTGGGCATTTGACGCCAACTCCTTGCCTGTTTCTGGCGTTTGAATGCCAGAACTGAGCATGGGTTGGGCGTTTAACGCCAGTTTTTCACCCTTTTCTGGCGTTTGAACGCCAGAATTATTCCTCTCTGGGCTTTTACTGTCCTCAGAGGGATTTTGGGTAATATTTTGCTCATCCTCTATCAGTTGTTCTTTTCTTGGCTTTCTGCTGCTCTGAAGTGAGGTATTTAATATTTTCCCACTTCTTAATTGAACTGCCTGACATTCTTCTGTTATCTGCCTTGATAGCTGTTGTTTTGTCTGATTCAATTGTGATTCCATATTTTTATTAGCATTCTTAGTGTCTTGTAGCATCTCTTTGAATTATGCTAGCTGTTTTGTTAGAAAACACAATTGTTGACTGATTTCAGCAACTTGTTCTGGAGGACCAAGCTCAGTAGATACTGCTTTGGCTTTTTCCTTTGTGGGGGACCCCCTACTTATGTACAGATGCTGATTTCTAGCAACTATATCAATAAGCTCTTGAGCCTCTTCAATAGTTTTTCTCATGTGTATAGATCCACCAGCTGAGTGGTCTAGAGATACCTGAGCTCTCTCTGTAAGCCCATAGTAGAAGATGTCTAATTGCACCCATTTTGAAAATATTTCAGAGGGGCATTTCCTTAGCATCCTTCTGTATCTCTCCCAAGCATTATAAAGGGATTCATCATCCTCTTGTTTAAAACCTTGAATGTCCAATCTTAGCTGTGTCATCCTTTTTGGAGGGAAATATTGATTCAGGAATTTGTCTGATAACTGTTTCCATGTCCTTATGCTTGCTGTGGGTTGGTTATTTAACCACCTTTTAGCTTGATCTTTTACAGCAAACGAAAATAGTAACAGTCTGTATACATCCTGATATACCTCCTTGTCACGTACTGTGTCAGCAATTTGCAAGAATTGTGCCAGAAACTCAGTAGGTTCTTCCTGTGGAAGACCGAAATACTGGCAGTTTTGCTGCACCATGACAATGAGCTGAGGATTTAGCTCAAAACTGCCTGCCTTGATGGAGGGTATACAGATACTACTCCCATATGCAGCAGTAGTGGGGTTAGCATATGACCCCAGAGTCCTTCTGGACTGTTCATTTCCACTTAGATCCATGATGGAAAAAGGGGATGATGTGAGTTGCAAGTAAAATATATTTTTATTTTTATTTTATTTAATTAAGAATAACCGAAAAAAATGAAATAAAGTAAAATAATTAGAAAATAAATTATAGATTTCGAAAATTAAGATAAAAGGAGAATAAAAAGAAATTTGAATGTTGAATTAACAAAGTAATTGAAAAGATTTGAAAATTTTTTTGGATATGATTTTCGAAAAAGATTTGAATTTTGAATTTTTAAAACTAAGATAAGATAAAGTGGAAAGTTTTAAAATAAAATCTGAATTTTTAAAGAAAAATTTCGAAAATTAATTAAAATAAAAAGAAAAGATATTTTTGAATTTAATGAAGAAAGATAGAAACACACAAAAGACACACAACTTAAAATTTTTTTGATCTAATGCTCCTTGTTTTCAAAAATTTTGGAGGAAAAACACCACGGAACACCAAACTTAAAAATTTTAAGATCAAAACACAAGGAAGACTCAAGAATACTTTGAAGACTCACAAGAACAACAAGAACATGAAGAAAGAACACCAAATTTAAAATTTTTAGAAAACCAAAATAAAATTTTTGAAAACTAAAGAAAAGTTAACAGGAGAACACCAAACTTAAAGTTTGGCACAAGACTTATTCAAAGACAAATTATTTTTGAAAATATTTTAGAAAGAAAATTCCTAATTACCAAGAACATAAGCACACTGCTCTAGCCAATTGAGCTATAAATTTAAAGTGTTTTAATAGGGTATTTAATAAATAAATTTTTGAAAAGGTTTTAGAGAGAAAGAATCAAAGGAGCAACTATTCACAAGAACATAGACACATTCAACAAATGCATGGACTAAACAAAAGAGAAGTATTTTTGAGAAATTGAGGGAAAATAACAAGCATGCAGTTCAAAAATTATAAAAAAAATAATAAAAAAATAAAAATAAAAATAAAAACATGCAATGGAGACCAAACTTAAAAAATGAAACTAAACTCAAAGAAAAAATAAAAATTAATAAGGAAAAAAAATAATATTTTTGAAAAATTTTTCAAAAGAAAATAAAAGACTCTGACCCAAAAGACAAAATTTTCCTAATCTAAGCAACAAAATAAACCGTTAGTTGTTCAAACTCGAACAATCCTCGGCAACGGCGCCAAAAACTTGGTACACGAATTGTAAATCACACTTTTCACAACTCGTACCACTAACCAGCAAGTGCACTGGGTCTTCCAAGTAATACCTTACGTGAGTAAGGGTCGAATCCCACGGAGATTGTTGGCTTGAAGCAATCTATGGTTATCTTGTAATTCTTAGTCAGGATATCAATTATAATTATCATTTTGGATTGCGAAAAATAAAAGAGCATGAATTAAATACTTGTTATGCAGTAATGGAGAATATGTTGGAGTTTTGGAGATGCTTTGTCTTCTGAATCTCTGCTTTCCCCCTGTCTTCTTCTTCACGCACGCAAGGTTCCTCCTATGGCAAGCTGTGTGTTGGTGGATCACCGTTGTCAATGGCTACCATCCATCCTCTCAGTGAAAATGGTCCAGGTGCGCTGTCACCGCACGGCTAATCATCTGTCGGTTCTCACTCATGCTGGAATAGGATCCATTGGTCCTTTTACGTCTGTCACTACATCCAACCCTTGTGAGTTTGAAGCTCGTCACAGTCATTCAATCCCTGAATCCTACTCAGAATACCACAGACAAGGTTTAGACTTTCCGGATTCTCAAGAATGCTGCCAATAGATTCTAGCTTATACCACGAAGATTCTGATTAAGGAATCCAAGAGATATTCATTCAATCGAAGGTAGAACAGAGGTGGTTGTCAGGCACGCGTTCATAGGTTGAGGATGGTGATGAGTGTCACAAATCATCACCTCCATCATATTGAAGTGCGAATGAACATCTTAGATAGAAACAAGCGTGTTTGAATAGAAAACAGAGATAATTGCATTAATTCATCGAGACACAGCAGAGCTCCTCACCCCCAACAATGGAGTTTAGAGACTCATGCCGTCAAAGAGTACAAAGTTCAGGTCTAAAATATCATGAGATACAAATTAAATCTCTAAAAGTTGTTTAAATACTAAACTAGTAACCTAGGTTTACAGAAAATGAGTAAACTATAATAGATAGTGCAGAAATCCACTTCTGGGGCCCACTTGGTGTGTGCTGGGGCTGAGACTTAAGCTTTACACGTGCTTAGGCTGTTTTTGGAATTAAACGCCAGGTTGTAACCTGTTTTGGGCGTTTAACTCCAGCTTGTAACCTATTTCTGGCGTTTAACGCCATAATGCAATATGGAACTGGCGTTGAACGCTAGTTTAGGTCGTCTATCTTTGAGAAAAGTATGGACTATTATATATTGCTGGAAAGCCCTGGATGTCTACTTTCCAACGCAATTGAGAGCGCGCCAATTGGACTTCTGTAGCTCTAAAAAATCCATTCCGAGTGCAGGGAGATTAGAATCTAACAGCATCAGCAGTCCTTTTTCAGCCTGAATCAGATTTTTGCTCAGCTCCCTCAATTTCAGTCAGAAAATACCTGAAATTTCAGAAAAACATACAGACTCATAGTAAAGTCCAGAAATATGAATTTTGCCTAGAAACTAATGAAAATATACTAAAAACTAACTAAAACATACTAAAAACTACATGAAATTAACCCTAAAAAGCGTATAAAATATCTGCTCATCACAACACCAAACTTAAACTGGTGCTTGTCCCCAAGCAACTAGACAAATAAAATAGAATACAAATAAGTCAAGAAGCAACAATATCTCAGAGTTTTTTGAGTGAAGCTCAGATTCTAATCAGATGAGCGGGACTAGTAGCTTTTTGCTTCCGAACAGTTTTGTCATCTCACTTATCCATTGAAGCTCAGAATGATTGAGCGTTGGATGAACTCCAACCATCCCCTAGCCACTGGCTTGAGGTCATGCCTTCTTAGTTGAACTGGCTTGCCTCTTGAGTCAATTTTCCATTGAGCTCCTTCCTCACATATGTCTATGAGGACTTGGTCCAACCTTTGATCAAAGTTGACCCTTCTAGTGTAGGGGCGTGCATTTTCTTGCATCATTGGCAAGTTGAACGCCAACCTTATATTTTCCAGACTGAAATCTAAGTATTTCCCCAGAACCATTGTAAGCCAATTCTTTGGGTTTGGGTTCATACTTTGATCATGGTTCCTAGTGATCCATGTGTTTGCATAGAACTCTTGAACCATTAAGATTCTGACTTGTTGAATAGGATTACAGAGAACTTCCCATCCTCTTCTTCTAATCTCTTGTCGGATCTCCGGATACTCGCTCTTTTTGAGCTTAAAAGGGACCTCAGGGATCAACTTTTTCTTGGCCACAACTTCATAGAAGTGGTCTTGATGGACCTTTGAGATGAATCTCTCCATCTCCCATGACTCAGAAGTGGAAGCAATTGCCTTCCCTTTCCTCTTTCTTGAGGTTTCTTTGGCCTTAGGTGCCATTGATGGTTATGGAAAAACAAAAAGCAATGCTTTTACCACACCAAACTTAAGAGGTTTGCTCATCCTCGAGCAAAAGAAGAAAGAAAGTAGTAGAAGAAGAAGAAAATAGAGGAGATGGAGTTAGAGAGTGTTTTCGGCCAAGGGGGGAAGTAGTGTTTGTGATGTGTGGAAATGGAGTAGTGTTAAGGGGTTTAGATAGGGGTGGGGGGAGGGTAGGTTTCGGCCATTAGGGTTGGGTTTGGGAGGGAAAAGAATTTGAATTTGGAGGTAGGTGGGGTTTATGGGGAAGAGTGGATGGATGTGAGTGGTTAAGGGTATTTGGGGAAGAGGTACGGAGGTGATTGGTGAAGGGTATTTGGGGAAGAGTGTTATGAAAAGGTGTGAAGAGGAGAGAAGAAGAGGTGGGGTAGGTGGGGATCCTCTGGGGTCCACAGATCCTGAGGGGTCAAGGACATAGCATCCCTGCTCCATTTAGGTGTACAAAACGCCCTTAGAATGCATGTCTGGCATTAAACGCCATCTTGCTGCTTGTTTCTGGCGTTTAACGCCAGATTTTCTACCATTCTTGGTGTTAAACGCCAATTCCATGCTCTGTTCTGGTGTTAAACGCCAGTCTGGTGCTTGTTTCTGGCGTTTAACACCAGCTTTTTGCTTCTTTCTGGCGTTAAATGCCAGTAAGCTCTTCCTCCAAGGTGAGCTATTTTTAATGCTCTTTTCATTCTGTTTTTGATTTTTCAGTTGATTTTGTGACTTCACATGATCATCAACCTAAAGAAAACATAAAATAGCAATGGAAAATAAATAGATATAATTAAATAACATTGGGTTGCCTCTCAACAAGCGCTTCTTTAATGTCAATAGCTTGACAGTGAGCTCTCATGGAGCCTCACAGATAATCAGAGCAATGTTGGGGCCTCTGATGAGAGAAACTTTTGCGTGGTCTAGAAATTTGCGGATAAATCCTCGTTGCAAGTATAGTTTCTAAACCTTCAAAAGTCCTTTCATACAAACGTTTTGGTTGTCACAAGTAACAAACCCCTTTAAAATTGATAACTGAGTATTTAAACCTCGGGTCGTCTTCTCAAGGAATTGCAGGAAAGTATGTTCTTATTATTGGTTATGAGTTTGTAAATTGGGGGTTTTGGAGTTTGGGCAATGGGCACAGGTATATTTAAATAACAAGTAAAATAAATTAACAATAATAAAATCTCTTGGCAAGGTATGAAGAACTGGAAGTCCTATCCTGGTTACCCTTATCAATTGTAATGAGAATTGGATTTTTCTCCCACTTTGTTAACCTCTAACTATGAAGGTAAGTTAAGTGGATGAATTAATTTTTATTCCTCAGGTCCTAGTCTTTCCTTGGGAAAGGCTAGAGTTATTGGAACTCGAATTAATTCTTGAAGAATTCCAATTTTCAGTCAACAATGAGTTTGATAACTCAAGTGTCTCCAATGACTCAACCAAAGCCAAAAGGGAAGAGAATCTACTTGAATGAAAATAATTTGAATACATAAATTAAAGAGAGCAATCGTAATTCTGAAATACCTTAATTAACATTAATTCAAAGAGTAATATGTAACATAGAAGAATTCATAAATAAAATTGGGAAAATAATAAAAAGAACATTGAACCTGGGATTGAGAGTTGCTCCTAAAATTAAGAGAATCCTAAATCCTAATCCTAAGAGAGAGGAGAGAACCTCTCTCTCTAAAAACTACATCTAAATCCTAATAATTGTGAATCTGAAAGCTTTTTTTTTATGAATGGATGCATTCCCCCACTTTATAGCCTATAATCTGTCTGTTCTGGGTTGAAAACTGGGTCAAAAACAGCCCAGAAATCGCCGGAGAGGAAATCTGCCACGCTAGTTTTTCGTCACTGCGACGCATCCACATGGAGCACGCGGTCATGTCGCCTAGCATCAGAGCAACTATGGCATATTATATATCAAATCGAAACCCCGGATGTTAGCTTTCCAACGCAACTAGAACCGCATCATTTGAACCTCTTTAGCTAAAGTTATAGCCGTTTGAGTGCGAGAGGGTCAGGTTGACAGCTTTGTAGTTCCTTCAACTTCTTGTATTCCTTCCACTTTTGCATGCTTCCTTTTCATCCTCTAAGTCATTCCTGCCCTGTAATCTCTGAAATCACTTAACACACATATCAAGGCATCTAATGGTAATAAGAGAGGATTTAAACATAGGGAACTTAAGGCCAAAGAAGCATGTTTTCAATCAAAGCACATAATTAGGAAGGCAAATGTAAAATCATGCAAATAGTATGAATAAGTGGGTAAAGAGTTGATAAAATCCACTCAATTAAGCACAAGATAAACCATAAAATAGTGGTTTATCAGCCTCTCAACACCAAACTTAGAGTTTGGTTGTGGCCTCCTAACACCAAACTTAGAGTTTGAATGTGGGGGTTTTGGTTGACTCTGTTCTGAGAGAAGCTTCTCATGCTTCCTCTCCATGGTTACAGAAGGAGAAATTTGAGTCTTAAATACAAAGTAGTCTTCATTCAACTGAAGGACCAACTCTCCTCTGTCAACATCAATCACAGGCTTTGCTGTGGCTAGGAAGGGTCTTCCAAGGATGATGGATTCATCTTCATCCTTTCCAGTGTATAGGATTATGAAATCAGCAGGGGTGTAAAGGCCTTTGACCTTTACTAGCACGTCCTATACCTGTCCATAAGCCTTTTTCATGGATTTGTCTGCCATCTTTAATGAGATTCTTGCAGCTTGTACCTTAAAGATTCCCAGTTTCTCTATTACAGAGAGTGGCATGAGGTTTATCCCTGGCCTAAGGTCACACAGAGCCTTCTCAAAGGTCATGGTGCCTATGGTGCAAGGTATGAAGAATTTTCCGGGATCCAGTTTCTTCTGAGGTAATGTCTGCCACATTAATGCACTCAGTTCATTGGTGAACAAAGGGGTTCATCCTCCCAGGTCTCATTACCAAATAACTTGGCATTCAGCTTCATGATTGCTCCTAGATACTTAGCAACTTGCTCTTCAGTGATGTCTTCATCCTCTTCAGAGGAAGAATATTCATCAGAGCTCATGAATGGCAGAAGGAAGTTCAATGGAATCTCTATGGTATATGTTTGAGCCTCAGATTCCTTTGGTTTCTCAAAGAGAAATTTCTTTCTGTCCAGAGGACGTCCCAAGAGGTCTTCCTCACTGGGATTCACGTCCTCCTTCTCCTATAGGCATTCGGCCACACCAAGTAAGGTTATGGCCTTGTACTCTCTATTGGGATTTTCTTCTGTATTGCATGGGAGAGTACTGGGAGGAGTTTCAGTAGTCTTCTTACTCAGCTGACCCACCTGTGCCTCCAAATTTCTAATGGAGGACCTTGTTTCATTCATGAAACTTAGTGTGGTCTTGGATAGATCAGAGACTATGGTTGCCAGGCCAGAATGGCTCTGTGTAGAATTCTCTGTCTGTTGCTGAGAAGATGATGGAAAAGGCTTGCTATTGCTAAACCTATTTCTTCCACCGTTATTATTGAAGCCTTGTTGGGGCTTCTGTTGGTCCTTTCGTGAAAAATTTGGATGATTTCTCTATGAAGGATTATAGGTGTTTCCATAGGGTTCTCCCATGTAATTCACCTCTGCTATTGCAGGGTTCTCAGGATCATAAGCTTCTTCTTCAGAAGATGCTTCTTTAGTACTGTTGGATGCAGCTTGTAATCCATTCAGACTCTGAGAAATCATATTGACTTGCTGAGTCAATATTTTGTTCTGAGCCAATATGGCATTCAGAGTATCAATTTCAAGAACTCCCTTCTTTTGAGGCGTCCCATTGTTCACAGGATTCCCCTCAGAGGTGTACATGAACTGGTTATTTGCAACCATTTCAGTAAGTTCCTGATCTTCTGGAGGGATTTTCACGTGGAGAGAACCTTCTGCAGAATGGTCCAATGACATTTTTGACAACTCAGACAGACCATCATAGAATATACTTATGATGCTCCATTCTGGAAGCATGTCAGTAGGACATCTTTTGATCAGTTACTTATATCTTTCCCAAGCTTCATAGAGGGACTCACTTTCCTTCTATATGAAGGTTTGGATTTCCACTCTAAGCTTGCTCATCTTTTGAGGTGGAAAGAATTTGGCTAGAAAAGCACTGACCAGCTTATCCCAAGAGTTCAGGCTATCCTTAGGTTGTGAATCCAACCATGTTCTAGCTCTGTCTCTTATAGCAAAAGGGAAAAGCATAAGCCTGTAGACCTCGGGATCAACTCCATTGGTCTTGACAGTGTCACAGACTTGCAATAATTCAGCTAAAAACTGATGAGGATCTTCCATTGGAAGTCCATAAAACTTGCAGTTCTGTTGCATCAGAGAAACTAATTGAGGTTTAAGCTCAAAATTGTTTGCTCCAATTGAAGGGAGTGAGATGCTTCTTCCATAGAAGTTGGAAGAGGGTGCAATAAAGTCACCAAGCATCTTCCTTGCATCTCCACCATTGTTATTAGGTTCATCCATGTCTCCCTCTTTTTCAAAAATTTCTGTCAGGTTCTCTCCAGAAAGTTGTGCTTTAGCTTCCCTTAGCTTCCTCTTCAGAGTCTTTTCAGGTTCAGGGTCAGCTTCAATAAGATATTCTTATCCTTGTTCCTGCTCATATGAAAAAGAAGGGAACAGAAAAGAAGAAAAATCTTCTATGTCACAGTATAGAGATTCCTTATGTGAGTATAAGAAGAGAAGAATAGAAGAAGGAGAAGAGAAGAATTCGAACACAGTGAAGGAGAAGGGGTTCGAATTTTGAGTGGGAGAAGAATGTTAGTAAATAATTAAATAAATAAATAGAAAGAGATGAGAGGGGTAAGAATTCGAAAATAAAAAGAATAAAAGGAAAATATTTTTATTTTTATTTTAATTATCAGTTAGAATTTGAAAATTAAAAAGAGAAATAAAATTAAAATTAAAATTTGAAACAATTGGTTAATTAAAAAGAATTTTGAAAAAAAAAAGTAAGGAGTTTTCGAAAATTAGAGAGAGAAAATTAGTTAGGTAGTTTTGAAAAAGATAAGAAATAACAAAACAAACAAAAAGTCAAGTGGTTAATTGAAAAAGATTTGAAAATCAATTTTGAAGAGATAAGAAGTTAGAAAAGATTTTGAAATTGATTTTGAAAAAGATGTGATTGAAAATTATTTTGAAAAAGATTTAAAAAGGAAATTAAAAAGATTTGATTTTGAAAATAAAGTTGATTACTTGACTAACAAGAAACTAAAAGATATGATTCTAAAATTTACAGATTGATCCTTTCTTAATAGGCAAGTAACAACTTGAAATTTTTAAACCAAAATATTAAATGCTAGCAAAGAATTCGAAAATATGAAACAAAATAAGAAAAAGATTTTTGAAAATCGATTTGAAATTTTCGAAAATATGAAAGAAAAAATGAAAAAGGTTTGATTTTTGAAAAAGATTTGAAAAAGATAGAATTTTTAAATTGAAAATTTGATTTGAGTCATAAGAAATAATTAAATTTTAAAACTTTATAACTAAATCAATTCAAATTTTCGAAATTTATGAGAAGAATAAAGGAAAGATATTTTTTTATCTTTGAAATTTTAAGAAGAGAGAGAAAAAAACAAAAAGACTCAAAACATGAAAATTATGAATCAAAACACACAATGCATGCAAGAACACTTTGAATGTCAAGATGAACACCAAGAACACTTTGAATGTCAAGATGAACACCAAGAACTTATTTTTGCAAATTTTTAAGAAAAGAAAAACATGAAAGACACCAAACTTAGAAATTTTCAATGTTTAGACACTAACAAATTGAAAATGCGTATGAAAAACAAGAAAAGATGCACAACAAGAAAATGCAAAGATCAAACAAAGAAGATCATCAAGAACAACTTGAAGATCATGAAGAACACATGTATGAATTTTTTGAATTTTTTTTTGAAAATTAAAAATATGCAATTGACACCAAACTTGAAAATTAACACTAGACTCAAACAAGAAACACAAAATTATTCTTGGTTTTATGATTTTGTAAATTTTTTTTTTTGGATTTTTCGAAAATTATTTTGAAAAAGAAAAATAAGGATTTCAAAATTTTTAATAAGAATTCCAGGAATCATGCAATGTTAGTCTAAAGCTCTGGTCCAGGAATTAGACATGGTTTACTAGCCAGCCAAGCTCTCAGTGAAAGCTCTGGTCCAAAACACTAGACATGGCCAATGGCCAGCCAAGCTTTAGCAGAACATTACATACAACAGCAAAATTGCTGAGAAAGACAAAGAAGCTCTTCTCATGATTGTCGAAACCTCGGTCCAAAAGGTTAGACATGGCTTAACAGCCAACTAGGATTCAACATATCACCATGAAACTCTAGAATTCATTCTTAAAAATTCTGAAGAACATAGAATAATTTAAAATATATATTTTTTTTAAATTTTCGAAAATAAAAACAACAAAAATAAAAAGCTTAAAATAAAAAAATAAAACTACCTAATCTGAGCAACAAGATGAACCGTCAGTTGTCCAAACTCGACCAATCCCCGGCAACGGCGCCAAAAACTTGGTGCACGAAATCGTGATTGTTCATTCCCTGGTAACGGCGCCAAAAACTTGGTATGCACGTTCATAATCTCAATTCTTTTTCACAACTTTGCACAACTAACCAGCAAGTGCACTGGGTCGTCCAAGTAATAAACCTTACGTGAGTAAGGATCGATCCCACGGAGATTGTAGGCTTGAAGCAAGCTATGGTCACCTTGTAAATCTCAGTCAGGCGAATTCAAATGGTTATGAAGATTTTATAATTAAAATATAACTAAAATATAGAATACGATAGAAATACTTATGTAATTCATTGGTGAGAATTTCAGATAAGCGTATGGAGATGCTTTTGTTCCTTCTGAACCTCTGCTTTCCTACTGCTTTCATCCAATCATTCATACTCCTTTCCATGGTAAGCTGTATGTTGGGCATCACCGTTTTCAATGGCTACTTCCCGTCTTCTCAGTGAAAATGGTCCAAATGCACTGTCACCGCACGGCTCATCATCTATCGGTTCTCGATCATGTTGGAATAGGATCCATTGATCCTTTTGCGTCTGTCACACGCCCAATACTCGTGAGTTTGAGGCTCGTCACAGTCATCCATCACAGATCCTACTCGGAATACCACAGACAAGGTTTAGACTTTCCAGATCTCAAGAATGCTGCCAATAATTCTAGCTTATACCACGAAGACTCCGATCTTTCGGAATGGAGGCTAAGAGATAAACGCTCAATCCAAGGTAGAACGGAAGTGGTTGTCAGGCACGCGTTCATAGGTTGAGAATAGTGATGAGTGTCACGAATCATCATATTCATCATGTTGAAATGCAAGCGAATATCTTAGAATAGGAATAAGCTTCAATTGAATAAGAAAATAATAGTACTTTGCATTAATTCATGAGGAACAGCAGAGCTCCACACCTTAATCTATGGTGTGTAGAAACTTTACCGTTGAAAATACATAAGTGATGAAGGTCCAGTTATGGCCGAGTGGCCAGCGCCCTAAACGTGATCTCTGTACATAAAATTATTCAAAGACTAACCAGAGATGTGAAATAAATCACTAAAAGTAGTTTTTATACTAAACTAGTAACTAGGGTTACATAAGATAAGTAAATGATGTAGAAATCCACTTCCGGGCCCACTTGGTGTGTGCTTGGGCTGAGCATTGAGCTTTCATGTGTAGAGACTCTTTTTGGAGTTAAACACCAGGTTGTAGCCTGTTTCTGGCGTTTAACTCTGATTTGCAACCTGTTTCTGGCGTTTAACTCCAGAATAGGGTAGGGAGTTGGTGTTTGAACGCCAGTTTGCCTCGTCTAAACTCGAGCAAAGTATGGACTATTATATATTGCTGAAAATCCCTAGATGTCTACTTTCCAATGCAATTGAGAGCGTGCCAATTGGATGTATGTAGCTCCAGAAAATCCACTTCGAGTGCAGGGAGGTCAGAATCCAACAGCATCTGCAGTCCTTCTTCAGCCTCTGAATAAGATTTTTGCTCAAGTCCCTCAATTTCAGCCAGAAATTATCTGAAATCACAGAAAAATACAAAAACTCATAGTAAAGTCCAGAAATGTGATTTTTATTTAAAAACTAATAAAAATATACTAAAAACTAACTAAATCATACTAAAAACTATGTAAAAACAATGCCAAAAAATGTATAAATTATCCGCTCATCACCTTCCTATGGAGTGAACACTATCCTTTTGTGTTGTTATCCGATGAACATGCTTAATCTCTATCTGATGCCAAGCTCATCAATGATGTTGGAAATATTGGTGCTGATATGCACTTACAGGTATTGTGGTTTGGTAGTTATTTGTGTTTGAATCGTGAAACATGGGAATTAACTTATGATTTTATATTATGTAGATTATAGGTGCTCGGATTATATGTATAGGCTGGACACGGGAGTTGAGGCATACTTAGGAGATGAATGAAAAAGATAATATCAAAAAGCTATTATTAGAGAATGCTGAAAAAGTAACAAGTTGAATGAAGCTTTGGAGAAGCTATCGTTGAAGGATGAAGAGATTTAGGCTTTGAAGAATAAAGTAGCATCTTTGGAGGTAACGAAGAAAAAGTTTAACAAAGACAAAATGATCTAGATAGTGGGATTATGGAACTTAGCTTAGAGAAGAAATTCTAAGACCAACAAGGAAAATTATGGGTTAGAAATGTTTGCGACTGGGTTTGAGAGGGCTATGGAGAAAGCAAAGTTCTTTGCTCCTGCTGTGGACTACTCTTCCATGGATCATTGTAAGGTGGTAGTGGATGGAGAATTGGTAGTTGATGATGCTGCACAGGAAGGAGGGGTGACAATATGGTCAGTTTTCTTTGCTTTTGAAAAATGTGAACAATTATTATATGCTATAGCACGTTTATTTATCGTGGACTATGGTTTATATTGTTTTGAATTGTTAAGTTATGTAATATATGTGTTAAGATGACTTGTTCGTCAAATTAACGTGTTTAATGTTTAGTGAAATAGTTTAATGCTTTGATTGTTAACTGTGTCAATAAATGATTGACTTGCTATTTCCTGCTTAGTAGGTTAGGATTGTTAGTTGCTGACTATATAGTGCAGTTTTGCTTAGCTGATTGAATAAGATATGCCAAATTATATCTTGGTGCAAATAGATAATAGCCAACTTTGAAGATTGGTTTGAATTGAATATTGGTTATCGAAATAATAGGTAGATTAGCTCATTAATATCACGATATAATGTTGCGATGACATTTGTATTGACAAATGATTGTTTGTTGTTGTGTATAGTCATTGTAACCTGCTAATGGATTAGTTTGTAAAGTATGATGCTAAAATACAAGGAATAAATATAAGTTGTAAATAATTGTAAAGGAGAAAAGATGGAGGTATATTATTAAATAAAAACCCTTCGATGTGTGAAAGGGAAGAGGGTGTTCCTCATTAAAACCTCTCCTATCAAAACCCAACATGGTATAAAATTCGGGTACTTATCTTGACTTATAGACTTAGATAGATGTAATAAAGTTTGAACGAATATACATTCTATGTGCTTGGGAGGGCTTTGCCTTCTAAAATTTCCAGGGTATGAGCTTCTTGAGGTTTTCTTGCCTCCTTTATTTTTCTTAGGATAAGGTCTCCCTCATCGAATAATCTTAGTTTGACTTTTTTGTTGTACCTCCAAGGTATAGCTAGTTGTGTTGCCCATTGTTGGATCAATGCTCTATCCTTGATTTCTTCAATAGTGTCTAGTTCAATTTACCTAAGTTGGGTGTTAGTCTATTCAATGAGGTGATTTATTCTGCATGAATGATGCGAGACTTTGATAGGTATCATAGCATCACATCTATACACTAAACGGAATGGGGTTTCTTTTGTTGATGAGTGTTGTGTTGTGTTATATCCCTATAAGATTTCTGGAATAAGCTTGCCTATTGCCCTTTAGAGTCGTCTAGCTTTTTACATAGTGCTTTCACTTTGTTATCTGCCTCAACCAAACTGTTAGTTTAAGGATTTTCCACAGAAGAAAATTGATGAATAATGTTAAAATTCTATAAAAAAAAATTGTGAAATCCTTATCAATAAATTTTCTGCCATTGACTATTATAATAAATTGAGGTATGCCAAACTTGTACAATATGTTTTTCTAGACAAAAGATATCATCTTTTCCAAGGTGATCTTTGCTAGAGGTATATCCTTTATCCATTTAGTAAAGTAGTCTATAGCAACAATTAAAACTTTTACCTGACTTGGTGCTTGTGAAAAAAACACCAATGATGTTTATCCCCTACTTACTAAAGAGTCAGCTTACCTCCAGTGTATACAACTATTTAGTAGAGTTGTGAATCATTAGTGCATGGCGTTGACAATGGTCACAATGTTTTACCTTTATCATGCAATCTTGTTGTATTGTTGGCTAACAGTATCTTGCTCTAATATTTTTTATGCTAGGTTTCTGCCCCCTATGTGTATGCCCCCAAAAGCCCTTGTGTACTTCATCCATGGCAAGCTTAGCATCGGCTTTGTTTAGGCACTTCAACAATGATTTGTGAATCCTGTTCTATATAGCTCGGTTTTAATTATAGTGAAAAGACTAGATTGTCTTTTGAATTTTTTTCATTCTTTATGTCTTCTAGTATTTCTCTAGTTTTCAAGTAGCAGATGTATGGGGTTTGTTAATCTGAATCCTGTGTGATACTCAAAATTGATGCTAGTGTAATACTAGGTTCATCTAGTATTAGTTGCAATAATTTCGGCATATGGATTTGATTCCTAGTAGTTGCCAGTTTTGATAAAATATCTTCTCAGTAGTTTTCTAACAATATCTTTTGAAAAAACAAGCTATGAGGTTGTTAACAATATGTAAATACTTTTCAAACAATGTGTCTCCTATTTGGAAGTTACCTATTACCTATTGTACCACCAGGAAAGAGTCGCATTTGACAGTTAAGTGGCTTATATTAAGACTTTGAACTAATTTGAGGTTAGCTATAAGTGCTGATAAACCACTATTTCATGGTTTATCTTGTGTTTAATTGAGTGGTTTTTATCAAGTCTTCACCCACTTATTCATACGATTTGCATGATTTTATAATCCCTTCCTAATATTGTTTTATGATTGAAAACTTGCTTCCTAGAGATCTTTAATTAGTATATTTTAATTCTCCTTTATACCATTCGATATCGTGATCCGTGTGTTAAGTGTTTCAGGCTTTATAGGACAGGAACGACTTAGAAAATGGAAAGGAAGCTTACAAAAATGGAAGGAACACAAAAAACTAAGGAGATGACCAGCGAACACCGACGCGCGCGCGGCATGGAGGAAATTACAGCGACGCATGCGCGTGCCTGACACGTACGCGTGGAATGGAGTTTTGCAAGATGACGCGCACGCGTGGACGATGCGTACGCGTGACAAGGAAATTCGCCAAATGACGCGCACGCGTGACTGACGCGTACGCGTGACCTGCGCGATCTGCAAAATTAACAGAAAATGCTGGGGGCAATTTCGGGCCGCGTTTTGACCCAGTTTTCGGTCCAAAAACACAGAATAAAGCCAGGGAACAAGCAGAGACTCGACACACACAGAGATACACATTCACATATTCTCATTAGGATAGTTTTAGGTTTTTAGATCTGAATCTAAAGAGGAATTACTCTTCCTCTAGGTTCTCTTTACATTCGTAGTTTATTAGTTTTATGCTTTTGCTTTTGGATACTGAAGAGTCATTACCTCCATTGAAGATACTATTCTAGTTTGTTTCCTTACTTACTCTTTTTATTTATTCCATATTTTTAATTCTTGTTTAGAGTGGTAATTGGATTATTTTCATGGATTGTTAGTGAAAAGGATTACTTTTACTTTTAATTAATTTTGAATCTATATTTTATTTAAATTATCATGTCTTCTTATATTTATACAAGAGTTATATTCATGTCAATGGAGTAGATTTCCTACTTGACATGGGGGTTGATTAGGAGGAGACACTTGTGTTGGAAGGCTTAAGTGATGGTTAAATTGGAAGTTGTTGGCTAGTTCTGTATTTACTAACGCTAGACCTTCCCAAGGGAGAGGACTAGGATTTGCGAATAAGAGTTAGCTCAATCACTTGATTTTCCTTTATTTAGTAAGGGTTAACTAAGTGAAAACAACAACCTTTTTGATACTACACTTAAGAGATCCCAACAAGGATAGAACTTCCGATTAATCATTCCCCCAGTCAAGGCTTTTTATTTAGAATACTATAAATCTCTTTTAATTTTCATTGCACTAAATTACAATTGTTTATTTTCTATTATTCAACTCTCAAAATTCTCAGAAAACTCCTGATTAATAACGCAGCACCCTTTCTAGCAACTCGTTGGCAGACGTCCTGGGACTCATACTCCCAGCATTTTTATTCTAAACTTTTTGTGACAACCTTTCTAAATTGACGAGGCAAATTTTTGCTGGTTAAGAGCTATACTCGTAACACTATTCTATTATATTATAATCTCTTAATTGGTCTAACTTCTGTCGCTCGTCAAGTGCCTCATGTTTTGCTTGATTATTGCTGGCATTGAAGGTGAACTATAGAGATTGTTCTATGACTATTTCTTTGCCATTTTCAAGTAACACCTGAGCTCCAGGACCTATCATCTTTAAGGCTCCATCAATGTATAACGTCCATGCTGTATTAGTAAAGTTTGGATCCTGGATTGTTAGTTTAGCTATAAAGTGGGCCAGTGCATGAGATTTTCTAAAACACCATCTTGATATTGAATATCGTACTTTGAGAGTTCAATAGAGCACTTGATTAATCTTTCGGTGAGCTCTAGCCTCAGCAGAAATTGCCTTAGTGAGTGATCAGTTCGAACTACGATGGTATGACTTTGGAAGTAATGCTTCAGACGTCTAACTATTATTATAAGAGCTAGAGCTAACTTTTCTAACATTGGGTATCTGAGCTTGGCATTCTAGAGGGATTTACTTACAAAGTATACTGATTGTTGTATCTTATCTATTTTTGTGATCAAGACAGAACTAACAATATAGTCAGTAATAAATAAATAAAGATAGACGAGTTTACCACTTTTTGGTTTTCTAAGTATTGGAAATGAGAATATTATTGTCTTGAGCTGCGCAAAGACTTTCTCGCATACTTCTGTACATGTAAACTCCTTTTTTTTCTGAGTGTTTTGAAAAAATGATGCGATCGAATAACTATCCAAGGTAGGAATCGTGATATGGTTGCTAGCCGACCAATTAGTTATTGGACTTCTTTTATTGATTGAGGACTTCTCATGTCTAATATTGCTTTGCATTCTAGGTTGGCTTATATACCTCGACAAGTCAACATAAAGCCCAAGAACTTTCTTTTACGTACCCCAAAAGTATATTTTTCTATATTTAGATTCATGTTATATAGTCTAAGCTATTGGAAGATTTCTATGAGACCGTCTATGTGGTTGCTCTCAGATTTAGTCTTTGCCACCATATCGTCCACATACACCTCTATGTTTTATCCGATCTGGTTGGCGAAGATCTTATCCATGAGCCTTTGATATGTAGCGCCTGCATTTTTAAGTTCAAAGCCATAACCTTATAGCAAAATTGTCATAGTTAGTGATAAAAGTAGTCTTATCTCAATTAGTCAAATATATTAGTATTTAGTTATAATCAGAATAAGCATCCATAAAACTTAAAAATTGAAAACTAGATGAATTATCAACTAATTTATCAATACAAGGTAAAGGATATGCATCATTTGGAGATACTTTGTTAAGATAAGTGAAATCCACACACATCCTTCATTTTTTATTGTATTTTTTAAATATGACTATATTTGCTAACGAGCTTGTAGATCTGATCTGTTTGATAAACTCTTCCAAGGACGCTTTCCTTTTGTATTGCCGAGGTGTCTCTTCTAAGCTATAGGTCGGATGGACGGGTTGTTCTAGTCTGTAACAAATGATATTCGGATCAATACCAGGCATGTTCGATAGGGTCGAAGCAAATAGGTTTATGTTCGATCTGAGTAGAATGATAAGTTGATTGAGTAGATTTAAGGGCAAAATTTTCTTTAAGAATGGTAGAATATAAGGACCCAATTTCTGGTAAATTGGTTTTTTTACTATTTTGCAATTTATTTCACAAGATCCGAGAATCACGACTCATCATCATTTAGTAAGGCGGGCTACAGATAAAAAATGAAAATAAATAATAAATAGGTTAAATTTGCTTTTACGAGGGTGAATGATTCCTGTGGTCAAATTTGAACATGTAGAGACTTCTTCACACATTTTTTTACCTGTTTACCCTCACTAAATTATTCTAGGGATATTTTAGAGCCGAGACTGCAATTATTGATGGTTTTGCACATACCGAGATAAAGGTCAGCACACCGAAGGCCATAAACCAGTAATAACATAATTACCTCATTGGTAATTATCTTCTTAGAAATAGTCTCAGCTATTTATTCTTGTTTATTCTCTTAAGAATAAACCTTAGTCGTTTATTATTTTACCAAGCGATAAAACTTGACTCGAGACAAACATCAGGCTAATACTCAGCGGATGCCTTCTAGAAATCATAAATTCTCTTTCTTCTCTATCAAGTAAACTGGTTCACTCTCTCCCTCCCATATGGCCAAATTCCCTCTCCCTTTTACCATATCTTTAGTGATTTTAACCCTGAACAGTAAACTGTGGTTAACTGTAGATAAACATGACACCAAGCCATGACTTGAACTCCTTGTTTTCACGCCATTCTCTTTTGTTTTTCAGCCTATTTCACCACTTGAAATCAGCACCTTTCACCACCATTAATTCAGGTCTTACTTTAGATTTTATTTAAGTAAATCTAAGGTAAAGTTTGAAAAATTAGAGAAAGAGAGAGCAAGAAGGTTGATGAGCGGATAATTTATACCTTTTGGCATTATTTTTACATAGTTTTTAGTATGTTTTAGTTACTTTTTATTATATTTTTATTAGTTTTTATGCAAAAATCATATTTCTAGACTTTACTATGAGCTTGTGTGTTTTTTTGTAATTTCAGGTATTTTCTGGCTGAAATTGAGGGACCTGAGCAAAAATCTAATTCAGAGGCTGAGAAAGGACTGTAGATGCTGTTGGATTCTGACCCTTCTGCACTCTAAGTAGATTTTCTGGAGCTAAAGAAGCCCAATTGGCATGCTCTCAATTGCGTTGGAAAGTACACATCTTGAGCTTTCTAGAAATGTATAATAGTTCATACTTTGACTGAGATTTGATGGCCCAAACTGGCATCTAAACGCCCACCAGAGACCCTTTTCTGGCGTAAAACGCCAGAACTGGCACCAGAACTGAAGTTAAACGCCCAAACTGGCATCCAAGCTGGCGTTTAACTCTAGAAATGGCCTATGCACGTGTA
The DNA here is from genome assembly GCF_059453495.1 of Arachis ipaensis. Lineage (NCBI taxonomy): Eukaryota > Viridiplantae > Streptophyta > Magnoliopsida > Fabales > Fabaceae > Arachis > Arachis ipaensis. The sequence continues at coordinate 35,489,263 of NC_142442.1, forward strand.
AAGCTCAATGCTCAGCCCAAGCACACACCAAGTGGGTCCCGGAAGTGTATTTCTGCACTATCTGCACTTAGTTACTTATTTTCTGTAATCCCTAGTAACTAGTTTAGTATAAATAGCACTTTTTACTATTGTATTCGCATCTCTGGACATTTAGTCCTTAGACTTGGAACTTTTATGTTACATTTGGGAGGCTCGCCACACGGCCATGCCTAGACCTTTTTCTCTTATGTATTTTCTACGGTGGAGTTTCTACACCTCAAAGATTAAGGTGCGGAGCTCTGCTGTTCTTCATGAATTAATGCAAGTACTATTGTTTCTCTTTCAATTCACGCTTACTTCTTCTCCAAGATATACTCTCGTACTTAATTCAGTTAAGTCAGAATGAAGGGGTGACCCATGACAATCACCCACTATCTTTGTTACTCGCTTAGCCAAGATCCGCGTGCCTGACAACCACAAGCGGTCTACATGATGATCAACGTAGTCATTGGACGACAGCCAGAGTATATTCTCTTGGGTCTCTAATCAACAGACCGAGTCCATGAGGTTGGAACCTTAGTGGTATAGGCTAGAACCAATTGGCAGCATTCCTGAGATCCGGAAAGTCTAAACCTTGTCTGTGGTATTCAGAGTAGAATTTGGGAAGGGATGACTGTGACGAGCTTCAAACTCGTGAATGTTGGGCGCAGTGATAGTGTGCAAAATGATAGAGAGATCCTATTCCGACACAAGTGAGAACCGACAGATGATTAGCCGTGCGGTAGCTGTACCTGGTATTTTTCATCCGAGACGAGAAATCCGGCAGTTGATTAGCCGTGGAGAAACCGTACTTGGACCATTTTCACCGAGAGGATCATACAGCTTGCCATGGAAGGGAGCACGCTTGGTTGGAAGAAGACAATAGAAAAGCAGAGGTTCAGAAGCAACAAAGCATCTCCAAACGCTTATCTGAAATTCCCACCAATGAATTACATAAGTATCTTTATTTTATTTTATGTTTGATTTATCTTTTAATTATCAAAACCTCATAACCATTTGAATCCGCCTGACTAAGATTTATAGGATGACCATAGCTTGCTTCAAGCCGACAATCTCCGTGGGATCGACCCTTACTCACATAAGGTATGACTTGGACGACCCAGTGCACTTGCTGGTTAGTTGTGCGGAGTTGTGAAAAGTGTGATCACAATTCCGTGCACCAAGTTTTTGGCGCCGTTGCCGGGAATTGTTCGAGTTTGGACAACTGACGATTCATCTTGTTTCTTATATTAGGTCATTTTATTTTATGTTTTAGCTTTTTATTTTTATTTTCGAAAAAAAAAACAAAAAAATTTAGTTTTCGAAAAATTCAAAGAAAAAATTGTTCAGAATTTTTAAGAATGAATTCTAGAGTTTCATGAGATATGTTGAAACCTGGCTGGCTGTTAAGCCATGTCTAATCTTTTGGACTGAGGTTTCCACTTATCATTGCAAGAGCCTTTGGATTCCTATCTATTTGGCTGTTGTATGTAATGCTCTGCTAAAGCTTGGCTGGCCATTTGGCCATGTCTAATTCTTTTGGACCGAAGCTTTAGACTAACATTGCACGAATCCTGGAATTCTTATCAAAAATTTTGAATTTCTTTATGTTCTTTTTCCAAAATAATTTCAAAAAATATACAAAAAAAAAATTTAATAAAATCATAAAAAAACCAAAATATTTTGTATTTCTTGTTTGAGTCTAGTGTCAAATTTTAAGTTTGGTGTCAACTGCATGTTTTTAATTTTTCTTAGATTCTCGAAAATTCATGCATTGTGTTCTTCTTTGATCTTTAAGTTGTTCTTGATGATTTTTCTTGTTTGATCTTTAACTTTTCTTGTTTTGTGTCTTTTGTTATTTTTCATATGCATTTTCGAATTCATAGTGTCTAAACATTAAAAATTTCTAAGTTTGGTGTCTTGCATGTGTTTCTTTTCTTAAAAATTTTCAAAAATATGTTCTTGATGTTCATCTTGATCTTCAAATTATTCTTGGTGTTCATCTTGACATTCAAAGTGTTCTTGCATGCATTATTTGTTTTAATCTTAATTTCTTATGTTTTGTGTCATTTTGTTGTTTTTCTCTTTCTTCATTAATTCAAAAAATCAAAAATAATATCTTTTCCTTATTTTACTCATAAATTTCAAAATTTTGGGTTGACCTAGTAAAAAATTTTTAAAATTTAGTTGTTTCTTGTTAGTCAAGTCAAAATTTCAATTTAAAAATTTTATCTTTTCAAATCTTTTTCAAAAATTAAATCTTTTCATTTTTCTTCTTAATATTTTCGAATTCCTTAAGTAAATTTTCAAAATATTTTTCTTATTTTTACTTCACATTTTCGAAAACTTTACTAACAATTAATGTTTTGATTCAAAAATTTCAAGTTTGTTACTTTCCTGTTAAGAAAGGTTCAATCTTTAAATTCTAGAACCATATCTTTTAGTTTCTTGTTAGTCAAGTCATCAACTTTAATTTTCAAAATCAAATCTTTTTAAATTTCTTTTTCAAATCTTTTTCAAAATAAATTTCAATCATATCTTTTTAAAATTTTAATTTCAAAATCTTTTTCTAACTTCTTATCTTTTCAAAATTTATTTTCAAATATTTTTCAATTAACCACCTAATTACTTTTTCACTTCTAATTTTTGAAAATCACTAACCACTTTTTCAAAATTTTTTTAATTAATTAATTGTTTTAAATTGTAATTTTATGATACAAATGCAAGAAGGGAAGCCAATAAAATAACAAGCCACGTGGAAGAAGGTATGAATAGCAAGACCATAACAAACCATTCACGCGGAAAGCAAAAGGATGATGAAAGTGAAAGGTAGTTAAGGAGAAGAAATGATCAGAGAAAAGTGTGTATGAATTGTGAGCTCATTCTCTCTCTGCTAATTCTCCCCTCTCTGAATTCTTCAGTTTTCTTTTCTCCTCCTCATTGACACTTTACTTTTTCCAGGTGAGCTGGGAGTCTAATACTGCTTGTGGGCCTCTCCCTTGGTTTTTCTTTCCTTTTCTTTCTTGTAATTACTTTTGACCTCATACACCATATACCATTCCTTGTATTAGTTCTATTATTTTTATATACTATACATACATTATCACTGGGCATCCGTATCATTGGTGCTTTCATTGAGCTGCCATGGGAGACAGCACTCGGATGCAAACAATGCAAGCTGCAATTCTCAAGTTGACAGAGCAATTTGATGGCCAACAGGAACAGCTCGCGGCTATAACCCGGTCGTTAGCATCACTCCAGCATCAACGGGAAGGACATCATGAACCGCCATCGCGACAATTTTTTGCCCCCCCAACGTCAATTGAAGTTAGATTTTCCCAAGTTTTCAGGGTCTGAAGATGTCACACAATGGATTTACCGCGTGGACCGATTCTTCCGCATATACGAGACCCCGGAGGATCAGATGATGGATCTCGTTGCAGTCAATTTGGAGGCGCGAGCCCTTGCCTGGTTCCAAATTTGGGAAAAACTCAACCGGGTAACATCCTGGCTTGAATTATCCACTGTTATGCAAATGCATTTTGGCCCTTCTTTATTTGAGAATCCACGTGAAGAATTGTTGAAGCTCAAACAAACTGCTTCGGTGAAACTTTATTTTGATGCGTTTAATGAGTTAGCTGCAAGGGTTTATGGGATGGATGATGCTTTAATGCTTGATTGTTTTGTTGGTGGGTTACATCCGGACCTGAAGCGAGAGGTTAAATCTCGATCTCCGGCCTCTTTGATGCAAGCCATTTCATTAGAGAAGTTGTTTGAGGATAAATTCTTCCCACCGATCTAAACTGGGCGTTTGTCTCTTCGACCACAGTTACCGTCCCATCCACGTACTCCTAATCATACACAACAAAGGACTGTACCCGCTTTACCTTCACCTCCTAACATTTCCCATCCACCACCGTTACTGCCTACACCACCAGTTTCAAACACATTGCGCAAACTTTCACCTACTGAGATCCAATTCCGGAGGGATAGAGTCCTCTGTTTCACTTGTGACGAGCGATAAACCCTAGCCCATAAGTGCAGTTCAAAACACTATTTTCTAATCCAGACCTTGGAGGAAGTCCCAAAGGAGTCGCAAGCTGCGACACATGCGTCAGAACCCGTGCAGACCGAAATCAGCGTGGAACCAACTGTGGAGGAATCATTGTATTTATCTTATAATGCTTTTACTGGTGTACCAAATCGACGCTCCATTCGCTTTACCAGGGTAGTCAATGGTCGCCAGATACGTATTTTAATGGATGGGGGTAGCTCGGACAATTTCCTCCACCCAGCCTTGGCGAAGCGGTTATCGTTGCCTGTGTATGTCGTGCCCCCGTTCAAGGTAGAAGTCGGCAATGGTGCATTATTACAGTGTGAAGGTGAAGTGCGTGCGGTGCCAGTTACGGTGCACAATCATACACTGTTTATCACAGCTTTTTTACTCCCAATAGCCAGTGAAGAATTGGTACTAGGTGATATATGGTTGGAGACACTTGACACACACTTGGTCAATTATCGAAAGAAATTCATTACCTTCTTGGACAATAACCGACTCATTACCTTACAAGGAGAATTGAATAACCAGCCAACCCAAGCTCAATTCAATCACTTGAAACGGTTGTGTGCCACTAAAGAAATTGCAGAACTATATACTATTCAATTACAAGGGCCAGAAGCTGCATCTCCTCAATCTCTGGACATACCAAGCAATACCCCTCTTAAGTTGGCAATGTTGTTGCGCCAATACAGTTCAGTTTTTTAGGTGCGTCAAGGCTTACCCCCGACACGAATGTAGGATCATGCTATTCCTTTACGTCCAGGCACAGCCCCTGTGAAAGTGAAGCCTTATCGTTATGCTCATAGCCAAAAGACTGAGATTGAGCGCATTGTGGCTGACATGTTAACTGCAGGCATCATTCGGCCTAGCTCAAGCCCGTTTTCATCCCCTGTGATTTTGGTGAAAAAGAAAGATGGCTCATGGAGATTCTGCACGGATTATAGGTCTCTTAATGTAGTCACAATCAAAGATTCCTTCCCAATGCCGACAATTGATGAACTCTTGGATGAACTCTTTGATGCACAATATTTTTCCAAGTTGGATCTCAGGTCGGGGTATCACCAAATCCATGTGAGGCCTGAAGACTGTTTTAAGACAGTGTTTCGAACACACCAAGGCTTGTACGAATGGCTCGTCATGCCCTTCGGCCTTACAAACGCACCGGCAACATTCCAAAGCCTCATGAATTCAGTTTTTGCACCTGTATTAAGAAAGTTTGTCCTTGTCTTCTTTGACGACATATTGGTATATAGTCCTGATTGGAATTCACATATTGAACATTTAGTGCAGGTTTTAACTATCCTCAAAGAGAATGCTTTATTTGCTAAATTCTCTAAGTGTTCTTTTGGTAGGACAGAGGTTGATTATTTGGGCCATGTAGTTTCCAAAGAAGAGGTGAGGGTGGATGCCTCAAAAGTAGAAGCGATCAAGCAATGGTTACCTCCTACGTCGGTGAAGCAGTTACGAGCCTTCTTAGGCTTGGCTAGTTATTATCGCAAATTTATCTATAACTTTGCTTCAATTGCTGCGCCTCTTACCGACTTATTGCGCAAAGATAACTTTGCATGGTCTGCTGCAGCTGATGCTGCATTTGTGAACTTGAAGCGGGCTCTATCATCGGCACCAGTTTTAGCCTTGCCAAATTTCTCCAAGCCTTTTGTTCTTGAGACCGATGCTTCTGGATCGGAGATCGGTGCCATTTTGAGTCAAGAGGGACACCCTATAGCGTATTTTTCCAAGAAATTATCCATGACAGCCCAGAAACAATCGGTGTATGCTAGAGAAATGTTGGCCATTATTTCAGCAGCTGCGAAGTTTTGACACTATCTCTTAGGGCATAGATTTGTTATCAGAACTGATCACAAGAGTTTAAAAGAGCTGTAGAATCAGACTATACAAACTCCTGAGCAATAATTTTGGTTAGCAAAATTACTTGGCTACGATTTCACAATCGAGTATAAGAGAGGTTCCGAAAATCAAGGAGCGGATAGTCTATCTAGATCATTCATGGGTCTCTCAGTGCTGCATTGTTCTTTGGTGCCTCAACTGCAAGCTGAATCGAAGGATTATGACCCCAGATATGAGTTTTCAGAGTTGGAATTAACTTCGGGAAGGTGGCAGCAACGTCAGGGTTTGTGGTATCGCGGGGACAGAATCGTGGTTCCCCACATGTCTTCTTTAGTGAAGACCTTACTCTATGAATTTCACGACTCACTGGTGGGAGGTCACGGCGGCTACCAGAAGACTTTGACCCGCATCTCAGCACAATTTTTTTGGAAGGATATGGCCAAAACTGTGAAGGAGTATGTCTGAGCTTGTCCTACATGTCAGCAGGCTAAGTACTCCACTTTACCACCTGCAGGCCTCTTACAACCTTTACCCATGCCCTCACACTTATGGCAGGATATATCTATGGACTTTATCACTGGCTTACCGGTGGTACAAGGACTATCGGTGATTCTTGTTGTGGTTGATCGACTCTCCAAGTTTGCGCACTTTATTCCTTTGCCTGCGAACTATACAGCACCTAAAGTTGTCGAGGCATTTTTGAAACATGTGGTGAGCGTTCATGGGGTTCTCTAGTCAATCATTTCAGATCGTGATCGAATTTTTACTAGCAGATTTTGGGAGCAATGCTGTCAAGGCCACGGCATCACCCTCGCTCGAAGCTCGACGTATCACCCCGAATCGGATGGGCAGACCAAGGTGCTCAATCGGGGCCTTGAAATGTATTTACGTTGTTATACACAAGAAAATCCTCGCGACTGGCCAAAGTTGCTTCCTTGGGCTGCCTTCAGTTATAATACATCATACCATTCAGCTATTGGTATGTCGCCCTACAAAGCTATCTTTGGAAAAGATCCAGCCCCAATTATACGCTACAACCCACAAGCTTCAGACACACCTGCAGTTCAAGAACAATTACAACAGCGTGATACTGTGTTGGAAGCTTTGAAGTGTAATTTACAGCGAGCACAAGCTAGGATGAAGGCTACAGCCGATACCAAGCGACGTGATATTGAGTTCAACATTGGTGACTTTGTTTATGTCAAATTGCAACCTTGTAGACAACACTCTTTGGCTGTACGCAAACATCACAAGTTAGCCATGAAGTATTTTGGCCCTTTTCCCATACTGCAGTGAATTGGTAAAGTTGCCTATAAACTAGAATTGCCACCCGGGGCTCGCATCCACCCTGTGTTTCATGTGTCTTTGCTAAAGAGGTGCGTGGGTAACCCTACTCCAGCCAGTATACCAGCCCCATTACTCCTTGATGCCCAGGGTTGCAAACTGTACCCCCACCTAGTATTGGGTCACCGAATGGTTAAAAAAGATGGTCGTTGGCATGAGGAAGTATTGGTCAAATGGCTTCAACTTACTGATGAAGAAGCCACTTGGGAGTCCTATGAAGACATGAAGATTCAATACCCTCAATTCAACCTTGAGGACAAGGTTATTTTTCAGGACAGGGGTAATGATACAAATGCAAGAAGGGAGGCCAATAAAAGAACAAGCCACGTGGAAGAAGGTATGAATAGCAAGACCATAACAAACCATTCACGCGGAAAGCAAAAGGATGACGAAAGTGAAAGGTAGTTAAGGAGAAGAAATGATCAGAGAAAAGTGTGTATGAATTGTGAGCTTATTCTCTCTCTGCTAATTCTCCCCTCTCTGAATTCTTCAATTTTCTTTTCTCCTCCTCATTGACACTTTGCTTTTGCCAGGTGAGCTGGGAGTCTAATACTGCTTATGGGCCTCTCCCTTGGTTTTTCTTTCCTTTTCTTTCTTGTAATTACTTTTGACCTCATACACCAGATACCATTCCTTGTGTTAGTTCTATTGTTTTTATATACTATACATACATTATCACTGGGCATCCGTATCATTTTATTTTATTTCTTTTCTTACATTTCGAATTCTAACTTATAATTAAACAAAAACAAAAATATTTTTTTCTTTTAATTAATATTCGAATACTCTCTCCCTCTCATCTCTTTCTATTTATTTATTTATTTACTAACACTTCTCTTCTACTCATAATTCGAATCCTCCCCCTCTCTCTGTGTTCAAATTCTTCTTATTCTCTCTCTACCTCATTCTTCTATTCTTCTACTCTTACACTCACATAAAGGAATCTATGTACTGTGACATAGAAGATTCCTCTTCTTTTCTGTTTTCTTCTTTTTCATATGAGCAGGAACAAGGATAAGGACATTCTTGTTGAAGCTGATCCTGAACCTGAAAGGACTCTGAAGAGGAAGCTAAGAGAAGCTAAAGCACAACACTCTAGAGAGGACCTTACAAAAATTTTCGAAAAAGAAGTAAATATGGCAACCAAACCCAATAACAATGTGGAGATGCAAGGAATGTGCTTGGTGACTTTACTGCACCAACTTCCAACTTCTATGGAAGAAGCATCTCAATTCCTGCAATTGGAGCAAACAACTTTGAGCTTAAGCCTCAATTAGTTTCTCTAATGCAGCAGAATTGCAAGTTTCATGGACTTCCATTGGAAGATCCTCATCAATTCTTAGCTGAATTCTTGCAAATCTGTGACACTGTTAAGACCAATGGGGTTAATCCCGAGGTCTACAGACTTATGCTTTTCCCCTTTGCTATAAGAGACAGAGCTAGGATATGGTTGGACTCACAACCTAAAGAAAGCTTGAACTCTTGGGAAAAGTTAGTCAATGCTTTCTTGGCCAAATTCTTTCCACCTCAAAAGATGAGCAAGCTTAGAGTGGAGGTCCAAACCTTCAGACAAAAGGAAGGTGAATCCCTCTATAAAGCTTGGGAAAGATACAAGCAATTGATCAAAAGGTGTCCTTCTGACATGATTTCAGAATGGAGCATTTTATGTATATTCTATGATGGTCTGTCTGAATCATCCAAGATGTCCTTGGATCACTCTGCTGGAGGATCTCTTCATCTGAAGAAAACCCCTGCAGAAGCCCAGGAAATTATTGAGATGGTTGCAAATAACCAGTTCATGTACACTTCTGAAAGAAATCCTGTGAATAATGGGATGACTCAGAAGAAAAGATTTCTTGAGATTGATACTCTGAATGCCATATTGGCTCAGAACAAAATATTGACTCAGCAAGTCAATATGATTTCTCAGAATCTGACTGGAATGCAAGCTGCATCCGGCAGTACTAAAGAAGCCTCCTCTGAAGGAGAAGCTTATGACCCTGAGAACCCTACAATGGAAGAGGTGAATTACATGGGAGAATCCTATGGAAACACTTACAATCCTTCATGGAGGAATCATCCTAATTTCTCATGGAAGGATCAGCAGAAGCCTCAACAAGGCTTCAATAATAATAATGGTGGAAGAAATAAGTTTGGCAATAGCAAGCCTTTTCCATCATCTTCTCAGCAACAGACAGAGAATTCTAAGCAGAGCCTCTCTGACTTAGCAACCATAGTCTCTGATCTATCTAAGACCACTCTCAGTTTCATGACTGAAATAAGGTCCTCCATTAGAAATTTGGAGGCACAAGCGGGTCAGCTGGGTAAAAGTGTTACTGAAATCCCTCCTAGTACTCTCCCAAGCAATACAGAAGAGAATCCAAAGAGAGAGTTCAAGGCCATCAATATACCCAAAGTGGCCGAACCTATAGAGGAGGAAGAGGCAGTGATTTCCAGTGAGGAAGACCTCAATGGACGTCCACTGAACACTAAGGAGTTACCTAATGAGGAACCAAAGGAATCTGAGACTCATATAGAGACCATAGAAATTCCACTGAACTTACTGTTGCCATTCATGAGCTCTGATGAGTATTTCTCCTCTGAAGAGGATGAAGATATTGTTGAAGAGCAAGTTGCTCAGTATCTAAGAGCAATCATGAAGCTGAATGCCAAGTTATTTGGTAATGAGACTTGGGAGGATGAACCTCCATTGCTCATCAATGAACTGAATGCCTTGGTTCAACTGAAATTACCTCAGAAGAAACTGGATCCCGAAAAGTTCTTAATACCTTGTACCATAGGCACCATGACCTTTGAGAAGGCTCTGTGTGACCTGGGGTCAGGAATAAACCTCATGCCACTCTCTGTAACGGAGAAACTATGGATCTTTGAGGTACAAGTGATAAACCCATATTTCGTGAGTTCTTTTGTGCTTAATTTGAGTGATTTATTCAATCCTTCACCTACTTATTCACATTAATTGCATGGTTTTACTTTCCCTTCCTTATTATGTGATGTAAATGAAAAACATGTTTCCTAAGCTTTAAAATTAATTAATTTAATTACCTTTATTTCCATTCGATGCCATGATTAGTGTGTTGAGTAGTTTCAGATTTTCTAAGGCAGAATGACTTAAAGGATGAAAAAGGAAACATACTAAAATGAAAGGAGAAAGCAAAACGGAGCTTTAAGGAAACTGGTATCCACGCGATCGCATGGATGACGCGATCGCATGCCAAGCACGAATCAGCAGCGACGAGGCCGCATGACTGACGTGACCGCGCGCCTTAAGCAGAATGCATATGATGCGGTCGCATGACTGACGCGACCGCGTGGCAAGGAAAAGCTCCAAATGACGCGACCACGTGACCCACGCGGACGCGTGACAGAGGCCACGCACCAGAATTTACAGAATACACCCCCAGCGAATTCTGAAGCCCTTTTTGGCCCAGATCCAAGTACAGACAGCATAGACCAGAGGTTATAAAGTGTGGGAATGCATCCATTCAAAGGGAGCTCGCATATTTTACTTTTCAATGATTTAGATTTAGTTGAGAGGGAGATCTTCTCTCTCTCTCTCTCTTTTAGGATTTAGGATTTCTTCTTGTTTTAAGAGTAACTCTGGATCCCAGGTTTAATGTTCTTTTATTTTAGTTTTACTTTTATTTATTCCAACATTTGAATTGATTATTATACTTTGACTTACGAATTATTCCATGTTACAGATTTTTATTTGAATTAATGATATTTGAGGTATTTTCAGTTTATGATTGTTCTCTTTGATTTAAATTGCCATTGCTTCCCATCTAAGGACGTTTTTATTATTTTGGCAATTTTACTTTTTTCCCTTTTGGTCCTGGTTAAGAATTCAGTAACTCAACAGTTATTAAACTCAACGTAATTGATAATCGTTATCTTGCTAATTGAGCTAAACTTAAATAATCCCAACCTTTTCTTAGGAAATAATTAGGATTCAAAGGTCAATTTAATTAGTCCCTTGACTTTCCTTTGCCCTGGTAAAGGATAACTAAGTGGAATTAAGATACAACTTTCATTGTTGTTGAGAGGGATAACCAAGTTGGACTTCTAATTTCCCTTATCTTGCCAAAAGTTGTTTTACAGTTATTATTTATTTTTAATTGCCATTTAATTCACTCGTCATTTAAATTACTTTCTTCTCACCTTCTAAACCCCGATTACAACCTTTATAACCAATAATAAGAACATACTTCCTCGCAGTTCCTTGAGAAGACGACCCGAGGTTTGAATACTCGGTTAACAATTTCTAAAGGGGTTTGTTACTTGTGACACCCAAAACATTTGTATGAAAGGACTTTTGAAGGTTTAGAAACTATACTTGCAACGAGGATTTATCCGCAAATTTCTAGACCACGCAAAAGTTCTCTCATCAAAATGGCGCCGTTGCCGGGGAACTGCTAATGTGTGCCTTATTATTGGTTATTGTAAATATATTTCTTTTGCTTGTTTATTTATTTTTGTTTTTTTCTTTTTATCTTTATCTGCTACTATGAACTCTCACCCCTCTCGCTTTGAGTTTGGTTCTAATATTGTTAAAGGAAATAGAAGTTACAGCAGGAATGTGCATCAAGGTCAGATCAATCAAGGATGGATGGAGCCAAGAGGATCTAATCAACCCTTTAGGCAGCAACACCCTCCGAGATATCCTGGACAAAGACCATTCTACAATGCATACCCAGCTGAAAGACATGGTGGACAACCTTGTAACTACCAACAAGCCCCACCCCGTGCATATGAACCATCCTTTCAACATAACCTCGAACCACCACACTCACAAGCTTCTCTTCACCATTCGCCATCATATGATCCTTCCTTACCCCAATACCAATCCAATCGTTCCCAATCATCACCAATTTCCTTTGTATCATGTCCAAGTCTGGCGAACCGCGAAGCAGAGGATTGCCTAAAAGAAACAGTAATTAAATTTCAAACAACCATTCAACAACTGGAGCAAGCACTAATTCAATGGGCCACTAGGCGCTCAAATATACAAGGATCAACCACAGCTCCATGTGGACAGCCCGGTGAAGAGCGTAGCATGAAAGAAATACTAGAGACTCCAGTGGACAAGACAGAGGATGAATTCGTACTAGAACAAGTGGAAGAAGCTGTCATTGTTCAAGAAGAAGAGTTGGTTGAAGATCTAGGAGATGTTGAACTTCCTTGGGAATCCAGAATTAAGGAAAACTCCGTCCAAGATGCTACAGTTGATGCTAAGGAGGATACCGTACAATCTCCAAGGCAAGTCGTTTACGAAGAATCAGACGGAATAATCCAAGAAGCAAATTTCCTTGATGATGATAGTCACAAGTCTAGTTCTCTTAGTGATGAACTTGCATCCGCAAGTGAATTCTCTGAGATCGAAGAATTTTCCCCAAGTGAATATGAAGATGATGCAGAGGTAGATTTCTCTCAACCTCTAATCTATGACTCGAGTGATGAGGAAGACATAGAAGACTTTGACCAGGATACAGATACAATTGAAGATCTTTGCAAGGAAGTGGGAGAATTCACAAAAGAGCACAAGGAAACGGAACTTGTAGAACCACCAAAAACACCTGTCCCAAGGCCATTACCACCTAATACAAGCTTCAAGTGGGTACAATCCTTAACTTATAACTTTACTTATTCACTTGAATATGGTTTACTTGAAACAGATGGCCAGCTTAGAGCTCTCTGCGGCTTTAAGAGTAAGAGGGAAATGGCTCGTACTCAGAGCTGGTGCACAAGGTTCAATAAGGTTCCATGCTTCACCTCGAAGTACACGGATTGGTATCATGCTCAATTGCATGGATCACGGAGAACGTTTGGTCACCACGGTGAGATTCTACTTTTTAACCCGTCCGAATGGAAACTTAAAAATCAAAACGGAGGCAGATCTAAAAACACAGCTTGGGATCATGGATTATATTCTGACATTCGTCATCCCGGGAGGCTGAATATCTGTTTGAAGCTGCTTAGAAGCTTTACATGCCTAGTTTGGGACCCCGGAGGCTATTGGCATTCCAAGCACTGGTGGAAATTTTTGGACGAATTTAAACATAAGCCACCATAACAGGATACTCTTCCAATGTCCAACTTAAGGACTTTAACTAAAAGTACTAGGTGGGAGACAACCCACCATGGTATGGTCGCTTCTTTCTCAATCTAATTCTTGTTTATTGTTTACAATTTACCCTTTTTTTTTATTCTAACATTAACTTGGAATCATCCATAGCATTCATGTTCATCACTGCATCCTGCATTTTTCAGTTTAAAAAAAAAAAGGATGCACGACGCGACCACATGCCCCATGCGATCGCGTCATATCGCGGAAAACACCACCCACGCGACCGCGTGATATATATATATCGGCGTAAGGATCCAACGAACAGAAAGTTAGGCTGGAATCATGCGGCCCCTGTGCGTTTCGCACAAATTGGCCCACGCGATCGCATGCCCCATGCGACCGCGTCCCTTGCACAATACCAATCCCATGCGACCGCGTGAGCGACGCGATCGCATCGCATGGATTGCACATCACCCCAAAAGGAGACAGAGAGTTGCGCTAAAACGGCGCTGGAGTCGTGCGTTTAGCACAAATTCCAGCGATGCGATCGCGCGACCCAGGCGATCGCGTCACCCTTCTCCCCCCCCCTCTCATGCGATCGCGTCACTCCCATTTTCGTCCCAACCACGTGACCGCGTGCCCCACGTGGCCGCGTGGATTTGAAAATATAACCCCCCCAGCCCGCGAACCCTATCAGTCGCGAGCCCCCCCACCCCCAACCCTCTTCTCCCTCTCTACTCCCTCTCCCTCCAACCACCACCCAGCACCACCCAGCCACCACCGCCGACCACCCAGATGCCGCCGCCACCCCGTACGCCGCCGCCCCAACCCCCTCCCCTCCCTTCTTCTCCCTTCCTCCTCTCTCCTCCCCTCTCTACCACTGCCTCCGCGACCACCGCCCCCACCGCCGGCCACCCAGTCGCGCCCCCCTCTCTCTCCGCCACCCAACCGCACCCCCTCCTTCTATCACCAACCCAAAACCCTCGCTGCCACTACCCCCATCAGCAGCCACCGCGACACCGTGCCCCGCCACCGCGCCGGACGCCGCCGCCGCCACCTTCTTCCCCGTTCCACCCTTTCCGCCTACCAGGTTCTGCAAAATGCAACCCCCTTTTTATCCGTTCGTCGTTTTTCTGTACTTTTTTTCCGTTTCTGTTCATCATTAGGATAGATAGATATGCATGCTGTAGTGGATTTTTAGGTTGTTAGGTAGCTTAGGCTGTGGTTAGTGGATCTAGGTCTGTTTACTTGCACTGTTCTTACTTCTGTTTTATCCTATGTGCAAATCTGTTGCTGCTATAATCATGATTCATATGCTACTTTCTTGTATGTTGCTGTTTACATTGAGTTTTTATGTTTATTTTATATCTATGTACATGCAGCTTGATTTTTTTAATTCATATGAACTGATATGATTGCTGTTTATTTTCCGGGACAATCCAATTTTAGCCGGAATGCTGCCCAAATTTTTTTGAAAATTGTTTTCATTCTTATTTTGGTTTGGCAACTCTGTTTTACTCTGCTTCCCCCAAACCATTTCATGAATGTTAGGGCCACTTTCTTATCCTCTTTGATTTCCTGGTTCATAACCTCCAATTGTGATTCACTGATTCCAATTTCTGATTTCTTTATTTCTATTCGAATCAGCATCACCCTGTTTTTTTTTTATTATTCGATTATGAGTACTTCTATTCTTACCTGTGAATCCTTGTTATATGGAATTTTTTCTATGCCACTTACTTTCCTAACTCACTAATTTTAATTTACTAATTTCTTTTTACCATACTAACCCTCTTGATCTCTTTTCTGATTACTTTTACTTCCTCTAACTTTCTCACTATGGTATATTGATTTTTTTCTTTCCATTTAACATTAATTCAATAACATTTTAATTACTCATTTTCCTTATTCTATATCTCCCTTACCGCTTTGAGTTTCCTTTGTTTAAATTGCCTATTTGCTTTCCTATTTTATCCATTTCCTGGTTTTCTGTTTTTCAGGATGTCTGCCTCACAAAGGAAAGGCAAAGGCAAGGCTACTGGCAAGCGCAAGAGAGGAGATTCCTCCCAGTCCATCATTGCTCTAATGCACGATTCCTCATGGCGGGAGAAGAACTTCACACAGCAAGAAAAAGCTAACCAGCTGCTCCCTTCGACTGATCCTATAAAATTTGCAAACCGGTACTGTGAGCTGAAGTACCCGACTTTTGCAAACTCTAGAAATCTATACCTGGAACGTACCTTGAAGATTCCAGAAGCCCTCCAGCAATACACCACTGAGCAAATCAAGCAAAGGGGCTGGTTCTTTCTGGAGAGACCACTGACAGAGGTCAATGCATCTTGGGTCCGGGAATTCTATTGCAACTACTACCTTACTACCCTAGATGTAGTGAACCTAAGGGGAAAGCAAATTCTGGTCACTGAGGAGGCCATAGAGACCATTCTCCAGCTCCCAGCCAAGTCCGATCAGCCAGATGGTTATGCACAGGCTGAGGAGGACATGGGCCAGATGCGGTTTGATTGGGATGCTGTGAAGGCACGGATAGCTCTCGACCCTGCTGTTCCTTGGGAGATGGGTCAGGACACCACTATGCCTAGAGGGATCAAGAGAGTATACTTGAATGATGAGGCTCGGCTATGGCATCAGATCTTGAGCAACTATGTGATGCCGAGTACTCATGAGACTGAGATCCCGGTTGCCATGATCACCCTCCTCTGGTGTGTGCTGGAGGGTAAGGACTTGTACTTGCCTCGTTTTATCCGGCATTATATGGCCAGCGTCCACGTCCGAGGCACCCTCCCCTTTCCTTATCTGGTTACACGGCTAGGCCGTCAGGCTGATGTGCCTTGGGAGGATGCCGATGAGCGTCCACCAGTAGCGGACTGCAGGAAGATCACCCCTCATAGCAGGAACTTCCTTGTTTTGGGCTACAGACCACCACCTGTCACTGCTACTGATGAGACAGCCCCTCCGTCTACTGGACCCTCTTCATCCACAGCTGCCCCAGCTGCCCCTGCTGCCACCACTGTACCTCCACCCGCCTCTGAGCCGGTTTATCACCTCGTGCACCGTCTATTCCGCCAGCTTGATCAGATGGAGCACCGTAACAGGCGCCGGTATGAGAGATTGGAGCGCTGCATCAGGCGACGCTATTCCCATCTGAAGCTGATAATCAAATAGGGCGCCGACATCCCCTCCGAACCCAACACACCATCAGAGCCATCAGAGGAGGAGGAGGATGAGCACGAGGAGGAGCCTCATTCCCAGGCGGAGACTCATCAGCAGGCAGGCACCGAGCACGCTACACCACAGCAGGAGGTCCCACATCAGCTTGAGGCTGCAGATCCGGAGATCCCGATCCAGTCCGTCCCCCCTCTACAGCAGCCAGACTCTCAGCCCACCACCGCCACAGAGACCCCAGCTACCATCCCTACCAGTGATGACACTCCTTCACACCCGGCTTGATTGAGCATCGGGGATGATGCTTCCTTTTAAGTGTGGGGAGGTCGCCATCTCTGGCGTTTATTTTGGTGAACTACTACATACTTTTTCTTTTATTTTGGATATTTTTCTGTATTTTTCTCTTTTTCTTTTATTGTTATTTTCTGAGTACTTATACATTGCTACTTGTATTTTACTCTATTTTCTGCATTTTTTATTTTTTGTTAATATTTTAGTTATTTAGTTCATTTTAGTTATTTAGTTTAGTTTGCAATTCTAACTTATTAGTGGATCAATTAGTATAGTTTACCCTTTTACATAAGATAGCTTAGTTATAGCTTAGTTTAAATTGACAAATATAAAAAAGAGTAAGCTAGGAACTTGAACATAATAGATTTAGATCCATAAAACCTTATATATATAGCATTACATGATGTAGTTAAACTGACAACATTTCATCAAGGAGAAACATTAAAACTTCAAAGGCTACACTAAATTACTTTTTAAGAGAATAATGAGAATTTTTAACTAAACCTGCATGACATACATAAGTGATAAATGATTTTTCAGCTAGAAAACACATAGCCAGTGAGTTTTGAGCTTAACTGTATGGTTACATTCAAACCATAATTTTTTATTCCTGTGTGTTCCAACCTTCTTTCTTATTCTGGTGTTCTTTACTTTGTTTTAGTCTATATGTCCGATTATAGAATTTAGGTACATCTCAAAATAATGATTGAGGCCATCATTTGATCTTAGCTCACTTACCCCAAATTAGCCTACCTTTTACATCACCTTTGTTAGCCCCCTTTGAGCTTTTTAAAACCCCTTATTCTATTTTAGCCAAATTACTAGCCTTAAGCAGAAAAACAAAAGAAAATCCCAAGTGAATCCTTGGTTAGCTTAAGATAGAAAATTATAAATAGAGTAAAATGTGGGAAACTTATTGGGAACATAGTTGATAAAGACAAAAGGTAGAAAAATTAAAAAGAATAAAGTAACTCAAAATTTTGGGAAGCAGGCTCATGAAAATTCAAATTAATTAAAATTACCATGTGTATTCAAAAAAAAAGTTAGTTTTCAAGCATGTAAATAAGGGGATACAAAAAGAACTCCCCAATGCAAAATAAAAAGCAATGCACATGGGATAAAAACAAGAATTGAAACATGAGCATGTGACATCAAAAGCAAGAAAATAGGGAGAATAGGTAAAGAAGCATTGTTTTACTAAGTATGTATGTTAGGTGAGATCTTAGTCTAATTAAGGATTCACTTATTAGCTCACTTAGCCTTATACATATATCCTTACCCTTTGCCTTGACCCCATTACAACCTTAATTAAAGACCTCATGAGTTTTGGTATGACTATATTCTATAATTGTTGATTGGTTAGATGAAAAACAAAGTTATAGAAAGGAAGAATAAAAAGAAGAATAGAGTGATTAACCCAATAAACACTGAGTGATTAGAGAGAAAACACAAAATCCATTGAGGGTTCAAAAGCTCATCAACATTTATCTCTGATTGTCTTGCAAGTTTTTTTTCTCATCTCATTTGCAAAAACATGCTTTATTATTTAAGGGTTAGCTATATATATATATATATATATATATATATATATATATATATATATATATATATATATATATCTCCTTGAGAATGTGAAATGATTTAACTACATGTAGGCTTTATATATGAGTAGATGAATTAGAATTGCATGACTCATTAGGTAGATGCATTTACCATAGGTTGCAATTCATAACATTCCATCACTTTAAACCTTAATTATTTACCTTGGATTTAGCATGAGGACATGCTAGTGTTTAAGTGTGGGGAGGTTGATAAACTCATATTTCGTGAGTTCTTTTGTGCTTAATTTGAGTGATTTATTCAATCCTTCACCTACTTATTCACATTAATTGCATGGTTTTACTTTCCCTTCCTTATTATGTGATGTAAATGAAAAACATGTTTCCTAAGCTTTAAAATTAATTAATTTAATTACCTTTATTTCCATTCGATGGCATGATTAGTGTGTTGAGTAGTTTCAGATTTTCTAAGGCAGAATGACTTAAAGGATGAAAAAGGAAACATACTAAAATGAAAGGAGAAAGCAAAACGGAGCTTTAAGGAAACTGGTATCCACGCGATCGCATGGATGACGCGATCGCGTGCCAAGCACGAATCAGCAGCGACGCAGCCGCATGACTGACGCGACCCCGTGGCAAGGAAAAGCTCCAAATGACGCGACCGCGTGACCCACGCAAACGCGTGACAGAGGCCACGCACCAGAATTTACAGAATACGACACCAGCGAATTCTGAAGCCCTTTTTGGCCCAGATCCAAGTACAGACAGCATAAACCAGAGGTTATAAAGTGTGGGAATGCATCCATTCAAAGGGAGCTCGCATATTTTACTTTTCAATGATTTAGATTTAGTTGAGAGGGAGATCTTCTCTCTCTCTCTTTTAGGATTTAGGATTTCTTCTTGTTTTAAGAGTAACTCTGGATCCCAGGTTTAATGTTCTTTTATTTTAGTTTTACTTTTATTTATTCCAACATTTGAATTGATTATTATACTTTGACTTACGAATTATTCCATGTTACAGATTTTTATTTGAATTAATGATATTTGACGTATTTTCAGTTTATGATTGTTCTCTTTGATTTAAGTTGCCATTGCTTCCCATCTAAGGACGTTTTTATTATTTCAGTAATTTTACTTTTTTCCCTTTTGGTCCTGGTTAAGAATTCAGTAACTCAACAGTTATTAAACTCAACGTAATTGATAATTGTTATCTTGCTAATTGAGCTGAACTTAAATAATCCCAACCTTTTCTTAGGAAATAATTAGGATTCAAAGGTCAATTTAATTAGTCCCTTGACTTTCCTTTGCCCTGGTAAAGGATAACTAAGTGAAATTAAGATACAACTTTCATTGTTGTTGAGAGGGATAACCAAGTTGGACTTCTAATTTCCCTTATCTTGCCAAAAGTTGTTTTACAGTTATTATTTATTTTTAATTACCATTTAATTCACTCGTCATTTAAATTACTTGCTTCTCACCTTCTAAACCCCGATTACAACCTTTATAACCAATAATAAGAACATACTTCCTCGCAGTTCCTTGAGAAGACGAACCGAGGTTTGAATACTCGGTTAACAATTTCTAAAGGGTTTTGTTACTTGTGACACCCAAAATGTTTGTATGAAAGGACTTTTGAAGGTTTAGAAACTATACTTGCAACGAGGATTTATCCGCAAATTTCTAGACCACGCAAAAGTTCTCTCATCAACAAGCTGCAAGAATCTCACTAGAGATGGCAGATAAATCAAGGAAACAGGCTTATGGACTTGTAGAGGATGTCTTAGTGAAGGTTGAAGGCTTTTACATCCCTACTAATTTCATAATCCTAGACACTGGGAAGGATGAAGATGAATCCATCATCCTTGGAAGACCCTTCCTAGCCACAGCAAGGGCTGTGATTGATGTGGATAGAGGAGAGTTAGTCCTTCAATTGAATGAGGACTACCTTGTGTTTAAGGCTCAAGGATCCTCTTCTGTAACCATGGAGAGAAAGCATGAAAAGCTTCTCTCAATACAGAGTCAAACAGAGTCCCTACACTCAACTTCTAAGTTTGGTGTTGGGAGGCCACCATTAAGCTCTGAGTCTCTGTGAAGCTCTCTAAGAGCTCACTGTCAAGCTATTGACATTAAAGAAGCACTTATTGGGAGGCAACCCAATGTTATTTAATTATATTTATTTTTATAGACATTTGATTTCCATTGTCATGTTATGTTTCTTTAGGTTGATGATCATGTGAAGTCATAAAAACAGCTGCAAAATTAAAGCGGCATCAAAAATAGCACACCCTGGAGGACAGGCTTACTAGTGTTTAAACGCCAGTAAGGATAGCAGAATTGGCGTTTAACGCCCAGTCTGGCAGTATTCTGGGCGTTAAACGCCAGAATTGCAGACAAACTGGCGTTTAACGCCAGAAAAGGGTGTCTGGGTGTTTGGCTGGCGTTAAACGCCAGAATTGGCAGACAGACTGGCATTTAACGCCAGAAAAGGGCATCAGCCTGGCGTTTAACGCCAGAAAAGGTAGCAGAATTAGCGTTAAACGCCAGAAATGGCACACAGAGGGCGTTTAAACGCTAGAAGGGTGCAGGGAGCAGAATTTCTTAACACCTAAGAATCTGTGGACCCCACAAGATCCCCACCTACCCCAACTCACTCTCTATCCTCTTCACACCTCTCCATAACACTCTTCCCCAAATACCCTTGACCAATCACATCAATACCTCTATCAAGTCCTACCCTCTTTCCCATAATCTCTTCACCACTCACATCCATCCATCATAAAACCCCACCTACCTCACCATTCAATTCAAACCATTTCCCTCCCAACCCCAACCCCTTCATACATGACTTCCCTCTCTCTCTCTTACCCTATATATACCCCTCCTTACCACCACCAATTTCACACATCATAAACACTTAAACCCCCCTTGGCCGAATCCAACACACCCATCCATCTCCTCTATTTCTTCTTCTTCTCCTCCTTTCTTTCTTCTTTTGCTCGAGGACGAGCAAACCTTTTAAGTTTGGTGTGGGAAAAAGCTCTGCTTTTTATTTTTTCATAACCATTAATGGCACCTAAGGCCGGAGAAACCTCTAGAAAGAGGAAAGGAAAGGCAATTGCTTCCACCTCCGAGTCATGGGAGATAGAGAGATTCATCTCAAAAGTCCATCAAGACCACTTCTATGAAGTTATGGCCAAGAAAAAGGTGATCCCCGAGGTCCCCTTCATGCTCAAAAAGAGTGAATATCCGGAGATCCGACGTGAGGTTCAAAGAAGAGGTTGGGAAGCTCTCACCAACCCCATCCAACAAGTCAGAATCTTAATGGTTCAAGAATTATATGCTAATGCATGGATCACTAAGAACCATGATCAAAGTGTGACCCCGAACCCAAAGAATTGGCTCATAATGGTTCGGGAGAATTACTTGGATTTCAATCCGGAAACCGTGAGGTTGGCATTTAACTTGCCAATGATGTAAGGAGATCCTCACCCTTTCACTAGAAGGGTCAACTTTGATCAAAGGTTGGACCAAGTCCTCATGGATATCTGTGTAGAAGGAGCTCAATGGAAGAGAGACTCCAAAGGCAAGCCAGTTCAACTGAGAAGGCTTGACCTCAAGCCTGTAGCTAGGGGATGGTTGGAGTTCATCCAACGCTCTATCATTCCTACTAGAAATCGGTCTGAATTTACAATAGACCGGGCTATCATGATCCATAGTATCATGATTGGAGAGGAAGTAGAAGTTCATGAGATTATACCTCTAGAACTATACAAGGTGGAGGACAAGCCCTCCACTTTGGCAAGGTTAGTCTTCCCTCATCTCATCTGTAACCTATGCAACTCAGTTGGAATTGTCATACAGGAAGACATCCTCATTGAAGAGGACAAACCCATCACTAAAAAGAGGATGGAGCAAACAAGAGAGCCCACTCATGGACCTCAACAAGAGCATGAGGAAATTCCTCATCAAGAAATCCCTGAGATACCTCAAGGGATGCATTTCCCTCCACACAACTATTGGGAGCAACTCAACACCTCTTTAGGAGATTTGAGTTCCAACATGGAGCAACTAAGGATGGAGCATCATGAGCACTCCATTATCCTCCATGAAATCAGAGAGGACCAAAAGGCCATGAGAGAGGAGCAACAAAGGTAAGAAAGAGACATAAAGGAGCTAAAGCACTCCATAGGATCTTCAAGAGGAAGAACTAGTCGCCGTCACTAAGGTGGACCCATTCTTTAATTTTCTTGTTCTTATTTTTCTGTTTTTTGGTTTCTATGCTTTATGTTTTGTCTATGTTTTTGTCTTTATTACATGATCATTAGTGTTAAGTGTCTATGTCTTAAAGCTATGAATGTCCCATTAATCTTTCACCTTTCTTAAATGAAAAATGTTTTCTGAAAAAGAAAAAGAAGTACATGAATTTCGAATTTTATCTTGAAAATAGTTTAATTATTTTGATGTGGTGGCAATACTTTTTGTTTTCTGAATGAATGCTTGAACAGTGCATATTTTTTATGGTGAAGTTTATGAATGTTAAAATTGTTGGCTCTTGAAAGAATAATGAAAAAAGAGAAATATTATTGATAATCTGAAAAATCATAAAATTGATTCTTGAAGCAAGAAAAAGCAGTGAAAAACACAAAGGTTGCGAAAAAAATGGCGAAAAAAATAAAGAAAAAGAAAGAAAAAGAAAAAGCAAGCAGAAAAAGCTAATAACACTTTAAACCAAAAGGCAAGGATAAAAAGTATCCAAGGCTTTGAGCATTAATGGATAGGAGGGCCCAAAGGAATAAAATCCTGGCCTAAGTGGCTAAATCAAGCTGTCCCTAACCATGTGCTTGTGGTGTGAAGGTGTCAAGTGAAATGCTTGAGACTGAGCGGTTAAAGTCGTGGCCCAAAGCAAAAAGAGTGTGCTTAAGAGCTCTGGGCACCTCTAACTGGGACTCTAGCAAAGCTGAGTCACAATCTGAAAAGCTTCACCCAGTTATGTGTTTGTGGCATTTATGTATCCGGTGGTAATACTGGAAAACAAAATGCTTAGGGTCACGGCCAAGACTCATAAAGTAGCTGTGTTCAAGAATCAACATACTGAACTAGGATAATCAATAACACTATCTGAATTCTAAGTTCCTACGGATGCCAATCATTCTGAACTTCAAAGGATAAAGTGAGATGCCAAAACTGTTCAGAAGCAAAAAGTTACTAGTCCCGCTCATCTAATTGAAACTAATCTTCATTGATATTTTTGAGATTTATTGTATTTTCTCTTCTTTTTATCCTATTTTGATTTTAGTTTCTTGGGGACAAGCAATAATTTAAGTTTGGTGTTGTGATGAGCGGATAATTTATACCCTTTTTGGCATTATTAATACATAGTTTTTAGTATGTTTTAGTTACTTTTTATTATGTTTTTATGAAAAAATCACATTTCTGGACTTTACTATAAGTTTGTGTGTTTTTCTATAATTTTAGGTATTTTCTACACATGACCGAAGCGAACGTGTAACAAGAAAAACTCCAGATGACGCGACCGCGTGACCCACGCGGATGCGTGACAGACGCCACGCACCAGAAATTACAGAAAATGCTCCCAGCGATTTCTGCAATCCTTTTTCGCCCAGATCCAAGTCCAAAAGGCACAGATTAGAGGTTATAAAGTGGGGGAATGCATCCATTCAAGGAAGGTCTTCAATTATTCATTTTTTCATAGTTTAGATGTAGTTTTTAGAGAGAGAGGTTCTCTCCTCTCTCTTAGGTTTTAGGATTAGGATTCCTCTTAAAGGATTTAGAATTTCAACTCTTCATCAGGTTCAATATTTCTTTTACTTTATATTTCTCTTTTACTTTCAGATACTTTAATGCTATCCTTTAATTACTTTTATTGCCAAATTGGCTTATGAACCATTCATGTTTAGATTTGAATATTCTATTTAATATAATTGAGGTATTTCAGTTTATGATTGCTTTCTTTTATTTATGTTACTGTTGCTTCCAATCTGAAGACATTTTTATTCGAGTAAGTTTACTTTTCCCCTTTTGGCCTTGGTTAAGTAACTGGTAACTCATGAGTTATCAAACTCAACGTGATTGATAATTGTTGTCTTTGCTAATTGAATTGAACTTCAATAACTCCAGTCCTTTCTTAGGAATTGACCAGGACCTGAGGATCAAACTAATTGGTCCACTTGACCTCCCTTTGCTTTAGTAAAGGCTAACTAAGTGGGATTAAAAACTCAATTCTCATCACCATTGATAAGGATAACTAGGATAGGACTTCCAAATTCTCATACCTTGCCAAGATTTTATTTTATAGTTATTTATTTATTTTATTTGTCATTTAAATTACTTGCTCCTTACCTTCAAAACCCCCAATTTACAAAACTCATAACCAATAATAAGAACACCTCCCTGCAGTTCCTTGAGAAGACGACCCGAGGTTTAAATACTTCGGTTATCAATTTTAAAGGGGTTTATTACTTGTGACAACCAAAACGTTTGTAAGAAAGGACTTTTGTTGGTTTAGAAGCTATACCTGCAACGAGGATTTATCTGCAAATTTCTAGACCACGCAAAAGTTCTCTCTTCAAAATGGTGTCGTTGCCGGGGAACTGCAAACATGTGCTTTATTATTGGTTATTGTA
This sequence comes from Arachis ipaensis, assembly GCF_059453495.1. Classification (NCBI taxonomy): domain Eukaryota; kingdom Viridiplantae; phylum Streptophyta; class Magnoliopsida; order Fabales; family Fabaceae; genus Arachis; species Arachis ipaensis. The sequence goes on from NC_142442.1 coordinate 35,514,295, forward strand.
AATATTTTTTATTTTATTTGTTTATTTGTTTTTGTTTTTCCCTTTTTATTTTTATTAGCTACTATTAGCTACTATGAATTCTCACCCCTCTCGCTTTAAGTTTAGTTCTAATATTTTTGAAGGGAACGAAAGTTATAGCAGGAACATGCATCAAGGTCAGAGCAATCAAAGCTGGATGGAGCCAAGAGGATCTGATCAACCCTTTAGGCAGCCACACCTTCCAAGATATCATGGGCAAGGACCAATCTACAATGCATACCAAACTGATAGATATGGTGGACCCCCTGGTAGTGACCAACAAACCCCATCCTGTGCTTATAGACCACCCTCTCAACATAACTTCGAACCACCACACTCACAAGCTCTTTTTCACCATTCACCACCGTATGATCCTTATTTACCCCAATTCCAATCCAATTATTCCCAAAAACCACCACTCCCCTATGTACCATGTCCATATCCATCACCTCCAGAATCACAGGCTCACCTCAAGGAAACAGTAGATCAACTTCATGCGACCCTTCATCAACTGGAGCAAGCAATAAGTCAATTATCTTCTAGACGTTCGGACATTCAAGGAACTCCCATAATTCCATGTGGACAATCTAACGAAGAACGTAGCATGAAGGAGATACTAGAGACTCCAGTGGACAGAATGGGGCATGACTTCGTACTGGAACAAGTAAAGGAAGCTGTCATTATAGAAGAAGAAGAGTTGATTGAAGATGTAGGAGATGCTGAACCTCCATGGGAATCCAGAGTTGTGAAAAATTCCGTCAAGGACGTTACAATTGATGCTAAGGAGGATAGTGCACAACCCCCAAAGCAAGTGTTTTATGAAGAACTAGACGGAAAAACCCAAGACGCACGTTTCCCTGATGATGATAGTCACAAGTCAAGTTCTCCTAGTAATGAACTTGCATCCGCAAGTGAATTCTCCGAGATTGAAGAATCTTCCCCAAGTGAATACGAAGATGATGCGGAGGTAGATTTATCTCAACCTCCAGCTTATGACTTGAGTGATGAGGAAGACATAGAAGACCTTGATCAGGACGCAGTTGCAGCTGAAGAATTTTGCAAAGAAGTGGAGGAATTCACAGAAGATTACAAGGGAGTAGAACTTACAGAACCACTGGAAACACCTATCCCAAGGCCATTGCCACCTAATACAAGCTTCAAGTGGGTACAATCCTTAACATTTAACTTTACTTTTCCACTTGAATATGGTTTGCTTGAAACAGATGGCCAGCTTAGAGCTCTCTGCGGCTTTAAGAGTAAGAGGGAAATGGCTCGTACTCAGAGCTGGTGTACAAGGTTCAATAAGGTTCCACGCCTCAATTCGAAGTGCAAGGATTGGTATCAAGTTCAATTGAATGGATCACGGAAGACATTTGGTCATCTTGGTGAGAATACAATTTCTAAACCGCCCGAATCGAAGAATATATATCAAGACAAAGGCGGATTTAAAAGCAAGGTTTGGGATCCTGGAAAATATTCTGATATTCGTCACCCCGGGAGCCTGAGAATCTGTTTGAAGCTGCTCAGAAGCTTTACATGCCTAGTTTGGGACCCCGGAGTCTGCTGGCATTCCAAACATTAGTGGAGATTTCTGGATGAATTTAAACATAAGCCACCATAACAGGAAGCTCATCCAATGTCCAACTTAAGGACTTTAACTAAAAGTGTTAGGTGGGAGACAACCCACCATGGTATGGTCGTTTCTTTTTCAGTTTTATTTTGTGCTGTTTGTTTTTATATTACATTATTTTTCATTGAACCTGAATATTATTCATTAGCATTGCATACTGCATATCTGCATAATTGCATAATTGCATAAAAAAAATAAAAAAAAGTAGCGCGTGTGACGCAACCGCGTTGCTCATGCGTTCGCGTCAGTTGCGAAAACCACCTCCCACGCGTTCGCGTCAATCACGCGAACGCGTGATCTGGAAATCGGCGTAAAAATCCAACGCACAGAAATTTGGGCTGGAATCGTACGGCTGTTGTGCGTTTCGCACAAAACGGCTCACGCGTTCGCGTCCATCACGCGAACGCGTCATTTGCAAAATACCCATCCCACGCGAAAGCGTGAGCGAAGCGTCCGCGTCGCGTGGATTGCATAACACCCTAAATGGAGACAGAGAGTTGCGCTGAAACAACGCTGGAATTGTGCGTTTAGCACAATTTTCAGCGACGCGGTCGCTTGCCTCACGCGACCGCGTCATTCATCCTTTCACTCATTCCATGCGATCGCATTAACCACGCGACCGCGTCAACCCCATTTCCCCTAGCCACACGATCGCGTGCCCACGGGTTTGTGTGGATTCAAATTCACTAACCCCCAGTGATGCGAAACCCTACCCGTCGCGCCCCCCCATTCCCCTTCTTCTTCCTTTCTTCTCTGCAACCCACCCCCCCAACAACCACCACTCCCAGCCGATCACTTCCGACCGCCACAGCACCATCAACCACCCAGCCACGACCGCGACACCACCCACAACCCCCTCCTTCTCCCCTCCCCCTTCTCCTCCCTTTTCTTTCCCCCACTCCGCCACTTCCCCTCACCCCCGTGGCCAGCCACCGCCACTGCGACATCACCGCCGCGCCTCCCACCAACCTGCCCTCCACCCCACAACCCTCGAACCCTCCTTCCTTCCCCTCCTTGTACACCAACCCTAACCCAGCACCACCGAACAGCCACCGCCGCCACACCACCCTACGTCACCGCCGCATTGCCGCCAACACCACCCCACTCCCACCATCTCTCTTAGTTCCATCCTTGTGCCTCTAACCACCAGGTTCCGCCGAACGCCATCTTTCTTTCATTCATAGTTAGTTGCATTTTTTTTCAGTTTATGTTTAAAATTAGGCTAGTTAGAGATGCATGTTTGTAGTGGATTCTAGTTGGTTTTGGCAATTTGAATTTGGCATTCCTTAGCTTTTACCAAACCAATTCATGAATGCACGGGCCAGCATTTTTATTCCTTTGTTTTTCCGGTTAATAAATCACATTATTGATGATTAGATTTCAATTTTCGCTATTTCTATATCCATATGAATCATCAACAACCTGATTTCCTTGCTTGAATATGAGTTGTCTGTTGCTTAAAATTGTGAAATTCTTGTTACTTAGAAACCAATCATCATGCCACTTACTCTGACTTTCTTTTTACTAACTCACTGATTTTTGCTTTCTAACCTCTTTTTCAATTTTACCCACTTTTAAAACTCCCCCCTCTGCTTTTTGATTAACTCTTTCAACTTTTTAACTCATGGCATGATTATTGTTGCTCCTAAGTAACACGTATTCTTCTCATAATGTATTTTGGATTGTGATTTCTCATCTCCGATTTTTACCTCCAAACCAATTCAAAATATACATTTATTTAACTCACTCCATTATTCTACTGCCCTTTTGCCACTATGTGCCTATATTACTATTATGCTATTTGCCTACTTATTTTTCTGCTCTGTTCTTCATTTATATCCTGGAATTTCTGCTTTTCAGGATGTCTGACCCTAGAAGAAAAGGAAAGGGCAAGGCTACCACTGGTAAAAGGAAAAGAGGTGAATCCGCTATGTCTATTCTGGACATTATGCATGATGACTCCTGGCGGGAAAAGCACTTTACCCCGCAGGAGAAGGCTGACCAGCTCCTCCATGCCAATGATCCAACTAAATTTGCAAACCGATACTGTGAGCTGAAGTATCCGGTGTTTGCCACCTCCAGAAACCTGTACCTGGAGCGGACTCTGAAAATTCCAGAAGAACTACAGCAGTACACCTCCGATCAGATAAAACAGAGAGGCTGGTTCTTCTTGGAGAGAAACCTGACAGAGGTCAATGCTTCCTGGGTAAGAGAGCTTTACTGCAACTATTTCAAGACTTCCCTGGATGCAGTGCACCTCAGAGGGAAACAGATATTGGTAACTGAGGAAGCCATTAAGGATATTCTGCACCTTCCACCTAAGTCCGATCAGCCTGACGGTTACTAAAAGGCTGAAGAGGATATGAGGTTTATGAGATTTGACTGGGATGCTGTCAAGGAGAGGATAGCCCTTGACCCTACTGTCTCATGGGTCATGGGTAAGAACACCACTATGCCTAAAGGAATCAAGCTTATGTATCTGAATGATGAGGCTCGACTCTGGCACCAGATCCTGAGCAACTTTGTTATGCCGAGTACTCATGAGACGGAGCTGCCTGCCACTATGATCACCCTTCTCTGGTGTGTACTGGAGGGTAAGGACCTGTACCTGCCACGATTCATCCGGCACTATATGGCCAGGGTTCATGTCAGAGGCACCCTTCCTTTCCCTTACCTGGTCACCCAGCTAGGCCGTCGAGCTGACGTACCTTGGGAGGATGCTGATGAGAAGCCACCTGCTACGGACTGCAAGAAGATTATCCCTCACAGCAGAAAGTTTCGAGCTTTAGGTAATACACCTCCATTCCTGACCGCTTCTGATGAGACAGCCACACCTTCAGCTACCCCCTCTTCTTTCACTGCTGCACCAGCTCCACTCACTGCACCTCCACCTGCTCCTGAGCCTATTTACCATTTGGTGCATCGACTCTTCGCCCGCTTGGACCGTATGGAGCGTCGCAACAAGCGACGCTATGAGCACCTCAAGTTGATGATCCGATCCGGCGGCGACATCCCCTCCGAGCCTGACACCCCTTCTGATACATCTGAGGTGGAGGAGGACGATCACGAGGAGGAGACACCTACCCAGGCTGCACAGGCAGGATCAGAGCAGGCTGCGCCACTGCAGGAGGAGCCACACCAGCTACAGGCTGCAGATGCAGAGATTCCTATCCAGTCAGAGCCTCCACTGCAGCAGACAGACCCTCCTACCCTCATCCAGTCTGCAGATCCTCAGACCACCACCGAGACTCCAGCAGCCTATCCTTCCAGTGATGACACTCCTTCACACCCAGCTTGAGTGAGCATCGAGGACGATGCTTTATTTTAAGTGTGGGGAGGTCGCCATCCCTGGCATATTTTTTTTTGGTGAACCACTACAGACTCTTTTATCTTATTTTGGTAATTTTTCTGTATTTTTATCTTTATTTTTATTTTTATTTTTATCTTTCAGTACTTATACATTGTCCTTTTTTTGTATTTTTATGTTATTTCTGCATTTTGCACCTTAGTTCATATTTTAGCCATTGAGTTTAGTTGTAATTCTAACTTATTAGTTAATATGTGGATTAATTAGTATAGTTTACCTATTTAGCATGTGATAGTTTGGTTTAAATTGAAAATAAAAAGGAAGTAAACTAGAGACCTTAACATAACCAAAACAATCCACACACTTTGTATATATAGCATTACATGTTAGTTAGTTAACAACATTTCATCAAGGAACAACACTAAAACTTTAAAGGCACCCTAAGATTTACATTGAGAATAATGGGAACTCTTAATTTTTCCTTGCATGACATGTATAACTGATATATGATTTTTGAGCTAGAGAACACACAGCCTGTGAGTTTTGAGCTTAATTGTATGGTTACATTCAAACCATAATTTTCATTCCTGTGTGTTTTTCCCTTCTTTTTCATTCTGGCGTTCTTTTCTTTGTTTTAATCTATATGTCCAATTATAGAGTATAGATACATACTAAGAGATGATTGAGGGCATTACATGTTTAGCTCACTTATCCCAAATAAGCCTACCCTTTAAATCACCCTTGTTAGCCCCCTTGAGCTTTTTAATCCCCTCTTGTTCTATAAACCACATTACTAGCCTTAAGTAGAAAAACAAAATAAAAACCCCAAGTTGAATCCTTGGTTAGCTTAAGATAGAAATTGTGTATTGTTTAAGTGTGGGGAACTTTATGGGAACATGGATGATAGAAACAAAGGTAGAAAGTTAAAAAGAATAAAGATTTTTCAAAATAAAGGAATTTGGGAAGCATGCTCATGTGAAATCAAAACAATTGAATTACCATGTGCATTAAAAAAAGGGTTTATTTTCGGTATTTAATTAAGGGGATACAAAAAATTCCTCAATTGCAAAATAAAAAGAATCAATGCACATGGGATAAAATTAAAGTTAATGCATGAGCTTGTGATGAGCGGATAATTTATACGCTTTTTGGCATTGTTTTTAGTATGTTTTTAGTAGGATCTAGTTACTTTTAGGGATGTTTTTATTAGTTTTTATGTTAAATTCACATTTCTGGACTTTACTATGAGTTTGTGTGTTTTTCTGTGATTTCAGGTATTTTCTGGCTGAAATTGAGGGACTTGAGCAAAAATCAGATTTAGAGGTACAGAACTCAAAATGGCGCGCTTCCAATTGCGTTGGAAAGTAGACATCCAGGACTTTCCAGCAATATATAATAGTCCATACTTTGGCCGAGTTTAGATGACGCAAAAGGGCGTTGAACGCCAGTTCTACGCTGCAGTCTGGAGTTAAACGCCAGAAACACGTCACGAACCAGAGTTGAACGCCAGAAACACGTTACAAACTGGCGTTCAACTCCAAGAATGACCTCTCCACGTGTAAACTTCAAGCTCAGCCCAAGCACACACCAAGTGGGCCCCGGAAGTGGATTTATGCATCAATTACTTACTTCTGTAAACCCTAGTAACTAGTTTAGTATAAATAGGACTTTTTACTATTGTATTAGACATCTTGGGACGTCTAGTTCTTAGATCATGGGGGTTGGCCATTCGGCCATGCCTGAACCTTTCACTTATGTATTTTTCAAAGGTAGAGTTTCTGCACTCCATAGATTAAGGTGTGGAGCTCTGCTGTTCCTCATGATTTAATGCAAAGTACTACTGTTTTATATTCAATTCAACTTATTCCGCTTCTAAGATATCCATTCGCACCCAAGAACATGATGAATGTGATGATTATGTGACGCTCATCATCATTCTTACTTATGAACGCGTGTCTGACAAACACTTCCGTTCTACATGCAAACAAGCTAGAATGAGTATCTCTTAGATATCTAATACAGGGTACTGAGTCCGAGTTATTAGCATCTTCGTTGTATAAGTTAGAACCCATGGATGGCCATTCCTCAGATCCAAAAAGTCTAAACATTGTCTGTGGTATTCCGAGTAGGATCTGGGAAGGGATGGCTGTGACGAACTTCAAACTCGCGAGTGCTGGGCGTAGTGACAGACGCAAAAGGATAGTAAATCCTATTCCAGTATGATCGAGAACCTCCAGATGATTAGCCATGCCGTGACAGAGCATTTGGACCATTTTCACAGAGAGGATGGGATGTAGCCATTGACAACGGTGATGCCTTACAGAAAACTTGCCATGGAAAGGAGTAGGAATGATTGGATGAAGACAGCAGGAAAGCAGAGGTTCAGAAGAACGAAAGCATCTCTATATGCTTATCTGAAATTCTCACCAATGAATTACATAAGTATTTCTATCTTTATTTTCTGTTTATTTATTATTATTATTCGAAAACTCCATAACTATTTGATATCCGCCTGACTGAGATTTACAAGATGACCATAGCTTGCTTCATACCAACAATCTCCGTGGGATCGACCTTTACTCATGTAAGATTTTATTACTTGGACGACCCAGTGCACTTGCTGGTTAGTTGTATCGAAGTTGTGACAAATTATGAATTAAGATTAGAGCACCAAGTTTTTGGAGCCATTACCAGGGATCACAATTTCGTGCACCAAGTTTTTGGCGCTGTTGCGGGGGATTGTTCGAGTTTGGACAACTGACGGTTCATCTTGTTGCTCAGATTAGGTAATTTTCTTTTTGTTTTATTTTCAAAAAAAAATTTCTTCAAAAATCTTTCAAAAAAATTTTTCCCTTTGTTTTCGAAAATTATTTTAAAATTTTTTAGAATGAATTCTAAAGTTTCAAATTGGTATGTTGAAGTTTGGCTGGCCATCAAGCTTTAGACTAACCTGATATGATTCATAGGATTTTGATTGAGAACTTTGAATTCATTACTTCCTTTTTCCTATAGGTTTTCAAAAAAAATAAAAATATACAAAAATCCAAAAAAAAATTAATAAAATCATAAAATCAAAAATATTTTTTTGTTTCTTGTTTGAGTCTAGAGTCAATTTTTAAGTTTGGTGTCAATTGTATTTTTTCTAAAAACTTATGCATTTTTCGAAAATTCATGCATTCATAGTGTTCTTCATGATCTTCAAGTTGTTCTTGGTAAGTCTTCTTGTTTGATCTTGATGTTTTCTTATTTTGTGTCTTTTGTTGTTTTTCATGTGCATCTTTGCATTCATAGTGTCTAAGCATTAAAGATTTCTAAGTTTGGTATCTTGCATGTTTTCTTTGCATAAAAAATTTTTCAAAAATATGTTCTTGATGTTCATCATGATCTTCAAAGTGTTCTTGGTGTTCATCTTGACATTCATAGTGTTCTTGCATGCATTGTGTGTTTTGATTCATAATTTTTATGTTATGAGTCTTTTTCATGTTTTTCTCTCTCATCATTAAAAATTCAAAAATCAAAAAAGATATCTTTCTCTTTTTTCACTCATAAATTTTCGAAAATTTGAGTTGACTTTTTCAAAACTTTTTAAAATTTAGTTGTTTCTTATGAGTCAAATCAAATTTTCAATTTAAAAATCTTATCTTTTCAAAATCTTTTTCAAAAATTAAATCTTTTTCATTTTTCTTATTTATTTTCAAAAATTTTAAAAATATTTTTCAAAAAACTTTTTCTTAATTTTATCTCATAATTTTCGAAAATATTATCAACAATTAATGTTTTGATTCAAAAATTTCAAGTTTGTTACTTGCTTGTTAAGAAAGATTCAAACTTTAAGTTCTAGAATCATATCTTGTGATTACTTGTGAGTCAAGTCATTAATTTTGATTTTAAAATTCAAATCTTTTTCAAAACTAATTTTAATCATATCTTTTTATCATATCCTTTATATCCTATCTTTTTCAAAATTTTATCTTTATCAAAAATTTAATTTTAAAATATCTTTTCCAACTTCTTATCTTCTTATCTTTTCAAAATTGATTTTCAAATCTTTTTCAACTAACTAATTGACTTTTTGTTTGTTTCTTATCTTTTTCAAAATCACCTAACTACTCTTCCCTCTCTAATTTTCGAAAATACCTCCCTCTTTTTCAAAAATTCTTTTTAATTAATTAATTGTTTTAAATTTTAATTTTAATTTTATTTTCCCTTTAATTTTCGAAAATCATCAACTCCTTTTCAAAAATTATTTTCGAAAACTTCTATCTCATCTTCTTCTATTTATTTAATTACTTACTAACACTTCTCTTCATCTCATATCTCTGCTCCTATCCTCACCCTTGTGTTTGGATTATCCATTCTTCTTTACATTACATTCTTTTCTTCTTATACTCACACAAAGGAATCTCTATACTGTGACATAGAGGATTCCATATTTTCTTTGTTATTCCCTTCTTTGTCATATGAGCAGGAGCAAGGACAAGAACATTCTTGTTGAAGCAGACCCTGCACCTGAAAGGACTCTAAAAAGGAAACTAAGAGAAGCTAAAATACAACAATCCAGAGACAACCTTACAGGAATTTTCGAACAGGAAGAGGAGATGGCAGCCGAAAATAATAATAATGCAAGGAGGATGCTTAGTGACTTCACTGCACCTAATACCAATTTACATGGAAGAAGCATCTCCATCCCTGCCATTGGAACAAACAACTTTGAGCTGAAACCTCAATTAGTTTCTCTGATGCAGCAGAACTGCAAGTTTCATGGACTTCCATCTGAAGATCCTTTTCAGTTCTTAACTGAATTTTTGCAGATCTGTAATACTGTTAAGACCAATGGGGTTGATCCCGAGGTCTACAGGCTTATGCTTTTCCCATTTGCTGTAAGAGACAGAGCTAGAACATGGTTGGACTCTCAACCTAAAGATAGCCTGAACTCTTGGGATAAGCTGGTCACGGCTTTCTTAGCCAAGTTCTTTCCTCCTCAAAAGCTCAGTAAGCTTAGAGTGGATGTTCAAACCTTCAGACAGAAAGAAGGTGAATCCCTCTATGAAGCTTGGGAGAGATATAAGCAACTGACCAAAAAGTGTCCTTCTGACATGCTTTCAGAATGGACCATCCTGGATATATTCTATGATGGTCTGTCTGAATTAGCTAAGATGTCATTGGATACTTCTGCAGGTGGATCCATTCACCTAAAGAAAACACCTGCAGAAGCTCAAGAACTCATTGACATGGTTGCTAACAACTAGTTCATGTACACTTCTGAGAGGAATCCTGTGAGTAATGGGATGCCTCAGAAGAAGGAAGTTCTTGAAATTGATACTCTGAATGCCATATTGGCTCAGAATAAAATATTGACTCAACAAGTTAATATGATTTCTCAGAGTCTGAATGGAATGCAAACTGCATCCAACAGTGCTCAAGAGGCATCTTCTGAAGAAGAAGCTTATGATCCTGAGAACCCTGCAATAGCAAAGATAAATTATATGGGTGAACCTTATGGGAACACCTATAACCCCTCATGGAGAAATCACCCAAATCTCTCATGGAAGGATCAACAAAAGCCTCAACAAGGCTTTAATATTGGTGGAAGAAACAGGTTTAACAATAGCAAGCCTTTTTCATCATCCACTCAACAATAGACAGAGAACTCTGAACAAAATATCTCTAATTTAGCAAACTTAGTCTCTGATCTATCTAAGGCCACTCTGAGTTTCATGAATGAAACAAGGTCTTCCATTAGAAATTTGGAGGCACAAGTGGGTCAGCTGAGTAAGAAGATCACTGAAACCCCTCCTAGTGCTCTCCCAAGCAATACAGAAGAAAATCCAAAAGGAGAGTGCAAGGCAATTGATATAACCATCATGGCCAAATCCAAGGAGGAAGGGGAGGACGTGAATCCCAAGGAGGAAGACCTCCTGGGACGTCCAGTGCTCAATAAGGAGTTTTCCTCTGAGGAACCAAAGGAATCTGAGACTCATCTAGAGACCATAGAGATTCCATTGAACCTTCTTATGCCATTCATGAGCTCTGAAGAGTATTCTTCTTCTGAAGAGAATGAAGATGTTACTGAAGAGCAAGTTGCCAAGTTCCTAGGTGCAATCATGAAGCTGAATGCCAATTTATTTGGTAATGAAACTTGGGGAGATGAACCTCCCCTGCTCACCAATGAACTAAATACATTGGATCAACTGAGATTGCCTCAGAAGAAACAGGATCCTGAAAAGTTCCTAATACCTTGTACCATAGGCACCATAACCTTTGAGAAGGCTCTATGTGACCTTGGGTCATGAATAAATCTCATGCCACTCTCTGTAATGGAGAAACTGGGAATCTTTGAGGTGCAAGCTGCTAGAATCTCATTAGAGATGGCAGACAATTCAAGAAAAGAGGTTTATGATCAGGTAGAGGACGTGTTAGTAAAGGTTGAAGGCCTTTACATCCTTGCTGATTTCATAATCCTAGACAATGGGAAGGAAGAGGATGAATCTATCATCCTTGGAAGACCCTTCCTAGCCACAACAAGAGCTGTGATTGATGTAGACAGAGGAGAATTGATCCTTCAACTGAATGAGGACAACCTTGTGTTTAAAACTCAAGAATCTCCTTCTGTAACAATGGAGAGGAAGCATGAAAAGCTTCTCTCAGTACAGAGTCAACTAAAGCCCCCACAGTCAAACTCTAAGTTTGGTGTTGGGAGGCCTCAGCCAAACTCTAAGTTTGGTGTTGAACTCCCACATCCAAACTCTAAGTTTGGTGTTGGGAAGTCTATAAAATTGACCTGATCACCTGTGTGGCTCCATGAGAGCCCACTATCAAGCTATTGACATTAAAGAAGCGCTTGTTGGGAGGCAACCCAATTTTTATTTATCTAATTTTAGTGTTATTTCATGTTTTATTAGGTTCATGATCATGTGGAGTCACAAAATAAATCAAAAAATTAAAAACAGAATCAAAAATAGCAGAAGAAAAATCACACCCTGGAGGAAGGGCTTACTGGCGTTTAAACGCCAGTAAGAAGCATCTGGCTGGCGTTCAACGCCAGAACAGAGCATGGATCTGGCGTTGAACGCCCAAAACAAGCAGCATCCTGGCGTTCAGACGCCAGGAATGCACACTGAGGAAAGCTGGCACTGAACGCCAGAAACATGCTGCATCTGGGCGTTGAACGCCCAGAACAAGCATCAATTCGGCGTTTAAACGCCAGAATTGCATGCAAAAGCATTTTACATGCCTAATTGGTGCAGGGATGTAAATCCTTGACACCTCAGGATTTGTGGACCCCACAGAATCATCTCAGCATCTGTGGACCCCACAGGATCCCCACCTACCTCCACGCATACTCTTCTCTCTTCTCAATGTTCATCCTCTCTTCCCAATAAACACATTTCCCCAAAATCCTTCACCAATCACATCAAGCTCTCTTCCCTACTACCCCTTCACCACTCACATCCATCCACTCTTCCCCATAAACCTACCTCCTAAACCCCACCTACCTTCAAAATTCAAAATCACTTTTCCACCCAAACCCACCCTAAATGGCCGAACCTAACCCCTCTCCCTCCACTATATAAACCACTCCATTCTTCTTTATTTTTCACACAACAAAACCCTCTCATCCCCTTCTTAGTCGAGACACAACCCTCTCTCCCTCTCTTCTATTTCTTCTTCTTCTTCTTCTTTTCTTTCTTCTCTTGCTCGAGGGCGAGCAATACTCTAAGTTTGGTGTGGTAAAAGCATAAAGCTTTTTGTTTTTCCATTACCATTGATGGCACCTAAGACCGGAGAATCCTCTAGAAAAGGGAAAAGGAAGACAAAAGCTTTCACCTCCGAGTCATGGGAGATGGAAAGATTCATCTCCAAAGCCCATCAAGACCACTTCTATGATGTTGTGGCCAAGAAGAAGGTGATCCCCGAGGTACCTTTCAAACTCAAGAAAAATGAGTATCCAGAGATCCGACATGAGATCCATAGAAGAGGTTGGAAAGTTCTAACAAACTCCATCCAACAAGTCAGAATTCTAATGGTTCAAGAGTTCTATCCTAATGCATGGATCACTAGGAACCATGATCAAAGTAAGAACTCGAACCCAAAGAATTATCTCACTATGGTTCGGGGAAATTACTTAGATTTTAGTCCGGAAAACGTGAGGTTGGCGTTCAACTTGCCAATGATGGAAGAGAACGCACGCCCCTACACAAGGAGGGTCAACTTTGATCAAAGGTTGGACCAAGTCCTCATGGACATATGTGTGGAAGGAGCTCAATGGAAGATTGACTCAAAAGGCAAACTGGTTCAACTGAGAAGACTGGACCTTAAGCCTGTAGCTAGAGGATGGTTGGAGTTCATTCAACGCTCAATCATTCCCACTAGCAACCGGTCTGAAGTTACTATAGACCGGGCCATCATGATCCATAGCATCATGATTGGAGAAGAGGTGGAGGTTCATGAGATTATACCTCAAGAACTCTACAAGGTGGCTGACAAGTCCTCCACTATGGCAAGGTTAGCTTTTCCCCACCTCATTTGCCATCTATGCAATTCAGCTGGGATTGACATAGAGGGAGATATCCTCATTGATGAGGACAAGCCCATCACTAAGAAAAGGATGGAGCAAACAAGAGAGCCTATTCATGGATCTCAAGAGACGCATGAAGAAGCTCATCACCAAGAAATCCCTGAGATGCCTCAAGGGATGCACTTTCCTCCACTGAATTTTTGGGAGCAAATCAACACCTCCCTATGAGAATTAAGTTCCAACATGGGACAACTAAGGGTGGAACATCAAGAGCACTCAATCATCCTCCATGAAATTAGAGAAGATCAAAGAGCTATGAGGGAGGAGCAACAAAGACAAGGAAGAGACATAGAAGAGCTCAAGGACATTATTGGTACCTCAAGAAGAAAATGCCACCATCACTAAGGTGGACTCATTTCTTGTTCTCAAATTTTTTGTTTTTCATTTTCTTTATGTTAAGTGTTTATCTATGTTTGTGTCTTTATTACATGATCATTAGTGTCTAAGTGTCTATGCCTTAAAGTAGTGAATATGAATCCATCACCTCTCTTAAATGAAAAAATGTTTTAAAAAAAAAACAAAAGAACAAGAAGTACATGAGTTTCGAATTCATCCTTGAAATTAGTTTAATTATTTTGATGTGGTGACAATACTTTTTGTTTTCTGAATGAATGCTTGAACAGTGCATATGTCTTTTGAAGTTGTTGTTTATGAATGTTAAATATGTTGGCTCTTGAAAGAATGATGACAAGGAGACATGTTATTTGATAATCTGAAAAATCATAAAAATGATTCTTGAAGCAAGAAAAAGCAGTGAATACAAAGCTTGCAGAAAAAAAAAAGATGGCAAAAAAATAGAAAAAGAAAAAGCAAGCAGAAAAAGCCAAAAGCTCTTAAAACCAAAAGGCAAGGGTAAATAAAAAGGATCCCAAGACTTTGAGCATCAGTGGATAGGAGGGCCTAAAGGAATAAAATCCTGGCCTAAGCGGCTAAACCAAGATGTCCCTAACCATGTGCTTGTGGCTTGAAGGTGTCAAGTGAAAACTTGAGACTGAGCGGTTAAAGTCAAGGTCCAAAGCAAAAAAGAGTGTGCTTAAGAACCCTGGACTCCTCTAATTGGAGACTTTAGCAAAGCTGAGTCACAATCTGAAAAGGTTTACCCAGTTATGTGTCTGTGACATTTATGTATCTGGTGGTAATACTGGAAAACAAAGTGCTTAGGGCCACAGCCAAGACTCATAAAGTAGCTGTGTTCAAGAATCAACATACTGAACTAGGAGAATCAATAACACTATCTGAACTCTGAGTTCCTATAGATGCCAATCATTCTGAACCTCAATGGATAAAGTGAGATGCCAAAACTATTCAAGAGGCAAAAAGCTACAAGTCCCGCTCATCTGATTGGAGCTATGTTTCATTGATAGTTTGGAATTTATAGTATATTCTCTTCTTTTTATCCTATTTAATTTTTAGTTGCTTGGGGACAAGCAACAATTTAAGTTTGGTGTTGTGATGAGCGGATAATTTATACGCTTTTTGGCTTTGTTTTTAGTATGTTTTTAGTAGGATCTAGTTACTTTTAGCGATGTTTTTATTAGTTTTTATGTTAAATTCACATTTCTGGACTTTACTATGAGTTTGTGTGTTTTTCTGTGATTTCAGGTATTTTCTGGCTGAAATTGAGGGACTTGAGCAAAAATCAGATTCAGAGGTTGAAGAAGGACTGCTGATGCTGTTGGATTCTGCCCTCTCTGCACTCAAAGTGGATTTTCTGGAGCTACAGAACTCAAAATGGAGCACTTCTAATTGCGTTGTAAAGTAGACATCCAGGGCTTTCCAGAAATATATAATAGTCCATACTTTGGCCGAGTTTAGACGACGCAAAAGGGTGTTGAACGCCAGTTCTACGCTGCAGTCTGGAGTTAAACGCCAGAAACACGTCACGAACCAGAGTTGAACGCCAGAAACACGTTACAAACTGGCGTTCAACTCCAAGAATGACCTCTCCACGTGTAAACTTCAAGCTCAACCCAAGCACACACCAAGTGGGCCCCAGAAGTGGATTTATGCATCAATTACTTGCTTCTGTAAACCCTAGTAACTAGTTTAGTATAAATAGGACTTTTTACTATTGTATTAGACATCTTGGGACGTCTAGTTCTTAGATAATGGGGGCTGGCCATTCGGCCATGCCTGAACCTTTCACTTATGTATTTTTCAATGGTAGAGTTTCTGCACTCCATAGATTAAGGTGTGGAGCTCTGCTGTTCCTCATGATTTAATGCAAAGTACTACTATTTTATATTCAATTCAACTTATTCTGCTTCTAAGATATCCATTCACACCCAAGAACATGATGAATGTGATGATTATGTGACGCTCATCATCATTCTCACTTATGAACGCGTGCCTGACAAACACTTCCGTTCTACATGCAAACAAGCTAGAATGAGTATCTCTTAGATATCTAATACAGGGGACCGAGTCCGAGTTATTAGCATCTTCGTGGTATAAGTTAGAACCCATGGATGGCCATTCCTCAGATCCAAAAAGTCTAAACATTGTCTGTGGTATTCCGAGTAGGATCTGGGAAGGGATGGCTGTGACGAACTTCAAACTCGCAAGTGCTGGGCGTAGTGACAGACGCAAAAGGATAGTAAATCCTATTCCAGTATGATCGAGAACCTCCAGATGATTAGCCATGCCGTGACAGAGCATTTGGACCATTTTCACAGAGAGGATGGGATGTAGCCATTGACAACGGTGATGCCTTACAGAAAGCTTGCCATGGAAAGGAGTAGGAATGATTGGATGAAGACAGCAGGAAAGCAGAGGTTCAGAGGAACGAAAGCATCTCTATACGCTTATCTGAAATTCTCACCAATGAATTACATAAGTATTTCTATCTTTATTTTCTATTTATTTATTATTATTATTCGAAAACTCCATAACTATTTGATATCTGCCTGACTGAGATTTACAAGATGACCATAGCTTGCTTCATACCAACAATCTCCGTAGGATCGACCCTTACTCACGTAAGGTTTTATTACTTGGACGACCCAGTGCACTTGCTGGTTAGTTGTATCGAAGTTGTGACAAATTATGAATTAAGATTAGAGCACCAAGTTTTTGGAGCCATTACCAGGGATCACAATTTCGTGCACCAGCTTGCAATACAAGGTGAGAAAAGTTGGGCAAATAGGTTAAGAAAATTTGAATTACAAAATATGTATGTTAGGTAAGATCTTAGTCTAATCAATGATTCACTTATTAGCTCACTTAGCCTTATATATATACCATTACCTTTACCTTGGCCCCATTACAATCTTGAAAAAGACCTCATGATTTTTGTATGCCTATATTCTATAATTGTTGATTGGTTAGATGAAGAACAAAGTTATAGAAAGTAAGAATAAAAAGAAGAGTAGAGTGATTAACCCAATAAACACTGAGTGACTAGAGAGTAAACACAAAATCCAGTGAGTGTTTAATAGCTTATCGACATATATCTCTGCTTAAATTGTTAATTGTCTTGCAAGTATGTAAAATATTTATACCCATCTCAATTGTAAAAGTGCTCTAACAGTATCTAGGGTTTGGCTATGTATATATGATTCCTTGAGAATGTGAATTAATTTAACTACATGTAAATTTTATATACAAGTGAATAACAATTAGAATTGCATGATTCATTTAGGTAGTTGCATTTAGGATAGATTGCATTGCATGAGATTCCACCACTTTAACCGTACCTTACTCTTTATCTTGGACTTAGCATGAGGACATGCTATTGTTTAAGTGTGGGGAGGTTGATAAACCCATATTTTATGATATATTTTGTGCTTAATTTAAGTGATTTATTCAATCATTTACCCACTTATTCATGTAAATTGCATGGTTTTACTTTTTCTTCCCTATTATGTGATATATATGAAAAACATGTTTCCTATGCTTTAAAAATAATTATTTTAAATCACTTTTTATTACCATTCGATGCTGTGATTTGTGTGTTGAGTATTTTCATATCTCCTAAGGCAGGAATGATTTAAAGGATGGAAAGGAAACATACAAAAATAGAAGGAAAGCACAAAATGGAGTTTTTGAAGAAACTGGCAGCGACGCGAACGCATGAACGACGCGGTCGCATGACCAGCGCAAAAAGGCAGCGACGCGGATGCGCGCCATGAGCAGAACACAGATGACGCGTACGTATGACCGAAGCGAACGCGTAACAAAGAAAACTCCAGATGACGCGACCGCGTGACCCACGCGGACGCGTGATAGATGCCACGCACCAGAAATTATAGAAAACACTCCCAGCAATTTCTGCAACCCTTTTTGGCCCAGATTCAAGTTCAGAAGGCATAGATTAGAGGTTATAAAGTGGGGGAATGCATCCATTTAAAGAAGGTCTTCAATTATTCACTTTTTCATAGTTTAGATGTAGTTTTTAGAGAGAGAGGTTCTCTCCTCTCTCTTAGGTTTTAGGATTAGGATTCCTCTTAAAAGATTTAGAATTTCAATTCTTCATCAAGTTCAATATTTCTTTTACTTTATATTTCTCTTTTACTTTCAGATACTTTAATGCTATCCTTTAATTACTTTTATTGCCAAATTGGCTTATGAACCATTCATGTTTAGATTTGAATATTCTATTTAATATAATTGAGGTATTTCAGTTTATGATTGCTTTCTTTTATTTATGTTACTGTTGCTTCCAATCTGAAGACATTTTTATTCGAGTAAGTTTACTTTTCCCCTTTTGGCCTTGGTTAAGTAATTGGTAACTCATGAGTTATCAAACTCAACGTGATTGATAATTGTTGTCTTTGCTAATTGAATTGAACTTCAATAACTCCAGTCCTTTCTTAGGAATTGACCAGGACCTGAGGATCAAACTAATTGGTCCACTTGACCTCCCTTTGCTTTAGTAAAGGCTAACTAAGTGGGATTAAAAACTCAATTCTCATCACCATTGATAAGGATAACTAGGATAGGACTTCCAAATTCTCATACCTTGCCAAGAGTTTATTTTATAGTTATTTATTTATTTTATTTGTCATTTAAATTACTTGCTCCTTACCTTCAAAACTCCCAATTTACAAAACTCATAACCAATAATAAGAACACCTCCCTGCAGTTTCTTGAGAAGACGACCCGAGGTTTAAATACTTCGGTTATCAATTTTAAAGGGGTTTGTTACTTGTGACAACCAAAACGTTTGTAAGAAAGGACTTTTGTTGGTTTAGAAGCTATACCTGCAACGAGAATTTATCTGCGAATTTCTAGACCACGCAAAAGTTCTCTCTTCAGACTCATACTAGTCCCTAAAACGCTTTCCGTTCATCAGAACACTAAAAATGACATCGTTTTGTATTTATTAAAAAAAGAAAGAAAGAAAAAGAAAAAAAAGAAAAACACGCTCCCCTTCCCCTTCCCCAATCCTTCCCCTTCACCTTTTCCTTCTCTTTCCCCAATCTGAGATCGTTCCCCTTTCCCTTTCCCTTCTCCCTGCCTTTCTCCTTCCCAAACCTGAGGCCCTTTCTTTTTCCTTTTTCCTTCCCCAACCTGAAGCCCTTCCCCTTCCCCTTCTCCTTCCCTTTCTCCTTCTCCAACCTAGGACCCTCCCCCTTTCCCAACCTGAAGTCTCTGCCACCGCCTCTCGTCGGCTTCCGTTACGGTGGCACGCTACTCGTCTCCTTTCCCAACCTAGTCTCTCTTTTCTGCCTTTTCTCTTGTATGGTTTTTTTTTCAATTTTTTTATTGCAATGAAGTTTGTTCTGTAACTGGTTGCATAAAGTTTTGAACTTGATAAATGAATTTTGTGGTTCAAGTAAAAAATGACTTTGAATTGAGTTTGTTGAAATGATGTGTATTGATGAGTAATGAGAATGTTTAGTTAATTCATCTGTGAAAATTGATGGTTAGTTGTGTATGAAGAAAAACAAAAGAAGGTAATGGAGGAATTAATTTGGGATCAGGGAGGTAGAGGAAGACAGAAAAAATATAAGAGAAGAGGGAGATGCAGAGAAAGATAGAGAGGAGACAAGAGGGGAATGGATCCTCTCAATTTTTTTAACAATTGAGAGAGTAAAGTGTAATCTCTCACCATTAATTTTGTAAGTAGGATCAATAATAAATATGAGAGAGAACAATGAAGGGCTAGAGATCACACTTTACACCCTCAATTTTTTTTAACAATGGAGAGGATCCATTCCCGAGACAAGAGTGTAAGAGACTAGGTTAGAAAAGAGAGAGTGTGCGGTGTGGCACGACGCCGTGATGGAGGCCAGCTAGAAGCAACAACAGAGAGAAAGAAGGAAAGGAGAAGGAGCTCAAGTTGGGACGTCGTTTTAATGTTCTGATAAACGGAAAGCGCATTAGAGAATAAAATTGAGTAACTATTAATTTCAAAGACCACTTTAAATCTTGAGTACAACTTCAAAAATTATTTTAAGGCTTAAGTCATTATATAATACTAGAGATACGGGTCTCAATTTTTCTCTCTTTCTTTTCTTATAATTGCTATAAAAGTTGTTGATATATCATTTCTCTTAGTTTTACATCTTATTATAATATTCAGTGACGAAAATATGAATGTATGCTACGATTGCTTCCTTTGATCCTAAATATGTTTTTAATATTAAATAAGTGAGATTTTAGAGTAAAATTTGAGATTATAAATACTAAAGTAAATCCCGTAAAATAATTTTTAAAGAATTTTGCATTGAATAAATGCAACTCTAAACAAATATTCTTGAAAAATTAGTTTTTCAAAAGATTAAATATATTAATCAATAATAAAAAATAAAAAATTTATTTTTTTGAAAAAGAAATCGATCATTTAATTCGTATGAAAACAGTTTAATAAAAATTAATTATAAAAAATAAAAAAAGGAAAAACTAATTATTTTAATTTATTAAAAACTAGTATTTCTAATATTTTAAAAATTAAGAATTAATTTATAATATTTTTTAACTATAACTTATACCAATGAGAAGTTTCTAAGATACGAATATTTTTTAATTTTTATTTTTTAATTTTTATTTTTTAAATGGGTGAGGGGGGACAGGGGAAAACAGGGCGAAGCGAAATGATGTGTTAGGCGACAAGAAAGCGGCTTTTAATTTTGGATTGCCGGGTTCAGAACGCGACAGGTAACTTCCCTCACTAATATGAACACACATGCTACGCGCCGAGGAAAGGCGCGTTACCACACGGGCGAACTGCGTTGGTGGGAGGACAGGAGGTACTTTTTAAAGTTCCGGTGAGGGGAAGCGGGTCCCACAGGCCATGGCTTTGAAAAGCGATGATAGTGTCGCTTTTTGATGTGAAAGTGAGATGCACGCGTGTGGATGGCACCTGTACCTGTGTTGGACAGTCATTTTAGTTCGTTTAAATAATTAAATTTTCCATGGATACAATTGTTTTCTTTTTCAGTTTGGGTCTATTTATTTTCATTCAGAAATGGGCTTGCTCTTTGTTGTTTTTCCCTTTTAATAAAAAGTAGTAGAATTAAAATTTCCAGCAATGACAAAAAGGGGCAACATCAAACCGTAACAAACAAAAAAATATTTTGGTATAATTTTTTTTTCTAAAATTAGGAATGAAACTTGAATTCGAGACTTTTAAATAAAAAGGAGAGACTATGCCATTTAAATTATAGTTCATTAGTTTTTTCATAATTTTCTTAAAATGCTAGATAAACTCGAATTTTAGTTCTTCGTTATACATGCCGTGATGGTTTGTGCTTTTGGAAATATTTGTCTGCAATTTCTTTTAGTTTCCTCGTATATTTTTTTGAGGAAATTAATGTTAAGGAATACTTTTTGTAATAAAAAAAATTCATTAGTATTATCTCAAATACATGATACATATAAAAAAATTAGTCACTTAATATTTTTTAGTTAAATCAAATGAATTAACTAAAAATATATGTGATATCATTTTATTCTTGAATGATTAGGGTGATATTAAGGAAGTTAATAAATTTATAGGAAATAACATATCTAACTAAATGGATATTGCATGCATCTTCTTAAAAAAGAGCAGGGTGTATTTGGATGGGGTATTTTTACGTATATAAAACAATTGGTAACATTGATAACGTGTTTGTCCTAAACAAATTTGGTTATATATTTATCCTTTTTTTATCTGTATTTCATAGTAAGGTAAGGTGATTTACCATTACACGTAAATTTTGTTGGCCTTCCATGATTTAGCAGGGTGTAGGGTTTGAAACTAGTGAATGGTTACATCTTATCACGATTTACTAGAGAAAATACAATAAAATACTAAATTATTGCAACTTACGACTTAGTTTGAGACATGATGGTGATAAAACAGTTCAATGATTTTGTAAGGCAACAGTAGGTGCAACGATTTAATAGTCCAATGATGTCCGCATAAGAGTTCAATTTGATCAGTATGTTAGTTATAAAATTGCCTATACAATTTCTGCTAGTTTTTGGTTCTTAACATCATAAAGCCAAAACTAAGAAAACTAGAGAAGGAATAACTTTCAGCCTTAAGAATCAAACAATTATCTTTATCCAATCATCAACTAGTTTTGCAAAATTATAAAATACTATACTATAAAACTTAGAGAATATGAAAGAAACTGCATGGCTCAATTATTGAACAAAGTCCAAATTACTCTTCCACGAGATTTTGTGAAATTTGATTATTTTGTGATATAAAAGGATGATGAAATGCAAATATTATTTTAGGAGCCATCACATAAAGACACTTAAAACATTTTTTTTAAATTAATAATTAAAATTTAACACATGTAATCGATTAAATTGGATTATTTTTTTTATCAAAATTAGACTATGCTAAAAAATCAATAAACTAAATTTTGAACCAGTCTAAATTAATTTTTTTTATAAAAAATTACTACAATACCTCTATTATAAAAAATGATTAAAATACTTGTATTATATATATATTTTTTAAAAATTCTAAATTCTACCCTTTTCTTCTCTCTTTGCCATCATAAGGTTAAGATTTAAGATTTTTAAAATTAATATATATAAAATATGAGTATTTTAGTCAATTTTTATAATAAGAGTATTATAGTTCGTTAGTTTCTATAAAAAAAAAATATTAATTTAGATCGATTCAAAATTTGGTTTATCGATTTTTCGATCAAATTGATTTGTTTAGTTTAATTTTGACAAAAATAATATAATTTAATCGATTATATATATTAAATTTTAATTATTAAAATATATCTTTAAAAAAAAGATGTTTTAAACGTCTTTATCTGAGTGGCTCCCATTATTTTATTATCGTGAAGGTATTCCAGAAGTTTGAGTCATGGAGTTGTATGCTTAGCTTGAAGATATGGTAACCAGCTCTGAAGAATTTGTTTTGAATCCTCAATTTGTTGGTATCGGGGAGTTTTCAGTTCAATACCCGTGGTTGCAGCGAATGTATAGCATTGGTTACTTCTCCTTCTTTTACAACAAATTTAAACCATGATATATATTGGCGTTGCTTGTGATATACGAGATAATCACACATTTGGTGAGCTTGTTATTGCAATGACGACTTCTTATCACAACTTCTATAAATGCCAAAGAACTAGACATGATAATGAGAATGAAAAGCCCCTTATGACAGGAGATGATAACGACAAGGATATAGGAAACATTCTAGCTAGATAGGATAACGAACCCCATCCTACAAGTTCCGAAACGTAGCAATACTCTCACACTCCTCAACTTTGAATACAGATGTCATGGTGTAACAAGGGTTTCCATATATAGAATCTGGATTTGGCATGATGATTCATTTGATATTCCTGTGCCAAATAATTTTTAAATTAGACAATCTTTCCAAAATAAGCAAGAAGCTATGCTAGTATGAAAGTGGTAACATTCATCGTGGAGTAGTTGAGTATAGAATGTTAAAGTTAAATCACATCAAATACTATAAAAAGTATAAAAAATTTAAAAATGATTGCAGTTTGACTCACACTTCTACAGATAAACGGTATTAGTGGGGAGATCAAAAGATACAATAAATCTCACATGTTTAAAAACTAAAATTTTGAGTGATCACAGACAACTTAATTATCATGTGATATATGAATCTATATTTCCAAGGTCAATGCTATGGTGAGGAAGTAATTTTTTTCCCTCACCTGTTGAACGTACGTGAGTAAACAATAAATGAACGTGTTTGGTGTGTGTCTTGACGGAGGAGAACAAGATCTGCAAATTATCAAAATTTGTGTTGGGTGTTAATAAAAAATGATTAATTAAATGAAACTGATTAATGCTTAATGTTGTTAATTAAGGTTGTGGACTTTTTTTACTGGACCTCGAATTATTTTGTTATCTGATTGATTTCCAGCTGATTGTTACTGGTTTTAGTAATGAAAATGTGATAATTTATTTGTTTCATATGAAAATTAGGCTTGGAAAAAAAATAATCGAATGTAAATTAAAAATATGGATTTAGTTTGATAAAAAAATTTTCACACAGAACAATGTAGGAATTGTTATTGAAACTAAAAATTAAATAGATTGATTGATTTTAAATTAATAATTTAATGGGATTCAATTTGATAAAAATAAATGTACTGGTATTATTTTTGTTGTATAATTAATTATGTTCATTCGTAAATAATTATTTATTTTTGTTTTGAAAATAATTATTTTTTGTAATATACATAAGAAAAAAAAATCAAATTTTTTATCTTTATAGGGGAGTTTTTATTATGTTAACATGACATTCATACATTAAGTTTAAAAATTATTTACTTAGGTATTGTCACTAGAAATCTTTAAAATTATTTACAAAATTAAAGTAGTGTAGGGATCCAATTGAAAGAAAAGAAAGTATAAGGACCTAATTAAAAAATTGGTGAAACTATAGGGACCAACAAAGTAATTAAACCTTTAAAAAATAACAACCTAAGCAAAATAACCTAAGCAAATAACTTAAAATTAAAAAATAACAACCTAAATAAATAATAAATAATAATTTAAAAGAATAAAATACAAATAACTTAAAATGATAAAAAGAGTTTGTTGTCAATATGTTTGCTAAGAAAAAAATCGATGAAATAAATAAATTTACAATGAATTTATTTTTTCTAAAACAATAAACTTACCAACCAATTAGGTGTAATCAAATCCAGGAGCATTGAGAATGTCAAAACTCACAAAACTAAATCCATATTATATGATACTTGACGATTCTGGAAGTCTGTGCATATCGATACGTTGGTTCAAATCCATATTAGTTATTATGTGAACTTAGTTTTTTCAAAAATTATAATTTATTTGTTTTTTCTTTAAATAAAATAGTAATAATTATATAATAAGAATAAAATGTAACTATAATTTAAGAATTTAAAAAATATCAATCTACGTAAATAATTTATAAATAATTTTTTTAAATTAGTTCAATAATATTAAAAACTAAATATCTAATAACCTAATAAAGCGTATTTAAAAATTCAAAAAGTGACTTCTAAAAAAATAATAATTTATAATTTATAAATAAAATTTTAAAAATTTCTAGTGACAACATCTAAGCAAATAATTTTTAAACTTAATGTATGAACGTCATGTAAACATAATAAAAACTCCCTATATGTATTTGTATTACCATAAAGATAGAAGATTTGATTTTTTTTCTCATGTATATTACAAAAAATAGTTATTTCCAAAACAAAAAAAATAATTATTTATGAATAAACATAATTAATTATACGACAAAAATAATACCAGTACGTTTATTTTTATCAAATTGAATCCCATTAAATTATTAATTTAAATTCAATCTATTTAATTTTTAATTTCAATAACATTTTTTACATTGTTCTGTGTGAAATTTTTTTTATCAAACTAAATCTATATTTTTAATTTACATTCAGTTATTTTTTTTCTAAGCCTAAATCAGCTGGAGACCAACCAAATAACAAAAACATTCGAGATCCAATAAAAAAAGCCCACAACCTTAATTAATAACATTAACCATTAATCAGTTTCACTTAATTAATCCTTTTCGATCAACACGCAACATAGATTTGACAGTTTATAGATCTTGTCTTCCTCCATCAAGACCCACACTACACGCGTTCATTTATCGTTTGCCCACGTACGTTTTAACAGGTGAGGAAAAAAATTGCTTCCTCACCGTAGCATTACCCTATTTCCAATGGTCAGAACTGATGCAGCTATGTTAATAAAGGTCTTGGAAAATGCAATAGAGGTCATTTATGGTTTCAGACCAAGTTATGGGAAAGTTTGGTTAGCAAAACATAAGAAAATTGCACAAATGATGTGTTAGCTCTTTGATATCTTAAAATTGAATTATTAGAAACAAGATATTAAACTGAAAAAGGATTGTGTATTATTTAAAGTGAGTTCAAAGGTATAATACATAGGGATATATATAGGTGTTAGAAGAATTAAAGTAATAAAAGCATGCAATCCTGTAATTAATATACAGATATTCTATAAAAATATAAATGATACTATTTGATCTAAATTGATTATTTTATTCTCTAACATCCCCCTCAAACTCAAGTGGGAGTTACAGATACCATCTTGAGTTTGAGTATGTACTAGCTAGAGTCCAAAAACGAGTAGGATGATGAGCTTTCGTGAATATATCAACAGTCTGATCCAGAGTTCCAACAGCGACGAGGCGAACAGCATCAATAAGGAGACGTTGCTGGACAAAGTGACAATCAATCTCACTGTGTTTGGTGCGTTCATGAAACACATCATTATGCGCAATCTGAATAGCACTGCGATTGTCAAAAAAGACATCAGTTGGGGATGATTGATGAGCACCCAAATAAGCCAACGAATCGAGACAATCTCAGTAGTGGTATCAGCGAGAGCACGGTATTCACCTTCTGTGCTTGATCGACTAGTGAACATTTGCTTCTTAGCTCTCCAAGAAATGAGAGTGTCGCTAAGAAACAAACAATAACCAGTAGTAGAACGACGATCAGTGGGATCACCAGCCCAATCAGCATCTGAGTATGCCTGAAGAGACAAAAATGAATGGGTAGAAAAATAAAGGTCATGAAATAGAGTACTTTTGATGTAGTGAAGAATGCGAAGGACTACCGCATAGTGAGTAGTATGAGGATCTGACAAGAACTGACTAAGTACATGAACTGGATAGGCGATGTCTGCTCGAGTGACAGTCAAGTAGACGAGACCTCCAACTAACTGTCGATAAAGAGTAGGATTATCCAAAACCGTGCCATCCATAGGGGTAAAAATCGAACATTAGGCTCAAAGAAAATAGACTCAGTGTGACTATCTGTAATCCTGGTGCGAGCAAGAAGATCTGAAGCATACTTAGCTTGAAAGAGATAGATACCATCATCTGTAGATATGACCTCGAGACCAAGAAAATAACTGAGAGAATCAAGATCTTTCATCTCAAAATTACGGTGAAGGGAGGCTTTGAGATCAGATATACCATTAATATCATCTCCAGTAATGATCATGTCATCAACATGCAAAAGCAGAAGAACAACTCCACGTTCACTTTTACGAATAAAGAGAGCATTCTCATGAGGGCTGCAAGTGAAACTGAGATTGTATATAGTGGTGCAGAACTTGTCAAACCATTCACGAGGAGCTTGCTTAAGACCATAAAGTGCCTTGCGAAGGAGACAAACTTTGCTAGAAGGACAAGGATAACCTGGAGGTGGTTTCATATAGACCTTCTTTTTCAAATCTCCATTAAGAAATGCATTCTTCATGTCTATCTGACTAAGAGACCATTTTTTGACCGCAGCAATGACAAGAATGAAGGATTAAATGTTCATAACACGCAGCGGAAATAATAAAATAATCCTATTGATCTATTTTGTGCTCAAAACTTTATTTCAATAAGATGGGTCATATGTAATACCTGAGTACCTCAGTGAATAAAACTTTCTCTTTCGATAGTACGAAGGTACTATGTGTATCTACACTAAGACTGATCCTTATTGTCAACTCCTTGACCAATAGATTTAATTGAGAAACTTCTAGTAATTGCTTGCACCAGCAATTCTTCACTAAGAATTGGAATATATGTGTATGTGGAGGTAGAAGAAAAAAGTTGTATTCTTTTCTTTTACCATATATATATATATATATATATATATATATATATAAGATTGGTGACTGATTTATAAATCAAATTAAAACTTAATTTGAAATAACATCAGTTAGGATCTTATCTATATTTAAAACTTATCATAGAATAAATAATTAATTATTTCATATTCTCAATTATCATATTATTATATTCATGGTGCTAGCAAAGAATATAATAGTATTCTATTTGAATTAATATAATTATTTATTTGATCAAATTAAAATAATAATTAAATAATTATTTACCAAGGATTAGAACACTCGTTAGTGTGTGACCCCATAGGTTCAATACTAAGCGGGTAGTAAATTAGTCATACTAAATTTACTAATCAAGGATGGCGTCTAACACTCCTTGACGACCCGATAGTATGAAGTAATAATATTTTTTACTAAGAACCCAAGATGAACAAAAAATATAACTCTTTCTATCTTTTTAGCTCTTGGCTAACTTTTAGAGTACGGTTTGATTGTCAAACTCTAACTTATTACCATTATTATAATGAATTATGAATGACTTAAGAAACTCATTTATTAATTCATTCAAACTCCCTTGGCCAATGCATTGTTTATTTCATTCATTATAATCGAAGAGCTCAAACTCATTACCATAGTTGATGGATTCTATATTGACTAATCATTAATTCTACAAGTATTTAAATCATACCCAATGTCCATTCGACTAGCACCGTAAGGTATTATTAGGTGTTCAGAATCAAAGTATAATAAATACATTGTCAATTACTATGATAGTCACAGGTCAAAAAAAAATTCTAATATTATGTTCATTATAAAAATTTTCTATTGACAAATATACGGTAACTATAACCATTAGAAATTTTTAGAGTGAGTCAGTTCAATGATCATATCTCTATATATACCATTTATATATATAATTTAATAAATGAGATCTATTATTCTTCATTCAATTGGTTATTAAGCTACCCGAACCACTAATGTCCCATTTTAGTGATTCTACGATTAATAACAATTTAAATTAAAAGTACTCAAAAAACGTATATCTCATTATTACGATCCCTATCGTAATTATTCGTTTCTATTTTTAATTAAGGACACTATTATAAATTATAAAATTTTATTCTTATAAATAATAATAATAATAATAATAATAATAATAATAATAATAATAATAATAATAATAATAATAATAATAATAATAATAATAATAATAATAATAATAATAATAATAATAATAATTCATGATAGTATTTTGTTGGACATAGACATTTATCTACAACAAAGAAGAGCTCGAACAGATGTGAGACAAGCAACAGGAGTAAAAGTCTCTTCATAGTCAATACCATTGATGAGCGGATAATTTATACCCTTTTTGACATTGTTTTTACATAGTTTTTAATATGTTTTAGTTACTTTTTCTTATATTTTTATTAGTTTTTATGCAAAAATCATATTTCTAGACTTTACTATAAGTTTGTGTGTTTTTCTGTGATTTCAGGTATTTTCTGGCTGAAATTAAGGGACCTGAGCAAAAATCTGATTCAGAGGCGGAAAAAGAACTGCAGATGCTGTTGGATTCTAACCCTCCTGCACTTAAAGTGGATTTTCTGGAGCTACAGAAGCCCAATTGGCGCGCTCTTAATTGCGTTGGAAAGTAGCCATCTTGGGCTTTCCAGCAATATATAATAGTTTATGCTTTGCCTGAGATTTGATGGCCCAAACTGGCGTTCAAACGCCCACCTGAGACCCTTTTCTAGAGTAAAACGCCAGAACTGGCACCAGAACTGGAGTTAAACGCCCAAACTGGCACCCAAGCTGGCGTTTAACTCCAAGAACAGCCTATACACGTGTAAAGCTCAATGCTCAACCCAAGCACACACCAAGTGGGCCCCGAAAGTGGATTTCTGCACTATCTGCACTTAGTTACTTAATTTCTGTAAACCCTAGTGACTAGTTTAGTATAAATAGCACTTTTTACTATTGTATTCATATCTTTGGATAAACTTTATCATCCTAGGACTTGGAGACTGGCCATTCGGCCATGCCTAGACTATTTTCACTTATCTATTTTCTACGGTGGAGTTTCTACACCCCAGAGATTAAGGTGTGGAGCTCTGTTGTTCTTCATAAATTAATGCAAGTACTATTATTTTTCTTTCAATTCACGCCTACTTCTTCTCCAAGATATACTCTCGTACTTAATTCAGTTAAGTCAGAATGAAGGGGTGACCCGTGACAATCACCCACTATCTTCGTTACTTGCTTAGTCAAGATCTGCGTGCCTGACAACCACAAGCGGTCTACATGATGTTCAATGTAGTCATTAGACGACAGCTGGAGTATATTCTCTTGGGTATCTAATACACGAACCGAGTCCGTGAGATTAGTATCTTCGTGGTATAGGCTAGAACCATTGGCAGCATTCCTGAGATCCGAAAAGTTTAAACCTTGTTTGTGGTATTCTGAGTAGGATCTGGGAAGGGATGACTGTGACGAGTTTCAAACTTGTGAATGTTGGGCGCAGTGACAGTGTGCAAAAGGACAAGGGTCCTATTCCGACGCTAGCGGGAACCGACAGATGATTAGCCGTGCGGTAGCTGTACTTGGTATTTTTCATCCGAGACGAGAAATCCGACAGTTGATTAGCCGTGCAGAGATCGTACCTGATATTTTTCATCCGAGAGAATCATACAGCTTGCCATGGAAGGGAGCACGTATGGTTGGAAGAAGACAATAGGAAAGCAGAGGTTCAGAAGCAACAAAGCATCTCCAAACGCTTATCTAAAATTTCCACCAATGAATCACATAAGTATCTTTATTTTATTTTATGTTTTATTTATCTTTTAATTATCAAAACCTCATAACCAATTGAATCCGCCTGACTGAGATTTACAAGATAACCATAGCTTGCTTCAAGCCGACAATCTCTGTGGGATTGACCCTTACTCATGTAAGGTTTATTACTTGGACGACCCAGTGCACTTGCTGGTTAGTTGTGCAGAGTTGTGAAAAGTGTGAATCACAATTTCGTGCACCAACCATACTCTTGCGTACAACCTTGAATAACCAACCATGCCTTATAACGGTCAATAGAACCATCAGAGCGAGTCTTGATCTTGTATACCCATCTAGTGCCTACAACCTCCTGATTAGAAGGAGGATCAACTAAATTCCAAGTGTGTGCATTTTCAAGTGCTTGTATTTCTTCCAGCATTGCTTGTTGCCAATTTAGATTTGTGGAGGCCTCTTTGAATGACTTAGGTTCATGTTGATGAAGAATAGTAGAAAAATAATGATAATCAAGAAGATGAGGAGGTAGATTTCTTACCCTAGAAGAATGAGTAGAAGGAAGAGGCATGACGGTAGGAGCAGGAATGTCGTTCGGTCTGGAATCATCGAGAGATAGAGAAGGCGGAAGAGCAGGAGGATGTAGAGGGTGACTTGAGATAGAACTTGTAGAAACATCACTAGGAAAAAAGATCAACATTGGGGTTAGTGAAAAAAGACAACTGAGTAGGAGGAATGAACTCAAAGGAGGATAATCGAGAAAACATGTGATGCTCTCAGAAGCCAGAAGATAACATGACGAGATATATGAATACGTCTAGTGAAAGGATCTCAACAACGATAACCCTTGTGTTCAGTGCCATAACTAAAAAAATAACACATGCGAGCCCGAGGTTCAAGTTTATTATGTTCATGAGGCTGAAGAAGAACAAAACAGACACAACAAAAAACTCAAAGAGAACTATGATTTGGAGAGGTATGATAAAGATGCTCAAAGGGAATAACATTACTAAGAACAAAAGAAGGAAGTCTGTTGATAACATGAACAGTAGTAAGAATAGCTTCACCCCAAGTATGCTCAGGACACAAAGAAGAAAGAAACATTGCATGAACAGAGTCAAGAATGTGACGGTGTTTGCATTCAGCTCGTCCATTTTGTTGAGACGTACCAGGGAAAGAAAACTCAGACAAAGTATCCTATTCTGCAAGAAAGGTTAACAGTTTGGAATCATGGTATTCCATAGCATTATCACATCGAAAAACCTTAATGACCTTAAAAACTGACTTTTAATCATAGTGGCAAAGTTAATATAAATCTGAGGTAACTCATGGCGATTAGTCATCAAATAAACCCAAGTAAAGCATGAATAATCATTAATGAAAATGATAAAGTATCGAGCTCCTCCCATAAAAGCAGTGGGAGCGGGCCCAAACATCAAAGTGGATAAGATCAAAAGGAGAGCAAGCAAGAGAGAAATAATTGTGAAAAGATAAAGCAGGTTATTTGACAGTTTGATAAGAAATGCAATCAAAAGACTCATGATTAACCTGACCCAAAACAGCCTGAGACACAAGAGGATGCAATTTTTTCAAGGAGCTGTGGGCAAGATGTTGATGCCATAAGTGAAGGGTAGATGGAGAAGAAGCAGCACAGAGATTTGGCATAGGAGGAATATGAAGATTCTTGAGTTCAAACAACCTTCCGATCTTACGTCCAGTCCCGATGATTTATCCCGTCCGACGATCCTGGACACGACAACCAGAAATGAAAAAATTGACATTAAAGTTCAATTTGGGAATATAATAAGTATCAGGAAGATTAAGAGTTGACTGGGAAATAGAACCCTTGTGTGTCGCGTGCAAGAGGGAACCATTAGTAGTATTGATAGAAGGTGCATTTGTAGTGGTAGCCAAACACGAGAAAAGATGACGCAAAGGAGACATGTGATTAAAGTAACCGGAATTAAAATACTATTTATAATTATCTGGAGGAGTCGAAAAAGCACCAGCAGTATTACCAAAAAGGGAGAGAAGATGCTTAAGAAGAGACGCAATATTAGATAGAGAGACAGGAGACGGATTGAGAGGAGCAGAAGTGATAGATTCAGTAGTAGCAACAACAGCAGAAGCAAACATATTCTTGGAGAAGTTGGGATGAGAAGGATACTTGAGGTAATCAGGATGTGTGGGCAAGTAGGACATGTAGTAATCAAATGTCCCGAGAGCTTGCAGTAACGGCAGAACAGTTGTGGATAATTCTAGCTAATGTGATCTTTCTATTGGCATTTGCGACATTCAACAGAAGGACAGTCTGAGAAGAGGTGCCCAGAACAGTTACATTTGCGACAGAATTTACCCTTTTTGTCTGTGGTAGCATAAACATTTGATTTTTCCATAATAGCAGATACAAAGATCAAAGAAATGAGAGAAAATTGCAAATTTGGAGCCGAAAACCAAAAAACGGGGGGGGGGGGGGGAGGGGCAGAATCGAAAGGAGCTCACCAAAAAACCGTATGAAGGGTCCCACTGTCTACCACGTCAGCTGCCACATCAACAGAGTAGGACACGTGGCAACGCGTGACAGGAGGAAGGAGACGCGTTAGCGCTGACGCGGACAAGGAGCTGGCACGCGGGTCGGAGAGGTGGGCCAGGTCGGGTTAGACGTGGGCTGGAGTGGATCCATGTGGCTTGCTGGCTTCGACATGTGGCTTGACGCGGAACAGTTGATCTGGGGCGTTGATTCGACGACGCCAAATGCGTCTGGAGAGAGGAGAACTTAAAGCGGACACCGGTCTTCAGGTGGCGCGCGAGAGCGCATCCGGTGGCGGCTAGCAGCGAGTCTAGCGGTGTTAGAATCGATGAAGAGGCGAATACGATGGTGGCAGCGGTGACGAACCAAAGCGTCGGAAAAAGATCGAAAAACGAGGACAAAGAAGCACTGCCGGAAGAAAAAAAGTAAGGGGCTATGAATGAATTTTCATAAATAAAAAAAAGAACCTGTGCTCTTGATACCATGTTAGAAACAAGAGACTAAATTGAAAAAGTAAAGTATCGGTTTTGTCCCCAACGTTTGGGGTAAATCCTATTTGTGTCCCTAACGTTTAAATCGTCCTATTTGTATCCCTAACGTTTATAAAAGTGATTCAATGTTATCCTGCCGTCAATTACACATCATGAGCGCTTTAGTTTGAGTTTTAAAAATCTCTTCTTGAAGTTAGAATACAAATGTCTGGGATAGAATCAATGATCTACTCCGAAAAATAGCTCATCAAATGTTGAAACTAATTCCTACAACTTTTACATAATTCACTTTTCTAGGGACATAATTGAATCTAAACACAAATAGTGGGTATAATATTAAAATCGAATACATCTAAGTGAGACCTAATTGAGAATGAATACATCCAAATGATAATAATTGAAAAATATAATCTGATTTGTTAGTATAATTGATAATAGGATAACATTGAATCATTTTTATAAACGTTAAGGATATAAATAGGACGATTTAAACGTTAGGAACACAAATAGGACTTACCCCAAACGTTGGGGAGAAAAGCGATACTTTACTCAAATTGAAAAAAGGATTGCGTATTATTTAGAGTGAGTTCGAAGGTACAATACATAGGGATATATATAGGTGCTAGAATAATCATAATAATAAAAGCATACAATCCTACAATTAATATATAAATATTCTATATAAATATAAATAATACTATTTGATTTAAATTGATTCTATTTTATTCTCTAACATGAATTTTGATTATTAACAAATTCAAATATAATTTAATAATTTTATTAAAGTGTTATCTAATATTTGTTTAAGTGTGAAAATTTTTTCTTAAGTAATATATATAAGCAAACTAGGTGTTATTTAAACTTAAAAATATTTAAATATCAAAGAATATAACCTTAGAAGATAAGTTGGACAAATAAGACCAGGTTAAAAACAATCTAATTACCTTAAAAGTTACATAGCACACTTCAAAAATATAAGTATCTCATTGTCAATATTTAGATGATAATCTCAAAAAGTTATTATCAAAATACACATTTTAGATCCAATATTTAAATTTAAGCTTGCTCAACAAGGCAAATCAGTTAAAAGAGAAGATTCATTTTTTATCTGCATAAAATATGTTATGAAGTTTTTAAATATTGGAAAAGACACTAACACAAGCAAAACACGATTTGACCTTCACCATTTTTGTGGAATATTGAGACAAAGATAGAAGGGAGATTTTAATACTCTCTAACTATATATATATGACCAAAAATCCTAGAAGAGTAGAAAAGTGTTGTTGGAATGAATAAGTGCTAAAATTTCTTATTTTCAAAAGTCTTGTATTCTTTTCTTTTTCATTCTTCTATCTAAGAAGAAAAAATCTTTTTTAATTCATAATTTAAACAAATTATATTTCATATTTTAAATCAGATTATATTTTTATTAATTTAAAATTAGTTTGTGTTCAACTCATAACATCTTAAAAATAGTCTTAGAACACTAAAAAAATTCTTAATTTAATTTTTTTTTTATCATTTTAACAAGGTTCTTGACCATAATGGGAGAGGTGGCATAAGTTCAGTTGCCAAACAACACAAAACAACCTCAAATAAATTATATGTAGGATCAAGTACAATACAACACTTAAATTAAATCATCATCTAATATATTGAAACCACGACAAGTACAAACTATACAAAAATCACTCAAGTAAAAAAGAGATGTCTTGTCCCAATCTGTAATAGTCTTCCTTCGGCAAGATCATCAAGACAAAAAAAGAAGAAGGATACCACACACATCTCAATTATATCCGTTTTATTAGTGACACCTGCTTTGTAAAGAACAGTTATACCAAGTCCAAAATATTCTTTGATAGTCTTCAAATTTTGTAATATTTTTTCGAGTATTTGTGTTTAAAATCATTCAATTTTGCATTATTGTACTTGAAATTTTTATAAATATGCAATAGATCCAAGAATTTATTTCTTTTAAAATTAAAGTTTCATTGTTTGCTGTCTTTTTTTGATACACAATGCACTAATCTATAATTACTTGATATTGTTGGGTTTTTTGGGCTTCCTTCCTATGTAGAGAAAAAGCCCAAATATTAGTATCCAAACCCATGAATAGTTGAAGTGGTTGAGGTGAGTTAGGGTTGAGAGAGAGAGGCCATTTTGAAAGGAGAACACTAAACACTAAAGAGAAAAGAAGAGAAAAAATTATTTTCGCACATACACAAAGCTGTCTTTGTAAATTGGTTGCTGCAGATTCGTTAACTGTTGGATCGAGCGCAAATTTGAACAGTGTGTTCTACACATTTGGTTCTTTGATTTCACCGTTCGGATCTTCGATTCGATGTCTGTAGCTGGAAATATTGGCCACGCACAGTAGCTCTAGTTTTGTGGTATTTTCATCTTCTTGTTCTTATTTTGAAAGCTTTGAAGCTTGGGTTGTTTGGCTTGTTGTATGTACATTTTGTGCAGTAATTTGTGACTCTCTTGTACCCTATTTTTCATCATAGTGAAGCTATTTCCTGGTCTTGGTGACTCGTGATTTTTACTTCTCTCATTGAGGAGGTTTTCCACGTTAAAAATCTTGGTGTGTTAGCTTGTCTCTAATTTTTGGTTTATGTGATTTTTCCGCTGCTATTGGGTATTATTATGCTGGTGTTAATACTTGTTGTGAGTAGATATTGTTGCTCCTCTAATTCTTACAAATAGGAAATTGTGTGTTTTATTCCTATCAATTGGCATCAAAGCTCAGTTTTGGGTATTTGGTTATAACTTGCTTGAAAGATGGAGGCAAATAATTCTACTAGGATGATAAGTTTGAATGGCACTAATTACCATCTATGGAAGGGCAAAATGAAAGATTTGTTGTTTGTCAAAAATCTACATTTACCCGTATTTTCTACACAAAAACTAGAATCTAAAACAGATAAAGAATGGGAGTTTGAACACCAACAAGTTTGTGATTTTATTAGGAAATGGGTGGATGATAATGTTTACAATCACATTACTAACGAGACTCATGCTAGGACTTTGTGGAATCAAATTGAATCCTTGTATGCTTCCAAGTCTGGCAATAATAAATTGTACTTGTTGAATATGTTGATGAATTTGAGATACAAAGAGGGGTCACAAGTATTAGATCACTTGAATGAATTTCAAGGGGCTTTGGATCAGTTGTCAAGCATGGAAATCAAGTTTGAAGATGAGGTTCAAGGATTGTGGTTGCTAAATACTCTACCAGATTCTTGGGAGACATTTCGTATCTCTCTTACTAATTCTGCTCCGAACGGTAAAGTGAGAATGCAACTTGTTAAAGGTGACATTTTAAATGAAGAGATGAGAAGAAAGACGCAGAATTCTTTGTCACACTCTGAAATGTTAGTCACTGAAACCAGGGAGAGAAATCAGAATAGAGTTCAAAAGGGTAGAGGTAAAAGCAGGAGCAAATCCAAGGGAAGATACAAGAATGTTGAGTGTCACTACTGTCACA
The DNA here is from genome assembly GCF_059453495.1 of Arachis ipaensis. Classification (NCBI taxonomy): domain Eukaryota; kingdom Viridiplantae; phylum Streptophyta; class Magnoliopsida; order Fabales; family Fabaceae; genus Arachis; species Arachis ipaensis. Next base: position 35,551,172 of record NC_142442.1, read on the forward strand.
AAATGGGTCACGTTAAAAAATATTGCTATGTTTGGAAAAAAAATAAAGGTAAGCAAGAAAAGAATGATGATAGTGATAATTATCATGTATCTTCTATTTCAGATGATCTTCTTACTATTGATATTGCTGACTATGAGTACAAGGTCAATCTTGTTTCTGATGATGAGTTCAGTTGGGTAATTGATAGTGGCGCCTCAATATATGTTACACCGAAGAAGGAGTTCTTCACTTCTTATACTCCAGGTAATTTTGGAGTGCTTAAGATGGGTAATGATGGCTTGACCAAGGTTATTGGTGTAGGAGATGTTTGTCTTGAGACTAATATAGGAATGAAGCTGCTACTCAAAGATGTTAGACACGCTCCAGATGTTCGCTGGAATTTGGTTTCAGTTAAAAGGCTTGATAATGAAGGCTTTGTAAACACTTTTGGCTTTGGACAATGGAAGCTTACTAAAGGTAACTTAGTGGTGGCTTGAGAAAAAGGTACTTTAAGTTTGTATATGATGCATGCCATGATTGCAAAAGGTAGTGTGAATGCGATTGAAAGTAAAGAAGTTTATAGCTTGTGGCACAGACGACTTTGTCATATTAGTGAAAAAGGACTTAATTATTTGGATCGAAAGGATGCTCGTTCAGGTTTGAAGAATGCAGAGTTGGAAAAATGTTCTCATTGCATGGCTGGCAAACAAAGAAGATCATCCTTCAAGAAGCATCAACTTTCAAGAAAATCAGACTTGGAATTGGTGCACTCCAATATTTGTGATCCTTTAAAGGTACGGTCTTTTAGCGGAGCTATTTACTATATTACTTTTATTGATGATCATTCAAGAAAGCTTTGGACTTATGCTTTGAAAATAAAGAACAAAGCTTTGGAAAAGTTCAAACAATTCCAAACTTTGGTTGAAAGGCAAACAGGTAAAAAGATTAAATGTATTCGTACTGATAATGGTGGTGAGTATTGTGGACCATTTGATGACTATTGCAAGCAGCAAGGCATTAGGCATGAAAAGACACCTCCTAAAATACCTCAGTTGAATGGTTTGGCAGAAAGAATGAATAGAACATTGATTGAAAGAGTTAGGTGTATGCTTACTGAAGCTAAGCTACCTAAAGTCTTTTAGGGTGAAGTGCTACTTACAGCGGCTCATGTGATTAATCTGAGTCCTACAATTGCTTTAGATAATGATGTTTCGGATCATGTTTGGTCAGGCAAAGATGTCTCGTATGGTCACTTGAGAGTCTTTGGATGCAAAGAATTTGTTCATGTTCCAAAGGATGAGAGGTCCAAGTTGGATGTGAAGACAAGGCAGTGCATTTTTATTGGGTATGGTCAAGATGAGTTTGGTTACAGACTTTATGATCCAGTTGAAAAGAATCTTGTAAGGAGCTGTGATGTAGAGTTTATTGAAGACCAGACCATTGAGGACATTGATAAGGCAAAGAAGAGTCAATCACAAGAGAGTAGTGACTTGACTTATGTAGATCCAGTTCAGCCGCCTCCTTCATCAGAACTAGCAAAGAATTAAGATCAGGAGCATATGCAGCAAAATGAGCCTTTGGTTCCTAATGACCAGGAGATGGGAGATTCGATTGATGCTCCAGTTGATGATGATGCTGATAATCAACCTGAGCTACTTGAAGATCCACCAGGTTTCCATCCTAGGAAGTCTACTAGAGAACGACAACCTTCAACGAGATATCTTTCTAATGAGTATGTGACATTTACTGATGGATATGTGACCTTGACTGATGGGGGAGAACCTGAATGCTATGCGGAAGCTATGGAATGTAAGACCCAAAACCATTGAAAGAGGGCTATCATTAGCTAATTTCAAAGTCAGTATTTCTGTAGCTTTAATTTCAGAAATTTCTTTATTAAAGAAAATTAAAGCAAGTCTTGATTTATTGGATTTGAAATGAATTGAGATTATTATCCAATTTTACAATTATTGGATTATTTTCTATATTCAGATTATAAAGTTGGCAGTTATGAAATAACAGGGATTTTACATGAGTTGGACTAAGTAATTAATATTTTAAATATTAATACTGCTATTTTGGAAAATGAAGAAATTAAGTATATTATTTCTAATTATTTGGTTGGGACATTTTATTGAAAATAATTTGTAAAATTGATGAGCAAATAGTCTTTTTTTATACATTAATTTTGTTGGATTGAAATTGTTCCTAATTACTATATTACCTCTACTTTTATTTGAAATTACAAAACTAACCTTATTACCCTAATTTTGTTAAAATTACCGAATTGACCCTTACCCTAATTTTGGCATACCCTCCATCCATTCTCCCTTCAGTGCTGCGCAGCCTCCAAACCCATTCTTCACTATCTTTGCTGTGCAGCCATATCCTAAACACACCCACCCGGTTCCTGAATCAAAGGAAAAAGAATGAAAATGGAAAGAAAAGGGGGACTGAGCCAGAAGGACGAAGCAGAGAGGGAAAGGGGGGACTGAGTCGCGGCGGAGGAGAGGAGGAGGGAGCTCGCTGTCGCGCTACCACGTCGCCACCACCGAAGCTTCCTGTGATGCCTGTCAAACCATCACCGCCACTGTGCCATGGAGAAGAGAGAGTGACGCGAAGGAGGGAGATGAGGCCTCATTGTCGTCGCGCTCTGCCACACGTGAGGAGCGCCACCGTTGAAGCCGTGCCTTTCGTCCCTGCCCAGTCGCGACTCCACCATCCTGCGCCACCATGGGTCCATTGTCGCCGAGCTCAACGGAGGAAAGGAGAACAACGTTGGGTTTGAGAGAGAGACAGAGGTGGTGTGGCACAAGGGAGGGGGCGAGCAATCCGCGTTGCCGTTTGTGCCACCGCTACTGAGCTGCCGTCGCCGTTCCGCCGTCACCGTCAAAGGGGTTCTACCAGGAGAGAGGAGACCGACGTGCGTGAAGAAGAAGGGGAGAGGTCCGAGGTTGAGATGGTTCCCGTCACTGCCGTCTGCCTCTGTCACTACCGACCTGCTGCTCTGTGGTGCTTGGCTAGCGCTTCTGATACTGTCGCCGGAGTTCTGAGGCCACCGGAACCACTACCGGAGCTTCTGGCTACTTCTGCCATCGCTAGAAAAAGTTTGCCGGTAAGGGTTTCATTTGAGGTTTTCGCCTTTTTAGATTTCGAGAAGGATTTAATGTTGCGCGGTTTTTTATCGTTGATCAACCGGAGCTTCTGGCCACCGCCGGAGCTCCTATCGGGGCCAGTTTGAAATTGCAGCTGCTTCGTGTTGTTATTCCGGTAAGAGATTATGTTTCGAAAGCCCTACGTTAGTATCCCGTACGTGTATTAAAGCCTTTACGGTATTAATGTTCTTGGAGTTTAGTAACTGAGGTTGCTTGTTGTAATTTAGAGCTGTTTATGCGGCTGCGAAAATGTGTGGGGCTATGCTTTGAAGCTGCCTTTGATTTTGAGTTGAGGCGAAAAGAACTTATGAGGTGTTTGGATTATGAAATTTGCGTTTTGAGGTAGGGGCGCTTTCCGAAAACTATAGTTTATTATTGGAATTATTACATATGGATACTGATGTGAGATATGGTGTATTTAGTGATTGTATCTGCCTTATGTATTATTTGATTGACTCGAATGATTATGGATGTTTGCTTGGCTGAATTGTTGTGCGGCTTTGTGAAATGTAATGTTTTGAAGTGATTCTTTAAAGATTTGAAATATGAGTTTAATCCGTTGATGATTGATTTGATTTGAGTCAATTATTTGATGATGTGAAAAGTCGAATGCACTTTTGAATTCAGCCTGGTTTACTTTAATTGACTTGATCTTGGACAAATGATTTGTTACTGAACCGTTTCTTTAAAGCTTTGGAAATGAGTTAAATCAGTTGATATTGAGTTGACTTTGAAATGGTTTTCTTGAGATATGCCACTGAGGCGACTGTTGGATTTAACTTACTTTGAATTGATTTCTGGTTTTGAGCTGTTGAAAAGGAATGAGAAACGGTTTAGTTGGGACCCGAACCGGGTGGCAAAAGTCCAAGTTTTAGGGGAGGTGCTGCCGAAATTTCTACAAAATCCTAGTCTTGTTTAAAAATTTATTTAAAAAGGATTGGATTTGAGAAGTTGTATTATTTGATTTATTAAGAGAATATTTATATTTTCAAGCTTAATTTATTTAGTGAACTTTATGCCTTGAGTTTGACTTATTTAGAAATGAACTATTTTTACCGTTTGAATCACTGAAGGAAAGAATGATGCTCTAATATTGATTTCAATATAAAAAGGAGCTTTTAGTGATTTCAAAGGAATCTAGACTTTTGATTGAGTAATTAAGTTTGAGGCATTTTGGAAGAGTTAGAAAAATAGATTCCAAAAAGAAACCTGAAAGTGGTTTGATTCAAATGAATCGGTTCCTTTTCAAATGAGTTGATTTTTGGACCGGGTTGGAACTTGTGATTTTGTATGGTCAGTTTCATAATAAATTCAATTTTATTTACTTGAACCGAGAATCCATGATTTTAAGAGTTTCAATGAATTTTAAGGAATTGATATAGGTTGACCTTCCCTAAAGACTTGGAACTCTGCCGAGAAACTTTTGATATAAAATCCCATTGTTGTATGGGTGATTTTGAATACTTTGAAGTAAATCCTTAACTTGCCATGGTTTTGGAAGTCTTGGAAAGAGAATGCCGAGAGTGGCTTTGTTTTAAAAAGGGAACTCACTTTGAGTAAATTTGGCTTATGAGCCTGAGATGATTTGAGAAACGAGATTTCTAAAACCAAGGCTGAAAAGAGTTAAAACTTGATTTCAAAGTGAAGCGATTTGAGAAAAAGTGATTTATGGCTTAAATGCCGATTTTATAAATTTGATGATGTTGGATGGTGGAAGTGCTGTTTTGTTATGGGCCGGAATGGCTGTGTATGATTATGAATATTGGCTGGTTCTGGATTGAACCGTGAGCCAGAATGGCTGTGTATGATATTGATTTATGGCTGATTGCCGAATGAGTTATGGGCCGTATGACTGACTATGAATTATGAATTTAAGCCGGATGGCTGAGATGGATGTTGATCCATGGCTGGGACTGAATGAATATATGCTTGAGATACCTGGGTAGTAGCAAGGGTTGTGGTTCGTCCCACTTGCTCCAGGTGAGAGACTGTGATGCCTGGGTAGTAGCGGTAGTAGTGGTGAGTCCACTCGCTCCAGGTTGAGCTTTTAAACACCCGCCTGGGTAGTAGCCGCAGTAGTGCTTATTCCACTGGCTCTGGGTTGAGCGGGTAGTAGCAATGGAGTTGTAGCTCAAACCTACTTGCTCCGTGATGGGTGTTTCTGCCCATGGTTAGCTACCAGGACGTGTCGGGTTGGCTATATAACCGACAGATGATATCATCAGCCACTAGGGACAGGCATGCATCCTATGCATTTATGTGACATTGTTTGGGTGTGCATATTATACTTGGTTTGCCTATGTGATTAATTGCTAAATGTTCTACTTGCAATAACTGTTTGTTTGTGCTTGCATCTTCCTATTTGTGTTTGCTACTGGGACTCTGTTGGACTGTGGTGATTGGTTGTTGTTGGATTGTTTGGGCCTAGGGCCGTGGTTGGAATGAGATGAACTGATGGTTGATTTCGGTTTTGTGTTTCTGGTTTGGAATAAAATATGAAAAGCTATTTTGGTTCAGTATAGATAAACCTTTTTGAAAGGCTTTTGATGTTTTGAGAATTGAACGGTTCCTCTTTCAGAAAAGATTTTCGACTTTACTTTTATTGTAAACCGTTGTTTTTGAAAAGAGGCATAAGACGGTTGTTAATCACTGGTGCGATTATCTTCATGTATCCTATTACAGTAATTCCCAAAAACCCTCTACTGAGAACCCTTTCGAGGATGATGTTCTCACCCCCCTACATTTTTCGCCTTTCAGGATTTGAGCGCTGAAGTCACGAAGAGTTTATTTAGTTGTTGTTGAGATGCTCTGTCTTGTTTTAGTTATGGTTTATTGAACCATCGCCATTATCTTGATATATTCTGTAAGAGGGATAGAAATTGTATTGGTTAATGCTTGTAAAGTTATTTATATATATATTTATGTATATATATGGATGTACTCTTTATGAGTTGTTGTAAGTTGTATGGTATTTATGGATGTACGTTATCGAACGAAAGTATTTTTGGGAGCGGTATTACGGTTTAAAGTTTTAAACAGGCTCATATTTTAGTATTAAATAGTATAAGTGTCGTCGTAATGTCCGAGCTACCAGAGTCGCGCAGCCGGAAGCGTGAGCTTTGGTAGTTAGGGTGTTACATGGAAGGCGATGAAAAAAAGAAATGGTTTGATGCAATGCAAGATGAAATAAAATTCTTGCATGATAATCAAACATTTGAGCTTGTGAAGTTGCCAAAAGAAAAGAAAACTTTGCAGAACAGGTGGGTTTATAAGTTGAAGCATGGAGAAAATTCTTAGTATCCAAGGTACAAGGCTAGATTGGTAGTCAAGGGCTACAGGCAGAAAAAGGGAGTTGACTATAATGAAATTTTTTCACCAGTTGTGAGAAGATCTTCTATTAGGACTATTTTGAGTTTGGCTGCAAGTCTTGATTTAGAGATAGAGCATATGGATGTGAAAATTGCTTTCCTTCATGGCGATCTTAAGGATGAAATTTACATGGAACAACCTAAAGGTTTCATGGTAAAGGGCAAAGAGGATCATGTTTGCAAACTAAAGAAGAGCTTGTATGGTTTGAAGCAAGCTCTAAGACAATGGTACAAGAAGTTTGAGTCTGTTATGACAGAACAAGGCTGCAAGTAGACTACTTCTGATCATTGTGTATTTGTTAAACAGTTTGCTAGTAATGATTTTATTATCCTTTTGATATATGTTGATGACATGCTTATTGTTGGTCAGAATACTTCTAGGATTGATATGTTGAAGAAGCAACTTACAATGTCATTTGTAATGAAGGACCTTGGGCCGGCAAAAGATATTCTTGGTATAAGAATCGAGCGTGATAGAAAGGAGAAGAAACTTTGGTTGTCACAGGAGAAATACATGGAGACAATGTAGCACAGGTTTCAAATGGAGAAAGCAAAGGCCGTCAGTACTCCTCTTGCTACACACTTCAAATTGAGTTGCAAGCAAAGTCCATCAAGTGATGAAGAGAAGAAAGACATGGAAAAAGTTCCATATGCATCAGCCGTGGGTAGTTTAATGTATGCTATGGTGTGCACAAGACCGGATATAACTCAAGTTGTTGGTTGTGTTAGCCATTTTGTTTCAAACCCAGGAAGAGAGCATTAGAATGCTATAAAATAGATAATGAGATATCTTCGTGGTACTTCTAACATGAAGTTGTGTTATGGAAGTGATAAGCCTATTCTAGTTGGTTATACTGACTCAGACATGGCAGGAGATATTGACTCTAGAAGGTCCATTTCAGGCTTCTTAATCAACTTTGCAGGTGGAGTTGTGTCTTGGCAATCTAGATTGCAAAAATGTGTTGCTTTGTCTACTACCGAGGCCGAGTTTATTGCCATTACCGAAACGTGCAAGGAGATGCTTTGGATGAAAAAATTCTTAAAGGAACTCGGGTTTACTCAAGAGAGGTATGTATTGTTTTGTGATAATCAAAGTGTTATACATCTTGGTAAAAACTCTACTTTTCATTCTCGATCCAAACATATTGATGTGAGGTATCATTGGATACGTGATGTTTTGGATGCTGAGTTGTTGGAACTTGAAAAGGTTCATACTGATGAGAATGGTTCTGATATGATGACCAAAGCATTACCAAAATGGAAGTTTGAAGTTTGTTGCTTAATCGCTGGATTGGCGGTTACCTCCACATAGTCGTGAGGGGGAGATTTGTTGGGATTTTTGGGCTCCCTTCCTATGTGGAGAAAAAGCCCAAATATTAGTATCCAAACCCATATTAGTATCCAAACCCATGAATAGTTGAAGTGGCTGAGGTGAGTTAGGGTTGAGAGAGATGTCATTTTGAAAGGAGAACACCAAACACTAGAGAGAAAAGAAGAGAGAAAGTTATTTTCGCACATACACAAAGCTGTCCCTGTAAATTGGTCGCTGCAGATTTGTTAACCGTTGGATCGAGCTCAAATTTGGATAGTGTATTCTACACATCTGTTTCTTTGATTTCACCGTTCGGTGTAAGACCCAAAACCTTTGAAAAGTCTTTTTATGATCAAGTCTCAAATCATATAGTTATTTATAGCCTTAATTTCAGAAATCATTTTATGTAAGATAATTAAGGCAAGTTTTGATTTATTGAATTTGAGATAAGTTATGATCATTATCCAATTTTGTAATTATTGGATTATTTTCTATAATTACATTATAGAATTGGCAGTTATGAAATAATAAGGAATTTATATGATTTGAATTGAATAATTAATATTTTAAATATTAATATTGCTATTTTGAAAAAATGAAGCAATTAAGTATATTATTTCTAATTATTTGATTTGGGCATTTTATTGAAAGTAATTTGTAAAAATTGATGAGCAAGTAGTATTTTCTATATACCTCTAGTGTTGGATTTAATTTGGGTTTCAATTACCATATTATTCCCAACTTTATTTGAAATTACCAAAATACCCCTAACCCTAATTTTATTCAAAAACCCTATCCCTAAAAACCCTACCTGGTTCCCCTGACCCGGTACACCCCAGGATACCTAATGCTGCAGCAGCAGCTGCAAGCTGATTGAAAGAAAGAAAGAAACAAAGAAAGAAAGAGCAATCGAAGGAGAAGAAGAGGAGAGGAGGGAAGATGCCGCGCCGGTGCGTCGGGCTCCACCACCGCCGTCGCGTCGTCGCCGCCGGGCCTGCGAGTTGCCATCCGCGCCGCTGCCGTCGTTCCACGACGAGAGGAGGTTCGCAGCGAGTAGCGCCGGAGTGAGGGAGAGGCCAAGCGGGGGGCTTTCGCTATTCTCCTCGTCGCCGACTAGCTCACGCCGTCGTCCTCCTCACCGCGGAGTCTGAGTCCTCGTCATCCACGGAGGGCCGAAGAGAAAAGCTCGAGTAGGAGGGAGAGAGAGATCGGCAGATAGGGGGTCCTTGTTCTGCGGCCGTGCCTCCGTCGTCCGGGTCCTCCGCTGTCCTTCCACCATCACTGAAGTTCTCCATCGCCATGGCTTGCTGTTCGAAGCTGCCACTTCACCACTGCTGGAGGTTTTCTCCGATTCAGTTAGAAGGAGAGAGTGCCATTAAATGGGGAAAACGCTTCTGTCATGCTCCTCGATCACTGGTGGTGGAGCCGCGCCGCCGTCGGAACCACCGCCGACTCTGCCAGCTTCCACCTCCATCGTGGTCGATCATGGAGGAGAGTGGAGGAAAACTGCCTCTGCCGTCGGAGCTTCTGGCTACTTCTGTCGTCGCCAGAAAAGTTGTCGGTAAGGGTTTTATTTGAGGTTTCTGCCTTTTTGGACTTTGAGAAGGTTTTGATGCTGCGCAATTTTTATAGTTGATCCACCGGAGCATCTGGCCACCACTGGAGCTGCTGCCGGGCCGATTCGAAATGGCAGCTGCTTTGTGTTGAAATTCCGGTAAGAGATTATGTTTCGAAAGCCCTACGTTAGTGTCTCGTACGTGTATTAAAGCCTATACGTTATTAATGTTCCTAGAGTTTAGTAACTGATGTTGCTTGTTGTAAATTAGAGCTGATTATGCTGCTGCAAAAATGTGTGGGGCTGTGCTTTGAAGCTGCCTTTGATTTCGAGTTGAGGCGAAAAGAACTTATGAGGCATTTGGGTTATGGGATTTGCGTTTTGAGGTAGGGGGCGCTTTCTGAAAACTATAGTTTATTATTGGAATTATTACATATGGATACTGATGTGAGGCAATGTGTATTGGGTGATTGTATCTGCTTTATGTGTTATTTGATTGACTCGAGTGATTATGGATGTTGGTTTGGTTGAATTGTTGTGCGGCTTTGTGAAATGTAATGTTTTGAAGTGATTCTTTAAAGATTTGAAATCTAAGTTTAATCCGTTGAGGATTGATTTGATTTGAGTCAATTATTTGATGATGTGAAAAGTCGAATGCACTTTTGAATTCAGCCTAGTTTACTTTAATTGACTTGATCTTGGACAAATGATTTGTTACTGAACAGTTTCTTTAAAGCTTTGGAAATGAGTCAAATTGGTTGATATTGAGTTGATTTTGAAATGATTTTCTTGAGATATGCCACTGAGGCGACTGTTGGATTTAGCTTACTTTGAATTGATTTCTGGTTTTGAGCTGTTGAAAAGGAATGAGAAACGGTTTAGTTGGGACCCGAACTGGGTGGCAAAGTCCAAGTTTTAGGGGAGGTGTTGCCGAAATTTCTATAAAATCCAAGTCTTTATTGAATGTTGTCTGGAAAAATGATGAGTTAAAGACTTCTACTATTTTATTTGAATTATCAAGAAAAGGATGGTTCATGCTTTTGAAACGAATTATTAAAGAGGAAATTGTAATTTAGTCTTGCTTCTTAAGAAAGGCATTGTATCTCTTTCAGGAGAAAGTTATTTAGAATGAAACTTATGTTTTAAAGCTGTTTTAAATGTGACAAGGGCAATGCCTTTGTATTTGACTTGAGGGTTTCAATTAGAGGAGTTTCAATGACTTTAAAAGGACCTGAATGTCTATTGACAAGTTTCATTTTGAAATGTTTTGAGAAAGATTTTAAGTACTCTTCGAATTCCGAATTCTTGCAAGACTAAAACAATTTTGAATAGTTGAAACGTTCTAGAATTTATCATGGGGGTTGAAGTTGGTTTTGCCTAAGTAAAGGAAACGTCTTTGAAAGAAGTAAATGATTACGTGACTCGGTTTGGCTTAGATCCTATTTTATTATTCAAATCGAAAAGCCAATGTTTTAATGATTTTAAATGAATTTGGCGAAATGAGTTATGCTATTCTCCCCTAAAGACTTGGGACTCTGCCGAGAAACTTTGTTATAAAATCCCATTGTGGGATGGGTGATTTTGAATGTTCCCAAAGTGAATCTTTAACTTTCCATGGTTTTGGAAGTTTTGGAAAGAGGATGCCGAGAGCGGCTTTGTTTTAAAAAGGGAACTTACTTTGAGTAAATTTGGCTTATGAGCCTGAGATGATTTGAGAAATGAGATCTTTAAAGCCAAGGCTGAAAAGAGTTGAAACTTGATTTCAAAGTGAAATGAATTGAGAAAAAGTGATTTATGGCTTAAATGCCGATTTTATGAGTTTAATGATGTTGAATGGTGGAAGTGCTGTTTTGTTATGGGCCAGAATGGCTGTGTATGATTATGAATATTGGCTGGTTCTGGATTGAACCGTGATCCGGAATGGCTGTGTATGATATTGATTTATGGCTGATTGCCGAATGAGTTATGGGCCGTATGGCTGACTATGAATTATGAATTTAAGCCGGATGGCTAAGATGGATGTTGATCCATGGCTGGGACTAAATGAATATATGCTTGAGATACCTGGGTAGTAGCAAGGGTTGTGGTTCGTCCCACTTGCTCCAGGTCAGAGACCGTGACGCCTGGGTAGTAGCGGTAGTAGTGGTGATTCCACTCGCTCCAGGTTGAGCTTTTAAACACCTGCCTGGGTAGTAGCCGCAGTAGTGGTTATTCCACTGGCTCTGGGTTGAGCGGGTAGTAGCAATGGAGTTGTAGCTCAAACCTACTTGCTCCGCGATGGGTGTTTCTGTCCATGGTTAGCTACCAGGACGTGTCGGGTTGGCTATATAACCGACAGATGATATCATCAGCCATTAGGGACAGGCATGCATCATACGCATCTATGTGACATTGTTTGGGTGTGCATATTATACTTGGTTTGCCTATGTGATTAATTGCTAATTGTTCTACTTGCAATAACTGTTTGTTTGTGCTTGCATATTCCTAATTGTGTTTGCTATTGGGACTCTGTTGGACTGTGGTGATTGGTTGATGGTTGGATTATTTGGGCCTAGGGCCGTGGTTGGAATGAGATGAACCGATGGTTGATTTCGGTTTTGTGTTTCTGGTTTGGAATAAAATATGAAAGGCTATTTTGTTTCAGCATAGATAAACCGTTTTGAAAGGCTTTTGAGTCTTTGAGAATTGAATGGTTCCTCTTTTAGAAAAGATTTCCGACTTTACTTTCATTGTAAACCGTTGTTTTTGAAAAGAGGCATGAGACGGTTATTAATCACTGGTGCGGTTATCTTCATGTATCCTATTACAGTAATTCCTAAAAACCCTCTACTGAGAACCCTTTCGAGGATGATGTTCTCACCCCCCTACATTTTTTTCCTTTCAAGATATGGGCGCAGAAGTTACGAAGAGCTTATTTAATTGTTGTTGTGATGCTCTGTATTGTTTTAGTTATGGTTTATTGTACCCTCGCCTTTATCTTGATATAATCTGTAAGAGGGATAGGAATTGTATTGGATTATGTTTGTAATATTACTTACATATATGTATGTATATATATGGATGTACTCTTTATGAGTTTTTGTAAGTTGTATGGTATCTATGGATGTATGTTATCGAACGAAAATAATTTTCGGGAGCAGTTTTGCGGTTTAAAGTTTTAAACAGGCTCATATTTTAGTATTAAATAGTATAAGTATCGTCGTAATGTCCGAGCTATCAGAGTCGCGCAGCCGGAAGCGTGAGCTTTGGTAGTTAGGGTGTTACATTCGGATCTTGAATTCGATGTCTGTAGCTAGAGATATTGGCCACGCACAGTAGCTCTAGTTTTGTGGTATTTTCATCTTCTTGTTCTTGTTTTGAAAGCTTTGAAACTTAGGCTGTTTGGCTTGTTGTATGCACATTTAATTTGTGACTCTCTTATACCCTATTTTTCATCATAGTGAAGTTATTTTTTGGTCTTGGTGACTCGTGGTTTTTACTTCTCTCATTGAAGAGGTTTTCCACATTAAAAATCTTAGTGTGTTAGCTTATCTATAATTTCTAGTTTATGTGATTTTTTCACTGCTGTTGAGTATTATTGTACTAGTATTAATACTTATTGTGAGTAGATATTGTTGTTCCTCTAATTCTTGCAAGTAGGAAATTGTGTGTTTTATTCTTATTATAGGTCTTCAATTCTTTCAATTGATTCTTCTAAAATAAATTGTAACTCATTTTTTATTCCCTGACTTTCAGTTGCCACCAAGTTACCTACCTCATAGAACTCACAGAAAAATGACTAAATTGTTATTTGCATTTATGAGATATCTGCCAATTGCTACAAATCATTTTTCATGGATAAATTTCACACAACCATCAATGCAAATTATTTCACACAACCACCTGCAACCTATCTTGTTTTCTCCCTTTGATGTAACTATCCAACTCTTTTTAATAATTTTTATTTTTCTCAACTTGATCTATTTTATTATGGAATATCTTTTGTTTTTTGTTTTCCCTACCACCCAAATGCCTGCAAATCATAGATTGATACACCTCTTCCTTTAGCACTTAGCCACTTCTTGATCGCACCAAGCTTTCAAAAACTGAGTTTAACCCACTTTATTTTACCTTCTTGGAATACTTTTGTTTATAGAGATTCTACCAAGTTAAAGTGAATAAAGAGATGGCTTTTATCTTTTTCATGTCGCTCACACAGCACACGAGTAGTCTCATTCTCTCCTAAAATATTTAATTTTGTTAGCCTTTTCTTTGTATTCAGCCTTTTTAAAACTGCAAACTAAACCATTATTTTAATCTTTAGAAAAACAACGCTTCTCTATATACTATCAAAAAAATATTTAGATTTTACGAAACCAAAAGTCCCCTCTACAGCATTGATCATTGACTTGATAATGAAACTTCTATTTGTCATTATATATTTGATCTTTTTATTCCTAAATTTATGTTATATTCTAAGGACAAGGTTATGATAAAGAGTGAAGATTATTTTTTAAGTAAAGAAAAGTTCTACAAAAATTTTTTTATCATATACGTATACAATGTACTTACTTTTTATAAATTTAGTAAAAATTTTCATTCTTTATCCAACTTTATTCTCCAACAAAGAAATTTTCGTATGTATTAACGTATAATACATTAATAGTATGGTAATAATACCACAATCCTGTCTTAGAATTCGTAAAGCCATTGAGAAATTTTTAAAATTGAGAACAATATGCTATGGCTCAAGGCTGTGTCCAAAGAACAGCATGCTGGTGAGTCACATTCTACACTATTCTAGAAATCTTTCTTAAACATGTCCAATCAACATTAAGAACAAACAGAAATAAAGTTATAATTACTCAATCACATGAACAAATTACAATTTTAGCAAATTGTTAAAACATTTATAAACCAAGGAGATTTTAATACGTCTCATTCATTTAATGAGTGATTCAAACATGACGTTACAAATAAGGGTACGGGTATTACAGGAAGGATAGCATATTAGAGAAAATGTAGGATTATCTTTGCACGCTTTGTTGTGAAACATGTATACGCAATTACGTATCAATGCATCAATGACATTGGGAATGCTTTTGAGCATGTTAATTATGAGATGAAATTATGGGTTTTTTTTTTTTTTACCATATTTAATAAATATTTGACAAACAATTGATTTTTAATTACTAAAAATAGAAAGGAAATTATAATTATTATTTGAATCTAATATATATTATTAAGAATAAAGGAACAAAAATATACATTAAAGAATTTGAGATAGACTAAAATACATATAAAAAATAAAAAATATTAAAGCACACTTAAAAGATTGTTTTATGGACAAAAATAACATGTCGTTAGTAGATTTATAAGATTTGAAACGTATTTTTGTCCATTAAAATTAATTTTTCAAGTATATTTTGATATTATGAATTTTGATGTGTAATTTTGTCAATTTCTATCCATTTATCCTATTATTAATCAAACAATTAGAATATATTATATGACACTTTTTTATTGTGATTGTTAATTAAAACAAAATCTGTTATCTACTATTCTTTTCTATTATAATTTTATATAATATTAATTTAACAACTAAAATATATTACATAATATTCTTTTAATATAAGTAATTTTTAATCTTTGCCACTCATTTTTGACATTTCACTCCCTTCATTCTCTAACATATTACTGCCCAATCCTCCATATTAAAAACAAGGATATACTTGGTCTCATCTGAACGTGGTAGATGAGTATGACAAGTAGTGACATGAAGTGTCAGGAGAATTTGTAGCAACGACAAAATAGGTTAGATAGTTAGAAGTAATGTGACCCTTTTGCTTGCAAATATGACATTCGACAAGGGAACAATTTTAAAGAGGATGACTAGGACAATTTCAATTTGTCCCTTTTGTTGGTAATTGTAAAAGCACTCTCTTGCTTAGATCGAATCATCAGCTCGTAGTCTGATATTTTTAGACTTAAAACAAGGATGATCATCTTCAAGCTTGGGCAAATAACTCTAATATATAATAGAGTAGAGGAAGTTTTGACCAGTTCATAGTCATCAGTGTGTGCTATGACACTCTAGATAAAATACGTATGGTTGATCATGTCTTTAAGAACATGTTTACAATAGGTCAATTGATCCTATATCATTTTTATTTGGATAAAAAACTCATAAATAATCTGACCATGATCTTACTTACGACTATGAAGCTCTTTCAACCGTTGGTAAGGATATAATGTTTTTCAAACGGTTACATATCTCTTTAGCTGTTTCAAAATATCTAAATTAAAGATAGATGTCTGATGGAGTAGAAGTATTATGAAATCAAGTGATAATTTGGTGATTTTTATTATCACATTCTTCTAATTTCTTAACAAAGTTGTTGTCAATATCAAAATTTTAAAAATCAGATCCATCATCAAATCATTTTAGTTATTGGTTTTTTGGTCCAACTAATCTAATAGTTATTCCACAGAAAAAATTGTTTTATAATAAAATAATAAATAAATTATAATAAATATCTTAAAACATAATTATTGTCTAATAATATAAATTTTAAAATATTTTTTTTCATAGACAAGTTATTTATGAACTGAAAAATTATAATATTATTCTTAATTGCCTCAACAAACTGAGATCAGCTGAATTAACTTTTACTGCTGCAATATACAAAGTAGAGACATATTTTTTAGAGGCACCAAATGTGAAAGTTTATAATGCAGAAAGTTAATAATGCACACCACAATCGTAAAAACAATAATATTGGAGCAGAAATTGTGGAAACAAGAGACAAAAATTGGAAAGAGCTTGCTGAAACTGAGTACATGCCAATAACGACGTGAAACTATCACGTCAGTATACTGAGGAGGACATGTGGCATGACAGGAGTAGATAGAAGGAATACATCAGCACAAGTGACTTAAAATGCACACTATACAAAAAAGTTTTTTTTTTCTTTTGTTGATTTAATTTTTTCTTCATTTTGTAGCGATTTTTTAATAATACTTAATTGAGTATCAGTAAAAAATTTATACTAATTAAAAAAATTTCACTTTTTAGATAATAAATATTTAAATTAATTATTTATAAAATATTATACTCGTAAACATGATAACAAATTAGTCTTTATAAAGAAAATGATAACCAAAATGTTATGACTTGATTTTCTTTTCTTTTTTTCTCTTTTTTGGCGCTTCTATCCTAATTAGAGGTGCACGATGTTTTTGTTTCAAGAAATATCATATTAATTAAATTTCTTTTCCTTTTATATATAGTTATTAGCGTATGGTTTGGGATTAATTATAATTCTATGTTTCATATATATAATATGTATAATTGATGTATCATACATATTTTAAAGATTTCAGCTCAAAGATTCAAATTCCTATAAAAATTAATTCACTTCAAGAAGATGTCTTTAAATGTTATTTAAAAAAATTCTCATTTTCATTTAAAAAATTTTAAAATAAAGCTTTAAAATATATTACAATAAATTTTTTTTAAAACATTTGTGTATTATTAGAAGTCATTTATTTTGTTTATGTGAATTACTCTTTTATTGTATGATATTTTTATTTCACAATAAATATTAAATATTTGGCATACGTTAGTTTAATAAAAAGTAAAAAATCAAATAAATAAAGAAATTAAGTACGTAATACTTTACGAGTATAAATACTAGGAAAATCGAATATGAGCGGTGGAGTGTGCAGGGAAGAAACTTTGAGGGTGAAACACGACGAGGCAGTCGATAATGTCGGCAGAAGAGATAAGGGGGAGAGCGGGGGAGGGCTTGCATCAGGGAAAAAGGAGGACCATATTTCGGGAGGGATTTCTAAGCCTTTGAAGATTTCTTTCAGGGACAAAGTTGTGGGTTCCAAGATTGTTAAAGCTTTTTCACTCGTTGAAATTTTGTCGGGAGATAACATTGCGGTAGTTTCTGGGAAGCGATCTCTTGCCACTGAGTGTCACGTTTACCAAGAAGCTAAGAATTGTTTGGCAGAACCTGATTAGAATGCTATAGTGATTAAGGTGCTAGGTAAACATTATAGCTACACTGCATTGTCTCATAAACTCCGAACAGTATAACAGATTAAGGGAGGTTTTGATTTATTGGACGTGGAGTTTGACTACTTTCTTGTGAAGTTTGAGAAAAGGTTCTCTTAAGAGGTTCATGGATGATCGAGGGAAATTATGTGGCTGTGAAGCCTTGGGATCAAGAGTTTAGATCAAGTGAAAACTGTTTTGGAGCAACTTTAGTGTGGATTAGAATTTCTGGATTACCAATTTGGTGTTACCAAGAAGATGCAATGCTCCATGTTGCAGCTGTAGTTGGCATTCCCGTCAAGGTTGATTTGGCAACAAAATTAGCTGAAAGGGGACGATATGCTCGAGCCTGTGTTTCAGATAGATTTAGGATTACTAGTGACTAAGAATATTCTTGTTGAAGGTGTTGAATATGAGGTTGAATATGAAATTCTTCACCTTATTTGTGACTCCTGTCTCAAGTTTGGTCATGATATGAAGGTGTGTAAGACTGACAGCAATGCGAGAGAAAGAACTAATGCCAAGGTGGTCGGCGATGTAGCAAAACAGCCAGAAAGTTCAAATTCAAAAAATCCAGTGCATGTGGAAAAGGCAAGTTTTAATTTTGGCAAGAATATTGGAGATGAGACTGTAAATGTTGCTGTCCCGGATTTGGTGGAGAGTGATTTGCATGCTGTTCATGTAGACCATGTACAACATGAGGATTTGGAAGGCTGGATGATGAGCGGATATTTTATACGCTTTTTGGGGTTAATTTCATATAGTTTTGAGTATGTTTTAGTTAGTTTTTAGTCTATTTTCATTAGTTTTAGAAAAAAAATTCATATTTCTGGACTTTACTATGAGTTGTGTATTTTTCTGTAATTTCAGGTACTTTTCTGACTGAAATTGAAGGAGCTGAGCAAAAATCTGATTCAGGCTGAAAAAGGACTGCTGATGCTGTTGGATTCTGACCTCCCTGCACTCAAAGTGGATTTTCTGGAGCTACAGAACTTGAAATGGCATGCTTCCAATTGCGTTGGAAAGTAGACATCCAGGGCTTTCCAGCAATATATAATAGTCCATACTTTGCACAAGGATAGATGACGTAAACTGGCGTTCAACGCCAGTTCTCTGCCCAATTCTGGCGTCCAGCGCCAGAAAAGGATCAAAAGCTGGAGTTGAACGCCCAAACTGGCATAAAAACTGGCGTTCAACTCCACAAATGGCCTCTGCACGTGAATTACTTAAGTCTCAGCCCAGCACACACCAAGTGGGCCCCAGAAGTGGATCTCTGCATCATCCATCATAGTTTACTCATTTTTTGTAAACCTAGGCTACTAGTTTAGTATTTAAACAACTTTTAGAGACTTATTTTGTACCTCATAACATTTTTAGATCTGAACTTTGTATTCTCTGATGGCATGAGTCTCTAAACCCCATTGTTGGGGGTGAGGAGCTCTGCTGTGTCTCGATGAATTAATGCAAGTATTTCTATTTTCCATTCAAACACGCTTGTTCCTATCTAAGATGTTCATTTGCGCTTAACTGTGATGAAGGTGATGATCCGTGACATTCATCACCATCCTCAAACCATGAACGTGTGCCTGACAACCACCTCCGTTCTATATCCGATTGAATGAGTATCTCTTAGATTCCTTAATCAGAATCTTCGTGGTATAAGCTAGAACTGATGGCGGCATTCATGAGAATCTGGAAAGTCTAAACCTTGTCTGTGGTATTCCGAGTAGGATTCAATGATTGAGTGACTGTGACGAACCTCAAACTCACGAGTGCTGGGCGTAGTGACAGACGCAAAAGGATAGCAGATCCTATTCCGGCACGATTGAGAACCGACAGATGATTAGTCGTGCGGTGACAGCGCATTGGGAATCTTTTCACTGGAAGGATGGATGGTAGCCATTGACAACGGTGATCCACCTACACACAGCTTGCCATAGGAGGACGTGCGTGCGTGAATCAGAAGACAGAGGAAAGCAGAGATTCAGAAGACAAAGCATCTCCAAAACTCCAACATATTCTCCATTACTACATAACAAGTAACCTTTAGTTTATGCTCTCTTGTTTATTTGCAAATCAACTGATAAACATAATTGACTTCCTGACTAAGATTTACAAGATAACCATAGATTGCTTCAAACCAACAATCTCCGTGGGATTCGACCCTTACTCACGTAAGGTATTACTTGGACGACCCAGTGCACTTGCTGATTAGTGGTACGAGTTGTGAAAAGCGTGATTCATAATTCGTGCACCATGTTTTTGGCGCCGTTGCCGGGGATTGTTTGTGTTTGAACAACTGACGGATTATTTTGTTACTTAGATTAGGAAAATTTTTCTTTTTGGTTTAGAGTCTCTTATTATTGTTCTTGGTTAAAAATATCCTTCTTTAAAACAAGTGTTACATTTACTGCCCAATTGGCTAGAGCGTTAGTCTAAGCCCTTGGCAGTTTGGTACACTCCTTTTAAAAATTTTTTCAAAAATAATATTTTCTCTATTAAATTTTGTGTCAAACTTTAAGTTTGGTGTTTTTCTGTTGATTTCCCTTGATTTTCGAAAATTTTGGTTTGGTTTCTAAAAATTTTAAGTTTGGTGTTCCTTGATGTTTTCTCTCCAAATTTTTTGAAAACAAGGAGCATTAGATCTAAAAATTTTAAATCTTGTGCTATTTTATTGTTTTTCTCTTTCCTCTTAAAAAAATCAAAAATATCTTTTCTCTCTATTTTAAAAAACAATTTTTCGAAATATATTTCTAAAAATTCAGATTTTTATTTCAAAATTTAAAATATTTTTCAAAAATCACCATATCTTTTTCAAAATCTCCTAACCACTTTCTCTCTCCGTATTTTTTTCAAAAATCTTTTACTCATTTTTATTTATTTTATTTTGATTTATTTTATTTTCGAAATAAATTAATAAATAAATAAATAAAAATATTTTTTCTATTTTACATCATCTCCCTTTTCTCCATTATGGACCTAAGTGGAAATGAACAGTCCAGGAGGACTCTGGGGTCATATTCTAACCCCTCCACTGCTTCATATGGGAGTAGTATCTGCATACCCTCCATTGGAGTCAGTAGCTTTGAGTTGAATCATCAGCTCATTATCATGGTGCAGCAAAGCTGCCAGTATTCCGGTCTTCCACAGGAAGAACCTACAGAGTTTTTGGCACAATTTTTACAAATTACTGACACAGTACATGATAAGGAAATAGATCAGGATGTCTACAGACTATTACTGTTTCCATTTGCTGTAAAAGATCAAGCTAAGAGGTGGTTAAATAACCAACCTAAGGCCAGCATAAAGACATGGAAACAGCTGACAGAAAAATTCCTGAATCAATATTTCCCTCCAAAAAGGATGACACAGCTAAGGCTGGACATCCAAGGCTTTAAACAAGGAGATAATGAATCTCTTTAAGATGCCTGGGAGAGATACAGAGAGATGCTACGAAAATGCCCCTCTGAAATGTTTTCAGAGTGGGTTCAGTTAGACATCTTCTACTATGGGCTTGCAGAAGGAGCTCAGATGTCTCTAGATTACTCAGCTGGTGGATCTATCCACATGAGAAAGACAATTGAAGAGGCTCAAGAGCTCATTGATACAGTTGCCAGAAATCAGCATCTGTACCTAAGCAGCAACCCTTCCATGAATGAAGAGGTTAAAATAGTAATTCCTAAACTCAGTCCTGTGAAACAAGCTGCTGAATTCAATCAGCAATTGGACTTTCTAACAAAGCAGCTAGCCAAATTTAAAGACAGGTTACAAGAGACAAGGATGGCTAATATACATATGGACGAACAGTTTAAGCAAACAAAGCAGCAGCTGTCAAGGCAAATAGCAGAAGAATGCCAAGCAGTTCAACTAAGAAGTGGGAAAATACTGAATATCCCACCTCAAGGCAGCAAAAAGCTAAGAAATGAGCAAACCACCCAAAATTCACCTGAGGACAGTAAGAGCCCAGGGAAAAACAATTATGGGACTAAAACGCCAGAAAATTGGTGGAAGGCTGGCGCTGAACGCCCAGACCATGGCCAAAACTGGCGTTCAACGCCAGAAACAAGGCAGGACTGGCGTTCAACGCCAGAAATGGGCAAGGATCTGGCGTTGAACGCCCAAAATGGGCAAGATCTGTCGCTGAACGCCCAAAATGGGCACAATTCTGGCGTTCAGACGCCAGGAGCAGACAAAGAGCTGGCATCCAATTTCACTCGAGCTTCTAACTCTGGCACTCAATTGCCAGTGAGGGATCAGACACACACAAATGTTGATGACAACTCCTCTAAAAAGGCTTCTTCAACCACTTCTGTAGGCAATAAACCCGCAGCAACTAAGGTTGAAGAATATAAAGCCAAGATACCTTATCCTCAAAAACTCCGGAAAGAGGAACAGGATAAGCAATTTGCTCGCTTTGCAGATTATCTCAGGACTCTTGAAATAAAGATTCCATTTGCAGAAGCACTTGAGCAAATACCTTCTTATGCCAAGTTCATGAAAGAGATCTTGAGTCATAAGAAGGATTGGAGAGAAACAGAAAGAGTTCTCCTCACCGAAGAATGCAGTGCAGTCATTCTGAAAAGCTTTCCTGAAAAGATTAAAGACCCGGGGAGTTTTCTGATACCGTGCATATTAGAAGGTAATTGCACCAAGACAGCTTTATGCGATCTTGGGGCAAGCATCAACCTAATACCTGCATCCACTATCAGAAAGCTTGGTTTAACTGAAGAAGTTAAACCAACCCGGATCTGTCTCCAACTTGCTGATGGTTCTACTAAATACCCATCAGGCGTGATTGAAGACATGATTGTCAGAGTTGGGCCATTCGCCTTTCCCACTGACTTTGTTGTGTTGGAAATGGAGGAGCACAAGAATGTCACTCTCATTCTAGGAAGACCCTTCCTAGCAACTGGACGATCCCTAATTGACGTCCAACAGGGGGAAATAACCCTGAGAGTCAATGATGATGAGTTTAAGTTGAATGTTGTCAAAGCCATGCAGCATCCAGACACATCAACAGACTGCATGAAAGTTGATCTTATTGACTCTTTGGTAGCAGAGATCAACATGGCTGAGAGTCTTGAATCAGAGTTGGAAAACATCTTTAAAGATGTTCAACCTGATTTAGAAGATTCAGAGGACATGAAAGAGCCTCTGAAATTTCTTCTGGAAGAGGAAAAACCTCCTAAACCCGAGCTCAAGCCATTACCACCATCCTTGAAATATGTGTTTCTGGGAAAAGGTGACACTTTTCCAGTGATCATAAGCTCTGCTTTAAATTTACAGGAAGAGGAGGCACTTATTCAAGTGCTAAGGACACACAAGACAGCTCTTGGGTGGTCCATAGGTAACCTTAAGGGCATAAGCCCAGCTAGATGCATGCACAAAATTTTATTGGAGGATAATGCCAAACCAGTGGTTCAACCACAGAGGCGGCTAAATCCAGCCATGAAAGAAGTGGTGCAGAAAGAGGTCACCAAATTACTGGAGGCTGGGATTATTTATCCTATTTCTGATAGCCCCTGGGTGAGCCCTGTTCAAGTCGTCCCAAAAAAGGGAGGCATGACAGTGATTCATAATGAAAAAAATGATCTGGTTCCTACAAGAACAGTTACAGGGTGGCGCATGTGTATTGACTACAGAAGGCTCAATACAGCCACCAGAAAGGATCATTTTCCTTTACCATTCATAGACCAGATGCTAGAAAGACTAGCAGGTCATGATTATTACTGCTTTTTGGATGGCTACTCAGGCTATAACCAGATTGCAGTGGATCCCCAGGATCAAGAGAAAACAGCATTCACATGTCCATCCGGAGTGTTTGCTTACAGAAGGATGCCATTTGGGCTGTGTAATGCACCTGCAACCTTTCAGAGATGCATGCTCTCTATTTTCTCTGATATGGTGGAAAAATTTCTGGAAGTCTTCATGTATGACTTCTCAGTATATGGAGACTCATTCAGCTCCTGTCTTGATCACCTGACACTGGTTCTGAAAAGATGCCAAGAGACCAAACTGGTTTTAAACTGGGAAAAATGTCACTTTATGGTGACTGAAGGAATTGTCCTTGGGCATAAAATTTCGAACAAGGGAATAGAGGTGGATCAAGCTAAGGTAAAGGTAATTGAAAAATTACCACCACCTGCCAATGTTAAGGCAATCAGAAGCTTTCTGGGGCATGCAGGATTCTATAGGAGGTTTATAAAGGATTTTTCAAAAATCGCAAAACCTCTAAGCAATCTGCTAGCTGCTGACACACCATTTGTGTTTGACACAGAGTGCCTGCAGGCGTTTGAAACGCTGAAAGCTAAGCTGGTCACAGCACCAGTCATCTCTGCACCAGACTGGACATTACCATTTGAGCTAATGTGTGATGCCAGTGATCATGCCATTGGTGCAGTATTGGGACAGAGACACGACAAGCTTCTGCATGTCATTTATTATGCCAGTCGCGTTCTAAATGATGCCCAGAAAAATTACACAACCACAGAAAAAGAACTACTTGCAGTGGTTTACGCCATTGACAAGTTTAGATCATACTTAGTAGGATCAAAAGTGATTGTGTATACTGACCATGCTGCTCTTAAATATCTATTCACAAAGCAGGATTCAAAACCCAGGCTCATTAGATGGGTATTGCTTCTGCAAGAATTTGATATAGAAATAAGAGACAGAAAAGGGACAGAGAACCAAGTGGCTGATCATCTGTCCCGGATAGAGCCAGTGGAAGGGACGTCCCTCCCCTTTCTTGAGATCTCTGAGATGTTTCCTGATGAGCATTTATTTGCCATTCAAGAAGCACCATGGTTTGCCGATATTGCAAACTATAAAGCTGCAAGGTTCATACCCAAGGAGTACAACAGGATACAAAAGAAGAAATTAATTACTGATGCAAAGTACTACTTGTGGGATGAACCTTATCTCTTTAAGAGATGTGCAGACGGAATTATCCGTAGGTGTGTGCCTAGAGAAGAAGCTCAGAGGATCCTGTGGCATTGCCACGGATCTCAATATGGAGGCCATTTCGGAGGTGAGCGAACAGCCACCAAGGTCCTCCAATGTGGCTTCTATTGGCCCACACTCTATAAAGATTCCCGAGAGTTTGTACGTAATTGTGACAGTTGCCAAAGAGCTGGTAATCTGCCTCATGGTTACGCCATGCCTCAACAAGGAATCTTGGAAATTGAATTGTTTGACGTATGGGAAATTGACTTCATGGGACCTTTCCCACCATCATACTCAAACACTTATATTCTGGTGGCAGTTGACTATGTATCAAAATGGGTTGAGGCTATTGCCACACCCAACAATGATACTAAAACAGTGCTGAAGTTCCTCCAGAAACATATCTTTAGCAGGTTTGGTGTCCCTAGAGTACTAATCAGTGATGGGGCACTCACTTCTGCAATAAACAGCTTTACTCTGCCATGGTTCGGTATGGAATTCGCCACAAGATAGCCACTCCATATCATCCACAAACTAATGGGCAAGCTGAAGTCTCTAATAGAGAATTAAAGAGAATCCTGGAACGGACAGTAAGTACCCGTAGAAAGGATTGGGCACGGAGCTTGGATGATGCTCTGTGGGCTTACAGGACAGCATTCAAGACCTCTATAGGAACATCTCCATACCAACTCGTGTATGGTAAGGCATGTCACCTGCCCGTGGAACTGGAACATAAGGCCTACTGGGCAACCAGATTCCTAAACTTTGATGCCAAACTAGCAGGAGAAAAATGATTGCTCCAGCTAAATGAGCTAGAGGAATTCAGATTCACAGCTTTCGAAAATGCCAAGCTTTATAAAGAAAAATAAAAAAAGTGGCATGACAGAAAGCTGTCATCTAGAATCTTTGAACCAGGACAGAAGGTTCTGTTGTTTAACTCTAGACTCAGGCTATTCCCCGGGAAATTGAAATCCCGGTGGAGGGGACCATACGTGATTACAAGTGTATCACCATATGGTTATGTGGAGCTTCAAGATATTGATTCTGATAAGAAGTTCATTGTCAATGGACAGAGAATCAAGTATTATCTTGAAGGCAACATTGAGCAAGAATGCTCAAGGCTGAAGCTAGATTAAAAGCTCAGCAAGGTCTAGCTAAAGACAATAAAGAAGCGCTTGCTAGGAGGCAACCCAGCCATGGGGCAACAATCCTCTAAGCATTTTTGCCCTATTTCTATTTTTATTTTTATTTGTTTATATAGAGTTCATTGATAACATGGTAAATAATCATTTACAGAAGACCTTGGCATACAAAACAGAGAAAAAGAGCTCACTGGCAAGAAAACGCCAATAAAGGTATATTTTGGGCGTTCAATGCCCAAAATGGGCATCCACTGGGCGTTGAACGCCAGTAATGGTAGCAATCTGGGCGTTCAACGCCAGAAAGGGGCACCCACTGGGCGTTGAACGCCAGTAATGGCAGCAGTTGGGCGTTGAACGCCCAGGAGAGCAGCATTTGGGCGCTGAACGCCCAAAACAGGCAGTGTTTGGGCGTTCAAACGCCAGGATAGCAAGGAGGAGCCAAATCCAATTTTTCACACGTATTTCCATTATAATTTCAAATTTTATGTTTCAATGCATGATTTTTACATGAACATTTTAAGAACCCTGATTTCTAAAATCCTTAATTTCTAAAAATCCATTTTTCCAAATTCAATCCAACTCTTTTCAAATCTTTTCTGAAAACAAATCTATCTTTTTCACTCTAAAATCTTTTCAACTAATCCATATCTTTTTCAAATCTTCATATTATCTTTTTCAAAATTCAGATTTATCTTTTTCAAAAATCTATCATATCTTTTCAAAATTAAACTATATCTTCTATCTTATCTTTTTCAACTCAATCATTTTATCTTATCTTTTCCAATTTTTCGAAAACCCACCCCCCATCCCTTTAAATTTGGGTTCGGCCTCCCTCCTCCTCCATCAACAATTGCACCTAGCTCTCCTTCTATCCCTCTCCTTTCTTTTCTTTTGCTTGAGGACAAGCAAACCTCTAAGTTTGGTGTGTTTATCTGAGATCACTAAGATCATGGCTCCTAAAGGAAAACAACCCACTCCAAGAGGCAAGAAAGAGAGCGTTCCAAAACCACTTTGGAATCAAGGAAAGTTCTTATCTAAAGAACATTCAGACCATTATCTTAAAGTAATGGGTCTGAGATCAGTGATCCCGGAAGTTAGATTCGATCTGAAAGAAGATGAATATCCGGAGATCCAGGAGCAAATTCGGATCAGGAACTGGGAAGTCCTAGCTAATCTTGAAACAAAAGTAGGAAGGAACATGGTCCAGGAGTTCTATGCTAATATGTGGCAGACTGACAAGCAAAAACTATCTGGAACTGCCTTCTATGAATTTCGGACCATGGTCAGAGGAAAGATTGTTCATACCACCCCTAACAAGATCAGAGAGATCTTAAAGCTACCTCAGCTAAAGGATGATCCAGACTCCTTCAACAGGAGGATGATGAGAGCAGACATTGACCTGGATAAGATTCTAGAGGACATATGTATCCCTGGAGCCAGGTGGACCACCAACACAAAGGGTGTCCCAAATCAACTCAAGAGAGAGGATCTCAAACCAGTCGCCAGAGGATGGCTGGACTTCATTGGGCGTTCTCTGTTGCCCACTAGCAACCGTTCTGAAGTCACAGTTAAAAGAGCAGTGATGATCCATTGCATCATGATGGAAAAGGAAGTGGAGGTTCATCAGCTGATTTCAACTGAACTCTACAAAATTGCTAACAAAAATTCTAAAGAGGCCAGGTTGGCTTATCCAAGCGTGATTTCTCTGCTCTACAAGGACGCTGGAGTAAGGATGGGAATAACTGAGTATATCCCAATTGAGAAGCCTATTACCAAAGCATCAATGGAAAAACAACAAGCACAGAAGGATCCCATCAAGAAGAGAGCACAGGAATTTCTCCCAGAGATCCCTCAATCTGAATACTGGGAGTATCTTGAGACGTCTGTTACCAAGATACGGGAAGCTATGGAGCAAATAATAAAAGAACAGAAGGAACACAGTCAAATGCTGACCTATATGTTTAAAGAACAAGAGGAGCAAGGGCGTGACTTAAGGGAATTGAAGCGCCAAAAGTCTTCTCTTGTAGGACCAAGCACCCCAAGGATCAGAGGAACCCCCGTTCCCCCAGAATAAAGGTTGTTAATTTCCAATTTCTGCCTTAACTCTGTGACAGTGTCCTTATAGAAGTTTACCTTAGGAGTCATATAGTAGTAATTAGTATCTATTTTGATTTTATCTCCAATTAAGCTATAGTTTATTTTTCTCATCATCAGCAAACATGAATAAAGTAGTAGATCTTTTGAATAAGAAGCAATAAAATTTTGAGTTTTAATAAGAGAAATTCTAATTAGTTAAATGTGGTGGCAACGCTTTCTGTCTTCTGAATGAATGCTTGAACAGTGCATATGTCTTTTGAATTTGTTGTTAAGACTGTTAAATATGTTGGCTCTTGAAAGAATGATGAACATGAGACATGTTATTGATAATCTGAAAAATCATAAAAATGATTCTTGAAGCAAGAAAAAGCAGCAAAGAACAAAGCTTGCAAAAAAAAAAAGAGAAAAAGCAAGCAGAAAAAGCCAATAACCCTTAAAACCAAAAGGAAAAGGATCCCAAGGCTTTGAGCATCAATGGATAGGAGGGCTTAAAGGACTAAAATCCTGGTCTAAGCGGCTAAACCAAGCTGTCCCTAACCATGTGCTTGTGGCATGAAGGTGTCAAGTGAAAACTTGAGACTGAGCGGTTAAAGTCAAGGTCCAAAGCAAAAAGAAGAGTGTGCTTAAGAACTCTGGACACCTCTAATTGGGGACTTTAGCAAAGCTGAGTCACAATCTGAAAAGGTTCACCCAATTATGTGTCTGTGGCATTTATGTATCCGGTGGTAATACTGGAAAACAAAGTGCTTAGGGCCACGGCCAAGACTCATAAAGAAGCTGTGTTCAAGAATCATCACACTGAACTAAGAGAATCAACAACACTATCTGAATTCTAAGTTCCTATAGATGCCAATCACTCTGAGCTTCAATGAATAAAGTGAGATGCCAAAACTGTTCAGAAGCAAAAAGCTACTAGTCCCGCTCATCTAATTAGAATTTGAGCTTCAATCAAAAACTCTGAGATATTATTGCTTCTCAACCTATTAGTCTTCTATTTTATTTATCTAGTTACTTGAGGACAAGCAACAGTTTAAGTTTGGTGTTGTGATGAGCGGATATTTTATACGCTTTTTGGGGTTAATTTCATATAGTTTTGAGTATGTTTTAGTTAGTTTTTAGTCTATTTTCATTAGTTTTAGGAAAAAATTCATATTTATGGACTTTACTATGAGTTGTGTGTTTTTCTGTAATTTCAGGTACTTTTCTGACTGAAATTGAAGGAGCTGAGCAAAAATCTGATTCAGGCTGAAAAAGGACTGCTGATGCTGTTGGATTCTGACCTCTCTGCACTCAAAGTAGATTTTCTGGAGCTACAGAACTCGAAATGGCATGCTTCTAATTGCGTTGGAAAGTAGACATCCAGGGCTTTCCAGCAATATATAATAGTCCATACTTTGCACAAGGATAGATGACGTAAACTGGCGTTCAACGCCAGTTCTCTGCCCAATTCTGGCGTCCAGCGCCAGAAAAGGATCAAAAGCTGGAGTTGAACGCCCAAACTGGCATAAAAACTGGCGTTCAACTCCACAAATGGCCTCTGCACGTGAATTACTTAAGTCTCAGCCCAGCACACACCAAGTGGGCCCCAGAAGTGGATCTCTGCATCATCCATCATAGTTTACTCATTTTTTGTAAACCTAGGCTACTAGTTTAGTATTTAAACAACTTTTAGAGACTTATTTTGTACCTCATGACATTTTTAGATCTGAACTTTGTATTCTCTGATGGCATGAGTCTCTAAACCCCATTGTTGGGGGTGAGGAGCTCTGCTGTGTCTCGATAAATTAATGCAAGTATTTCTGTTTTCCATTCAAACACGCTTGTTCCTATCTAAGATGTTCATTCGCGCTTAACTGTGATGAAGGTGATAATCCGTGACATTCATCACCTTCCTCAAACCATGAACGTGTGCCTGACAACCACCTCTGTTCTATATCCGATTGAATGAGTATCTCTTAGATTCCTTAATCAGAATCTTCGTGGTATAAGCTAGAACTGATGGCGGCATTCATGAGAATCCGGAAAGTCTAAACCTTGTCTGTGGTATTCCGAGTAGGATTCAATGATTGAGTGACTGTGACGAACCTCAAACTCACGAGTGCTGGGCGTAGTGACAGACACAAAAGGATAGCAGATCCTATTTCGGCAAGATTGAGAACCGACAGATGATTAGCCGTGCGGTGACAGCGCATTGGGAATCTTTTCACTGGAAGGATGGATGGTAGTCATTGACAATGGTGATCCACCTACACACAGCTTGCCATAAGAGGACGTGCGTGCGTGAATCAGAAGACATAGGAAAGCAGAGATTCAGAAGACAAAGCATCTCCAAAACTCCAACATATTTTCCATTACTACATAACAAGTAACCTTTAATTTATGCTCTCTTGTTTATTTGCAAATCAACTGATAAACATAATTGACTTCCTGACTAAGATTTACAAGATAACCATAGATTGCTTCAAACCAACAATCTCCGTGGGATTCGACCCTTACTCACGTAAGGTATTACTTGGACGACCCAGTGCACTTGCTGGTTAGTGGTACGAGTTGTGAAAAGCGTGATTCATAATTCGTGCACCACTGGACTCAAGTGATTAGGAAAGAAAAGTATAAAATGAATCAAAAGTCTTCTGCTAGCACCCATCAGGTCCAACCAAAAGCAAAGAAGACTCCTAACAAGGCTACCAATACTTGGACAAGGCCTAATCACCAACGTACAACACATGCTACTGGATTCAAAGTAAAATTAAGCAGGGGTCTCAATATTGGAAAATTGGTTAGTGTAGCTTCTTCGGGGACCCGGCATAATGTTCATCATCAGCAGGAAGGTGAGACAACAAATGGCACTGTGCGAAAGCATCCTCACCCAAACTCTTTGCAAAATTCACCAGTAGATAAGGATGGAGCATCGATGGCGGGTGTGGCACATGTTTTGACGGAGAAAATTATGCTACAACTTGAGAGTCCATTAAAGGCAGGATCGTCGAAGACAGGGACATCATGTTGAGTCTCGGGTTTGTTATTGGAGCTCCCTTTTTGCTGGTTTTTTATGGATAGTTTCAATATCATAGCCTGGAATGTGAGGGGTGCATCTAACAAGATAGCCCATGTGTATTGCAAAAATTTGGTGAGAATATATAAACCATCTTTTTTTTTTCTCTTTGAGACTCATACCATGTTTAATAATTTGAAGAATTTTTAGGATAAGTTGGATTTTCATTGTGTTGGTATTGAGGAAGCAGTAGGACACAGGGGTGGCATTTGGTTTCTATCTTCTATTGCTAATGCTTCTTGTGTGGTTATTGACCAAATTGACCAATGTATCACAGTGAAAGTGAGTGTGGGTAACTTAGTTTGGCTTTGTAGTGCAGTGTATGGGAGTCCTCAATTTGAAAAAAGAAGTATGCTTTGGGATCATTTGCATTCTATTAATTCAGGCCATAATGGACCGTGGATGGCCGTTGGTGATTTTAATGAGATTGTGGCACCAGACGAGAGTATAGGTGCTTATTTTCTTCTCACAAAGCTAGTCTATTAGCTACTACTCTAGATGACTGTGAGCTCTTTGATCTTAAAGTGACTGGTAGGAGATATATTTGGTATAGAGCAGTTCAGGCTGGCAGGGACTTGGCTAAAAAGTTGGATAGAGCTCTAGCTAATGAGGCGTGGATGACAATATTTCTTAAGGGTTATTCTGAAATTCTTAGCAGGCTTCATTCTAACCATTGTCCTATTTTAGTTCGCTGTCATGGTGGCCCCAGAGTAAAAGGTTCTCGTCCTTTTGGGTTCCAAGCTGCGTGGGTAACACATCCTTCTTATAAACATGTTATTAGTAAGGCTTGGAACCAAGAGTTTGGAGGCGTTACTGAAAGGCTTAAGATGGTTCAACAGGCTTCTTTGGACTTTAACTCAAAAATTTTTGGGAATATTTTTGTGTGTAAAAGTAAGCTGGAATATCATATTGATCAGATTCAACAGCGTTTGGAGGTTACCAATGTGTTATCTCTGAGAATTAAAGAAGCTGAACTGAGGGAAGATTACAATAGGCTTTTATTGCAAGAGGAACTTTTTTGGTACTAGAAATCTAGAGAGCAGTGGGTCAAGTATGGGGATAGAAACACTAAATTCTTTCATCTTCAGACTTTGGTGCGTAGAAACCAAAATAGAGTACATGGATTATATGCTAGAGATGGGTCTTGGTCTACTGATCCAGATATTCTCCAGGAAGAAGCCCTCTCTTTTTATAAGAATCTCTTTGGTACAATGGAAGAGGTTGAGGTTGATTGTTTAGGAGATGTTTCGATGCCCACTCTAAGCACCGAGGCTTGTGCTAGGTTAATTGACCCTGTCTCTTTTGCGGAAGTCAAGTCAGCAGTATTCAGTATGAGCCCTTTTAAGGCTCCTGGTCCAGATGGCTTTCAAGCTTATTTTTTTAAAGAATATTGGGAGATAGTAGGCACTGAGATTTGGAATATTGTCTAGAGCACTTTTTTGGGAGAGTACTTAAATCCTAGCATCATGGAAACTCTAATTGTGCTTATTCCTAAAATTAATAACCCTACCTTTAGGAAGGATTTCAGGCCTATTATCTTGTGTAATGTTGTTTATAAAATTATCACCAAAGTATTGACTAATCGACTTCGGCCTTTTCTTCCAGATATTGTTAGTCCTTTACAAGGACGTTTTGTTCTGGGTCATGGTGCTCCTGATAATATTATTGTGGCCCAAGAAATTCTGAATTTCATGAAGCACACAAAATTCAAGAAAGGTACTCTTGCTTTTAATTGATCTTGAAAAAGCTTATGATAGGGTGGATTGGAGGTTTTTGGAGAGTACTCTCATTGCTTTTGGTTTTCCTATCATCATTGTTAATTTAATTATGAATTGTGTCCGTGCATCATCTCTTTCTATTATGTGGAATGGGAATAGATTGGATAGTTTTGCTCTTAGAAGGGGGCTTAGACAGGGCGATCCAATGTCTCCTTACTTATTTGTGCTTTGTATGGAAAGACTTGCTTGCTATATATCTCATAAGGTGGTCGAAGGTGTGTGGAAACCAGTTTCTGTCACTAGGGGTGGCCCAAAATTTTCTCATTTGATGTTTGCAGATGATCTCTTACTTTTCTATCAGGCTACAAAGAGTCAGATCCAAATGGTCATGCATTCTCTTAACATTTTTTGCAAGGAATCTGGCATGAAAGTGAATCTTGAAAAGTCTAAAGCTTTTTGTTCTAAAAATGTGACTGCTTGTAGAAGAGATATTTTTACTAGTGTTTCTTCAATATGTTTTTCTTTGGACTTAGAAAGATATCTTGGAGTTAACCTTAATCATTCCCGTACCAGTAGGGCTTCTTTTCATTCGGTGATTGAAAAGATGAGGGGAAGATTAGCTAACTGGAAAGGAAGGCTTCTAAATAAAGTAGGGAGACTTTGCCTGATCAATTCTGTTGTAGTATCCATTCCTGTCTATCATATGCAAGTATCTTTTTTTTTTTTTCAAATTGGGTTTGTGATAAATTGTCTTCTATGATGAGACAGTTCTTTTGGAAGGGTCAAGTTGATGGTAGAGGTCTTTCTCTTGTTAATTGGAGGACCGTGATCACTCCAAAGAAATTGGTGGCCTGGGTGTTAGAGATCCTGCGTGTGTTAATATATCTTTACTTGGTAAATTGGTTTGGCAACTATTTTATTGTTAGGACAAGCCTTGGGTTGCTCTATTGAGGGCGAAGTATCTGAGGAATGAGGGAGTTTTAGATGGCCTTGTCCCTTGCTACACTTCTCATGTTTGGAAGAGTATCTCAAAGGCTTTTGGTGCTTTTAAGGATGCCTTCTCTTGGTGCGTTGGGTCACTTGATCAATCTTTTTGGTTTGACAATTTGAGTATTGAGGGCCCAATTGCTCAAGATGTCCCTTTTGTACATATATCTGACTCTGATTTAACTATTAGAGACATTTGGAAAGATGATCAATGGAATCTCCATGATATTTTCTCTCTCATTCCAGAAGATGTCAAACAGCGTTTGAATGCTTATAATCCGGATTTGAATGCTGGAGAGAGTTTGGGTTGGTCGTGGGGTGTGGCATCTTCTAGACTCTACTCAGCTAAGAGTGGGTACAGTTGGCTAGCCAAAAGAAAGTTTGACTGGAATGAGCATGATAATTGGTTGTGGGTACGGCGACTGCATATTCCTGAGAAGTACAAGTTCTTGATTTAGCTCAGTCTTCATAATGCTATTCCTACGGCAGAGTTTCGTTTAGGTCATGGCTTAGCTTTATCTAGCACCTGTCATCGGTGTCAGAATGGTTCTGAATCCATTCTTCATTGTCTTCGGAAGTGCCCTAGTGCCAAGGAGGTCTGGAACCTTTTAGGCCTGTATTCAGATAACTCATATTTACGTGATTGGTTCTACAGAGGTACAAGGAGTGGAGATGTTTTTCTTTTCTTTTTGACCATCTGGTGGATTTGGAGAAGCAGAAATCATGACTTATTTAATATAGATGATTCTTGGAGTGCTAGTAAAGTGGTGAGTTTGATTCGTAGTTCAGTAAGGGAGTTTGACACTATTTTTGCTATGCATCAATCTTTGTCTCCTCCTTCTCTTTGTTTACATTGGGTTCCACCTCCAGTTCATTCTGTTAAATTGAATTGTGATGCTAGTTGTTTTGCTCCTTTTGGCTATGCTGGTTTTGGTTGTATCATTCGCAATCCTGATGGATGTTGGTTGAAAGGTTGTACTGGGAACGTCGAAGTGTGCAGTGTTCTTTTTGCTGAATTGTATGCAATTTGGAGAGGTTTACTTCTTGTTTGGGAGAATGGATTTTGTGAGGTTATTTGTGAAACAGACTGTTTAAAAGCTCTTTTCTTGGTAAACCAAAGAATGCTTGGTAAGGATATTCTGGAATGGGATTTGGCAAAGCATATATAGGAGGTTATGAATTGGAATTGGAGAGTCTCTATTCTTTTAATTCAGAGGAATGCAAATAGTATTGCAGATTGTATGGCTAAAGCAGCTGCTTCTGGCGCAGACATTCACTCGAATTGGAGCCAACCATGGAGTGAGGTTCAACATCTAATAGATTTAAATATAAACCTAGCCAATTAATTTGGTTTTGTCTCTTTTTTTCTTTATTTTCTATTTAGTCACAAAAAAAAATACTAGTTTGCATTAAATGTGATTTAAGATAATGCAATAATTTTTCAATGAATTTTATTTTAATTCATTATTTGCATATAATAGTTTTATACGTGTATCGAATCACGTAACATTATGTGAATAATATTTTTTATATCCATCGTGTGAATGGTTATTTTGAAGAATGGATATGAATGAACTAAAATATACACAAAATATAATACACACAAGTTTCTGAAAAAAGGAGTTAGAAATTTAATGGTTCAACTAAAGTTTAATTAGAGTTTGATTGAATATAATAAAATAATATATTTATATATAAAATATATAATTAAAATATTTTTTGTGATTTATTATTTTAAATTGATTAACCGCCAAAAATCAAAGTGGTTTGACTAATTAACTAATTTTTGACCGATTTGTATAATTTTGACTGATTCCTTGTCAAAAGGTTTTTTTTTTGCTTTGAATCGAATCTATCTGACCGATTCTCAGAACCATGAGTACATGTGTAGAGAAGATCTTTTAAATAAACTTTAAATAATACTATTGCAATAATGCTAGGGAACCAAAAGCATATCAGCCAAAATCCAGTCAAATGTGTCTCGGTTGGGACCCGAAAGCCCAATACACATCAGCAACATCCAAATTTGACCCAGGGTAAACCATATTCACCCTCCCCAAAAACCCTACCCTTCCTTTCACCGTTTTACTACTCAGAATTTGAAAATCATCTACACCTGTGCCACGCCTCCGGAAACCTTGCGCAACCCTCCTCCCTCTCTTCTCCGGACACAACGACGCCGCTCCTAGCGGCTCTACCCATCGCGACTCCACTAAAGCTACCTGAGCGCAACCCTCTTCCCTGTCTTCTCCAAACACTTTGACGCCATGTATATCCTCCACGACCATCGCCCCGCCACACTCGGAACCAGGGCGACGCCAGTCTGCTGTTGCATGCATGTTTTCCCGGCGCCGCCGAAGCTTCCTGGTGCAACTGCATCGTCCGCCGGTGGACCTCCATCTCTCCAACCTGAAATCCTTCCATTGTCTTACTAATTGGTACGTATGGTAGATGTTCTGTTTGACTTCCTATGCATGTTTTGAAAAAGGAATTGGACAGTGTTTTGTTGTAGTGGTTCGTGTGAGTTTTAATTGACTGGATGTTCTTTCCAGGTTGTACAGCTCAGGTAACACAATTTTGGAGCATCACTGGTCCTTGGCAAGTATAGCATCTACATGTTTTCTCTATTTTCGGAGCGTTGTGAAATCTTGATCACAAGTAAGTTTTTTTTTATTCCTAATTGGATTTGGGTGGATTCTAATTAAACTCTCTAAAAGGGAAGATAGGAAAATAAAATAGTAAAGGAGCCAGGGTCATGGTATGATGAAGTAATGGAATACTAGTGTTGAAATAAAAATGGTCTATATATCATCTTATAACATGCCATTGATAAAGAGGCACGATGCCCAGCATTCCAAAAAGAATAATGAAAGTATAGCATTACTTTAGTTAGAAATCGAATGTTGTTGAAGTTTTGCTCAGATGTTGCAATTGATAGAGATTAGTTGTTGATTTTATCTGAGTTGGATATTGTAATTGTAGTTGTTAGAGGTTAGATGTTTCTGTTCTGCTCTATGGTTGAGATACTAGGAATGGTGTTCATATGAGATGTTCTCTGATATTGCTAAATTACTAGACGTTTATGTTGAATAATTTTGGATATTTGAGTATATGATTTGTTAAATTATTATAAATATAGTGTTTTTTCTTTAAGTCAGAAGTTGAGCAGTTCTTGAAAGTATGGAAATTTTCTTATGTTTTCTTCTGATTTGTCATAAGATGGTGATGTTATGTTGCATCATGTTTCAATTATCAAAAGTAGGAAAAAAGATTTTCTTTCTCTCCATCTCTCTATGTTTATACTTTGATTGGGGGTTGCATATGGGTTTGATTTTGAAACTAGCATTGCTGTTTTTTTCTTCTTCTTATTTTTCTTTATTTTTTTACTTATTTACTTGTTTATTTTTTATTGTTCTAATTTTGCTTACTTTTTCAGCCTTTGAAGGCCTTGTTAATTATTAGAGAATAGCCGTAATTCTAAACATATCAACTTCAATTAAGAATCAAATAATCACTATTCAAGTAGCTATTTTTTCTTAATTTAAATTTAAAAAACTAAGTTGTTGACTCCTAAGATTTGAAGTTGGTACCATTTGGAATCCTGACACATACATGCTGTAATATTTGTAAATTATTACATTGTTGGTTAACTACTTGCTAAACTAAGGTGATTAAATGGTAATTAGAGTGTACATTTGCTACTTGTTTTGTTTTTTCTCACTTCTTCTAAGTACAAGAGACGGTGTGTAAAATATCTTTATACTCAATTAGGCCATCAACCAAATAAACTATATGATGTTTCTATTATATTTCACATCATTTCACCATCATAAACAAACAGGATTTGATTGTAGGGGCATTATTTGTGGCCTTCTTTTTTGGCCTAAATAGTGGGTCCATGTTTTGATTGAATTTTAGCCCTTCAACTATGTGAATTATCCAATTCTTTTAATGGTACAAATCATCTAATAATGTTTGTCTAAACCACTTCCTTTTACTATAAGCCAATTACAGCATGAGGAAATCATTTATTTTTTCTTCTGACTTTGATTGGTAATTGATTGTTGCTGTTTTCTTAATTGTGTTCCGGATTTTGGGTGGTGAGATTATAATAATCCTTGGCTGATTTGTGTTTCGGATGGTGAAATGATTGTATTTTGGATGGTGAAATTGTTGCTGTTTTCCTATATGCAGTTTTGAGGGGCTGTTTCTTGTGAGACCGCAACAGGATTGAGTTGCAGTAAAACCCAACAAACATAGGGAAAAAGGTAAAATGATGTCTACCATTCACATTTTGACATTCAGCATTATCTTATGTGTGACTTACAACTAGTGTAACAATTACCAGAAATTGTTAGAGTCCCGGTGCTCGCCCAGCTACATACATGGCATGATGAGCACGCTGTCAAAAAATAACTCTGCTGAGAAGCTTGCGGAGATTGATGAGATTGATTTCGGATTCTTGAGGCTTGTTCCAAATTGGTCGGTAAAGCAAGCCATCATGGTTCACCTAGATAAGTCATATCAAGTTAAGCCGAGAACTTTATACTCGACATTAGCAACATCTGCCTCAATGCCGAGTTAATCGGGAAGGTTTTCGGCATTTCATCGCGAGGTAACTTCTGCTTTCTTGTTTACCTAGTCTTGCATAGGCGTGCTGTTGTAAATATCTTTGCGTATGCATACTTATTAACATGGAATAACACATGAACATGTTGTAGGGGATCCATTTCCAGCACTGGATGACAGTAATCCGTGCCACGTCGCCATTAAAAATCGGTTCCATAGACGGACAACAACCGAGCTCCGGGATTTAGTTTACATTTGTCCAATGGCCACAGAATCAGATAGGATGGAATTCAGGAGATATTTCATACTAGTGGTGATGAAGATGTTCCTATACCCCACCACTCAACAGGTACTTTCTCCATGGCACATCTACCCCGTGTTAGATGTTTCTGATCCACGTAGATTCAACTGGCCGTTGGAGATTTTGAAGTGGTTCGACAAGGCAGTCGAGAAGTATAAGCTGAAAGGGAACAAAACGTGTGAAGGCTACATGTTCGTCATGCTGGTAGGACACAATGACCACTAATAAATTCTATTCGCCTTTTTTTTATGAAGATCATAACTTGTATAAAAATAAATTCCTATACATTAGTTTGGAGAGTTCAGGCTATAGTACCGTTATTTGTATATGATATACTGATATGTTGTTGAATTACTTGAATCTTTGTTCAGTAATTTTAGATGGTTCAGTGTATGATTTCATCTGAATGTTTTCTATCACTGGTTATGTGTCCTTTGCTATATACCAAATGATTGCGAGCCTTATACAATCTTGAACCATATTTGATGCTAACTGTTCAACTTAAGAGTATATTCAATGTGGTTTTCCATCATGTATAACTTAAATTGTGCCCATCCTCTGTGTAGATACTCTATTTTCAGCGGTTGCAATACGATGTGCTCGACAACTGTCTTGAGCATGAGCCATGGCTCGATGCGTGGACCTCGGAGAGACTTGAAAAGAAGGCGCAATATATTCTATCCGAGGTACTCATTTCTCTCTCGTAATCAGTTAAGTTATGCCGTTATGTAAGTCGGAGCTGCCTATCAGACCACTTAAGATGTTTTTTATGTTTGCTTTTTTGTTGTCAGTTGTGCTACGCAGATGTCGCTGATCGCGTGTGTTTGAAATTTTTTTTTATTTTTGTTGTTTCTGGTTTATGGCTTGGTGGTGCTTTGGGGTTTGATTAAGATCATTGATTCTCTTCATTTCTTAATTCAGGGGCGCCTTTTGACTAGACATGGGGGAGGTGAAGACGTAAAGGGCAGTCACCACAAGCTGCGAGAAAGAAACCAGGGAAAAAAAACCACAGAAGCGTGGGCGAAAGGATTCAGTGCCACCAAGGGTAAGCATGTTTTAAGGCTCTAGCGTGTTAACAAGCTTACTTCGCCATTGTTAATTTGTTTCATGCTATTGGTTCAAACAGGGGAGGTCAGTCGGTGGAGAGAGTAAGCAGGTATCAAACGAAAGACGACCAAGGGGATGCACAACATCTCCATCTCCAACAAGAAGAAGTTCACGGCACGGCGAACAATAAAAAACTAGCCCGAGAGTGAGTATACGATTACTGTTGTCTACGGTTTAAATCATCGACTAGCTTTGCTTAAGTTTATTAGGTTCATTTGAATGTACTTGGATGTTTCTTTACGCAACATCTATGTTATAAGTAAAACAGCCTAGCAGGGGAGCTGCGAAAGAAAAGGGGGGGCAAAAAGGACCGATCACGTAGGTCCACCCCAAAAAATCTGAGGAAAATGATCTCCCAATTAGCACAGATGATGATGAGGAGAATGAGCCTCTTGCCAAGCGGATGTGCCGACTCTATAACCAGGGAGTTGACTGGTGCGCAGAAATTGTGATATCTTGCAATGGCGCCAGAAACTTGGTGCTCAAAACGTAATTCACACTTTATCACAACTTCGCACAACTAACCAGCAAGTGCACCGGGTCGTCCAAGTAATACCTTACGTGAGTAAGGGTCGATCCCACGGAGATTGTCGGCTTGAAGCAAGCTATGGTCACCTTGTAAATCTCAGTCAGGCGGATTCAAATGGTTATAGAGAATTTATAATTAAAACATAATTAAAATATAAACTAGGATAAAGATACTTATGTAATTCATTGGTGAGAATTTCAGATAAGCGTGTAGAGATGCTTTTATTTCTCTTGAACCTCTGCTTTCCTGCTGTCTTCATCCAATCATTCCTACTCCCTTCCATGGCAAGCTTTATGTTTGGCATCACCGTTGTCAATGGCTACATCCCGTCCTCTCTGTGAAAATGGTCCAATGCGCTGTCACTGCATGGCTAATCATCTGTCGGTTCTCGATCATACTGGAATAGGATTTACTATCCTTTTGCGTCTGTCACTACGCCCAGCACTCGCGAGTTTGAAGCTCGTCACAACCATCCCTTCCTAGATCCTACTCGGAATACCACAGACAAGGTTTAGACTTTCCGGATCTCAGGAATGGCTGTCCATGGGTTCTAACTTATACCACGAAGACTCTAATATCTCGGACTTGGTCCCCTGTATTAGATATCTAAGAGATACTCATTCTATCTCTTCTTCATGTAGAACGGAAGTGGTTGTCAGGCACGCGTTCATAAGTGAGAATGGTGATGAGCGTCACATAATCATCACATTCATCATGTTCTTGGGTGTGAATGAATATCTTAGAATAGGAATAAGCTTGAATTGAATAGAAAAATAGTAGTACTTTGCATTAATTCATGAGGAACAGCAGAGCTCCACACCTTAATCTATGGTGTGTAGAAACTCTACCGTTGAAAATACATAAGAACAAGGTCTAGGCATGGCCGAGAGGCCAGCCTCCATAAAGGTCTAAGATAGCATAAGACTAATCAAAGATTCTAAATACAAGAGTAAAAAGTCCTATTTAAACTAAAACTAGTTACTAGGGTTATAGAAATAAGTAAATGATGCAGAAATCCACTTCCGGGGCCCACTTGGTGTGTGCTTGGGCTGAGCATGAAGCTTTCACGTGGAGAGGTCATTCTTGGAGTTAAACGCCAGTTTGTAACGTGTTTCTGGTGTTTAACTCCACTTTGCAACCTATTTCTGGTGTTTGACTCCAGAATAGGGCAGGGAGCTGGCGTTGAACGCCAGTTTGCGTCATCTAAAATCAAACAAAGTATGGACTATTATATATTGTTGGAAAGATATGAATGTCTACTTTCCAACGCAATTAAGAGAGCGCCATTTGGAGTTCTGTAGCTCCAGAAAATCCACTTTGAGTGCAGGGAGGTCAGAATCCAACAGCATCTGCAGTCCTTCTTCAACCTCTGAATCTGATCTTTGCTCAAGTCTCTCAATTTCAGCCAGAAATTACCTGAAATCACAGAAAAATACAAAATCTCATAGTAAAGTCCAGAAATATGATTTTTAATTAAAAACTAATAAAAATATATTAAAAACTAACTAAATTATACTAAAAACTATGTAAAAATAATGCCAAAAAGCGTATAAATTATCCGCTCATCATTGACCAACAAAAACCAAGTGCCGAACCAGCAGAAGGAAACCTCAATCAGGATAAGGGTACCCATGAAACACCTGTCTCTATAGTTCCCGATGCAGGAACACTCTCTGTTGCGCAAGTGAAACATGAAGAATGGGAGTTCGACGGGCA
This sequence comes from Arachis ipaensis, assembly GCF_059453495.1. Lineage (NCBI taxonomy): Eukaryota > Viridiplantae > Streptophyta > Magnoliopsida > Fabales > Fabaceae > Arachis > Arachis ipaensis. The sequence goes on from NC_142442.1 coordinate 35,592,748, forward strand.
AGTCTCCTAATAAAAAATATTTCATTTTGTGGTTTATTTTGCTTGTTAGTGGATAAAAGATTGTATCCGTATACAACTGCCATTTCTCTAACATCGGTTGAGTTTCTTGTAGTAATCCCAATTTCCTATCGAACTGAGACCCCGAGAGTGAATGAATATGGCAATATTTTGAGCAACTGCAGAACACGAGGTCACTACAGACCGTGATGCCAGTCACTCCGTATTGCATGACTCCTAGCCCACCAAGTAAGAAAGTCTCACCGGGCAATACTCAGATGGAACATAACTATACCCAATGTACTCCTATAAAGGTGCATCCACTTTTAAAAGGGTGAAAGCTGGATGAGGATGATGAGGAGCGAGTGCGACGATGGGCGGCCAATGGATCGTTGGAGCAAAGTCAAGTTATGGCGTCCTACGAAGGAAGGCAGCATCTATCATTGGTCCGAGAGGACATCTGCTCACTGCTGCCCCGGCACTGGGTCACCAGCAACGTAAGTATAACATACTAACACATTGTTAGAATGAATATGTTTCTTAATATATATCGTGGCTAAAACAGATGACCCTAACGCAATTTAAATATTTTTACGCAGATCGTTCAGTGGATGTGTTCAACCTTTAATGACTCAGAATCGTTGCGATTTAAGGATGACTTTTACTGTATTCCTCCAGGAATTTTGGTATGCACGAATTTGTGGGTTCTTATCGATAATAATTTGAGATCTGAACTTAAATAGTACTTTTTTTTAACAGGAAACTGTGTTGAAAAAGAGGAACTTGGATGCCTTCAGGAAGGTTCCCACTGTTAGTTATGTGGGGCTGGGTCCTACCTTTGGTGATGATACTAGATTTTTTGACAAGATAGCAGCTTCCATGCGAAAATGGGTAAGTTAATGTGCTAGTTGAAAAAAACTGTATGGTTCTTGTATGAACTAATGCTTGAAGGTTGGTATTTTGGTTTAAGTGCTTACAACCCCGTGTTTATTACTTGGATGTTCCTTGTGATGGGCAGTAGGATGTTCCTGTTAATTGTAAATTGGATGGTTCTGAATATGATTTTTAGTTTTCATGTCTCAGGCACTTGAATTTGCGTGTACTTAATTGAGATGTCATAGGATTTCGTTTCATTGGATGTACCGCAACACGTTAAATGTTTCAGAAATTTCCCGACTATATCTATTTGGTGGCTGTGTACCTTTGAGATTGCTCAGAAAACTCTGTGGGTGCTGGATAGTATGAATACAGGAGAGCATAACAATGAAAGATTAAAAATACATGCTTATGCGGTAGGTATGATTGTAATTGTAACTGTATGATTGCTAACGTATTGCTGATTTCTAGGGGAGAATCTTTGAAGACATGGCGAAAGTATCTATGCCCGCATATGAGCACACCGAGAACGGCCTACCTCGTTTTTATCCTAGCGTCCCACAACAGCATAACGGGTCAGTTAAAAATACATCTAACAATAGTCTTAATATCACTTCACTTGATAATGATATCATGGTTGGAAATAATATTCTATGTTTGTACATATAGCTGTGATTGTGGTGTATTCATCATCAAATTCATGCAGTTTTGGAGTTTAGATAAACCCTTGTAGCATTGGGACAAGGTGAATTTAAATATGTTATAACAATTAAGTTGAAACCCTTTCTAGTCAATTTCTTTCTCGTTTTTAATATTACCCTCCAACACGTAATTGCCGTGCAGGACGTTGTACAGGAGTCTCGGAAGGAGATCATACTAGACATAGTGATGGGTCCTCATAATTCAGAAATTGGCAAGGCACTGGAGGCATTGGACAGCAGTCATGTGCGCTGAAACCAGCCAAGAAAAAAGACTAAGGCTATGAAATCACCTTTCACAGCACCGAGCACGAAGAGCATGCTGCAGCATGCGGGGTTACCCACTAGAAAGCCAAACAAGGGGGGAACACAACGGAAGAAGAATTTTTGACTAGGTAAGAAAACATCAATATAGACACCTGCCTTACAATGTCTATGGTTTCCTTGTGGTAGAGTTATGAAGCTTAAACTCGTCTCGTGTGAGCCTAATAAATACTGTTTCACTGCAGGTTTATGATTTCATGTTACTGATTCTCAAGTTGATTGTGACAATCAATTCGAAAACTTCTGAGTGGATGGTGCTTGAGCTAGGAATTAGGATGTTTCTTTTTCTTTGTAAATTGGATGGTTCTGGATCTGTTTTATGTTTTATCATGTTTAAGGCATTTGAACTTGTTAGTACTTCATTGATGACTGAGTGGCTCATGTTTTCTTAGACACTCGTTAGCAGGTTTCATATATTAATTATTTCAGGATTCTCAAGCAATAGTTTTCTAAGTTAGTGATGTCACTAGTTCATTAAGCAATGCATTGCATATTGATAATATTAAGTCAACTCTGATCGGTGTATATAACCCTTTTGTTCATGTCTATACATAAGTGACACTTCTGTCCATTAACTAGCGTGGTGTTAAGTAAATGGAGGCATTCTTTATTTTTTTTTTTATCATTTTTATCTAATGCTGGAATTGTGAAGTTGTTGGAAATTAAAGCATTGCACGACCTTTGGTCGTGATCAGTGTACAGAAGGTAGGATTTAAAGTGGATGGTGTCTCTGGTAGACACTCGGATGTTTCTTCTCATTGTAAAATGGATGGTTTTGTATAAGATTTCTTTGTTTCGTGTGTTACGCATTAGTGACTGCGTGCACTTCATTGAGATGTCATTGTGTTTTGTTTTTTTTTATTCTCTTCGTCCGTTTTCACGGCGGATTTAAACCATTTAATTTTTGCGAACAAATATGTGACAATTCGTTTATTTAAAACCTTAATAAATGATAAATGGGGAAAAGATAACAACAATTGCCCTGTTGTTTCTTTGAATGAATACTTCAAAACAGGATAAATGCAATTGACAAAATAAAAAATGGCATAGTTTATTAAGTTATATCTAAATAATGACACCAAACTCACACCAAGAAACCTAACTATATATGCCTAAAGGAATTCAACAGGTGCATGAATCTGCCACCATCCGATGAATTCCACATAGTAGAATCCTCAAATCTTTTATTAAGGGACCCATAATGATCATTATCTGACTGAAGGTCAACCTCATCCTACAAGATGCACAACACAAAACAGAACAACATACATTAACCAAGAACACCATTTTGTAAGAAAAATTTAAAATATACAACGCATCTAACACATATCGGATGTGATTTCCTCTTCCTTTTTTGCATTGACTTCTTAATTGACTTGTCCAACTCTGCTCCAAGTCTCTTACTCTTCGGCCGTCCTTTGGTTTTGACTCTTGAGGGTCCTTGTATGTCATATACAATAGCACCGCCTGTACTCTGTGTGGGCAAGGTATTTTGAGACGCAGCAACAGTAGTGGAACGCATGCTGGCACGGTAATCAGTTAGCTTGGACATTACATCCCAAAGGGCAGCTTGTAATATGATTGCTTCCTCATCACAAGCAACAAACTCCTGCGCAACGTTATAGAACTTTGAACACAGATGCCTGAATAAGTTATTGCTTTCATCACTCCGAGCCACATCATGGCGACTCTAGATGTATGTGTGCTTGCGGATGACATTCTTACTCCATCGAGGAAGAACATAGCAGCTCAGTACTATGTCAACTATGTAGTATGACCAGACCGCAAGGGTGTGGCAACACAATATACCAGCGAATTCAAACTTGTTGCACTCGCACTGACCCTTTCGACTCAAAGGGTCAAACACCCTGAAAGTATGGTAGACAGGCTTCCCCCAGAATACCTTCTACTCGTCCACTTCAATAGAAATCGTATCTCCCTTTTGTTCAATTGATCGAACCACGCAATCGGTTTTTTTTCTTACCTCCAGTTGAAGAGTCCTGAACATACTACTGATGTATTCCTGCTGAAACTGTCTCTAATGCCCGTGCTCCCTATACATGAGATGACTCCTTTCGAGTCCGCAGCATCATCTTCCAACTCCTTTTGCTCCTTGTTTCCAAGCACATTGTCGTATTCATGGACGAACTGAACCAACCCACTCTTGCAATACAGGTATCCACCATAAAATGTGTGCATACTTTCACTACGCTGTGTACTCCTCATGCCTGTCCAAAATTTACTCTTGAAGAATATTGGAACCCACTTCCTTCGATTCGCATAAAGGTCTGCCCAAAAAAAAACACATGCATAAGAGTGCCACTTATAAACAACATGATGACCTCACCTCCAACGCACTGATAAAATAAATATAAAAAAACATCCAGACACACTGTGAGAAAAAACATATGTTTATATATTGAAAAGAACATCCACTGACCATGCTAGTAGAAAACTCAGCTACATTTCTAAGCAAAAACATAGAAACAGAATCAAGACGGCAAAATTAACATGAAGTGAATAAATAGGCAACTAGAAACCAACAGACGGGATTTGATTTAACAATCACCTACCTGCTAACCATCTATTCTGGCCTAAGTTAAATTGTTTGATGAAACCAACCCAATCAGCCTCAAATGATTCAGTCGAAGGAGAATTCCACACAATGTGATTCATCATTGCATTCAATTCTCCATACCTAGCGTATCCACCGAGCTTGAATTGTGATTTCTTCATTATGTGCCAGATGCACCATCGGTGGACAGTATCAGGCAGAACCTTCCTAATAGCACCAGCCATCACCTTGCACTGGTCAGTGATAATCCCCCTCGGCGCAGTCCCGACGCATCTCACCCACTGCGTGAACACCCACTCAAAACTAGAGATCTCCTCACTCCCAAGTAAAGCACAGCCAAGAAGAGTAGACTTCCCATGGTGGTTTACACCTACAAAGGATGCAAACGGCAGACCATGCCTGTGAAAAGAGCAAAAACAACTGTGAGGCAACAAGACAAATTTAATAAATAACTGCTCTTGCAATTCACCAATAAGTATACAGACCTGTTTCTTCTGTAAATGGTGTCAAACGACACCACATCTTCGTAATATTCATACGAAGCCCTGCACCTTGCATCTACCCATAGTGTGCTCCTAAATTTATTAGCATCGTCAACATCTATGTCATAAAAGAAGTTGGGATTGATCTCCTTCATTCGAACGAAATAATTTATCATCCCATGGAAGTCCTCATTGTCATCGGAGCATTGAAGATTGCGTGTGATGTAATTTCTGACATCCTTTTCAGAAAAACCCAGGTTTATGGACCCACCAACCTCGTTTGCCAGTGCTAGATACGTCTTGTTGGGTCTTATTCCAGCCTCGTCGTTATCCGTAATGACGCACTTAGCATGCATGGTCAGCTCCTGGTACTCATGATAGTGGACAGATTTCTTAGCCAAACAGGGGTGAGAATGCCTCAGCTCTAATCTAGACACAACCCAACTTTCCTTCTCCTTGTCCAGCACGACATACATCCTTGCTCTGCATCTCGTGGTTGTAATTCTGTTTGCTCGAGTTGCTGCGTTCACCCTAGACTCTCGATAACCTTCTCACGTGCAGTAAATAGATTGATTAACCGGTATCTTTGATTCCTTCCGCATCTTATCAAAATTCGTATTCCTGATTTTAGTAACGAACCCAACTTTCTTTGCATAGTTTGTATAAAATTTCTGTGCGAGAGGCAACGAACCAAAACTCATTCCTATGACTGAAATTTCCTCTTCACCTACGCCACTATGATCCGGCAACTGTAACGTCAATATACAAAATTAGATATGAATTAAAACTAGTCCTAACACAGTAAGTATTTAATACAAATTCTTAGCATACTTTAATAATATCTCAAATAAATATTTAACTGTACCCGAATTTTTCAAATAAATGAGCTTTTTGAATTTTAAAAAATATCTATATTATACAGATTTGTTTCACTATAAATACTAACCAAAACTTTAGCCCAACACAATATATTGATTGTTGGATTGGTTTGAATCTATATGATTAACGAGTTGATCACATAAGGAACCAATACATTTGATAGGTTCACAAATCACAAAACACCTTTCATATTAAATACTAACCAATCATCAATCTACTTTTTTTCTTCTATATCATTATATGGTCTAATACCATTTCAGGATTCATAAAGCACTCACTAATAGAGTTATGCTATATTGAAAGCATATGCCGAATTGATGTAACCTACCCTAGAAAGTAGATGAAAGGTAAAATCAAAGCATATTCTCATCAAAACCTTCCAAGGCATAAATACTAAATAACAATAGCACATATTCTTTCTTAGTCAATAATACAAAATTAACAGAGTAAAAGGTCTAATGTGACTTAAAAACATCTAATTAGCATGAATTAAAAACATTCACATAGCACATTCAAACCTCGTGTCCGTCGTCCAACTCATCCTTCCTAGTCACAACGACATCGGTAATGTCGTCGATCTTCAATTAAAGACACCGGAAAAAACCATTGTCAAGTTAAGAACATTCCTTACTATATAATGAATGAGTCCAATAAAAACTATCAAAAAATATTGCAAAACAAATCTGGAAGTCAAGCATACTTTAATGATGGCAATTCTTATGATTCGAACATGCTGGGTAAGTATTTAGTATCAATTTTTAAGCATACTTTGCTCATCTCAATATATAACTGTGCCAGAAATTTCCAAATAAATATACTTTTTGAACTAAAAAAACATCTAATTAGCTTGAATAATAAACATTCAAATAACACAATGTTACAAAAATTCTAACAACGAAGGAGAAGCTTATGCAACATATCTTCCACCCTTCTTGATGAATTCTTCAAGGCCTTGTGTTGGATTGATCAATGTACTAATCGATCCGCCTTCCAGGCTTGAAAACGCCATGGAAGCTGCTCTCTTTCGGAAGTGTTGCACCGCACCCTTCTCTCGATTGTTTGACTTGATGAGGTTGGCGCCACTAATGTAACCAATACCGAACCATGCACCGTAGCCGCCGTGATAGGATGAATAATGGGGAGCGTATACTTCACTTGGGAATGGAGCGGCACTTAGATGGTCCAATGGAGGAGGTCGGCGCCGTCAATGATATGAAAGGAGAAGAGAAAACCATGCAGCGTAACACACAATGGGCTTCGAGTGTGAGATGTGGAGAAACGGGTGTGATTCTGCGCCGTGATCCTAGGAGTAGTAAACAACAATTAATTTCCAAAATTTGTAAATTAAAAAAATAAATTAATTAAGAATGAAATATAAATTAATGTGATTTTGTATAGTTTTTGGCCGGTAACCTCTTGATTCCATATACTTTTCCATACTATTGTCATGTGTATCGGAGTAGAAGTGTTAGGAGATGTACGATAGTGAGAGAGTTATTAGAGATATGCCTATTCATGTGATATCAAAATTTTTATGACAAAAAAATTTAAAGATTCGATCATTGTTATTCCTAAAAAAATAATATAAGACAAATAAAAAAATTATACATGTAAAAAGTTAAACAAATTTAAAAAAAAAATTATTTAAAAAAATATATTAAAAATATAATTAATTATATTTTTTTCTATCCATTTAAATTTTTGATAAAAAAAAGTGATTTCATAAAAGAGCTGGAGAATGGTTAAGAATGGTAGTCATTTCCTACCATCCAAAACAGGAGAACTAATTACTTACATTTTCGATTTTCTAAGCCACACGTGCACTATAATTATTCCGTGAGAAAGTGAGAATATTCTTTATTGTCATTTCGTTATTAGTTTGTTGAATTTTCAAACAAAAATGTTAAAGGTTTAATTTAGGAGGTCTTTAATATTCTTAGATAAAAGAATAATGTGTGTTGGTTACAATAGTTATACTATTTTAATACTAAATAGTATTTTTAGTATTTTTTTTAATTTTTAAATTAAAAAGTATATTAAATATAAAAAAATTATTATTTTAATTTTAAAAACATTTTTTAAGTATCACTAAGTATAACTATATATATATATATATATATATATATATATATATATATATATATATATATATATATATATATATATCTTAACCCGACGTTTAAAAATCAGTTATAAATTAATTAATAGAAATTTTTTATATAAATATTATAAGTTATAAGAAATCCGATAAGATAATAAGAAGATTAGATGAATAATTAATATAATATTATTATGTTATTAAAAAAAAAATAATAAGCGCTCTTAGTTCAGTTCGATAGAACGTGGTGACCACTTTACAAGAAAGGAGAGCAATGGAATACACATAACTTCCCTCTAGACCTAGCTGCAGTCGAGGCTTCATCTCTAAATGGATAATATTTTTGTCTTAAGGGATATGAGTTTTTGAAAGTAAAGGAGCAATTAAGCCATTTTTGGGGAATATGAGTCGAAGCAATAACAAGAATATTTCTAGTGGAACATCTTTCACAATCTCTGGAGAGATAGTTCACTAATAGACCGATGGATAAGTAATTCGACTCATTTTATGGATTGAATGCGAAAATTGTTATGGATTAAATTATAGGAAATTTTTTAAATCAAAAATGAATATTTGTGAACACTATGGATATCATTTGAACCCTATGGATGAAGACATGGTCTCTATGGATCCCATTGAATTTCATACCCAGACGAAAACTAAGTTCCCACTCACGACCCATGTAACAAGCTACACCAAGTAAGAAGTGTAGAACAATTAGTTCATAAGGACCGCCATTGTATAACCATTCATTTATGAAGAGAATGAATCTTTTTATCGAAGGCTCATAAAAAAATGGGTCCGGACCTCTTGCGGGAATGATTTAGAAGATCCAAAACCAAAAATAGTGGTATTTGCTAGCAACAACAATTCCTTTGTTTGTGGGATTCTTTTTTCTCACGCGATAAAGAATTCAATTTTCGAATGGACCCAACGGTTCATAATGAACTTCGATAGGAGCTTCTCTTGAGGAAATAACGCGCTGATCTAGCTGCTAGCGGAACCACAAAGGACTATCAAAATTTATTTTTTTTTATATATATATAGTTATACTTAGTGATACTTAAAAAATGTTTTTAAAATTAAAATAATAATTTTTTTATATTTAATATACTTTTTAATTTAAAAATTAAAAAAATACTAAAAATACTTTTTAGTATTAAAATAGTATAACTATTGTAACCAACACACATTATTCTTTTATCTAAGAATATTAAAGACCTCCTAAATTAAAGATATATTTGGTTAAAGATTTTTTTTTTTTCACGGTATCTTTTAATCCGACAGGTTAAAGATTAATCCATCGTGAATCTAAGTTTTATTTAAAAGTTTGTCACTAGCTAATGAGTTGCTGCAAGTACAAAGCATGATTCGAACTCCCAACACTTCTTTAAGCATATATACGAGTAAACTGACCATCATTCGACCAACCCAAATTGATTAAAGATGTTTATTTTTAATTGAATATACTGTGTTTTTGGGACATGTTTTTGGCCAGGCTGTTTTTTGGTAAATATCTGGGCTTTGAAACTAATTAACAAGTTTTGATGAAAAATGATAACAAAAAGTGTAGTTTCCTATCCAACACAACAAGTATGGGACTAAGATCTGAAGACCAAGAAAAAAAATGGATGAGATTTGTAATTAAGCTGCTAGTTTTCCTAAAACACAAAAGGGCGAGTTATTACTTTCAAAAAAAAAAGGAGAGTCATTGAGTTAAACTATTTAATATTTCCCAAGACAAAAAAAAAACTATTTAATATTTATGGGTTTTATGTATATATATATATATATGTTTTAGTCTCTAAAATTTGAGATATGTATAAGTTTTGTTAGTAATATTTGAAATGCTTTGTTTTTGTCTTAAAAAGTTTTAAAAAAATTCAATTTAAAAGAAATATTGAATGTAAGACCCAGAATTTTTAGAAAATCTCATTACGAGTCAATTTTAAATTATTTATTCATTAAGGATTTTAACTTTAGAAATTATTTTATTAAAGCTAATTAAATCAAGTTTTGATAATCAAATTTGGATTTTTATTTAATTTCATAATCATTGGATAATTTTCATATTTAAATTATAAAGTTTAGTAATGATAAAATAATAAAGATTTTATGATTTACTTTAAATAATTGAGATTTTAGAATTTATAACTTTAATTCTTATGAATAAAGAAAATTAATTATATTATCTCTAATTATTGAATTAGAACATTTTCTTAAAATTAATTAGTAATTATGATTAAATAATAATTTTTTTAAAAGTATTTTTTGTTGAATTAAAATTTGTTTTCAATTACTCTATTACTCCCTAATTTTATTAAAAATTACCTAAACTAACCCTAACCCAACACCTACACACACTCACCAAACCCTAGCCACTCCCCAAATCCACGCAGCAGCAGCTGCCATAGGAAAAGAAAGAAAAGAAGAAATGAAGGGGGGAGTAGAGGGAAGCAGGGAGAACGGGAAATGGGGAAGGGAGATCCGGAGGGAGGAAGGGCGTCGCCACCACGCCCTGCCGTCGAACCCATCCCGCTGCTGCCACCAACACCGACGAAGAGAGATGGCTCGCGAGTGAGAGGGTCGTGGGCTTGAAGCCGCCGTCTTTGTCACCGAGAAAGAAGGACGCCATCGACACCGTTCAGGGAAGAAGGAAGAGCCGCATGGAAGTCAGTGGAGGAGGGAGCCTCTGCTGCGTCACCACAGCGCCGTTGCCGTGCCTGGGTGCTGCTGTTGAAGCCACTCCTGCCACTGCTGGAGGAGTTTCGTGCGTCACCGCCGAGGGTTTGCCGCTGGTGAAGAGGAGACGCCGTCACATCTCCCAATCATCCCTGCCGCCGCCGTGCCGTCAAGAAGGAGGCCATCGGGTTGCACAAAGTAAGAGAGAGAGAAAGCACGGGAGCAGAGGAGAGAGAGGGGAGACCTACGCCAGCCACCGCCGCTTCTGCCGCCCGAAACCCCGCTGTTGTCACCGAAAAAATCTGCCACTAAGGGTTTTTGAGTTTGGTTTTTATTCGTTTAAGATTTCAGAAACTTTATCGTCTCTGTATGTGGGTTTCAGTCACCATTGCCGGAGTCCGGTCGCCGCTGCCGCTTGAGGTGGCTGCCGGGGCCGCTGCTAAACTGGTTCAGAGCCCGCCGCTATTTTGTTTCGCTAGTTCAGTAAGTATTTCTGTTTTGAAAGTCCTGCGTTAGTGTTCTGTTCCGTGTAATAAAGTATTTGCGATGTTCATGGTTTTAGGAGTTAGAATCCGAGTTTGCTTGTGGCGTTTGAAGCTGTTTCTGCTTTTGAGAGAGCGAGCGGAGCCAAGGTTTTGGTTGCCGTCAATTTGGGTTGAGGCGAAAGGAACTCTGTGAGGCGTTTGGGCTACGGTTTTGCGTATTAAGGTATGGGCCTTTTTAGAAAACTACACTTTACGAATTAGAATTATTATATATGGATATTGATGTGAGAAAATGTATCTTTGAGTGATTGTATAAGTCTTATGTATTATTGGTTGTCTTGGATGAGTATGAATGCTTGTTTGGCTGGATTATCGTTCGGTTTTGTGAAACGAACTGTTCTTGAAATTTTTCTTTAAAGTTATTTTGTAAAAGTTTTGAAATCGAGTTTATCCTGTTGAAAATTGATTTGAGTTGAATTGGTGTTCTTGAAATCTGAAAATGATGTACCTTTGGAACCAACTTGATTTTTTTGAACTAATTTGGCTTTGAACCCGTGGAAGAGGGTTGCGGATTGGTTTGGTTGGGACTTGGAAAGGGTGGCAGAGTCCATGTTTTAGGGGAGGTGCTGCCAAAATTCCTAGAAAATCCGAGTCTTTATTTGAAATGTTATTTGAAAAATTATGAATTTAAGGCCTTTACTATCTTACTTGGAGAATTGTGCATTTGAGACTTTTATTATCTTTACCTGAATTAATTATGGAAGTGATGAAATTATGTTTTAAAAAGAATTATTGAAAAGAGAATTATGACTTAGCCTTGTTTTCTAAAGAAAAATATTATGTTTATTGGTGCAAGTCATTAGGAAGAGATTTATGCTTGAGGGCTGTTTTAAAGGTGAAAAGGGTTTATGTTCTTCTTTAATTTGATTAAAAGATTTTACTCAGAGGAGTTTCAATGACTTTGAAAGAACTTGAAAGTTTATTGATAAGTCTAATTTTACAATGTTATAGGAAAAGTTTAAAGCACTCTTTGAATTCTGAGTTTTTCAAGACTAAAACAATCTTGGAGCAGTTTGAAATGCTTTAGATTTAATCACGGAATTGAAGCTAGTTTTGTTTAAGTAAAAGAAATGGTTTTGAACGGAGTAATTAGTTACACGACTCGGTTTGGCTTAGATTCTATTTTTATTACTCAAATTAGGAAGTCAAGGTTTTAAAGATTTTAAGCGAATTTGAGAAAATGAGTTATGTTATTCTCCCCTAAAGACTTGAGGCTCTGCTGAGGAACTTTTGTTATTGAATCCTATTTTAGAATGAATGATTTTGAATCTCTCGGAAAGGGCTTTTAATTTGGCGTGGTTTCTGAAATGTTTGAAAAAATATTGTGGAGAGTGGCCTTAGTTATAGAAAGAGAAATTTTACGTTTGAGGAGAAGGGCAAGCCACCACGTGCTCAGTAACCATGTTTTAAAAAAAAAAAGGGAATTTACATTTGTGGAAAAGTGGCTTATAAGCCTGAAATGATTCGAGGAATGGGGATTTTAAAGCCAAGGCTGGAAAGAATTGATTTTTGACTTCAAAGTAAAGTGATTTAAGAAAAAGTGATTTATGACTTAAAATGATGATTTTATGAGTTTTATGATGTTGGATAGTGGAAGTGCTATTATGTTATGAGTCAGAATGGATGTATATGATAATGAATTATAGCTGATTGTGGAATATATTATGAGCCGGAATTGTTGTATATGATAATGAATTATGGCTGATTGTGGAATAGGTTATGAGCCGGATGGTTGGGTATGAATATGGATGATTATTGAGTTGATAAAGTGATTGTTGCACTTCTAATTATCTGAGATACGAGTTTTCCTGGGTAAAAGCAGTGGCTAGCCACCATGTGCTCCAGGTTGAGACTCGATACTCTGCTGACCCTATATCGTAAGTGTGGCCAGACACTATGAAAGTTCCAGATGAGCTCGCCCCGTGGATAAACACTAGTGTGAGTGTTGTGTGATTATGATTATGATTATAAATAACTCGAGTTGGAGATGCACGATAGAGGGACAGTCCAATGGTTAGCTACCAGGACTTGTCGGGTTGGCTTTATAACCGACAGATGAGACTCATCAGCCACTAGGACAGGCATTCATCATATGCATCTATATGACATTGTTTAGGTCTGCATATTGTACTTGGTTTGCCTTTGTGATTACTTGTGATTAACTGCTAATTGTTCTACTTGAAGTAACCATTTGTTTGTGTTTGAACTTTTCTACTTGTGTTTGCTACTGAAACTCTGTTGGATTGTGGTGATTAGTTGTTGTTTGGATTGTTTGGGCCTCGGGCCGTGGTTGATCATGAGGTAGGCCGAAGGCCATGCTCGGTTTGTGTTTCTGGTTTAGAAAAGTATGAAAAGCTAAACTGGTTCAACATAGACTTAATGGACCTATACTTGGAGCAGGTTGGCCATTCATGAGGTTAGGGAAAACTTTTTGAAAGGCTTTTGAATTTTTAAGAAACAAACAGTTTCCTCTTTCAAAAAAGATTTCAGATTTTAATAGTAAATCTTTGGTTTTTAAAAAAGATGCATAAGGTGGTTGTTAATCACTGTAACAGTTTTATTTTCACATATCCTATTATAGTAATTCTGCAACCCTATACTGAGAACCATTTCGAGGACGATGTTCTCACTCCCCTACAGGTGTTTTCTTTTCAGGATATGGACGAGGAAGTCACGAAGAGTTTATTCTGTTTTATGTTTACATGATGTATTGTATTGTTTTAAATATTATATTTTCCCTCGCCTTTATCTTTATACATTCTGTAAGAGGGATAGGAATTGTATTAGTTAATGCTTGTAAAATTATTAATATGTATATATATACGTATCCTTTGTAAGTATTGATATTAGTATGGATGTATGTTTTGAAAAATTCGCTTTAACTTTTAAACAGGCTCATATTTTAGTATTAAATATTTTTAAGAGTTGTCGTAATATCCAAGCTATCAGAATGGCGCAGCCAGAAGTGTGACATTTTGATAGTTAGAGTGTTACATTGAACATTCTTACTAATATGTACAATGACAATGCAATTAGTTAAATAATGTCAAACTATCTATTTTCAATTCACCTATATATTATTGTCACTTTATTGTTCTCATTATCAACATACTTATCCATCAAGTAAATTTTAATATTTTCTAATATAAATTAGAGATAAATACCAAATCGGTATCCGAAAGATTTTGACGCTGACAAAATAGTACCTGACTTTTGTTATTGACAAAATAGCCCTTAAAAGATTTTAAAATTTAACAAAATTGCCCAATTGTGAAAGGATGATGTCATAGTAAATGGAAAACGTTGATGTGGCCGTCGAAAGAGAACTCCAATGATGGCAAAGAGCTCCGACAACGTTTCTGATGGAAGGGAACGCAACGGCAAGGTACTGCCATGGCAGAGGGGATGCGGAAGGAACACAACAGCGTGTTGAAGAAGAAGATGAAGCAGCGAACACAAGAATGCGGCGAAGTATTACCATGGCTGAAGGGGTCACAACAGCGTGCCATGGCAGTCTAGCGGAAGGGGACGCAAAAGGGGACACAGTTACGTATTGAAGAAGAAGAAGCGGCGAACACAAAAAATGCGGCGAGGTGTGGCGGTGTGCCATGGCGGTCTTCTTCTTCAGTTACCATGGCAGAAGGGGACGCAGCGACATGTTAAAGAAGAAGAAGAAGCAACGAACACAAAGAAGAAGAAAAAGAAGAAGGTCGTTGAAAATATCGTCAGAGCTCTTTGTCATTATCAGAGCTTTCTTCCGACGGCCACATCAACATTTTTCATTCACTATGATATCATTTTTTACGATTGGGTGACTTTGTCAAATTTTAAAATCTTTCAAAAACTATTTTATCAACAAAAATGAAATATGTACCATTTTATCATCGCCAGAATCTTTCGGATACTAATTTAGTATTTACCTCTAAATATTATTAGCTTTTTCTTTACCTCTAAAATCACAACATTATTGAAATACTCGTACAATAAGAGAGAAAATTATTTGATTAATAACATTTTCACAGTACATGCACCAACAATGTTAAGTATTTTTCCATATTTAATGATAGACCAACATTATATCTATTTAAAATCTTTTCGGACAAAAGTAATAAATTTCAAATGTTGATTTAACCAAAATATGGACTAAAACAATGCTTTTTCGATATATTTTTATCTCTAATAGTAAATTGGTTTTGTTTAAAGTGTGCACAGAAAGAGTAAACTTCTATAATATTTTGTTCTTCAAAAAATTCAAATTTTGATAAAATATATTCCAAAAGAAAAAAAAAAAAAAAAACATCTTGATCCCTTAAAGATTATCTTCGTTGACAACAATGTACAAAATATATAGTGACACTCTAAACAGGAATATAGAGATTATATTTTGAGGTAATTTAATGTATGTCTATTTAAAAAAATAAGATTCTTTAGTACGCCAAATTTTATAACTTCACGCTAAGTGGATTTATATTGATGGTTTCTTTTATTCCAAAATGCATACGTAATTTTTCACTTGTGGAAAAAAAAAAGTGTAATTTTCAAATTGGAACAATTTTTAAAGGATCAAAAAAATATTTTTTTTGAGCTAAGGCCATTAAAGTTGGATCATTTAAGCGTTAATGATAGTTTACTCGAATTGAGAATTTTGGTTGGGATCAAAGGCATGGGTTGTGGTTGGAGGCTTGGTTTAAGTGGTATCTTATATGCTTCCCAAATAATTATATCCAGATTTAAATCTCACTAGCGGAAAAAAAAAAAAAAAGGCATGGGTTTGAGTTTGGGGATTCTTTTGATTTGAGATTTGGTGGTGGTGGTACAATGATCAATGATTATTGTGGCGGTTGTAAGAAAGGATAGGGCTGGAGGAGTGTGCCGAAGCGGAACTGCGGATAGCGGTGAAAGAAGGTATAAGCCTATAAGGAATAAATTGATAATTTAAATTAAAGGATAACTTAACATTATCTTGAAATATTTGTAAGCAACTGAAATCGAAAAAAGAGAAGTATAAATTTAAAACAAATTTCATACAATAGTGAGAAACAATAAATTTTATCCTGTATAAAATGGTTTTACACTATTATCCAAACTTAGTTATCCTGATATTATTAATAAGTTTGTGAATCTTATAACTATAAATAATATCTAATCATATATTTTATTCAAATAGATGAAATATTTTTTTTCTTTAAAATTTGTTAAAAATTTAAAAATATTTTTATATTTTATTTTATTTTAATTTTATTTTTAAAATTTTCGATTTGTATTAAATATATCCGTGATAATTGAATTTTCAGAAATGTTAAGACTACTCCAATAATAATGTATGACAACTATGTTTACTTTGTTCGTGTTAAAAGTTGTTTTTGTAAAATTGTTGCTGAATTGATCCTATTTTTTTTTTTAAATTAGTCGCCAAAAGTATATTTAATGTAAATAGAAAATTTTTAGAACAAAATAAAACCTAAAAATTTTTTAACAATTTTTAACAAATTTCAAAAATAAAAAAATATACTTTGCGCTATCCAAATATATTAATTTTTCAATGTATGAGTAAATACCCAATCTGTTTCTATTTATTTTTTCGAAAGATAATGTAAACCTTTAGTAAAAAGGACATTTTGGCCAAAATATATCATCTTATTTTCAAGAGAGTTAAAATTGGAGTAAATGATCAAATTCGTCCTTGAAAGATCATATGATATTTAAAATAGTCATCAAAAGTATTTTTTTAATTAAATTCATCCTTAAAAGATTTTAAATTAGTCACCTTATTAGTCTTTCTGTTATTTTTTCAACTGATGGTGTTAACGAAAGCTGACATGACATATTAAGTTATATTTCAACACATAAAAGGATATTGTTTTTTCCATGGGCTACGCAACAAATTAAAGACCTAAACCTAATCCACCCAGTCCCACCCGCCCCAAAAACCCCACCCATTAGCCATCTTCTCCCTTGCTGATTCTGTTCCTTAGCATTGAAATTCCACAGCTATCAACTCTTGCCTGAATAGTTATCGATGTTGTTCTTTCCTGAAACTCCATAGCCACTGTAGTGCCAACCCGAGGGCCTTCATCACTGCAGTGTAACACCCTTACTATCAGAATATCATGCTTCCGATTGCGCCACTCTGATAGCGAGAAATATTACGACGACTCTCATATATTTAATAATAAGATAGGAGCCTTTAACTCGAAAAACGTATTGCTGCTTTCTTTGAAAAACTGAAAGTTCTTTTTCATTTTCAAACATGCATATATAACCAAATTCAATCACAATCTTCATATACATATATAAATACATATAAACATACGAGACTTCTCATTCTAATAACTTACAAATAATAAAAACATACATATCATTATAATTCCTATCCCTCTTTATAGAAACATAATAATAACAAAAGCGAGTGAAAAACTATAACTAATATATCCAAACAAAAATAACACAGCTAAGAACTCAGCATAAACTTCATAAGCTTCCTCGTCCGTGCTAAAAAGAGAAGTCTGCAGGAGAGTGAGAACATCGTCCTCGTAGGTTCTCAGTAGAGGCTTTAAGAATTGTTATAAGAAGATACGTATAAAAAGAAGAATGAATTTCAAATAGCAATAATTATCATTTGTCTTATGAATCTTTTCGAAAATCGACGGTTAATTATCCAAAAATCCAAAATCATATTTTAAATTTATAAAAGCCAACCAAACATAATATTAAAAGGGTTTTACCACATACCAAAAGACCATACTAACCAAATCATCATCGATTCATCTAATCACGCCCTCCGGTCCAAACATAACCAAATCACGGCTTCCGACCCAACACAAAATCAAATCATGGCCTCCGGTCCAACACAAATTAACTCACGGCCTTCGGCCCAACATAAGATCAAAATCATGGCCTCCAACCCAAAGCATAATCAAATCACCACTCAAACCACCACGCTCCGAACTAACCAGTCACAATCACAAGTAATAGAGTTTAAACACAATCAAGAGCAATTATAGCAAGTATGGAAATTAGCAGTTAAATAGAAATATTCACATAGGCAAACCAAATACAAGATGCACACCCAAACAATGTCACATAGATGCAAATGATGCATACCTGCCCTATGACCAATGAACTCATCTGTCAATTATACAGCCAAACCCGATATGTCCGATAGAGAACTCTGGATAGTCTCTCAGTGCGCGCATCTCTCAAGAGAACCCAAACAATGTCGATTATAACGCTTAAATAATTTTTCTTGTAATAACTGCTTTGGTTAAAAAAAATTATGTTATAAATATTGTGACAAATAAATATTTTAATTGAGGAGAGATAATCAATAGTTAATTTTAATGAGTAACATGATAGATACTTGTTGTAAAATAAATAAATAAGGAAGATATAATAAATATAAAATAAAGAAGTATAATTAGATAACTCTAGTAGTAATATTCACCAAAATTACTATATCAATATAATAGAGATGATTAATATATTTATTAATATATTATGTATATTGTAACTCAAACCACGGAGAGATAGAGAAAGAGAAAGAGTTTGTGTAGTGTATAAATAGAGAAAGAGATGCTTGTTCTTGTTGTTTATTGCCTCGTATCATACTCCTATTTAGACATGTATAGGGTCTACATTTTCAACCTTTATTAAATGTAAATTCTCTTGGTAATATGAGTATTCTACTATGGAAATATTGAGCCACCCATGTTATTAATGAGCATCCAAATCATTCATACTTATCACAACACTCCTCCTTGGATGACCATTTAGGATTATGCCTCGTTAAAACATTACTAAAGAAAAATCTAATGGAAAAAAAACTTTAGTGAAGAAAAAAGAGTACAATATCCTTTGTTATGGGGACTGCCTCATTAAAAACCTTGTCAAGAAAATCCAATGGGAAAAAATCTGACCAAGGAAAAAAGAGTACAGTCTCCCTCTGTTGTCAAAATCATTTAATGTCTCAAAATCGGCGCATCCCAATCTGATGTATCAATCTTTCAAAAGAGAATATTGGGAGTGACTTTGTAAATAAATCTGCCAGATTATCGCTTGAGCAGATCTGTTAGACATCAATTATTCCTTGATTTTGAAGGTCATGAGCGAAGAAGAATTTGGGAGAAATATGCTTTGTTCTATCACCTTTGATGTATCTGCCCTTAAGTTGAGCAATGCATGCTGTATTATCTTTAAACAGGACAGTTGGAGCTATCTTATGATCAATCAGTCCACATGATGACAGAATATATTGGACCAAACTCTTGAGCCAAAAACACTCACGACTTGCTTCATGTATTGCCAGTATTTTAGAGGAGGTTGCTGCTATCGTCTATTTTGTGGACTTCCATGATATAGCTCTACCACCATATGTGAACAGATATCCTGTTTGAGATCTCCCTTTGTATGGATCAGACAAGTATCCTGCATCTGCATAGCCAACTAGTTGTGACTTTGATCCATAGGGATAAAACAATCCCATATCAACCGTTCCATGAAGATATCAAAAGATTTGCTTGATTCCATTCCAATGTATTCTGGTTGGAGAGGAACTATACCTTGCTAGTAAATTTACCGCAAATGATATGTCAGGTCATATGTTATTATCAAGATACATTAGGTAGTGTTTGGTTGATGTCCATGTCTCAATGAGACATGGACACGGTGACACATGTCTGCTGTTTGGTTTGGTGAGACATAGATTTTTTATGGATCCGGGAGGACATGAATGGACACGGAGACACTAAATTTGTGTACCTCCAATTTGATGAGACATTGAGACACAACTTATGAGACACTAATTTTTTACTCTTTTACTCTTATTCAATTTTTAAATTTTCAAAATTTATCCTCTTATCTCCTCAAATATTTCTTTTTTTTTTTACTTCCTCTTTTAAATTTTACAACTAAATTTGTTTTCCTGTTTTCTTCAAAAAAAAACTATACATTTAATTTTTTATTTATTTGAATTTTAATTAATCTTTTATTTATTTGAATTTTAATTAATCTTTTATTTATTTGAATTTTAATTAATCTTTGATAAATTTTGGGCTTTGATTTTCTATTTTTTTCTAAAAAAATTATATATCTAATATTTGAATGATAATTTGAGATGTTTGAGGTGATGGGTGTGCAGTGGTATTGGTAAAATTTATGGTTGAATGAAAGGTAATTCAGTCTTTTTCAAATATTTGTGTCTTGTTTATTATTTTTACCAAACATAATACATAGATACAAATATTTTATGTCTATGTCTTTAGTGTCTGTGTCTTTGTGTCTATATCCCATCCTATACATCAATCAAACGAAGCCTTAGCGCTCTAATGGCACTAAGATATGGTATTTCAGAACCAAGGATATCTTCATTTTCTTCTTTAGAACGGAATTGATCATTTTCCACATCCAAAAACCTTACGATCATTGGATTACTTAATGGATGTGACTTATTCATATAAAATCTCTTCAAAATATTTTCTGTATACGTTGTTTGATGAATAAAGATCAAATTTTTTGTATGCTCGATCTGCAGGCCGAGATAAAATTTAGTCTTTCCAAGATCTTTCATCTCAAACTCTTCTTTTAGAGTTTTTATAATTGTTGGAATCTTTTCAGGAGTTCTAATGATATTTAACTCATCAACATACATAGCAATTATAATAAGTCCAGATGCAGATTTCTTTATGAAAACACATAGACAGATATCATCATTCTTGAATTCGTTTTTGGTCAGATACTCAGTAAGACGATTATACCACATTCGTCCATATTGCTTTAGACCATATAAAGATCTTTGCAATAGGACTGAGTATAACCCATGTGAATATTCATTAGATGGTTTAGATATCTTTAGTCTTTTTTTTAGGGACTTTCATATAGGTATCACGATCGAACGATCGGTATAAGTATGTTGTTACCACATCTATTAAATGCATATGTAGTTTATGATATGCGGATAAACTAACCAAATAACGCAATGTTATTGCATCCACTACAGGGAATATGTTTCTTCACAATCTATATCGGGCCTTTGTGAAAAACTTTATTTGTACCACAAGTCGAGCTTTGTAGTGTACAACTTCATTTTTCTCATTTCGTTTTCTCACAAATACCCATCTGTATCCAGTAGGTTTTACATCTTCTGGTGTACAGACTACAGGTCTAAAAACTTCACGTTTTGCAAGTGAGTCTAACTCAGCTTTCATAGCTTCTTCCCATTTTGGCCAATCATTCCTTTGTCGATATTCTTCGACTGTTCTTAGCTCAAGATCCTTACTTTCATGCATGATATTTAATGCCACATTATATGCAAATATTTCATTGACAATTATCTTATTTCGGTCTCATTTTTCTCCTGTAAAGACATAATTTATCGAGATCTCGTCATTTTCACAATTTTTAGGTACCTGAACGTCTTCTGGCATTAAAACTATATCAGAATTTTGGACAACTGCAGGTGTCTTTACTATGTCTTTTTCAACAGAAATAGTATTTACCTCTTTTCTTTTTCAAGGATTTTTGTCTTTAGAACCGATAGGCCTACCATGCTTCTGACATGAATTTGCTTCGGTGGCAATTTATCTGACTGGGACATCAATTCGAATTAGAGCATTTTCAGCCGGTATATATGATTTAGTTATCCTTTTCGTATCAGAATATGTATCGGATAATTCATTTACTATTCTTTGCAAATGTATAATCTTTTGAACTTCTAGTTCACATTGCCCTGATCGAAGATCTAAATGCATTAAGGATGATGCATTGCAATTAAATTCCTTCTCAAGAAGCTTATTCTCTCTCCCTAATATTAAAAATTTTTATTCATCAAAATGACAATCCACAAATCGGGCTTTAAATACATCTCTAATTTGCATTTCAATATATCTCACTATAGAAAAAAAATCATATCCCACATATATCCTCAATTTTTTTAGGTCCCATTTTGGTGCGAGAAGGTGGTGCAATGGGAACATATATTGCACACCTGAATATTCTTAAATGGAAAATATTTGGCTGCTGGCCAAAAGCTAATTTTATAGGAGAGAACTGATGGTAACTTATTGGCCTCAAACGAATAAGTGCTGCGACATGCAAAATAGCATACCCCAAACCGAGGTTGGGATATTTGTTCTTATAAGTAAGGGTCTAGCAATTAATTGGAGGCGTTTAATAAGTGATTCTGCTAACCCATTTTGTGTGTGAACATGAGCTACTAGATGTTCAACGCTTATTCGATTAGCCATACAATAAGTATCAAAAGTTTGGGAAGTAAATTCACCAGCATTATCAAGACAAATTGCTTTGATTGGATTTTCTGGAAACTGTGCTTTTAATCGAATAATTTGAGCTAGTAATCTTGCAAACGTCAGGTTGCGAAAAGACAATAAACACACATGTAACCATCTCGAAGATGCATCTATGAGGACCATAAAATATCTAAAAGATCCACAAGGTGAATGAATAGGTTCACATATATTGTCTTGAATCATTTCTAAGAATTTAGGGGACTCAAATCCAATCTTTACTGGCAATGGCCTTAAAATTAATTTTTTCTAAGAATATGCAGCACAACAAAATTCATTAGATCTAAGAATCTTTTGGTTCTTTAGTGAATGTCCATGCGAGTTTTCAATAATTCTCCGCATCATGGTTGTTCCCGGATGACCCAATCGATCATGCCAAGTTATGAATTCATTTGGACTAGTAAACTTCTGGCTTACAATGACATGTGATTTAATTGCACTAATTTTAGTATAATATAACCCAGATGAAAATAAGGGTAACTTTTCTAATATAACCTTTTTATTTGAATCATGAGTTGTGATACATAAGTACTCATAATTTCCCTTATTCATTATTTCAATATGATATCCATTTCGGCAAATATCTTTGAAACTCAACAAGTTTCTTAGAGACTTGGTAGACAATAGTGCATTATTTATTATGAATTTTGTTCCTCCGGGAAACAAAATTATAACTCTTCTGAAGCCTTCTATCACATTACCTGAGCCAATAATAGTATTAACATATTCTTCTTTTGGCACAAGATGGGTAAAGTATATATTACTTTTGAGAATGTTATGCGAACTTACACTATCCGCAAGGCATACATCTTCGTTATATATCCTTGCTATTTTTTTCAAAGACAAATAATAATAATAAAATGAGTAGAAATATTTGCACAGTAAAATTATTTCTTTGATTAAAATTTTTTTTTCTAAGAAGTAAATTTATTATTATTTTAGAACTCGGCACATTTAGTAATTTTGAAATTCATAGATATTTTATTATACATCATACTTAAAATTCAGATACATAGAAAATAAAACTTAACAATAAGTTTCTTACATTATAATTTACATAAATACTTAACAATTCACATATTAAACTATTCCATCATTGATCAAAATGACCAATATTTCCTTCGAGATCCTCAAAGAAATCAGAAACATCATAATGAGTGGTGTAATTTTTAACATCATTTGAAACAAAATTTGTTTCCTTTCCTTTGTCGTCCCTTTTTAAAGATGCTTGATAAAGATCGACTAGGTGTCTTTGGATACGACAGATACGCGACCAATGACCATTTCCACCACAACAGAAACACTTATCCTCTATTGATTTATTTTGCCCATTATTTCCTCCTTTATCTCACTTCTAGGTGAGATCCTTTCTTATGAACATAATTTTTTTTCCTTCCATAATTTTTTTGTTGCCAAAAGTTTGTCATTTACCTCTTCTGGGGTTATAATTTGCCGCATTTGCTTCAGGAAATGGGACGGCGCCAGCGGGGCGTCCTTCATGATTTTTTAAAAATAATTTATTGTTGTGTTCAGCAACAAGAAGCCAAGAAATTAGCTCAGAATATTTTTTAAATCCTTTTTCTTGATACTGCTGCTGCAGGAGCACATTCGAGGCATAGAAAGTCGAGAAAGTTTTCTCTAACATGTCATTATCAGTTATCTTTTCTCCACATAACTTCATTCTTGAGGTGATTCGAAACATTGCTGAATTATATTCATTTATGGATTTAAAATCCTGTAGACATAAGTGCGCCCACTCATATCGAGTTTGAGGAAGTATCACCTTTTTTTATGATTGTACCTTTCTTCAAAGTCTTTCTACAGATCTGCAGGATCTTTTAATGTGAGATATTTATTTTTCAATCATTCGTCAAGATGACGACAAAGAAAGATCATGACTTTGTCTTTATCCTTCTGGAATGCATTATTTTTAGCTTTAATGGTATTTTCAAAATCCATTGAATCAAGATGACTTTTAGCATCTAGTATCCATGATAAATAGTTGTTTTCAGATATATCAAGAGCATTAAATTCAAGATGAGAGAGTTTCGACATAACAAAATTTATTACCTGAATCTTTCTAAAATTTGATCAGAGTCTCGTGCTGATAACATGTTGTAAAATAAATAAATAAGAAAGATATAATAAATATAAAATAAAGAAATATAATTAAATAACTCTAGTAGTAATATTCACCATAATTACTATATCAATATAATAGAGATGATTAATATATTTACTAATATATCATATATATATATTGTAACTCAAACCACGGAGAGATAGAAAAAGAGTTTATGTAGTGTATAAATAGAGAAAGAGATGCTTGTTTTTGTTATTGTTTATTGCCTCGTATCATATACCTATTTATATATGTATAAGGTCCACATTTTCTTTTATTAAATGTAAATTCTCTTAATAATATGAGTATTTTACTATAGAAATATTGAACCACCCATATTATTAATGAGCATTCACATCATTCATTCTTATCACAACAATACTTAATTTAATTTCAAAACATCAGTTAACACTTTTTCCATTTTTTCTATATTTTTTCTTACCCCAATCATTAAATCCAATTGAAAATGTTGTCTTTTTAACAAAATTTTCACAATTTCACTTGCAAATACATTGGTCTTTTTTATGATAAGTGTACACTATTTTACCACAATATAAATTTATTTTGATTTAAGTCATTTAACTAATATAGCTTCTGGATCACTTTAGACAAGTATGTACGTTCTACTCCTCCTTCTTCCAGACCAAATAACCAAAGCTAAATCCGTCAAACATTGTCCTTAACTGTCAAATTAGCCAGCTTCAGTATGATTACACAAATTGTCTAATGTCAAATAATTTTTTGAATAATGCTATATATCCAAATCTTTTTGTTAATTAAGTTTAATTAAGTTGGTCTAACATAATAAAATCAGTTATGACTAATATTATTTTAAATTAAGTTATTCTTCACATACAAGAATTTTCTCATACAAGTCATACAAGTTATTTATATTCACACGTTTTTATGTTTTTCTCCGTATTTCTTCCGTGCCTCTTCTTCTTTTTCTTTTTCTTCTTTTTCGTAATTTTTCTCTCTCGTTCTCGTCGTCATCAACATCACCTCTTCCTCCTCCTCTTCCTCCTTCTTTTTTCATTGAAATTTCTTATTCTCTTTTCTTTTTCTCTTTCTCCTTCATCATCAATTATCTCGTTGTTAAAAATAATAAATAATTCAGGTTTAGATTGTCAATTGAACCAGAATAAAATTGATTATTGTTTTGAATCCAATCAAGCGACTAAGGTGTGATTCAATTTAGAAGAAAAAATATAGCATTAGAGGAAACATTTTTCTGCAGCAAATTTGGGTGTAGCACGAAGATATTTGGGTGTAATACAAAGATATTTGAGTGTATTTTAAGAATTTTTTGGTGTATTTTTATTCTGATAAGTTCTGCATAATTCAAAACTCTTCCTCTTCCTCCTTCTCATCTTCTACTGTTTCTTCTTTTTTTAATCACCATGACCATCTTCTTCATCTTTTTTTCTTATTCATCTTTTTCTTTCTTCTTTGTTTTATTCTCTTAATAAGAATAAAAACAAAAAAATCAAACAAAGAAAAAGAAGAAACACATAATGCTGTAAAGAGGATGAACTTACATTCATTTAACTAAAAGAAAGAAAGAAATAAGAAAAAAAGACGAAAAAAAATACAACATTAGAAAAAATATTTTTCTGTATTTGCAGCAAATTTGGGTGTAATACGAAAATATTTGGATGTATTTTAAAAATTTTTGAGTATATTTTTATTTTGATAAGTTCTGCATAATTCAAAACTCTTTCTCTTCTTCCTTTTTGTCTTCTACTACTCCTTTTTCCTTATTTTCTTATTTCATTTTTTTATAATTTTTTTTAAGAAAAAAAATGTAAACTCCGAGATTTTTAGAAAATAAATAATAAATTATTTATAATTATATATATAATTTTCTTTTTAAAAAGGTTATGAAACTTCATGTTTTATATTAATTTAATTTTATATAAATTTTAATTATAATTAAGTATTTTTAATTTACTAAAATTAATGATTTTTACTTAATTAAAATTCAAAGTTTTAATAATTAGAGATAAAAAAAATTTTATATATAATTTAAATTAAAATAATTTAAAATTTTAATTAATATTATGAATTAAAAAAAATTAATTTATTTATCTATAATTTTAAATTAAAATATTTAATTACAAATAATTTATAATTTAAAAAATAAAATAATATTCTTAAAATTAATTATATTTATTAAATTAAGTTTTAAATAAAAACTCTAGTCAAATCCTAAATTCCTAATTCTAAATCCTAATTCCTAATTCACTAACCCTAACTTCTTTCTACCCAATCCCCACACACACACATATACCCTCCCACCACCTGTTCACTCTGCAATAGGCCACGCTTAGCTTTCTTCACCTCCACACCACTTCCCCTTTCTTCCAAAATGCTAACACACAGCAACAAAAATCAAAATAAAGAAAGAAATCAGAAAGGAAAAGAAATGAAACAGAGGGGCCTTGAGGGGGAAACGGAGAACAGAGGGAGAGAGTGACGGAATAGAGGAAGAAGAGAGGAAGGAGAATCGCTGCGCTGTGCCGCTCCCTACGCCGGTTGCCGCCACTGCCGCCAGAGCCAGAGGAGAGAAACAAAGATCGAGAAAGAAGGCCGCGATCGAGGAGAAGAGGAATGGGCGTGGTCTCGCGCCGTCGCCGCCGCGCCTTGCCTCCGTCGTCGTTGGAGCTTCAACCACCGCTGTTCGCCATTCCAAACTGCTGTTGCTGCCGCTATCATGATCGTTACCATCACAGAGAAGATGAGAAGAGAGAGAGAGGGATAGAACACATGCAGAGAGAGAGAAGGCGTCGCGGGGTGGTTTCCGTCGCCGTTCTGCCGCCGCTGCTCTCGCCGCCATCGCCGTCGGTTGAGATCGCCGCCGCTGGCGGTGTACCGGCGTCGTACCCTTGCTGCCGAGTGTTACTGCTGCTGTCACTTGGGCACATGGCTACTGCTGTTGGGTTCACTGCAGAAAGGAGTCCGAGCAGAGAGAGGAAGAAGGTGGCCATGGAGTCCTCCGCTGCTGCCGCTACTATCAACGTTACTGGAGTTTACAATTGCTGCCGTCATTGGTGATGAACCGGATTGTGTCCTCCCTGTTGGATGACTGAATTGGAGACGTTGTTGCTATTACCTTTCGTTTTGGTAAGCTTATGAAGAATTGCTCTGGTTCTGCCCTGTATCACCTAACTCCGCAACTGTTTCTGATTCATTTAGTTTTTCAGAGTCATTGTTGTCATTGTTCGGCGTTGCTGCCCTTGTCTAGAGCTATTGAATGTTTCTGCTGCGAGAATATTACTAAAATCGCTGCTGCTGCCACGAATTGGGGATAAAGGGAATTCCTGCATTAAATCCTGCTATTGCGACATCGAGGTAGAGGGTTTTATTTTGAAATTAACTGTTATAAAATTATGAATGCCACGGAAGTCTAGTGAACATTTGCAAATAATTTATGATTGCTTGCAATGACTGAATGAAGAGTTTGAATTGAGGCTGTGCTTGATATTGGTTTTCTGGTTTTGATGGAGTTGTTGAAATTCTGATTTTGTGTGATTATGATGAATTGGTTGAGTTGTGGCTGTGAAAGGTGATTAAATTAGTATTACTTGTTAAATTGAAAGATGATGAGTTAGATATTGAAGAAATTGTTGCATTGATAATTGTTGAATGGAGTTGGATTTGAGTTTGGTTTGGGAAGTGAGGAATCTGAGGGAGCCCGCATGGGTGGTAAAGTCCAATGTTAAAAGGAGATGTTGTCCAAGTTTTTGTAAAAAGCATACGAAAAAGTGTTTTTGTTTTGAAAACCTGATTTAGTTATATATTTACATTAAGAAGGAACTTTATATTAAAAATCTGATTTACAGGCTTATTTTTAGACACGATTTTATATTGGAAAACATTTGGTTTACATATTTACTCATTAAGAAGAGGGCTTTGTATTGAAAATTTGTTTTATTGGTAATGGATTGAGAACTGGAAAAGATTTTTACATCGGAACTGGTTAGATTTAAGATTTATAAGTGTTTTGGATATTGGACTTGATTTGTTGATTTGTTGGAAGTGATTTTCTGAGAATTGAAAATGATTTGGTTGGGACCCTTGAAGAGTGGCAAAACCCGAATTTTAGAGGAAATGCTGCAGAAATTTTTATAAAACTTTGAGGCTTTGCTTAAAGCGTTAATCAAAAGAGGATTTGATTTAAAACTCATTTTATTTGGCTTTCAATTTATCAGGAAAAGAGTTATGCTTTAAGTTTATTCTATTGAGAAAAGTTTCTTGTTTAAGTAATAACTTGAGTCCAATTTATTAAGGAAAGGAATTTTTATTAAACGTTAAAGAAGTTTGGCTGCCTAGAAACTAATGCTTTGAGGTATGATAAGTGAAGGAATATGTGGTGATGCGGAGGTGTGAATAATAATAAGGTGATGCGGAGGTATGTATAATTAAGCGGTGATGTAGAGGTATGAGTATGTAATTGGTGATGTGGAGGAATAATGAAAAGTGGAATAAATAACTGAAGTAGATTATGATTTATGAAAATGAAATGTGAATGGGCCTTTGTGCCAAAGTGCTAATGCGGAAGCGCCCGCCTAACTAATAGCCTGAGATTGCTAATGCGGGAATGTCCGTCTAACTGATAGCATATTATATGTTGAATGGGCCTTTGTGCTAAATTGCTAATGCGAAAGGGTCCGCCTATCTGATAGCCTGAGATTGCTAATGCGTGAATGTTCGCCTAACTGATAGCACTGTTTTTTACTGTGATGCACATTATTATGATGAGGCCTAATTGACACGGGTAACCGTGATGTCAAGGTGTCTAATTGACACAGTAAAGAAATCATATTCGGAGTTCGCTTCGAGTAACGTCGGGTTGCAGGTAGACAACCGACGCATGAGCCCATGGCCTGCTTAGGACAGACATGCATCATATTGATTGCACATTTGCATTTGGTCTTGTTTTGCTTGTTATATTTTCTCTGTGATTGTGCTGCTTGACTTGTTTGTCTTATTGCAATTTGTTTGTGTGTTGATCTGTTTCTTGTGCTATTAGTTGGTGTATTGAAGTTACTGAGAATTGGAATTTGTTTTTAGTTCAAAAAGTTAAAGAAGGTAATTCAGTATATGAAGTAAGAACAAAAAGTATTTCCAAAGGTTTAAAAAGAAATAGTTTTATTAAGTAAAGTCAATTATTTACATGTTAATCATTACTTTTACAACATTCTCATTCCCTACTGAGAACTAGTGGTTTGTTGTCACCCCAAAATCTTTCACTCTTTCAGTGACACAGGTTCGGAGATTCAGTTTGAAGTTACGGGCGATTATGAGTTTTACTTAAGTTAAGTCTATGTGTTGAGTTGCTTTCATAGAATTCCTTCGCCCTTATTACTTTAAGTTTTTATTTTATACAGAGGGATAGGAGTTGTAACTGAGTCTTATTTGAAATCTTTTGTATAATATTTATCATTATTAATAATTATGTGATTATTATTACTTGTGTTCGTTGATGAATGATTTTGATTAATGAGAAACTATATTTTCCGGCATTTTCTTAAAAAATTGAAACACGGTATCGAACTAAAGGCTCAATATTAAATAGTAAATAAGGAAAACAAGTCAGTAACGCTTGCTTTTGGTACGATCATGACGTGCTGAAAGTTAGGGTGTTACAAAAAATCAAACAAAGAAAGAAAAAAAATATATAATGTTGCAAAATCAATAGAAAGAAGAGGAGAAAAAAAATGCAGCAACAACAATAGTAGTAGAAAAACAACGATAAAAATGAAACATGCGAAGAAAAAAGGAAGAGAAACGCAAAAAAAAAAGGCGAAGAAGAAAAAGGAAGAGGAGGAGAAAGGAGAACGTGAAGAAGGAGTGTCTTCCATAATGGTGAGTGAGAGCACGTTTTGAAAACGGTTGAGTGATGCGCGTGTTAGCACGCTACAGTGGATTTTATTGTCTTCCAAAAAGACTTGTATGGTAGTATAATTTTTTCAAGTTTTATTGAACTTGGTTAATAAAAAGATGGTAGTATAATTTTTTCAAGTTTTATTGAACTTGGTTAATAAAAAGATTTAAACGTGTAGCATTTGAGCAACTGTCTTACACCTTCTTGCTCTCGTACGTGGACCACACAATGACATGCTTCATCTAAATATCTCTCATCTTCATCGCCACCATTCAATTTCTTATACTGTTTCATATCAACGCTCAAAACACTTAGAACTTCACTCTTCCAGTAAAAATAGTCAAGTTTTATTGTTTAATTTGGTTGAATTTGGTTAATAAAAAGATTTAAACTTGTAGCATTTGAGCAACTGTCTTACACCTTTTTGCTATCGTACGTGAACCACATAATGACATGCTTCAGCTAAATATCTCTCATCTTCATTGCCACCATTTAATTTCTCATACTGTTTCATCTCAACGCTCAAAACACTTAGAATTTCACTCTTCCAGTAAAATAGTCTGGTATACGTGAGATTTTTCCTAACTTATATATGGATAGATTTTTTATATTACCATACATTACTATAAAGAAATTAAAAGGGTTTTTGTCAAATTCTAGAAAGTTGAATAACATTATTTAGTGTCGTCATTTTTGAATTATTAATTTTGCATAATTTTTAAAATAATAATTTTACTATTATAAAAAAATTTAGCTAACATATTTTTAAGATGCATGATAAAATTATTAATAATAAAATATTTTATTTTTTTAATAAATATAAAAAAATATATAAAAATTTAAATTTTGTATATTTTTAATAAAAGTTTTTAAATTTATAACTTTACCATGTGTTCTTAACACATAAGAATAAGATAATAAAATTTTTATAAAAATATTTGATTAGATATAAGGACAAAATTATTTTACAACCAACAACACATAGAAATTAACCCTATACAAAAAAGGGACAAGAAAGTTGTCCTTAAACTATGTAGAGAGAAGGGATTTAAAAGAAAAGAAATAAGAGAGAAAAAAAAGGCAGGAAGATTGATATTTCAAACCATTTTCTTCCCAATTTGAGAACAAAATTTTTTAAGATGGGGCTTCCAACTTACTTATTTTTGTCGCATGTTGAGTGAGCTTCGAGGATTAAATAATCTCACTCACATTCGGCAACAAATCTATCAAAAGAGCTTCTCTGCTATTCTATATTGACAAGAAAAGATCCTAAATCTCTCACTCTCTCTCTCCCTATATATATATATAAACTGGTAACTACCCTGAATTCTTAAAAGGGTTTACTTTGAATTTTGGGTCCCCCTCGTCAAGTACAGTGACTAATCCATTGCTGGTTTGTAGACATCTGGACGAGCATCTTATCCGGGAGTTTTAAAACTTGCTATGCTACGAGCAAGACTCGAATTCTCGACACTTAGTTGCTGCCGCAAAAGTCACTTTGTGCTTCATCATTTTGCACATGAATTGTGATCTTTTCTTCTCTTGGAGGCTGACATGGGCATGCCATGGCTATGAATTTTGGGATCTCATCCCCTGGCATTAGCACTGGCAAACTCTCTGCATACTTCTGCTTCACCATCTACTTACAATAATAAGGGGAAAAAAACCATTAATCAATATTGAATTTTACCACTATAATTAACCAAACAAAAATGCCAAAATCACTTTAATTTAGCGAAATTTGGAATCTGTTTAGGACAAATTTATTCATGCCATCCCATGATGTCACATTATTTTCAATTTTTTCATGGTTTATTTTTTTGAACAAATATCTTTAGAACACAATTTATGTCAAAAAAATCAACAAATTTTTCAAATTTTAACCAAGTCCTTTTAGCAAAACTATTTGATAAATGAAAAGTTTGCATTGTGTAAAAAAAAAAAAAAAACTCAACCTCATCACCTTAAAGAAATTCTCACAATAATTCTGGGTAATTATTCAACATTACAATTACTTCAGAAATTAATATTAATATATAATTAAGTAAATAAGATAACTTACCGGAACAGGAAAATCAAGTTTGTATTGATAGTAAGCTGAATCTGCTTGTTGTTGTGTGTGTGCCTGATGATGAGAATTGATACCCCCAGAAGAAGATTGAAACAAAGATTGAAACTTCTTCCAATGTAAGCAGCAACAAAAGAATCCACAAACAAAAATTAAACAAGCAAATAGAAATCCCAAACCAAGAGGAAAACCAATTGATACCCTATTCAATGCACTGTCCTGAAGCTCCATTCAATTCAATTATTGTTTGTGAGTGAGGGAATGAATGAATGAAGGAATTGGTGGTTGTGAATTGTGATCATAGGAACTGAACAACATTTATTTATAAATACAAATATGAGGTACCTTTTTTATGGCATGATTATTAGGTAGCCATGATATGATGGTGGGGTTTTGTACTTTGTTAAGTGTGACTGGACTTTGATTGTGACATGTTTATTTATTGAGCTTCAAGTTATTGTTGGAGTGGGTGAATGCTTCTTTCTTTATTTCTCTTCATCACTATCATTATGACACTTAAAAGTAAAAACAGTTCTATATATACTTTGGAGCAAAGTGCAATGGACTCCACAAAGGACCTTAATTGAATTTGTCTCTTCACTCACTTCAAAAAAAAATTTAGATATCATAATCTTACAATAAAATTTTTTGGACAGTTGTTAATTACAGTTTTTTTAAGAAAAATAAATTTAAATTTCGGTTTCTTGGGACAACAATAATTTTGTTGTCTTTTGTTTTGGCAGATGTAGAATTTTCTTTTGAACCATATATAACATATATTATTGTTCTTGAAGTCATTTTCTTAAAGGAAATATTAAATGATTAATAAACAAAGGCAAATGTTAACAACAATGCTACATGGCCAATAAATATTATTATTTTTTGTTAGTATTTCACTAATAATAATTTATATTTATATTTATAGAAATTTTGCAAAAAAACATATAATTTACACTTTATATTTACTAGGATTTTTACACATGAATTAATACAATTTGTATACATATTTTTCAGAATTTGTACATATAAATTAATAAAATTTATTTGTAAAGAATAATTTAATGTTTGTGCTAGTTAAATAATAACAAAAAATATTAAAAATTATTGATCTCCAAAAATTTCTCAAATCTTAAAACATTTACCGTATAAATTGATAACGCTAAGTTCAAATTTAAGTTTTTTTTTTTTTAACGGTATCTTTTCACCAAACTAAGAGTTAATAGGCTGCAAATTTAAGTTCTATAAAGAAAATGCTTTAACTTCCACGTTAAACAAATAAGTAAATTCAATGTAGTACTTAAGCCATATAGCTAACATAAACTGTGTTTTGCATGTACACAGCTTTTGAAGCTTGAAAAAGATAATGCTGGTTTATAAAGAGAGATCTAGTATCTTAACAAATTTCCAACCTAGAAACCATTCTTTGTTGATTTATTATTATGAGAAATTTTTTGGTACTTATAATTTTTTGTCTAAATTATCTAAACATATAGATAAAAAATAGTAGAATCTATCTTTTTATTTTTGAATTTTATGCCTAAAATTTAGGCACAACAGAAAATATTTTATTATTACCGTGCGAGTTCAATTAAAAGATCAACTATTTTCAGTTAATAATATCAGTCAATACTTTCTAATTCTAAATTCTAAATTTTAATCTTAAATCTTAAATTCTCTAAAAATAAACATAAAAAATATTTTATGATAAAAGAAAAACTAGTTAATATTTATTATTAAAAGTTGTTCCTTATATTTTTTATTATATATATTGCCATAAGCACAGTTATCAATTCAAGAGATAATTGCAACTGTAAGTCTTAAAATACTCTTTTCTATCAAAATAACTCATTAGACAAGAAAATCACGTACAACGTAACATCAATTAAGGGAAAAAAAATCGAAAATAAAGTATATATAAAATTAAAGCACTAAAAATGAAAATAAAGAAGCATACTAGAGAAGAAAATGACCAACCAGCATATATAGTAAGCTTTATTATATTTTCCACCCTTTTTTCCCCTTCACTTTTATGTGAGGCCAACAGTTTCATAATGTGAGTATAGTTGATTTAGTGTTGGTCAAGTATCTTAATGTAATGGACAAACATACCTTAATGTTGAAGGCACTACATACAATACATGCTGGGACCTACGAGAGAGTATCAAATTAAAGATGGATAAATCGTTTTCAGGAGACTTAGGTTTGTCTCTTAAATGGGCTACTCATAGTCAAAGATAAATGGAAATCCCACTCACTAAAGAAATTAAAAACCAAAAAAGTTTAAACGAATTGTAGTAGTAATGTATCTGTTATTTTATTTGTTTAATATCAAACATATTGCATTGTCCTTATGACTTTTTTTATTTATTTTTGTTTTATATTTAAATCGATACTTGCCATGTCGTAAAAGAGTTTATTGAAACTTAATGGTAAGAATAAGGTGACATAGTAATATGATATTTTACTCTTATTAGGTACATTAGTTAATAATTAATCATGCCATTTTATTATTATTTCATCCAACTATATATAATTATCGTCAAAATTTAGATAAGAAAACGATCTTTTAGATATATAAGCACCAAATTTCATCATAATATATAAAATGATCACTTGAATTTTGGTTTATAACTTACCATATATTGTTTCGTTATTGAAAGTTCTTTGAGCTAGTTTCTTTTATCAAAAGATTTTGAAGATGATGAGTTGTCGGAGTGTAGTTATTTGTTGAAATTGCAGCCCATAACTAACTTTTATGACACTTGAATGAGCCACCAATCAAAATTTAAAGGGTTTTGTTAAGTAGACAATGACTTTTGTAAACAATATGAATAATGAATTCTAAAATTGATCTAATAAAATAAAAAAATACTCTACCTCTAAATTACTTCCTAAACCCTAACATTAGGATAAACATCCGCACACCTAGTAAATTGAACATCTAGTTATTATTAACTGTGCATGAGTAAATCGAATCCAAAGAAATAATCATCCAATTAAAAATAATCAACACAATCATCTATATATCTATTGAATTGAACATCTGACATATCCATTGTTTATATTATTTAGTATTCTCATTGTGTACTAATACTTTTTCAAATTTAAATTAATAAGACTAGTTTGTCAATAAAAATATACAGAAATGCTCAATAATGTTTAAGAAGAATAGCTATGCTGTACGAATTACTCCAATTTTTGAAATAGGAAAGCTTTTGATTTTTTATTCAGCAGAAATTGTGAACTAAAATAATAACAATAATAATAAGAAAACCAACAAAGAAAAGTTGTGGACTGAATAATATATGGTAATCAGAAAAGCATACATTGGTGGTTTGTCATTTATGTTACTTTTCCTTTTTTCCATTAAATTAAAAGAGCGAATGAACTCGAGGTGCTGCTGTATAAGATGCATTATTTGGCCTCTTTAAATTAAATATTTGTCAAATGAAAAGACCATTGTGTTTTGAACGGTATAGGTATGTTCTCAGCTATAGGTTCATATTACTTTGAACTAATTAATTGGTCGCAAGGAAAGAAACAAATTCAATTTTTTTTTTTTTCTGTTTGGCTTAATTTGGTAGGGTATTCTTACACGGTTTATATTATAAGAGTAGATAAATTTATAATTTTAATTATTTTGCTCTAAAATATCATTCTTATTTATCTATTATTCAATTATATAGAATTATTACATATCATATATATTATTTGTATAAAATTGTGACCACAATAGACAACATCAAAAGTTTGACTGTTAGTTCATTTCTACATATATTTAAGAATTATATATATGTTATGTTTTCTAAATATTTTATTAAAAAAACCAAATGATGTTGGATTTAAAAGTTCAGAATCTATCCATAAATAATGAAATTACATATAGTATAAAAATATAGATATAGAAGTATAAATTTTGTCATGTGTTACAGCATTTATGGGTGAATCTAATTTCCCATATTGGAAGGAGCAAATTTTCATATAGCACAATTAATAATGTTTGAAAAGAAGAATTTGTTTGCCTATAAAAGCATGAACGAGGCAATAGAATTTGACATATACAATTACAAATATTTTCTTTTTCTCTCTCTTTACAGTAATAAAAACAAATGCAATTCTCTCTCTCTTTACTTTTAATATTTCTTTCTATCTTTATATATATATATATACACATTACAACATATAATATTCTTTCTCTTTCGTACTATTCTCTTATATACTTTAATATTATTAAATATATTAATTATATCTATTGTATTGATATAGTAATTCCAGTGAATATTACTACTTGAGTTATCTAATTATATTTTCATATTTTATATTTGTTACTTTTTCCTTATTTATTTAGTTATTTTACAACACGTTATCAGCACGAGACTCTGATCAAAATTTTAGGAAGACTCAGGTAACAAATTTTCATTATGTCGAAGCTTTTTCATCTTGAATTCAATGCTCTTGATATATCTGGAAACAATTATTTATCATGGATATTAGATGCTGAAATCCATCTTGATTCAATGGATCTTGGAGATACCATTAAGGCTGAAAATAATGCATCCCAGAAGGATAAAGCCAAGGCCATGATTTTCCTTCATCGTCATCTTGACGTATGATTGAAAAATGAATATTCCACATTAAAAGATCCTGCAGATCTGTTGAAAGATTTTGAAAAAAGGTACAATCATGTGATACTTCCTCAAGCCCGATATGTTAGAGAAAACTTTCTCAACCTTTCATGCCTCGAATGTGCTCCTGCAGCAGCAGTATCAAGAAAAAGGATTTAAAAAATATTCTGAGTTAATTTCTTGTCTTCTTGTTGCTGAACGCAACAATAAGTTGCTCTTGAAAAATCATGAAGCGCGCCCAGCTGGCACCGCCCCATTTCCTGAAGTAAATGCGACAAATCATTACCCCAGAAGAAGTAAATGGCAAGGTTTCAATAACAAGAAAAATTATGGAAGAAAAAAGAATTATATTCAAAAGAGAGGATCTCACCAGAAGTGGGATAAAGAAAGAAATATCGGGCAGAATAAATCAACAGAGGATAAGTGTTTCCGTTGTGGTGGAAAGGGCCATTGGTCACGTACCTGTCGTACCCCAAGGCACCTTGTCGATCTTTACCAGACATCTTTGAAAAAGGACGACAAGGGAAAAGAATC
Source organism: Arachis ipaensis (assembly GCF_059453495.1). Classification (NCBI taxonomy): domain Eukaryota; kingdom Viridiplantae; phylum Streptophyta; class Magnoliopsida; order Fabales; family Fabaceae; genus Arachis; species Arachis ipaensis. The sequence goes on from NC_142442.1 coordinate 35,630,440, forward strand.
GAATTTCGTTTCAAATGATGCTGAAAATCCCACCACTCATTATGATGTATCTAATTTCTTTGAGGATTTTGAAGGAAATATTGGCCATTTGATCAATGACGGAATAGTTTAATATGTGTGTTTGTTAAGTATTCATGTGAATAATTTTTACTGTGCATGTACTTTTACTCATTTTATTATTATCATTATTTGTTTTTTTGAAGAAAAATGGCAAGGACATATTCTGAAGATATTTGCCTTGCGGATAGTGCAAGTTCGCACACTATTCTTAAAAGTACTATATATTTTACCCATCTTGTGCCAAAAGAAGAATATGTTAATACTATTATTGGCTCGGTCAATGTGATAGAAGGCTCCGGAAGAGCTATAATTTTGTTTCCTGGAGGAACAAAATTTATAATAAATAATGCACTATTGTCTACCAAGTCTCGAAGAAACTTGTTGAGCTTTAAAGATATTCGCCGAAATGGATATCATATTGAAACAATGAATGAGGGAAATCATGATTATTTATGTATCACAGCTCATGATTTAAATAAAAGGTTATATTAGAAAAGTTACCCTCACTTTCATCTGGGTTGTATTATACCAAGATTAGTGCAATTGAATCACATGCCATTGTAAACCAGAAGTTTACTAGCCCAAATGAATTCATAACTTGGCATGATAGATTGGGTCATCCGGGAACAACCATGATGAGGAGAATTATTGAAAACTCCCATGGACATTCACTAAAGAACCAGAAGATTCTTAAAACTAGTGAATTTTGTTGTGCTGCATGTTCTCAGGGAAAGTTGATTTTAAGGCCATCACCAGTAAAGATTAGATTTGAGTCTCCTGAATTCCTAGAAAGGATTCAAGGTGATATATGTGGACCTATTCATCCACCATGTAGATCTTTTAAATATTTTATGGTCCTGATAGACGCATCTTTGAGATGGTCACATGTGTGCTTATTATCTTCTCGCAACCTGGCGTTTGCGAGATTACTGGCTCAAATTATTCGATTAAAAGCACAATTTCCAGAAAATCCAATCAAAGCAATTCGTCTTGATAATGCTGGTGAATTTACTTTCCAAGCTTTTGATGCTTATTGTATGGCTAATGGAATAAGTGTTGAACATCCAGTAGCTTATGTTCACACACAAAATGGGTTAGCAGAATCACTTATTAAGCACCTCCAATTAATTGCTAGACCCTTAATTATGAGAACAAATCTCCCAACATCGGTTTGGGGGCATGCTATTTTACATGCCGCAGCACTTATTCGTTTGAGGCCAACAAGTTACCATCAGTTCTCTCCTATGCAATTAGCTTTTGGCCAGCAGGCAAATGTCTCTCATTTAAGAATATTTGGGTGTGCGATATATGTTCCCATTGCACCACCTAATCGCACCAAAATGGGACCCAAAGAAAATTGAGGATATATGTTGGATATGATTCTCCCTCTATAGTGAGGTATCTTGAGATACAAACTGGTGATGTATTTAAAGCCCGATTTGCGGATTGTCATTTTGATGAATCAAAATTTCCAACATTAGGGGGAGAGAATAAGCTTCCTGAAAAGGAACTTAATTGGAATGCATCATCGTTGATGCATTTAGATCCTCGATCAGGGCAATGTGAACTAGAAGTTCAAAAGATTATACATTTGCAAAGAATAGCAAATGAATTGCCTGATGCATTTTCCGATACAAAGAGGATAACCAAGTCGTATATACCAGTGGAAAATGTCCCAATTCGAATTGATGTCCCAGTTGGACAAATTGCCACCGAAGCAAATACACGCCAGAAGCGTGGCAGGCCTGTCGATTCCAAAGACAAAAATCCTCGAAAGAGAAAAGAGATAAATACGATTCCTGTTGAAAAAGACATAGTAAAGACACCTGCAGTTGTCCAAAATTCTGATATAGTGTTAACGCCAGAAGATGTTCAGGTACCTGAAAATTGTGAAAATGATGAGATCTCAATAAATTATATCTTTACAGGAGAGAAATGGGACCGAAATAAAAAAATTGTCAATGAAATATTTGCATATAATATGGCATTAAATATCATGCATGAAAGTAAGGATCTTGAGCCAAGATCAGTCGAAGAATGTCGACAAAGGAATGATTGGCCAAAATGGAAAGAAGCCATGAAGGCTGAATTAGAGTCACTTGCAAAACGTGAAGTCTTTGAACCTGTAGTCTGATGAGCGGATATTTTATACGCTTTTTGGGGATAATTTCATATAGTTTTGAGTATGTTTTAGTTAGTTTTTAGTCTATTTCTAGTAGTTTTTAGGAAAAATTCATATTTCTGGACTTTACTATGAGTTGTGTGTTTTTCTGTAATTTCAGGTATTTTTCTGGCTGAAATTGAAGGAGCTGAGCAAAAATCTGATTCAGGCTGAAAAAGGACTGCTGATGCTGTTGGATTCTGACCTCCCTGCACTCAAAGTGAATTTTCTGGAGCTACAGAACTCAGAATGGCGTGCTTCTAATTGCGTTGGAAAGTAGACATCCAGGGCTTTCCAGCAATATATAATAGTCCATACTTTGCACAATAATAGACGACGTAAACTGGCGTTCAACGCCAGTCCTTTGCCCAATTCTGGCGTCCAGCGCCAGAAAAGGATCAAAAACTGGAGTTGAACGCCCAAACTGGCACAAAAACTGGCGTTCAACTCCACAAATGGCCTCTGCACGTGGATTGCTCAAAGTCTCAGCCCAGCACACACCAAGTGGGCCCCTGCACACCAAGTGGGCCCCAGAAGTAGATCTCTGCATCATCCATCATAGTCCACTCATATTTTGTAACCCTAGGCTACTAGTTTAGTATTTAAACAACTTTTAGAGACCTATTTTGGATCTCATGACATTCTCAAATCTAAACTTTGTATTCTCTGACGGCATGAGTCTCTAAACCCCATTGTTGGGGGTAAGGAGCTCTGCTGTGTCTCAATGAATTAATGCAAGTATTTCTGTTTTCCATTCAAACACGCTTGTTCCTATCTAAGATGTTCATTCGCGCTTAACTGTGATGAAGGTGATGATCCGTGACATTCATCACCTTCCTCAAACCATGAACGTGTGCCTGACAACCACCTCCGTTCTATATCCGATTGAATGAGTATCTCTTAGATTCCTTAATCAGAATCTCCGTGGTATAAGCTAGAACTGATGGCGGCATTCATGAGAATCCGGAAAGTCTAAACCTTGTCTGTGGTATTCCGAGTAGGATTCAGTGATTGAATGACTGTGACGAGCTTCAAACTCCTGAAGGCTGGGCGTTAGTGACAGACGCAAAAGGATAGTAAATCCTATTCCAACCGGATCGAGAACCAACCGGTGATTAGCCGTGCTGTGACAGAGCGCGTGAGCGTAGTTTTCACTGGAAGGATGGAAGGTAGCCATTGACAACGGTGATCCACCAACACACAGCTTGCCATAGGAGGACGTGCGTGCGTGAATCAGAAGACAGAGGAAAGCAGAGATTCAGAGGACAAAGCATCTCCAAAACTCCAACATATTCTCCATTACTGCACAACAAGTAACTTTTAATTTATGCTCTTCTGGTTATTCACAATTCAACTGATAAATATAATTGAATTCCTGACTAAGATTTACAAGATAACCATAGATTGCTTCAAACCAACAATCTCTGTGGGATTCGACCCTTACTCACGTAAGGTATTACTTGGACGACCCAGTGCACTTGCTGGTTAGTGGTACGCGTTGTGAAAAGTGTGATTCACAATTCGTGCACCATAGTCCGTACACCAGAAGATGTAAAACCTGTTGGATACCGATGTGTATTTGTGAGAAAACGAAATGAGAAAAATGAAGTTGTGCGCTACAAAGCCCAACTTGTGGCACAAGGTTTTTCACAAAGGCCCGGTATAGATTATGAAGAAACGTATTCTCCTGTAGTGGATGCGATAACATTGCGTTATTTGGTCAGTTTATCTGCATATCATAAACTGCATATGCATTTAATGGATGTGGTAACAGCCTATTTATACGGCTCATTAGATCGAGATATCTATATGAAAGTCCCTGAAGGACTAAAAATATCTAAACCATCCAATGAATATTCGCAAGGTTATACTCAGTCAAATTACAAAGATCTTTATATGGTCTAAAGCAATCTGGACGAATGTGGTATAATCGTCTTACTGAGTATCTGGCCAAAAATGGTTTCATGAATGATGATATATGCCCGTGTGTTTTCATAAAAAAAAAACTGCATCTGGATTCATTGTAATTGCTGTGTACGTTGATGATTTAAATATCATTGGGACTCCTGAAGAGATTTCAACAATTATAAAAACTCTAAAAGAAGAGTTTGAGATGAAAGATCTTGGAAAGACTAAATTTTGTCTCGGCCTGCAGATCGAGCATATAAAAGACGGGATCTTCATTCATCAAACAACATACACAGAAAAGATCTTGAAAAGATTTTATATGGATAAGTCACATCCATTAAGTACCCCAATAATCGTAAGATCTTTGGATGTGAAAAAGGATCAATTCCGCCCTAAAGAAGAAAATGAAGATATCCTTGGTCCTGAAGTATCATATCTCAGTGCCATTGGAGCGCTAATGTATCTTGCTAATAATACACGACCTGACATATCATTCGCAGTGAATTTACTAGCAAGGCATAGTTCCTCTCCAACCAGAAGACATTGGAGTGGAATCAAGCAAATTTTTCGATATCTTCATGGAACAGTTGATATGGGATTATTTTATCCCTATAGATCCAAGTCACAACTAGTTGGCTATGCGGATGCTGGATACTTGTCTGATCCACACAAAGGGAGATCTCAAACAGGATATCTGTTCACATATGGTGGTACATCTATATCATGGAGGTCCACGAAATAGACGATAGCAGCAACCTCCTCGAATCATGCTGAAATACTGGCGATTCATGAAACTAGTCGCAAGTGTTTTTGGTTGAGGAGTCTGATTTAATATATTCTGTCATCATGTGGACTGATTGATCATAAGATAGCTCCAACTGTCCTGTTTGAAGATAATGCAGCATGCATTGCTCAACTTAAAGGCGGATACATCAAAGGCGATAGAACAAAGCATGTTTCTCCCAAATTCTTTTTCACTCATGATCTTCAAAATCAGGGGACAATTGATGTCCAACAGATTCGATCAAGTGACAATCTGGCAGATTTATTCACAAAGTCACTCCCAAAATTCTCCTTTGAAAGATTGGTACATGAGATTGGGATGTGCCGATTTCGAGACATTAAATAATGTTGGCAAGAGGGGGAGACTGTACTCTTTTTCCCTTGGTCAGGTTTTTTTTCCTATTGGATTTTTCTTGACAAGATTTTTAATGAGGCAGTCCCTATCACAAAGGATATTGTACTCTTTTTCCTTCACTAAAGTTTTTTTCCATTGGGTTTTTCTTTAGTAAGGTTTTAATGAGGCATATTCCTAAATGAGCATCCAAGGGGGAGTGTTATAGCATGGAAGGATAAGGATGAATGCTCATTTATGGGTGAATCTAATTTCCCATGCTGGAAGGAGCAAATTCTCATATAGCACAATTAATAATGTTTGAAAAGAAGAATTTGTTTGCCTATAAAAGCATGAACGAGGCAATAGAATTTGACACACACAATTACAAATATTTCTCTTTTCTCTCTCGTTACAGTAATAAAAACAAATGCAATTCTCTCTCTCTTTACTTTTAATACTTCTTTCTATCTTTATATATATACACACATTACAACATATAATATTCTTTCTCTTTCATACTATTCTCTAATATACTTTAATATTATTAAATATATTAATTATATCTACTATATTGATATAATAATTCCAATAAATATTACTACTTGAGTTATCTAATTATATTTTCATATTTTATATTTGTTATTTCTTCCTTATTTATTTAGTTATTTTACAACATCATGTGCATTTACTTATAATTGTAATTGGCTTTTAGTTAGGTTCATAATAGATATGTTTTTGAACACATTTGATAAATAAAAGAGTAATACTGATAAAGATAAAGTTTAAACTTAATCGTATCATTAAACAATTAAGTCAAATCTAAAGTTTAAATTTAAATAATAACAAAATTTTATTGATTTTTTATTATTATCTTTAAACTGGATGTTATCTTCTGAATAGAGAATATAGGTACTAAAGCTGTGATTTAGGCTATAATTATACATGTATTTAGTGTAAGGCAATGTAATTGATTATAATTAAATCAATTTTCATTTACACACTCAATTACTTTTCATTCTCTCTGTTTCGTAATCAATTTTAGAGGTTTTAAATACAATAATAAAGAAATAAAAGTGTTTATTACTAACAAATTTATTTTTTATGACAATTATTTTTATACATCTATGTTCTCTAAGAAATGTTCTACTAATATGTCTCAATTTGATTCCAATTTGATAACTCTATTGTCTATTTCTAAACTAATTTTTCATAATACTTTAAATACTGATCTTATTGATAATTCGTTTTTGCATTCATCAAATAATTCTGATTTATCTACTACTATCTCAGATTTATCATAATCTACTTTTGTCATATCTAATTTTGATTTACCTATTACAAATTATGATACATATGTCTCCATTAATACTATTCGAATTTCAGGCATTAAAATTCAATTTTATGTCATTCCATCTTTTTCAACTTCATCCTCTTTTGTCTCTATTAATATTCACTCTATACAAACCAGATCAAAATTTGGCATTGCTAAACCAAAAGCCTACTCTAGATTTGGTTATAACATATCTTGAAATGTGCCTTAAGCAGTGCAAAGTGTTTATTGGTTTAAGCAATGTAGAAAGAGTATAATATCCTTATTAATAACAAAACATGGCACTTAATCACCCATACCCCTAGTGCAATAATTATTGGATGCAAATAGGTTTTCTCTATTTAGAGATGGTTTGGAAACTCTATATATATATATATATATATATATATATATATTAAGAAATATAAGACAAAGCTTATGACCAAGGACTGTCATCAAGTTGGAGCGATTGACTACTCCTAAATATAAAACTCTATTATAAGGCCAACTATAATTAGGATTGTTCTATCTGTAACATTGTCAAAAGGATGATCTTTGTGCTAATTTGATTTTAACAATGCATTTTTGAATGAAAACTCAAATGAAAATGTCTATATGATGTAGCTAGCCTCAATAAATTAAAGCTTCTCTACTTCTGGTTCTAATAACACTTGTGTAAATTAACTAAACATGGCTGTTTGTGGCTTGAAGCAGGCCCCAAGGGCCTATTCACTACTCTTCATCATAATCTCTTTAATTTTGGTCTTGTTAACACTACTTCTTATCCTTCTCATTTTTTTTAGATTTACACCTACTTCAACGTGCTATTTTCATAGGTGATAACATTGGAAAACTTAAGCACTTAATTTCATAACTTAATACAAAATTTTTATTAAAAGACCTTGGTCAGCTTCATTATTTCCTTGGCCTTGAGTTTAATTTTCTCAATTCGGGTGATCTTAATGTTTCATAAAGCAAATACATCCATGATTTATTAAAAAGAGTTTCCATGGACAATTCTAATTGCATGCACAATTCACTTCTTCAACACTAGAAGGCACTCAAATGTATTCTTAGATATCTGACAAGTACGGCAATTCAAGGTATTTAGTTCACTATAAATACTAATTATCGTCTCCTTGCATTTGCAGATGCAGATTAGGCAAATAATCCAGATGAGCAAAGGTCTACTAGTGGCCTGGCATGTGCGTGTATCTTGTCAATAATCCAATTTTTTGGTGCAGTAGGAGATAATCTATAAGCAGATCTTCCACTGAGGAGAAATGTAGGTATCTTGTTGATGTTATAACCAAACTACTTTGGATCCAAAAACTTCTCAAAAAACTCAGAATTCCATCTCCTTTGGCTCCAACAATTTATGGTGACAATTTATGGAGAGTACGCGTTGAGTTATGTAAATAACTAATTTTAAATTAATAATGATAAATATTATTTTATTGGATTAAACACCTAATTAGTTTTTAATTGTGTTTGATTAGTATTACAAGCTAAAGAAATAAAATAGAGTAGTCCAAATCAATTGAAACAAAGAAACAGAAGTTGCTGAAAGTAAACCCAAAAGAAAATAACAAAGAAATCATGAGTTAAGAGGTAAGTGAAGCAAATCCAGCCCAAGTTGCATCATTCAAGTGGAAGCTTTCCAGAGCTATCATTCACGAGTTCACTTCGGTCAGAAACATGAAGAAAGAGAAGAAAGCTTCTTTCTGGCTCACTAGAGAAGAAAGAAAGAGAAAGGAAGATTACAAAAGCAAATGTCTAATCACCAAAATCAAAACGAGCTAAGCTTAGTCAGAAGTTAAAGGTGATTTATTTCCATTTGCATGCATTTTATTTTCTTACTCCTTTTCCAACTTTCTGCAACACCATTTTGGGAATAATGGAGAAGGAAATCTCTGATCTATACTGCTGTAAATCAATGGTTTACAAAGTTACTTGGAGCCAATCAAAGCACATTTTTAATGGTATGGATTTGAGACTTATCACTAAACAATAATCCTTGTTGCTCAGTTGACCTCGGCAAAAAAGAATATCAGAATTGAAATCCCTAATTTGGGGTTTAATAGAAGAAAGTGAAATGACAATTTTGGGAAGCACAAAGCTCAAGGAGTTGACTAAGGAAAGATCCAAGACAGCAACTTGTGAAGAGGTACAAAAAAGAAAATTTTGTTTTCTGAATGAAAAGGAGAGAGAACCAGATTTTGAGTTTGTTCTGAAGAGTTTTTCTGTGAAGAGTTCATCAACTTTGGACAATGTTTTCTAGTAAAAGAAGCATTCCGCCAAGATGAAGAACTTAATCAGAGTCATCTGAATTCGATTCAACTTATAGCAACAGATGTTGTTAATGCATCAATCTCCTTCATGTTCTACAATTTGTATTTTATTTTCCACGTATATCTTTCTGTAATTTCTTGAGTGAAAAAAGACAGAAAGAGAGGAATTAAGAAAAAGCCTATGAGTGATAAAAGGCTGAGTGAAACACTTGAGAGAAAAGCCTAGAGTGATTTCATATTTCTTTAGGTTATTTCTATTGTCTTGTATTTTATACCTGTGAGGTACCCCTTTCTAAGTTGGGTTAGCACTTAGAGTGAAGAGTTAGGTATTAGCATAACCAAGTCAAGTTAGCTGAGAACTTAAGAGAAAAGGATTGTGTGAATCCTATGTAATTGGTATATGTAATACTTTAACTATAGTGAAAATTTCACCACAGTTGTGGTGGAGACTGGATGTAGGTTGCATTGCACAAGGCAACTGGACCAGGATACATGCATGTGTCATTCTTCTTCCCTTTCTTTAAGTTATGTTTTTTGATATTTGTGAGACAAAACGGAATTGTCTCATAAAGTTTTCGCTACACAATTCAAACAGATTCTAAGTAAAGGCTTATTTCATTAAAGTAAAAGAAGGCCATAGATTCACCCCCCTTCTCTAAGCCTTCTACAACCTTCAATTGGTATCTAGAGCCAAGGTCTCAAGAATCAAGCTTCACCGCTTGGAGCAAAGGTCCAATGGTGAACAACTTGGGTACAACCATAGTTGCCTACACTCTAACAAAAGGCCAGTAAACAACAGGCCTCCATTATTCAATGGAAAGAACTATCCCTACTGGAAAGAGAGGATGTGGATCTTCATCCAATCCATTGATTATAACATATGGAAGATTGTTGTGAGTGTCCCCAAGATTCCAACAAAGATTAGTGCTGATGGAGTGGTGACTCCAAAAGAAGAAATTGAATGGAACGATTATGACAAAAAGAAAGTGGAGCTGAACGCGAAAGCCATCAACCTTCTACACTGTGTTATCAGCTTTGAGGAGTATTGAAAGGTGTCAAGATGCAAGACGGCCAAAGAAATCTGGGAAAAACTCCAAGTTACACACGAAGGCACCAAGCAAGTCAAAGAAACGAGGATTGATATGCTGCAAAAAGAGTATAAGATGTTCAACATGAAGGATGGAGAAAGTATTGATGAGATGTTTGAGAGATTCTCAATCATAATAAACAGACTTGATGCTATGGATTTAACTCACACAGAACAAACCCTAGTGAGAAAAGTCCTTAGAAGCCTCACAAAGGAATAGGAAACAAAAGCCACTGTCCTAGCCGAGAGTAATAACCTGAGTCCCATAACATATGATGAGCTGAGAGAAAAATTTCTTGCCTATGAAACCACACACACTAGCCAAGACTCAAAGAAAAAGGGAATAACCCTTAAGTCAAAAGTTGAATAAAAAGAAAGTAAGTCTAGTGACAGTTTTTCAGATGATGAACTTGTGTTTTTTGCTAGGAGACTTAGAAGGCTAATGAGGAACAAAGGCAAGTACAAGGGATCAAGCTCAAAGGAGTACAAGAAGGACATGAGTAAAGTGGTTTGTCACAACGGCAAGGAGGCGGGGCATCTCAAGTACAACTGTCCGAAACTCAAAAAGGAGGATAAAGGAAAGAAAGAAAAGAAGAGAATGCTCGTCGCATCTTGGAAGGATCTTGAGAACGATTCGGATGAGGAAGAAGCCTCCAAATGCGAAGCTCAAATCTGTTTTATGGCTGGTGAGGATCAACTTGATGAGGTAAATTACTATGACCTGCCCATAAATGATTTACATGTTATCATAGATGATCTCATTTTGAATTCTGAAAAACTGCTAAACAAACACAATAAATGCAAATTTAAAAAAGAAATGCTGAAAGCTGAAAATGATTTTTTGAGAGAAAAGGTGAAGAAAACTGAATGTGCTTTGGATATTATTGAAGAAAATAGATTTCTGAAATCTGAACTTGAGAAACTAAAAGGAAAGCACATTATGGATCATTCTAAAGAACTTATTGCTGAAAATGAAAGATTAAATGAAATGATTAAAAGATTGAATAGTGATTTAGCAAAATTTGCTTAAAGTTCTAGCAACTTGGACAAATTACTTGCAAATCAAAGACCATTGTTCGAAAAATCTGGTATAGGATATATAACAAAAGATAATGCAGTTTTTGATAATTCTTCAACAAAATTTATAGCCTCTTCTTCAAAAACAAAATCCATCAAAAATAAATCTGGCCTAGGACATGTTCCCACCTATGAAGAGAAATTTAAAAAATAATGTTTTCATGAAACTGCATCATCTTCAAGAACCGAACCTACATCAAACAAGTCAGATTTGGGCTATGTATCAAAAAATGAGGTTACTTTCAAAACTCCACAGTTTCACAAAAGAACCTCTTTTTCAAAAAGTCCATATGCTTTCAAAAATTCTTATTTGAATGATCTTGCAAAAAGAAACAAAGTCAACAAAAATATATTTGTCAAGAGAAACGACCATTTTTCAAAAATTAGAAAACCTCAACCTCTCAATCATTTTCAGCATAAAAATTTAAATCAATTTCAGCAACATGCATCATAAAATCATTGCCTTAATTGTAAGAAAATAGGCCATTCTTACTTACAATGCTTCGTTGAAAAAAGAAAAGTAGGAAACCAAACTTACAATGTTGTTTGATCAAAAAGTTTTGAAATTGAGTCTGAATCAGTACATGAAATTTTAATAAATTTGAAAGAAATAGTATTGAGAAGTAATTTGTATGGGACTCGAGACGCATCTATTTGTATCAAGGGTCCATACGCGTTTCGGTTGGTCTTACTGTAACTGGTTTGTCTGGAAATATCCGTACCCATATCTCTTATATTAAAACTTTCCAAGATCCGCCTCATGGCATCCAAGTTGAAAGAGATAAATTAAACAAGTATGGTCGCCCCCTATTAGGATGTACTATTAAACCAAAATTGGGGTTATCCGCAAATTGTACCTTTTCATAAGTTATATAATTAAGGTTATTTTAGGAAAAAATTTATTTTGGAATAGTAAAAATATTTGGGATAAATCATAGACTAATTTAATATATAGACAATTGTTTTATACTAAATGTTAAAATTTTTCAATAAATATTTGAAATTTGTTTGAAAACTGATGCACTTTCAAACGGAATTTACAAATGATGTTATTTTCGTCCCAAATTTGTGGAAAAAAATTTTAGCTACTTCGAAAGGTTAGCTATAGTAAAAGCATTTAAGACTAATTATAGACAAATTTGGGATAAAATTAACATTTTTTCAAAATACGTCCCAAATCCGTCTGAAGTTATTGCGCATATTCAGATGGAATACAGACGAATTATAGTTTTTATCCAAAATGTATTGCTAATCTGTATGAAAATTTTGGCGCCAACCAAAAAAATTTGGCGCCAAAATTTGGGACAAAATTTAGACAAATTTAGGACAAAATATATTATTCCAATACCTCCACTAAAAGTTGTTCAACATTTGTCTTAAATTTGTCCGAAATTAAAAAGTCATTCAGACGGAATGAATTTCATCTGAAATTTTCGTCCAAAAAAACCCTATTTCTAGTAGTGGGCAGTGGGGCTGACGGAGCGGCGGGGAGAGGAGAGGGTTAGAGAGAGAGTGGGAGAACAGAGATTAGAGACAGAGAGAGAAGATTTCAAAACGAAAGGGGAGACGGTTCATGCTTTGAATTTTAGGGCTTGTTACCGTAGATTTACCGACAGATAAATCTGACAGTAACACATTGTGGTCACCAAAATGGAGCGTTCCACTAAATGGGTTTTCTGCTCGTAAATCCCATGCTACATTTTGCGCCAATTTTTCTCGTTTTTCCTCTAGTTATTACCGGCAAATTTACAATCGGAAATGAAAATCCGCCAATTTAACATGACGAATTCCACACCAAAACTGTCAATAAATCCGTCAATAAAGTCGACGTTAATGTGCGATGCTAAATCCGACGGTAACTCTGACGGTAATAAGTACATTTCTTGTAGTTCTTAGTAATAATTTTTTAGGAGTTTTACGTTTAAATCAAATATTATTTAAATTAGTTATTATATCTTTTAGGATATTTAGTTTAAATCAAATATGATTTAAATTAATAAAGTTAATTTTAGAGTCATATCTATAAAGATTTGGCTCATTTTTAGGTTAATCTATTAGGGGATCTATTTAAACATTTTTTTGTGGGATGATTAACACAGTATTTGATGAATAAATCTTCGTGGTTACTTTATACATATTTTTCTATGTGTGATCAAGTAAGATGAGTGATTTGATTTGTTTGTTGTCTGAAAAAATTTGAAAAATCCAACCTAAGAGTAATTCTTAGTATTAGTTCTTTCAATTTTCAGTCATTTAATCTAAGTTGTCAAAGACAGATTTTTTAAAGGTCAAGTAGAGAAAAATTATTCGGTGATCTAAATTGTTAAGAATAGATTTTTTAAAAATTTAGTAAAAAAATCTCCTTTTTGTATCAGTTCTATTTTTTCATTTTTTGTGTTTTTGCTGTGTCTTTTTTAGTCTTTCATTCTTTGTTTATATTTTTTTTATCATTGTTTTATTAGCTTATCATTCTTTGTTTATATTTTTTTTTATCATTGTTTTATTAGCTTATCATGATATAGAGCCATTTTTTGTGAATTCAATCCTTTTTACCACTTTTTTGATAATGTGATTGTCTTTATTTTTTTTTTTTGTATTTTTTTATTCATCTAAAACTTTTTTTTTTGACAATCTCATACCTTATTATGATGGCTCTCAAAATTTTTGAAATTCTGCAACTATGAAATTTCTTTCTTTTCTATTGTTGAGAAATTAGAAGATAATAAATTTTCAATGTAAAAGTATGAGGCACTTCTCATTATCTAGAGTTCGAGTATGAAACCAATTTTAAAAGCGATTACGTACTCATGGAATTATGTACTCTTTTCATATTGAAGTTATAACTATTAAAAATGTCTAAAAAACAAATCTTTTAACAACAACAAATAGACTTCGACAGAGAATGCATGGTTGGTGTCATACCAAGTAGTTATATTTAGTTATTAAAAAAAAACTTCTATTAAAATATAATTACAAAACTTTCTAGTTCTAGAATGATCTATCAATAGGAGTCTTAGAATTAAAAAAGTGTTGAAATTGTTTGAAAAAATATTGTAAACATTCTAACACACAGATATAAAGAAAAAAAAAAATCAAGTATTCATTTCACTGTCTCTTTCATTTATGTCTTTAATATTTTCAGTTTATCTATAATATTTTATTTTGAGTTATGTTAAGTTAATAATATATTTATTATCTATATTTCAATACTGGTTCTTCTTTTTTTTTTCTTCTTAAATTTCTATTAATATACTCTGATCGGACAACCCACAATATTTGAAAACTCGATCATTGACGTGAACAAATTGCAATAATAATAATAATAATAATAATAATAATAATAATAGAACACAAAGTAAAAAGTTAGTTGAACACAACTTTTTTGCAAGTGCGATGACCACAAAAAAGAATGCAACTAACTTGAACACTATTTGAAATACTATAGTCTCCTTTAATATATAAATGGAAAAATATAGGTAGACAATGAAAATACTAAACAATGTGAATAATGGATATATCGGATGTTTAATTCACTAGGTATGCAGATAATTATCCTAATATTAAAATTTAGGTATGCAATTTAGGAATGTAGTGTATTTTTATTTTATTGGATCAATTTTAGAGCCTATTATTTATATTGTTCACACAAACTATATAAAGTCCTATATAAATAGATTCATAAGTCCACTTCTTGGTCTCTTCCCCCATTATATTTTGAACTTCCTCCATTCTAAGTTACATCAACCTATGTAAATGATAAACTACGTTGCTAACTCCATATGCTGTAAAGACAAGTGAAATTCCTCTACCCATTGCTCCAACCAACATGGAACGAAATTCTACTTCCATTGTCAATACCGATCCTTCTTTCGCACTGCCACTTCCTCTTCTCTTTAACCCCAATCTTTTCCACTTTTGCTTTCTCATTCTTCTAATCAACACCTTGCTGATATATACACTCGAAATTGAATGAATATTCAAATTTTCCTAAATTCTCTAGTTGCCTCATAATCTACAGCTACAATAATTGAGTGAAGTTACATGTGTTTTTTATATATTTAATGTATTTCAAAATAAATTATAACTATATTATATAACTCTTAAATGTTATAAATGAATATTAATATATAACAGAAATAAAAAAAGTACAAGTAACACTTTGGTATTGTATAAATATAAATGTAGAGACACTATGATCACAAAAGCCATTAATATATATGACTCATAAAGGTAACTTTTTTGTAGTGTATGTGTTGTCCACTATATGAGTTTTCATTCATTATTAGAACATAACAATAACAATGTTCCTAGACAACCCTACCACGACCATGATTATTATTGTGGGTAGCGTGGCGTGTTGATGTTAAATAATTGTTAAGCACGGTTGCTTATAAAGCTTTCTTTTTAGTTTTTTCTCCTCCACCATACCTACCTATGCCAATACTAACCAGTAGAAATAACAGAAACTTTTGTATGGTTATAGAGTTTCTAATAAATTAATGTAGAATAATTAACAAAGAAAATAGGTCAACTTTGGTCAAATTAGTTTGGTTGAGAACCTGAAAACCGTGTGCAGGTCCTCAGAAATAGTTCTAAAAAAAATAATTCTAGATAACCATTTTTTTTGGGGGGATAATAATAGAAATTAGAGATAATACTAAAGTTATTTTATTTAATATAATATCTTTGTTTTGTTATTTATAATATTTCTTAATCTGTAGGATTAATCCATTGTGGATCAGAACTCTATTTAAGGGTTTGCTGCTAATCAATAGGTTACTGCATACATAAAATGCAATTCGAACTTCTGACATTTATTTAACCAAACTAGTGAGTTAACTACTAGACTAACTCAAGTTAATTTTATTTAACATAACATCTAATCATTTATAATTTCATGCATATAACATCTATAATTACATATTTATTACATCTAAAATTACATAACTATTCTAACAATAATTAATATTAAATAAGGCAACTTTATATTGTTTGAGTTGATTTTTTATTGCCTCTCAAATATTATTGCTTTTTTTAGTTAAAATCGGTCAAGTTTTTTAAAATTATTGTGTTTATCTTAAATTTCAAATTCGAAATTATAAATTTTTAATTTCAAATCCTAAATTATAAATTCTAAACGGCCCTAAATCCTCAAAAAATGTGAAAATTTAAAGCTAAAAAAATTAATTAATATTAACTAACTAAAATATAATTCTCTGTACTTTTTTTAAGAATTATATTTCTAAAATTATTGTTGTTTATTTGTTGAAAATTCATAACTAATTATGTAAGCTTACTCTACGAGTAACATGCATAACTATATAATCAACCACGAAAATATCATACATGTGGACAATACAATGCAGACTTTTTAATAGTGGAATTTATGAAAAAAGTTCATTTCTACAGGAATTATTATTATCCAGTTTAATTTAAAAAATATTAGGAGCATCAAAATTTATTATTTTTTTATCATTACTTAATTAGTAATCCAACAACATATTTTATTCTATATATTAAATATTAATAACTAACTAATAACAAAAAATAATAAATTTTAATAACCTTCTATCATTCCTCGTTCAGTTTTATTTGATGTTACATTGTGCTCATGAACTTAATAATAGTAACATAATATATACTTTTCTGAACGCATATATAGTAACATAATGTATAATATCAAATGCGTGGATTCTCTAATTCAATTTAGTGCAATACCATTGTTTGACATTAAACTCAAGCTTAATTATATATTGAGTAGGGAGTAGTATATTAGTCATCAACTCATCACAAGATTTAAAAGATTAATTTATTAAATTGATAATTGGGTTGCTGTATGTATATAGATCGATTTAATTAGCAAACATTATTAATATAAAGTGAAATCAATTTTTGTGTGTCGTCTATCAAAAGGAGGTAAAAACATTAGGTTAAGGTCAACATCAAAACTGGAACACCTATGTGGAAAGCATAACAATTTTGGGACCTAATTATAAAATCAATTGTCACATGCAAAAAAGAGTTTGATTAGAAAGCTTTTTGGAGGTTTGTAGTGGTATTCCATAATCAGAAAGTAGAAGGCTGGGCACACCACTCAATGAAATAGGATCCTCTCTTCGTTAAGGAAAGCTCTATAATAGATTCTTCAAGATGCTACATAATGTGCTTGACAAGATGTTTCATTCAAATTCAACATAAAAATGTCTTCTTAATTTTATTATTTCTTTTTATAAAAAGGAATTCATAAACCATTAAACGCTTTTTAATTTACATATTGGTGCATGGATGGTGTAGAACGCTTGTATGGGGGTTGGAAGTGCTTCACAAAATTGTGGTGTCAGGGGTGAACAACTCGGACCCTCCGAGTTCCAAGCACAACACGCACGGTTTGAGAAGCGTTGATTTCGTTCACTGAAACTTGCAACTTGGACCCTCCGAGATCGATGAAACACACGGACCGTCCGATTTCCTCTCCACCCATCGCACGGTCCGAGTTCGTCACCAAGTTGACACACGTCGCGCGCATAGTTAACCCCGAACGGTGCCCCTGAAATCCAACAAAGACCCCTCGACACCCTCTCTCACCATTCGATTACCATTCACTCACTCACATTTCACTCTCAACTTCAGTCACCTTCTTCATCCTTTCTCTGGCTTCTTTGCATGGAGGAGCTTTAATCATGCCAAAAAAATATAAAGTTAAAGATATTGATCGATCTGAGCTTTACATTATTCATTATCTCAATGTTCCTGATTATGTAAGTTTTTTTAAATTTTTTTTAAATTTTATAAATTTAGTATGTTTATATTTATTAATAATAAAAATTTAATTATTATGGCTGTTGTGAAAAATGCAGTTAAAGAAAATAAATAGAATGATTACTAATTTTTCAATATTTGTTAGATTTTTTAAAAATTTTTTTATAGATTTTTAATGATAAATATTATTATAAGGAAATTAATATTAAAAATTTAATTATTATGACTGTTGTGAAAAATGTAATTAAAGAAAATAAATAGAATGATTGTTACTAATTTTTTAATATTTGTTAGATTTTTCAAAAAATTTTTTACAGATTTTTAATGATAAATATTATTATAAGGAAATTAATATTAAAAATTTAATTATTATGACTGTTGTGAAAAATCCAATTAAAGAAAATAAATAGAATGATTGTTACAAATTTTGCAATATTTGTTAGATTTTTCAAAAAAATTTTGACAGATTTTTAATTATAAATATTATTATAAGGAAATTAATATTAAAAATTTAATTATTATGGCTATTGTGAAAAATGCAATTAAAGAAAATAAATAGAATGATTGTTACTAATTTTTCAATATTTGTTAGATTTTTCAAAAAATTTTTTACAGATTTTTAATTATAAATGTTATTATAAGAAATTCTTTATTATTATTGTTAGTTAGTTTTTCTTCCGCCTGTAATAGAAAAAGAAAAGAGAAGTAAATAGAGTGGTATAAGTAGAGAATGTAATTTTTGTTTAAATTTTTAATTAATTTTTAGTATAATTATGTGTGAAGAACGTTAATCATTTTTAAATGTTTTTTTTAAAAATTAACTATAACTATTAATGATGAAGTTGATGTTAATGTTATTGTTATTGTGAGATAGTGTTATTGTTGAATGATTAGTAGGATTATTGTAGTTAAGGCATGTTAGCTTTTTTGTTATGAGAATATTTCAATAGAATTATTTAAGGAAGAAGCCGTTAATAATTTGCTTAAATCTAATAAATGGTTACCAATGTTGACGACCAATTTTTGGAGGTACGGGGCCTTGAACTTTCTCAGAAAATTTGACTCTATATGTCTGATACAAAACATATGAAAAATTCTAGGCGGTGACCAAGCTCCGTTACTGCGCTCCACAGCTGCATTGATGGACTCGTACCTGTCGGATATTAGACCGACACCATCCCGAGTAACAACATGTTGACGCAGGTTACTAAGAAAAAAATGCCATGCATCAGAAGTCTCTCCCTCCACAATAGCAAACGCAATTGGGACGATATTGTTATTGCCATCCTGTGAAACTGCCACAAGCAGACAACCCTTATACTTTCCGTACAAGTGAGTCCCATCCACCTGGACAATTGGCTTACAATGTCTGAATGCCCTAATATAAGGGTAATAACTCCAAAATACACGATGCAGTACCCGAATATCACCCACCAAGTCATCGCCTTGATATGCAGGCATAGTTTCAAAATGGACAACAGCAGATGGCTCCTTGTGACACATGGCCTCAAACCATATAGGCAACGCCTCATAAGAGGCTTCCCAACCTCCAAATATTTTTTCTACTGCCCTTTGCTTAGCCAACCATGCTTTTCGGTAGCTCACGGTGTAGTTGAACTTCGATTGCACTTCTGCTATAACCGATTTTACCTTTAAGGAGGGGTCAGCCTCAACCAGTGGTTTTATTGCTTCTTCAATTGTGATAGAATCCAGTTTCGAATGATCCTGTGAAATGGTGGCTCTGGTACAGGTGTGGCTACCATTATACCTCCTTATAACCCAACAGTACTTCCTGCTGATCAAGCTAACCCTGATAACCCAATCACACCCTGACCCATATTGTGTACACTTGGTATAAAATGTCAACGGCTCAGACTCATACACCCGGTAGTCTACGCTTCGTCGTATCGTATACTCTTTTACCGCCTTAATAACAGCTTCTCTGGAACTGAACTCCATACCAATGGCAAATTCACCATCTGCGACAATAGAAACTTCTGCTGCGACAGCCACCATTGGAAAAAAATTCATTAATACACAGGTATTTCATAAGCGATTCTAAAGGTAAATCAAATTTCACTGCATCCAGTATGCTATAACTCCAGACTTTGCAACATGTTATTATGTCACTCTAAACAAAATAAGAACATAAGCAGCAAAGGTAAAAACTACTACATTCAACGCATGACTAATTAATGGTAAATAAAAAGTGAATTATTCATAACTCAATCAATGTCTAACTAAAAAAAATCCTAATATCACGATTACTTTACCTGCAGTCATATATTCCGGATATTCCGGAACATGCATGGCTTCCAAGTCCAACACTCGCATGAATGATGGCTCCTCAAACGGCATTTCGTTTGCGAGTGCATTTGCCACTTCTGTCACATCTGGGGCCATGGTTCCGTCACCTTGATCTTCATCTCCATCTGGACCAACAAATTCGTAGTTGCTTTCGAACTTTTCTTCACTGTCACTATTATAATCTTCCCGTAGAATATTCCGGTCAGCCTCAGATTGTTCAAACTCAACATACAACTCGATGAACGAGATCTGAGACCGATTTTCAATATACATTGAAAACATCTCCTGCATGCTCGCTTCGTCCGTCACATATTTGGTTTGATACTGGATGAATCCACCAAACACCGGTACGGGATATCTGTATAGGATACATGATATCTTTCTTGCCCGCTCAGAATTAATCTTTTCACAGATTACACCTTTGAGTTCTTCAAATGAGATAATAAAAGGAATAACAAGATCTAATGGGTTTTCACAAATAAATTTTACTCCTTCACTCGTTTGTAACAAAATCTGACCAAAATAGTATATTTTTAGCAATACTTTGTCACTCATTTTTTTCACTCAACAAAAAATAAGCATAAGCTTAGCCTTAGCAACTACACTTTCAAAATCAAAACTAAAAAATCCAGATAGAAGAAGAGAGGAAGCAGCCGCTCAACAAGGAAGAAGACGGAACTAAGCTCCCACCACTAACACTTCACTCTTTTATATCAGCATGGTTAAGGAACTCGCACCCTTCGACTAGGTTAAACTGAACCAAAAAAAAAAAAAAGGTAAACGAACTCGGACTATCCGAGTTCCTCTTAGCCCTTCCACAAAACGGAGGGTCCGAGTTCAATGTGCTTCAACTCAAACTATCAATCACGAACTCGGACCGTGCGATATGCGACGACATTTCCTACTAAAGAAATCGTAGGGTACGATTTCAATACCCAAAATTTTTTCCCTCCAATAT
The DNA here is from genome assembly GCF_059453495.1 of Arachis ipaensis. Classification (NCBI taxonomy): domain Eukaryota; kingdom Viridiplantae; phylum Streptophyta; class Magnoliopsida; order Fabales; family Fabaceae; genus Arachis; species Arachis ipaensis. Next base: position 35,651,474 of record NC_142442.1, read on the forward strand.
TGGACCATGCGATTTGTTATTCAAAAATTTAATCCAAAGAACTCGCACGGTCCAAGTTCCTCTATATCACACTGACAACCAAACTGTCCCACATATTTGTGAAGTCCCCCATAACCCTATATCGACGCATAGCACACACATGGCCTCCATTTCCATAAAATTGAGCCACCATTAAACAACCTTTCCTATATCGACAAATATAACTAACAATAGTCTTTCAAAGGAAAAATGGACCAGTGATGTATTTTCCCTTTTAGAAGAAAAAGAATATAAATTATTTCAAGAATTATAAAAGTTGGGTATGTTTTTTTTTATAAAATTATTTATAAGGTTAGATAAAAATACTCAAATTATTTTTTTAGATAATTTTATCCAACTAATCGAATTTTTTATGAGTATATAAAATTAATTTATATCTTTTATAATTAACAATTAGCACTTAAATATTTTATAATTAAAAATAATATATTACTCTTTTTTTATAATTAAGGCACAATATATAATCAGAGGCGGATTTAGAAGGGGCAGTTGGCCATGTCCCCTCTCGCAAAAATTTTAAAACTTTTATTTATTATATAATGTGAATTCAATTTTAAAATTAACATGTTAGTCTAGTGCAGGAGCGGAGTTAGATAAAATATTAGAGGGGGTAATAAATATTTACACAATAAAATAAAATTAAAATAAAATTTTAAGGGGGTTAAACTAAAATTTACATATAATTTACATGTAAAAAATTAAAATTAGAGGGTCATTGTCCCCCTTTTTATGTATGTAGCTTCGCCCCTGATCTAGTGACTAATTAGTATATTTTCTGTCACAAAATCTGAATTCAAATTTTAATTGTTGTATTTTAAACATTAATAGTGTATTATAATTTTTTTAGGTCAATTATTTTGATTAATAAATATTTTTAATTGTTTTTTTATTTTTTAATTTTTATTAACTATTTTAATAATAAATCTTTTCTTATTGTTCCTTGTATGTTTTAATTTTTTTCTTAATTCCTAAATCTATTATCATATAAAAAATACTTTAATTTTTATAATAAATTCTAATTGAATAGTATAAAAGTATATACATATATAAAAATTAAAATGTTTCACCATTTATTTATTTTTTCATGATATTAAAATAATAGCATATTAAATAAATTATTTATTAGTATAAATATTTTAATTTATTAGTATAAATATTTTATATATTTTATTTACTAATTTATTTTAAATTAAATTCATATATCAAAAGTATCAGAGTAACTGGTTTATATTATTTGTGTTATATTTTTTTATAATAGTAAAGGATAAAAATTTGAATTGTATGAGAAAAAAAACTTTGATATATGAGCTTTTTAAAAGTATTTATTTTTGGTTATTATGAATGATATTAAATATTAAATTATTATCTTTAATTAGTAGAGCTTTTTGTTTTAATATAACACTTGTTAATAAATGTTTTTATTAAAAATAATAATATAAAATAATATCACTAATTATATAATACAATATTTAATTACATCAATATTTAATTTTTGATTTCCTCTACAAAAAATTTCTAAATTCGCTCCTGATAATAAGAAGGATAATAATATGTGTTTGAATATAAAAAGTATATTAAAGGAGTAATTTTTTAATACTTTAATTCATCTCACATAATGGGGAATGGTAATAGAGTTTCTCGAGGTGGATTCCTATCTTTAGCTACCATTCAAAATTTCAAATCACCGTTTAACGTAAGAACGGAATGTTATAAACTAATTTTTTTTGTTTAAATTAAATTGAGAAGGGTTTAAACCGTCTGATTTAATTCAAATTGTCCTAATTTTTTTAGAGCAATTAAAGGATTCATTGAGAAATATTGAGTCCAAAAATTTATTTGAAAAGTAAAAGTATAATTATATTAAGTTAAATAAATTATGTGTCACAAATAATTAGAGGTGTTTTTGTCAATTTAATATCACTAAATGGTTGAGAGGGGAATAGGTTGGAAAAATATTTAGTAAATGGACCAAAACAAATATCTTTGAAGTTGAATTTGGGTCCTCAGTGTGGTTCGAGTCAAAAAGACAAAAATGTCCTAAATAAAGATAGGCCCAAAATCTCTTCATTTTGTTCTAATGCCTTCCTTGAATAGGGGTGTGACAAAGTCAGGTGGCCCATTAAGGGATTTGAACTTGCATTGAGCCTAATTAGGTTTCACCTTTAAAATATAATTAGTGGATTTGGACGAATATAAAAGCCTACTTATATATATAAGCCAGGCTTGAACCATCAAAAAAGCATTCCAATCCTAGTAGGTTGGCTCAATTATTTCTTTCATAAAATTATACTACAAAATTATATTTTTTATTGACTCAAAATTCATTTTTTTTTGTTTTTATGTTAGATGAATTTATAGGACCGATTGATTATAATTTAACTCGTGGATTTTTGTTTTTCGAGACCTACATAATTTTAAAGTTATAGGTTTAAGATACTTTACGATACATCAAGTATTGAGATTTTTTTTTTTTTTTGGAGGAAACCCTTTCAAAAAATAAGCATAAGGTCAGACCAAGCCTTTAAAATAAGGTTTAATTATTCTGTATAGTTTCGCAAAATTTTTAATTAGGTCCCTATATTTTTTTTTCTTTTTAATTGAGTCATTGCACTAATTTTTTTTTTAATTGGGTCTTTACACTTTTTTTTCCTTTTATTTAGGTCCCTATACCAATTCTTTTTTTTTAGTTGGGTCCCTATAAAATTAAGCCAATTACTACTAAGAAGAACTTAATTGAAAAAAAAATTAGTGTAAGGACTCAATTAAAAAGAAAAAAAGTATAGGGACCTAATTAAAAATTTCATGAAATTATAGGGACTAATAGAGTAATTAAACCTTAAAATAACTCATGCTAGGAAAAAACTCTTCTAATATATATTGAGCCAAAATTAGGTTTATCAATTTTTATGCAGATCAAACCTATTAAATTGTAGCATTGTCTAACCTTGTCTTATTCCATTCCTATCCTTAACAGGAAAAAAGACAGTCACAAAGAGAAAAGAGAGAAAAAACATGGAGAAAAATCTATCCACCATCATTCACTCTCTTACATCTCACCCAACTAGAGTTTTGATTGAGATTTTATTTTCATTTAAAATGTCCTTCATTTACTCTTTTTCACATATCAATTTTTTCGATAAGAACTTGAGAAGTCTTCCATCTATTTTTTTTTTAATTTTCAAATTTCTCACCACATATAAAATATGCAAATTAATTAATTCTACTTGAAATTAGTTATGGGTTGAGTTTTGAAACAACTAGGCATTGTTGAGTTTTGGACTCCCTTCTTATTTGAAAAAAAGGCCTAAGTATTGGTATCTAAGTCCATGATTACTTTTTGTTGACGATGAAATAGTTGAGGTGAGTTAGTGTTTAGTGAGAGAGGTCTCATTTTAAAAGAATAATAAACACTTGAGAAAAGAGAAAAGAGAAAGTTATTTTCGCACATATACAAAACTATCTCTATAAATTGATTGATGCAGATTCGTTAACCATTGGATCGAACTCAAATTTGGATAGTGTGTTCTAGACTCCAGATTCTTCATCAGATCTTTAATACAAGATCTATGGTTGGGGATATTGATGACGCAGTGGCATCTCTATTTTGTGGTAGTTTTCATCTTCGTGGTTCTTCTTTGGAAGCTTTGATATTTGAGTTGTTTGGCTTGTTGTATGGATATTTTGTGCAGTAATTTGTGACTCTTTTGTACTCTATTTTAATTATAGTGAAGCTATTTTTCTAGTTTTGGTGACTTGTAATTTTTACTTCTTATATTGAGGAAGTTTTTTACGTTAAATTGGTGTGTTCTTTGTGTATTTTTTTGCTGTCATTGGTGTGTTTATTTAGTATTGCCATGAGTATATAAGTGTGTGTTGTTGCTCCTTTAATTCTTTTAAGTAGGGAGTTAAGTGTTTCATTCCTATCATTTAGTATCATAGTTTGATTTTGGGCATTTAGTTATAACTTGATTAAAAGATGGAGGCAAATTATCATCTAGAAAAAGGTAATATGAAAGATTTGTTATTTGTCAAAAATATATATTTACCCGTATTTGCTACACAGAAACCAGAGTCTAAAATAGATGAAAAATGTGAGTTTGAACATCAACAAATTTGTAATTTTATTCGACAATGGATGGATGATAAAGTTTACAATCACATTGCTAATGAAACTCATGCTAGTACGTTGTGGAATCAAATTAAATCTTTGTATACTTCTAGGTCTAGCAATAATAAATTATACTTGTGAATATGTTAGTAAATTTGAGATACAAGGAAGAGTCACTAGTATTTGATCACTTGAATGAATTTCAATGGGTTCTTGATCATTTATCAAGCATGGGAATCAAGTTTCAAGATGAGGTTTAATGATTGTGGTTGTTAAATACTCTACCTGATTTTTGGGAGACATTTCATTTATCTTTTACTAATTCTTCTTCAAATGATAAAGTGATTATGCAACTTGTCAAAGGTGGTATTTTAAATGAAGAGGTGAGAAGAAAAATACAGAGTTCATCTACAGTTTGAAATGTTAGTCACTGAAAACAGATAGAGAAATTAGAGCAGAAGTTAAAAGAGTAGAGGTAAAAATAAGAGTAGATCCAAATCAAGATGCAAAAATATTGAGTGTCATTACTGTCATAAAAGCAGGAGTAGATCCAAATCAAAACAAAAATACTTTCTTTGAAAACAAGAAAAAAAGATAAACAAGAAAAGAAAAAAGATGGTAATGATTGTGTATCTATTATTTCAGATTATCTTCTCATTGTTGACATTGTTGGTTATGAATACAAGGTCAATTTTGTTTCTGATGATGAGTTCAGGTGGGTAATTGATAGTGGCACCTCAATACACGTCATACCAAAGATGGAGTTCTTCACTTCTTATACTCTAGGTAATTTTGGAGTGCTTAAGATGGGTAATGTTGGCTTGGACAAGGTAATTGGTGTACGAGATATTTGTCTTAAGACTGATATAGGAATTAAGTTGTTACTCAAAGATGTTAGACATGCTCTAGATATTCACTTGAATTTGGTTTCAGTTAAAAAGTTTGATAATAAAGACTTTGTTAACACTTTTAGCTTGGGACGATGAAAGCTCACTAAAGAAAACTTAGTGGTGGTTTGAGAAAAAGGTACTTCAAGTTTGTATGTAATGCATGCTATAATTGTAAAAGATAATGTGAATACGGTTGAAAGTTAAAAAAAAATTGTAGCTTGTGGTACAAAAGACTTGATCATATTAGTGAAAAAAGACTTAGCTATTTGGCTCAAAAGGATGTACTTTCTAGTTTGAAGAATGCAGAGTTGGAGAAATATTCTCATTGCATGGCAGGCAAACAAAAAAGATTATTCTTCAAGAAGCATCAACCTTCAAGAAAATCAGACTTCTTGAAATTAGTGCACTCTAATATTTATGGTCCTTTGAAGGTACGATCCTTTATTAATTTTATTAATGATCACTCAAGAAAACTTTCGACTTATACTTTGAAGACAAACAACTAAGATTTGGAAAAGTTCAAACAATTCCAAGCATTGATTGAGAGGAAGACAAGTAAAGAGCTTATATGTATTCGCACTGATAATGATGGTGAGTATCGTGGACCATTTGATGAGTATTGCAAGCAGCAAGACATTAGGCATGAAATGACACCTCCTAGAACACCTCAATTAAATGATTTGGCAGAAAGGATGAATAGAACACTGATTGAAAGAGTTAGGTGTATACTTACTGAAGCTAAACTACCTAAAACTTTTTGGGGTGAAGCATTACTTACAGTTGGCTCATGTGATTAATCTAAGTCTTACAATTGCTTTCATGTTTGGTCAGATAAACATGTCTCGTATGATCACTAGCGAGTCTTTGAATGTAAAGTATTTGTTCACATTCCAAGGTATGAAAGATCCAAGTTGGATGTGAAGACAAGACAATGTATTTTTATTGGGTATGACTAGGACGAGTTTGATTACAAGCTTTATGAACTAGTTGAAAAGAAATTTGTAAGAAGTCGTGATGCAGAATTTATTAAAGACCAGACCATTGAAGACATTGATAAGGTATAGAAGAGTCAATCACAAAAAAGTAGTGACATGACTGATGTAGATCTAGTTCAGCCACCACCTTCACTAGATCTAGTAGAGAATTAAGCTCAAGATCATATGCAGCAAAATGAGCATTTGGTTCCAGATGACCAAAAGATGAGAGATCCAATTGATACTCCAATTAATGATGATGGTGATAATCAACTTGAGTTATTGAAGATTCACTAGGTCTTCATCGTAGGAGGTCTATTAGAGAGCGACAACCTTCAACCAGGTATCTTCCTAATGAGTATGTAACATTTACTGATGGATATGTGACCTTGACTGATGGGGGAGAAACTGAATGTTATGAGAAAGCTATGGAAGGTGACAACAATAAGAAATAGTTTAATAAAATAAAAGATAAAATGTAATCCTTGAATCACAATCAAATATTTGAACTTGTGAAGTTGTCTAAAGAAAAAAAAAGCTCTATGAACAGGTGGGTTTATAGGTTGAAGCATGAAAAAAAAATTTCAGTCTCCAAAATACAAGGCTAGATTGGTGGTTAAATGCTACAAGAAGAAAAACGGAGTTGGCTATAATGAAACTTTTTTACTGGTTGTGAGAAGGCCTTCTATTAGAACTATTTTGAGTTTGGCTTTAAGTCTTAATTTAGAGATAAAGTAGATGGATGTGAAAATCACTTTTCTTCATGGTGATCTAAAGGATGAAATTTGCAAACTGAAGACTTTATATGGTTGAAAAAGGCTACAAGACAACTACTTCTAATCATTGTATATTTATCAAACAATTTGATGGTGATGACTTTATAATCCTTTTGATATATGTTGATGACATACTTATTATTGGTTAGAGTGTTTCTAGGATTGATAGGTTAAAAAAGTAACTTGGAATGTCATTTGCAATGAAGAATCTTGGACCAGAAAAGGAGATTCTTGGTATAAGAATTGAGCAAAATAGAAAGGAGACAAAACATTGGTCGTCACAGGAGAAATACATAGAGACAAATGTAGAAAGCAAAGGTCATTAGTACTCCTCTTACTACACACTTCAAATAGAATTGCAAGCAAAGACCTCAAGTGAAGAAGAGAAGAAAGACATGGAAAAACTTCATGGTAATGGGTATGTTAGCCGTTTTATTTCAAACCCAAGAAGAGAACATTGGAATACTATAAAATAGATGATAAGATATCTTCATAGTACTTCTAGCATGAAGTTGTGCTATGGAAGTGAAAGGCTTACTCTAGTTGGTTATACTGACTCAGATATGGTAGGAGATGTTGATTTGAAAAGGTTCCTTTCAGGCTTCTTGATTAATTTTGTAAGTGGAGCTATCTTGGGAATCTAGAATATAAAAATGTGTTGCTTTGTCTACTACAGAGATTAAGTTTATTGCCATTACCGAAGTGTACAAGGAGATGATTTAGATAAAGAAATTCTTGAAGAAACTCAAATTTGCTCAAGAGAGGTATATGTTATTTTGTGATAGTCAAAGTGCTATACATCTTGGTAAAAACTCAATTTTTTATTCTCGGTTCAAACATATTGATGTGAAATATCATTGGATACGTGATATTTTGGATGTTGAGTTGTTGGAATTTAAAAAAGTTTATACTGGTGAAAATGGTTTTGACATTATGGCCAAGGAATTAGCAAGGTGAAAATTTGCCGGATTGGCGGTTGCCTTCACATAGTCGTGAGGGAGAGATTTATTGATTTTTGGGTTTCCTTCCTATGTGAAGAAAAGACCCAAATATTGGTATCCAAACACATGGTTACTCTTGTTGAGTGTAAAATGACTGAGGTGTATCAGGATTGAGTGAGAGATGTCTCATTTTGAAAGAACAACAAATACTTGAGAGAAGAGAAGAGAAGAGAGAGTCATTTTCGTACAAATACAATCTGTCTTTGTAAATTGGCCATTGCAGTTTCGTCAACCGTTGGATTGAGATCAAATTTGAATAGCGTATTCAAGACACTTGGTTCTTCAATTTTATCATTCTAGTCTTTAACTCCATCTTGTATCTCCAACTCTTTACAATGTGCCCACTTGGTTCTTTCGTTTACCTGTTTGTAACTTTTCACGAGCAATTATATCTGTGATCTTAGTTGCTTTACATATTTGCAATTGGTCATGATATTTACAAGAAGCACAAATATTGTTAATAATATTAGTCAACTGTGTAAAAAACTCATGAACCTGAAGTACTTCTCTTATAGCTACTAGTAATGCTAATTGTAGTCTATGTGCAAAACAATGAACTTAATATGCTTGTGGACAATCTTTGAGAAACAAAACTTGTAAACCATTCTATTCAACTCACATGTTGCTAGTACATCAAATCCTTGACCTCAAATATTTTCAATTTGAAAATTGTAAGAAGAAAGGACTCACATCAAATTTTTCTTCAAAGTTATTGAGTTAGTATCACTAACATGTACATGATAAAAAACTATTCTCAAACAAAATAATCATAGGAAATAAATCTTAAAATAATAGACAATTGTTCCTTTTTAAATTCATTATGTGATTCATCAACAACTATAAAAACTTTGAATTTCCTATATCTTCTCTTATTGAATTCCTCACCTTGATAGCAAGAATATGAATAATTTTCTTACCTTGATAGCAAGAATATGAATAATTTTCTTTTGAATATTTTTTGAAGTATACTTTGTAGCATTTAGAGCATTTTTCAAAACAAACTTTTTAACTTCGTTATTGTACAATCCCAATAACTTCAATATTTCAATAAAGTTTTCTCGATTATTTGAACTTGAGCTTTCATCATGTCCTCTATAAGCACAGACTTGAAATGTCAATAATCTAACACAATCTATAGATGCAACAAGTCTAAGCCGATTATTCTCAATCTCTTTAAATGGTTGCTGTAACGCCCTAAATTTTTATGTCGACACGCTATTTTTCAAAAATTTATTTTTCGGTAATTAGTTTTATTTTGACGATCTGGTTTCGGATTTTGAAAATAAAATAAATAATCATGTAAGATTATTATTATGTTATTATTTTATTTTACATGCTATCATTAAAATAAAATTTTGATAATAATATTATTATCGGGGTTGATATCTGTCGATATAAGTAAATATCGGTATTTTTTGATGAACTTAGAGTTGCAAATGCTTTATCATATTTTATTTCTTATAATTATTATGTCACTAATGTCATTTATATTAGTAACTTATATATATATATATCTCCATATATATTATCACTTGTGTTTTAATACATTTACCTTCGTAATTATCTGTTTAAGATATTTATAACTTGAATCGCTGACTCAGTAGCCCTAATGGACAACACCTCACCCCACCCTTGACACAATTAACTATATCATCATCATCATAAGCCCCCTAATCTCCTTCTTCATCACCGAACCAAGAAAAAGAAAAGAGAGAGAACCGTGAGAACTCCATGAAACTGTGAACTTCCAACTTCGATATCTTAAGTTTCGTAACTCTGATAAAAAATCTAATCCAATTAAAGTGTTCGTATCTTCCTTCTCTTCACGTTGATGTCACTTTTTTTTTAGAGAAATCGACGGTAAAGTTTCTTCCTTCCCTTGGTGGTTTTGCCGAATAGTGCATTGGAAGGAGTAGCCGATTTTCGATATTTTTTTCTTCAATTTCTCGTTCAGAAGCCTTCTCTGGAGCTTTGGTTTTTGTAATTCTTGTTCGGAAGTAGGATTTGATTATTTTGTAATAATTAAATATGTTCTTGATGTGTGATTATTGGTTTGATCATTATTGCTTGAAATTGAATGGATTTATGCTTGATTTTTGTTGAAATGTTGGTGATTTTGTGAGCTTTATGGTTCGGCCTTGAGGAGGCAGTCATGAACCAAATTGTTTTAGATGTGTTCGGGATTGAGTTCAAGTTATAATATTGAGAAGATTTGGTGGTTGGAAGGTTAAGGTGAACTCTGTGAAAAATCGGTAACCGAAAAGTTTGAAAATTGATTGAAAATCAAACCAAAAATTTGAAGAAAAATTAAAAGAAGGTTCAGTTTTGTGGTAGAGGTGTGATCATTAACACAAAGTTAATTTTTGAAAATAAGAGTGTATTTTGATAAAAGATCGTAGTTAAAAATAATAATTTTGTAAGTTATGCGTATTTTGGGTAATAAGTAAAAGTTCAGGAGTAAAACGGATATTTTATAAAAGTATAAGAATATTTTTGATAATTATAATGTATGTAAATTATTTTAGTAAGTTCATAAAGTACGTTGGTTCAAGATGTAAATCTTTCTAAAAGTTCGAAATTAAAATGTAATTCCTAGAAGTTTAACGAGAAGACTTTTAATAAATAGGTTTTCATTATCAAAATAATAATGATATTACCCTTTTATTATTAATATTAATATACTCATAATAATATTATTATTATCTTTTTACTCAAGATATTATTTAATTTGAATAATTGTTAATGAAAAAGTGAAACAACAATATTCCCTAAAAGTTTTAAAAAGTCAAATCTAAGCTAAGAATCTTATGATTTTCTTGTCATAACACACTTAGAAAAAGGCGAGGAAAGAGTGCAAAGATAATTTATATTGTTGAAATGTAAGAAAGTAAAAGAGAATAATAAGAAAGAAAAGAAGAAGAAAGAAAAGAAAAGAAAGAAAAAGATTAAAGGGATCCCTACCATAATAGAGTAGAGAGCAAAAAATTAAAGAAATCTAAAGAACCTATGTCACAGGAGAGCAGGGAACAAAAAAGAAAAGAATATATTAACTAAAGGGATATCTGCCACATGAGAGCAGATCTCTGCCGCAAGAGAGCAGAGGGTAAAGATAAAAAGACTCTAAAAGACCGTCTGCCATATGAGAGCAGATGAAACATGATTGTTGTTTGGGCCTTAGTGTCAAATGTATAGTGGGGACACCCACACATTGTGAACTATTTTCCAGATATAAGCATATTACAACACATTTAAAAGTCACATTATATGCGGCCTAGCCGTAAGACTTATATGCATACTGTATGCATCTCGAAAGTCATATCTAGAACTTGTGCCCAGGTAATGTCTGGAGCGGGTAGGCAATCGACACATGAGCTCATGGCTTGCGTAGGGCTAGACATGCATCATACTTGTTTGTGCATATTTCTCTGTGATGTGTTTTATGTGTATATGTGTGGCTGCTTTGTATGTACTTTATGATTGTTTGACTTCTCTGTTCCTCATTTGTTAAGTTGAATGTATTCTATTACTTGTTTCTGTTGACTAATAATAGTAAAATGAACTTAACTTCTAACCCCAATCCTGCTAAGGACTCTCCAGTTCTTACCCCTATTCCTCTCACCCTACAGACAGAAACGGGAGTGCCCTTCCGTGAGATACTAGAAGATTCTACTTACAAGAACTTCACTTAGGTAGCTATTTGAGTTGGGGTGGACCTCGTTCCCATCTACTTGTATACACTCCATGGAGAAGAGTGCACGCGAGGGAGGAGAAGAAGCCACCGCCATCGCGTCTTACCACTGCCACCACCACCGAGCTTGCCGTCGTTGCCATTGTCGCCAAGAGAGACAGAAGAAGAAGACGCACGAGGGAGCTCAGCCGAGGAGAGGGAGACGCCGCGTCTGGTTGTCACCACCAGATTCTGTTCTGTCGCCGTCTTCGTGGAGGTCCATGTCTCCGTCGTCATCCTCATCCAAACCGTCTCCGTCGCTACCAGCTTGCACCACCGTCGAGGCTAGTCACGAATGAGAGAGGAAGAAGCTGGCTCTGTCGCAGAAAAATGGCGCTGCCGTTGCTGAGATCCACTGCTAGTAAGATTCTTGCTTTGAGTTTTCATTCTTTTGAATTCCTGAAACCTTGTTGTCACTGCATGGCTGTTGTAGTTACCGTCGCTTGAGGCTGCAGCTACCAAATCGGTTCAGAGGTCGTTGCTGCTTTATTCTTTTATTGCAGTAAGTTTTCTTGCTTGAGAACCCTCGCTGTTAGTATTATGTTATATGTTATTAAGGATTTCATGACATTGATAATTTAGGATTGAGTAATCGAGGTTGCATTTTGCGATTAAAACTGTTGTTGTTGTTGCGGACGTAAGTAGAGCTATGGATGCAGCCGCCGCTATTGCGGACCGAGGGAAAAGGGATTTATCGCGCTAAAATCGCTGCGAGATTGATTCCTCGAGGTAGGGGATTATTTTAATAAGATATATTTTAGGTTTTGAATACCTGACAAGTTTAGTAATTTAACGTAAATGGATGAGTGTCTGTGATGTAAAAAATTCTCTGTTGAGATTGACATGTTGTGTTTGTTGTTGAATTGGTTGATTTCTGAATTTATGGTGAAATGGATTGAATATGTTGATTTTAGTTTTGTTTATTTAAATCGATAATGGTTGTTCTTGAATGAAGGATTTGGAAATGTTGATTTGAAATGCTGGTTTTGTTGAGTTGAGGTTGAATTGAAGGAATCCGAGAAAGGTGGTAAACTCTGGTTTTTAGGGGAGGTGCTGTTGGAATTTTTTTAAGAATTTGAATAGTTTTTGGTTATGATTTCAAAAATGATTTTGGTTTGAGTAACTTTAACAAAAGAGATATGTCTTGAATACTTTTAAAGATTATTAAAGAAAATCAGATTCTTATGATTTTGTTAATTCGTGGTTTTAAACTTATTTGATTTTTAATAATGAAAAGAGATTTGATTAACTAGCTAAAGTCTTTAAAATAGTAAATTAAGTATAAATTCAAGGGTTTGGAAATAGGAGAGTGAGTTTGAGGTTTTAATGGAATTAAACATTGGAGTTGAGAGAAAGAGAGTTATTTTAAGGAATATGATGAAAACGGTGTGGTGTTTGATTTGGAGGTAAGTTCGGTAAGTTGTTTGAAGGATTATGCTTGAAATTGAGATGTGATTAGTGACAATTTGATTTAATTAAGGTTTGATGATGTTTTTGAGACTGAGAGCGAGGATATTGATTAAGTATGATTGAGGTATAGTGATGACTAACGATGATTATGAATAAGAATGGAGTGAAATGTGTGAATTGAGTAGGCTTGATTTTGGTTGATCGTGAATGAGTGGATTGAAGTGGGTTGGGGTTGTTTTATTGAGTTAAAAACTGTTTTGGATTATGAACCTTTGGAAAGTTGATAAATTCTATTTTTGGTTAAAAACTTATTTTTGGTCAAATTCGGCGGGCCGTAACTTGGTCCTCAGAGTTGGAAAATTTTACCAAATTGAATTTTTATGAAAATCTATTTATTGATATTTCCAAAAGTTTAAGAATGGTTAAAAAATGAATTTTGTGGAAAAAGATATGAAGTTTTAAAATTTGGGCTGAAAAACTGGTTTCTGCAGCATATCAGCATTTTTCAAGTTCTGAAATGCGATGCGTACGCAGAACCCATCGTGCGTACGCAGGAGTTGGCCACTGCCAATACTCATGTGTCAACGGATGTGTCACTACTTCTTGAAATCCAATTTAAAATTTGGATTCTCTTTGAAGAAATTTTAAGTCAATCTTCTTTTGCTTGATTGTATCCATAGCCATTCTTTAAATTTGACAAAGATGTTTTGAATTTAGCATGTCCTTATTCATATGAGTTTTTTAAATGTTTTTTGAGACTTTACCTCAAATTCTCCTTCTTGAAACAAAATTTGAATTCTTTTTAACTTTACCATAATTTCACTACATACGTCTAATTGACTAAATACCTAGGTACTTTTTGAGATTTTTGAGAAATTATTTTTGGTCCTTAGCCCAATTAAATTCCACCCTTCAAACCTTACATATTCTATCTTTACCTTAGAATTAATTTTGACATAAAACAACTTGATTTTTCCTTTCGACCCTATTACAATTTTTCATATTTTTGTTTGGTTATATACCTAAGCATATTATGAGATTTTTGAAGGAAGATTTTGTTCCTATTTTAAATAACCTTTATTTTACAAATCTTATGTAACTGTTTTCAACCTGAATATGTTTCGAGGTAATGCAAACACCTATCCTTTTTTTAAGTCCTTTAAATGTTTATTTCATATCTTCTCTTTTTACAAGGTAAGATGATTGATGAGCGGATAATTTATACGCTTTTTGGCATTGTTTTTAGTATATTTTTAGTAGAATCTAGTTACTTTTAGGGATATTTTCATTAGTTTTTATGTTAAATTCACATTTCTAGACTTTACTATGAGTTTGTGTGTTTTTCTATGATTTCAGGTATTTTCTAGCTGAAATTGAGGGACTTGAGCAAAAATCAGATTCAGAGGTTGAAGAAGGACTGCTGATGCTGTTGGATTTTGACCTCCCTGCACTCAAAGTGGATTTTCTAGAGCTACAAAACTAAAAATGGCGCGCTTCTAATTGCGTTGGAAAGTAGACATCCAGGGCTTTCCAGCAATATATAATAGTCCATACTTTGGCCGAGTTTAGATGACGTAAAAGGGCATTGAACGCCAGTTCTACGCTGCTGTCTGGAGTTAAACGCCAGAAACACGTCACAAGCCAGAGTTAAACGCCAGAAATACGTTACAAACTGGCGTTCAACTCCAAGATTGACCTCTACACGTGTAACATTCAAGCTCAGCCCAAGCACACACCAAGTGGTCCCCGGAAGTAGATTTATGCATCAATTACTTACTTCTGTAAACCCTAGTAACTAGTTTAGTATAAATAGGACTTTTTACTATTGTATTAGACGATCTTTGATCAGTTTTATGCTATCTTAGACTTTCATGGGGGCTGGCCATTCGGCCATGCCTGAACCATTATCACTTATGTATTTTCATACGGTAGAGTTTCTGCACTCCATAGATTAAGGTGTGGAGCTCTGCTGTTCCTCAAAGATTAAGGCAAAGTACTATTGTTTTTCTATTGAATTCAACTTATTCCGCTTCTAAGATAGTCATTCTCACTTCAACCTGAATGTGATGAACGTGACAATCATCATCATTCCCTATGAACGCGTGCCTGACAACCACTTCCGTTCTACCTTAGATTGAATGAGTATCTCTTGGATCTCTTAATCAGAATCTTCGTGGTATAAGCTAGATTGATGGCGGCATTCATGAGAGTCCGGAAAGTCTAAACCTTGTCTGTGGTATTCCGAGTAGGACTCTGGGATTGAATGACTGTGACGAACTTCAAACTCGCGAGTGCTGGGCGTAGTGACAGACGCAAAAGGAGGGTGAATCCTATTCCAGTATGATCGAGAACCTCAGATGATTAGCCGTGCTGTGACAGAGCATTTGGACCATTTTCACAAGAGGATAGGATGCATCCATTGACAAGGGTGATGCCTCCAGACGATCACCAATCACCTCAATCTCTCTTCCCTATCACCACTTCACCACTCACATCCATCCACTCTTCCCCATAAACCTACCTCATAAACTCCACCTACCTTCAAAATTCCAAATCAATTTCCCACCCAAAACCCACCCTTATGGCCGAACCTTACCCCCTCCCTTCCCTATATAAAGCCCTCCATTCTTCTTCATTTTCACACAACAGAACCCTCTCTTCCCCTTCTTGGCCGAATACACCCCTCCCCCCTCTCCTCCATATTTTCTTCTTCTTCTTCATCTATTCTTTCTTCTCTTGCTCGAGGGCAAGCAATATTCTAAGTTTGGTGTGGTAAAAACATAAGCTTTTTGTTTTCCCATTACCATTGATGGCACCCAAGACCGGAGAATCCTCTAGAGAAGGGAAAGGGAAGACAAAAGCTTCCACCTCTGAGTCATGGGAGATGGAAAGATTCATCTCCAAAGCTCATCAAGACCACTTCTATGATGTTGTGGTCAAGAAGAAGGTGATCCCCGAGGTCCCTTTCAAGCTCAAGAAGAATGAGTATCCGGAGATCCGACATGAAATCCAAAGAAGAGGTTGGGAAGTTCTAACAAACCCCATCCAACAAGTCGGCATCCTAATGGTTCAAGAGTTCTATGCCAATGCATGGATCACTAGGAACCATGATCAAAGTAAGAACCCAAACCCAAAGAATTATATTACAATGGTTCGGGGGAAATACTTAGATTTTAGTCCGGAAAATGTGAGATTGGCGTTTAACTTGCCTATGATGCAAGGAGATGCACGCCCCTACACTAGAAGGGTCAACTTTAATCAAAGGTTGGACCAAGTCCTCATGGACATATGTGTGGAAGGAGCTCAATGGAAGATTGACTCCAAAGGCAAGCCGGTTCAATTAAGAAGACTGGACCTCAAGCCTGTGGCTAGAGGATGGTTGGAGTTCATCCAACGCTCCATCATCCCCACTAGCAACCGATCTGAAGTTACTGTGGATCGGGCCATCATGATTCATAGCATCATGAATGGAGAGGAAGTAGAAGTTCATGAAGTCATCTCCCTTGAATTCTACAAAATAGCCGAAAAGCCTTCTCCTGGGGCAAGGCTAGCTTTTCCTCATCTTATTTGCCATCTATGTTACTCAGCTGGAGCTTTCATAGAAGGAGACATTTCCATTGAGGAAGAGAAGCCCATCACTAATAAAAGGATGGAGCAAGCAAGAGAGCCCATTGATGAGCGGATAATTTATACGCTTTTTGGCATTGTTTTTAGTACGTTTTTAGTAGAATCTAGTTACTTTTAGGGATGTTTTCATTAGTTTTTATGTTAAATTCACATTTCTAGACTTTACTATGAGTTTGTGTGTTTTTCTGTGATTTCAGGTATTTTCTGGCTGAAATTGAGGGACTTGAGCAAAAATCAGATTCAGAGGTTGAAGAAGGACTACTGATGCTGTTGGATTCTGACCTCCCTGCACTCAAAATAGATTTTCTGGAGCTACAGAACTCGAAATTGCACGCTTCTAATTGCGTTGGAAAGTAGACATCCAGGGTTTTCCAGTTAAGTATAATAGTCCATACTTTGCCTAAGTTTAGATGACGCAAACTGGCGTTCAACGCCAGCTCTTTGCCCAATTCTGGCGTCCAGCGCCAGAAACAAGTTGCAAAGTGGAGTTCAACGCCCAAAATGGCACAAAAGCTGGCGTTCAACTCCAAGAATGATCTCTCCACGTGTAGAACTCAAGCTCAACCTAAGCACACACCAAGTGGGCCCCGGAAGTGGATTTATGCATCAATTACTTACTTCTGTAAACCCTAGTAGCTAGTTTATTATAAATAGGACCTTTTACTATTGTATTAGACATCTTTGGATGCCTGGTTCTTAGATCAGAGGGGCTGGCCATTCGGTCATGCCTGGACCTTTCACTTATGTATTTTCAATGGTAGAGTTTCTACACTCCATAGATTAAGGTGTGGAGCTCTGCTGTTCCTCAAAGATTAATGCAAAGTACTACTGTTTTCTATTCAATTCATCTTATTTCGCTTCTAAGATATTCATTCGCACTTCAACCTGAATGTGATGAACGTGACAATCATCATCATTCCCTATGAACGCGTGCCTGAAAACCACTTCCGTTCTACATTAGATTGAATGAGTATATCTTAGATCTCTTAATCAGAATCTTCGTGGTGTAAGCTAGAATGATGGCGGCATTCAAGAGAATCCGGAAAGTCTAAACCTTGTCTCTGGTATTCTGAGTAGGATTCAATGATTGAATGACTGTGACGAGCTTCAAACTCACGAGTGCTGGGCGTTAGTGACAGACGCAAAAGGAGGGTGAATCCTATTCCAGCATGATCGAGAACCGACAGATGAATAGCCGTGCCGTGACAGGGTGCGTTGACCATTTTCACTGAGAGGAGGGGATGTAGCCACTGACAACAGTGATGCCCTTGCATAAAGCCAGCCATGGAAAGGAGTAAGACTGATTGGATGAAGACAGCAGGAAAGCAGAGGTTCAGAGGAACGAAAGCATCTCTATGCGCTTATCTGAAATTCTCACCAATGATTTACATAAGTATTTCTATGCCTATTTCATTAATTATTTTCGAAAACCCCATTACTATTTTATATCCGCCTGACTGAGATTTACAAGGTGACCATAGCTTGCTTCATACCAACAATCTCCGTGGGATTTGACCTTTACTCACGTAAGGTATTACTTGGACGACCCAGTGCACTTGCTGGTTAGTTGTGCGAAGTTGTGAACCATGGTATTGACGTCATGTTTTTGGCGCCATTGCCAGGGAAAGAAAGAGCAATGAATTTTACATAATCAAAGTGTAATCACAATTTCTGCGCACCAAGTTTTTGGCGCCGTTGCCGGGGATTGTTCGAGTTTGGACAACTGACGGTTCATCTTGTTGCTCAGATTGGGTAACTTTCTTTTCGTTTTCTTTTCAAAAAGTTTTCAAAAATCTTTTAAGAATGAATTCTAGTGTTTCATGAAGCATGCTAAAGCCTGGTTGGCTGTAAAGCCATGTCTAAATTCATTTGGACTGAGGCTTCCAATTTGTTATCAAGAGAAAGCTTATTGGTGCTAATCCACCTATTACTATTCATGATCTACCTGTTACATGCTAAAGCTTGGCTGGTTATTAAGCCATGCCTGATCCTTTGATTGGAGCTGTAGACTAAAGAGCATAAGATTCCTGGAATTCATATTAAAAATTTTGGAATCCTTATTTTTCTTTTTCAAAATGATTTTTGAAAAATTAAAAGAAAATACAAAAAATCATAAAATCATAAAAATCAAAAATATTTTTTGTGTTCTTGTTTGAGTCTTGAGTCATGTTATAAGTTTGGTGTCAATTGCATGTGCATCTTGCATTTTTCGAAAATTCATGCATTCATAGTGTTCTTTATGATCTTCAAATTGTTCTTGTAAGTCTTCTTGTTTGATCTTTGCATTTGCATGTTTTGTGTCTTTTCTTGTTTTTCATATGCATTCTTGAATTCTTAGTGCCTAAGCATTAAAGAATTCTAAGTTTGGTGTCTTGCATGTTTTCTTTGCATTAAAAATTTTTCAAAAACATGTTCTTGATGTTCATCATGATCTTCATAGTGTTCTTGGTGTTCATCTTGACATTCATAGCATTCTTGCATGCATTCATTGTTTTGATCCATAACTTTCATGCATTGCATCATTTTTCTTGTTTTTCTCTCTCTTCAAAAAAAAAAAATTTCAAAAATAAAAAAATATCTTTCCCTTTTTCTCTCATCAAATTCGAAAATTTGGATTGACCTTTTCAAAAATTTTTAAAATGAAGTTGTTTCTTATGAGTCAAATCAAATCTTCAATTTGAAAATCTTATCTTTTTTCAAAATCTTTTTCAAAAATCAAATCTTTTTTAAATTTCTTAGTTATTTTCGAAAATAACAATGACAATTAATGTTTTGATTCAAAAATTTTAAGTTTGTTACTTGCTTGTTAAGAAAGATTCAAACTTTAAGTTCTAGAATCATATCTTGTGATTTCTTGTGAATCAAGTCATTAATTGTGATTTTAAAAATCAAATCTTTAAAAAAAAAACTAATTTCTATCCTATCTTTTCAAAAATATCTTCTCATCATATCTTTTTCAAAAATTTGATTTCAAAATATCTTTTCTAACTTCCTAACTTCTTATCTTTTCAAAATTTGTTTTAACTAACTAACTAACTTTTTGTTTGTTTCTATCTTTTTCAAAACTGCTTAACTAACTCTCTCTCTCTCTAATTTTCGAAAATATCTCCCCCTTTTTCAAAATTTCTTTTTAATTAAACTAATAATTTTATTTTTTATTTGAATTTTCGAAAAACTATTAACCCTTTTCAAAATTAATTTTCGAAAATTACTAACTCTTTTTCAAAAAAATTATTTTCGAAAATTCCCCTTCTCTCTCATCTCCTTCTATTTATTTATTCATCTACTAACACTTCATCTCACCCAAATTCGAACCCCCTCTTCCATCTGTGTTCGAATTTCTTCTTCTTCTTTTCTTCTACTCACACTGGGACCTCTATACTGTGGTAAAAAGGACCCCTATTATTATTATTTTTCTGTTCTCTCTTTTTCATATGAGCAGGAGCAAGGACAAGAACATTCTTGTTGAAGCAGATCCAGAACCTGAAAGGACTCTGAAGAGGAAACTAAGAGAAGCTAAATTACAACAATCCAGAGAGAACCTTTCAAAAATTTTCGAACAGGAAGAGGAGATGGCAGCCGAAAATAATAATAATGCAAGGAGAATGCTTGGTGACTTTACTGCACCTAATTCCAATTTACATGGAAGAATCATCTCCATTCCTGCCATTGGAGCAAACAACTTTGAGCTGAAACCTCAATTAGTTTCTCTGATGCAGCAGAACTGCAAGTTTCATGGACTTCCATCTGAAGATCCTTTTCAATTCTTAACTGAGTTCTTGCAGATATGTGATGCTGTTAAGACTAATGGAGTAGATCCTGAAGTCTACAGGCTCATGCTTTTCCCTTTTGCTGTAAGAGATAGAGCTAGAGTGTGGTTGGACTTTCAACCCAAAGACAGCCTGAACTCTTGGGATAAGCTGGTCACGGCTTTCTTAGCCAAGTTCTTTCCTCCTCAAAAGCTGAGCAAGCTTAGAGTGGATGTTCAAACCTTCAGACAGAAAGAAGGTGAATCCCTCTATAAAGCTTGGGAGAGATACAAACAGTTGACCAAAAAGTGTCCTTCTGACATGCTTTCAGAATGGACCATCCTGGATATATTCTATGATGGTTTATCTAAGCTATCAAAGATGTCATTGGATACTTCTGCAGGTAGATCCATTCACCTAAAGAAAATGCCTGTAGAAGCTCAAGAACTCATTGACATGGTTGCTAATAACCAGTTTATGTACACTTCTGAGAGGAATCCTGTGAGTAATGGGACGCCTATGAAGAAGGGAGTTCTTGAAGTTGATACTCTGAATGCCATATTGGCTCAGAACAAAATATTGACTCAGTAAGTCAATATGATTTCTCAGAGTCTGAATGGAATGCAAGCTGCATCCAACAGTACTCAAGAGGCTTCTTATGAAGAAGAAGCTTATGATCCTGAGAACCCTGCAATAGCAAAGGTGAATTACTTAGGTGAACCTTATGGAAACACCTATAACTCATCATGGAGAAATCATCCAAATTTCTCATGGAAGGATCAAAAGCCTCAACAAGGCTTTAATAATGGAAGAAACAGGTTTAGCAATAGCAAGCCTTTTTCATCATCCACTCAGCAACAGACAGAGAATTCTGAGCAGAATCCATCTAGCTTAGCAAATTTAGTCTCTGATCTATCTAAGGCCACTGTGAGTTTCATGAATGAAATAAGGTCTTCCATTAGAAATTTGGAAGCACAAGTGGGCCAGCTGAGTAAAAAGATCACTGAAATCCCTCCTAGTACTCTCCCAAGCAATACAGAAGAGAATCCAAAAGGAGAGTGCAAGGCCATTGACATAAGCACCATGGCCGAACCTGTAAGGGAAGGAGAGGACGTGAATCCCAAGGGGGAAGACCTCCTGGGACGTCCAGTGATCAATAAGGAGTTTCCCTCTGAGGAACCAAAGGAATCTGAGACTCATCTAGAGACCATAGAGATTCCATTGAACCTCCTTATGCCATTCATGAGCTCTGATGAGTATTCCTCTTCTGAAGAGAATGAGGATGTTACTGAAGAGCAAACTGCCAAGTTTCTTGGTGCAATCATGAAGCTGAATGCCAAATTATTTGGCATTGATACTTGGGAAGATGAACCTCCCTTGTTCACCAATGAACTAAGTGATCTGGATCAACTGACATTGCCTCAGAAGAGACAGGATCCTGGAAAGTTCATAATACCTTGTACCATAGGCACCATGATCTTTAAGGCTCTGGGTGACCTTGGTTCAGGAATAAACCTCATGCCCCTCTCTGTAATAGAGAAACTGGGAATCTATGGGTGCAAGCTGCTAGAATCTCATTAGAGATGGCAGATAATTCAAGAAAACAGGCTTATGGACAAGTAGAGGACGTGTTAGTAAAGGTTGAAGGCCTTTACATCCCTGCTGATTTCATAGTCTTAGATACTGGAAAGGAAGAGGATGAATCCATCATCCTAGGAAGACCTTTCCTAGCCACAGCAAGAGCTGTGATTGATATGGACAGAGGAGAATTGATCCTTCAATTAAATAAGGACAACCTTGTGTTTACAACTCAAGGATCTCTCTCTGCATCCATGGAGAGGAAGCAGAAAAAGCTTCTCTCAAAGCAGAGTCAACCAAAGCCCCCACAGTCAAACTCTAAGTTTGGTGTTGGGAGGTCTCAACAAAGCTCTGCACATCAGCGAGGCTCCATGAGAGCCCACTGTCAAGCTATTGACATTAAAGAAGCGCTTGTTGGGAGGCAACCCAATTTTTATTTATCTAACTATATTTTTCTTAGTTATATGTCTTTATAGGTTCATGATCATGTGGAGTCACAAAATAAATATAAAAATTGAAAATGGAATAAAAAACAGCAGAAGAAAAATCACACCCTGGAGGAAGCACCTATCTGGCGTTCAACGCCAGAACAGAGCATGGTTCTAGCGCTGAACGCCCAAAATGGGCAATGTCTGGGCGCTGAACGCCCAAAATGGGCATCATCTGGGCGCTGAACGCCAGAATGGCACCCTGGAGAAGAGCTGGCGCTGAACGCCCAGAACAAGCATGGTTCTGGCATTCAACGCCAGAAATGGCCAACAAATGGGCGTTGAACGCCCAAAATGGGCACCAACCTGGCGCTGAACGCCCAGAGTTGTGTGCAAGGGCATTTTACATGCCTAATTTGGAGCAAGGTTGTAAATACTTGAACACCTCAGGATCTGTGGACCCCACAGGATCATCTCAGGATCTGTGGACCCCACAGGATCCCCACTCACCTCACCTTCTCTTTCTCCATTCATGATCATCCCTTCTGTTTTCCATTCACCACTCACATCCATACACACATCCCTCAATCTCCTACATATCTTCTTCTTCTTCTTCTTCTATTCTTTCTTCTTTTGCTCGAGGGTGAGCAACATTCTAAGTTTGGTGTGGTAAAAGCATAAGCTTTTTGTTTTTCCAAAATCATTAATGGCACCTAAGGCCAAAGAAACCTCAAAGAGGAAAGGGAAGGCAAGTGATTTCACCTCTGAGCCATGGGAGATGGAAAGATTCATCTCTAAAGCCCATCACTAAGAAAAGGATGGAGCAAACAAGAGAGCCCACTCATGGAGCTCAAGAAACACATGAGGAAGCTCACCATCAAGAGATCCCTGAGATGCCTCAAGGGATGTACTTTCCTCCACAAAAATTTATGGGAGCAAGTCAATACCTCCCTAGGAGAATTAAGTTCCAACATAGGACAATTAAGGGTGGAGCATCAAGAGCACTCTATTATCCTTCATGAAATCAGAGAAGATCAAAAAGCAATGAAGGAGGAGCAACAAAGACAAGGAAGAGACATAGAAGAGCTCAAGGACATCATTGGTTCCTCAAGAAGGAAACACACCCATCACTAAGGTGGACTCATTTCTTGTTCCTACATTCTCTATTTTTCGTTTTCTATGTTAAGTGCTTATCTATGTTTGTGTCTTCACTACATGATCATTAGTAGTTAGTAACTTTGTCTTAAAGTTATGAATGTCCTATGAATCCATCACCTCTCTTAAATGAAAAATGCTTTAATTCAAAAGAACAAGAAGTACATGAGTTTCGAATTTATCCTTGAACTTAGTTTAATTATATTGATGTGGTGACAATGCTTCTTGTTTTCTGAATGTATGCTTGAACAGTGCATATGTCTTTTGAAGTTGTTGTTTAAGAATGTTAAATATGTTGGCTCTTGAAAGAATGATGACTAGGAGACATGTTATTTGATAATCTGAAAAATCATAAAAATGATTCTTGAAGCAAGAAAAAGCAGCAAAAAACAAAGCTTGCAGAAAAAAAAAATTAGGCGAAAAAAAATAGAAAGAAAAAAAAAGGGGGCAAGTAGAAAAAGCCAAAAGCTCTTAAAACCAAGAGGCAAGAGCAAAAAGCCAATAACCCTTAAAACCAAAAGGCAAGGGCAAATAAAGAAGATCCCAAGGCTTTGAGCATCAGTGGATAGGAGGGCCTAAAGGAATAAAATCCTGGTCTAAGCGGCTAAACTAAGCTGTCCCTAACCATGTGCTTGTGGCGTGTAGGTGTCAAGTGAAAACTTGAGACTGAGCAGTTAAAGTCAAGGTCCAAAGCAAAAAAAAGAGTGGGCTTAAGAACCCTGGACACCTCTAATTGGGCACTTTAGCAAAGCTGAGTCACAATCTGAAAAGGTTCACCCAATTATGTGTTTGTGGCATTTATGTATCCGGTGGTAATACTGGAAAACAAAGTGCTTAGGGCCACGGCCAAGACTCATAAAATAGATGTGTTCAAGAATCATCATACTGAACTAGGAGAATCAATAACACTATCTAAACTCTGAGTTCCTACAGATGCCAATCATTCTGAACCTCAATGGATAAAGTGAGATGCCAAAACTATTCAAGAGGCAAAAAGCTACAAGTCCCGCTCATCTGATTGGAGCTATGTTTCATTGATAGTTTGGAATTTATAATATATTCTCTTCTTTTTATCCTATTTGATTTTCAGTTGCTTGGGGACAAGCAACAATTTAAGTTTGGTGTTGTGATGAGCGGATAATTTATACGCTTTTTGGCATTATTTTTAGTACGTTTTTAGTAGAATCTAGTTACTTTTAGGGATGTTTTCATTAGTTTTTATGTTAAATTCACATTTCTAGACTTTACTATGAGTTTGTGTATTTTTCTGTGATTTCAGGTATTTTCTGGCTGAAATTGAGGGACTTGAGCAAAAATCAGATTCAGAGGTTGAAGAAGGACTGCTGATGCTGTTGGATTCTGACCTCCCTGCACTCAAAATGGATTTTCTGGAGCTACAGAACTCGAAATGGTGCGCTTCCAATTGCGTTGGAAATTAGACATCCAGGGATTTCCAGCGATGTTTAATAGTCCATACTTTTGGCCAATTTTAGATGACGCAAACTGGCGTTCAACGCCAGCTCTCTGCCTGATTCTGGCGTCCAGCGCCAGAAACAAGTTGCAAAGTGGAGTTCAACGCCCAAAATGGTACAAAAGCTGGCGTTCAACTCCAAGAATGACCTCTCCACGTGTAGAACTCAAGCTCAGCCCAAGCACACACCAAGTGGGCTCCGGAAGTGGATTTATGCAACAATTACTTACTTCTGTAAACCCTAGTAGCTAGTTTATTATAAATAGGACCTTTTACTATTGTATTAGACATCTTTGGATGCTTGGTTCTTAGATCAGAGGGGCTGGCCATTCGGCCATGCCTGGACCTTTCACTTATGTATTTTCAACGGTAGAGTTTCTACACTCCATAGATTAAGTTGTGGAGCTCTGCTGTTCCTCAAAGATTAATGCAAAGTACTACTGTTTTCTATTCAATTCATCTTATTTCGCTTCTAAGATATTCATTCGCACTTCAACCTGAATGTGATGAACGTGACAATCATCATCATTCCCTATGAACGCGTGCCTGAAAACCACTTCCGTTCTACATTAGATTGAATGAGTATATCTTAGATCTCTTAATCAGAATCTTCGTGGTGTAAGCTAGAATGATGGCGGCATTCAAGAGAATCCGGAAAGTCTAAACCTTGTCTATGGTATTCTGAGTAGGATTCAATGATTGAATGACTGTGACGAGCTTCAAACTCACGAGTGCTGGGCGTTAGTGACAGACGCAAAAGGAGGGTGAATCCTATTCCAGCATGATCGAGAACCGACAGATGAATAGCCGTGCCGTGACAGGGTGCGTTGACCATTTTCACTGAGAGGAGGGGATGTAGCCACTGACAACAGTGATGCCCTTGCATAAAGCCAGCCATGGAAAGGAGTAAGACTGATTGGATGAAGACAGCAGGAAAGCAGAGGTTCAGAGGAACGAAAGCATCTCTATGCGCTTATCTGAAATTCTCACCAATGATTTACATAAGTATTTCTATCCCTATTTTATTAATTATTTTCGAAAACCCCATTACTATTTTATATTCGCCTGACTGAGATTTACAAGGTGACCATAGCTTGCTTCATACCAACAATCTCCGTGGGATTCGACCCTTACTCACGTAAGGTATTACTTGGACGACCCAGTGCACTTGCTGGTTAGTTGTGGGAAGTTGTGAACCATGGTATTGGCGTCATGTTTTTGGTGCCATTGCTAGGGAAAGAAAGAGCAATGAATTTTACATAATCAAAGTGTAATCATAATTTCTATGCACCACCCATTCATGGATCTCAAGAGACGCATGAAGCTCATCACCATGAGATCCTGGAGATGCCTCAAATGCATTTTCCTCCACAAAACTATTGGGAGCAAATCAACACCTCCCTAGGAGAATTAAGTTCCAACATGGGACAATTAAGGGTTGAACATCAAGAGCACTCCATCATCCTTCATGAAATAAGAGAAGATCAAAAAGCAATGAAGGAGGAGCAACAAAGACAAGGAAGAGACATAGAAGAGCTCAAGGACATCATTTGTTCCTCAAGAAGGAAACGCCACCATCACTAAGGTGGACTCATTCCTTGTTCTTATTTTCTGTTTTTCGTTTTCTTAATGTTAAGTGCTTATCCATGTTTGTGTCTTATTACATGATCATTAGTAGTTAGTAACTATGTCTTAAAGTTATGAATGTCCTATGAACCCATCACCTCTCTTAAATGAAAACTGTTTTAATTTAAAAGAACAAGAAGTACATGAGTTTCGAATTTATCCTTGAACTTAGTTTAATTATATTGATGTAGTGACAATGCTTCTTGTTTTCTGAATGAATGCTTGAACAGTGCATATGTCTTTTGAAGTTGTTGTTTAAGAATGTTAAATATGTTGGCTCTTGAAAGAATGATGATAAGGAGACATGTTATTTGATAATCTGAAAAATCATAAAAATGATTCTTGAAGCAAGAAAAAGCAGCAAAGAACAAAGCTTGCAGAAAAAAAAAATAGCGAAAAAAAAGAAAAAAAAAGAGAGAGAAAAAGCAAGCAAAAAAAGCCAAAAGCTCTTAAAACCAAGAGGCAAGAGCAAAAATCCAATAACCCTTAAAACCAAAAGGCAAGGGTAAATGAAAAGGATCCCAAGGCTTTGAGCATCAGTGGATAGGAGGGCCTAAAGGAATAAAATCCTGGCCTAAGCGGCTAAACCAAGCTGTCCCTAACCATGTGCTTGTGGCGTGAAGGTGTCAAGTGAAAACTTGAGACTGAGCGGTTAAAGTCAAGGTCCAAAGCAAAAGAAGAGTTTGATTAAGAACCCTGGACACCTCTAATTGGGGACTTTAGCAAAGCTGAGTCACAATCTGAAAAGGTTCACCCAATTATGTGTCTGTGACATTTATGTATCCGGTGGTAATACTGGAAAACAAAGTGCTTAGGGCCACGGCCAAGACTCATAAAATAGATGTGTTTAAGAATCATCATACTGAACTAGGAGAATCAATAACACTATCTGAACTCTGAGTTCCTATAGATGCCAAGCATTCTGAACTTCAATGGATAAAGTGAGATGCCAAAACTATTCAAGAGGCAAAAAGCTACAAGTCCCGCTCATTTAATTGGAGCTATGTTTCATTGATTGTTTGGAATTTATAGTATATTCTCTTCTTTTTATCCTATTTGATTTTCAGTTGCTTGGGGACAAGCAACAATTTAAGTTTGGTGTTGTGATGAGCGGATAATTTATATGCTTTTTGGCATTGTTTTTAGTATGTTTTTAGTAGAATCTAGTTACTTTTAGGGATGTTTTCATTAGTTTTTATGTTAAATTCACATTTTTGGACTTTACTATGAGTTTGTGTGTTTTTCTGTGATTTCAGGTATTTTCTGGCCGAAATTGAGGGACTTGAGCAAAAATCAGATTCAGAGGTTGAAGAAGGACTGCTGATGCTGTTGGATTCTAACCTCCCTGCACTCAAAGTGGATTTTCTGGAGCTACAAAACTCAAAATGGCGCGCTTCCAATTGCTTTGGAAATTAGACATCCAGGGCTTTCCAGCAATATATAATAGTCCATACTTTGGCCGAGTTTAGATAACGTAAAAGGGCGTTGAACGCCAGTTCTACGCTGCTGTCTGGAGTTAAACGCCAGAAACACGTCACAAGCCAGAGTTGAACGCCAGAAATACGTTACAAACTGGCGTTCAACTCCAAGATTGACCTCTACACGTGTAACATTCAAGCTCACCCTAAGCACACACCAAGTGGGTCCCGGAAGTGGATTTATGCATCAATTACTTACTTCTGTAAACCCTAGTAACTAGTTTATTATAAATAGGACTTTTTACTATTGTATTAGACGATCTTTGATCAGTTTTATGCTATCTTAGACTTTCATGGGGGCTGGCCATTTGGCCATGCCTGAACCATTATCACTTATGTATTTTCATACGGTAGAGTTTCTGCACTCCATAGATTAAGGTGTGGAGCTCTGCTGTTCCTCAAAGATTAATGCAAAGTACTACTGTTTTTCTATTCAATTCAACTTATTCCGCTTCTAAGATAGTCATTCGCACTTCAACCTGAATGTGATGAATGTGACAATTATCATTATTCCCTATGAACGCATGCCTGACAACCACTTCCGTTCTACCTTAGATTGAATGAGTATCTCTTGGATCTCTTAATCAGAATCTTCGTGGTATAAGCTAGATTGACGGCGGCATTCATGAGAGTCCGGAAAGTCTAAACCTTGTCTATGGTATTCCGAGTAGGACTCTGGAATTGAATGACTGTGATGAACTTCAAACTCGCGAGTGCTGGGCGTAGTGACAGATGCAAAAGGAGGGTGAATCCTATTCCAGTATGATCGAGAACCTCAGATGATTAGCCGTGCTGTGACAGAGCATTTGGACCATTTTCCAGAGAGGATTAAAAGTAGCCATTGACAACGGTGATGTCCTTACATAAAGCCAGCCGTAGAAAGGAGTAAGACTGATTGGATGAAGACAGCGGGAAAGCAGAGATTCAGAGGAACGAAAGTATCTCTATACGCTTATCTGAAATTCTCACCAATGAATTACATAAGTGTTTCTATCCTTATTTTATGTTTACTTATTATTTAATTTCGAAAACTCCATAACCTTTTGATATCCGCCTGACTGAGATTTACAAGGTGACCATAGCTTGCTTCATACCAACAATCTCCTTGGGATCGACCCTTACTCACGTAAGGTTTATTACTTGGACGACCCAGTGCACTTGCTGGTTAGTTGTATCGAAGTTGTGAATGAAAAACGATTTATTAAGACGTGTGTACAGAGTTTCTGGCGCCGTTGCCTGAGATTACAATTTCGTGCATCAATGATCTTCCTCGTAAGTTTATCTATTCTTTGTGGACATTTTATTCGATTGCTTTCCTAAACATTCTCCTAAATTTTCTAAACGACATCCTTGACTTTGGTCACTCTCTTCTTATGAATCTTGTACTTTGATTCAGCCTGAATTCAATTTTAACAAATGCATATTTTTCTTCTCATTGTCTCCATTGAAGTTCTTTAAACTCTCAATACGTCTGCCTTTTATTTGTAAACTACTGCTTGAATCTTTAGGAACGTCTACCCTTGTCATTATACTTCTCTTCATGAATCCTATACTCTTTGACATGACATTGAAATTGTTTTGGTGCGACACCGATCCTTGAATCTTTGAAAATATTAAGTTTTCCTTTTAATTAGGTAGTATTGGCTTATGCGTCCTAATCATTGCCGTGCAATTTGACGTGTTGTTTACCCTTTTCTTTTTCTTCGGATGTAATTTAAATTTTTTTGCTTCACAATCTGTGCCTTATGTATATCTTGATCTGCTTACACTTACGACTATGTTAAGACTCTTGCAACCTGATTGTTGATCTCATATTCCTCCACGGGCTATAAAACCCTTGTGGTAATATGAAGTTGTTCCGCTGTGATGTGTCACTATTGTCTTTAATCATTCCTCTTCTATAAAATCCCATACTTTTTTAACTCATCTTGAATCTATTTCAAACTAATGTGCTATTTTTCTTCTTATTGATCCTATCGAATTTCTTTGATTCAAGAGTTATCCTTGAAGTTGCCAATTGATTCCTTTTCGGCAAACTTCATTGCTTGTGCATCCTTATTTACCTGCAATTTCATTCATTCTTTCAAGTCCTTATGAGTACTGTCCTTGTCACTTGTCATTCCTTTCTAAAATCTTGTGTCCTTCTGAGTGAACTCGAGATTTGTTTTATTATCATGTGCGACCTTTAGATATAGCAAGTGATACATTAGTTATTTGAAAACGGTTGGTGGATGCGGAAGGTGAAGCTTGTAAGTGTGCGATGTCACAGGATATTGTGGAGCCTTGTTTTATGTAAAAGAGTTTTATTGATATTAGGCTTGTTACCGGTAGTGGGTTTGTAAAGTGATTGATGAGGTTGAGAACTTTCAGATGAGTTGTTCGATAAAGTAGAGTTGGGAGTTGTGATGGTGAGCTATGTTAAAGCGTGGGAAGTTGAAACCTTAAGGCTTGATGTGAAAACTAGTTATTACCATGGATGTATCAGATGTGTGTAACGGAATAGAAGCATGAGATTATGGAGTAAGAATGTTCTTGGGGAGTTATAAGCGAGTTGGAAAGCGTCTAGTAATTGATTAGTTAAGGGAACAAAAGCGTTGGCCTGTCGACCACATTGTTTTTGCAAACACCTATCTCGAAAATTGCACCTTATTGTGTTTCTTCAAGTTTTGGTAAAGTGTTGATATCACGTAACATCTTTGTTTTGAGACTATCTTGTAACTTCTGCCATAACCACACTCCACCCTTATATCTAAGTCTTATGGCTTATCCGATATTTGAAAATATATATATATATATATATATATATATATATATATATATATATATATATATGTTAACACTCCTTACTTTTCTAAAGTATTCAAAAGTAAAGTATCAAAACTATGTAATATCTTGTGTATTACTTTAATTTTCGAGGACAAAATTTTTTTTAAGATGGATAGAATGTAAGACCCAAGACTTTTGAAAAATCTTATTAAGAGCCGATTTCAAATTTATTTATTAAAGACATTATTTTCAGAAATTATTTTATTAAAACTAATTAAATCAAGTTTTGATAATTAAAATAAAAATTTTACTTAATTTTACAATTATTGAATAATTTTCTATATTTAAATTGTAAAGCTTAGTAGTTGTAAAAGAATAAGATTTTTTTATGATTTAGTTTAAATAATTGGGATTTTGAAATTTAATACTTTAATTTTCATAAACAAAAAATTAATTATATTATCTATAATTTTAAATTAGAATACCTGATTGAAAGTCAATTAGCAAATTGATAATTAAATAATATTTTTAAAGTAATTATAAGGGAATAAATTAGATTTTAATTTAATACAATACCCCTAATTTTATTAAAATTACCAAACTCCAATTAACCCAAAATTCCCAAATCAAATCCTAACTAAATATACCCTAATTTTCATCTAATCCTAACCCAAAAATACAAATATATTTCCCCCTTCACCCAAAAGAAACCCTAGCTGCCACCTCTTTCCCACAAACACAACACATACAAAACACACACACACCACATAGAGAAGAGAGGGAGAGGAACGGAGAAGATAGAGTGCGAAAGAGAGAGGGAGACCGCGTCAGCTCGCCGCCGTCGCCGCACCCTGCCTAGTCGTTCCCGCCGTTCCGTGGAGCCGCCGTAATCATCGCGCAAACCAGAGGGTGATGGGGATGGAGAAGAGTGCGCGCGAGGGAGGAGAAGAAGCCACCGCCGCCACCACCGAGCTTGCCATCATCGCCATTGTTGCCAAGAGAGAGGAAGAAGACACGCAAGGGAGCTCAGCCGAGGAGAGAGGAGACGCCGCGTCTGGTCGTCGCCGTCGTGTTTTGTTTTATCGTCGTCTTCACGGAGGTCCATGTCGCTATCGTCGTCCTCATCCGAACCGTCGCCATCGCTACCAGCTTCCACCACCGTCAAGGCTGGTCACAAATGGGAGAGGAAGAAGCTGCCTCTGTTGCCGAAAAATGGCATTGTCGTCGCCAAGATCCACTGCTAGTAAGGTTCTTGCTTCGATTTTTCATTCTTTTAAATTCCTGAAACCTTGTTGTCATTGCATGGTTGTTGTAGTTACCGTCATCGGAGCTTCGAGCCACCGCCATCACTTGAGACAGCTGCCAGAGCTACCGCCAAATTGTTTTAGAGGTCGCTGTTGCTTCGTTCTTTTATTGTAGTAAGTTTCCCTGCTTGTGAACCCTCGCTATTAGTATTCTGTTATATGTTATTAAGGATTTTGCGACATTGATGATTTAGGATTGAGTAATCAAGGTTGAATGTTACGATAAAAACTGCTGCTATTGTTGCGGAAGTAAGCGGAACTGTAGATGCAGCCACCGCTGTTGCGGACCGAGGGGTGATACGAGCGAATTCATCGGTTAAAAATTCCTTCTGGGTATAGGAGAAATAACCTTATTGCAAGTATAGTTCTCAACCAACAAGTAATGCTCGATCGAAGTTAACAATATCTAATCTAAACCGAGATCGAGGGTACTTCAACCTCGGGTCGTTCTCCCTAGGACGCAATTGGAAGTGTTTCTCTTTCGGTTGTAAGGAAAAATGGGTTTTCAAGCAAGAAATGAAAGATTAAGAGAACTAAGCAATAAAAGAACTAAGCAATGATCAAAATTGGGAATTAATGTAAGTAAAGAGAAAACAAGATCAAAACTAGTGAAAATGCTATAAATGCAAAAAGAGCTTTGACTTGGGAATGAGAGTCTAAGAATCCTATCATTTCCATAGCCACAACTATGGTAATTATCATGAGTCAATCTCGCCTAGTTAACCCCAACCATCGAGGAGTAAGTCAAGCAAGCATAATTGAGCTTAATCCATAAGTCCTAACCAACTTACCAAACTAGTTGATAAAAGACTAGCGTCAATGGAACCAAGAGTCAACTAACTACCAAAGAATTACCACTAAATATCGGACATTATGACTCTAGTATCCTAGGAACTCAAACCACAAGCCAAGGTGGGAAAATCTACTCAAAATCTTGAGTTGGCATTTTCACAAACACCTTGTGCGCATAAAAGTAAAACATGGAAAATTGCAAGGAAAAATAACAAACTATAACCAATTATCAACAAAACCAAACATAAACAAACAATCAAACATAAAGGAAGCATGAAACATAAAATTCATTGATCAAAACTTCAAGAAACACAAAATTGCAAATATGAACAAGTAACTTGAACCAAAAGGAAATGAAAGTAAAGACAATGTAATTAAAGAGGAAATTGAGAGTACTTACAATTAAAGAAGCAAAATCCAAAAGAAAAGCTTGCTATAAAATGCTACAATGGAGATGGAAATTAAACCCTAAGAGAGCTATGCTACACTACTCCTATTCCTACTCCTAATTACTATGAAAAACTATCTAAGTGAGCTCCCTTTGAAATGTGTTGAATTCCCCTTCATATAGTACTCCAATTCAGCCTTCAAGCCTTCCAAATGGGGCTGAAAAGCCTCAGAAAATGCGCTTCACGTGTTTCATTAATGAAATCACGTGTTGGATCCTGTGCGGACGCACAGATGCGGGCGTCCGCACACTTGGCTGAATTTCCTCCTATACGTACGCACAAGTACTCGTGCGCACGCACACATGAAAATTCTCGCTTGTGCGCATGCACACTTCGCTGTGTGTGCTTTTCCTTGTTTTCTTCATGTTTTCTCCCTTGTACATGCTTTCTTCCACTTTTAGCCATCCATTCTTGCCTCTAAGGCCTGAAATCACTCATAAACCATATCACGGCATCGAATGACATAAAAGTGGAATTAAAAATCACTAATCTAAGCATTAAAACGCATGTTTTCACATTTAGAATCAAATTAGGGATCAAACACAAACGTATGCTATTTTGGTGCTTAAGTGTGAGTTCATATGCTAGAATCCATTCAAATTGGGTCAAAATATACCATCAAATATGGACTCATTAATTCCCTCACACTTAAACAATAGCATGTCCTCATGCTAAACCAACAAGGAAAATGATCAAAAGGGGTAATTGGTGGGCAAAATTGTGATCATCAATGGCGCCATCAACATGGTACGCACAATTGTAATCTCAATTCTTTATCACAACTTCGCACAACTAACCAGCAAGTGCACTGGGTCGTCCAAGTAATAAACCTTACGTGAGTAAGGGTCGATCCCACGGAGATTGTTGGTATGAAGCAAGCTATGGTCATCTTGTAAATCTCAGTCACGCGGATTCAAATGGTTATGGATGATGAATGATTAAAAGATAAATAAAACATAAAATAAAGATAGAGATACTTATGTAATTCATTGGTGAGAATTTCAGATAAGCGTATGAAGATGCTTTGTCCCTCCCGTCTCTCTGCTTTCCTAATGTCTTCATCCAATCCTTCTTACTCCTTTCCATGGCAAGCTGTATGTTGGGCATCACCGTTGTCAGTGGCTACAATCCTTTCCTCTCAGTGAAAATGTTCAACGCACTCTGTCACAGCACGGCTATTCATCTGTCGGTTCTCAATCATGTCGGAATAGAATCCAGTGATTCTTTTGCGTCTGTCACTAACGCCCCACAATCACGAGTTTGAAGCTCGTCACAATCATTCAATCCTTGAATCCTACTCAGAATTCCACAGACAAGGTTTAGACCTTCCGGATTCTCAAGAATGCTGCCATCAATTTTAGCTTATACCACGAAGATTCTGATTAACGAATCCAAGAGATAAACACTCAATCGAAGGTAGAACGGAGGTGGTTTTCAGGCACACGTTCATAGGTGAGAATGATGATGAGTGTCATGGATCATCACATTCATCAAGTTGAAGAACAAGTGATATCTTAAAACAAGAACAAGCTGAATTGAATAGAAGAACAATAGTAATTGCATTGATACTCGAGGTACAGCAGAGCTCCACACCTTAATCTATGGTGTGTAGAAACTCCACCGTTGAAAATACATAAGAACAAGGTCTAGGCATGGCCGTGAGGCCAGCCCCAAAACGTGATCTAAGGTAGCATAGAACTACTCAAAGATTCGCCCCTTTCCATGGCAAGCTTAGGGTTTACAAAAATGAGTAAATGACGTAAATATCCACTTCCGGGCCCACTTGGTGTGTGCTTGGGCTGAGAATTGAAGCATTTTCGTGTAAAGACTTTTTCTGGAGTTAAACGCCAGCTTTTGTGCCAGTTTGGGCGTTTAACTCCCACTTTGGTGCCAGTTCTGGCGTTTAACACTGGGAATTCTGATGCTGACTTTGAACGTCGATTTAAGCCATCAAATCTCGGGCAAAGTATGGACTATTATATATTGCTGGAAAGCCCTAGATGTCGGCTTTCCAATGCAATTGAGAGCATGCCAATTGGGCTTCTGTAGCTCCAAAAAATCCACTTCGAGTACAGGGAGGTCAGAATCCAACAGCATCTGCAGTCCTTTTCAGCCTCTGAATCAGATTTTTGCTCAGGTCCCTCAATTTCAGCCAGAAAATACCTAAAATCACAGAAAAACACACAAACTCATATTAAAGTCCAGAAAAGTGAATTTTAAATAAAAACTAATAAAAATATAATAAAAACTAACTAAAACATGCTAAAAACATACTAAAAACAATGCTAAAAAGCGTATAAATTATCCGCTCATCACAACACCAAACTTAAATTGTTGCTTGTCCCCAAGCAACTGAAAATAAAATAGGATAAAAAGAAGAGAATATACAATGAATTCCAAAAACATCTATGAAGATCAGTATTAATTAGATGAGCGGGGCTTTTAGCTTTTTGCTTCTGAACAGTTTTGACATCTCACTTTATCCTTTGAAGTTCAGAATGATTGGCATCTATAGGAACTCAGAATCCAGATAGTGTTACTGACTCTCCTAGTTAAGTATGTTGATTCTTGAACATAGATACTTTATGAGTCTTGGCCGTGGCCCTAAGCACTTTGTTTTCTAGTATTACCACCGGATACATAAATGCCACAGACACATAACTGGGTGAACCTTTTTAGATTGTGACTCAGCTTTGCTAGAGTCCCCAATTAGAGGTGTCCAGGGTTCTTAAGCACACTCTTCTTTTTGCTTTGGACCTCGACTTTAACCGCTCAGTCTCAAGTTTTCACTTGACACCTTCACGCCACAAGTACATAGTTAGGGACAGCTTGTTTTAGCCGCTTAGGCCAGGATTTTATTCCTGTGGGCCCTCCTATCCACTGATGCTCAAAGCCTTGGATCCTTTTTATCACCCTT
Source organism: Arachis ipaensis (assembly GCF_059453495.1). Taxonomy (NCBI): domain Eukaryota; kingdom Viridiplantae; phylum Streptophyta; class Magnoliopsida; order Fabales; family Fabaceae; genus Arachis; species Arachis ipaensis. The sequence goes on from NC_142442.1 coordinate 35,687,739, forward strand.
GCCTTTTGGTTTAAAGGGGTATTGGCTTTTTCTGCTTGCTTTTTCTTTTTTTTTTTTCGCATATATCTTTTTTTTTTGCAAGCTTTTCACTGCTTTTTCTTGCTTCAAGAATCAATTTTATGATTTTTCCGATCATCAGATAACATTTTCTCCTTTTCCTTTTATTCTTTCAAGAGCCAACAATTTTAACATTCATAAACAATTAAATTAAAAAATATGCACTGTTCATGCATTCATTCAGAAGAACAATAGCATTGCCACCACATCAAGATAATTAAACTGTTTTAAAATTTGAAATTCATGCAATTATTTTTCTCTTTTTTTATTTAAAAACATTTTTTATTTAAGAAAGGTGATGGATTCATAGGACACTCATAGCTTTAAGGCATAGACACTAAGACACTAATGATCATAAGACACAAACATAGATAACATAAGCGTAAAAAATTCGAAAAACAGGAAAGTAAAGAACAAGGAGATTAAAGAACGGGTCCACCTTAGTGACGGCGGCTTGTTCTTCCTCTTGAAGATCTTATGGAGTTCTTGAGCTCCTCAATGTCTCTTCCTTGCCTTTGTTGCTCCTCTCTCATGATTCTTTGATCTTCTCTAATTTTATGGAGGAGGATGGAATGTTCTTGGTGCTCCACCCTTAGTTGTCCCATGTTGGAACTCAATTCTCCTAGGGAGGTGTTGATTTACTTCCAATAGTTTTGTGGGGGAAAGTGCATCCCTTGAGGCATCTCAGGGATTTCATGATGAGAAAATTCCTCATGCTCTTGATGAGGTTCTCTTGTTTTCTCCATCCTTTTCTTGGTGATGGGTTTGTCCTCATCAATGAGAATGTCTCCCTCTATGTCAATTCCAATCAAATTGCAAAGGTGACAAATGAGATGAGGGAAGGCTAACCTTGCCATAGTGGAGGACTTGTCCGCCACCTTATAGAGTTCTTGGGATATAACCTCATGAACTTCTACTTCCTCTCCAATCATGATGCTATGAATCATGATGGCCCGGTCTATAGTAGCTTTAGACCGGTTGCTAGTGGGAATGATTGAACGTTGGATAAACTCCAACCATCCCCTAGCCACGGGCTTGAGGTCATGCCTTCTTAAATGAACCGGCTTTCCTCTTGAATCTCTCTTCCATTAAGCGCCCTCTTCACAAATGTCTATGAGGACTTGGTCCAACCTTTGATCAAAGTTGACCCTTCTAGTGTAGGGGTGTTCATCTCCTTGCATCATGGGCAAGTTGAATGCCAACCTTACATTTTTCGGACTAAAATTTAAGTGTTTCCCCCGAACCATTGTAAGCCAATTCTTTGGGTCCGGGTTCACACTTTGATCATGGTTCTTGGTGATCCATGCATTGGCATAGAACTCTTGAACCATTAAGATCCCGACTTGTTGAATGGGGTTGGTGAAAACTTCCCAACCTCTTCTTCGGATCTCATGTCGGATCTCCGGATATTCACTCTTTTTGAGTTTAAAAGGGACCTCGGGAATCACCTCCTTCATTGCCACAACTTCATAGAAGTGGTCTTGATGCACCCTTGAGAGGAATCTCTCCATCTCCCATGACTCGGAGGTGGAAACTTTTGCCTTCCCTTTTCTCTTTCTAGAGGTTTCTCCGGCCTTAGGTGCCATAAATGGTTATGAAAAAATAAAAAGCAACGCTTTTACCACACCAAACTTAGAAGGTTTGCTCGTCCTCGAGCAAAAGAAGAAAGAAAAGGGTAGAAGAAGAAGAAAAATGGAGGAGATGGAGGAGGCTTTGTGGTTCGGCCAAGGGGGAGAAGTGGTGTTGAGGTTGTGTGAAAATGAAGGAGTGAAGATGGGTTTATATAGGAGTTGAGAGGGGTGTAGGGTTTGGCTAGTATGGGTGGGTTTGGGAGGGAAAGTGGTTTGAATTTGGATGGTGAGGTAGGTGGGGTTTTATGAAGGATGGATGTGAGTGGTGAAGAGAATGGTGAGATTTGATAGGTGAGGGGTTTTTGGGGAAGAGGTATTGAGGTGATTGGTGAATGGGTGAAGAAGAAAGAGAGTGGTGGGGTAGGTGGGGATCCTGTGGGGTCCACAGATCCTGAGGTGTCAAGGATAGCTCATCCCTGCACCGAGTGGCGTGCAAAAACGCCCTTTCTGCCAATTCTGGCGTTAAACGCCGGGCTGCTACCCTTTTCTGGCGTTTAACGCCAGCTCCTTGCCCATTCCTGGCGTTAAACACCAGTCTGGTGCCCCTTTCTGGCGTTAAATGCCCAGAATGGTGCCAGACTAGGCGTTAAACGCCCATTTGCTGCCCTTACTGGCGTTTAAACGCCAGCAAGCTTTTCCTCCAGGGTGTGCTATTTTTTTCTCTGTTTTTCATTCTATTTTTGCTTTTTCAATTGTTTTTTGACTTCACATGATCATCAACCTACAGAAAACATAAAATAACAATGGAAAATAGATAGATATAACATTGGGTTACCTCCCAACAAGCGCTTCTTTAATGTCATTAGCTTGACAGTGGGCTCTCATGGAGCCTCACAGATGTTCAGAGCAATGTTGGAACCTCACAACACCAAACTTAGAGTTTGAATGTGGGGGTTCAACACCAAACTTGGAGTTTGGTTGTGGCCTCCCAACACCAAACTTAGAGTTTGACTGTGGGAGCTCTGTTTGACTCTGTTTTGAGAGAAGCTCTTCATGCTTCCTCTCCATGGTTACAGAGGGATATCCTTGAGCCTTAAATACAAGGGATTCTTCATTCACTTGAATGATCAATTCTCCTCTATCAACATCAATCACAGCCTTTGCTGTGGCTAGGAAGGGTCTGCCAAGGATGATGGATTCATCCATGCACTTCCCAGTCTCTAGGACTATGAAATCAGCAGGGATGTAGTGGTCTCCAACCTTTACCAAGACATCCTCTACAAGTCCATAAGCTTGTTTTCTTGAATTGTCTGCCATCTCTAGAGAGATTCTTGCAGCTTGTACCTCAAGGATCCCTAGCTTCTCTATTACAGAGAGAGGCATGAGGTTTACACTTGACCCTAGGTCACACAGAGCCTTTTCAAAGGTTATGGTGTCTATGGTACAAGGTATTGAGAACTTCCCCGGATTCTGTCTCTTTTGAGGTAATCTCTGCCTAGTCAAGTCATCTAGTTCTTTGGTGAGCAAAGGGGGTTCATCCTCCCAAGTCTCATTACCAAATAACTTGTCATTTAGCTTCATGATTGCTCCAAGGTACTTAGCAACTTGCTCTTCAGTAACATCTTCATCCTCTTCAGAGGAAGAGTACTCATCAGAGCTCATGAATGGCAGAAGTAAATCCAATGGAATCTCTATGGTCTCAGTGTGAGCCTCAGATTCCCATGGCTCCTCATTAGGGAACTCATTGGAGGCCAGTGGACGTCCATTGAGGTCTTCCTCAGTGGCGATCACTGCCTCTTCCTCTTCTCCAAATTCGGCCATGTTGATTGTGTTTATGGCCTTGCACTCTCCTTTTGGGTTCTCTTCTGTATTGCTTGGAAGAGTACTAGGAGGGAGTTCAGTAACTTTCTTGCTCAGCTGACCCACTTGTGCCTCCAAATTTCTAATGGAGGACCTTGTTTCAGTCATGAAACTCTGAGTGGTTTTAATTAGATCAGAGACCATGGTTGCTAAGTCAGAGTGGTTCTGCTTAGAGTTCTCTCTCTGCTGCTGAGAAGATAATGGAAAAGGCTTGCCATTCCTAAACCTGTTTCTTCCACCATTGTTGTTGTTGAAGCCTTGTTGAGGCCTCTGTTGGTCCTTCCATGAGAGATTTGGATGATTTCTCCATGAAGGATTGTAGGTGTTTCCATAGGGTTCACCCATGTAATTCACCTCTTCCATTGATGGGTTCTCAGGATCATAGGCTTCTTCTTCAAATGAAGCGTCCTTAGTACTGCCTGGTGCAGCTTGCATTCCAGACAGACTTTGAGAAATCATATTGACTTGCTGAGTTAATATTTTGTTCTGAGCCAATATGGCATTCAGAGTATCAATCTCAAGAACTCCTTTCTTCTGACTTGTCCCATTATTCACAGGATTTCTCTCAGAAGTGTACATGAATTGGTTATTTACAACCATTTCAATGAGTTCCTGAGCTTCTGCAGGCATCTTCTTCAGATGAAGAGATCCTCCAGCAGAGCTCTCCAATGACATCTTGGACAGTTCAGACAGACCATCATAGAAGATACCTATGATGATCCATTTAGAAAGCATGTCAGAAGGACACTTTCTGATTAATTGTTTGTATCTTTTCCAAGCTTCATAGAGGGATTCACCTTCCTTCTGTCTGAAGGTTTGGACTTCCACTCTAAGCTTACTCAATTTTTGAGGTGGAAAGAACTTTGCCAAGAAGGCATTGACTAGCTTTTCCCAAGAGTTCAGGCTTTCTTTAGGTTGTGAGTCCAACCATATCCCAGCTCTGTCTCTTACAGCAAAAGGGAATAGCATAAGTCTGTAGACCTCAGGGTCAACCCCATTGGTCTTGACAGTGTCATAGATTTGCAAGAATTCAGCTAAAAACTGATGAGGATCTTCCAATGGAAGTCCATGAAACTTGCAGTTCTGTTGCATTAGAGAAACTAATTGAGGCTTCAGCTCAAAGTTGTTTGCTCCAATGGCAGGGATAGAGATGCTTCTCCCATAGAAGTCGGGAGTAGGTGCAGTAAGGTCACCCAGCACCTTCCTTACATTGTTGGCATTGTTGTTGTTTTCGGCTGCCATATCTTCTTCTAGTTTGAAGATTTCTGTTAGGTCCTCTCCAGAGAGTTGTGCTTTAGCTTCTCTTAGCTTTCGCTTCAAGGTCCTTTCAGGTTCCGGGTCAGCCTCAACAAGAATGCTTTTGTCTTTGCTCCTGCTCATATGAAAGAGAAGAGAACAAGAAAGTATGGAATCCTCTATGTCACAGTATAAAGATTCCTTGAGGTGTCAGAGAAAAAGAAGAATAGAAGGAGGAGGTAGAAGAATTCGAACTTATCAAGAGAGATAAAATTCGAATTATTGATAATAGAGGAGTGTTAGTCCTTAAATAGAAGGATGTGAGAAGAGGGGAAGAATTTTTGAAAATAAATTAAAAAGATTTTAAAATAATTAAAAGAAATTTTGAAAAACTGAAGAATGATTTTCAAAAATTAAAGTTGGGAAAGAAATAAAGTGATTTTTGAAAAAGATTTTGAAATTAGAAAAAGATATGATTGAAAACTATTTTGAAAAAGATGTGATTGAAAATATATGTTTGAAAAGATATGATTGAAAATCAATTTAAAAAAAGAAAATTTTTAAAATTAAAGTTGATTACTTGACTATCAAGAAATTAAAAGATATGATTCTAAAATTTAAAATTTGATCATTTCTTAATAGGCAAGTAACAACTTGAAAATTTTTGAAGTAAATCTTAAATTGAAGCAAGGATTTTTGAAAATGGTAAAAAAATTGATTTTGAAAATATATGATTGAAAAGATATGATTTGAAAAAGATTTGATTTTGAAAAATTATGAAAACTTGAAAAAAATGTGAATTAAAAACAAAATCTTCCCTCTAGTGTCATCCTGGCGTTAAACGCCCAGAATGGTGCCCATTCTGGCGTTTAACGCCCAAATCTCTACCTTTTTGGGCATTAAACGCCCAGCCAGGTACCCTGGCTGGCGTTTAAACGCCAGTTTTCCTTCTTCACTGGGCGTTTTGAACGCCCAGTTTTTTCTGTTTGATTCCTCTGCTGAATGTTCTGAATCTTCAATTCTCTGTATTATTGACTTGAAAAGACATAGTTTTGAAAAATATTTTTGAATTTTTTGATGATGAGAAACAATAAAAATGCAACTAAGATCAAATAAACAATGCATGCAGGACACCAAACTTAAAAATTTTCATATAGGAGACACTAACAAATTGAGAATGCATATGAGAAACAACAAAACACACTAAACAAGAGAATTTAAAGATCAGAGCAAGGAAATCATCAAGAACAACTTGAAGATAAATGAAGACACATACATGTAATTTTTGAAAAATGCAAGAAAAATAAAAGCATGCAATTGACACCAAACTTAAAAATTAATACTAGACGCCAAAAACTTGGTTTTTATGGTTTTTAAAAATCTTTTTGTGATTTTCGAGAATTATATAGAGAAGAAAATAAAGAGAATCAAAACTTTTAATAAGAATTCCAGGAATCATTGCAATGCTAGTCTAAGACTCCGGTCCAGGAATTAGACATGACTTACTAGCCAGCCAAGCTTTCAATGAAAGCTCCGGTCTAAAACACTAGACATGGCCAATGGCCAGCCAAGCTTTAGCAGATCATTGCTTTCAACAGCAAAATTGATAGAAATCAACAAGCTCTTGTGATGATAAGTTGAAACCTCGGTCCAAAAGATTAGACATGGCTTCTCAGCCAGCCAGACTTCAACAAATCATCATGAAACTCTAGAATTCATTCTTAAAAATTCTGAAGAACAAAATAGAAAATCTTTTTGTATTTTTGAAAATTTTTTTCAAAAAATAAAAAGGAAAAGTACCTAATCTAAGCAACAAGATGAACCGTCAGTTGTCCAAACTCGAACAATCCCCGGCAACGGCGCCAAAAACTTGGTGCACGAAATTGTGATCATCAATGGCACCATCAACATGGTACGCACAATTGTAATCTCAACTCTTTATCACAACTTCGCACAACTAACCAGCAAGTGCACTGGGTCGTCCAAGTAATAAACCTTACGTGAGTAAGGGTCGATCCCACGGAGATTGTTGGTATGAAGCAAGCTATGGTCATCTTGTAAATCTCAGTCAGGCGGATTCAAATGGTTATGGATGATGAATGATTAAAAGATAAATAAAACATAAAATAAAGATAGAGATACTTATGTAATTCATTGGTGAGAATTTCAGATAAGCGTATGAAGATGCTTTGTCCCTCCCGTCTCTCTGCTTTCCTACTGTCTTCATCCAATCCTTCTTACTCCTTTCCATGGCAAGCTGTATGTTGGGCATCACTGTTGTCAGTGGCTACAATCCCGTCCTCTCAGTGAAAATGTTCAACGCACTCTGTCACAGCACGACTATTCATCTGTCGGTTCTCGATCATGTCGGAATAGAATCCAGTGATTCTTTTGCGTCTCTCACTAACACCCCACAATCATGAGTTTGAAGCTTGTCACAGTCATTCAATCCTTGAATCCTACTCAGAATACCACAGACAAGGTTTAGACCTTCTGGATTCTCAAGAATGCCGCCATCAATTTTAGCTTATACCACGAAGATTCTGATTAACGAATCCAAGAGATAAACACTCAATCGAAGGTAGAACGGAGGTGGTTTTCAGGCACACGTTCATAGGTGAGAATGATGATGAGTGTCATGGATCATCACATTCATCAAGTTGAAGAACAAGTGATATCTTAAAACAAGAACAAGCTGAATTGAATAGAAGAACAATAGTAATTGCATTGATACTCGAGGTACATCAGAGCTCCACACCTTAATCTATGGTGTGTAGAAACTCCACCATTGAAAATACATAAGAACAAGGTCTAGGCATGGCCGTGAGGCCAGCCCCAAAACGTGATCTAAGGTAGCATAGAACTACTCAAAGATTCGCCCCTTTCCATGGCAAGCATAGGGTTTACAAAAATGAGTAAATGACGTAAATATCCACTTCCGGGCCCACTTGGTGTGTGCTTGGGCTGAGCATTGAAGCATTTTTGTGTAGAGACTTTTCCTGGAGTTAAACGCCAGCTTTTGTGCCAGTTTGGGCGTTTAACTCCCACTTTGGTGCCAGTTCCGGCGTTTAACGCTGGGAATTCTGATGCTGACTTTGAACGCCGGTTTAGGCCATCAAATCTCGAGCAAAGTATAGACTATTATATATTGCTGGAAAGCCCTAGATGTGTACTTTTCACCGCAATTAAGAGCGCGCCAATTGGGCTTCTGTAGCTCCAGAAAATCCACTTCGAGTGCAGGGAGGTCAGAATCCAACAGCATCTGCAGTCCTTTTCAGCCTCTGAATCAGATTTTTGCTCAGGTCCCTCAATTTCAGCCAGAAAATACCTGAAATCATAGAAAAATACACAAACTCATAGTAAAGTACAGAAAATTGAATTTTAAATAAAAACTAATAAAAATATAATAAAAACTAACTAAAACATGTTAAAAACATACTAAAAACAATGCTAAAAAGCGTATAAATTATCCGCTCATCAGTAATCAACCTATTAAATGCAACTATCTAAATGCATGCAAGTATAGTATATACTATATATACTTATATATCTATCTATAGTATCTATATGAAATTGGTGAGAATAAACAATCAAATTCCCAAGCAAGTATAGACAAATAGGGCAAGGCAAAGAGATAATTCAATGCAAGCAAAAATCTAAAGAATTGATTTAATTCATCAAAATGAAGCAACTTGCAAGAATACATGATAAGAGACATGGAAACATAGAATTGAGTAATTGAACCCTCACTAGGTGTGTATACACTCTAATCACTCGGTATCTAGGGTTTAATCGCTCAAATCTCTTCTAATCATGTGATGCGTGAGCATCTTTCCTATCTTTTTCTAGTGAATTTGTATTCAATTTGTTGAGTTTAATCAAGAATTAATTATCTTTTAACCACTATGAATGCTACTTTGATTCGTGTGCAATTCTGTTTATTTTAGGTAGCATTTGGTTGGATTTGATGGAGCTTCCGCAGAAAAAGAGAAGAGGGCTATATAGGGCTGGAATAGCTTAGAGGATGGAGAGGAAGCTTGCACAAATGGAAGGAGCATAAGAATTAAAGGAGATGACCAGCAAGGAGCGACGCGTGCGCGTACCTGACGCGTGCGCGTGATCTGGAGATTTGCACAGCAACGCGTGCACGTACCTGACGCGTATGCGTGACTGACGCGTACGCGTGACATGCGCCACATGCAGGAAACACAGAAAACGCTGATTGCCATAATTAATTCTAATTTAAACTTTAATTTTTATAAATAGGAAAATATATTATATTAGTTTTAGAAAATAGATTTTAAATTAATTAGGATTAGATATAAAAGAGAAAAGAAACTTCTCTTCTGGGGGGATTGGGAACATTATTCCAGTTTTCATTCCACCTCAGCCCAATTTACAGTTTACCAGAATCCTAGTTTTCACTCTTTTCCATGAGTAACTAAACCTCCACTGTTAAGTTTAGGAGCTCTGTCTATTGTATGGATTGATACTATTATTTTTCTATTTTAATTCATGTACTGATTTATATTTCAAGAATTGTTTTCGTTCTTTATCCTATGAATTTTGGTGGAACGGAATTATGACCCTCTTTCTAATTGAGTTCTTGTATAACTTGGAAAATCTCTTTACTTGAACAACAGCTTGGAAACAATTTCTCCTAAATTCTAATTATCTGGACTTAACGGGATACGTGACATATAATCCTCTTATATTTGGATAATTAGGATTTTTGTGGCATAATAACTAGAATTAAACTTCACCCCCTAATTGGAATTAATTGACCAAGGAATTGGCGGTTGGTGAAGGTTAGAGGAGACTAGAAAGGTCTAAGGAATTAGGGTCTAGTCACATATATTTTGTCATGAATTAAATCTTTCATGATTAAAATAAATTAATAAGAAAAGTCTATCCGGAAAATATATAACTCCGAAGCCTTAACTGCCTTCTCCATATTGGCTTTCCAACTTATTTACTTGCCTGTCTTCTGATATTCTGAATTTACTGTTTAATGCTTTTGAACTCTCAAATACTATTTTCTGCTTGTCTAACTAAGTAAATTAATCAACCATTGTTGCTTAGTCCCTCAATCCTCATGGGATCGATCCTCACTCACCTGAGGTATTACTTGGTACGATCCGGTGCACTTGCCGGTTAGTTTGTGGTTATAAATTTCACACCATCATGCTTTCAAAGAATTACTTTTCATCTAACAATCAACACAAGTGATGTATGAATGTAATTTTCATAAGGACTTCATATGGTTGTGATGGGGTCAGGGTAAAGGTGGGATAGATATGGCTAAGTGGACTAAAATGGTTGAATCCTTGATTAGTTTAGGCCTCCACATCAACCCGTATCAACCAAATCAAAACAAAATGCAATCCTAACCTTCTATTAATTCTTTTTCACAAACACTCATGTATGCTTTTCTCACAAGGACATCACATATGCAATTCTTTATTTATTTTTCTTTTCTTCGGGATAACTTCCATCCCCTTTTTATGATGATGATTTTTTTTGAAATGAAATGCATATGGTTCCAGTAACTCATACATGAGTGTTCCCATTTTCCAAAATTTTCAATGGAATACCCAAATTAAACATTTTCATTCACTACCAATATTTTCCAAAATTTCCCCCACACTTAAATGACATGCACTCCTCAACCTAAGCTAATCAAGGATACAAATCAAGGTAAATCATGATTTTTCGCTTAAGGTTGTGATGTGGTAATATCAAGAATAGTGGGATAGATAAAGCTCAAAAGGTGTTAACAATGGTAGATGCAAAGGGTAGGCTATATGGGTAAAGTGAGCTATGCAAAGATGGCCTCAATCATGCTTAATGTAATTCAAAACATCAATCATTGGAAATAAAGAATCAAGCAAAACCAAGATTACAATCATAGAAGAGATATAACACACAATGAACAAAATTAGTGGTTAAAATGTGTAACCACTCATTAAGACTCAAATCTCACAAGGTATTTGTTCTTTACTCTTCTATGTTCCACAAAAATTCATTCAAACAAGTTTGAAAACAATTTTTCAAATCAATTCAATAGAATGCCTTTGAAACAAAATTCTTGGAAATCCTTGTTGTTTTTCACCAAATTTATTTCCTATATGTATGTATGTTGTGATGGATGCAAATTTTTCAAAATTTTCCTAGTTCTATTCCTAATTTTCAACATTGCTTAAAATTAACATGAACAATTAGGACAAAATTAAACTAGGTGCTATACTATTCACATCATCCAGTCACAACTTCTATCTATAAAAATTATACTAAGAAAAAGATGCAAAAATGCAACATGCAATAACTAGAAATAAACTATGCATAAGCTAAGATATATATATATATATACTAGAAGAATATGCAATGCAAAAATCAAAAGGACTCTAAATATCTACAAGAAACACAATAAAAGAAAATAAAAAATAAAGTACGAAGTATTCGGAAAAGAAAGTTTACGCCCCTAAATGACGAATCCTCTCCCACACTTAAGCGTTTCACGGTCCTCCGTGCACGAACACAATCCGGGGGGAATAAAGCTGTACGTTCTTCTGCCTTAGGTTGGTGGATGCAGGGCTTGGGTTGTGTGGAAATCGCCAAGTCCAATGCATGCTTGGCATTTCCATCCTCAGTGTTCTCCTCCTCTCCTGGCTCTTACCTCGATGTCTCATCGTTAAAAAGAAGAATGGATAAAGTATAATTAAAAATCATAGGGCAAGTGGCACAAGAAGGTAAAGGAGTAAGCAAATAAGTATCTAATTGAGGAATTTTGCATAGCGGTGTGGAATACACATAACGGCCGGCTAACGTGGCATCCACACAATGAAAAAGTAAGCCTGAGTTCCTCAACTAAATGGCCTAAGATGCAAGCAATGCATGAGCATCAATTAAGAGCATGCAAACTTAGGCAAACAACAACAAGAGTGAATTGAATGTAGGAATTATTGGATATTGAAGGTGTACAAGTGAAAGAGCAAAATTGCTATAAAATAGCACAAAAAACAATAACCAATGCAATGATGAAGAGAAATTACCTATTCATCCTTAAGAATAAGGCAATAATCACATGGGAAGGTGCTTGCTACAAAAAGTGACAAGTCTTGATAAGAATCAAGTCAAGTCAACTCAAACAAATGCAAAGCATTAACAAGGAGCAAATACCTTGTGATGTGATTATATTGACTTAAAAACCATGATGAACAAGCGATTCCATTCAATTCACTAAATTCAATATGTACTTGTTAAAAATTGCACCAAATAAGAGACAAAAAGCCAATTTCTAAATCAATTTGGTGCTAGTAACTCAAGGCAATGAACAAGTACATTATTGAAATTCCAATCCCAAAATAACATCATAATCATTCAAAAGTGCACAATTCTTGATTAGAATGCTAAATAAGGATATAGTTCAACACATATGGTCATGACAACATATGAATTAAACAAAAGTTCATTTAGGCATTATGTCAAACACATGGTATGTAGTGCACATATTCAACCATTTCAAACCAAGATTCAAGCATCAACAACCCATAAATAAGAAATTTAAACACTTGCAATTCAATCAAACAGAAAATTAAGTAAAAGTTAAGCTAAATAACCAAAGTTAAATAAGGAAAACAAAAATTAAGCAAGCAACTAAGCATAAAAGAAGATTAAAATAAGAAAATTGAAAAGATAGAGAATAGAAAAGAAAGGGATAGGTAACAGTGGCACTTGTGTTAGCCACTGCGAGGTTACGGCGACGAAACTTCACCAGAGAAGAGAAGAAAGGAAGAAAAAGAAGAAAGAAAGAAGAGAGAAAAAAAAAGAAGAAGAAAAGAGAAGAGAGAGAGATAGTGGTGGTGGTAGTTCCGGCGCCGGCGCCGGCGGTTGGACGGCGACGGTGGTGGTTGCCGGAAGAAGGGGTGGGTTTGGTTAGGGAGGTAGAAGAAGAAAGAAGGAAAGAAGAAAAGGGGTGAGGAGTGGCGCAACAGGGCACCCTTCCTCATTATTGCCCAGACCGAGACTCGTGCGTACGCAGAAAGGTGTGTGCGTACGCACACCAGCAAAATCTGGGGGCATTGTCGTGCACAAGACGTGCGAGCGCTGCTGGCAGAGGGGGTCTCTAGACGTGTGCGTGCGCACAGGTATGTGCGCATGCACGGAACACTTTTTTTTTGGGAAGGATCATGTGTGCGTGCACACAAGAGCGTAAGGGGCAGGGGTTCACGCGCACACGTCTGTGCGGCCCCACAAGAAGCATGAAAAAGGGTATGTGTGTGTACGCACGATTAGGTGCGTACGCTTAGGTCGCAGAAAGCAGCTGAGCACGTGCGCAACGCGTGCTGGCGCTGCGAACAGAGGGCAAAATTATAAGTGTGCGTGCGCACAGGTCGGTGCGCACGCACAGGTTGCAGAAAATAGAAGTTCTGTGCGCACGCACAGGTACGTGCGTACGCACAAATGCCCTGTTTTGCAAAAAATTTTCTTCAAAATTCTAAGGTACCAAGCCTTAGCTCAATCAAAATTCAACACCAAAACATGCAAGAACCCATAAATTCATGATCCAAACCAAAACTAACATACAAATCTCAAAATTAAACTAATTCTAAGCTAACCAAAACAAGCAAACATGCAATAAAGCCAAAATATATACAAAAAGAGAAGAGTAGGAATGATGTTACCAAGCACTTTTATTTAATGTCTTTAAGCTAGACAATTGGGAGAGCCCTTGCTATGGTGGTTTGTGCTTGACCTTCCCACCAAACGCTTGAATGTCCAATGTTCTCTGGGATCCCAATCCAAACAAAAGACAACCAAAAAGAAAGCTATTTACATATTAACATATTTACAATAGCCACTAACTTTACACCATTGCAACTCCCCGGCAACGGCACTAAAAACTTGATGCGAGCGAATTCATCGGTTAAGAATTCCTTCTCGGTAAAAGAGAAATAACCTCGTTGCAAGTATAGTTCTCAACCAACAAGTAATGCTCGATCAAAGTTTACAATTTCTAATCTAAACCGAGATCGAGAGTACTTCAACCTCGGATCGTTCTCCCTAGGATGCAATTGGAAGTGTTTCTCTTTCGGTTGTGAGGAAAAGGGGGTTTTCAAGCAAGAAATGAAAGATTAAGAGAACTAAGCAATGATCAAAATTGGGAATTAATGTAAGTAAAGAGAAAACAAGATAAAAACTAGTGAAAATGCTATAAATATAAAAAGAACCTTGACTTGGGAATGAGAGTCTACGAATCCTATCATTGCCATAACCACAACTAGGGTAATTATCATGAGTCAATCTCGCCTAGTTAACCCAACCATCGAGGAGTAAGTCAAGCAAGCATAATTGACCTTAATCCATAAGTCCTAACTAACTTACCAAACTAGTTGATAAAAGGCTAGCGTCAATGGAAACAAGAGTCAACTAACTACCCAAGAATTACCACTAAATGTCGGACATTATGACTCTAGTATCCTAGGAACTCAAACCACAAGCCAAGGTGGGAAAATCTACTCAAAATCTAGATTTGACAATTTCACAAACACCTTGTGTGCATAAAAGTAAAACATGGAAAATTGCAAGGAAAAATAACAAACTATAACCAACTATCAACAAAACCAAACATAAACAAGCAATCAAACATAAAGGAAGCATGAAACATAAAATTCATTGATCAAAACTTCAAGAAACAAAAAATTGAAAATATGAACAAGTTACTTGAACCAAAAGGAAATGAAAGTAAAGACAATGTAATTAAAGAGGAAATTGAGAGTACTTACAATTAAAGAAGCAAAATCCAAAAGAAAGCTTGCTATAAAATGCTACAATGGAGATGGAAATTAAACCCTAAGAGAGCAATGCTACACTACTCTATGAAAAACTATCTAAGTGAGCTCCCTTTGAAATGTGTTGAATTCCCCTTTATATAGCACTCCAATTCAGCCTTCAAGCCTTCCAAATGGGGCCAAAAGCCCTCAGAAAACGCGCTGCATGTGTTTCATTAATGAAATCACGTGTTGGGTCCTGTGTGAACGCACAGATGCGTGCGTCCGCACACTTGGATGAATTTCCTCCTGTGCGTACGCACAGGTACTCGTGCGCATGCACACATGAAAATTCTCGCTTGTGCGCACGCACGCAGGGCTGTGCGCATGCACACTTCGCTGTGTGTGCTTTTCTTTGTTTTCTTCATGTTTTCTCCCTTGTACATGCTTTCTTCCACTTTTAGCCATCCATTCTTGCCTCTAAGGCTTGAAATCACTCATAAACCATATCATGGCATCGAATGACATAAAAATGGAATTAGAAATCACTAATCTAAGCATTAAAACGCATGTTTTCACATTTAGAATCAAATTAGGGATCAAACACAAAAGTATGCTATTTTGGTGCTTAAGTGTGAGTTCACATGCTAGAATCCATTCAAATTAAGTCAAAATATACCATCAAATATAGACTCATAAAGGAAAAAAGGGATTTATCGCGCTAAAAGCACTGCGGGCTTGATTCCTCGAGGTAGGGGATTATTTTAATAAGAAAATATTTTGGGCTTGGAATACTTGACATGTTTAATTGGTTAATACAAATGGATGAGTGTCTTTGATGTAAATAATTCTCTGTTGGGATTAACATGTTGTGTTTGTTTTTAAATTGGTTGATTTTTGAATTTCTGGTGATATGGATTGAATATTCTGATTTGGGTTTTCTTTGATTTAAATCGATAATGATTGGTCTTGAATGATGGATTTGAAAATGTTGATTTGAAATGCTGATTTTGTTGAGTTGAGGTTGAATTGAAGGAACCCGTGATGGGTGGTAAACTCCAGTTTTTAGGGAAGGTGCTGCCGGAATTTTTCTAAGAATTTGAAGAAGTTTTGGTTATGATTTCAAAAATGAGTTTGGTTTGAGTAACTTTAACAAAAGAGATATGTCTTGGATACTTTTAAAGATTATTAAAGAAAATTGGATTCTTATGATTTTCTTAATTCGGGGTTTTAAACTTATTTGAATTTTAATAACAAAAAGAAATTTGATTAACTAGCTAAAGACTTTAAAACAATAAATTAAGTATAAATTCAAGGGTTTAGGAATAGGAGAGTGACTTTGAGGTTTTAATGGAATTAAACATTGGAGTTGAGAGAAAGAGAGTTATTTTAAGGAATATAATGAAAATTGTGTGATGTTTGATTTGGAGGTAAGTTCGGTAAGTTGTTTGAAGGATTATGCTTGAAATTGAGATGTGATTAGTGACAATTGGATTTGATTGAGGTTTGATGATGTTTTTGAGTTTGAAAGCGAGGATAATGATTAAGTATGATCGAGGTATGGTGATGACTAACGATTATTATGAATAAGAATGGAGTGAAATGTGTGAATTGAGTAGGCTTGATTTTGGTTGATTCTGAATGAGTGGATTGAACAGGTTTGGGGTTGTTTTGTTGAGTTAAAAACTGTTTTCGCTTATGAACCTTTGGAAAGTTGATAAATTATGTTTATGGTTAAAAACTAATTTTTGGCCAACTTTGGCCGGTCATAACTCGGTTCTCGAAGTTGGAAAATTTTACAAAATTGTTTTTATGAACATTTATTTATCAATATTTCCAACGGTTCAAGAATGGTTGAAAAATAAATTTGGTGGAAAAAGATACGAAGGTTTGAAATTTGGGCTGAAAAACTGGTTTCTGCAGCATATCAGCATTTTTCAAGTTTTGAAATGCCATGCATACACGGAACCTATCGTGCGTATGCGGGAGTTGGCCACTGCCAACGCTCATGCGTACACGAACATGGGATGCATACGCGACTTTATCATGTTTACGCTCATGTGTACTCGATGCAAGTCATGCGTACGCAAGCGAGTCCTACTGTCCAAACCTTCCGTGTACGCGAAACGGTTTGCGTACGCGACCACCCGTGTTCTTCTGAAAAGTAAATTTTTAAGTTCTAAACCTTTTCTCGATCCTTCTAAATCTTTATAAACAGCGATAAGAGTCTAGGGCCAATGTATTTAAGAATAGAGGAGTTAAAGATGAGAATTAATGAGATGTGCTGGTGAATCGATAAGAGATGAACAAATTGTAAAGTGATGTATGATGATGAATGATAAATGATTATGATGATGAAGGATTATGATGAACGAGTTTGATTACTATTGATTACGAATTGAAATCAGATTGAAGGGGAGATTGTTAATGAGATTGATAATGAAGATATTGAAAATGATCTTGATTGAGATATACCTGCTTGGGTAGATGCAGTGACATTGATCCGCTTGCTCCAGATTTTGGTTTGAGTCTCCCTAGGTAGATGCAGTGGTTTGCCCCCACTTGCTTCCGGTCGAGATTGATATGTGATATAAAAAATTATCTGAGTCACAAATTTCTTTGGGTAGATGCAGTGGGTCGGCTCCACTTACTACAGGTTGAGATTTGAGATTCTGTCGACCCTTCGATGTAAGTTGTGACTGGGCACTTTAACTTCCTAGATTCTCTCAATGAGACGAGATTGATTGATAAATGATTATGAAATATATGCATAGACTCTTGGGGATGCGCGCTTAGGGACCGTTCAGGGTTCGCTACCAGACATGTCGTGTTGGTTATATAACCGACAGATCAGATGCATCAACCATAGGGCAGGCATGCATCATTTGCATTTGCGTGTATTGTTTGGGTGTGAATATTGTTTTTGGTTTTCCTAATTGAGTAATTACATCTATCTTCTATTTGATCTAATTGCTCTATCTGTACTCTCTATTTGTGTATGCTTTGCATTTATTTGTCTGTGTTTGAAAATTCAAAGATCCCTTTTGCTGGCAGTGGTGACACTGAGGGTTGTTTCTGATATGTGGTGATGGAGATTGAGGCAGGATGGACCAGGTGTTGCCTTATTACTCTAATTTATGTATTGGTTGGATAGGAGTGAGTGATGTAAGTTGGGTAGGAAGCCCTTAGGAACGTCCTGGTCCTTTTCCTTTCTTTAAACTATTCGCCTTACTGATTTGTAAACAAAAGGAGTTTCTTTACGACCTTTCAAAGTAAGTTTTTCCACAAAGTTTTTCCAAAAGATTATTTCAAGGATAAACTATTTTTATAATGAAATTATTCCAATTTGTAAGTATTTCTTTATTTTGATGGTATTTTTTTCCCTGTTGAGAATCTGTGAGGACGATATTCTCACCCCTACAGAATTTCTGTTTCAGTAACAGGTTCAGGAAGATTTGGTGCGAAGCCACGACCGATCTAGAAAGCTTTATATATATGTTGTATTTTCTATTTGTTGGTTTAGTTGAGATTTTACCCCTCGTCATTTGTCTTTTTTAGATTTTAGAGGGTGATGACTTGTATTTGAAAAAGATTGAATAAGTCGATGTATTTAATATTATGTGGATATAATTATGTGATTAAGTGATTTTAAAGTAAAAAGGCTTTTCGATTTCTTAATTAAAAATCCAATTTGTACTCGCGAAGACTCAATAATTAAATAAATATAGTACATAAATAAATTATTAGAGGTAGGTAAAGCTTGGACCTTTAGTGCTTTCATGAGGTGTTAAAAGTTAGAGTGTTACATTGCTGTTGTTTGGATGACATCCCGCTTAGCTACATTTGAAGAACTAGATCAGGGTGTCTTTCCCTTGCTTTTGTAACCTTAGAGGGGACTAGGCTTATAACGAGAATAGGCTATTCTGGGTTCCAATTTAGGGGCTTTTTGAATAGGTCACGACCTAGGATGTCATATTTATATATATATAAATATTAACTAGTTATGCTAGGAGTGTTCTAACTGGATCCGTACGACGTTGACAACATATAACTATATACGCAGTTCTATGTATATATTTATGAAATGCTTATGTATTTTCTTTTATCATCTCGTGAATGTTATTATATCTCTATTGATGGGTGTTGACTTAATGTTTTTTCTAAAAAAAAAAGAAAAGAAAAATTTTACCTGTGAAATCGAGCACATGCTAATAAGTTAACAGACTTATATAATAAATAATAGTTATATTTAAGAAGACAAGTTGATAGCACTCAGTTTTTTATGATTTAAACATACTGAAAATTGAACTATTACATTTGCTTCCTATAAGTCTATCAACATGTTGAGAGTTCTGTATAAAATCATTACATGCCTTTTGTAAGACCCAGAACTTTTGAAAAGTCTTATTATGATCAAGTCTCAAATCATATAGTTATTTATTGCCTTAATTTCAGAAATTATTTTATTAAAGATAATTAAGACAAGTTTTGATTTATTGAATTTGAGATAAGTTATGATTATTATCCAATTTTACAATTATTGGATTATTTTCCATATTTGAATTATAAAGTCGGTAGTTGTGAAATAATAAGAATTTTTATATGATTTGGATTAAATAATTAAAATTTAAAATATTAATACTGTTACTTTGAAAAATAAAGAGTTTAATTATATTATCTCTAATTATTTGGATTTGGCCATTTTACGGAAAATAATTTGTGAAATTGATGAGCAAAAAGTATTTTCTATATATAGTTAGTGTTGGATTTAATTTGGGTTACAATTACTATGTTGTCCACAATTTTATCGGAAATTACTAAAATGCCCCTAGCCCTAATTTTCTCAAAAAACCCTAACCCATGACCCGGTTCCCTTCTCACTCAACCTAGCAGCAGCAACGCAATTGCTTTCCCCTTTTCCTTACTGCCTTCACTGTGCAGCAACAACAACACACGCAGTTTCCTATCTCTCTTTCCATGAATGGAAAGCAACAGAAGCAGAAAGGGAGATAGGGAGCAGAGCTGCGATCCAGGGAGGGGATGAGCCGCGCGGTCGTCGGTCACTTCGGCACCGTGCCCAGATCACGTCCAGACCTCATTGCCGCCGACCCGTGACGCTGCCGCTAGAACCGCGCGAAAGACAGAGGGATGAGAGAGAGGGAGTTCGCGTCGGAGGAGAGAGGGAGTTCGTGCCTCACCGCCATCACCCATGGAGCCATGAGCTGCGCCGGTCACTGCCGCGTCGCATCGGAGAGGAAGCCCGAGACTGAGTGCCGCTGGAAGAGCTACATCCAGTCGCTGCTATCGCGCCACTGACCGCCACCGTTCTACCGTCGCCTTCAAAGGGGTTCTGCCAAGAGAGAGGGGACCGGCGTGCGTGAAGAAGGGGAGAGGTCCGAGGCTGAGATGGTTCCCGTCACTACCGACTTGTTGCTCCACGGTGCTTAACTGGAGCTTCTGCTACTGTCGCTGGAGTTCTGAGGCCACCGGGACCATCGCTGGAGCTTCTGGCTATTTCTGCCGTCGCCGGAAAAGTTACCGCTAAGGGTTTTAATTGAGGTTTCTGCCTTTTTGTGTTTTGAGAAGGTTTTAATGCTGCGTGGTTTTTATAGTTGATCTACCAAAGCTTCTGGCCGCCGCCGGAGCTGTTGCTGGGCCGGTTCAAAATCGCAGCTGCTTTGTGTTGTTATTTCGGTAAGAAATTATGTTTCAAAAGCCCTACATTAGTGTCCCGCACGTGTATTAAAGCCTTTACAGTATTAATGTTCCTAGAGTTTAGTAACTGAGGTTGCTTGTTGTAATTTAGAGTTGTTTATGCTGCTGCGAAAATGTGTGGGGCTGTGCTTTGAAGCTGCCTATGATTTCGAGTTGAGGTGAAAAGAGCTTATGAGGCGTTTGGATTATGGATTTGCGTTTTGAGGTAGGGGCGCTTTCCAAAAACTATGTTTTAAGTATTGAAATTATTACATATGGATACTGTTGTGAGATATTGTGTATTTGGTGATTGTATCTGCCTTATGTGTTATTTGATTTACTCGAGTGATTGTGGATGTTTGTTTGGTTGAATTGTTGTGCGGCTTTGTGAAATGTAAGGTTTTGAAGTGATTCTTTAAAGATTTGAAATATGAGTTAATCCGTTGAGGATTGATTTGATTTGAGTCAATTATTTGATGATGTGAAAAGTCGAATGCACTTTTGAATTCAGCCTGGTTTACTTTAATTGACTTGATCTTGGACAAATGATTTGTTACTGAACCGTTTCTTTAAAGCTTTGGAAATGAGTTAAATCGGTTGATATTGAGTTGATTTTGAAATGGTTTTCTTGAGATATGCCACTGAGGCGACTGTTGGATTTAGCTTGCTTTGAATTGATTTCTGGTTTTGAGCTGTTGAAAAGGAATGAGAAACGGTTTAGTTGGGACCCGAACTGGGTGGCAAAAGTCCAAGTTTTAGGGGAGGTGCTGCCGAAATTTCTACAAAATCCTAGTCTTGTTTGAAAAGTTATTTAAAAAGGATTGGATTTGAGAAGTTGTATTATTTGATTTATTAAGAGAATATTTATATTTTCATGCTTAATTTATTTAGTGAACTTTATGCCTTGAGTTTGACTTATTTAGAAATGAACTATTTTTACCGTTTGAATCACTGAAGGAAAGAATGATGCTCTAATATTGATTTTAATATAAAAAGGAGCTTTTAGTGATTTCAAAGGAATCTAGACTTTTGATTGAGTAATTAAGTTTGAGGCATTTTGGAAGAGTTAGAAAAATGGGTTCCAAAAAGAAACCTGAAAGTGGTTTGATTCAAATGAACCGGTTCCTTTTCAAATGAGTTGATTTTTGGACCGGGTTGGAACTTGTGATTTTGTATGGTCGGTTTCATAATAAATTTAGTTTTATTTACTTGAATCGAGAATCCATGATTTTAAGAGTTTCAATGAATTTTAAGGAATTGATATAGGTTGACCTTCCCTAAAGACTTGGGACTCTGCCGAGAAGCTTTTGTTATAAAATCCCATTGTTGGACGGGTGGTTTTGAATACTTTGAAATAAATCCTTAACTTGCCATGGTTTTGGAAGTTTTGGAAAGAGAATGCCGAGAGTGGCTTTGTTTTAAACAGGGAACTCACTTTGAGTGAATTTGGCTTATGAGCCTGAGATAATTTGAGAAATGAGATCTTTAAAGCCAAGGCTAAAAAGAGTTGAAATTTGATTTCAAAGTGAAATGGCTTGAGAAAAGTGATTTGTGGCTTAAATGCCGATTTTATGAATTTGATGATGTTGAATGGTGGAAGTGCTGTTTTGTTATGGGCCGGAATGGCTGTGTATGATTATGAATATTGGCTGGTTCTGGATTGAACCGTGAGCCGGAATGGCTGTGCATGATATTAATTTATGGCTGATTGCCGAATGAGTTATGGGCCATATGGCTGACTATGAATTATGAATTTAAGCCGGATGGCTGAGATGGATGTTGATCCATGGCTGGGACTGAATGAATATATGCTTGAGATACCTGGGTAGTAGCAAGGGTTGTGGTTCGTCCCACTTGCTCCAGGTCAGAGACTGTGACGCCTGGGTAGTAGCGGTAGTAGTGGTGATTCCACTCGCTCCAGGTTGAGCTTTTAAACACCCGCCTGGGTAGTAGCTGCAGTAGTGGTTATTCCACTGGCTCTGGGTTGAGCGGGTAGTAGCAATGGGATTGTAGCTGAAACCTACTTGCTCCGCGATGGGTGTTTCTGTCCATGGTTAGCTACCAGGACGTGTCGGGTTGGCTATATAACCGATAGATGATATCATCAGCCACTAGGGACAGGCATGCATCATATGCATCTATGTGACATTGTTTGCGTGTGCATATTGTATTTGGTTTGCCCATGTGATTACGTGAGATTAACTGCTACTTGTTCTACTTGCTGTAACTGTTTGTTTGTGCTTGAACTTCCTATCTGTGTTTGCAACTGGGACTCTGTTGGATCATGGTGATTGGTTGTTGGTTGGATTGTTTGAGCCTAGGGTCGTGGTTGAATTGAGATGGACCGATGGTTGCTTTCGGTTTTGTGGTTATGGTTTGGAAATGTGTGAAAGGCTAATTTGGTTAAGCATAGATAAACCTTTTGAAATGCTTTTGAATATTGTTTTAAATGAACAGTTTTCTCTTTCAGAAAAGGATTTCAGATTTCTCTTTTATTGTAAACCTTTGTTTTTGAAAAGGGGCATAAGACGGTTATTAATCACTGGTACGGTTTATCTTCACGTATCCTATTACAGTAATTCCCAAAAACCCTCTACTGAGAACCCTTTCGAGGATGATGTTCTCACCCCCTTACATTTTTCCCCTTTCAGGATATGGCGCAGAAGTTACGAAGAGTTCATTTAGTTGTTGTTGAGATGCTCTGTATTGCTTTAGTATATTTTTGTTCCCTCGCCTTTATCTTGATACATTCTGTAAGAGGGATAGGAATTGTATTGGGTAATGCTTGTAATATTACTTATATATATATATATATACATGGATGTACTCTTTATGAGTTTTGTAAGTTGTATGGTATCTATGGATGTATGTTATCGGATGAAAGTATTTTTGGGAGCGGTATTACTGTTTAAAGTTTCAAACAGGCTCATATTTTAGTATTAAAAAGTATAAGTGTCGTCGTAATGTCCGAGCTATCAGAGTTGCGCAGCCGGAAGCGTGAGCTTTGGTAGTTAGGGTGTTACATTATGGTATCAGAGCGGTCCTTCCTGTAGAGCCTAAGGAATGGACCGACTATGCTTCAATTGCATACTCTGAGCGTTTGTCATGTATTAGGTCTTGTCGAATGACGAGAATTAGAGCTTTATGCACATGACGGTCTATTGATTAACGCTGTTAGTCTTGCATTGCATAATTCTTGGTATTAAGTTTGGCCGGCTTAATACTAGTGAATTATGTATATGAAGGCTGACGAGAGGATTTTTACCAGTAAAGAGATTCATAGAAACAGTTGCGTTTTAGATATAGTCTCTAAACCGACAAAAATCCCTTCGTACAAACGTTTTGGGTGTCACAAGTAACAAACCCCTTTAGAAATTGTTAACCGAGTATTCAAACCTCGGGTCGTCTTCTCAAGGAACTGCGAGGAAGTATGTTCTTATTATTGGCTATAGAAGTTGTAATCGGGGTTTAGAAGATGAGAAGCAAGTAATTTGAATGACAGGTGAAGTAAATGGCAATTAAAAATAAATAAATACTGTAAAGCAAACTTTTGGCAAGGTAAGAGAAGTTGGAGGTCCAACGTAGTTATCTCTCTCAACTATAATGAAAGTTGAATCTAAACTCCACTTGATCAACCTGTACTAGGGCAAGGAAAGTCAAGGGACTAATTAAATTGACATTTGAATCCTATTTATTTCCTAAGAAAAGGTTGGGATTACTTAAGTTCAGCTCAATTAGCAAGATAACGATTATTAATTATGTTGAGTTTAATAACTGTTGAGTTACTAAATTCTTAACCAGAACCAAAAGGGGAAAAAGTAAAATTACTGGAATAATAAAAATGTCCTTAGATGGAAAGCAATGGTAACTTAACTTAAATCAAAGAGAACAATCATAAACTGAAAATACCTCAATTATCATTAATTCAAATAATAGTCTGTAACATGGAAGAATTCTTAGATCAAATTATAATAATCAATTCAAATGTTGGAATAAATAAATAGAAGTAAAACTAAAATAAAAGAACATTAAACCTGGGATCCAGAGTTACTCTTAAAACAAGAAGAAATCCTAAATCCTAAAAGAGAGAGAGAGAAGATCTCCCTCTCAACTAAATCTAAATCATTGAAAGGTAAAATATGTGAGCTCTCTTTGAATGGGTGCATTCCCACACTTTATAACCTCTGGTCTATGTTGTCTGTACTTGGATCTAGGCCAAAAAGGGCTTCAGAATTCGCTGGGGGCGTATTCTGTAAATTCTGATACGTGGCCTCTGTCACGCGTCCGCGTGGGTCACGCGGTCGCGTCATTTAGAGCTTTTCCTTGCCACGTGGTCGCGTCAGTCATGCGGCCGCGTCGCTGCTGATTCGTGCTTGGCACGCGATCGCGTCGTCCATGCGATCACGTGGATACCAGTTTCCTTAAAGCTCCGTTTTGCTTTCTCCTTCCCTTTTAGTATGTTTTCTTTTCAATCCTTTAAGTCATTCTGCCTTAGAAAATCTGAAACTACTCAACACACTAATCACGGCATCGAATGGAAATAAAGGTAATTAAATTAATTAATTTTAAAGCTTAGGAAACATGTTTTTCACAATATGACATAATAAGGAAGGGAAAGTAAAATCATGTAATTAATGTGAATAAGTAGGTGAAGGATTGTATAAATTACTCAAATTAAGCACAAAAGAACTCATGAAATATGGGTTTATCAACCTCCCTACACTTAAACACTAGCATGTCCTCATGCTAAATCCAAGGTAAATAATTAAGGTTAAAGTGATGGAATGTCATGGAATGCAACCTAATTTAAATGCAACTACCTAAATGAATGATGCATCATGCAACTCTAATTTATTCACTCATATATAAAGCTTACATGTAGTCAAGTTAATTCGTATTCTCAAGGAGTCATGTATATATATATAGCCAACCCTTAAATAATAAAGCATTTTAGCAAATGAGATGGGAAAGAAAACTTTGTACAAACTTGCAAAACAATTAGTAAATTTAAGCACAGATATATGTTGATGAGTTATTGAACCCTCACTGAATTTTGTGTTTACTCTCTAGTCACTCAGTGTTTCTTGGGTTTATTCACTCTATTTTTCTTTTTATTCTTAATTTCTATAGCTTTGTTTTTCATCTAACCGATCAACAATTATAGAATATAGTCATACCAAAAAGTCATGAGGTCTTTATTGAGGTTGTAATGGGGTCAAGGTAAGGGTAAGGATTTTATGTATAGGGTCAAGTGAGCTAATAAGTGAATCCTTAATTAGACTAAGATCTCACCTAACATACATATTTAGTAAAACAAAATCTCTTTACCTATTTTCCCATATTTCCCACTTATTGTTACATGCTCATGTTTCACTTTTTTTTTGCTTTTTCTATTCCATGTGCATTACTTTTATTTTGCATTGGGGAATTTCTTTTGGATCCCCTTTTATTAAATGCTGAAAAATAACTCTCTTTCTTTCTTTTTTTTTTTATTAATGCACATGGTAGAATCACTTAGATTTTTTTCATGAACATGCTTCCTAAATTTATTTTATTTCTTTTAACTTCTGTTACCTTTTTGTTTCTGTCATCCATGTTCCTAAAAGGTTTCCCATATTTAACTCTATTCATGATTTTCTATCTTAAGCTAACCAAGGATTCACTTGGGATTTTCTTTTGTTTTTCTGCTTAAGGCTAGTAATTTGGCTAAATAAAATAAAGGGGTTTTAAAAGGCTCAAGGGGGCTAACAAGGGTAATGTAAAAGGTAGGCTAATTTGGGGTGAGTGAGCTAAAATCAAATGATGGCCTCAATCATTCTCTTGGTATGTATCCATTCTATATTCTATAATTGGACATATAGATTAAAGCAAAGGAAAGAACATCAGAATAAAAAGAAATATAACACACAGAAATGAAATTATGGTTTGAATGCAACCATACAATTTAAGCTCAAGACTCACAGGCTGTGTGTTCTCTAACTCAAGCATCATATATCATTTATATATTGTATGCAGGTTTAGTTAAAAATTCTCATTATTCTCATAAAAAAAATTATTTAGGGTGGCTTTTAAAGTTTTAATGTTCCTCCTTGATGAAATGTTGTCAGCTTAACTACATCATGTAATGCTATATACAAGGTTTGTGGATTTAAATCTGTTATGTTCAATTTCCTAGCTTACTTCCTTTTTATATTTTTCAATTTAAGCTATACTATCTTATGCTAAAAAGGGTAAACTATACTAATTAATCCACTAATAAATCAGAATTGCATACTAAACTAAATAACTAAAATGAACTAAATGGCTAAAATATGAACTAAAGATGCAAAATGCAGAAAATAGAGTAAAAATACATAAAAGCAATGTATAAGTACTCAGAAAATAACAGTAAAAAGAAAAATACAGAAAAATATACAAAATAAAAGAAAAAGTATGTAGTGGTTCACCAAAATAAACGCCAGAGATGGCGACCTCCCCACACTTAAAAGGAAGCATCGTCCTCGATGCTCAATCAAGCCGGGTGTGAAGGAGTGTCATCACTGGGAGGGATGGTAGCGGGGGTCTCAGTGGTGGTGGTGGGCTGAGGGTCTGGCTGCTGTGGAGGAGGTGCTGACTGGATCGGGATCTCAAGATCCGCAGCCTCAATCTGATGTGGGACTGCTGCCTGTGGTGCGGCTGGTGCTGCCTCCTGGGGATGGGTCTCTGCCTCGGGCGCATCCGTCTCCTCCTCAGATGCCTCGGATGGTGTGTCGGGCTCGGAGGGGATGTCACCGGATCGTATCATCAGCTTTAGGTGCTCATAGCGCCGCTTGTTGCGACGCTCCATCTGGTCAAGTCGTCGGAACAAGCGGTGCACCAGATGATAGACGGTCTCTGTGGCAGGTGGAGGTGTAGTGGTGGTAGCAGGGGTAGGTGGTGCAGCAGTGGAGGAAGAGGGTCCAGCAGACTGTGGGGATGACTCATCAGTAGCAGTGAATGGTGCTGGTCTGTGGCCCAGGGCTAAGAAGTTCTGACTGTGCAGAATGATCTTCCTGCAATCCGCCGCTGGTGGTCTCTCATCGGCATCCTCCCATGGCACGTCAGCTCGACGGCCAAGCTGTGTAACTAGGTATGGAAAGGGGAAGGTGCCTCGGACGTGGACCCTGGCCATATAATGCCGAATGAAACGTGGCAGATAAAGGTCCTTACCCTCCAGCACACACCAAAGGAGGGTGATCATAGCAGCCGGGATCTCTGTCTCGTGAGTACTCGGCATCACATAATTACTCAAGATCTGATGCCATAACCGAGCCTCATCGTTCAAGTATGCTCTCTTGATCCCTCTAGGCATGGTAGTGTCCTGACCCATCTCCCAAGGAACTGTCGGGTCGAGAGCTATCCGTGCCTTCACGACATCCCAATCAAACTTCATCTGGCGCATGTCCTCCTTAGCTTTTGAATAACCATCAGGCTGATCGGACTTGGCTGGGAGCCGGAGAATATCCTCTAAGGCCTCCTCAGTGACCAGAATTTGTTTTCCTCTCAGGTGCACTGCATCTAGGGTGGTGAGGTAGTAGTTGCAGTAGAATTCCCGGACCCAAGATGAATTGACCTCTGTCAGTGTTCTCTCCAGAAAGAACCAGCCCCTTTGCTTAATTTGCTCAGTGGTGTACTGCTGGAGGGCTTCTGGAATCTTCAGAGTTCGTTCCAGGTATAGATTTCTGGAGTTTGCAAAAGCCGGGTACTTCAACTCACAGTACCGGTTTGCAAATTTTATAGGATCAGTTGCAGGGAGCAGCTGGTCAGCTTTTTCCTGCTGTGTGAAGTTCTTCTCCCGCCATGAAGAATCATGCATTAGAGTAATGATGGACTGGGTGGAATCTCCTCTCTTGTGCTTGCCAGTAGCTTTGCCTTTTCCTTTCCTCTGTGAGGCAGACATCCTGAAAAATAGAAAAGCAGGATATGAATAAAAATAGGAAAGCAATTAGGCAATTAAATAAAGGAAGCTCAAAGTAGCAAGGGAGAAATAGAATAAGGAAAATGAGTAAATGAAATGTGATTGAATTTATGTTAAATGGAAAAATAATCAATATACCATGTTTAGAAAGTTAGAGGAAAGTGAAAATAATCAGAAAAGAGATTAAAAGTGTTAGTATGGTTAGAATTTGAAAAAGAAATTAGTAAATTAAAGTTAGTGAGTTAGTAAAGTGCGGGTTAAAGTAAGTGGCATAGAAAAATTCCATATAACAAGGATTCACAGGTAAGAATAGAAGTACTCATAATCGAACAAGGAAAACAGGGTGATGCTGATTCGAATAGAAATAAAGAGAGTAAAAATTGGAATCAGTGAATCACAAATGCAGTTTATCAACCAGGAAATCAAAGAGGATAAGAAAGTATGCCATAGCATTCATGAAATGGTTTGGGTAAAGCAAAGTAAAACAGAGTTCAGAAATGCCAAACCAAAACATGAATGAAAAAAAAATTTTAAAAATTTGGGCAGCATTCCGGCTAAAATTGGATTATCCCGGAAAATAAATAGCAATCATAGCAGTTCATATGAATTTAAAAACTAGCTGCAGAAACAGAAAAATTTAGAGTAACAAGCAGTAATTGCAAGAAATCACAACATATGAACGAGGTCACAGGAACAGCAGAATTGCAGTTATGATAAAACATAAACAGGAACAGTGCAAGTAAACAGACCTAGATCCACTAACCAGAGCCTAAGCTACCTAACAACCTAAAAATCCACTACAGCATGCATATCTATCTATCCTAATGATGAACAGAAACAGAAAAAATTATAGAAAAACGACAAACGGATAAAAGAGGGTTGCGTTTTGTGGAACCCGGTAGGCGGGAGGGGTGGAACGGGGAAGAAGGTGGTTGCGGCGGCGTCCGGCGTGGTGGCGGGGCACGGTGTCGCGGTGGCGGCTGATGGGGGCAGTGGCGGCGAGGGTTTTGGGTTAGTGATAGAAGAAGGGGGGGTGCGGGTGGGTGGCGGAGAGAGGGGGGCGCGACTGGGTGGCCGGCGGTGGGGGTGCGGTGGTCGCGGAGGCAGTGGTGGAAAGGGGAGGAGAGAGAAATAAGGGAGAAGAAGGGAGGGGAGGGGGTTGCGGCGGCGGCGTCCGGGGTGGCGGCGGCGTCTGGGTGGCCGGCGGTGGCGGCTGGGTGGTGCTAGGTGGTAGTTGGAGGGAGAGGGAGCAGAGAGGGAGAAGAGGGTTGGGGTTGGGGGGCTCGCGACTGATAGGGTTCGCAGGCTGGGGGGTTATATTTTCGAATCCACGCGGCCGCGTGGGGCACGCGGTCGCGTGGTTGGGGTGAAAATGGGAGTGACGCGATCGCGTGGGGTGCGCGATCGCATGAGAGGGGGGAAAAGAAGGGTGACACGATCGCGTGGGTCGCGCGATCGCGTCGCTAGAATTTGTGCTAAACGCACGACTCCAGCGCCATTTTAGCGCAACTCTCTGTCTCCTTTTGGGGTGATGTGCAATCCATGCGACGCGATCGCGTCGCGTGGGATTGGTATTTGTGCAAGTGACGCGATCGCATGGAGCATGCGATCGCGTGGGCCAATTTGTGCGAAACGCACAGGGACCGCACGATTCTAGCCTAACTTTCTATTCGTTGGATCCTTCCGCCGATATATATATCACGCGTCCGCGTGGGTCACGCGGTCGCGCGGGTGGTGTGTTCCGCGATATGACGCGATCGCATGGGGCATGCGGTCGCGTCGTGCACCCTTTTTTTTTATATGCATGAAAAATGCAGAATGCAATGATTAACATGAATGCTATGCATGATTCCAGGTTCAATAAATTAAAATGAAAAAGGAAAAATGAAAGAAATTAAAAAAAATAAATTGAAAAAGAAGCGACCATACCATGGTGGGTTGTCTCCCACCTAGCACTTTTAGTTAAAGTCCTTAAGTTGGACATTGGAGGAGTATCCTGTTATGGTGGCTTATGTTTAAATTCGTCCAAAAATCTCCACCAGTGCTTGGAATGCCAATAGCCTCCGGGGTCCCAAACTAAGCACGCAAAGCTTCCGAACAGCTTTAAATATATTGTTAGGCTCCCGGGATGACAAATATCAGAATAAACTCCAGGATTCCAAGCCTTGCTTTTAAATCCGCCTCCGTCTTGGTCTACATGTCTCCATTCGGGCGGGTTAAAAAGTAAAATCTCACCTTGGTGACCAAACGTTTTCCGTGATCCATGTGATTGAGCATGATACCAATCCGTGTACTTCGAAGTGAAGCGTGGAACCTAATTGAACCTTGTGCACCAGCTCTAAGTACGAGCCATTTCCCTCCTACTCTTAAAGCCGCGGAGAGCTCTAAGCTGGCCATCTGTTTCAAGCAAACCATATTCAAGTGAATAAGTAAAGTTATAAGTTAAGGATTGTACCCACTTGAAGCTTGTATTAGGTGGTAATGGCCTTGGGATAGGTGTTTTTGGTGGTTCTGCAAGTTCCGTTTCCTTGTGCTCTTCTGTGAATTCCTCCACTTCTTTGCAAAGATCTTCAATTGTATCTGTGTCCTGGTCAAAGTCTTCTGTGTCTTTCTCATCACTTGAGTCATAGATTGGAGGTTGAGAGAAATCTACCTCTGCATCATCTTCATATTCACTTGGGGAAGATTCTTCTATCTCAGAGAATTCACTTGCGGATGCAAGTTCATCACCAAGAGAGCTAGACTTGTGAGCATTATCATCAAGGGAAATTGCTTCTTGGATTATTCCGTCTGATTCTTCATAAACGACTTGCCTTGGAGATTGTACAGTATCCTCCTTAGCATCAACTGTAGCATCTAGGACGGAGTTTTCCTCAATTCTGGATTCCCATGGAAGTTCAGCATCTCCTAGGTCTTCAACTAACTCTTCTTCTTGAACAAAGACAGCTTCTTCTAATTGTTCCAGTACAAATTCATGCTCTGTCTTGTCCACTGGAGTTTCTGGCACTTCCTTCATGCTCTGCTCTTCATTGGGATGTCCACATGGAGCTGTGGTTAATCCTTGTATATTTGAGTGCCTAAAAGCCCATTGAATCATCGCTTGCTCCAGTTGTTTAATGGTTGTTTGAAATTTAATTACTGTTTCCCTTAGGAGATCCTCTGCTTCTCGGGTTGCTGGACTTGGACATGCGACAAAGGAAAGTGGTGGTGATTGTTAGCGATTGGATTGGTATTGGGGTAAGGATGGATCATATGGTAGCGAATGGTGAAGAGAAGCTTGTGAGTGTGGTGGTTCGAGGTTATGTTGAAAGGGTGGTTTATATGTACGGGGTGGGGCTTGTTGGTAGTTACAATGTTGTCCACCATGTCTTTCAGCTGGGTATGCATTGTAGAATGGTCTTTGTCCCGAATATCTCGGCGGGTGTTGCTGCCAAAAGGGTTGATTAGATCCTCTTGGTTCCATCCATCCTTGATTGGTCTGACCTTGGTACACATTCCTGCTGTAACTTCTATTTCCTTTAACAACATTAGAACCAAACTCAAAGCGAGAGGGGTGAGAGTTCATAGCAGCAAATAAAGATAAAAAGGAAAAACAAAAATAAATAAACAAGCAAAAGAAAAATATTTACAATAACCAATAATAAGGCACACGTTAGCAGTTCCCCGGCAACGGCGCCATTTTGACGAGAGGATTTTTACCAGTAAAGAGATTCATAGAAACAGTTGCGTTGTAGATATAGTCTCTAAACCGACAAAAATCCCTTCGTACAAACGTTTTGGGTGTCACAAGTAACAAACCCCTTTAGAAATTGTTAACCGAGTATTCAAACCTCGGGTCGTCTTCTCAAGGAACTGCGAGGAAGTATGTTCTTATTATTGGCTATAGAAGTTGTAATCGGGGTTTAGAAGATGAGAAGCAAGTAATTTGAATGACAGGTGAAGTAAATGGCAATTAAAAATAAATAAATACTGTAAAGCAAACTTTTGGCAAGGTAAGAGAAGTTGGAGGTCCAACGTAGTTATCTCTCTCAACTATAATGAAAGTTGAATCTAAACTCCACTTGATCAACCTGTACCAGGGCAAGGAAAGTCAAGGGACTAATTAAATTGACCTTTGAATCCTATTTATTTCCTAAGAAAAGGTTGGGATTACTTAAGTTCAGCTCAATTAGCAAGATAACGATTATCAATTATGTTGAGTTTAATAACTGTTGAGTTACTAAATTCTTAACCAGAACCAAAAGGGGAAAAAGTAAAATTACTGGAATAATAAAAATGTCCTTAGATGGGAAGCAATGGTAACTTAACTTAAATCAAAGAGAACAATCATAAACTGAAAATACCTCAATTATCATTAATTCAAATAATAGTCTGTAACATGTAAGAATTCTTAGATCAAATTATAATAATCAATTCAAATGTTGGAATAAATAAATAGAAGTAAAACTAAAATAAAAGAACATTAAACCTGGGATCCAGAGTTACTCTTAAAACAAGAAGAAATCCTAAATCCTAAAAGAGAGAGAGAGAGAAGATCTCCCTCTCAACTAAATCTAAATCATTGAAAGGTAAAATATGCGAGCTCTCTTTGAATGGGTGCATTTCCACACTTTATAACCTTTAGTCTATGCTGTCTGTACTTGGATCTGGGCCAAAAAGGGCTTCAGAATTTGCTGGGGGCATATTCTGTAAATTCTGATATGTGGCCTCTGTCACGCGTCCGCGTGGGTCACGCGGTCGCGTCATTTGGAGCTTTTCCTTGCCACGCGGTCACGTCAGTCATGCGACCGCGTCATATGCGTTCTGCTTAAGGCGCGCGGTCGCGTCAGTCATGCGGCCGCGTCGCTGCTGATTCGTGCTTGGCACGCGATCGCGTCGTCCATGCGATCGCGTGGATACCAGTTTCCTTAAAGCTCCGTTTTGCTTTCTCCTTCCATTTTAGTATGTTTCCTTTTCCATCCTTTAAGTCATTCTGCCTTAGAAAATCTGAAACTACTCAACACACTAATCACGGCATCGAATAGAAATAAAGGTAATTAAATTAATTAATTTTAAAGCTTAGGAAACATGTTTTTCACAATATGACATAATAAGGAAGGGAAAGTAAAATCATGTAATTAATGTGAATAAGTAGGTGAAGGATTGTATAAATTACTCAAATTAAGCACAAAAAACTCATGAAATATGGGTTTATCAAAGGCACTGATGGGTTATCATAGATGTTATACGAGTTTTGAGTAAAGCAAATCGTGGGTTTTGGGAATGTTGGAAACTATTTCTCGAGGCTATTCAGTTGTGTGTCTTGAATTCTGTTCGAGTCGACCTATTCCTTCATGTCCTAACTTGAAGTTCTTGTTTGCTAATCCTCTTGAAAAATAGTTTGATTTTTTCAACTCTATTCCTCTATTCATATGCATTCTTGTTTGATCTTAAGTGCATATGCTTGTTTGAAATCCTTGTTGTATCTATCTTTCTCTGTTTGAGTTCCTCTTGATTAATGTATCCTTTGATATGGCTTTGAACTTGTCCTAATGCACTGTGCATTTTTACTCTGGATTTCGAGTTCATTCTTAGAGAACTTGTTGATTCAGTTTTTCTCTTATTTGATAGTGATCACAGCCAATTTTGAGATTTTTATGAAAATTGCTGTTGAATAGATGTATACTTATCTATATGTGAAACTTTGAAGATTTCTTACACAGTTTAACAACTACTTATTTTAATACCTCACCTGTACTTTTACTGGTTTACGGAACTGTATTTACTTTAAATTACAATTTGACTTTCTAGTAATTTTTCTATAGTTCCAATGCACATCTTCATTTGATTATGTATTTGGATATTTTTCAAAATTTTAAAAAGAAAGGATTTACCACTTTTGTCTCGGTTGAGTTTCATTTGATAAGCTTTACTTAAGTTATTTTGAATTGAGTTTGATTTAGCATGCTATATGGTTTATGCCATTGCTGTTCTTTTGACAATGTTGGACTCATAGCTTTCTTCTTATGAACGGACTAAAGTTTCTCTTAAGCCTTCTATCTCCATAGGTGTCGTGCTTGGCTTTGTTTTTAACTAATCTTTTACATCTTGTGAATATTGCCATTGATCTTAGTTTTTCCTTTTTGTGAATCTCATTCTTATATGAGTAAGTTTGATTCGTTTCAAAATAGTGCATCATTTATCCTCTCATTATCTCTACCAGAGTTTTTAGTCAAAGACTTATCCTTGAGAGATTACTAATGATTGAGTTGTCTTTTCTATAACTTTTGTATTCTTTTGGATCAATTGAAAGCTTATTTGATGTCGCATGCCTAGTGGATCTTGTTTAAACTACTTTGATTTAAGATCTTTTCTTGTATGGCTTGACTCCTTTTCAAGTACATCCTAATTTTCTTGAATATTATTGTGAGATGGTGATTTCAAGTATACTTTTGGAGACTTGTTTTGAATTTTATAAAGCAGATTAAATTCTCTTTGAATAAGTTCTAATTTGAACTTATTTTTTATTTGCTTGGTTATAATTGAGACCATTGTTCAATTTTTGGCAAAATTGTTTTAAAGTCGGCATGCGATATTTTAAATGAGGTTTGAAAAGCTTCCTTGTTTATTGGAAACCGGTTTGTTTGTAATGCAACACTTAATTCCTTTACCAATTTATAGCAAACTTTTACCTCGGATTTTCTTTCCTAAATAGAGCTTAACTTTCTCTTTTGACCTCGCTAAGATTTCATACACGCTTGTTTGAGTATGGACTTTGGAGATTTTTGAACAAGTATTTGATTTCTCTTCTGAGTTTTATGATTGCTTTTGGGTTAAGTTGTGCACCTAATATCTTTCTAAAATATTTGAGGGAATATTTTAGCATTTAGCCAAACTTGTGAGAATCTTGTTTTTAAAACTCTACATAATCTACTTCGACGTGAAATTGAACTAGAGCAAAGCCACGTTTATGCTTTTGTTACTCTCTTGAAGGATATTTGTTGCTTAACTTTCTTTTAGACTGCGAGGTGATTTTCCTGCAAGTTTTCGATTCTTTTATGAACAATGTATTCGGAAGTGTTTTTAATCGTGCTCTTGAAGTTCTGTGAGCTTTGTCTTGGGTTTGAGAGATTCTTCTCTATAAACTTCATACTTCTTCGACTCAGCTTGAATTTGTTTCAAACTAATGCGCTGATCCTTCTCCTTGTTGATCCTATTGGATTTCTTTGATTCAAGGGTTATCTTTGAGGTTGTCAATTGAATTGTGTCTAGCAAACTTCATTGCTTGAGTATCCTTGGTTATCTGGGATTGGATATATTCTCTCAAATCTATTATTGCTATCATTGACATTTGACTCTCCTTTCTAAATCTTGTATCCTTCTGAGTAGACTCGAGAATTGTTTGGATATCACGTGCGACTTGTAGACGTATACGTAACGCGATGCGTTAGTTCTTTAAGACGTGATATGTGTATATGGAAGGTGAAGCGGTAGGTGTGTAACGTTATGATGAGTTGTGGGTGTTTTGTCCCTTGCAAACGAGCTTGCGGGTGTTAGGCTTATGATTGGCTATCAGGTTGAAAAGTGCTTGACGGAGTTGGAAAATTGAAGTTCTGAAGTGGGAACGAGAATTGTCAGCGAACGTTATGCCGCTGTTTAAATACCAATATGCTTTGCAGCCTTTTCCCACACTAATTACCACTTTGCTTTGTGAACGCCTATCTTGATTTGCACCCTATTTTGGCACCTCAAGTTTTTGTAAAGCTTTGAGATCATGTGACCTTGTGCATTGAGCCTATCTTGTAATGTTTTCTTTGCAATCACACTCCTACCTTTGTATCGTTATGCATACGACCATCCAAGTACTTGAAAAACCATATATATGTTTATGTTTTGAGATATTTTTGCTTCTTCCTTAAATGTTTTCAAGGGTGAAGTGTATCAAATTACTTTTGTTTTGTATCAATTTTCGAGGGCAAAAATTTTTATAAGGTGGGTAGAATGTAAGACCCAGAAGTTTTGAAAAGTCTTATTATGATCAAGTCTCAAATCATATAGTTATTTATTGCCTTAATTTCAGAAATTATTTTATTAAAGATAATTAAGGCAAGTTTTGATTTATTGAATTTGAGATAAGTTATGATTATTATCCAATTTTACAATTATTGGATTATTTTCCATATTTGAATTATAAAGTCGGTAGTTGTGAAATAATAAGGATTTTTATGTGATTTGGATTAAATAATTAATATTTTAAATATTAATACTGCTACTTTGAAAAATAAAGAGTTTAATTATATTATCTCTAATTATTTTGATTTGCGCATTTTATGGAAAAAAATTTGTGAAATTGATGAGCAAAAAGTATTTTCTATATATAGTTAGTGTTGGATTTAATTTGGGTTTCAATTACTATGTTGTCCACAATTTTATCGGAAATTACTAAAATGCCCCTAGCCCTAATTTTCTCAAAAAATCCTAACCCATGACCCAGTTCCCTTCTCACTCAACCTAGCAGCAGCAACGCAATTGCTTTCCCCTTTTCCTTACTGCCTTCACTGCGCAGCAACAACAACACACGCAGTTTCCTATCTCTCTTTCCATGAACGGAAAGCAACAGAAGCAGAAAGGGAGAGAGGGAGCAGAGCTGCGATCCGGGAGGGGATGAGCCG
Source organism: Arachis ipaensis (assembly GCF_059453495.1). Lineage (NCBI taxonomy): Eukaryota > Viridiplantae > Streptophyta > Magnoliopsida > Fabales > Fabaceae > Arachis > Arachis ipaensis. Next base: position 35,724,514 of record NC_142442.1, read on the forward strand.
CGCGGTCGTCGGTCACTTCGGTGCCATGCCCAGATCACGTCCAGACCTCGTCGCCACCGACCCGTGACGCTGCCTCTAGAACTGCGCAAAAGACAGAGGGAGGAGAGAGAGGGAGTTCGCGTCGGAGGAGAGAGGGAGTTTGTGCCTCACCGCCATCACCCATGGAGCCACGAGCTGCGCCGGTCACTGCCGTATCGCGTCAGAGAGGAAGCCCGAGACTGAGTACTGCTGGAAGAGCTGCATCCAGTCGCTGCTATCGTGCCACTGACCGCCGCCGTTCTACCGTTGCCGTCAAAGGGGTTCTGCCAAGAAAGAGGGGACCGGCGTGCGTGAAGAAGGGGAGAGGTCCGAGGCTGAGATGGTTCCCGTCACTACCGACTTGTTGCTCCGTGGTGCTTAGCTGGAGCTTCTGCTACTGTCGCCGGAGTTCTGAGGCCACCGGGACCACCGCTGGAGCTTCTGGCTATATCTGCCATCACTGGAAAAGTTTCCAGAAAGGGTTTTAATTGAGGTTTCTGCCTTTTTGGGTTTCGAGAAGGTTTTAATGCTGCGTGGTTTTTATAGTTGATCCACCGGAGCTTCTAGCCACCGCCGGAGCTGTTGCCGGGGCCGATTCGAAATCGCAGCTGCTTCGTGTTGTTATTCCGGTAAGAAATTATGTTTCGAAAGCCCTACGTTAGTGTCCCGCATGTGTATTAAAGCCTTTACGGTATTAATGTTCCAAGAGTTTAGTAACTGAGGTTGCTTGTTGTAATTTAGAGCTGTTTATGCTGCTACGAAAATGTGTGGGGCTGTGCTTTGAAGCTGCCTATGATTTCGAGTTGAGGTGAAAAGAGCTTATGAGGCGTTTGGATTATGGATTTGTGTTTTAAGGTAGGAGCGCTTTCCAAAAACTATGTTTTAAGTATTGGAATTATTACATATGGATACTGTTGTGAGATATTGTGTATTTGGTGATTGTATCTGCCTTATGTGTTATTTGATTGACTCGAGTGATTGTGGATGCTTGTTTGGTTGAATTGTTGTGCGGCTTTGTGAAATGTAATGTTTTGAAGTGATTCTTTAAAGATTTGAAATCTGAGTTAATCCGTAGAGGATTGATTTGATTTGAGTCAATTATTTGATGATGTGAAAAGTCGAATGCACTTTTGAATTCAGCCTGGTTTACTTTAATTGACTTGATCTTGGACAAATAATTTGTTACTGAACCGTTTCTTTAAAGCTTTGGAAATGAGTTAAATCGGTTGATATTGAGTTGATTTTGAAATGGTTTTCTTGAGATATGCCACTGAGGCGACTGTTGGATTTAGCTTGCTTTGAATTGATTTCTGGTTTTGAGCTGTTGAAAAGGAATGAGAAACGGTTTAGTTGGGACCCGAACTGGGTGGCAAAAGTCCAAGTTTTAGGGGAGGTGCTGCCGAAATTTCTACAAAATCCTAGTCTTGTTTGAAAAGTTATTTAAAAAGGATTGGATTTGAGAAGTTGTATTATTTGATTTATTAAGAGAATATTTATATTTTCAAGCTTAATTTATTTAGTGAACTTTATGCCTTGAGTTTGACTTATTTAGAAATGAACTATTTTTACCGTTTGAATCACTGAAGGAAAGAATGATGCTCTAATATTGATTTCAATATAAAAAGGAGCTTTTAGTGATTTCAAAGGAATCTAGACTTTTGATTGAGTAATTAAGTTTGAGGCATTTTGGAAGAGTTAGAAAAATGGGTTCCAAAAAGAAACCTGAAAAAGGTTTGATTCAAATGAACCGGTTTCTTTTCAAATGAGTTGATTTTTGGACCGGGTTGGAACTTGTGATTTTGTATGGTCGGTTTCATAATAAATTTAGTTTTATTTACTTGAACCGAGAATCCATGATTTTAAGAGTTTCAATGAATTTTAAGGAATTGATATAGGTTGACCTTCCCTAAAGACTTGGGACTCTGCCGAGAAACTTTTGTTATAAAATCCCATTGTTGGACGGGTGGTTTTGAATACTTTGAAATAAATCCTTAACTTGCCATGGTTTTGGAAGTTTCGGAAAGAGAATGCCGAGAGTGGCTTTGTTTTAAAAGGGAACTCACTTTGAGTGAATTTGGCTTATGAGCCTGAGATAATTTGAGAAATGAGATCTTTAAAGCCAAGGCTGAAAAGAGTTGAAATTTGATTTCAAAGTGAAATGGCTTGAGAAAAGTGATTTGTGGCTTAAATGCCGGTTTTATGAATTTGATGATGTTGAATGGTGGAAGTGCTGTTTTGTTATGGGCCGGAATGGCTGTGTATGATTATGAATATTGGCTGGTTCTGGATTGAACCGTGAGCCGGAATGGCTGTGTATGATATTGATTTATGGCTGATTGCCGAATGAGTTATGGGCCGTATGGCTGACTATAAATTATGAATTTAAGCCGGATGGCTGAGATAGATGTTGATCCATGGCTGGGACTGAATGAATATATGCTTGAGATACCTGGGTAGTAGCAAGGGTTGTGGTTCATCCCACTTGCTCCAGGTCAGAGACTGTGACGCCTGGGTAGTAGCGGTAGTAGTGGTGATTCCACTCGCTCCAGGTTGAGCTTTTAAACACCCGCCTGGGTAGTAGCTGCAGTAGTGGTTATTCCACTGGCTCTGGGTTGAGCGGGTAGTAGCAATGGGGTTGTAGCTCAAACCTACTTGCTCCGCGATGGGTGTTTCTGTCCATGGTTAGCTACCAGGACGTGTCGGGTTGGCTATATAACCGACAGATGATATCATCAGCCACTAGGGACAGGCATGCATCATATGCATCTATGTGACATTGTTTGCGTGTGCATATTATATTTGGTTTGCCTATGTGATTACGTGAGATTAACTGCTACTTGTTTTACTTGTTGTAACTGTTTGTTTGTGCTTGAACTTCCTATCTGTGTTTGCAACTGGGACTCTGTTGGATCGTGGTGATTGGTTGTTGGTTGGATTGTTTGAGCCCAGGGCCGTGGTTGAATTGAGATGGATCGATGGTTAGTTTCGGTTTTGTGGTTATGGTTTGGAAATGTGTGAAAGGCTAATTTGGTTAAGCATAGATAAACCTTTTGAAATGCTTTTGAATATTGTTTTAAAATTTCCTCTTTCAGAAAAGGATTTCAGATTTCTCTTTTATTGTAAACCTTTGTTTTTGAAAAGGGGCATAAGACGGTTATTAATCACTGGTACGGTTTATCTCACGTATCCTATTACAGTAATTCCCAAAAACCCTCTACTGAGAACCCTTTCGAGGATGATGTTCTCACCCCCCTACATTTTTCCCCTTTCAGGATATGGCACAGAAGTTACGAAGAGTTCATTTAGTTGTTGTTGAGATGCTCTGTATTGCTTTAGTATATTTTTGTTCCCTCGCCTTTATCTTGATACATTCTGTAAGAGGGATAGGAATTGTATTGGGTAATTCTTGTAATATTATTTATATATATATATGGATGTACTCTTTATGAGTTTTGTAAGTTGTATGGTATCTATGGATGTATGTTATCGGATGAAAGTATTTTTGGGAGCGGTATTGCGGTTTAAAGTTTCAAACAGGCTCATATTTTAGTATTAAAAAGTATAAGTGTCGTCGTACTGTCCGAGCTATCAGAGTTGCGCAGCCGGAAGCGTGAGTTTTGGTAGTTAGGGTGTTACACCTTTATAGCATTTTGATAGATTAAAGTACAACTTCTGTTCATGTGAGTCAATCTTTTTAATAAAAATATTTGATAGATCTCAATTTTTTTTACTACTTTCTTTCTATTTAACCACTTTCAATAAAAATATTTGACCGCATATTATTTGATAATTCTTTACTAAAAAGTAGCATGGTAAATAAAATATGACGTCAACTTCAACAGAATAATCCAACGAACAAGAATACAATTTAAATTGAGAAGCTTAAAAGCGGAGTTAACAGTTGGCATCACTAAAAAATAGGTATTGATCAAATATTGGTCGTTTAGACCTAACTTTAAGATAAACTCGACAAATTTTATCCTTTTGATTTGGCCAAAAAGTTATACATCATTGCTCAAAGTCCAAGGTCTCTTTTCAAATAAAAAGCATATATTTCTTCAAAACTAAGACAATGTCACTTTGAAGTACTTTGTTGGAGAGTTAAACTTGAAACATTGATATTTAAGGGATTATGTGTTGAAGGAGTTGGGGATAATCTTTGGTCACCTCTTTTAAAAATGTGTTAATTGTTTTCAAGTTTCCCAAAATTCTAATCCAAACAAGACAAAAATTCAACAACTTTTACATTTTTTACCTGTAAAAAAATTGTATAAATAAACTATTAGCTGATAACAGCAACAAGCCCATAGCAAAATGCTATAACAAAAAAATAAATAGCAATTGCGCTAACTACTACCCATGGTATATCCAAAATACAAATCATCAAGGCATAAAAAAAACAAATCATCAAGTTAAAAATATGACCAAAAAATAGCTTTAGTGGTTTTCCACAGTATCTCCAACGTGACAGGTCAAGAATTAATCCATCGCGGATCAAAGTTCCATTTAAGGGTTTGCCACTGGCCAGTGGATTGCTGCATATACAAGACGGGATTCGAACTCCCAACACTTACTTAAGTGGACTAGTGAGCTAACCACTAGATTAGAGGTGGCAGTGGGGCGGGTAGGGGCGGGTTTTTTTCTTACCCGACCCTGCCTGCTGTCCTGTCACTCATGTACTACCGGTCCCATCACTACCCGCGGGTAGTAAACTGTAGTACTCTAATCTGTCCCTGTGGGTACCTGGCCCACCCCTATAAAAATTAAATAATATTTTAATTTTTACATATTCATATATAAATTAAGACAAAAATTTAAAATTCATAGATAAATTAAAATACAAACATAAAATTCATACAATGTCATTAGCTCAAATAACTTGAAATTAAAAAAAAAGCTAGTGTTAGATCACAACAAATTTAACACCATAATAAAGAAATTACAATATTAGATATAAAAGAATCTTCAATCCTTATTCTTGATCACCTTTCACATTTTCATCGTCATTAAAAATTTGCAAATCAAGATTTAAACCTGAAAATCAAAAGAGATAAAACTTAACAAATTAATTGGTACTATGTAAAAAATTACATAACAAACAACAACAAAGCCTTGTCCCACTAAGTAGGGTCAGCTACATGAATCAAACGATGATATTGTGCTCTGTCATGTATCATGTCTACAGAGAGACCGTTTACATATAGATCTCGTTTGACCACCTCACTGATGGTCTTCTTAGGTCTTCTTCTGCCTTTCGCCCTTTGTCCATCTTCCATCTCATCCACCCTCCTAACTGGATGTTCTATCGGTCTTCTTCTCACATGTCCAAACCACCTGAGACGCGATTCAACCATCTTTTCCACAATGGGTGCTACTCCAACTCTCTCCCTTATATCTCCATTCCTTATTTTATCCAATCGCGTATGACCACTCATCCATCTCAACATCTTCATCTCTGCCACACTCAACTTATGTTCGTGCTCCCCTTTAGCCGCCCAACACTCCGTACCATAAAGCATACCCGGTTGATGAGCGGATAATTTATACGCTTTTTGGCATTGTTTTTGCATAGTTTTCAGTATAATTTAGTTAGTTTTTAGTATATTTTTATTAGTTTTTAAATAAAAATCACATTTCTGGACTTTACTATGAGTTTGTGTGTTTTTCTGTGATTTCAGGTATTTTCTGGCTGAAATTGAGGGACTTGAGCAAAAATCAGATTCAGAGGTTGAAGAAGGACTGCAGATGCTGTTGGATTCTGACCTCCCTTCACTCAAAGTGGATTTTTTGGAGCTACAGAACTCCAAATGACACTCTCTCAATTGCGTTAGAAAGTAGACATCCAGGGCTTTCCAGCAGTATATAATAGTCCATACTTTGCCCGAGTTTAGATGACGCAAACTGGCGTTCAACGCCAGCTCGATGTTGCATTCTGGAGTTAAACGCCAGAAACAGGTTGCAAAGTGGAGTTAAATGCCAGAAACAGGTTACAAACTGGCATTCAACTCCAAGAGAAGCCTCTACACGTGTAAAGCTCAATGCTCAGCCCAAGCACACACCAAGTGGGCCCCGAAAGTGGATTTCTGCATCATTTACTCATTTCTGTAAACCCTAGTAACTAGTTTAGCATAAATAGGACTTTTTACTATTGTATTTACATCTTTGGATTGTCTTTTGATCCTTTGATCACGTTTTTGGGGCTGGCCATTTGGCCATGCCTGAACCTTCATCACTTATGTATTTTCAACGGTAGAGTTTCTACACACCATAGATTAAGGTGTGGAGCTCTGTTGTTCCTCATGAATTAATACAAAGTACTATCATTTTTCTATTCAATTCAAGCTTATTTCGATTCTAAGATATTCATTCGCACTTCAATATGAATGTGATGATCGTGACAGTCATCATCATTCCCAACCTATGAACGTGTGCCTGACAACCACTTCCGTTCTACCTTAGATTGAATGAATATCTCTGGGATTCCTTAATCAGAGTCTTCGTGGTATAAGTTAGAATCCATGGATGGCCATTCTTGAGATCCGAAAAGTCTAAACCTTGTCTGTGGTATTCCGAGTAGGATTTGGGAAGGGATGGCTGCGACGAGCTTCAAACTCGCGAGTGCTGGGCGTAGTGACAGACGCAAAAGGATCAATGGATCCTATTCCAGTATGATCGAGAACCGACAGATGATTAGCCATGCAGTGACAACGCATTGGACCATTTTCACTGAGAGGACAGGATGTAGCCATTGATAACGGTGATGCCTAACATACAGCTTGCCGTAGAAAGGAGTATGAATGATTGGATGAAGACAATAGGAAAGCAGAGGTTCAGGAGGAACGAACGCATCTCTATACGCTTATCTGAAATTCTCACCAATGAATTACATAAGTATCACTATCTTTATTTTATATTTTATTTATCTTTTAATTACTAAATCTCCATAATCAATTGAATTTGCCTGACTGAGATTTACAAGGTGACCATAGCTTGCTTCAAGCCGACAATCTCCGTGGGATCGACCCTTACTCATGTAAGGTTTATTACTTGGACGACCCAGTGCACTTGCTGGTTAGTTGTGCGAAGTTGTGACAAAGAATTAAGATTATGAACGTGCGTATTGTGTTTTTAGCGCCGTTACCAAGGAATGGAACCGTCACGATATCTGCGCACCAAGTTTTTGGCGCCATTGCCGGGGATTGTTCGAGTTTGGACAACTGACAGTTCATCTTGTTGCTCAGATTAGGTAACTTTATTTTAATTTTAACCTTTTTGTTTTTATTATTCTTATGTTCAAAAATTTCAAAAAAAAAATTTATTCTATGTTCTTCAGAATTTTTAAGAATGAATTCTAGAGTTTCATGAAGCACGTTGAAGCCTGGCTGGCTGTAAAGCCATGTCTAATTCATTTGGACCGAGGCTTCCACTTATCAGCATATGAAGTTGGATGAAGTATCAGCTGTTGTATGTCTGATTTGTATCTGCTAAAGCTTGGCTGGCCATTGGCCATGTCTAGTGTTTTGGACCGAAGCTTTCACTGAAAGCTTGGCTGGCTTGTGAGCCATGTCTAATTTCTGGACCGAAGCTCTAGACTAACATTGCAGATTCTTGGAATTCTTATAAAAAAATTTCTGAAATCCTTATTTTTCTTTTTCAAATTAATTTTCGAAAAATCCAAAAAAATTAATAAAATCATAAAAACCAAAAAAATTTATGTTTCTTGTTTGAGTCTAGTGTTAATTTTTAAGTTTGGTGTCAAATTGCATGTTGTTATTTTTCTTGCATTTTCGAAAATTCATGCATTGCATTCTTCATGATCTTCGAGTTGTTCTTGGTAAGTCTTCTTATTTGATCTTTAAAAGTTCTTGTTTTGTGTTTTTTCTTGTTTTTCATATGCATTTTCAATTTGTTAGTGTCTAAAAATTAAAAATCTTTAAGTTTGGTGTCTTGCATGTTTTTCTTTTCTTCAAAATTTTTAAAAATAAGTTCTTGGTGTTCATCTTGACATTCAAAGTGTTCTTGGTGTTCATCTTGACATTCATAGTGTTCTTGCATGCATCATGTGTTTTGATCCAAAATTTTCATGCATGGAGTCTTTTTGATGTTTTTCTCTTTCATCATTAAAAATTCAAAAATCAAAAAAATATCTTTCGCTTATTTTCTCATAAATTTTCGAAAATTTGAGTTGATTTTTTCAAAACTTTTTAAAATTTAGTTGTTTCTTATGAGTCAAATCAAATTTTTAATTTAAAAATTCTATCTTTTTCAAATCTTTTTCAAAAATCAAATCTTTTTTATTTTTTTCTTTCATATTTTCGAAAACCTTATGATTGATTTTCAAAATCTTTTTCTTATTTTTATTTCATATTTTCGAAATTAATGCTAACAATTAATGTGATTGATTCAAAATTTTTAAGTTTGTTACTTGCCTAGTAAGAAAGGTTCAATCTTTAAACTCTAGAATCATATCTTTTTAGTTTCTTGTTAGTCAAGTAATCAACTTTAATTTTCAAAATCAAATCTTTTTAAATTTCTTTTTCAAATCTTTTTCAAAATAAATTTCAATCACATCTTTTTCAAAATCAATTTCAAAATCTTTTCTAACTTCTTATCTTTTCAAAATTGATTTTCAAATCTTTTTCAACTAACCACTTAACTTTTTGATTGATTTTAAAAGTTTACTATTTCAATCATATCTTTTTCAAAACTATCCAAGTAATTCTTTCTTTAATTTTCGAAAATCACCTTCATCTTTTTCAAAATTCCTTTTTAAATTAACTAATTGTTTTAAATTTAATTTAATTTGATTTAATTTTTCCTTTCTTAATTTTCGAATTTTTTAATTCTAATTTAAAAACAAAAATACTTTTATTTTATTTTATCTAATTTTCAAAAATTCTTCTCCCTCACCTCCTTCTATTTATTTATTTATTTACTAACACTCCTCTTCATCCAAGAATTTGAACCTATTCCTCACCCTTGTATTTGGATTCTCCTTCTTCTATTCATATCTTCTTCTACTCACATAAAGGAATCTCTATACTGTGACATAGAGGATTCCATATTTTCTTTTCTGTTTTCTTCTTTTTCATATGAGCAGAAACAAGGATAAGAACATTCTTGTTGAAGCTGACCCTGAACCTGAAAGGACTCTGAAGAGGAAGCTAAGGGAAGCTAAAGCACAACTCTCTGGAGAAAATCTGACAGAAATTTTCGAAAAAGAAGGAGACATGGCCGAAAATAATAACAATGCAAGGAGGATGCTTGGTGACTTTACTGCACCTAATTCCAATTTACATGGAAGAAGCATCTCAATCCCTGCCATTGGAGCAAACAACTTTGAGCTGAAACCTCAATTAGTTTCTCTGATGCAACAGAACTGCAAGTTTCATGGACTTCCATCAGAAGATCCCTTTCAGTTCTTAACTGAATTCTTGCAGATCTGTGATACTGTTAAGACCAATGGGGTTGATCCCGAGGTCTATAGGCTTATACTTTTCCCGTTTGCTGTAAGAGACAAAGCTAGAATATGGTTGGACTCTCAACCTAAAGATAGCCTAGACTGTTGGGATAAGCTGGTCACAACTTTCTTAGCCAAGTTCTTTCCTCCTCAAAAGCTTAGCAAGCTTAGAGTCGATGTTCAAACCTTCAAACAAAAAGAAGGTGAATCCCTCTATGAAGCTTGGGAGAGATACAAGAAACTGACCAAAAAGTGTCCTTCTGACATGCTTTCAGAATGGACCATCCTGGATATATTCTATGATGGTCTGTCTAAATTATCTAAAATGTCATTGGACCATTCTGCAGGTGGATCCATTCACCTAAAGAAAACGCCTGCAGAAGCTCAGGAACACATTGACATGGTTGCTAATAACCAGTTCATGTACACTTCTGAGAGGAATCCTGTAAGTAATGGGACACCTATGAGGAAGGGAGTTCTTGAAATTGATGCTCTGAATGCCATATTGGCTCAGAATAAAATATTGACTCAGCAAGTCAATATGATCTCTCAGAGTCTGAATGGATTGAGGGAATCATCCAACAGTACTAAAGAGGCATCTTCTGAAAAAGAAGCTTATGATCCTGAGAACCCTGCAATAGCAGAGGTGAATTACATGGGTGAACCCTATGGAAACACCTATAATCCCTCATGGAGAAATCATCCAAATTTCTCATGGAAGGATCAAAAAAAGCCTCAACAAGGCTTTAATAATGGTGGAAGAAACAGGTTTAGCAATAGCAAGCCTTTTCCATCATCCACTCAGCAACAGACAGAGAATTCTGAGCAGAATCCATCTAGCTTAGCAAATATAGTCTTTGATCTATCTAAGGCCACTGTAAGTTTCATGAATGAAACAAGGTCCTCCATTAGAAATTTGGAGGCACAAGTGGGCCAGCTGAGTAAAAGAGTCACTGAAATCCCTCCAAGTACTCTCCCAAGCAATACAGAAGAGAATCCAAAGAGAGAGTGCAAGGCCATAGCCTTACATGGTGTGGCCGAACCCAAAGAGGAGGAGAAGAACGTGAATCCTAGTGAGGAAGACCTCCTGGGACGTTCAGTGACCAATAAGGAGTTTCCCTTTGAGGAACCAAAGGAATCTGAGGCTCAATTAGAGACCATAGAGATTCCATTGAACCTCCTTCTGCCCTTCATGAGCTCTGATGAGTATTCTTTCTCTGAAGAGGATGAAGAAATTACTGAAGAGCAAGTTGCTAAGTACCTTGGTGCAATCATGAAGCTGAATGCCAAATTATTTGGTAATGAGACTTGGAAAGATGAACCTCCCTTGCTCACCAATGAACTAAATGCATTGGATAGGCAGAAATTACCTCAAAAGAAACAGGATCCTGGCAAATTCTTAATACCCTATACCATAGGCACCATGACCTTTGAGAAGGCTCTGTGTGACCTGGGGTCAGGAATAAACTTAATGCCACTCTCTGTAATGGAAAAACTTGGGATCTTTGAGGTGCAAGCTGCCAGAATCTCATTAGAGATGGCAGACAACTCAAGAAAATAGGCTTATAGACAAGTAGAGGACGTGTTAGTAAAAGTTGAAGGCCTTTACATCCCTGCTGATTTCATAATCCTAGACACTAGGAAGGAAGAGGATGAATCCATCATCCTTGGAAGACCCTTCCTAGCCACAGCAAGAGCTGTGATTGATGTGGACAGAGGAGAGTTGGTCCTTCAACTGAATGAGGACAACCTTGTGTTTAAGACTCAAGGATCTCCTTCTGTAACAATAGAGAGGAAGCATGAATAGCTTCTCTTACTGCAGAGTCAACTAAAGCCCCCACAGTCAAACTCTAAGTTTGGTGTTGGGAGGCCACAACCAAACTCTAAGTTTGGTGTTGAACCCCCACATTCAAACTCTAAGTTTGGTGTTGGGAGGTTCCAACCTTGCTCTGATTATCTGTGAGGCTCCATGAGAGCTCACTGTCAAGCTATTGACATTAAAGAAGCGCTTGTTGGGAGGCAACCCAATGTTATTTAATCATATCTATTTTATTTTCTTTTTGTTATTCTGTGTTTTATTAGGTTGATGATCATGTGAAGTCACAAAAACTACTGAAAAATCAAAAACAGAATGAAAAACAGCATTGAAAACAGCACACCCTGGAGGAGAGCAGTCTGGCGTTTAAACGGCAGAAATAAGCATCTGTCTGGTGTTTAATGCCAGAAACAGGCACCAAGCTGGCGTTTAACGCCAGAAACAAGCTACATTTGGGCGTTTAACGCCAGAAACAGGCAGCAGTCTGGCGTTAAATGCCAGGATTGCACAGCAAGGGCATTTTACACGCCTAATTGGGGCAGGGATGTTAAGTCCTTGACCCCACTTGATCTGTGGACCCCACAGGATCCCCACATTTTCTTCTCTCCTCTTCACACCTTTTCATAACTCTCTTCCCCAAATACCCTTCACCAATCACCTCAATCACTCTTTCCCATCACCCCTTCATCACTCACATCCATCTTCTCTTCCCCATAAACCCCACCTACTTCCAAAATTCAAACTATTTTCCCTCCCAAACCCAACCCTAATGGTCGAACCCTAAACCCCCCCCCACACTTCTATATAAACCCCTCATTTCTTCTTCATTTTCACACAACATAACCCTCTCTTCTCTCCCTCTCCTTCATTTCTCTTCTTTTTCTCCTTCTTTCTTTCTTCTTTTGCTTGGGGACGAGCAAACATTTTAAGTTTGGTGTAGTAAAAGCTTAGCTTTTTGTTTTTCCATAACCATTTATGGCACCTAAGGCCAAAGAAACCTCTAGAAAGAGGAAAGAAAAGGCAATTGCTTCCACCTCTGAGTCATGGGAGATGGAGAGATTCATCTCAAAGGTCCATCAAGACCACTTCTATGAAGTTGTGGCCAAGAAGAAAGTGATCCCTGAGGTTCCTTTCAAGCTCAAAAAGAATGAGTATCCGGAGATCCGACTTGAGATCCAAAGAAGAGGTTGGGAAGTTCTTACCAACCCCATTCAACAAGTCGGGATCCTAATGGTTCAAGAGTTCTATGCAAACGCATGGATCACTAGGAACAATGATCAAAGTGTGAACCCGAATCCAAAGCATTGGCTTACCATGGTTCGGGGGAAATACTTAGATTTCAGTCCAGAAAATATAAGGCTGGCGTTCAACTTGCCAATGATGGAAGAGAATGCACGTCCCTACACAAGAAGGGTCAACTTTGATCAAAGGTTGGACCAAGTCCTCATAGACATATGTGAGGAAGGAGCTCAATGGAAAATTGACTCAAGAGGCAAGCCGGTTTAACTAAGAAGGCATGACCTCAAACCAGTGGCTAGGGGATGGTTAGAGTTCATTCAACGCTCAATTATTCCTACTAGTAACTGGTCTGAAGTTACTATAGACCGAGCCATCATGATCCATAGTATCATGATTGGAGAGGAGGTGGAAGTTCATGAGATTATACCTCAAGAACTTTACAAGGTGGCTGACAAGTCCTCCACTTGGGCAAGGTTAGCCTTTCCCCACCTCATATGCCACCTCTGTAATTCTGCTGGAATTGACATAGATGGAGACATCCTCATTGAAGAGGACAAGCCCATCACTAAGAAAAGAATGGAGCAAATAAGAGATCATGGACCTCAACATGAGCATGAGGAAATTCCTCACCATGAAATCCCTGAGATACCTCAAGGGATGCACCTTCCTCCACAAAACTATTGGGAGCAAATCAACACCTCCTTAGGAGAATTAAGTTCCAACATGGGACAATTAAGGGTGGAGCATCAAGAGCACTCCATCATCCTTCATGAGATTAGAGAAGATCAAAGAGCTATGAGGGAGGAGCAACAAAGGCAAGGAAGAGACATAAAGGAGCTCAAAAGCACCGTTGGTTCTTCAAGAAGAGGAAGACGCCACCCTCACTAAGGTGGACTCATTCCTTAATCTCCTTGTCTATTTATTTTACTATTTTTCGTTTATTATGCTTTATGTTTATTTATGTTTGTGTCTTATTACATGATTACTAGTATTTAAGTGTCTATGCCTTAAGGTTATGAATGTCCTATGAATCCATCACCTCTCTTGAATGAAAAATGTTTTAATTACAAAAGAACAAGAAGTACATGGTTTCGAATTAATCCTTGAAACTAGTTTAATTATTTTGATGTGGTGACAATACTTTTTGTTTTATGAATGAATGCTTGAACAATGCATATGTCTTTTGAAGTTGTTGTTTATGAATGCTAAATATGTTGGCTCTTGAAAGAATGATGACAAGGAGAATTGTTATTTGATAATCTGAAAAATCATAAAAATGATTCTTGAAGCAAGAAAAAGTAGTGAATACAAAAGCTTGTAGAAAAAAAAAATAAATAGCAAAAAAAAAGGAAAGAAAAAGAAAAAGCAAGCAAAAAAAGCCAAAAGCTCTTTAAACCAAAAGGCAAGAGCAAAAAGCCAATAGCCCTTAAAACCAAAAGGCAAGGGTAATAAAAAGGATCCAAGGCTTTAAGCATCAGTGGATAGGAGGGCATAAAGGAATAAAATCCTGGCCTAAGCGGCTAAACCAAGCTGTCCCTAACCATGTGCTTGTGGCGTGAAGGTGTCAAGTGAAAACTTGAGACTGAGCGGTTAAAGTCAAGGTCCAAAGAAAAAAAAAAACAGAGTGTGCTTAAGAACCCTGGACACCTCTAATTGGGGACTTTAGCAAAGCTAAGTCACAATCTGAAAAGGTTCACCCAGTTATGTGTCTGTGGCATTTATGTATCCGGTGGTAATACTGAAAAACAAAGTGCTTAGGGCCACGGCCCAGACTCATAAAGTAGCTGTGTTCAAGAATCAACATACTGAACTAGGAGAATCAATAACACTATCTGAACTCTGAGTTCCTATAGATGCCAATCATTCTGAACTTCAATGGATAAAGTGAGATGCCAAAACTATTTAAGAGGCAAAAAGCTACAAGTCCCGCTCAACTGATTAGAGCTAAGTTTCATTGATATTTTGGAATTTATAGTATATTCTCTTCTTTTTATCCTATTTGATTTTCAGTTGCTTGGGGACAAGCAACAATTTAAGTTTGGTGTTGTGATGAGCGGATAATTTATACGCTTTTTGGCATTGTTTTTACATAGTTTTCAGTATAATTTAGTTACTTTTTAGTATATTTTTATTAGTTTTTAAATAAAAATCACATTTCTGGACTTTACTATGAGTTTGTGTGTTTTTCTGTGATTTCAGGTATTTTCTGGCTGAAATTGAGGGACTTGAGCAAAAATCAAATTCAGAGGTTGAAGAAGGACTGCAGATGCTGTTGGATTCTGACCTCCCTTCACTCAAAGTGGATTTTCTGGAGCTACAGAACTCCAAATGGTGCGCTCTCAATTGCGTTGGAAAGTAGACATCTAGGGATTTCTAGCAGTATATAATAGTCCATACTTTGCCTGAGTTTAGACGACGCAAACTGGTGTTCAACGCCAGCTCCATGTTGCATTCTGGAGTTAAACGTCAGAAACAGGTTGCAAAGTGGAGTTAAACGCCAGAAACAGGTTACAAACTGGTGTTCAACTCCAAGAGAAGCCTCTACATGTGTAAAGCTCAATGCTCAGCCCAAGCACACACCAAGTGGGCCCCGGAAGTGGATTTCTGCATCATTTACTCATTTCTGTAAACCCTAGTAACTAGTTTAGCATAAATAGGACTTTTTACAATTGTATTTATATCTTTGGATTGTCTTTTGATCCTTCGATCACGTTTTTGGGACTGGCCATTCGGCCATGCCTGAACCTTCATCACTTATATATTTTCAACGGTAGAGTTTCTACACACCATAGATTAAGGTGTGGAGCTCTGTTGTTCCTCATGAATTAATACAAAGTACTATCATTTTTCTATTCAATTCAAGCTTATTTCGATTCTAAGATATTCATTCGCACTTCAATATGAATGTGATGATCGTGACAGTCATCATCATTCCCAACCTATGAACGCGTGCCTGACAACCACTTCCGTTCTAACTTAGATTGAATGAATATCTCTGGAATTCCTTAATCAGAGTCTTCGTGGTATAAGTTAGAATCCATGGACGGCCATTCTTGAGATTCGGAAAGTCTAAACCTTGTTTGTGGTATTCCGAGTAGGATCTGGGAAGGGATGGCTGCGACGAGCTTCAAACTCGCGAGTGTTGGGTGTAGTGACAGACGCAAAAGGATCAATGGATCCTATTCCAGTATGATCGAGAACCGACAGATGATTAGCCATGCAGTGACAACGCATTGGACCATTTTCACTGAGAGGACAGGATGTAGCCATTGACAACGGTGATGCCTAACATACAGTTTGCCATAGAAAGGAGTATGAATGATTGGATGAAGACAATAGAAAAGTGACGAGAGAACTTTTGCGTGGTCTAAAAATTTGCGGATAAATCCTCGTTGCAAGTATAGTTTCTAAACCTTCAAAAGTTCTTTCATACAAACGTTTTGGTTGTCACAAGTAACAAACCCCTAAATAAATTGTTAACCGAAGTATTCAAACCTCGGGTCGTCTTCTCAAGGAACTGCAGGGAAGTATGTTCTTATTATTGGTTATGGAGATTGTAAATTCGGGGTTTCAAGAATGAGGAACAAATATGACAAATAATTTAAATAGCAATTAAAATAAATAAATATTGTAAAGCAAACTTTTGGTAAGGGATGAGAAATTAGAAGTCCAAATTAGTTACCCTTCTCAATAATAAAGAAGATTGAATCTTAATTCCACTTAGTTAACCTTTGCTAAAACAAAGGAAAGTCAAGGGATTAATTAGTTTGACCTTCGAATCCTATTTATTTCCTAAGAAAAGATTGGGATTATTGAAAGTCAATTCAATTAGCAAAGATAACAGTTATCAATTATGTTGAGCTGAGATAACTCCTGAGTTACTGATTTCTTAACCAAGACCAAAAGGGAAAAAGTAAATTTGCTGGAATAAAAATGTATTCAGATTGAAAGCAATGGTGACATAAATAGAAGAAAGCAATAATAAACTAAAATACCTCAAATAACATTAATTCGAATAATCTGAAACATAGAAAAATTCATAAATTAAATGGCAAAAGTAAATAATCAACTAAAGTAATGGAATGAATAAAAGTGAAAAGGGAAGCTTAAAATAAAGGAACATTAAACCTGGGATCGAGAGTCACTCCTAAAATTATGAGAAATCCTAAATCCTAAGAGAGAGAGGAGAGAACCTCTCTCAAAACTAAATCTAAATCATGAGAAGTAACTAAATTGGCGAGCTCTCCTTGAATGGATGCATTCCCTCACTTCATAACCTCTGGTCTATGCCTTCTGGACTTGGATTTGGGCTAAAAAGGGCTTCAGAAATCGCTGGGAGCATTTTCTGCAATTTCTGGTACGTGGCCTCTGTCACGCGTCCGCGTGGGTGACGCGGTCGCGTCATTCGGAGCTTTTCTTGTCACGCGGTCGCGTCAGTCATGCGGCCGCGTCGCTGTTGATTCGCGCTTGGCATGCGTCCGCGTCGCCCATGCGATCGCGTGGATGCCAGTTTCTCCAAAAACTCCGTTTTGTGCTTTTCTTCCATTTTTTGTATGTTTCCTTTCCATCCTTTGAGTCATTCCGGCCTTAGAAGATCTGAAACTACTCAACACACTAATCACGGCATCGAATGATAATAAGGGTAATTAAAATAATTAATTTTAAGCATAGGAAACATGTTTTTCACATACATCACATAATAAGGAAGGAGAAGTAAAATCATGCAATTAATATGAATAAGTGGGTGAAGGATTGAATAAATCACTCAATTTAAGCACAAAATATATCATAAAATATGGGTTTATCAGAAAGCAGAGGTTCAGGAGGAACGAACGCATCTCTATATGCTTATCTGAAATTCTCACCAATGAATTACATAAGTATCACTATCTTTATTTTATATTTTATTTATCTTTTAATTACTAAATCTCCATAATCAATTGAATCCGTCTGACTGAGATTTACAAGGTGACCATAGCTTGCTTCAAGCCGACAACCTCCGTGGGATCGACCCTTACTCACGTAAGGTTTATTACTTGGACGACCCAGTGCACTTGCTGGTTAGTTGTGCGAAGTTGTGACAAAGAATTAAGATTATGAACGTGCATATTGAGTTTTTAGCGCCGTTACCAAGGAATGGAACCGTCACGATTTCTGCGCACCACCGGTCTTATAGCGGTGCGATAGAATTTACCTTTAAGTTTTAAAGGCACTTTTTTGTCGCATATAAAACCAGATGCACTCCACCATTTTGACCAACCTGCTTAGATCCTATGATTTACATCCTGTTCAATCTCTCTGTTATCCTGTATGATGCACCCAAGATACTTAAAACTTTTAACTTTTCGTAGGATGTTTTCTCCAATCTTCACCTCTATATTAGGGTTTTTCCTTCTCGGACTGAACTTACATTCCATATATTCCATCTTGCTACGACTTATGCGCAGACCATACACTTCTAGAGCTTCTCTCCATAACTCCAACTTCTTATTTAGGTCTCCCCTTGACTCTCCCATAAGGACGATATCATCGGCAAAAAGCATGCACCATGGCACAGGCTCTTGGATGTGCTCTGTGAGTACTTTCAAGACTAATGTGAAAAGGTATGGACTTAAGGATGATCCCTAATGTAATCCTATACCAATAGGGAATTCCTCTGTCACACTACCTTGAGTCTTCACACTAGTTGTGGCCCCATCATACATGTCTTTAATTGCCCGAATATATGCGATCCTTACTCTCCTCTTTTCTAAAACCTTCCATAAGACCTCCCTTGGTACCCTATCATACACTTTTTCCAAATCAATAAACACCATATGTAGATCCCTTTTATTACTACGATACCTCTCCATCATCCTTCTTAATAGGTATATCGCTTCATTGGTAGATCTGCCTGGCATAAATCCAAATTGATTCTCTGTTACTTGTGTCTCTTTTCTCAACCTCCATTCTATTACCCTTTCCCATAACTTCATAGTATGACTCATAAGCTTGATCCCTCTATAGTTTCCGCAAATTTGTATATCCCCTTTATTCTTGTAGATAGGTACCAAGGTACTCTTTCTCCACTCATCATGCATCTTCTTTGACCTTAAAATCTCATTAAAAAGCTTGGTTAACCAGTTGATGCCTTTTTCTCCAAGACCTTTCCAAACTTCAATCGGGATATTATCAGGTCCTACTGCCCTGCCATTTTTCATCTGCTTTAGAGCTTCTTTTACCTCGAAGTCTCAAATCCTTCGATAGTAGTCAAAGTTTTGATCTTCTTCCCTTGTGCATAATCGACCAAGGCTCGGAAGAGTCTTCTGTCCCTCATTAAATAACTCGTAGAAGTAGCTCTTCCACCTTTTATTAATCTTCTCCTCTTGAGCCAACACCTCTCCATCCTTATCCTTTATGCACTTAACCTGATCCAAATCTCTCGTTCTTCTTTCCTGGCTCTTTGCGATTCTATATATACCTTTTTCTCCTTCTTTCGTACCCAAAGATTGGTAGAGACCCTCGTATGCTCTTGTTCTTGCTTCACTTACAGCCACTTTTGTCTCTTTCTTAGCCACCTTATGTTTTTCCTAGTTATCTGCGATGCGGCATAAAGACCACTCTTTAAAGCACTCCCTTTTTATCTTTATCTTTTCTTGTATACTCGTATTCCACCACCAGGACTCCTTGTCTCTTGGTCCTATTCCTTTAGATTTACCAAAACTTTCTTTTACTGTTCTTCTAATAACTTCTACCATCTCCCTCCACATCTCTTCTGCGCTTCCATTCCCATCCCATATTGCCTCTTCTCCTACCCGTCTTAGGAAGCTTCTTTGTTCCTCATCTTTCATCCGCCACCACCTCGTCCTTAGGTTCTTCGTATGATGTCTTTTCCTCAACTTTTGCTCAACGCAAAAATCCATGACGAGCACCCTATGTTGTGTTGTCAAACTCTCTCCTGGGATAATTTTACAGTTAATGCAAAATTTTTGGTCGACTCTCCTCAACAAGAAGAAGTCAATTTGAGAGCTTGTCATGCCACTCTTATAGGTTATAAGATGTTCGTCTCTCTTTTTAAAACATGTATTTACGATGAGAAGATCAAAGGTTGAAGAAAAGTCCAAAATAGTTTTACCCTCGACATTGATCACCCCGAAACCATGGCCTCCGTGAATACTCCCATATCCAGTCACTTCTCTCCCAACATGGCCATTTAAATCTCCTCCTAAGAAAATCTTATCTCCCAAAGGTATGCCTTGAACCAAACTCTCTAGATCCTCCCAAAATCTTATCTTATGTTGTTCGTCCAAACCCACTTGCGGTGCATAGGTGCTAATCACATGGAAAGCACCTCCCTCCACCACAAGTTTGATAGAGATGATCTGATCTCCCACCCTCTTGACATCCACTACGTCCTTCTTCCACTGCTTATCCACAATTATTCCAACCCCATTCCTATTCTTCACCTTTCCTGTATTCCAAAGTTTGAAACCAGAAGTATCCAACTCCCTAACCTTTGCACCAACCCATTTTGTTTCTTGTAGGCACATAATGTTAATCTTCCTCCTTGTCATGGTGTCCACCACCTCCATGAACTTTCTTGTTAGAGTTCCTATGTTCCATGTCCCAAATCTCAACCTTCTGTTGCTTCGACCTTTACCTTTTACTTTGTGAACTAGCTTATTTACCCTTGTCCGTTCACGAAAACGCGAGAACCCTTGCTCATTTAACACTACATCCGGGCACCGATGCAGTGGCTCTTGCTCTTTTGACCCCGTACTCGAGCCATACAGCGCGTTGCTTCCGGGCAACGACCTAGCTTTAGCGCAATAATTTCTTTGATTCTTGTCATGGGGTTCGACTATATTTTTATGTTGGTTGTTGAAGATCTAACACAACCCTCCTCCTTTATCTGGGCTTGGGACCGGCTATGTAACCCTAAAAAATTACATAAATAAAGATTAAATAATATATCACCTTTACTCTCCAAAGGTGTCCACAACTAACTTTGGCCACACATTAAAGCTTCAATTATGTTTTGTTTGAGCTTTCCCTAACTAAAGACGTTAGTAGCCACTAAAGATAAACCAAAAATCAGGTTTTATCCTCAATGACAAATGTCTATTGGCAACAACAATGCTATCTTAACAAAGGAGTCAAAGCATGTGAATTTATACCTGACTTGCGATCATTTCTAGAAACCTGTAACACAGGACCAAATAGAAGATCTACATGTACCCGAGATCTTGAATCTTCCAGTGTAATAGAAGCACCATGCTATAGAAGGACACTTGCCACAACAAAATGACCAAAATGTAGAGCCCTATGAAGGCTATCCCATCCTGAAAATGGAAGGGTTCATAATTGATGGATTTGAAGAACCAAAAGCTCAAGGGGAAATCCAATTAAAAACTGCTCAATTATGCAGATATCATGAAATGGAACTTATTTCTCCAGTTGGACGAAAATTATAAATTAAAATCTGAATTGATGAAAATTTTCTATATTAAACTTCACATTCATTAGTTTCGGATTATACCATTTTCACTATTTTTCAATTTTTTCCTTCTCTTTTTGAGGTCAAACATTCGTTCTTATTTGGACTTTTTCTTCCTGTGATGCATATCATTCTAACTTTCATATATGACTATGAATGTTGCAAACTCCTCCTAAGTCCTAACATGACCCAAATAAACAAAACAACCTGACTCATCAATATCAAATAGTGGAAAATTATAATATGGATCTTCCTAGGTTATAGTAACAGTTACAGAGTTTTAGTTCCAGAGCTATAGTTGCAGATTCACAATGGGAGAGAGAGAGAAAGAGGAACTTACAGATCCAATAATTTGCAGGACGCAGGAACAGTGATAGACTCACAACGACGACGAGAGACTCACAGCGACGGCGACGGGCTCAAAGCAAAGGACGAAGGATGGCGGCGAAGCTCTGATCTCTGACGGAGGACAACTGCGAATCTCTTCTCTCAGACAACGGACGGTGGAAAATTTTTGCTCTCGGACGGAGGACGAAAGCTAAGTTCTACGCTCGGACATTGGACGGCAGCGAAGCTCTTGGAGACGATGCCCTTCTCTCAGACGGAGAACGATGGCAGCCGGCGGGTAGGCAATGGAGAAGAAGAAGCTCGATGCTCTCAGTCTCTCACTTGTCACACTACTCTCACTCACTGGTCATTGGAGAAGAGAAGATTAGGGTTTCGATTTTGAATCTGAAGAGTCAAAGTGAAACCTATACAGAACCAAAAAAGTCCTTTATATATTTTTTATGTTTAATAATTTTTATATATTTATATCATATATTTTATTTTATATTATAATATATAATATATACTTCGGGGTGGATTCACCCTAACCTTAACCCCGTCCCGCCTCGCTAGTGAACCCATTCCGGTAAAAATCCGCCCCGACTGGATAGGGACAGGTCAAGTACTCGCGGGTTCGGGTACTCCTGCCATCTCTATACTAGACCAACCCAACTTAGTTGAAAAGTAACAAAAGCTAGTATAATTGCAATGCTATAAAAGTAAAGAAGAGAAAAAGAGTATACAAGTTATAGATGATAAAAAATGAGACAAAAATTAAGTAGGAAAGAATAGTCCAACCACTCATATTAAGAAAAAAAAACTAAGTAAGAAAAGAGGCACACATATAAAAATGGAAAAAGAAAAGAGGAGGGTCCAAATAAGAAGAAACGGTTAGGATATTTTTTAAAAATACCTCTAACGTTTAATTTCATTTAATTTTGTTTTTAACGTTTTTAATTTATTCAATTTATCTTTAACATTTTTAATTTATTTAATTTTAAACTTTGTTCCTAACGTTTTTGATTTATGTCAAAACTATTCATAAAAATTTTTAATTTTGTCCCTAATATTTTACATAGAATTAACATCCAAAAGTAAGTTTGACATAAATCAAAAACATTAGGATAAAATTAAATGCAACTAGACGTTAGAGATAATTTAAAAAAAAATCACAAACATTAGAGACAAAAAGTATACTTTACTCAAAAAAATAAAAAGAAAGTGCACGTACTTTTTCGAAGGGGAGAACTTAAAAAAAAAAAAAAGTCAAAATTTTAAGGGTGGCAATGGCCTCCCCTGCATTCCATTTACCTCCGGTTCTGGCTGCTGTCATTGATCTATGGAGGACGATCATGCTTTCCGTAGCATGTGTTAACAAGATGACCACTGCTTCCACGATAGGAGCATAGCAACCTTTGATATCTCCTTCCTCTACCCCCTCTCCCTTTCTTCGACTTCTCATGATCCCGTTTGAATGTTGAATTATATTAAATAATGCCTTCGACACAGGGAGCCCAAGCACGTGAGGTTGTCTTTCTTGTTGTAAAAGTAGTAAGTTCGCTTGGCCAATTTCTAGGAATGACTTCATCAACATAACTTGAAATTGAACTGCTGAGTATTATTCTTTGAGTCCACATAAAAATCTCACCAATATATATGTGTGTGTGTGTGTGTGTGTGTCCTTTATAGAGAGTAGTGATAGGACCACACTAGAGACGGTTAGAGCTAGATCAACAGATTCTGTTATAACAGAATCAACAAACTGCATTACTTCACACACAAGAAACTGTCCAGGTGCTTAGCTATATGTGTGTTGAAGCTGTGCCTTTATAAGTGATCTCTCTTAAGTCTTTGTAATCAATTACATTGACAAATTACACTTGATATATCAAGAGATTAATCATTCAGTTCGGTCCTTGCTTTCTTGGTTCATATTTCGTTTCTAGCAGTGTTCCAGGGCTCTCACTAAGGTGTAAATAGTAAGGACTCTCCATAAAGAAAGTCGTTCTTCACAGCAGTGTTCAAGAAGAGAGATTCAAATATTGCTGAGAGCTAGAAATCATGAAGAGTATGAACAAATTGAATTTTCACTAGTATTGGTAACAGAAAACTGACTATATACGGCAATGGCCTAACTATATCTAACTACTAAGTACACCTGATAAATACAAACACCAACAATAAATTTATTAGTTTAGTGACTAGCTAGCTTGATGAATTACTGAAGCTAGCTCACAATATCTAAAAGTTTTTTGTAGTGCTTCTAGCTTATGGTGTCTTTTATTTTATTCTCTCTCTTTTTATTTTATTTTTTTCTTAAAAAATAGTGGATTCCACGAACTATTATTCCCCTATTGCCCAATAATTGACGGTGGACGTTGCACATTGTATAGTTGTCAGATGTCAAAACTTTAAAAAAGAAAAGAGTTGGACATGCTAAATTTTGCTGAGTCAGAAAATTATGGAAGTTACCTTCGGTTGAATTTGTTAAAAGCCTTGATTAATAGAGCATGGATGCACTAAAATCCACAAATAGATGTATAGTTAGCAGTTTATAGCAATTTAAGTCTTGTGTTTGATTATCATTTTCTTCCGTAATTACTTTTTACCTTTGGTTTGAAAAAAATTTATATATATATATATATGATTGATGAAGATCTCATCATGCCAACGTAAATGATGATGATGATTTATATCTTAAAGACATGATAGCGGGAATGGCGTATGACCTTTAATATTTTATGGTGGTATATGATTTTAGTTTTCAACTATATTTGTCACACTACAAAAATAATTAGTTTTAGCGACAAATTTTTAGCGGCAATAATACAATAGCCGCTACTTTTTTTATTGAAGTTATGTTTTTGTGGCCATTATATATTTGTTATTAATACTACATATTATAATGACAATTATTATTATTGCCATTAAAAATATAAAAAAATTTAGTGGCCATAGTACTACAGCTAGTATTACTTTTATTAAAATATTTTTTTTTATAAAAATTACTCAATTACCAAATAGAAAGAAGAACAAGACCCACCCCCACCCCCTTTCTCCCACCCTTTAAAAAATCCAACCCTAAACCCAGCCACCATCACCATCCCTCATCGCCGAACTCTTCTCCTTTGGGACCGTGGGTGCCGTCGCACCCTTCTCAGTGTCAAACTCTTCTCATCGCTGCCGTTTTCTGCAATGGCAAGATCCGCCACCGGTCGCCATCCTCCACTGAGTTCCTCGATGATCATACTGCCACCTCGCCATCGTCCTCCTCCGTGGAGCTGCCAGAACTCAGATTCGGAAGAATGTTGTTGCAGTTGCCGCACGAGTTGTCCTCCGACAAGATTTACCAACTCCGCGGAGCACTGCGATGGTGGCGGTTCCTTTGGTACTCGTCATGATTGTGCTTTACGTGTTGCCTTCCATTTCCTCCAACGAGTCCATCGAAGACTACACCCTCACGCACCACAAGATTTTTCCCGATAATAGAGCCTCTAGCTTCTACGTCGTCGTCTTCGATGCTGGCAGCTCTGGCAGCCACATTCACGTTTTTCACTTCGATCGCAATCTCAACCTTGTTCACATTGGCAAAGATCTCGAGCTATTCATTCAGGTTGGTGATATCCTACCGATTTGCATTTTGCTTCACTAGTTCATAGTAAGATTTGCATTGTATAAGTAATTTACACTCATTATTTTTTAGAATATAGTTCAAAGCTCTTTGTTCATTGGAGATTGATGAGATTGTAAGAAATTTAAGTAAGATGAAATTGCCACAAAGAAATCAATCAACTGATTCGATGCTATAGAGATAGCAGTTAAAACTCATATTCTAATAGTATCCATCCTGTTAAAATGAATTTAATTTGAATATTTTAACCGCTCTTGATTGTTCTTGATTTAGGTTTTCATCTTCAGTTTCTCCGATTATGAGATTTTTGAATACTTTGTGATTTTTGCGTCTTTCTTTTGTGTGTGTCATGTGTGTGCAGCGGCTATAATTCCCGTGGTTCAGAAACAACACTAGTTTCTGGTGACTCTGCCTCTGTATAATGCAACTGTTATGGAGTAATAGAGGTAACTAAATTAATGCTCTTTCTTTTCCATGCTATATTTTTCACTGAAATTTGGAATATTGTCATTGTTAGTTCAAGAATGTGGTGGTTTATCAGACAAAATCATCGAGTAGAGCTAATAGGTAGAATGAACTTGCCTATGGTTTATTATGTGATGGCATTGTTGGAAGGTAGATAGGTTTATTTATACAGCATCTATTTCTTCTGGTTTAATTTTTACTTATATTCCATTGTTTCTAATGTACACCCTCTTATTTAACTTTTATTTGCTCAAATTAAACTAGTGAGAAATTGTCTTTATTCTCTTTGTTGTTTCTAGCCTGAAGTTGTCAAGATCTTTTCTATGTTGATCCCCCCCCCCCTAAAAAGTCATTTCATCTTAAATAAGAGAAATTTTCCTTTGTAAAGAAAGCTTCTTTGGTGCAGGCTGCTGATGTGGGAAGTTGGGTTCTGTCGAGGAAGGAGTGCAAGTCTGGTGGAAGACATGGACGGAGGAGGAGAGGATCCAGTGAGAAAGGCCTTCAGCAAGATGTCCATTCAGTTATATAATTATGGAGAAGGGTGGGTACTGGGTAGGTCTTTGTTTTGTGAAAATCTCCATGCTGTGTCTGTCTCTAATTGGGTGTCAACGAATTAATCTTAATCTTAATCTTAATGTTTGGGTGGGAACATGTTAATGGGGAAAGTTGCATCTGATAAGTGCCACTTTGTTGGTAATAATACACTTAGTTGTTGTTTCTCTCTCATTTGTCTTACTGCTAAAATAATCCCATTACTTGTCTTTGCTTTGTCTAGACTAAGTGGTGTCTTGCTTCAGGCTGTGAATATGCTGCCAATTTTGACACTGGCAGTGGAAATTATGATGTATATTGCCTCTGTTCATATAGCTTTTGCTGGAACGTAAGTAGTCTATGGATTTCTTCAGATTTTTTTAGCTTTGCATTTCAGAACACTCGTTTTCTGCTGATCAGTAAGATGTGTTTTTGGATATACAATGCACAGAGGAGGCTCATCATCCAGTTGATTGTGGCACTGTGTAAAAGTGGATTCTGAAAAATAGTGCAGAATCTGAGAACATGAACTAGTATGGAAACATTATATTTTGATATCTCTAGATATAGTTTTCCTGCCTAGATTGCTTTGGGATAATTTACCAGTTTACCATTTGAGATCTTGAGCTAGCTATTCATTTAATTATATTCAGGATACTTGCTAACTCAAAGCCATGTCCGAAGTACAAGCGACCAATTGAAAAAAATCAAGAGTGCTTGCACATGATGTGTAGTTCACCTTGTAAATTTGAATTTTGCTGGTATGTTCTATTTTTAGTATATTCCATTATCAATTGTCAGTTGTCATTGTTGTTGTATGAGGGTGTGTGTTTTTTTTTTAGAAAAAAATTATATTCTCTAGGGATTATAATGAATTATATTAATTTTCATCTTTTATGTGTCTTTATTTTCAAATGTTTCAAGCTGATGTGGGTGCTCACTGAGTCTTATGATATATATTATCTTAGGCTATGCCTTGGTGCTTGGTCAGATCATGGTGAAAGGACTAGGGTTTTATATGCTTGCAATATATGAGGCAGCAAAATAAGAGGGAGTGGTAAGGGGCAAAGAATGACTATTGTTTGCACATTCTTCTCCTCAATTATATTTCAAATAATATCTACTTATGATCTAAATTTTGTTCCATGTAGTATGATGAAACTAAAAGAAGAAGAGAAATGGCAAAGAATTCATTGGAGAGGTACACGCATTATTATGAGCGATGGGCCAGCAATCAATCCGCACGTACTACTTTATACTTATCAGTATTCTAGGAAAATGTTTTCTTCACATATATATATTCATTGATTAGTTTTATATTTGGATAGTATTCTTACTATGTTATATGCTTTATGATTAATTTTCTTTCTAAGGCAGTCGAGGCAAAAAGCTCTTGCAGATCTACACTGGATGCAAATTGTTCATGTATGTTACATAACATTTGCTATATTTTGCATTAGCTTGTATCTGTCTTTTGCAACTCTTTCAGAAAGAATGGTATATAAGATTGCACATGTTTCTTTTTAGTAGTACATGTTGCTTCTTTTATAGTCCATTGATTATTTCAGTGTCAAGAGTCTGTTTAAAATTGAAGCTCTTAAACTGCTGCTCTAGAATCTTCTTTCTTCTAAGTAGAGCTTAATATGAGGTTGCGAGGATCGTAAAATCACCATGTAATCCTTGTACATCAGTTTCGGGATCAATGAATCATTTACTGAAAACAATCTCTGTGAACTTGTCAGAGGAATTGATTGGGATCTTGTAGAAGAGGTAATTCTTTGAACCTTTTCTCTAGCATTTAAATGTATGTGGATTATCAATGTTGCTGGGGATCTTTGGCTTTAGAAGTCAGCATAGCACCAAACCTTAATCATAAACCTACTAAATCATTAGGCAGAAGCTGAATTAATATGATGGAAGTATTATTTTTAGTTGAAATTAATATAATTCACTTTAAGGGAACAAGTTGCTAACCAAACCAAAAGATTGGAATGGGCCTTTGCTCCTCCATTTTGATCATAAAATATTTAGAAAGTATTAGCTTTGTATTAGAAGAAACTTCCTTTTTGTTGCAATTGATAGCTCTGAAATATATTTCAGGTATTCTCGCTGATATTGCTGAAGCAAAATACAACTATTGGTCTACCTTCGCGCCTAATCCTGTTGAAGTTGTATTAACTGGTCTACAGTGTTATAGGCTTGTAGTATTTTTTTTAGATTTGTAACATGGTTTATTACTTTTCAAGAGAATTCTGTGTATCAATATTTTGGTTTAATGAACTATCTCATTTTGTAGTAATTAATTTCAGTATACTTATATTATGCATAATAATAACTATTGTTGGCAAAAATATATACTTGATTCTAGAAAAGATAGTTCGTTGCTTCTAAGAAAATGAGAATAATATAATTAAAAAAGTCTTAAGATTTTAGCGGCAATAGAAATGGCTACTAAAAGTGAATAATATTACAATTTTAGAATTATTTTTAGTGGCCATATAAATTGTCGGTAAAATGAGTTTTGGCGGCAATAGTAATGCCCACTAAAAGTGAATAACATTGCAATCTTAGAATTACTTTTGGTGGCCATATAAATTGCCAAGAAAATGGCCGCTAAAAGTTATATACTTTTTGCAGCCATTAAAACGGTCTTTACCGGCAAATGTTATAATTGCCGTTAAAACCTTTTAGCAACAAAGTATAAAACAACTAATGTCTAATTGCCGGTAAATATATTAGTGGCTATTTTTATTGCCACTAAAAGCAAAATAAATGGCCGCTAAAAGTAAGTTTTCTTGTAGTGTCATAGTTTGGTGCATTCATAGACATTTTCTATTTCTTACTAATTAAATATGCACTACATAAGTTCTGGCAGATACAAGTGATTTTAGAATTAGACTACGACAATTTTAACCGTCACAAAATAGATAGCGGTGGATGCCTAACTGTTTAAATATTGGGCGCTACTAAACCATTATTGGTGTTGTCTGCAAATCGCTTGAATCAATGCTACAAATCATACTTTTGCTATGAATTCTTTTTGCGGTGGTTTAAAATCGCTGTTATATTCGAAACTAAAATTAATATCGGTAGCGACTGTTTCAAACCACCAGAAGGTCCCAACAATGTTAAATATTTAGCATTTTTATGCAACGATTCTATAAACCACCACTAAATTCTTTATTTTTGTTATTTTTTTGGTTTAATTCATAATCAATAATTATCTTTATGTCAATTTTTTATTTTGTTTCATTTATTAAAAAATAATAACATTCAATTAAATTAAAAAGCAAAACACTAAGATTTTGATGATTAATAACAAATTTTAATATGTCTTTGATATTTGGATATTTAGTTAGTTTGTATTTGGATGAGATTATAACACTTTGGTGATGTAATATTTTTAATTTGGATAACATTTTAAGATTTATGTTAGAATATGATTATGTTTTTATTTATTATTTTATTATAAAACGGTTATTCCAGTTGAACCACAGTTGAACCGGTTAGACTAGTAAACCAATAAACCAGTAACTAGAACGGTTTAATGACCGATCTGATTTTCAAAACCTTGGAGAGGGCGCCCAATGCCTACTTACGTGTATATGAAGGGCGTCAGTGTCCAAGAGATTTTTAGGAAATGGGCACCCGGCACCCACCAAATTTTACACGAGGGCGTCCGACTCCCAGTACTTTAGCCTTTCATAAAACTTTTAATGTCATGTAAACCCAGTTTCCAAATATCAAACACAATCAATTCGTAATTAATTTATCAAATTTTACCTCTCGAAGTTAGCTCACAAAAATCGGTTTTTTTTATGATCTTTAACTTGTAAGACCCCGAATTTTGAAAGGTTATTGATAAATTATTTATGATCTATTATATTTATTTAAGATTATATTTTTTGAGATTTTTATATATATGTTGAGTAAATTCTTATTTATTATTTAGAGTTCTTATAATTGAAAAATAGTGGATATTTTATATGCCTTAATTTTAAATATTTAGATTTTTAACCTTATTTTATAAATAAAGAAGAATTAATTTACTTCGATAATTATTAAATTAGTATTTAACTAACAATAATTTACAAATTGGTAATTAAAAAGTATTTTAAGGATGAATACTTTAAATTTAATTTGATTTTTAATTATTATTCTATCTTTTTTTTATTTTATAAAAAATACACTACTACCCCTATTTTTTTTAATAAAAATTACCTAAACTAACCCACACCACCCTAAACCCTAACACAATACTCATCTCTCTCTCATCCACCCACGCTCTCAGCACACACAAACAAAACACACATACCCACACTTACTGAAATAGAAAGAAAAGGGAGAAAGAAAGGGGATGCAGAAGCAGGGAAGATGAGGAAGGAGAGGGGGATCTGAGAGGGAGGAAGAGAGCGCCTGAGAGAAAGAAGCTCGGCACTGCCATGGCGTCCTGCTACTCGCGCCGCCGCTGTCAACCCCGTCGCCGTTGTTCGTCCTTGTTGTCCGAGACTGAGCTATTCTTCTCACCGCCAATCTGCCCAGCCACGGTCGTACGCTCTGTCGCCGCCGAGAAATGCCGCTGCTGTCACCAACGACTACCGCCGGTGAGATTTTGAGTATTGGGTTTCATTTCTTTTGAGTTCTGGAGACGTTAGAATCACTGCATGTTGGTTTCAGTTGCCGTCGCCGGAATACGGTCCCCGCTGCCGCATGAGGTGGCTACTGAGGGTCGCCGCCAAACTGGTTCAGAGACTGCCGCTGCTTCGTTTTCGTATTACAGTAAGTATTTCTGTTTCAGAGACCCCGTGTTAGTGTTCTGTTACGTGTATTAAAGTCTTTTCGATATTAATATTTTTAGGAATTAGAAATCGAGTTTGCATGTTGCAATTGAGGCCGTTCTGCTATTGAGAAAGCAAGCGGAGCTGAGGTTTCGGTTGTGGTTGATTTCAGACTGAGCAAAAAGAGTTCAGTTGACACGTTTGGGTTACGGTTTTGCTTATCGAGGTAGGGGCCTTTTTCAGAAAACTATACTTTATAATTTGGAATTGTTATATATGGATACTGATGTGAAAATATATCTTTGGTGATTGTATAAGTCTTATGTATTGTTTGGTTGTCTTGGTTGATATGAATGTTTGTTTGACTGGATTATTGTTTGGTTTTGATAAACGGACGGTTCTTGAAGTTGTTTCATTAAAGTTTTGAAATTGAGTTTAATCCATTGAAAATGAAGTTGTTTCTTGAAATATGAGAATGATATGAATTTTCGGGATTAGTCTAATTTTAAACTAATTTGGTTTTGAACCCGTGAAACAGGTTGCGGGATGGTTTGGTTGGGACCCGAAAAGGGTGGCAAAGTCCAAGTTTTAGGAGAGATGCTGTCAAATTTTTATAAAATTTAAGATTTTGTTTAAAAATGTAATTTAGAAAAGGAATGAATTTGAGAGGTTCTATTATTTGGTTCTTGATTTATTAAGAAATAGGTGTTTTGAGTTTAATCTGTTTAAGAAAAATTTATGTTTTAAGATTGATTTAAATATGAAAGAACCTATGTTTTGAAATTTGATTAAAGAAGTACTTTTGGAGGAGTTTTAATGGATTTTAAAAGAAATTGAACTTTGATTAATTAAATTCGTTTTGCTTTTGAAGTATTCTTTAAATTTTGACTTAGTAAGACTAAACGATTCCGAGTCTTGGAACAGTTTTCGATTTAAGAATGAAATGAAATTAGTTTTTGGGCTTAAATAACTTTGGTTTTGAAAGTGGTTCGGAACTTTTGGCTTACATGCCTTGGTGTTGATTTTTAATCTTCATTTTAATTGATTTCAATTTAAGTAACTATGGTTCCGAGGATTTCTAAAGAATTTAAGAAATGAAGCAGGTTATTTTCCCTAGAATCTTGAGTCTTTGCCAAGGTTGTTAATTAATAACTCTGATTTGAAATAGTAAAACAAATGATTTAAAAGTGAAGGATTGAGTCTTTTCAAAGAAAATTCCCTTTTGATATGATATTTTTGAAAGTCTTTTGGAAGGTTTGGGAAATGTCACATAAGGTGGCTAAGTTTTGAAAGAGAATTAATTTTGAGGAAAAAGTGGATTATGAACTTGGAATAATTTGAGATATGAGGAATTTTGAATTTTGTGACAAAAATGAGTTTGATTTTGTATTTTTAAAAGAAAAGTGATTTGAGGAGAAAGTGATATATGGCACGAATGATGTTTTGACTTGATATGAAGTGTTAATGATGGAAACGATGATGAATGAATATGTGGCTTTTGCAATTCTTTTATTTGAGATACGAGTTTTTCTGGGTAAAGTACCGTGGCTTGCCACCACGTGTTCCAGGTTGAGACTCGATACTCTGTTGACCCTACGTCGTAAGGGTGACTGGGCACTTATAAATTCCTGGGAAGGTTTACCCCATTGAGTAAAGTTTTAAATATATGTATATGAATTATGAATGAGAAGAGAAAAAGCTATGCATAGACTCATGGGGATGCGCGACGGGGGACAGTCCAGGGTTTAGCAGCCGGACTTGTCAGGTTGGCTTGATAACTGGCAGATGAGACTCATCAGCCATAGGGCAGGCATTCATTATATGCATCTATGTGACATTATTTCGGTGTGCATATTGTAATTGGTTTGCCTATGTGAATAATTATGTTTAATTATTAATTGCTCAACTTCATGTAACTGCTCGATTATGTTTGAACCTTCTTACTTATGTTTGTGACTGAAATTGGTTGAATTTGTGGTGAATTGGCTGTGGATTGATTTGTTTGGGCCTAGGGCCATGGTTGATTATGATATAGGCCGAAGGCCGTGCTTGATTTGAGTTTTTAGTTTAGAAAAGTATGAAAAACTAAATTGGTTCAGCATAGACTTAATGCACCTATGCTTGGAACAGTGACGAAGGGAATTTTTGCTAGTAAAGAATTTCACAAATAAATTCTCGTTGCAAGTATAGTTTCTAAACCAACAAAGAATCCTTTTGTACAAATAAATTTGGTTGTCACAAGTAACAAATCCTTAAAAATAATAACCGAAGTATTCAAACCTCGGGTCGTCTCTCAAGGAATTGCAGGAAAGTGTGTTACTATTGGTTATGGAAAAGTATCTTTTTGGGGTTTTGAATAAGGAACAAGTAATGTAAATTGCAAGAATTAAACTAATAGCCAATAAAGCTCTTGGCAAGGTATGAGGATTAGAAGTCCTATCCTAGCTATCCTTATCAATTGTGACATCAATTGTCCATTGCGCCCACTTAGTTAACCTCTAGCTATGAAGGAAAGTCAAGTGGATGAATCAATTTGATTCCTCAAGTTCTAGTCAACTTCTAAGGAGAGGCTAGCTTTAGAGGGGTCCAAATCAACTAGCAACTTTCAATTATCAATCAATAAAGGAGTTTGATAACTCAAGAGTCTCTAATTATTCAACCAAAGCCAAGAATATAAAAATCTAATTTAAAATCCTCCCAAGCATTTTATCAAACACTTGGAAGGCACAACATAAAAGCATAGAAAAGCAATAAGAGATAATAAAATCCAAACAACCAATTGAAAGCATCAATAATATAAATTGAAGAAAGTAATCATAAACCATGAAATACCTCAAATTGAATTAAATAGAAAATCAAATCTAACATGAGAATTCATAAAATAAAGTAGCAACATAAAGTAATCAACAAGGGAAATAAATAAACTAGAATGCTAGAACAAATAAAAATAGAAGAGAAACTAAATTAAAGTGGAGTAGAAATCTGAAATTGGGAAGAACTAAAACTAAGAATCCTAAAACTTAAAGAGAGGAGAGAACCTCTCTCTCTAGAAAACTACATCTAAAACCTAAAATTATTGTGAATGAATGGATGGATCAATGATTCCCCCACTCTGCAGCCTCTATTCTGTGTTCTCGGGCTTGGAACTGGGCCCAAAGGTAGCCCAGAAATCGCCCCCAGCGTTTTCTACGTTTTCTGCATGTGGCACATGTCACGCGTACGCGTAGGTCACGCGTGTGCGTCGCTTGAGAAAAATCCTTGTCATGCGTACACGTCAGTCACGCGTACGCGTCGCTTGTCCTCTGCGCTAGTCAGGCATACGCGTCAGGTACGCGCACGCGTCGCTGCCAGCTTCCTAAAACTTCATCTTCTTGCGTTCCTTCCACTTTTGCATGTTTCCTTTCCATCCTCTAAGCCATTCCTGCCCTATAAAGCCTGAAAACACTTAACACACAGATCACGACATCGAATGGTAATAGAGGGTAATTAAAATTGACAGTTTAAAGGCCCAAGAAACATGTTTTCAACTATATCACTGGTGTGCGAAATCGTGATCATTCCATTCCTTGGTAACGGCGCTAAAAACTCAATACGCACGTTCATGATCTTATATCTATTTCAGAACTTCGTACAACTAACCAGCAAGTGCACTGGGTCGTCCAAGTAATAAACCTTACGTGAGTAAGGGTCGATCCCACAGAGATTGTCAGCTTGAAGCAAGCTATGGTCACCTTGTAAATCTCAGTCAGGCGGATTCAAATATATTAAGAAATTATAGTGGACGAAAATTAAATATAATATAAAATAGGATAGAGATACTTATGTAATTCATTGGTGAGAATTTCAGATAAGCGTATAGAGATGCTTTCGTTCCTCTGATCTCTGCTTTCCTGCTGTCTTCATCCAATCAATCCTACCCCTTTCCATGGCAAGCTTTATGTAAGGCATCACCGTTGTCAATGGCTACATCCCATCCTCCTGTGAAAATGGTCCAATGCGCTGTCACTGCATGGCTAATCATCTGTTGGTTCTCGATCATACTGGAATAGGATTTACTATCCTTTTTCGTCTGTCACTATGCCCAGCACTCGCGAGTTTGAAGCTCGTCACAGCCATCCCTTCCCAGATCCTACTCGGAATACCACAGACAAGGTTTAGACTTTTCGGATATCAGGAATGGCCATCCATGGGTTCTAACTTATACCACGAAGACACTAATAACTCGGACTCAGTCCCCTGTATTAGATATCCAAGAGATATCCACTCAATCTAAGGTAGAACGGAAGTGGTTGTTAGGCACGCGTTCATGGGGGAATGATGATGACTTTGTCACGATCATCACATTCATATTAAAGTGCGAATGAATATCTTAAAAGCGTAATAAGTTGAATTGAATAGAAAAACAGTGGTACTTTGCATTAATCTTTGAGGAACAGCAGAGCTCCACACCTTAATCTATGGTGTGTAGAAACTCTACCGTTGAAAATACATAAGTGATAAAGGTTCAGGCATGGCCGAATGGCCAGCCCCCCATGATCTAAGAACTAAACGTCCCAAGATGATCCGAAGATGTAAATACAATAGTAAAAAGTCCTATTTATACTAAACTAGTTACTAGGGTTTACAGAAATAAGTAAATGATGTAGAAATCCACTTCCGGGGCCAACTTGGTGTGTGCTTGGGCTGAGCTTGAAGTTTACACATGGAGAGGTCATTCTTGGAGTTGAACGCCAGTTTGTAACGTGTTTCTGGCGTTGAACTCCACTTTGCAACTTGTTTCTGGCGTTTGACTCCAGAATGCAGCATGGAACTGGCGTTGAATGCCAATTTACGTCATCAATCCTTATTCAAAGTATGGACTATTATATATTTCTGGAAATCCCTAGATGTCTACTTTCCAATGCAATTGGAAGTGTGCCATTTGGAGTTCTGTAGCTCTAGAAAATCCACTTTTAGTGCAGGGAGGTCAGAATCCAACAGCATCTGCAGTCCTTCTTCAACCTCTGAATCTGATTTTTGCTCAGGTCCCTCAATTTCAGCCAGAAAATACCTGAAATCACAGAAAATCACACAAACTCATAGTAAAGTCCAGAAATGTGAATTTTAATTAAAAACTAATAAAAATATAGTAAAAACTAACCAAATCATACTGAAAACTATGTAAAAACAATTCCAAAAAGCGTATAAATTATCCGCTCATCACAGCACCAAACTTAAATTGTTGCTTGTCCCCAAGCAACTGAAAATCAAATAGGATAAAAAGAAGAGAATATACTATAAATTCCAAAATATCAATGAAACATAGCTCCAATCAGATGAGCGGGACTTGTAGCTTTTTGCCTCTTGAATAGTTTTGGCATCTCACTTTATCCATTGAAGTTCAGAATGATTGGCATCTATAGGAACTCAGAGTTCAGATAGTGTTATTGATTCTCCTAGTTCAGTATGTTGATTCTTGAACACAACTACTTTATGAGTCTTGGCCGTGGCCCTAAGCACTTTGTTTTCTAGTATTACCACCGGATACATAAATGCCACAGACACATAATTGGGTGAACCTTTTCAGATTGTGACTCATCTTTGCTAAAGTCCCCAATTAGAGGTGTCCAGAGTTCTTAAGAACACTCTTCTTTTTCTTTGGACCTTGATTTTAACCGCTCAGTCTCAAGTTTTCACTTGACACCTTCACGCCACAAGCACATGGTTAGGGATAGCTTGGTTTAGCCGCTTAGGCCAGGATTTTATTCCTTTAGGCCCTCCTATCCACTGATGCTCAAAGCCTTGGGATCCTTTTTATTTACCCTTGCCTTTTGGTTTTAAGGGTTATTGGCTTTTTGCTCTTGCCTTTTGGTTTAAAGAGCTTTTGGCTTTTTCTGCTTGCTTTTTCTTTCTCTTTCTCTTTTTTCGCCATTTTTTGTTTTTTTTTCTCTTTTTTTTTCTGCAAGCTTTTGTATTCACTGCTTTTTCTTGCTTCAAGAATCATTTTTATGATTTTTCAGATTATCAAATAACATTTCTCCTTATCATCATTCTTTCAAGAGCCAACATATTTAACATTCTTAAACAACAACTTCAAAAGACATATGCACTGTTCAAGCATTCATTTAGAAAACAAAAAGTATTGTCACCACATCAAAATAATTAAACTAGTTTCAAGGATGAATTCGAAACCATGTACTTCTTGTTCTTTTGTAATTAAAACATTTTTCATTCAAGAGAGGTGATGGATTCATAGGACATTCATAACTTTAAGGCATAGACACTTAAATACTAGTGATCATGAAGACAAAAACATAAACAAACATAAAGCATAAAAATCAAAAAACAGGAAAATAAATAAACAAGAAGATTAAGGAATGAGTCCACCTTAGTGAGGGTGGCGTCTTCCTCTTCTTGAAGAACCAATGGTGCTTTTGAGCTCCTCTATGTCTCTTCCTTGTCTTTCTTGCTCCTCCCTCATAGCTCTTTGATCTTCTCTAATTTCATGGAGGATGATGGAGTGCTCTTGATGTTCCACCCTTAGTTGCTCCCAATAATTGTGTGGAGGAAAATGTATCCCCTGAGGTATCTTAGGGATCTCTTGATTTGCAGTCAATTGTTCTTCCACTGAGCTATAGACCCTTTGAGATGAATCTCTCCATCTCCTGTGACTCAGAGTTGGAAGCTTTTGTCTTCCCTTTCCACTTTCTAGAGGTTTCTCTGGCCTTAGGTGCCATCAATGGTTATGGAAAAACAAAAAAAGCTATGCTTTTACCACACCAAACTTAGAAAGTTGCTCGCCCTCGAGCAAAAGAAGAAAGAATAGAAGAAGAAGAAGATATGGAGGAGATGGAGGGAGGTGTGTATTCGGCTATATGGGTGAGATTGGGTGGGAAAGAGATTTTGAATTTTGAAGGTAGGTGGGGTGTATGGATGTGAGTGGTGAATGGAAAACAGAAGAAAGATTGAGGTGATTGATGAAGGGTTCTTGGGAAAGGGTGATATAGGATTATGAGGAGGGAAGGTGAGTGGAGGTATGTTGGGATCCTGTAGGGTCCACAGATCCTGAGGTGTTTGAGGATTTCTCATCCCTTCACCTTTGAGGCGTGTAAAACGCCCTATATATGCAATCCTGGCGTTTAACGCCAGACTGCAGCATGTTTCTGGCGTTAAACACCACTTCCATGCTTGTTTTGGGCGTTCAACGCCAGTCTGTAGCATGTTTCTGGCGTTGAATGCCAGTTTCATGCTCTGTTCCAGCGTTAAACGCCAGCCAGATGCTCCTTACTGGCGTTTAAACGCCAGTAAGCCCTTCCTCTAGGGTGTTCTATTTTCAATGCTGTTTTTCATTCTGTTTTTGATTTTTCAGTAGTTTTTGTGACTCCACATGATCATTAACCTAATAAAACATGAAATAACAAAGAGAAAATAAAATAAAAATGATTAACTAACATTGGGTTGCCTCCCAACAAGCGCTTCTTTAATGTCAATAGCTTGACAGTGGGCTCTCATGGAGCCACACAGGTGATCAGGTCAATTTTATAGACTCCTAACACCAAACTTAGGGTTTGGATATGGGAGTTCAACACTAAACTTAGAGTTTGGCTGAGGCCTCCCAACACCAAACTTAGAGTTTGACTGTGGGGGCTTTGGTTGACTCTGCAGTGAGAGAAGCTTTTCATGCTTCCTCTCCATGGTTACAGAAGGAGATCCTTGAGTTTTAAACACAAGGTAGTCCTCATTCAGTTGAAGGACTAACTCTCCTCTGTCCACATCAATCACAGCTCTTGCTGTGGCTAGGAAGGGTCTTCCGAGGATGATGCATTCATCCTCATCCTTCCCAGTATCCAGGATTATGAAATCAGCAGGGATATAAAGGCCTTCAACCTTTACTAACACGTCCTCTACTTGACCATAAGCTTGTTTTCTTGAGTTGTCTGCCATTTCTAATGAGATTCTGGCAGCTTGCACCTCAAAGATTCCCAGTTTCTCCATTACAGAGAGGGGCATGAGGTTTATCCCTGACCCAAGGTCACACAGAGCCTTCTCAAAGGTCATGGAGCCTATGGTACAAGGTATTAAGAGCTTTCCACGATCCTGTTTCTTCTGAGGCAATCTCAGTTGATCCAGATCACTCAGTTCATTGATGAGCAAGGGAGGTTCATCTTCCCAAGTCTCATTACCAAATAATTTGGCATTCAGCTTCATGATTGCACCAAGGTACTTGGCAACTTGTTCTTTAGTAACATCCTCATTCTCTTCAGAAGAAGAATACTCATCAGAGCTCATGAATGGCATAAGGATGTTTAATGGAATCTCTATGGTCTCTAGATGAGTCTTAGATTCCTTTGGTTTCTCAGATGGAAACTCTTTATTGATCACTGGACATCCCAGGAGGTCTTCCTCACTGGGATTCACGTCCTTTTCCTCCCCTGTGGGTTCGGCCATGATGGTTATATCAATGGCCTTGCACTCTCCTTTTGGGTTTTCTTCTGTATTGCTTGGAAGAGTACTAGGAGGGATTTCAGTGATCCTTTTACTCAGCTGGCCAACTTGTGCTTCCAAATTTCTAATGGAGGACCTTGTCTCATTCATGAAACTTAGAGTGGCCTTAGATAGATCAGAGAATATATTTGCCAAGCTAGATGGATTCTGCTCAGAACTCTCTGTCTGTTGCTGAGTGGATGATGGAAAAAGGCTTGCTATTAAACCTATTTCTTCCACCATTGTTAAAGCCTTGTTGAGGCTTTTGTTGATCCTTCCATGAGAGATTTGGATGTTTTCTCCATGAGGGATTATAGGTGTTTCCATAGGGTTCCCCCATGTAATTCACCTCTGCTATTGCAGGGTTCTCAGGATCATAAGCTTCTTCCTCAGAAGATGCCTCTTGAGTACTATTGGATGCAGCTTGCATTCCATTCAGACTCTGAGAAATCATATTGACTTGCTGAGTTAATATTTTATTCTGAGCCAATATAGCATTCAGAGTGTCAATTTCAAGAACTCCCTTCATAGGCGTCTCATTACTCACAGGATTCCTCTCAGAAGTGTACATGAACTGGTTATTAGCAACCATGTCAATGAGTTCTTGAGCTTCTGCAGGCGTTTTCTTTAGGTGAATGGATCTACCTACAGAAGTATCCAATGACATCTTAGCTAATTCAGACAGACCATCATAGAATATATCCAGGATGGTCCATTCTGAAAGCATGTCAGAAGGACACTTTTTGGTCAGTTGCTTATATCTCTCCTAAGCTTTATAGAGGGATTCACCTTCTTTCTATCTGAAGGTTTGAACATCCACTCTAAGCTTACTCAGATTTTGAGAAGGAAAGAACTTGGCTAAGAAAGCCTTGACCAGCTTATCCCAAGAGTTCAGGCTATCTTTAGGTTGAGAATCCAACCATACTCTAGCTCTGTCTCTTACAGCAAACGGGAAAAGCATAAGCCTGTAAACCTCGGGATCAACCCCATTGGTCTTAACAGTATCACAGATCTGCAAGAACTCAGTTAAGAACTAAAAAGGATCTTCAGATGGAAGTCCATGAAACTTGTAGTTCTGTTGCATCAGAGAAACTAATTCAGGTTTCAGCTCAAAATTGTTTACTCCAATGGCAGGAATGGAGATGCTTCTTCCATGTAAATTGGAATTAGGTGCAGTAAAGTCACCAAGCATCCTCCTTGCATTATTATTATTATTTTCGGCTGCCATCTCCTCTTCTTGTTCGAAAATTCCTGTAAGGTTGTCTCTAGATTGTTGTATTTTAACTTCTCTTAGTTTCCTTTTCAGAGTCCTTTTAGGTTCAGGATCTGCTTCAACAAGAATGTTCTTGTCCTTGCTCCTGCTCATATGACAAAGAAGGGAATAACAAAGAAAATATGGAATCCTCTATGTCACAGTATAGAGATTCCTTTGTGAGAGTAGAAGAAGAAAAGAATGTAATGTAAAGAAGAGAAGAGGGAAAACTCGAACACAGAGAGGAGGTGGTGTTCGAATTTTTGGATGGAAGAGAAGTGTTAGTAGATGAATAAATAAATTGAAGGAGATGAGAGAGAGAATTTCGAAATTTAATTAAAATAAAAATTAAAATTGAAAGTTAGATTTCGAAAATTAAAGTTGAAATTAAATTAAAATTAAAACAATTAGTTAATTAAAAAGGAATTTTGAAAAAGGAGAGAGGGGATTTTCGAAAATAAGATAGAGAGGATTAGTTAGGTAGTTTTAAAAAAGATATGATTGAAATAAAAATATAAGATTGATTGAAAAAGTTTTGAAATTTGTTTTTGAAAAAGATATGATTGAAATTTAAAAAGATATGATTGAAACAAAAAGATAAGATTGATTGAAAAAGTTTTGAAATTTGTTTTTGAAAAAGAAATGATTGAAATTTTAATTTGAAAAAGATTTGAAAAGAAAATTAAAAAGATTTGATTTTAAAGTTGATTACTTGAGTAACAAGAAACTTAGAAAGATATGATTCTAGAGTTTAAAGATTGAATCTTTCTTAATAAGCAAGTAACAACTTGAAATTTTTCAATCAATCATATTAAATGTTAGTAAGGATTTTGAAAATTAAGAAATAAAATAAGAAAAAGATTTTGAAAATCAAATTTAAAAAGTTTTCGAAAATATGAAGGTAAAATGAAAAAGATTTGATTTTTTTTTTGAAAAAAGATTTTGAAAAGATAAG
Organism: Arachis ipaensis; assembly: GCF_059453495.1. NCBI lineage: Eukaryota > Viridiplantae > Streptophyta > Magnoliopsida > Fabales > Fabaceae > Arachis > Arachis ipaensis. Next base: position 35,765,925 of record NC_142442.1, read on the forward strand.
ATTTTTAAATTGAAAATTTGATTTGATTCAGAAGAAACAATTAAATTTAAAAACTTTTTGACTAAATCAAATCATATTTTCGAAAATTTTGAGTAAAAGAAGGAAAAGATATTTTTTTGATTTTTGAATTTTTAATGAAGAAAAAGAAAAACATGAAAAAGACTCATAACATAAAAATTATGAATCAAAACACAATGCATGCAAGAACACTATGAATGTCAAGATGAACACCAAGAACACTTTGAAGATCAAGATGAACATCAAGACTTATTTTTGAAAATTTTTAATGAAAGAAAAACATGCAAGACACCAAACTTAGAAATTTTCAAACTTTAGAAAATAACAAATTAAAAATGCATATGAAAAACAAGAAAAGACACAAAACAAGAAAATATGAAGATCAAACAAGAAGACTGGCCAGGAACAACTTGAAGATCATGAAGAACATATGATGAATTTTTGAAAAATGCATAAATTTTTAGAACAAAATGCCATTGACACCAAACTTGAAAATTGACTCTGGACTTAAACAAGAAACAAAAAATATTTTTGATTTTATGATTTTAGTAATTTTTTTTTTGGATTTTTGTATATTTTTATTTTTATTTTTTTTTTGAAAACATATAGGGAAAAGGAAGCAATGAATTCAAAGTCCTCAATCAAGATTCCAGGAATCATACCAGGTTAGTCTAAAGCTTGATGGCCAGCCAAACTTCAGCATACCATTTTGAAACTTCAGAATTCATTCTTAAAAATTTAGAATAATTTTCGAAAACAAAAGGAAAAGAAAATTTTTTTTTGAAAGATTTTTGAAAACAAATTTTTTATTTTGAAAATAAAACGAAAAAGAAAATTACCTAATCTGAGTAACAAGATGAACCGTCAGTTGTCCAAACTCGAACAATCCCCGGCAACGACGCCAAAATCTTGGTGTGCGAAATCGTGATCATTCCATTCCTTGGTAACGGCGCGAAAAACTCAATACGCACGTTCATGATCTTATATCTGTTTCAGAACTTCGTACAACTAACCAGCAAGTGCACTGGGTCGTCCAAGTAATAAACCTTACGTGAGTAAGGGTCAATCCTACGGAGATTGTCGGCTTGAAGCAAGTTATGGTCACCTTGTAAATCTCAGTCAGGCGGATTCAAATGTATTAAGAGATTATAGTGGACGAAAATTAAATATAATATAAAATAGGATAGAGATACTTATGTAATTCATTGGTGAGAATTTCAGATAAGCATATAGAGATGCTTTCATTCCTCTAATCTCTGCTTTCCTGCTGTCTTCATCCAATCAATCCTACCCCTTTCCATGGCAAGCTTTATATAGGGCATCACCGTTGTCAATGGCTACATCCCATCCTCTTGTGAAAATGGTCCAATGCGCTGTCACTGCATGGCTAATCATCTGTCGGTTCTCGATCATACTGGAATAGGATTTACTATCCTTTTTCGTCTGTCACTACGCCCAGCACTCGCGAGTTTGAAGCTCGTCACAGCCATCCCTTCCCAGATCCAACTCGGAATACCACAGACAAGGTTTAGACTTATCGGATATCAGGAATGGCCATCCATGGGTTCTAACTTATACCACGAAGACACTAATAACTCGGACTCGGTCCCCTGTATTAGATATCCAAGAGATATCCACTCAATCTAAGGTAGAACGGAAGTGGTTGTCAGGCACGCGTTCATGGGGGAAATGATGATGACTTTGTCATGATCATCACATTCATATTGAAGTGCGAATGAATATCTTAGAAGCGGAATAAGTTGAATTGAATAGAAAAACAGTGGTACTTTGCATTAATCTTTGAGGAACAGCAGAGCTCCACACCTTAATCTATGGTGTGTAGAAACTCTACCGTTGAAAATACATAAGTGATAAAGGTTCAGGCATGGCCGAATGGCCAGCCCCCCATGATCTAAGAACTAAACGTCCCAAGATGATCCGAAGATGTAAATACAATAGTAAAAAGTCCTATTTATACTAAACTAGTTACTAGGGTTTACATTAATAAGTAAATGATGTAGAAATCCACTTCCGAAGCCCACTTGGTGTGTGCTTGGGCTGAGCTTGAAGTTTACACGTGGAGAGGTCATTCTTGGAGTTGAACGCCAGTTTGTAACGTGTTTCTGGCGTTGAACTCCACTTTGCAACTTGTTTCTGGCGTTTGACTCTAGAATGCAGCATGGAACTGGCATTGAACGCCAGTTTATGTCGTCAATCCTTATTTAAAGTATGGACTATTATATATTTCTAGAAAGCCCTGGATGTCTACTTTCCAACGCAATTGGAAGCGCGCCATTTGGAGTTCTGTAGCTCTAGAAAATCCACTTTGAGTGCAGGGAGGTCAGAATCCAACAGCATCTGCAGTCCTTCTTCAACCTCTGAATCTGATTTTTGCTCAGGTCCCTCAATTTCAGCCAGAAAATACCTGAAATCACAGAAAAATACACAAACTCATAGTAAAGTCCAGAAATGTGAATTTTAATTAAAAATAATAAAAATATACTAAAAACTAACCAAATCATACTGAAAACTATGTAAAAACAATGCCAAAAAGCGTATAAATTATCCGCTCATCAATCACAAAATTAGAAAGGATTTGTAAAACCATGCAAATTATATGAATAAGTGAGCAAAGGATTGATAAAAACCACTCAATTTAGCACAAGATAAACCATGAAATAGTGGTTTATCAAACAGCTTGGTCATTTATGCTGTATAGGAAAAACTTTTAAAAAGGCTTTTGGATTTTTGAGAAATAAACAGCTTTCTCTTTCAGAAAGGATTTTGGATTTTGAATATTAAATCTTTGGTTTTGAAAAGATGCATAAGGCGGTTATTAATCAATGTATTTTAAAAGCGGTTTTATTTCACGTATCCTAATATAGTAATTCTCTAACCCCACAGTGAGAACCAGCGAAGATGATGTTCTCTCTCCCCTACAGGTCTTTTATTTTCAGGTTATGGATGACGAAGTTTGGAAGAGCCCATTTTATTTCTTTTCTGTTCAAACGATATTTTATGTTGTATTAGTTATTTTTTCCCTCGCCTTTATCTGTACAAGTTTTTATAAGAGGGATAGGAATTTGATTTTGTAATGCTTGTAAATTAACAATATGTATATATATGTATTCTTTATGAGTATTGTAATTTGTATTTTAAGTATGGATGTATGTTTTGGAAAAACTCGGTTTAAGTTTTAAATAGGCTCATATTTTAGTATCAAATATTTTAAGAGTCATCGTAATACCTGAGCTATCAAAGTGGCACATCCAGAAGCGTGACATTTTGATAGTTAGGGTGTTACATAACTCACGTTCTTCCTAGTTTTAGTCAAAGCAACATTTAATCCACGCTATATAGAATAAACGAATTGTAAGTTTAAGAGATGAATTTTCACCTTGCCAAAACTAGTATGGTTGTAGAGAGGAGGAAGAAACGAACACTTTAATCGATTTAAAATCTTCGTTGAACATTTTGAATTAAACGATTGAGCCTTAGAAGTGTGCCAGCTATGGCAGTTTCACTTTTTTCTCTCGCTCTCTCCCTCTCCGTATTACGTGCATAAAAAGAAAGTGAAAGTGACTCTTGAAGGTTAATCACAAATGGCGGATGCAAACAAAAGGTGGCAATGTTACAGGGAGGAGCCGAATCTCTTGGTGATTATTCACCTATGCTAATTATTAAAATATATTTAAGTAGATAATTATTAAAACTAGATATATTAGATCACAGTAATTATATCCTAGAGTAAATATATGAGCTATTAGTATAAATGATACTAGTAACGTGATTATCTCTGATTTAACTAGAACAGGTAAAATAATATTATATTATCATTTTTGTTCTCTCAGGATTCAAATCCGACTTCTCAAAATAAGTCGAACCATGAAAGTTCTAAATTTCAAAACTCCTAGCCAAAGTGGCTCGAAAGTGAAATCGTAGCTAGTTAGTAACTGTGACGTAGAGAGGTGCTTGCTTAAACTAGACTGTTACACATTTCGATTACACTAATGCTCATAGCCAATAAGTCGTGCGTATACATTAATTATTCAAGAATTAAATGAGATTATAGGTTTAATAAATAACGATCTCGCTAGGTAACCAACAGGGGTCCAACCAACTCCTGCCAACTCCTACTGGGCTGGACCCAAAGCCCACCACACCAAAAAAAACATTCCACCAATTACCCATCCCTACCCTAATTCAGGTTTCACCCATCACCTTCCAACTTACCCTATTTTCACCACGGCCGTTCCGCTCCCCACTCCCCTATCACGCTGTCATCCTCGCCGTCAACAACGCACCTCAGCACTGCCTCCCTTCCTCCAGTTTTGCTGCTGACCAAGAACCAGCACACAAAAGTCGCTGTGAGCCAGTCGCCTCCAGCTACCGTCAACCTAACTGCACGCCTTGCCACTTCGTCGCGCCTCTACCATGCCACCGCGGCACTGACCAAAGATGTGCCCCATCGTCGCCATTGCATACCACCACATCCTCCATTCATGCTGCACGCCTCAGGACAAAAGTTAACACACAACAATGCTGCCGCTTCATCGTCCAGGGATCACTGGCTCCTCCTTGGTCGCAAAACGAGTAGCTACCTCCCCTACCGCCATTCATGAATGCACATTCACTGCCCATCGGCCTCCTCCCTGCTTGCACCCTGCTCCCCTAGATGCATACCCCTAACACGGTAATGAGGTTCTGCAGTATTGTTTTAGTTTTTTGTTCTTTTTTCTTTTAAGTTTTCATATTTGTAGGAAGGTGTTTTGTATATTTTATATTTTTTGATTTTTTTGTGTTTCTTTTTCATAAAATTGGAGATTTATTTTACTAAAATTGGATTTTTTTAGGGATGGTATTATGATTTTGATGTTTTTTGTGTCTTTTGTTGGATGTGACTTTAATGGATGTGTTTTTTGTTTAGAACTTCAATGTTACTTTTCGAGACTTGTGGACTTTCTTTTAGTTAAGATCTAGATTTTTCTTATCTGTTGGACTTATTAGTGCGTGTTTCTATTGAGACTCTTGTGAATCTTTCTAGTGCGGATGTGTCTTTTTTGTTAGGGCATTGATGTGTCTTTTTACTTTTGTTAAACACTTATTTTGTTTTAACCGGTTAATGCTTGGATGTGTCCTTAATTGATGTGTCTTCTGATTAAAACTTTCTTGGATGTATCTTCTATTTAAAACTTGCTTGGATGTGTCTTTATGGATGTATCTTCTGTTGGATGTGTCTTTAATGTATGTGTCTTCTGTTTAAAACTTACTTGTATGTATTTTTAATAGATGTGTCTTCTGTTTAAAACTTGCTTGGATGTATTTAGTGAATGTATCTTCTGTTGGATGTGTCTTTAATGGATGTGTCTTCTGTTTAGAACTTCGATGTTGCTTTTCAAGACTTGTGAACTTTCTTTTGGTTAACCCGAACTTTTCTTCTCTGTTGGACTTATTAGTGCGTGTCTCTATTAAGACTCTTGTTAGCATTACTTTTTAGTGTGGATGTGTCTTTTCTATTAGGACATTGATGTGTCTTTTGACTTTTGTTAAATACTTGTTTTGTTTTAACCAGTTAATGCTTGGATGTGTCTTTAATGCTTGGATATGTATTTTATGATAAAAGAGGAAGATTGCGGCTGGTCGCACTAAGTATGAGCAGCTGGAAGAGGAGATGAAGGAAGTTACGACTAACTTGGTCTCTCAAGCAAGTCAGATAGAGGAACTAAAGCTCTATCTCACGGAGCGTGATCAAGAGGTTACAAGCATGAAGAGTGCACTGACCTAATTGCTTAGCACATGAAGATTGACTTCGAAAAGAAGATTGAATAAGAAACACTTATTGATGCTAATCTTAAACAAAAAACTTAACTTTTGTTTTTATGTATATGTTTATTTCGCTCAAACCTTGATGATCACCTTTGGGGTTTGGGTGGTTTTAATTAGATATTTATTTTAGTTCCTATTAAATTTGGAAGTTTTAGCTGAATTTTCGAATAGTTTTTTGTTGGATTCTCAAAAGTTTTTAGATTAAGTGATTTATACTCTTAAGGATTTGTTAGGTTCTTATTTTGAATGTTAAGAAACCTAGTTTATTCGTCAACGTAGACATATTCTCAAAAGTTTATATTAATGTATACTTGATTTTTCCAAGCTCCTCAGTTTCCCTGTAGACATATTTACATCAATGTAAGTTCAATTGTTTGGTACATCTATTTGGTTATAGTGATCTTATAACTATAAATTTGTCATTATTTTGAGATGCAATGAAAGAAATCATAATATTTATTCAACTTATCCATAGAATTTGTAACACTGTAGAATTAGGAATTCATCATGACTAAAAGTAATACAAGAACTTTATATTTTGTTAGAGGGGTGAAGCTACATTGTTTAGAAAATTGTTATATCATTACTATACAACTAGCTAAACAAAGAACAACTTTTTATCTGCTACACTTGGATCATGTCTTTTTCAATTCATCCAGTTCATCAAATGTTTCAAATTCTTCTTCCATCAGTTCAAATTCATCAATCATCTTAAAGTAAACTTTCTGTTTTTGATGCATGAGCATCGTTTAATAGTTTTCCTAGTTAATTATCTTAATAAAGTTAATGATCTTTCTCTAAGTTCCTTGTGTTTTGGTCTATGTACTTTGAATGCTTTGTATTATATGTTTTTATAGAAAATTGATTGAAAGAAGATTCAAGTAGCTGTCAAGTTTTGAATTTCAAGATTCAAGGAGAAGATCACTTTTAGTTTAGATTGATTGGGAAAGATTTGATTTGATTTTGTTTTGAATTTGAAAGTTAGGTTTAGGTTAGAATATAAATAAGTCCAAAGAATTCCTCCGCAGACACCTTAGCTTCTCTGAACTTTAATCTCTGTTTTTGTTTTTTGCATCATGAGCAACTAATCTCCCTCTGGTAAGGTTAGGATCTCTGTTTATTATGATGGATTGATACTATTATTTTTCTACTTTTGATTAATGTGTTGATCTTTTATTTAAGAAGCAAGTTTTGTTCTTCATCTTAAGGGTTGGAATGTATTAGAAAATAATTTTAATCTGACTTGAATTCCTTTATTACCTTAGAAAAGTTAATCACTGGAATTAGCTTGAGATTTTTTCTCATAGTTCTTCAAGTTTCTAAAACTAGTTTTGATAAGTGACGTAAAATCAACTAGGATTAACCTTAAGGAATTATGTGGCTTTGAATAAGAAATTGTGCTTAACCTCTTATCATAATTGATTGATCAATGAATTGATGGTTAGTTAGATTAAAAAAAAATAAATCATCAAGGGATTGGAGTTTGATTATTTAGGATTTGCAATGAATACATCTCTGCATGATCAAAGTAGATAGCAAGAAGTATTTCTCTTGAAGTTTAAACATCTCCAAAGTCTTAACGTCTTTATTCAAATTACTTTCCCTAATAATTCATAATTACTTTCTTTAAGTTCTCTGCTTTGACGCTTAATTCATCTCAATCAAATTTTCAATCTGTCTAAGTAGAATAATTAATTAATCATTACTTGCTCAGTCTATTTCCAATTTCTGAGCGCCAAATTATGACCCTCACAAATTGACTAAAATTACCAAATTACACATTTTCTGCAACATCCAAAACAACATTTCTCAAAACCTTTTTCTTTTGCAACCAATACCCAATTCTCACCTTAACCATCATACAAATTTCATCCATTTAAAATGACCCAATTTGACACTTCCAAAATCTCAATCTCACTCACCCTTAATCTTATTCCTCACGAAAAATTTTCAAACAAACAATAATATCAATCCCAAATTCAATTATATACTCCTCATAAAAAATTCAATTCTCACAATCATACCACTATATATATATATATATATATATATAAACTCACTAAATCAAGGCCTCCGGCCATTTGATTGTCCAAGCCTAACCAATCTATTTTTTACCCTTCAACAACTCATTCAACATTGAATTTTTTTAATCAAAATTATCATTTAACCTTTCATTAACCAAACTTACACGATTTTCCCAAAATCAACAATTAATCATCCCAAATCCAATTTTACATACTATCTACAAGGATTTCAACCTCAACAAATACAGCACAACACATCATTGCATATCAAGAGATATAACTCAACCAATCACAACCTCCGGTCCAAAATATCATTCAACATTCAAACCATCATTCAAAAATCATCATCAACAACATCAATTCAACCATATCTTAAGTTAACTAGCCTAGGTTTTCACATAGCATTATATAGTGATTATCCGAAACCGAAACTCGTACTTTAGTTGACGGTAGTTCCAACCTCTTAGGTCCTTCCTCTCCCACCAATTCAAGCCCCAATATCCAAGCTTTACTCAACACCAAGCAAGCCAAGAACTCAAGTAATTCTATTCAATCTAATTACATCCAAATTTCACATGGTTCATACTAGGATTTTCACACAAATTAAAAAAAAATCGGGAGAAAGAGTTTCCTTACCTTATTCCACATCAACATGGACTAAAACCCCATTAGAAATGGAGCTTGAGCTTCTCCTAAACCATCAAATTACCATTTTCAACAACTTCATAGCCAAAATGCGAAAAACAATGGGAAAAGGAAAATAGGGTAGAGTTCTCGCAATTACTCACTGCAAAAGTGGTATAGAAACATAGAGGGAATTGAGAACGATGCGTAGCCGCATACGGGTCGTCGATCGGAGCTCTGATTTGTGAGAAAAGTGGATTTGAAGTGGATGGTGAATAGTATTTCTTCTCTTCTCTTCTCTCTCACTCTCCAGTCCTCTTTTTCTCCTTAGGACAAATATGTGTGAAAATGGAAGAGAGTTGCATTTTGTGACTCTTTAAGTGAGAGCATTTTTGTCCTTTCGCCTATTGGCCTTACGTAGAGCCAAATTTTTAAAGATAAGTATTCTGATTTGTATTCTAAATATTTTTCTGGTCATGTTTGCACTTTTATTTTTCTCATATGCAATACCAAATATATCTAAACGTGTAGAGCTAATTATGACGTCGGGAGCGCTTTTCCCTAAATAATTATATTTTTGCGTCCCAAATAATTTTCTAAACTCAAATTTTATTTGTAATTTTTCAAATTATAAAATTTAAATTTTTAACCCAAACGGGATGGATTAAACTCTCTTAACTCAATTTTAATTATATAATTAACTTGTTAATATTTTTCGGGTCTTACAGAGGGCATCGACGCTGCCCAGAAGATCGTCAGGTTGGAGGCTACGGCAGCGCAAATGCGGGCTTGGCCTTGGGATGCGAGCCACAAGCGGCGAGGATGCCATAGGCGAACAGCGTAGGTGCGAGTGGCGCAGATTAGACACCGGTGCGAGGGAAGAGTCGCACTGTGGAGGCGGCGATGTGGCAGTCTACGTGACAGGAATCGAGGTACTTCGAAAGCTGCGATGTAGAGATCTACATGAACAAGATCATTTACTCGATGAGAAGGGATGGAGACGTTTCTAATCCTTATTATTTAAAATGTGTTTAATGTTGAATATTCAAATTTTAATTTTTAAAAAATTTAAAATTAATAATTATTAATTGGAGTTGTTTAGAGTTAGTTGATTTAGAGTTGTTTATCTACACTTTTTCCATTAATAAATTGAGTGTCTAACATTCTATTTACATAACCTGATGCGTATATACATACACCACTTTAATTTCAAAAAAAAGTTACTTCTTATTTTAAAGTCTGATCATTAAGAATTTTGTAATATTTTTTTAATTCATTATCCTCGATCGCATCAAAAATACATTTTCAGCTTTTGCATTCAAAAGATGTTCATACTTTCTATGATCATCATGTACTAGTATTATAACATGGATAAAACTTTTTAAGTAATTTTTTGGATGACATTATTATATATTTTAGAATTTTCATCATACATACCTTACATACTCATATCGTGCTACACTATAACAAACACGATCTTTAATTTGTTAGAAAAAACTGTGGTTAACATAAAATAGCCACGAAAAAGTATCGTGGCCTGTCTGGGCATTGCTTTTATGATTTGTCAAATTCTAGCCACAATAAGAGTTTTGTGACAAATTTGAGACCCTCATTTAATTTTGCCATAGTGTAGTATTCGTAGTAAAAATTGTGTCTAAATCTTGTTTTTGTGATAGTATTAGTATATTGCATATTTTATATACTTGAGTAGTTTTAGATGTTACTATTAAGAATATTTGAATGTTACTATAAAAGTTCCTTAATTACCGTCCCCTTTGGCTACTTTCTCCTGATGATTTTGGAGTTACGGGATGTAAAAGAAATAAAAAAGAAATTGCTAATGAATGTAATAGAAGAGATATGAAAATATAATGCGCCATTGAGGATGTTGAACAAATAAACAAATATTGAATTAATTAAAATTGATATTGAAACTAATAAGATGTGATGGGTAAGACTGAGCCTTTAATGCTTCAATGTGGAAAATCCTAATAGAAGAGGCATGTGGATGTGGGTATTTTGCATATTAATGTTTTGCATTGTCACTGAAATATGTAATTTAATAATTATAGGTTGCTTTAAACTGGTTTTAATTTAATTTGGTAAAATTCTTACTTTTTAAAAGTGATTTATAAAAGCTAACTTTAAAAAATAATTTTTTAAAAGTTATAATATTTATATTTGATAAATTAAATTAAAAATTATTTTTAATTAGCACAAACAATAAGTATATGCATTTAATAAAATAATTTTTAAAATTTAAAAATATTATAATAAATATTAATGTAAATATTAAATTTGGATATTAGTTAATATATGAGATTATATTAGATTTTTTAATTTTGATAAGTACAAGTTATATTTAAAAAATTCTACCTGAAGTGCTTTCAAAAGTAAAATGAGGAGCCTGTATTTTTTATTTACTAAACGTAAAATGAGGAGCTTGTGCTTTTAAAAAATATAAACATTTTCTTAAAAAATTTTACCAAACTAAATCTTTCGATCATAGTTATCAAACTCGGATCGATCGGTCGGTTTGACCGAAAACTCAGTGAACCGGTCCTTATACCGGTTCAGTCTAAATTCCTAACCATTTTCACAATAAACCCGTAGGGAACGGGTCAAATCCATTCAAACTGGTAAAACAAAATCGGTTGACCCAATGGGCACTACAAAAAAAATGCTGAGTACCATCAGTTTAACTGGCGGAATAACGAAAATGATCCGCCAGTAAATTGATTACCGTTGAATTTTGTTACAGACTATTTTCGACGGTATAAACCTCGCCAGTAAAATATTTACCAGCAAATTTTTTTGTTCGATGGTAACTTGTGGCGAAATTACCGGCATATTTCAAAGTTTAAGTAACCGTGACCTAATGCCACTTACCGTCGAAATTTTTCCGATGGTAATTGTGGCGCCAAATGTGGAAACTTTGTGCCTAATTACCGTAAGATTTTTTCAACGATAAAGCCGACGGTAGCTGCAACTTTTTATTTAAAATAAACCTAAAAAATCGTTACGGTAAAAAACTTCTGACAGAAATGGCAATTTCTTTCTATTTTTTATTTTCAGTCTATAATGGACCGTGAAAGTTAATAATCGATAGTCAACTCTTAATAAGTAAAGTATAAATTAATAATTTATCTGAAAAAAATGATTTATATATGATGTGAAAGATCAAACGTATAGTATGAAAAATAAGAAAGAAATAAAGAAATACATAAAATAGAACTAAGGCTAGCGTGCATATTAATGATATGATCAAACTATGCATACAACAAGTTAGTTAAACTATATTTAGATTAAACTTATTCAGATTTATCATCTTCTTCCTATGGTTCATCATCCTCCTCTTCTTCAAGATCGTCGTCCTCTAGTGGTAATGTGTCGTCATCTCTCCTAAGGTCAATGATATCATCATCCATAACAGCTGACCTAATTAAGGGTGATCAGATCACCGACGTTAACCACTATTTTTGAAGGAGTCGGGTCATTAATTTAGTAAGGTTGCTAACCCTCTGTCCCATCAGATTCTACGCGACCTCTTGGCTTAGTCTTAACCATAACAACCCAACTAGACTTGCGTGACCTCGGATAAAGCAAATAGTATACCTATTGTGCATTTTGAGGTATAATAAAAGGATCGTAGTGCCTATATTTTCTAATTACATTTACTTTAGTGATATTGTAGTCCTTGTGCTTTCGTGTTCCTTGTCGCGAACTTGGATCATGCCATTCATATTTAAACACACACTCCTTGTGCGTAGTGTGGTAAAAATACTCTAATTGAATTATATTGTGCAAAACACCAAACCGATCAAAATGACCATTGGCTGCATTCCCACTGTAAGGACCGGAGTTTTTCACGTAAAACCGTTTTAATAAAATAATTTTTAAGTGCTCGGAGTAGATTCAAAATTTAGAAGTTTTAATTTGAAATTATAAAGGTAAAATTTGAATTTAATGAATTTTTCTGAGTTGAAAAATGTATCTTTTTCGAAAAGTTTTTGTAAAAATGCGTATTGGCGCTTAAGCTGGCAGTACCGGCTCTAGTTTGTCCAGTACCGTGTATTTTGAAAAAATAAGATTTTGAAAGATAATTTATTGTTTTGAAAGGATAAAAATAATTTAGAATAAAAAATCGGGCGCTAATCTTAAAGGTTTTGACCTAAAGTAGGCCAAACGGGCAAAAAATGCTAACGGATTGGACCGGGTCCAAGTTGGGCCCAAAGCCCAACTTATATAAACCCATTAATGAGCATTTTAGCTCATTTGATGCATAGAGAGTGAGAGAGGGATGGTGATAGAGAGGAGAGGAGATGAGAGTTTGGTCACTATTCACCTCCATCTTCCTCAAGCCATAACTTGAGCTACGGAGCTCCGATTGACGAGCTGTTTGCGGCCACGCGAAGCTCTCATCAAGCTCTTTGTTTCTATATAAGAAAATTTGGTAAGAACTCGAAGCTCACACTCCAGTTTCCTGCCCTAATTTCTGTGCGTTTTTTGTTATGGTTTTTGAGGAGATTTTTGTGGTTTTGGTTGTTTAGGTGATCTCTAGTAGTGGATAATTGTTGGGAATTGCCCCAATATTCTTTGGACAAGGTAAAGTTGCTCATAAACCCTTGTAGTGTTATATGTTGTGGTTTCTAGGTTTTGATTTTGGTGATATATGTGTTATTAGTTTGAGCTTTGGTGCTTTTTGGAGTTGTCTTGGCTTTTGGTGGTTTCGTCCATGGAGGATAATCGGCCGAGGTATGATTTTGGTTTCTGTTATTTAATCTGTAATATTTCGTGAACCTTAGGCCAGTTGACCTTAAGATAGGATTGGATGCTTGTGTGTATGTTTAATTGTATGTGATTTTGGTGATTCGAAGATAAGTGGTATGGTGGTGATGATGATATAGAGTTTTGATTGTTGATAATTAATGATTATAAAGATTGATGATGAATGTTATGATTCATTATTGTTTATGAAGATTGTGGAAAAGTGAATGTTGATAATGGTTACTAATGCTGAGATTAATTGAGAAGGAGTATGAATATTAATGTTGATGGCAATTGGTGAAGGATGTGAGTTTTATGAGAATAATGTGAGGAGTAAACACTTTGATGAATTTGGGTAATGTTAGATATTGTTTGGTGATGATTATTGAAAATGGATAAGGATTTGTAGTGGTTGTTGATGTTGTTGTTGTTGGTTGATGATGATTATAAGTGTTTATGATGGTTTTGGATGTTGATGATTAAGGGTTTTGATGGTGTTGAATGGTGTAATTGGGATATTATAGATGGTTGAGTGGGGAGAGGAATGGTATGAAATTTTATGTTATTTTGGTATTGCTTGGGTTGTGATTGGTTTGGTTTTGGATTGGCAGTTTTGGTAAAATTGAGGTTTTGAGACTTTTGGTAAAATAGATTTTTTGTGAACTTTGACAGATTATAACTTGAGCTTTAGTTTCCAAAATTTGTTGAAATTTGCTTTAGATTAAAGTTCATTGAAAACTCTTTAAATGGATATAAATTTTGTAAGAAATAGATTTTTGTAGAAGAATTTATGATCATTCAAAATTTGGTGTCAAAATCTGAATTCTGTGCATGCTGTAGAATTTGTGATTTCTGGTTTGTGTGCGCACGCACACCCCTATGAGTTTTTGAACCTGTGCGCATGCATAGCCTTGTGCGTACGCACACACAAGGGAAGGCTTGCTATTGAGAGCACTAGCACGACCTGTGCGCACACGCAACCAACGAAGTCTTGCAACCTGTGCGCACGCACACGTTGGAAGGTGCACTCTATTGAGAGCATTCGCACGCCTTGTGCGGATGAATAGAGTTGAAGTTTTACTACCTGTGCGTACACACACCTCTATGCGTACGCACACATTTTGAAAATCCTCCTGGGCGTGTGCACACACCCCTTTGTGCATACGCACATGCCCTGTTTTTCAACTAAAATCTTATTTTTAACTGTTTCACCTTCCCAACAAGCTTGTAAACTTCTGTGACTCCTATTTAAGACTCTTTGGCTTATTTTTGGATGTTAACCATAGAGAAGGTCTTGGGTGGAATTATTTGGATATTACCTTGAAAAGTTAGAGAATGAAGGTTTAGGTTTCTGGTGTATTGAGGATGAGTTTGGTTGAGAGAGAAGAAAGAGTAGTGAACTTGGTGATTACTGACAACGAATTGAGAAACTGAGGAACTAATGAGTTCGGAATGGAAATTATGAATGATTATGGATTGATGGAATGAGTATGAGCGGATGTGTGCTATGAGCAGTGGCCTCTGAGATTGAATATGTGATTACCATATGCATTGTTCTCCGTCGTAGGGGCTGTGGCAGTCTCCCGCCTACGTTCGGATGTGAAGCTTGAAGCTGGGCTTCCCACTCATATTTATCGCTCAAGAGGACAGTGGTAGGGCACTCTCCCTCAGAATGTTTCTCTCTGAAAGGAGAAGGTGGTAGGGCACTCATCCCTCAGAATTTTCGTCCTAAGCATGGGTTTTTCTCTGGTTGCAAGGTGGTAGGGCACTAACCCATGGAATCATACGGCATCCAGAGGAAGGTTGTAGGGAACTCTCCCTCGGAACATTTCTCTCTGAAAGGAGAAGGTGGTAGGGCATTTATCCCTCAGAACTGTTCCTCCTAGGTATACACAACAGAGAGACTAATCCGGGAGTTGCCATCCGGATTTTGTGTCGGGTTTGGCACTATAACCGACATGTGATATCACAGCTAATAGGACAGACATCATCATATGCATCCTCTATATGCTTGCTTGCTTTGATTACTTGAGTTTGCCTAATTGTATAATATGACTACTTGCTTCTTGAATTACTTGTTATATATGAATACTATCTGTATTTTACTTTATTGCATTTTCTTGTGATTGTCTGGTGTTGAGGAGGTAAGGTGGGCGGTGGCGATGGGAATCGCACGGAGGTTAGGTCGGCGAAGGCTATGGGATACAACGGTGTGATTAGTACTAGTTAGAAATCCTTTAAGTTTAGAACACCCTGTTTATTATTTACGGTTTAAGTTATTTATTTCGTTTTAAGCTTGAATATTCTGTATCGATGTGAAGTTCTAGCATTGCCTTCGGCATCCCGAAACCTTATATCTTACATTATCGGGCACTATTACCATACTGAGAACCCCTGGTTCTCATTCCATACTTTGTTGTTGTTTTTCAGATGCAGGTCGCAACCCACCTCGGTGAGTTATTTTGGTGGTGACAGAGCGGAGGACCTTTATCCTATATTGAAGTCTCTTTTGATTATTTTGTCTAGTTCTCTCGCTTTTGTATTTATTTTGCCTAGAGGCCCACTTTGAGAGAAAGTTTGTATAAGCTATTTTACTTTCAAAAAACTCTGTATGTAAGTATTTAACTAGTCGGCCTAAACTCCGCAGGCTTAGACTAGTATCTTACGATTATTATACTCTTATATAATTACATATATCTTGTTATCTTACATAGTGGATCTTGTCTGTTACGCTTGTAGCTTCGTGTGAACGTTCGCGCTTTGTGATTCCGTATTTGAGCTTATTTTCTTCATAGGGCTTCTAGAATTATTATTCCTTCTTTATATGTATATTTATGTATAAGCCTTAGGATTGTCGTAACCTTTGATTAACCTTTGCTTTACGGCATGAGGTAAGGTTTAGGGTAATTAGGGTGTTACACCCACAAACCCAAACTCTGGTGTTTATTTATTTTCTTTCCCATTGACCATTGTAAAGAATAGAACTGTTATCCATTAACATTGTATATCAGGTAGCTTATGCCCTTATTTATTGGGTCCTAACTAAGTGCAACTAGTTTCCAATCTGTTGTGTCATATAAAGAGACACTGACGTATTCTCGGAATCAATGTGAAAAATTGTTCAACGATGTATCAGGATTTGTTTCCTGAAATAACCTATGATACAATATGATAAATAATAAAACTTCAGTGCACTGAAGTTTTGATTAGATGAAAAAGTTATTATTTGACTAATTGTAATATCTAAGAAGACTTAAAAAATTACCCTCAAGTAGGGTGAAACCTTGTTACAGTTAAGCAACACATGCATATGTGCGGCATTGATTTCCTTTTTCTCTAACCAATATTCACTACTCACATCCATTGCAACTCCTTTCGGAACAAATATTAGATAGGTTGTTATAGTTGACGAGGATTCTCCCCTCTCGTCATTTCTTCCAACCTTTGTTCTATGTGATTCAACATGAGGCTCAAAATAAAAGAGCAAAATGCAGATGTTTCTTTAGCTAGGAATACTTCGCAGATGCTTCCCTCGATCTAAGGTTTGTTCTTCACGGTGCGCTTGAAGGATCCAATCATCCTCTCAAAATGGTACATCCACCTAAATTGGACTATCCCACATAGTCTTGCTTCATATGGCAGGTGGATTGCTAAGTGTTCCATAACATCAAAAAATCCTAGAGGGAACATCCTCTCTAGCTTACAAACAATGATGGGAATGTTCTTCTCCATGACTATAAGATCATTAACCCTAAGTTTCGTAGCACATAACTCCCTAAAAAATTCACTTATTTCTGTGAGGGGTTTCCATATGTTGGTAGAAAGTTCTCTGATGCATGCGACAGAAAGCAATGACTCCATAAAGACATGATAATCATGACTCTTCAACCCAGCAAGCCTACCCTGTGAGACGTTTGCACATCTATCTAAGTTAGAAGCGTAACCATCAAGAAACCTCAATCCCCTAATCCACCTACAAATATTTTGTCTCTGGTCCTTTGTTAGAGCGAATATAGCCTTTGGTTTAGCCCACCGGCCATTCTCAAGTCTCTTTAAGTTCAGATCTGGCAACCTACAAATGTCAACCAAGTCTAATATTGCCTTATCATTATCCTTTGTTCGCTCATTGTCCATTACGATGTGCATAATATTATCAAACACATTATTTCAATGTGCATCACGTCAAAAAAATGACGAACCAAGTTGTCTTTCTAATAAGGCATCTCCCAAAATATACTCTGTTTCGTCCAATTATGTTCCCTGCCATATCTCAGAAGTATCGACCTTGTCACGTGAAGAGAGAACTTTTGCGTGGTCTAGAAATTTGCAGATAAATCCTCGTTGCAGGTATAGCTTCTAAACCAACAAAAGTCCTTTCTTACAAACGTTTTGGTTGTCACGAGTAACAAACCCCTTTAAAATTGATAACCGAGTATTTAAACCTCGGGTCGTCTTCTCAAGGAATTGCAGGGAGGTATGACTTATTATTAGCTATGAAAAAGGTAGAATTTTGGGTTTTTAATGTGTAAGATAAAAAGCAAGAATAGTAAATGGCAAGAAAGTAAATTGTAAGGAATTAATTTAAATAAATAATAAAACTCTTGGCAAGGTATAAGAACTGGAAGTCCTATCCTAGTTATCCTTATCAATTGTGATGAGAATCGGATTTTTTCTCCCACTTTGTTAACCTCTAACTATGAAGGTAAGTTAAGTGGATGAATTAATTTTGATTCCTCAGATCCTAGTCTTTCCTTGGGAAAGGCTAGAGTTATTGGAACTCGAATTAATTCTTGAAGAATTCCAATTTTCAGTCAACAATGAGTTTGATAACTCAAGTGTCTCCAATGACTCAACCAAAGCCAAAAGGGAAAAATCCAAATTATTTATATCATAAATAAAAGAGAGCAATCATAAATCTGAAATATCTCAAATTGCATTAAGTAAATAAAATGAATCTAAACATAAAGAGTTCATAAACTAAATTGATAAAATAAATAAAAGGAACATTGAACCTGAGAAGGAATTGAAATCCTAAATCCTTTAAGAGGAATCCTAATCCTAAATCCTAAGAGAGAGAGAGGTTAAAACTACATCTAAAACTAAAAATTATGAATTATGAGCTTCTTTTTTTGTAAATGGATGCATTCTCCCACTTTATAGCCTCTAATCTGTGTTTTTCTGGGTCGAGAATTGGGTTAGAGACAGCCCAGAAATCGCTAGAGAAGAAATCTGCCACGCTGATTTTCGCCACTGCGACGCATCCGCGTGGAGCGCGCATTCGCGTCATTTAGCGTCAAGGAAATTATGACATATTATATATCAAATCGAAGCCCCGGATGTTAGCTTTCCAACACAACTAGAACTGCGTCATTTGGATCTCTGTAGCTAAAGTTATAGCTGTTTGAGTGCGAAGAGGTCAGGCTGGACAGCTTAGCAATTTCTCCAACTTCTTGTATTCCTTCCACTTTTGCATGCTTCCTTTCCATCCTCTGAGCCATTCCTGTCCTGTAATCTCTGAAATTACTTAACACACATATCAAGGCATCTAATGGTAATAAGAGAGGATTAAACATAGGGAACTTAAGGCCAAAGAAGCATGTTTTCAATCAAAGCACATAATTAGGAAGGCAAATATAAAACCATGGAAATACTATGAATAAGTGGATAAAGAATTGATAAAAACCACTCAATTGAGCACAAGATAAACTATAAAATAGTGCTTTATCAACCTCCCCACACTTAAACAATAGCATGTCCTCATGCTAAGCTCAAGAGAAGCTATAAGAGAGTGAAGAGGAATGGTAGAAAGTATGAAATGCAACCTATCTATATGAATGCAACTACATGAAGAATGCTTTTTTCTACTTGGTTTAAAAGTAAATAAATTCTCCAAGAATAAATATGAACTGGATTTCTCTAATTCAAATCATATGAAGTACAAATAGGCTTGTAGAAGAAAATAGCTCATGAAAGCCGGGAACAAAGAATCGAGCATCGAACCCTCACTGGTAGTGTATACACTCTAATCACTCAAGTGTTTAAGGTTCGATTCTCTCAATTCTCTACTAACCTTGCTTTCTAAGGCTTGCTCTTCATCTAACAATCAACATAAATTTAATGCACAGATACACATATCAAGAGGTCTTTTAAGGGTTGTAATGGGGTTAGGGTCAAGGTAGGATTGTATTTTGCCAAGTGGACTAAAATCTGAATCCTTAATTAACTTAAACTTTCCACCTAACTTTAGACAATCCATGTAATCATAATACCACATCTAACTATCCATTAACCATGTTTTCCACATATTCATGCATTCTAATTTCAAGTACAGTACATATGCATTGCTTTCACCACTTCCTTTGGGGCATTTTGTCCCTTTTTTGCTTAATTGCTCTTTTTTTCTTTTCTTTTTCTCACTTCTTTTTTTATTTTATTTTATTTTATATATATATTTTTTCTTTTCTTTTATTTTTCTTAATGCATATGATTAAATTATTGGATGCATGAATCATGTCCTAAACATTTTTTTTCACATTTTCAGAAAATTCTAACATACTCAATTCTCAAACCAAATGTTTCCAAATTCAACTTTCCCCAAACTTAATTCATGAGCACTCTCACTAGTCTAAGCTAACCAATGATTCAAATTAAGGACATTATTATTTTCTGCTTAGAGTTAATGATGTGCTAAAGTAAAGAACAAAGGGGTATAATAGGCTCAACATTGGTTTGCAAAGAATAATGAAAGGGTAAGGCCATATGGGTATGTAAGCTTAGTGAAACAAAGGCCTCAATCATGTAAGTGTATGCATACATCAAATAATGGAAATATAGAATTAAGCAAGACAAAGATCACAATTTTAAGGAGAAAAACACACACCAAAAATAAAATATTGGTTGGTAAAATGCAACCAATTCAAATAGGCTCAAAAATCTCACAAGTTTTGTGTGTTCGAGCTCTAAACCATGTTCCAGTATAATATTTCTTCAAACAAGTGTAACATTAAATTTTATTCAAATTAGTGAAATGCTCTTAAAAGGTTTCTTGAAAAAGAAAATATTACTTCAACCAAGTGGTAAAATATGCACAAAATCAAATAATCATGCAATCAAACATGCAAATACAACAACTAACAAGGAAAATAAACCATTGGTGTTGAGATAGAAGAGCAACTAACCCATGGAGATCGGTATCGACCTCCCCACACTTAAAGATTGCACCGTCCTCAGTGCATGCTAAGATGTGCAAGTAGACGGGTTACTTCAACTGACGCTTTTCTCATCAAGGAATGTGCAGATGGACTTGTCTGTCTCCCCTTTTAGAAGTTTCTCCCTTTTTCCTTCTTCGGTGGCCAGCCTGAAAGAAGAGGAAAAAGAAGAAAAAGTAACCGAGAAATAAAGATAATAAATAAAATATGGTTGGGTTAATGCCAAATAATGAGGGTCTCAATTACATGGTAGCTACAACATGCAAGTGAGAAAATAGTAGAAGTACATGGCAAATCAAGAGTGCAAAAAGTTGCAACAATAGGGAAGAGAGTGTGGAAGGAAAGATAATATAAATTCATGTCAATGCAAAATTAATACAAATATCATAAAAGATTAGCATTGACTTAAATAATATTACCTAACAGTGTAAAACAAGTCACTGAGTACCAAAATAATACCAAAAAAGACATAACAGTTGAATAAGAACATTTGAACACCAATGGTGAAATAATGAATTTAGAAAAGAAAATAAAAATATGCACAAAATTAAAATACAATGAATGAAAGTATGCAATTAAATTAAATAAGATAAAATAAAAGTGAAAAAGGATGAGAAGTTAAAAAAATGAAGAGAAAGAAAGTAAGAAAGAAAGAAGAAAGAAGAAAAGATAGAAGAATTTAGGATTGGGGAAGAAAAGATAAGATATTTGGCTAATCTGGATAAGCTGTGCGCCGCATGTGACGCGGACACGTGGCCTGATTTGTGCGATTAGCGCGAGTGCAGCCTCGCGTTCGCGCAACTCTCTGTTCGAAACTCTTTTGCCAAATTTTGGGTGACGCGGTCGCGTGGTTGGCGCGAGCGCATCAATGGCCATTTTCTTAAAATGACGCGGACGCGTGGGGCACGCGGTCGCGTGATAGGGCTTGTGCTTCTAGCACGAGTCCAGCCACGTTCCAGCCCAACATTCTGCCATACACCCCTTTACGTCGATTTTACAGAGCCACGCGTTTGCGTAGGTGACGCGGACGCGTGGGGAAGCTATTTTTCAAATGACGCAGCCGCGTCGGTGACGCGGTTGCATGGATCATTTTTTGCCAAAGGCACGCCTCCAGTCACGCTCTCGCGTGACTTTCTGTTCACTTTTCTTTTCTTCCCAATGCGCTGGTGACGCGAACGCGTCGGTGATGCTGTCGCGTCGCGTGTAATTTTTTTAATGCAAAATGCAGAATGCAGTATGCAGATGTTATGAATAATTCCAAGTTCAATAAAAATTCAAAAACAAACAAAATGAAATAAAATTAAAATTGAGAAAGGAGCGATCATACTATGGTGGGTTGTCTCCCACCTAGCACTTTTAGTTAAAGTCCTTAAGTTGGACATTTGGTGAGCTCCCTGTTATGGTGGCTTGTGCTTGAACTCGTCTTGAAACTTCCACCAATGCTTGGACTTCCAATAAGCTCTATCAATACCAAGTAAATTCCTCAAGCTTTGATGGAGTTCTTCACAAGCTTTGAGCTCCCAAAATTGATCCTCATATATTCCTGGATCCCAAATCTTGTTTCTACACCCGTCTTCAAGTTGATCATCATGATTCCATCCGGGTGGTTCAGCCTTAGAATTCTCACTGAAGCGTCCAAACAACTTCCCAAACCCATTCAATTGAGCTCTACACCAACCTCTGCGTTTAAACTTAAAGCTTCCAACCATAATGAACCTTGCAGGACAATTCTTACCACTGACCATCTTCCTCTTACTCTTAATGCCACAAAGAGCTCTAAGTTGACCATCCGTCTCCAGTAGCCCATATTCAAGTGGAATTAGAAAGCTAAGGGATATGAATTTTACCCACTTGAATGTTGTGAAGGATGATGGCAACTTAGGGGGTATTTTTAACGAATTTGCAAGCTCCACTCCCTTGTGCTCTTCTCTGACAACTTCCACCTCTTTGCAAGTTTCTTCAATATCAACCTCTTCCTCTTGGTAGCTTTCTTCCAATTCAATCTCTTCTTCATTGCTCACCAAGGGCATGGGAGGCTGTGCGTCTTCTTCTTTAATCTCCATCTCTTGATCAACCTCTTCCAAGTCTTCAACTGTGATATGCCTTGGAGGTTGTACACCCTCCTTAGCATCAATTTCAATCGCCTTGGAAGGAGTTTCTATGTCTTGACTTTTCCATGGAGGTTCAGCATCTCCTAAGTCTTCAACCACTTCTTCCTCTTCAATAATTACAGCTTCCTCCGCTTGTTCCAGTACAAAGTCATACTCCGTACTGTCCACTGGAGTTTTTAGTATCTCCTTCATGCTACGTTCTTCATTAGATTGTCCACATGAAGCCATGGGGATTCCTTGAGTGTCCGAACGTCGAGAGGATAATTGATTTATTGCTTGATTCAATTGGTGAAGGGTTGCGTGAAATTTTTCCACTGTTTCCGTGAGACGTTCCCTTGATTCTTGTTGCGCTCGGCTATCATAAGTAGGATCATAGTGCTCTTGGGTTGATGGATATGGAGATGACAAATATTGAGGTGGTGGTTCTTGGGAGTAATTGGGTTGGAATTGGGGTGGTTCTATATATGTTCATATGGCTCATAAGGTGGTTGGTGTGGTGGATACGGGTTAGGGTCATATGGAGGTGAATGGTGGAAAGGGGCTTGTGAGTATGGTGGTCCAAAGTCATGTTGAGGAGGGGGTTCATAGGCATATGGTGGTGGTTGTTGATAATCAAAAGATTGCTCACCATAGCCATTGCCTTGATATGCATCACAGAATGGTTGTTGATAGTCCATTGGAGGTGGTTGTTGCCATGAGGGTTGATCAAATCCTTGTGGCTCCCCCATCTTTGATTGTTCCAACCATGGTGCATGTTGTCATTATAATCTCCTCTTCCTGCAACATAATTGTAACCAGACTCATAGCCAAAGGGGTGAGAGTTCATAGTAGCAAATAAAAATTAAAAATGAAAATAAAAACAAATTTAGATTAAAAGGTTATTGAAATTTAAATTTTAAATTTGAAAATTAAATTTTGAAATTTGAATTTTGAAATTTGAAAAATTAAATTTTGAAATTTGAAATTTAAATAATGAATTTTGAAATTTGATTTTTGAAAGAAGATAAGATAAGATTTTGAAAAAGATATGATTTTTGAAAAAGATTTGAATTTTGAAATTTAAATTTTGAAATTTTGAAATTTTGATTTTTAAATTTTTCTTTTTATTTGAATTTTGAAAATCGAAATTCGAAATTTGAAATTTGAGTTTTAAATTTTGAATTATTGAATTTAATGAGGAAAGAGAAAAACAATAAAATGATACCAAACTTAAAATTTTTAGATCAAAACGAAGAAAACAACTAAGAACAACTTGAAGGTCAAGATGCACACGAAAAACAACTTGAAGATCAAGATGAACACCAAAAACAATTTTTTTTTTTTGAAAAATTTTTTAATAACTATATAAAAACCAATAACCTCTTAATTTACTAAAAAAACAAAAATAAAAACAAATAAACAAGCAAAAAGTAAATATTTACAATAACCAATAATAAGGCACACGTTTGCAATTTCCCGGCAACGGCGCCATTTTGAAGAGAGAACTTTTGCGTGATCTAGAAATTTGCAGATAAATCCTCGTTGCAGGTATAGCTTCTAACCCAACCAAAGTCCTTTCTTACAAACGTTTTGGTTGTCACGAGTAACAAACCCCTTTAAAATTGATAACCGAGTATTTAAACCTCGGGTCGTCTTCTCAAGGAATTGCAGGGAGGTATTACTTATTATTAGCTATGAAAAAGGTAGAATTTTGGGTTTTTAATGTGTAAGATAAAAAGCAAGAATAGTAAATGGCAAGAAAGTAAATTGTAAGGAATTAATTTAAATAAATAATAAAACTCTTGGCAAGGTATAAGAACTGGAAGTCCTATCCTAGTTATCCTTATCAATTGTGATGAGAATTGGATTTTTTCTCCCACTTTGTTAACCTCTAACTATGAAGGTAAGTTAAGTGGATGAATTAATTTTGATTCCTCAGGTCCTAGTCTTTCCTTGGAAAAGGCTAGAGTTATTGAAACTCGAATTAATTCTTGAAGAATTCCAATTTTCAGTCAACAATGAGTTTGATAACTCAAGTGTATCCAATGACTCAACCAAAGCGAAAAGGAAAAAATCCAAATTATTTATATCATAAATAAAAGAGAGCAATCATAAATCTGAAATACCTCAAATTACATTAAGTAAATAAAATCAATCTAAACATAAAGAGTTCATAAACTAAATTGATAAAATAAATAAAAAGAACATTGAACCTGAGAAGGAATTGAAATCTTAAATCCTTTAAGAGGAATCCTAATCCTAAATCCTAAGAGAGGGGAGAGAACCTCTCTCTCTAAAAACTACATCTAAAACTAAAAATTATGAATTATGAGATTCTTTTTTGTAAATGGATGCATTCTCCCACTTTATAGCCTCTAATCTGTGTTTTCTGGGCTGAGAACTGGGTCAAAGACAGCCCAAAAATCGCTAGAGAAGAAATCTGCCACGCTGATTTTCGCCACTGCGATACGTCCGCGTGGAGCGCGCGTTTGCGTTACCTAGCGTCAGAGCAATTATGGCATATTATATATCAAATCGAAGCCCCGGACGTTAGCTTTCCAAAGCAACTAGAACCGCGTCATTTAGATCTCTGTAGCTAAAGTTATTGCTGTTTGAGTGCGAAGAGGTCAGGCTGGACAGCTTAGCAATTTCTCCAACTTCTTGTATTCCTTCCACTTTTGCATGCTTCCTTTCCATCCTCTGAGCCATTCCTGCCCTGTAATCTCTGAAATCACTTAACACACATATCAAGGTATCTAATGGTAATAAGAGAGGATTAAACATAGGGAACTTAAGTCCAAAGAAGCATGTTTTCAATCAAAGCACATAATTAGGAAGGTAAATGTAAAACCATGCAAATACTATGAATAAGTGGGTAAAGAATTGATAAAAATCACTCAATTGAGCACAAGATAAACCATAAAATAGTGGTTTATCATCCCGTTATCGATGATCCTTGCTAGTCTACTGACACAAAGCCAAACTTGAAAACCACTCAGCCTCATTAGTGTCTCTTCTTGTTCAATTTTATTTTTCCTAAACGAGTTCTTATTGCGCCAAAAAGGATGATTAATATCGAAGAACCTTAAATGACAATCAAACCACGAATTCTTACTCCCATTAGTCAACCAAAATGCCTTCGTTTCCTATATACAAATAGGACACGACATTCTGCCCGGAGTGGACCAACCTGATAACATCCCATATGCAAGAAAGTCATTAATGGTTGAAGAAATAACTTTTGCGTGGCCTAGAAATTCGCAGAATAAATTCCCGTTGCAAGTATAGCTTCTAAACCAACAAAAGTCCTTTCTTACAAACGTTTTTAGTTGTCACAAGTAACAAACCCCTTTAAAATTGATAACCGAAGTATTTAAACCTCGGGTCGTCTTCTCAAGGAACTGCAGGGAGGTATGTTCTTATTATTGGTTATGAGTTTTGTAAATTGGGGTTTTGAAAGTAAGGAACAAATAATTTAAATGACAAATAAAATAAATAAACAACTGTAAAATAAACTCTTGACAAAGTATGAAAATTCGGAAGTCCTATCTTAGTTGTCCTTATCAATGGTGATGAGAATTATATTTTGCTCTCCACTAAGTCAACCTCTAACTATGAAGGTAAGTCGAGTGGGTAAATTAATTTAACGCCTAAAGTCCTAGTCAATTCCTAAGGAAAGACTAGAGTTATAGGGATTTAAATCAATCAGCAAGGATATCAGTTATCAATCACGATGAGTTTGACAACTCAAGAGTTACCAATTAATCAACCAAAGCCAAAAGGAGAAAATCTAAATTATTAATGTAAATAAAGGAAAGCAGTCATAATTCTGAAATACCTCAAATTATATTAAATAGAAAATTAAATCTAAACATGAATGGTTCATAAGCCAAATTGGCAATAAAGGTAATTAAAGGATAACATTAAAATAACTGAAAGTAAAAGAGAAATATAAAGTAAAAGGAATGTTGAACCTGATGAAGAGTTGAAATTCTAAATCCTTTAAGAGGAATTCTAATCCTAAAAACCTAAGAGAGAGGAGAAAACCTCTCTCTCTCTAAAAACTACATCTAAACTATGAAAAGTGAATAATCGAATACATGATAATGAATGGATGCATTCCGCCACTTCATAACCTCTAATCTGTGCCTTTTGGACTTGGATCTGGGCCAAAAAGGATTTCAGAAATCACTGGGAGCGTTTTCTGTATTTTCTGGTGCGTGGCATCTGTCACGCGTCCGCGTGGGTCACGCGGTCGCGTCATCTGGAGATTTTCTTATCACGCGTTTGCTTCGGTCATGCGTACGCGTCATCTGTGTTCTGCTCATGGCGCGCGTCCGCGTCAATCACGCGTTCACGTCGCTGCCTTTTCGTGCTGGGCATACGGCCGCATCGTCCATGCGTTCGCGTCGCTGCCAGTTTCTTCAAAAACTCCATTTTGTGCTTTCCTTCCATTTTTGTATGTTTTCTTTTCCATCCTTTAAGTCATTCCTACCTTAGAAGATCTGAAACTACTCAACACACAAATCACGGCATCGAACGGTAATAAAGGGTAATTAAAATAATTATTTTTAAAGCATAGGAAACATGTTTTTTACATATATCACATAATAAGGAAGGGAAAGTAAAACCATGCAATTTACATGAATAAGTGGGTGAAGGGTTGAATAAATCACTTGAATTGAGCACAAAATATATCATAAAATATGGGCTTATCAATGGTCCTGACGTAGTGGAAAATCGACGATTAAGAAATTTTAATAAAAGTAGCGTTGCAAGTACAGTTCTTAACCGACGAAAATTCTGCTTATCAATTTAGAAAAATTGTCACAAATTGAGAATAAAAATACTGGGAGTAGAATCCGAGGTCATCTCCCAACGAGTTGACAAAAGAGTGCAGTTTATTGGTCAGGGGTTTTTCGAGAAATTTTTGAGTTGAGAAACAGAAAAGTAAATAATTGTAAATTAAAGCGAAGAAAATTAGCGAGAGAATTTATATAATGAAGATAAAAGCCTTGACCGGGAGAAGATTAATTGGAAGTTTTATCCTTGTTGAATTTTTCCAAGTGTAATAGTAAAAGGTTGTTGTTTTGCTTGGTCATCCCTTGCTGAAGAAAAGAAAGTCAAGTAACTAACTAACCAACTCTATCCTCAAGTCCTAATCCTCTCTTAAGGAAGGATTAGAGTTAGAGACTAGAGAATTAGCCAATAAGTTCCAATTAAAATTACACTTGAGTATTCCAACTCAAGGGTCTCCTTTTAATCAACTCCCAATCAAGTTAGGAAACTACTCCATTGACATTAATATAACGTTCACAGGAATGTAAAGGGAATAAAACGAAGACATGATAAATTAAACAATAACTGAAAATCAATTAAAAATAAAAATAGTTCTTTGCATTAATAAATCCCAAAATCATAAACATACTTATCTGAACAGGGTTAATGGGCAATAAAAAGTAAAGGAATAAGGAAACAAACTAGAATGATGAAAACTTCAATGGATGTGGTAACTCTTCTCAACAGCCAAAGCAAAAGCATAAAACTCTAAAAACTATGAATGTGAAGAAAACCTAGAGGAAGTAGTAGAATTCTCTCTAAGATTCAAAACTAAGACTAAAATTATGCGTAATGTGAATGTGTGTTGAGTCTTTGCTATCCCCTGGCTCTAGTCTGTGTTTCTGGACCAAAAACTGGGTCCAAACTCAGCCCAAAATTGCCCCCAGCATTTTCTGCGTTTTCTGCACGTGGCGAACGTCACGCGTACGCGTCAGTTACGCGTACGCGTCGATGGTCCTTTCCGCGTGTTACGCGTACGCGTCAGGTACGCGCACGCGTCGCCGTGCAAAGCTTCAAATCACGCGCACGTGTCAGGTACGCGCATGCATCGCTCATCGCTGGTTATCTCCTTTGTTTCTTGTGTTCCTTCCCTTTTTGCAAGCTTCTTTTCCATCCTCTAAGCCATTCCTGTCCTATAAATCCTTAAAACACTTAGCACACAGATCACGGTATCGAATGGTATAAAGGGGAATTAAAACTACATACTTTAAAGGCTTAGGATGCAAGTTTTCAATCATATAACAAAACTAGGAAGGAATTGTAAAACCATGCAAATTGTATGAATAAGTGTGCAAAGACTTGATAAAAATCACTCAATTGAGCACAAGATAAACCATAAAATAGTGGTTTATCAATCTCTCCACACTTAAACATTTGCATGCCCTCATGCTAAGCTCAAGGAGATAGAAAGAATGAATGGGGGAACATAAGACTCATGCAATGCAACCTATATATGAATGCAACTATATGCTAAGATGTTCTACCTACTTGGTTAAAAGTAAACAAATTTTCCAAGACAAAAATAAATCAGATTCCACTAATTCAAATCATATAATGAAAGACAAGTAAACTTGTAAAAAGATAGCTGATGAAAGCAGGGAACATAGAATCAAGCATTGAACCCTCACTGGTAGTGTATATGCATTCTAATCGCTCAAGTGTCTAGGATTAATCACTCTACTCTTCTGTAGTCATGCTTTCTAAAACTTTGTTTTTTATCTAACCAATCAACAAAATTTAGTATACCAATGCAAACATCATGAGGTCTTTTTAAGGTTGTAATGGGGCTAAGGTGAAGGTGAAGATATATGTATGGCTAAGTGAGCTAAAATATGAATCTTTAATTAACCTAAGCTTTCACCTAACATACACACACACTCTATGTAATTCTAAAATCATGCCTAGCTACCCAAAATTCCCACTTTTGTATCACATACTCATGTACCAAATTTTTCTTAAATTTTTTTTCACATATGCATCGATCTTTTATTAAACTTAACATTGGGGTAATTTTGTCCCCTTATTTAATTACTTATTTATTTGAATATTTTTGGTTTTTTTATTAAAAATATAAAAGTAAACATAGCATATCAATGCACATGGATTTTTTTTTAATTTTTCTGGTCTCACATGAGTAGGTACCCAAATTCCCAATATTTTGTCAATAGAACACTGTACACTTTCATCAACCCAAGTTCCCACAGTTCCCCACACTTAATTGACACACAATCTCTATCTTAAGCTAACCAAAGATTCATTGGGGTAATTAATTATTTTTTCGCTTAAGGTTAGTGATGTGGTAAAATATAGAACAAACGGGGATTAAAAGGCTCAAGGTGGCAAACAAAGGTGATTGAAAGGGTAGGCTATTTGGGATAAGTGAGCTAATAACAAATGATGGCTCAATCATATGCAAGCATGTAAATATACTAAATAATGGACATATAGAATGGAACAAAATATAGATTGCAATCATAGAGAAGAAAACACTCAAGAATAAAATATTATGGTTAATTAATGTAACCATGTAATTAAGCTCAAATCTCATAGGTTGTGTGTTCTTAGCTATAATTCATGTTCCAATTTACAGTCTTCAAACAAGTTTAACACGAATTTTCAGTTTAAGTTAGTGAAATTCTATAAAAAGGGTCTTAAAAAGAAACTCATCACTTCAACTAAGCAAGACATACATGCAAGCAATTATTATCATGCAATCTATCCTATTTAACAAAAGAAAAACTAAAATGTTGGTGTTGAGAAAGAGAATTTACCTCCGGAAGTCAGGTACTGACCTCCCCATACTTAAGGCTTGGCACGGTCCTCCGTGCCATCAGTAAGGAGTAAGGTAGGGTAGGAAGCATCGCCTCTGCCGTCAGGTTCGCTATGGCTCCTTGTGCTACTGGATGAAGGGGAATCTGAGGTGTCTTTCGGTTCCGGAGGTGGGTGAGCACTAGCAATCAACTCCTTAAGATAGGTGTATCGGCGCTTATTACAGCGCTCCATTCGTGCTATCTGCCGGTCTTGCTGGTCTAACCTCTGAATAATCTGAAGGAGCATCTGAGTAGTGGATGGTTTAGGAGGTGTGGGTGATGGCGGGGCGGATGTAGAAGGAGTGTCTGAAGATGGGCCGGGATGTCGGCTAGCAGAGGGTACTAGGGGTCGGATATATTTCCCATTCGGGACATACTGATCAGCTCTGGGATCATATCCTTGGTATCCCCAGCCCTATAAGAGACTCCTACTGCAGAGACAAGATCCGAAACCAAGGCGAGGAAGGGTAGGTTACCCGCTATCTGTACGTGTCCAATGGCCTGCCGGATATGTCTGGGTAAGTTGAGGGGCTGCTCTGTAAGGATGCACTAGATGAGGACAGCCATGTCTACAGTGAAGGTGGACTCTTGAGTGCTCGAAAAGACATAGTGGGATATAATCTGTGCACACACGTGAGCCTCCAAGGTGAGTGCATGAGCTGAGATACTCTTAGGTCGAGTCCTATGCTGTCCGTAGATCCACTTGCTGCCAGGTTGTGCTATGACGCTCAGGACGCTATTCCAGTCAAACTGGTATGTCTGGCGCTTGAAAGAGCCTTCTTGGTAGGCGTCCCATCCCTCTGAACTAGGTGGAAGATCCAATACTCGCTGGATGGATTCTTCAGAGACGGGGACTTGCGTCTGACGAACAGAAACAGACTGCAGGGTAGGCGAGTAGAAGTTGGAGTAGAATTCGACTACCCATGACAGATTGCCTCCCGCGGCTGTCTTCTCAAGAATCCCACTGTCTCCTCTCAATGCGGGGCTCCACAAACTCAACAAAGTGTGTTGGAACAATGAGTAGGTGCTCATTGTTGTAGTTTCTCTCAGCCAGGATGGGGAACATCTACTCACAGTAGCGGTTAGTGAACCGCGCAGAGTCCCTAGCAGGGAACGCCTTTTCCACCTCATCAACCTTGATTATCCGCTTCACCCGCTTCGTGGGTGGCTGAATGCTTGTGGTAGGTTGTGCCTTAGCCAAAGTTTGTTTTGTGCCTTTCCTTGCCGGTGTCTTGTCAATAGCCTTCTCTTTTCCTTTCTTGGTACCCATCCTAAGAAAAAAGGAAAGAGGAAGAACGTTAAATATAGATAACTGACAACCGGGAGGGAGGAATTCCAAGTGATAATAAATGCCAAAGAAAAGATAATAGCTTTTAAATACATGGTCGCGACAACATGTAGGTAAGACAACAATTAGAATCATAAAGGCAATTCATACAATTATATGCAAGACGGTTTATGGCATGCAATTAAGAGGCATGAGAAGCATAACTCAAGCAATAAATTGCACAAGAAGTATCACATGGAAGAAAAGGGTAAGCATTTGTATGATGACAATTGTGAATGATAATCCCAATACATATGGAATACAAGTGTTGTGAAAAAGAGGCATTAAAGTAGTGAGAAAAGAGTAAAAAAGAATTCAAAAATGCCATGTTGGCTTTTTCACAAACACTTGGTGTTCAAGTTAAAATAGGGATTCAAATAAGGAATCCAAGTGCATATGAGATCCAAGTCCATTGTCAAATTACTCCTTACAATATCCACAAACTCAAAGATAATAATATATGATCCAAATAAAGCTCTAACACCAACGTAAAAATGCATGAGAAGGAAGAAAAAGAAATCTTGAATAATGAAGCTAAAAGAAAATTTAGAAGAAAGGAAAAGGAAGTAAATGCAATAATTAAATGAAGAACGAAATAGTAGAGGAGAGAAAGAAAAGAAACCTGATGAGGAAGATGAGAAGAGGAGGAAGAAAGAAGTAGAAGGTAAGAAGTGAGAAGAGGGAAGGAAGAAGAAAGAAGAAAGAAGTAAGAAAGAATGAAGAAAGTTAGGATTTGGGGGGGAGGGAAACGGAAACTGCGTGGCGTACATGTTTAAGTGAGGCGGCGCATGCGACGCGTACGCGTACACGTGGGTCGCGCGATTTTGATAATGACGGGTACGCGTCTGGCACGCGTACGCGTGCCCTTGGTTTGTGCGAATCGCGCGAAGGCACCCGCGTGCACGCATAACTCTCTGTTCGCGTGGCCTGGGAACCAAAATCCTTATATGACGCGTGCGCATCATGCACGTGCATGCGTACGCATCAGGGACGCGCACGCGTGGGTGGCTAAAAGCGCAAACGACGCGCACGTGTGAGGTACGTGTACGCGTGGGCTTTTTTGTGCGCAAAACATAGTTCCAGCGCCACTCCTGCTCAACTCTATGTTCACTTCTTTGGTGTTGCGTACTCAGGCATGACGCGTACGCGTCAGCGACGCTTGCGCGTCGAACACCCTTTTTTTAGAATGCAAATGATTTATGCAGAATTTATAAAAGGACACTAATAAAAATTAAGATAAAACTAAGAATAAAAATGAAAGATCGTACCATGGTGGGTTTTCTCCCACCTAGCACTTTTCTTTAACGTCCTTAAGTTGGACGGTCCACTAGCTCAGTCTTCTGCTGTTGGTGGATCCTCCAAGAGGAAGATCTCCAGTTCCTTGTTTCTCTTCATCTTCTCACCATGATACAGCTTTAAGCGATGT
Organism: Arachis ipaensis; assembly: GCF_059453495.1. Classification (NCBI taxonomy): domain Eukaryota; kingdom Viridiplantae; phylum Streptophyta; class Magnoliopsida; order Fabales; family Fabaceae; genus Arachis; species Arachis ipaensis. The sequence goes on from NC_142442.1 coordinate 35,798,884, forward strand.
CCATTGACCTTGATGAATTTGGAGCTTGAAGGATGACTCAGGTGAAAGACTCCGTATGGCTCTGCCTTCTCTACTCTGTAGGGACCTTCCCATCTTGATCTCAGCTTGCCTGGCATGAGCCTCAGCCTTGAGTTGTAAAGGAGAACTAGCTCCCCAGGTCTGAATTCTCTCCTCTTGATGTGCTTGTCATGCACAGCCTTTATCTTCTCTTTGTATAGCCTAGAGTTGTCATATGCTTCTAGGCGAAGGTTCTCTAATTCTTGTAGTTGCAGCTTCCTTTCAACTCCGGCCTTCTCAAATCCCATGTTGATTTCTCTTACCGCCCAGAATGCTTTGTGCTCTACCTCTACTGAGAGGTGACAAGCTTTTCCATAAATCAGGCGAAAGGGGCTCATCCCGATTGGTGTCTTGTATATTGTCCGATATGTCCAAAGCGCATCTTGTAGCCTGGTACTCCAGTCCTTCCTATGAGGCTTGACGATCTTCTCCAGGATACGCTTTATCTCTCTGTTCGACACCTCGGCTTGTCCATTAGTCTGGGGGTGGTAAGCAGTCGCCACCTTGTGAACAATGCCGTGTTTCTTCAGTAGACCTGCTAATCTCCTGTTACAAAAGTGAGTGCCTTGATCACTCACGATTGCTCGCGGTGATCCAAAGCGATAGATAATATGATTTCTAACAAAAGAGACAACAGTGTTAGCATCATCAATATGGGTAGGAATTGCTTCCACCCATTTGGAAACATAATCAACAGCTAATAGTACATATGAGAAACCATTAGAGTTTGGGAATATAATGGACCCATGAAGTCAATGCCCCAAACATAAAAAATCTCACAGAACAACATAATTTGTTGGGGCATCTCATCTCTCTTGGATATATTACCAAACCTTTGGCATGGGGAACAAGATTTACAGAAGGCAGTAGCATCTTTAAAAAGAATGGGCCACCAGAATCCACAGTCTAAAATTTTCCTAGCTGTTCTTTGAGGGCCAAAATGTCCACCACTCTCAAAGGAGTGGCATGCCTCTAAAATGGACTGGAATTCTGATTGAGGCACACACCTTCTAATTATCTGGTCAGCACCATACCTCCACAAATATGGGTCATCCCATATATAATATTTGGACTCGCTTTTCAGCTTGTCCCTCTGATGCTTAGTAAAATTGGGAGGGAATGTATGACTAACTAGATAGTTAGCTTTAGGTACATACCAAGGAACTACTTCAGATATTGTGTGCAAGCTATCAAATGGAAAAGCATCATTGATAGGAGTGGAGTCACTCTTAATGTGCTCTAGGCGACTCAAGTGGTCCACCACTAAATTCTGGGAACTACTCCTATCCTTAATTTCTAAATCAAATTCTTGCAGCAATAATATCCAATGTATTAGCCTTAGTTTGGACTCTTTTTTAGCTAATAAATATTTTAGAGCTGCATGGTCTAAGTACACTACCACCTTAGTACCAAGTAAATAAGCTCGGAATTTATCCAGAGCAAAAACAATAGCCAGAAGCTCTTTTTCAGTGGTAGTGTAATTAGATTGAGCAACGTTTAATGTCTTAGAAGCATATGCAATTATGAAAGGATCCTTACCTTCGCGCTGAGCCAGCGCCGATCCTACTTCATAGTTGGAGGCATCACACATAATTTCAAATGGCTGGCTCCAGTCTGGTCCTCTCACAATCGGAGCTTGAGTCAAGGCGATCTTCAGCTTATCAAACGCTTCCATGCAGTCCTCACTTAGCTCGAACTCCACATCCTTCTGCAGCAGTCTGGATAAAGGCAATCCTACCTTACTGAAGTCCTTGATAAATCTCCGATAGAAACCTGCATGACCAAGGAACGAATGGACTTCCCTCACGGAGGAGGGATAAGGCAAACTAGAAATCACATCAACCTTTGCTGGATCTACAGAAATACCAGTATTAGAAACAACGTGCCTAGAACAATACCTTGTTTTACCATAAAATGACATTTCTCAAAATTTAATACAAGGTTTGAACTAACACGCCTGTCTAATACTCTAGCTAAACTATCCAAGTAAAGGCTAAAAGAATCACCATACACACTAAAATCATCCATGAAAACTTCCATACAGTCTTCAAGAAGATCTGAAAAAATGCTCATCATACATCTTTGGAACGTAGCCAGTGCATTACAAAAGCCAAGAGGCATCCTCTTGTATGCATACATTCCAAAGGGAAATGTAAAAGTAGTTTTCTCCTGATCTTCAGGAGCTATATGAATTTGAAAATATCCAGTATACCCATCTAAAAAGCAGCAGTGTGATTTACCTGACAAACGATCAAGCATCTGATCAATGAATGGCAGGGGGTAGTGATCCTTGTGAGTGGCCTGGTTGAGGCGCCTGTAATTAATGAAAACCCTCCAGGAATTTTGCACTCTAGTTGCTATGAGCTCTCCTTGCTCATTCTTCACTGTAGTGACTCCAAACTTCTTGGGCACCACTTGCACTGGGCTGACCCATTCGCTATCTGAGATTGGGTAGATGATGTCAGCTTCCAGCAGTCTGGTCACTTCCTTCTTGACAACTTCCAAGATGGTGGAGTTCAGTTGCCTCTGGGATTGACGGACAGGTCTTGTTTCCTCTTCTAAAAATATCCGGTGCTCACAAACTTGAGGGCTGATGCCTACTATATCTGCCAAGATCTACCCAATTGCTTTCTTGTGTCTTCTTAGCACACTAAGCAGCTGCTCCTCCTGTTGGAAAGTGAGTTCCCTTGCAATGATGACTGGGAGCTTCTGATGGTCCTCAAGGTAAGCATACTTGAGGTGGGGTGGAAGGGGCTTCAATTCCAATTTCTACTCATGGTGAGGTACTTGATCATATGGAGCTAGTGATGGTGGCAAAGTGTCTTCATTGTGTTCAGAGGGTTTCCCCACACTTGGACCTTGCTCCATGTGCATTTCTTCTACTTCTTCTTGGTGAACTGCAGCCATGGTCTCATCAATGATGTCGCACTGGAAGATGGAATGATCTTCCAGAGGATGCTTCATAGCTTCATTCTGGTTGAAGCTCACTGCTCGGCCGTCTATCTCAAAAGAATAAGTTCCTGAGAAGGCATCCAGCTTGAACTTTGAAGTCTTCAGGAATGGCCTTCCAAGCAGGATGGATGACAGTTTTCCTGAGTCATTGGGGGGCATTTCCAAGATATAGAAGTCAATGGGAAATGTGAGCCCCTTAATGCTCACCAGCACGTCCTCAGCAATTCCAACCACTGTGATGATGCTTTTATCTGCTAAAACAAAACGAGCTGCCGACCTTTTTAAGGAAGGGAGCCTGAAAGCATCATATACAAACAATGGCATAATACTCACGCACGCTCCTAAATCACACATACAGTCAGAAAATATTACACCCCCAATGGTACAGTTAACCATGCATGGACCTGGATCACTACATTTTTTAGGTATATCCCCCATTAAAGCAGATATAGAACTACCTAAAGGAATAGTTTCTAATTCATTAATCTTATCCTTATGCATGCACAAATCTTTTAGAAATTTCGCATATTTAGGTATTTGCTGAATTGCATAAAAAAAAGGGAATATTTACCTCAACCTTTTTGAAGATTTCTACCATTTTGGGATCGAGTTCCATCTGCTTTCTGGGCTTCCTTGCAAGGTGTGGAAATGGGATAGGAATGGCGTCTCTTATGACTTCAGCTTCCTTTGGTTCTCCATTCCTTGGTTGAGTTGCTTCTTCTTCAACCATGTCTTGTACTTCATCTTCCTCTTCAACATCCTCCACTTCAACCATGTCCTCAACTGGGGCATTTTCTTGCAAGCTTGGCTCCTCATGATTCCTTTCTTGTAGTGTGGTTCTGGACCTCAAAGTGATGGCGTTGATTCCACCTTTGGAATTGGGTAGAGGTTGAGAAGAAATTTCACTGGAGCTTGAAGGCTGATTATTGAGAGCGGAGAATGAATCCATCCTGGAAACGAGAGCTTGTAAAGTGGCATTCAGACCATTTATGGTAGAATTAAGTGTAGTCTGAATGTTTTGTTGTCCTTGTGCAAGAGAACGAAGTATCTCATCATTAGAAGAGGAATGGGAATAAGTGATCTGAGGAGCCTGCTGTTGGTTGTCCTGAGGCAATTGGGACTGCCTTAGGTGAGGTGCTCTGTAAGGCTGGTTCTGGTTCTACTATTGATAGGGAGGGCTCTACTGATTCCGGTGCTGCTGATTATTATTATTTTTCCACCTCTAATTTCCCTGGTTGTCTCTGCCTCCTCTGTTATAGTTGTCCCTCCATCCTTGGTTGGAGTTATCTCTCCAGTCTTGGGTGGAATTATCTCTCCACCCATGGTTGGAGTTGTCTTGCCAACCTTGGTTATAGTTCCCGCCTTGGTTATAATTACCGCCTTGTTGATAGTATCCTTGATTCGGGTGGTCATAGAAGTTATGAGTAGCTGCCAAGGTGTTGTCTTCTTGTTGGAGCTACGATTATAGAAGTTATGAGTAGCCCACTGGCCATTCTCAAGTCTCTTTAAGTTCAGATCTGGCAACCTACAAATGTCCACCAAGTCTAATATTGCCTTATCATTATCCTTTGTTCGCTCATCGTCCATTACGATGTGCATCATATTATCAAACACATTTTTTCAATGTGCATCACGTCAAAAAAATGACGAACCAAGTTGGCTTTCTAATAAGGCAACACCCAAAATATACTCTGTTTCGTCCAATTATGCTCCCTGTCATATCTCAGAAGTATCGACCTTGTCCCATTATCGACGATCCTTGCTATTCTACTGACACAATGCCAAACTTGAAAAGCACTCAACTTCATTAGTGTCTCTTCTTGTTCATTTTTATTCTTCCTAAACGAGTTTTTGTTGCACCGAAAAGGATGATCAATATCGAAGAACCTTAAATGACAATCAAACCACGAATTCTTACTTCCATTAGTCAACCAAAATGCCTTTGTTTCCTCCATACAAATAGGACACAACATTATGCCCTGAGTGGACCAACCTGATAACATCCCATATGCAAGAAAGTCATTAATGGTCCTGACGTAGCGGAAAATTGACGATTAAGAAATTTTAGTAAAAGTAGCATTGCAAGTACAGTTCTTAACCGACGAAAATTCCGCTTATCAATCTTGAAAAATTGTCACAAATTGAGAATAAAAATACTGGGAGTAGAATCCCAGGTCATCTCCCAATGAGTTGACAAAAGAATGTAGTTTATTGGTCAGGGGTTTTCTGAGAAATTTTTGAGTTGAGAAATAGAAAAGTAAATAATTGTAAATTAATGCAATGAAAATTAGCGAGAGAATTTATATAATGAAGATAAAAGCCTTGACCGGGAGAAGATTAATTGGAAGTTCCATCCTTGTTGAATTTTCTCAAGTGTAATAGTAAAAGGTTGTTGTTCTGCTTGGTCATGCCTTGCTGAAGAAAGGAAAGTCAAGTAACTAACTAACCAACTCTATCCTCGAGTCCTAATCCTTTCGTAAGGAAGGATTAGAGTTAGAGACTTGAGAGTTAGCCAACAACTTCTAATTAGAATTACACTTGAGTATTCCAACTCAAGGGTCTCCTTTTAATCAACTCCCAATCAAGTTAGGAAACTACTCCATTGACATGAATATAACGTTCACAGGCATGTAAAGGGAATAAAAAGAAGACATGATAAATTAAACAATAACTAAAAATCAATTAAAAATAAAAATAGTTCTTTGCATTAATAAATCCTAAAATCATAAACATACTTATCTGAACAGGGTTAATGGGCAATAAAAAGTAAAGGAATAAGGAAACAAACTAGAATGATGAAAACTTCAAAGGAGGTGGAACCTCTTCTCAACAGCCAAAGCAAAAGCATAAAACTCTAAAAACTAAGAATGTGAAGAAAACCTAGAGGAAGTAGTAGAATTCTCTCTAAGATTCAAAACTAAGACTAAAATTATGCGTAATGTGAATGTGTGTTGAGTCTCTGTTATCTCCTGGCTCTAGTCTATGTTTCTGGGCCGAAAACTGGGTCCAAACTCAGCCCAAAATTGCCCCCAGCATTTTCTGCGTTTTCTGCACGTGGTGAACGTCACGCGTACGCGTCAGTCACGCATACGCATCGATGGTCCTTTTCACGTGTGGTGCACGAAATTGTGATCATCAATGGCGCCAACAACTTGGTACGCACAATTGTAATCTCAACCCTTTGTCACAACTCCACACAACTAACCAGCAAGTGCACTGAGTCGTCCAAGTAATAAACCTTACGTGAGTAAGGGTCGATCCCACGGAGATTGTCGTCTTGAAGCAAGCTATGGTCATCTTGTAAATCTCAGTCAGGCGGATTCAAATGGTTACGGAGAATTGATAATTAAAAGATGAATAAAATATAAAGTAAGATAGAGATACTTATGTAATTCATTGGTGAGAATTTCAGATAAGCGTATGAAGATGCTTTTCTATTGTCTTCATCTAATCATGCATACTCCTTTCCATGGCAAGCTTTATGTTGGGTATCACCGTTGTCAATGGCTACCTCCCGTCCTCTCAGTGAAAATGATCCAAATGCGCTGTCACCGCACGGCTAATCAGCTGTTGGTTCCCGATCATGTTGGAATAGCATCCATTGATCCTTTTGCATCTGTCACTACGCCCAACACTTGCGAGTTTGAAGCTCGTCACAGTCATCCCTTCCCAGATCCTACTCGGAATATCACAGACAAGGTTTAGACTTTCCGGATCTCAGGAATAGCCGCCAATAATTCTAGCCTATACCACGAAGGTTCCAATCTTAGATCAAAAACCCAAGAGATACACATTCAAGCTTGTTTGCATGTAGAACGGAAGTGGTTGTCAGGCACGCGTTCATAGGTGAGAATGGTGATGAGTGTCACATAATCATCACATTCATCATGTTCTTGAGTGCGAATGAATATCTTCGAGAAGAAATAGACTTGAGTTGAATAGAAAAACAATAGTACTTTGCATTAATTCATAAGAAACAGCAGAGCTCCACACCTTAATCTATGGGGTGTAGAAACTCCACCGTTAAAAATACATAAGAATAAAAGGTCTAGGTATGGCTGTGAGGCCAGCCCCCAAAACGTGATCAAGAGATCAAAAGATGAACAAAAGATTCCAAGGTGGAAATACAATAGAAAAAGGTCCTATTTATAGAAAACTAGTAGCCTAGGGTTACAGAAATAAGTAATTAATGCAGAGATCCACCTTCGGACCCACTTGGTGTGTGCTTGGGCTGAGCATTGAAGCTTTCACATGTAGAGACTTTTCTTGGAGTTAAACGCCAGCTTTGGTGCCAGTTTGAGCGTTTAACTCCAGCTTTTATACCAGTTCTGGCATTGTGACGCCAGAATTTTTATGCTAACTTGGAACGCCAGTTTGGGACATTAAATCTCAAACAAAGTATGGACTATTATATATTGATGGGAAGCCCAGGATGTCTACTTTCCAACTCAATTGAGAGCGCGCCAATTGGGCTTCTGTAGCTCCAGAAAATCCACTTCGAGTGCAGGGAGGTCAGAATCCAACAGCATCTGCAGTCCTTTTTCAGCCTCTGAATCAGATTTTTGCTCAGGTCCCTCAATTTCAGCCAGAAAATACCTGAAATCACAGAAAAACATACAAACTCATAGTAAAGTCCAGAAATGTAATTTTTATTTAAAAACTAATAAAAATATAATAAAAAGTGACTAAAACATACTAAAAACTACCTAAAAATCATGCCAAAAAGCGTATAAATTATCCACTCATCACAACACCAAATTTAAATCGTTGCTTGTCCCCAAGCAACTAAAAATAAAATAGGATAAAAAGAAGAGAATATACAATTAATTCCAAAAACATCTAGGAAGATCAGTCTTAGTTAGATGAGCGGGGCTATTAGCTTTTTGCTTCTGAACAGTTTTGGCATCTCACTTTATCCTTTAAAGTTTAGAATGATTGGCATCTATAGGAACTCAGAATCCAGATAGTGTTATTGATTCTCCTAGTTCAGTATGTTGATTCTTGAACACAACTACTTTATGAGTCTTGGCCGTGACCCTAAGCATTTTGTTTTTCAGTATTACCACCGGATACATAAATGCCACATACACATACTGGGTGAACCTTTTCAGATTGTGACTCAGCTTTGCTAAAGTCCCCAATTAGAGGTGTCCAGAGCTCTTAAGCACACTCTTTTTGCTTTGGACCACGACTTTAACCGCTCAGTCTCAAGCTTTTCACTTGACACCTTCACGCCACAAGCACATGGTTAGGGACAACTTGGTTTAGCCGCTTAGGCCAGGATTTTATTCCTGTGGGCCCTCCTATCCACTGATGCTCAAAGCCTTGGATCCTTTTTTTATTTTACCCTTGCCTTTTGGTTTAAAGGGTTATTGGCTTTTTCTGCTTGCTTTTTCTTTTTCTTCTTTTTTTTTTCTTTTCGCCATTTTTTTTCGCAAGCTTTTCACTGCTTTTTCTTGCTTCAAGAATCAATTTTATGATTTTTCAGATTATCAATAACATTTCTCCTTTTCCATCATTCTTTCAAGAGCCAACAATTTTAACATTAATAAACAACAAATTAAAAAATATGCACTGTTCAAGCATTCATTCAGAAAAACAAAAAGTATTGCCACCACATCAAAATAATTAAACTATTTTGAAATTCAAAATTCATGTACTTTTTCTTTTTCAATTAAAACATTTTTCATTTAAGAGAGGTGAAGGATTCATAGGTCATTCATAGCTTTAAGGCATAGACACTTAGACACTAGTGATCATGTAATAAGACACAAACATAAATAAAACATAAAGCATAATTTTTGAAAAACAGAAAAATAAGAACAAGGAAATTAAAGAACGGGTCCACCTTAGTGATGGCGGCTTGTTCTTCCTCTTGAAGATCTTATGGAGTGTTTGAGCTCCTCAATATCTCTTCCTTGCCTTTGTTGCTCCTCCCTCATGACTCTTTGGTCTTCTCTAATTTCATGGAGGAGGATGGAATGCTCTTGGTGCTCCACCCTTAGTTGTCCCATATTGGAACTTAATTCTCCTAGGGATGTGTTGATTTGCTCCCAATAATTTTGTGGAGGAAAATGCATCCCTTGATGCATCTCAGGGATTTCATGATGAAGAATTTCCTCATGCTCTTGGTGAGGTTCTCTTGTTTGCTCCATCCTTTTCTTAGTGATGGGCTTGTCCTCATCAATGAGGATGTCTTCCTCTATGTCAATTCTAGCTGAATTGTAGAGGTGACAAATGAGATGGGGGAAGGCTAACCTTGCCAAAGTAGAGGACTTATCCGCCACCTTGTAGAGTTCTAGGGATATAACCTCATGAACTTCTACTTCCTCTCTAATCATGATGCTATGGATCATGATAGCCTGGTCTATAGTAACTTCAGACAAGTTGCTAGTGGGAATGATTGAGCGTTGGATGAACTCCAACCATCCCCTAGCCATGGGCTTGAGGTCATGCCTTCTTAGTTGAACCGGCTTCCCTCTTGAATCTCTCTTCCATTGAGCGCCCTCTTGACAAATGTCTATGAGGACTTGGTCCAACATTTGATCAAAGTTGACCCTTCTAGTGTAGGAGCGTGCATCTCCTTGCATCATGGGCAAGTTGAATGCTAACCTTACATTTTCCGGACTGAAATCTAAGTATTCCTCCCGAACCATTGTGAGCCAATTCCTTGGGTCCGGGTTCACACTTTGATCATGGTTCTTGGTGATCCATGCATTGGCATAGAACTCTTGAACCATTAAGATCCCGACTTGTTGAATGGGTTGGTGAGAATTTCCCAACCTCTTCTTCGAATCTCATGTCGGATCTCCGGATATTCATCCTTTTTGAGCTTGAAGGGGACCTCGGGGATCACCTTCTTCTTGGCCACAACTTCATAGAAGTAGTCTTGATGCACCCTTGAGATGAATCTCTCCATCTTTCATGACTCGGAGGTGGAAGCTTTTGCCTTCCCTTTCCTCTTTCTAGAGGTTTCTTCGGCCTTTGGTGCCATAAATGGTTATGGAAAAACAAAAGTAACGCTTTTACCACACCAAACTTAGAAAGTTTGCTCGTCCTCGAGAAAAAGAAGAAAGAAGAGAGTAGAAGAGGAAATAGGGGAGATGGAGGGGGTTTAGTGGTTCGGCCAAGGGGGGTAAGTAGTGTGTATGGTGTGTGAAAATGAGGGAGTGAAGATGGGTTTATATAGGAGTGGAGATAGGGTTAGGGTTTGGCCATGTATGGGTGGGTTTGGGAGGGAAAGTGGTTTAAATTTGAATGGTGAGGTGGGGTTTATGATGGATGGATGTGGATTGGTGAAGAGATTTTTAGGGAAGGGTGTTATAGGAATGTGTGAAGAAGAGAGAGAGATGAGGTAGGTGGGAAATCTATGGGGTCCACAGATCCTGAGGTGTCAAAGATTTCTCATCCCTGCACCATGTTGGCATGTAAACGCCTCCTTGATTGCCAATCCTGGCGTTAAACGCCAGTCTGCTGCCCATTTCTGGCGTTTAACGCCAGCTTTTCTCCCTTTTCTAGCGTTAAACGCCAGCTCTGTGCCTATTTCTGGCGTTAAACGCTAGTCTGGTGCCTATTTCTGGCGTTAAACGCCCAGAATGGTGCCAGACTGGGCGTTTAACGCCCATTCTGCTACCCTTACTGGCGTTTAAATGCCAGTAAGCTTCTCCTCCAGGGTGTGCTTCTTTTAATACTATTTTTCATTCTGTTTTTGCTTTTTCAGTTGTTTTTGTGGCTTCACATGATCATCAACCTACAGAAAATATAAAATAACAATGGAAAATAGAAATTTAACATAGATAAGTAAAGATTGGGTTGCCTCCCAACAAGCGCTTCTTTAATGTCATTAGCTTAACAGTGGACTCTCATGGAGCCTCACGGATACTCAGAGCATGACGATGGCCTCCCAACACCAAACTTAGAGTTTGAATGTGGGGGCTCTATTTGACTCTGCATTGAGAGAAGCTTTTCATGCTTCCTCTCCATGGTTACAGAGGGATATCCTTGAGCTTTAAACACAAGGGAGTCCTTATTCACTTGAAGGACCAATTCTCCTCTGTCAACATCAATCACAGCTTTTGCTGTGGCTAGGAAGGGTCTGCCAAGGATGAGGGATTCATCCATACACTTCCCAGTGTCTAGGATTATAAAATCAGCAGGGATGCAGTGGCCTTCAACCTTTACCAAGACATCCTCTACAAGTCCATAAGCTTGTTTCCTTGAATTGTCTGCCATCTCTAGTGAGATTCTTGCAGCTTGTACCTCAAGGATCCCTAGCTTCTCCATCACAGAGAGTGGCATGAGGTTTATACTTGACCCCAGGTCACATAGATCCTTCTCAAAGGTCATGGTACCTATGGTACAAGGTATTGAGAACTTTCCAGGATCCTGTCTCTTCTGAGGTAATTTCTACCTAGTCAAGTCATCCAGTTCTTTGGTGAGCAAGGGGGATTCATCCTCCCAAGTCTCATTACCAAATAACTTGGCATTAAGCTTCATGATTGGTCCAAGGTACTTAGCAACTTGCTCTTCAGTAACATCTTCATCCTCTTCAGAGGAAGAATACTCATCAGAGCTCATGAATGGCAGAAGTAAATTCAATGGAATCTCTATGGTCTCTGTATGAGCCTTAAATTCTCATGATTCCTCATTAGGGAACTCCTTGGAGGCCAGTGGACGTCCATTGAGGTCTTCCTCAGTGGAAATCACTGCCTTTCCCTCCTCTATGCATTCGGCCATGTGGGACGTGTTTATGGCCTTGCATTCTCTCTTGGGATTCTCTTCTATATTGCTTGGGAGAGTACTAGGAGGGAGTTCAGTAACTTTTTTACTCAGCTGACCCACTTATGCCTCTAAATTTCTAATGGAGGACCTTGTTTCAGTCATGAAACTTTGAGTGATTTTAATTAGATCAGAGACTATGGTTGCTAAGTCAGAGTGGCTTTGCTTAGAATTCTCTGTCTGTTGCTGAGAAGATGATGGAAAAAGGTTTGCTATTGCTAAACCTATTTCTTCCACCATTACTGTTGTTGACGCCTTGTTGAGGCCTCTGTTGGTCCTTCCATGAGAGATTTGGATGATTTCTCCATGAAGGATTATAGGTGTTTCCATAGGATTCTCCCATATAATTCACATCTTCCATTGTTGGGTTCTCAGGATCATAAGCTTCTTCTTCAGATGAAGCTTCTTTGGTACTGCCAGTTGCTGCTTGCATTCCAGACAGACTTTGAGAAATCATATTGACTTGCTGAGTCAATATTTTGTTCTGAGCTAATATGGCATTCAGAGTATCAATCTCAAGAACTCCTTTCTTCTGATTTGTCCCATTATTCACAGGATTCCTTTCAGAAGTGTACATGAATTGGTTATTTGCAACCATTTCAATGAGCTCCTGAGCTTCTGCAGGTGTCTTCTTCAGATGAAAAGATCCTCCAGCAGAGCTGTTCAATGACATCTTGGACAGTTCAGACAGACCATCATAGAAGATACCTATGATGCTCCATTCTGAAAGCATGTCAGAAGGACACCTTCTGATCAATTGCTTGTATCTTTCCCAAGCTTCATAGAGGGATTCACCTTCCTTTTGTCTGAAGGTCTGGACTTCCACTCTAAGCTTACTCAATTTTTGAGGTGGAAAGAATTTGGCTAGAAAAGAACTGACCAGCTTTTCCCAAGAGTTCAGGCTTTCCTTAGATTGTGAATCCAACCATATTCTAGCTTTGTCTCTTACAGCAAAGGGAAAAAGCATAAGCTTGTAGACTTCGGGATCAACCCCATTGGTCTTAATAGTGTCACAGATTTACAAGAATTCAGCTAAAAACTGATGAGGATCTTCTAATGGAAGTCCGTGAAACTTGTAATTCTGTTGCATTAGAGAAACTAATTGAGGCTTAAGCTCAAAGTTGTTTGCTCCAATGGCAGGAATAGAGATGCTTCTCCCATAGAAGTCGGGAGTAGGTGCAGTAAAGTCACCAAGCACCTTCCTTGCATTGTTGCCATTGTTGTTGTTTTCGGCTGCCATGTCTTCTTCTTGTTTGAAAATTTCTGTTAGGTCCTCTATAGAGAGTTGTACTTTAGCTTCTCTTAGCTTTCTCTTCAAGGTCCTTTCAGGTTCAGGATCAGCTTCAACAAAAATGCCTTTGTCCTTGCTCCTGCTCATATAAAAGAGAGGAAAAGAAAGTATGGAATCCTCTATGTCACAGTATAGAGATTCCTTTAGGTGTCAGAGGAAAAGAGGAATAGAAGGAGGAGGTAGAGAGGAGAGAATTCGAACTTATAGAGAGAGGGAGTCCGAATTGCACATTGAGGAAGAGTGTTAGTCTTTAAATAAAAGAGGTGAGAAGGGGGGAAGAATTTTCGAAATTTAATTAAAAAGATTTTGAAATAATTAAAAGAAATTTTGAAAATTTGGTAAATTATTTTCGAAAATTAAAATTGAGAAAGTAATTAAGTGATTTTGAAAAAAATTTGAAATAAGAAATCAAAAAGATATGATTGAAAATTATTTTTGAAAAAGATGTGATTGAGAAGATATGATTGAAAATCATTTTTGAAAAAGATGTGGTTGAGAAGATATGATTGAGAAAATATGATTGAAAATCAATTTAAAAAAAGAAATTTTTAAAATTAAAGTTGATTACTTGACTAACAAGAAATTTAAAAGATATGATTCTAAAATTCAATTATTGAACCTTTCTTAACAAGGAAGAAATTTTTGAATCAAATCTCTAATTGTTAGCAAGGATTTTCGAAAATAGTAAAAAAAATGGAAAGGATTTGATTTTGAAAAGATATGATTGAAAAGATATGATTTGAAAAAGATTTGATTTCGAAAAATTATGAAAATTTGAAAAAGATTTGAATTAAAAACAAAATCTTCCCTCTTGTGCCATCCTGGCGTTAAACGCCCAGAATGGTATCCATTATGGCGTTTAACGCCCAAAATACTACCCTTTTGGGCGTTTAACGCCCAGCCAGGTACCCTGGCTGGCGTTTAAACGCCAGTTTTCCTTCCTCAATGGGAGTTTAGTGTAATTCCTCTGCTGCATGTTCTGAATCTTCAATTCTCTATATTATTGACTTGAAAAGACATAATTTTGAAAATTTTTTTGAATTTTTAATGATGAGAAACAATCAAAATGTAACTAATCATGAAAAACTAAGATCAAACAAACAATGTATGCAAGACACCAAACTTAGAAATTTTCATACTAGAGACACTAACAAATTGAAAATGCACATGAAAAACAACAAAACACACAGAACAAGAGAGATTAAAGATCAGAGCAAGGAAATCATCAAGAATAACTTGAAGATTAATGAAGAACATAATGCATATATTAAAAAATTGCAAGAAAATTAAAAATTAAAAACATGCAAGACACCAAACTTAAAATTTGACGCTAAACTCAAACAAGAAAAACACAAATTTTTTTTTGTTTTTATGATTTTATTAAAAAATTTTTCATAATTTTTCAAAAATTAGATTGGAAAAAGAAAATAAAGAGATTCAAAATTTTTAATAAGAATTCCAGGAATCATGTAATGTTAGTCTAAAACTTCAGTCTAAAAAGATTAGACATGACTAGCCAAGCTTCAGCAGGACATTACGTACAACAGCCAAATTGATAGGAATCAATTAGCTTTTGTGATGATAAAAGCATCATTTGAAACTCTAGAATTCATTCTTAAAAACTCTGAAGTCATAGAATAATTTATTGTTTTGAAAATTTTTCGAAAATAAGAAGAATAAAAACAAAAAAAACTTAAAATTAAAATAAAATCACCCAATCTGAGCAACAAGATGAACTGTCAATTGTCCAAACTCGAACAATCCCCGGCAACGGCGCCAAAAACTTGGAGCACGAAATTGTGATCATCAATGATGCCAACAACTTGGTACGCACAATTGTAATCTCAACTCTTTGTCACAACTCCGCACAACTAACCAGCAAGTGCACTGAGTCGTCCAAGTAATAAACCTTACGTGAGTAAGGGTCGATCCCACGGAGATTGTCGGCTTGAAGCAAGCTATGGTCATCTTGTAAATCTCAATCAGGCGGATTCAAATGGTTATGGAGAATTGATAATTAAAAGATGAATAAAATATAAAGTAAGATAGAGATACTTATGTAATTCATTGGTGAGAATTTCAGATAAGCGTATGAAGATGCTTTGTTCCTCCTGAACTTCTGCTTTCCTATTGTCTTCATCCAATCATGCATACTCCTTTCCATGGCAAGCTTTATGTTGGGTATCACCGTTGTCAATGGCTACCTCCCGTCCTCTCAGTGAAAATGGTCCAAATGCGCTGTCACCGCATGGCTAATCAGCTGTTGGTTCCCGATCATGTTGGAATAGGATCCATTGATCCTTTTGCATCTGTCACTACGCCTAACACTCGCGAGTTTGAAGCTCGTCACAGTCATCCCTTCCCAGATCCTACTCGGAATACCATAGACAAAGTTTAGACTTTTCGGATCTCAGGAATGGCCGCCAATAATTCTAGCCTATACCACGAAGGTTCCAATCTTAGATCAGAAACCCAAGAGATACACATTCAAGCTTGTTTGCATGTAGAACGGAAGTGGTTGTCAGGCACGCGTTCATAGGTGAGAATGGTGATGAGTGTCACATAACCATCACATTCATCATGTTCTTGAGTGTGAATGAATATCTTGGAGAAGAAATAGACTTGAGTTGAATAGAAAAACAATAGTACTTTGCATTAATTCATGAGGAACAGCAGAGCTCCACACCTTAATCTATGGTGTGTAAAAACTGCACCGTTGAAAATATATAAGAATAAAAGGTCTAGGCATGGCCGTGAGGCCAGCCCCCAAAACATGATCAAGAGATCAAAAGATGAACTAAAGATTCCAAGGTGAAAATACAATAGCAAAAGGTCATATTTATAGAAAACTAGTAGCCTAGGGTTACAGAAATAAGTAATTAATGCAGAGATCCACTTCCAGACACACTTGGTGTGTTCTTGGGCTGAGCATTGAAGCTTTCACGTTTAGAGACTTTTCTTGGAGTTAAACGCCAGCTTTGTCGCCAGTTTGGGCGTTTAACTCCAACTTTTATGCCAGTTCTGGCGTTTTGACGCCAGAATTTTTATGCTGACTTGGAACGCCGGTTTGGGCCATCAAATCTCAGGCAAAGTATGAACTATTATATATTGCTGGGAAGCTCAGGATGTCTAATTTCCAACGCAATTGAGAGCACACCAATTGGGCTTCTGTAGCTCCAGAAAATCCACTTCGAGTGCAGGAAGGTCAGAATCCAACAGCAACTGCAGTCCTTTTTTAGCCTCTGAATTAGATTTTTGCTCAGGTCACTCAATTTCAGCCAGAAAATACTTGAAATCACAGAAAAACACACAAACTCATAGTAAAGTCCGGAAATATGATTTTTATTTAAAAACTAATAAAAATATAATAAAAAGTGACTAAAACATACTAAAAACTACCTAAAAACAATGCCAAAAAGCGTATAAATTATCCGTTCATCAGTGTGTCACGTGTACGCATCAGGTACGCATACGCGTCGCCATGCAAAACTTCAAATCACGCGCACGCGTCGCTCCTCGCTGGTTATCTCCTTTGTTTCTTGTGTTCCTTCCCTTTTTGCAAGCTTCCTTTCCATCCTCTAAGCCATTTCTGCCCTATAAAGCCTGAAAACACTTAACACACAGATCATGGCATTGAATGGTATAAAAGAGAATTAAAAATACACACTTTAAAGGCTTAGAAAGCAAGTTTTCAATCATATAACAAAACTAGGAAGGAATTGTAAAACCATGCATATTGTATGAATAAGTGTGCAAAGACTTGATAAAAACCACTCAATTGAGCACAAGATAAACCATAAAATAGTGGTTTATTAGGTCCACATCAACACAGCATGCAGTCGGAAGCTTGTCCTCATTGAAATATCATACGTTTCTAATCCATAAATCCATAACTCCATTAACTCATTTTCCAAGGTTGCAAGAAAACATCTATTTTAGCCTTTGGGTTACTTGGACCAGGTAAAATACAAATTAGGAACATGTATGGGTCCTTCATGCACATTTTGGGAGGTAGGTTATAAGGATTCACCACAACAGGCCAACAAGAGTACGCGTTACTGAAATTAAAGTTCAGTGCAAATTTGTCAAAGCACAAAGCTAATTTGACGTTTCTACAGTCGCTCGCCAATGAAGAGTGGAGCCGATCAAAGTGCTTTCAAGCATTACCGAAATTAAACCATCACCTCTCTTGTTACTATGTCAAGTCATCTAAGGAGCCGAACTCATCAATGTATATAATCATTTTAGCCTAGGGATTAGGGGCAAGTAGGGCATCCGTTTTGTTTGGAACTCTTTTGGCACGTTGTTTACCAATCCATTCTTTCTCGACTTGAAATCTCGGTGCATCGCAAAATCTATAAGCGATTAGATCTACGTCCCTCTTGTAATACAAAACACAACCATTCAAATAATAATCGATTTTCACCGAATTTAGACCTAACTTCAAAACTAACTTCTTTGCTTTGTAGTGGCTCCGTGGGATGCCAGTAGTTCCGCCAGGTACTAATTCATTACAAAGAGTGGCCCACTTATCAAAGGACTCTTGTGTGTATGATTTGACTCACACCTAATACCCACCATTCTAACACATGCAGACAATTTCGAATGAACGCACCCCTCAAATAAAGGTTTCGTTGTAGATTCTAACAAATGATAAAATCTCTTTGCCTCCAGGTTAGGCTCTTTTTTCAGCATCTTTCATACTGGGAACACCAGTTGTTTCAAACACCATCTTGTTGTATCTCTCTTAGTTACCCTCCCAATTGATTTCTTCCATTTTAGTTCTCTAATAACCCGAACTCTCGTTGATTGACCCTCAAACTTATTAGAATTCGAGGCAGACATATTAATCCCTACTCATCCACCTCTCCGTGTTCCATCCACATCCAATACCCATCCTTGAACCCATTATAATAGAGATGAGGTGTTATATCCAAAGGTTCTAACCACTTAGTCAGTTGACACTTATAGCACAGACACCTAGATACCCCTTAAGACTTAAACGTTTCCATATTGAAGCAATACGTAACAAACTCTATCCTAGAAAAAGTAAGTTCAGCATAAAATTTAAACAATTCAGTATATTTAGAGATAGAAAACCATCCAGAAAAACCATTGCACAGACTAAGAAAGAAGTGAACTTCAATTGATCTTAGAGAAAATAGCCCTGTCCTAATAAAAAGAACAACTTATTAGATTCACAAGATGAAACTATATCAAAAACTAATTTGCAATTAATTAAAACCTAATTTTAATTTTACCAAGTTAACAATAGTCATAACAAAAAACAATATAAATTGAATACAATTGAAAGAAACTTATTCACTAAACTCAAATAAAATCTTCGATCATTTCAAGCACTCTTAATATTGAAATAAAATCTTCCAACAACTCAAGCACTCTTAAGTTCACGGTAACATAACCTACATTAACATTATGTAATTTCTGACCACACTAAATTAACATAACAAATCTTAATCACAAACTTCATTAAACAAAATTAATTAATAATTTAATAAAATACCTAACAAAACCTTAAACTCACAAAAAAAATCTAGAAAAATAAAAATATATAGAAAAATTACCTCTAATGGTGGCTTTAAAATAGTGGAAGCGTGGTGGTGATAGGAGGCAGTAGTGAGAGCAACAAGGTGAGAACCTCTGACGGGAACGAACACCAACAGCGGCAACAGCTCCAACAACGGTAACGACGATGTCCAGTGGCAGCGATGGTGGTAGCTCTAGGTGGTGGCGACGGCAATAGCTTCAATGGAGCATCGGAGAGGAGAGAGAGGAGAAGAGAAGAGAAAGAAAGAGATAGTTCGCCGAATTGAGGGGAAGGGTTTCATGTTTGAATTTTATCCCAATTTTACCATCGGATTTACCGGCGGATTATCCATTGGTAAGGTATTCGTCATTATTTAAACAATGCATTTCACTAAAATTCATTGCCGTCAAATTTAGTGGCAGAATTCCTATTCCGATGATAATATTTTTAAGGGACGAATTTTTCACTCGAAACTGTTGGTAAAACTGACGCTACATTTGACGGTATTCAGCGTCTTTCTTGTAGTGGAGTCAGTTTTATCCGCATGCCTCCACCAGTATATTAACAACGCGCTAGATCACAATAAGAACACCAAGAGAGACTTCAAAAAGGGGCCCATTAATGCACCTATAACAACCACGTGATTCTCCTTTGTATTTGAAGCAGATGACCCTTGTTGTAGCACAAGGCATTATAAACGTTTTGTCCTTGGATTGCCTATGCGATGTGGGACTTGTAAGACTTTAAAATAATGAAATGTGGAATTAATTCCAAAAGCACAATGGCAAGGTTTTAAACCTGCCACTTCCAATGTTAGTAAGCCAAATAGCCCTTAGAAGATATGGTTCATCTGTGCTCGAGTTCTAGCCCTAGTCGAAGGTTCCTTCATTTGGGTTCATCGCCACCTCTATTCCTTGTTTGTGGTACGCATTCCTCTTGTTTGTTCCTCTACAATTCTAGATTTGTTAGTTTGAGCACTGTTTATATTGCCAATAGAAGAAGAAAGTGCTACATGTGGAGTAGTGGTACACAAATTGTGAATCACACTTTTCACAACTCGTACCACTAACCAGCAAGTGCACTGGATCGTCCAAGTAATACCTTACGTGAGTAAGGGTCGAATCCCACAGAGATTGTTGGTTTGAAGCAATCTATGGTTATCTTGTAAATCTTAGTCAGGAGGTCAATAATAATTATCAGTTTGAATTACGAAAAATAAAAGAGCACTAATTAAATACTTGTTCTGCACACGCACGCAAGTTTCCTCCTATGGCAAGCTGTGTGTTGGTGGATCACCGTTGTCAATGGCTACCATCCGTCCTCTCAGTGAAAAAGGTCCAGGTGCGCTGTCACCGCACGGCTAATCATCTGTCGGTTCCCACTCATACTGGAATAGGATCCATTGATCCTTTTGCGTCTGTCACTACGCCCAGCCCTTGTGAGTTTGAAGCTCGTCACAGTCATTCAATCCTTGAATCCTACTCGGAATACCACAGACAAGGTTTAGACTTTCCGGATTCTCAGGAATGCTGCCAATGGATTCTAGCTTGTACCACGAAGATTCTGATTAAGGAATCCAAGAGATATTCATTCAATCGAAGGTAGAACGGAGGTGGTTTTCAGGCACGCGTTCATAGGTTGAGGATGATGATGAGTGTCACGGATCATCACATCCATCATATTGAAGTGCGAATAAACATCTTAGATAGAAACAAGCGTGTTTGAATAGAAAACAGAAATAGTTGCATTAATTCATCGAAACACAGCAGAGCTCCTCACCCCCAACAATAGAGTTTAGAGACTCATGCTGTTAAAGAGTACAAAGTTCAGATCTAAAATGTCATGAGGTACAAAATCATTCTCTAAAAGTTGTTTAAATACTAAACTAGTAACCTAGGTTTACAGAAAATGAGTAAACTATGATAGATAGTGCAGAAATCCACTTCTGAGGCTCACTTGGTGTGTGCTGGGGTTGAGACTTAAGCTTCTCACATGCCTGGGCTGTTTTGGGCATTCAACGCCAGGTTGTAACCTGTTTTTGGCGTTGAACTCCAACTTGTAACTTGTTTCTGGCGCTGGACGCCAGACTGCAACATGGAACTGGCATTGAACGCCAGTTTACGTCATCTATCCTTGAGCAAAGTATGGACTATTATATATTGCTGGAAAGCCCTGCATGTCTACTTTCCAACGCAGTTGGAAGCGCGCCAATTGGACTCCTCTCGCTCCAGAAAATCCATTCCGAGTGCTGAGAGGTCAGAATCCAACAGCATCAGCAGTCCTTTTTCAGCCTGAATCAGATTTTTGCTCAGCTCCCTCAATTTCAGCCAGAAAATACCTGAAATTATAGAAAAAGACACAAACTCATAGTAAAGTCCAGAAATATGAATTTTGCCTAAAAACTAATGAAAATATACTAAAAACTAACCAAATCATACTAAAAACTATATGAAATTAACCCCAAAAAGCGTATAAAATATCCGCTCATCACAACACCAAACTTAAACTGTTGCTTGTCCCCAAGCAACTAGACAAATAAAATAGAATACAAATAAGTCACGCAGCAATAATATCTCAGAGTTCTTGAGTGAAGCTCAGATTCTAATTAGATGAGTAGGACTAGTAGCTTTTTGCTTCCGAACAGTTTTGGCATCTCACTTTATCCATTGAAGCTCAGAATGATTGGCATCTATAGGAACTTAGAATTTAGATAATGTTATTGATTCTCCTATTTAAGTATGTTGATTCTTGAACACAGCTACTTTATGAGTCTTGGTCGTGGCCCTAAGAACTTTATTTTCCAGTATTACCACCGGATACATAAATGCCACAGACACATAATTGGGTGAACCTTTTCGGATTGTGACTCAGCTTTGCTAAAGTCCCCAATTATAGGTGTCCAGGGTTCTTAAGCACACTCTTTTTTTTGCTTTGGACCTTGACTTTAACCGCTCAGTCTCAAGTTTTCACTTGACACCTTCACGCCACAAGCACATGGTTAGGGACAGCTTGGTTTAGCCGCTTAGACCAGGATTTGATTCCCTTATGCCCTCCTATCCACTGTTGCTCAAAGCCTTGGATCATTTTTATTATCCTTGCCTTTTGGTTTTAAGGGCTATTGGCTTTTTCTGCTTGCTTTTTCTCTCTCTCTTTTTTTTTTGCAAGCTTTGTATTCACTGCTTTTTCTTGCTTCAAGAATCATTTTTATGATTTTTCAGATTATCAATAACATGTCTCATGTTCATCATTCTTTCAAGAGCCAACATATTTAACATTCAAGAACATCAAATTCCAAAGACATATGCTCTGTTCAGGCATTCGTTCAGAAGGCAGAAAGCATTGCCACCACATGTAAATAATTAGAATTTCTTTTATTAAAAATTCAAAAGAATATTGCCTCCTTATTCTAAAGAAAATCTTCTATTTTATTCATGTTTAATGATGATGAGAAAAATAAATTATAGTTTAATTGGAGATAAAATAACTACTAATTAGTACTATAACTTCTAAGGTAAAACTCAAATAAGAATAATTATCACAGAGTTAAGGCTAAGATTAGAACTCAACAACCTTGAGTTTGGGATGTGGATGTTCCTCTAGTCTGTGGGGTGCTTGACAAACCCCAATTTGACGGTTTGTTTTGTATTGAATTTAGAGCATCTTGATAACCTTTTGTCACATTTAGCCTAGGAAATAGCATGATTTTGTTATCTCTCCCATATTTGTGCTTAAGTGTAAAAACATGCTTTTTAAGCCTTATTTTGATGAATTCTAGTTCTTCTTTGATTCCATAAGATGCTTTGATGTGTTTGCTAGTAATTTCAGGATTGAAATAGGCTAGGCATGGATCAAAGGAAGCAAGGAAGGAAGCATACAAGTGGAGAGAAGCATAAAAAGTCAAAGAAGCAAAGTCAGCCATGCACGTGCACGCACACAAGGCGCTCGCACGCACATCGCAGAATTAGCCAGGGACGCGCACGCGTAATGTGCGCGCACGCGTCGATGAGGGCACATGACCTCACTAATGCAACACGTGCCTGGCGATTTGAGAGGGTTTCTGAACCCATTTTTGGCGCCAAATTGCTAAGGGAAAGGAATAAAAGGATGAAGGATTAAGGGGAAGGCATCATTTTTATCATCCCCAACCACTTTTCACTTTTAGTTTAGAGTTTTAGAGAGAGAAGCTCTCTCTTCTCTCTAGAATTAGGATTAGGAATTAGGGTTAGATTAGGATCTCATAGTTCTAGGTTTAATTCAAGTCTCCTTCTACTTCTACCTTCAATTGACGATTGCTACACTTTGGTTCTTCTCTCTCTCCCTATTCTCTTGTTGTAATTTCTCTTATTTTGTTTCTAGGTTTCGTAATCATGATACTCTTGCTCTCTTTATTTCTTTCAATAATGCAATTTGAGGTAATTCGTGATAATTGTGATTTCCTTGATTGTTGTTGTTAATTCTTTACATTCAATTGTAGTTAGAATTCATTCTTGTTGTGATTGACTATACTTTTCTTTTGTGCCTTCCAAGTGTTTGATTAAATGCTTGGAAGAATTTTAGACTAGGATTTTATGTTCTTGGCTTGAGAAGGTAACTTAGGATTTATTGAGTCACTAGTGTCCAATTGATCGATAGTTGATAGCCATTAACTCTAGCCTTCATTAATCCAATTAGTGGAAAGCTAGGACTTATGGACTAGGATTGATATAACTCATTCAACTTTCCTTTGTTAATCGATTTAAGGATGACTAAGTGGGATTAATCCTTGCAACTACCATACTTGTGGCTAGTGATAGTGATGAAGACCCTTGACAACCAAACCTTGCCAAGACCATTTTGTGAATAAAGTTTTTCCTACCATTTACTATTCACATTCCTCATCCAAAATCCCAAAATAAACAAGTCCATAACCAATAACAAGAACACTACCCTGCAAGTCCTTTGAGAGACGACCCGAGGTTTAAATACTTCGGTTTATAGATTTTAGGGGTTTGTTACTTGTGACAAACAAATTTTTGTATGAAAGAATTATTGTTGGTTTAGAAGCTATACTTTACAACGAGAATTCATTTGTGAAATTCTATACCATCAAAAATCCATTCGTCAGTTCTTGGTCCTTCAAGAGATAATGATAAACCACTATTTTATGGTTTATCTTGTGCTCAATTGAGTGGTTTTTATCTACTCTTTACCCACTTATTCATACTAGTTGCATGGTTTTATATTTACCTTCCTAATTATGTGTTTTGATTGAAAACATGCTTCTTTGATCTTATATTTGCTTATTATTAATCCTCTCTTATTACCATTAGATGCCTTGATATGTGTGTTAAGTGATTTCAGAGATTACAGGGCAGGAATGGCTCAGAGGATGGAAAGGAAGCATGCAAAAGTGGAAGGAATACAAGAAGATGAAGAAGTTGCTAAGCTGTCCAGCCTGACCTCTCTGCACTCAAACGGCTATAACTTTAGCTACAGAGGTCCAAACGATGCGGTTCCAGTTGCGTTGGAAAGCTAACATTCACGGCTTCGATTTGTTATATAATATGCTATAGTTCCCCTGATGCTAGGCGACGCGACCGCGTGATCCATGCGACCGCGTCGCAGTGACGAAAAACCAGCATGGCAAAATTCGAAACGAGCGAATTCTGGACTGTTTTTGACCCAGTTTCCGGTCCAAAAAACACATATTAGAGGCTATAAAGTGGGGGAATGCATCCATTCATAGAGAGGCTCTCATAATTCATAATTTTAGGAGTAGATGTAGTTTTTAGAGAGAAAGGTTCTCTCCTCTCTCTTAGGATTAGGATTTAGGATTTCTCTTAGTTTTAGGAGTGACTCTCAATCCCAGGTTCTTTATTTTTATTTATTTTTATTTAATTTATGAACTCTTCCGTGTTACATAAAATTTTCTTAATTAATGTTATTTGAGGTAATTCAGATTTAAGATTGCTTTGCTTTATTTATATTAATGCTTTTAATTTAATTTAGATATTTTCTTCTTTTTGGCTTTGGTTAGGTAATTGGTAACACTTGAGTTGTCAAACTCAGGAGTGGTTGAAATTGGCAGATTTTGCTTTAGCTAAGATTGCTCTAACACTAGTCTCTCCACAGGAGTTGACTAGGACTTGAGAATCAAGTTAATTAGTCCACTTGATTTAACTAAGTGGGATTAAAATCCAATTCTCATCACATCTGATAAGGATAACAAGGATAGGATTTTCGGTTCTCATACCTTGCCAAGAGTTTATTTTACAGTTATTTATTTATTTTTATTGCTCGAAAATATACCTGTGCGCATTGCCCAAACTTCCAAAACCCCCAATTTACAATCTTCATAACCAATAATAAGAACATACTTCTCTGCAATTCCTTGAGAAGACGACCCGAGGTTTAAATACTCGGTTATCAATTTTAAAAGGGGTTTGTTACTTGTGACAACCAAAACGTTTGTACGAAGGGAGTTTTGTCGATTTAGAGACTATATCTACAACGCGACTGTTTTTATGACATTCTTTACTGGCAAAAACCCCTAACGTCAAAATGGCGCCGTTGCCGGGGAACTGCAAACGTGTGCCTTATTATTGGTTATTGTAAATATTTTTTTGATTTTTGCTTGTTTATTTTTTTTATTTTTGTTTTTATTTTTGCTTTTCTGTAAATTAAGAGGTTATTTATTTTTATTTATTTATTAAAAAAAATTTCAAAAATTTGCTCTTAGTGTTCATCTTGATCTTCAAGTTGTTCTTCGCGTTCATCTTGACCTTCAAGCTGTTCTTAGTTGTTTTCTTCGTTTTGATCTAAAAATTTGAAATTTGGTGTCATTTTATTATTTTTCTCTTTCCACATTAAATTAAAAAATATTTTTTATTATTTTTTTTCGAAAAAAAATTTTCAGATTTTTATTTTTAAAATTTTTATCTTATCTTATCTTATTTCAAAAATCAAATTTCAAAATTCAAATTTAAAAATTTTCAAAATTTAAATTTACAAATTTTCAAATTTCAAATTTCAAATTTCAAATTTCAAAATTTCAAAATTAAAATTTCAAAATTTAATTTTCAAATTCAAAATTTAAATAACCTTTTAATTTAAATTTGTTTTTATTTTTATTTTTAATTTTATTTTGCTACTATGAACTCTCACCCCTTTGGCTATGAGTCTGGTTACAATAATGTTGCAGGAAGAAGAAATTATAATGAAAATAGGCATCAAGGTTGGAACAATCAAAGATGGGAGGAGCCACAAGGATTTGATCAACCCTCATGGCAACAACCACCTCCAATGGACTATCAACAACCACCACCATATGCCTATGAACCCTTTCCTCAACATAACTTTGGACCACCAAACTCACAAGCCCCTTTTCGCCATTCACCTCCATATGACCCTAACCCTCAACCCCCATACCAACCACCTTATGAGCCATATGAACCATATATAGAACCACCCCAATTCTAATCCAATCACTCCCAACCACCACCATTTTCTTTTGTATCATGTCCAAGTCCGGCAACCCGAGAAGCAGAGGTTCGCCTAAGGGAAACAGTAATTAAATTTCAGGCAACGGTTCAACAACTGGAGCAAGTATTAATTCAATGGGCTTCTAAATGCTCAAATATACAAGGGTCAACCACAGCCCCATATGGACAATTTCATGAAGGGCGTAGCATGAAGGAGATACTAGAAACCCCAGTGGACAAGACAGAGAATGAATTCGTACTAGAACAAGTAGAAGAAGCTGTCATTGTTCAAGAAGAAGAAGAAGTGGTTGAAGACTTAGGAGATGCAGAACCTCCATGGGAAAGTCCAGTCATAGAATCCCTTTCCAAGACGTTTGAAATTGATGCCCATGAAATTCAAGAAGAGGTTAAAGACTTGGAAGAGGTTGATCAAGAGATGGAGATTCAAGAAGAAGAAGCACAACCTCCCATGCCCTTGGAAAGCAATGAAAAGAAGATTGAACTGGAAGAAAGCTACCAAGAGGAAGAGGTTGAAATTGTAGAAGCTTGCAAAGAGGTGGTAGTTATCAGAAAAGAGCACAAGGGAGTGGAGCTTGCAATTTCATTAAAAACACCTCCCCCTAAGTTGCCATCATCCTTCACAACATTCAACTGGGTAAAATTCATATCCCTTAGCTTTCTAATTCCACTTGAATATGGGCTACTGGAGATGGATGGCCAACTTAGAGCTCTTTGTGACATTAAGAGTAAGAGGAAGATGGTCAGTGGTAAGAATTATCCTGCAAGGTTCATCATGGTTGGAAGCTTTAAGTTCAAACGCAAAGGTTGGTGTAAAGCTCAACTGAATGGGTCTAGGAAGTTGTTTGGCCACTTACGTGAGAATTCAGACTGCCTGCCACCCGGAGGGAACAATATTGCTCAACCAAAAGACGGGTGCAAAGGCAAGGTCTGGGACCCCGGAATTCATCCCAAAAATCAACACTCTTGGGACCTTGTCACTTGCTTTAATTTGCTTGAAGGCTTTCTGCGCCTAGTTTGGGATCCCGGAGGCCATTGGAATCACAAACATTGGTGGAGATTCCTGGATGAGTTCAAGCACAAGCCTCCATAACAAAGGACTCCCCAAATGTCCAACTTAAGGACTATAACTAAAAGTGCTAGGTGGGAGACAACCCACCATGGTATAATCGTTCCTTTTTCATTTTTATTTAGTTTTATTTATTTTCGAGTTTTATTTTATTTTATTATATTGAACCTGGAGTTTTGCATCACATTCATATTAACACTACATTTTGCATTTTTTTTTCAGATATAAAAAAAAGAAGCCACGCGACACGACCGCATCAGCGACGCGTCCGCGTCGCAAGGAGAGGGGAGAAAATAAAAACGAACAGAGAGTCACGCTGGAGCGTGGCTGGAGGCGTGCCAGTAGCACAAATTGACCCACGCGACCGCGTCGCCGACGCGTCCGCATCACATGGGAACTTTGGCCTCCCACGCGACCGCGTCACCCACGCGGCCGCGTGCCCTGAAAATCGACGTAAAAAGGGGTGCTTGGCCGAAAGTTGTGCTGGAGTTGGGCTGGACTCGTGCTGGAAGCCCAAGCCTCACCACGCGAACGCATACCCCACGCGTCCGCGTCATATCCCTGATGAGCGGATATTTTATAGGCTTTTTGGGGATAATTTCATATAGTTTTGAGTATGTTTTAGTTAGTTTTTAGTTTATTTCCAGTAGTTTTTAGGAAAAATTCATGTTTCTGGACTTTACTATGAGTTGTGTGTTTTTCTGTAATTTCAGGTATTTTTCTGGCTGAAATTGAAGGAGCTGAGCAAAAATCTGATTCAGGCTGAAAAAGGACTGCTGATGCTGTTGGATTCTGACCTCCCTGCACTCAAAGTGGATTTTCTGGAGCTACAGAACTCGAAATGGCGTGCTTCCAATTGCGTTGGAAAGTAGACATCCAGGGCTTTCCAGCAATATATAATAGTCCATACTTTGCACAAGAATTGACGACGTAAACTGGCGTTCAACGCCAGCCTTCTGCCCAAATCTGGCGTCCAGCGCCAGAAAAGGATCAAAAACTGGAGTTGAACGCCCAAACTGGCACAAAAACTGGCGTTCAACTCCACAAATGGCCTCTGCACGTGAATTTCTTAAAGTCTCAGCCCCAGCACACACCAAGTGGGCCCCAGCACACCAAGTGGGTCCCAGAAGTGGATCTCTGCATCATCCATCATAGTCCACTCATATTTTGTAACCCTAGGCTACTGGTTTAGTATTTAAACAACTTTTAGAGACTTATTTTGTATCTCATGACATTTCAGATCTAAACTTTGTATTCTCTGATGGCATGAGTCTCTAAACCCCATTGTTGGGGGTGAGGAGCTCTGCTGTGTCTCAATGAATTAATGCAAGTATTTCTGTTTTCCATTCAAACACGCTTGTTCCTATCTAAGATGTTCATTCGCGCTTAACTGTGATGAAGGTGATGATCTGTGACATTCATCACCTTCCTCAACCCACGAACGTGTGCCTGACAACCACCTCCGTTCTATATCCGATTGAATGAGTGTCTCTTAGATTCTTTAATCAGAATCTCCGTGGTATAAGCTAGAACTGATGGCGGCATTCATGAGAATCCGGAAAGTCTAAGCCTTGTCTGTGGCATTCCGAGTAGGATTCAAGGATTGAATGACTGTGACGAGCTTCAAACTCCTGAAGGCTGGGCGTTAGTGACAGATGCAAAAGGATAGTAAATCCTATTCCAACCTGATCGAGAACCAACCGGTGATTAGCCGTGCTGTGACAGAGCGCGTGAGCGTAGTTTTCACTGGAAGGATGGAAGGTAGCCATTGACAACGGTGATCCACCAACACACAGCTTGCCATAGGAGGACGTGCGTGCGTGAATCAGAAGACAGAGGAAAGCAGAGATTCAAAAGACAAAGCATCTCCAAAACTCCAACATATTCTCCATTACTACACAACAAGTAACTTTTAATTTATGCTCTACTGGTTATTCATAATTCAACTGATAAACATAATTGACTTCCTGACTAAGATTTACAAGATAACCATAGATTGCTTCAAACCAACAATCTCTGTGGGATTCGACCCTTACTCACGTAAGGTATTACTTGGACGACCCAGTGCACTTGCTGGTTAGTGGTACGAGTTGTGAAAAGTGTGATTCGCAATTTGTGCTACCAAGTTTTTGGCGCCGTTGCCGGGGATTGTTCGTGTTTGAACAACTGACGGATTATTTTGTTGCTTAGATTAGGAAAAATTTTCTCTTTTTTGGTTTAGAGTCTTTTATTATTTATCCCTTGTTAAAACACTTTAAATTTATAGCTCAGTTATTTAGAACGTGGTGCTTATGTTCATGATAATTGGCTATCATATTTTTTTAAAAAAAAAACCTTTTTCAAAAATAATTTTTCTATTAAATCCTGTGCCAAACTTTAAGTTTGGTGTTTTCAAAAATAATCTTTCTTAAAATAAGGTCCCATAACTCATTTGGCTACAACATTAATTTGATTGGGTTAGAATCTTTTATACTCTTTTCAAAACATTCGTTTTCAAAAACAATTTTTTTATTAAATCTTGTGCCAAACTTTAAGTTTGGTGTTTTCTTGTTGATTTCCCTTTGATTTTCGAAAATTTTTTTTGGTTTTCAAAAAATTTTTAAGTTTGGTGTTCTTCCTTCATGTTCTTGTGTTCTTGTGAGTCTTCAAAGTGTTCTTGAGTTTTCCTTGTGTCTTGATCTTAAAATTTTTAAGTTTGGTGTTCCTTGGTGTTTTCCCTCCAAATTTTTCGAAAACAAGGAGCATTAGATCTAAAAATTTTAAATCTTGTACTATCTTATTGTTTTTGTCTCTCCTCACTAAATTCAAAAATATCTTTTCAAAATATCTTTTCTAACTTCCTATCTTTTCAAAATTTGTTTCAACTAACTAACCAACTTTTTGTTTGTTTCTTAACTTTTTCAAAACTACCTAACTAACTCTCTCTCTCTCAAATTTTCGAAAATATCTCCCCTTTTTTTTAAAAAATTTCTGTTTTTTTAACTAATTATTTTTAAATTTTTTTTTACGAAAAAAAAATTTTATTATTTCAAAATTCAAATTCTTTTTAGTTATTTTATTTTATTTAAGTATTTACTTCTTATAAAATAAAATAAATAAAAAGATAAATTAGTCCAAGTTATATCCATAGAGATCCATCATGGACATAAGTGGAGATGGACAGTCCAGGAGGACTTTGGGGTCATATTCTAACCCCTCTACTGCTTCATATGGGAGTAGCATCTGCATACCCTCCATTGGAGTTAGTAGCTTTGAGTTGAATCCTCAGCTCATTATCATGGTGCAGCAAAGTTGCCAGTATTCCGGTCTTCCACAGGAAGAACCTACAGAGTTTCTGGCACAATTTTTACAAATTGCTGACACAGTACATGATAAGGAAATAGATCAGGACGTCTACAGACTATTACTGTTTCCATTTGCTGTAAAAGATCAAGCTAAGAGGTGGTTAAATAACCAACCTAAGGCCAGCATAAGAACATGGAAACAGCTGACAGAAAAATTCCTGAATCAATATTTCCCTCCAAAAAGGATGACACAGCTAAGGCTGGACATCCAAGGCTTTAAACAAGGAGATAATGAATCTCTTTATGATGCCTGGGAGAGATACAGAGAGATGCTACGAAAATGCCCCTCCGAAATGTTTTCAGAGTGGGTTCAGTTAGACATCTTCTACTATGGGCTTACAGAAGGAGCTCAGATGTCTTTAGATTACTCAGCTGGTGGATCTATCCATATGAGAAAGACAATTGAAGAAGCTCAAGAGCTCATTGATACAGTTGCCAGGAATCAGCATCTGTATCTAAGCAGCAACCCTTCCATGAATGAAGAGGTTAAAACAGTAACTGCTGAATTCAGTACTGTAAAACAAGCTGCTGAATTCAATCAGCAATTAGATTTTCTAACAAAGCAGCTAGCTGAATTCAAAGACAGGTTACAGGAGACAAGGATAGCTAATATGCATATGGAAGAACAGTTTAAGCAAACAAAGCAGTAGCTATCAAAGCAAATAGCAGAAGAATGCCAAGCAGTTCAATTAAGAAGTGGGAAAACATTAAATACCCCACCTCAAGGCATCAAAAATTCAAGAAATGAGCAACCCACCAAAGATTCCCCTGAGGACAGTAAGAGCCCACGGAAAAATAATTCTGGCACTAAAACGCCAGAAAATATGTGGAAGGCTGGCGCTGAACGCCCAGACCATGCCCAAAACTGGCGTTCAGCGCCAGAAACAAGGCAGGATTGGCGTTCAACGCCAGAAATGGGCAAGAATCTGGCGTTGAACACCCAAATGGGGCAGAATCCAGCGCTGAACGCCCAACAGGGGCACATTTCTGGCGTTCAGGCGCCAGGAACAGACAGTGAGTTGGCGTCTAACGTCACTCCAACTTCTAACTCTGGTACGCAATTGCCAGTGAGGGATCAGACACACATAAGTGCTGATAACAACCCCTCTAAAAAGGCTTCTTTAACCACTAAGGTTGAGGAATATAAAGCCAAGATACCTTATCCTCAAAAACTCCGGAAAGAGGAGCAGGATAAGCAATTTGCTCGCTTTGCAGATTATCTAAGGACTCTTGAAATAAAGATTCCATTTGCAGAGGCACTTGAGCAAATACCTTCTTATGCCAAGTTCATGAAAGAGATCTTGAGTCATAAAAAGGAGTGGAGAGAAACAGAAAGAGTTCTCCTCACTGAAGAATGCAGTGCAGTCATTCTGAAAAGCTTTCCTGAAAGGCTTAAAGACCCTGGGAGTTTTCTGATACCATGCATATTAGAAGGTGATTGCACCAAGACAGCTTTATGCGATCTTGGGGCAAGTATCAACCTAATACCTGCATCCACTATCAGGAAGCTTGGCTTAACTGAAGAAGTTAAACCAACCCGGATATGTCTCCAACTTGCTGATGGTTCCACTAAATACCCATCAGGCGTGATTGAGGACATGATTGTCAATGTTGGGCCATTCGCCTTTCCCACTGACTTTGTTGTGCTGGAAATGGAGGAGCACAAGAGTGCCACTCTCATTCTAGGAAGACCCTTCCTAGCAACTGGACGATCCCTCATTGACGTCCAACAGGGAGAAATAACCCTGAGAGTCAACAATGACGAGTTTAAGTTGAACGTTGTCAAAGCCATGCAACATCCGGACACATCAACAGACTGCATGAAAGTTGACCTTATTGACTCTTTGGTAGAAGAGATCAACATGGCTGAGAGTCTCGAATCAGAGTTGGAAGACATCTTTAAAGATGTTCAGCCTGATTTGGAGGATTCAGGGGACATGAAAGAGCCTCTGAACTTTCTTCTGAAAGAGGAAAAACCTCCTAAACCAGAGCTCAAGCCACTGCCGCCATCCTTGAAATATGCATTTCTAGGAGAAGGTGACACCTTTCCAGTGATCATAAGCTCTGCTTTAAATTCACAGGAAGAGGAAGCACTTATTCAAGTGCTAAGGACACACAAGACAGCTCTTGGGTGGTCCATAGGTGACCTTAAGGGCATAAGCCCAGCTAGATGCATGCACAAAATCCTACTGGAGGATAATGCCAAACCAGTGGTTCAACCACAGAGGCGGCTAAATCCAGCCATGAAGGAAGTGGTGCAGAAAGAGGTCACCAAATTACTAGAGGCTGGGATTATTTATCCCATTTCTGATAGCCCCTGGGTGAGCCCTGTTCAAGTCGTCCCAAAAAAGGGAGGCATGACAGTGATTCATAATGAAAAAAATGAACTGATTCCTACAAGAACAGTTACAGGGTGGCGCATGTGTATTGACTACAGAAGGCTCAATACAGCCACCAGAAAGGATCATTTTCCTTTACCATTCATAGACCAGATGCTAGAGAGACTAGCAGGTCATTATTATTACTGCTTTTTGGATGGCTACTCAGGCTATAACCAGATTGCAGTAGATCCCCAGGATCAAGAGAAAACAGCATTCACATGTCCATCCGGAGTGTTTGCTTATAGAAGGATGCCCTTTGGGCTATGCAATGCACCTGCAACCTTCCAGAGATGCATGCTCTCTATTTTCTCTGATATGGTGGAAAAATTTCTGGAAGTCTTTCATGGATGACTTCTCAGTATATGGAGACTCATTCAGCTCCTGTCTTGATCACCTGAAACTTGTTCTGAAAAGATGCCAAGAAACCAACCTAGTTTTAAACTGGGAAAAGTGTCACTTCATGGTGACTGAAGGAATTGTTCTTGGGCATAAAATCTCAAACAAGGGAATAGAGGTGGATCAAGCAAAAATAGAGGTAATTGAAAAATTACCACCACCTGCCAATGTTAAGGCAATCAGAAGCTTTCTGGGGCATGCAGGATTCTATAGGAGGTTTATAAAGGATTTTTCAAAAATCGCAAAACCTCTAAGCAATCTGCTAGCTGCTGACACGCCATTTGTGTTTGACACAGCATGCCTACAGGCGTTTGAAACGCTGAAAGTTAAGCTGGTCACAGCACCAGTCATTTCTGCACCAGACTGGACAATGCCATTTGAGTTAATGTGTGATGCCAGTGATCATGCCATTGGTGCAGTATTGGGACAGAGGCATGACAAGCTTCTGCATGTCATCTATTATGCCAGTCGCGTTCTAAATGATGCCTAGAAAAATTACACAACCACAGAAAAAGAACTACTTGCAGTGGTTTACGCCATTGACAAGTTCAGATCATACTTAGTAGGATCAAAAGTGATTGTGTATACTGACCATGCTGCTCTTAAATATCTACTCACAAAGCAGGA
This sequence comes from Arachis ipaensis, assembly GCF_059453495.1. Lineage (NCBI taxonomy): Eukaryota > Viridiplantae > Streptophyta > Magnoliopsida > Fabales > Fabaceae > Arachis > Arachis ipaensis. Next base: position 35,832,805 of record NC_142442.1, read on the forward strand.
TTCAAAACCCAGGCTCATCAGATGGATATTGCTTCTGCAAGAGTTTGATATAGAAATAAGAGACAGAAAAGGGACAGAGAACTAAGTGGCTGATCATCTGTCCCGGATAGAGCCAGTGGAAGGGACGTCCCTCCCCTTCCTTGAGATCTCTGAGACGTTCCCTGATGAGCATCTATTTGCCATTCAGGAAGCACCATGGTTTGCCGATATTGCAAACTATAAAGCTGCAAGGTTCATACCCAAGGAGTACAATAGAATACAAAAAAAGAAACTAATTACTGATGCAAAGTACTACTTGTGGGATGAGCCCTATCTCTTTAAGAGATGTGCAGACGGAATTATCCGTAGGTGTGTCCCCAGAGAGGAAGCACAGAGAATCCTATGGCACTGCCATGGATCTCAATATGGAGGCCATTTCGGAGGTGAGCGAACAGCCACCAAGGTTCTCCAATGTGGCTTCTATTGGCCCACACTCTATAAAGATTCCCGAGAGTTTGTACGTAATTGTGACAGTTGCCAAAGAGCTGGTAATCTGCCTCATGGTTACGCCATGCCTCAACAAGGAATCTTAGAAATAGAGTTGTTTGATGTATGGGGAATTGACTTCATGGGACCTTTCCCACCATCATACTCAAACACTTATATTCTGGTGGCAGTTGACTATGTATCAAAATGGGTTGAGGCTATTGCCACACCTACCAATGATACTAAAACAGTGCTGAAGTTCCTCCAGAAACATATCTTTAGCAGGTTTGGTGTCCCTAGAGTGTTAATCAGTGATGGGGGCACTCACTTCTGCAATAAACAGCTTTACTCTGCCATGGTTCGGTATGGAATTCGCCACAAAGTGACCACTCCATATCATCCACAAACCAACGGGCAAGCTGAAGTCTCTAACAGAGAATTAAAGAGAATCCTGGAACGGACAGTAAATACCCGTAGAAAGGATTGGGCAAGGAGCTTGGATGATGCTCTGTGGGCTTACAGAACAGCGTTCAAGACCCCTATAGGGACCTCTCCATACCAACTCGTGTATGGTAAGGCATGCCACTTGCCCATGGAACTGGAACATAAGGCCTACTGGGCAACCAGATTCCTAAACTTAGATGCCAAATTAGCAGGAGAAAAATGATTGCTCCAGCTAAATGAGCTAGAGGAATTCAGATTCACAGCTTTCGAAAATGCCAAGCTTTATAAAGAAAAATAAAAAAAATGGCATGACAGAAAGCTGTCATCTAGAATCTTTGAACCAGGACAGAAGGTCCTGTTATTTAACTCTAGACTCAGGCTATTCCCCGGGAAACTGAAATCCCGGTGGAGGGGACCATATGTGATTACAAGTGTGTCACCATATGGTTATGTGGAGCTTCAAGATATTGATTCTGATAAGAAGTTCATTGTCAATGGACAGAGAATCAAGCATTATCTTGAAGGCAACACTGAGCAAGAATGCTCAAGGCTGAAGCTAGATTAAAAGCTCAGCAAGGTCCAGCTAAAGACAATAAAGAAGCGCTTGCTGGGAGGCAACCCAGCCATGGGGCAACAATCCTCTAAGCATTTTGCCCTATTTTTATTTTTATTTGTTTATATAAAGTTCACTGACACTAAGGTAAAGAATCATTTGCATAAGTTTACAGGGTTACAGAAGGAATCTACACACAAAACAGAGATAGGGAGCTTACTGGCAAGAAAACGCCAGTGAAGGCCATTTTGGGCGTTCAGCGCCCAAAATGGGCATCCAGTGGGCGCTGAACGCCAATAAGGATAGCTATCTGGCGTTCAACGCCAGAAAAGGGCAACAACTGGGCGTTGAACGCCCAGGATAGCAGCATTTGGGCATTGAACGCCCAAAACAGGCAGTGTTTGGGCGTTCAAACGCCAGGATGGGGGGGAGGAGCTCTCCTTCTACCCATCTCCTTCTTTTTCTTTTGCTTGAGGACAAGCAAAGCTCTAAGTTTGGTGTGCTTATCCGTGATCACTAAGATCATGGCCCCTAAAGGAAAACAACCCACTCCAAGAGGAGCAAGGGCGTGATTTAAAGGAACTGAAGCGCCAGAAATTCTCTCTTGAAGGACCAAGCACCTCACAGACTAGAGGAACATCCACTTCCCAAACCTCAAGGTTGTTGAGTTCTAATCTTAGCCTTAACTCTGTGATAACTGTTCTTATTTTAATTTTACCTTAGGAGTCATATAGTAGTAATTAGTCTATTTTGATTTTATCTCCAATTAAGCTATAGTTTATTTTTTCTCATCATCAGCAAACATGAATAAAATAGTAGATCTTTTAAATAAGAAGCAATAAAATTTCGAGTTTAAATAAAACAAATTCTAATTGGTTAAATGTGGTGGCAATGCTTTCTGTCTTCTGAATGAATGCTTGAACAGTGCATATATCTTTTGAATTTGTTGTTTAAGACTGTTAAATATGTTGGCTCTTGAAAGAACAATGAACATGAGACATGTTATTGAGAATCTGAAAAATCATAAAAATGATTCTTGAAGCAAGAAAAAGCAGCAAAGAACAAAGCTTGCAAAAAAAAAAAAAAAAGAGAGAGAGAGAGAAAGAAAAAAGAGAAAGCAAGCAGAAAAAGCCAAAGCCCTTAAAACCAAAAGGCAAGGGTAATAAAAAGGATCCCAAGGCTTTGAGCATCAGTGGATAGGAGGGCCAAAAAGGAATAAAATTATGGCCTAAGCGGCTAAATCAAGCTGTCCCTAACCATGTGCTTGTGGCGTGTAGGTGTCAAGTGAAAACTTGAGACTGAGCGGTTAAAGTCAAGGTCCAAAGCAAAAAGAAGAGTGTGCTTAAGAACTCTGGACACCTCTAATTGGGGACTTTAGCAAAGCTGAGTCACAATCTGAAAAGGTTCACCCAGTTATGTGTCTGTGGCATTTATGTATCCGGTAGTAATACTGGAAAACAAAGTGCTTAGGGCCACGGCCAAGACTCATAAAGAAGCTGTGTTCAAGAATCATCACACTGAACTAAGAGAATCAATAACACTATCTGAATTCTGAGTTCCTATAGATGCCAATCACTCTGAGCTTCAATGGATAAAGTGAGATGCCAAAACTGTTCAGAAGCAAAAAGCTACTAGTCCCGCTCATCTAATTAGGATCTGAGCTTCAATCAAAAACTCTGAGATATTATTGCTTCTCAACCTATTAGTCTTCTATTTTATTTGTCTAGTTGCTTGAGGACAAGCAACAGTTTAAGTTTGGTGTTGTGATGAGCGGATATTTTATACGCTTTTTGGGGATAATTTCATATAGTTTTGAGTATGTTTTAGTTAGTTTTTAGTTTATTTCCAGTAGTTTTTAGGAAAAATTCATGTTTCTGGACTTTACTATGAGTTGTGTGTTTTTCTGTAATTTCAGGTATTTTTCTGGCTGAAATTGAAGGAGCTGAGCAAAAATCTGATTCAGGCTGAAAAAGGACTGCTGATGCTGTTGGATTCTGACCTCCCTGCACGCAAAGTGGATTTTCTGGAGCTACAGAACTCGAAATGGCGTGCTTCCAATTGTGTTGGAAAGTAGACATCCAGGGCTTTCCAGAAATATATAATAGTCCATACTTTGTACAAGAATTGACGACTTAAACTGGCGTTCAACGCCAGCCTTCTGCCCAAATCTGGCGTCCAGCGCCAGAAAAGGATCAAAAACTGGAGTTGAACGCCCAAACTGGCACAAAAACTGGCGTTCAACTCCACAAATGGCCTCTGCACGTGAATTGCTTAAAGTCTCAGCCCTAGCACACACCAAGTGGGCCCCAGCACAGCAAGTGGGTCCCAGAAGTGGATCTCTGCATCATCCATCATAGTCCACTCATATTTTGTAACCCTAGGCTACTGGTTTAGTATTTAAACAACTTTTAGAGACTTATTTTGTATCTCATGACATTTAAGATCTAAACTTTGTATTCTCTGACGGCATGAGTCTCTAAACCCCATTGTTGGGGGTGAGGAGCTCTGCTGTGTCTCAATGAATTAATGCAAGTATTTCTGTTTTCCATTCAAACACGCTTGTTCCTATCTAAGATGTTCATTCGCGCTTAACTGTGATGAAGGTGATGATCTGTGACATTCATCACCTTCCTCAACCCACGAACGTGTGCCTGACAACCACCTCCGTTCTATATCCGATTGAATGAGTGTCTCTTAGATTCTTTAATCAGAATCTCCGTGGTATAAGCTAGAACTGATGGCGGCATTCATGAGAATCCGGAAAGTCTAAGCCTTGTCTGTGGCATTCCGAGTAGGATTCAAGGATTGAATGACTGTGACGAGCTTCAAACTCCTGAAGGCTGGGCGTTAGTGACAGATGCAAAAGGATAGTAAATCCTATTCCAACCTGATCGAGAACTAACCGGTGATTAGCCGTGCTGTGACAGAGCGCGTGAGCGTAGTTTTCACTGGAAGGATGGAAGGTAGCCATTGACAACGGTGATCCACCAACACACAGCTTGCCATAGGAGGACGTGCGTGCGTGAATCAGAAGACAGAGGAAAGCAGAGATTCAAAAGACAAAGCATCTCCAAAACTCCAACATATTCTCCATTACTACACAACAAGTAACTTTTAATTTATGCTCTACTGGTTATTCATAATTCAACTGATAAACATAATTGACTTCCTGACTAAGATTTACAAGATAACCATAGATTGCTTCAAACCAACAATCTCTGTGGGATTCGACCCTTACTCACGTAAGGTATTACTTGGACGACCCAGTGCACTTGCTGGTTAGTGGTACGAGTTGTGAAAAGTGTGATTCGCAATTTGTGCTACCAATCCCCATGATGGCCACTCACGCGATCGCGTCTCCCACGCGATCGCGTCACCCAGAATTTTGGCAAAAAGAGTTTCGAACAGAGAGTTGTGCGACCGCGAGGCTGCACTCGCGCCAATCGCACAAAACAGGCCACGCGATCGCGTGACCCACGCGTCCGCGTCACCTGACCTTATCGCGGACCACGCGACCGCGTCACTCATGCAACCGCGTCACAAGCGGCGCACAGAATATCCAGATCAGCCAATTTTCTTCTCTTTTCTTCTCTAATCCTTATTTTTCTTATCTTTTCTTATTTCTTTCTTCTTCCTTTCTTATTTTCTTTCACTTCCATTCTATTTTATTTAATTTATTTGCATACTTTCATTCATTGCATTATTTCATTGGTGTTAGAAATTTATTTGGGTCATTATTTCTATATTTTACTTGTGGGTTATTAGAGGAATTATTTGACAATTATATATATTTATTTTTAAAGGGTTGCTTGCATGTTCAATTTATTATTTTCATTAGATTATTTACCATGCATGCTCTGTGTTTGTGAAAACGCCCGTATGGCATTATGCACTTCTCTATTATACTTTATACTATTTAATGCTTGCTTTTCATAAACTCCCTTTACTATTTTAATTGAATATAATTGCCAATACAAACATGGTAAATTATTACAAGTAATGCTTGGTCTATGCTACTCATTCCCTTTTCCGGCATGCCAATAAACACCCTGCATCCACTTATCTTTCGATGCACTGGCTATTTTTCATTACTGGCTTTTCACATGTACTCGAGAGCATGTGTTAATGTCAATTACATCCTAATGTGCATCCATCACCACTCTTCCATTCTCTTCCTTGCTATATATCTATTTGAATTTAATTTACTTTCTCTTCCCTTCTTCAGGATGGCCACCAAGGAAGGAAAGGAGAAAGCTACTCCCAAACCGCCGGCAAGGAAAGGAACAAAAAAGAGCCCAGCTGAGAAACCACAACCCCCATCCACTTGCACATCTTAGCATGCACCGAGGACGGTGCAATCTTTAAGTGTGGGGAGGTCGATACCGATCTCCATGGGTTAGTTATTTCTTGTCTCAACACCAATGTTTAAATTTTCTTTGTAGTTAGTTGTTGCATTTGCATATTTAATTGCATGTTTATTTGATTTTATGCATTTAGTTACTACTTGGTTGAAGTAATATTTTGTTTTTCAAGAAATTTTTATAGTATTTCACTAATTTAAATTGAAAAATTTTTTGTTAAATTTGTTTGAAGTTGTATTTGGAACATGGTTTTTGAGCTAAAGAACACACAACCTGTGAGATTTTGAGCTTATTTACATGGTTACATTATTTAACCATAAATTTTTATTCTTGTGTGTTTTCTTCTCTATGATTGCAATCTTTACTTTGTTTCAGTCTATATGTCCAATATTTAGTGTATTTACATGCTTGCATATGATTGAGGCCATTACTTGTTTTAAGCTCACTTATCCCAAATAAGCCTACCCTTTAAATCACCCTTGTCAACCACTTTGAGCCTTTTTAATCCCCATTTGTTCTGTATTTTACCACATCACTAGCCTTAAGCAGAAAAAAATTTAAAATCCCAATTGAATTTTTGGTTAGCTTAAGATAGGGATTGTGCATCAACTAAGTGTGGGGAAACTGTGGAAACATGGGTTAATAAGGGAATGTATCATGTTTCTAATTTTTGAAACATATTGGGAATTTGGGAACCTACTCATGAAAAACCAAAATAGAAAAATAATGATAAATCCATGTGCATTGATAAGTTATGTTTGCTTTTATGATTCAAAAAAAAAAGAGAAAAAGAGAAAAAGAAAAAGAAAAATATATATATATATAATATAAATAAATAAATAAGGGGACAAAATTACCCCAATGTTAAGTTAATCAATGCACATGTGATAAATTAAAAAGAAAAAAAATTGATACATGAGTATGTGATGCAAAAGTGAAAATTTTGGATAGCTAGGCATGAATTAGAATTATATAGAGTATATGTATGTTAGGTGAAAGTTTAGGTTAATTAAAGATTCAATTCATACCTCACTTAACCATATATATATCCTCATCTTTACCTTAGCCCCATTACAACCTTGAAAAGACCTCATGATGTTTGCATTGGTACACTAAATTTTTGTTGATTGGTTAGATGAAGAACAAGGTTTAGAAAGCATGACTAGGGAAGAGTAGAGTGATTTACCCTATACACTTGAGAGATTAGAGTGATATACACTACCAGTGAGGGTTCAATGCTTGATTCTATGTTCCCTGCTTTCATGAGCTATCTTCTTACAAGTTTACTTGTCTTTTATTGTATAATTTGAATTAGTGAAATTTGATTTATGTTTGTCTCGGAGAACTTATTTATTTTTAACCAAGTAGGTAGAAACATTTTGCATTTAGTTGCATTCATATAGATAGGATTGCATTTCATACTTTCTACCATTCCTCTTCATCTTTATAGCTTCTCTTGAGCTTAGCATGAGGACATGCTAGTGTTTAAGTGTGGGGAGGTTGATAAACCACTATTTTATGGTTTATCTTGTGCTCAATTGAGTGGTTTTTATCTACTCTTTACCCACTTATTCATACTATTTGCATGGTTTTACATTTACCTTCCTAATTATGTGTTTTGATTGAAAACATGCTTCTTTGATCTTATATTTGCTTATTATTAATCCTCTCTTATTACCATTAGATGCCTTTATATGTGTGTTAAGTGATTTCAGAGATTACAGGGCAGGAATGGCTCAGAGGATGGAAAGAAAGCATGCAAAAGTGGAAGGAATACAAGAAGATGAAGAAGTTGCTAAGCTGTCCAGCCTGACCTCTCTGCACTCAAACGGCTATAACTTTAGTTACAGAGGTCCAAACGACGCGGTTCCAGTTGCGTTGGAAAGCTAACGTCCGGGGCTTCGATTTGATATATAATATGTTATAGTTTCCCTGATGCTAGGAAACGCTACCGCGTGATCCATGCGACCGCGTCGCAGTGACGAAAAACCAGCATGGCAAAATTCAAAACCAACGAATTCTGGACTGTTTTTGACCCAGTTTGTGGCCCAGAAAACACAGATTAAAGGCTATAAAGTGGGGAAATGCATCCATTCATAGGGAGGCTCTCATAATTCATAATTTTAGGAGTAGATGTTGTTTTTAGAGAGAGAGGTTCTCTCCTCTCTCTTAGGATTAGGATTTAGGATTTCTCTTAGTTTTAGGAGTGACTCTCAATCCCAGGTTCTTTATTTTTATTTATTTTTATTTAATTTATGAACTCTTTTGTGTTACATATAATTTTCTTAATTAATGTTATTTGAGGTAATTCAGATTTAAGATTGCTTTGCTTTATTTATATTAATGCTTTTAATTTAGAGTAAAGTATCGTTTTTGTCCCCAACGTTTGGGGTAAGTCCCAAAGTTGTCTCTAACGTTTCAATCGTCCTATTTATGTCCCTAACGTTTCAAAATTGACTCAATGTTGTCCTGCCGTTAGGGATCCGTTAACAGAATTGACGGCGGGACAAAATTGAGACGATTTTGAAACGTTAAGGACTTAAATAGGACGAAAACATTAGGGACAAAAACGATACATAAAAATAAATTTAATTTAATTTTACCTTTCAATAATATTAATTTTTTACTGTACATAGTATTCAATTATTTTTTAATTACATCTAAATAAATTACATTTAATCACATTACTTTCATCTTAAATAAATTTATTTTTTTTATAATTTTAAAGAATTTTGATACATTAGAGACAAAAGGTATTATTTATATTTATTGTATATATATATATTATTTTTTCTGCAAGTTTATATACTAGTCATTCTACAAACATTCCATGATAACTAAAAATTTTTAAGAGTAAAATTATAAAACAAATTAATTTATTTAAAATGAAAGTAATATGATCAAGTATAATTTATTTAGATGTGATTAAAAAATAATTGAATACTATGTATAGTAAAAAAATGATATTATTGAAGGATAAAATTAAAATTTATTTCTATGTATCATTTTTGTCCCCAACGTTTGTGTCCTATTTAAGTCCCTAACGTTTCAAAATCGTCTCAATTTTGTCCCGCCGTCAATTCTGTTAACGGATCCCTAACGGAAGGACAACATTGAGTCAGTTTTGAAACGTTAGGGACTTAAATAGGACGATTGAAACGTTAGGGACAACTTTAAAACTTACCCTAAACATTGGGGACAAAAATGATACTTTACTCTTTTAATTTAATTTAGATATTTTCTTCTTTTTGGCTTTGGTTAGGTAATTGGTAACACTTGAGTTGTCAAACTCAGGAGTGGTTGAAATGGGCAGATTTTGCTTTAGCTAGGATTGCTCTAACACTAGTCTCTCCACAGGAGTTGACTAGGACTTGAGAATCAAGTTAATTAGTCCACTTGATTTAACTAAGTGGGATTAAAATCCAATTCTCATCACATCTGATAAGGATAATAAGGACAGGATTTCCGGTTCTCATACCTTGCCAAGAGTTTATTTTACAGTTATTTATTTATTTTTATTGCTCGAAAATATACCTGTGCGCATTGCCCAAACTTCCAAAACCCCCAATTTACAATCTTCATAACCAATAATAAGAACATACTTCCCTGCAATTTCTTGAGAAGACGACCTGAGGTTTAAATACTCGGTTATCAATTTTAAAAGGGGTTTGTTACTTGTGACAACCAAAATGTTTGTACGAAGGGATTTTTGTCGGTTTAGAGACTATATCTACAACGCGACTATTTTTATGACATTCTTTACTGGCAAAAACCCCTAACGTCAGATAACTTCTGACGCTTTAGTTCCTTTAAGTCACGCCCTTGCTCTTCTTGTTCCCTGAGCAGTTTGCAGAGCATACTGATTTGATTTTGCTGTTCTTCCTTTATTTGGTCCATAGATTCTTGCAACTTGGTAACAGATGCTTCAAGCTGTTCCCAGTATTCAAATTGAAGGACTTCCAGGAGAAATTCTTGCGCCCTCCTCTTGATGGGGTCATCCTGCACTTGTTGTTTTTCCATTGTGGTTTTAGTGATTGGTTGCTCCACTGAGATGTACTCCGTTATTCCCATCCTTACTCCATCGTCTTTGCAGAGCATAGAGATTAGGCTTGGATAAGCCAACCTGGCATCCTTGGAGTTCTTGTTTGCAAGTATGTAAAATTCAGATGGAATTAGTTGATGAACTTCCACTTCTTTTCCCAACATAATGCAATGGATCATCACTGCTCTTTTAACGGTGACTTCAGAACGGTTGCTAGTGGGCAATATAGAACGCCCAATGAAGTCCAGCCATCCTCTGGCGACTGGTTTGAGATCTTCTCTCTTGAGTTGATTTGGGATACCCTTGCTGCTGGTGGTCCACCTGGCTCCAGGGATGCATATATCCTCTAGAATCTAATCCAGGCCCTTGTTGGTTCTCATCATTCTCCTATTGAAGGAGTCTGGGTCATCTTTTAGCTGAGGTAGCTTAAAGATCTCCCTGATTTTGTCAGGGTGGATGTGAACGATCTTTCCTCTGACCATAGTCCGATAGTCATAGAGGGCAGTTCCAGATATTCTCTGCCTGTCTATTTGCCACAGATTAGCGTAGAACTCCTGAACCATATTCCTTCCCACTTTTGTTTCAGGATTAGCTAGGACTTCCCAGTTCCTGTTTCGAATCTGCTCTTGGATCTCTGGATATTCATCTTCTTTCAGATCGAACTTGACTTCCGGGATCACTAATCTTAGACCCATTATTTTGTAGTAATGGTCTGAATGTTCTTTGGTTAAGAACTTCCCTTGATTCCAAAATGATTTTGAAATACTCTCTTGCTTGCCTCTTGGAGTGGGTTGTTTTCCTTTAGGAGCCATGATCTTAGTGGGTATAATTTAGTGATCACGGATAAACACACCAAACTTAGAGGTTTGCTTGTCCTCAAGCAAAAGAAAATAAAGGAGAGGGATAGAAGGAGAGCTAATGTCGAATGGTGGATGAGAGGAGGGAGGCCGAATGTGGATTTAAAAGGGAGGGGGGATGGGTTTTCGAAAATTTTAAAAAGATAAGATAGAAGATATGATTTATAAAAATTAAGTATGATATGAAAAGATGTGATTTAAAATTGAAAAGATATGAAAGATATTTGAAAAAGATAAATTTGGATTTTAAAAAAAGATAATGTGGAGATTTGAAAAAGATATTGATGAGTTGAAAAGATTTTAGAAGGAAAAGAGATAGATTTGTTTTGGAAAATTTGAAAAAGAATTTGTGTTTATGGATTAAGATACATTTGATATTTTTAAAGTAGGGTTTTTAGAAATTAGGGTTTGTAACATGTTTATGCAAGAAATCATGAATTGAAACATGAAAATTAAAATTAAAATAAAAAATGTGAAATAAAAACGAATTTACCTCCTCCCCACCATCCTGGCGTTAAACGCCCAAATGCTGCTTCTCCTGGGCGTTCAACGCCCAGCTGTTGCTTCTTTCTGGCGTTGAACACCAGGAACTCCTTTGTCACTGGGCATTTTTCTGAACGCCCAGGATGCTGTAAATCTGGTGTTAAACGCCCAGAAGGTGCTTCTTTCTGGCGTTCAACGCCCAGAAGATGCTTCTTTCTGGCGTTTAATGCCCAGATGGCTATCCTTACTGGTGTTCAACGCCCAGTGGATGCTTCTTTTGGGCGTTGAACGCCCAAAACAGCCTTTTACTGGCGTTTTCTTGCCAGTGAGCTCTTTTTCTCTGTTTTGTGTGCTGAATCCTTCTGTAACCCTGTGAACCTATGCAATTGAATCTTTACCTTATTAATAGTGAACTTTATATAAACAAATAAAATCAAGAATAGGGCAAAATAACAGAAAAAGTTTTCCCAATGGCTGGGTTGCTTCCCAGCAAGCGCTTCTTTATTGTCTTTAGCTGGACCTTGCTGAGCTTTTAATCTAGCCTCAGCCTTGAGCACTCTTGCTCAACATTACCTTCAAGATAGTGTTTGATTCTCTGTCCATTAACAATGAACTTCTTATTAGAATCAATGTCTTGAAGCTCCACATAACCATATGGTGATACACTTGTAATCACATATGGTCCCCTCCACCGGGATTTCAATTTCCCAGGGAATAGCCTGAGCCTAGAGTCAAACAACAGAACCTTTTGTCCTGGTTCAAAGACTCTTGATAACAGCTTTTTGTCATGCCATCTTTTTTATTTTTCCTTATAAAGCTTGGCATTTTCGAAAGTAGTGAGTCTAAATTCCTTTAGCTCATTTAGCTGGAGCAATCTTTTTTCTCCGGCTAATTTGGCATCAAAGTTCAGGAATCTGGTTGCCCAGTAGGCCTTATGCTCCAGTTCCACGGGCAGATGACATGCCTTACCATATACAAGCTGGTATGGAGAGGTCCCTATAGGAGTTTTGAATGCTGTTCTGTAAGCCCACAGAGCATCATCCAAGCCTCTTGCCCAATCCTTTCTACGGGTACTTACAGTCCGTTCCAGGATTCTTTTTAGTTCTCTATTAGAAACTTCAGCTTGCCCATTTGTTTGTGGATGATATGAAATGGCAACCTTGTGGCTAATCCCATACCGGACCATGATAGAGTAAAGCTGTTTGTTGCAGAAGTGAGTGCCCCCATCACTGATTAGTACTCTAGGAACACCAAACCTGCTGAAGATATGTTTCTGGAGGAACTTCAGCACTATCTTAGTATCATTAGTGGGTGTGGCAATGGCATCTACCCATTTTGATACATAATCGACTGCCACCAGAATATAAGTGTTTGAGTATGATGGTGGGAAAGGTCCCATGAATTTCCCATACATCAAACAACTCAATCTCCAAGATCCCTTGTTGAGGCATGGCGTAACCATGAGGCAGATTACCAGCTCTTTGGCAGCTGTCACAGCTACGTACAAACTCTCAGGAATCTCTATATAGGGTAGGCCAGTAGAAGCCACATTGGAGGACCTTGGTGGCTGTTCGCTCACCTCTGAAATGGCCTCCATATTATGATCCATGGCAATGCCATAAGATCTTCTGTGCTTCTTCTCTAGGCACACACCTACGGATTATTCCTTCTGCACATCTCTTAAAGAGATAGGGTTCATCCCACAAGTAGTACTTTGCATCAGTAATTAATTTTTTCTTTTGTTGCCTGCTGTACTCCTTGGGTATGAACCTTGCAGCTTTATAGTTTGCAATGTCTGCAAACCATGGTGTTTCCTGAATGGCAAACAAATGCTCATCCGGAAAGGTTTCAGAGATCTCAAAAGAAGGGGGGAACGCCCCTTCTATTGGCTCTATCCGGGACAGATGATCAGCCACTTGGTTTTCTGTCCCTTTTCTGTCTCTTATTTCTATATCAAACTCCTGCAGAAGCAACACCCATCTTATGAGCCTGGGTTTTGAATCCTGCTTTGTGAGTAGATATTTAAGAGCAGCATGGTCAGTATACACAATCACTTTGGATCCTACTAAGTATGATCTAAACTTGTCAATGGCATAAACCACTGCAAGCAATTCTTTTTCTGTGGTTGTGTAGTTTTTCTGGGCGTCATTTAAAACGCGGCTAGCATAATAAATGACATGCAGAAGCTTGTCATGCCTCTGCCCCAGTACTGCACCAATGGCATGGTCACTGGCATCACACATTAGTTCAAATGGTAATGTCTAGTCTGGTACAGAGATAACTGGTGCTGTGACCAGCTTAGCTTTTAGAGTTTCAAACTCCTGCAGGCACTCTGTGTCAAACACAAATGGCGTGTTAGCAGCTAGCAGATTGCTCAGAGGTTTTGCAATTTTTAAAAAATCCTTTATAAACCTCCTGTAAAATCCTGCATGCCCCAGAAAGCTTCTGATTGCCTTAACATGAGCAGGTGGTGGTAATTTTTCAATTACTTCCACTTTAGCTTGATCTACCTCTATTCCCTTGTTTGAAATTTTATGCCCAAGGATAATCTCTTCAGTCACCATAAAGTGACATTTTTTCCAGTTTAAAACTAGGTTGGTCTCTTGGCATCTTTTCAGAACAAGTGTTAGGTGATCAAGACAGGAGCTGAATGAGTCTCCATATACTGAGAAGTCATCCATGAAGACTTCCAGAAATTTTTCCACCATATCAGAGAAAATAGAGAGCATGCATCTCTGAAAGGTTGCAGGTGCATTACACAGCCCAAATGGCATCCTTCTGTAAGCAAACACTCCAGATGGACATGTGAATGCTGTTTTCTCTTGATCCTGAGGATCTAGTGCAATTTGGTTGTAGCCTGAATAGCCATCCAAAAAGTAGTAATAATCATGACCTGCTAATCTTTCTAGCATCTGGTCTATGAATGGTAAAGGAAAATGATCCTTTCTGGTAGCTATATTGAGCCTTCTGTAGTCAATACACATGCGCCACCCTGTAACTGTTCTTGTAGGAACCAGTTCATTTTTTTCATTATGAACCACTGTCATGCCTCCCTTTTTGGGGACAACTTGGACAGGGCTCACCCAGGGGCTATCAGAAATAGGATAAATAATCCCAGCCTCCAATAATTTGGTGACCTCTTTCTGCACCACTTCCTTCATGGCTGGATTTAGCTGCCTCTGTGGTTGAACCACTGGCTTAGCATTGTCCTCCAATAAGATCTTGTGCATGCATCTAGCTGGGCTTATGCCCTTAAGGTCACCTATAGACCACCCAAGAGCTGTCTTGTGTGTCCTTAGCACTTGAATTAGTGCTTCCTCTTCCTATGGATTTAAAGCAGAGCTTATGATCACTGGAAAAGTGTCACCTTCTCCCAGAAATGTATATTTCAGGGATGGTGGTAATGGTTTGAGCTCGGGTTTAGGAGGTTTTTCCTCTTCCTGGGGAAGTTTCAGAGGCTCTTTCAATTCCTCTGAATCCTCTAGATCAGGCGGAACATCTTTAAAGATGTTTTCCAGCTCTGATTCGAGACTCTCAGCCATGTTGATCTCCTCCACCAGAGAGTCAATAAGATCAACTTTCATGCAATCTTTTGGTGTGTCTAGATTCTGCATGGCCTTGACAGCATTCAACTTAAACTCATCCTCATTGACTCTCAGGGTTACTTCCCCCTTTTGGACATCAATGAGAGTTCGTCCAGTTGCTAGGAAAGGTCTTCCTAGAATGAGAGTAGCACTTTTGTGCTCCTCCATTTCCAGCACTACAAAGTCAGTGGGAAAGGCGAATGGCCCAACCCTGACAATCATGTCCTCAATCACGCCTGATGGGTATTTAATGGAACCATCAGCAAGTTGGAGACATATCCGGGTTGGTTTAACTTCTTCAGTTAAACCAAGCTTTCTGATAGTGGATGCAGGTATTAAGTTGATGCTTGCCCCAAGATCACATAAAGCTGTCTTGGTGCAATTACCCTCTAAGGTGCATGGTATCAGAAAGCTCCCAGGATCTTTAAGCTTTTTTGGAAAGCTTTTCAGAATGACTGCACTGCATTCTTCTGTGAGGAGAACTTTTTCAGTTTTTCTCCAATCCTTCTTATGACTCAAGATCTCTTTCATGAACTTGGCATAAGAGGCTATTTGCTCAAGTGCCTCTGCAAACGGAATCTTTATTTCAAGAGTCCTGAGATAATCTACAAAGCGAGCAAATTGCTTATCCTGCTCCTCTTGGCAGAGTTTTTGAGGATAAGGTATCTTGGTTTTATATTCCCCAACCTTAGTTGCTGTAGGTTTATTTCCTACAGAAGTGGTTGGAGAAGCCTTTTTAGAGGGGTTGTTATCAGCACTTGTGTATGTCTGATCCCACTCTGGCATTTGAATGCCAGGGTTGGAAGCTGGAGTGACATTAGACGCCAACTCCTCACCTGTTCCTGGCGTCTGAACGCCAGAACTGTGCTTCCTTTGGGCGTTCAACGCCAATTCCTTGCTTGTTTCTGCCGTTGAACGCCAGGACTGAGCATGGTTTGGGCGTTCAGCGCTAGCCTTCCACCCGATTTCTGGCGTTTGAGCGCCAGAATTATTCGTCTCTGGGCTTTTACTGTCCTCAGATGAATTTTGGGTAGTTTGCTCATTTCTTGGCTTCCTGCTGCCTTGAGGTGAGGTATTTAATGTTTTCCCACTTCTTAATGAACTGCTTGGCACTCTTCTGTTATTTGTTTTGACAGCTGCTACTTTGTTTGCTTTAATTGTACTTCCATATTTATATTAGCCATCCTTGTCTCTTGTAGTCTCTCCTTGAATTCGGCTAACTGTTTTGTTAGAAAATCCAATTGCTGATTGAATTCAGTAGCTTGTTCTGCAGCACTGAGTTCAGTAGTCACTGTTTTAACCTCTTCTTTCATGGAAAGTTTACTGCTTAGGTATAGATGCTGATTTCTGGCAACTGTATCAATGAGCTCTTGAGCTTCTTCAATTGTCTTTATCATGTGGATGGATCCACCAGCTGAGTAGTCTAGAGAAATCTGAGCTCTTTCTGTAAGCCCATAATAGAAGATGTCTAACTGAACCCACTCTGAAAACATTTCAGAGGGGCATTTTCTTAGCATCTCTCTGTATCTCTCCCAGGCATCATAAAGAGATTCATTATCTCCTTGGTTAAAGCCTTGGATGTCCAGCCTTAGCTGTGTCATCCGTTTTGGAGGAAAATAGTGATTCAGAAATTTTTCTGACAGCTGTTTCCATGTCTTTATGCTGTCCTTAGGTTGGTTATTTAACCACCTCTTAGCTTGGTCTTTCACAGCAAATGGAAACAGTAATAATCTGTAGACATCCTGATCTACTTCCTTATCATGTACTGTGTCAGCAATTTGTAAAAATTGTGCCAGAAACTCTGTAGGTTCTTCCTGTGGAAGACCGGAATACTGGCAACTTTGCTGCACCATGATAATGAGCTAAGGATTCAACTCAAAGCTACTGACTCCAATGGAGGGTATACAGATACTGCTCCCATATGAAGCAGTAGTGAGGTTAGCATATGACCCCAGAGTCCTTCTGGACTGTTCTCTTCCACTTAGGTCCATGATGGAGAAAAGGGAATTGATGTGAATTGCAAATAGAATATATATAATTTTTTTTATAAAAAAGATGAATAAACAAATAAGAACGAAATAAAATAAAATAATTAGAAATTAAATATAAATTTCGAAAATTAACAGCAAAAAATTTAAAACTAAAATAGTTACTTAATTAAGAAGATTTGAAAAACTTTGGATATGATTTTTGAAAAGGATTTTAAATTTTGAAATAAAAATCTGAATTTTAAAATTGATTTTCGAAAATTTGCTTTAAAATAGAGAGAAAAGATATTTTTGAATTTAATGAGGAAAGAGAAAAACAATAAAATAGTACAAGATTTAAAATTTTTAGATCTAATGCTCCTTGTTTTCGAAAATTTTGGAGGGAAAACACCAAGGAACACCAAACTTAAAAATTTTAAGATCAAGACACAAGGAAGACTCAAGAACACTTTGAAGACTCACAAGAACAACAAGAACATGAAGAAAAAACACCAAACTTAAAATTTTTAGAAAACCAAACTAAAATTTTTGAAAATTATAAAAAGATTAACAAGAAAACACCAAAATTAAAGTTTGGCACAAGATTTAATCAAAGAAAAATTATTTTTGAAAAAGAAGATTTTAAAAAGAAGATACCCAATTACCAAGAACATAGACCAACGCTCTAGCCAATTGGGCAGTAAATGTAACACTTGTTTTGAAGAAGTATTTTTAATAACTAAAATTTTTTTTTTCGAAAACTAATGTTTTGAAAAGGCACAAGAAAAATAAGAAAAGAAACAGAACAAGAAAAACTAAATATCAAACAAGAAAAATAAACAAGAACATCTTGAAGATCCAGGAAAAACAAAGAACACAAAGTCGAAAATTTTAAAGGAAAATATAAAACATGAAATTGACACCAAACTTAAAATATAAAACTAAACTCAAACAGAAAAACTCAATTATTAGTAAAAAAAAAATAAAATATAATTTCGAAAAACTTTTGAAAAGAAAATAAGGATTCTAAAAGAAAGTAAAAGACTCTGACCCAATAGATAAAATTTCCTAATCTAAGCAATAAAATGAACCGTCAGTTGTCCAAACTCGAACAATCCCCGGCAACGGCGCCAAAAACTTGGTGCACGAATTGTGAATCACACTTTTCACAACTCGTACCACTAACCAGCAAGTGCACTGGGTCGTCCAAGTAATACCTTACGTGAGTAAGGGTCGAATCCCACGGAGATTGTTAGTTTGAAGCAATCTATGGTTATCTTGTAAATCTTAGTCAGAAGGTCAATTATAATTATCAGTTTGAATTGCGAAAAATAAAAGAGCACTAATTAAATACTTGTTCTGCAGTAATGGAGAATATGTTGGAGTTTTAGAGATGCTTTGTCTTCTGAATCTCTGCTTTCTCCAAGCCTTTTTCTTCACGCACGCAAGGTTCCTCCTATGGCAAGCTGTGTGTTGGTGGATCACCGTTGTCAATGGCTACCATCCGTCCTCTCAGTGAAAAATGTCCAGGTGCGCTGTCACCGCACGGCTAATCATCTGTTGGTTCCCACTCATGCTGGAATAGGATCCATTGATCCTTTTGCGTCTGTCACTACACCCAGCCTTTGTGAGTTTGAAGCTCGCCACAGTCATTCAATCCCTGAATCCTACTCGGAATACCACAGACAAGGTTTAGACTTTCCAGATTCTCAGAAAAGCTGCCAATGGATTCTAGCTTGTACCACGAAGATTTTGATTAAGAAATCCAAGAGATATTCATTCAATCGAAGGTAGAACGGAGGTGGTTGTCAGGCACGCGTTCATAGGTTGAGGATGATGATGAGTGTCACGGATCATCACATCCATCATATTGAAGTGCGAATAAACATCTTAGATAGAAACAAGCGTGTTTGAATAGAAAACAGAAATAGTTGCATTAATTCATCGAAACACAGCAGAGCTCCTCACCCCCAACAATGGAGTTTAGAGACTCATGCCATCAAAGAGTACAAAGTTCAGATCTAAAATGTCATGAGGTACAAAATAAATCTCTAAAAGTTGTTTAAATACTAAACTAGTAACCTAGGTTTACAGAAAATGAGTAAACTATGATAGATAGTGCAGAAATCCACTTCTGGGGCCCACTTGGTGTGTGCTGGGGCTGAGACTTAAGCTTCTCACATGCCTGGGCTGTTTTGGGCGTTCAACGCCAGGTTGTAACCTGTTTTTGGCATTGAACTCCAACTTGTAACTTGTTTCTGGCGCTGGACGCCAGACTGCAACATGGAACTGGCGTTGAACGCCAGTTTACGTCGTCTATCCTTGAGCAAAGTATGAACTATTATATATTTCTGGAAAGCTCTGGATGTCTACTTTCCAAAGCAATTGGAAGCGCGCCAATTGGACTTCTGTAGCTCCAGAAAATCTATTCCGAGTGCTGAGAGGTCAGAATCCAACAGCATCAGCAGTCCTTTTTCAGCTTGAATCAGATTTTTGCTCAGCTCCCTCAATTTCAACCAGAAAATACCTGAAATTACAGAAAAACACACAAACTCATAGTAAAGTCCAGAAATATGAATTTTGCCTAAAAACTAATGAAAATATACTAAAAACTAACCAAATCATACTAAAAACTATATGAAATTAACCCCAAAAAGCGTATAAAATATCCGCTCATCAAGTAGTAAAATCAATTACCCTAAATTACATCTGGAACGTCACGCCGAGCCCTCCTAGGCATGAGAACGAACAAGAATCGGAGGAAAAAAGAGATGAAGAGATTACTGTGAAATATGGGATTGAAAAAGGCGATTTGAGCGACAAGGAGGTTAAACCTAACGAAAAATCCAAATCTGAAACAAAATAGGAGAATTTTTCCAAGTCTGAAGTTAAATCAGATGACTTGTGTTCAAGGGAAAAGAGAAGGAATGTGTCTTGTTTGAAACGCATGAGAAGGTTGAATAGCGATAGTGAATTAGAGGAAAATGAATCCGATTTAGACAAGTAAAATATTAGATCTAGTGGGATGATGAATTTTGCAGCAAAGATGGTTGTGGTTATAGAAGGAAGATGAGAAAAGAGAAAAAGAAGAGGGTATTTACGAAATTATCAACAAAAATTTAATAATAGGCTATTTTTATCAAACAAAACTTATCTTATATAAGTATAACTTTAGTTTCATATTTTTATGGTCAATTTTGTCAGTATCCAAATCTTTTATGGTCAGAAATGACTATTCACTCTAATTTTATATATCCTATAAAACTACTAATTGCCACTACTCTAGTTATTAGTGCTAATAATTTATATATTATATATTATATAAAAAAGTATTTATTAAATTATAATATACATAATTAATTAAATTTTGGTACATGAAATATTATTTTTAACATTTATTAATAATATTGTCTTTATTTATTTTTATTATTTAAATTTTGATTTTATTATATAAATTTATAAATTTTTATTTAATTATTACTGAATTAAATGGTTCGATTAGTCCCTGTTACTTGAACCAGTAAGCTAATAATTTGACCGGATCGACGACGAACGATTCGGTTTTGATTAGTATGCTTTCGATCGTCTCCAAATTTGTTTCTTTATATTATATATATTCCTAATGCCAACAACTAACATGCATCATGATTGCTGTTGAAAAAAACAATATATGAAAGAGGTAAAATATGAACTTACAAAATTGTCATTTTTTAAATTTCCTCGTGAACTTGGTAAATCACGGAGTCATTCAAGGGTTGAGGGAAGCAGCTGGCCCCCAAAACCTTTTGATGAACAGAATATATCTCAAGGTTTTGTAATAACTTGTTGAAGTTTGTTTTATTAGCATACACCATCATTCATTATAATAATAATAGCTTTTGGTTTTGGATCCATATTGACAATTATATAGTTTACTTTTAAGTGAAGTTACATCACTTTTTCAGTTTTTTGGGATAGAAACTTCTCATGTATCCTTGTTGTGAATTTGGCGTACTGTATTTCATAAGATTAATTAATTAGGAGCATATGTATAATTAAGTTGAAAGTTACTGTGTATCATTTACCCAACAAATACTTCTAGAAGGTGTGTACTGTAATACTACTTTCAAATTATGGAGTATCGTACACCTTATATATATCTTCCATTATTTTTATTTTAAAAAATGGTTAGCTTTTTTCCCTTATTATTACACAATATATTCAGTGTTCATGATAGAATGAAACCAACCCCCTTCAGCAAGCATAATTAATGTCTGATTCATCACTACCACGGCCACGGTTAGAGGATATTGTTGACTTGATTTTTTGCATTCAAAGTTTGTGGGGAGTGGATCCTCTCCAATGAAAAAAAAAAATGAATGGTATGCAGTGTTTAATCTAATTATTGATTATTCTCTTTCTCTTATTTATGTCTGGTCCCACTTATAAAATCAAAGGTGAGAGATCACATTGGATTCTGTCAAGTGTTAAAAAAACTGGAGAGGATCCATTTCCAGATTTGTGATAGCCACATGAATAGGTGAATGTTGTATTCATAATTGTCAAAATTACTAGTTTACTAATTTAACCGATGAATTATTGGTTGAATCGATAAAAACAGTTTTGCGTAAATAAAAAATAAAAAATAGTAAAAAATTTAAACTTAAAATTTAAAATACATATCTTCACTAACATTTTATGAAAAATTAAATTTCAAATTCTAAAATAACTAACATAATGATAGACATAAAATTAGTCTATACTATTAAATTTACAACTATTTTCTCCTAACATTACTCAGAACAAAATCTAATTAGAGAAAAAAATTCAATCAACAAAGTAACTAATGGCAAAACTAACTAGAATCATCACAACAATAATCAACAATCAACAAAAATTCATAATAAGCAAAAACCAATACATAAACCAAACAAAATGAAATCATGGGGTTCTTCTCAAAAGATTTTACCATAATAGAAAAATAGTCTTTATAGTTTATACCTCAAAGCAAACAAGGCAATTGTGATGCATTGCTCTTTCCACAAAGCAATGACCAGTTTCCATTAATTTAGAGTAGCAGCACCTAAAATATATAATGATTAATTTACAAGGATCAAGAAAAAAGATATAACTTTGTAGAGAAAGGAAGGAAAAAGTAAGGAACAATGAATGAAACTCACCATATTTTTCACCTCAATCCACCACTCACAGCAACAATCAATTACTCACTTAATCAAATTATAATTCAATAGCTGAATAATTAAAAAAAAATACCTAATACTTACTATTGCACCAACAGCGACGGATGATCGCAACCCACAAACGAAGGCGAGCAGTGCAAAGACTGGCGAGCAGCAACAAACAATGTTGCGATGACGAGAGACGCACAGAGCCCCAGAGATGTGACAACGTAGGGCAGGCGACTACAAACACAGGCGATGACACAACGACGGAGACGCAGAGGAGTGGCGACACACGAGGTAGAGTTGTTGGTGATTGTGAGTGTGAAAGAGAGAGACTGCCTTTGCGGAGGCTAAGTGAGAGAGGTTTCGTCAGTTCTTCACTTCGAGCCCCAAGGACAGGGAGGGAGGGGCTGCTTCACTTCTTCGAGGAACCTTAGGTTAGTTATTAGTTATGGATTTTTTTTAAGCGACAAAATAACACCGTTTTAGGGAAGGGCGGGGTTGAAAAAAAGAGATCAAACTGGCCAATTATTTAGAACCATTGGTTCACCAGTTTTTATTAGAATCGGCCGGTCCAAACCGGTTTTCACCGATTCTTTTCCTTGCACGGTTGAATAGCTCAACCGGACCGGTCTTGTGTCTGGTTCACCAGTTTTTTTGTCTGAACGGCCGGTCTGGTCCGATTCTTACAACTATCGTCGTATTAGTTGGTTTAGCTTTCAATTTATTGATAGATCAGTAGATAAATATACACTACAACTATCATTTTTGGAGGCCTTGCAGATGCGGCTATTGCCTTAAATCAAGGCAACACTTTTTTAATTCAAAAACAACGCTTTCGAAAGAAACTCTTTAAAAGTGTTGCCTATTATTCTGAAACAAAGACAACGCTTATGAGTAGACTTTAATGCAACGCTTATTAGGTATTTTTTTCCTACTAATTTTGCAACTAATAAAAAGCATTGCCTATTCTATTGCTATAGCAACCCTTGGGAGTGTTGCATATTTGACCAGCTATGACATCACTTTAGAAGTGTTAGCTGTTCTATCATTACTATGGCATCAATCTAGCAACATTCCTCTAATATTATTAATATGCATTTCAACATTCTTCTCATACTACATTATCTACTACCTGTAGCTACAATAATTTGGGTATAATAAAATTAAAGATATGAAAAAAGACACAAAATCTCAACTTATTCTACTTAGATAGATATTATCAAATTAAAATATTTCAAATACACTATTATGTAATGATTTCTAATTCACATATTAAAATATGAAAAGATAATTAAATAAATCTTCTAGATGAAATACATGACTTAGAAAAGAAAAGCTAAATATATTTGTTTCAAAGTTCTTGTCGCTTATACATGCAATGATAACTATATCATATAACAATGGTAAGAAACTTATTGACATAGTAAGAACAGACTACCAATCACATATATACAACAAAAATAAAAAAAACAATGTATTTTCTTATAACTTGAAACAAATGAATAGTAGTGACCAAGTAAAAGTACCAAACCAACAACAAAGATATGAAGAAATAAAAAGACTCAAGTAGCAGAAATTACGAAAAAAAATATAACAATGTAGGAGTAGTATAATAGAAAAACATCAAAAGAGGAGCATTTATGAACAAGAAAAAGAAGTAAATTTTTATTCTTTCAATCATTACAGAAAAATCAATATCAACAAGAAATTATTTGGACAAAAAATGAGTACCCTCAGAAAAAATAAAAAAGACAATGGTAATTAACTTACCGTCAGAAGCAATCAAATGGTATAAACCTCGCTGGTAAATATTTATTGTCGGAATTTTTCGTCCGACAGTAATTACTGTCGGATTTAGTGACGGAATACAGTTAGCACAAAAATGGAAATGCCAATGGAAATGTTTCTAAAAAATTTTTTTAAAAATTTGACTAGGCTGTTACCGTTGGAATATTCTGACAGTAATTCCAATGGTAGTATTTTTATTTTTTTAATTATCTTTTCCCATCCATCTCTAATGTACTCTGATAACTAACAATTAAAATAGCGTTTTAAACTTGATGTGAAGTATGAAGAATATAAATTACAAATACGAAATGATGGTAACTGGAATATCTGAAACAATGCTAACTATATTACATTCATAAAACTACATTTACATTCACTGAAATATATATTAAAAGTACGCAAACTTTCTTAAGAAAATACATATGACATAACTATGTTTACATTAACCTTAAAAAGATTCATCATATTCTTTCTCTAGTTCACCATCCTCCTCTTCCGAGGTAGTTTTCTTATTTTCATCAAACTTGTCTTCCTCTTCTTTGTCGTTATCGACCCCGTCTTCTTCTTGAATATCATCATCCTCTGGTGGAAGTGCGTCAGCATCTAGTCCAAGGTCAATGATGTCATCATTCATAATAGCAGAGCTAAGGATGATTGGCTCATCGGTATCAACCACCGTTTTTGAAGGAGTTGGGTTGTTAATCTGGTAAGGTTCCTGACCCTCTATCCAATTATCAGACTCAATGGGGCCTCTTGACTTAGTCTTAACCACAACCACCTAACTATATTTGCATGAACCTGGATAAAGCAAATAGCATATCTGTCGTGCATTTTGAGGTAGTATAAAAGGATCGTAGCGCCTATATTTCCTGGTTACATTAACTTCAGTGATATCGCAGTCCTTGTGCTTTCGTGTTCCTTATCGCGAACTTGGATCATACCATTCACATTTGAATACGCACACCCTGTATGTAGTGAGGCAGAAATACTGTAATTCAATTATATTATGCAACACACCATACCAATTAGAATGACCCCCACCTGAATCCCCACGAACCCGAATTTTGGTGTTATCTATTTTCTTTCCAATCGACCACTGTAAGGTATGGAACCGATATCCGTTAACATTGTAAATCGGGTAGCTAGTGGCCTTATTCATTGAGCCCTAACTAAATGTAACTAGTTTCAAATATGTTGTGTCAGTTAGCTGCACGCTGACGTATTCTCTAAACCAAAGTGGAAAATTGTTCAATGAGGTCTTAGGATTTGCCTCTTGGAATAACCTATATAATAGAATAGGATAACGAAGTTTTAATTAGATTAAGAAGCTAGTATCTTACTGATTGCAATTTTAAGGAAAACTTAAAAAACTCACACGAGGTAGGGTGAAATATGGTCACAGTTAAGCAATACATGCAGATGTGCAGCGTCGATTTCTTTCTGCTCTAACCACTAGTCACTGTCTGCACCCATTGCAGCTCCTTCCGACAAAAAGATTGGGTATGTTGTTTCACTTGACAAGGATTATCTCCTCTCATCGTTCCTAGCAACCTTTGTTCTACGTGACTCAACATGAGATCAAAATAGAATGAGCAAAATGCTGAGGTTTCCTTACTAGGAATGCTTCGAAGATGCTGTCCTCAATCCGAGCTCTGTTCTTCACAGTACGCTTGAATGAACCAATCATCCTCTCAAATGGGTACATCGACCAAAATTGGACCGGCCCACATAGTATTGCTTCGAATGGTACGTGGATTACTAAACGTTCCATAACGTCAAAAAAAGATAGAGGAAATATCGTCTCTAGCCTACAAAGTATGATGAGAATGTTCTTGTCCATGACTGTGAGGTCAGTAATGCAAAGTTTTGTAGCACATAACTCCCTAAAAAACTCACTTATTTCTGTGAGGGATTTCTAGATGTTGGTTGAAAGTTTTCGGAACGCGGTAGAAATCAAGAACTCCATGAAAACGTGACAATCATGACTCCTTAACATAGTAAGCCTACCATGTGATACGTTTACACACCTGCCCAAGTTAGACACGGAATCATCAGAAAACCTTAATCCTCTAATCCACTTATAAACATTTTGTCTCTGTTCCTTTGTTAGAGCGAACACCACCTTTGGTTTAGCCCAACACCCGTTATCAAGTCTTTTTAAGTTCAGATCTGGCCGCCTGCAAATGTCCATCATGTCTAACCTAGCCTTATCATTGTCCTTTGTTCACTCATCGTCCATTACTGTGTGCATGATGTTACCAAACGTTTTTTTCAATGTGCATCACATTAAGACAATGTCGAACCAAGTTGGATTTCCAATAAGAAAACTCCCAAAATCTATGTTGTTTAGTCCAATTATGGTCCCTGCTATATCCCGAAGGTCTCAGATCTGCCCCGTTATCGACGATCCAGGGGATTCTTTTGACACGGTGTCAAACTTGCCTACCACCTAACCTCACAGGTGCCTCTTCTTGTTCAGTTTTATTCTTTTTGAACAAGTCCTTGTTGCACCGAAAAGGATGATCCATGTCGAAGAATCTTCGTTGGTAATCAAACCATGAATTTTTACCGTCATTCGTCAATCAAAATGCCTTTGTATCGTCCATACAACTGGGACATGCCATTCTGCCCTGAGTAGACTAACCAGACAACATGCCGTATGCAGGAAAGTCGTTAATGGTACACATTAATTTAGCCCATAGTTAGAAGTTTGTCTTCGTCAAAATATCATAAATTTGTACACCATATATCCATAACTCATGTAATTCGTCCACCAAGGGCTACAAGAAGACATCTATTTTAGCCTTTGAATTGCTGGGACCAGGTATGATGCAAATTAGAAACATGTATGGGTCCTTCATGCACATTTTAGGACTCAGATTATAAGGTGTCACAACTACAAGCCAACAAGTGTATGCATTACCGAAATTGGAATTCGGTGTGAACCCGTCAGAGTATAAATCCAGTCAACGTTCCTAGGCTCAATCGCAAGTGTAGGATGGACTCGATCAAAATGCTTCCAAGCTTCTCTGTGTGATTGATGCGTCATGATTTCATCATCTCTCATGTTGCTACTATGTCAGGTCATGTGAGGGACCAAATTCATCGATACATACAATCGTTTCAACCTAAGGATTAAGGACAAGTAGGCATCCGTTTCATTGGAATTCTCTTTAATCGGCAGATCTCTCTTGACTTAGAATCTCGGTGATCTACAAAATCTGCAGTCATTAAGGTCTACGTCTATCTTGTAGTACTGCATACAATCATATAGACAACAATCAACATTTACTGCATTTAGATCCAATTTCAAAACTAGCTTCTTTGCTTCATAGTGGTTTCGGGGGATGCCAGTTGACCCTATAGGTACCAATTCGTTGCAAAGGGTTGCCCACTTATCAAAAGACTCTTGGGTATGATTTGACTCTGACCTAATACTCATCATTCTAACACACGCAGACAACTCCGAATGAACGCACCCCTTGTACAAAGGTTTCGCAATAAATTCTAACAGATGATAAAATCTCTTCGCTTCTGGGTTAGACTCTTCTTCAGCCTCTTTTAATTCTGTAACACTTGTTGTATCAAACACCATCTCGTTGTATCTTTCTTGGTTAGCCTCCCAAGACATTTCATCCATGTTTAGGTCTCTCACCACTCAAATCCTCGTTGATTGACAACTGGACCTATTCAATTTTGGGGCAGACCGGTTAACTCCTTACTCGTCCACTTCTCTGTGTTATGTCCACATTTAATACACATCCTTGAACCCATTACAGTAGAGGTAAAGCATTATGTTCGCAGGTCCTAACTACTTAGTCGGTCGATACTTTTGATAAGGATACCTAGATACCCCTTCAGACATAAACAGTTCTATGCTGAAGACATGCATGACAAACGCGTTGATTCCTTCAAAGAATTATAGTTTTAAACCCCTCCCCCGGCCATCGTTATCCCTCTTATACATCCATAGACGATGACTTGTAATCAAATTGAAACACACACCTTAGAATTCAACATACAACAGAGGTATGACAAATTTAATTTTTACTTACATTAAATTAACACAACAACTCCTAATAACATACTTCATTAAACAAATTTAACCACTAAATTAACAACCCTAAGAAAATGTTATACTCACAAAATAATATGAAAAAAGATAATAACCATACCAACAAACCAATCTGATGATAATGTCTGTAGTCTCTCTTTAATTTCGTGGTGACAGAAGCGGTGGTGACAGCAACGTGAACAGAAATCGCGGCAAAGGATGCGACGGGGATAGAGCAGCAACAGATTCGACAAGCACGTGCAGCGGCAGTGATAGTAGGTGCTCCAGGCATGGTGGCGATGTCGACAGCAAGCTCTGGCGCGGTAGGTGCTGCATGGGGGTGGTGAGAGTAAACGAGAAGAAAGAGAGAGAGAGAGAGAGTAAAGAGAGAACGGAATTGGAAAGTGAGGGGAAGGGCTTCGTGTTTGAATTTAGCCCCAACTTTACCGTCAGATTAATCCGACGGTAACTCACCAAAATGACGTGTTTTATCAAACAAATATACCGTCAGATTATTCTGTCGCTAAATTTGACAGTAGAATTGGCCTGCGTGACTTCCATTTTCGCTCCAACAATTACCATCGACTTTAGCGATGGAAAATCTGTTCCGACGATAATCTTTTATGGTGGCGAATTTCTTCTCCTTTCCATCAGAAAATCCGACAATAAAGCTGTCAGTACAAGTCGACGCTAATTTCGACGATAGATCTGATGGTACTCAGCATTTTTCTTGTAGTGGTATTACATAGTAACAAAAATCAACCTGGACAAGATCTCTAGTAGCCTAATCTTGGCACAACGCATATCCATCTAGCTGCAAATGGAGAAAGACATGAATTTCAACACATTTAAATCATGAGATTGAAAAAAAATAAACAAATTTATGTAATTTAAATCTTACACTACTAGTGATCAAGAGGTCGAATTTTGTTATAGTTATTATTCAAGTAGTATAATTAAAACTATTAAAATAACGACCTAAAAATCACATAATATTATGACCATCAATGTAATATTCTGACCTAAATTATTTACCACTAATACATACAAGTTGCTGTAACTATTACAAGGACAAACCAATACATATATTCCTTGGTTTCATTTTCACTATCTGACTCATTTTCAATTTTCTCATAATCTAGTAGGGACGATAAAGATGCTTTCATGATCCTGATACACCAAATACTATTTTTATGCCTAAGATCACAATTTCAAAAAAGTCACACAATCACAAAATATAAAGGGGAAAATAAAAACCTTCGTGCTAGATGGAAACAAACAGTGCAAATTATATTAGTTGTTCTCTCGTCAAACCAATCTTTTCTTCTGTGAAGTTCACATAGTGTCACAAGCGCTTTCTTAACTCATGCTTCACCCTCTTCCTTTTGAAAATAGACAGAACAAACACACACACAAATATTCATTCAAATTGTTCAATAAGCACAACCATCTGAGGAAATCACACAGCCAACATAACCAAAAGGTTCAACTCAAATGAGACCTATAGCATTGAAAACAAGACACTTTCAGAGCATGGTTCTTCGCTTTTTCTTATGCTTTTGGTTCATGCACTTACTATGAATTATGTGATCAAATGCCAGCTTTTTCATGTCCTGTCACTAAGGTTTGAAGCACCATGAACAACAGCAGAGTTTTGTCAATATCAACTATCTGCTAAAATTCAAATAAAAAATCACTACAGCATCACATTTTTCACAATTGCAACAATTTAATTTGCTCCAAATTTATGTTTCTATGCTCAAGAGACTGTGAATTTATTTCCTATCTTATTTTTTCGTATTGAACAAAAGGGAGAGATGATGCAAAATTGCAAATGACAAGCTGGGAAGAAGCAGTAGCTACCATAGAAGGCAAGAAGTTTACACAATCATAGTTCAATAGACTTAGCTCAACAAGGTAATAGCTCAAAAGTGAGAATGTTTAATCTAACAACTAACACAGGGAAAAAGGAAAAGATAGATAGTTAGTCCTAATTCAATGTAATAGAAACTTTGAAATCATTAAACAAGATCTACCAAATTAAAGCCAGGAGAATTAACAAAGCACAATTATTTTTTTAAATTTACTTGTGATTTTGTGTATGTATCTTCAGTAGTGTAGTAGATTTCTTGCACATTCGAAGGTTAATTTCCTCATACTTCCTAAACATTGAGAAGTGAAAAAGTAATAATTAATTAATTACTTTATTAATTACAATTATGAAGTTTGATAAGATATATCATAAAGAAAGGTGTTCAATAAATGCCAACGATGCAATGAGCATAGAGGAAACATCGAGAAACTGAAACACTGAGCATGGAAAAGTAGAGTTTACAGACAAGAATTTATCAACGTAAGAAACAGAGAGAAAAAGAATCTCTACTAAGAATCAAGGTTGAGGTGAAAAGCTTGATAGAAGATGTGAACAGTACCATGGCGGAACAGTGCGAAACACGGCGCAAACAAAAGAACACGGCAGAGAAAAGCAGAACATGGCAGAGCTCAAGCAATGGAGGTGAAGGAAGCGATATTACAATAGAGGCAGTTCTGGTAGCGCAAGGTAGAACCGACAATAGCAGTGTAAGGAAGTGGCGGTGGCAACTTCTTTCTCCATCATACAAATTATAATTTTTGGGAGAGGCATTAAAAATTTTAGGCAACACTTACCAGAGGAAGTATTAGAGCAATAATAAGTAGTTGTGTTAGAGTAATGATAAGTAATTGAAAGTTAGTAGTTGATAGATAATTATTTATGAGGTTAGTTTGAAATATCCCTATAAATAGCATGATTCTTTATCATGTAAACAACAACTTCAATACATATTTTTTATTTTATTATCTCTATTTTCTTGTTATGGTATCAGAGCTCTAAAAGAGATCAGAGCTTTAAAAGAGCTCTGTTAGTACCCATGGTGAAAACTTCAAACCCAAATAATCAGTCCCCATTGTCTTCTTCCTCTCTAATGGCAGAATCATCTTCTAACGTAGCATAAGATCCCACCAGCTCTTTCCATATTCATCCTAGTGAAAATCCAACCTCTGTCCTTCTCAATCATGTCCTTACTAGCAGTAAAAATCACTCTTGATGTCGATCCTTTTCTATGGCCATCATCTCCAAAAATAAATATGGCTTTCTCACCGGCTCTATTCCTTCTCCTCTAACTGATGATCCTCTGTTTTCAATATGGGAGCGTTGCAATAACCTGGTGTTGTCTTGGCTATTTCATTCCCCCTCTCTCTCTCTATTATCCAAAGTTGTTTATTTTTCTACTGCCTCTTCTGTATGGACTGACTTTAAAGAACATTTTTTTCCAAAGTGATCTTCTTCATATTGTAGAATTACAAGAAGAAATTTATGTTCTTAGACAAGAAAATCAGTCGGTAACAGAATTTTATACCTCTTTGAAGACATTGTGGGGAAGAGCTTGATAACTCACGTCTTCTTTTCGTCTGTAATTGCCCAGCCAAAACACATTGCTCACAAGATTTCATCATTCGATTTCTTAAAGGTCTTGATGAGCGTGTTTCTATAGTCCGGTCACAAGTTCTTCTTTTTGATCCTTTTCCGCCCTTCACCAGTGTCTTCGCTCTTATCGTTCAACACAAACGTCTACTTCAAAACACATCTGGGATTCTGGACAATCAACGAACCATTGATGCTGAGGTAGAAGCTCGCCGTCCTCCTCTTGGTCGTGGTCGTGGGTACGCCTCTTCAAACCCAGGACTCGGCAGCGGCGGTTCCTCGAAGGTTCGCTCTTATTGTGGTCGAGGAGGGCACACCATGGATGTTTGTTACAACAAACATGGCTACCCTCCTGGCCACCCGCATCACCCAAGGAGACTACAATTCCTTGAGCGTTCTAATGGGAAGCAGAAGCTGGTGAATTAAAAATTTATTAAAATGGTTACGTTGCAAGTATAGTTCTTAACTCACCGAAAATCTGCCTATCAATTTAGAAATATGTCACAGAGAGTTTAAATTAAAATTACTGGGAGTTTTAAGTCCCAGGTCGTCTCCCAACGAGTTGCAGAAAAGTGTGCTGTTTTATTAATCAGATGTTCCAAGAAGTTGAGCTAAGTAAATTGGAATTTAAATTGAGGAATTTTAAATAATATAAATAAAAGCCTTGACTGGGAATTGATTAGTTAGAATCTCTATCATTGATGGAGTGATTTTTAAGATTGATTTATAGTTAACGGTTACTCTGTTTGGTTATCCTTTACTAGGTAAGGGAAAGTCAAACAAGTTGGACTGCCAGATCTATTCACGAGTTACAACCCACTTAGTTCAAAGGGATTGGCGTTGGTGACAGGATAGCAATCCAATATTTAACCCAACTATAAAATTCTCCTTCAATCCTTCCAACTCAAGAATTCCTTTTAATCAACTCCCTATCAAGTAATGAAACTACTTACACATTGTAAATAAAGAATCCATGGCACATGAAAGGGAATTAAAAGAAGACATGATTATTGGAATTGAAATTGAATTAAAGAGAAATAATCGTTGCATTAATTAATCATAAAAGTATCTGAATGACAAAATTGAACATAACGAAGAACATGGAAGAATAAAACCAAGTTAAGAGAACAAACTAGAATGATGAAGTCTTGATGAGGAAATAACTCTTCTCCCTGTTCCAATGCTAAGGCCAATTGAAAATTAAAATCCTAAAAACTAGAGAGAAAAACCTAAGAGAGTGAAAAACTAGATCTAAAACTACTGAATGAATGTGTCTCTTGTTTCTGCATATTCTCTGACTCTAGTCTGCTGTTCCAGGCCGAAAACTGGGCCGAAATAAGGTCCAAAATTGCCCCCGTCGAATTCTGCAGATTATGCAGATCGCACATGTCACGCGATCGCGTCGTCCATGCGGACGCGTCGCTTGCGCTTTTTCCTCTCCACGCGTTCGCGTCGTCCACGCTACCGCGTCGCTTGCGCTTTCTAATCCGCGCGGCCGCACAAGCCATGGGCCGCATCACTACGATTTGTGCTCCTTCGCGCGGTCGCGTGAGCCATGCGACCGCGTCACTTCTCGCTGGTTATCTCCTCAAATTCTTGTGTTCCTTCCATTTTTGCTAGCTTCCTCTCTAATCTCCATCTCATTCATGCCCTATAAGGCCTGAAACACTTGACACACAGATCACGACATCGAATGGAATAAAGGAGAATAAAAAGTAAATAATTAAAGTCTCTAGGAAGCAATTTTCAAACATGTACTGAATTTAGGAAAGAAATCTAAATGCATGCTAAATTGATGAATAAGTGGGCAAGGATCATGACAAAACCACACAATTAAACACAATATAAACCATAAAATAGTGGTTTATCAACCTCCCCACACTTAAACATTAGCATGTCCTCATGCTAAATTGAAGGAGACAAGGAAATAAGTATGAACATGCAGAAACTCATGAAATGCAATGCAATCCTACGTATATAAATAAATGCAACTATATGATTATTGTCTACTTGATCAAAAGTAAATAAGCCCTTCAAAACAGTTACAAATCAAATTCCACTAATTTTATCATTATACAATAAAACTGATAAAAGTGCAAGAAGATAGCTTATGAAAGCAGGAAACATGAAAATTCAAGCATTGAACCCTCACTGATAATGTATGTACGCTCTAATCTCTAGTGTATAGGGTAATCACTCAATTCTTTTCTAGTCATGTTTTCTAACTTTTGTTTTTCTCTTAACCAATCAACAACAGTTAATATACCAATGCAAACATCATGAGGTCTTTTCAGGGTTGTAATGGGGCCAAGGTGCAGGTAAGGATATACATATGGCTAAGTGAGCTTTATAAATTGAATCTTTAATTAACCTAAGCTCTCACCTAATATACATATATTCTATATACTTTTAAATTCATGCTTAGCTACCCATAATTCCCTTTTTCAACCCATACTCATGTTTCAACTTTGTATTTTGATTCTATCATATGTGTATTGATCTTTGAATTCTGAATTTAACATTGGGGTAATTTTGTCCCCTTATTTATTGAATTTTTTTTTGAATAAATAAAGCTTATCAATGCACATAGATTTTTCATTCTTATATTTTCACATGAGTAGGTATCCAAATTCCCTTTAAATTTTCATGACATATTCCCTCAACAACTTTTGTTCCCGTAATTTCCCATACTTAACTAGCATACACAATTCTATCTTAAGCTAACCAAAGATTCAATTTGGGATATATAATTGTTTTTTCGGCTTAAGGTTAGTAATGTGGTAAAATATCGAACAAATGGGAATTAAAGGCTCAAAGTGATTAACAAAGGTAATTGAGAAGGGTAGGCTTGATTTGGATAAGTGAGTTTAAACAAATGATGGCCTCAATCATGTGCAAGCATGTAAATATAATAAATACTGGACATATAAGATAAAACAAAATATAGATTACAATCATAGAGAAGTAAACACACAAGAATAAAATGATTATGGTTAAATAGTGTAACCATACATAAAGGCTCAAATCTTTCACCGGTTGTGTGTTCTTTAGCTCAAACATCATGTTCCAAATACAACTCAAGCAGATTTATCATAAAAATTTTGAAAAATTAGTGAAATTTTGTTCCAAAGATAGATTTTAAAAAGAGACTTATTGTCTTTTCAATCAAGTAGAACATGCATGCAACTATTCTAACCTATGCAATTTATTCTATTTTATAAAAGAAAGAAAATCTAACTAAAATATCCTAATTATTGGTGCCAGAGAAGAGAATTTACCTCCAAAAATCAGGTACTGACCGACCTCCCCACACTTAAGGCTTTGCACCGTCCTCGGTGCCATCTGTCAGAAACAGGGGTGGGCTGGTAGCAGTATCTCCACAGTCGGGACCATCATGGCTCCCGGTGCTGGTAAAAGAAGTGGAGTCCGGAGTGTCTGAGTCCTTGAATTTGCCCATGATCAGCTCCTTGAGGTATGTGAATCGGCGCTTGTTACGGCGCTCTCTCATCTTAGCTTTCTGTTCATGCCGATCCAACTTTTCAAGTAACTATTGGAGCAATTTCTCAGTGGTAGATGCTTGTGGTGTTGAAGAAAGAATATCTTCAACTGGCTCAGTAGGCTGGCTTGTAGTGGCTGCTGAAAGTCTGAGGTATTTCCCGTTAGGGACATATTGATCATCCCGTGGAACCATGGCTTTGGTGTCCCCAGCTCTGTAGGAGACTCCGGCTGCTGAGACAAGATCTGAGACCAGGGCAGGAAAAGGTAGGTTACCCGCGATTTGTACGTGTTCCATAGCATTCCGGATATGTCTTGAGAGATTCAGAGGTTGGTCTGTAAGGATGCACCAGAGTAGAACAGCCATGTCTGCAGTGAAGGAGGACTCATGAGTGCTTGGAAAGACGTAATGGGATATGATCTGTGCCCATACGCGGGCCTCCAAGGTAAGTGCGGAAGCCAAGATACCCTTAGGGCGGGTACGGTGGTATCCGTAGATCCAACGGCAGCCAGGTAAAGCGATGACTCCGAGAACGGAGTCCCAGTCAAATTGGTATCTCTGGCGCTGAAGGGTGGCTTCTTGAAAAGCGTCCATTCCTGCTGGAATAAGGGGAAGACTCAGAGCTTGCTGAATGGCCTCTTCTGTGATGGGGACTTGCTTTTTCCGGACATAAACAGACTGCAGGGTCGGTATGTAGAAGTTGGAGTAGAACTCAACTACCCAAGAGAGATTGACTTGCCTCGGCTGTCTCCGTAAGAAACCCCATTGTCTTCGCTCAATTTGCGGCTCAACAAAGGTGGCAATATTGGACGGGAGAGTAAGAAGGTATTCATTGTTATAGTTCCTTTCTGCCAGGATGGGGAACATCTGCTCACAGTAGCGATTGGAAAATCGCGCAGCGTCCTTTGCTGGAAAGGCTTTCTCCTTTTTGTCAACCATTATTATCCTCTTGACTTGTTTTGTTGAGGGCTTGACTGCGGTTGAAGAAGGCTCTGCCACTAATGCTCTTTTAGTTCCTCTTCTTGCTGGTGGTCTGGAAGTTGCTTTCTCTTTTCCTTTCTTGGTGGCTATCCTGAAAGAAGGGAAGAGAAAGAAAATTAAATGCAAAGAGAGATACAGCAAGGAAGGAAACGGAAAAGAGGGTGAATGATGTACAGTAAAATGTAGATGACATTAACACATGCTCTCGAGTACATATGAAAAGCCATCAATGGGAAATAGCTAGTGCATAAAAAGACAAGTGAATGCAAGGTGTTTATTGGCATGCTGGCAAAGGGCATGAGTAGCATAGACCAAGCATTACTTTGTAACAAACCATCACGTTTGTATTGACAATTGAATTCAATTAATAAAATAATAGAGGAAAGTTGTGAAAAGCAAGCATTGAATAGTATAGGAACATAGAGAAGTGCATAATGCCACATGGGTTTTTTCACAAACACATAGCGTGCATGTTAAACAAGATGTAAAAAGTATGAAATTGAACATGCAAGCAATCCCCAAAAAAAATAATAATAATAATTGTCAAATAAATTGTAACAAGTCACAAGCATATAGTGAGGGATAATGACTCAAAAAAATTTCTAACACTATGTAAAAAGGGAAAAGAAGAATAAAGAAAGTAAAAGTTTGAAAAGAAAAAGAAAATAATAATATATACATAATATAATAAGAATGATAGAAAAGAGAAGAAGGAAGAAGAAGGTAAAACCTTGTTAATGGAGGAGAGAGAGAGAGAGTGAGAGGTGAGGTAGAAAGGGGAAAGAAGAAAGAAGGAGGGAAAAGAAAAATTAGGATTTGGAGGAAAGAAAGATAAGATAATTTGG
Source organism: Arachis ipaensis (assembly GCF_059453495.1). Lineage (NCBI taxonomy): Eukaryota > Viridiplantae > Streptophyta > Magnoliopsida > Fabales > Fabaceae > Arachis > Arachis ipaensis. The sequence goes on from NC_142442.1 coordinate 35,869,353, forward strand.
CAATTGAGGTTTAGCTGTGCGGCGCATGCGACGCGGCCGCCTGGGGCATGCGTTCGCATGGGGGCACGTCAGGGAAGGGGACACGATCGCATCGACCCCGCGGTCGCGTGACCTATGTTGCACTGCTGGCGCGAGTGCAGCCTCGCTCCAGCACAACTCTCTGTTCGATCCATTTTAATTGCCAAAATTGGGTGACGCGATCGCGTGGGTCATGCGATCGCGTGAGTGTGCGTCAGAAAATAATTGACGCGGCCGCGTCGGCGACGCGGTCGCGTGACAAGGATTGTGCTTCCAGCACCACTCTCGCACAATATAGCATTGTGCACCCTTTTACGTCGAAAATGCAGGGCACGCGGCCGCGTGAGGCACGCGGTCACGTGGGAGGCCCTGATTTCCATGCGACCCGGTCGCGTGGAGTAATTTGTGCCATTGGCACGACTCCAGCGCCCCTCCTGCGTAACTTTCTGTTCATTTTTATTTTTCTTTACTCCTCCTGCCACGCGGACGCGTCACTGGTGCGATCGCGTCGCACGGCGAAATTTTTTTTTTTTAAGGAAAGATAAAGACATGTAATTGAAAGAGCACGGAAGCACTAATAAAAAGAAGAGTTATTTAAAGAAGAAAAACTAAAAGTGAAGAAAGGAACGATCATACCGCGGTGGGTTGTCTCCCACCAAGCACTTTGCTTTTACGTCCGTAAGTTGGACGCTCTACTAGCTCAATCTGCTGCTATGTGGGGATCTTCCAAGTGGAAGATCTCAAACTCCTTATTTTTCTGCACCTTCTCACCATGGTACAGCTTTAGGCGGTGTCCATTAACCTTAATAAGTTCAGAACTTGAAGGATGGCTTAGGTGATAGACTCCGTACGGTTCAGTTTTCTCTATTCTGTATGGACCTTTCCATTTTGATCTCAACTTACCGGGCATGAGCCTCAGTCGAGATTTGTAAAGGAGAACAAAATCTCCAGGTTGGAACTCTCTCTTCTTGATGTTTTGATCATGCACAGCTTTCATCTTTTCCTTGTATATTCTGGAGTCCTCATAAGCTTCTAGGCGAAGGTTCTCCAGTTCCTGTAGTTGCAACTTTCTTTCAGTTTCGGCTTTCTCAATTTCCATGTTGCACTCTTTAACTGCCCAGAAGGCTCTGTGTTCGATTTCAACTGGAATATGGCAAGCTTTTCCATAAACTAAGCGAAAGGAACTCATCCCAATGGGTGTCTTGTATGCTGTTCTGTATGCCCACAGTGCATCTTGTAGTCTGGTGCTCCAGTCTTTTCTATGAGGCTTTACTATCTTCTGCAGGATACGCTTAATTTCTCTGTTTGACACCTCGGCTTGCCCATTAGTTTGGGGATGGTAAGCTGTTGCAACTTTATGGATTATCCCATGCTTCTTCATCAATCCTGTTAGTCTCCTGTTACAAAAATGGGTGCCTTGATCGCTCACGATCGCTCGTGGTGATCCAAAGCGGCATATAATATGGTTTCTCACAAAGGAAACAACAGTGTTAGCATCATCAGTGCGGGTAGGAATTGCTTCCACCCATTTGGAAACATAATCCACAGCTAACAATATATAAAAATATCCACTAGAATTTGGAAATGGACCCATGAAGTCAATGCCCCAGACATCAAAAATTTCACAGAAAAGCATATATTGTTGAGGCATCTCATCCCTCTTGGATATGTTACCAAATTTCTGGCATGGGTGACAAGATTTACAAAACTCAGCAGCATCTCTAAAAAGAGTAGGCCACCAGAATCCGCAGTCTAAGATCTTTCTAGCTGTCCTTTGAGGGCCAAAGTGTCCTCCACTCTCAAATGAGTGATAGGCCTCTAAAATGGACTGGAATTCTGATTGAGGTACACAACGTCTAATTATCTGGTCAGCGCCATATCTCCATAAATATGGGTCATCCCATATATAATATTTAGACTCGCTTTTCAGCTTGTCTTTTTTATATTTAGAAAAATGTGGAGGAAATGTGCGGCTAACTAAATAATTAGCAACAGGTGCATACCAAGGGACTACCTCAGATACTGCTTGCAGGTTGTCAAAAGGAAAATTATCATCTATAGGAGTAGAATCATCCTTAATATGTTCAAGGCGACTCAAGTGGTCCGCTACTAAATTTTGATTACCACTCCTATCCTTTATTTCTAAATCAAATTCTTGTAACAGCAGTATCCAACGTATAAGTCTTGGTTTGGATTCCTTTTTAGCTAATAAATACTTTAGAGCTGCATGGTCTGAATACACTACTACTCTAGTACCAAGTAAATAAGCTCGGAATTTATCCAGAGCGAAAACAATAGCAAGTAGCTCTTTCTCAGTAGTAGTATAATTGGACTGGGCAGTGTCTAAAGTCTTAGACGCATAGGCAATAACAAAAAGATCCTTACCTTCACGCTGAACCATCGCTGCTCCTACTGCATGGTTGGAAGCATCGCACATGATCTCAAACGGCTGGCTCCAGTCGGGTCCTCTCACAATTGGGGCTTGAGTTAGAGCGGTCTTCAGCTTATCAAATGCTTGTTTGCAATCTTCACTGAACTCGAACTCAATGTCCTTCTGTAGTAATCTGGATAAGGGAAGTGCCACCTTACTAAAGTCTTTAATAAATCTCCTGTAGAAACCTGCATGGCCAAGGAACGAACGGACTTCCCTCACAGAAGAGGAGAAGGTAAACTAGAAATAACATTCACCTTTGCTGGGTCTACAGAAATGCCATTATTAGATACCACATGTCCTAATACAATCCCTTGCTTTACCATAAAGTGGCATTTTTCGAAGTTCAATACAAGGTTTGTATCAACACATCTATCTAATACTCTAGATAGTCCATCTAAGCAAAGGTTAAAAGAATCACCATAAACGCTAAAATCGTCCATAAAAACTTCCATACAGTCCTCAATAAGATCAGAGAAAAGACTCATCATGCACCTTTGGAAAGTAGTTGGTGCATTGCACAAGCCAAAGGGCATTCTCTTATAAGCGTAAGTCCCAAAAGGACATGTAAAGGTAGTCTTTTCCTGATCCTCAGGAGCTATATGAATCTGGAAATAACCTGTGTAACCATCTAAAAAGCAATAATGTGATTTACCTGACAGGCGATCCAGCATTTGTTCAATGAATGGAAGTGGGTAGTGATCCTTACGGGTAGCTTAGTTGAGACGCCTGTAATCAATGCAGACTCTCCAAGCATTCTGAACTCTAGTTGCTATGAGCTCTCCATGCTCATTCTTCACGGTAGTGACTCCGGACTTCTTGGGCACAACTTGTACTGGGCTTACCCATTCACTGTCTGAAATGGGATATATGATACCTGCTTCCAATAGTCTGGTCACTTCCTTTTTGACAACTTTCAAGATGGTGGGATTCAACCTTCTTTGTGGTTGACGGACAGGTCTTGCTCCCTCTTCTAAAAATATTCTGTGCTCGCATACTTGAGGGTTGATTCCCACTATGTCTGCCAAACTCCACCCAATTGCCTTCTTATGCTTCCTCAGTACATCAAGTAACTGCTCTTCTTGTTGAGAAGTCAGTTCTCTTGCAATAATAACCGGAAGCTTCTGCTCATCCTCAAGATAAGCATATTTGAGATGTGGAGGGAGAGGTTTCAATTCTAACTTTTGATCATGGGCAGGCTCTGGATTATCTGGGGCTTGCAAAAATGGCGAAGTGTCCTCATTGTCAGTTAAGAGGGTCCCCACACTTGGATCTTGTCCAGTGTGCCTCTCTTCAAACTCTTCTTTTTGAACTTCAGCCACACTCTCGTTTATGACATCACACTGAAAGATAGAACGATCTTCTGGGGGGTTGTCAATGACTCCATTCAGATTGAAGATTACTATGCGGCCATCTATTTCAAAGGAGTATGTTCCTGAAAAAGCATCGAATTTGAATTTTGATGTCTTCAGGAATGGTCTTCCAAGTAGGATTGATGATGGCTTATCTGAATCATTATGGGGCATCTCCAAGATATAAAAATCAGTGGAAAATGTGAGCCCTTTAATGTTCACCAAAACATCTTCAGCAACTCCAGCCACTGTAATAATGCTTTTATCTACTAACACAAAACGAGCTGCCGACCTTTTTAAGGGAGGGAGCCTTAAAACATCATATATAGACAAAGGCATTATACTGACACATGCTCCTAAATCACACATGCAATCATAAATTACTACACCACCAATAGTACAACTAACTATGCAAGGACCTGGATCACTACATTTTTCAGGTAATCCTCCCATTAAAGCAGATATAGAACTACCTAAAGGAATAGTTTCTAATTCATTAATTTTGTTTTTATGGATACATAAGTCCTTTAGAAACTTTGCATATTTAGGTACCTGCTGAATAACATCAAAAAGGGGAACAGTTACCTCAACCTTTTTGAATATTTCTACCATTTTAGGATCAGGTTCCAGCTGCTTCCTGGGCTTCCTTGCAAGTTGTGGGAATGGAATGGGAGTAGTGTTTTCTGTGGTGCCTGCGCCTTTTGGTGCTTCTTCCTGTGGTTGAGCTATCTCTTCTTCAGCTATGTCCGGTATATCCTCTTCCTCTTCAACATCTTCGATTTCTACCACCTCTTCAGCTGAGGCGTATTCTAGTGAGCTTGGTTCCTCCTGATTCTTCTCCTGCAGTGTGGTTCCGGACCTCAGGGTGATGGCATTAATGCCTCCCTTTGGATTGGGTAATGGTTGAGAGGGAATTCCAGTGGTGCTTGAAGGTTGGTTACTGGAATTTTGTGCTGAACCAAGTTGTGTCATAAGAGCTTGCAGAGTAGAGGTGAAACCATTCAGACTGGCGTTAATACTGTTCACGATGGTATTTTCCATGGCCAGTTGTCTTTTCTCAAAAGCTTGTAATAAATCTTCATTAGAAGATACAGAAGAATGAGTAAATTGAGAGGTTTGCTGCTGATTGTTCGGTGGTCCTTGGTTTTGCCTCAGGTGAGGTGCTCGGTAAGGTTGATTTTGCTGCCTGTTGTTGTTATTATTCCACCTCTGATTTCCCTAGTTATCTCTGCCTCCCCTATTATTGTTGTCTCTCCAATTCTGGTTTGAATTGTCCTGCCATCCATGGTTATTATTTCCACTTTGATTGTACCCTTGGTTGGGGCGGTCATAGAAGTTGTGAGTGGATGCCTCCATGTTGTCTTCTTGTTGGAGCTGCGGGCATTCATCAGTGTAATGGCTGTAATCAGCACAAATTCCGCAAATTCTTTGTGGAACTAGTTGTTGGTTTTGCTGCGGTTGAGTTTGCTGAGCTTGTTGATTCAACTGCATTTGCTTCAGCAGGTTGGTCATCTCACAGATGCTTCGATTTAGAGCAGCAGTCTCTATGCCAGAAGATACTTCTACAACGGCTTTTGAACGGCCTTGCTTCTGTCTGTGGTTCCGAGTAGATTCAGCTAGATCACTGATCAAATGCCAAGCTTCATCAGTGGTCTTGTACTTCTTCATAGACCCATTGCTGGCACTTTCCAATGTGGTCTTATCTTGGGGTCTCATACCTTGTGTGATATAGCTGAGTAGCACGATCTTGTCAATCATGTGGTGGGGGCATGCTTCCAGAAGATTATTGAAGCGCTCCCAGTATTCAAAGAGAGTCTCATTGTCGTCCTGAACAATTGTAGAGATATCCTTCCTGAGTTTATCAGTAACTTCAGATGGAAAGAATTTCTCCAGAAACTCCTTTCTGAGTGTATCCCAGTTGGATACATTTGCTAGAGGTTGAGTGTAGTACCACTCTCTTGCTTTTCCCTCAAGAGAGAACGGAAAAGCTTTCAGCAAAATTGAAGTTTCATCAGTGCCATCACGCCTGACAGTAGAACAGGATGCCTGAAAATCTCTCAAGTGCTTGATATCTTGAGCAGGTAGGCCATGAAACTTGGGCATCAAATTTAGCAGTGCGGTCTTTATTTCAAAATCCGTCGCTACCACTGGATGATGCGCTTGAAACGGTTGCATTGTAAAATCAGGAGCTCCTTCCTCCTGAATGGTAACTCTTCTAGCTGCCATGTTTTCTGCACATAAAACAACCGAATCAGTAGAACGGGGGCTGGTTTCTTCCTCAAATTCACTTTCAGATTCGCCCTCAGAGCGGGCTAACCTACGCTGTTCTCGTCTTATTCGTGAAATTGTTCTTTCAATTTCAGGATCGAATATTAGCAAGCGCGGATCAGGAAGTGAACGTGTCATTTGACGGAAGAAACATGCAGCTCATAGTAGCAAAATTAAATAAAATGCAAATAAATAAATTCTAATTAATGAAATTAGCACTCTATTGCAACTCCCCGACAACGGCGCCAAAAATTGATGGGAAGCAGAAGCTGGGGAATTAAAAATTTATTAAAATGGTTACGTTGCAAGTATAGTTCTTAACTCACCGAAAATATGCCTATCAATTTAGAAATATGTCACAGAGAGTTTAAATTAAAATTACTGGGAGTTTTAAGTCCCAGGTCGTCTCCCAACGAGTTGCAGAAAAGTGTGCTGTTTTATTAATCAGATGTTCCAAGAAGTTGAGCTAAGTAAATTGGAATTTAAATTGAGGAATTTTAAATAATATAAATAAAAGCCTTGACTGGGAATTGATTAGTTAGAATCTCTATCATTGATGGAGTGATTTTTAAGATTGATTTATAGTTAACGGTTACTCTGTTTGGTTATCCTTTACTAGGTAAGGGAAAGTCAAACAAGTTGGACTGCCAGATCTATTCACGAGTTACAACCCACTTAGTTCAAAGGGATTGGCGTTGGTGACAGGATAGCAATCCAATATTTAACCCAACTATAAAATTCTCCTTCAATCCTTCCAACTCAAGAATTCCTTTTAATCAACTCCCTATCAAGTGATGAAACTACTCACACATTGTAAATAAAGAATCCATGGCACATGAAAGGGAATTAAAAGAAGACATGATTATTGGAATTGAAATTGAATTAAAGAGAAATAATCCTTGCATTAATTAATCATAAAAGTATTTGAATGACAAAATTGAACATAACAAAGAACATGGAAGAATAAAACCAAGTTAAGAGAACAAACTAGAATGATGAAGTCTTGATGAGGAAATAACTCTTCTCCCTGTTCCAATGCTAAGGCCAATTGAAAATTAAAATCCTAAAAACTAGAGAGAAAAACCTAAGAGAGTGAAAAACTAGATCTAAAACTACTGAATGAATGTGTCTCTTGTTTCTGCATATTCTCTTACTCTAGTCTGCTGTTCCGGGCCGAAAACTGGGCCAAAATAAGGTCCAAAATCGCCACCATCGAATTCTGCAGATTATGCAGATCGCACATGTCACGCGATCGCGTCGTCCATGCGGACGCGTCGCTTGTGCTTTTTCCTCTCCACGTGTTCGCGTCGTCCACGCTACCGCGTCGCTTGCGCTTTCCAATCCGTGCGGCCGCGCAAGCCATGCGGCCGCGTCACTACGATTTGTGCTCCTTCGCGCGGTCGCGTGAGCCATGCGACCGCATCACTTCTCGCTAGTTATCTCCTCAAATTCTTGTGTTCCTTCCATTTTTGCTAGCTTCCTCTCCAATCTACATCTCATTCATGCCCTATAAGTCCTGAAACACTTGACACACAGATCACGGCATTGAATGGAATAAAGGAGAATTAAAAGTAAATAATTAAAGTCTCTAGGAAGCAATTTTTAAACATGTACTGAATTTAGGAAGGAAATCTAAATGCATGCTAAATTGATGAATAAGTGGGCAAGGATCATGACAAAACCACACAATTAAACACAATATAAACCATAAAATAGTGGTTTATCACGTTCCTCTACCTCCGGTAATGTCGTTGTTGTGCTAACACCGCCTCCTGGCTCTCCCACGCCACCAGTTCCCTCTCATGTCCTAGTTCATGAAGAAAGGTCTCCTCATCAGAGAACACACACAGAGCAGGCTTTGGACCTCACTCCAGCCCAACACAACATCCTTCTAGCATTTCTAGAAAGGGATTAATCTCAATCTTCAAACAACAAGGATAAAAACCTCTCACCGTCCAACCAAATTGGGCTTCTTCCTAACCCAACTTTGGGTAGCCATTATTTGTGCTCATTCTACATTTATTCTATTTTAAATAATTTTACTGCACAAAATAAATTTACAGGCACTTGGATCATTGATTTTGGTGCCACGGATCATATTACCTCCAATTTATCTTGGTTCATATCTTTTTCTAAAATTAATCCAGTTAATGTTTATATGCCTAATGGTTCTAAAGTTACTTCTTTTTATAAAGGTGTTGTCAAATTTTCAACTTCATTAACTCTTCATGATGTTCTTCACCTATCCCACTTTAATTTTAATATTATTTCTATTTCAAAAATAACTTCAATGATCAATTACCAACTCACTTTTTCACACTCTTCTTATTTCTTATAGGACAACAATTTGAAGATGATTGGTTTGGATAGCATGAGAGAAGGGTTGTATGTCCTTAAAACCTCCATCACGACAAATAATCCATTTCCTACTCATCACCCATTACACCTTTCAATTTATGGCATTTTCGTTTAGGAAATCTTTCTCACAAAGATTAAAATTTTTACATAGACAATTTTCCTTTATTTTTATGCCCCATGATGAGCCTTATAATGTTTATCATTTTTCCAAGCAAAAGAAACTTTCATTCTCTCCATGTTTTAATAAAGCTAATGTAGTTATTGAATTATTGCATTTTGATATATGGAGGTCGTTTCATCGAAATTCAATTTATAATCATAAATATTTTTTAACTATTGTTGATGATTTTAGCCGTTTCACTTGGATAGATGGTGCACAAAACTGGCTCCACGGAATTCACATAGATAGATCGGCAAGTATACCGGGTCTTCCAAGTAATACCTGAGGTGAGTCATGGTCAATTCCACGAGGATTGTTGGTTTGAACAAGCAGTGGACACCTTGCAGATCTTAGTTAGGCAGATAGAAATTATAGTTTGTCACGAAAAGCATATAAAACAAATTAAATAAATAAAAGTTACTAGATAGATGGGAATTCAATAGTGATACAATGGTTAAGGCTTCGGAGATGCTTTGTCTTTTCGGGTTAACTTTTCTAACTGTCTTCTTCAATAACCTTCTGATTCCTTCAATGGCAGCCGTAAGTGATTAACTCATGTCCTCTCATTAAGTTAACTTCCTCTATTGCAGCAATCCACCATGTTGAGATGACTCATGTCCTCTCATCAAGTCACCTCTAGGTTTCCCACTGTAGCAGAAGATGAAGCTTTAAGCAATCCACTCCCCTTCCCGATCCTATTCAAGATGCCACAGACAAGGCAGATCATCCATATCAAAAAGTGCTGCTTCTCTGACTTTAGCCTTAACGCCACAGAAATTTCACGCACCCATAGTCAACGAGATTATATGTCACATATCCAAAGTTGCTCAGATGCTCTATTGGAATCCGCAATGCAATCTCTAGCTTTAGTTCAATGCTATCCGGGTCAGGAATCGCACGGAACCCATGTAGAATAAGGGTGATTGTCACGGGTCATCCTCAATTCATAAGATGAAGAACGAGATTGCATAAGAGAATAGAATCACACATATTGAATGAAAACAGTAAAATTATTGATCCATGAAACTCAGCAGAGCTCCTAACCATAACCTTAGGAGGTTAGTGACTCATGTTGTTCAAAAATACAATGGTAAACGTGAAAGTGGGAAAGTGTCCTCTAACAAGGATGAACCCTTGTATATATATACTAATCTGCTAACTAAGGATTATAGAAATATGATAAACTAGACTTAGGAGTGCGAAAATCCACTTTTAGGGCCCACTTGGTGAGTGTTTGGGCTGAGCTTTTAGTGTCTCCACGAGCTAGTACCCCTTAGGGATGTTGAATGCTGGCTTGGGACTCCCTTTTAGGCGTTGGACACCAGCTACTCCCCTGTGGGCGCTGGATGCCAGGAATAGGGCTGGTGGCTGGCGTTGAACGCCGGTTTTGGGCCTTCATTTCCGAAGAAAAGTATAAACTATTATATATTTCTAGAGAGCCCTGGATGTTAGCTTTCCACAGTCGTTGAGAGTGCGCTATTTAGACATTTGTAGCTCCAGAAAAGATCATTTGAGTGCACGGAGGTCAGATCCTGACAACATCTGCAGTCCTTTCTTTGTTTCTGAATCAGACTTCTGCTCAAGCTCCTCAATTTCAGCCAGAAAATAACTAAAATCACCATAAAACACATAAATTCAAAGTAGAATCCAAAATTGTGAATTTTGCACTAAAACCTATGAAAATATAATAAAACTTAAACAAAACATAATGAAAACTATATGAAAACAATGCCAAAAAGCTTATAAAATATCTGCTCATCAGAACATGAAACTTAAACTATTGCTTGTCCCCAAGCAACCAAATACAAAGTAGGATAAAAATAAATAGAAGGATGTAATAAATTTCAGAGTTTTCAACGAAGCTCAGTTTCATTTAGATGATCGAGACTAGTAGCTTTTTGCTTATGAATAGTTTTGGCATCTCACTTTCAATTGAAGCTCAGAATAGTTGGTATCTTTAGGAACATAGAATCCAGATGATACTATTGATTCTCTTAGTTAAGTTCTTTTTTATTCTTGAACACAGCTTCTTTAGAGTCTTGGCCGTGACCCCAAGCATTTTGTTTTTCAGTATTACCACCGGATACATAAATGCCACAGACACTTTAACTGGGTGAACCCTTTCGGATTTTGATTCAGCTTTGCTAGAATCCCCAGCCAGTGGTGTCCAGTGTTCTTAAGCACACTCGTTGCTTTGGACCACGACTTTAACTGCTCAGTCTCAAGCTTTTCACTTGACACCTTCACACCACAAGCATATAGTTAGGGAAGCAGCTCATTTGAACTGCCTAGGCTAAAATATTTCTTTTAGGCCCTCCTAACCATTGAAGCTCAAAGCCTTGGATCCTTGCTCTTGCCTTTTGGTTTAAAGAGCTATTGGCTTTTTCTGCTTTTTATTTCTTTTTTTGCATATATTTTTTTAATTACTTTTTGCTGCTTTTTCTTGCTTCAAGAATCAATTTTATGATTTTTCAGATCACCAATAATACTTCTCTTTTATCATCATTCTTTCAAAAGCCAACATTCTTTACTGCAATATCAAATATGCACTGTTTATTCATACATTCAGAAAACAAAAGCAATGCCACCACATCAAATAATTGAACTATTCTTAATATATAACTCGAAATTCATGCATCTTACTTTTCTTTTTCAATTAAGATAATTTTTCTTTTAAGTAAGGTGAGAGACGCATGGAATAATTCATAGCTTTAAGACATAAAGATGATCATGCACTAGAAACAGATAATAAAACAAAATACATGGAAAACAGAAAAATATAATATAGGCAACAGGGGAGTAAAGGGAACGAATCCACCTTAGTGATGGCGGTTACTACTCCTTCTGGAGGATCCAATGGAGTGCTTGATTTCCTCTATGTCACACCCCTGCCTCTGTTGTTCTTTCCTCATGGCTCTTTGATCTTCTCTTATGTCATGGAGGATGGTGGAGTGTTCTTGATATCCTATCCTTAGTTGATCCATACTAGAGCTCAATTTTTCTAGAGAAGTGTGCAATTGGTCTCAATAGCCTTGGGGAGGAAAATGCATCCCTTGAAGTATCTCAGGGATTTCTTGTTGAGGCAGCTCCACATGCTCTTGTTGTGATCCATGTGCTGGCTCTCTAATTTGCTCCATCCTCTTCTTGGTGATGGGCTTGTCTTCCTCAATGGAAATGTCTCCTTCTATGACAATTCCAGCTGAATTGCGTAGATGACAAATAAGGTGGGGGAATGCCAACCTTGCTAGGGGGAAAGGTTTTTCAGCTTTCTTGTACAACTCTTAAGGTATTACCTCATGTACCTCCACCTCACTTCCAATCATGATGCAATGAATCATGATGGTTCTATCAATGGTCACTTCTGACCAATTGTTAGTAGGGATAATAGAGCGTTGGATGAATTCCGACCATCCCCTAGCTACGGGCTTGAGGTCAAGCCTTCTTAGTTGGATAGGCTTGCCTTGAGCATCTATCTTCCACTGAGCTCCTTCCACACAAATGTCTGAAAAGACTTGGTCCAGCCTCTGGTCAAAATTGACTCTCCTAGTGTAAGGATGCGGGTTTCCTTGCATCAGTGGCAAATAGAGCGCCAACCTTACACTTTCTGGGCTGAAATTCAAGAGATGCCCTCGGACCTTGGTATGCCAATTTTTGGGACTTGGGTTCACGCTTGTATCATGGTTTTTTGTGACCCATGTATTGGTATAGAACTCTTGCACCATCAAGATCCTAACCTCTGGGATAGGATTAGTTAGGACTTCCCAACCTCTCCTCCAGATTTCTCTTCAGATCTCTGGGAACTCATTCTTTTTTAGCCTAAAGGGGACTTCAGAAATCACCATTTTCTTTGCCACTACTTCATAGAAGTGGTCTTGATGAGCTTTGGTGATGAATCTTTTCATCTCCCAAGATTCGGAGGTGGAAGCAAATGCATTTCCTTTCCTCTTTCTAGAGGGTTCTCTGACTTTGGGTGCCATAAGTGGGAATGGAAAGCAAAAAGTAAGGCTTTTCCAACACCAAACTTAAAACTTTGCTTGTCCTCAAGCAAAATAAAAAGAAAATAGAAGAAATTAGTAGAAGAAGAAGAGAATAGAGGAGAAGGAGATGGATAGTGGATTCGGCCAAGTAAGACTTTAATGTATGAAGGGTAGGAAGAAGGGATATTTATAGGAGTGGGATAGGTTGGGTTCGAATGAATGGGTGGGAAGTAGGTGGGAAATTTTTATTTTGAAGTGGGTGGGGGGTTGGTGGGAGTTATGATGGTTTTGGAAAGGGATATGAATGTGATTGGGTTAGGGTTTATAGGGAAGAGTGTATGGAGAAGAGTAAAAGTAAGAGAAAGAAGAAAGTGGGGTATGTGGGCATTTTGTTGGACCCACTAATCCTGAGGGGATAGGGAATTCAAGTTCTCTACCCTCTTGTGGGCGTTGAACGCCCAGCTCTTGCTCCTGGCTGGTATTCAACGCCAGCTATGTGCCTCTCATTGGGCGTTGAATGCCCTTGAGGGACCTCTTTCTTGGCGTTCAACGCCAGGTCTGTGCCTCAGTTGGGGCATTGAACACCCAGGTTCTACCTCCTAACTAGTGTTCAATGCCAACTTTAGGCTCCCTGGCTGGCGTTCAACACCAGCAAGGTCTCTGCTCCAAGGTGTTCTATTTTCAGCTCTGACTGTTTCTGTTTCTGTTCTAACTACTGCACATGATCACAAACTTAAACAAATATAAAAATTAAACTAAAATAATTTAAATAAACTCAAAGAAAAATAAGAAAACATTAATTATTGATGGGTTGCCTCCCAACAAGCGCTTTTTTAACGTCACTAGCTTGACGATTAGCTCCTTACGGAGATGGAAAGAGGCTCAGAATTTTGCCCCTTATAGTGAATTTTTTGCCTGTGCTCTCATGGATAAATTCCACATGTTCTAGAGACAGGATCCTGTTCACAGTGTGTGGAATGACTGGTCTGTCTGTGAAGACGACTCTCATGCCAAGTGAGAGGCCTTCAATGGGGATTTTTTTATCCCTCCAACCCTAGGGCACTTTCTTACTACCATTCCACTCAGAGCTTGATAATGGTTGCCCCACACCAAACTTAGAGTTGGTGACTGGGGGCTCTGTTAGGCTCTGTATTGAGAAGAGTGGTTGAAGCACTTCATGTTTATGAATAGTGCTTCCTTCAGCTGAGGTAGACTAAGGTTTATGAACCTTGAACACAAGATAGTCCTCATCTAATTCCAGAACTAGTTCTCCTCTGTCTACATCAATCACAGCCTTGGCTGTAGATAGGAAGGGTCTTCCAAGGATGATGGATTCATCTTCTTCCTCCCTAGTATCTAGGATTATGAAGTCTGCAGGGATGTAAAGGTCTTCAACCTTCACCAAGACATCTTCTACCAGTCCATAAGCCTTTTTCATTGACATGTCTGCCATTTCTAATGAGATTCTTGCAGCTTGTACCTCAAAGATTCCCAACTTCTCCATTACAGAGAGTGGCATAAGGTTTATGCTTGACCCTAGGTCACACAGAGCCTTATCAAAGGTAATGGTTCCTATGGTATAGGGAATCAAGAAGCGTCCAGGATTCGACAGCTTCTGAGGTAGTTTCTACTGAACCAAGGCATTGAGTTCCTTGGTGAGCACTAAAGGTTCTTCCTCCAATGGCTCTGTGCCAAATAACTTGGCATTCAGCTTCATGAGAAGTCCTAGGTACCAAACAACTTACTCTTTCCTAGTTTCTTCTTCCTCATCAGAGGAAGAGTATTCTTCAGATTCTAAGATCTTTAACCAAGCATTCAATGGAACTTCAATGGGCTCCTCATGAACCTTTGGTTCCATCAGTTCTTCAATAGGGAAGTTCTTAATGGGCTGAGGGTTGCCAACTATCCTTATTGTGGCATTCAATGCCAGGACTTGTGTGTCTTTGGGTGTTGAACGCCTAGCTTGAATAGCTTCACTGGCGTTCAACGCCAGCTTTTGTGTTGCCTTGGGCGTTGAACACCCAGTAAGGTGCTCCTTACTGGCGTTCAACGCCAGTGATGGTTGCTTGTTGGGCGTTGAACGCTCAGTAAGGTATTCCTTATTGGCGTTCAATGCCAGTGATGGTGCCTTCTTGGGCATTGAACGCCCAGTAAGGTCTTCCTTACTGGCATTCAACGCCAGTAATGGTGCTTCTATTAGCGTTGAACGCCTAGTAAAGTCTTCCTTACTGGCATTTAATGCTAGCTTATCCTCTTCAGGTTCGGCCTTAGCCTCTACAGTGATGGCCTTGCACTCTTCTCTTGGGTTTACTTTAGTGTTACTAGGTAGAGTGTTAGGAGGGGTCTCAGGGATTCTCTTGCTCAGTTGACCAACTTGTACCTCCAAATTTATAATGGAGGACCTAGTTTCTGTTATAAAACTATAAGTGGTTTTAGAGAGTTCAGAGACTATGGTTGCTAAGTCAGAAAGGCTCTGCTTAGAAGTCTCCATCTGTTGCTGAGAAGATGGGAATGGTGGCCTGTTGTTGAATCTATTCTGGGTTCTTCCACCTTGATTATTGTTGAAGCCTTGCTGAGGCTTCTGTTGATCCTTGCACGAAAGGTTAGGATGATTCCTCCATGAAGGATTGTAGGAGTTTCCATAGGATTTCTCCCATGTAATTCACCTCTGCCATCATGGGTTGATTTGGATCATAGGCATCTCTATCATAGGAGGTGTCTTGAGTGCTGCCAACTGTAGCTTGCACTCCAGTCAAGTGCTGAGAGATCATATTGACCTGTTGGGTCAAGATCTTGTTCTGAGCCAATATGTCATTCAGAGTTTAACTTCTAGGACTCCTTTCTTCTGAGCTACCCCATTGTTAACAAAGTTTCTCTCAGAAGTATACATGAATTGGTTGTTTGCAGCCATTTTAATAAGTTACTTATATCTTTTCCAAGCTTCATAGAGGGATTCACTCTCTTTTTGTCTGAAGGTTTGAACTTCCACCCTGAGCTTGCTCATCTTTTTAGGTGGAAAGAACTTGGCCAAGAAAGTATTGACCAACTTTTTCCAAGAGTCTAGGCTTTCCTTGGGTTGAGAATCCAACCACATCCTAGCTCTGTCTCTAACAGAAAAAGGAAAAAGCATAAGTCTGTAGACCTCAGGATCCACTCCATTGGTCTTAACAGTATCATAGATTTGCAAGAATTCAGATAAGAACTGATGTGGATCTTCCAGTGGAAGTCTATGAAACTTGCAATTCTGTTGCATTAGAGAGACTAATTGAGGCTTAAGCTCAAAGTTATTAGCTCTAATGGCAGGTATAGAGATACTTCTGCCATAGAGGCAAGAAGTTGGTGCAATGAAGTCACCAATAACCTTCCTTGCATCTCCTCCATTGTTTCTGTTCGGTTACCATGTTTGTGTTCTCTATTTCTTGTTCGTAAAGTTCTGTGCTTTAACTTGTTGTAAACGCTTCCTTAGGTTCCTCTCAGGTTTAGGATCAGGATCAAAGAGAGTTTCTTTATCTCTATTCCTGCTCATAAACAAGAAAAGAAGATAAGAAAGAAGAAGAATGGGAGCTCTATGTCAAAGAATAGAGGACTCCCTGTGAGATGTGAAGAAGAATTCGAATGAAGATGGAGAGAAGAGAAGAAGAATTCGAATGAAGAAGTAGAAAAGTTCAAAAATTAAGAAAAAAGAGAAACTAGAATTAAAATATTTTTGTTTTTAATTTTCTTTATTAATTGAATTCGAAAATAAAAGCTAATTAACTAAAAATATTTGAAAATTAAATGATGAATTTTGAAAAAGAAGAGAGAGAAGGAAGTAAGAGATTTTCGAAAATAGAAGAGAGAAGAATTAGCTAGAAAGTTTTGAAAAAGAAGAAAGAGGAAACAAGTAACTAATTAAGAAATATTTGAAAATACGATAAGATAGAAAATTTGAAAAATATTTGATTTTGAAATTTGAAATTTAAATTTTGAATTTTGAAATTTAAAATTTGAATTTTGAATTTGAAACAAGATAAGATAAAGATTTGAAAAAATTTTGATTTTTTTTAAAAGATTTGATTCTGAAATTCAAATTTAAGATAAGATAAGATAATGATTTGAAATTTGAAATTTGAAATTAGGATAAGATAAGATAATGATTTGAAATTAAAAATTGAAATTTTTGTTAATATTTTCAAAAATAATTTTGAAATAAAGATAGAAAAGATATTTTTTATTGTTTTGAATTAATGAAGAGAAAGAAAAACAATCAAAAGACACCAAACTTAAAATTTTTATATTTAAATAAGAAAAGAAACAAGAACAACTTGAATACCAAGAAGAACACTAAGAACAATTTTCGAAAATTCAAAGGAAACAAAGAACACACAAAGGACACCAAACTTAATAATTGACACTAGACTCAAACAAAAGACACTATTTTTAAAAAAAAATTGAAAAGAAAGCAAGAAAATTTGAAACTTTAACAAGAAAAAAACAAAAACTCAAACAAAAAGATAAAGATCAGAAAGAAAAACTAAGATTTTTGAAAAAAAAATTTATTTCTTCGAAAAAGAAAACAAAAGACTCAAACAAAATTAAAAAAAGTACATAATCTAAGCAACAAGATACTCCGTTTGTTTGTCAAATCCGAACAATCTCCGGCAACGGCACCAAAAACTTGGTGCACGAAACTGGCTCCGCAGAATTTGCACAGATAGACCGGCAAGTATACCGGGTCGTCCAAGTAATACCTGAGGTGAGTCAGGGTCAATCCCATGAGGATTGTTGGTTTGAGCAAGCAGTGGTCACCTTGCAGATCTTAGTTAGGCGGATAGAAATTATAGTTTGTCACGAAAAGTATATAAAATGAATTAAATAAATAAAAGTTACTAGATAGATGGGAATTCAATGGTGATAGAATGGTTGAGACTTCGGAGATGCTTTGTCTTTCCGGATTAACTTTTCTTACTGTCTTCTTCAATAACCTTCTGATTCCTTCAATGGCAGCCGTAAGTGATTAACTCATGTCCTCTCATCAAGTTGACCTCCTCTACTGCAGCAATCCACCACGTTGAGATGACTCATGTCCTCTCATCAAGCCACCTCTAGGTTTCTCATTGTAACATAAGATGAATCTCTAAGCAATCCACTCCCCTTCACGATCTTACTCAAGGTGTCACAGATAAGGCAGATCTTCTGGATCAGAAAGTGCTGCTTCTCTGACTCTAGCCTTAACGCCACAGAAACTTCACGCACCCACAGTCAACGGGATTATATGTCACATATCCAAAGTTGCTCAGATGCTCTATTGGAATTCGTAATGCAATCTCTAACTTTAGTTCAACGCTATCCGTGTCAGGAATCGCACGGAACCCATGTAGAACAAGGGTGATTGTCACGGGTCACCCTCAATTCATAAGATGAAGAACGAGGTTGCATAAGAGAATAGAATCAGACATATTGAATAAAAACAGTAATATTATTGATCCATGAAACTCAGCAGAGCTCCTAACCTTAACCTTAGAAGGTTAGTGACTCATGCTGTTCAAAAATACAATGGTAAACATGAAAGTGGGCAAGAGTCCTCTAACAAGGGTGAACCCTTGTATATATATACTATCTGCTAACTAAAGATTATAGAAATATGATAGACTAGACTTAGGAGTGCGAAAATCTACTTTTGGGGCCTACTTGGTGAGTGTTTGAGCTGAGCTTTGAGTTTCTCCATGAGCTAGTACCCTTTAGGGGCGTTGAACGCTGGCTTAGGACTCCCTTTTGGGTGTTGGACGCCAGCTGCTCCCCTGTAGGCGTTGGACGCCAAGAATAGGGTTGGTAGCTGGCGTTGAACGCCAGATTTGGGCCTTCATTTTCGAAGAAAAGTATGTACTATTATATATTTCTGGAAATCTCTGGATGTTAGCTTTCCACAGCCGTTAAGAGCATGCCATTTAGACTTTTGTAGCTTTAGAAAAGCTCCTTCGAGTACACAGAGGTCAGATCCTAACAGCATCTGTAGTCCTTTCTTTGCTTCTAAATCAGACTTCTGCTCAAGCTCCTCAATTTCAGCCAGAAAATACCTGAAATCACCGTAAAACACACAAACTCAAAGTAGAATCCAAAAATATGAATTTTGCACTAAAACCTATGAAAACATAATAAAACTTAAACAAAACATAATGAAAACTATATGAAAATAATGCCAAAAAGCGTATAAAATATCCACTCATCAATAGTTTTATTGCAGTCAAAAAGCAAAGTACAAAATCATGTCAAAAATTTTATTGCATTAGTCAAAACGCAATATAACTCCAAAGTTAAGTATATACATTTCCACAATGGACTAGAATTTCTCTTACATGATTTTTTTTTCTTCAAATGGTATAATTCATCAACGTAGTTGTATTGAAACACCCAAACAAAATATGAGAGTGGAACGTAAGTATCAACATATTTTAAATGTGGCTCGTGCTCTCATATTCCAATCTAACTTACCTCTATCATTTTGGTCCTACACTATCAATCATGCAGTTTATCTAATTAACCGAGTCCCTTCTTCTATAAATAATTTTAAAACTCCTTTTGAAATTTTATTTAATAAATCTACTAACTACAATGATATAAAGGTTATTGGTTGCTTATGCTATGTATCAACTCTTATGGCTAATCATTCTAAATTTGATCCAAGGGCAAAGAAAGTTGTTTTTCTTGGTTTTAAAAATGGAATTAAAGGGTACATTATTTACACTTTGGAAAATAAAAAGTTTGAAATTTTCAGAAACATTGTTTTCTATGAAATGGTAATACTTTTGCCACTAGTACTAAATTATTTTCAAACATACCAAGTCCACACATGTTCAAAACAAAGCAATTCCATGAAACATCAATCGAACAACCCATTGGATTAAAGCTGAACTTGTTGCTCTGGATTTGAACTAAACTTGGTCTATTGTGGATTGTCCTCCTGGTGTAAAACACATTGGCTATAGATGGGTGTATCGGATCAAGTGTCGCCCTGATGGTTCTGTGGAACGCTATAAGGCTCATCTCATAGCAAAATGATTCACTCAAACAGAAGGGGTGGATTTCTTGAAGACTTTTTCCCCAATAGTGAAACCAGCTACCATCCGACTTGTATTAGCTGTGGCTTCCATGAAAAGGTGGCCTATCCATCAACTAGATGTTAACAATGCTTTTTTGCGCGGAGATTCATCTGAAGATGTATACATGACCTTGCCTCCTGGAATCAGGTTTAGTCATCCAAATCAACGTTATAAACTGCTGAAATCACTGTATAGTTTATGACAATCAAGTCGTATGTGGTATGAAAAATTATCCAAACTTTTTAATTTCTTGTGGGTACCAGCAGACTCTCTCTGATTACAGTCTTTTTGTTAAATTTATTGATGCTGAAGTTTCTGTGTTATTGGTGTATGTTGATGATATTGTTCTCACTGGCAATTCTATTTCTGGGATGGCTACTATTAAATCTATTTTAAATTAGCATTTCAAAATCAAAGATTCGGATATTCTTAAATATTTTTTGGGTATTGAAGTTGCTCATTCTGCTCAAAGAATTTCTTCATCTCAAAGAAAGTACTATGTTGATTTATTGGAAGACTCTGGTTTGTTGGGTGATCAACCAACATCTGTTCCCATGAACAGTTCTACAAAGTTGCATTAGGACAGTAGCCCTTTGCTTCCTGATCCCTTAATTATCATCGTCTTGTTGGCCGCCTCCTCTACCTTATTACTACCCAGCCTGACATTACATACACTACACAGTAGCTTTGCCAATTCATGGCTTCTCCTACTGAATCCTATTTTCATGCAGCAAATTGGGTTTTGAGATACTTGCAGTCTAATCCAGGCAGAGGCCTTTTCTTTTCCCGTGACTCTTCTGTTCATATATGCATATTCAGTGATTCTGACTGGGCGGGTAGCCCAAATACTCGTTGTTCTTTAACTGGTTATTTCTTCTTTTTGGGAAAGTCTTTGATCTCTTGGAAAACAAAGAAGCAATCCGCTGTTGCCAGGACTTCAATAGAAACAAAATATAGGGCTCTTGTAAACACCACCTGTGAGCTCCAATGGTTGATCAATATGCTGCATTTTCTTCAAATTCCAACTGATCACACTCCTATTCTTTTCTGCGATAATCAGAGCACTTTACAAATTGCAGGAAATCCTATTTTTCATGAGCGAATTAAACACTTAGAAGTTGATTGTCATGTGGTCCGTCAAAAGGCTCAAGTTGGAATGATGAAACTTTTTCCTATCTCGTCTTCAGGACAATTGGCTAACATCTTTACTAGGCCATTGTCCCCTCATTTCTTTTATCTTAATCTCTCAAAACTAGAAGTTCTTGATATTTTTCATCCTCCAGCTTGTGGGGTGTATTAGAGCAATAATAAGTAGTTGTGTTAGATTAATGATAAGTAGTTGAGAGTTAGTAGTTGGTAGATAAATATTGAGGTTAGTTTGAAATATCCCTATAAATAGCATGACTCTTTATCATGTAAACAACAACTTCAATACATATTTTTCATTTTCTTATCTCTATTTTCTTGTTAGGAAGTTTAAAATAAATTTAAAGGAAACTCTCATAAAAAGTAATATATTAATTCTATAATAGTTGCTTTTCTATATTTGATAGAGCAACATTTGTTATGTGTCCTCTAATTTATCAAAAGTATCTTTTATTGTTGACTAAAAAAATGTTGTTTTAGCTCTATTTACTAGCAACTAGTGTAAAGTGTTGTCTATGTTTATTTTAAACAACTCTTTTGTAGTATTGTCTTAAACATATGTTGCAATAAATAAAAAATGTTACAATGACATGTAGATGTATAAATTCAGGTATGACAACTGTGATACAAAAATACATGTCAATTATGACAACTATATGCATTGAATAGCCAACGAGCTATAGCTCAAATGACATAATCTTCCTATTCTCACCTAGAGGTCTCGGGTTCGAGTCTCACTCCTAACTTTGAAAAAAAACTACATGCATTGAATATAAAGAAAACTACTATAAATAGAGGTATTCTAAGCATAGAAGAAACACCACTCCATAATGTTGCTAATCATGTATTATAGTTATATTTTGTGTATTTGTATACCAAATTGTTTTGATTTCTCTTTTGGTTTAAGAAAATTTATATTAATCCTTTATATTTTTTCTTTGAATTGGTGAGGAGTACTTGATCTTGTTTATTTCTCTTAAGAATTGAAAGTATGTATACACTACTAGTAGAAGACCCGTGCAACGCAGAGGCAAAAAACATCTGTTGCTAAAATTTATCTCTTCAATCTATAACTCACAAAATAATACGGCATTATTTGCTAAAAAAATCTTTATAATACCATATATTAAAAAATAATTAAACTACACATCCGCCTTAAAAGAAACAGTAAAATTTTAGTTTCACCAAAATATGATAACTTAAATATTTCTAAAAAAACAAACATAATTTCATCTATGAATAAAAGTATTTCTTTAAGATGGACATGCATTTCAATTTCAAGATGCACATGCAGTTCCGTCCAAATTTTATCACTCTATTACTAAAAGTATTCCTTGAACATGCACATGCATTTCATTAACAGGGATCTATGAGAGAGCATTGAATATATGAAGCGATGAGGAAATACATGATTTAAAAACACAACTATTTTGGCTTTTGCTTCTGGATAGTTGCCGGTCTTTCGGGGAGGCTTGATCAGCTTGGAATTGAGAATCTCCTTGATGATGTCGTCCCTCTTTGTGTTGAATTGAGTATATGAATTATAGCAAGGGGTTGGTTTGAAAGTCTTCTTGCTGTCCCGAGCTTTATCCTCGTCTTTGTTATACTGGGGATTGTCTGCTTTCCGAGCTTGGTGGAGCTCCTCGATGTCTATCTGACCTTTAGCTTTTTTGTAAAACTCGGCAAGGGTATTCGGTTTGGCAACCGCGATTGCCTTTTGAAATTTGCTTGGTCGGAGTCCCCTTTTGATGGCATGTAAATGCACTTTAGAGTGAAGATCTAGTATACTCATGGCCACCTTTGTGAAACAGGTAATATAGTCCTTTAGGGTTTTGTTCTAACCTTGTTTGATTATGTTCAAGTAGTCAGAATTGTGTAGGCACAATGATCTTCGAATAGCTTCGCTAATTCCTGAAAACGAGAAATAGAATCTACAGGCAAGAACAAAACCAATCAAGTGCAGGACCGTCTAAAAAGGTAGGAAACTAACGGCATAAAATAGGATCAGAGGCACTGTTTACAATCATTATAGATCTAAAATTTTTTATGTGCTTCTTCGAGTCTCCCAACCCATCGTAAGAGGTTAAGGTATTTGGTAAAATGAATCTTCTAGGCATCTGGAAATTCATAATGTCAATCGTGAATGGCCCTACAGAGTTATCAGGCTCAGTGTCTTCATTTTCTGGTCGAGCTTCTTCATTACGGGGAGGCCGAGCTTCTTCGTTTCGAGTAGTTTCGGAGACGTGTGACGGGTTGGATTCGTGTGCTGCCTCTTGACGAATGGATTTTTGATGGTATAGAATTTCACAAATGAATTCTCGTTGTAAAGTATAGCTTCTAAACCAACAATAATCCTTTCATACAAAAATTTGTTTGTCACAAGTAACAAACCCCTAAAATCTATAAACCGAAGTATTTAAACCTCGGGTCGTCTCTCAAAGGACTTGCAGGGTAGTGTTCTTGTTATTGGTTATGGACTTGTTTATTTTCGGGTTTTGGATGAGGAATGTGAATAGTAAATGGTAGGAAAAACTTTATTCACAAAATGGTCTTGGCAAGGTTTGGTTGTCAAAGGTCTTCATCACTATCACTAGCCACAAGTATGGTAGTTGCAAGGATTAATCCCACTTAGTCATCCTTAAATCGATTAACAAAGGAAAGTCGAATGAGTTATATCAATCCTAGTCCATAAGTCCTAGCTTTCCACTAATTGGATTAATGAAGGCTAGAGTTAATGGCTATCAACTATCGATCAATTGGACACTAGTGACTCAATAAATCCTAAGTTACCTTCTCAAGCCAAGAACATAAAATCCTAGTCTAAAATTCTTCCAAGCATTTAATCAAACACTTGGAAGGCACAAAAGAAAAGTATAGTCAATCACAACAAGAATGAATTCTAACTACAATTGAATGTAAAGAATTAACAACAACAATCAAGGAAATCACAATTATCACGAATTACCTCAAATTGCATTATTGAAAGAAATAAAGAGAGCAAGAGTATCATGATTACAAAACCTAGAAACAAAATAAGAGAAATTACAACAAGAGAATAGGGAGAGAGAGAAGAACCAAAGTGTAGCAATCGTCAATTGAAGGTAGAAGTAGAAGGAGACTTGAATTAAACCTAGAACTATGAGATCCTAATCTAACCCTAATTCCTAATCCTAATTCTAGAGAGAAGAGAGAGCTTCTCTCTCTAAAACTCTAAACTAAAAGTGAAAAGTGGTTGGGGATGATAAAATGATGCCTTCCCCTTAATCCTTCATCCTTTTATTCCTTTTCCTTAGCAATTTGGCGCCAAAAATGGGTTCAGAAACCCTCTCAAATCGCCAGGCACGTGTTGCATTAGTGAGGTCATGTGCCCTCATCGACGCGTGCGCGCACATTACGCGTGCGCGTCCCTGGCTAATTCTGCGATGTGCGCGCGAGCGCCTTGTGTGCGTGCGCGTGCATGGCTGACTTTGCTTCTTTGACTTTTTATGCTTCTCTCCACTTGTATGCTTCCTTCCTTGCTTCCTTTGATCCATGCCTAGCCTATTTCAATCCTGAAATTACTAGCAAACACATCAAAGCATCTTATGGAATCAAAGAAGAACTAGAATTCATCAAAATAAGGCTTAAAAAGCATGTTTTTACACTTAAGCACAAATATGGGAGAGATAACAAAATCATGCTAATTCCTAGGCTAAATGTGACAAAAGGTTATCAAGATGCTCTAAATTCAATACAAAACAAACCGTCAAATTGGGGTTTGTCAACCTCCCCACACTTAAGCCTTAGCATGTCCTCATGCTAAAATAAGAAGGAACTAAGGGTTATGACATTTATTGAATGCAACTAAACTATATGAGTCCTATCTAAATGTGATTATCTAAAGCAATTGGAAATGCTTAGTTCAAACAAATCAATTCTCAAGAGAGCATGTGTAAGCACAAGAGCTAGGCAATAAGGACTAAGTCCAAACCACAATTGTATTGAATTGTCAAAAAGAGTTCAAACTTGCAAGAATATAGATAATATGGGTGAACACATGTGATTGAACTTTTGAACCCTCACCGGATGTGTATCCGCTCTATTCACTCAAGTGTTTAAGGGTTAATTCACTCAATTCTCTTCTAATCATTTTTTCATTTTTTTTTCTTTTCTTTTCATCATTTTTTTTTCTTTTCTTCATATATTTTTTTTTCTTTTTCTTCTTTCAAACTCAATACAAGAGCATCAATGCATAAGGTCTCTATATTTAATCAATACATGAATATGTGCCCCAATTCCTAAACATAAAAGTGTACTGCCCCTTTTTATCCCATCCAATGTTCCCAAGCCTCACCAACTTTGAATAATAAAACACTCTCACTAGCCTAGGTCAATCAAAGATCCAAACAAGGACTTTTCATTGGTTTTCCGCCTTAGGCTTGTAATGTGCTAAAATAAGAATAAGTTGGTTAAGCATAGGCTCAAAATTGGCTAACAATGGAGAGTAAAAGGTTGGCCATTTGGGTAAGTGGCTAATGAAAGAATGGCCTCAATCATATAAATGCACAAACACAAGAAATAAACGGATATATAGAATCAAGCAAATCAAGGATCACAATCATGGAAAGAGAACAATTTCACACAAGAATGGAAAATAAGTGGTTATAAAATGTAACCACATCAATAGGCTCAAGTCTCACAAGCTTGTGTTCTCAATTCAATACATGCTTCACAAGGTGTGAAATTCAAGCAAGTTTCAAAAAGTCTCTTTCAATCAATTGGGTTAATGCCCTATATTTAAACTTCTTGAAAAATCTCAATGTTTGACTAAGCATCGTTGTGATTGAAAAGTTCAAAAATTTTCTTAGTTCACCCTTTCCTTTTTCACTTAGAATCAATATATTATGCAAAAAGGGTGACTAAATAATTGCAATCCAAAGTATGATTTCTAATCACAACTACAAACTAAAAACAAAGATAAACAAAATGTATAAAGAAGAATCCAACTAAAAGTACGGAATCTAACATCTAAAAATATCCAAAAGCATCAAAATATCTAAAATCCAAAATAAGCAATAAGAGTATCCAAAGTGAACTAGGAATGCATCAAAATATATACAAAGATGTGCAAAATGAGATAACTAGGCCGAAAAGTTCACCGGTTCCCAAATAGTGCTACCGGTGCCCTCCCCACACTTAAAACCAAGCATCGTCCTCGATGCTAAACCGGAGAGTCAGTGGGAGGTACAACGATAGGCTCTGGCTCCGACTGTGGCTGTGGCTGTGGGACCGGCTCCTCCTGAGTCTGTGGCGGCTCTGTCGTGTCAGGGGCATCCTGCTGAACCGGTGCCTCCGCGTCCTCCTCCTGATGATCCTGCTCATCGGAGGTCGGAGAGTCTGGAAGCGGAGGTAACTCAGCGCCAAGGGAGATGAGTGCCTGATCCATCCGATCTAGTCGGCGTCTGACATGAAGCCTCTCGCGCTCCAAGAACCGAAACAGACGCTGAACCAATAGGTAAGTGGGCTCGGGTGCTGAAGGAGGTGGGGCTGCTCGTAAAGAAGATGGTGTAGCTGCCTCGACTGCCGCTCTAGCTCGAGAACGGCGGCTGGTCGGTGGCCTCTCGTGCACCCACACACCCCAGGGAATAGTAACTTCCTTGTCGTCGTCGTCTGGAGGTGGTGGTGTCACGTCATCGTCCTCCCACGGGACATCAGCTAGCTCAGCTAAGCTAGTAACCAGTGTGGGAAACGGTAACAAGCCGCGAATATGAGCTCTCCACATGCTATGCCGAATCAGTCGGGGGAAATATACCTCCTTCCCTTCCATGACACACCCAATCAAGACCAGCATATCCATCGGAATCTCCGAAAAGTGAGTGGTAGGGAAGACATAGTGGGCAAATATTTGTTGCCAAGTCCTAGCCTCCCTAGTCAGATGTGCAAATAGCATGCCCTTGGGCTTTGTGTTGCTCGAATCCATCACCCAAGAAGCATCTGGTGTGGCAATCACGCGCCTAAGTGCCTCATAGTCGAAAGTCATGGAGAGGAGAGCTACCTCTGCCTGCTGGTAGGCACAAGTCTCAGGAGTGCCAACTCTGCAGAGCAGTGCATCCCTCAAGGCATCCTCAGTGATCATGATCTCTCTACCCCTCAAGAATACTGAATCCAAGCCCGGTCGAAAGAAATTGCAGTAAAATTCCTTGACCCACGAGATGTTAATCCGTCCCAAGTCCCTATCGACGAAATCCAAGCCCAGCTCAGAAATACGGGCGTTTATGGCACGCCTCACATCATTGGGAAGATTCAGCTTCTTCTCAATATTCAGATTCTTCTTTGCATAACGGGAGAGGCGTAGCTCGCAGTAGAGATTTGGAAATTTGGTTGGATCAGTGGACGGGAGTAACTGATTTTCTTTCTCTTCCTCATTCAGCGGATTCCTCGCATAGTTAGCGGATGGTGGGGGTGTAGAGGTTTTGGAGCGCTTCCTTTTTTTGGAAGCAGAGGCTATAGTTTTTCCTTTATCTGACATCCTGAAAAATAAGATAGAATATATAAAGCATTTAGCATGTAACAAAGAAGGCATGTTCAGGAGACAAATATCAAAGAGCAATCATGATGTTGCACTGAATACGTAAAAGTGAACAAGTAAGCATAAGTGAATGAACGAAGACTGTAATCCTCATTAAAGGCAACATCTCATATTCAAAAGGCAATAATATCATCATATTTTTGAAAGAATTGTTAAAGAGGGTTAAAGGTGAGTGGAAGTGAAATGGTTAAAGAAATTAGTAAGTTAGAAAAGTGGATTAGCGATATGATGATATATAGGCTCAATTGAACGAGAAGTTGCGGTTCATGTTCACAATGATTTTGCAAATCCGGGAAGTCAAAAAGGGAAACAGAAATTTGCCCAAAACTGAAATAAAGATCAAAATGAAACTAATTTCCTTGAAAATTGGGCAGCATTCCGGCTTAAAATTGGACGTTCCCGGATAGCAAAATGGCACAATTAGCACAAAAAATAATATCAATCACGCACAGCAGCAAACAAATATTATCTGGCAACACATATTGCATGGAATATCAACCCAAAACTAACACACCGTACCCAAGGAAGCAAGCAGCAGATATGCACATACGGAGCAATTATCAGGCCTAGAATCCTCTATCCAGCCCTAGCTACCTAACAGCAATTATATCTATCTAACCTAACATACAAAATTTGAATGTAGCTAATCTAGCATGCAATTCCAGGAACTAACATAAATGAACGAATAAAAGAAAAAAACAGAAGAAGAAATAACAGAAATGGAGCAGGAACCTGGGAGCCGGGAAAAACTGAGAATGGAAAGGGGGACGACGATAAGGTAGGGGCAGCAGAGACAGAACCTGGCACCGCCGTGAACGGTGGCGGTGAAGACGGCTGGCGCGGTGGTTTGGCCGGAGGGGTGAGAAACTGAGGGAGGAGGGTGATGGTGAGAGAGGAGAAGGATAGGAGGAGGTGCAGGAAGAACAGAGAGGGGGAAGCCGCCGGCAGTGATGACGGGGTGGCGGCGGAGGGGTCGGTCACGGCGAGATGGGTGAGAGGAGTGAGAGGGAGAGAGAGAGGACGGGTGGTGGTGAGAGGGGAAGGGAAATGATGGCCAAGGGCGGTGACGGAGGTAGGTCGTGCGGCGGCGGACGGCGCTGCTGCTGCGACGGCAGTTGGGGGAGAGAAGAAGAAGAAGAAGGTGGAGGTTGGGGAAAGGGGTGTGCGACTGCGCAGTGTGCTTCGCGAGCTAGGGTTATCCCTATTTTTGAATCGGCGCGCGCGCGCACCTTGCGCGTCTGCGTCCATTGAGAGAACGTGGGCCCTACGCGTGCGCGTACAACGCGCTTACGCGGGGGTGAGCAAAATAGGAAAGGACGCGTGTGCGTACCGTGCGCACACGCGTGCATGGAGTTGGGCTAGGGGCTTAGAGTTGGCCCAACCCAGGCCTAACTCTCGGGAGACTGGCCTGGGAGTCGCGCTCCAGACCTGCGCGCACGCGGCATGTACGCGTCTGCGTACATTGACGAATTGTGAAATGGCGCGCTGGCGCAATGCATGCGCTCGCGCGGATCGGGTTGGGCCTGGGGCCTAAAGCGAGCCCAGAAATGGCTTAACTCTCTGGGGTTTGGCCCAATCATTTGTAGCAGCAAATCAGCGCGGACGCGGCAGGTGCGCGTCCGCGCAAACTTCCATGTTCTAATAGGTGGCGCGCCCGCACGTAGTGCGCGTCCGCGTGGGTCAGGTTGGGCTCAAGGCACAATGTTTGCCCAAGAGAGGCCCAACTCTCGAGAGTGTGGCTCGTGGTGCATGCGCACCGAGACGCGTACGCGTACGTTGTGCGCGCGCGACTACGCCCTTTTTTTTTTCTTCTTTTTTTTTTTTTCAGAAAAAACTTGCTGGGTGCTCCCCTTAGTGTTCACAACTCTTATTCACTCAACCATCATACAATTCACAAAAATGCAGTTTTTTTTTTTATATTATTCATCTACTACTAAACCGGCATTTTGACGAATGGATTTTCATCTACTAAATGCAATCTACCTATATGCAACTATCTAAATGAATGCAAGTGCTTGGTCAAAATAAATCAATTCCCAAGAAATATATATGCACAAGGGCTAAGGACTAGCAAGTCTAATCCACAATTGAATTGAGTTATTAAATATTTTTTACAAACTTGCATGAAGAATGATGATCATAGGTGAAAACATGTAATTGAGCATCAAACCCTCACCGGATGTGTTTGCACTCTATTCGCTCAAGTGTTTAGGGTTGATTCACTCAATTCTCCTCTATTTCATGCTTTCCAAGATTTGTTTTTCTTCTAACAATCAACATTTATTTCATGCATGCATACAAGTATCATGAGGTTTTTTCATTGGTTGTAATGGGGCTAGGGTCAAGGTAGGATGCATATTTGGTCAAGTGAGCTTGAAATTTGAATCTTTGATAAGCTTAAACTTCCCACCTAACCTATGACATCCTATACAATTAAGTTCTAATCTAGCTACCCATTCTTCACTTTTTCACATACTCATGCATTTTCTTTTTCATTTCACAACACTTATGCATTGATTTTATTGGACCTTGCCTTGGGGCATTTTGTCCCCTTTTTATTATTTTTTTCTTCTTTTTTTTTTCTATTTTTTTTTCTTTTCCATATTATTTTTCTTTTCTTTTTCTTTTGTTTTTCTCATTTTTTTGTTCTTTCTATATACAAGAGCATCAATGCATAAGGTTTTACATTTGATCAATACATGAGTATGTACCCAATTCCCAATATTTTCAATAACAATACAAAATACCCTTTTATTCACCCAATGTCCCAAGGTTCCCACACTTGAATGATACTCACACACACTAGCCTAAGCTAATCAAAGATCCAAATTAAGGGACAATTATTGTTTTTCGCTTTAAGGCTTGTAATGTGCTAAAATAAAAATAAGTGGGTTAAGCGTAGGCTCAAATTTGGCTAACAAAGGAAGATAAAAGGTAAGACTATTTGGGTAGGTGAGCTAATAAAATGATGGCCTCAATCATATAAATGCATGAATACACAAAATAATGGACATAAAGAATCAAACAAATCAAAGATTACAATCATAGAAAGAGAATAATGCACACAAGAAAGAAAAATAAGTGGTTATAAGATGTAACCACATCATTAGGCTCAAATCTCACAAGCTTGTGTTCTTAGCTCAAAACATGTTCCACAGTATATATAATTCAAGCAAGTTCTATGAAAAGTTTTCACTCAAATCAATTGACATGCCCTATAGATAGAAATCTTGAAAAATTCTCATTATTTTGACTAAGCTTATTGTGTATACATATGCAAAAAATAAGAAAATGAAAGTAAGAATCCTAAGAACCTAAAATTAAATGCAAAAGTGGCTTTTGAGTATGGTTGAGGGTTATGTTGAGGGTACGGCTCATAGGCATATGGTGGTGGTTCTTGAAAGTCACAAGGGAGTTCACCATAGCCATTAGATTGATATGCATCAAAGAATGGCTCTTCTTCATAGTGTATTGGTGGAGGTTGTTGCCATGAAGATTGATCATGTGCATGTGGCTCTTCCCACCTTTGGTTATCCCATTCTTGATACACATCTTCATTGTAGCCCCCATTACCTACAACATAGTTGTAATCACACTCATAGCCAAAGTGAGAATTCATGATAGCAAGAGAAAATAAAAATAAAATCAAATAAGAAGCAAGAAAATTAAATCCTAAAAACTAGTAAGAACTAACAAAGAAGCAAAAGGCAAATATATTCACAATATTCACATATATACAATAACCAATAACATAACACCATTGCAATTCCCCGGCAACGGCGCCATTTTGACGATTGGATTTTTGACGGTTTAGAATTTCACAATTGAATTCTCGTTGCAAGTATAGCTTCTAAACCAATCACTAATCCTTTCATACAAAAAGTTGTTTGTCACTAGTACAAACCCCTAAAATTTATAAACCGAAGTATTGGACCTCGGGTCGTTCTCCCTAGGAATTACAATAAAGTGTCTTGTTATTGGTTATGAGTTATTTTGGGGTTTTGGATAAGAAGCATGAAAAGTAAATGGCAATGAAAATAAACTAACAACTTATAAAAGGCTCTTGGTAAGGTGTGAGAACTAGAAGTCCTATCCTAGTTATCTTTCTCAATTGTGATGAGAATTGCTCATTGCTACCACTTAGTTAACCCTTACTAATTAAAGGAAAGTCCTAGCCAACTCCCAAGGAAAGACTAGCTTTAGTGCACTCCAAACCAATTAGCAATCTCTCCAATTATCAATCAACAAAGGAATTAGATAACTCAAGTGTCACTAATTACTCTACCTAGGCCAAGAGGAACAAAATCTACACTAAAACTAAAAGAGACATTTCAACAAACACATAAAGTGTAAGAGGAGTAAACATTATTAAATGCAAGAATTAAAGGAATCTACAACTACAAAAACAAGAGATCAACAATAGAAAAGCAAAGAAGGCACATTTATTATGAATTACCTCTTATTGAATTGAAAGAAAATAGAAGGAGCAAAAGTAGATCTACAACAAAACATAAGAACAACATAAAGGAAATTACAACAAAAGAATAGAAGAAGATTGAATGTAACAACAAGGAATTGAAAGGTAGAAGGAGATGAAAGCATGAATTAAAATCTAGATCTAAGGTTATTGAACTAAACCTAATCCTAATTCTAGAGAGAAGTGAGAGCTTCTCTCTCTAGAAACTAACTCTCACTACTAAACTAAGCTAAAACTAAACTAATGGTCACTAACTTCTAAAGTATGAAAAGTATGAAAAGTATCTTCATTTCCCTTCAATCCTTGGCTTAAATAGCATTAGAAATGAGTTGGATTGGGCCCACAAGGCTTCTAAAATCGCTGGCCACGTTTGCATTAAGTGGGTCATGTGCCACCATCGGCGCGTCCGCGTACCGTGCGCGTGCGCGCCCCTATGCGTGATGCAACTATGGAAAATCTTATATCGTTTCGAAGCCCCGGATGTTAGCTTTCCAACCCAACTGGAACCGCATCAATTGGACCTCTGTAGCTCAAGTTATGGTCGTTTAAGTGCAAAGAGGTCGGCTTGACAGCTTTCCGGTTCTTTCATTTCTTCATGAGTTCTCCAACTTTTCATGCTTTCTTTCTTCATTCCCTTGATCTAATATTTGCCTCCTAAATCTTAAATCACTTAACAAACATATCAAGGCATCTAATAGAATCAAGGTGAATTAAATTTAGCTATTTTGAGTCCTAAAAAGCATGTTTTCACATTCAAGCACAATTAAAGGAGAATATACAAAACCATGCTATTTCTTGAATAAATATGGGTAAAAGGTGATAAAATCCCCAAAAATCAATACAAGATAAACCCTACAAATGGGGTTTGTCAACCTATATTTGTCAAAATGCATTTATTTTGTGCATATATACTTTCTATTTTTTTTTTCTTTTCCATATTATTTTTCTTTTCTTTTTCTTTTGTTTTTCTCATTTTTTTGTTCTTTCTATATACAAGAGCATCAATGCATAAGGTTTTACATTTGATCAATACATGAGTATGTACCCAATTCCCAATATTTTCAATAACAATACAAAATACCCTTTTATTCACCCAATGTCCCAAGGTTCCCACACTTGAATGATACTCACACACACTAGCCTAAGCTAATCAAAGATCCAAATTAAGGGACAATTATTGTTTTTCGCTTTAAGGCTTGTAATGTGCTAAAATAAAAATAAGTGGGTTAAGCGTAGGCTCAAATTTGGCTAACAAAGGAAGATAAAAGGTAAGGCTATTTGGGTAAGTGAGCTAATAAAATGATGGCCTCAATCATATAAATGCATGAATACACAAAATAATGGACATAAAGAATCAAACAAATCAAAGATTACAATCATAGAAAGAGAATAATGCACACAAGAAAGAAAAATAAGTGGTTATAAGATGTAACCACATCATTAGGCTCAAATCTCACAAGCTTGTGTTCTTAGCTCAAAACATGTTCCACAGTATATATAATTCAAGCAAGTTCTATGAAAAGTTTTCACTCAAATCAATTGACATGCCCTATAGATAGAAATCTTGAAAAATTCTCATTATTTTGACTAAGCTTATTGTGTATACATATGCAAAAAATAAGAAAATGAAAGTAAGAATCCTAAGAACCTAAAATTAAATGCAAAAGTGTTGGGATTAGAAATTTGTCACCCAAAATCGCCGACCGGTCGGACGACCTCCCCATACTTAAAAGTTTGCACCGTCCTCGGTGCACTCAAAGATGAGCAAGGGGGTACGGCGACTCTCCGGATTGCTATGTGTTCTTTCTTCCGCTTCCATGGTTGCTTGTGGTGCATTCGTTATGAAAAACAAAAATATAACACCATAAGATGAGAAGATATAAAAGCAAGGAAGCATACATTGTTGGAATGAGGTAAATCACTAGAATTGAGTGAGTGAATTAGTGTGACATTAAGAAATATTAGGTGTGTGAATTCTAAATTGCGCGGTTTAGAAGACACATTAGCATAAAAGCTATGTCACAAAAGAAGCATGCACTTCACTTATCCTAGTGTGCTTGAGATGCTTTAAGTAAGCTTGTAAGGTAAGACAAGCATTAGAGAAGCATGAAAGCATTCAAGTCAAACATATGGATGGATATAATCATGAACACAATGCATTAAGGTAAATGCACAACATCATCCATCAAGAGGTTGCCTAATCGAGGGAAAAGGATCCAAATCACATGGTGGCTAGCTACAACATGCAATTCAAAAGAGTTATAAGCTCGAAGACAATTCTCATCACTTGGTATTTTTTCAAAAGGTAAGCATGAAGAACTCAAAACCAAGTAACAAAATATAACCTCAATCATAGAATCCAACAAAGATTATCAAAAAACATTCATGCTAAAATAGCATTTAGGCAATAAGGGATATAGCAATGTATAGTAAACAAAGTCAATACTCCAACACTTATGATGAAAAGAGAGAAAATAAAATGAAAACTAAACTAAAACTAACTAATCAACTAACTAACTAACTAATTTGTTAACTAAAATAAATGGTTGTCAATGGTGTTTGGAAGTGTTGGATGAGGGGTAGGAGAAAGGAGGAGAAAGGAAAAAGGGAGAAATGGAAGGAGGAGAAGAAAAGAAATGGATGGAAGAAAGGGCATCCACGCGCACGCACGCATGGCACGCGCGCGTCGTTGGCTTATTTCGAGAGTGGCGCGTATGCGTCATGTGCGCGTACGCGCGAGTTGGTTTGTGCGAAAGGCACAATGTTGGCGCGGCGCAGGCACAACTCTCTGGAAAATGTATGGAGGTTGGAACTTCTCAATCCACGCGTACGCAGGCATGGCGCGCGCGCGTGGATGGTCGGAAATGCTGTAAGTGCGCGTACGCACCATGTACGCGTACGCGTGGATGGTGCTCTGTTTTTGAAAATTTTTTTTTCTATGTTTTTGCACCAATCCAAGCATTCCAAACCTCCAAACAGCTACCAAAACACCATAAAACCTTATTTAACATACTTAAACTACCAAACATACTCAACTAACTAAACAAAACATGAAATTAAGCTAATTCTACCAATATATACAAAAGAGAAAATGAAAGGATTTTACCATGGTGGGTTGTCTCCCACCTAGCACTTTTGTTTATTGTCCTTAAGTTGGACTTATGGGGAGCTCCTCATCAAGGTGGCTTGTGCTTGTATTCATCTTGGAACTCCCACCAATGCTTGGTTCTCCATTGTGCCCCAAGATTCTTCATGGATTGAGCCAAGTCTTGATGGAGTTCTTCACAAGCTTGGGGCTCCCAAAGTTGATCCTCTTCTTGTAATCCGGGATCTCACACTTTGTTTTCACACCCGTCTTGAGGTTGATCATCATTATAAGTCCAACCGGGTGGTGAACAAGATGAATTCTCTATATAGTGGCCAACAATCCTCCTAGACCCATCTAATTGAGCACTATTCCAACCTTTATATCTCATGTTTGATGCATCAACCATAATGAGCCTTGATTTGCAACGCCAACCACAAAACCTTTTTCGTTTACGCTTCATCCCACAAAGCTCCCTAAGTTGGCCATCCGTTTCAAGCAAACCATATTCAAGTGGGATAATAAAGCTAATAGAAATAAATTTCACCCACTCAAATGAAGGAGTAGATGGCAACCTAGGCAAAGACAACTCCAAGAGTTTTGATAAAGCGTATTCAATTCCCATCCTCCTTTTTCTAAGGATTTCCACCTCTTCACAAGACTTCTCAATTATAAGCCTTTGTTCAACAATTTTATATAAACCTTTCCTCCTACTCAAGTCATAAATGGGAGGGTAAGAAAAATTTACCTCCACATTGCTTTCCATCTTGTTGGGAGAAGGTTCTTCATGCTCAAAGGATTCTTCACCACTAAGGTTTGATGCTTGATCTTCATCACCAAGGGAACTCACTTCTTGCTCTATCCCATCCAAATCTTCATATGGAATATGTCTTGGAAGGTGTGCACTTTCCTTCCTAGCATCAATTTCAATCATCTTGGAGGGGTTTTCTTCAATTCTAGATTCCCATGGAGGCTCCGCATCTCCTAAGTCTTCAACCAATTCTTCCCTTTCTTCAATAATCATAGCTTCCTCCAATTGTTCCAATACAAAGCAACTTCCCTCATTCTCCACCAATCTCTCTTTTATGTTATGCTCTTCATTTGATTCCCCACATGTAGCCATGGGAGTTCCTTGAGAGTTCAAGCATTGGGATGCTAACCGGTTTACCACCTCATCCAAGGCGGCCGTGAATTGTTGCACATCCCTTTTCATTTCCTCTTGTCCTTGAACAAGAACATCAAGGATGTCATCCATTGGAGGTTGGGGTGGATGGAAGGGTTCATCAATTTGGGGGAAGGGTTCATAGTAGGAAGGTGGTTCTTCTTGGTAGAGTTGTGGTGGTTCAATAATTTCCACTCTTTCCACTTGTTGCACAACACACTCCATGGTTGCTTGAAATTGATCCAATGCTTCCTTGAGACGATCCCTTGACTCTTGTTCCTCTTGGATAATATGATTAGGATCATATGGCTCTTGGATTGATGGACATGAATATTCTTCCATGGGGGGTTGTGGTGGAAAGTGGTATTCATCTTGTGGTTGAAAATTTTCATACATTTGTGGTTGAAAATTTTCATACAATTGAGGTGGTTCATCTTGGTAATAACATGGAGGGGGTGGCTCTTGGAAGTGGTGATGTTGAGATGGTGGTGGCTCTATATGTGGTTCATATGGCTCATACGGTTGTTGTAATGGTAGATACGAATGAGGGTCATATGAAGGTGGTTGGTGAAAAGTGGCTTTTGAGTATGGTTGAGGGTTATGTTGAGGGTACGGCTCATAGGCATATGGCGGTGGTTCTTGAAAGTCACAAGGGAGTTCACCATAGCCATTAGATTGATATGCATCAAAGAATGGCTCTTCTTCATAGTGTATTGGTGGAGGTTGTTGCCATGAAGATTGATCATGTGCATGTGGCTCTTCCCACCTTTGGTTATCCCATTCTTGATACACATCTTCATTGTAGCCCCCATTACCTACAACATAGTTGTAATCACACTCATAGCCAAAGTGAGAATTCATGATAGCAAGAGAAAATAAAAATAAAATCAAATAAGAAGCAAGAAAATTAAATCCTAAAAACTAGTAAGAACTAACAAAGAAGCAAAAGGCAAATATATTCATAATATTCACATATATACAATAACCAATAACATAACACCATTGCAATTCCCCGGCAACGGCGCCATTTTGACGAATGGATTTTTGATGGTATAGAATTTCACAAATGAATTCTCGTTGTAAAGTATAGCTTCTAAACCAACAATAATCCTTTCATACAAAAATTTGTTT
This sequence comes from Arachis ipaensis, assembly GCF_059453495.1. NCBI lineage: Eukaryota > Viridiplantae > Streptophyta > Magnoliopsida > Fabales > Fabaceae > Arachis > Arachis ipaensis. The sequence continues at coordinate 35,906,565 of NC_142442.1, forward strand.
GTCACAAGTAACAAACCCCTAAAATCTATAAACCGAAGTATTTAAACCTCGGGTCGTCTCTCAAAGGACTTGCAGGGTAGTATTCTTGTTATTGGTTATGGACTTGTTTATTTTGGGGTTTTGGATGAGGAATGTGAATAGTAAATGGTAGGAAAAACTTTATTCACAAAATGGTCTTGGCAAGGTTTGGTTGTCAAGGGTCTTCATCACTATCACTAGCCACAAGTATGGTAGTTGCAAGGATTAATCCCACTTAGTCATCCTTAAATCGATTAACAAAGGAAAGTCGAATGAGTTATATCAATCCTAGTCCATAAGTCCTAGCTTTCCACTAATTGGATTAATGAAGGCTAGAGTTAATGGCTATCAACTATCGATCAATTGGACACTAGTGACTCAATAAATCCTAAGTTACCTTCTCAAGCCAAGAACATAAAATCCTAGTCTAAAATTCTTCCAAGCATTTAATCAAACACTTGGAAGGCACAAAATAAAAGTATAGTCAATCACAACAAGAATGAATTCTAACTACAATTGAATGTAAAGAATTAACAACAACAATCAAGGAAATCACAATTATCACGAATTACCTCAAATTGCATTATTGAAAGAAATAAAGAGAGCAAGAGTATCATGATTACAAAACCTAGAAACAAAATAAGAGAAATTACAACAAGAGAATAGGGAGAGAGAGAAGAACCAAAGTGTAGCAATCGTCAATTGAAGGTAGAAGTAGAAGGAGACTTGAATTAAACCTAGAACTATGAGATCCTAATCTAACCCTAATTCCTAATCCTAATTCTAGAGAGAAGAGAGAGCTTCTCTCTCTAAAACTCTAAACTAAAAGTGAAAAGTGGTTGGGGATGATAAAATGATGCCTTCCCCTTAATCCTTCATCGTTTTATTCCTTTCCCTTAGCAATTTGGCGCCAAAAATGGGTTCAGAAACCCTCTCAAATCGCCAGGCACGTGTTGCATTAGTGAGGTCATGTGCCCTCATCGACGCATGCGCGCACATTACGCGTGCGCGTCCCTGGCTAATTCTGCGATGTGCGCGCGAGCGCCTTGTGTGCGTGCGCGTGCATGGCTGACTTTGCTTCTTTGACTTTTTATGCTTCTCTCCACTTGTATGCTTCCTTCCTTGCTTCCTTTGATCCATGCCTAGCCTATTTCAATCCTGAAATTACTAGCAAACACATCAAAGCATCTTATGGAATCAAAGAAGAACTAGAATTCATCAAAATAAGGCTTAAAAAGCATGTTTTTACACTTAAGCACAAATATGGGAGAGATAACAAAATCATGCTAATTCCTAGGCTAAATGTGACAAAAGGTTATCAAGATGCTCTAAATTCAATACAAAACAAACCGTCAAATTGGGGTTTGTCACCTCCTCTGTTCTCTCATTACGATCACCATTATTTTCAATCCGAGCATTAGTTAACTCAGCGATCTAGTTCGCCATCCTTTTCCTTCGCCATACGTTGATTTTCTTGTTGTAGCTCAGTTACCATGCGAAGGAGTTCGGAAGGTGTCAAAGGAAGTAGATCAGCCATGGATGGACACGAAAGTTTTGAGGCCAAAAAAGGAAAAGAGGGTTATATCTCAGCCCCACGGTGGGTGCTAATTGTTCTTGGGTGAGTAACCTGGATGTAACTCGGTTCCTGACAGTCGATGCCGAGCTGTTGTCTCAACACCGAGCTATAGGCTTGAAAGCCCGAGCTTTTCGTCCAGAAGTGTATCACTTTTTAGAGAGAACAAACAAAAAGGGAGAGTGTACCTGCAAAAGGCACTCCGATGCTTAAGTCAGTATTGTATATTTTTTCATATCTCCAAAGATAAGAGGTCGTACCTTTTATACATAAGGTAGAGCGGGGTTGTTACGGTTTGGCAATTATTTTCATTGAAAGACAATTATTATATATTAGGTCGTTATGATACCTATCTTATGTGAATTCGAATTATGACGTTTGAGTGTCATAACATACAAGGGCCGAGCTATAACGTATGAATCTGATTTATTGCTTTTCGGTTTTAAATTTACCGACCCTATCAAAAGATATTTGTAATATACGATAGGAGAAATTATGTGATCTCATATTCATCGATGTATCACACATCAATTATTATAAAGTATATATAGTTTGGTTAGCCATACGTCTTACACTTAAATGTTCTAAACTTTTTTTTCTTTTAATATGGATAGAGTATTAGTTAGAAAATAATTATATATTCCTCTCTTTAATTCTGGATAGATGGCATAAGCAACACTTTAGAGATATAACTGAGAAGATAAAGAAGTTCGAAGATGAGATAAAAAAAAAAAAAGGTAGATGGTATGGTTAGTAGCAGGATTTATGATGGTACAGTGGAGGCAAGGAGAAATACGTTAGTTAGGTATTGTGAGAAGTGGTATGTTAGACAGGATATTCACTGGAAGCAATTATTTAGATCTCGACATGCTAAGGAGATGGATAGGAACACAAGATACTTTCACTAACATTACTTTGGCGAGAAGAAGGAATAACTGGATTGAGACATTGGTGATTAATGGGAGATTGGTGGGGAATCATGCGAGGATCAAGGTTGTAATTAGAGACTTTTATAAAAACTTGTACCACCAAATATCTTCTCCAAGTATTAGCTTTAGTGATGATTTAATCAATTGGATAAAGATGGAGGAAGCTGAAGTGCTAGAGGTGATGCTGTCGGTGAAGGAAATGAAAGAGGTAGTTTGGGGTTATAAATCATCTAAGGCTCTAGGTAGTGATGGATATAACATAACTTTTACAAAAAAATGTGTTGGGAGGAGATTGGAATGGAATTTACTACAGCTGTGATGAGTTTTTTTGAGACAACAATGTTACCAGTAGACTCTAATGTTACATGGGTAGCTTTGACTCCGAAATTTGTTGGGGGAAAAAGATAAAGACCTTAAACTTATTGATGCGTGAGCATCTTTTCTATATTTTCTTACTATTTTAGATGTAAATTTATTGAGTTTTATTAAGATTTTAGTGCTTGAAGCCTATTTGGATGCTACTTTGAGGCGCATTGTCGTTTTATTTGTATTAGGAAAAATATGGGCAAGTTTAGCAGAATTCGTGCAGAAGAAAAAGGAAGAAATTTGATGCTGCCAAGCTGGCGCTAAACGCTGTTGCCTGGCGTTTGGCGGCAAGTGCCTCGTACTGTGTGCAAGCGCTCTTTTGAGTTGGCGCTAAACGCTACTACTTGGCGTTTAGCACGAAAGACCTCGTAAAGTGCACCCAGAATTTCACACTATCAGCGCTAAACGCTGAATCTGGCGTTTAGCGCCAGGAAGACAGCAAGACTAGAAACTCTCTACCTCAGTGGCGCTAAACGCCAAGTCTAGCCTTTAGCGCCAGTAGCGCAAATATGATTTTCAAGGAATGCTTTGTTGGCTTAAATTTTCATTAATATTTAGTTTTATTTTATTTTCTTTTGGTTATTATTATTTCAAAACACATTCTTTTAGGTTTAGAATTTATTATTCTATTTTATTTTCAAATCAAATTAGGTTAGATATAAAAAGGAAAAAGATTTAGCCCTTCGAGCTATCTCCTCTCTTCTACCTGATTCTACACTTTACACACTTTTGAACCCTAACTTTTTTCTGAGTCATGAGCAACTAAACCTCCATTGTTAAGGTTAGGAGCTCTGTTTATTCTATAGATTAATACTATTATCACTCTATTTTAATTATTGTATTGATCTAAATTCAAGGATTACTTTCATTTTTCATCTTATGAATTTGAGTGTATTAGAAAATAACTCTTGTTCTACATGAATTCTTGTTGATTCTTGAAAAAGTTAACTCACTTGAATAATAGCTTGAAAGTAATTCCTCCTAAATCACTAATTACCTGGACTTAACAGGATATGTGATATATAATCCTCTTATATTTGAGTAATTAAGGTTTTTGTGGCTAATAAACTAGAACTGGACTTAACCCTTTAATCTATATTAAGTGACTAAGGAATTGGTGATTGATTAGGTTAGAAGAGACTAAATTACTAAGGAATTAGGATTTAGTCAATTAGGGTTTGCCATGAATTAGATCTTGTATGATTAAAATAGTTGGTAAGAAATATAAATCTGGAAAAATAAATACCTCTAAAACCTTAAATGTTCTCTCACATTATTTTCACATCAAATTTACTGCTTGCTTTCTATACTCCTGATTTACTATTTAATGTAATTTGAACCCTAAAACACTCCTTTCTGCTTGTCTGACTAAGTGACTCATTCAACCATTGTTTCTTGGTCCATTAATCCTTATGGGATCGACCCTCACTCACTTGAGGTATTACTTGGTATGACCCGGTGCATTTGCCGATTCAGTTGTGGTATTCAAAATTCCATACCACCTATCAGCATGGTTGGATATGTTTATAAGATTATATCTAAAGTTTTGATGAGAAGAATGAGGAGTGTAATGCCAAATTTAGTTGAAAAATCACAAAGTTCCTTTGTTAAGGGGAGAAAGATACATGGTGGAAACTTTAATTATATGTGAAATCGTGCAATGGTTGAAATTGAAGAAGAAGGCATCAACAATCACCAAAATAGATTTCTAAAAAGCCTATGATAGAATTAAGTGGAGCTTTGTTGATATTGTGCTAGAAAAGATGGGGTTCAATAGAAGATGGAGAGCATGGATAAGAGAGTGTATTAGGTTGGCATCTATCTCTATTATGGTTAGTGGTCACCATCGAAACCATTCAAGATGACGAGGGGCTTTGTCAAGGAGATCCATCTTTGCCATTTTTGTTCATTCTTATAGTGGATGTGTTGAATAAGATGATTGGGGAGGCGATAAGAAACAGGCGAATATATATCTCCACTCTTAGTGGGTAGGGATAATATAGCGTTATCATCTCTACGATTTACTGATAACACTATATTATTCTATCCACCGAAAGAGGAGGCAGTAAAAAATTATAAGAGACTTCTAAGGTATTTTGAAATGATGTTTGGGTTGAGTATTAATTTTGAGAAATGCAGTTTGATACTAGTGAATTGCAGTTAGGAGTGGATTGAATGGATGTGTCAGCTATTGGGGTGTTAGGCGGCAGCTTTACCAGTGAGGTACCTTGGTATTAACCTGGGAGCAAAGTCGAGGTTAGTAAAAATTTGGAAGCCAGTAATAGATAATGTGGAAGAGACACTTAGCTTGTGAAAATCAAAGGTCCTTAGTAAAGCTAGAAAGATGGTTCTCATTAAGTCAATCATCAATACTTTAACTATTTTTTATTTGAGTCTGTATAAGATGCCAATTGCAGTTGCGCGAATAATAATTTCATTGCAAAGGAGGTTCTTTTGAGGAAGGAAGAGGACGACCTAGTTTAGCTCTTTTAAAGTGGGAGATGACACAGACACCAAAGAAACTTGGAGAGTTGGGAGTGAAGATTTGGTTGTTCGTAATACTGCTTTGTTGTTTAAATGGTGATGGAGATTTTCAAAAGAGGATTATTCATTATGGAAGAAGATTATATGCTCATATAATAACTTGAATCCTAATCAGTTGTTGTCAACTCAAATATTATCAGTAAAAGGGGTCTGTGGAGAAACATATATCAACTGCAAATAAAGGAGTAACATGTCAGAGAGAAGATGATTAATAGCCTTTATGGAAGTAGGGGATGGTAGATCAACCAGATTTCGAGACGATACATGGCTCTAAGCAGAATAGCTGAAAGATCCCTTTTCGAGAATCTTCTTGATTTCAAACCAAAGGAGATCTGTAATTGGAGATTGTGAATTTTGGGATGGGATAGAGTGGATATTTGTGAAGTTCTGTAATAAGATACTTTGGTAGATGATATACTTAGCTACAGATTCACAAATAAAATCTAGAAAGGACTAGTTCCGCCTTGAGTTGAGTTGTTTATCTGATTTGTGCTAGTAGGCCGAGTTAATACTAAGGACTGGCTGAGCAAATTGGATATCATTGAACAAAGTGATAATTTATGTATTCTGTGTAGCAAGAATGTTAAAACAGTACAACACTTGTTTGTTACTTGTGAGTATTCTTGGCATATGTATGTGGTGTGCATGTGGATCACTAAATGTTGGAGGACCATGCCATTGAGAAAAGAGTTGAGCAAAAAATGGTTAGTTGGCTTCTTCTCAGTTATATGGAATATCTGGCTACGTATGAATGATATCATATTTTAGAACAAGACAACAGATGTGGTACAATACACTGTGTTGCTGGAACTTTTTGTTGTTCTAGAGAGTAGTGTGGTGCTTAACTCATATTGTTGATGACTATGGTGAAGATGACATATGCGTTGCTTTTAGTTTAATTTCTTTATTCATGTTTGTCCTTTGTTTGATATATGCTCTACTTAGAGTGCTAAGCTTTTTCTTTCAAAATAATATTTTGTATCCCTAAGAAAAAATTATAAGAATTTAGAAATAAAATATAGCACTAAAAAAATGGAAATATCACTCTTAATTTGTAATTAATTTAGATTGGCCGAGTGATTAGTTTACTCGTCTATTCAAACAAGTGTTAAGAGTATGAATCCTGCCTTATATATGTAGCAATTTATTGGTCAACGACAGACCCTTAAATAGAGTTAAGATATGTTGCAAATCAATCTTTAGCATGTCGGATTGAAAAATACCGTGAATAAAAAACACTCTTAATTAATTTGTCTTATGATGCTTCTTAATTAAATACCTATAAAGTGTAATTATTTTACCTTTCTTTTTTCTTTCTCTTTTTTATATTGATAGTTCTGTTGGTGTCTTATGTGTGATTCATGAAACGATTACAACCACCAATAAATTCCAATTTATACTCTTGGCAGTTGGCACGCAAGGTCTGATTCTTTTTCTATTTAAAAAAAAAAAAAGAAAAGAAAGAAAGGAAAAGAAAAGAAAAATCATACAATAAACATTATCGTTGTCACAAGATTCTATAGAAAAATGTGTTCATTCTTTAATTTTGCATATACAAGCCATACTAAGCTATAAAGAGAATGAAATTAAAAAGGCAGATCTACATTTTTTGCTTGACTTATATATATAGTCCCCCTGACATATATACAATAATTATTAACACCACCCAGATGAACTTATATGATTAATCTATTATTAGCTAAAAAAATTAATTAATCACGAGTTCATAATAATTTGTTCAAATTATTGCCTTTTCTAATAGTCATATGTTAGAGTACTAGAGAACGAACGATAATATAAACATGAATCATAAGTAGCTACTAGCTAGGGATATATATAATTTGAAAGCTATGTTACAATGATGCTACTATTGAAGAAATTAAATCAATTATTACTTCCGTAAAAAAAGACTAAGAAATTAAAGCTAAGAAACAAATTAAACCAAGCTTTATTCCCTACTTGTAAATCTCAATAGACACTATAATAATAATAATAATAAGCTACCCATCAAAACTCCTCTTCTATACACATACAGCAGCTTAGGTGCACTTGCTGCATTCACTTTTGTTTTTTTTCTTGTAATGATGATTAATAATAGTAATAATTGTTGTATTATCAGAAACATCTCCCTCCATATCCTGCGGTCCTAAACAGTGCTTGCTTTATATCTTCAGAACTCACCATTCTCTTCTGCTCCAACTCCTGTAGGATCACAACAAAATTGATTAAATAATTTAATTCACTGCTACTCAACACTATTTACATATGCATGCATACTGAGAATTCAAAACCTGTAAACACCACAATTTTGGCTAAATTACTTTGAAATAAGTAAGATATAATATAGATATATATAGTACGATACGGTCTATTCTACTGCTTAGTTATAGTGACTATGATAATTATACAACTTTAATTTTAAGTGTTGGTAGTTGCTAAACCTAAAGTTGTATTTTTTAAAAAAAAATTAGTAATAATTTTTATTTTAATTTTTTAAATTAAAAAATGTGATTAAATAATAAAAAATATGATATGAATTTTAGTAAAGTGTAAGTAGCGTAGTTATATATAACCTCTGAGCAAGAAGCTTGCATTGTGAAGTCATTGAAACAGCTTATAACACAGTGTTGAATGTCAAGACCCAATGCTTCCAAAGTGTTGACTGTAGATAGCAACATCCCTGGCTTCCCACCACAACAGATCTCAACTCTTGTGTCTCCATTATTATTCCTCCTCTCCACATCAAACTGTATATATGTTAAATAAATAATTTTGTAATTACACTCACAAATCCACTCATAATTATTCTTCAATTAAGTTCATGTACCTTGGGAGAATTTCTCACTAAAATATCATTTGGGTGTATATCATTGGATAAAATGCCATTTGAGTCATCCACCACTTGGATTTCTTGTTTCAAAGTATTGATCTTGTCTAGTAGTTCCTTCATGTAATCAATGGTGTCACCAAGTATAGATGTTCTGTCCATCTGAGTAAATTAAACCATTCAACAACCAAAATTATGATCCAAAATCTGATTAGAATAAGAGTCTGATTACTAACCAAAAATACAGATATGTATATTAGAAATTTTTATAGATAATAATAAATCTTTATGCTTTTGGTGTTTATTTTACTTAGTTTGTATTTGCAATTGTTGAAATAGGATGTTTGTATTAGTTGGATTTAGCATGTTTAATTTTATGGAAAAGTATAGAGAGACAATGAAAATACTAAACAACGTGAACAATGGATATGTCGGATGTTCAATTTAATAGGTATGCAAATGATTATGTTGATTATTCTTAATTGGATGGTTATTTCTTTTGATTCGATTTACTCGTGCACAATTAACAATAGCTGGATGTTCAATTTGCTAGATGTGCCGATGGTCATTCTAATGTTAAGGTTTAAAAGATAATTTGGGAGTGGAGTGTTTTTTTATTTTATTGGATTAATTTTAGAATCTATTGTTCACATTGTTTACAAAAATCATTGTCTACCTAACAAAATAGTAATTTTATGTTTTTAGCCGGAACTAGGCTTCGTATTTTTAAAAAAAATAATAATAATAAATGATGGTTAATTAATGATTAATATAATTATAATTACCTTGCTAATCTTAGGGACAATTGATCTAAGCATGGAGAGCCTATCATTCAATCTCTTCCTTCTTCTCCTCTCAGCCATTAGATTCTTGGAGGGTTGGCCCTCAACCTTCTTTGCTCTATTATTGTTCTTCCTTTCCGAGTTGAAAACAGGAGGAGAAGATGATTGACTTGCCTCCATTTTGCACTCTCTTTGCATCTCCAAGCTTTGAAGCTCTTCTTCCACCAACATAGACACCAATAATGGATTCTCATTATTATTACTATTATTATAATCCTCTTGATGATCACTCATTAGTATTGGTGGTGGAGTAGTAGTGTCACTATTATTGATCTGTGGTGCTGAGAATTCTTCAAGCAAGGAACTATAGATTTCATTGAAGGTAGTGTCACAATAATAATCGTTGCAATTTTGAGGAACTTCTTGGTAAGAAGAAGAAGAACAAGAATAAGAGGAGTTTGGAACAAAAATAGAAGAAGGTGATGAGTAATAATTTTGATGATCAAAACCGCCACTATTATCCCACCCATTATTATTTGAGAAGAGTAATTGGTAGTTTCCTTCTTCATCACATGGATTATTATTTGTGCTTTCCCATGTTTCTCTTCTTAGTGACATTAACTCATCCAAGAAATCATGGTCATACAACTCCATTCTCTCTCTCTCTCTCTCTCTTATCAGTGTGTGATGAAGGCTAATTATTATTTAGGAAAGAGGGTTGATGAGAACATGGTTACATAGGAGCTCTAAGTTAAAGCATTTATAGGGAGGAGAATAAGGAGGAAAAGCTTAATTAACTTGCAAATTGATTATTATTTATTTTTTATTATCTAATTATTATTGTTGCTTGTGCATTATTATTATATTATAGTTATAGTACTATATAATTATTCATTAATAATATATGTATGGTTGTTTTTGCAGCTATACCCTACAATCGAAATGGAATCTGCCTTTTCATATCACAACTCTCTCTTTCCCATGAGGGGGAAAAATTCTTAGGTGATTAAGAAAATTTTCTAGTACGCGTTATTTAATATGTAATGCTTTGATTTTTTTTTTCCAATTTTTGGAGGGCTGTAATGATTTCGGTATTAACAATATCGTGAAAGTGGGGAAGCTACATTATTATACTTTTTTTTCTCATCTAACCATACTCAAGTACAAATTTCTCCATAATGAGGATTTTTGTAATTTTCACCGAACTCTATGCAATAGAACAAAATAAATATTTGATGGGAACGAACTCACGGGAAATTAAATTTTGACCATCTAACATGTTTGAAATACGCGACTTTTATTTATCCCAGTGAGATAAGATTTTGTTAGTAATATATTTAAAACACAAAAAAAAAAAAAAGGGGGAAGGAGGCTACGATCCCGTCTGTTCAGAATATAAAAAAAAATATTTTCAAACACAAAATTAGGTTGCAATCAATACTACTCCATAATATAATGGCAATTACTTCGGTATCTTTGAGAAATTAAAAGATAAATTATCTTTTGTCAAACATTATATATTATCTTTTAGTAATTGTCTAATATTATTAAATTAATATTCAGTTGCATTTTAATATTTTATTATTAATTATGTTAATAATTGAACGTTTTATTTTAATTTTTTAACAAAGACAAGATATTATTTTATTTCATAAAATGAGTTTGGTCCACACTTCGACAACAACAATCACAACAAAATGAGATCTCCCAACACAAGTGAGCAGTACTCAAAGAAATCAAAGCTAAAAAAAGCAATAAAAATATGCAAGAGTAAAGAAGAAAAACAGTCACAAAGAAAGAAATGCACGGTATGTGAATTTTAAAGTTAATCTTTTTGTTTGAGTTAGAATTTTTTCAGGTATTGAACATTTGTCCTCAAAGAATTGAAGATTTCGAGCAACCTAAATTCCCTAAAGTGTGTATGAGAATTGGGTAAGAAGATTTTTGTTTTATTGTCTTGATTTAATGAAATTGAAGCTTGAACTAAGCCATTTTCATGGCGGTTGATCATGTTGGTTGGCAGGAACAAGGTGTTGTCTGAGTTTTGTCTATATTACTGCTGATTCTGGACATGTGAAGAAACAGTAGAATGCCGATTCAGGATGTTGGTGACATTATTGGCAAATTGGTGGAATATTGGTCACATTACAATAAATATGGACTTTAGCAACGTCGAATTTTGCAACACCGTAAAACTGTTCTTTAAGATAGTTTTAAACAACGATTTTTTGTAGTGTTACTGTTGAATTCAATTTTTCATTATTTTATAGCAACAAATTAAAACCGTTCTCTTTGACTATTTTAAAGAACGGTTTTATAACCATAACTATGATTTGCTTTCAAGCAACGATTTTTTATTGTTGTTTAAATAATTGTACAAAAAAAACGCATAAAAATCGTTGCAAAAATACTACACTTTAAAACCGTTCTATTAGATAGTTTTAGACAACAGTTTTTACAGTGTTGCTGATGAAGTTCAATTTTTCATTACATAGCAACAAAATAAAACCGTTCTCTTTGACTATTTTAAAGAATGGTTTTATAACCATTACAACAATTGTTTATCAAACAATAATTTTCTAATATTATTTAAATAATTATACAAATTAAAAGATACATATAAAAATAATTATAAATAATCATAAAAATTTAAATAATTTTTTCTATAAATACTAAATTTATAAAATACTCAAAAACTATTGTTATAAATATATAACACATTATTTTTAGAAAAAATAAAATTAAAATAAATTTATAATAAATATTATATATTTTTGTTATAAATATATAATGTAACATCTCGCATTTTTGAAAATCTAAATATGAATAAATTGTGATTTTATCTTATTAAGTTTAAACTATATAATTTTAGAAATTATTCTATTAGAAAATAATTAAAGAGATTTAGAGATAAATTCATTTTGAATCAATTAATATTCTTAAGTAATTTTATTATAATAGAATATTTTATATAATTTTAGTAATTGAAAAATAAGAAAGAATTGTACAATTTAATTTAAGTAACTTTTATTATGAAAAAGTTATGACTTATTATTAATTTGAACTCTTTTTTTTATAAACTAATCTATTAAGAATAATTAAATTAATTTTATTAATATTTGGAGTTAAGTTAATTAATATTCTTGTGTATTTTTTATTAATTGGTTATTTCATATAATTTGAAATTAAAGTTCTGGCGATGAAAAATGATGAAAAGTTATATTATTTAATTTGAAAAATTAATATTTTTAGGTTTAAAATTGTATTTTATAAAATGTGATTAATACATTTATTTTATAATTTAAATTAAAAATAATTATTTTAGCTCATTGATATATCGATGAATAAAATTTTATGCATTTTAAAAGTAATCTTTACAATATTAAATTTGAATTCTAAATTATTATTTTATCTCAAATATTTTGTAAAATTATTGTATTATTCGTATATATTTTGCCATAATTCTAGAATTACCAAATAAAACTCTAATTTCACAAAATTTCTAAATTTGTTACCCTACATCCCTAAACACAAGTACAAAAAAGGAAACAGAAGGAAAGGGGAAAAGAAAGAAAAGGAAAAAAGAGAAGGGGGAATCGGGGAAGAAGGGAAGGAAAGGGAGAACAACGTGCCGTCGCTGCGCCCTGCCCGTCTGTCGCCGCCGTTCTGTGGAGCCGCCGCCATTGTCACGCAAACCGAAGGGTGTGGAGACGGAGAAGAATGCGCGCGAGAGAGGAGAAGTAGCCACCATCATCAAGGACTCCATTACCACCGCTGAAGGTCCTGACCGTCGAGCACGTCGTCGCCATCGCACCTCCCATCACTGCCACCACTGAGGAGCTCGAAGAGAGAGAAAGGGTTCACGTAGAGAGAGAAACACGATGAGGGAGGAGGAGGTTGCCTCTGTTGCTGCCAAGCCGTCGCTGGCAGGGTTGGGTTTGCCGTCGCTGTTGAGCTGTGTGCCGCCGTTGTTGTCTGGATCACCACTCTATTTCTGCTGCAACTCGCCACTGCCCTGGTGAGCTTTTCCCTGCGAGTTACTTTGCTGTCACCTAATATTGATTTTAATGTTGATTTGGTATAATGTTGTTCTGATGTTGATTTGGTAACTGGTTATTTGGAAATGCTGTTGTGATTTTATTTTAGTTTTAAGATTGATTTAGTATGTAACTGGTTTTCTGGTAATGCTGCTCTGATTTTGTTTTGATTCCAATTGCCCTCATACTCAATTTCACCAAACTGGACATACACTTACCTTGAAGCAGCTTGGTCTTATCATTGGCAAAGGTCAGTTATTCATTATTATTAGTAGCTTGACATTGTGGTTTAGTTCTTTTACTTTCATATTCATTGCATAGGACAATAATTTGTCCATTTTTTTTTCCTTTGAATCTACCGCTGCTTGTGCAATCTAATGATGAGAATTTTTTTTAATGGTCGAGTATATGGCTAAATTCTTGCATAGGACAATAATTGGTTTTCATGTTGTGTTTGTAATTAAAATAGCCTAATTTAAATAAGTTTGTATCCTTGAAAGGCCAGCGTGGAAGGAAGCTTGTGCTACTTTTCAAAAGCTCCTTTCAGGTACAAGTTGCAACATCAATTTGTTCTTTTCTTTTACATGTAGGACAAGGTGATTTGTGTGATAAAATATTGAAGGAATCCGAGTAGGAAAGAAAGAAAGAAATAAAAATAAAAGGAAAAGAATAAAATAGAGAAAAAAAAGTCATTTTTTAGTTGAGCAAACAAACATTCTAATGCATTAAACGCTACACTAGCTTCTACTTCCATTAACACTTTCACTGATTTTGTTGGATGAAAATTTTCTTCTTTGTTTCCATATTCTAATGCCTTAAACGCTACACTTTCACTCCCTTTCAACCCAAAACTGCACTTCTCCATCACTTGCTTTGCCTCTTCTTCCGGTACCACAATTTTTCCTTCTTCTCATTGTGCTCTTCATTTTGTTTAATTTAGCATCTTTTTATTTTTTATTTTTCTTTCAGTTCATTTATTTTTTGAAGTGGTAATCTAGTTATTTTATCTGTGTGATAAAAAGGTGACGTTGCTGGTTCCTAATAGCGTTCAATTTTAACAAATTTGTTACTTTAGATAGTGGTACAAATTGTTATAGGGTTCTAGGAGAGGGTAATTCAGGTATTTTTGAGTCTTTGAGATGAATCAATTAATGGAGATTGTTGAAGTTGTTTGATTGAAGGCATGGAGAAAGAGGGGGAAAAAGTTCTGATTAACATTCATTTGTATGTTTTACAGAAATGAATAATATTGTTCAAATTTAGGAGATTGTTATAAGCATTTCTTTCTCTTGATTACTCTTTTATTTTCTTGATTATACTCATTTAAGCAAGAGAAATTCATGATTTTTGTGGTAATTTTGTCTTCAGATCCTCTACTGGTGAAGGCTGCCAGAAGAGAACCTGTTAGTCGGCCACCGGCATGGATGATTTTGTCTTCATGATATATTTGAGCATTGTTTGTGTATTGACATTTGACAAATCTATTTATGGTATCAAATTATCTTCAAATCTTACATTTTGTTTGTGATTTTTTAGTTGGCATTGATGCTTATATTTGCAAGTTACTCCGAAACTGCAGGGTTAAGTCGATTGTGAGGAGCATAGCTATATACTTATTAACAAATACTTTAACAAATAAAACTATATAATACTACGAATTTTCTCTTAGCTTATTATGCTATACTAGTTCAGTTCGTTGTTACTGTGAGAAGCATAGCTATATACTTATTATAGCTTATTGTGCTATACTAATTAGTTTAGTGAGATTATATTATTATTAGTTATTATTGATGGATAACGTGAATTAACCTCAATTTTTTTTGGGACACTAACTCACCTGGTGTGGAACTTCTTAGTTTATGCAAAGAATTCAGGGTTGAAGTGGAAGCTATAGGCTATGTTTGACATAAAAATCTTGTGCGGTTGCTTGGATATTGCATAGAAGGAGTACACAGGTAAAACTTTTTCTGAACAAGTTGCTTGGAAATTATTACAAGTTCCTGTTCCTAATTGATGCTTCAACTTCATGATTTATATGATTCAGACAAGTTGGTACATAACTTTGTGTTTATCTTTTTAATGTTTAGTATCTAGGTTTTCTAATCTGCTAAAAATATTTATACAGATAAAGATCATATTTAAGATTCTTTCTAGTTCTTTATGTGGAGCAGTTGCCATTGAAGCCACGAAAGTCCACTCAAGCTGAGTTATCAAACTAATTTTGTTGAAGAAAAATGAAGAAATTGCCACCCTTAGGCTATAGTATTATGGTATTTTGAAAAATGACGATGATATGAGTAAAAGTAGTTATGACCTAGATTAGTATTATGTTATTTTGCAATGATGATATAATGTGATTGTGGATCTTACAACAATTTTTATAAGTCAAATTTGATGGTAAATGTTCAATTAGTTTTCTTTAGTAATTTGATTCAAATAGTTTAGGTTATTTATTAACACTAAATTAAAAAAAAGTTAGAACTAATTTCATTCATGAGAAAATTTTTTAAATTACAAAAAACCATTGTCAAAAGTCACAAGAGGCAATTATGTTAAAATCAGTGTCAAAGACAGCTATAAAAGGGAAATGGTATTAAAACCGTTGCCAAAAATAACACTAATAGCAACGCTTTAAAACCATTGGCTTTGTGAATAATAAAACTATAACAGTTTAAAACTGTTGCCTATCCAGTTATTGTTTTAAACCGTTACGTCATGAAAGAGAACGGTTTTAAACCGTTGCCTATCCAGCAACGGTTTTAAACCGTTCTTTAAAAATTGTTGTCAAAATCGTTGTCTATACTAGTAACTTTGGCAATGGTTTTTTGTTACTGTTGTCTTAGGTAAAAAAAAACTGTTGCCTTTGAGCATTGGAAACGGCCACATATACCACAGGTCAAAAACCGTTGCCAAAGCGTTGCCTAAAATTTTGGGAACGGTTTTTCAATCTATGGTAACCGTTTTTGACCATTGTGAAAACCCTTATTTGTTGTAGTGTCATTCTGGAGTGAAGTCTCTCCATCAAAGATAAGCCATTGTGACTTAACTTCTATAGAAATACTTTAAATTTTGGAATGCATTTGAGTTTTCAAATTGTGTCCCAGAATTTTCTGTCTCTGAATTTTGAATCTAGTTGCTGTTCATGAATGTGATAGAAGTAGAATGCAACACATAACCTGAAGCTGCTGAATATAAACCATTTTTCTCCTTGCTCTAAATTAATTTGTCCTCTGTTTGTGATCTAGTGGTCTGGCAAATTATTCTCGCCACCTCCAGAGGATAATTGCTTTGGATTAGGTTTTGATCCCAGCTTCCATCTTCCTTTAATAGTTGTCTAACCTAGATGAAAGTAGGATTTGTGTTCTTGGTTGGAGGAAAATTAAAGGGAGGGTTATCACCAAACCAAGAATCTTCCATGATTTTGATAGTTTCACCTCTTCCTATTTTCCATTTAATACCCTTCTCAAGCACCTTACAACCTTCTAGGAGACTCCTCCATGTCCATGATGGGTTGGAACCAATCTCCGCCTTTCATAAAGGTTGAATACTTGAAGTATATACTTTGATAGACCTTGAAAAGCAAGGAGGGTTCCTTAGTGCTCAGCTTCCACCCTTGTTTCGTCAACATAGTCAAATTGAAGGCCTTGAGGTCTATAAATCTTAGTCCTCCCATTGCTTTCGGTCTACTCATGACATCCCAAATAATCCATTACAACTTGTTCTCATTATTGCGCTATCCTCACCAAAATTGCATCATCATCTTGTGTAGTTCATCAATTAAAGAGTCCGGTAACTTGAAGCAGCTTAGCGTATACATGGGAATGGCTGAAGCGACAACCTTCAATAGAACCTCCCGCCCACTGGTGGATAGTAAAGAGCGCTTCCAATGCTGCAATTTCTTCATTACTTTTTCTTTAATGTAGTTAAAAGTTTGTGTCATTGATCTATTAATTACTACTGGCATTCCAAGATACTTATTTTGGGATCCGACATGTCTGATGCCTAGAATATCTCTCAGCTGGTCTCATAGTAATAGAGAGAAATTATTGCTAAAAAATACTGAGAACTTGTCTAAGTTTACCTGCTGTCCACTAATAGCACCATAGGTCTCCAATACTTGCAATATGGATTCGCAACACTGGTAATTAGCCTTGCTGAATAAGATTGCATCATCAGCAAATAGTAGATGACTGGTTGAAGGGCATCTAGCATTCAGTCTCAGACCTTGAAACATAGTATTCTGTTCTCCTTGGTGGAGCAGATGGGTTAAACCTTCTACACAGATGAGGAAGAGGTAGGGTGAGAGGGGATCTCCTTGTTGAAGTCTTCTGCTAGATCTAACAAAATTTGTTGGTTGGCCTTCTACCAAAACAGAATATGAAACCGAAGTTACATACTCCTTAATCCAGCTAATCTACTTTCTACCAAATCCCAGTTTTTCCATCATGAACTATAGGTAGCTCCATTCTACTCTATCATATACTTTACTCATATCCAGCTTGACTGCCATTTCACAGCTCCCAACTTTTTGGTTCTTCAAAAAATGCATGCATTCATGTGCAATTAAGATATTGTCGCTAATGAGCCTTCCTCGTATGAATGCACTCTGATTCTCACTGATTATTCTTGTCATTAGTGGATGCATTCTATGGACTATGATCTTAGAAATTATATTGTAGAAGGTAGTGCTTAAAGAGATTGGTCGAATCTGTTGCATTGAAGAAGCGTTATTTACTTTTGGAATTAAGCAAATTTAAGTGTAGTTAAACCCTCGTAGCATTCGTTCTCCTGAAAAGAAATTTTTTACTGCTTCTTTGACATCTGGACCAATTATACCCCAGAAAAATTGAAAATTTTTTTCAGAAAATCCATCATCACTTGGGGCTGCTTTAGGGGATATTGAGAAAATCGCTCTTTTAATTTCTTGGTCAATGATAGGTCGCTATAAATTCCTGTTCATATTGGCCAAGACATTGGATTCTAAATTTTTCATAAGTCAGAATTGATAGGATTACCTCTTCGGAAGAGGTCTTGATAGCATTTTTGAGCTTGTTCACCAATTTCATGTTTTTTTGTAAAGCCATCTTCCTTTTCTATCTTCCAACCGCCAAAGTTTGTTATGTCTATTTCTCATTTGAAATTTAGTATGGAAGAAACAAGTGTTTTGATCTTCCCAATGAAGCCAATAAGCCCGTGATTTCTCTCTCCAATATCGTTCTTCCAACTCTAGAGCTTGGGATAATTCTTCCTCTAGTTATAGGATCTCTTCCTTGCCACCTTCATTTATATTTTGTTTCTTTTCGGCTAGCCACTTAGATAACTCTTCTACCAATTTTCTTGTATTAGACACATTTGATTTTTGTCCTTCTACCATGAGGTATCTACAGAGCTTGAGTTTCTGAAAAAGAATGAACATTTTAGAGCCAGTTATTGTTTCCTTCCATACCTCATCTACAATTGTGGTGATTTTAGGATTAGTGCACCATCATTCCTGGAAGCGAAACCTTTTCTTCTTTTTCTCTTCCTCTGTTTCAGTAGAGAGCAAAATCGGTCTATGATCAGATCCAACATCTTCCATGTGTGTGAGTGTGAGGATAGCTTAAGAGAAATTCTGTTTCATAGTTACTAAGAATAAGAATCTATCAAGTCTTTCTCTAATTGCTCGATCTCCATCATTACAGTTCCACCAAGTATATTTATTTCCAACATAACCCAAGTCAATTAGTTTTGCCGAGTTAATGAAGGAATTAAATTGAGTGATTGAATTTGGTTATTTGTCCCTTCCCCCTTCCTTTTCATGACTCACAGTAATAATATTAAATCTTCAATTACCATATAGTTGTCCTCTGTAGTGGCAATAAGTTGTAGGAGCTCATCAAATGGTTGTTGCTTATTGATTCTAAACTGTGTAAATGAATGGCAAACACATTCAAACTTGCTATGCTGGATACTTCTTCAATAGTAAAATAAGGACAAAGCTATTTTAATAGTTAATTTGACTCCTTTTAAATACCACATCCCAAACCTCCTGCAGTACTACTCGGAGCCACACAATAACCATATTGGTATCTATAACTTCTTTTTTGTTCAACAAATGAAGTGATATTTTTTTATTTCACAGAGAAATACCACTCCAGGGGAATAGGATTTTTTAATCCTTTTATTATTGTGAATTTTCAGGAGTTTCTCCAAATCCCGACAATTTCACATTAGCCCGAGTGTCATTTTTGGGTTGTCACCCTCGACCTCTTCAGATGCATTTACTTCATTCAAACACATCTTCTTAGAATCTTCCATACCAGCACCATCAAACAGCCCCCTTTTATCTCCTATTACCTTTCCATGATTTTTTTTTCTTTTTGGCCATGTTTTTTCATTTTTTTGTCTCCCACTTCTTTTTTCACCCCATTTCCTCCTGAACCTTAACGGAATGTATGTGGCATTAAATTAGAAGTGTTGCATAGTAGTGAATGAAGCTCATTCTTCTCCAGATTAAGGGTGTTAAGGTCCCTAACTTTGGATTCAAATGAAGGTCCATTAATAGTAATAGCCACAATATCATTATCATCAAGTTCCTTCAAAGCTGATTCCCCTGTGTCCCCCATGTGATCTCTATTTGTAGCAGCCAGTCCCTCTCCTTTTATGGTATCGGTTGCGAGTGATTTGAGTTGCTAACAACTAATGTCTCCTTAAAATTCTCCTCTCTCATGCTGAGTTTAGAAAATCCATGAAGAAGATTAACTGGCGTGAATTTTCTGGGATCTTTATGCTTCTTGTTGAAATTACTTGTTCCTTCATTCTTCTTTTCTCTATTTCTCCAACCGAATTGGTCAACCTTGAAATTTTCTGTAATTCAGTTTTCTCCTTGTTTCCCTTCTACAATATCCTCCAATAAGAATTTACACGTTCTGTCCTCGTGTCCGAGATGACCACAGTACCTGCAATAATTCCTGATTCTTTCATAATGAAAATACACTTCAATTTTTTTTCCTTCGGGCCTGTTAGACTTATTTTTTCGAGTAGCATTCTTGTGGCATCTATATAAATTCTTGCTTTCACAATTTTGCTTTCCCTTCCACAGATACTGAAAAAGTCCATTGGCAAAATTTTTCCTAACCTGGCCCTTATTTTGTGTCCAAGTTCTAGGATTTTACAGTGTTCAGAGAACCCCCAGAATTAAACCCAAATAGAAATTCGAGAATAATCTTCTACTTCTATCTCCATTCCTTCTCTCCATCTCCGAAGGTGAATGCTATAATTTTTGAACAACCATATCGATCCCCTCTCAATTCTGATCACATCAGTTTCTTTATCAAAGAAGAATTGGTATATGTTATCCCCATAGTCATAACTCTAAAATCTTTCGGTCTCCCCCATATAGCTGCCAATGTTGCCTCTATTGTACCTATTGTAAATGTTGAGTTTGACATTAGTCTTTCTATTAGGCTTTTCTCACAAATTTTCACTCCTACCTTAATGTCTTCTTTATTGAAGGGCAGATCATCAAATTCTTCATCATCATGTCTATCTCTACCCCTCCTAATTTTTCCTGGCTCTGCCATTTGGATTGGAAGGAACACTTCTACTGTAACACATACTTTAGAACACACAAATTTAATAAAATTGACAATATCACTTTTTTAGGAGAAATTCTAGCAGAACACAAATTCTAGTGGTACGCATTTAATTGTTAATACCTTATTAACATTGAACATTTACCTATTATATTAGAAAATTCAGCGAAAATATGTTACATTTTACTATTACAATTGTATGTTAATTATAAATCTCTCTGCTTACATTAAAGTATTAAACTAGTAGAACCAATTAAATGATATGTAAATTACAATTGTATGTTATTGTATGTTACAATTTACTATTACAATTGTATGTTAAGTATAAATCTCTATGACAATAAAATTATTTCAAATTGTACTTTTAAACAACAATAATTGACTTGATGAGTAAAATAGATAATAAAAAAGGCAATCGGGTGGTTAATGTTTTGGGTTGATCTAAACACATTATTAGAGTTCTTTTAAGTTTACGACTGTTTTACTTCTTTTTTCTACTAATTTCACTAGTATCTAATTTTGTATATAAAAAGGAAAGATGCATTAGAGTCGTCTCGTATCTTAAAATCAAGACCTAAATTAAATTTATATTGATAATTATTAGTAATAATATAGTTATGGGTAATATTGTAAATACACAAAAAATCATCTTTTTTTTCTTGTTTTCTTGCTTGTTGTGAATAGAAAATTTTTTTGGTGGAACCCACAAAAAAATTTTCCTTTCTTTCTATTTTTTTAGGATCCAAACAAAGAAAAATAACATTTTCCATTCACTTTCCTTCCATCCTTTTTCTTTCCCCTTATTTTCTCTTAATCCAAACATAGTGTAAGGGTTAATTTAAAAATTGAGTTAAACAGCTTCAATTCTTTTTATAACAAGAACTTCCCTCTCCCCACCATGAAGAAAATTTCAACTTAGGGTCCCACTCCACAATACCTCCAAAGTTCGGCTTAGCTCACAAATTCAAACGAGTTGGTACTCCTCTTTTCCCTTTTGTTCTTTTGTGCTCTTTCTTTTTCCATCCAACAAATACAAAAATTGTCCACTCTTAGCTAATAGAGTGATATCTTAAATTAGTATTTATATTAGAAAAATTTTAGTTGAACATTTTAATTTTTAATAATTTTAAATTTTTAAATAAGTCTTCAATTTCTTATTTTGTTAGACAAATTTGTTACATTATGTCAATTTTTTTTGTTAAAAGAAAATAATGAGACTTATTTATTTGGAGAGACTGACTTGAGAATTTAAAAAAAATCATATTTTTAATAAATAATAATGTGGATTGATTTGGTTAAATTTGTTAACCTCTATAGAAAAATCTGAAAGCAAAATTAATTTATCCTAAAAAATAAAAAATTATTAGATATATATAACGTAATAATTATTCATATATTTTTTTTTATTAATTTAAATTTTTGAGATAGTTAGTATTATGATATAGTATTAGAATTTTAATAACCAAAAAATTGTTAACGAAAAAAAAGTAGCCTATGATATTACAACGTATGAAAGAATAAAAATGTATGAAAAATTTACACAAAATAAAAAACTCTTATATAAAAAATATATTAAAAATATAATTATTTATATATCTTTTATCAATTTAAATTTTTAGAACAAATAATCTTACAAAAAGTCTAAAGTAGCAAAATTTTTAAAATTCTTAAAAGAATACCGATGGTTATCTTTTAACTTTGATTTTCTAGTTGAATGGGGTGAAGCTACACACATACATACATCAAACACAAAAACAATAATAAATAAACAGAATCTATTTCCTTTCTCACCGCCACACTTGGCAGACCTAAGACATACATTATAAGTATCTCTATCTCTATTACGTGCACGGATACATTATTATTAGTACATCTAAATCACTACTATACTATATCTTAAGAGGATCATTTAATTTTGGCCTATGTATTTGGTTTTTTACTAATGTACGAATATGCAAACATCATAAACAGTTCCAGGGTTAACCTGTTTCGCTAATTAAACCATTATATTGACATTATTATGTTCCTATAAATGCATAATCGTATTTAATTATTGATAACGTATTCATTATTGTTGTTGTTCTTATATTGCGCCGTTGTAACATTGGCCAATTAGCGGTTTTTCTTTGGTAGGTGGTGATATGTATATAACATAACAAGGCCAACGTACTTTATACACAAATGGGAAACCATATCTTATTTATTTTATATATAAATTTGAAGATAGGTTTATTATATCATGGGCTTTTATATATTTCACTCATTTTTTATCGGATAATAAGATGGAACTGGAAGTGAGTAAGGTGGTAAATATAATTATGAAATTATTTATATATCTTAAAAATTTAAATTGCTAGACAAAAGTATATGAATTATTATGTATAATACTAATAGTTTTATGTATTAGTAATTGAATTCAAATCTAAAAGATGTGAATCTTAGCCTAAATAGAGGTTGCACCTCTTCGATAGTGTCAGGATGAAATATATGGAGAATTATGTTGAAATGACAATGTTTATTTTTTAAAACATATATTTATAATATAACCATGATAAATTAATTATTTTTCAGCCAATATCAGTCAATATTTTTAAAATTATTCTTTTACTTTTAATTTTAAACCCTAAATCTTATAATAAAATCCTAAACTCTCTAAAAACTAAGTGTTTAAAATGAAATTTTATAATAAAAATTAATTAGTGTTAGTTAAGTAAAAATTAATTTCTATATTTATTCTTAATACTAAAAATTCTCAAATCATAGATTAATATGTTGATTGTAGGTGGAGATTTTGGGTGTGCACACATGCATATGAAAGTAAAATAAAAAATAAACACTCAAATAAGTTTTCAAGCTAAGGAGTTTTGGATTGGATACTTTAATTGTTAACAAAATTTTTAACAAGTTCTCGAAAATTATTCTTGTTGGATAGATTGGTCCTTCAGTCGTTTTAATCAAATTTTTAATATGCTTATTAATTAAATAAATTTCCAAAAAAAATTTATTACAGAATAATTAGATTGCAGAAAGTATCACTAAAAATAAATTAATCTCTCTTCAAAGTAATAGAGGGATCAATCTATTTAATGAAAATGATTCTTGAGAACTTTTAAAAAATATAAACTTATTAAAATTAAAATGATTGATTGATAAAGCCTTTTTAAGAATCAATTTGAATATCTACTCTAAAATAAAAATTTAATTTTGTCCTTGTAACCAATAAATAACATTGTCTCTTTCTATTTTGTGCTAAAAATGGTATTATTATCTCCTCATACTCAATTACTCATCTAAGAGATCGCGGATTCGAATCTCTCTTTGGTAAAATAAATAAATAAATAAATAAAAATAAAAAATAAAATAAAAATAAAAATAGTATTATTATTTCAATATACAAATTGGCCGCGGTAACTATATAATAATAATAATAATAATAATAATAATAATAATAATAATAAGTGTAACAAAATTTTGCACCAACATCTAATAATTTATATCATATAAAAAAAAATCATTGACCCAATCAACAACTAATTTAAAAGTCATGCATGTGATGTATCACAAATTCTAATTAGACAATAATGTAAAAACTTTTGCACCGCTAATTTATATCTGAATCAAACTTTTAAATTTTAAATAAATAGGTGCTAAATATATGTCAAATTCATCTATTAATTAATGCTAAAAGGCTACTACAAACATGCATAATCAACCACTACGACCATACTTGACATGCAACTTGCCATCTATCTATATATATATATATACTCTTGCAATGCAACTTGCAAACCGGTTTGTATGTGTACACTATTAATGTGTTCATGAAGTGGGATCATTATTATTTGTGTGGTAAACATTGCAAACGCGTTATATAAATCTTGTTACAGATATTATATAGAGTAGACTACTAGAGAGCTATATGCATTAAGTATCTAATAAATTTTATCATAAAACAATTAAATTTTAAAAATATTGTTATAAAATAAATTTTCAAAACGATAAAGAAATCAATCTGTTTGATAAAAATAATTTTAGAAGAATTATAAAGAATAAAAATTTATTAACAATCAAAATGTCCAATTTAAAATTCTTTGAGATTAAGTTGAGTGTTTATTCTAAATTTTTTCAAAATCTTATAGAAATTAAGCTCAATAATTCTATATATATAAACCCGGAAGGGAAAAAAATGTTGAGAGAAGTTGGTCATATGATAATAATAACATTGTTTCTTGGATTTAATGAGATTATATTAAGCCGTTCATGTGAAAATTTAATTTATCACACATTTTATTGCGAGAAAGAATCTAACAACATGCTATATCAATGAGTAATTAACAAGCTAAGCATAAAGCTAATTAACAAAAGAACAAAATAGTAACATTTTCTTTAGTAGATTAAATTTACCTACTATGGTAGGCTTATAGTAGCAGATAATTAAGTACAAAGATGCATGTACATTGCCTTGGTTTTCTTCCAATAGGTTTGGATTATTGGTTTCGAAATGTCAACCAGATTTGCAGCAAAATCTTTCTTAGTTTGTTCTCATGGTTATTAACTTATTATATATATATATATATATATATATATATATATATATATATATATATATATATATATATATATGATATTTTATAATTTAGAATCTACAATGCCACATGCTAGTCGATATGAGGAACTAGCTTTATGTGCAAAATATTTACTACCTAACGCGTCGATTATCAGGTTGAGTGTGCAATGATCGCTACACATGAAAATGCTAAATCTAAAATAATACTCATATTATTAAAAATTAAGAAAAGAAAGTAGGCTTTAATGCTCACACTATATATGGCGATCGTTAATTGGTCCAAATGGTGCACGAGCTGCAATGATTAGCAATTAGATTAGGACACCACTCATATAAAAATAGCAAAAATAACTTTTTATAAAGTTGTTTATTTGGCTCTAATTAAAAAAAGTACTCTAAAAAAACATAGATTAATAATAAAAGTATAAATTATGAATAAAATTAGAAATCTAACAGAAAAAATAATTATATTAATGATTTTAATTAATATTAATTTAAATGATATTAAATTTTTTAAATTTATAAATACAAAATATTTTTTAATCTTAATTTCACAATAAATTTTATTCAAAAAATTTAAAAATATATAAGAATTATTATACTAAACATAAAACAATTAGTAATAAAAATTAGTAGATTAAAATATATATCTTCAAAAATCAGAAAAAAGAAAAACAATATTAAAAGAATTATAAAAATTATAAATAAAAACTCAACTCGTAAAAATTATTAAATTCGCAAAAATAAAAAAATTATCAAAATGATAATAAAATAAAAGTAGAAAAATAATATTATAAATTTTTAAAAATAATAAAAAATAAAACATCCTTCTAATAAATTTTTTTGTTAAAAATTTAAATTTTAAATAAATTAAAAAATTGGTATTAGAATCAAAGTAACGATTTCAAGAATATAGTAATACTTTTTAATAAAGATAATATTTTTAATCTTTATTATTTGTAAAAAATTTAATACATGACAATTTATTCAATGGATGAGATCAAACGTTTTTAAATAAAAACGTTTTAAATGTCTTTGCCTGAAATTTTGCCATTATATATTATTATCTTCCTTTTTTGAACAGTAATTAAAATTGTTTTGAGTTTAATCTATTTTAAAGATTTTTTATAGTTTTATCAAAATTTTAATTAATTTTTTATTTTAAAATTTAAAAATGAATTTTATATTAGAAAAAATATTTAATTAGGTAAAAACAAAATAGTTTTAGAATATTTGCTTCTATGTTTGTGTTTTATTTGGATAGAATATTTCAAGAATATTATGTTTTAAACGACAATATTAGTAGAAATTCAATTAAAAATTTTATTTGGTATAAAAGTTTTATTATAATATTTTTTAAATTGTAGAAATCAAAATGAAAATTTAGTAAAATTATAAATATTTATAAAAAAAATTATATTATTTTTTATTTTATTTTGGTTATTAGCTGTTTTAGATATATAGGCATAAGTATGTATGGAGTAGTCATGAGCTCATGGCGCAATACTTTTATTAAAAGATAGAAATATGGGAAAGGAAATGATTATTCTTGAAAATAAAATAATAGATGTTATAGCAAAAGGAGAATTTTTCTTCATTTAAGTTATTCTTTTCTGGGAACTTTACTTGTCGTCATCGATCATATATATATCAATATGATTTAAGTTTTACTAATTTCTTAAGAAAAATTTTACTAAACAACTTGCAAGGAGACCCAGTATCACTAATGTTAGAGTAAAGGGACAATCATTAAGTCTTTGAGAATTTTAATCTTATATTAATTAATTTTAAAAAAAATTGTTAACTAATTTTTTTAATATAATAAATAATAGAAGCATTATATCTTTCTATCTCTAGATAGTGCAAACAAAATATAATTGTATTTATATTTCATTATTTACAGTAACATGTCTTATTGATATTATTATCTATAGTAACATGTCTTGTTGATGTTATATGAATTTGAAGACGATATCATTTTAGATAATAAAATATTTATTATTTTCTAAATTTTTATATAATGCTCACCGATCACTTGTTATTTATCACACATTATAATGAAACAGATAAAGTTTCGCTCAAAAAATTAATATTTCTATGACTATTTTTCATAAAGAAATATATATAAATCACTATAATTAACAATTTACATAAGTCCTGTCATTAAGTTTTATACAATAAATTGATAAAAAAATATTAAAAATTTATCATTTATTATTATAAAAGATCTAATTAATATTTTTTATTTAAATATTAATTAGTTCGAAGTTAAAATTTTTAAAAATCTAATTATCATTTTATTCTAAATATTATTTGTGTTGAATTGTTCATCATGATGCAAGTGTGATGCTCAAGCTTATATCAAATTAAAAAAATTGTTTTGTTATATTTTTAAAAATTAAAGAATAAATTTATCTTCATGTATTATTTTATACAAAAATATTTAGTAAAAAAATTAATTAAAACTACCAAAATTTATTTTATTTAACAGTAATAATTAATAAATATTAAATAAAACAAATTTTAATTTTTTTTTTATCTCACTAACGTTGCCGTATTTTATAACAGATTTGTAATTACGCGTTTAACTAGTATGCTAGAGTTTGGATAATAATATTCAAATCTCACACGGGCCCTGATTATTAAACGAAGGGATATGATTTGTCCTTTATTTTACATTAGAAAATGACAATTAAACCACTAATCATAATTCCATCAAAACGCAACTAGGCCTCTCTGTCAATTTTATTGTAATCTCTTAATGCAAAATCATATATGGCACATTAGATACCAACCCTGTCACTCAACCATTAGACGTTCGTTTAATTGAAAGTCATTTCTTCTTATTAGGTTTTATTACTCTGCAAATCTCTATAGTTTCACCGAATTTTCAATTAGATCCTTATACTTTTTTTTTTAATTGAGTCTCTATATATTATTTTTTTAATTTAATTCCTACCGTCACAAATCTGTTTAAAATAACAGCATATTTTGTTAAAAAACCAAATATTCTTATAAATAGATTAAAATAATTAATTAAGATCTCTTCTATTTTTTTAAAATACCAATAGTATCCTTTGCATTTTGTCCCCAAATTAAAAAACCCTAACCAGCCCTAAGTTAGTTTCCTAAGATCCGAATTGAGTTTCTCCTCCGTCACACTCTGTTGCCATCTTCCATGGCGTCGTCCTTGTCCGTCGCTGGGTGGTCATCGTCCGTCTGCATTGTCCACGGGTCCACGGTCCACAGGTGCTCTGCTCCGCTTGTCTGCCTTGCCCATTGCATCGCCTCGTCTCGCCTTGTCTCACCGCGCCTGGCCTCGAATCGCCACTGTTCAACTCCGTCTTGCTTTCTGGATTGGCTCTGCAACAACATGTGGCTGCTAAAAAATTATGGTAGCGATTAAAATGGGGATGAAGCAGCAGGAAGAGTATGATGGCGATGGTGCTACTGCTATTTCTTCCACAAAGAAAATGGTGTTTGCTTACTATGTCACTGGTCATGAATTTGGTCACGCAACTCGTGTTGCAGAGGTAACCTCTCATTTCTCATCCTCATTCTCATTGTTATTGTCGTTCATGATTCATTATTTGGATATTGCATTGCACTTAAGTTTGAATTGCAATTTCAATTTCAATTGCATGTATATATGTAGGTGGTATCTAATCCTTGCTGGTCATGATGTTCATGTGGTCATTGCTGCTCTTGAATTTGTTTTCACTTTTCACCAACGAAGTGCATTCTCCTTGCTTATTCTTTCACAAGGTGAGTTTAATTCATTTTAGCTTGATTCAGGCTTAGTTTGATAGTTGGATCCACTTCAAAATGCGGTTGTTCATGATCTAAATTAGTTGGACTGTATCTGGATATGTTTGTTATAGAATGAAATGCATGCTAGGATCATAGCCCATGTGTTTATTTTTGTGAACAGAAAAAAAAAGCACATGATTTACTACATGTAATGATAATTGTACTCACCTTGAATTAAACATTGGGTTGACACACACCTTCACCATCATTGGATTGGGTGTTGTCTCACTTCAAATCATGGTAACGGTTTTGTGAACTGGCTTGGTATTTGATGCAAAATGAGCACATCAATCATTTACTCATTCAGGAAAAGGAGTAAAAGAGTTACTATAGTTAGTCCATGCTATTTTAATTTGTTGTGCGTTGAAGGAGATTTATCAATTTTTAGAGTTGTATTCTCGGATCTGGACATTCATGTTATTCAAAAGCACATAATTCTTACAAATTAGAAATACATTTTTTATCCATTTTTTTTCAAGTTGGTTTTGGAGTGTGGAGCTGTTCAATCAGATGCTTTGACAGTCGATCCCCTTGCCACTTTGGAGAGGGTAAAGAAACATAATAGTTATTTTAAACTCATTGCTGCATTGACTGGTATCCCTGCATCAATTCTTTGGTATGAATTTAATAGTGGATACGTTGCACATATTTTGCAGTTTCTTCAAAGCAGTGGTACTGATATTTTGAATCAAGGACAGGATACCAAATATGTAAAATTCTTGATTCTTGCATTGAGTTTAGTTCCGAAGTTTTATAAAGCAAAGGAAAGAGCTGTTGAATATGGTAATAAAGTCAGAACTGATGTAGCAAATGCCTTTTTTGGAATAGTTGATGGTTTTAGTCTAATAGTTGATGGTCTTAGTTTATGTGAAAAATCGGTGACTGTATTATTCCAAATTATACATCATGCGACAAAAACTAACTTGTATTGCTGCTTGTTTAGGATTCTTCTTTACAACATCAGGAGGGTTGAGCAGTTTTGAGCATCCACTTAATGAGGTGAAGCCTATCCCAAGAGTTGACAGTTCTATCCATTCAATGGATCAGCCACTCTTAAAATTGGAATGAAAAATATACCTTTTGAGAATATCTGTTTATGCTAGAGCAAGCAGCCTTTAGGTATTTCTTTCTGATGGTTCTTGTTACCATAAGAAAAATTCATTTCTTCAATATACTTGTTGTATATTTTTTAGTTTTTGTTTGTCAAATTGGTTCTCTTATTTGAGGAACTATATAGAACTCAGTTTTTATAAACAATTTTAATTATTATTCTATCAATGGTTCTTGTTACCATATGCCATATGCAAGTTCTTTCATTATGTTGGTCATAATAAATACTTGAGTGACGGAAATTAAATTTTATATTATACTTATTACTACTATTTCTATTTCATTTTATTCATTACTTTTTTTTTTGTATATGTTCTTTAAGATAAGGTATTTTGAAAGTCAAAAAAATAAAGAGAAAGTATTTTTGATACAATTTGTATATAAATAAGAAAAAGAATGATAGTGATAAAATAAAAGGGATTATAGGAATATTTTTCATGTAGTAGAATTATTAAATAGGGATTATAGGAATATCTTTCATTGAATATTTATAATTTTTTTTAAATTTTCAATTAGGTCCTTATACTTTTTTTTTCTTTTCAATTAGGTCCCTAGAGGTATACAAGTAATTTCACAATTTACTAATATTTTTTTAACGTTTAATGTTAACAAGGACTAAATTGAAAAAAAAAATGTATAGAGACCCAATTAAAAAGAAAAAAAAATATAGGGACCTAATTGAAAATTCGGTGAAACTATAAAAACCTGCAGAGTAATTAAACCTTCTCATTATTATTCCTCTTCCTCTTTCTCATCTCTTCTTTTTTGTTTCTCCTTTTCTTTTTCACTGATAGAAAGAAAAGAAGCGTAAACAATCTCCTCGTCTTTGCAGGTGGCATCGCCACTTCTATAGCAAGAGTTTAGAGGAGCTGCTCATTTCACTACAAGAAAAGAGAGCTATTTTAACATGATTTTTTTTTAACAGCTATAGTTAAGTGTAAAAATTAATATATATTTTTGACAAATATCACAAATGTCAAATTTTCTATGTTTTTTTATTTATAATTTTATTGTAGAAAATTATTCCTCAATTTTGACACTCATTTGTTTTCAACATACTCTATTATTCTTTTTTTGGTTGAGCTCCGTCAATTTTGGCATCACACTGCTCTTAGTTTAGGATCATACTACTCATTCTTCATCTTCAAAATCTCAGTTTATTCTTCAGTTTCAAGATCTCATCTCATTCTTTGTTAAAAACTTTTTGTTGAGAATTTTTTATGGTCAATAAGTGTCAAAATAAATAGTATTTTTGACGGTTAATAAGTATCACAAAAAATATATTCTCAAATTTTTCTAACAAATTATTTTTGATGGCCAATATTTATCAAAATAATATTTAAACTTTTTTTATAATTACTTATATGTTAAAAATATTATTTTTGACAAAACTTTTATTAACATATTTTCATAGTTAAAATAGTGTCAAAATTTATTTTTTTGACGAATTTTAATTTTTTGACACATAATAATCCTTAAAAATAGTCTATATTATTGTAGTGTTTCTTTCATGTTCCACTACGGCCTTAGTGTTGTTGTGTCACCGAAAAGTACTGCATTACTCAAGTTTCATAATCTTATTAAAATCAAAATGATGTAATAAGTTAATTATCTAAATTTAATTCAAACACAATACTCTAGATTCAAAAAAAATATGTAAAGGGATTTATTTTATATTATGTGTTTAGTAGGTGTATAAATAGATTTATTCGATAATGTATGACACTACAAAAAATACAGAAAATAATAGCAATTTTGTAATGAAATCGTCACAATATGATTTGTGACATTGCCTTTAAAGCACTGAAAAACGTGTTTGCAGTGGTTTTTAGTAATTGCTGAAATAATCATTGCAATTTGATTAACATCTTTTTTTAAAAAAAAAAATCAATTGTGAATATTTAATCATAAAATTTTAATATTTATAAAATTATTTATTCCAATTTAAATTATTAAATAAAAAATACAAATTAACAAAAAGTATTATGTCAAAGAAATGAAAATTCATATAAAAACTACATAAAAAACTGAAGGTTTGTGATTTGAAAATAAGGTACTTTTATTCAAATAAATAATGGAGGTTCCTTGATAAGAAAGATCGAAAGATACTTTGTAGAAAAAAATAGTACGATCAAATTAATTGTTGAGTACAAATAGACCAGTCAATGATCGGTATTACAAGGGAGGGACCATCAAGGGACATTGTACAGCACACATGCAAGAAATAGCAAGTCAAGGAAATCAGAAATTTAGATAATGGTTACAAATTTCACATCTTTCTTCGATAATAAAATTTTAGTAATAATATTACGTAATTAATAAAATTATCATTTTGAATAAATATATAGTTAATAAACAATTTTTTATATATAATATCTAAAAATACATTATTAGTTAATTTTAAACTTTGATCTGTAAATTTAAAATAATAAAATTTTTAAATTTTAATAATATAAAAATATAATTTTAGTTCCTTGACTAAAATTGATAAAATAGCCTAGTTTTCTAATACTTCGCGCAAGCACATTCAAACGCCTTAAATTTGATTTTAGATGTTTTTTATTTTTGAGATAATTTTATAATTGTTTTAGACATATTCAATTTTAGAAAATGATAATAAAATCTTATTTTAGTCGTCAAAATCACTTTACAAAGGCAAGAAAGAAATGTTAATATTACATAAATTATTTTTCATATGAAATACATATTGGTATTTTTGCTTAATATTTGGAAGGAAGGTGTTTTGTCGTTTTGTGGATGTTAGGTGTAATGCTAGGGTCCGTAAGTAACGTGTCAATTTCTCGACAACACACAGTAAGCGTGGTGATGTGACGAGCATGTAAGTGTGAAAGCTACTTGACAACACACGATGGGCGTGTTGCTTGCGAATCAAGCAGGCGTTGCAGCAACACGGGGTAGACGTGTTAGAGGTTATTTGCATGTAGGGGACAGCTCTTCCATCCCGATAAGCAGCAAAAGTAGTATGCAGCTCTATAACTTAAGTCTCTCACCCCCTCATTTCATGTATATATTAGCGAGCTTTCTGTGTTAAAAGAGAGAAGAAATGAAGTGAGGAGAGAAGAAGGAACAAGTTTAGTGTTTAAAAAAAAAACAGAGTGAAAAAAAATTATTAATTTATATTTATTTAAAAAAATGATACGTAATTATACGATACTTAAAGAACATATTATCAATTATTTAGATTATCTAATTTATGTAAGATGATTAATTTTATTTTTTATGTATTTAAATTTTTGTAACTTTTGTTATTGTTAGTATCATATGATAAAAATATAGTATTGTTATCATTATTTTTGTATTTTATTAATATTTTTAATAATATTTTTATTTGTCTAACATACTTATTTTTTATTTTATATAAATGTGAATATATAATTTTTTGAATTTTTTTGTTATAATGAAATTATTTTTTTTGTACATTTAATAAATAATTTAAATATTAATAAATAAATAAATAATTTTATTTTTTAAATTAAATATGCAAATATTTATTAAATATTTTAATAAATAGATATTATAATATATACGTGAATATTTATATAATATGTTATTATTAAATTTTGAAAAAATAAATGTTTTAATATATAAATATTATTAAATATAAATATTTATTTTTGAAAATAAAATTTATTTATATTTATTTATTTTTAAAAATAAATATAAATATTTATTTTAGCCTTAATATAACAACTAGAAAAATATGGATAAACTACCAAAAACACATTTAAATAATTTTGTCGTTGACAAAAATACGCCTTAATTTTGTTATTGACAAAAATGATCTCAAATAATTTAAAAATACGATAAAAATGTCCAAAATGAATATTATTATTTTTTGTAAATGGTTAACAATTTTTGTAGTTGACGAACCGTTTATGCATTATTTAATCCAAAATTTTATAGAAATATTTAGGTAACTATTTAAAAATTACACACAAAACATATACACCGGATATAAATTTAATCTTTATATTTTTTTATTTTTTAAAATTATTATTGATTATTAACAAAAAAATTACAAATATATATATATATATAACGAAAAATTATTAAATTTTAAAATAAAAATATTTTATTTTTTTAATTATGCTTGCAAAAAATTGTATTAAAATTTGATCTCTAAAGCAATTTTTGAGAATAGACATTTAATGTTAAATATTTTTATCACGTTTTAAAATTATCTAAAGTTATTTTTGTGGATAACAAAATTCGAATGTATTTTTTGTAGTTTGTCCAAAAAAAAATAGAAACCAACTACGCTGTAACGAAAAGCCTAAATTATCCTCTGGTAATTGTCAAATTTACATTTTACATATCTAAACTGAATTACAAATACTACCAGTGTCGTCATTGTCAGCTTTTATGTAACTTTCAGGATTTTGGTCATTCTTCTATTATTGAATATTGTGATTGCTTGTGTATCTATAATAGTTTCAAGAAAAAATTGTTAGTGTAACTGAGTCTGACGTATGTATTATTTTCTTGCAAGCATTACAGTTTAACGACAATAATGGACTGCGTAGCTTTATATTATTTTTATTGGAAAAGTATAAGTAGATAATGATAATACTAAATAATGTAAATAATGAATATGTCAGATATTCAATTCAATAGATATGCAGATGATTATGTTTATTATTTTTAATTGGATAGTTATTTCTTTTTATTTGATTTACTCATGCATAGTTAACAATGACTGGATGTTCAATTCATTAGGTGTGCAAATAGTTATTCTAATGTTAAGGTTTATGAGGTAATTTGGGGGTGGAGTATTTTTTTACTTTATTGGGTCAATTCTAAAATCAATTATTCACATTGTTTACAAAAGTTATTATCTACCTATCAAAACCGATTTTTATTAGAGGTAAATACCAAATCGATACTCGAAAGATTCTGGTGCTGACAAAATGGTACCTGTAACACCCTACTACACAGAGCTTTACACCTAGGATATAAAACAGAGGTGGTGTGGTATTACGACCTCTAAAATAAAATATATCTATACGTATAATAATTGAAAGAGTGCAGTATACTAGGAGCTTTATTGTATGTATGTATGTATGTATGTATGTATGTATGTATGTATGGAAAGTAAGAGTAGAAGATGAAGATACAAAATATCAAGTTCTGAACTCAGCCTGCAAAACTAAGGCTGGCCAGAAAATAGTTACATATATATATATATATATATATATATATATATATATATATATATATATATATATATATATATAATCCATAACCCAGAATATATAAAAGCAACCTTAATACTCCATAAACCTCTATGAAGTGCAAAAGTAAAACATATATATATAGGGAGAATCTATACATATATATAACAAAATAGAACTAAAGTATAATCCCAAAAAGTCCACTTCGTTGTGGAGAACTCCAGATGCCTAGCAAGGTGCCTCTCGACCTGCATCTGAAAAACACAAACATCGTATGGGATGAGAATCAGGAGTTCTCAGCACGGTAAATGTGCCACGTACATAAGGTATAAGGCCTTGGGAATGTCAGAGGCAATCTTAGAACACCGATACTCAAATTACAAAACTTAAAGACTTAAGATAGAAACCATAAACAGGGGTAGTTATCTACGGTTCTTAAGGTTCTAACTCAATCTTAACTTAATCCCTCAAATTACAATCCATTGGCTGTCTCATAAAACTCTAACTCTACAATTCACCTTCTACCTCCTCCAACCCTCCAAATTCACCAGTGCACAGACAAACAATACAAGTAAAGGCAAACACAATTAGAGTACAAGTAATGCAAGTAGCAAGTATAACAATTAGGCATACTAATTCACATAGGCACTCCCAATTAAGGCATATACAAGCAAATCAAAGATATACACATGATGCATGCCTGTCCTACGGCTGATGAGTCTCATCTGTCGGTTGCAAAGCCAACCCGACATATCCTGGTAGCTAACCATTGGACAGAACACGAAACACGGAGCAAGTGGGACAATGCCGCAACACTTGCATCTTACTCGTCAGAACTAGAAAATGGATTAATACAGACAGATTTACAGACAGATTTAGTCTTTATTACAGATGGATTTTTAGTTACCGACGAATTTTGTCTCTCTGTAAAGTCCCGTCGGAAATTATTTACCGACAGATTTTTTTCCGTCAGAAAATTACAGATGGATTTTTACAAGTCACCGACGGATTTTCCCTCTGTAAATTTTCTATCCATTTCCCAAAGGCGACGAACTTTCCGACGGATTTTTCGTCTGTAATTTGAATCTTGGAAAACCATCTTACACTCTGATTACAGACAAAAAATCCGTCTATAAATCCATCGGTAAGGTAAAATATTTTATTTTTAGATTTTTCAATTACAAAAATAAACCTGTTTCATACAAAATAAATATAAATTTAATAAATACAATTTTTTTTATCTATTTTGTATTCGAATATTTATAATATTTCAAAAAATAAATAAATTCATCGTATTATCAAACTAAAAGAAAAGTACTATAAACAAGCAAGTTAATATAATTCAAAACATAAACAAAGTGTATTAATACATCAACTATAATATTAAGCAACAACCATACATCAAAGTGTGATGACATCAACTATAATTCATCACAAACAAATATTTAATTAAAAGAGCATGTAATCAAATCTTATGGAATAAGAAATCTCTTAGCATGTATATTTGCCAAGCCAAGCCAAGCTAAACAAATTGCTAGATGTTTTTAGTGCCAGCATGTAATGCATTTGGTTTTTCTCAGTTGAACTATTAGAGAAGAATAATTTATATTTCTCATCATCCACTGCTTTCTGTTGCCTTAGTTCTCTTTCTAAGCCATAGGCAAGAGAATCATCAACTTGAACTCAAGATGAAACAGAGTTGATCCTGTCAACGGCCGCAAAAGCTCCTCGGAGACCTCCAAAGGTATTAACCAGTCCTTGAACCTAAATGATATAATATCAGACAGTCAAGTAAAGATCAAGAGATAAGATGAAATAAATAACAAGTCACAACTTAATACGGATTTAGTCTTTATTACAGACGGATTTTTGGTTACCGACGAAATTACCAACGGATTTTGTCCTTCTGTAAAAGCCCCGTCGGAAATTATTTACCGACGGATTTTTTTTCCGTCGGAAAATTACCGATGGATTTTTACGATTTACCGACAGATTTTCCCTCTGTAAATTCTCCCTCCATTTCTTGACGGCGAAAAACTTATAGACGGATTTTCCGTCTGTAATTACAGGCGGATTTTCAGACGGATTTTTCGTTTGTAATTACAGACGGATTTTTCGACGGATTTTTCGTCTGTAATTACAGACGAATTTTTAGACGGATTTTCCGTCTGTAATTTAAGCTTTGGAAAATCATGATTACAGACAGAAAATCCGTCTGTAAATCTGTCTGTAAGGTAAAATAGAATTTTTTTTTACTTTTTCTAATTACAAAATAAACTTATTTTCATACAAAATAAATATAAATTTAATACAAATTTTTATCTAATTTATATTTGAATATTTATAATATTTCAAAACATAAACAAATTCATCGTATTATCAAAGTAAAAGAAAAGTATTATAAACAAGCAAGTCAATATAATTCAAAATATAAACAAAATGTATTGATCATCAACTATAATTCCTAGTATATTGTTCAACCATACTAAAACTATCAGCTATAGTCTTCAATGTCATCTTCATCCTTATCATCATCATAGCCCTCATCCGAAGACATTGAGGGTGGTGGCGGTGGTAGTGGAACTGCACTAGAACTACTTGACGCTCTAACTTGAAATTCTGATGCAGGAAAAGTTCTAAAATTTGATCAATGATTTTCAATTCATAAAAAGATGGGAATAATGAACATACTTGGAAATTATCCTTAACCAAAATGTATGGAGCACTAAAATTATGTAAAATTACTCAGTAAGTCCTTGTAGTTTCACCAAAATTCAATTGTTAAACTATCTATTATCTCTGAGCTTTCACAAGTTTACACTTACTAACTCAAAATACAAGCTAATGCTCACACAGTCTTTTATAATAAATTTGTACTAGTTTAACTAAGATCTAAAAAGATCAGTGATCCTATCAAAGAAAATATACATGCTAACAACGCTTGCAGGGAGAAAATGCAAAATCCACATCTGAGCAAGCATAAAATAAATAAATAAATCCACATCTAAGCCAGATAAAATAATCCACCAACAAAATCAACACAAAACACCGAAAGGCACTAAAAGCCTGAAGAATAGAGGCAGCTCCATATTTGATTTATTATGCAAAATATCACACTTACCAGTGCAGAAAGATAAGGCAGTGACAAAACCACCAGCAATCTTCGGTGAAATTTTCACGCATGACTCATTTTCTGCATGTCTGCTTCAGCTAAAACGAAGAAAACACCCCGTCAGAGACCGTAGAAATAAGATAATGAGCAGCATAGAGTTCTCAATGGGAAGCACAGGCATTAATGGCGTTAAAAGTTAAACAGCCAATATACACACTCAAAGCTAATAATTATACTCTTAAAGCACTAACAGGTTTGTCTAATCAAGAATCTTAAAGCTAATAATTATACTCTTAAAGCTAATAATTTGTGCATTGATGAGTCCAGAAAACGAGTCCAGAGTGCTTAATAAACTATTCTGATCTAAATTTCAAACCAAACTGTAAGAAAGAGATTAAAAACAACAAGAAAGAATATGAAGCTTCCTAAATTTCAGAAAAGGGACAAGAAAAAAATTCCAGTGGTGCTTTAAACATACAAATTAAGAAGAATATATGTAAAGAACAATATAAGCTAAAACAATACAAGCTAAAAATGATTACCCTATTAAAAATCAATATCATCATTAAAGTCTGCAACATCATCATCATCATTTTTATTAGCCCCAGAACTAGAGCCAATGGACAATTCAACAATGCGGTCCTCTCCAAATGGAGACTTAAGACTGATAGGAGGCTCGGTGTCAGAAATCCTAGAAGGATTACTCTCATCTGCTTGATAAGCTACATCATTCTCTTCCTCATCCTCCTCTACATGTACATGATTGATTTCAATTCGACCTCTTGGTTTAGTGTTTACAACAACATGCCACATAGACTTGCAATTTCCAGGATAAGGTAAGAAGTAAACTTGTTTAGCTTTTTGGGCGACAATGAAAGGATCATAGTGGCGATATCTTTTACTATGGTTGACTTCAGTTATTTTGTATTCATTATGAATACGTGTTCCATTTGGACGACTTGGATCATACCATTGACATTTGAACAAAACAACTCGATTAGAGTCACTACCAGTGTATTCAAGCTCGAGTATATCTTCTAATACTCCAAACCAATCACTTTTCCCGTTGCCTATATCACCTTTAACAGACACACCGGTGTTATCAGTTTTTCTTCCTTTTGACCTTGCAAGGGTATGAAATGTATATCCATTTACTTTATAAATTGGATAACTTGTTGCTTTGTTTGAAGGACCCCAAGAAAGTGATTGCAAACCCGGATCAACAATTTCATTGCATTGATTTTGAACCTAGTTAGAAACATGCAACAAGTTATTTAATAGAAGTGATATGTGATGCAAATCTTTAGTTAGAAACTTTTAAAATAAATGATACAAATTTATGCACTTACATATGATGCAAACCAAGGGGGAAATCGGTCATCGCTTTCTCCAGGACAAGTTTCTTTCCAAAACCTTGATGAAAGTAGGACTAGAGTTTATAAGCTATGGGATTCATTAGTAGAGCTAGTGT
Source organism: Arachis ipaensis (assembly GCF_059453495.1). NCBI lineage: Eukaryota > Viridiplantae > Streptophyta > Magnoliopsida > Fabales > Fabaceae > Arachis > Arachis ipaensis. Next base: position 35,946,477 of record NC_142442.1, read on the forward strand.
AATTAACTGTTTAATAAAAGATCTGGGCACTTACATATAGAAAGGGCTAACTTTGCTTTCATTGAGTAGAATATGCAAATGAGCTGCGGCCTTGTCTCGTTCATCTAACCAATGATCTTTAGCTTTTCCAACCTTGCGACCAGGTCTATTAAATATTGATAAAGAGGCTTTAATTGTGTCTCCGCCGTCATCATTTCTTCCCACACGGGTTCGCCTCGATAAGATATGTGGTTCAAAGTAGAAAGAAACAAAACTTGAAGTCTCCTTTGCCAAGAAAGCCTCACAAATCGAACCTTCAACCCTTGCTCTATTTTTCACTGTTCGCTTGAAAGCTCCTATCACCCATTCAAACGGATACATCCACCTATATTGGACAGGTCCACACACACGTGCCTCATATGCTAGATAAATTGGCAAATGCTCCATCACATTAAAGAATCCCGGGGGAAATATCCTTTCTAACTTGCAAAGGATAATGGGAATATTTTACTCCATAACCTCTAAATCATGAACCTTGAGAGTGGTTGAGCACAAGTCTTTGAAAAACTGGCTTAACTCGGTAAGAGGCTTCCATATATTTGTAGGTAGTTCTCTGAATGCAGTTGGAAGCAAGCACTGCATAAAAATGTGACAATCATGGCTCTTCATACCAATAAACCTCCCCTGGGAAAGACTTACACATCTAGCAAGGTTAGATGCATAACCATCTGGAAATCTAAGTTGTTGCACCCACCTATACACGTCTTGTTGTTGTTCAGAAGTTAAAGTATAAGCTGCCTTAGGTTTGGACCAACAATTATCACCGACATGCCGCAAATGTAAATCTGGACGCTTGCATAATTCAGCCAGGTCTAACCTAGCCTTTTCATTGTCTTTAGTTCTATCAGTGTCCATAACAGTATTCATTATGTTATCAAGCACATTCTTCTCTATGTGCATTACATCAAGACAGTGACGGACCAGGTTATCCTTCCAATAAGGTAACTCCCAAAACACACTTTGCTTAGTCCAATTGTGAGTAATACCATACTCTCGCGATTTGATCCACTTTCCATTATCTGATATCTTCTCGAGTCCTTTAATCCTTTGCCAAATCTCCAAACCACTTAATCTGGTAGGAGCCTCTTCACTTTCTATTTTATTCTTCCTAAAGTCATTCTTATTGCGCCTATAAGGGTGGTTTATCGGCAAAAACCTCCGATGACAATCAAACCATGATGCCTTGCCTCCATGTGATAGTGTAAAAGACTTGGTATCCTCCATGCAAATAGGACATGACAATCTTCCTTGTGTCATCCACCCAGACAACATCCCATAAGCTGGAAAATCATTGATAGTCCACATCAATGCTGCCTTTAAGACGAAATTCTTCTTTTCTACAATATCATATGTCAAAACACCAGGATTCCACAACTCATTTAATTCATCAATCAAGGGTCCCAAGAATACATCAATGTTGGCTTTAGGGTTATTAGGACCAGGTATTAAGCAAGTCAAGAACAAATAGGGATCTTTCATACACATTCCAGGAGGTAAATTGTATGGAATAACAATTACGGGCCAACAAGAATAAGGCTTGCTAAATTGGATATTTGGGGTAAACCCATCAGAGCAAAGATCTAACCTAATATTTCTAGACTCCAAAGCAAAATCAAAGTGGATACGGTCAAAGCCTTTCCATGCCTCCCCATGTGATGGATGGGTCATCACGCCATCATCCCGTTGGTTTTTTATATGCCACGTCATGTGCGGAGCTGAACTCATTGACGCGTAAAGCCTTCGAAGTCTAGGGATTAAGGGTAAGTAGTGCATCCGTTTGACAGGAACTCTCTTGGACTTACAACTACCATCGGAAATAGGCTTGAATCTAGGTGCTTCACAAAACTTGCACCTAGTTAGAGCAGCATCGTCTTTTTGATACAACATGCAATTGTTTGAGCAACAATCTATTTTGATTGCCTTCAATCCAAGTTTTTGCACTAACTTCTTAGCCTCATAGTAATCCCTAGGTATGGCACTACCCTCAGGAGAAATTTCCCTAATTAAGGTGGCCCACTGCTTAAATGACTCCTGTGATTGGTTTTCCTCGGCCTTAATGCATAGCATTCTAACAGCTATCGATAGTTGAGAGTGCACACAACCTTCCCACAAAGGTTTTTGAGCTGCCTCAAGAAGATCAAAAAAGTTTTTAGCCTCTACATGAGGATCTTCTGGACCAGCAGAATCGAAAACCATTTCATGATACCTTCTGGAGTTGTTTTCCTAGCTAATGTCATACATATCACATTCTTCCACATTTGCACCACTTCCTGAACCACCTTCCCCACAATTATTGAATCCCGTCTGATTAATCCCTATGTCGTCAATCTCTCCATGTTCTGTCCAAATCCAATAATTTGGCATAAACCCCTTTTCCCACAAATGCATCTTAATAATGTTCAGCTCTTTATAATTTGTGCATCTACACTTAACGCATGGACATCTACACTTTCCTTCCGACTTCACAACATCTAACTTACTAATTATTTCTATAAACTCCTCAACCTTGTCATAAAACTCAGGTTTAATACCCCCTCTTGTTGGATTCAACCTATCATACATCCACACTCGATGGTGCCAAGACATTTCTTACGAATTCGATATTTTTAGTACCTATAAATCATCCAACACAAGCAACATTTCATCTATCATATAACATCCTATCAATATTTAATCCTATTAATATTTAATCCTATCAATATTTAATCATATTCAATGCAATACAAGCAACAACACAACACAAGTACTATTTCATTTATCATACAATACCCTAGAAATCAATGAAATTTATAACACAATAATTGCACTAACCTTAACTCCAAGCAAAAAGTTGAAGGGATTAGACCAAAAATCTCTGAGCAAACACAAATATGAGAACACAAAATGTTAGATGGACTTGATAACAGGGTAGCACCTGAAACAGGGTAGCGAATATACATTAATTTATGTAGTGAAGGAAGAAGAAATATATATGTAGGAAAGAGATATATATGTAGTGAAGGGAGAAGAGATTTAATTATATCTATGCAGAAAACCCATCTCACTTTGGGTGTTTGGCTTTGTGTTTCAATTGTATAAACTAAGTTCTGCCTATCAGCTGAGTAAATTTGAGGATATAATTTCTTAAATATTAATGAACCAAAATTTTTAACATAAATATCAATAAGTTAATATATTTTCTACTATTTCAGTTTTGTTGATTGTTCCAACAAGATTGCAAATAAAAGTTTTTCTTTTTTTATTTTACAGATAGTGGCTACAAAATTAGGAGGCTGCAAAATTAAAGAATAATACATAAAATAATAAATATTTGTATTTTTATGTAAAGTAGTAAATATATAATTTTTTTATTTATTTAAAAAGAAGGCAACTATGACACCAACGTAATTTTATATAAAATTAATAAATTAAAATAATAATGATGATATGATGAAACATGAAAGTAGAGAGTGAAGATGTGTTAAAAGCTTTTTTATGTGCTGAGGTCAGGGGCGTGTGTGGTCCTTAATTTTTGCTTCTTTTCCTTCTCCAATTTGCTATGTCAAAACCCTTTGCTTCTACAATTCATTGTTTCTTAATCACTAATACAACCATTTATAAATAAAAACTACCATTAAGTAAAGCTAATTATATGTAAATCACACACTCAATAGCACTATTACATCATCTACATAGAAAAAGGGTTATGAAGATAGATCCAATGCAAGCAATGAAGCAACAAAACTTGAACATGTTCAGCCAATCAGAGCTTGATATCTTCATGGTAACTAACAATAAATATATGCAAAAAAGTTATCAGTTCTGTTATAACTATCCTAACTTCTTATCTCTGTAACAAACTATACAAAGAAAATGGATTAAGCAAATAGAGAATTTTAAGACTTCCTTCAACAAGCAAGCAACCATATTGTTTATAACTACTTACTTCTGAGTCCTGCAAGTATTATCACTGAGTCCACTGATTTTGAACTCAAGATTATTAACCTTGATTCTGAGGTTTTTCAGCACACTTTTTGCCTGAAAGTAAACAAAAAGAAAGCATCACAGTTCAATAAACATAAAAATCAGAACCTTGTTACAATTAAAATAAAGATAGCAATATCACCTTGGTCCAATCAATAAAATCTGGATGTTTCACATTCTGATTCTCACAAAGGAAGTCCAGTACAGGGCCAGGCTTTACAACCATAGTAGTTGACACATCTTTAAAAGAAGATAAGAATAAATGGTGTCAATTCAAAAACACAAGGAAAACAGAATTTTCCATGCATGTACCTTTAAAATCTTACCAAGATAAGAAGGAGTGATGGGTAGTACATAACATACTATCTTTGTGAAGAATGAATGGACACTTACAGCCAAGGACCAGAGGGACAAAGACACAACATCACCAAATTATTTGAAAAGGATTCATCTGATTGAGGGAAATGGACACTTACAGCCGAGGAATCTTCCAAGTGAGGGAGAGCTAACAGCTTCAACAAGTGCAGAAGACAACTTCGAGAATCGGATGGTTGATCTTACAAGCTATATAGTGGAATCTTCTACTAGTATTAGTGGCTCAAAAGATGGATCGACAACATCAGAATCAACTTGTGACTATGTCAACCCTGCCAAATATATATATATATATATATATATATATATATATATATATATATATATATATATATATATATATATATATATATATATAGGCACATCAGCGTTGAGAGACACAAAGCCATGGCTCATTCTTTGAATCCAAAGCAAGCTCAACCTATAGAGGCCCCAAATCACAGAATAAGTTCTAATCTAGCATAAACTTAAAAATTAAACAGCAGGTGCAAAGAGTGTTTCTCAAGCCATCACATGTCCACATTTGCTATTAATTATCTATAATTATTTCATTAAAAATTGAAACATCTAAAAGCTTAATTATTAAAAGGGTTATAATTATAAAATGTTCCAATTTTCTGACCTGATATATATTGTGTTAGTCTATTATGTGTTCTATTTCATCAATGAAAAGTTATCACAGTACATAGTGGAGCCATATCTATATCCTTACTTTGTAAGATAGTGATGATGAAATAAATACATGCTCAATAATTATATGACCCACCCACATTAGTGGCATTACTACCCTATATGCAAAATATGTGTGACATACATTACCCTTTTAAGATTTTGAAATTAAAGATATATAACACACCCGTTTAGCCTTAACAAGAATCCAAAGCCAATGTTCATCAAAAAACATGAAAAGAAAAGAATCCAAAGCCATATAATGAGAGCTAATGAATGATTAGAGGGGGTGTGTTTATTAAAAAATAAATTAAAAAAAATCACCTTTTTAATATTTGTAAAAATTTAATGAAATTACCAACTCTTAAAACAAAAATTAAATCATTTTTCAGTATTTTTGAAAAAATAGAATGATTTCTGATTAAACTAAAATTGATTTTCAACTTTTTTCTAAGAGTTTTTCATCAATATTTCACAATTGTTATACTGCCAGTTCATCAACTCTAACTACTTGTTTCTCCAACTTAAACTACAAACTCTGACAAGCTTTATTTTCAATATATGTTTCAAATTATTCAGTATCACTAGAAAGAGTTTTATCCAACTAATATCATTAACTAAAGTTTGTCTGGACAATTCATAGAAATAAAAAATAAAAAGAAAAAATTAATAGTTAAAAGAAGCAGAGATGAATGAAAGAGTTTGAAGTACCTTATAACATTTGCTCTTTGTAGTTAATTGTGTTGGAAGAAAGAAGTGTTGTGAAGCTTTGAAAAAACTGAAGATTTAGTAGTAGTAGCAAATGAATAAGGTAAAGCCATGATTAGTTTATGCAGAGTTATCTTTATTTTCTTCTAAGAACAAAAGGAGTAATTGAAGGGCAGGACAATCTGTTTGGGAGCAAATTAGATATTTGTATGGTTCATATTTGAGAAAGCCACTCAAAAGATAACATAAAAGAATAAAATATTGAAAAATATACGATTACTCTTTTTTTATATGATATATTTGTATAAATTTATTAAAAAATAATATTTTCAAAATAAAAATGATAATATTCATTCTTAACAAACGTAGATATACATGTATAATCCCCTGTTGTCACACTGGAAACTGCAGAAATTGATATTTGATGGATCCTCAAATTGATATTTAAAAGACACAAAAACCATGAAACCATATAAGCACACATAAACACACCTAAGCATGATCAAAATGAACAGCAAAACCCAGCTAGGCATTTTGTGATTCACTCAGTAATAAGCATACATATACTCCAAATCCAACACTGGAGAAAAAGGAGCTGTTCACAATATTATGGTGAAATGGGCAGAGCTAATTGAAGAAAATGTGTGACACTTGAGATTAAATGAATGAAACAGGACATGTGTGGACTTATTAATAAAATTAACAGATCCTCTATTTCTCCATTGCCAATTATTTATTCTTTCACACTGTAAGTACTTCAAACCAGTATCAGTCACACTGTTGTAACTTGTAATGATAATTAATATAATGAACTTTTGATCAATTATTTAAATATTTTTCATTAAAGAGAATATGAAATCATTCAAGCCAAGCAAGCCTTTTCATTATAATGATAACATTTGAAAGCCAACTTGCATGCAACAGGAAACAACTTATTAAGAGCATGCTGAGGAAAAACCCAGAACATAGAGCATGCTGAGATTCATCCGATTAAGGGAAATGGACACTTACAACCGAGGAATCTTCCAAGTGAGGGAGAGCTAACAGTTTCAACAAGTGCAGAAGACAACCTCGAGAACCGGATGGTTGATCTTACAACATCAGAATCAACAACCTCGAGAGAGTAACGAGCAAAAGAAGCGTCAGCTGAAGAAAAATACAAAATACAAACGAATAGAAAAGTTAGGGTTTGCGATCTACCAGTTGCGCGAAGGGAATCTGACAAAGAAAGCGCTGATCTGGAACGAAAAGAAGCTCGGAATCCGATGGCAACGGATCTTCTACGGTGGCGGTGGAGGCTGTGTCTGTGTAGCGGCTGCGGTGGCTGCGCCGCTGAGGGACTGCGAGGCTGTGGGGGTTGCGGGGAGCTGCGAGGGCTGATGCGGGGGCTGCGTGGCTGCAGTGACGGCAGAGACTGCGGTGGCTGTGGGCGGCGGGGTGCAGGGCGAAGTTGGCGAGTGAATGGAGTGAATGGCAAGTGAATGGTGTGAATGGCGAGTGAATGGGTTAGTCTTCAACTAGGGTTTTCAATGTTTCTGATGGATTTCATTTAAATTACAGACGGATTTTCCGTCTGTAATAATTTTATAAAACGCGCATCTTGTCTACTTAATTACAGACGGAAAATCCGTCTGTAACCATTCCACGGAAAAAAAAAATTAATTTTTCCGACGGAATTATAGACGGATTCTCTTTTCCGTCTGTAATTTATGCTAATCTATTTTTTTTGTTTTTTGACAAAAAAATCACTCTGAAATTCCGTCTGTATTTCAGTGGGATAAAATCCGTCAGAAATATCCGTTTGTAATAACTAATTTTCTAGTAGTGCAACTTAAAAATATTATTTTAATGGTTGAACTTGTTGCAAAAGAAACAGTGAGAGAGAAATATAAATGGAAAAATAGAAATTTTGAACAGATTAGAACTGCTTACCGCCTTAACTTTGTTCCCTCTAAGACAATATAATGAAATCAAAGAGATATAAATAGCAACCCTGGTCATAGATTCATTAAATGATTTGAAAGTACCAAGCTTTATCCCACTTGACAGGAAAGACAGAACCTGTAAAGAACTAATAATTAGAGGTGTCAAGCCTTTCACAAAAAAACCTATTCGTTCTTGAATAATCTTACCTGTTTAGCAAATGTAAACATCTGCCGCTTTTCACCACCAAAAGATCTTACCTGTAATAATTTATTTTACTGTTATCAACTGTCTATTACAAATACAACACTTTACAATGCACAAAGTTACTATAAATTTGAAGTATAAACCATGGAGAACTCAGTGTTCGAATAGCAGAAAATGTTTCTGATACACAATCAGCTATTGATGCCTGGGCCAACCTATGTGCTTTGAAAATAGGAAATGTTGATCTCTTGTAGACAGCTTCAGAGAACTAAAAGAATCAGCAGAAGAAAACACAAATTGACAAGCAACATGACTCAAAATTTCTATATATGATACTTTTATATTAATGTATTTCTAATTCAAGCTACAAGAACAAAGAAACGGGTTGAATATGCCCACACTTAATAATAATAAATCACAATAGTCTTAGATAATAATTAAAAAAAAGAATAAAAGGATGATGAAGATCAGAAGATAGAGATATGGATATACATACAGGAGTGTGGAGTCTCTAATGGATCCATTGAGATGAGCATGCAACTCCACCTTTGGCACTTTCTTGGTATTGATATCAAAACATGCAACTCTGATTTTTTAGATGAAAATTAAACATGAGAAGAAGTGGTACTTTCTTGGTATTGATATCAAAATCATCTTCAGTGTTATCTTTAAAAAACAAAACTCTTTCTTTCTCTTTCTTTTTTAAACCAGGAGGAAAAAAGAGGAAAGCTCTTTAAGATCGACTACGCAGTAGGCCTTTAATATCGAAATCAAAGTAATTACTAGGGAAGACTTCACAATAAACCCTATATTTTAATATCTTTTAATTCAAATCAGATAAAGCATCTCATACTTTATCCAACAATAGAGTAAACTCTCCACTGAGAAAAAAGAGGCATGAACCTAAGCTTTAAAATTAACTAGTATTACTCAGTCATCATTTTCAATTTGACGTAAAATTATCTATCAATCTGCCACCAGTGCCCACAGGTTAAAGTGAATCCCGCAATCCCTCAAATAAACTAACTCACCCACAAGTTCAACTCACAAATCATAATAACAACAATATACAATTTAAATCACAGAAATGTGGAAATAATATTTAAATTTTTTTAATATTAAATTAAATGTCTTTTTCCTATCTTATTGGATTGCACCCAAAAGTCCAAATTATTGTCAACATCCACGTCATATTTCTGACATTATTTTATTATTTTAATTTCAATCTTGGGCTTCTATTTTGAAGAAACTTTCGTTCATGGACCCCCCTCTTATGGCGGCCACCAATACTTGTGTACAAAAACAAAAAAAGTGCCAAATTTTCTTTTTCAAAAGATTAAGAAAAGTGTGGCCAAATCAATTCTGAGTCACCTAACTCAAGTTGTTTAGTTGGACTTGTTCTTTCTCCTTCACCTGCCAATATATATATATATATATATATATATATATAATATAATTTGTTATTGTCGCTAAATAGAATAAATTATAAATTAATATACCTTATTTTCAATCTATTAAGACTTTCAAGTCTCCATACTTGAATTCTTTAATACCATCTGTTATGCTCTCTCTATGTCATATACCTTTCAATCATTTTCATGTAATTATGGGCTTTTTTATTTAAACAGAGTAAGATATAGTGCATGAGCGATTTTATTTAAATAACAATATACAATCTCTTCTTTATTACCAAATTAAATACCGACCAAAAAAAAGGTAAAGACTAAAGAACTAATAAAGATGCATGGGAAGTACACCCATTTTTTATGTTTTTTGTACGTTATCCATGTGAAGTTGGTAAAGAGAAGCTAAGTGCAATTTAGGTTTCTTTATTTTGTCTTCAGAATGATTAACATATCTGAAAAAGGTTGGGTGTTATGTCATTTATGTGGGTCATATATATATATATATATATATATATATATATATATATATATATATATATATATATAGAGCCCTGCTCATCACCCTTTCTAATTATATGTTTGTGGCATAGTTTCTTTTATAGATTGAATCATGGCACAACAATATAAGTTTCTGGCATGATCATCACCAAGCTAAGATGACATTTAAGAAAGTAAATTTTGGTTTCAATCATGGTCTTATCATTGTACACAAGTGGCACTTGTTTATTGAGAAGCAAGAATTAGGGAGAAATGTTACCTCCACTCTCTTATTCAGGATGTCAAGATCACCGCGATTATTGTCAGTTAAAGCACAGTGTCGTACAAGATACTCAATGAACAACTCTCCAGATGAACCAACCAAGTAACAATGTGAAGCCATAACCACAATTAACTACAAGAAAAGAAGGAAGGCAAGAAAAACCAAAAGAAAGTGAAGGGTAAGAAACTGTGTTAGTTCAGAAGTAAATTACATGAACATGGTTCATAATGGATTACCTAAGAAAGTGCTTTCCGAACACCTAAACTCGGCTCCTCTAGCAAGGACTTTACAGCTTCAACAAGTAGAGGTATTTTACTATGCCAAGCTTCAAATAACCTTCAAATAAGAATTGTAGGTCAGTTTACACAAGATAATAACACGAGATGCACTGGCTTGTGCCTCTGCCATGAACTCATCATAAGATGCCTGTACATAGACCTCGTTACAATTCTTAACAGTTTTTTTCCAAATCACAGATCAAATAACGTTAGTCAAAGAGGTGAAAACCTTCATTGCCTCATGGCTTTCAGTGATCCATTCGAAAAACTTCTTGTACTCCTGTTCTGCTTAATCCATCATTTGGTGGCATGCTTGAGTCTGCATCTAAAATTTCAAAATAAAAACAGCAATGTGATTAATAATTAGCCTAAAGATCTATCACAAACTCTCAAAAATTTGTCACAGGTTTACCATTCTTTGATCAAATATGCCAGAGTATCTAACTGTTCTCTCAATTTCTGCTTATACTGGTTCCGAATGTTCTAGCTAGCACCAATGTAAGCATTCTAATTCCATATTAATCTGTTTAACTTCTAAGAATATGTGAATAACATCAAAGAGCTCACTGTTCTGGTGGAGATCAAGACGAATTAGACGTGAAAGGCCTCCAATGCTGTCTGGTATGCCATTCAACAAGTTTTTTGCTGCAGTAGTGATAAGAATGGAAACAATTGGTGAGTTGACATGTAGGAATAGAAATAATAAATTGAAAGCAAAGCAGCATATGTGTGTATTTAGAGAAGAAAACCCCTACATGCATTGAATTCAGTAAGCATGGTCCATGATGAAAAGAGATTTTCAGATATCTCTGTTAACTTGTTTCCCTGGAGACAAAAAAGAGGTTATAATGAAGGCACTGGTTAATAAAACCTTAACCTCTCAAAATTTTTGTTGTCATTTAATACACCAAATTTTTTATACTAGTGCCTACCTCCATATTTAGCTTGGACAATTTGGAACAATTTGCTAAATCTTCTGGCAAGCTTGCAATAAGATTGTTTGATCCCTGGAAAGAAGAGTATCATAAACTCCATGTCATCAAAGAAGATGTGGATGCCAAAATTTCACTAACTTTGTTCAATTATCTAATAGTTGAGAATAATTTTCGGGCAATATTATACACAGGAAATGATAGCTCAGATCAAAATTCAAATAAAGCATCCACTCTTATAAGATTATTTAGTTATGGCAAATGAACCAAGCATTGAAAACACAAAACAGTATTTTATTAAGGGAATTAGGGAAACATAGCATTTTTTGTTCAGGGTGGCCACCTTGAAGAATCAATGGAAATAACTAATTATTATTACAATTTATTTGTTTATTAGCATAAATCATGACATGGAGTTGTGGGGACAAACCTTATGGAAGTTGAATATCAAGTCCAGTTCACAAACCTGTAACTGGTTATGCAAGCAACATTGAATTAGAAAGATATGAGAAAACGCTATATTCTGAGGAAGAGAAGAATGGTACATTAGGGTCTGAATGGTATAAACAAACTCAAATTCATTAACCTTGAATTATGAAGTGTTGTGGTGCATGAAATTGTGATGTCAATGTTCACATTACTCTCTTACAACTTCGCACAACTAACCAGCAAGTGCACTGGGTCATCCAAGTAATACCTTACGTAAGTAAGGGTCGATCCCACGGAGATTGTTGGCTTGAAGCAAGCGATGGTTATCTTGTAACTCTTAGTCAGGATATAATATCAATAATAATTTTTAGTTTGAATTGTAAAAAGTAAAAATGGCAGAACACAAATTATACTTGTATGCAGTAATGGAGAATATGTTGGAGTTTTGGAGATGCTTTGTCTTCTGAAATTTTGCTTTCCTCTGTCTTCTTGTTCACGCACGCACGTCCTCCTATGGCAAGCTGTGTGTTGGTGGATCACCCTTGTCAATGGCTACCATCCTTCCTTTCAGTGAAAAGGATCCAGGTGCGCTGTCACCGCACGGCTAATCATTTGCAGGTTCTCAATCGTACCGGAATAGGATTTACTATCCTTTTGCGTCTGTCACTACGCCCAGCACTCGTGAGTTTGAAGTTCGTCACAGCCATCCAATCCCAGAATCCTACTCGGAATACCACAGACAAGGTTTAGACTTTCCGGATTCTCATGAATGCCGCCATCAATCTAGCTTATACCACGGAGATTCTGATTAAGGAATCTAAGAGATACTCATTCAATCTGATGTAGAATGGAGGTGATTGTTAGACACACGTTCATGGATTGAGGAAGGTGATGAGTGCCACGAATCATCACCTTCTCCATAATTAAGCGTGAATGGATATCTTAGATAGGAACGCGCATGTTTGAATGGAAAACAGAAATACTTACATTAATTCATCGAGACACAGCAGAGCTCCTCACCCCCAACAATGGAGTTTAGAGACTCATGCCGTCAAAAAGTACAAAGTTCAGATCTAAAAATGTCATGAGATAAAAATTAAATCTCTAAAAGTTGTTTAAATACTAAACTAGTAACCTAGGTTTACAGAAAATGAGTAAACTATGATAGATAGTGCAGAAATCCACTTCTGGGGCCCACTTGGTGTGTGCTGGGGCTGAGACTAAAGCTTCTCACGTGCCTGGGCTGTTTTGGGCGTTCAACGCCAGGCTGTAACCTGTTTCTGGCGTTGAACTCCAACTTGTAACGTGTTTCTGGCGCTGGACGCCAGACTACAACATAGAACTGGCGTTGAACGCCAGTTTACGTCATTTATCCTTGAGCAAAGTATGGACTATTATATATTGCTGGAAAGCCCTGGATGTCTACTTTCCAACGCAATTGAAAGTGCATCAATTGGACTTCTGTAGCCCCAGAAATTCCATTCTGAGTGCAGAGAGGTCAGGATCCAACAGCATTAGCAGTCCTTTTTCAGCCTGAATCAGATTTTTGCTCAGCTCCCTCAATTTCAGCCAGAAAATACCTGAAATTACAGAAAAATATACAAACTCATAGTAAAGTCCATAAATATGAATTTTGCCTAGAAACTAATGAAAATAAACTAAAAACTAACTAAAACATACTAAAAACTATATGAAATTAACCCCAAAAAGCGTATAAAATATCCGTTCATCACAACACCAAACTTGAACTGTTGCTTGTCCCCAAGCAACTAGACAAATAAAATAGAATACAAATGAGTCAAGAAACAATAATATCTCAGAGTTTTTGAGTGAAGCTCAGATTCTAATTAAATGAGCGGGGCTAGTAGCTTTTTGCTTCCGAACAGTTTTGGCATCTCACTTTATCCATTGAAGCTCAGAATGATTGGCATCTATAGGAACTTAAAATTCAGATAGTGTTATTGATTCTCCTAGTTCAGTATGTTGATTCTTGAACACAGATACTTTTATGAGTCTTGGCCGTGGCCCTAAGTACTTTGTTTTCCAGTATTACCACCGGATACATAAATGCCACAGACACATAATTGGGTGAACCTTTTCAGATTGTGACTCAGCTTTGCTAAAGCCCCCAATTAGAGGTGTCCAGGGTTCTTAAGCACACTCTTATTTTTGCTTTGGACCTTGACTTTAACCGCTCAGTCTCAAGTTTTCACTTGACACCTTCACGCCACAAGCACATGGTTAGGGACAGCTTGGTTTAGCCGCTTAGACCAGGATTTGATTCCCTTAGGCCCTCCTATCCACTGATGCTCAAAGACTTGGATCCTTTTTATTACCCTTGCCTTTTGGTTTTAAGGGTTATTGACTTTTTCTGCTTGCTTTTTTTTTTTTTGCAAGCTTTGTATTCACTGCTTTTTCTTGCTTCAAGAATCATTTTTATGATTTTTCAGATTACCAATAACATGTCTCATGTTTATCATTCTTTCAAGAGCCAACATATTTAACATTCAAGAACATCAAATTCCAAAGACATATGCACTGTTCAAGCATTCATTCAGAAGGCAGAAAGCATTGCCACCACATGTAATTAATCAAAATTTCTTGTATTAAAAACTCGAGAAATATTGCCTCCTTATCCTAAAGAAAATATTCTATTTTATTCATGTTTAATGATGATGAAAAAAATAAACTATAGCTTAATTGGAGATAAAATCAAAATATAGATACTAATTACTACTACTTATATGTAACTTCTAAGGTAAAGCACAAATAAGAGCAATTATCACAGGGTTAAGGCTAAGATTAGAACTCAACAACCTTGAGGTTGGGAAGTGGATGTTCCTCTACTCTGTGGGGTGCTTGGTCCTTCAAGAGATAACCTCTGACGCTTCAGTTTCTTGAAGTCACGCCCTTGTTCTTCTTGTTCCCTGAGCAGTTTGCAGAGCATGCTATGTTGATTTTGCTATTCTTCTTTTATTTGGTCCATAGCTTCTTGCAACTTAGTAACAGATGCTTCAAGATGTTCCCAGTATTCAAATTGAGGGAGTTCTGGTAGAAATTCTTGCGCCCTCCTCTTGATGGGGTCATCCTGCATTTGTTGTTTTTCTATTGTGATTTTAGTGATTGGTTGCTCCACTGAGATATACTCTGTTATTCCCATCTTTACTCCAGCATCTTTGCAGAGCATAGAGATTAGGCTTGCATAAGCCAATCTGGCATCCTTGGAGTTCTTGTTTGCGAGTATGTAGAATTCAGATGGAATCAGTTGATGAACTTCTACTTCTTTTCCCAACATAATGCAATGGATCATCACTGTTCTTTTAACGTTGACTTCAGAACGGTTGCTGGTGGGCAATATAGAACGCCCAATGAAGTCCAGCCATCCTCTGGCGACTGGTTTGAGATCTTCTCTCTTGAGTTGATTTGGGACACCCCTCGTGCTGGTGGTCCACCTGGCTCCAGAGATGCATATATCCTCTAGAATCTTATCCAGGCACTTGTTTGTTCTCATCATTCTCCTATTAAAGGAGTCTGGGTCATCTTTCAGCTGAGGTAGCTTAAAGATCTCCCTGATTTTGTCAGGGTGGATGTGAACAATCTTTTCTCTGACCGCAGTCCTATAGTCATAGAGGGCAGTTCCAGATATTCTCTGCCTGTCTGTTTGCCACAGATTAGCGTAGAATTCCTGAGCTATATTCCTTCCCACTTTCGTCTCGGGATTAGCTAGGACTTCCCAGTTCCTGTTTCAAATCTGCTCTTGGATCTCCGGATATTCATCTTCTTTCAGATCGAACTTGCTTCCGGGATCACTGATCTTAGACCAATTATTTTGTAGTAATGGTCTGAATGTTCTTTGGTTAAGAACCTCCCTTGATTCCAAAGTGGTTTTGGAACACTCTCTTTCTTGCCTCTTGGAGTGGGTTGTTTTCCTTTAGGAGCCATGATCTTAGTGGGTATGGTGTAGTGATCACGGATAAACACACCAAACTTAGAGGTTTGCTTGTCCTCAGGCAAAAGAAAGAAAGGAGAGGGATAGAAGGAGAGCGAGTGTTGAATGGTGGATGAGAGGAGGGAGGCCGAATGTGTTTTTAAAAGGGAGGGGGGGTGGATTTTCGAAAATAGGGAGAAAGATAAGATAGAAGATATGATTTAAAAAGAAATAAGTATGATAAGAAAAGATATAATTTAAAATTGAAGAGATATGAAAGATATTTGAAAAAGATAAATTTGGATTTTTGAAAAAGATAATATGGAGATTTAAAAAAGATATTGATTAGTTGAAAAGATTTTAGAATGAAAAGAGATAGATTTGTTTTGAAAATTTGAAAAAGAGTTGAGTTGGATTGAAAAAAAGGATTTGTGCTTATGGATTAAGATACATTTGATATTTTTAAAGTAGGGTTTTTAGAAATTAGGGATTTTAGAAATCAGGGTTTGTAACATGTTTATGCAAGAAATCATAAATTGAAACATGAAAATTAAAATTAAAATGAAAATTGAAACATGAAAATTAAAATTAAAATCAGGGTTTGCCAATGAGCTCTTTTTCTCTGTTTTGTGTGCAGGATCCTTCTGTAACCCTGTGAACTTATACAATTACTTATTTACCTTAGTATCAATGAACTTTATATAAACAAATAAAATCAAGAATAGGGCAAAATGCTTAGAGGAAGTGATGCCCCATGGCTGGGTTGTCTCCCAGCAAGCGCTTCTTTATTGTCTTTAGCTGGACCTTGCTGAGTTTTTAATCTAGCCTCAGCCTTGAGCACTCTTGCTCAACATTGCCTTCAAGATAGTGCTTGATTCTCTGTCCATTAACAATGAACTTCTTATCAGAATCAATGTCTTGAAGCTCCACATAACCATATGGTGATACACTTGTAATCACATATGGTCCCCTCCACCGGGATTTCAGTTTCCCGGGGAATAGCCTGAGCCTAGAGTTAAATAGCAGAACTTTTTGTCCTGGTTCAAAGACTCTAGATGATAGCTTTCTGTCATGCCACCTTTTTTATTTTTCTTTATACAGCTTGGCATTTTTGAAAGCAGTGAATCTGAATTCCTCTAGCTCATTCAGCTGGAGCAATCTTTTTTCTCCAGCTAATTTGGCATCAAAGTTTAGGAATCTGGTTGCCTAGTAGGCCTTATGTTCCAGTTCCACGGGCAGGTGACAAGCCTTACCATACACAAGTTGGTACGGAGAGGTCCCTATAGGAGTCTTGAATGCTGTTCTGTAAGCCCACAGAGCATCATCCAAGCTTCGTGCCCAATCCTTTCTATGGGTACTTACAGTCCATTCCAAGATTCTTTTAAGTTCTCTGTTAGAAATTTCAGCTTGCCCATTTGTCTGTGGATGATATGGAGTTGCCACCTTGTGGCGAATCCCATACCGGACCATGGCAGAGTAAAGCTGTTTGTTACAGAAGTGAGTGCCCCCATCACTGATTAGTACCCTAGGGACACCAAATTTGCTGAATATATGTTTCTGGAGGAATTTCAGTACTGTTTTAGTATCATTGGTGGGTGTGGCAACGGCCTCTACCCATTTTAATACATAGTCAACTGCCACCAGAATATAAGTGTTTGAGTATGATGGTGGGAAAGCCCCATGAAATCAATTCCCCATACGTCAAACAACTCAATCTCTAAGATTCCTTGTTGAGGCATGGCGTAACTATGAGGTAAATTACCAGCTTTCTGGCAACTGTCACAGTTACGTACAAACTCTCAGGAATCTCTGTAAAGTATAGGCCAGTAGAAACCACATTGGAGGACCTTGGTGGCTGTTCGCTCACCTCCGAAATGACCTCCATATTGTGACCCATGGCAATGCCATAAGATCCTCTGTGCTTCTTCTCTAGGCACACACCTACGTATTATTCTGTCTGCACATCTCTTAAAGAGATAGGGTTCATCCCACAAGTAGTACTTTGCATCAGTAATTAATTTTTTCTTTTGTTGCCTGCTGTACTCCTTGGGAATGAACCTTGCAGCTTTGTAGTTTGCAATGTCTGCAAACCATGGTAATTCCTGAATGGCGAACAAATGCTCATCCGGAAAGGTTTCAGAGATCTCAATAGAGGGGGAGGACGCCCCTTCCACTGGTTCTATCCAGGACAGATGGTCAGCCACTTGGTTCTCTGTTCCTTTTCTGTCTCTTATTTCTATATCAAACTCTTGCAGAAGCAACACCCATCTTATGAGTCTGGGTTTTGAATCCTGCTTTGTGAGTAGATATTTAAGAGCAGCATGATCTGTGTACACAATCACTTTTGATCCTACTAAGTATGATATAAACTTGTCAATGGCATAAACCACTGCAAGCAATTCTTTTTCTGTGGTTGTGTAATTTTTCTGGGCATCATTCAAAACACGGCTAGCATAATAAATGACATGCAGAAGCTTGTCATGCCTCTGCCCCAGTACTGCACCAATGGCGTGATCACTAGCATCACATATTAATTCGAATGGTAATGTCCAGTCTGGTGCAGAGATAACTGGTGCTGTGACCAGTTTAGCTTTCAGAGTTTCAAACGCTTGCAGGCACTCTGTGTCAGACACAAATGGCGTGTCAGCAGCTAGCAGGTTGCTTAGAGGTTTTGTAATTTTTGAAAAATCCTTTATAAACCTCCTATAGAATCCTGCATGCCCCAGAAAGCTTCTGATTGCCTTAACATTGGCAGGTGGTGGTAATTTTTCAATTACCTCTATTTTAGCTTGATCCACCTCTATTCCCTTGTTTGAAATTTTATGCCCAAGGACAATCCTTTCAGTCACCATAAAGTGACATTTTTCCCAGTTTAAAACCAGGTTGGTCTCTTGGCATCTTTTCAAAACCAGTGTCAGGTGATCAAGACAGGAGCTGAATGAGTCTCCATATACTGAGAAGTCATCCATGAAAACTTCCAGAAATTTTTCCACCATATCAGAGAAAATAGAGAGCATGCATCTCTGAAAGGTTGCAGGCGCATTACACAGCCCAAAAGGCATCCTTTCTGTAAGCAAATACTCCAGATGGACATGTGAATGCTGTTTTCTCTTGATCCTGGGGATCTACTGCAATTTGGTTGTAGCCTGAATAGCCATCCAAAAAGCAGTAATAATTATGACCTGCTAGTCTTTCTAGCATCTGGTCCATGAATGGTAAAGAAAAATGATCCTTTCTGGTGGCTGTATTGAGCCTTCTGTAATCAATACACATGCGCCACCCTGTAACTGTTCTTGTAGGAACCAGTTCATTTTTTTCATTATGAACCACTGTCATGCCTCTCTTTTTAGGGACAACTTGAACAGGACTCACCCAGGGGCTATCAGAAATAGGATAAATAATCCCAGCCTCCAGTAATTTAGTGACCTCTTTCTGCACCACTTCCTTCATGGCTGGATTTAGCCGCCTCTGTGGTTGAACCACTGGCTTAGCATCATCCTCCAATAAGATTTTGTGCATGCATCTCGCTGGGCTTATGCCCTTAAGGTCACTTATGGACCACCCAAGAGCTGTCTTGTGTGTCCTTAGCACTTGAATTAGTGCTTCCTCTTCTTGTGGATTTAAAGCAGAGCTTATGATCACTGGAAAAGTATCACCTTCTCCCAGAAATGCATATTTCAGGGATGGTGGTAATGGTTTGAGCTCGGGTTTAGGAGGTTTTTCCTCTCCCTGAGGAAATTTCAGAGGCTCTTTCAATTCCTTTGAATCCTCTAGGTCAGGCGGAACATCTTTAAAAATGTTTTCCAGATCTGATTCGAGACTCTCAGCCATGTTGATCTCCTCCACCAGAGAGTCAATGAGATCAACTTTCATGCAGTCTTTTGGTGTGTCTGGATGCTGCATGGCATTGACAGCATTCAACTTAAACTCATCCTCATTGACTCTCAGGGTTATTTCCCCTTGTTGGACGTCAATGAGAGTTCGTCCTGTTGCTAGGAAAGGTCTTCTTAGAATAAGAGTAGCACTCTTGTGCTCCTCTATTTCCAGCACAACAAAGTCAGTGGGAAAGGCGAATGGCCCAACCCTGACAATCATGTCCTCAATCACGCCTGATGGGTATTTAATGGAGCCATCAGCAAATCGGAGACATATCCGGGTTGGTTTAACTTCTTCAGTTAAACCAAGCTTTCTGATGGTGGATGCAGGTATTAGGTTGATGCTTGCCCCAAGATCACATAGGGTTGTGTTGGTGCAATTACCCTCTAGTATGCATGATATCAGAAAGCTTCCGGGATCTTTAAGCTTTTCAGAATGACTGCACTGCATTCTTCAGTGAGGAGAACTCTTTCAGTTTCTCTCCAATCCTTCTTATGACTTAAGATCTCTTTCATGAACTTGGCATAAGAAGGTATTTGCTCAAGTGCCTCTGCAAACGGAATCTTAATTTCAAGAGTCCTGAGATAATCTGCAAAGCGAGTAAATTGCTTATCCTGCTCCTCTTGGCGGAGTTTTTGAGGATAAGGTATCTTGGTTTTATATTCCTCAACCTTGGTTTCTGTAGGTTTATTTCCTACAGAAATGGTTGAAGAAGCCTTTTTAGAGAGGTTGTCATCAGCACTTGTGTGTGTCTGATCCCTCACGGGCATTTGAGTAACAGAGTTAGAAGCTGGAGTGACGTTAGACGCCAACTCCTCATCTGTTCCTGGCGTCTGAACGCCAGAACTGTGCTTCTTTTGGGCGTTCAACGCCAGTTCCTTGCTTGTTTCTGGCATTGAACGCCAGTCCTGAGCATAGTCTGGGCGTTCAGCGCCAGCCTTCCACCCAATTTCTGGCGTTTTAACGCCAGAATTATCTTTCCCTGGGCTCTTACTGTCCTCAGATGGATTTTGGGTGGTTTGCTCATTTCTTGGCTTCCTGCTGCCTTGAGGTGGGGTATTTAATGTTTTCCCACTTCTTAATTGAACTGCTTGGCATTCTTCTGTTATTTGTTTTGACAGCTGCTGCTTTGTTTGCTTCAATTGTTCTTCCATATATATATATTAGCCATCCTTGTCTCTTGTAGTCTATCTTTGAATTCGACTAACTGCTGTGTTAGAAAGTCCAATTGCTGATTGAATTCAGTAGCTTGTTCAACAGGACTGGGTTCAGTAGTCACTGTTTTAGCCTCTTCTTTCATGGAAGATTCGCTGCTTAGGTACAGATGCTGATTTCTGGCAACTGTATCAATGAGCTCTTGAGCTTCTTCAATTGTCTTTCTCATGTGGATAGATCCACCAGCTGAGTAATCTAGAGACATCTGAGCTCTTTCTGCAAGCCCATAATAGAAGATGTCTAACTGAACCCACTCTGAAAACATTTCAGAGGGGCATTTTCTTAGCATCTCTCTGTATCTCTCCCAGGCATCATAAAGAGATTCATTATCTCCTTGTTTAAAGCCTTGGATGTCCAGCCTTAGCTGTGTCATCCATTTTGGAGGAAAGTATTGATTCAGGAATTTCTCTGTCAGCTGTTTCCATGTCTTTATGCTAGCCTTAGGTTGGTTATTTAACCACCTCTTGGCTTGGTCTTTTACAGCAAATGGAAACAGTAATAATCTGTAGACATCTTGATCTACTTCCTTATCATGTACTGTGTCAGCAATTTGTAAAAACTGTGCCAGAAACTCTGTAGGTTCTTCCTGTGGAAGACCGGAATACTGGCAGCTTTGCTGCACCATGATAATGAGCTGAGGATTCAACTCAAAGCTACTGACTCCAATGGAGGGTATACTGATACTACTCCCATATGAAGCAGCAGTGGGGTTAGCATAAGACCCCAGAGTCCTTCTGGACTGTTCATTTCCACTTAGATCCATGATGGAGAAAGGGAGATGATGTAAAATAGAGAAAAAATATTTTTAATT
This sequence comes from Arachis ipaensis, assembly GCF_059453495.1. NCBI lineage: Eukaryota > Viridiplantae > Streptophyta > Magnoliopsida > Fabales > Fabaceae > Arachis > Arachis ipaensis. Next base: position 35,967,996 of record NC_142442.1, read on the forward strand.
ATTTATTTAGTATTTATTTCAAAAATAAAATAAATTAAAATAAAATAAATAAAAATGGGTGAAGATTTTCGAAAAATGGAGAGAGAGAAAAAAATGGTTAGGAAGTTTTGACAAAGATATGATTTGAAAAAGATTTCAAATTTTGAAATAAAAATATGAATTTTAAAAGTAAATTTCGAAAATTTGCTTTAAAATAGAGAGAAAAGATGTTTTTGAATTTAAAGAGGAGAGAGAAAGACAATAAGATAGCACAAGATTTAAAATTTTTTTAGATCTAATGCTCCTTGTTTTCGAAAATTTTGGAGGAAAAACACCAAGGAACACCAAACTTAAAAATTTTAAGATCAAGACACAAGGAAAACTCAAGAACACTTTGAAGACTCACAAGAACACAAGAACATGAAGAAAGAACACCAAACTTAAAATTTTTAGAAAACCAAAATAAGATTTTCGAAAACCAGAGAAAAATCAACAAGAAAACACCAAACTTAAAGTTTGGCACAAGATTTAATGTAAAAATTATTTTTGAAAAAGAATTTTAAAAAGATGGTACCCAATTACCAAGAACACAGACCAACGCTCTAGCTAATTGGGCAGTAAATGTAACACTTGTTTTGAAAAAGTATTTTTAATAACTAAGAATAAAATTTTTGAAAAATAAAAAAAAAAGAATTTTAAAAAGAAAATTTTAACCAAAAACAATATTAGAAGACCCTAAACCAAAAAGAAAAATTTTTCCTAATCTAAGCAACAAAATAAACCGTCAGTTGTTCAAACTCGAACAATCCCCGGCAACGGTGCCAAAAACTTGGTGCACGAAATTATGATGTCAATGTTCACATTACTCTCTTACAACTTCGCACAACTAACCAGCAAGTGCACTGGGTCATCCAAGTAATACCTTACGTGAGTAATGGTTGATCCCACGGAGATTGTTGGCTTGAAGCAAGCTATGGTTATCTCGTAACTCTTTGTCAAGATATAATATCAATAATAATGTTTAGTTTGAATTGTAAAAAGTAAAAAGGGCAGAGCACAAATTATACTTGTATGCAGTAATGGAGAATATGTTGGAGTTTTGGAGATGCTTTGTCTTCTGAAATTCTACTTTCCTCTGCCTTCTTGTTCATGCACGCACGTCCTTCTATGGCAAGCTGTGTGTTGGTGGATCACCGTTGTCAATGGCTACCATCCTTCCTTTCAGTGAAAAGGATCCAGGTGTGCTGTCACCGCACGGCTAATCATTTGCGTCTATCACTACGCCCAGCACTCGTGAGTTTGAAGTTCATCACAACCATCCAATCCCAGAATCCTACTCGGAATACCACAGACAAGGTTTAGACTTTCCGGATTCTCATGAATGCCGCCATCAATCTAGCTTATACCACGAAGATTCTGATTAAGGAATCTAAGAGATACTCATTCAATCTGATGTAGAACGGAGGTGATTGTCAGACACACGTTCATGGATTGAGGAAGGTGATGAGTGTCACGAATCATCACCTTCTCCATAATTAAGCGTGAATGGATATCTTAGATAGGAACGCGCATGTTTGAATGGAAAACAGAAATACTTGCATTAATTCATCGAGACACAGCAGAGCTCCTCACCCCCAACAATGGAGTTTAGAGACTCATGCCGTCAAAAAGTACAAAGTTCAGATCTAAAAATGTCATGAGATAAAAATTAAATCTCTAAAAGTTGTTTAAATACTAAACTAGTAACCTAGGTTTACAGAAAATGAGTAAACTATGATAGATAGTGCAGAAATCCACTTCTGGGGCCCACTTGGTGTGTGCTGGGGCTGAGACTAAAGCTTTTCACGTGCCTGGGCTGTTTTGGGCGTTCAACACCAGGCTATAACCTGTTTCTGGCGTTGAACTCCAACTTGTAACGTGTTTCTGGCGCTGGACGCTAGACTGCAACATGGAACTAGCGTTGAATGCCAGTTTACGTCATCTATCCTTGAGCAAAGTATAGACTATTATATATTGCTGGAAATCCCTGGATGTCTACTTTCCAACGCAATTGGAAGCGTGTCAATTGGACTTCTGTAGCTCCAGAAATTCCATTCCGAGTGCAGAGAGGTCAGGATCCAACAGCATCAGCAGTCCTTTTTCAGCCTGAATAAGATTTTTGCTCAGCTCCCTCAATTTCAGCTAGAAAATACCTGAAATTATAGAAAAACACACAAACTCATAGTAAAGTCCAGAAATATGAATTTTGCCTAGAAACTAATGAAAATAAACTAAAAACTAACTAAAATATACTAAAAACTATATGAAATTAACCCCAAAAAGCGTATAAAATATCCGCTCATCATGTTGTTTAGTGGGGTTTACCTCTGCAAGCATTGACGAGAGCGAAGAAGCTCTGTTCAAGGTCATGGATGAAATCACCTTCCTTCTTTGACAAGAAGAGCTTGATGCGACGGTAGCTCTCAAACATGGTTCGAACCTCATCTTTGTTCCTCTGCTTGGTGACGACCTCATCCTGTGACAGAGGCGGAGGAGGAGGAGTAGGCGGACGAGCTAGGGTTTGAGGAGATTGTGGCGGTGGTGCTAGCGGCGGTGGTGTGGCAGTGAGGATTCTGAGAGAGTGTCGTGCTTTTGCTTCTTCAATGGCTGCTCGGTGGACGCCATTGGTTATGGTTAGTGGCACTGAATGAGCGATCGGTGCTGTAGTTTTATAAAATCATGAAAGTAGACAAAGGCGACGAAGACGGTGGCAGAGAAATGCAAATTAGGGTTCAAAAGGAAACGACGCGGGCACCACACATAGAAGAGTCGGGAAGGGGTGTGACGGGGCGATGGAAGTTCAGTGCAATGGAGGTTCCGTGCAGCGGCAGCGCAAGGTGCGACGGTGGTGCAAGGCTGAGAAGCACCGCCGATCGATCATTTGGAGGAGAGAGTGTGGAGGCGCGGGGAAGAATATGTGAAACGAGGAGGAGTTGGTAATACCGGACTTTATTTTAATATTTCTGACGGAAAATTTAAATTTCAGACGGATTTTCCGTCTGTAATAATTTAATAAAACACAGTGTTTTGTCTATTTAATTACAGACAGATTTTCCGTCTGTAACCATTTCCCACAAAAAAAAATTAATTTTACCGATAGAATTATCGACAGATTTTGTTTTTCGTCTGTAATTTATGCTAATTCATTTTTTTTTGTTTTTCGACAAAAAATCCCACTGAAATTCCGTTTGTATTTCTGTGGGATAAAATCCGTCGGAAATATCCGTCTGTAATAACTAATTTTCTAGTAGTGCGTGTACCCGGAGTAGGGGACATTTTTACCCTGCCTCTTACCCAGGTGGTGTTATAGTTCTCAACCCGGAGCACGCGGCGACAGAATTTCACCGTTGCATCTTACCCAGAGCTTCGAACTCCTAACTGGAGCAAGTGGATACACCACTCTATCTCACCCAGCAATCTCACCTCTTACCCGGAGCAAGTGGATGACACTACTGCATCTTACCCGGAGGCATAACACAATCAATTTCAATTTCATTATCATTATTATTCATTTATAATCCTTCAATTTCACAATCCAATTCAGTTTACATCATTTCCCAAATCATTCATAATCATTTATAACCAATGCATAATCATCTTTTACAGCCATGGCATCACATATACTTCAGTTCTTTACATTTTTCATACATAATTTATTATTTTTCAATCTTACCTCACCCCCAAATTACCACCCTTTACTTGCTCCATCTCATTATTAGGCATACTATTAAGATCTAGGGTAAAAGAATGAAAACAGGGGTTTAGAGGGTTGAAATTGGGCTTTAAAACAAATATTCATTTTTGCTAAAAATAGAGTCGTCGCATAAGCAAGCACCTTGCTCGCGTATGCAAGATGCCCAACCCGAATTGGTTGGTCGCGTCGCGTGCAGATGGTCGCATACGCAACCCCTCAAAAACCACTACTTTCGTACACAAGGACCCTGCTTGCATACACAAGATGCCAAACCTGGAGAGTTTGGTCACATCGCGTGCAGTGGTCGCCTACGCAAGCTATGTAGAACAGCTAAAATGCTAAATGCTGCAGAATTTTCAGCTTTGCCCTCCAAACTTCCGATGCGCATAACGTTTTTGTTTTAAAATATTTTTCATCCGTTTTTTAAATGGTGTAAGCTTCACAGACCCACTTTTCATATAAAATAACTTTGAAAAAAGTTGGAGGTCTAGAAGCCAAGTTATGGCTCACCGAAGTTTGGCCAAAAATTAGTTTTTCACAAAAATTCTTAAACCTCTATTTTCACCAAAACTAATTCAAACTCAACCTACCATACACAAAATCCTCAACACAACATGTCCTTTACAGCACCACAACAACCTCCACACCCTACTATTCCTTAATCTTAACAATCTCATGCATTAATTTCTCAAATATACCAACAAGATTATCCTCCACCCATTCAATATATATATATATCATCATGTCAATCACCATCAACTCATCACTTAACATACTATTATCATCATAAATAACCATCATCCAACAAATACTCAATTCATATCGCAATCATCATCAAGGGCGCCAAGCATTAAACATACTCATACGTTCCCACCTATCCTATGGTCATTTAGCCTAAGTTTTCACAAAATATTATATATTATATACGAGAAACCTAAACCATACCTTGGCCGATTTTCTCGTATAACCCAGGACAACCCACTTAGGCAAAATGGCAAGCCTTCAACTCCAAAATTTCGCTACCAAGATCTAGACCAAGCTTCCAATTTATATATTCACACACCTAATACACATAATTACATATACATACCCAAAATTCAATATTCAATAGATTAAATTAAGGAAGTAGCTAAATTTTTAGGGTTTTCACCTTATCCAAGTGCCAAAGAAGCAAGAGTGAATGCTTTTCTCAAGCTAATTCGAGTCTAAACACCAAGGCATCAAGCTATAACAATTAAACCCCCAAAATTTTGAAGACCAAGGGAATTTAGAGGCTGAGACAAGAGAAGAGGTTTCTTACCGAAATTGGTTACTGTTTCGAGGGTAACCTGAAACTGTAGGTCGATCTCGGACGAGATCTTCTATACCGGTCGAAGATGACGTGTCCGGATGGTTGGTGGCGGCTGGAGCTGTCGTGTCCGACTTGTTGGACTGGCTGTGCTGCTGATCCTTTGTCACCGGAGGGTGGTGGTACCTGCAAGGGACTCTGATGCTTAAGTTAGCAAGGGTATTAAGCAGGTTTTTAGTAGAATCAGAGTATGAGTTATACTTGGGTGCTCCAGTGTATTTATAATGGTGTAGAGTGACCTTCTTAGATAAGATAAGTTAGTTATCTTATCTTATCTTATCTTATCTTTGAGTGAGGTCATCTTATCTTCAAGGGAACCACCCTCCTCTCTATAGGCTTGGGCTGCCTTAGGATTTGGGGCGTGGTCCTCCATTTGGGCCCTTTTAGGCTTTCCTGGTGATTTAGCCGAGCTCTTTGAGAAGAGGTCGGATTGTCCTGACCTGAAGAGGTCGGTCGACTTGTTAGTAGAACATCCCGGGTTGGACAGATCGACCCAGGGTATGAACAGTGCCCCTGCTCAAGCTCGGTCTTCCATTTGAGGTCGAGTCTTCTTTTTTAGGACTTTGATCCTTTTATGGTGAAGCCGAACTCGAGCATTTTGTCGACTTTGCTGCAGCTTTTGAATATGAAGCGTTTCTCCTTCATTTCTCTTTAGAAGCGCGCGCTTTGTATTAACCTTTTTGTCTTGGAAATGTGCGAGGGTTTAATACCCTCAATAATTGGTTTTAATGCCCCTTTCTCTTGCCTATTTTATTTTGAACTTTACACACAAAAACGGTTTTTCTCTTTTCTGTAACTTCCCCCCTTTTCTTTGTCTTTCTGTTTTGCCTGAGACTTGTACTTTCGCATTTTTCTCTGCGACGCTTGCTTGGTGCTTATTGGTGCTTTGCTCGAAAGGTGATTCTGGATTTTGTTGCTCTGTTCTTCAACTTCTTCAGAGCTTTCTCCTTTTTCTTTAGGTTGGCTCTCGTTTCTTTACTTCTTTCGTCGTTCTTTTAAACTTCTTTGGTAAAGTTTAAATTTTTGCTTGAGTACATTGTTGGAAAGCTTGAACCTTTTCGTGTTTTTGTGCCTGCCTGTCATTGTGATGTACCTTTCTAGCTTTCTTTTGAACTTATGTATACTTTGGTATTTTTTCTGATGATTAGGGCTTATCTTTGCATGTTTGTTGCATTATTGTTTGATTTTGTAGTTTCTGTGGGATAATGGCTCTGTTCGTTTCTGGGAAAGGTCTCATCTTTGATGACTTTTTCTTGGTATATTTTGTTGCTTGGTAGTTCTTGTAGACTGAAACTGTAGTTGAGAGGTGGATTTAACAATCCATTTTTCTCTTCGGAGTGTTGATTGAAAGAAAGCTTTTTCTCTGTTGTGATAGCTTTGTAGAGAATGATGGTCTTCTTGGTGATCTTGCTCTGATTTGCGTCTTTTTTGCTTAGAGTATTTTGCTAGGTTGTTTTAGCTTCTGTAGGTTTTCCTGAGTCTTTTGCTCTGTGTCACTGCCTCCAAAGGATGCCCCTGGACCTTGGTGTGCGTCTTGGGGCTTTCCTTTTAATGTTTGTATTGCTCTGGATCATGTTGTCCGAGTTGTTTTGATATCGCCCGAGCTGTTTCTTGGTTAGTAATCCATTTTCTTTTCTTGTTTGTAGGATTAGTTGGCCATGTCTTCTCGCAAAAATATTGTCGAGGCATCTTCTAAGGTTCCTGAGGGGATGTCCGATTGGTTGGACTCCCTTGTGTTGCTGTGTGTTTCCGTAGTGAATGATGAGTTTTGTGTGGAACTTAGGAAACATCATCGTCTCTGTAAGAGTAGAGATCAGGAAAAGAATTATGAATTGGTGGCGTCTGATTCTGAGGAGAGGGTTTGCTTTCCTGCTCTGACCCAGGGGAAGCGCCCTTTCTTTTATGCTTATGACTATTTTTTCAGCCAATTGAATATTACTTTTCCTTTCACTTCCTTTGAGACCGATTTGTTGTGTTCATGTAACGTAGCTCCATCCCAGCTCCATCTGAACTCCTAAGGTTTTATCAAGATCTTTCAACTGCTTTGCCAAGAGTTGGATGTCACACCATCCCAGACTCTCTTTCTTTACCTTTTTATCTTAACTAAGCCCGGGATTTCTTCAAAAAAGAAAGCCTCTTGGATTTCCTTTAGATCTGTCCAAGGACATAAAGTTTTTGCCATGTATGACGAGTCCTTTAGATACTTCAAGAACTACTTTTTTAAGGTCCGAGCGGTTGAGGGAGCTCGACTATTTTTTCTAGAACCAAATAATGAGCCTGCCTTCCCTTGTGTTGGCAACAGAATGTAGTGGTGTCTCGATACATGTGGGAGATGCTTGATGAAGTCGAGCAGGCCTTTGTAAATGTTTTGGAGGATATTTGCGGGGAACCTCCTGATAGGCAAAATTATTATTCAGATGTAAAATTTGTTGTTCATTCTCCCCCTGGCACTGGCACCGAAAACTTGGTGCACAATACCATGGTCCAAACATAACTTCACAACTTCGCGCAACGAACCAGCAAGTGCACTGGGTCGTCCAAGTAATAAACCTTATGTGAGTAAGGGTCGATCCCAGGGAGATTGTTGGTATGAAGCAAGCTATGGTCATCTTGCAAATCTCAGTTAGGCGGATAATAATTGGTTATAGAGTTCTCGAATAATAATAATAAATAAACAGAAAATAAAGATAGAAATACTTATGTAAATCATTGGTGAGAATTTCAGATAAGTGTATAGAGATGCTTTCGTTCCTCTGAACCTCTGCTTTCCTGCTGTCTTCATCCAACCATTCCTACTCCTTTCCATGGCAAGCTTTATGTAGGGCATCACCGTTGTCAATGGCTACATCCCATCCTCTCTGTGAAAATGGTCCAATGCGCTGTCACTGCATGGCTAATCATCTGTTGGTTCTCGATCATACTGGAATAGGATTTACTATCCTTTTGCATCTGTCACTACGCCCAGTAATCGCGAGTTTGAAGCTCGTCACAGCCATCCCTTCCCAGATCCTACTTGGAATACCACAGACAAGGTTTAGACTTTTCGGATCTCAAGAATGGCCATCCATGGGTTCTAACTTATACCACAAAGATTCTAATATCTCGGACTCGGTCCTCTGTATTAGATATCCAAGAGATATTCATTCTAGCTTGGTTGCATGTAGAACGGAAGTGTTTGTCAAGCACGCATTCATAAGTGAGAATGATGATGAGCGTCGCATAATCATCACATTCATCATATTCTTGGGTGCGAATGGATATCTTAGAATAGGAATAAGCTTAAATTGAATAGAAAAACAGTAGTACTTTGTATTAATTCATGAGGAACAGCAGAACTCCACACCTTAATCTATGGAGTGTAGAAACTCTACCGTTGAAGATACATAAGTGATAATGGTCCAGGCATGGCCGAATGGCCAGCCCCCATAAAGATCTAAGATAACATAAAACTGATCAAAGATGATCCGAAGATCATCCAAAGATGTAAATACAATAGTAAAAAGTCCTATTTATACAGGGTTTACAGAAATAAGTAAATGATGTAGAAATCCACTTCCGGGGACCACTTGGTGTGTGCTTGGGCTGAGCATGAAGCTTTCACGTGGAGAGGTCATTCTTGGAGTTGAACGCCAGTTTGTAACGTGTTTCTGGCGTTTAACTCCACTTTGTAACTTGTTTCTGGCGTTTGATTCCAGAATGCAGCATGGAACTGGCGTTCAATGCCAGTTTGCGTCGTCTAAACTCGAGCAAAGTATGGACTATTATATATTGTTGGAAAGCCCTGGATGTATACTTTCTAAGGCAATTGAGAACGCGCCATTTGGAGCTCTGTAGCTCCAGAAAATTCACTTTGAGTGCAGGGAGGTCAGAATCCAACAGCATCTGCAGTCCTTCTTCAACCTCTGAATCTGATTTTTGCTCAAGTTCCTCAATTTCAGCCAGAAAATATCTGAAATCACAGAAAAATATACAAACTCATAGTAAAGTCCAAAAATGTGATTTTTAATTAAAAACTAATAAAAATAGACTAAAAACTAATTAAATTATACTGAAAACCATGTAAAAATAATGCCAAAAAGCGTATAAATTATCTGCTCATCACAATACCAAACTTAAATTGTTGCTTGTCCCCAAGCAACTGAAAATAAAATAGGATAAAAAGAAGAGAATTTACTATAAATTCCAAAATATCAATGAAACTTAGCTCCAATCAGATGAGCGGGACTTGTAGCTTTTTGCCTCTTGAATAGTTTTGGCATCTCACTTTATCCATTGAAGTTCAGAATGATTGGCATCTATAGGAACTCAGAGTTCAGATAGTGTTATTGATTCTCCTAGTTCAATATGTTGATTCTTGAACACAGCTACTTTATGAGTCTTGGCCGTGACCCTAAGCACTCTATTTTCTAGTATTACCACCGGATACATAAATGCCACAGACACATAACTGGGTGAATCTTTTCAGATTGTGACTCAGCTTTGCTAAAGTCCCCAATTAGAGGTGTCCAGGGTTCTTAAGCACACTCTTCTTTTTGCTTTGGACCTTGACTTTAACCGCTCAGTATCAAGTTTTCACTTGACACCTTCACGCCACAAGCACATGGTTAGGGACAGCTTGGTTTAGCCGCTTAGGACAGGATTTTATTCCTTTAGGCCCTCCTATCCACTGATGCTCAAAGTCTTGGATCCTTTTTATTGCCCTTGCCTTTTGGTTTTAAGGGCTTTTGGCTTTTTGCTCTTGCCTTTTGGTTTTAAGAGCTTTTGGCTTTTTCTGCTTGCTTTTTCTTTTTCCCATTTTATTTTGTATGTTTCTCTCTTTTTTTTTCTGCAAGCTTTTGTATTCACTGCTTTTTCTTGCTTCAAGAATTATTTTTATGATTTTTCAGATTATCAAATAACATTTCTCCATTTCATCATTCTTTCAAGAGCCAACATATTTAACATTCATAAACATCAAATTCAAAAGACATATGCATTGTTCAAGCATTCATTCAGAAAACAAAAAGTATTGTCACCACATCAATATAATTAAACTAAATTCAAGGATAAATTCGAAATTCATGTACTTCTTGTTCTTTTGTAATTAAAACATTTTTCATCTAAGAGAGATGATGGATTTATGGAATTATTGATAGCCTTAGGACATAGTTACTAAATACTAATGATCATGTAATGAAGACACAAACATAGATAAACATTTAGCATAAAAAAACGAAAAACAAAAAATTTAAGAACAAGGAATGAGTCCACCTTAGTGATGGTGGCATTTTCTTCTTGAAGAACCAATGATGTCCTTGAGCTCTTCTATGTCTCTTCCTTGTCTTTGTTGCTCCTCCCTCATTGCTCTTTGATCTTCTCTAATTTCATGGAGGATGATGGAGTGCTCTTGGTGCTCCATCCTTAGTTGTCCCATGTTGGAACTTAATTCTCCTAGGGAGGTGTTGATTTGCTCCCAAAAATTCTGTGGAGGAAGGTGCATCCCTTGTGGCATCTCAGGGATTTCTTGGTGATGAGCTTCTTCATGCGTCTCTTGAGATCCATGAATAGGCTCTCTTGTTTGCTCTATCCTTTTCTTAGTGATGGACTTGTCCTCATCAATGAGGATATCTCCCTCTATGTCAATCCCAACCGAATTGCATAGATGGCAAATGAGGTGAGGAAAGGCTAACCTTGCCAAAGTGGAGGACTTGTCAGCCACCTTGTAGAGTTCTTGAGGTATAATCTCATGAACCTCCACTTCCTCCCCAATCATGATACTATGGATCATGATGGCCCGGTCTACAGTGACTTCAGACCGGTTGCTAGTGAGAATGATTGAGCATTGAATGAACTCCAACCATCCTCTAGCTATAGGCTTAAGGTCCAATATTCTCAGTTGAACTGGTTTGCCTTTTGAGTCAATCTTCCATTGAGCTCCTTCCACACATATGTCCATGAGGACTTGGTCCAACCTTTGATCAAAGTTGACCCTTCTTGTGTAGGGGCGTGCGTTTTCTTCCATCATTGGCAAGTTGAACGCCAGCCTTACATTTTTCGGACTAAAATCTAAGTATTTCCCCAGAACCATGGTGAGCCAATGCTTTGGATTTGGGTTCACACTTTGATCATGGTTCCTAGTGATCCATGCGTTTGCATAGAACTCTTGAACCATTAGGATTCTGACTTGTTGAATGGGGTTGGTTAGAACTTCCCAACCTCTTCTTTAGATCTCATGTCGGATCTCCGGATATTCATTTTTCTTGAGTTTGAAAGGGACCTCGGGGATCACCTTCTTCTTGGCCACAACATCATAGAAGTGGTCTTGATGGGCTTTGGAGATGAATCTTTCCATCTTCCATGACTCGGAGGTGGAAGCTTTTGTCTTCCCTTTCCCTTTTCTAGAGGTTTCTCTGGTCTTGGGTGCCATCAATGGTAATGGAAAAATAAAAACTATGCTTTTACCACACCAAACTTAGAATATTGCTCGCCCTCGAGCAAGAGAAGAAAGAAAAGAAGAAGAAAAAGAGAAAATATGGAGGAGAGTGAGGGGGAGGTGTATTCGGCCAAGGTAGAGAAGATAGGGTTGTGTTGTGTGAAAATGAAGGAGGATGGAGGGGTTTATATAGTGAGGGGAGAGGGAGTAGGTTCGGCCATATTGGGTGGGTTTGGGTGGGAAAGTGATTTTGAATTTTGAAGGTAGGTGGGGTTTATTGGGAAGAGTGGATGGATGTGAGTGGTGAAGGGGTAATAGGGAAGAGAGATTGAGGTGATTGGGGAAGGGTGTTTATTGGGAAGAGAGGATGAATGTTGAGAAGAGGGGAGAATATGAGTGGAGGTAAGTGGGGATCCTATGGGGTCCACAGATCCTGAGGTGTCAAGGATTTACATCCCTGTACCAATTAGGCATGTAAAACGCCTTTGCATGCAATTCTGGCGTTTAAACGCCGAAGTGATGCTTGTTCTGGGCGTTCAACGCCCATGTGCAGCATGTTTCTGGCGTTGAACGCCAGCTCCATGCTTGTTTCTAGCGTTCAGCGCCAGCTCTTCTCAGGGTGTATTCCTGGCGTTTGAACGCCAGGATGTTGCTTGTTTCTGGCGTTCAACGCCAGATCCATGCTCTGTTCTGGCGTTGAACGCCAGCCAGATGCTCCTTACTGGCGTTTAAACGCCAGTAAGTCCTTCCTCCAGGGTGTGATTTTTCTTTTGCTGTTTTTGATTCTGTTTTTAATTTTTGTATTTATTTTGTGACTCCACATGATCATGAACCTAATAAAACATGAAAGAACAATAAAAAAGAAAATAAAATTAGATAAATAAAAATTGGGTTGCCTCCCAACAAGCGTTTCTTTAATGTCAATAGCTTGACAGTGGGCTCTCACGGAGCCACACAGGTGATCAGGTCAATTTTGTAGACTCCCAACACCAAACTTAGATTTTGATTGTGGGGGCTTTGGTTGACTCTGTACTGAGAGAAGCTTTTCCTACTTCCTCTCCATTGTTACAGAAGGATAGCCTTGGGCCTTAAACACAAGGTAGTCCTCATTCAGTTGAAGGACTAACTCTCCTCTGTCCACATCAATCACAGCTTTTGCTGTGGCCAGGAAGGGTCTTCCAAGGATGATGGATTCATCCTCATCCTTTCCAGTGTCTAGGATTATGAAATCAGCAGGGATGTAAAGGCCTTTAACCTTTACTAACATGTCCTCTACTTATCCATAAGCCTGTTTCATGGATTTATCTGCCATCTCTAATGAGAATTTGGCAGCTTGCACCTCAAAGATCCCAAGTTTCTCCATTACAGAGAGTGTTATTAAGTTTATGCCTGACCCCAGGTCACACAGAGCCTTCTCAAAGGTCATGGTGCCTATGGTACAAGGTATTAAGAACTTTCCAGGATCCTGTTTCTTCTGAGGCAATGTCAGTGGACCCAGATCACTCAGTTCATTGATGAGCAAGGAAGGTTCATCTTCCCAAGTCTCATTACCAAATAATTTGGCATTCAGCTTCATGATTGCACCAAGGTACTTGGCAACTTGCTCTTCAGTAACATCCTCATTCTCTTCAGAAGAAGAATACTCATCAGAGCTCATGAAGGGCATAGGGAGGTTCAATGGAATCTCTATGGTCTCTAGATGAGCCTCAGAGTCCTTTGGTTCCTCAAAGAGAAACTCCTTGTTGATCACTGGACGTCCCAGGAGGTCTTCCTCACTGGGATTCACGTCCTCTTCCTCCCCTGTAGGTTCGGCCATATTGGTTATATCAATGGCCTTGCACTCTCTCTTTGAATTCTCTTCTGTATTACTTGGGAGAGTACTAGGAGGAGTTTCATTGACCCTTTTACCCAGCTGGCTGATGAGCGGATAATTTATACACTTTTTTGCATTGTTTTTAGTATGTTTTTAGTAGGATCTAGTTACTTTTAGGGATGTTTTTAGTAGTCTTTATGTTAAATTCACATTTCTGGACTTTAATATGAGTTTGTGTGTTTTTCTGTGATTTTAGGTATTTTCTGGCTGAAATTGAGGGACCTGAGCAAAAATCAGATTCAGAGGTTGAAGAAGGACTGCTGATGCTGTTGGATTCTAACCTCCCTGCACTCAAAGTAGATTTTCTGGAGCTACAGAACTCTAAATGGCGCGCTCTTAATGGCGTTGGAAAGTAGACATCCAGGGCTTTCCAGCAATATATAATAGTCCATACTTTGCCCAAGTTTAGACGACGCAAAAGGGCGTTGAACGCCAGTTCTACGCTGTAGTCTGGAGTTAAACGCCAGAAACACGTCACAAACCTGAGTTGAACGCCAGAAACACGTTACAACTTGGCGTTCAACTCCAAAAGAAGCCTCTGCATGTGTAAACTTCAAGCTTAGCCCAAGCACACACCAAGTGGGCCCCGGAAGTGGATTTATGCATCAATTACTTACTTCTGTAAACCCTAGTAGCTAGTCTAGTATATATAGAACTTTTTATCATTGTATTCACAGTCTTGGTTACTCCGGTTCCCCTCTGGGGCCGAGACTAATGAACTCCATTATCACTTATGTATTTTCAACGGTAGAGTTTCTGCACTCCATAGATTAAGGTGTGGAGCTCTGCTGTTCCTCAAAGATTAATGCAAAGTATTATTGTTTTTCTATTCAATTCAACTTATTCCGCTTCTAAGATATTCATTCGCACTTCAACATGATGGATGCGATGATCATGATAGTCATCATCATTCTCAACTTATGAACGCGTGCCTTACAACCACTTCCGTTCTACCTTAGATTGAATGGATATCTCTTGGATATCTAATACAGGGGACCGAGTCCGAGTTATTAGTGTCTTCGTAGTATAAGTTAGAACCCATGGATGGCCATTCCTGAGATCCGGAAAGTCTAAATCTTGTCTGTGGTATTCCGAGTAGGATCTGAGAAGGAATGGCTGTGATGAGCTTCAAACTCGCGAGTGCTGGGCGTAGTGACAGACGCAAAAGGATCAATGGATCCTATTCCAGTATGATCGAGAACCGACAGATGATTAGCCGTGCCGTGACAGAGCATTTGGACCTTTTTCACAGAGAGGATGGGATGTAACCATTGACAATGGTGATGCCCTACATAAAGCTTGCCATGAAAAGGAGTAGGATTGATTGGATGAAGACAGCAGGAAAGCAGAGATCAGAGGAACGAAAGCATCTCTATATGCTTATCTGAAATTCTCACCAATGAATTACATAAGTATTTCTATCTTTATTTTCTGTTTATTTACTATTATTATTCGAAAACTCCATAACTATTTAATATCCGCCTGACTGAGATTTACAAGGTGACCATAGCCTGCTTCAAGCCGACAATCTCCGTGGGATCAACCCTTACTCACGTAAGGTTTTATTACTTGGACGACCCAGTGCACTTGCTGGTTAGTTGTATCGAAGTTGTGACAAATTATAAATTAAGATTAGAGCACCAAGTTTTTGGAGCCATTACCAGGGATCACAATTTCATGCACCAAGTTTTTGGCGCTGTTGCCGAGGAATGGAATGATCACGATTTCGCACACCAAGTTTTTGGCGCCGTTGCCGGGGATTGTTCGAGTTTGGACAACTGACGGTTCATCTTGTTGCTCAGATTAGGTAACTTTATTTTAATTTTAACCTTTTTGTTTTTATTTCTTAATTCTTGAAAAATACAAAAAAAATTCTTCTTTTTCGTTTTTCCCAATTAATTTTCGAAAAAAATACAAAAAAAATTTACAAAATCATAAAATCAAAAATATTTTTGATGTTTCTTGTTTGAGTCTAGAGTCAATTTTTAAGTTTGGTGTCCTGCATGTGTTTTTTTTTTCTCAAGAATTTTCGAAAATTCATCATATGTTCTTCATGATCTTCAAGTTGTTCCTGGCCAGTCTTCTTGTTTGATCTTCATATTTTCTTGTTTTGTGTCTTTTCTTGTTTTTCATATGCATTTTTAATTTGTTAGTGTCTAATTATTGAAAATTTCTAAGTTTGGTGTCTTGCATGTTTTTCTTTTCTTAAAAATTTTCAAAAATAAGTCTTGATGTTCATCTTGATCTTCAAAGTGTTCTTGGTGTTCATCTTGACATTCATAGTGTTCTTGCATGCATTGTGTGTTTTGATTCATAATTTTTATGTTATGAGTCTTTTTCATGTTTTTCTTTTTCTTCATTAAAAATTCAAAAATAAAAAAAATATCTTTCCCTGTTTCTCTCTTAAAATTTCGAAAATTTGGATTGACTTTTTCAAAAATTTTTAAAATCTAGTTGTTCTTATGAGTTAAGTCAAATTTTCAATTTAAAAATCCTATCTTTTCAAAATCTTTTTCAAAAATCAAATCTTTTTCATTTTTCCTTCATATTTTCAAAAACTTTTTAAATTTGATTTTCAAAATCTTTCTCTTATTTTATTTCTTAATTTTCGAAAATCTTATTAGCATTTAATGTGATTGATTCAAAAATTTCAAGTTGTTACTTGCCTATTAAGAAAGGTTCAATCTTTAAATTTTAAAATCTTATCTTTTTGTTTCTTGTTAGTCAAGTAATCAACTTTAATTTTCAAAATCAATTTCTTTTTAAATTTCTTTTTCAAATCTTTTTCAAAATAAGTTTCAATCAATCATATCTTTTTGTTTCAATCATATCCCTTTTTTTTAATTTCAATCATATCTTTTTCAAATTCAATTTCAAAATCTTTTCTAACTTCTTTCCTAACCTCTTATCTTTTTAAAATTGAATTTCAAATCTTTCTCAATCAATCATATCTTTTTATTTTCAAATCATGTCTTTTTCAAAACTACCTAACTAATTATCTCTTTCTAATTTTCGAAAATCCTCCCCTTTTTTTTCAAAATTTCATTTTAATTACTTAATTGTTTTAATTTTAATTTAATTTCAATTTTAATTTTCGAATTCTAAGTTTAATTTTAAAAATATTTTTATTTTCATTTTAGAAATTTAACTTTAACTTTAAATTTTTATTTTAATTAATTTTCGAAATTCTCTCACATCTCATCTCCTTCTATTTATTTATTCATCTAAGAATACTACTCTCCTCACCCTTGTGTTTGGATTCTCCTCTCTTCTCTTTCCTTACATTACATTCTTTTCTTCTTCTACTCACACAAAGAAATCTCTATACTGTGACGTAGAGGATTCCATATTTTCTTTGTTATTCCCTTCTTTGTCATATGAGCAGGAGCAAGGACAAGAACATTCTTGTTGAAGCAGATCCTGAACCTAAAAGGACTCTGAAAAGGAAATTAAGAGAAGTTAAAATACAACAATCCAAAGACAACCTTACAGGAATTTTTAAACAGGAAGAGGAGATGGCAGCCGAAAATAATAATAATGTAAGGAGGATGCTTGGTGACTTTACTGCACCCAATTCCAATTTACATGGAAGAAGTATCTCCATTCCTGCCATTGGAGCAAACAATTTTGAGCTGAAACCTCAATTAGTTTCTCTGATGCAGCAGAACTGTAAGTTTCATGGACTTCCATCTGAAGATCCTTTTCAATTCTTAACTGAATTCTTGCAGATCTGTGATACTGTTAAGACCAATGGGGTTGATCCCGAGGTCTACAGGCTTATGCTTTTCCCGTTTTCTGTAAGAGACAGAGCTAGAGTGTGGTTGGACTCTCAACCCAAAAATAGCCTGAATTCTTGGGATAAGCTGGTCACAGCTTTCTTAGCCAAGTTCTTTCCTCCTCAAAAGCTGAGTAAGCTTAGAGTGGATGTTCAAACCTTCAGATAGAAAGAAGGTGAATCCCTCTATGAAGCTTGGGAGAGATATAAGTAACTGACCAAAAAGTGTCCTTCTGACATGCTTTCAGAATGGACCATCCTGGATATATTCTATGATGGTCTGTCTGAATTAGCTAAGATGTCATTGGATACTTCTGCAGGTGGATCCATTCACCTAAAGAAAATGCCTACAGAAGCTCAAGAACTCATTGACATGGTTGCTAATAACTAGTTCATGTACACTTCTGAGAGGAATCCTGTGAATAATGGGACGCCTATGAAGAAGAGAGTTCTTGAAATTGATACTCTGAATGCTATATTGGCTCAGAATAAAATATTGATTCAGCAAGTCAATATGATTTCCCAGAGTCTGAATGGAATGCAAGCTGCATCCAACAGTACTCAAGAGGTATCTTCTGAAGAAGAAGCTTATGATCCTGAGAACCCTACAATAGCAGAGGTGAATTACATGGGTGAACCCTATGGAAACACCTATAATCCCTCATGGAGAAATCATCCAAATCTCTCATGGAAGGATCAAAAGCCTCAACAAGGGTTTAATAATGGTGGAAGAAACAGGTTTAGCAATAGCAAGCCTTTTCCATCATCCACTCAGCAAAAGACAGAGAGTTCTAAGCAGACTCCATCTAGCTTGGCAAACATAGTCTCTGATCTATCTAAGGCCACTCTAAGTTTCATGAATGAAACAAGATCCTCCATTAGAAATCTGGAAGCACAAGTGGGCCAGCTGAGTAAAAGGATCACTGAAACCCCTCCTAGTACTCTTCTAAGCAATACAGAAGAAAATCCAAAAGGAGAGTGCAAGGCCATTGAAATGACCATCATGGCCGAAACCACAAAAAAGGAGGAGGACGTGAATCCCAGTGAGGAAAACCTCCTGGGACGTCCAGAGATCAATAAGGAGTTTCCCTCTGAGGAACCAAAGGACTCTGAGGCTCATCTAGAGACCATGGAGATTCCATTAAACCTCCTTTATGCCATTCATGAGCTCTGATGAGTATTCCTCTTCTGAAGAGAATGAGGATATTACTGAAGAGCAAGTTGCCAAGTTCCTTGGTGCAATCATGAAGTTGAATGCCAATTTATTTGGTAATGAGACTTGGGAAGATGAACCTCCCTTGCTCACCAATGAACTGAGTGATCTGGATCAACTGAGATTGCCTCAGAAGAAACAGGATCCTGGAAAGTTCTTAATACCTTGTACCATAGGCACCATGACCTTTGAAAAGGCTCTATGTGAGCTTGGGTCAGGGATAAACCTCATGCCCCTCTCTGTAATGGAGAAACTGAAAATCTTTGAGGTGCAAGCTGCCGGAATCTCATTAGAGATGGCAGACAACTCAAGAAAATAGGCTTATGGACTAGTGGAGGACGTGTTAGTAAAGGTTGAAGGCCTTTACATCCCTGCTGATTTTATAATCCTAGACACTGGGAAGGATGAGGATGAATCCATCATCCTTGGAAGACCCTTCCTAGCCACAACAAGAGCTGTGATTGATGTAGACAGAGGAGAATTGATCCTTCAACTGAATAAGGACAACCTTGTGTTTAAAACTCAAGAATCTCCTTCTGTAACAATGGAGAGGAAGCATAGAAAGCTTCTCTCAGTACAGAGTCAAACAAAGCCCCCACAATCAAACTCTAAGTTTGGTGTTGGGAGGCCTCAACCAAACTCTAAGTTTGGTGTTGAACTCCCATATCCAAACTCTAAGTTTGGTGTTGGGAGTCTATAAAATTGACCTGATCACCTGTGTGGCTCCATGAGAGCCCACTGTCAAGCTATTGACATTAAAGAAGCGCTTGTTGAGAGGCAACCCAATGTTATTTAATATATTTTATTTTATTTTCTCTTTGTTATTTCATGATTTACTAGGTTGATGATCATGTGGAGTCACAAAAACTACAAAAAATTTCAAAAACAGAATGAAAAATAGCATTGAAAATAGAACACCCTGGAGGAAGGGCTTACTGGCGTTTAAACGCCAGTAAGGAGCATCTCGCTGGCGTTCAACGCCAGAACAGAGCATGGATATGGTGTTGAATGCCAGAAACAAGCAGCATTCTGGCATTCAGACACCAGGAATGCACACTGAGGAAAGCTGGCGCTGAACGCCAGAAACAAGCATAGAACTGGCGTTTAACGCCAGAAACATGCTACATATGGGCGTTGAACGCCCAGAACAAGCATCAATTCGGCGTTTAAACGCCAGAATTGCATGCAAAGGCATTTTACATGCCTCAATGGTGCAGGGATATAAATCCTTGACACCTCAGGATCTGTGGACCCCACAGGATCACCTCAGCATCTGTGAATCCCACAGGATCCCCACATACCTCCACTCACCTTACCTCCTCATAATCCTATATCACCCTTTCCCAAGAACCCTTCACCAATCACCTCCAATTCCCCTCCAAAACCATCAACACACCTCCATCTCTCCTTCTTCTCATCCTTTCTTTCTTCTTTTGCTCGAGGACGAGTAAACATTCTAAGTTTGGTGTGGAAAAAACATTACTTTTTTTGTTTTTCTATAACCATTGATGGCACCTAAGGCCAGAGAAACTTCTAGAAAGAGGAAATAGAAGACAAAAGCTTCCACCTCTAAGTTATAGGAGATGGAGAGATTCATCTCAAGGGTCTATAGCTCAGTGGTAGAACATTTGACTGCAAATCAAGAGATCCCTGAGATACCTCAGGGGATACATTTTCCTCCACACAATTATTGGGAGCAACTAAGGGTGGAACATCAAGAGCACTCCATCATCCTTCATGAAATTAGAGAAGATCAAAGAGCAATGAGGGAGGAGAAACAAAGACAAGGAAGAGACATAGAAGAGCTCAAGGACATCATTGGTTCCTCAAGAAGGAAACGCCACCATCACTAAGGTAGACTCATTCCTTGTTCTTAAATTTTCTGTTTTTCGTTTTCTTATGTTAAATGTTTATCTATGTTTGTGTCTTATTACATGATCATTAGTATTTAAGTGTCTATGCCTTAAAGTAGTGAATATGAATCCATCACCTCTCTTAAATGAAAAATGTTTTAAAAACAAAAGAACAAGAAGTACATGGTTTCGAATTCATCCTTGAAACTAGTTTAATTATTTTGATGTGGTGACAATACTTTTTGTTTTCTGAATGAATGCTTGAACAGTGCATATGTCTTTTGAAGTTGTTATTTAAGAATGTTAAATATGTTGGCTCTTGAAGAATAAGGAAAAAGGAGACATGTTATTTGATAATCTGAAAAATCATAAAAATGATTCTTGAAGCAAGAAAAAGCAGTGAATACAAAAGCTTGCAGGAAAAAAAATGGCGAAAAAAAAAAGAGAAAGAGAAAGAAAAAGCAAGCAGAAAAAGCCAAAAGCTCTTAAAACCAAGAGGCAAGAGCAAAAAGCCAGTAACCCTTAAAACCAAAAGGCAAGGGTAATAAAAAGGATCCAAGGCTTTGAGCATCAGTGGATAGGAGGGCCTAAAGGAATAAAATCCTGGCCTAAGCGGCTAAACCAAGCTGTCCCTAACCATGTGCTTGTGGCGTGAAGGTGTCAAGTGAAAACTTGAGACTGAGCGGTTAAAGTCAAGGTCCAAATCAAAAGAAGAGTGTGCTTAAGAACCCTGGACACCTCTAATTGGGGACTTTAGCAAATCTGAGTCATAATCTGAAAAGGTTCACCCAGTTATGTGTCTGTGGCATTTATGTATCCGGTGGTAATACTGGAAAACAAAGTGCTTAGGGCCATGGCCAAGACTCATAAAGCAGCTGTGTTCAAGAATCAACATACTGAACTAGGAGAATCAATAACACTATCTGAACTCTGAGTTCCTATAGATGCCAATCATTCTGAACTTCAATGGATAAAGTGAGATGCCAAAACTATTCAAGAGGCAAAAAGCTACAAGTCCCGCTCATCTGATTGGAGCTAAGTTTCATTGATATTTTGGAATTTATAGTATATTCTCTTCTTTTATCCTATTTGATTTTTAGTTGCTTGGGGACAAGCAACAATTTAAGTTTGGTGTTGTGATGAGCGGATAATTTATACGCTTTTTGGCATTGTTTTTAGTATGTTTTTAGTAGGATCTAGTTACTTTTAGGGATGTTTTTAGTAGTTTTTATGTTAAATTCACATTTCTAGACTTTACTATGAGTTTGTGTATTTTTCTATGATTTCAGGTATTTTCTGGCTGAAATTGAGGGACCTGAGCAAAAATCAGATTCAGAGGTTGAAGAAGGACAACTGATGCTGTTGGATTCTGACCTCCCTGCACTCAAAGTGGATTTTATGGATCTACGGAACTCCAAATGCCGCGCTCTCAACGGCGTTGGAAAGTAGACATCCAGGGCTTTTCATCAATATATAATAGTCCATACTTTCCCCAAGTTTAGATGACCCAAAAGGGCGTTGAACGCCAGTTCTACGCTGCAGTCTGGAGTTAAACGCCAGAAACACGTCACAAACCAGAGTTGAACGCCAGAAACACGTTACAACTTGGCGTTCAACTCCAAAATAAGCCTCTGCACGTGTAAACTTCAAGCTCAGCCCAAGCACACACCAAGTGGGCCCCGAAAGTGGATTTATGCATCAATTACTTACTTCTGTAAACCCTAGTAGCTAGTCTAGTATATATAGAACTTTTTATCATTGTATTCACAGTCTTGGTTACTCCGGTTCCCCTATGGGGCCGAGACCAATGAACTCCATTATCACTTATGTATTTTCAACGGTAGAGTTTTTGCACTCCATAGATTAAGGTGTGGAGCTCTGCTGTTCCTCAAAGATTAATGTAAAGTACTACTGTTTTTCTATTCAATTCAACTTATTCTGCTTCTAAGATATTCATTCGCACTTCAACATGATGGATGTGATGATCGTGACAGTCATCATCATTCTCAACTTATGAACGCGTGCCTGACAACCACTTCCGTTCTACCTTAGATTGAATGGATATCTCTTGGATATCTAATACAGGGGACCAAGTCCGAGTTATTAGTGTCTTCGTGGTATAAGTTAGAACCCATGGATGGCCATTCCTGAGATTCGGAAAGTCTAAACCTTGTCTGTGGTATTCCGAGTAGGATCTGGGAAGGGATGGCTATGACGAGCTTCAAACTCGCGAGTGCTGGGCGTAGTGACAGACGCAAAAGGATCAATGGATCCTATTCCAGTATGATCGAAAACCGACAGATGATTAGCCGTGCCGTGACAGAGCATTTGGACCTTTTTCACAGAGAGGATGGGATGTAACCATTGACAACGGTGATGCCCTACATAAAGCTTGCTATGGAAAGGAGTAGGATTGATTGGATGAAGACAGCAGGAAAGCAGAGATCAGAGGAACGAAAGCATCTCTATACGCTTATCTGAAATTCTCACCAATGAATTACATAAGTATTTCTATCTTTATTTTCTGTTTATTTACTATTATTATTCGAAAACTCCATAACTATTTAATATCCGCCTGACTGAGATTTACAAGGTGACCATAGCCTGCTTCAAGTCGACAATCTCCGTGGGATCGACCCTTACTCACGTAAGGTTTATTACTTGGATGACCCAGTGCACTTGCTGGTTAGTTGTACGAAGTTGTGAAACAGATATAAGATCATGAACGTGTGTATTGAGCTTTTAGCGCCGTTACCAAGGAATGGAATGATCACGATTTCGCACACCACTGGCCTACTTGTGCCTCCAAATTTCTTATGGAGGACCTTGTTTCACTCATGAAACTTAAAGTGGCCTTGGACAGATCAGAGACTAAGTTTGCTAAATTAGAGGTATTTTGTTCAGAATTCTCTGTCTGTTGCGGAGAACATGATAGAAAAGGCTTGCTATTGCTGAGCCTGTTTCTTCCACCATTATTAAAGCCTTGTTGAGGCTTTTGTTGATCCTTCCATGAGAAATTTGGATGATTTCTCCATGATGAATTATAGGTATTTCCATAAGATTCACCCGTGTAATTCACCTCTGCTATTGCAGGGTTATCAGGATCATAAGCTTCTTCTTCAGAAGATGCCTCTTTAGTACTATTGGATGCATTTTGCCATCCATTCAGACTTTGGGAAATCATGTTGACTTGCTGAGTCAACACTTTGTTTTGAGCCAATATGGCATTCAGAGCATCAATTTCAAGAACTCCCTTCTTCTGAGGCGTCCCATTATTCACGGAATTTCTCTCAGAAGTATACATGAATTGATTATTTGCAACCATGTCAATAAGTTCTTGAGCTTCTGCAGGCGTTTTCTTTAGGTGAATGGATCCACCTGCAAAATGGTCCAGTGACATCTTGGAGAACTCAGACAAACCATAATAGAATATATCCAGAATGGTCCATTCTGAAAGCATGTCAGGAGGACACCTTTTGGTCATCTGCTTGTATCTTTTCCAAGCTTCATAAAGGGATTCACCATCTTTTTGCTTGAAGGTCTGAACATCCACTCTAAGCTTGCTCAGCTTTTGAGGAGGAAAGAACTTAGCCAAGAAGGCTGTGACCAGCTTATCCCAGGAGTCCAGGCTATCCTTAGGTTGTGAGTCTAACCATGTTCTAGCTCTGTCTCTTATAGTAAAAGGGAAAAGCATGAGCCTGTAGACTTCAGGATCTACTCCATTAGTCTTAACAGTCTCACAGATCTGCAGGAATTCAGTTAAAAACTGATAGCGATCTTCTGATGGAAGTCCATGGAATTTGCAGTTCTGTTACATTAGAGCAACTAATTGAGGTTTCAGCTCTAAATTGTTTACTCCAATGGTAGGGATTGAGATGCTTCTTCTATCAAACTTGGAAGTAGGTGTAGTATAATCACCAAGCATCCTCCTTGCATTGTTATTATTTTCGGCCATGTTTCTTTCTTTTTTGAAAATTTCTGTCAGATTTTCTCCAGAGAGTTGTGCTTTAGCTTCCCTTAGCTTCCTCTTCAGAGTCCTCTCAGGTTTAGGATCGGCTTCAACAAGAATGTTCTTATCCTTGTTCCTGCTCATATGAAAAAGAAGAGAACACAATAGAAAATATGGAATCCTCTATGTCACAGTATAGAGATTCCTTATGCAAGTGTAAGAAGAGAAGAATATAAGAAGGAGAAGAGGAAAAACTCGAACACAGAGAGGGAGATGGGGTTCGAATTTTGGGTGGAAGAGAAGTGTTAGTAGATGAATAAATAAATAGAAGGGGATGAGAGAGAGAGAAATTCGAAAATTAAAATAAAATAAAATAAAAAATTAAAATAAAAAATTCGAAAATTGAAATTGAAATCAAATTAAATTAAAATTAAAACAATTAGTTAATTAAAAAGGAAATTTGAAAAAGAGGGAAGTATTTTCGAAAATTAGATAGGTAAGAGTAGTTAGGTGGTTTTGAAAAAGATAAGAAACAAACAAAAAGTCAATTAGTTAGTTGAAAAAAATTTGAAAATTAATTTTGAAAAGATAAGAAGATAAGAAGTTAGAAAAGATATTTTAAAATCAAATTTTTGAAAATGATATGAGTTAAAAAGATATGATAGAAAGATATGATTAAAATTAGTTTTGAAAAAGATTTGAATTTTAAAATCAAAATTAATGGCTTGATTCACAAGTAATCACAAGATATGATTCTAGAACTTAAAGTTTAAATCTTTCTTAACAAGAAAGTAACAAACTTGAAATTTTTTAATCAAAACATTAATTGTTGATAATATTTTCGAAAATTATGAGATAAAATTAAGAAAAATATTTTTAAAAAATATATTTTTTTAAAATTTTCGAAAATAAATAAGAAAAATGAAAAGGATTTGATTTTTGAAAAAGATTTTGAAAAAGATAGAATTTTTAAATTAAAAATTTGATGAGAAGAAAAAGGGAAAGATATAATTTTTTTTTTGATTTTTTGAATTTTTGATGATGAAAGAGAAAAACATGAAAAAGACTCAATGCATGAAAATTTTGGATCAAAACATCTGATGAATGCAAGAACACTATGAATGTCAAGATGAACACCAAGAACTTATTTTTGAAAATTTTTAAGAAAAGAAAAACATGCAAGACACCAAACTTAGAAATTTTCAATATTTAGACACTAACAAATTAAAAATGCATATGAAAAACAAGAAAAGACATAAAACAAGAAAATATGAAGATCAAACAAGAAGACTTACCAAGAACAACTTGAAGATCATGAAGAATGCAATGCATGAATTTTCAAAAAAATGCAAAAGAGAGATAAACATGCAATTGACACCAAACTTAAAATTTGACTCAAGACTCAAACAAGAAACATAAAATTATTTTTGGTTTTATGATTTTATAAATTTTATTTTGTAATTTTTCGAAAATTATTTGGAAAAAGCAAATAAGGATTTCAAAATTTTTAATAGGAATTCCAGGAATCTTGCACTGTTAGTCTAAAGCTCCAGTCCAGGAATTAGACATGGCTCACTAGCCAGCCAAGCTTTCAGTGAAAGCTCCGGTCCAAAACACTAGACATGGCCAATGGCCAGCCAAGCTTCAGCATGTAAATCAGACATATAACAGCTGATACTTCAATTAACTTGTCTCTATGTTGATGAGTGGAAGCCTCAGTCCAAAAGAATTAGACATGGCTTTACAGCCAGCCAGGCTTCAACATGCTTCATGAAACTCTAGAATTCATTCTTAAAAATTATGAAGAAATTTTTTTTCTTTTTTTTTTTGAATTTTCGAAAATAAGTTTAATAAGAACAAAAAGCTTAAAATTAAAATAAAATTACCTAATCTGAGCAACAAGATGAACCGTCAGTTGTCCAAAGTCGAACAATCCCCGGCAACGGCGCCAAAAACTTGATAGGCGAAATTGTTATTCAGATGTAAAATTTGTTGTTCGTTCTCCCCCTGGCACTGGCGCCGAAAACTTGGTGCACAATACCATGGTCCAAACATAACTTCACAACTTCGCGCAACTAACCAGCAAGTGCACTGGGTCGTCCAAGTAATAAACCTTACGTGAGTAAGGGTCGATCCCACGAAGATTGTTGGTATGAAGCAAGCTATGGTCATCTTGCAAATCTCAATTAGGCGTATAATAATTGGTTATAGAGTTCTCGAATAATAATAATAAATAAACAGAAAATAAACATAGAAATACTTATGTAAATCATTGGTGAGAATTTCAGATAAGTGTATAGAGATGCTTTTGTTCCTCTGAACCTCTGCTTTCCTGCTGTCTTCATCCAACCATTCCTACTCCTTTCCATGGCAAGCTTTATGTAGGGCATCACCGTTGTCAATGGCTACATCCCATCCTCTCTGTGAAAATGGTCCAATGCGCTGTCACTGCATGGCTAATCATCTGTCGGTTCTCGATCATACTGGAATAGGATTTACTATCCTTTTGCATCTGTCACTACGCCCAGTACTCACGAGTTTGAAGCTCGTCACAGCCATCCCTTTCCAGATCCTACTCGGAATACCACAAACAAGGTTTAGACTTTCCGGATCTCAAGAATGGCCATCCATGGGTTCTAAATTATACCACAAAGATTCTAATATCTCAGACTCGGTCCTCTGTATTAGATATCCAAGAGATATTCAATCTAGCTTGGTTGCATGTAGAACGGTAGTGTTTGTCAGGCACGCGTTCATAAGTGAGAATGATGATGAGCGTCACATAATCATAACATTCATCATGTTCTTGGGTGCGAATGGATATCTTAGAATAGGAATAAGCTTGAATTGAATAGAAAAATAGTAGTACTTTGTATTAATTCATGAGGAACAACAGAGCTCCACACCTTAATTTATGGAGTGTAGAAACTCTATCGTTGAAGATACATAAGTGATAATGGTCCAGGCATGGTCGAATGGCCAGCCCCCATAAAGATCTAAGATAACATAAAACTGATCAAAGATGATCCGAAGATCATCCAAAGATGTAAATACAATAGTAAAAAGTCCTATTTATACTAAACTAGTTACTAGGGTTTACAGAAATAAGTAAATGATGTAGAAATCCACTTCTGGGGCCCACTTGGTGTGTGCTTGGGCTGAGCATGAAGCTTTCACGTGGAGAGGTCATTCTTGGAGTTGAACGCCAGTTTGTAACGTGTTTCTGGCGTTTAACTCCACTTTGCAACTTGTTTCTGGCGTTTGACTCCAGAATGCAGCATGGAACTGGCGTTCAACGCCAGTTTGTGTCGTCTAAACTCGGGAAAAGTATGAACTATTATATATTGCGGGAAAGCTCTGGATGTCTACTTTCCAACGCAATTGAGAGCGCGCCATTTAGAGTTCTGTAGCTCCAGAAAATCCACTTTGAGTGCAGGGAGGTCAAAATCCAACAGCATCTGCAGTCCTTCTTCAACCTCTGAATCTGATTTTTGCTCAAGTCCCTCAATTTCCGCCAGAAAATATCTGAAATCACAGAAAAACACACAAACTCATAGTAAAGTCCAGAAATGTGATTTTTAATTAAAAACTAATAAAAATAGACTAAAAACTAATTAAATTATACTGAAAACTATGTAAAAATAATGCCAAAAAGCGTATAAATTATCCGCTCATCACCTCCTCATCTTGACACTAAGAAATTTTTGGGGGACCCATTTCTTGTCCGAACTGCATTGGGTATTGATTAATATATTTTGTTCTTGTGTTTACTTTGCTTTCTTCTTTTTCCAGTTTGTAACCTGTTTTTATGGTTGATTTTTGTTTTTCAGAGATGGCCAAAAACAATGACTCTGTGAAGGCCTTTAAGAAGGCGAGGAAGGCTACTGCGGCTTAGAACATCTCGGCCAAGATGGCTGGGGAAGGATCTTCCCGGGTTCTTATGAAACAGTCTGTGCCGAGTTCTCCTAGTCTGAAGAGGATGATCCCTACTCCTCAGGTTCACTTGGTTGATCCTCCTCAGACTTCTGCTACTACTTCTCTTCCACCTGTCGCTCCTCCTTCGAAAAAACAAAAAATAGCTGAGCCATTTAACCTTGATGCCCCTGACTTTGATGTTGTCGAGTTTGTGGATCAGCAAATTGGTCCTTATGGTACTATCCCTACTGACGATGTTTCTCTTCTTCGCCATCTGGACTTTATTACTCGGAGCAGCATCAAAATGGCACACATGGGGGCGGCTTTATATTGGACTGCCCAGGATCTTCCCATTCATGCTACGAAGGCCTTTATGGAGGAGGCTAAGTTGGAGTTCGACCGGATGAAGGGTTTAAAGGAGGAGCTCGAGGTGAAGGTGACCAAATTGGAGAAGGAGTTGGAGGGTGAGAAGGCTAGTGCTGTTGCCTTGGCGGCTTCTGCAAAGTTGGCTGAAGACACGGCGTTGAAGCATAAGAAGAGCTATGTCACGACCTATAGGGAGATGATGCGCCTCAGGAAGGATTTGGAGTCTGCCCGATCTAATTATGCCGAGCTCCAGGGTCATCTTGTGGGCAGTGTTAATGCTGCTTATGAGAATTTGAGGGATCAAGTTCGAGTTTTTGCGCCCGATCTTGACCTCTCTCTCTTCAGCTTGGACAACATTGTGAGGGATGGTAAAATTGTCCCTGATGACCCTGATGATGATGATGATGTCGATCCTCCTGCTGTGCCTTCCACCAAGGTCTCTATTGTGCCGACCTCTTCAACCCCGGCAGTTATTCGTCCCGAGTCGGATCCTGATTGTCAAATCTTGAACCGTGATGATGGGATGGTGGATGCGGTGCCTCTTCAGACTCGCCCTCCTTCACCCCGTGCTGATGCAGATGAGAAGTATTCAGATCCTCAATGATTATTCTGGATGTTTATGTATATAGCCCGGCTTGTGGGCTTTTGAGTTTTATATTTTGTAATTGGTGGTTCTGACTTCTTGATACTCTTTTAGTTGCTTTTTTAGCAACTTTATTTTGAAAAACAAAGTAGTTTCTCAAGCTCTTGGGGCTAACTTTTGGTAGCCTCTTGAGCTTGTTATTATTATAACTTGTGCTTTTCATAACATGTTTGTCTGCATCTGTCTGGTACCTTTTAGGTTTTTGGGAGTGTTGGAGCCTTGTTGTCCGACCTCTTTTACTTGCCTTTGTATTTTCATACTTGTGGCTTGATTCTTTTGAGGTTGTGGATGTTTGGGTCCAACTTGTATGTCGACTTCCTCATTTCGGCCTGAAGTTATTTCTAGTAATCCGTTTTGTTTGAACCTTTGTTAGGTCTCTATTGGGGATTACTTTTTATAACGTTTTGGTTTTTGGGCCGACTTCTTTTACGTTGGTCCCTTCTAAGTTACTTCTAGTAATCCTCTTTCTTGGGCCTCTGTTAGGTCTCTTTCAGGGATTACTTTTTATAACTTGTTTGTGGGAGGTCGACTTCATCATGTCGGTCTCTTCTAAGTTATTTCTAGTAATCCTCTTTTTGGACCTTTGTCAGGTCTCTTTTAAGGATTACTTTTTGTAACTTGTTTGTGGGAGGCCGACTTTATCATGTTGGTCTCTTATAAGTTATTTCTAGTAATTCTCTTTTTGGACCTTTGTCAGGTCTCTTTTAGGGATTACTTTTTATAACTTGTTTGTGGGAGGCCGACTTCATCAGTTCGGTCTCTTCTAAGTTATTTCTAGTAATCCTCTTTTTAGACCTTTTGTCAGGTCTCTTTTAGGGATTACTTTTTATAACTTGTTTGTGGGAGGCCAACTTCATCATGTCGGTCTCTTCTAAGTTATTTCTAGTAATCCTCTTTTTTAGGGCTGGCCAGGCCTCTTTCCAGGGATTGAATTTTTATAACTTTGGTTATTGTGGTCGACTGGTCCGACTTCTTTATGTCGGCCTGTCTTTTAAGTTATTTTTAGCAACCCATTTTATTAAGACCTCGTCAGGTCCTTTCTATGGATCACTTTCGATAACTTCTTGCATTATTCTGTTTTTGTCGCCTTTTCATCTTTGCCGATTTTGTCGAAGTTAGGTTTGATCTTTGTTTGGTCGACCTTTTGGTTTTCATCTCCTTTGGTCTTCATTGTGATCGGGCAGTGAATTTGATCTTCACTTTCTGCCAATCTTGTAGCTTTATAATCGGGCAATGAATTTTTTAGCGTTTCAGATTAATGCGTCTTGAGAATTTGTAGAAAATCTAAAAAGCTTTATTTAAAAGAAAATGCAGATATATACATGTGGGAGTTTTATCCCTCTAAGTCGGGCAATTTGTAAATCTTGGCTTGGCACCTCATTAAAAAACTTTTTCAGGAAAAAGAGTGCGCCTTATCCTAAGATCTTTATTACCTCTAACTATAGTACCTTCTTAGGTTGCAGGCATGCCATAACCTAGGAAGCTCTCGCCCTTCGAGTTCGGACAATCTGTAGTAGCCCTTTCCAAGTACTTCTATGACTCGGTAGGGTCCTTTCCAATTTGCTGCCAGCTTTTCTTCTCCAGGTCGAGTTGTTCCGATATCATTTCGGATTAGGATGAGGTCGTTCTCGGCAAAACCTTGCAGTACTACCTTTTGATTGTATCTTAAAGCCATTCAACGTTTTAATGCCTTTTCCCGGATTCGAGCTCTTTTTCGGATTTCTGGAAGTAGGTCGAGTTCTTCCCTTTGAAGTTGGGAGTTGGCCTCTTCACTATAGTGGATCACTCTGGGCGACCCTTCTTCGACCTCCACTGGGATCATTACCTCCATCCTGTAAGCTAATCTGAAAGGGGATTCCTTTGTGGTGGAGTGTAGAGTTGTCCGATATGCCCATAGGACTTGTGGGAGCTCTTCGGCCCAGGCTCCCTTTACCTCCTGTAATCTCTATTTTAGCCCAGCCAATATGACTTTGTTGGCAGCTTTGGCTTATCCATTGGCCTGGGGATGTTCTACAGAAGTGAATTGGTGTTTTATGTTCAGATCGGCCACCAACTTTCTGAAGCCTACATCTGTGAATTGGGTGCCATTGTCTGTGGTGATGGAGTATGGAACCCCAAACCTTGTGACAATATTTCTATATAGGAATTTTCGACTTCTTTGAGCAGTGGCGTTAGCTAGGGGTTCTGCCTCAATCCATTTTGTGAAATAGTCTACCCCCACTATGAGGAATTTAACTTGTCCTGATCCCTGAGGGGAAGGTCCGAGAAGGTCGAGTCCCCATTTTGCAAATGGCCAAGGTGAGGTTACGCTGATGAGTTCCTCTGGCGGGACGTTGTGAAAGTTGGCATGTTTCTGACATGGTGGACATGTCTTTACAAACTCTGTGGCTTCTTTTTGTAGTGTTGGCCAATAAAATCCGGCCCAGAGTACTTTTTTGGTAAGTGCCTGCGCTCTGAGATGATTGCCATAGATGCCACTGTGTACTTCTTCTAAAACTTCCTTTGTGTTGGAAGTCGGCACACATTTTAACAATGGTACTGAAATCCCTCTTTTGTATAGAGTATTGTTTATGATAGTGTAGTATTGTGCCTCCTGTTTTAACCTCTTTACCTCCTTCTTATCTGTAGGAAGTGTTTCTGTTTTGAGGTAGTTAATTATGGGAGTCATCCATCCTTGATCCAGACCTG
Organism: Arachis ipaensis; assembly: GCF_059453495.1. Classification (NCBI taxonomy): domain Eukaryota; kingdom Viridiplantae; phylum Streptophyta; class Magnoliopsida; order Fabales; family Fabaceae; genus Arachis; species Arachis ipaensis. The sequence continues at coordinate 35,999,743 of NC_142442.1, forward strand.
TTATGGCTAGGATTTTTTCTTCTTCTGAGATTGACGGGTTTTGCAGCATTTCCTGGATGAGGCTTCTATTGTTGCCCCCTAGTTTGGTGCTGGCTAGTTTTGAGAGTGCATCAGCTCGAGCATTCAGTTCCCGAGGTATGCGACAGACCTCATATTCCCCGAGTTGTCCGAGCTATTCCCTGGTTTTGTCCAAATACTTTTTCATGGTGGGATCCTTGTCTTGGTAATTCCCTGTTATTTGTGAGGTGACTACTTGTGAGTCGCTAAAGATTATAAGCTTTTGAGCTCCAACCTCCTTAGCCAGCTTCAAACCAGCTAGTAGTGTCTCATATTTTGCCTGATTGTTTGAAGCAGGGAACCCGAATTTCAGGGAGAGTTCGATTTGGGTTCTCTGATCGCTTTCAATTATGACTCCTGCGCCACTTCCAGCTTTGTATGAAGAACCGTCTACGTAGAGATTCCATTATGTAGGAATTTTTGGAGTGTTCGTAAACTCTGCAATAAAGTCGACCAGATACTGTGATTTAATGGCTATCCGAGCTTCATACTGAAAGTCGAATTCGGACAACTTGACTGCCCATTGCAAGATTCTTCCTGCTAAGTCTGTTTTCTGTAAAATCCCTTTTATGGGCTGGTTGGTCCGAACCCTAATGGTGTGAGCTTGAAAATATGGGCAAAGTCATCGAGATGTTAGTATGAGAGCATAGGTGAATTTTTCTATTTTTTGGTAGTTCAGTTCGGACCCTTGTAGTGCTTTGCTGATGAAGTATATGGGTTGTTGTCCACTGTCATCTTCTCAGACCAGTGCTGAGGCTACTGCCCGATTTCCTACTGCGAGGTACAATAGAAGTGGTTCTCCTTCCCGTGGCCGAGTTAGAATAGGTGGTTGTCCCAAGTTTCTTTTGAAATCTTGGAAAGCTTGCTCGCACTCCGTTGTCCATTAAAACCTTTTTCCCTTCCTTAGAGTGGCATAGAAGGGGAGAGATCTTATTGCCGATCCAGCTAGAAATTTGGACAAGGATGCCAACCTTCCATTGAGTTGTTGTACCTCTTTGACATAAGTTGGGCTCTTCATGTCGAGTATGGCCCGGCATTTATCCGGATTTGCCTCGATTCCTCTTTGTGTGAGCATAAAACCCAAGAATTTGCCAGCTTCTACTGCAAAGGTGCATTTTGCAGGGTTAAGTCGCATGCCATGCCTTCTTATAGTGTCGAATACTTGGGTGAGGTCAGACAGTAACGTCTCTTCACTTTGTGTCTTTATTAACATGTCGTCCACATAGACTTCCATGATTTTTCAATGTGGTCTGTAAAGACCTTATTCATTAATATCTGATAAGTAGCTCCCGCATTTTTGAGTCCAAAAGGCAACGATGTAGCAGTAGTTTGTTTTTGGGGTTAAGAATGAGGTTTTTTCCTGATCAGGTGGGTACATTGGGATTTGGTTGTATCCCGAATACGCGTCTATAAACGAGAGGTATTTGTATCCGGAGGAGGCATCCACCAGAGCGTCGATACTTGGGAGTGGATAAGGATCTTTTGGGCATGCTTTGTTGAGATCAGTGTAGTCGGTGCACATCCGTCATTTCCCATTTGATTTTTTCACCAAGACGACGTTAGCTAGCCATAGTGGGTGCTTGACTTCTCTTATGAATCCTGCCTCCAGTAGAGCTTGTACCTGCTCTTCCACAGCTTGGGATCGTTCTAGTCTGAGCTTTCTACGTCTCTGTTGTACTGGCCGAGATCCTGGGTAGACTGCTAGCTTGTGGCACATTAACTTAGGGTCTATGCCTAGCATGTCTGCAGCCTTCCATGCAAAGAGGTCGACGTTATCTCGTAAGAACTGTACGAGTGATTCTTTTATGTCTCCTTTTAGGATTATACCGATATTGGTTGTTTTGTCCTGGATATCTCCGATTTGGACTTTTTCTACTTCACCTCCGGGTTGTGGACGGAGTTCTTTCCGCCTCTAAACTCCACCGAGTTCGATGGTGTGGAATTCTTCTCCTCTGCCTCTGAGGCTTAGACTTTCGTTATAACAGCGGCGCGCCGTCTTCTGGTCTGCTTTTATTGTAGCTATCCCTTCTGCAGTTGGGAACTTCATGCATAAATGTGGAGTCGAGACTATTGCGCCAAGCTGATTTAATGTTGTTCGACCTATTAAGACATTGTAGGCTGAACTCACGTTGACCACGATGTAGTCTATTTTGAGCGTCTGATAAATCTCATTTGTAGGATTTATCTTGTGCTTGATTTAGGGGATTTTATACCCTTTTTACCCACATTTATCCATTGAAATAGCATGGTTTTATAACTTCTCCTTTAATTGTGCTTAAGAGTGAAAACATGCTTTTTAGGACTTAAAATAGCTAAATCTAATTCTCCTTGATTCCATTAGATGCCTTGATATGTTTGCTAAGTGATTTAGATTTAGGAGGTGAGGATTGGACCAAGGGAATGTAGGAAAAGCATGTAGAAATGGAGAACTCATGGAGAAATAAAGGAAACACAAAAGCTGTCAACCCGACCTCTTCGCACTTAATCGGCCATAACTTGAGCTACAGAGGTCCAATTGATGCGGTTCCAGTTGGGTTGGAAAGCTAACATCCGGGGCTTCGAAACGATATAAGATTTGCCATAGTTGCATTGCGCATAGAGGCGCGCACGCGCACAGTACGCGGACGCGCCGATGGTGGCACATGACCCACTTAATGCAAACGTGGCCAGCGATTTTAGAAGCCTTGTGGGCCCAATCCAACTCATTTCTGATGCTATTTAAGCCAAGGATTGAAGGGGAATCAATATACTTTTCATACTTAGAAGTTAGCTACCATTAGTTTAGTTTTAGCTTAGTTTAGTAGTGAGAGTTAGTTTCTAGAGAGAGAAGCTCTCACTTCTCTCTAGAATTAGGATTAGGATTAGGTTTAGTTCTTAGATTTAAGTTTTAATCTTTGCTTTCTTCCACTTCTATCTCTCAATTCTTTGTTGCTATATTCAATCTTCTTCTATTCTTTTGTTGTAATTTCCTTTATGTTGTTCTTATATTTTGTTGTAGATCTAGTATTGGTCCTTCTACATTCTTCCAATTCAATAAGAGGTAATTCATAATAAATGTGTCTTCTTTGCTTTTCTATTGTTGATCTCTTGTTTTTGTAGTTGTAGATTCCTTTAATTCTTGCATTTAATAATGTTTACTTCTATTGCACTTTATGTGTTTGTTGAAATGTCTCTTTTAGTTTTAGTGTAGATTTTGTTCCTCTTGGCCTAGGTAGAGTAATTAGTGACACTTGAGTTATCTAATTCCTTTGTTGATTGATAATTGGAGAGATTGCTAATTGGTTTGGAGTGCACTAAAGCTAGTCTTTCCTTGGGAGTTGGCTAGAACTTGTGGCTCAAGTCAATTCATCCACTTGACTTTCCTTTATTTAGTAAGGGTTAACTAAGTGGTAGCAATGAACAATTTTCATCACAATTGAGAAGGATAACTAGGATAGGACTTCTAGTTCTCACACCTTACAAAGAGCCTTTTATAGTTGTTAGTTTACTTTTCTTGCCATTTATAATTCTTGTCTAAAAATCCTAAAAACCCCAAATATAACTCACAACCGATAACAAGACACTTCATTACAATTCCTAGGGAGAACGACCCGAGGTCCAATACTTCGGTTTATAAATTTTAGGGATTTGTACTAGTGACAAACAACTTTTTGTATGAAAGGATTATTGCTTGGTTTAGAAACTATACTTTGCAACGAGATTTTATTAGTGAATTTCTAAACCGTCAAAAATCCGTTCATCAAAATGGCGCCGTTGCCGGGGATTTGCAATGGTGTTATGTTATTGGTTATTGTATATATGTGAATATTGTGAATAGCTTTACTTTCGGTTTGTTTGTTGATTTTTGCTAGTTTTAGGACTTTGTTTCATTATTTCTTGTTAGCTTTTGTTTCTTATTTTCACTTTTCACTATGAATTCTCACTTTGGCCATGAGTGTGATTACAACTATGTTGTAGGAAATGAGGACTATAATGAAGATGTGTATCAAGAATGGGATGACCAAAGGTGGGAGGAGCCATATGCTTATGATAAATCCTCATGGCAACAACCTCCACCAATGCACTATGAAGAAGAGCCATTCTATGATGCATACCAATCCAATGGCTATGGTGACTCACCTTGTGATTTTCAAGAACCACCACCATATGCCTATGATCCATACCCTCAACATAACTCCCAACCATACTCACAAGCCCCTTCTTACCAACCATCTTCACATGACCCTAATCCATATCCATCCTACCAACAACCATATGAGCAATATGAACCACATATAGAGCCACCACCATTCCAACATTAATATTTTCAAGAGCCACCTCCTCCACATTATTACCAAGATGAACCACCTCCAATATATGAAAATTTTCAACCACAAGATGAATACTACTTTCCACCATAACCTCCCATGGAAGAATACTCATACCCATTGATCCAAGAGCCACATGAACCTAATCATATTATCCAAGAGGAACAAGAGTCAAGGGATCGTCTCAAGGAAGCATTGGATCAATTTCAAGCAACCATGGAGTGTGTTGTGCAACAAGTGGAAAGAGTGGAAAACATAGAACCACCACAACTCTACCAAGAAGAACCACCTTCCTACTATGAACCCTCCCCCAATTTAATGAACCCTTCCACCCACCCCAATCTCTAATGGATGAAACCTTTGGTGTTCTTGTTCAAGGGCAAGAAGAGATGAAAAGGGATGTGCAAAATTTCATGGCCACCTTGGATGCGGTAACAAATCAATTAGCCTCCTAATGCTTGAACACTCAAGAAACTCCCATGGCTACATGTGGAGAATCGAATGAAGGACATAGCATGAAGGAGAGATCGAAAACTCCGGTGGGAAATGACGGAAGTTGCTTTGTATTGGAACAATTGGAGGAAGCTTTAATTGTTGAAGACAAGGAAGAAGTGGTAGAAGACTTAGGAGATGCGGAGCCTCCATGGGAACAAAACCCCTCCAAGATGATTGAAATTGATGCTAGGGAGGAAAGTGCACACCTTCCAAGGAATATCCCATATGAAGACTTGGATGGGATAGAGAAAGAATTGAGTTCCCTTGGTGATGAAGATCAAGCATCAAGTCTTAGTGGTGAAGAATCCTTTAAGCATGAAGAACCTTCTCCGGTTGGATTTGAAAGCGTTGAGGAGGTAAATCTTTCTCACCCTCCCTATTATGATTTGAGTAAAGGAAAAGGTTTAGATAAAATTGTTGAACAAAGGATTGAGATTAAGAGATCTTGTGAAGAGGTGGAAGTCCCTAGAAATAGAAGAACGAGGGTTGGTTATGCTTTGTCAAGATCCTTGGAAGCATCTTTGCCTAGGTTGTCATCTACTCCTTCACTTGAGTGGGTAAAATTCATTTCTATTAGTTTTATTGGCCCACTTGAGTATGGCTTGCTTGAAACGGATGGTCAACTTAGGATACTTTGTGGGATGAAGCGTAAGCGAAAGATGTTTCGTGGTTGGCGTTGCAAATCAAGGCTCATTTTGGTTGATACTTCAAGAGTTGAATACAAAGGTGGGAATAGTACTCAAATAGATGGGTCTAGGAGGATTGTTGGGCATTTCATAGAGAATTCATCTTGTTCACCACCCGGATGGATTAATAATGATGATCAACTTCAAGACGAGTGTGAAAATAAAGTGTGGGATCCCGGATTACAAGAAGAGGATCAACTTTGGGAGCCCCAAGCTTGTGAAGAACTCCATCAAGACTTGGCTCAATCCATGAAGAATCTTGGGGCACAATGGAGAACCAAGCATTGGTGGGAGTTCCAAGATGAATACAAGCACAAGCCACCTTGATGAGGAGCTCCCCATAAGTCCAACTTAAGGACAATAAACAAAAGTGTTAGGTGGGAGACAACCCACCATGGTAAAATCCTTTCATTTTCTCTTTAGTATATATTGGTAGAATTAGTTTAATTTCATATTTTGTTTAGTTAGTTGAGTATGTTTGGTAGTTTAAGTATGTTAAATAAGGTTTTATGGTGTTTTGGTAGCTGTTTGGAGGTTTGGAATGCTTGGATTGGTGCAAAAACATAGAAAAATTTTTTGAAAAATAGAGCACCATCCACGCGTACGCGTACATGGCGCACACGCGCACTTCCAGCATTTTCGACCATCCACGCGCGCGCGCCATACGTGCGTACACGCGGATTGAGAAGTTCCAACCTCCATACATTTTCCAGAGAGTTGTGCCTGCGCCGCGCCAACGTTGTGCCTCTGGCACAAACCCCACTTGCGCACACGCGCACACGACGCGTACGCGCCGCTATCGAAATAAGCCAACGACGCGCGCGCGCCATGTGTGCGTACGCGCGGATTTCTTTCTCCCATCCACTTTTCTTTTCTTCTCCTCTTTCCAATTATTTCCTTCTCCTTTCTTCTTCCCTTCTCCTACCCCTCATCCAACACTTCCAAACACCATGGATAACCATTTATTTTAGTTAGTTAATTAGTTAGTTGGTTAGTTGATTAGCTAGTTTTAGTTTAGTTTTCATTTTATTTTCTCTCTTTTCATCATAAGTGTTGGAGTATTGACTTTGTTTACTATACATTGCTATATCCCTTATTGCCTAAATGCTATTTTAGCATGAATGTTTTTAGATAATCTTTGTTGGATTCTATGATTGAGGTTATATTTTGTTACTTAGTTTTGAGTTCTTCATGCTTACCTTTTGAAAAATACCAAGTGATGAGAATTGTCTTCGAGCTTATAACTCTTTTGAATTGCATGTTGTAGCTAGCCATCATGTGATTTGGATCCTTTTCCCTCGATTAGGCAACCTCTTGATGGATGATGTTGTGCATTTACCTTAATGCATTATATTTCATGATTATATCCATCCATATGTTTGACTTGAATGCTTTCATGCTTCTCTAATGCTTGTTTTACCTTACAAGTTCACTTAAAGCATCTCAAGCACACTAGGATAAGTGAAGTGCATGCTTCTTTTGTGACATAGCTTTTATGCTAATGTGTGTTCTAAACCGCGCAATTTAGAATTCACACACCTAATAGTTCTTAATGTCACACTAATTCACTCACCTCATTCTAGTGATTCACCTCATTCCAACAATGTATGCTTCCTTGCTTTTATATCTTCTTATCTTATGGTGTTGTATTTTTGTTTTTCATAACGAATGCACCACAAGCAACCATGGAAGCGGAAGAAAGAACACATAGCAATCCGGAGAGTCGCCGTACCCCCTTCCTCATCTTTAAGTGCACCGAGGACGGTGCAAACTTTTAAGTGTGGGGAGGTCGTCCGACCGGTCGGCGATTTTGGGTGACAAATTTCTAATTCCAATACTTTTGCATTTCATTCTAGGATTTTAGGATTTTTACTTTCATTTTCTTATTTTTGCATATGTATACACAATAAGCTTAGTCAAAATAATGAAATTTTTCAAGGATTTCTATCTATAGGGCACCTCAATTGATTTGAGTGAAAACTTTTCATAGAACTTGCTTGAATTATATATATTATGGATCATGTTTTGAGCTAAGAACACAAGCTTGTGAGACTTGAGCCTAATGGTGTGGTTACATCTTATAACCATTTATTTTTCCTTCTTGTGTGCATTATTCTCTTTCTATGATTGTAATCTTTGATTTATTTTATCCTTTATGTCCATTATTTTGTGTATTTATGCATTTATATGATTGAGGCCATCATTTCATTAGCTCACTTACCCAAATGGCCTTACCTTTTATCTTCCATTGTTAGCCAACTTTGAGCCTACGCTTAACCCACTTATTCTTATTTTAGCACATTACAAGCCTTAAAGCAAAAAACAATAATTGTCCCTTAATTTGGATCTTTGATTAGCTTAGGCTAGTGTGTGTGAGTATCATTCAAGTGTGGGAACCTTGGGACATTGGGCGAATAAAAGGGTAGTTTTGTAATGTTATTGGAAATATTGGGAATTGGGTACATACTCATGTATTGATCAAATGTAAAACCTTATGCATTGAGGTTCTTGTATATAAAAAGAAAAAAAAATAAGAAAAAGAAAAGAAAAAGAAAAGAAAAATAATATGGAAAAGAAAAAAATAAAAAAGAAAAAAAAAGAGAAGAAGAAAAAAATAATAAAAAAAGGGACAAAATGCCCCAAAGCAAGGTACAATAAAATCAATGCATAAGTGTTGCGAAATGAAAAAGAAAATGCATGAGTATGTGAAAAAGTGAAGAATGGGTAGTTAGGTTAGAACTTAGTTGTATAGGATGTCATAGGTTAGGTGGGAAGTCTAAGCTTATCCAAGATTCAAACTTCAAGCTCACTTGACCATATATGCATCCTACCTTGACCCTAACCCCATTACAACCTAAAGAAAAGACCTCATGATACTTGTATGCATGCATGAAATGTATGTCGATTGTTAGAAGAAAAACAAATCTTGGAAAGCATGATTAGGGGAGAATTGAGAGAATCGACCCTAAACACTTGAGCGAATAGAGTGCAAACACTACCGGTGAGGGTTTGATGCTCAATTACATGTTTTCACCTATGATCATAATTTTCATGCAAGTTTGTAAAAATATTTAATAACTCAATTCAATTATGGATTAGACTTGCTAGTCCTTAGCCCTTGTGCATATATGTTTCTTGGGAATTGATTTATTTTGACCAAGCACTTGCATTCATTTAGATAGTTGCATATAGGTAGATTGCATTTAGTTAGTTTCCATTGAATAAATGCCATACCCTTACTTCATTCTTGGTTTAAGCATGAGGACATGCTTGGTTTAAGTGTGGGGAGGTTGATAAATCCCATTTGTAGGGTTTATCTTGTTCTTGATTTAGGGGATTTTATACCCTTTTTACCCACATTTATCCATTGAAATAGCATGGTTTTATAACTTCTCCTTTAATTGTGCTTAAGAGTGAAAACATGCTTTTAAGGACTTAAAATAGCTAAATCTAATTCTCCTTGATTCCATTAGATGTCGTGATATGTTTGCTAAGTGATTTAGATTTAGGAGGCGAGGATTGGACCAAGGGAATGTAGGAAAAGCATGTAGAAATGGAGAACTCATGGAGAAATAAAGGAAACGCAAAAGCTGTCAACCCGACCTCTTCGCACTTAATCGGCCATAACTTGAGCTACAGAGGTCCAATTGATGCGGTTCTAGTTGGGTTGGAAAGCTAACATCCGGGGCTTCAAAACGATATAAGATTTGCCATAGTTGCATCGCGCATAGGGGCACGCACGCGCACGGTACGCGAACGCGCCGATGGTGGCACATGACCCACTTAATGCAAACGTGGCCAGCGATTTTAGAAGCCTTGTGGGCCCAATCCAACTCATTTCTGATGCTATTTAAGCCAAGGATTGAAGGGGAATCAATATAATTTTCATACTTAGAAGTTAGTTACCATTAGTTTAGTTTTAGCTTAGTTTAGTAGTGAGAGTTAGTTTCTAGAGAGAGAAGCTCTCACTTCTCTCTAGAATTAGGATTAGGATTAGGTTTAGTTCTTAGATTTAAGTTTTAATCTTTGCTTTCTTCCACTTCTATCTCTCAATTCTTTGTTGCTATATTCAATCTTCTTCTATTCTTTTGTTATAATTTCCTTTATGTTGTTCTTATATTTTGTTGTAGATCTAGTATTGTTCCTTCTACATTCTTCCAATTCAATAAGAGGTAATTCATAATAAATGTGTCTTCTTTGCTTTTCTATTGTTGATCTCTTGTTTTTGTAGTTGTAGATTCCTTTAATTCTTGCATTTAATAATGTTTACTTCTATTGCACTTTATGTGTTTGTTGAAATGTCTCTTTTAGTTTTAGTGTAGATTTTATTCCTCTTGGCCTAGGTAGAGTAATTAGTGACACTTGAGTTATCTAATTCCTTTGTTGATTGATAATTGGAGAGATTGCTAATTGGTTTGGAGTGCACTAAAGCTAGTCTTTCCTTGGGAGTTGGCTAGAACTTGTGGCTCAAGTCAATTCATCCACTAGACTTTCCTTTATTTAGTAAGGGTTAATAAGTGGTAGCAATGAACAATTCTCATCACAATTGAGAAGGATAACTAGGATAGGACTTCTAGTTCTCACACCTTACCAAGAGCCTTTTATAGTTGTTAGTTTACTTTTCTTGCCATTTATAATTCTTGTCTAAAAATCCTAAAAACCCCAAATATAACTCACAACCGATAACAAGACACTTCATTACAATTCCTAGGGAGAACGACCCGAGGTCCAATACTTTGGTTTATAAATTTTAGGGGTTTGTACTAGTGACAAACAACTTTTTGTATGAAAGGATTATTGCTTGGTTTAGAAACTATACTTTGCAACGAGGTTTTATTAGTGAATTTCTAAACCGTCAAAAATCCATTCATCAGCGTCCTTGACTGGTTTCCTTTTCCAAAGGTTGTGTGTAGTGAGATGTATCCAAGTGGTTGAATTTGAGTGTCTCCCAGCCCGAACAGGCTGTTCGGATATGCTCCAAGTTCTTTTTCTTCCAGGCCGCGTTTGTCGAAGGCAGTTTTGAACAAGATATCGGCGGAGCTTCCGTGATCTACCAGTGTGCGGTGGAGATTTACGTTTGCTAATATGATAGTGATGACCATGGGATTGTCGTGTCCTGAGATGATGCCGGATGCGTCCTCTTTGGTAAAAGTAATTGTGGGGACGTCGGGTGCTTCCTCTCTTCCCTCGACATGATATACTTCTTTAAGATATCTTTTGCGAGATGATTTGGAGATCCCTCCTCCCACAAATCCTCCGTGTATCATGTGGACATGTCTCTCGGGCGTACGAGGTGGTCGTTCAGCCCGTCTGACATCTTCATCCCTTCTTCTTTTTCTGGGATCATCTACTCGGCTCGCTAAATACCGATCTAACTTTCCTTCCCTTACCAGTTTTTCTATGATATTTTTTTTGTCAAAACATTCGTTGGTGGAATGTCCATAGATTCGATGATATTCACAATATTCAGCCCGGTTTCCTCCTCATTTTTTGCTTTTGAGTGGTCGAGCTGAAGGTATCTTTTTAGTATGGCATAGTTCTCTGTAGACATCCACAAGGGACACCCGAAAAGGGGTGTAATTGTGGTATTTTTTGATCTTTTGCCCATGTTGATCTTCCTTTTTCTTGGATTCTTTGTCCTTATCTCGGGAGGAGTAGGAGAACCCGGATTTTGAGGTCTCTCCTAGTCGAGAGTTTTCCTCCATGTTGATATACTTCTCTGCTTGTTCTTGTACTTCGTTCAGAGATGTGGGATGCTTTTTCGATATAGAGTGGCTAAAAGGCCCTTCTCGTAAGCCATTGATGAGGCCCATGATGGCCGCTTCTGTGGGCAAACTTTGTATGTCTAGACATGCCTTGTTGAGTCTTTCTATGTAGTTGCAGAGACTTTTCCGATCTCCTTGTTTGATCCCTAATAGACTTGGGGCGTGCTTAGTTTTGTCTTTCTGGGTAGAGAATCTGGCTAGAAACTTCTTGGCTAGGTCATCGAAGCTTGAGATGGACCTAGGGGGTAGATTGTCGAACCACTTAATCGCCGTTTTTGTTAAGGTAGTCGGGAAGGATTTGCAGCGGACTACGTCTGAGGCGTCAGTGAAGTACATTCGACTTCTGAAATTACTGAGGTGATGGCTGGGATCTGCCGTGCCATCGTATAAAGTCATATCTGGGAGTTTAAAGTTTTTTGGGATTTTGGTCTTCATGATTTCCTTCGTGAATGGATCTTGGTCCTTGCGGGAGCTATCCTCATGAGTGGATTGAGTAGCTTTGGTTTTGAGATCGGCTTCGAGTTTTAGGAGTTTGTCTTCTAATTCCTGGCGTCGCCTTACTTCCCTTCGTAGGTCTTTCCCAGCTTCTCGTTGATGTTGGATTCTTTTTCAAGTTATTTTAAATGGTCTTGAAGTGCCTCCAGGGCTCTTGGGTTTGGTGAATTCTTATCTCCGTTAGGTTGCGGGATATCTTTTGGCGTAGTGCCCGTGTTTTTGTGCGGCGTTCTATCTTCTAGATTCGAGTCGTGGTCGTTGTCATGGTCGTCCACCATGGTGGTTGGATGACTTCCAGATTCCCCGGCAACGGTGCCAATGTTCTGAGGGTTACCTGAAACTGCAGGTCAATCTCGGATGAGATCTTCTGTACCGGTCAGAGATGACGTGTCCGGCTGGTTGGTGGTGGCCGGAGCTGTCGTGTCCGACTTGTTGGACTAGTTGTGCTACTGATCCTTTGTCACCGGAGGGTGGTGGTACCTGCAAGGGACTCTGATACTTAAGTTAGCAAGGGTATTAAGCAAGTTTTTAGTAGAATCAGAGTATGAGTTATACCTGGGTGCTCCAGTGTATTTATAATGGTGTAGAGTGACCTTCTTAGATAAGATAAGTTAGTTATCTTATCTTATCTTATCTTATCTTCGAGTGAGGTCATCTTATCTTCAAGGAAACCGCCCTCCTCTCTGTAGGCTTGGACTGCCTTAGGATTTGGGGCGTGGTCCTCCATTTGGGCCCTTTTTGGGCTTTCCTGGTGATTTGGCCGAGCTCTTTGAGAAGAGGTCAGATTGTCCTGACCTGAAGAGGTCGGTCGACTTGTCAGTAGAACATCCCAGGTTGGACAGCTCAACCCAGGGTATGAACAGTTACCAAGCTTTGTAGAGCTCGATGTGCTGGACGCGTGGTCGCAAACAGCGCGGCGATCGGAGCTCCGGATCAAAAGTTATTGGAATTTGAAACAAGAACAACGGTTTGGAACCTCACCCTCGTTCTTCTCCCTTCCCTTCTGTCCCCAACGTGAAATTGAAATGTTTTTTGGGGAAGGAAACTGAATCCTTTCCTTTTTATGTGTTGGGCTTTAGGCGCAGTTCAACCGGTTCTGTCCGTTCGGCCTAATCTTGGGCCAAATTCTTTAAAATTAATGTCAAAATTCTTGTTTTAATTAGCTCTATCTTATTTGACTATAAAATTTACCTTTCTAATTTCTTTTTTTTAAAATTGATTTATTGACTAATTATATGCTAATTTTACGGAGTTTATATCCTACCCACCTAATTAGGAATTTTGCCCTCAAAAATCATATCTAGTTACCTGAAAAGAGGTGTGGTAGTCCTTCTGCATATCCGATTCGAGTTTCCAAGTATGTTTCCCACTTCCAGCTCCACTCTCAGCATCCTTTGTTAACGAAACTTCTCCCATGCATAGCCACTTAGCACTGGTATCATACTATCAATTCTAATCGAAGTTACTAGAAGCGTTAGATCCTCTCTCAATTGCACTGGTTCAGGTTCTAATACGTGATTGGTATTGACTATCGAATTCGGGAACTAATAGTTAAGATGTTTGATGCTTCGGTTTCAGATCAACATAAGGCTTTTAGCGTACCGTGAAACCTTGCCTTCTTCCTGATGTATAGTCTCGTTAATATTTTCGATAAATAGTTTGCTCCGATGGACGGAAGGGACTTGGTCACTTGATCCACAATTACCTAACAGCATCACCTTCTGTCCTAGACCTCGGCAATCTATTATGAAATCAATAGCTATTCTTTTTCACTTTCAGTGTAGAACCTTCAATGGTTGCAGCATTTCGAATGGCTTCTAGTGGTCACCATTTACTTTCTCATGCATCAAACATGCAATCACATGCATCGCCACTTCGTTCTTTATTTCTGGCCGCTAAAAAATATCTCCTTTGATTTGTAGTATGTTTTGGTAATTTTAGGGTAAATTCGATAATCCTCTCTTGTGAACTTTGGATAGTAGTTTTTTGTCTCAACTTCCGATTTCGACACAAAATTCTCTCTTGGTATCTTCTTGATTTAATAGGCTTCAATACCCTTAGTAGCTCTTTATCACCATTATTGCGCTCCCTAAGTTCTCGACCTTACGATCTCTTGTAATTTGTAATTGGTTCAATCTGACACCTCTATCCACTTTCTCACACCCAACTTAAGACCTTAACTTACTTAACAGTTCTTTCACTTTGGTCATCCAAGCAATACTCAGATACTTCCTGCTCAGGTGTCCGTCACCACTTCACGATGTTGTATTTGCGCAAATCCTAAACCTCTTCGATAATGCATCGTAATAATTCCAAGTAGTTAATTAAGTTCGGGTATCATGACTATTGGCACTAAGGTTAATCTTTTCTCTTAAGTTTTGAAAATTCCCATGGTATTTAGGTATTCCATGCACATGGTGCATCTTATTGCATCTACTTAATCACAAGCAATACGACCAACAAAAATTAAGGTTCTAAAATTCCTAGTAATGTCGCAGGTTCATTTCCGCGTTCAAAAGTCTTGCTTTAAGGAATCAATGTCTTATTGGTTACAGCTAGGATTCATACGCGATACTATTATAGGCTCGAGTTAATTTTCAAAAAGACATTAAGCTCGAAAGACGAATAAACAATACGAACGGTGGTTGTGAGAAATCAAAAAAAAATCTTGTATACGGTCAAATAGAGTTGTACCGAAATAATGGAATGCACAAGAAGAGGAACCTAGGTGCATCTCAAGAAAAGAGTTCAAATTAAGGACCTTTGGTAGAAAGAACAGAGCGTATAGAGTCAAAGAAATCTCAGCTGATCTTGAATTACCCGATTTGCGAATGGGAGAAATTCCACTCGCAACAAGGTCCTAAGATTCAAGGATTACATAATCAAATCATGACAAGCTCAAGCTCATCATGGAGGAATTCAAGATTCATGTGCGTAAGAAGTAAAATTGGAAAGATGATCAAGTCATTTAAGAAGAACTTCGAATAGAGTTTCAATGTAAGTTTCAAAAGAAAAATTAGGTCAAATCGCAAAGATCCATTGGCACACTCTCTACTGGCATAACTGGCACTTTTCACAAGGAAACACTTAGTTGGACGATTCTCTGTTCCAGTACCCCCTTCAACTCGATCCTAAGTTCTACCAATTATAATGGTGTCATCGTACGTAAGGTAATGGAGAATGATTTGATTTTCGGCACTAACTCTACCACCATATACTCCTTCTCTTGGCACCTAACCGATTAGCAGTCAAAGGTTAAACTCACGTCATGCCTCATCCTCGTAGTCCATCGTCACTGGGTTCTAAACATTAGTCTCGTACAACTCTCATCTTACTCCTGCTGCACCGCCTAGAGTTCATTTGTGCCTAAGAGTTCGATCATTCGTCCTACATCTACCGATATCTTCCTTAAAAGCTGCAAGTTCTAAAAACATTACCCCATGCGGCGCAACCTATGTTTAGTCTTAAGTTTTGACACGTTAATACTATTTCATCATTTTTGTCTTTAACTATGCATGAATGCAACATTTCAATGTTATATAAGGCAATTAGGATTTAACTACCAATTTCACATTTACCTCCACCTCGTTGTAACCATCTAGCCTCCTAAGTCTCCTTTCGTGGACAGTTCCAGGACATATGCCCCAGATGACCCAACTTGTACCATAAGCCTGAACTAAAATGACACGGCCTACTCAGGTGATAGGTTCTGCATCTCTGACAACTTGAATCATCTGAAGTAGCCACTGACTATTTTCCCTTAACATTTCATCGGCGATCATTATTCGTTTCGGAATCGTTCCGACCTTGGGGAGATTGTTGTGCATATCCTTTTCTCTTGAATTCTTGGCCCCTTGGTGCGAAGTTCTAATTATGTTCCTTTCGGTAAAATTTCCGGCCATCATTCCTTTCCATAGCAGCCTTCTTTAAATATTCTTCCGCAACCCTACTCTTGTTTACCAAATCCGAGAAAACTCTAATCTCCATCAGACCCACTGAACTTAGTATATCACTCCGAAGTCCTCCTTCATATTTGATGCACTTCCATTCCTCAAAATCCCCCGGAGCACCCTGACAATTCTTGGAAAATTCACATAATTTCTCATACTTGTCTATGTATTCGGCTATAGACATTTGACCCTGTTTCAGTTGCAACAATTCAAGCTCCTTAGCTGTCTTGACCAAATTCGGAAAGTACTTTTTGTAGAATTCCAACTGAAAGGCATTCTAAGGTATTGCAACGTTGTCTTGCTGTAACAGGCATCGCGTACCCTGCCACAAATACTGGGCTTCACCCGTAAACTGATAAGTTGCAAACTCAACACGTTAATTTTCAGGAACTTGTTGTGCTTGTAACGCCCGTTCCATCTTCTGAAACTAGTTATATGCCTCTGTGAGGTTCATCGACCCTCCAAAAATGGGCGGGTTTACCTTCAGGAAGGTTGCTAAGGACATTGGCCCGTTTTCTCTGTTATCGCCATTCCCATTACCGGCTTGATTCCCCAATGCCGCAACCGTAGCCTGCATAGCAGCAACAATGTTCTACAGAGCAGTCATGAAGTTTGTGAGATTATTTTTAGTCGTTTCAGGTTTCGTATTACTAGCCCTATCTCTCCCACCACTGCAACCGCATCCACGAGTCGCCATCTAGTCTCTGTTCACACCAAACAAGTGACATCAAGGTGATCAGTCTCAATATCGCAAGTCTAGTGCTTCAGGGTCCCAAATGCATGCTCATGAACATTCATGCCATATATATCAGTTAGATATCCTAATTTAGCATGTACAAACACCCAGAGTATGCCAAGAAACATAGTCAGTCCGTCCCTCAGGCTCTATAGGAACGAACTGCTAAGATATCATAATGTAACACCCTACAACACAGAGCTTTACACCTAGGATGTAAAACAAAAGTGGTGTGGTATTACAACCTCTAAAATAATATATATATATATATATAATAATTGAAAGAGTGCAGTATACTAGAAGACTTAAAGAAAGGGAAAAAACAAAATCGCAAAATTAAAAGCGCAACGCTCAGAAACAACATAACTTGCATAAGAAGAAACTACGGATTTTAAAATATATATATATATATATATATATATATATATGAAAAGTAAGAGTAGGGGATCAAGATACAAAATATCAAGCTCCGAACTCAGCCTGCGAAGTTAAGGCTGGCCAGAGAATAGTTAATTACATATATATAATCCATAACCCAAAATATATAAAAGCAACTCTAGTTCTCCATAAACCTCTATGAGGTGCAAAAGTAAAACACATATACATAGGGAGAATCTATACATATATATAACAAAACAGAACAAAAGTATAATCCCAAAAAGCCCACTTCGCTGTGGAGAACTCTAGACACTTAGCGATGTGCCTCTCGACCTGCATTTGAAAAACACAAACAACGTATGGGATGAGAACCAGGGGTTCTCATCTTGGTAAAGGTGCCACGTATATGAGATATAAGGCCCTGGGAATACCAGAGGTAATCCTAGAACACCGATACTCAGATTATAAAACTTAAAGACTTAAGACGGAAACCATAAATAGGAGTAGTTATCTAAGATTCTTAAGGTTCTAACTTAATCCTAACTTAATCCCTCAAATTACAATCCACTGGCTGTCTCATAAAACTCTAACTCTACAATTCACCTTCTACCTCCTCCAAACCTCCAAATTCACCAGTGCACAGACAAACAATACAAGCAAAGGCAAACACAATTAGAGTACAAGTAATGCAAGTAGCAAGTATAACAATTAGGCATACTAATTCATATAGGCACTCCCAATTAATGCACAAACAAGCAAATCAAATATATGCACATGATGCATGCCCGTCCTACAGATGATGAGTCTCATCTGTCAGTTGCAAAGCCAACCCGACATATCCGTAGCTAACCATTAGACAGAACACCAAACACGGAGCAAGTGGAACAATGCCGCAACCCTTGTATCTTACCCGCGTACCCGGAGTTGGGGATAGCTTCACCCTGCCTCTTACCCAGGTGGTGTTATAGTTCTCAACCCGAAGCAAGCAGCGATAGAATTCCACCCTTGCATCTTACCCGGAGCTTCGAACTCCTAACTGGAGCAAGTGGATACACCACTGCATCTTACCCGGCAATCTTGCCTCTTACCCGAAGTAAGTGGATGAGACTACTGCATCTTACCCGGAGGCATAACACAATCAATTTCAATTTCATTATCATTATTATGCATTCATAATCCTTCAATTTCACAATCCAATTCAGTTTTCATCATTTCCCAATTCATTCATAATCATTTATAACCAATGCATAATCATCTTTTACAGCCATGGCATCACATATACTTCAGTTCTTTGCATTTTTCATATATAATTCATCATTTTTCAACCTTACTTCACCCCCAAGTTATCACCCTTTCCTAGCTCTATCTCATTATTAGTCATACTATTAAGATCTAGGGCTAAATGAATGAAAATAGAGGTTTAAAGGGCTGGAATTGGGCTTTAAAACAAAAATTCATTTTTGCTGAAAACAGGGTTGTCGCGTAAGGGGGCACCTTGCTCGCGTACGCAAGGGCTCATTTTACCATGCTCGTGTATGCAAGAACCTTGCTCGTGTACGCGAGATGCCCAACTCGGAAAGGTTGCTCGCGTCGCGTGCAAGTGGACGTGTACGCAACCCCTCAAAAACCACTGCTCGCATATGCAACATGCCAAACCCAGAGAGTTTGGTCGGGTCGCGTGCAGTGGTTGCGTACGCAAGCTATGCAGAACAGCTAAAATGCTAAATGCTGCAGAATTTTCAACTTTGCCCTTCAAACTTCCAACGCACATAAATTTTTCGTTTTAAAACATTTTTCACCTGTTCTTCAAACGGTGTAAACTTGAAGGACCCACTTTTCATATGAAATAAATTTGAAACCAGTTGGGGATTCGGAAGCCAAGTTATGGTTCACCGAAGTTCGGCCAAAAATAAGGTTTTCACAAAAATTCTTAAACCTCTATTTTCACCAAAACTAACTCAAACTCAACCTACCATACACAAAATCCTCAACATAACATGTCCTTTACAGCACCATAACAACCTCCACACCCTACCATTCCTCAATCTTAACAATCTCATACATGAATTTCTCAAATATACCAACAAGATTATCCTCCACCTTTTCAATATATATATATATATATATATATATATATATATATATATATATCATGTCAATCACCATCAACTCATCATTTAACATACTATTATCATCATAAATAACAATCATCCAACAAATACTCAATTCACATCGCAATCATCATCAAGGGGGCTAAGCATTAAACATACTCATACGTTCCAACCTATCCTATGGTCACATATCCAAGGTTTTCACAAAACATTATATATTATATACGAGAAACCTAAACCATACCTTGGCTGATTTCCTCGTATAACCCAGGACAACCTACTTAGGCGAAATTACAAGCCCTCAACTCCGAAATTCCGCTACCAAGATCCAAACCAGGCTTCCAATTTATATATTCACACACCTAATACACATAATTACATATACATACCCAAAATTCAATATCCAATAGATTAAATCAAGGAAGTAGGCAAAGTTGTAGAATTCTCACCTCACCCAAGTGCCAAAGAAGCAAGAGTGAATGGTTTCCTCAAGCTAATTCGAGCCTAAACACCAAGACATCAAGCTATAACAATTAAACCCTAAAAATTTTGAAGACCAAGGGAATTGAGAGGATAAGACAAGAGAGGAGGTTTCTTACCGAAATTGGTTACCGGACTTTGTAGAGCTCAACGTGTTGGACGCATGGCCGCAAACGGTGCGACGATCAGAG
Organism: Arachis ipaensis; assembly: GCF_059453495.1. Classification (NCBI taxonomy): domain Eukaryota; kingdom Viridiplantae; phylum Streptophyta; class Magnoliopsida; order Fabales; family Fabaceae; genus Arachis; species Arachis ipaensis. Next base: position 36,019,394 of record NC_142442.1, read on the forward strand.
CTCCGGATCAAAAGTTATTGGAATTTGAAACAAGAACAAGGGTTTGGAACCTCACCCTTGTTCTTCTCCCTTCCCTTTAGCCCCCAATGTGAAAATGAAATGTTTTTGGGGAAGGAAACTGAATCCCTTGCTTGTTATGTGTTGTGCTTTGGGTCCAGTTTGGGCTTGGTTCAACCGGTTCGGCCTAATCTTGGGCAAAATTCTTTAAAATTAGTGTCAAAATTCTTGTTTTAATTAGCTCTATCTTATTTTACTATAAAATTTATATTTTTAATTTTTTTATTAAAAATTAAATTATTGACTAATTATTCGCTAATTTTACGGGGTTTACAGTACCTGACTTTATCTGACTTTTGTTATTGATAAAATAGCCCCTGAAAGATTTTAAAATTTGACAAAATTACCCAACCGTAAAAAGGATGATGTCACAATGAACGGAAAACGTTGATGTGACCGTCGTAAGAGAGTTTTGGCAACGTTTTTGGCGGCCTTCTTCTTTGTGTTTGCTACTTCTTCTTCAACACGCCGCTGCGTCACCTTCGGCTATGACAGCTGAAGAAGAAGACCACCATGGCACGTCGCTCCACCTTGTCACGTTTTTCATGTTCGCCACTTTTTCTTCTTCAACACACCGCTGCGAACCCTTTCGCATTTCCTTTTGTCATGGTAGTACCTTGCCGTGTTCTCATGTTCACCTCTTCTTCTTCTTCAACACGTTGTTGCATCCCTTCCGCGTCCCCTCCGCCATGGCAGTACTTTGCCATTGCGTCTCCTTCTGCCATAGCAAAGAAGAAGAAGAGAAAAAAGAAGCGTATCCTCCGCCATAGCAGTACCTCACCGCTGAATCCCCTTCCGCTGTGGCAAAAAAGAAGAAGAAGAAGAAGCGTCTCCTCCACCATGGTAGCACTTTACCACTATGTCTCCTTCCGCCATGACAAAGAAAAAGAAGAAGAAGAACCATAAATGTCGTCGGAGCTCTTTATCATCATCGGAGCTCTCTTTCGATAGTCATATCAGCGTTTATCATTCACTGTGACGTCATTTTTTTATGGTTAAGTGATTTTGTCAAATTTTAAAATTTTTCAGTAGCTATTTTGTAAATAACAAATGTCAAGTACTGTAAGACCCATAACTTTTGAAAAAGGGCTATCATGAGCTAATTTCAAATTCAATATTTTTGTAGCTTTAATTTCAGAAATTTCTTTATTAAAGATAATTAAAGCAAGTTTTGATTAATTGAATTTGAATTAAATTAAGATTATTATCCAATTTAACAATTATTGAATTATTTTCTATATTTAAATTATAAGGTTGATAGTTATGAAATAATAAGAATTTTATATGATTTGGATTAAATAATTAATATTTAAAATACTAGTTCTGCTGTTTTGGAAAATAAAGAAATTAATTATATTATTTCTAATTCTTGGGTTTGAACATTTTATTGAAAATAATTTATAAAATTGATGAACAAATAGTACTTTTATACACTATTATTGTTGGATTAAAATTTATTTCTAATTACTATATTATCCCTATTTTTATTTAAAATTACTAAAATACGCCTAACCCTAATTAACACACATTTTTTTTATTACAAATGAAACCCTAGCCGCTACAGTTGCTTTCCTTCAGTAAACACATCAGGTAAAAGAAAAAAAGAAAGAAAGAAAGAAAGGGGGAACAGAGGGAAGGGAGAACGGAGAAGGAGAGGGAGAGAGGGATGAGTCAGCACTGGTTGACCTCGCCGTCGCCATCGAGCTGCTTGCCGCTGTCGCACATCCAAGGGTAGAAACGAGATATGGGGATCGAGAGAGCAAGCTGCGCCGCTGCCATCACGGGTTGTCGTTGCTGACGCCCAACCGTTGTCGCGATTATCGTCGCGAAGGAAGGAGCCCAGAGGAGAGAGAGATTGTGTCGCCGCCACTGGAGGAGCTTCGTGCATCGCCGTCGCTCCCTGGCACCACCAAAGGAAGCCGCCGTCGTTCGTGTCTCCCGCCGCTGCCAGCTGCGTTGCCATAGTGCCTTGCCTCGCCACCGTCGACCTCGTTACAGTTCACTGCCGCTGGAGCTCATGTCACCGCCGATTGAGCACCACAAAGAATAGAGAGCACGCTCGATGAGTGAAAAGATATGGAGGCTAGGTTTTGTCACTGTATTACTCCATTTATACCTCTACCATGCCCTGTTGAAGCTGTCGGAGCCTCTGCCATCATCGGAGTTGCTGTTCAGTTGATGCCGCTGCCTGGGTCGCCGCGGTACAAGCCGTCGTTGATGGAGCTGTTCTATTCAGTGATTTCTGTGAGTTTCGACATTGAGATAAGGGTTTTAATTGTGGTTTCTGTCCTTTTTAGATTCCGAGAAGATTTTGATCTGCGTGGTTATTATAGTTGATCTACCAGAGCTTTTGGCCGCTACCGGAGCTGCTGCCGGGTTAGTTTGGGATTGCGGCTCGTCCGTTCTGCTGTTATCGTAAGTGTATTTTATTTTGAACTCTCAGTTTTAGTTTTCCATTTTCATATATTGAGAATTTTGCGATGTTAATATCTCTGGGTAGAGTTTCGAAAATTGTATGATTAAAATAAGAGTCAATGCGGTGTCATCTTACTTCGTTTCTCGCGGTGAGACTATTCGGTTCTGTTCTTTTTTACCACAATACTTTATTGACAATTATGTTATAATTTTTTTTAATATCCATTTCACATTAATTCCAATTTACGTCAGATAAGTCGTCATTGCTGTGAACCTTGATTGTCATTATTGATATTGCCTGGAATCACTGAGGTTGCTGCCGCGAGTTAGGAATAGAAAGAGGACTCTTGACGCGTTAACTTTAAAGGGGTCAACTTTGAGGTAGGGGCTTTTCTAAAAAGCTATTTTTTTATCTGGAATTGTTATAAATGGATACTGGTGTGAAAATTATATACTTTTAGTGATTGTACCAGTCTTATGTATTGTTTGGCTACTTTGGATGAATATGATTATATGTTTTGATTAGATTATTGTTTGGTTTTGATAAATGAATTGTTGCTGAACTATTTCTTTAAAGTTTTGGAAATGAATTTAATCGGTTGATAATGATTTGATCTTGAAACGGTTTTCTTGAGATATGAAAATGAGGTGACGGTTGGATTTAACTTGTTTTTTGAACTGATTTTGGATTTTGGACCGTTGAAAAGGATTGTGGAATGGTTTGGTTAGGACCCGAAAAGGGTGACAAATTCCAAGTTTTAGGGGAGGTGCTGCCAAAATTTCTATAAAAATCTTAGACTTTGTTTGAAAGGTTATTTAGAAAGGTTTGAATTTGAGAAATTGTATTATTTGATTTATTAAGGAAATAGTTATGCTTTCAAGTTTAATTTATTTAAGTAAACTATATGTCTGGAGTTTGATTTATTTAGAAAAGAATTATTTTTCCATCTTGAATCACTGAAAGAAAGTATTATGTTCTAATATTGATTTTTAATACAAAAGGGCTTATGCTTTTAGTTAGACTTAAGGATTTCGTTAAGCGGAGCTTTTGGTGATTTTAAAGAAAATTGGACTTTTGACTGAATAATTACGTTGGTGACATTTTGGAAGAAGTCAGAGAATTGGTTTCAAGAAGGAACCTGAAAGTGGTTTTGATTCAAATGGACTGGTTCCGTTTCAAGTGAATTGGTTTTGGATTGGGTTGGGACTTGTGACTATATATGATTCGATTTTATAATAAATTCAGTTTTTATTTAATTGAACTAAGAATCTATGATTTTAAGAGTTTTAATGAATTTTTGGGAAAATGAGATAGGTTGTCCTCCCCTAAAGTCTTGAGATTCTGATGAGAAATTTTTTATTACCAAATTTTGTTTTAGGATGACTGATTTTTGAATCTTTTAGAAGAGGCTTTTAATTTTGCCGAGTTGTTGAAGCGTTTGGAAGTTTTAGAAGGATGTTGCGGAAATGTGATTGGTTTTGAAAGAGGAAATCTCTTTTGAGAAAGATGGCTTATAAGCTAGAAGTGATTTGAGAAATGTGGTATTCAAAGTTAAGGCTGGAAAGAATTGATTTCGATTTTAAAGTAAAGTGATTTGAGAAAAAAGGCGATTTATGACTTGAATGACGATTATATGTTTGATGATGTTGGATGGTCGAAGTGCTATTATGTTATGAGCCGTAATGGCCGTATATGATAATGAATTATTAATGATTGTGGAATATGTTATGAGCCGGATGGCTGAATATGAATATGGATGATTATTGATTTAATAAAGTGATTGTTGTACTTCACCTATCTGAGATACGAATTTCCCTGGGTGAAAGCAGTGGCTAGCCACCACGTGCTCCAGGTAGAGACTCGATACTCTACTGACCCTATGTCGTAAGTGTGGCCGGACACTGTGAAAGTTCCGGATGAGCTCGCTCCCGTGAATATACACTAGTGAGGGTGTTGGATGTGAATTATGATTGTGATTGTGAATAACTCGAGTTGGGGATGCACGACAGAAGGACAGTCCAATGGTTAGCTACCAGGACTTGTTGGGTTGGCTTTATAACCGACAGATGAGACTCATCAGCCACTAGGATAGGCATTCATCATTTGCATCTATGTGATATTGTTTGGGTGTGCATATTGTACCTGGTTTGCCTATGTGATTAATTGTGTTTAATTGCTTATTGCTCTATTTGATGTAACTGCTTGTTTGTGCTTTGGCCTCCTACTTATGTTTGTGACTGAAACTATGTTGGATTGTGGTGGTTTGGCTGTTGTTTGGATTTTTTGGGGCCTAGGGCCGTGGTTGATTATGAGATGGGCCGATGGTTGGTTTTGATTTTGTGTTTCTGGTTTTAAAAAGTATGAAAAACTAATTTGGTTCAGCATAGATAAACCTTTTGAAAGGCTTTTGAATTTTAAGAAGTGAACAGTTTTTTCTTTCAGAAAAGATTTCAGATTTTTTTTATATAGTAAACCTTTGCTTTTAAAAAGATGCATAAGGCGGTTATTAATCACTGTAACGATTTTATCTCGCGTATCCTATTATAGTAATTATGCAACCCTATAGTGAGAACCCTTTCGAGGATGATGTTCTCACTCCCCTACAGGTCTTTTCTTTTTCAGGTTACGGACGACGAAGTTCGGAAGATATTATTTCTTTTCTATTAGATGATATTTTTCTATTGTTTTAGTATTTATGTTTCCCTCGCCTTTAATTTTGCAAGTCTTGTAAGAGGAATAGGATTTTAATATGAGATGTTTGTAAATTAATATGTATGTGTATATATATAAGGATTTCCTGTGAGTATTGTAACTTATATTGTAAGTCTGAATGTATGTTTTTGAAAAATTCGGTTCAAGTTTTAAACAGGCTCATATTTTAGTATTAAATAGTATAAGAGTCGTCGTAATACCTGAGCTATCAGAGTGGCGCAGTCGGAAGTGTGACTTTGTGATAGTTAGGGTGTTACATTATAGTATCAGAGAGGTGTTTCCTGTAGAGCCTGAGGAATGGACCGACTATGCTTCAATTACATACTTTGAGCGTTTGTCATGTATTAGGTCTTGTTCGGATAACGAGAATTAGAGCTTTATGCACGTGACGGTCTATTGATTAATGTCATTAGTCTTCCATTGCATAATTCCTGATATTAAGTTTGGCCGGCTTAATACTAGTGAATTATGTATATGGGAGCACTAATGGATTGTCATAGACGATATACGAGTAATAGGTAACGCAATTTGTGGGGTTTTTGGGAATGTTAGAAACTATTTCTCGAGGTTATTCAGTTATGTGTCTTGAATTCTGTTCGAGTCGACTTGTTCCTTCATAGCCTAACTTGAAGTTCTTGTTTGCTAATCCTTTTGAAAAATAGTTTAATTTTTCAACCATATTCCTCTATTCATATGCATTCTTGTTTAATCCTAATTGCATATGCTTGTTTGAAATCTTTGTTGTATCTATCTTTCTCCGTTTAAATTTCTCTTCTTGATTCATGTATTTTTTTATATAGCTTTGAACTTGTCTTGATGCACTGTTCCTTTTAAGTCCTTATTCCGAGTCCATTCTTAAAGAAATTGTGATTTAGTATTTCTCTCATTTGACAGTAATTACAACCAATTTTGAAATTTTTATAAAATTGCTGTTGATTCGATAAACACTTATCTATATAAAACTTTGAAAATTCCTTATATAGTTTAACAACTATTTATTTCAAATACTTCGCCTGTACTCTTACTGGTTTACAGAATTACACTTAATTTAAATACAATTTGACTTTCTAATAATTTTACTACAGTTCCAATGCTTATCTTTATTTGATTATGCCTTTAGGTATTTTTCAAAACTCTGGAAAGAAAAGATTTTTTCGCTTTTTTTTCGGTTAATTTTCGTTTGATAAAATTCACCTAATTTATTTTTGGTTTGAATTTGTTTTAGCATACTACATTGTTTAAGCCATTATTGTTCTTTTGAAAATGTTGGACTCATAGCTTTCTTCTTATGAACGGACTCGTTCTTTCTTAAGCTTTTCATCTCTATGAATGTCATACTTGATTCTATTTTTAATCATTCTTCTATCTCTTGTGAGCAATACCATCAAATCTTAGCTTCCCTTCTCGTGTGAATCTCATCCTTACATGAGTCAGCTTGATTTGTTTCAATTTCGTGTATCGTTTATCCTCTCATTGTTCTGCCAGAGTTCTTAGTCAAACATTCTTTCTTGAGAATTGCTATTGATGAGTGGTGCACGAAATTGTGATGTCCAGGCTCAAACAATCCCCGGCAATGTGAGCAACTTGGTGCTCTGATCTCAATACATAATTGTCACAACTTCGATACAACTAACCAGCAAGTGCACTGGGTCGTCCAAGTAATACCTTACGTGAGTAAGGGTCGAATCCCACGGAGATTGTTGGTATGAAGCAAGCTATGGTCACCTTGTAAATCTCAGTCAGGCGGATATAAAATAATTATGGAGTTTTCGAATATTAATTAATAAAATAGGGATAGAGATACTTATGTAAATCATTGGTAGAAAATTCAGATAAGCGAATGGAGATGCTTTTCGTTCCTCTGAACCTCTGCTTTCCTGCTATCTTCATCCAATCAGTCTTACTCCTTTCCATGGCTGGCTTTATGCAAGGGCATCACCGTTGTCAGTGGCTACATCCCCTCCTCTCAGTGAATAATATGCTCACGCACCCTGTCACGGCACGGCTATTCATCTGTCGGTTCTCGATCATGCTGGAATAGGATTCACCCTCCTTTTGCGTCTGTCACTAACGCCCAGCAATCGCGAGTTTGAAGCTCGTCACAGTCATTCAATCATTGAATCCTACTCGGAATACCACAGACAAGGTTTAGACTTTCCGGATTCTCTTGAATGCCGCCATCATTCTAGCTTACGCCACGAAGATTCTGGTTAGGAGATCTAAGAGATACTCATTCTAGCTTAATTCATGTAGAACAGAAGTGTTTGTCAGGCACGCGTTCATAAGGGGGAAGGATGATGAGCGTCACACATAATCATCACCTTCATCACGTTCTTGGGTGCGAATGGATATCTTAGAAGCGAAATAAGAAGAATTGAATAGAAAACAGTAGTACTTTGCATTAATCTTTGAGGAACAGCAGAGCTCCACACCTTAATCTATGGAGTGTAGAAACTCTACCGTTGAAAATACATAAGTGATAGGTCCAGGCATGGCCGTGTGGCCAGCCCCCATGATCTAAGAACAATGCGTTCAAAGATGATCCTAAGATCCTAAGATCATCAAAAGATTAGTAAGAGGTCCTATTTATAATAAACTAGCTACTAGGGTTTACATGAGTAAGTAATTGATGCATAAATCCACTTCCGGGGCCCACTTGGTGTGTGTTTGGGCTGAGCTTAAGTGTAGCACGTGCAGAGGCCATTTGTGGAGTTGAACGCCAGTTTCTGTGCCAGTTTGGGCGTTCAACTCTGGTTTTGGATCCTTTTCTGGCGCTGGACGCCAGATTTGGGCAGAAGGCTGGCGTTGAACGCCAGTTTACGTCGTCAATTCTTGGCCAAAGTATGGACTATTATATATTGCTGGAAAGACCTGGATGTCTACTTTCCAACGCAATTGGAAGCGTGCCATTTCGAGTTCTGTAGCTCCAGAAAATCCACTTTGAGTGCAGAGAGGTCAGAATCCAACAGCATCAGCAGTCCTTTTTCAACCTCTGAATCTGATTTTTGCTCAAGTCCCTCAATTTCAGCCAGAAAATACCTGAAATCACAGAAAAACACACAAACTCATAGTAAAGTCCAGAAATGTGAATTTAACATAAAAACTAATGAAAACATCCCTAAAAGTAACTAGATCCTACTAAAAACATACTAAAAACAATGCCAAAAAGCGTATAAATTATCCGCTCATCACAACACCAAACTTAAATTGTTGCTTGTCCCCAAGCAACTGAAAATCAAATAGGATAAAAAGAAGAGAATATACTACAAATTCCAAACTATCAATGAAACATAGCTTCAATCAAATGAGCGGGACTTATAGCTTTTTGCCTCTTGAATAGTTTTGGCATCTCACTTTATCCATTGAGGTTCAGAATGATTGGCATCTATAGGAACTCAGAGTTCAAATAGTGTTATTGATTCTCCTAGTTCAGTATGATGATTCTTGAACACAGCTTCTTTATGAGTCTTGGTCGTGGCCCTAAGCACTTTGTTTTCCAGTGTTACCACCAGATACATAAATGCCACAGACACATAATTAGGTGAACCTTTTCAGATTGTGACTCAGCTTTGCTAGAGTCCCCAATTAGAGGTGTCCAGGGTTCTTAAGCACACTCTTTGTTTTTGCTTTGGACCTTGACTTTAACCGCTCAGTCTCAAGTTTTCACTTGACACCTACACGCCACAAGCACATGGTTAGGGACAGCTTGGTTTAGCCGCTTAGACCAGGATTTTATTCCTTTAGGCCCTCCTATCCACTGATGCTCAAAGCCTTGGGATCCTTTTTATTTGCCCTTGCCTTTTGGTTTTAAGGGTTATTGGCTTTTTCTGCTTGCTTTTTCTTTTTCTTTCTATTTTTTTCGCCTATTTTTTTTTTCTGCAAGCTTTGTTCTTTGCTGCTTTTTCTTGCTTCAAGAATCATTTTTATGATTTTTCAGATTATCAAATAACATGTCTCCTAGTCATCATTCTTTCAAGAGCCAACATATTTAACATTCTTAAACAGCAACTTCAAAAGACATATGCACTGTTCAAGCATACATTCAGAAAATAAGAAGCATTGTCACCACATCAATATAATTAAGCCAAGTTCAAGGATAAATTCGAAACTCATGTACTTCTTGTTCTTTTGAATTAAAACATTTTTCTTTTAAGAGAGGTGATGGATTCATAGGAAATTCATATCTTTAAGACAAAGCTACTACTAACTACTAATGATCATGTAATGAAGGCACAAACATAGATAAGCACATAATATAGAAAATGAAAAACAGAGAAGGCAAGAACAAGGAATGAATCCACCTTAGTGATGGTGGTGTTTCCTTCTTGAGGAACCAATGATGTCCTTGAGCTCTTCTATGTCTCTTCCTTGTCTTTGTTACTCCTCCCTCATTGCTTTTTGATCTTCTCTTATTTCATGGAGCATGATGGAGTGCTCTTGATGTTCCACCCTTAGTTGTCTCATATTGGAACTCAATTCTCCTAGGGAGGTGTTGATTTGCTCCCAATAATTTTGTGGAGGAAAGTGCATTTGAGGCATCTCAGGGATCTCATGGAAGTGAGCTTCTTGCGCCTCTTGAGCTCCATGACTGGGCTCTCTTGCTTGCTCCATCTTTTTCTTAGTGATGGGCTTGTCCTCTTTGATGAGGATATCTTCCTCTATGTCAATCCCAGCCGAATTGCAGAGGTGGCAAATGAAGTGAGGAAAGGGTAACCTTGCCATAGTGGAGGACTTGTCAGCCACCTTGTAGAGTTCTTGAGGTATAATCTCATGAACTTCCACCTCTTCTCCAATCATGATGCTATGGATCATGATGGCCCGGTCTATAGTAACTTCAGACCGGTTGCTAGTGGGAATGATTGAGCATTGAATAAACTCCAACCATCCTCTAGCTATAGGCTTGAGGTCCAATCTTCTTAGTTGAACCGGCTTGCCTTTGGAGTCAATCTTCCATTGAGCTCCTTCTACACATATGTCCATAAGGACTTGATCCAACCTTTGATCAAAGTTGACTCTCCTTGTGTAGGGGCGTGCGTTCTCTTCCATGTATGGCAAGTTGAACGCCAACCTCACATTTTCCGGACTAAAATCTAAGTATTTCCCCCGAACCATTGTAACATAGTTCTTTGGATCCGGGTTCTTACTTTGATCATGGTTCTTGGTGATCCATGCATTGGCATAGAACTCTTGAACCATTAGGATGCCGACTTGTTGGATGGGATTTGTTAGAACTTCCCAACCTCTTCTTTGAATTTCATGTCGGATCTCCGGATACTCATTTCTTTTGAGTTTAAAAGGGACCTCAGGGATCACCTTCTTCCTGGCCACAACATCATAGAAGTGGTCTTGATGGGCTTTGGAGATGAATCTTTCCATCTCCCATGACTCGGATGTGGAAGCTTTTGTCTTCCCTTTCCCTCTTCTAGAGGATTCTCCGGTCTTAGGTGCCATCAATGGTAATGGAAAAACAAAAAAGCTATGCTTTTACCACACCAAACTTAGAATATTGCTCGCCCTCGAGCAATAAACAAAAGAATAGAAGAAGAAGAAGAAGAAATATGGAGAGGGAGAGGGAGATGTGGTTTCGGCCAAGGAGAGTGTAGAGGGGTGTGTTATGTGAATTTGGTGAAGAATGGAGGTCTTTATATAGGGTAGGGAGGTGGGGTATTGGTTCGGCCATATGGGTGGGTTTGGGTGGGAAATTGGTTTTGAATTTTGAAGGTAGGTGGAGTTTATGAGGTAGGTTTATTGGGAAGAGTGGGTGGATGTGAGTGGTGAAGGTTTAGTGGGGAAGAGAGATTGAGGTGATTGGTGAGGGGTTTTTAGGGGAGAGTGTTTATGGGGTTGTGTGAAAGAGAGTGGTGAGAAGAAGTGAGTGGAGGTAGGTGGGGATCCTGTGGGATCCACAGATCCTGAGTGGATCCTGTGGGGTCCACAGATCCTGAGTGGATCCTGTGGGGTCCACAGATCCTGAGGTGTTCAAGGAATTACATCCCTGCACCCATTAGGCATGTAAAAATGCCTTTGTATCCAACTCTGGGCGTTCAGCGCCAGGTTGGTGGCCATTTTGGGCGTTCAACGCCCATTTGTGTGCCATTTCTGGCGTTGAACGCCAGAACCATGCCTGTTCTGGCGTTCAGCGCCCAGAAGCTGCCCATTTTGGGCGTTCAGCGCCAGAACCATGCTCTGTTTTGGCGCTGAGCGCCAGACAGATGCTCCTCCAGGGTGTGATTTTTCTTCTGCTGTTTTTGATTCCGTTTTCAATTTTTATATTTATTTTGTGACTTCACATGATCATGAACCTAAGAAAATATGAAAAACAATGAAAATAAAAGTTAGATAAACATTGGGTTGCCTCCCAACAAGCGCTTCTTTAATGTCAATAGCTTGACAGTGGGCTCTCATGGAGCCTCACAGATGTGCAGAGCTTTGTTGAGACTCTCCAACACCAAACTTAGAGTTTGGATATGGGAGTTCAACACCAAACTTAGAGTTTGGTTGTGGCCTCCTAACACCAAACTTAGAGTTTGACTGTGGGGGCTCTGGTTGACTCTGCTTTGAGAGAAGCTTTTCCTGCTTCCTCTCCATGGTTGCAGAGGGAGATCCTTGAGTTTTGAATACAAGGGAGTTCTCATTCCATTGAAGGACTATTTCACCTCTGTCAACATCAATCACAGCTCTTGCTGTGGCCAGGAAAGGTCTTCCTAGGATGATGGATTCATCCTCTTCCTTTCCAGTATCCAGGACTATGAAGTCAGTAGGTATGTAAAGGCCCTCAACCTTTACTAATACATCTTCTACTTGTCCATAAGCCTATTTTCTTGAGCTGTCTGCCATCTCTAGTGAGATTTTAGCAGCTTGCACCCCATAGATTCCCAGTTTCTCTATTACAGAGAGGGGCATGAGGTTTATACCTGAACCAAGGTCACACAGAGCCTTAAAGATCATGGTGCCTATGGTACAAGGTAATATGAACTTTCCAGGATCCTGTCTCTTCTGAGGCAATGTCAGTTGATCCAGATCACTTAGTTCATTGATGAACAAGGGAGGTTCAACTTCCCAAGCATCAATGCCAAACAATTTGGCATTCAGCTTCATGATTGCACCAAGAAACTTGGCAGTTTGCTCTTCAGTGACATCCTCATTCTCTTCAGAAGAAGAATACTCATCAGAGCTCATGAAGGGCATAAGGAGGTTCAATGGAATCTCTATGGTCTCTAGATGAGCCTCAGAGTCCTTTGGTTCCTCAGAGGGAAGCTCCTTATTGATCACTGGACGTCCCAGGAGGTCTTCCTCCTTGGGATTCACGTCCTTTCCTCTCCTCAGAGGTTCGGCCATGGCGCTTATGTCAATGGCCTTGCACTCTCCTTTTGGGTTCTCTTCTGTATTGCTTGGGAGAGTACTAGGAGGGATTTCAGTGATCCTTTTACTCAGCTGGCCCACTTGTGCTTCCAAATTTCTAATGGAAGACCTTGTTTCATTCATGAAACTTACAGTGGCCTTAGATAGATCAGAGACTAGATTTGCTAAATTAGAAGCATTTTGTTCAGAGTTCTCTGTCTGTTGCTGAGTTGATGATGGAAAAGGCTTGCTATTGCTAAACCTGTTTCTTCCACCATTATTAAAGCCTTGTTGGGGCTTTTGATCCTTCCATGAGAAATTTGGATGATTTCTCCATGTTGAGTTATAGGTGTTTCCATAAGGTTCACCTAAGTAATTTACCTCTGCTATTGCAGGGTTCTCAGGATCATAAGCTTCTTCTTCAGGAGAAGCCTCTTGAGTACTGTTGGATGCAGCTTGCATTCCATGCAGACTCTGAGAGATCATATTGACTTGCTGAGTCAATACTTTATTCTGAGCCAATATGGCATTCAGAGTATCAACTTCAAGAACTCCCTTCTTCATAGGCGTCCCATTACTCACAGGATTCCTTTCAGAAGTGTACATGAACTGGTTATTAGCAACCATGTCAATGAGTTCTTGAGCTTCTGCAGGCGTTTTCTTTAGGTGAATGGATCCACCTGCAGAAGTGTCCAGTGACATCTTTGATAGCTCAGATAAACCATCATAGAATATATCCAGGATGGTCCATTCTGAAAGCATGTCAGAGGGACACTTTTTGGTCAACTGTTTGTATCTTTCCCAAGCTTCATAGAGGGATTCACCTTCTTTCTGTCTGAAGGTTTGAACATCAGCTCTAAGCTTGCTCAGCTTTTGAGGAGGAAAGTACTTGGCTAAGAAAGCCGTGACCAGCTTATCCCAAGAGTTCAGGCTGTCTTTGGGTTGAGAATCCAACCATAATTTAGCTCTGTCTCTTACAGCAAAAGGGAAAAGCATGAGCCTGTAGACTTCAGGATCTACTCCATTAGTCTTAACAGTATCACATATCTGCAAGAATTCAGTTAAGAACTGAAAAGGATCTTCAGATGGAAGTCCATGAAACTTGCAGTTCTGCTACATCAGAGAAACTAATTGAGGTTTCAGCTCAAAGTTGTTTGCTCCAATGGCAGCAATGGAGATGCTTCTTCCATGTAAATTGGAATTAGGTGCAGTAAAGTCACCAAGCATCTTCCTTACATTATTATTATTTTCGGCTGCCATCTCCTCTGCCTGTTCGAAAATTTCTAAAAGGCTATCTCTGGATTGTTGTATTTTAGCTTCTCTTAATTTTCTCTTCAGAGTCCTTTCAGGTTCTGGATCTGCTTCCACAAGAATGTTCTTATCCTTGCTCCTGCTCATATGACAAAGAAGAAGGCACAGAAAAATAATAATAATAATAGAGATCCTTTATACCATAGTATAGGGATCCCTTTGTGAGTGGAAGAAAAGAGGGGGAGACAAAAAATGTGATGTAAAGGAAGAAACACAACTGTACCGATGGAAGAGATGTGAGATGAGATGTTAGGATATGAATGAATAAATAGAATAGGATGGGGGAGGGATAATTTTCGAAAATTAGTTTGAAAAAGAGTTAGTGATTTTTGAAAAATGTTAGAAAAAATTTTTTTTTCGAAAATTTTTGAAATAAAAATAAAAATAATTAGTTAATTAAAAAGAAATTTTTGAAAAAGGGGGAGATATTTTCGAAAATTAGAGAGAGAGAGTTAGTTAGGTAGTTTTGAAAAAGTTAAGAAACAAACAAAAAAGTTAGTTAGTTGGTTGAAACAAATTTTGAAAAGGTAAGAAGTTAGGAAGTTGGAAAAGATATTTTGAAAAGATATTTTTGAAAAAGATAAGATAAGAAGATATTTTTGAAAAGATATGATAGAAATTAGTTTTTGAAAAAGATTTGATTTTTAAAATCACAATTAATGACTTGATTCATAAGAAATCACAAGATATGATTCTAGAACTTAAAGTTTGAATCTTTCTTAACAAGCAAGTAACAAACTTCAAATTTTTGAATCGAAACATTAATTGTTTGTGTTATTTTCGAAAATTATGATATAAAATAAGAAAAAGATTTTTGAAAAATATTTTTGAAATTTTCGAAAATAACCAAGAATTTTGAAAAAGATTTGATTTTTGAAAAAGATTTTGAAAAGATAAGATTTTCAAATTGAAAATTTGATTTGACTCATAAGAAACAACTTGATTTTAAAAATTTTTGAAAAAGTCAATCCAAATTTTCAAATTTGATGAGAGAAAAAGGGAAAGATATTTTTTTGATTTTTGAATTTCTATGATGAGAGAGAAAAACACAAAAAAGATGCAATGCATGAAATTTTTAGATCAAAACATGTGATGCATGCAAGAATGCTATGAATGTCAAGATGAACACCAAGAACACTATGAATGTCATGATGAACATCAAGAACATAATTTTTGAAAAATTTTTAATGCAAAAAAAACATGCAAGACACCAAACTTAGAATTCTTTAATGCTTAGACACTAAGAATTCAAGAATGCACATGATAAACATGAAAAGACACAAAACAAAAAATCATCAAGATCAAACAAGAAGACTTACCAAGAACAACTTGAAGATCATGAAGAACACTATGAATGCATGATATTTTCGAAAAATGCTAGATGCATATGCAAGTGACACCAAACTTATAATGTGACTCAAGACTCAAACAAGAAACAGAAAAATATTTTTGATTTTTATGATTTTCTAAATTTTTTTTGTATTTTTCGAAAATTAATATGAAAAAGAAAAATAAGGATTCCAAAATTTTTAATATGAATTACAAGAATTTTGCCATGTTAGTCTAAAGCTTCAGTCCAGGAATTAGACATGGCTCACTAGCCAGCCAAGCTTTCAAAGAAAGCTCCAGTCCAAAACACTAGACATGGCCAATGGCCAGCCAAGCTTCAGCAGGTGATCATGGATCAGCAGCAGGTGGATGAGCAACAACTAAGTTGCTCTTGATAACAAATTGCAAGCCTCAGTCCAAATGAATTTAGACATGGCTTTACAGCCAGCCAGGCTTCACATGCTTCATGAAACACTAGAATTCATTCTTAAAAATTTTGAATAAATTTTTGAAAACATTTTTATTTTTTTCGAAAACAAAAGAAAAATTTTTTTGAAAATATTTTTAAAAGATTTTTGAAAAGAAAACGAAAAGAAAGTTACCTAATCTGAGCAACAAGATGAACCGTCAGTTGTCCAAACTCAAACAATCCCCGGCAACGGCGCCAAAAACTTGGTGCACGAAATTGTTATGTCCAGGCTCAAACAATCCCCGGCAATGTGAGCAACTTGGTGCTCTGATCTCAATACATAATTGTCACAACTTCGATACAACTAACCAGCAAGTGCACTGGGTCGTCCAAGTAATACCTTACGTGAGTAAGGGTCGAATCCCACGGAGATTGTTGGTATGAAGCAAGCTATGGTCACCTTGTAAATCTCAGTCAGGCGGATATAAAATAATTATGGAGTTTTCGAATATTAATTAATAAAATAGGGATAGAGATACTTATGTAAATCATTGGTAGAAAATTCAGATAAGCGAATGGAGATGCTTTTCGTTCCTCTGAACCTCTGCTTTCCTGCTATCTTCATCCAATCAGTCTTACTCCTTTCCATGGCTGGCTTTATGCAAGGGCATCACCGTTGTCAGTGGCTACATCCCCTCCTCTCAGTGAATAATATGCTCACGCACCCTGTCACGGCACGGCTATTCATCTGTCGGTTCTCGATCATGCTGGAATAGGATTCACCCTCCTTTTGCGTCTGTCACTAACGCCCAGCAATCGCGAGTTTGAAGCTCGTCACAGTCATTCAATCATTGAATCCTACTCGGAATACCACAGACAAGGTTTAGACTTTCCGGATTCTCTTGAATGCCGCCATCATTCTAGCTTACGCCACGAAGATTCTGGTTAGGAGATCTAAGAGATACTCATTCTAGCTTAATTCATGTAGAACAGAAGTGTTTGTCAGGCACGCGTTCATAAGGGGGAAGGATGATGAGCGTCACACATAATCATCACCTTCATCACGTTCTTGGGTGCGAATGGATATCTTAGAAGCGAAATAAGAAGAATTGAATAGAAAACAGTAGTACTTTGCATTAATCTTTGAGGAACAGCAGAGCTCCACACCTTAATCTATGGAGTGTAGAAACTCTACCGTTGAAAATACATAAGTGATAGGTCCAGGCATGGCCGTGTGGCCAGCCCCCATGATCTAAGAACAATGCGTTCAAAGATGATCCTAAGATCCTAAGATCATCAAAAGATTAGTAAGAGGTCCTATTTATAATAAACTAGCTACTAGGGTTTACATGAGTAAGTAATTGATGCATAAATCCACTTCCGGGGCCCACTTGGTGTGTGTTTGGGCTGAGCTTAAGTGTAGCACGTGCAGAGGCCATTTGTGGAGTTGAACGCCAGTTTCTGTGCCAGTTTGGGCGTTCAACTCTGGTTTTGGATCCTTTTCTGGCGCTGGACGCCAGATTTGGGCAGAAGGCTGGCGTTGAACGCCAGTTTACGTCGTCAATTCTTGGCCAAAGTATGGACTATTATACATTGCTGGAAAGACCTGGATGTCTACTTTCCAACGCAATTGGAAGCGTGCCATTTCGAGTTCTGTAGCTCCAGAAAATCCACTTTGAGTGCAGAGAGGTCAGAATCCAACAGCATCAGCAGTCCTTTTTCAACCTCTGAATCTGATTTTTGCTCAAGTCCCTCAATTTCAGCCAGAAAATACCTGAAATCACAGAAAAACACACAAACTCATAGTAAAGTCCAGAAATGTGAATTTAACATAAAAACTAATGAAAACATCCCTAAAAGTAACTAGATCCTACTAAAAACATACTAAAAACAATGCCAAAAAGCGTATAAATTATCCACTCATCAATGAGTTGATTCCCTTTTAGTATGCCCTAATCTTCTTGAATGTTCTTGTGAGGTGGTGATTTTAAGTATACTTTTGGAGTCTTGTTTTAAATTTTTTAAAGAAGTTTTGAATTCTCTTTGAAGAAAATTCCAAACTAAATTTTTTCTGTTGCTTGATTGTAATTGAAACAATTCTTCAAATTTTAACAAAGTTGTTTTGAAGTTGGCATGCACCATTTTAAATGAAGTTTTGGAAAGCTTCCATATTTATCAGAAATCTGTCTGTTTGCAATGCACCACTTATTTCCTTTACTAACTTATAAACAAATTTTTACCTCGAATTTTTTTTTTCTAAATAGAGTTTAATTTCTTCTTCCGTCTTTTCAATAATTTTATACACGCTTGTTTGAATAAGAACTTTGAGAATTTTTGAACCAGCATTTGGTTTTCTTCCAAGTTTTATGATTACTTTTGGTTAGGTTGTGCACTTAACTATCTAAAATATTTGGGGAAATATTTTTGTTCTTAGCCAAATCGGTGTTCATTTGGTTTTAAATCTCTACCTAATCTATTTCAACATGAAACTGTATTAAAGGATGCCACATTTATACTTTTGATATCCTTTTTCAAAGTGTTTGTTGCGCACCCTTTTCTTTGAAAACGTGAAATAGTTTTTGAAATATTTTTCACTCTTCATGAGCAATGCATTCGAAAGAGTTTCATCCATACTCGACTCTTGTAAGTTTGTCTTTGGCCTTGGATTTTCTTTTCTATAAACCTCTTACTTCTTCAACTCAGTTTGAATTTGTTTCAAACTAATGCGCTGATTTTTCTTCTTATTGATCCTATTGAATTTCTTTGATCCAAGGGTTATCTTTGAAGTTGTCAGTTGATTTATTTCTAGCAAACTTCATTGCTTGAGCATCCTTGTTTACCTGGAATTTCATACATTCTTTCAAATCTATGAGTATTATCTTTGACATTTGTCTCTCCTTTCTAAAATCTTGTATCCTTCTGAGTGGACTCGAGAATTGTTTTGATGTCACGTACGACCTGTAGACGTAGTAATGCGATGCATTAGTTCTTTAAGACATCATATGTGTATATGGAAGGTGAAGCGGTAGGTGTGTAACGTTATGAGGAGTTGTGGTAGTTTTGTTCCTTGTGAAAGAGTTTGCGGGTGTTAGACTTGTGGTCGGTTGTGGGGTTGTTACATGATTGATGGAGTTGGAAAGTTGAAGCTTTGAGGTTGATACGAGATTAGTGTGCGGACGTTAAGCACGTTGTTTTAACCCCATCCTGTTTTATAGCCTTCGATGCCTTGCTTTACTATCACATGTTTGAACCATGTCATCTTTTGCATTGAGCCTATCTTGTAAGGTTTGCTTTGCAATTACACTCCTACCTTTGTATCTTTATGCATACGAAAATCCAAGATTTGAAAACCGTATATATGTTTATATGTTGAGATAATTTTGCTTCTTCCTTAAATGTGTTCAAGAGTGAACTATTATGAAATTTCTTTCATTTTGTATCAATTTTCGAGGACGAAATTTTTTTTAAGGTGGGTAGAATGTAAGACCCAGAACTTTTGAAAAAGGGCTATCATGAGCTAATTTTAAATTCAATATTTCTGTAGCTTTAATTTCAAAATTTCTTTATTAAAGATAATTAAAGCAAGTTTTGATTAATTGAATTTGAATTAAATTAAGATTATTATCCAATTTTATAATTATTAAAATATTTTCTATATTTAAATTATAAAGTTGATAGTTATGAAATAATAAGAATTTTATATGATTTGGATTAAATAATTAATATTTTAAAATACTAATTCTGCTGTTTTGGAAAATAAAGAAATTAATTATATTATTTCTAATTCTTGGATTTGAACATTTTATTGAAAATAATTTATAAAATTGATGAACAAATAGTATTTTTATACACTATTATTGTTGGATTAAAATTTATTTTTAATTACTATATTATCCCTATTTTTATTTAAAATTATTAAAATGCCCCTAACCCTAATTAACACACATTTTTCTTTTATTCCAAATGAACCCTAGCTGCTACAGTTGCTTTCCTTTAGTAAACACATCAGGTAAAAGAAAAAAAGAAAGAAAGAAAGAAAGGAGGAACAGAGGGAAGGGAGAACGGAGAAGGAGAGGGAGAGAGGGACGAGTCAGCACCAATTGACCTTGCCGTCGCCGCCGAGATGCTCACCGCCGTCGCACATCCAAGGATAGAAACGAGAGATAGGGATCGAGAGAGCAAGCTGCGCCGCTGCCATCACGGTTGTCGTCGCTGACGCCCAACCGTCGCCGCCATTATCATTGTAAGACCCGGTCAATTAACGGCTAATTAACCCATAAATGAGAATTTATTCTAGAAATCCAAAAATGTTATTTTTATGGCTTAATATGATAGAGGAGATTGAGACGAGAATTTCGGTACCAATTTTATAGAAATCGGACCAAGATTGGACCGAACGGGCCTAACTGGACCAACCGGACCCAAAGTGGGCCCTTGGCCCAACTAAACTAAACCAAAACCCTAGTTTTCAGCACTCTCTCTCCTCATTTACTACACACACACGCTGAAAATAGTGGAGAGGAAGGGAAGAACACTCTCTCAAGTTCTCTCCCTTGGTTGATCTTCAAACCACCATAACTTTTGATCTAGAGCTCCGATTGCCGCTCCGTTTGCGGCCACGCGTTCACCGCGGAGAGCTCTACAAAACCCATACAATCAATCTTGAGGTAAGCTACGTTTTACTGTTCGAAATTTCAGCCCTTGATTTCGAGTTTCATGGGTGAAATGTTGAGATTTTGGGTTCTTTGATGTTATAGGACCCAACTCTCTTGAAGGAGAAAGTTAATCTTGTCTTCTTGGACCTTGGGTGTGGTAAGATTCTCAACTCTAGTGTGATTTGTTGTTCTATGATGTTTGGGTATTGAGATGTTGTGTATGGGTATGATGATTGTGGCTTAGGTTGTGTATATGTGAATATTGGAGCTTGATTGGTGATTTTGGAAAGCTTGGAAGAGGGTTTTGTGTGATAAAATCTGTTCTTGGAGGTGTTGATACCTTGAGAGCTTGTGGACAAGTGGTTTGGAAGTGCTCCGGTTGAGTTTGGGAAATCGGCTAAGGTATGGTTTCGGTTTCCCGTATCTAATATGTAATGTGGTAGGAAATACTTAGGCTAGAGGCCCTAAGATAGGCATTGAATTGTTGGTGTTGTTGAATGATTGAGATATATGATGTGTTCATATATGTGATTATGAATATTGATGCCTTGATTGTGTGATATATGAGAAATGCATGTTGTGATATATGCTTGATGGATGATTGAGGTTGAATTGATGGGTGGTACCATGTTGATGGTGAGTATGATGTTGATCATGTATAATGATGGTTGATTTGGAAATTGATATTATTGGAAATTGGGATGAGAAGGATGTATGACATGAGATTGTGTTTGTCCTTTAGCCATTGATTGAGAAGTGTTAAAATGGTTGGAGGTAGTTTTGGGAATTTTGGTAAAATGTCAATGTGTGAGTTGAGGATGGCTTGTTGTTGATTTTGGTACATTTTGAATGATTTCAAAGAAAATGGTTGAAATTGGCATGTTTTGATTGATTTTGAAAAGAGTTGAAAGTGGCTTGTTTTGAAAATGGCACTTTGTGGTTTTGAATGAAAATATGGTTTTTGGGCATACTTTGACGGGACATAACTTGGACTACGGATCTCTGATTTGCGCCAAATCTGTTTAGAAATGAAATTGGATCCGGGATGTCCATGCCGTTCGAAGAACGGGTGAAAATGATTTAAAATGAGAGAGTTATGACCGTCTGAAGATTGGGGGTTGAACCTGTGAATTCTGCAGCTTTTAACTTAGAAAATTTTTAGCAGAATGACCCCTCGCGCGTAGGCGCACTTGGCGCGTATGCGCCGTTCTTCGAGAAAGCATCATCCACGCGTGCGCGTGGTGTGCGCGAGCGCGTCGATGCGCTGTATCGAATGCCCAGCCATTTTCCAGAGAGTTGTGCCAGAGTTGTGCCAGTTTTGTTCCTGGGGCACAATGTATTCGCGCGTATGCGTGGCTGACGCTTGCGCGTCGTTTGGCTAATTTTCAACCTGCGCGTTCGCGCGTATGACGCTTGCGCGTCGATGAGTTATAAGGCCATCCGCGCGTGCGCGTGGAGTGCGCGTACGCGTGGCCCTGTTTTCATCCCAAAGTTGATTTTTGAGTTTTAAAAGCCAAATTTCATACTTCTAAGCCTCCGATCTCACCACTTATGTCTTAAATCATTATGATATGCCTAGCATGAGAAAAAGGGCTAGTGAATGTGGTAACTTGTGAGTGAAGCAAGGGAAAAATGAATGATCATTGAGGATCATAGATAATTATGTGAGATGCGGAGGATGGCAGTGGAAGTGCTTGTTATGCCATGGACCGAAGGGCCATAATTGTTAATGAATTGGCTGGTTATGGATTTAACCGTGAGCCGGATGGCTGGATTATGCCGTGTGACGGCGGAGCCATGTTTATGGCTAAGTATAAATGCATATATGCTGTTGAATGAATTGTGAATGTTTGCACTTCTACCATCGGAGATGAGGGTTTCCCTGGGTAGTAGCAGTGGCTAGCCACCACGTGCTCCAGGTTGAGACTCGAAACTCTATTAACCCAATGTTGTAAGTGTGGCCGGGCACTGTGAAAGGCCCGGATGAGCTCGCCCCCGTAAATATTCACCAGTGATGGTGATGGATAAATATTCACCAGTGAGGGTGATGGATATGGATTATGATTATGATCAAGTTTATGACGAGTATAACTCGAGTTGGGGATGCACGACAGAGGGACAATCCAATGGTTAGCTACCAGGACTTGTCGGGTTGGCTCTATAACCGACAGATGATATCATCAGCCACTAGGGACAGGCATGCATCATAAGCATACTACATGAATTGTTTGAGATTGCCTATTTGACTGCATATTACTTGCTATTTGCCTAAATGCCTTATCTGTTCCTATTTGTAAATCTCTTGTCTGATATAACTGTGTTTGCTATATTATACTCCTGCTGGTGGTTGGGAGGTCTGAAGGAATTGGAAAGGGAAGTATTAGTTAGACTGAAGAATCTTTAGTCAGTTGCCACTTACGGTTTAGCTTGTTTATAAGCTTTGATATTATCTGGAGGAAGTTCTAGGATTGCCTTCGGCTTTCCTCTATTATTATGTATTATATATGTGGAAGCTGTTACCGTACTGGGGACCTCTGGTTCTCACCCATGCGGATTTTGTGGTTTTCAGATGCAGGACGCGAGGCTTCTCGTTGAGGCATGCTGGAGACTTTTGGATTTAGCGAAGATCCTTTGTTCTCGGGACTCTATTTTGATCTATATATCTTGTTTAGATACTTTTATCTCCATTAAATAATACAAACTGTGATGACTCCTTCTAGAGGGGATTTTGGAGATTAGATTTCTGTATCTGTGTCCCTTTGGGTTTCCTTTGGGGTTTTTCTTATTTTATCATATGTATATATTGCTATGCTCGGACCGGTTATCTTTGCAACTGGGTTTTGAGTCTTGATATTCCCGTTTTTGACACTCTTTATATATATGATCTTGCGTTAGCTTATCCTTTGCTCGTTGCGTTACCGATCGGAGTGTTGCGCGTTCGAGTTACGGTTTTTGTTTACCCCTTTTTCTAAAAAGGCTCCTAGTTAATATCAATCATTCATACTACTATACGTACTAAATTTTTGTTTTAGAGGTCGTAATACCTTGCCATCTCTGAATTATGACTTAAGCATAAGACTCTGTATGGTAGGGTGTTACAATCGTCGCGAAGGAAGGAGCCCGAGGAGAGAGAGATTGTGTCGCCGCCGCTGGAGGAGCTGTCAACAATGCGTCGCCGTTGCTAGAGGAGCTTCGTGCATCGCCGTCGCTCCCTGGCGCCACCAAAGGAAGCCGCCGTCGTTCGTGCCTCCCGCCGCCGCCAAATGCGTCGCCATCGTGCCTTGCCTCGCCACCGTCGACCTCGTCACAGTTCACTGCCGCCGGAGCTCATGTCACAACTGATTGAGCACCACGAAGAACAGAAAGCGCGCTCGATGAGTAAGAAGAGATGGAGGCTGGGTTTTTGTCACTGTATTACTCCATTTCTACCTCTACCGTGCGCTGTTGAAGCTGTCGGAGCCTCTGCCATCATTGGAGTTGCTGTTTAGTTGATGCCGCTGCCTGGGTCACCACGGTACAAGCGGCCGTTGATGGAGTTATTCTATTCAGTGATTTCTGTGAGTTTCGACATTGAGGTAAGGGTTTTAATTGTGGTTTCTGTCCTTTTTGGATTCCGAGAAGATTTTGATGCTGCGTGGTTATTATAGTTGATCCACCGGAGCTTCTGGCCGCTATCGGAGCTACTGCCAGGTCAGTTTAGGATTGCGGCTCGTCCGTTCTGCTGTTATCGTAAGTGTATTTTATTTTGATCTCTTGGTTTTGGTTTTCCATTTTCAATTATTGAGAATTTTGCGATGTTAATATCTCTGGGTTGAGTTTCAGAAATTGTATGATTAAAATAAGAGTCAATGCGGTGTCATCTTGCTTCGTTTCTCGCGGTGAGACTATTCGGTTCCGTTCCTTTTTACCGCAATACTTTATTGACAATTATGTTGTAATTTCGTTTAAAATCCATTTTGCGTTAATTCCAATTTACGTCAGATAAGTCGTCGTTGCTGTGAAACTTGATTGTCGTTATTGATATTGCCTGGAATCATTGAGGTTGCTGCCATGAGTTAGGAATAGAAAGAGGACTCTTGACGCGTTAACTTTAAAGGGGTCGACTTTGAGGTAAGGGCTTTTCTAAAAAGCTATTTTTTTTATCTGGAATTATTATAAATGGATACTGGTGTGAGAATTATATACTTTTAGTGATTGTACCAGTCTTATGTATTGTTTGGCTACTTTGAATGAATATGATTATATGTTTTGATTAGATTATTGTTTGGTTTTGATAAATGAATTGTTGCTGAACTGTTTCTTTAAAGTTTTGGAAATGAGTTTAATTGGTTTCAAGAAGGAACCTGAAAGTCGTTTTAATTCAAATGGACTGGTTCTGTTTCAAGTGAATTGGTTTTGGATTGGGTTGGGACTTGTGACTATATATGATTCGGTTTTATAATAAATTTAGTTTTTATTTAATTGAACCAAGATTCTATGATTTTAAGAGTTTTAATGAATCTTTGGGAAAATGAGATAGGTTGTCCTCCCCTAAAGTCTTGAGATTCCGCTGAGAAATTTTCTATTACCAAATTCTGTTTTAGGATGATTAATTTTTGAATCTTTTAGAAGAGGCTTTTAATTTTGCCGAGTTGTTGAATCTTTGGAAGTTTTAGAAGGATGTTGCGGAAATGTGATTGGTTTTGAAAGAGGAAATCTCTTTTGAGAAAGATGGCTTATAAGCTAGAAGTGATTTGAGAAATGCGGTTTTTAAAGTTAAGGCTGGAAAGAATTGATTTTGATTTCAAAGTAAAGTGATTTGAGAAAAAAGGCGATTTATGACTTGAATGACGATTATATGTTTGATGATGTTGGATGGTCGAAGTGCTATTATGTTATGAGCCGAAATGGCCGTATATGATAATGAATTATGGATGATTGTGGAATATGTTATGAGCCGGATGGCTGAGTATGAATATGGATTTTTATTGATTTGATAAAGTGATTGTTGTACTTCACCTATCTGAGATACGAGTTTCCCTGGGTGAAAGCAGTGGCTAGCCACCACGTGCTCCAAGTGGAGACTCGATACTCTGCTGACCTTATGTCGTAAGTGTGGCCGGACACTGTGAAAGTTCCGAATGAGCTTGCCCCCGTGAATATATACTAGTGAGGGTGTTGGATGTGAATTATGATTATGATTGTGAATAACTCGAGTTGGGGATGCACGACAGAGGGACAGTCCAATGGTTAACTACCAAGACTTGTTGGGTTAGCTTTATAACCGACAGATGAGACTCATCAGCCACTAGGACAGACATTCATCATTTGCATCTATGTGACATTGTTTGGGTGTGCATATTGTACTTGGTTTGCCTATGTGATTAATTGTGTTTAATTGCTAATTGCTCTACTTGATGTAACTGCTTGTTTGTGCTTGAGCCTCCTACTTGTGTTTGCGACTGAAACTCTGTTGGATTGTGGTGGTTTGGCTGCTATTTAGATTGTTTGGGCCTAGGGCCGTGGTTGATTTTGAGATGGGACGATGGTTGGTTTTGGTTTTGTGTTTCTGGTTTTAAAAAGTATGAAAAACTAATCTGGTTCAGCATAGATAAACCTTTTGAAAGGCTTTTGAATTTTAAGAAATGAACAGTTTTCTCTTTTAGAAAAGATTTCAGATTTTTTTTATATAGTAAACTTTTGCTTTTAAAAAGATGCATAAGGTGATTATTAATCACTGTAACGATTTTATCTCGCGTATCCTATTATAGTAATTCTGCAACCTTATAGTGAGAACTCTTTCGAAGATGATGCTCTCACTCCCCTACAGATCTTTTCTTTTTCAGGTTACGGACGACGAAGTTGGAAGATATTATTTCTTTTCTGTTAGACGATATTTTTGTATTGTTTTAGTATTTATGTTTCCCTCGCCTTTAATTTTGCAAGTCTTGTAAGAGGGATAGGATTTTGATATGAGATGTTTGTAAATTAATATGTATGTGTATATATAAGTATTTCCTGTGAGTATTGTAACTTATATTGTAAGTCTGAATGTATGTTTTTGAAAAATTCGGTTCAAGTTTTAAACAGGTTCATATTTTAGTATTAAATAGTATAAGAGTCGTCGTAATACACGAGCTATCAGAGTGGCGCAGCCAAAAGCATGACTTTGTGATCGTTAAGGTGTTACAAGTACCATTTTATTAGCGCTAAAATCTTTTAAATACCAATTTAGTATTTACCTTTTTTTATTACGATCATTGATATATGCTTTAAAATTATTTTTTAAAAAATGGTGGTGCCCAGCTGATTTGGCAGTAATATAAATATACATATACTAGTGCTTTTTCCTTAATTTTTATGGAATGGTAAGTTTTTTGAAATAAGTTGTAATTTAATATTTAAAATTTATTATAAAATAAACAAATTTAATAATGTTTAACGTTTTTGTAATAAATATCAAAGGTTTTATTAAATTTGTTCAATTACTCGGGGTCGGACGAATGGAGAGGTACTCCAAGTAAAGAGGTGGGAACCAGCTTGGATCTGAGTCTGTGTGCCAGACGCGTGAGCAAACGACCTGCAAAATTTAACCATACAATCCATCATCCAAAGATAAAAAAAAAATATTTTCACATAAAAACAATTAAAATTTTCATTATAGTATCCACCTATTTTATATTCTCTCATTTTCAAACAGTGTCCTATATATTAATACATGAGCCACCTTACACAGCCACATTTACTAGGCTTTGTGTACTTTGTGCATAGAAGATGTAACAACTAATTCATTAACACGTTTAACTTTATTTTTAACCTATTTAAGTTTAAATTAGTACATGTATAGTAGGTACATTATAATTATGGAAATATATTTTAGGTTTCAAATCTCAAAAAGAGGGAATTCAACGAGGCCAAGAAACTACAGTTAGGGATGTTTTGAAATTTCTATGTGCGGCTACTTGAGACTAGTGGGTCTGTATAATGACAAAACATGTATACGTACTATGTGCTTTAATCATAATAATTTAGGGTAATACGACTAAAATCTTTCTTTTCCAAAGGCTTTTAACATTGATATATGTAATCATTATATTATTAAACATGCATATACTACTGAATAAAAAAAAAATCCATTATACATCAAATCAAATCAAATATAAGGACGAGAGAAGGGAGGAAAAGTCTATTTTACCCCTGATTTTTGCGCTTCTCCAGAGCGATTATTTTTTTGTGTCTCTTACTTCCCTTTCTTTTCCACTCATTTCCTCTGTTTCCAAACTACGTCTGCACTGCATTTTCTATTCCCTCTCGCGTTTCCTGAATTTGCTTGCATTGGCCTACTGCCTGCGATCGTCCTCCTTCCCGCCCTCGTACTTCTTCCTTGCAAACTACTTTTCTGGTAAGTATATTTTTCTTCTGCCAGATCTTTTCGTTTTCATTTTTTCCAGATTAGGTACTTGTCATTGCTCCTGCTTCTTGTTCGTTGAGTAGGGCTTAGATCTGTGTGTTTTCAGGCTGTCATTAGCTAGATTTTTAGAGGGGGGTTACCATCTAAGTTCCTGGTAGTTTAGGCTTCATTTTAAAAGTAGATAAGCTTTGGGTTAACTGCGAATAGGTAGATTGTAGATTCTCGTATTAGTGCCGGTCTCCCGACCTCCTAGACTGACTTTGAGTGGTGCCTCCACTATAGGTATGGCCCAGCGTCTTGTCATGAAGGCTCCCGGCGCGAGGGTGCAGCTGTACGACCGGTATGCTTGGGTGACTTCAAATGTGAAGGAATCCCCCAACCAAATGACCTTAGAGGAACTTGACGAGTTTCGGCAAGCCGACTACCTCTGCGGAGGGGTGATGAGGAAGACAATTACTAGGTTTTCATCCCCGCCGCTAACAAACGGATATTCCAACTGAATCTACACTCTCCCCGGGTCCCCTATTGGATCTGGTTTTATAAGGCGATGTTCACCCAGCTGGGAGTTCGTATCCCCTTTTCTCCTTTTCAAATGGCGCTACTCAACCGATGTGATGTGGTGCCGTCTCAGTTACATCCGAACAGCTGGACTTCTATCCGCTGTTTCGAAATGGTATGTGAGTATTTAGAGCTGACGGCCTCCGTCGAGGTGTTTCTCTTCCTTTTTACCCTGACGAATCCTTCTAAAGAGGGGAAGGCCAAAAAAGGCTTTATGTCTTTCCGGTCTGTCCTAGGTCGGAGGATCTTTGGCCTATTTGAGGATTCGTACCATGGTTTCAAGGATAAATACTTTAAGGTCTGTCCGGCTGAGGGTCGGCATCCTTTTTGGTTGACATTGGAGGGAGAACGCCGCATCCCGACCTATTGGAGTTTCGGGGCGGGAGCCAACACCTTTACCAAGGTCACATACAAGGGGTTGTCTCCTGAGAACAAAAGGGTTGCCGACGTGTTGTTGGCCATTTTTGGGAGAAATCACGTTAATCCCCATCTCCTCATGGGTGATCCGGACATGGCTAGGAATTATATATGTGAGTAGTTGTTTAGTAGTGCACCCGTTCTTGATATTACTCCTGTTTATTCAACCGGTTTGACGACTAACTAGCTTCCTTGTTTTGTTTCAGTATCGATTGCTGGCGAGAAAGTTGTACTTGATGCTCTGTTCAATACCTTCCTTGCTGGCGATAGCGATGCCGACTCTGCTACCTAAGATCAGGAGTTACCTCCCGACAATGCCGTCGAGGCCGAAGCTCAATCCCAACCCACCCAGGGTGAGGTGATCGGGACTAGTGGTGGTCCGGGTCCCCAACCAGAGGTCGAGGTCGAGGCAGAGGATGAAGAGGTGATTGTCCTTAACAATCCGAGGAAGAGGAAACCATCTTCTAGCCCCGAGGGAGTTCTTACGGTGATGGAGAAGAACTTCGATGCCAGGAACTTTATTGATTCCCAGCTGCTCCCCGGCACGGAGGACTTCTTCCATGGTGGGGATCTCTCTTCGCAGGCCAGGTGGATGTACCGTGCCCTGCTCCGGGGAGCCGCCATAGCGAGGAAAGCGGAATCCACCCTGGCAGGGGCGCGGTCATTGGAGAACATGCTCGAGTCCTCCGTCCAAGCTAATAATAAATATAAGGTTGAAGTCCAGTCGCTTCGGGAGCAGCTAGCTAATGCTGAGGAGAAGGTCAAGACCTCCGATGCTGCCGTGGCACGGCTTACCGAGCGGGAGCTCACTTTGGAGGTTCAGCTCAACGCTGCTCAAGGCCGGGTGAAAGAGCTCGAGAAAGAACACGACGAAGCTCTCTCGTCGGTAACCACGGCCAAGAACGAGGCAGCTGATTTAAAAAAGAAGTACAAAGAGACCGTAAGGCAAGGTAAAAATGCCATCTTGATGACTGAGGAGGCCCTCAAAGCTCAAATGAAGCTGTTGGCTCCCGACTTTGACACCTCCGCAGTTAGCATTTTCAAGACCATCGAGGATGGCAAAATTGTTGATATGCCGAAGAAATGATGTGATCTTGCTTTTGTACTTTGATTTTTTGTAATACGTAGATCTTTGAATGCTATGTTTTAGTAAACTTGATTGATGTTTTGGCGAATATGTAACAAATTGCTCGTCCACTGTTTTGTCAGTAAATTCTTTGTTCGCTGTTTCTTACCATTTTGCTGGTAGTTAGCTATTTGCTTATGCTTGCTTACTTTTTCGTCGGGTAGTTACTGAACCGGATCGTGGATTTTAACATTTTGGTAGCCAGTTATTGTGGCGTTCGTTCTTAGTGGCTCGCAGGGTGATCAGTCCCGAGGTACCGTGTTGTTCTGTTGTTGATCACTTGGAAAAGTAAATTTGGTTAATTTGAGTAATTTTTGAAAGCGAAAAAATGAGATGACGAACTTCAAGTAAAACTAATTGGAAATAAACAACTAGTGGCAAGTAATATGAATATAAAGTAATGGCAAATAAGTAACAAAGGGCAAATAATCCAACATAAAGCAATACAGGTCTTACTCAACTGGTTGAACCAGTAGAATGCTTGCTCGCCTAGTGTGCCTCGGCTGCTAGGGATAGAATCTCCTTAAGTTACTCACGTTCCAAGTTCTTTGGACTTCCCTGCCATCCAGTCGTTCCAGTTTGTAGGCATCGTTGCCGAGCACTTCCTTCACCCTGTATGGGCCTTCCCAATTTGCTGCCAGCTTTCCTTCCCCTGGTGTCGGGAGTCCAACATCGTTACGTTGTAGGACCAGGTCGTTCTGCTCAAACTCTCTCTTGAGTACTTTGGCATTGTAACGCAGGGCCATTCTTTGTTTCAACACTGTCTCCGATAAGTGGGCCATCTCCCTAGCTTCATCCACCAAGTCCTTTTCTACGGCCTCTTCGACTCCTCCCAGAAGTAGTCGTGGGCTCGGTTCACCGATCTCCATGAGTATTATTGCATCTACCCCATAGGTGAGCCGGAAGGGAGTCTCCCCGATACACGATTGCTGAGTTGTGCGATAGGACCAGAGGACCGATGCTAACTCGTCTGCCCATGCCGCCTTTTTCTGGTCAAGCCGCTTTTTGAGGCCTTGCAAGATGACCTTATTCACAGCCTCGACTTGGCCGTTCATTTGGGGTGTTCAACTGATGAGAACTTTTGCCTTATGCCCAAGCCGACGAGAAACTCTCTGAATTTCTTATCAGCAAACTGTATCCCGTTATCCGAGATAACGACCTCTGGGACTCCAAACCTGGCTATTACTTGCCTCCACATAAACTTCTGACAATTAGCCGAGGATTTGCTGGCCAATGGCTCGGCCTCTATCCACTTGGTATAATAATCGATGGCGACTATTAGGTACTTGACCTGCCCTGGTTCGACCGGGAAAGGTCCTAATAGATCGATTTCCCATTGTGAGAATGGTCGGGAGGCCATTAGTAGGCTTAGTTCAGCCGCTGGAGCTTTGTGAAAGTTGGCGTTCTCTTGGCATCTTTTGCACCTTTTCACGAATTCCTTGGAATCTGCCATCATTGAGGGCCAGCAATAACCGGCCCTGACGAGCTTTCAGGCTAAGGCCTTCCCCCCAATGTGGTGGCCGCAACATCCCTCGTGGACTTTCCTAAGCACATAGTCCGTTTGGTCAGGACGCATGCACTTCAATAGGGTTTGTTTAAGCCCTTTATTAAACAACTGGCCCTGTATTATGGTATACTTGGCCGCTTCTCTTCTTAGCGCCTTTGTCGTCTTGTCGTCATCGGGGAGTTTGCCTTTTTTCAAGAAATCCATGATTGAGTCCACCCAGGAGGGGGGTTCGGCTGCCCGTGATACGTGTACAGTCACGATTGGTTCTTTCACTAGACCCTAAATAAGAGAGTGGTTCCCTGTTCCTGGCTTCGTGCTTGCCAGCTTTGACAAGAGGTCAGCCCGGGTGTTCCTTTCTCTCGGAACACGCTGCACCGTGATCTCGTCAAACTCCTCGCTTAGCTTTTTGACCCTCTCCAAATATTTCTGCAATAGTGAGTCTCTGGCTTGGTACGTTCCATTAATCTGTGATGTGACGACCTGAGAGTCGCTACATACCTCTACTCTAATGGCTCCGACCTCCCTTGCCAAGACTAGGCCTGCTTGATTGTTGGACACCGGGAATTCAAACTTGACTGATTGCTCATACACGACTCCGGTCAGACTTTCCAGGATGATCCCCGCTCCCCCGAACGTTTGGTTGGAGGCTCCGTCCACATGGAGCTTCCACCGTGTGCTCGGCGTCTTGGGAAGGCTCCCCGTTACTTCTACCAGGAAGTCAGCCATGGCTTGGGCCTTAATCGCATGCCTGGGTTTGTATTGCAAGTTGTCCACATGGAGCTTCCACCGTGTGCTCGGCGTCTTGGGAAGGCTCTCCGTTACTTCTACCAGGAAGTCAGCCATGGCTTGGGCCTTAATCGCATGCCTGGGTTTGTATTGCAAGTTGTACTGGGATAGTTTGATTACCCAAGTCATCATCCTACCCGCCAGATCGGGTTTCTAGAGTACTTGGAGAATTGCCTGGTCCGTCCTGATGATTATCTGGTGTCCTTGGAAGTACCGTCGCAGCCTGCGGGAGGAGGTCAGGAGTGCATATGCTAGCTTCTCCAACTTGCTGCATCTTAGCTCCGCCCCTTGTAGCACTTTACTTACGAAAAAGATCAGTTGCTGGATCTTCCCCTCTTCTCGCACCAAGACTGTTGCCAACGCCTCATCGGTTATTGCTTAGTAGAGATACAGTACTTCTCCGTTCTTAGGCTTCCCGAGGACAGGCGGTGCCGAGATTATCTCCTTGAAGTGTTTGAAGGATTCTTCACACGCCGGAGTCCATTCGAACGCTATCCCCTTTTTCATCAAGTTGAAGAATGGCAGAGCTTTAGCAGCTGACGCACCGAGGAAGCGTAATAGTGCGGTGAGTCTTCCTGCCAACCTCTGGACGTCTTTTATGTATCCCGGGCTTTTCATTTGTAGGATTGCTTCACATTTCTCTGGGATGGCCTCCACTCCTCTTTGGGTTATCATAAACCCCAAAAATTTTCCAGCTTCCATGGCGAAGGCGCACTTGAGTGGATTAAGCCTCATGTCGTGTCGCCGGAGAGAAGCGAACACGTTCTCTAGGTCACCTATGAGGTCCTCAGCCTTGGTGGTTTTTACCAGAACGTCGTCTACGTACACTTTCACCGTCTTGCCGATAAGATCGTTGAATATCTTGTTCATCAGCCTTTGGTACGTAGCTCTTGCGTTCTTTAGTCCTAACGGCATCACCTTGTAGCAGTACGTCCCTTCTAGCGTGATAAACGCCGTCTTCTCTTCGTCTGGCTGGTGCATCGGTATCTGGTTGTAGCCAGAATATGCGTCCATGAAACACAGATACCGGTATCCTGCCGCCGCGTCGACAAGAGCATCAATATTGGGGAGGGGGAAGGAGTCCTTGGGGCATGTCTTGTTGAGGTCAGAGTAATCCACGCACATTCTCCATTTTCCACTGGGCTTTTTAACCAGAACTACATTCGACAGCCAAGTCGAGTAGTCGAGTTCCC
Source organism: Arachis ipaensis (assembly GCF_059453495.1). Classification (NCBI taxonomy): domain Eukaryota; kingdom Viridiplantae; phylum Streptophyta; class Magnoliopsida; order Fabales; family Fabaceae; genus Arachis; species Arachis ipaensis. Next base: position 36,052,601 of record NC_142442.1, read on the forward strand.
GGATGAACCCCGCTTCTAGCAGGCTGGCCGTTTGTCTGGCCACCTCTTCAGCCCTCTCCCGGGACATTTTTCTTCTTCTTTGTGCTATCAGCTTGGCTTCTGCTCTCACAGCTAGGTGGTGTAACATGAACTGGGGATCTATCCCCGGCATGTTGGCTGGCGTCCAGGCGAATAGGTCGCCCTTAGCTCTGATAATTTCCATCAAAGGTTATTTCAAGTTATGGGAAAGGTTTCTGTTCACGAAAGTGAACTTTTCCTCCGAATCACTGACCCTGAACTTCTCGAGGTCCCCTTCGGGCTGAGGCTTGGGTTTGTCGTTGACCCTGGCATCCAGATCGGCGAGGAAGACCCCAGCTGCTTCTTTGGACTTTTTCCTCAAGGAGAGGCTGGCGTTGTCGCATGCGACCACCGTTTCCAAATCTCCCCTGATGGATCCCACCGACCCATCATCAGCGACAAACTTCATCTTTAGTAGCTTTATAGAAATCATTGCTCCAAATTCATTGATAGTTTTTCTTCCCAGGATGAGGTTATAGGCCATGGAGTCTCTTAAGACCACGAACTCTGCCATTACCGACCTCTTCCCTCGACCCCCTCCTATAGATACTGGCAAGGAGACTATCCCATCAAGTTTGATGAAGTTGTCCCCTAAGCCGACCACGCCGTGCAGGTGGGTCTCTAGATCGGTGTCCCATAGGCCCAAAGCATCGAACACATTGTGGAACATGATGTTTGAGTCCGCTCCAGTATCTACTAGGATTCGCTTCACTATGCCGGTTCCGACTCTAGCCGTGGTCACCATGGGAGGGTTCTCCGGTAAGTCGTGAAACCATTGGTCCTCGGGGCCGAATGATATTGACGATATCCTTCTGGAGGGAGGCGTGGAACTGGACGAGGACACGACTAATACTTTAGCGTCTTTTCTTCTTGCCCAGCTGTTCGGATGTAACTGAGACGGCGCCACATCACATTGGTTGAGTAGCACAATTTGAAAAGGAGAAAAGGGGATACGAACCCCCAGCTGGGTGAACATCGCCTTATAAAACCAGATCCAATTGGGGACCTGGGGAGAGTGTAGATTCAGTTGGAATATCCGTTCGTTAGCGGCGGGAACGAAAACCTGGTAATTGGCTTCCTCATCACCCCCTCCGCAGAGGTAGTCGGCTTGCCGGAACTCGTCAAGTTTCTTTAAGGTCATTTGGTTGGGGGATTCCTTCACATCTGAAGTCACCCAGGCATACCGGTCGTACAGCTGCACCCTCGCGCCGGGAGCCCTCATGACAAGACGCTGGGCCATACTTACAGTGGGGCCACCACTCAAAGTCAATCTAGAAGGTCGAGAGGCCGGCACTAATACCAGAATCTACAATCTACCTATTTGCAGTTAAACCAAAGCTTATCTACTGCCAAAATGAAGCCTAAACTACCAGGAACTTAGATGGTAACCCCTCCCTAAAAATCTAGCTAATGACAGCCTAAAAACACACAGATCTAGGCCCTACTTAACGAACAAGAAGCAGGAGCAATGACAAGTACCTAATCTGGAAAAAATAAAAACGAAAAGATTTGGAAGAAGAAAAATATACTTACCAGAAAAGTAGTTTGCAAGGAAGAAGTAAGAGGGCAGGAAGGAGGACGATCGCAGGCAGTAGGCCAATGCAAGCAAATTCAAGAAACGAGAGAGGGAATAGAGAATGCAGTGCAGAGGTAGTTTGGAAGCAGAGGAAATGAGTGGAAAAGAAAGGGAAGGAAGAGAAACGAAAGAATAACCGCTCTAGAGAAGCGCAAAAGTCAGGGGCAAAATAGACTTTTTCCCCCTGCTTTCAAATCAGCAATAAATGCACTTAATGGTGGGCGCGAGAAATGAAGCGACAAGCAGCGCTTTCCTGATGCGACCAAACCCTCACGCGCGTAAAAGACACGTCCTGACCACGAGCGACCGACGAATCGACGACACGCGAAAGAGAGAGCAGAACGCGCCAACAACGGCACTCACGGCCATAGCTGGCGCATTGGGGGTACTGTTACGGCCTAGCCCAGCTGGCCTAATAGCCGATCTGGCCCACGAGTAACCTGACCCGCGCGGGAATAACCTGTCCAGACGCGCGACCCGGACACCGGCACCCCCGCTGCCAACCGCATGACAGCTGGGAAAGGAAGCTTCTTAGAAGGAGACCCCTGCCCTACTGATAGGGTATATATGGGGAGGGTCCTACCCCTCCCCCAAGGTACATCACTACCACCCTTACTCTCATAACTGCCTGCATACTTTCTGACTTAGGCGTCGGAGTGTCATTGCAAGTGGCTCCCCCCACACTTCACAAAGAACTCGGGAGATCGTCTGCTCACGCGTCTGGCACACAAGCTCAGATCCAAGTTGATTCCCACCTCTTTACCTGGAGCACCTCTCCACCCGTCCGGAACCCCAAGTAATTGAAAAAATTTAATAAAACCTTTGATATTTATTACAAAAACGTTAAACATTATTAAATTTGTTTATTTTATAATAAATTTTAAATATTAAATTAAAATATATATATATATGTTGGGAATAAGTAGTATGACCACAATCCAATCAATCACGTGTCAAATAATTTGTTATTGTTATTATATTAAAATGTTAATATAATAAGGTCCTTGATTAAATTTATAGATTTATCATTGTGATAGTGATCATAATATTGAGAGATAAATCTTTTATAATTTAATCTAAATTGTTCTTGGTCATAGGATTATTAAAAAGGACATTAATAATCTGGAAAGACTAATATATATATATATATATATATATATATATATATATATATATATATATATATAATGGTCTTCATTGGATGAAGATTAATAGATCTCATTTATTAAATTATATATATAGATGGTGCATATAGAGATATGACCATTGAACTGACTCACTTTGAGAATTCCTAATGGTTATAATTACCGTATATTTTTCAATAGGATATTCTCAAGATGAACACAGTAATAGAGTTTCCTTTGACCTGCGACTGTCATAGTAATTAACAATGTATTTATTATACTTTGATTCCGGACACCTAATACCCTAGGGTGCTTGTTGAATGGATATTGGGTATGATTTAAATACTTGTAGAATTAATGATTAGTCAATAAGGAATCCGTCAACTCTCGGTAAAGAGTTTGAGCTCTATGATTATAATGATTGAGATGAATAAAACCTTGGCTAAGGGGATTGAATGAATGAAGAAATGAGTTTCTTAGGTCATTCACAGTTCATTATAACAATGGTAACAAGTTAGAGTTTGACAATTAAACCATACTCTAAAGGTTAACCAAGAGCTGGAAAGATGGAAGGAATTATACTTTGTTCTTCTGAGGTTCTTAGTAAAAATATATTACTTCATACTATCGGGTCGTTAAGGAGTGTTGCTAGACGCCAATCTTGATTAGTAAATTTAGTATGACTAATTTACTACTCGCTTAGTATTGAACCTATGGGGTCACACACTAACGAGTGTTCTAATCTTTGCTGTAGAATTATTTAATTATTAATTTGATTTGATCAAATAAATAATTATATTAATTCAAATGGAATATTATTATATTTTTTGCTAGCACCAAAAATATAATAATAGTATGATAATTGAGAATATTAAATGAGATTTGAGAATAATTAGTTATTCTATTTCTGATTTTGAATTATAAAATTGGATGAGATCCAAATCGATTATGTTTTAAATTGTTATGATATGATTCATAAAATTTAAAGGATTCAGATTTGGAATTTAAAGATATGATTTAAATTTGAATTGAGAATCAAATTTAAAATCAGTAACAAATCTCATACTATATATATGTATGCCAAGAGTAGAGGAATGTGAAAGAGACGAGAATAAAACACAAGGGTTTTATTCCTTTACCTCTACACACATAAATGTATGTGAGCCTGATTCTTGGAGAAGAATTTAATGGCGTGCAAAGAGTTGCAAGAGGTTTCTCAATTTAGATCAGATGTCCATTAGTCAAGAAGTTGACAGCAAATGTTGATCTCGGTGTGGATACGCATAGCGCCTTCGTACCATCGAAGGAGAAAGTGATTTTTACTAAAGCGTCTAAAGGTATTTAGATCTGATCTATATATTAAATATTATTGGAATAAAGTTTAAACACAAAATAAATCTTTAAGAATTATTTTATTTTGAATTACTTTATTTTTTTCCGCCGCGTGTTATGAACACATGGTAATCCTTCATATATATATATATATATATATATATACAATGTTGTCGATAGCGTCAATCCTATGTGAACTTAATTCTAGTCCCGTAGTAGGTTGCTAAAGATTCACAAGACCAAGAATTCAATTTTATAAAAAAAGATTGTAGAGCCAAAAGCACCCATAAAACAAGAAGACTAGCGCAAAAGCTCTTATGGCCATATAGCATTGCCCATTTAATTATAAAAAGAAAATATCATGTGATTAAAGCTCTAAAATAGTCTTCAAAATTCTAATTGTACTATTTATATCATGAGATTAATCTACGAAAACCACATAATTCCAGAGTCTATTTTCAATAGTGACTTACTAAACGGAGTGATAAGTTGGTATTATCATATCTCATTAGACACTACAACATCAGTTAGCTGATAGTTGTTTATTTAATTTGTATTGTTCAAGTGTAACATTGTTATAGGAATTTCTATGTGAGATTTTGAGTAATCACTGCTTATCACTAAGCCTAACAACTATTTGCAGCACGTGTCTATTATTGATCTTGCCTTGACTCTTGCTTCCTAGATCGCTGCCAATGAATTTTACCCTTCGAAGTTTGTGGAAAATAAAATGGCGCGCGTTATATTACCACCATGCACTATGCAATAATATTGCAATGCATCAGATCAACCCAACAGATTTAAACAAATGACTTTATTAATGTTTGTATATTTTTATATATTTTTAGTTCAAAGCTTTATTTTCATTATTCTTTTGTAATTTCAAAATACTTATTTTATATTATTGATAATTCTCTTTAATCTAAAATATTTTTATTAATTTTTACTATGCAACTTTTGCTGATTTCTTTAGAATTGAATGTTTAGCGTAAACTGTTTTTTTTTTTTTAATTATTATTAAAAGAATGAAAGGAGTGATCAGTAGTGATTATTCAAAAATCTAATATTGAGGTTTTTTTTTTTAAATAATATAATATTTACGTAGCATGTTTCAAAAAAATTACTTTTTTTTTTATATTATTTATCTTATCTGTAGTGAAAACGAGATAGTATTTATTTTATTATTAATAAGTAATGTCAGAAAAAAATATAATGTAATTTTTTAAGAATGTGCTTATAATTTTGTCTATAGCGCGTTATATATACAAATATTATATTATTTATTTATTTAAAAATCCAATTTCTAAATTAGTATTGGATGGTTATTGAAAAAAGTATTTATATTATATAAAATTAATTTCACATAAAAAGTTCTTTGATGAATCCTCCTCTTGTTATTATTATAAACTAACCCAACAAGAACGGATCTATATATATCTTTGACCCATTTAACAACATGTCCAACTAGTTCTACTCTCGTCCTTATATTTGATTTGATTTGATGTATAATGGATTTTTTTTTTATTCAGTAGTATATGCATGTTTAATAATATAATGATTACATATATCAATGTTAAAAGCCTTTGGAAAAGAAAGATTTTAGTCGTATTACCCTAAATTATTATGATTAAAGCACATAGTACGTATACATGTTTTGTCATTATACAGACCCACTAGTCTCAAGTAGCCGCACATAGAAATTTCAAAACATCCCTAACTGTAGTTTCTTGGCTTCGTTGAATTCCCTCTTTTTGAGATTTGAAACCTAAAATATATTTCCATAATTATAATGTACCTACTATACATGTACTAATTTAAACTTAAATAGGTTAAAAATAAAGTTAAACGTGTTAATGAATTAGTTGTTACATCTTCTATGCACAAAGTACACAAAGCCTAGTAAATGTGGCTGTTTAAGGTGGCTCATGTATAAATATATAGGACACTGTTTGAAAATGAGGGAATATAGAATAGGTAGATACTACAATAAAAATTTTATAATTGTCTTTATGTAAAAAAAATTTTTTTTTTTTTATCTTTGGATGATAGATTGTATGATTAGATTTTGATATTTATAAAAGTGTTATCTTTATTTAAAGTGTGGCTAAATAAATAATTCATATTTTTAAACAAAACATCTTCATAAAAAAATATTTTTACCATCTTCATTTAATAGTTGCCTATAAAATAAGAAAAAGTCTAGGAGACCAGTACTTTTATTAAAATCTGGCCAACACTTAACTATCAAAAGAAAAATGATTAATCCTACACTATTAGATCTCATTTCACACCATTAAAAATATTAATAATGACTAATTGATGACTAAACATCACAAATTTTATTGCCCCTAACACTCCTCATAAAATAATATTATCATGTTTATTGCATTGTCATCGTGTTTCTACTTTTTAGGTTGTATTACTCAACTAAGTTCAATGTGAGCAAAGCACACAGTTAACTAAGATTCTTTTCTACAAAAATCCTAGATTATATATACTTTTTTACATATCATGGCCATTGTCAAATAGTCATATTATACATACCTGTTTAAAAGTTTTTAATTGAATTTCTATACCATATTTATATTCCATCTATAATTATATATTTATCATTTTAAAAACATTTAATTTAATAGAATATAATAAAACATATTTATTAATTAATAGTGTAAGATGAATAAAAATATTATTATAACATAATGTGTTAAGTATAATACAATTATACTATACTCTTCCTATAAATTAACTATTCTAATAATAAATGTGTTTTATTTCATTAGCAAAAGATCAAATAACAACTAAGAAATAAAATCCCACCAAAAGAGAAAATTGTTACAAGTAATTTTCGCACTACACTGATTAACCAAAAGATTAAGTTAAGTAAATTAACTGCACTATGATATAACTCAAAACTTAATTTTTTCTATATAACCAAGAAGTCAAAACAAAGAGAGGTACACTATTTATTTTGAATTGTATTATGCTCATTTTTTATTCTTATTAACTTGAGCGTCGGAGTGTCTTTGCAGATGTTCGCTACCATTGTTTCTCTTAAAATCGACGTATACTTCATCCGTCTCAGGCGAAGGCAAGCTCAACCTTAGACAGGACGAGTTATACCTCAAGTTAAGCTTACTACACAGGAACATTTGACACCCACCTTGGGGCCAATTTTACTTAACCCCACCATAATCTCTTTTGCTCACTTTTATCCTCTTTTACAGGTTATAATCAATAGTAAAAGAACGAACAAATCCACATTCTCCTCTTTCAGCTAGTTATCAATAAGTCATTGTGAGTAAAAGTTCAGCAGATGGCCGAACTATTAAACCAGAAATGGAATGGCCAAAACAATAAGGAGAAATGAAAGAATCCTAACAATAGCAATGACGATGACGATCACACGTCGGAAATCAAGGCCATGGTAGTAGTCACTCCGAAGTTGCTAGTTTTATATTTACTTTTAGAAATTGGTACACCTCTTCACCAACAATCTTGTAGCATCTCAAAATCTATGTCTATATATAATTCTGACTTTAACGTTACCCTACATTCACTTTCTTTTTTTACTTGTTATTCCTCTTTTTTGTAGAATCTAGATCGTGGCTAGTAAGCAAACTTCACTTCCTTCTCTTCCAAATACTCAGACTGAGTTATTAGCTATGAACATTACGCTACAAGTTGAAGTCAAAAGAATGACTGACTTATTAGCTGAGAACGGTAATATATAAATTATTTTTGTAATCTACATCCATATTCTAAAAATACTTGCTATTCAACCTTATTTTGTTCGTGCCTTACTTAGTATAACATTGCAATATTTGATCATTTTTCATCCTCAATAAAGTTAAACTAATTGTGATGTCCTTATGAATAACTTGATTAATGTACAAATTAAATAAAATGATACAAAATATTATCAGCCTTTGTTATTTTCTATTCTTTACTTTTACATTTTTACATCCTAGCTATATCTTCACTGATTGATTGATCTTTACACTTCTTATTATTAATTATTGAAAGTTAAAATTTCAACTGAATTCTTCTTGTCTGTAAAAAATAGAGGCAAGAAAGACATTAATAATCACCGTTAAAATTTTGATAAAACTTCAAATCAAAAGCATGAACATTATTCAATGATCATCTCTTAATAATTTTTTAATTTTGACTCATATATTTAGTTTATTCATCACACTTAAAGAAATTCTAAAATTATAATTTCAAGATAAATATCATTAATCTTATTTCAATTATTGGAATTGTTTGTTTATAGACAGATTGCTTTCTTTGCCTCTTTGACATTGCTTTATCTTTCTTAATTTTTCCATTATTTTGTTGGTATAAATAGTAGTACTATTATATTTATGTATTATTAAACAATTCATGCAAACAAGCAATGAAGGCACAAATGAAGATTTAAACTTGATTTTCTTGCCCAACCAAGATCGACATCACATTGGTCAAGACCTCTAACACACTATAAATTCTTTCAAATTCCCAGCAACTTACAAGGGTAATGACACTTTTAAGAATAAATGACCATTTGTACCCATAAAAGATGAAAATACTGACATATGTATCCACACTAGATTGAAACTAAACTTGTATCCATGCAAGATGCCCTCCGTGTGACAAAAATACCCTGTCTTTGGAGGGTTGGAGTGCCACGTAGGGTACTTTTGTCACACGAAAAACGTCTTGCATGGGTACAAATTTAGTTTTGATCTAGTGTGGGTACATATGTCAGTATTTTCATCTTTTATAAATACAAATGGTCATTTATTCCACTTTTAATTTAGTTCTCAATGAAATAGCGTAAAGGCAAATCTACTTATTAGCACAATACAATACATTTCTTCTTATTCTTTCTAAATTGAGCTCTATGCATTTTAAAATTCCTCTAGTTGTTTTTACATTGTTAATTCTAGTAATTCCTATTTTGTTTCTCAATTGCATTTTGCATGCTCAATGTTCATGCATGCCATCTGATCCTATTCGTATTATTTATTCATTCTCTCCAATTACTTATTCTCAGAATCAATCCAAACAAGATGACATTTATAAGTCAGAATTAATTAAACAAATCGTTAATTATAGGTCATAATCAATTCAAATAAGTCGACACTTATAAGTCGGAATCACTCTAAACAAATTGACATTTATAAGTCAGAATCAATTAAATAAATCGGCAATTATATGTCACAATCAATTCAAACAAGTCGATACCTAAATTACTGCAAACAAATCAACATCTATACGTCGGAATCAATCAAATCGACAATTATAAGCCGAAATCAATCCAAACAAGCAAATACTTATAGGTCGGAGTCACTTCAAATACATTGGCAAATTATAAGTCGGCCCATCTACTATAACACATCAAACAATGTACCAAACTGAATGCCTATTTAACCAATCCATACGTCTAATACAAGCAATGGCGATTCCGAGATATCCGCAACCGATTTATTTTATCCTGCCGCATATCAAAAGTCGAAATTTCAAATCATTTTTTTGCAATTTATTCCAGAAGGAATTAATGCACCACAAGAAAAAGTAGTATTCATAACAAAAAAAAATGTTACAAAGAATCTAAATTTTGAAACGAAAGGTATTTATAGCAAAAAAAGACTGTTGCAGTATGTTCCGTTACAAAAAGTTTTTGTAATAAAAAATAAAACTGTTACAATATAAAGTAATATTTTGTAACATTTTTTTAATACAAAAACCAAAATTTGTTACAAAAGTGGTAACAATGTTTGACCTTTAAAATATTTTTGTAACAATTTAAATTTTTGTATCATAATAATATTTTGTTACAAAATACTACTTACTTTTGTAATATTTTTTATTCTTTTAGTAACAAATAGAAAATTTATTTTAAAATATTTAATTAAATAATTAATATATCAATTAATTTTCTAAACACACTAACTTAATATTTATATAATATATAATCATATAGATAATTAAGCTATCTTACATGTCATTAAGATTCTTTTACAACAAAATAAGTTCTATAAATTCAACTAAACACAACTTTTCCTAACAATAAAATTGTATCATATCGGATTTATAATTCTTGACTCTTCTAACATATTTCAGTCAATATAAAGTCTAGCATGTTGGCATCAATTTTGTACGCTTGTAAATATGAACAATGAAAATCAAAACTAAAAAACAACACATAACACTATCTTCATTAGAGTAAAAATTAAGTTGGAACTCACAAGTTAAAATTAATTAATTCTTTCAGAATCTATTCTCAAAGTTTAAAACTAGCCAATCAAAATTGTAAATTATCAAGAATTGAGAATTCAATATAAATTCGAACTAATTAATAATAATTTAATTCATTAAATTTACATAAGTATCAATTGTGAAACAATCACTACAAAACACAATTTCCACCAAAATCATCATAACAAATATACTTGACTTTTTTTTATGCTTTTACACTCATAAAGTTCCATAATGAGGTCTATGTCAAAACACAAGATAATAACATTACAATAATTATCCTAATAAAATCCAAACCTGAAAAGAGAAAGTTCCAAAGCAGCACACCATTTAAATTTAACAAAGCAGTGAAGCATGATGCATGAGCATCTTTTCTATATTTTCTTATTATTTTAGATATGAATTTATTGATTTTTATTGAGATTTTAGTGTTTGAAACCTATTTGGATGCTATTTTGAGGCGCATTGTGATTTTATTTATTTTAGAAAAAATTCAGGCGAGTTTGACAGAGTTCATGCAGAATAAAAAGGAGAAAATTTGAATCTGTTGAGCTGGCGCTAAACGCTCCTACTTGGCGTGTAGCGCTAGGCACCTCGTGCTGCGTGAAAGCCTTCTGTTGGGTTGGCATTAAATGCCACGACCTGGCATTTAGCACCAAGTGCTTCGTAAAACGTGCCAGAGCCACACACTAGTGGTGCTAAACGCTGAGCCTGGCGTTTAGTGCCAGGAAGTCAGACACGTCCACAATTCTCCTCTGCCTCAGCGGCGCTAAACGCCAGTACCGCCAGTAGCGCGTATATGGATTCTAAGGAAGGGCTTCGTTAATTTAGTTTTAGTTAATAATTATTTTATTTTATTTTATTTTATTTTCATTATTATTAAAATAGAACACAATTTTTTAGGTTTTAGATATTACTACTTTATTTTATTTTCAAATTAAATTAGGTTAGATATAAAAGGAGAAAAGATTCAGCCCTTCGGACTCTCTTCTCTTCTCTCTTCCTCATTCCGCACTTTACACACTTATGGAACCCTAGTTTTCTCTGAGCCATGAGCAACTAAACCTCATCTGTTAAGGTTAGGAGCTCTGTTTATTTTAATGGAATAACATTATTGTCATTCTACTTTGATTAATGTGTTGATTTAAATTCAAGGATTACTTTCGTTCTTCATCCTAGAAATTAGGGTATATTGGAAGATAACTCTTTTCTATTTTAATTCTTGTTGAATCTTGGAAAAGTTAACTCACTTGAATAACAAGTTGAAAGTAAATCCTCATAATTCTTTAATTGCTTGGACTTAACGTGATACGTGACATATAATCACCTTGTCTTTGAGTATTTAGGGTTTGTGTGGCTAATAAGCTAGAATTGGACTTACACCTTTAATCTAAATTAAGTGACCAATGAATTAGCAATTGATTAGGTTAGAGGAGATACTAAGAAATTAGGGTTTAATCAATTAAATCTTGCCATGAATTGAATCTTGCATGATTAAAGTAGTTGGTAGAAATTGTCAATCTGGAAAGATAAATACCTTTGAAATCTTAACTGTTTTCCCATATAATCTTGACAACTTGTTTCTTGTTTGCTCTCTTAATTTCTCTAAGTATTGTTTAATGCATTTGAACCCAAAACACTCCTTTGTGCTTGTCTGACTAATTAAATCATTCAATTATTGTTGCTTGGTCCATCAATCCTCGTAGGATTGACTCTCACTCACCTAAGGTATTATTTGGTACGACCCAATGCACTTACCGATTAGTTTATGGTTTTGTAAACACAACACCAAGTTTTTGGTGCCGTTGCCGGAGATTAACTGTAATTGACAACTACCCATTGTTTGATTGCTTAGATTAGACGTATTTGCTTTACTTTTATTTAATTTAATTTCTTTTATTTTTCAAAAATTTAGTAAAATTGTTTAAAATTTTTCCTTTAATTTTTGAAATTAAGTTTGGTGTTCCCTTGATTAATTTCTTTTATTTTCAAAAATTTTGGTTTACTTTTCTTACTAATTTTCAAAAATTCTAGCTTAATTATTCAGTTTATTTTATTTTACTTCTTTTACTCAGGTTACTTCACGGAGAATTCTCTTCACTTTGATGTAGAGATTCCTACTTTTTCTTGTTTTTTATTTATTTATGAGCAGGAACTGGAACAAAGAACCTCTTCTAGAATTTGATCATAAGATTGAGAGAACCTTAAGAAGGCATTTACAGTAGGCTAGAGCTTATAAAAATGTTGAGAATCTCAAGGATAATTTCGAGAAGGAATCTAAAGAAGTTACTATGGATCCAAACAACAACAACAATATTGTTAATTCTAATGTTCTCAATGTTCTTAATATGCCTGAGCAACCTAGAAGGACACTTGCCTCATACACTACCCCTAACCCTACCTTCTATGGCAATAGTATTGTTGTACCTCCTATGGATGCTAAATAATTTTGAGTTGAAGCATCAACTCATCACTTTGGTGCAACAAAATTGTCAGTTTTATGGACTCCCGCAGGAAGACCCAAACTTATTCATCTCTAATTTTTTGCAAATCTGTGATACGATGAAGACCAATGGAGTTCATCCTAATGTCAATAGGTTGTTGCTCTTTTCATTTGCTGTACCGGACAGAGCCAAGTAGTGGCTTGACACATAACCCAAGGAGAGCTTGGATACATGGGACAAGTTGGTCAATAGATTTTTGACCAAATTCTTTCCACCTCAGAAGCTGACTAAGTTGAGGACTGATGTTCAAACTTTCAGGCAGAGAGAGCATGAATCTCTCTATGAAGCTTGAGAGAGGTACAAGTTGATGCTCAAAAAATGTTCTCCTAACATGTTTTCATACTGGATCCAGTTATAGATTTTCTATGATGGAGTTACTGAGACTGCTAAAATGTCTTTGGATAATTTTGCAGGTAGATCTCTTCACATGAAAAAGACTCCTAAGGAAGCTCTTAATTTGATTGAGATGGTTGCTAACAACTAATATTTGTATTGTTCTGAAAGGACCTCTATGAGAAAAAGAGTCATGGAATTGGATGCTTTTGACACAATTCTTGCTCAGAACAAAGCCATCTCTAATTGGATGTCTTGCAACTCTCAGCCATCAATACACAAGATACTTCCTTTGACACAAGTGGTATAGTCAATTTTTTTTTCTGAACAGGTTAATTACATGGGCAACTCCTCTAGACCCCCAATAATGATCTATTCTCAAATACTTATAATCTGGGGTGGAGGAATCACCCAAATTTTGTTTGGGGGAATAAACCACAGAGGCAACAGAATTTCAATAATAATTTTCAGGATAATTTTAATCAGAACAACTTCAATAACCGCTAGCTTTAACCCTCTCAACCACAACAAGTACCTTCTCAGAGTTTTATGCAGAAAACTAGAGCTTCACTCAGAAACTTGGAGATTTAAGTGGGTCAGTTGAGTAAGCAAGCACCTGAGAGGCCTCCTAATACCTTCTCCAGTGATACAGTGTCTAATCCAAGGGAAGAGTGCAAAGCCATACATTTGAGAAGTGGTAAGGTAACAGGTTCAGAAGCAAAAGTAAGTGAGAAGCTGGTAGAAAAAGAAGCTCCAGAGGAGGCTATGAGCTAAGAAGAACACGCCCCTCCAAGGCATTCGAATAACCCCTTTCCGGTTGATATTGAGCAATATTCGGCAAAGTCTAAAACACCTGAGTACAAGGCTAAGATGCCATATCCTCAGAGACTTCAGAAGGCTTCCAAAGACAAGCAGGTTTCCAAATTTTTAAAAGTTTTCAAGAAGCTTCATATCAACATTCCTTTTGTAGAGGCCTTTGAGCAAATGCCTTTTTATGCTAAGTTTATGAAGAAATTGTTGACTAACAAGAGGAATTGGAAGGAGACTGAAACCGTGGTGCTAACAAAGGAATATAGTGCTATTATTCAGAAGGATCTCCCTAAGAAGATGCAAGATTCAGGAAGCTTTTTGATTCATTGCACCATTGGTGATATCACTATTCAGAGGGTATTATGTGATCTTAGAGCTAGCATCAACTTCATGCCACTTTTTTTTATGAGAAAGCTCCAAATTGATGAGGTAAAACCTACTCGTATTTCTCTTTAACTTGTTGACCGTTCAATTAAGTTTTCTTTGGGATTTGTTGAGAATTTACTTATGAAAGTAGAACCATTTATTTTTTCTGCTGATTTTGTTATATTGGATATGAAAGAGGACAAAACCGCATTTATTATTTTGAGGATACCCTTTTTAGCTACAGGAAGAGCCCTTATTGATATACAAAAGAGTGAATTGGCTTTATGGGTCAATGAAGAAGAGGTTGCCTGATAAACCACTATTTTATGGTTTATCTTGTGCTCAATTGAGTGCTTTTTATCAATTCTTTGCACACTTACTCATACAATTTGCATGGTTTTACATTTTCCTTCCTAAATTTGTTCTATGATTGAAAACATGCTTCTTTGGCCTTAAATTTGCTATGTTTAACCCTCTCTTATTACCATTCGATGACTTGATATGTGTGTTAAGTGATTTCAGGATTTATAGGGCAGGAATGGCTAGAGGATGGAAAGGAAGCATGCAAAAGTGGAAGGAATACAAGAAACTGAAGGAACTACTAAAGCTGTCCAGCCTGACCTCTTGGTACTAAATCGACCATAACTTGAGCTACAAAAGTCCAAATGAGGCGGTTCTAGTTGCGTTGGAAAGCTAACATCCGGGGCTTCGCAACAATATATAATTTTCCATAGCTACCTTGAAGATAGACGATGCGCACACGTGGATCACGCGCATGCGTGACCTGGAGAAAATTCAATCCACGCGTCGTCGACGACGCGTACGCGTGACTTTGCTGCGTGCTGGACGTATCAGAAATCGCTAGGAGGATTTCTGGGCTGTTTTTGACCCAGTTTTTGGCCCAAAAAACATAGATTAGAGGCTATAAAGTGGGAGAATCAATCAATTCATTCATACAACATTCATTCATTCACAATTTTAGGTTTTAGATGTAGTTTTCTAGAGAGAGAGACTCTCTCCTCTCTCTAGGTTTTAGGATTTAGAATTTCTCTTAGTTTATGGTTTATTCCGTCTCAATTCCAGGTTCAATGTTCTTTTAATTTATGTTCTCTTCTACTTTTATTTATTCTAAGCATTCTAGTTCATCTATTTCTCTTGTTAATGACTTATGTTGCTATTTGGTTTATAAATTCTTATGTTCAATTTGATTTTCTATTTAATACAATTTGAGGTATTTCAGATTTAATATTACTTTCTTCAAAGTCATGTTATTGATGCTTTTAATTTAATTTAGATTTCTCTTCCTTTGCTTTGGTTGAGTAATTGGTGACACTTGAGTTATCAAACTCAGTTGTTGATTGAAAATTGGAATTTGCTGATTGATTTGGATCCCTCTAAAGCTAGTCTTTCCATAGGAGTTGACTAGGATTTGAGGAATCCCATTGATTGGTCCACTTGACTTTCTTTTATTTAGTAAGGGTTAACTAAGTGGGAGCAATAAACAATTCTCATCACACTTGATAAGGATAACTAGGATGAGATTTTCAGTTCTTATACCTTGCAATGGTTTTCATGATAATTAATTTACTTTCTTGCCAGTTTATTTTCTTCTTCCCTATTTCAAAAACCCAAAAAGATACTTTTCCATAACCAATAATAAATCATACTTCCCTGCGATTCCTTGAGAGACGACCTGAGGTTTAAATACTTCGGTTATAAATTTTATTGGGTTTGCTTTAGTGGCAAACAAGTTTTTGTACCAAAGGATTCTTTGCTGGTTTAGAAACTATACTTGTAACGAGAAATTATTTGTGAATTTCTTTACTAGCAAGAATCTAATCGTCATTGTCCTTATTGTGCTTGAGGCTCTGCAATATCCTAGTAATTCTGAGGGATGTATGAGAGTTGATCTTATTGAGCCACTAGTTCAAGAAGTATTTGAAGCTGAAGAGCTAGATGGTATTCTGGAATCCCCTTCTGAGAATAATTTGCTTGAAATTGATGAATCATCACCTCAGGGGAAGAAGCCACACATGCCTACTACAGAGGAAAGGCCTCCAAAGCTTGAGTTAAAGCCCTTGCCTCCCTCTTTGAAGAATACATTTCTAGGTGAGCATGATTCTTATCCAGTGATTATTAGCTCTTCTCTGAGGCATGAGGAAGAGGAAGCATTGTTGCAAGTGCTTAAGAGTCATGAAACAGCTCTTGGGTGGACCATTAGTGACTTGAAGGGGATTAGTCTGGCTAAGTATATGCACAAGATCTTACTTGAGGAGGTTGCTAAACTGGTAGTGCAACCACAAAGGTGGCTCAATCCAACCATGAAAGAAGTGGTCCAAAAAGAGGTTATGAAGCTTTGGAAAGCCTGGATAATTTACCCAATTTTTGACAGTCCATGGGTGAGTCCTGTGTAAGTGGTTCCCAAGAAAAGAGGGGTAACAGTGGTCAAGAATGAGAAGAATGAGCTTATTCTTATAAGAACCATCACGGGGTGGCGCATGTGTATTGATTACAGGAGGTTCAACAGCGCAACAAGGAAGGATCACTTTTTCTTGCCTTTCATTGATCAGATGCTTGAGAGGTTAGCCGGACATGCTTTTTACTATTTTCTAGATGGTTATTTTGGCTATAATTAGATTGTAGTGGACCCTCAAGATAAAGAGAAGACGACATTCACATTCCCCTTTGGTGTATTTGCTTACCAGAGGATGCCGTTTGGACTGTGTAATGCCCCAGCAACTTTTTAGATGTGCATGCTTTCCATATTTTCTGACACGGTTAAAACGTTTGTTGAGGTATTTATGGATGGTTTTTCTATATTTGGTAATTCTTTTGATTCCTACCTGAGACATCTTTCCTTAGTCTTGAAGCGGTGCCAAGAAACAAACCTTGTTTTGAATTGGGAAAAAATTTATGGTAATTGAAGGTATTGTTCTTGGGCACCGGATTTCAAGTAAAGAAATTGAGGTTGATAAAGCTAAGGTGGAGGTGATTGAAAAACTACCACCACCCAGTAGTGTAAAGGCAATCCGGAGTTTCTTGGGACATGCAGGATTTTATAGGAGATTTATAAAGGATTTTTCTATAATTGCTAAGCCTTTGAGCAACCTCTTGGTTGCGGACATTCCTTTTTGTTTTGATGATGATTGTTTGCATGCTTTTGAGACTCTAAAAGCTAGGCTTGTCTCTGCTCCCATCATATCTCCTGCTAACTGAGATTTACCGTTTGAATTGATATGTGATACTAGTGATCATGCCATAGGAGCTGTCTTGGGACAGAGACAAGATAAGCTTATGGATGTCATTTACTATGTTACTTGTGTGCTAAATGACGCGCAAAAAATTACATAACTACGAAAAAAGAATTATTAGCTATAGTTTATGCTTTTGATAAATTTAGGTCCTATTTGATTGGTTATAAGTTAACTGTTTTTATTGACCATGCTACTCTTAAGTACCTTCTAATTAAATAGGATGCTGCACTAAGGTTGATTAGGTGGATGCTCCTTCTTTAGGAGTTTGATATTGAGATTAGAGACCAGAAAGGGTTAGAAAACCAGGTGGCTAACCATCTTTTCAGGATTGAGCCTGAAAAAGGAAAGCAAGAGTCCGCTCCTGTAACTGAGACCTTCCCAGATGAGCACTTTTTATGATTCAGAGGGCTCTGCAGTTTGCAGATATTGCAAACTACAAGGCCATGAGGTTCATTCCCAAGGATATACTAAACAGTAAGTTAAAAGGCTTTTAAATGATGCAAAGTACTTCTTGTGGAAAGAACGTTATCTTTTTATGAGATGCTTAGATGTTATAATCTGGCATTGTGTCTTAGATGATAAAACACAACAGATTCTTTGGCATTGTCATGGTTCCCAGTATGAAGGCCACTTTGGTGGTGAGAGGACAGCAACTAAGGTCCTCCAGAGCGGTTTTTATTGACCAACTCTCTTTAGAGATGCTCCGGATTTTGTGATGAACTATGACAAGTGCTAGAGAGCGGAGAATCTTCCCCACAACCACGAGATGCCAAGCAAGGAATACTAGAGATTGAGTTTTTTGATGTGTATGGTATTGACTTCATAGGACCCTTTCCACCCTCATACTCAAATAGGTGTATTTTGGTGGCAATGGATTATGTGTCCAAGTGGGTGGAAGCAATGTCTTTACCCACTAATGATGCCAAAATGGTGATGAGCTTTCTTCGGAGGTATATTTTCAGCCACTTTGGTGTTCCAAGGACAATAATTAGTGATGGAGGAAGCCATTTTTGCAACAAACAGTTGGACTCACTTCTTGAGAGATATGGAGTCCATCATAAAGTGGTAACCCCTTATCACCCTTAGACAAGTGGGCAGGTTGAGGTCTCCAATAGAGAACTCAAGAGAATTTTGGAAAAGACCATCAGTACTTCACGGAAGAACTGGGCTAAAAAGCTTGATGATGCTCTCTAGGCGTATCGGACGGCATTCAAGACTCCTATTGGTATGTCCCCAATTAGTTGGTCTATGAGAAGGTCTGTCACTTACTAGTTGAGTTGGAGCATAGAGCATATTCGGCAACAAAGTTCTTGAACTTTGATGCCAAGACCGTAGAAGAAAAGAGGCTCCTTCAACTGAATGAGCTTGATGAGTTTAGAAACTCTGCTTATGAGAATGCCAAGCTCTATAAAGAGAAGATCAAGGTGCGGTATGATAAGAAGATATCCACCGGAGCATTTGAGCTGGGCCAGAAAGTCTTATTGTTCAATTCAAGGCTCAAGCTTTTCCTTGAAAAGTTGAAATCTCGGTGGTCATGACCTTTTGTGGTAACCAAAGTGTCGCCGTATCATATGTAACCTCAGGAAGAAAACTCAGATAGAAGGTTCACTATCAATGGTCAAAAGCTGAAGCACTATCTCGGAGGCAAGATTGATCGTCAGAGGTCTGCTCATTTGTTGACTTAGCAGAGTTGACCGTCAAGCTAGTGACGTTAAAGAAGCGTGTATTGAGAGGCAGCCCAGCTATCCATATCCTTAGTTTTATAGTTATTTTAATTTGGTGTTGATTATTTCTTTCTTCTACTTTCTAGAGTTTTAGTCATGCAAAGTGTTGAAAACAGGAACATGAGAAATCAGAAGGGAAAATAGACCATCCTGAATGACATTGACCTCGGGTGCCCTGGCGCTAAATGCCAAGTTGGGCATTTAGCACCGAGAAGCATGAAAATCGAGACAAGCTCACTAGAGGTGTGGTGCTAAACGCCCTGACCTGGTGTTTAGTGCCACAAGGCATGTAGTTCGAGGCAACCTGACTGTGGAGGTGGCGCTAAAAGCCAGACTGGGTGTTTAGCGCCGAGGAGCAAGAATCCCAAGAATCAGCCACTGTCTCGGTGGCACTAAACGCCAAGATGGGCGTTTAGCGCCAAGGTAGCCACAACATGTGAAGTGCTCTTTGCCTTCTTGGTGCTAAACGCGGACCTGAACGTTTAGCACCAAGCATTTGTCCTAAAAAAAAGTTCTATCGACGCTAAACGCCGCGAGTAGCGCCTGGGCGTCTAATTCGAGGGGGGGCTTGAATTTCGAAAAATAGAATATTCGTGGGCTCCACACTCACCAACCCACTCCCCAATCAGTTTACCACCATTGCCCACCATTCTCCCCCTCTTTTACCGTTACACACACTTCCATTCCATATTTACTTCCTTCAATTCCCATTTTCACTACCCCAACCCCAACCCCCTAATTTAATCCCATTTACTTTTTTCCCTCCTCATCCCCTTCCCCTAACCGAACCCGTCCCCCTTCCATCTATATATAATCCTTTTCTCCTTCCTTTTTCACACAATACAAATTCACTTAACCTTCTCTTATCTTTCTTTTACCTTTCCAATTCCAAACCCATTTTTCTTTTCACTTCCCATACCCCCTCCATTTTCTTTTACTATTCCTACTATTTTCATCTATTCTCCATTATTATTTTCCTTAATTTTATTTTTCACCCATTACCACCATTTCTTTCCTCTTCCTTATATTTTCTTTTTCTTTGCTCGAGGACAAATAAATCTCTTAACTTTGGTGTGGCTGCGCCGCCTTTCTTTTTCATTAACTATTATTTATGGCACCAAGACCGGAGAGTCTTCCTCTAGGAAGAGGAAAGAGATAGTCCCAGTGACCGGTCCATATGATGCAAACCGGTTTAGTTTCAAAGTACATGAGGACCACTTTCATGAAATCACTAGGCAAAAGAAGGTTATTCCGGAGGTCCGGTTTGATCTCAAACTGGATGAATATCTAGAAATTTAGGCTGAAATCCGAAGCAGGGGTTGGGACACACTATTTAACTCAGTGACCGAGGTGGGCCAACTGATGGTCTAAGAGTTTTACAACAATGCTTGGGTCACATACAAGCATGTGAAATGCGTAAATCTTAGCCCCAAGAACTGGCGCACGATAGTCAGACGGCGGATCCTTGAATTTGGCCTACCGAGTGTGAGAGAGACACTCTGCCTACTGGGGATGATGATGAGTCCTATACTGAGAGGATCAACAGCGACCGAAGGCCAGAGCGGATACTTGCAGACATATGCCTTCTGAGAGCACATTGGAGACTCAACTCTGAAGGGCAGCCCTACCAGTTGGGAAGGCACGATTTAAAGCCGGTTGCTAAAGGGTGGTTAGAGTTTATTCAGGGCTCCATCATCCCGACGAACAACCGCTCTGAGGTGACCATAGACCGAGCAGTAGTGATGTACTATATCATGCTCGGGAACAAAGTGGATGTGGAGCGGGTGATTCCACAGGAGATCTATAGCATTGCTTCCAATGCCTCCTTCCACGCCAAGCTAGCGTTCCCACACCTTATCTATCGCCTCTCTGATGTTGCCAGAGTGCGTATTGAGTATGATACACTCATCTCCATAGAGATGCCTATCTCTAAGAAGACTAGTATGCTTTGGAGTATGCTAGAGCCCCAAAGGAGGAGCCAGTTCCTCCACCTCAGCTAGAGCAGCCAGTCATACCTCAGGGATAGTATTTCCCTCCACAGGAGTACTGACAGCAGCTGATTGCATCCGTTGATTAGCTGAGGGTGAGTCATGAGGGCCACTCTGCCCTTCTTCAACAGCTATTGGAGGAGTAGCAGAGTCAGCGTCAGGAGCTCTTACAGATGAGGCGCGATTTTGGATTCCAGAGAGTATTCCCAGGAGCTCCATCAAAGGGAGGAGGCAGCCACCAAGACGACTAAGGTAGTTGAGTTCTTTGATATTATTTTTCTATTTCTGCTTTTATTCTTTCCTATTTTCTGTTATTTGTTTCCAATATTTTGCATGAGTATTAGTATTAATCTTTTTATTTCTAGTTAATTGTATTAGTATTTTTATTTTAGTTGAAAAAGTTATCTCATGTATCACCCATTGAGCTTGAAATAAAAAAGAAAAAGAAAAAGAAGTAATATAATGCATGAGAACTTGAGTTTATATATTCTGAATTGTCTTATTTATCTTGATGTGGTGGTATTTATCTATGGTTTTGAGTGCATGAGAGGAATAGTGTATATTTGATTTTGGAGTTAAGGTTGTTAATTCTTGAGGTACAGGAATTTAGGGAAGTATTGCAAATTCTCTAAATTAAACAAGAAATTGATCCTTGAAGCAAAATAAATAGCAAGAAAAAAAAGAAAGAAAATAAAAAGCAACACCTAAGGCTCTGAGCATGAATGGCTAGGAAGATTAAGTATGATCAAAAGCTCAAAAGAGTTGTTTTCCTAGCCATATGCTTGTGGTGTGAATGTATCGAGTAAAACTTAAGACAAAACACTTAGAGTCAAAGCCAAGTGCAAACAAAATATGCCAAAGGCTCTGAGCACCACTGATTGAAAAATTGCAAAAGAAAAAAAATCAGAACTCAAAGAGTTCCTCGGTTAAGTGCCTGTGGTGTTTTTGTGTCAAGTAAATGTTGAGACAAAACATTTAGAGTCATGGCTAGGCTCAAGGTGCAAAACACCAAAGAAAAGAAAAAGAAAATTATGTATTCAAGGATTAATCAGAGGGTAAAAAGAAGAGAATTCATAATATGATCCGAGTTCTAGTCTGAAAGACATTAACATCTCTAAACTGCAAAGGATAATGAGATGCCAAAACCGCTCAAAATCAAACTGTTATTAACCCCATTCGAGGAATAGACAGGAGCGTAATTGAAACTCAATTCTGGGACAACCTCACTTCTCAGGTTCATAGTGTTTTAAGTTGCTTGAGGATAAGCAACAATTCAAGTTTGGTGTTGTGATGCATGCACATCTTTTCTATATTTTCTTATTATTTTAGATATGAATTTATTGAGTTTTACTGAGATTTTAGTGTTTGAAGCCTATTTGGATGCTACTTTGAGGCCCATTGTGGTTTTATTTATTTCAGAAAAAATTTAGGCGAGTTTGACGGAGTACGTGCGAAAGAAAAAGAAGAAAATTTGAATCTGTTGAGCTAGCGCTAAATGCCGCTACATGGCGTTTAGTGCTAGGAATCTCGTGCTATGTGCAAGCCTTTTGTTGGGTTGGCGCAAAATGCCAGTGCCAGGTGCTTCATAAAATGTGTCAGAGCTACACGCTAGTGGCGCTAAACATCGAGCCTGGCGTTTATCATCAAGAAGTCAGACATGTCCACAATTTTTCTCTGCCTCAATGGCACTAAACGCCGAGCCTGGTATTTAGCACTAGTAGCGCATATATAGATTCCAAGGAAGGGCTTCGTTAATTTAGTTTTAGTTAATAATAATTTTATTTTATTTTGTTTTATTTTCTTTTTGTTCATACCCGGGGTCGAGCTGTCCGAACCGGGATGTTCAGTAGCGAAGCGACCGACCTGTTCAGGTCAAGCAGACCGACTTCTTTACGAAGAAGTCGGTCAAATCGACAGCAAAGCCCAATAAAAGGGCCCAAATAGAGGAACACGACCCAGAATCCAAAGGCAATCCTAGCCTATAGTGATAAAGGCGGTTCCCTTGAAGATAAGCTGACTTCACTCAAGATAAGATAAGATAAGATAACTAACTTATCTTACCAGAAAGGTCAGCCCACGCTACTATAAATACACTGGAGCACCCAGGTATAACTCATACTCTGATTCTACATAAAAACCTGCTTAATACCCGTGCTAACTTAAGCATCGGAGTCTCTTGCAGGTACCCCCACCCTCCGGTGGCCAAGGATCAGCAGTGCAGCAAGTCCAATGAGTCGGACCCAACAGCTCCGGCCATCATCAGCCAGCCAGACACGTCATCTCCGACCAGTACAGAAGATCTCATCCGAGATCGACCTCCAGTTTCAGGTAACCCTCGGAACATTGGCGCCGTTGCCGGGGAACCTGGAAGTCATCCCAAAACCATGGTGGACGGCCATGACAACGACCACGATTCAGATTTGGAGAACAGAACGCCACACAAGAACGCGGACACTACGCTAAAGGACACCCCGGAATCCAACGGAGACAAAAACTCACCAAATCCGGGAGCCATGGAAGCACTCCAAGATCGTTTGAAGCAGCTAGAGAAAGACACCCAGCAACAACGGGAGATCGGAAAAGATCTACAAACAGAAGTACGGTGACGTCGAGAACTAGAAGAAAAACTACAGCAATTAGAAGCCGACCTCAAAACAAAAGCTCCTCCGACCACTCCTGAAGAAAAACCACGCAAAGAACAGGACCCATTCACCAGGGAAATCATGAAGACCAAAATTCCAAAGGACTTCAAGCTTCCGGATATGGTTTTGTACGATGGCACTACAGATCCCAACCATCATCTTAGCAATTTCAGAAGCAGGATGTACCTTACCGATGCCTCGGATGCCGTTCGTTGCAAAGCTTTTCCAACAACTCTCACAAAAACTGCAATCAGATGGTTCGACAACTTACCTCCGAGGTCCATCTCAAACTTCGACGATCTGGCCAAAAAGTTCTTGGCCAGATTCTCCATCCAGAAGGATAAGGCCAAGCACGCACCCAGCTTACTAGGGATCAAGCAAGGAGATCGGGAAAGCCTCTGCAACTACATGGAAAGATTCAACAAAACATGCATGGACATACAAAGTTTACCAACAGAGGCCGCCATCATGGGGCTTATCAACGGCTTACGAGAAGGACCTTTCAGCCAGTCCATATCAAAAAAGTATCCCACCTCCTTAGACGAAGTACAGGAGCGAGCAGAAAAATACATCAACATGGAAGAGAATGCTCGGTTGGGAGAAACCTCAAAATCTGGAGCCTCCTACCGAGACAGAGACAAGGACTCCAAAAGGAAAGAAGATTGACAGGGTGAGAACATCAAAAAGTACCACAACTACACCCCTCTCAAAGTATCCCTGGTCGACATATACAAAGAAGTTTGCCATACTGAGAAAATCCCCCCAGCGCGACCACTCAAAGGCAAAAGGGGAGGAGGAAATCGGAAGGAGTATTATGACTACCATCGAATTCGGGGACACTCTACCAACGAATGTTTCGATCTGAAAAACATCATAGAAAAATTAGTAAGAGAAGGAAAATTAGATCGATTTCTGGCCACCCAGGATGATGACCAAAGAAAAAGACGGAGAGACGAAGATGATGGACGAACTGAACGGTCACCTCGGACACCAGAAAGACACGTCCACATGATACATGGCGGATTCGCAGGAGGTGGGATCTCCAAATCATCTCGAAAGAGATACCTTAAAGAAGTATACCACGTTCAGGGAAAGGAGGACGCACCCGACATCCCGGCGAAAACATTCACTAAAGAAGACGCATCCGGTATCATCCCGGGACACGACGACCCCATGGTCATCACAATTATACTGGCAAACGCCAATTTACACTGCACATTAGTAGACCAAGGGAGTTCTGCCGACATCTTATTCAAAACAGCCTTCGACAAACTTGGCTTAGACGAAAGGGAACTAAGAGCATACTCGAACAATCTGTTTGGACTAGGAGACACTCCGATACAACCCTTGGGATACGTATCGCTACACACTACGTTTGGAAAGGGGAACCAATCTAGGACCCTCAAAATAGACTACATTGTGGTCGACGTAAGTTCAGCCTACAATGCTCTCATTGGACGGACAACACTCAATCAACTCGGAGCAATAGTCTCAACTCCACATTGATGCATGAAATTCCCAACTACAGAGGGGATAGCCACGGTAAAAGCAGATCAAAAGATGGCACGTCGCTGCTATAACGAGAGCTTAAACCTCAAAGGCAGAGGAGAAGAGTTTCATACAATTGAGCTTGGTGGAGCTTAGCGTCGAGAAGAACTCCGTCCGCGCCCAGAAGGCGAGATAGAGAAGGTTCAGATTGGAGACACCTCGGATAAAACGACTAATATCGGCACGGTCCTAAGAGGAAACTCAAAAGAATCACTGATACAATTCTTGCGAGATAATGTCGACCTCTTCGCATGGAAAGCCGCAGACATGCCAGGAATAGACCCTAAGTTAATGTGCCACAAGTTAGCGGTCTATCCAGGATCTCGGCCAGTGCAGCAGAAATGAAGAAAACTTGGACCAGAACGATCCCGAGCTGTGGAAGAACAAGTACAAGCGTTATTGGAGGCAGGATTCATAAGAGAAGTCAAATATCCACTATGGCTAGCCAACGTCGTTTTGGTGAAAAAGTCAAACGGAAAGTGGCGCATGTGTACCGATTACACCGATCTCAACAAAGCCTGCCCAAAAGATCCATATCCACTCCTAAGTATTGACGCTCTGGTAGATGCTTCCTCTGGATATAGGTACCTCTCGTTTATGGACGCCTATTCGGGATACAACCAAATCCCCATGTATCCACCAGATCAAGAAAAAACATCGTTCTTAACACCAAAGGCGAACTACTGCTACATCGTGATGCCTTTCGGTCTTAAGAACGCGGGAGCTACTTATCAAAGGCTAATGAATAAAGTCTTCTCAGATCACATTGGGAAAATCATGGAAGTCTATGTGGACGACATGTTGATAAAAACACAGAACGAAAATACATTATTGTCCGACCTGTCCCAAGTATTCAACACTATAAGGAAGCATGACATGCGACTCAACCCCGCAAAATGCACCTTCGCAGTTGAAGCAGGAAAATTCTTGGGTTTCATGCTCACGCAAAGGGGAATTGAAGCGAATCCAGACAAATGTCAAGCTATACTCAACATGAAGAGCCCAACCTGTGTCAAAGAGGTACAGCAACTCAACGGGAGACTGGCCGCCCTATCTCGATTTTTAGCAGGAGCTGTGATAAGATCTCTCCCCTGCTATGCTACTTTAAGAAAGGGAAAACAGTTCGAATGGATGACAGAATGCGAACAAGCTTTCCAAGACTTCAAGGAGTTCTTAGGACGGCCACCTATCCTATCTCGACCACAAGAAGGAGAACCACTTATATTATATCTCGCAGTAGGAAGCCGGGCGATAGCCTCAGCACTAGTCAGAGAAGACGAAAATAGGCAAAAACCCGTCTACTTCATTAGCAAAGCACTACAGGGATCCGAGCTGAACTACCAGAAAATAGAAAAATTTGCCTATACTCTCATCCTAACATCTCGACAACTCCGCCCGTATTTTCAGGCTCATACCATTAAGGTTAGAACTAACCAGCCCATAAAAGGAATACTGCAAAAAACAGATTTAGCAGGCAGAATTCTACAATGGGCAGTCGAGTTATCGGAGTTCGACCTCCAATATGAAGCTCGAACGGCCATCAAGTCACAGTATCTGGCCGACTTCATCGCAGAATTCACAGATACCCCGGAAACTCCCGCAGAATGGAATCTCTACGTGGACGGTTCCTCAAATAAAACTGGAAGCGGCACAGGCGTGATAATAGAAAGCAACCATGGAACCCAAGTTGAGCTTTCCCTCAAGTTCGGGTTCCCGGCCTCCAACAATCAAGCGGAATATGAAGCACTATTAGCTGGTTTGAAGCTGGCTAAAGAGGTCGGAGCTCAAAAACTCAACATTTACAGCGATTCACAAGTGATCACATCACAAATAACAGGGAGCTACCAAGCCAAAGACCCCACCATGAAAAAATATTTAGATAAAACCAAGGAACTACTCGGACAAGTCGGGGAATACAAGATCTGCCACATACCCCGCGAACGAAATGCCCGAGCTGATGCACTCTCAAAACTAGCCAGCACCAAACCAGGGGGCAACAATAGAAGCCTCATCCAGGAAATGTTACAAAACCCGTCAATCTCGGAAGAAGAACAAGTCCTGGCCATAACAAGTCAGGACCAAGGATGGACGACCCCCATAATCAAATACCTCAAAGAAGAAACACTCCCCGCAGAAGAAAAGGAGGCAAAAAAGTTAAAAAGGGAGGCACAGTACTACACCATCATAAACAACATCCTGTACAAAAGAGGAATCTCAATACCTTTACTAAAATGCGTGCCGACCTCCAACACAAAGGAAGTGCTAGAAGAAATACATAGCGGCATTTGTGGCAATCATCTCGGAGCACGAGCTCTCGCCAAAAAAGTACTTCGGGCAGGATTTTATTGGCCAACTCTATAGAAAGAAGCCACAGAATTTGTAAAGACATGTCCACCATGTCAAAAACATGCCAATTTTCACATCGCTCCGCCAGAAGAGCTCATCAGCGTGACTTCACCTTGGCCATTTGCAAAATGGGGACTCGATCTTCTCGGCCCCTTCCCACAGGGATCAGGACAAGTTAAATTTCTCATAGTGGGAGTAGATTACTTTACAAAGTGGATTGAGGCAGAGCCCCTAGCCAATGCCACCGCTCAAAGGAGTCGAAAATTCTTATATAGAAACATTGTCACGAGATTCGGGATTCCATATTCGATAACTACAGACAATGGCACTCAATTCTCGGATGCAGGTTTCAGAAAACTAGTAGCCGACTTGAATATAAAGCACCAGTACACCTCAGTTGAGCATCCACAGGCCAATGGACAGGCCAAGGCGGCTAACAAAGTCATATTGGCTGGGCTAAAACGGAGATTACAAAATGCAAAAGGAGCCTGGGCAGAAGAGCTTCCACAGGTCCTATGGGCATATCGAACAACTCCACATTCCACCACAAAGGAATCCCCCTTCCGATTAGCATACGGAACAGAGGCGATGATTCCAATAGAGATTGAGGAAGGGTCGCCCAGAGTAGTTCACTACAATGAGGAAGCAAACTTCCAACTTCAGAGAGAAGAGCTCGACTTGTTACCCGAAATCCAAGAAAGAGCTCGGATCAGGGAAGAAGCTCTAAAACGCCGAATGGCTTCCAGGTATAATCAAAGGGTAGTACCGAGAAATTTCACAGAAAATGATCTCATCCTAATCTAAAATGATATCGGAACAACTCGACCGGGAGAGGGAAAGCTGACAGCAAACTGGAAAGGACCCTACCGAATTGTAGAAGTACTTGGAAAGGGCTACTACAGACTGTCTGAACTCGATGGACGAGAGCTTCCCAGGTCATGGCACGCCTGCAACCTCAGAAGGTACTACAGTTAGAAAAGATAAAAGATCTCATCATTGGATGCACTCTTTTTCCTGAAAAGGTTTTTTAATGAGGCACCAAGTTGAGACTCAGACAATCCCATATGTATATATTTGCACTTTTCCTTTAAATAAAATATATTTTAGATATTCTACAAAGATTTCAAGACGCATTAATCTGAAGCATTCATCGTCCGATTATAAAGCAACAGATCGGCAGAAAGTGAAAAACAATTTCACTGCACGATCACGATAAAGACAACCGTCCGATAAAGGTGAAAACGCGATTCACCCAAAGGGCGATCTAGAGATGACAACCACTTTCTACAAATCGGCAAAAGAAGAACACAAAATAATGTAAGAAGTTATCGAAAGTGATCCAAAAAAGGACCTGACGAGGTCTTACGGATTGCTAAAATAATAACTTAAAGACTGGCCGACGTTGAGAAGTCGGACCAAGTCAACACAAGTTATAAGTAAACCCTGGAAAGAGGTCTGGCCAACCCTATTAAAGAGGATTACTTTAACTTAGAAGGGCTCGACACGACAAAGTCAGCCCAAAATGAGAAGTTATCAAAGTAGTCCCTGAAAAAAGATCTGACAAAGATCCAAGAAAGAGGACTACAAATAACTTAAAGGAGACCGATATAACCAAGTTGGACTCCTACTACTTAAAAGTTATCAAAGTAGTCCCTGAAAGAGATCTGACAAAGATCCAAGAAAGAGGACTACAAATAACTTAAAGGAGACCGATATAACCAAGACGGACTCCTACTACTTAAAAGTTATCAAACTAGTCCCTGAAAGAGATCTGACAAAGATCCAAGAAAGAGGACTACAAATAACTTAAAGGAGACCGATATAACCAAGTCGGACTCCTACAACTTAAAAGTTATCGAAGCAATCCCTGAAAGAGATCGGACAAAGATCCAAGAAAGAGGATTACAAAAATAACTTAAAGGAGACTGATATGACCAAGTCGGACTCCTACAACTGGAAAGTTATCGAAGCAATCCCTGAAAAGACCTAACAAAGATCCAGGAAAGGGATTACAAAAATAACTCAGAAAAGGACAGCGAAAATAACTCGGAGGACTAACTTGAAGAAATCGGTTATAAATTGTCGGAAATGCAAGCCGGAGCGGGAACAAACCAAAAATCAAGTTAGACCTACCTAGTCACAACCTCGAAGGATTTAAGATACAAAGTACAAAGCAATCCAAAAGAGATACCAAGTCAAGCACAAAAGCGCGATATCATCCACAAGGTTATAAAAGTCTCAGAGGCCACCAAAATCTATCTCAAAAAAGCTAAACCATGCTACCATTTGTTTTTCATAAAAAACAAAAGTTGCTGGGCAAGCAACGAGAAAGTGTCAGCAATCAACAAAACATAAAGAGTTTAAAAAAGCCCACAAGCCGGGCCAACTACATATCCAGAATAAAGATTAAAACTAAGGGTCAGAAGATTTTTTAGCAGCATCAGGCTGAGGAGACGGAGGCCGAGTCTGGAGAGGAACGGCATCTACAGTACCGTCATCCCGGTTCAAGATCTGGCAGTCAGGGTCGGAAGCGGGAGGACCAACCTCGGCAAGGACAGCAGAAGGCGACACCTTGGTAGAGGCTACAGGAGGAGGATCAACATCATCCTCATCCTCGTCATCAGGGACAACCTTGCCATCCCTGACAATGTTCTCCAAGCTAAAGAGGGTCAGGTCGGCCTCGGGAGCAATAACCCGAACTTGTTCCCTCAGGTTCTCATAGGCAGCAGTTACACTGCCAACAAGATGACTTTGGAGTTCAGAATAATCAGCCCGGGCATTCTCTAACTCTTCTCTCAAATGCAACACCTCCCGGTAAGACGTCAAATAACTGTCCTTATGCCGCATAGCCGTGTCCTCGGCCAGTTTCAGAGAGCCAGCCAAGGAAGTAGAAATAGCCTTTTCATTTTCCAAATCTTTCTCCAACCTGGCCACCCTTACTTCAAGCTCCCCCTTTAAATCCTTCATCCGATCAAACTCCTGTTTGGCCTCCTCCATAAAAGCTTTAGTGGTATGGAGAGGAAGACTTTGAGCAGTCCGATATAGGGCCGCCCCCATGTGTGCCAACCTGATACCACTCCGGGTGATATAATCAAAATGATGAAGAATCGACACGTCATCCATAGGAAGAACACCATAAGGGCTGATTTGTTGATCTACAAACTCAACTGCATCAAAGTCAGGAGTATCAAGGTTGAAAGGTTCAGTTGTTCTTTGCTTCTTACTAGGAGGGGGACCGGAAGCAGCAACGGAAGATTGTGGAGGATCAACCTGACGGACCCGAGGAGTAGAAATTGCTCTCCTCGGCCCGGGAGAACTCGGTATAGGAGGTTTAACCAGAGGCTGAGAAGACCCCTCTCCGGCCGCTTTGGCCGAGAGGTTTAGTGCTGCGGTCGCCTTCTTCGCCTTCTTATAGGCTCTCATGGAATCATTATTCTTCGACATCTCTGAAAAACACAAAAAACAAAGAACAAGTTACAACACAGGAAAAACAAAGCCCGAGAGCAAGTATAAAAGCAAATCAAGCAGTACCCAAAGCAGCCCGAACCAAAGATGGATCACTCAAAAATCTCTTCGTGTCCAGGTGGGGTGGCTTCCCCCACAAATCTTCAAGAACGACCATAAAGGCCCGCTGAACTTCACTAAGCATTTCCCACGTGTAACGTGGCACTCTTACATTCTTTTGCCACTCCAGAGGAAAAGCAGGTTCATCATTTTCATCAAGAAAAAAGGGGCGAACCCCCTCAATAGCACGGAATCGGAAGAAATAGTTCTTAAAATCTTTAAACGACTCATCATACATGGCAAAAACTTTATGCCCCTGGGCCGACCTGAAAGAAACCCAGGAAGCTTTCTTTTTGGAGGAACCCCCAGGTTTGGCCGAGACAAAAAGATAAAGGAAAAGAGTTTCAGAGGGTGTTATATCCAACTCCTGACAAAGAAGTTGAAATCTCTTGATGAAACCCCAGGAGTTGGGATGCAGCTGGGATGGGGCAATGTTGCAGGACCACAACAAATCAGTTTCAAAGGCAGTAAAAGGGAAAGTAACGTTCAATTGACTAAAAAAGTATTCATAAGCATAGAAAGAGGGACGCTCCCCCTCGACAGAAGTCGGAAAACAAACTCTCTCATTAGAGTCAGGAGCAACAAGCTCATAATCACCCACGCAGGAACTGTTAGCACAAATCCTATGGCGCTTCCTCAGCTCTGTGCAAAATTCAGCATCCACAATAGAAACACACAACAAAACAAGGGAGTCCAGCCAATCGAACATCCCCTCGGAAACTCTGGAAGACATCTCTACAATGTTATTGCGAGAAGACATGAGGCCAACTAAATCCTACAAGTAAGAAAAGAAGAGGGGATTACTAAAAATATCTCGGACAAGGGAGAAAACAACTCAATACGATGCAGGAGATCACACAGAAAAGGAAAACCCCAAGACTCAAACCAAAATCTTGGGGCATCCTTTGGAGGCAATAATCAGGCAAAGTTTTTAGGAAAAATCTACAGCTCGCACCCCAGCGTCTCTTAGAAAGAAAACAAAAGAAAGCGAAAAATGCAAAAAAGATCACCCTCATACAGTTTATCAGAAGAAAGCACTATTTCTACAGTATAGTAAAAATGGCCAAACGGAAAGACGCAAACTTTTTTCGAAATCAAGCAAAAAGCAAGCACCAACACCGAGTGTACCAAAGAAGAAATCATCAAAGACACCAGCTCTTTTTCAGAATCAAACACATTATCATCAAAAGCACAAACGAGAAATAACATGCAGAAGCCCTAAGCACATTAAAGTAATAGGAAAGGCGAAAAAGATTCGGAGCACGCATTACGACTGTAACCAGGCACAGTAGAAACAGAAAGATCCAAACTTCCCTCAAAGCAAAATCGCAACTTAATCACAAAAAGCCAAAAGCAGCGAAAGAGAAAAGAAAATGCGAATGGGACTCACCTGGAGAAGAGAAAGCTTCAAAGGAAAAGAGGAGATGTAAGTTGTCCCGAGAATCGCCAAGCGACGCCGCCATGAAGGAAAAGAAGAAACAAGGGCAAAAAACAGAGAGCGAGAGAACAAAGGAAGAAAATGTGAAGAAGTTACAGAGGAGAAGATAAACCGTTTCTGGGTTTTCGAAAATCAAAAGCTTTAAAGGAAAAACGGGGCAATTAATGCTAATTAATGAAAGTATTAAACCCTCACACGTTTCCAAAGCAGCGCGCGCTATTAGAGAAAAACTTTTACATCCAAAAGATTCTACAAAAAGGGAAAAATTGACGAAATGCTTGAGTTCGGCTCCACTATAGAAGGTCCGAAGTCAAGGACTCGACCTTAAAAAAGAAGACCGAGCTCAAGCAGGGGCACTGTTCATACCCGGGGTCGAGCTGTCCGAACCGGGATGTTCAGTAGCGAAGCGACCGACCTGTTCAGGTCAAGCAGACCGACTTCTTTACGAAGAAGTCGGTCAAATCGACAGCAAAGCCCAATAAAAGGGCCCAAATAGAGGAACACGACCCAGAATCCAAAGGCAATCCCAGCCTATAGTGATAAAGGCGGTTCCCTTGAAGATAAGCTGACTTCACTCAAGATAAGATAAGATAAGATAACTAACTTATCTTACCAGAAAGGTCAGCCTACGCTACTATAAATACACTGGAGCACCCAGGTATAACTCATACTCTGATTCTACATAAAAACCTGCTTAATACCCGTGCTAACTTAAGCATCGGAGTCTCTTGCAGGTACCCCCCACCCTCCGGTGGCCAAGGATCAGCAGTGCAGCAAGTCCAACAAGTCGGACCCAACAGCTCCGGCCGTCATCAGCCAGCCGGACACGTCATCTCCGACCAGTACAGAAGATCTCGTCCGAGATCGACCTCCAGTTTCATGTAACCCTCGGAACACTTTTCATTATTATTAAAACAAAACACAATCTTTTAGGTTTTAGATATTACTAATTTATTTTATTTTCAAATCAAATTAGGTTAGATATAAAAGGAGGAAAGATTCAGCCCTTTGGGCTCTCTTCTTCTCTCTCTTTCTCATTCCGCACTTTACACACTCTTGGAACTCTAGTTTTCTATGAGCCATGAGCAACTAAACCTCCTCTGTTAAGGTTAAGAGCTCTGTTTATTTTGATGGAATAAAACTATTGTCATTCTACTTTGATTAATGTATTGATCTAAATTCAAGGATTACTTTCGTTCTTCATCCTAGGAATTAGAGTATATTGGAAGATAACTCTTTTTCTATTTGAATTCTTGTTGAATCTTAGAAAAGTTAACTCACTTGAATAACAAATTGAAAGTAAATCCACATAATTATCTAATTGCTTGGACTTAACGTGATACGTGACATATAATCACCTTATCTTTGAGTATTTAGGGTTTGTGTGGACAATAAGCTAGAATTGGACTTACACTTTTAATCTAAATTAAGTGACCAAGGAATTATTTGATTAGGTTAGAGGAGATTAAATTACTAAAGAATTAGGGTTTAATCAATAAAAGCTTGCCATGAATTTAATCTAGCATGATTAAAGTAGTTGGTAGGAATTGTTAATCCGAAAAGATAAATACCTCTGAAACCTTAACTGTTTTCCCATATAATCTTCACAACCCATTTACTATTTGCTCTCTTAATTTCTCTGAGTACTGCTTGATGCATTTGAACCTAAAACACTCATTTGTGCTTGTCTGACTAAGTAAATCATTCAATTATTATTGCTTAGTCCATCAATCCTCGTGGGATCGACCTTCACTCACCTGAGGTATTACTTGGTACGACCCGGTGTACTTGCCAGTTAGTTTGTGATTTTGTAAACACAGCACCAAAGCACCTGAACAAGTTTATGTTATTATAGAAGCAATAGTGATACAGGGAGTTTGGAAATAGAAAAGTATAATAAGAACGGAAAAAATAAAACTGAATTAACCAAAATTGATAATGAGTAAAAAATGCTAACTGATTACAATGAGTATTAGGCTTATATAAAAGGAGACTGTTGATAATAAAGCTAAAGGCTCTCTATCCAATGGATAACAACTTGATAGTTAAGCCACACTATCTTGAACTTTCTTGAACTCTAATTGCTCCTGCTTTTCATCACTAGCTTTAACAGCACCATCAACAAAATTATTCCAGAATCACTAAAATCAACCATCAACAGTTATTCCAGTTTCATAAAGATTATAGAAACAAAAAACTTAAAAACAGAAGCTGCAACAACGTTATTCTGCCCAAGTTCAGAATAAAAAATAAGTCAGCACCATAGCACCATCAATAACTCAGAATCAGAAAAATTAGCAACCAATAACTTATAAATCAGAATCAATAAAATTAACAAAATTTAACAATGTAGTTAAACATCATAGCACCATCAACAACTCAGAATAAAAAAAATCAGTAACCAGCAAACAGGGGAGAGGCGAGGCTCAGTGATGTTTTTTAGTAACACAAAACTTTATCTCCAAATATGATTTACAGCAACAAAAAAATTTAGCTCAGTCATAATTTTAGCAACAAATTCAACTTTCATAAAAAAAAAGTAAAGGCATAGTGATGATTTATAGCAATGAAATCGAAAAAAAAGAAAGAATATGGCCGAAGGAAGCTCACCTCCAGGAACCAACAGACGGTGAAGGAAGCTGACCAATTGAAGATCGAAGATGATAACGACCACCAGCCGAGAGACTAGATGCTGGTTCTGTCTGCTCATTCTTCTGCTGGCGAAGACGATGGGGAGGAAGCTGCCGGCGAGGAGGAAGCTAAGTTGGATGGTGAGACTCGAAGTAAGAAGTGGACAATGAGAAAGAGTAGAGACGTGAACGAATAGAGCAGAGACAGCGAGGCAGACGCGAATGACAAGGGGCAAAATGGCGAAACAGATGCCAGGCGGAGGCGCGGTGCAGGGGATGTTAGGGGTGAGGGGCTGCTAGAGTCCCCCCCCCCCCCCCCCCCCGCTTTTCTTCGTTCCCTTGCTTCCCCGCTTCTCTATCATCTATCACTCCTGGCCTCTTTTCTTTTTCTTTTTATTTTTTTCTCATTTCTTAATGTGTATCGGTGAGTTAGGAGTTAGAACTCTCACGAGAATTTATAGTATAAATATTTAAGAACTAGGATTAAGATTAGAATTAAAAAATAGATAAAATTAGTATAAAAATTTAAATATTCAAAATGTTTAATTATTCAAAAATTATAGAAGAATTTTTATTAATTTAAATTTAAATTATCAAAATTTAATTTAATTGTCTTAGTAAAATAATTTTTGAAATATAAAATTTTGATCAAATAAAATAAGAATAATTTTAAAATTTTAGTAAAAATTAAGACACTTAAATTTAAATTTAATTCTATTCTCCAATTACATAAATTTTAAATTTTAAATTATACACAATACTTTATTATTAAAAGAATTAGTTATGAACCGTTATTAATTAAATTCAATTTGACATAAATAAAATTTTAATTTTTTATTGCGATTGATTTTAGAAAATAATAATCCTTAGATTTATAATGCATGTAATAAGGCAGGCTATAGTATTTTCTAATTTTTATCTTTTTAATATTTTATTATTAAATATTTTTTATTTGAGAAATTAATTTTTAATGAGTTTATTCTTAATAGATATTAGATATATTAATTTTTTAAAAAACTGATGATTATTAATATGGATTAGATATATTATTTTTTTTAAAGATTAAAAAAATTTTATAATTTTTTAAAATTAATAATTTAATTTTTAATATTTTATAAAAAATACTTAATTATCAAAAACAATATTTAGAAAAACTAAAGTTTTGAAAAAAAAATACCATGCAAAAAATTATAAATATTTTTTTTTCAACACTAAAAGTTTTAACAACTCGAAATAAAATCTTTTTTTAGTTATAAAAAATTTTTAAATTTTGTGATAAAATCTTTTTTAGTTACAAAAAATCTTTTAATATTAAATTTTGTGACAAATGAATTTTTTGTTATAAAATATTTTGAACTTTTGCAATAATTTAATTTTTTGTTACAAAACATTATAAATTTTTACAACAATTTGTAAGAAAAAAAATTATGTTATTACATAACATTCTTATTTTGTAACTATAACTAATTTTTGTTACAAATGCTTTATTTTCTTGTAGTGAACCGATTATTCAATACAAAAATAACACTCAAGTTAAATTCCCCAAAAGCAACCAAACAAGCAGTCCATACAAATACTTTATAACTCGAAGAGCTTGAGCCTCCTGGCAGAGCTCAACCTCATATCAGATATACAAGATCGACCTATACCAACAGATACTTTGACCAAAGTGACATTAGTGGAGGACGAAAATAAGTTCATTAACATAGGAGATGCACTAAACGAGCTAAGAAAAGAGTAGCTATAAATTGGAAGCTCAACAAAACATTCCAAGATCATCGGACGAGATGCACACGTTTTGTAAATTTTAGAAGGCAAATGTGACCTAGACAAATCAAATTACTAAGTCATTTCTATCTCAGTAAAACTATGTGTATGCAAAATCTTGTTTGTTTATATAAATTGTTTATTTCAAATTTCAATACATCATAATTTTTTATAAGGTGTATACTACTCTATATACTCGAATTACTTTATATTTATGTATCTTATCATTTCATATGTCAAAATCAATCAATCAATTCAAGAACAAATTCAGTTATCAATCAATTCGAGAACAAACTCAGTTATCAATTAGTTCGAGAACAACTATATATGCTCTACCAATCATTATCTTTCTACATTTCATAGTCTCCATGAGACCATGACTAATAATCTTCATTTTTGTTATTGCTATATCAATTCTTGTAAAGTTATTAGAACTCTTATCTAAGAGAAACTACGACAAATCGATATTAAAGTTGGGATACAAAAACAAGCCGACAGTTATAAGTCGGAATCAATCCAAACAAGCCGACAACTATATGTCGGAATCACTTCCAACAAACCGGCAACTATAAGTCGGAGTCACCTCCAACAAACCAGCTACTATAACTCGGAATCAATCCAAATTAAACAAGCCGACACCTATAAGTCGAAATCACTCCAAACAAATCGGTATTTATGAGTCGAAATCAGTCAAAGCAAGTTGACACATATAAGTCGAAGTCAATCCAACAGTAAATAATCAACTATGAACTCGCCAATAAATATACTGATATAATTAACACCTTTCCTAATGACAAGTTTGACGAACTTTATTTTCAAGAATATTAAGTTGATCTTGGAGGGATAATCTTCATATCCTCTGAATTATAACACAAACCACATCTCTTTCATATCCTATCGAGTTATAAATTGATTTTCATAAAAGCTCAACGTGTTTCGCTTAAAAATAAATAGGTCAAACTTGGGGATTTGTCATATTATCATTATTCATAATAACTCTTAATTCTATTTTATTTAATTTAGACTCTTCTCTCTAACATATAACTATTATTTTTCAAGTACAACAAGTTGAGCTTGGGGGTTACCACTTATTATTACAATACCGATTTATAGGTCAAAAAATTATCTAAGCTCAACCTGTCTTATTGTAAAATATCACAGGTCAAACTTGGGAGTTGTGATCTGTTAGGTATAACACGGTTATACTCTCCCTATAAATTAGTTATTCTGATAATAAATGTGTTTTATTATGTTAGCGAAAGATCAGATAACTACTAAGAAACAGAATTCTACCAAAAGAGGAGGTTGTCACAAGTAATTTTCAGACTACACTGATTCACCGGAAGATTAGGTCAAGTAAATTAACCTCATTATGATATAATTCAAACCTAATTTGCTGTATATAAACAATAAGTCAAAATAAAGAGAGGTACTCTAGTCACTCTAAATTGCATTATGCTCATTTCCACTCTTACTAACTTGAGTGTCAGATTTTTTTACAGGTATCTGTTGTCACCATTCCTCTTAAAATTGATGTATACTTCGTCCGTCTCAGATGAAGACAAACTCAACCTTGGACAGAACGAGTTATACTTCAAGTTAAACTCATCACACAGGAATATAACGACTATAACAAAAAAATCTAATTATAAATTTAAAATTGGTGTAGATACCCATTTAAAAACTTTTAAACGTAAGACTTAATTACAAATTTAGGATAGGATCCCGCTAGGGAGACAATGAAATATCTATACAATGCCTACAATGGGCTTTTTTATTAAGCCCAATTGAAATTAAAGCAGGAGATTAGTCCTAATCCTATTATGGCTGTTTACTTTAACACACCACCATATTTTTGCTATTTCTACTTTTACCGCAAATCCCCAATCCCTTTAGTTTCGCCGTTTCTCCTCCCCCACTCAAACCCTCCCAATTCGTTCCAGAGAGCCGTGACGGCGCTAGAACCCTGAACCCCTGCAACTTGCTACCAGGGAAGGTCACAGTTGAACGCAAGCGACCTGTTTGTTGCCCTCAAGCACGGCGCCATCGCTGAACATCCGGCATTCGCTGCAACCCAGCCGCCGATCAGAACTGCCGCCAGGGAGATCTCACCGCCAAACTGAACATCTTCCGAGTATTCCGAGACCGGGCCCCGTTGTCTCTGAGCATAGAAGCATCTGACCTTGCATAAATAGTCGCCTGCTACTCAACAGTTCACCGGAAAGACAACGAACATCTTGATCGGAAGAATCCTAACCATCCAAGGTAAGTGGGTGAGGTTGTTCAGTTTTTGATTGGTAATCACAGTTGCATGTTTGATTGTAGAAAGATCTTGTTGATGAAATGCATGATTAGCCATGGTGAAATAGCAGTAGGAGCCATCTTTGTAGTTAGTTTAGGTTGTTGAAGTTCTTCATGATTTTATTTTAGCGCGAAAAAGGTCAAAAAAGTTTGGGATCGTGTTTATATAAGAGTTAAGTTTGAAATATTTTTTTCTTTTTCTGTGTGGACCATGTGCAGGCAGCGTGATCGATAATGGCTGACCATTGTTGAAAACTGGTTGAAATTTGTTGGATGGTTACTTTAGTAGGATATTGGATGGTCAGTTTTGTGAATTTTCTCATTTCTGAACAATTTATAATTCCTGCT
Source organism: Arachis ipaensis (assembly GCF_059453495.1). Classification (NCBI taxonomy): domain Eukaryota; kingdom Viridiplantae; phylum Streptophyta; class Magnoliopsida; order Fabales; family Fabaceae; genus Arachis; species Arachis ipaensis. The sequence continues at coordinate 36,092,493 of NC_142442.1, forward strand.
ATGTTGCTCTTGCCACTGCAGCCAAATAGTTACATGAACTAGTTGTTATTGGTTTGTAATAAATTAAAAATTATTTTCATCTCAGTGCTGGACTGTTATGATTTTTAAACTTAGACGAAAAAATTGCATTTGGGATAATAAATATTTGTGATGAATGATACAAATTGTCTCTACTGATTAGATGGTAGTGGTGTTCATAGATTAGTTAGTTTTATTTTAATTGATTTAATTGGGGGTGTTTTTCTTTTTATTTTTAATTTTGTGTTTCCTTGCAGATTAGTGAGTGTTCTTGTTTTTCAGATGGAGTGATTATTATGGTTACAAAGAGCAGTATTTTGGCTTTCAAAAATTGGATCCCAATTTGTTAGATGTAACCCAATTAGTGAGTGTTCTTGCTGTTACAAATTGTCTCTACTGATTAGATGGTGGTGGTGTTCATGGATTAGTTAGTTTTGTTTTAATTGATTTAATTGGGGGTGTTTTTCTTTTTATTTTTAATTTTGTGTTTCCTTGCAGATTAGTGAGTGTTCTTGTTTTTCAGATGGAGTGATTATTATGGTTACAAAGAGCAGTATTTTGGCTTTCAAAAATTGGATCCCAATTTGTTAGATGTAACCCAATTAGTGAGTGTTCTTGCTGTTACAAATTGTCTCTACTGATTAGATGGTGGTGGTATTCATGGATTAGTTAGTTTTGTTTTAATTGATTTAATTGGGGGTGTTTTTCTTTTTATTTTTAATTTTGTGTTTCTTTGCAGATTAGTGAGTGTTCTTGTTTTTCAGATGGAGTGATTATTATGGTTACAAAGAGCAGTATTTTGGCTTTCAAAAATTGGATCCCAATTTGTTAGATGTAACCCAATTAGTGAGTGTTCTTGCTGTTACAAATTGTCTCTACTGATTAGATGGTGGTGGTATTCATGGATTAGTTAGTTTTGTTTTAATTGATTTAATTGGGGGTGTTTTTCTTTTTATTTTTAATTTTGTGTTTCCTTGCAGATTAGTGAGTGTTCTTGTTTTTCAGATGGAGTGATTATTATGGTTAGAAAGAGCAGTATTTTGACTTTCAAAAATTGGATCCCAATTTGTTAGATGTAACCCAATTAGTGAGTGTTCTTGCTGTTATATTTTAGCTTCATCTCCAGGCTTTCAAAAATTGGATGCCAATTTGTTAGTTGTAACCCACTTTGATTATTTCGCCCTCTTTGTTCTTTATCTCACTGATCTCTATCATTTTCTCTCTAGTTTCTAAATACATAAAATGGTGTGCCATATACTAGTCTTGTATATAGATAATCCAGCAATAGAGAATCATTCATTAGTATTTAGGATATTTTGCTTTTCTTTTTTAAGGTTTTATGAATTGTGAGTGCTTTGTGACGAGGATAGTCTTATATGTGTGTGTGTGTGTGTGTGTGTTTTCGGAGTTAGAGAATGATATATAAGGTCATTGATTTTTTGTTGCTCATGATTCATCACCAGCACTATATACCAGTACTGCCACTTCTTGAGAGTCATTATTTGATCCTATGACTGACTGCTGAGAAATCTATGGTGTATATGTTCAGTGTATAGTTGCTCCTTCATATTAACTATTTTTATTCCTATGATCATTTTGTCTGCTGGAGCTCTTATTTATTTATTTATTTATTTATCTTTTCATCTTCATTGGTCCTGCTTATTAGAACAGTGTACGGAACATATGTATAAGGTTTTCACATCATTTTCAAGATTTGTTTCTGCTTGTTTTTTTAAGAAGAAACATTTATTTGTATCAGACCATTTTTTATTGTTATGCGCCCCTAGAATTGATTTTGAGACCATCTTGGACTGTTGCTGAGATTTTATTTAAGTAATTAGTACTTGCAATAATGCAGCTAGTTGAAAACAGCAACTACACCAGACTAAGTAAAAGACAAACCTATCTCTAAACCGGCCGAAGACAAAACCAGATGGGTAAAAAGGTATCCCATTGATTACATGAGTAAATGAACATATCTAGGTATTTTTTTACCACCTTCTGCTGATCCATACTTGTTTTGCTCAACAGAAACTAGTCGAAACGCGTTGCTCACCTTGCTACATTAACAACTTATTTACCCACTTGGAACGACATAATGAGCAAGGTAAGTTGGCCGAGATTGAGGCCATTGGATTTGATTTCCTGCGTCGGGTACCTCAATGGCATGTGAAGCAGAGTATCATGCTCCAACTAGCAAGGGCCTATGACGTGGAGACAAATATTCTCAGGGTCGACACCGGGGACATTCGCATTACTACAGAACTTATCGGCAATGTATTCGGCATACCTTCTCAAGGTAAGTGTAAATTATGTAAGATGTAAATATTTTGCTGTGTGGTAATGCTTATTCCGATGTTGACACGTACTGATAGTGGTAAACTGTTTTGTTTCGCGCAGGGGACCCAATTCCCGAACTGCAGAAAAAAAAATGAATCGCATTTGGCAATTAAGAGAGAATTTCAGAAGAAAACTACAACCCAACTGTGGGACTTTGTATTTGCATGTCCAATGGAGATCGAGCAACAGAGGATGACATTTAGAAGGTACTTTATCATGGTTGTTTTGAAGATGTTTCTGAACCCCACAAGCCAGCAGACTATTTCTCCGTGGCACCTCCCTCCAATATTGGATGTCTCGAACCCTAGAAGGTTTCATTGGCCGTATCACATATTAAAGAAGCTGCGAGATGCGATAAGAAAATTCCAAGACGAGAACCGGAAAACATGCGGGGGGTGCATGTTCGTGTTGCTGGTAATGGCAATAAATTACTTAAATTTAAAACCAATGTATGGCTATAGGTGTAATTCCTAAAATCTAACATATTTCTGTATAGGTTTTGTACTTTCACCAATTAAAGCATGGTCCGTTGCATGCATGTCGAGTACCCGAGCCTTGGATTGTGGAATGGATCACTAATGAACTTGATAAGAAGGCCGACCATGTTATCTCACAGGTTCAAACTCTAATAATATATTTTTCATAATCTAGTTGAACAAAAATGCAATTGGCGGTCCACGTTGATTTTTTTCATCTCTATATTGCCCAATGTTGAACACACAGGGCTGCATAGTCAACAATGCAAGGAACCAGAGAAAAAAGAAGAAACAGTCTTCGAGTGAAGCAGTTAACGAGAGAGGACGATGTAAAAGGACCCGCAAGGACACTGACCAATCACCGTCTACCCAAGGGAAGACTACACCTCATCCAAGCTACAATAAGGCAGAAAAGGTGATTTGCCTTCCTCATAATAGCTTGTGAGCTCATTAATTCATTCCTTACTTGTGTGGTATGATGGTTGATCCTTATCATAGAATTTGCGGTTACAAAATTCTAAAGTTACTTCCTTATGTGGCTGCATGGCTTGTTTTGATACATGGTGGTTATATATGAACATTTGGCAGAGCTGAATTCAATGCCCGTGAATGATATTTACATGTTCTTATGTTGAAAGCTTGTTTGAATACAGTTGCTGTGTCTTATTTTTAATAAGGGTTAACTTGAGTTGAGTTTGTTAATTAAATAGATGGATTTAGGATTATCAAATTAGGTTATAATCTGAACTGGAAAGATAATTTATGATTGCTTTATTTGGCTGGCTTCTTATGTACAAAACAGTTGCTTTACGGGGCTGCCTAGTTGGTTGATTGTAGTTGAGGATGTTCACTCGAGTAGGGTTTTGGATGTTCACTATAGTATGGCTTTAGATGGTTAATTTTGATGAACGATTATCTGTTTGTTCTGTTTCCTTAGTGCTTTAAAGTTCACATTAGTTTTTTCCATCTATTTGTTGTCCCATGTTGAACACACAGGGTTGCCTAGTAAACAATGCAATGAAAGAGAAAAAACATAAAAAACAGTCTTCGAGTAAAGCAGTTAACGAGAAAGCAGGGTGTAAGAGGCCTTTCAAGGATACTGACCAATCTCCGTCTATCCAAGGCAAGACTACATCTCAACCGAGCTATAAGGAAGGAGATAAGGTGATATGCTTTCTTTATGATAGCTCATGTTATAAATTGAATTGGATGTTCACTTCCTAATTTCTGATTTATTTTTGATAATATTTTCATGCATCCTTCTTAGTCTTTGGACATTCCTTCATTGGCTGGTGTGCAACATGCTGTGATGTGCATGTAGTTGTAAATTAGGATTACTTGCATTATTATCATGTTTGTTTATTTTTGCATTCAAATGACAATATCTATGATGAAGAGTTTCATTGTTTTTGATGCAAATGACGATATACATGAATTTACCCCACAGGAATCCAAGACAGGCACGAGAAGAAAGTTGCCTGTCTGCAAAAGCCGTTCTAGACGCGGTTCCAAAAAACAGTTGCAAGAGAAAATTTAGCAGGAAGCAATGCTGCACCATTGGTAGTCCCAGATTCTGATGATGATGACGACGTGCCGCTTGCTAGAAGGATATGGTTATTCCAACAGCAACCTCCGCCACATGATTTGAAACAAGCAGATCCCGTGTTCAAGGGCAATCATAATAGTCATCAAGAAGCAAACAGTGACCTAAAAAAAGGATCTCCACAAACACCGCCAGCAGCACTTGTACAGCTCAGTGACTATGATTTTGACCGGTTAGTGGTTTCTAGATTACCTTGCTGTATGCTTCTCTTCTTTATATTTCATACCCATGCCATGTGATTACCCGTCTAGCTAGGCATAAATTGTAATTTTAGCTAACTACATGTCGCATTTGTTTGTAGCAAGTTCGACATCTCGATCGTTCAGTGTCCTGAATTTGAGCAAGTACTCAATAGTGTTGAACAGGGGTGCGAACCCAATGCCATCATCATGCATCCCTGCAAACGGTCTTGCCAAACAAATCAAGCTACCATACACCGAGTCCAGGGAGACCGAGCTTTTCACTCGGTTTAACTCAGTTTGAAAAGACTCCAACCCCTTCCTCGTTACATTCAATTCATCCAACCCTGAAAAAAATAAAGTTGGGGGAGACTAAGGAGGAACAAATCAGAACATGGATAGTTAGCTCGTCCTTGGACAAAGATCAAGATTTAGCTAAGTATGAAGGGCGGGACTACATGGTATTACAAAGGAAGGACTTCTGGACCTTGAAACCCCGCAGTTAGGTCAACAGCTGTGTAAGTATATGAACTTAATAATGCATTTTTATTCACTATCTTTATATCGGGGTTTAGCTTTCACTAGTTAAATAAACTTGTGTAGGTAATTCAATGGATGTGCTACTCTTTAAACGACACCGACTCATCTAGATTCAAGCGAGATTTCTATTGCGTGTATCCAGGCATATTGGTAATTGCATTCTTCTCATTACAATTTGGAGAAGATTTTATCGGGATTCTTACTATGTTTGTGGGTTTGTAGGAATCCGTCACACGAAATGATAGCCTTGCTTCATTTATTGACGGTGTGAGACCAATTTATGATGGTCTTAGTCCAAGCTTTGGTGAGGATACTAGGTTCTTTGACAAGGCAGTAGCAGCAAAGAGAAACTGGGTGAGTTGCTATTTTGTTTTGAACTGTTTATATCCACCTTGAACCCGGTATTGGTTTATGCGGCTTGTTTATTAGTTTACCACGATTTTTTTCCAATCCCTAACCCGGGCTTCTGATTCAACTAATAATTACATGGTTAAATCTGGAACGGGGGGTCACTGTGGCCAATTTTTCTTATGGGTGTTTTTTTTCCATATTTTGGTATTGGGTTTTCCCATGTTATTATGTTGAATGACTTTAGCATACTATGCTGTTGGAATTAGGTTGTCATATAATTCGAGGATGTTTGGTTATTGAATGCTCGAGGGAGATCAATAAGTTTTTTGGGATTTTCTTTTTGTTTACTCACGAGACAAACTGAGTCATATGTACTGTTTGCTGCAGTGGTTATTTCCTTATTGTTGGAAGAGCCATTGGTGGGTATATGCATTTGAAGTGAATGCGAAGCGCATAGTTATACTCGACAGTTTGCATTCTGTACCAGAAGATGACAAACGAGATAAACTCGATGCATATGTGGTAAGATACTGTACTTCATTTATTCAATATACAGCTATGTTATTTAATTCAATAGGATGTTGTTCCACTATGTTCATTCTATGGTTTTCAGGGGAGACTGTGTGAGGATATGGCAAACATTGCTATTCCTGGATTCGTTCGGACTCCGTACGGTCTAGCTCGTTCCTACGCTAGGGTTCCAAAGCAACCGAACAAGTGAGATGAAAATATAACCCAAATTTGAGGCTTCTTTAGTTTTCTTTCAATAATTGGGCATAGCATGTTAAAAGTTGTTCTCATCCTAATTGCAAAAGTAATTTATTTTCCTGTAGCTTTGACTGTGGCATGTGCGTTATTAAATTCATTGAAATTTGGACAGAAGATCGTAAATTTTACGAATGGGATGAGGTTTGTTAAATAAACATTTTCACAATTCTCATTATTCATGCTGTAAAAATATCACTGTAACGATTCTTAACACTAGATCTCCTGATAAATCTACACATAGGATTCACTCAGTTCATACAGGATGGAGTTGATACTAGACATAATTTGTGGCCCACACAATGCATTGGTTCATCAGCTTGTTTCATTATTGAATGAAAGGGCTAAACCTGTTCGTCGCAATGCACCACGGAACAAGAAGAAGGACGTTAGTTCACCATACACTGCACCTAGCACACGGTCATTGATTGAACGTGTGGAGGGATTACCGAAGGGGGCAATGCGCAAAGGGAGGAAGAAGTTGCTTACTTAAGATTAGTTACAATGAATTGAACTACCAGATTCTACTGAGTTTACTTACTGATGACATGCTTAGGGATTTGTTTTTGTCACATTAGAAAGACTTGATTCCAGGACATATTTTGTTTTTCTACAGTACAATGATTAATCGGTTATGCTACTTAAAAATTATCTATGTTTTTTTATATGATAGAATCCTGGATTTATCAAAGTTGTTTGGTAAAGTTGCCATATTTGTGCACGCTAAAATAGGTGACCAGTAACCATCCACCAATATAGCTAAACTGAACATCCTATACTTTACTATAATGAACATCCAGTTTAACTAGGTCAAAATCAAAACATAACAACCAAGTGACACACGAATATCAAGGTTAAATTTCGGTGTCAAAATTAAAAATTTTCTATATCAAGGTTAAAATATTTTAATGCTATTTTTTTATTTTATATTTTTTCAGATAACAACTCTTCCTCCTCCTCTTCCTTTTTTTTGTGTTCATAGTTTTTCTTGTTTTACGCTCTCATAATTCATAGTTTTTCTTGTTTTACACTCTTATAATTCTTATAGTTTCACCCTCTAAAAAGAATTTTAAAAAAAAAGAAAAAATTGAAAGAATTATGCAATTTTTTGTTTATTTTTTGTTTATCCTTTTTGACAATAAACACAAAAATTTTTGGAAAAAAAAAGCACATAACTTTATAAAAAAAGATAGAAATTCTGCATGAAAAAAAAAGAAGAAAAAAAATGTAACATAAAGTTTAGAATTTTAAGAAATTTTGATGTCAAAATTAAAAAATTCTTGTGTCAAAATTAAGAATTTTTGTGTCACGATTAAAAAATTTTGGTGTTATTTTTTATAGGTATAAAAAGAAGTATGTAGTTTTACACGTATGTCTTTGAACAGATTTTGTTGGGTTTTAACTAATTTAATTAAAATTAATTGATAAATGTGTAATAAAATTCAATAATTATTTATGTCAAATTTAATTATCATAATAGCTATTTATTTTATAAAAAATATGAAAAACAATGTTTATAGAAATATTCTAACCCGATTAAATAATTTTAAAGAAAAGAAATGGATGATATAAAAAAAAATAATCGTTTTTAAATCAAATATACTAATCGATATTCTTATTTGATCGGAAATATTAGGGAAACTAATTTTTTTCGTATATAAAAAAAGAATTGGCTAATATTAATTCAAATAAAAAATGATAAGACCTAATATCTTTTTAAAATATATCAAAATTGTATTTCTTTTTATAAAAGATTTAAGTTTGAATTGAATGGTCTTAGTGCGTGATGAATGAGCTGATTCTGGATTAATGAATTCTCCAGCTCCAGTTACCACGTACAAACTATTTGTTAGAGTTGTCTAATTGACTTTAGTGATGTATAATCCAACTAATAGGTGACCAGTAATCATCCATCAATATAGTTAAACTGAACATCCTATACCTTACTATAATGAACATCTAATTTAATTAGGTCAAAATCAAAACATAACAACCAAGTGGCACACGAATACTAACGGCTAACCATCCATGATAAAAGTAAAAATGAACATCTGATCAACTATGGAAATGAACATCCACTTTAGTACATTAAAAATACGTGAAAACAATGTCTATAACGAACAGCTATGTACTGAAAAATTATACAGTAAAGTATGTAGAAATCAGGTACTTTATTAAATTATCTCGTAAATTACAGAATACCATCAAATATACTCTTTATGCATTAAGTCTACACGAAATAAAAATAGTAAAATGGTTTGTTCTAACAAATGAAAAAAGAGTTCTTGCAATTAATAACATGTGGACGTTTGCACAGCTGCCTTAGAACCTTGAAACAAACGTGAATCCATACAAACACAGAGATGAGAAAATATACATCATCACAATCTTGTCCAACTAATCCTACTTTTTGTTGAAGGAGCTTAACAAAGACATGAAACCACCGGTTTGGTCGGGAAAATTCAGGCCAGCAACAGCACCATGGTTTATACCTTGAAATGCGTGCGGACGAACCACCTACCAAAAAAAAAAGAATAAGTCCAACAGTTATGTTCTAGAATAGTACTATACCAAATAAACATACAAAGTTGAGATTAAGCCAAACATCTAACGGGGATGAATTCTTTTGTTTTCTCCGTCTTGAATTCTTGAAGGACTTCTCAAGGGCATAGCCGAGCCTCTTACTCTTTGGCCTGCCTTTTGTAGTGACCTTCGATGGGTCTTGGATGTCATCAACACCAACATCATTCGAACTCTGTGAGCCAATGTTGGTCTGGGTATCTGACACGCTCTCGGACCTCTTTTTGGCACGGTGCGCAGCCAACTTGGCCCTTGTTTCTTCCAAAGCAACATGCAGCAATGCTGTTTCGTTATCATTACCGACGAACTCTTAAGCAACATTATAGAAGTGTGCACATAGTCCCCTGAATGCAACATGACTCTCATCCGACCGACTGACATCATGGCTACTTTTGACATACGTATGCTTGCGCTTTATCTTCTTGCTCCATCGAGGGAGAACATAACAGAAAGGTACTTTGTACACTTTATACGAATGGAAAACTTCAAGGCAGTGACAGCACAACACACCTGAACTCTCAAAAAGATTGCACTAACAACGAAGTTCCTGTGTGGAACGGTCAAAGTGAACATCGTACGAAACGCATAGAATAGTATCGTTGACTAGTTTCTCCTCTTCCACCTTCACGCATACCAATGGACCATGTTCATCAACTGCAGAAACTCTGCAGTTAGCTTTCTTTACAAACTCAATTTGAACATCCCTAAAAATGTTCGTGGTATACTCTTGTTGAAACTGTTTCTCCATAGGCGAGGTCGTTGCACAAGGAATTACCCCCCTCGAGTCTGCAGCATCATCCTCCAGTTCCCTCTGCTCCTTGACTCCAAGCACATTGTCATATTCGTGAACAAATTGAACTAAGCTAGTTTTACTATGTAAGTATCCACCGTAGAATGCATGCATGCTCTCACTCCTTTGCGTACTCCGCATTGCTGCCCAAAATTCACCCTTGAAGTATATTGGGACTCACATGCGTCGGTCATCATATAGATCTACAAGAAATAAATAATCCCAAATTAAGCATAGAAAGCTAACACCAAACATATTACTACACGTGAGAAATGACCATCCACAATCACTGATATATTAAACATCCAAATGTATACTATAATGAACATCCATATAATTGTCATCCAAAATTACTGATAACACTAAACATTCAAATGCCAACTAATTGCAATTAAAGTGTGTGAAGTAATCGTACAGTAACAAACCTGACAGCCATGTGTTGTCATGTAAGTTGTACTCATCTATAAAATCAGCCCACTTTTCTTCAAATGACTCCTCGGTCCGAGAGTTCCACACAATGTCGTTTAGGTCACCATACAAAGTTCCGTACCGGCGGTAACCCCAAGCTTGGAAGGTAACTTATTCATAATATGCCAAATGCACCACCGGTGGCGTGTGTTGGGTAAAGTATTTTTGATCGCACGGTAAATGGATTGACATTGATCGGTTATGATACATTGTGGAGCAGTTCCCATGCACTTCACCCATTAGCTAAAAATCCACTCATAACTTAAGATTTCTTTATTACCCAACAAAATACAAACGGTAATCCATGCTTACCAGAAAAACCAACCAGAAGTAAGAAATGCCAATCACGATCGAATAGCGTTTTATCAAGAAAAGGAAAAAACACCAACTTAACTACTATGTACCTATTTGTACTGTACGTGCTATCAACTGACACGACGTCTCCATAGTATTCATACGACGCCCTACACCTTGCATCAACCCATACTACGCTCTTAAATTTACACTCCTCGTCCAACTTCACCTCATAAAAGAAGTTCGGATTGATGTCCTTCATTCTCATGAAGTAGCTCATCATCTCCCTGATATCCGCATTCACGTTGCTAGTTCGGAGCCTTGCTGTTATATAGTTTCTTAAATCCTTCTCTGAGAATCCCAAGTTAGAGGGGCCACCAGCCTCATTTGACAAAGCAAGGAATGTCTTATTTGGTCGAATCCCAGCCTCATCATTATCCTCGATCACGCACTTCGCATGCATGGTCAGCTTCCTATACTCATGGTAGTGTACTGCCTTTCTCGGTGAACAGGGGTGTGAGTGCGTCAAGTCAACCTTGAACAAAACTCAGTCTTGCACGTCTTTATCAAACTTTACATATATCCTTGCCTTGCACCCAGCAGCTGAAATTGTATTCTTCTGCATTGGTGCTTTAACATGAGACTCGCGGATCCCGTCGCAATTACAATGTATAGCTTGGTTAACGGGAGCCTTTGTGATCTTGTCAAATGTTGTTGTCCTTATCTTAGTTGCAAATCCAGCTTTCTTTGCATAGGTAACATAAAATTCATCATGAGCCATCTGTAACTGAGCAAACCGCATTCCAACTCTTGGTATCTCGTCTTCTTATAGGCAACCATGATCTGGTAACTGTATTTTATATTAATCCGAGAGAAAAATTAATTACCATTAGTTATCAAATCAAACATGAACATTATGACTACACAAAAGTAAGATAGACTCCAATATCTCATCACCAAGCTCCATATCTTCACTTCCAACATCCGTAACATCTGACAACTGCGTGACTTATAGCTCCAAAACAAACAGAGTACCAAAAGGAGGAAGATCCTTATCAAAACTCATTTAAATAAAATCTCTAAAACAATCACCGAAAACACATCAACAGCTACAAATCAAGCCAAGAGAATTATTTTTACGTAATTGGTTAATCTATGCAAATGTAGGATACACATAACCATATAATCTCATAAGCATAAAAAATATTAAAATAATATGCAGGAAGCATATGAGCATATAACTAAAAAATATGCAGTGAGCATATAAGCATAAAATTACATCATTAAAACACTCATATAAGCATTCCATGGTTAGCATGTTGCAAATACAAGTAGGATTCACTTCAATTCAGTAAACAAATTCAGCCACTACATCACCCTATGGTTATCTATTTTACATACTTGCATGATCATCATGTACGGATAATATATGCACACCATAGATAAAAATGCATTCAGATTAGCATACCAAAAAATTAAATTATGCTATCCCATCATCCATATAAGCACATGTAGGATAGACATAACCATATAATCCCATAAGCATGAAAAATATTAAACTAATATGCAGGAAGCATATGAGCATATAACTAAAAAATATGCAGTGAGCATATAAGCATACCATTATATCATTAAAACATTCATATAAGCATTCCATGGTTAGCATATTGCAAATACAAGTAGCATTCATTTCAATTCAGTAAACAAATTCAGCCACTGCATCACCCTATGGTTATCTATTTTACATACTTACATGATCATCATGTACGAATAATATACGCACACCATAGATAAAAATGCATTCATATTAGCAAACTAAAAAATTAAATTATGCTATCCCATCATCCATATAAGCACATAAGTCCATAATAGGATGATTAGCAAATAAAGATGCCATTTAACATGAAGACAACATACATTCATATACAAAAACACGTACGAAAATATGCTTCCTGGATATAATCATATAAGCATGAAATGATTAATTAATTTCACCTAATCCTCAATGTATATAATCATACCATTAAATATAAAACAAACATAAATTTAGTTGCATCTCAACTGATCGATTACAATTGCATGTTTCAATAAACATACAATTAAAGAACTCATTTACATTGTGACTAAACATAAAAATTAAGCGCAAAATAAACATCCATGGAAGAATTTGATGATCCTAATTGCTCACCTTGTTCGACTTGTGACCATGGCCTACGACATCGCCGGCTAAGTTTTTTTGTCCGTATGATAAATTTTCTAAAACGTCAGAGGCTACACAAACTAACAGTTCAACTATATCTACCTCCATTAATGAATTTCGGGTAGGTAATGTGCATAAAGGAGGACCCTCGCTTGAAACACGCTCTTCTTGCGATTCTGCCATTCTGAAGGAGTCAAAACCGGCTGCGTTCTGTGCGAATGAGAGGGCGGCACTGGTTGGTTAATTGTTATTGGCGGTGGACTATTCGATCGTAGATGAAGGAGGAAACCGATCAACAGGAGGCAATGCTGGGCAGTAGACTGCTCTGGGAGGTGGAAATGGTTTTAAATTTCAAATTAAAAATAATACAAAATTAATTAATAACCCATAATTTATTTTAAATTTTAATTAAACCCCATTATATGCATTGTACAATATGCCTATTGTTTTCTCATACTTTCCCTTTAGGATAATAATAGAGGCTCACAACAACATAATTTAACCCAAAATTTAATACTTTTTGGGAAAAAAAAGCTTTCAACGGTTAGAAAGACGATATATTTGTGATACTATACATAAACTAATTAACTATGATTAACTAAGTGACAATAACTAGTAGTAAGGCTGCGTTTGTTTACAGAGACATGACACTGAGACAGGAACACAGAGACACAAAATCGTATTTAGCAGAGGAGATATGGACAGAGACAATGTGTCCAGAGACACTGAATTAGTGTATTTTGTGTCCATCCTGACAGGAAGGACACAGAGACACTAACAAAGGACACAACTTATTTTTTATTTTTTCTTTCATTATTTTTGTTAATTTTTCATAATTATATTTTTTATTATTATATTTTTCATCTCAAATTTTTTGAATGGAAAAAAATAAGAATAAATTAGATTTTCATAATTTGTTCTAGTTTATTGTCAAACAGAATATAAAAACACAAAATTTTGTGTCTCTGTTCATCAATGTCTTGTCCTGTCCTATTTTCAGTCTCTTGTCCTATTCTGTTCTTGAAAACAAACGCAGCCTAAGTGAATATGATGCATTTTTCAATCGATTATTGTTTGTTAATTATAAGAACGTTGATAAATTTATTCTCTTTTTTTTTTATTAATTAGCACAGGGGTTTAAAGCTCGTTGATAAATTTATTCTCTTTTTTTTTTTATTAATTAGCACAGGGGTTTAAAGCTCGTTGATAAATTTATCTTGATATTAATAAGCTCTTTAATTTGATTACTTTAATTAAGTTAATTTTATTTGTGATCCGTGAAGAAATTACGTTTCAAAAACAATTGGAAGGCAGTTAGAGGTCCTGAAGTGACCACGAGGGGTACAGTAGAAAATCAAAGTACGTGGTTGAAAATGAATAGACACAAAACCGGGGCAGTTTCCTCCTCCCAACCCGACATAAACATACATTAGTGGTATTCTCAAACAAATAAACAGATAAATTATTCATTTATCTTTCAAATTTTCAAACAATTTAATCTTTTAGCTATATTATTTTTTAAAAAATAAGGAATACTTTATTTTTTTTCATAATTTAGTATTCAATTCATAATTTTTATTCAGTTAGGAGTTAATTTATTTCATAATCTTAAAATATCAAAAATCGATTTATGGAAATAAAAATTAAATTTATTAATTTCCAAGCACATACATCAACCAGCTTTCACAGCCCACAATATCATATTTGTAATTCTAGTCTTCATGTGCAACTAACCAAAACCAGTTATGTTACATCACGATCTCCCACCTTTTGCTCCGTTTTCATTTCGGGTTTTGATCTCCCGCTCTTGTCTCATTGCACTTTATTTGTTAGTTTGGGGTCCCATGCCTAAAGGGCCAACCCTAACCCTAATATAAGTAGTAATTAATTAATGCATGCAACTTCGGATTTTTTTAAACAAAATTACACTTTTACCCACAATTACTTATTTCGTTGGCCGGAAATGTTTATTTTGTTATTATTGCCAATGAGATGAATAAAAATATTTTATACACAAATTTAATTTGCAAATTAGATACATTCAAAAAAATAAACGATTGTTTAATATCATCTCGTTGGCACAGCCCACAAACCTGAGGTCTATTAAGTGATTCTATGTAGTATGTATTGTGGTTGCATACTATCCTTTAAACATTTTTTTTTTCTTCTTATGGCTAATAGCCCGTTGAGAGCGTTAACCAAATGCCAACTTGATTGAGTGTGTTTGTCCGACACTAATATGTCCTTGTCGAGTTAAAGCTAAGAAACTCATCTTGACTATTATGGGGGCAGTTGATGTGAAAGTGATTGGCAACATCTGAGTATCAGTTTCTAACGCTCTTTGACAGATAACGATTTTGATATCGCGTTTTATGACTTGTTCGAATGCCATGCAACAAGTGATAGAGCTCTATGCTGAAGTTGAGTACATTAATGTGGGTGTTGGTCCTTCCAGATCTGGCAGGCATGACCAAGATGAATATGATTATTCTACGCTACTAACAGCACAACTAGTCCAATTAAATCAATGCCATGGAGGAAAATTTAGAGTTAGACAAGGAGTATGTAATTGAATCCTAGGCACTCAATGAGAGTGATGACTCGGAAGAATTTGTGCGGAGACCTCCTCTAGCATAAACGCCTCTGGATCAACCAATAATTCGTTCTAACGGCGCCACTTCCTAGCTATTCCAAACTTATTAGTGCTTCTAAGTCATTATGCATGCCTTCCTAGAACTTGATGCAATCAAAGAGAATAAAATAAATCGTTCGGGCGCCAATTTTAATCATACATATTTAAAGATAAATATATGTCACAATTCCTAACAATAATTCTATACTAAACAACTTTGATAATATATATTAAAAAAATAATACTAATCTCGGAGTCAAGTACTCTCCCGCAATATGCATCGATCTCAGAGTCTGTAAATAATAATTTATTTTAAAAAAATCCGTGCAATTTTTTATAAAGAGTAATTACACTAAAGTTCTTTTAGAATAAATTCGTACTAAATAATTATCCCTACAGAATAGGTAAAGGATGCACTCTCAAAATAGAGGTGAAAATTCAGGTGCAGTTAAATCAACTTCACGTAAATTTGATAGTTAAGAGCCGTTAAATGATTTGATTAAATTTGCATCTAACAACTTTTAGATATTAACTTCACGTAAAGTTAACTTAACTCTACATGAGTTTTCACGAATAATAAACAAAAAATTTTACCACGGATATGCTATTGAATTCTAATCCTAATACCTTTTGAACACTTATGGACTTGATCGTAGAAGTCCCTTGTAGCTAGGTACTATATACTCCCAATTGGCCGAAGGATCAAGGCTGACTGAAACTCTCCTATCTCATCTACCAAACATTCCCGAGGTAACTTCAGTTGGATATATATTATAAACATCTTGTAAAAGGAAAACTTAAATAAATAAAATTCAGCATAATATTTAAAAATACATTATTTTTTCTTTTTTCCCCTCTTAAAAGTAGACAGTTTTATCTTGAGCAACAATACACACCGTGCTGTAAAGTAAACGAACTTTATGTTAGATTCATGATTGTTTCTTTGTTCTTTTCCCTACATGCTGGCTGCTGCTTGTTCCATCTTATGTAACAATTTGTATTTTATAAGGTATTGGCCTGTGAGGTAACAATACATGTCCAAATAAAAATGCTTAATTAATGAAAAAAAATAGAAAAGGAAAAAAAAAGCAAATACGTTATATATATATCCTAAAAAGGAGAGTAAGTGTCCCTAATTTGATCAAAGATCACGAGTCATTTCTTGCCTAAGAAAATTAGGAGCATCAAACCCCACCACTTTTGAGTTTTGACCCATGCAATTCTGACCATTTTGGTTCAGATAAAAACAAAGAAATATACTAAAAAAAAAAAAGGTTTTTACCTCATTAAATAAAAAAATTAGAAGAAGAGCGTGTCCAAAAAAAAAAGAAAAAGAAGAATGTCAAAAACAATACTAAAGTCTAAAACGTTATTCATGCATTAAATAATTCAAATTGCTGCCGAAGTTTTGGTTGAGTGGTAAAATATAATTTTTTAAAGAGAAATTATCCACACGTACAAGGGTTTTCATACAAGTCATACAAGTCATTTATTTTTTCTTTTTCTTTCTCCATGCCTCTTTTCTTCTTCTTCTTCTCCTTCTCCTTCTCTTTCTCCTTCTCGTTCTCCTTCTCCTTCTTCTTCTCCTTCTTCTTCTTCTTCTTCTCATTCTCCTTCTCCTTCTCCTTCTCCTTCTTCTTCTTCGTTTTTTAAGTGTTTCATCTTCATCGTCGTGTTTCTCCTCGTTCTTCTTTTGATTTTGCAACATTATATATTTTTTTCTTCTTTGTTTTATTTTTTCCTCCCAAAAAGAATTATGAGTATATGAAATAAGAAAATGAAGAAGAAGAAGCAGCAGAAGATGAGGAGGAGAAAGAGAAAGAGTTCTGAATTATGCATAAGGTGTACTTCAACGAATTTTGGGTGTATTTTTTAAATCCTTTGGGTGTATTTTTGTAATCCTTTGGGTGTATTTCTGTAATTCTTTGGGTGTATTTCTATAATCGTTTGGATGAATTCCTATAACCGTTTGGGTGTATTTCTGTAACTGTTTGGATGTATTTCTGTAATCAGTTGGGTGTATTTCTGTAATCGTTTGGGTGTATTTCTGAAGTTCCATTATCTTCAAAATGATTTCAAAGCTTGATTTCAGAAACCATGAAAATCGAAAAAAAATGAAGCAAGAATACCAGTGATAAACGCAAATAAAACAACGAATGAAAAGGTAAAGAGAGAACGCACGAAGGAGATCAAATTTGGCAAGAAACTCGTTTTTATGGAGGAAGAAGAAGAAGAGTAAGAGAAGAAGAAGGAGAAGAAGAAGGAAGAGGAGGAGGAGAAGGAGGAACGCGAAGCACGCCATAGAAAAGAAACTCATTTTCATGGAGGAAGAAGAAGAAGAGTAGGAGAAGAAGAAAGAGAAGAAGAAGGAAGAGGAAGAGGAAGAGGAGTAGGAGAAACGCGAAACACGCCATGAAAATCGTATATGGGTCAGCGTATTTTTTGTTAAGTTTCTCCCAACTTGTATGACTTGTAAACCAAATGACTTGTATGTGTAGCACTCCTCTTTTTTAAATATACTGTATTTAGATTCAAATATTAGCAATAGCCAAGTTTTATAATTTTTTATATAAATAAATATTTATAATTTATTATTTTTCTAAATACACATGAAAAAAAATAAATACCATAATGCGCAGAGCCATTTTATACAAAATGAAAATGCACACGGTCTCACACCACTTTTTTAATTTTAATATGAGGCTAACGTTGGTGTATTCCATGGTTATTGGGGTGTGGCGTGCATTACAGGGGTGTGGGGGCTGCGTAGGTGAAATCGGACGGTCCGATTTAGGGTGCATGTAATCGGACAGTCCGATTACTAGCGTGGATGGTGAACAAATCGGACCGTCCGATTTGCGTACCATTGCCACGCGTCGCGCATGCACCAACCCAGCCAGTGGACCCCTTCTCACATTGGAGTAAAACCCCAGCCTTCCATTCAGTGCCCCACTTCGTTCCTCTCTCACTCTCAGACCCTTCTATCTCTTTCAAAACCCATTTTTCTTCTTCCATTGAAGCTGCACCAGTAGCAAAAAAATTCAAGGAGGGGGACCAAGTTAAATAATGCCAAGGAGACGAAGAACAAAAGATGTTAATCGTCTAGAGTTACACATTGTTAATTATCTTGATCATCCTAGTTATGTAAGTTTATTTTACTAAAGTAATTTTTTTTAATTTAAATAATAATAATTAGGTTACATGTTATTTGAATAATTAGTGAATGTATGATGTTAATTAGTTCAAGTGTTAGAGACTTAGAGTTGTGTAAGTATAATTAGTGAACTAAGTAACATAAATTTATTTTTTCTGAAGGAGGTATTATTATTATTATTATTTTTTTTTCTAGTGACCGTTAGTTTAGGTTTAGTTTAGTAATTTAAACTAGTTTAGATAGTTAATTACTTTAGGAATAATGTGGTTAGTTAGTAGAATAGATTATGTATGGTTGTTAGTTTAATTTCTATATGTGCCCGTACAGTGATAATAATAATAATAATAATCATAATAATATATAAGAAAAAAGTGGGAATCAGTTATATAAATATAAATTAGGTATTATTAATAGTTATTACTATAAACCAAATAGGATTTAGTTTAGATATTAGAATTAGCATATATATTTTTATATTGCTGTTGAGTAATAATAATAATTAGATTTAATTTTAAATTTATTTGAGTTTAAAACATTCTATTTACATTAAACGAATGAAAATCGTTATTAAGAAATAAATAGGATCTAGATATTAGAAAATATAGTTTTCATGGAAATAATAGTAATAAATAGATTTGTATTTTAGTTTCATTTAAGGTTTATTAATTATGTTATGTTGCTTATGTGATAATGAGAATGCTAGAATGTTAAATATGATATGTTAATTAAGTATGGTTATATTTGATTAATGTGATACATGGCTATGTTTTGTAGGGTTCACGAATGTTAATATGTGATCATTATATACCACCGGATCCATATAATCCAATTGTGGAGGGGCATTTGCGGGAGACTGGATTTTATCACGTATCGCAGATTGGAGTTGTCCAATGTCAATCGGCGTTGATTAATGCTCTGATCGAGAGATGGTGGCCCGAGACTCATACTTTCCATTTTCCAATTGGCGAGTATTCCGTGACGTTGGAGGATGTGGCGGTAATTTTTGGCCTTTCGACAAATGGTATTCCAGTTACAGGACCGACTCTGAGTAGTTATGAGGCATTAGAGGTCGAATGCCTCCATCATTTTGGTGTTGCACCCAGGAAGACAGAATGTAGAGGAAGTTTTGTAAAGTTGACTTGGTTTCGGAGACTAAAAGATCATATTGTCTTAGATAATGATATTCAGATTCAGAGGTATGTAAAGTGCCACATAATGTTATTATTTGGGACGATTATCTTTGGGGACAAGTCTGGGGCAGGAGTGCACTGGAAATTTCTGCCGTTGCTCTGTAACTTCGGCAGGATCAGAGAATTTAGTTGGGGTTTGGCATGTTTGGCGCACTTGTATAGAGCATTGTGTAGGGCTACTCGTGTCGACTGCAAGGAGATTGATGGACCCCTGACCCTTCTGCTTACCTGGGCTTGGATTCGTTTACCATTTTTCTCGCCTATACCATCATCTGCTTTGAATAAGTGCATCACTTTTTAATTAAGAGTTTTATCATAAGTTTTTTATAACAGGCTGTTTGATGTCAGATGGCGTAATTGGGACCGTGATGAACGGCCCTACAGATATCATACTCTGGCTCACTATAGGAGGGTATTGGACGATCTGCAGGAAGGACAAGTATGTGATATTCAGTTGTTTTTATATTTTTGATTAGAAGTATTATTATCTGGTGTGTAATACTCTGTTATCTTCAATGTGTTCAGTTTGTTTGGGAGGCTTATGCAGCTGATCGCATTGAGGCGGGTGTGATTCCGGCTGACATCCGCCACCACTTGGTTATTTGGAGTGCAATCGTGCCGCTGATCTCTTTTGAATGCATTGAGTGGCATGCGTTTGATAGGTTGAGGAGACAGTTTGGTTTGAGTCAGGGTGTGCCTCATCAAGAGCGGGACCTAGGTCATGCACATGGCGAGGTCTTGACTGGACCTAAGAATGAAGATTGGTCCGATGTGCATTCATTCTGGATCATGAAATAGACGAATCGGTATAGTCACATTCTTTCTGATCCACTGGTTCCATTACATAATCCCTTGGATATTTACATGCAATGGTATCAGGGGGCATATGGTGCCCACTTGCAACTGACCGATCTCGCAATTCAAGAGAATCAAGAGGGTCACCCAGCGGATCATCAGGAGAACCAACAGCAGCAAACAGAACCGCCGCCTCCACCACCACCACCAGTTTCTCAGCCAGAAACACAAGAGGCACCTCAGTCATATATTCCTCAGACTCAGCCCGTGGATTACTTTACTCCATCAGTTCCATTACATCAACAGTATTGGGGTGTTCCACATTTTAACTCAGGAGAACAAGCCTCATTTAGCCAGTTACTTGGATTCATGGCTCCGTAGCATCCAAGTGGTATTGCTTCAGGTAGGATGTCATTAGACTCGAGAGCTCGACACCACACATCCTCATCACATTCTGGCGGTCGACATTCTATTGATTCGAGTAGGAGTGATGCTGCCATCGGAGGTATCATACAGAGCGGGAACCCACGACGTATTCCGATGAGTCTAATTCAGGAGAGTAATAAGGCAGCTGCTGATGAGGCTGATGACTACCTAGTAGATCGTGTAGATGAGGATGAGGATGATGACGATGATGAGGATGAAGATGAGGATGAGGATGAGGAAGATAATGTGGATGATACAAATGATGATGATGACTCCCACGGCGACGATCCAGCGCCTAGTGCAGGTATATTTATTTGAGAAATACACTTTATTAGAGCTATATTTATTTCAAAAATACATTTTATTAGAGCTTGTTCTATTTCAATAGGTACGGCCACAAGTGAAAAGGGAAAAGGCTATGACCTTATGACTGATCCTCCACGCCGAAGCGCTAATAGATATACTCCATCTGCTTTTAAAAGGGTTGCAAAGAAGTGCAAAAAGTTCTGTAATAAAATGAAGTGGGGAAGGAGAAAGTAATGGTTTATTCGCATTGACTATGAATAATTGGAGTAAATGTGATGTATTATTTCATTTCATGTCGTTATTTTAGGTCAGGTATCATGTGATGTACTATGTTCATTGGAGTTTATGTGATGTACTATTTTATTTGCGTCTCGTTCTTTTAGGTCATGTATTATTTTAATTCGCACGTACTATGTTCGTTGGAGTTTATGTGATGTACTACTGTATTTGACATGTACTATGTTAAGCAGAGTTTATGTAACTAAATATCTTTGAGTTCGTATAACATATTCATATAATGGGTTCAGATAGTCATGTAACAATATCATAAATTCATATAACAAGTTCATGAGATAGGTTCAAATAACACAAGGTCATATAATAGGTTCAAATAGTCATGCAACAAGATCATACATACATCCACAAGGTCATATAATAGGTTCAAACAGTCATGCAACAAGATCATAAATTAATATAACAAGGTCATGTGGCTGGATCTGCACTTGCACCACCACGTTGACGACATCTGCTACGGCTGTGGCCCTCGGCCCCACATTGCTTACAGCGCCTCGGCGCACGCAGCATCCGAGTGTCCATCTCGTTCAAAAAGCGGGTCATCTTTGGCCGACCTTTGGCAACACGTCTAAGAAACGGATTGCCTACAAAACGAGGTCCAGTATAAACGGGCCACGTTGTCGGATTTCCTAGTGGCCTAAACCTAGCTCTGTATACTCTTTGAATTTGGTCCATCTTGTATACTTCATGAACGTACATCTGCCAATCAAGTCGCTGATTTGCACAACAAGCAAATACATGTCGACACGAAATGCGATCCACTTGGAATTCGCCACAGTCACATACTCTTCGACGTAGGTTGACTGCGTACTCCACTCCACTAGGCATCTCACGTACCTCAAATACCTCATTCTGTCTATCAAAGCAACTAACCTGAATGTTTCCCGATGTCCGCTGATTTGCATGCAATTTAGTAGTCACAATCTCAGAGAACACATGTCCAGCATTAATACGAGCCTCAGCCTCGGCCCTTTTTCGTGTGAACAACTCATTAAGCCTGTAAAACGTTGCCTTAACAAGTGCAGTGACCGGTAGATTGCGCGCTCCTTTCAAAACCGAGTTGATGCACTCCACCAGATTGGTTGTCATATGACCCCATCAGTATCCACCATCAAATGCCAAGGCATACTGCTCGCGCGGTATCCTATCTAGCCAATTACTGTAGGCCTCACCGCGTTCGCACAATCGCTGATAACGTATCTCGTACTCGCAAACCGTCCTCGAATATCCTATGTTACACAAAAGGCATCATCATAAACTCATGGATTATAACATAATATTAGACAACAACAAATTTGTTTTATTCATATTTACCTATGTTGACGATAAGCTTCTGCAGGTATGGAGCCTTGAACTTTCTTAGGAAGTTCAACTCTATATGCCTGATACAAAACATGTGGAAAGCCCTAGGAGGAGACCAGGCTCCGTTACTCCGAGCAATAGCTGAGTTGATGGATTCATGTCTGTCGGATATAAGGCCCTCACCGTCACGCGTCACCACATGCTGTCGCAAGTTACTGAGAAAAAAGTGCCACGCGTCAGAAGTCTCTCCCTCCACTATCGCAAATGCAATAGGCACAATATTGTTGTTGCCGTCCTGAGAAACTGCCACCAACAGACAACCTTTATATTTTCCATACAAATGTGTTCTGTCTACCTGCACTATTGGCTTGCAATGTCGGAATGCCCTGATATAAGGGCAATAACTCCGGAAGACTAGATGTAAGACACGGATGTCAGGAACCAAGTCATCACCTTGGTACGCAGGCATTGTTTCAAAGTAAACTACCGCTGATGGCTCTTTGTGACACATGGCCTCAAATCATATGGGCAAAGCTTTATACGAAGCTTCCCACCCGCCGAAAATTGACTCCATTGCCTTCTGCTTTGCTAACCAGGCTTTGCGATAACTTACAATGTAATTAAACTTCGACTGTACCTCTGCAATGACTGATTTTACCTTTATAGATGGGTCAACTTCTACCAACGGCTTAATTGCTTCTGCAATTATGTCGGAACCCAATTTGGAATGATCTTGAGAAATGGTTGCTCGAGTACACGTGTGACTACCATTGTACCTCCTTATCTCCCAGCAGTACTTTTTGGACATTTTACTCACCCTGATCAGCCAGTCACAACCAGCACCGTACTGTGTACATTAAGCATAGAATGTTGTTGGCTCCGACTCGTACACCCGATAATCCATGCCTCGACGGATTGTATAATCTTTCATCACCTTAATCACTGCCTCCCTGGAACTGAATTCCATCCCCACAATAAATTCACCATCCGCTACGACAGGAAGCTCTGCTACATTCACACCAGAAATTATGTACTCTAATTAATAATTATAAATTGGTCATATAAATATAAATAAGTAATTAAATACATAAGAAATAAAAAATCAACCAAAAAACTAAAATCAAATTATTAAATTATAAGAATAAAATTAAGTTGAACAAGAAAAATAAATAATAACACAATCAATATCAATATTCCAATATACCAATGTCCGCTTCGGTTTGGTTCGAATCGGTCTGGTTTGGTTTGAACCGATCCTGCTTGGTTCGATTCGGTCCGGTCAAACCGGTCCAGTCTGGTCGCTCTGGTCCGTTCCGGTCGCACCTACCGATCCGGCCCGATTTTGACAACTACGCTGGTTACCAGATAAAAAAGGTCGCACAATCAACTACCATTTCTACTGATCACATGTTCGTCATGCTAACTAATCAATCTGTCATATTAATCTATCATATATTGTATCAAAACTACATACCTGCATTCATATACTCAGGAAATTCTAGTGTATGCACGGCCTCCAAATCCAGCGAGCGCATGAAAGTAGGCTCCACAAACGGATGCTGGTTTACTAGTGCATTTGCCACATCCGCCACATCTGCCTGCATAGTGTCGTCGGCCTGATCTCCATCTCCACCCGGATCAAGGCATTCATAATTACTTTCGAACTCCTCCTCACTATCACTATTATAATTTTCCATCTCAATATTCCGGTCTGCTTCCGACTGCTCAAACTCAATATACAGCTCGATGAATGATATCCGTGAGCGAGTTTCCATGTACACTGAAAACATATCTTGCATGCTCGCTTCATCGGTTACATATTTGGTTTGAAACTGAACGAACCCACCAAATACAGATATTGGGTTCCTGTACAAAATGCACGATATTCTCCTACATATTTGAGAATCCATCTTCTCACAAATTATACCTTTTAATTCTTCAAACGACAACGTAAATGGAATAACAATATCCAATGGATTTTCACACACAAATTTTACACCTTCAGCTGTTTGTAATAAAATATGCCCATGATAATAAATCTTCAATAATACTCTATCATCCATTATGATACAAGAAACACTCTCAAACTTGTTGCAAATAGGATCTTCAAACAATAAACATGAAAGCTGGTGCCGAAACAATGAAGAAGAAGAAGAAAGAACTAAATGGGTTTCAGAAGAGAGATTTCAAAGAGTAACAAAAAATGGAGACTTCGGGTAATGTTGAGGTATATATAAAACCATAAATCGGACGGTCCGACCACATGTCAACAGTTAACTTTTATTATGCTCTGAAATCGGACCGTCCGATTTTGATCACTTTCAAATTCAAAATTTTTAGCATGCAGCAAATCAGACCATCCGATTTAAGTGAACTAAACCAAAAATATCTCAGCCTCATGTAATCGGACGGTCCGATTACTATGCTTGAATTTTTCCCTCACCCACAATTCGGACCATCCGATTTGTGCACCCCATTCTCCAACAAAGAAATCGGACGGTCCGATTTCTAGCCCTACTCATCTAACTAACGCCGTCACATTACTGTATTATCTCCTCAAACCATCATAACGTTGAGTTACACACGTTACTTTGTCATATGAAAATTAATGAGCCGTCTCAAGCATGGTGCCCGCAAAATAGAATCGGAAAAAAAAATTTACGCAGCTATCAAGTGACACACGCATACGAAATGGAATCGCCATCAAATTCTTTCCTGATGCGTGCGAAATGGGCATCTCTCTGGTGGCGCCTGCGAATGGGGCCAATCCAGTGACAGCGCTTGCAAAATGGTAATTTGCTATCGAGACACATTTTGTCAATCCCTGTACGAGCATGCATCGACTGTAGTGAATGACGATGCAAGCTGAAAGGACCAACATTGTATTGGGGTACTTCTTTCTTCAAAAAGCTTTCTTTAATTTTATAAGAGTGTAGGGGATATTTGAAAATAAGTGGAATTAATATTGAAAAAAAATCTTAATCGATTAGATGAATATTATATTCCTACACATTTAATAATAGAAAAGGTCAGTATAATTTATAACTATATTTTATTATAATTGTTATGTTGTTAATTTAAATATTATTATTATTATTATTATTATTATTATTATTATTATTATTATTATTATTATTATTATTCACCAATGTTATTATTATTTATTGTTAGTATTATTATAATTATTATTTGCTATTGATCCGTTACCCAAACCTTGGCCCACAACAACAATCTCGGAACCTAGTATAGCTGGCAGAGATAATTTCTCTAGGATAACCACCCCACTCAGGTTATCACTATCCCGATAAACCCGGACAACGGCCAGCATAAACCCCGTCAAACCTGCAGCAAAGATACGGATAACAAATCTGATCCAGGTAACAAACCACTCAAACAACTCACTATAAGTGCTAAGAGTCACTAAAGGTACGCAATTCATTCTGATATACATACTGAACCTTCTCTCACTCGTACTTACTTGAGCGTTGGAGTCCCTTTGCAGGTATCCAATGTCGCCTCCCCACAAGAAGACGACGTTCCACACTCTCCACTCCAAGGAAAGCTAGTTCAAGTGCCAACCGAACGAGCTATACCTCGGAGTTCATTTTCACACAGGAACATTTGGCGCCTACCGTGGGCCCCGATTTTAATCTAACCCCACCTTTTCTGTATTTCGTATATCTCTTCATTTTCTTTTGCAGGATACACCAGATGGCGGACGAGCACAGTCATGCTCCCTCCATCAATCAGGCGGAAATTTTGGCAATTAATGAGGCCCTCAGGGCCGAGAATCAAAAAATGGCCGAGCTCCTATGACAGATGGGGCATGATCGAAGCAAGGGAGAACACAAGAGTACCGAAAACAGGGACAACGATGACGAGCACACCTCGAAAACCAAACATGCCATTCCCAAAACCACCAAAGCGACTACCAAAAAGAGAACCAACCCTTTTGCCAAAGAAGTCATGAGTTTCGAAATGCCCCAAAATTTCACCTTACCATCAACCTTAAAACCTTACAATGGAATAGGAGATCCGAACGTCCACATCACAAAGTTCCAAGCCATGATGTTCATGAATAAGGATTCTGACCCGATCTTATGCCGCACTTTCCCAACTTTCCTAGATGGAGCCGCCCTGATTTGGTTCTCCAACCTCCCTGAAGGCTCCATCACTAACTTCGATGAACTAGCAGACCAGTTTGTCAACCACTTCACCGCATCCAAAATATACGTCCATAACTCTGATTACCTAAGCACCATTAAACAGGGACCAAACGAGAGCCTAAAAGACTACATGACCAGGTTTTCCGAAGCGACAATGAAATACCTAACCTAAACCCCGAAGTCCACCTCCATGCCCTAAAGAGTGGACTCTGACCAGGGAAATTCCAAGAATCTATAGTTATTGCAAAACCAAAAACCCTAGCCGAGTTTCACGAAAAAGCAACTACCCAGATCGAGGTGGAAGAATTCCTAGCATTACGTAGAGCAGATAAACCTACCCCAAACAGAGATGAGGAAAGGCAAAACAGACAATCAAATAGCAGAACGGATACGAGAACGTTCAGGCTAACACCCAAGTTCGACAACTACACCCTCTTCAATACAAAAAAGGAGGACATCATAAAAGATCTATTGTACTCAAAACTTATCAAACCCCCAAACAGGGCCGGTACATATCAAGACCAGTGACATGTGGACAGATCGAAGTATTGTGCTTTCCACCAGAAGTACGGCCACACCACGGACGACTGCGTCATAGCCAAAGATGTCATCGAAAAGCTCGCCCGCCAAGGGTTGCTGGACAAATATATTGAGAGCCGAGGAAGGAAGCAAAGCACAGATGACCTCGGCCAACAACCCAAACCGACCAACAATTCCCGAGATAAAAGGAAAAAGGTAGACATTGATGTCAATCCACCTCGCAGAATAATAAACTGCATTTCTGGTGGTTTTGCAGGTGGCGGATGTACAAACTCGGCACGAAAAATGTCGTACCGAGCTATGATGACTGATGAACGGAAGATTGATGGTTTAGAATTCACAATAAATTCTCGTTGTAAGTATAGTTTCTAAACCAAGCAATAATCCTTTCATACAAAAACTTGTTTGTCACTAAAGCGAACCCAACAAAAAGTAAAAACCGAAGTATTTAAACCTCGGATTGTCTTCTCAAGGAATTGCAGGGAGGTATGATTTATTATTGGTTATGTAAAAAGATATATTTTTGGATTTTTGAAATAAAAAACAAGTAATTTAAATTACGAGAAAAATAAATTAATAATAATAAAAGCTTTTGGCAAGGTATAAGAAATTGAGGTCCTATCCTAGTTATCCTTATCAGGTGTGATGAGAATTGGATCCCGCTCCCACTTTAATTAACACTTCCTAAACAAAGGAAAGTTAAGTGGATAAATTAATTTGATCCTCAAGTCCTAGTCAATTCCTATGGAAAGACTAGAGTTATTGGAGTACAAATTAACCAGCAAGGAATTCCAATCTCAATCAATAGCTGAGTTTGATAACTCAAGTGTTATTAATCCCTTAACCAAAACCAAAAGTGGAAAATACCTTAAATTAAATTAAAAGAATAAATAAAATAAAGCAAAATCAAATCTGAAATACCTCAAATAACATTAAATAGAATATTCAAATCTTGACATAAAAATGTTCATAAGCCAAATTGGAACATTAACAAGTAAAAGCATTGGAATAAATAAAAATAGAAGAGAAATATTAATTAAAGGAAAATATTGAACCTGGTATTGGAGTAATAAAAATAAAAGGAATCCTAATCCTAAAACCTAAGAGAGAGGAGAGAACCTCTCTCTCTAAAACTACATCTAAAACCTAAAAATTATGTGAATATCCAAGTCCTCCCTTGAATGAATGGATTCCCCTGCTTTATAGCCTCTAACCTGTGTTTTCTGGGCCGAAAACTGGGCCAGAAACAGCCCAGAAATCACTCCCAGCGATTTTTGGTTCGTACAGGTTGCTGCAAAGTCACGCGGAAGCGTCGTCCATGCGTTCGCGTGGATTGAGGTTTTGCCAGGTCACGCGTTCGAGTGATCCATGCATTCGCGTCACATGGCATCGAGGCAGCTATGACAAATTATATATCATTGCGAATCCCTGGACGTTAGCTTTCCAACGCAACTGGAACCGCGTCATTTGGATCTTTGTAGCTCGAGTTATGGTCGATTTAGTACCAAGAGGTCAGGCTGGACAGCTTTAGCAGTTCCTTCAGTTTCTTGTATTCCTTCCACTTTTGCATGCTTCCTTTCCATCCTCTAAGCCATTCCTGCCCTGTAATCTCTGAAAACACTTAACACACATATCAAGGCATCGAATGGTAATAAGAGAAGATTAATATTAGCAAATTAAAGGCCAAAGAAACATGTTTTCAATCATAGCACAAAATCAGGAAGGAAAATGTAAAACATGCATTTTGTATGAATAAGTGAGCAGAGAGTTGATAAAAACCACTCAATGAGCACAAGATAAACCATAAAATAGTGGTTTGTCAACCTCCCCACACTTAAACATTAGCATGTCCTCATGCTAAGCTCAAGAGAAGCTATAAGAGTGAAGGGGAATGGTAGAATGTATGAAATGCAACCTATGAATGCAACTATATGCTAAGATGTTTTTATCTACTTGGTTAAAAGTAAACAAGTTCTCCAAGACAAAAGTAATTCAAATTCCACTAATTCAAATCATATAATAAAAGACAAGTAAACTTGTAAGAAGACAGCTCATGAAAGCAGGGAACATAGAATCAAGCATTGAACCCTCACTGGTAGTGTATATGCACTCTAATCTCTCAAGTGTCTAGAGTTAATCACTCTACTCTTCTCTAGTCATGCTTTCTAAACTTTGTTCTTCATCTAACCAATCAACAATTGTTTAGTATACCAATGCAAACATCATGAGGTCTTTTCAGGGTTGTAATGGGGCTAAGGTAAGGGTGATGATATATGTATGGCCAAGTGAGCTATAATATGAATCTTTAATTAACCTAAGCTCTTCACATATACACACACCCTATATATTTTAAATTCATGCCTAGCTACCCATAATTCCCACTTTTGTATCACATACTCATGTACCAAATTTTTGACATTTCTTTACTTTTATCACATGTGCATTGATCTTTCTATTAAAGCTTAACATTGGGGTAATTTTGTCCCCTTATTTGTTTACTTATTTATTGAATATTTTTGGATTTTTTTTAATGATAAAAGTAAACATAAGTTATCAATGCACATGGATTTTCCATTATTTTTCTATTTTGGTTTTTCATGAGTAGGTTCCCAAATTCTCAATATTCAAATAAGTTAGAAACATGATACATTCCCTTATTAACCCATGTTCCCACAGTTTCCCCACACTTAGTTGATGCACAATCTCTATCTTAAGCTAACCAAAGATTCAATTGGGGTATTTAATTGTTTTTTCCGCTT
This sequence comes from Arachis ipaensis, assembly GCF_059453495.1. Taxonomy (NCBI): domain Eukaryota; kingdom Viridiplantae; phylum Streptophyta; class Magnoliopsida; order Fabales; family Fabaceae; genus Arachis; species Arachis ipaensis. The sequence goes on from NC_142442.1 coordinate 36,122,661, forward strand.
AAGGTTAGTGATGTGGTAAAATATAGAATAAATGGGGATTAAAAGGCTCAAAGTGGCTAACAATGGTGACATAAAAGGGTAGGCTTATTTGGGATAAGTGAGCAAAACAAGTAATGACATCAATCATATGCAAGCATGTAAATATACTAAATATTGGACATATAGAATGGAACAAAGCAAAGATTGCAATCATAGGGAAGAAAACACACAAGAATAAAAATTTATGGTTAAATAATGTAACCATGTAATTAAGCTCAAAATCTCACGGGTTGTGTATTCTTAGCTTTTTAAACTATGTTCCAAATACAACTTCAAACAAATTTAACAGAAAAATTTTATTCAAATTAGTGAAATACTCTAAAGGTTTCTTGAAGAAGAAAATATTACTTTAACCAAGTGGTGGTAAAATATGCACAAAATCAAACAAACGTGCAAATGCAACAACTCGTTTAACAAAGAAAATTTAAACATTGGTGTTGAGAAGGAAATAACTAACCCATGGAGATTGGTATCGACCTCCCCACACTTAAAGATTGCACTGTCCTTGGTGCATGCTGAGATGTGCAGGTGGACGGGCTGTTCCAACTGGCACTTTTCTCCGAAGATTTTGTAGATGGACTTGTCTGTCTCCCCATGTAAATGTCTTCCGGTTCCCTTCCGAGTGGCCATCCTGAAAGAAAAAGGGAAGAAAAGTAACCCAGAAATAAAGATAAGAAAATAAATGAATTATGGGTGGGTTAATGCCAAATGATAAGGGTCTCATTTACATGGAAGCTTCAACATATACGTGAGAAAACAATAGAAGCACATGGCATACCAGTGGTGCAAAATTTTCAACAATGGGAAGAGACAGTAGATAATGAAAGACAGTGTAAGTTCATGTCAATGCAAAAGGAATACAGGTATCATAAAAGGTTGATATTGACAAAAAGATAATATCATCTAACAGTGTGAACAAGTCACTAAGCATCAAAATAATACCAGAAAAGATACAATAGTTGAATAAGAAAATTCAACACCAACAGAAAAGTAATAAATTTAGAGAAGAAAGTAAAAATATGCACAAAATTAAAATACAATAAATGAAAGTATGCAAATAAATTAAATTAAATAGAATGGAAGTGAAGTGGGATGAGAGGTTAAAAAGATGAAGAAGAAGAAAGTAAGAAAGGATAAGAAAAATTAGGATTGGGGAAGAAAAGATAAGATATTTGGCTGATTTGGATAAGCTGTACGCCGCATGTGACGCGGACGCGTGAGTGACGCGGTCGCGTGGGTTGCGATATTTTCAAGTGATGCGGATGCGTCGGTCACGCGGACGCGTGACTTGATTTGTGCTAGTGGCGCGAGAGCAGCCTCGCATTCGCGCAACTCTCTGTTTTAAATGCATTTTGCCAAAAATCTGGGTGTGATGCGTTCGCGTGGGTGACGCGATCGCGTGAATGGCCATATTTTGAAAACGACACGGATGCGTGGGGAACGCGTTCGCGTGGTAGGGCTTGTGCTTCTAACATGGTTCCAGCCCCACTCCATCACAACTTGCTGTCATACACCCATTTACATCGATTTCGCGGGGTGACGCGTGCGCGTGTGTGACACGCATGCGTGGAGGGCTGGATTCATAAACGACGCGGACGCGTCAGGGACGCGTTCGTGTGGGCGTGTTTGTGCCTAAGACACGCCTCCAGCCACGCTCTCGCGTGACTTTCTGTTCAATTTTATTTTCTTCCCAACGCAACTATGACGCGAACGCGTCAGCGACGCTTACGCATCGCGTGCGTGTGTGTTTTTTTTATGCAGTATGCAGAATGCAAAATGCAAATGCTGATGCAGGTACTATGAATGAACACTAAGAAAAATAAAATAAAATAAAGCTAAGAATAAAACAAAATAAAATAAAACTAAGACTGAAAAAGAACGATCATACCATGGTGGGTTGTCTCCCACCTAGCACTTTTAGTTAAAGTCCTTAAGTTGGACATTTGGTGAGCTCCTTGTCATGGAGGCTTGTGCTTGAACTCATCCTGAAACTTCCCCAATGCTTGGACTTCCAATAAGCTCTATCAATACCAAGTAAATTTCTCAAGCTTTGATGGAGTTCTTCACAAGCTTTGAGCTCCCAAAATCGTTCCTCATATATTCCCGGATCCCAAATCTTGTTTCTACACCCGTCTTCAAGTGGATCATGATGATTCCATTTGGGTGGTGAATAGTCAGAATTCTCACGGAGACATCCAAACAATTTCCTAGACCCATTCAGTTGAACTTTACACCAACCTTTGCATTTAAACTTTGAGCTTTCCACCATATTGAATCCTGTATGACAACTCCTACCACTAGCCATCTCCCTCTTACTCTTAAAGCCACAAAGAGCTCTGAGTTGCCCATCTGTCTCAAGCAAAGCATATTCAAGTGAGCTAATTAAGTTTAGAGATGAAAGATTTACCCACTTGAATGAAGGAATGGATGGTGATGGTTTTGAGAGAGAGGTCTCCAACAGCTTTGGCAAGGTGATTTCCAGCTCCATTCCCTTGGACTCTTCTTTGACAACTTCCACCTCTTTGCGAGCTTCTTCAATATCAACCTCTTCCTCTTAGTAGCTTTCTTCCAATTCGATCTCTTCTTCATTGTTCACCAAGGGCTTGGAAGGTTGTGCTTCTTCTTCTTTAATATCCATGTCAAGTTCAATAGGAGAGGATTCAATTGCAGATAAGAATTCATCAATGATTGAATCCATCTCTTGATCAACCTCTTCAAAGTCTTCAACCATGATATGCCTTGGAGGTTGTACACCCTCCTCAACATCAATTTCAAGCTTCTTGGAGGGAGGTTCTATGACTGGAGGTTCCCATGGAGGTTCCGCATCTCCTAAGTCTTCGACCACTTCTTCCTCTTCAATGATTACGGCTTCCTCCAATTGTTCCAATACAAAGTCATGCTCCTTACTGTCCACCGGAGTTTCTAGTGTCTTCTTCATGCTACGTTCTTCATTAGATTTTCCACATGAAGCCATGGGGGTTCCTTGAGTGTCCGAACGTCGGGAAGGTAATCGATTTATTGCTTGATTCAATTGGTGAAGGGTTGCATGAAATTTTTCCATTGTTTCCTTGAGACGATCCTTTGATTCTTGTTGCGCTCAGCTATCATAAGTAGAATCATAGTGCTCTTGGATTGAAGGATATGGAGATGGTGTATATTGAGGTGGTAGTTCATGGGAGTAATTGGGGTGGTTCTATATATGGTTCATATGGCTCATAAGGTGGTTGGTATGGTGGATGAGGGTTAGGGTCATATAGGGGTGTTTGGTGGTAAGGGGCTTGTGAGTTCGGTTGTTCAAAGGAATATTGTGGAGGTGGTTCATAAGCATAGAGTGGGACTTGTTGGTGACTACAAGGAGGTCCACTGTATCTATCATCTTGGTACACACCTCGGAATGGCTCTTGACTATAGTAATTTGGTGGAGGTTGGTTGTCACAAAAGGGTCCACCAGTACTATTGTTTCGGCATGCATTCTGGAATGGTCCTTGTCCATGGTACTTTGGAAGGTGTTGTTGCCTAAAGGGTTAATCAGATCCTGGTGGCTCCTTCCATCTGTGATTGTTTCGACCTTGATGCATGTTCTTGTTATAATTTCCATTCCTTACAGCAACATTGGAACCAAACTCAAAACGAGAGGGGTGAGAATTCATAGTAGCTAATAAAAATTAAAAACAGAAAAGGTTTTAAAAAAAAGAATTAATTTTAAGATTAGAAAAGATAAGATAAGTTAGGTAAGAGAAGATAAGTTTTTAAATTAAAAGGTTTTAAAATTTAAATTTTAAATTTTGAATTTTGAATTTTGAAAAAGTCAACAATATAAGATAAAGATTTGAAAAAGATTTAAATTTTGAAAAGGTTTGATTTTTAAAATTTTTAAATTTAAATTATGAAATTTGAAATTTGATTTTTGAAATAAGATAAGATAAGATTTTGAAAAAGATATGATTTTTGAAAAAGATTTTGAATTTTGAAATTTAAAACTAAGATAAGATAAGATAAAAATTTTAAAATAAAAATCTGATTTTTTTTTAAATAAAAACAAATAAACAAGCAAAAAGCAAATATTTACAATAACTAATAATAAGGCACACGTTTGCAATTCCCCGGCAACGGCGCCATTTTTGATGAACGGAAGATTGATGGTTTAGAATTCACAATAAATTCTCGTTGCAAGTATAGTTTCTAAACCAAGCAATAATCCTTTCATACAAAAACTTGTTTGTCACTAAAGCAAACCCAATAAAAAGTAAAAACCGAAGTATTTAAACCTCGGGTCGTCTTCTCAAGAAATTGCAGGGAGGTATGATTTATTATTAGTTATGTAAAAAGATATATTTTTGGGTTTTTGAAATAAGGAACAAGTAATTTAAATTACGAGAAAAATAAATTAATAATAATAAAAGCTTTTGGCAAGGTATAAGAAATTGAGGTCCTATCCTAGCTATCCTTATCAGGTGTGATGAGAATTGGATCCTGCTCCCACTTTAATTAACCATTGCTAAACAAAGGAAAGTTAAGTGGATAAATTAATTTGATCCTCAAGTCCTAGTCAATTCCTATGGAAAGACTAGAGTTATTGGAGTACAAATTAACCAGCAAGGAATTCGAATCTCAATCAATAGCTGAGTTTGATACTCAAGTGTTATTAATCACTTAACCAAAACCAAAAAGGGAAAATACCTTAAATTAAATTAAAAGCATAAATAAAATAAAGCAAAATCAAATCTGAAATACCTCAAATAATATTAAATAGAATATTCAAATCTTGACATAAAAAGGTTCGTAAGCCAAATTGGAACATTAACAAGTAAAAGCATTGGAATAAATAAAAATAGAAGAGAAATATTAATTAAAGGAAAATATTGAACTTGGTATTGGAGTAATAAAAATAAAAGGAATCCTAATCCTAAAACCTAAGAGAGAGGAGAGAACCACTCTCTCTAAAACTACATCTAAAACCTAAAAATTATGTGAATATCCAAGTCCTCCCTTGAATGAATGGATTCCCCTGCTTTATAGCCTCTAATCTGTGTTTTCTGGGCCGAAAACTGGGCCAGAAACAGCCCAGAAATCGCTCCCAGCGATTTTTGGTTCGTACAGGTTGCTGCAAAGTCACGCGGAAGCGTCGTCCATGCGTTCGCGCGGATTGAGGTTTTGCCAGGTCACGTGTCCGAGTGATCCATGCATTTGCGTCACATGGCATCGAGGCAGCTATGACAAATTATATATCATTGCGAATTCCTGGACGTTAGCTTTCCAATGCAACTGGAACCGCGTCATTTGGATCTCTGTAGCTCGAGTTATGGTCGATTTAGTACCAAGAGGTCAGGCGGGACAGCTTTAGCAGTTCCTTCAGTTTCTTGTATTCCTTCCACTTTTGCATGCTTCCTTTCCATCCTCTAAGCCATTCCTGCCCTGTAATCTCTAAAAACACTTAACACACATATCAAGGCATCGAATGGTAATAAGAGAGAATTAATATTAGCAAATTAAAGGCCAAAGAAACATGTTTTCAATTATAGCACAAAATCAGGAAGGAAAATGTAAAAAATGCATTTTGTATGAATAAGTGAGCAGAGAGTTGATAAAAATCACTCAATTGAGCACAAGATAAACCATAAAATAGTGGTTTATCAATGACAATGACAAAATCTACCACATCTCAACCAGTCAATAAAGACAGGCCGGAGATCTCATTCGTCCCCAAAGACTATAAACCAAATGATCGAAACTTAGATGACCCGGTTGTCATCACAGCACAAGTCGGAGAACCATTGGTAAAGAAGATCCTAATGGACCCAGGAAGCAGCGCCGATGTACTTTTCTACTCAACTTTCCAAAAGATGAAACTCAGCGACAAGAACTTCCAACCATCCTTCGGAGAACTGGTAGGTTTCTCAGGTGAGCGTGTCTCCATTCGAGGTTATATTTGGTTACAAACCACTTTCGGGGAATACCCCAACAGTAAGACAATAGATATACAGTATCTTGTGGTAGATTGCAGAAGTCCATATAACATCATTTTAGGCAGACCATCTTTGAACTTATTCAATGCTATTGTTTCTACTGTGCATTTGTGTGTTAAGTTTCTTTCACAGGACAACAAAGTCGTTACTATCCACGGAGACCAGAAAGAAGCTAGACAGTGCTATAACGCCAGTCTAAAAAATGAACAGCCAAAACAAACCGAGCAGGAATACGTCCAAGCAGTATACAACTCAGATCAATTGCCTGCCTTGGCTGACCTGGACCCCAGAACCAACCATAATGAGCGTCCAATGCCACAGACAATCTAACCAAGATGCAACTAACAAAGAACGACGAATCCAAATACACATACCTCGACAACGCGCTTAAGGAAGAAGAGCGGGACCAACTAACCGAGCTCCTGAGACACAATGCTGACCTGTTTGCATGGACTCCAGCAGACATGCCAGGAATAGATCCTAACGTCATTTGCCATAAGTTGGCCATCAATTCGACAGTCCGACCTACAGCACAAAAGAAACAACATCTCGGCACAGATAAGAGAACAGCCTCCTTAGAAGAGACTCAAAAGCTACTCAACGTTGGCTTCATCAAAGAACTTAGATACTCCACTTGGTTAGCCAACGTGGTAATGGTAAGAAAGAACAACGGTAAGTGGAGGATGTGTGTGGACTATACAGACCTCAACAAGGCCTGTCCAAAGGACGCATACCCCCTCCCATGCATTGATAAGCTTGTTGATAATTCTTCTGGTTTTCAATGTCTAAGTTTTATGGATGTCTATTCTGGCTATAATCAAATCCTTATGCATAAAGCTGATCAAGATAAAACTGCCTTTATTACTGACAATGAAAATTTCTGTTATAAGGTCATGCCATTTGGACTAAAAAATGCAGGTACTACCTACCAACGACTAATGGACAAAATTTTCACAAGTCAAATCGGACGAAACATAGAAGTCTATGTCGATGATATGGTAGCAAAATCAACACACACAACAAACCGAAGTATTTAAACCTCGGGTCGTCTTCTCAAGAAATTGCAGGGAGGTATGATTTATTATTGGTTATGTAAAAAGATATATTTTTGGGTTTTTGAAATAAGGAACAAGTAATTTAAATTACGAGAAAAATAAATTAATAATAATAAAAGCTTTTGGCAAGGTATAAGAAATTGAGGTCCTATCCTAGCTATCCTTATCAGGTGTGATGAGAATTGGATCCTGCTCCCACTTTAATTAACCATTGCTAAACAAAGGAAAGTTAAGTGGATAAATTAATTTGATCCTCAAGTCCTAGTCAATTCCTATGGAAAGACTAGAGTTATTGGAGTACAAATTAACCAGCAAGGAATTCGAATCTCAATCAATAGCTGAGTTTGATACTCAAGTGTTATTAATCACTTAACCAAAACCAAAAAGGGAAAATACCTTAAATTAAATTAAAAGCATAAATAAAATAAAGCAAAATCAAATCTGAAATACCTCAAATAATATTAAATAGAATATTCAAATCTTGACATAAAAAGGTTCGTAAGCCAAATTGGAACATTAACAAGTAAAAGCATTGGAATAAATAAAAATAGAAGAGAAATATTAATTAAAGGAAAATATTGAACTTGGTATTGGAGTAATAAAAATAAAAGGAATCCTAATCCTAAAACCTAAGAGAGAGGAGAGAACCACTCTCTCTAAAACTACATCTAAAACCTAAAAATTATGTGAATATCCAAGTCCTCCCTTGAATGAATGGATTCCCCTGCTTTATAGCCTCTAATCTGTGTTTTCTGGGCCGAAAACTGGGCCAGAAACAGCCCAGAAATCGCTCCCAGCGATTTTTGGTTCGTACAGGTTGCTGCAAAGTCACGCGGAAGCGTCGTCCATGCGTTCGCGCGGATTGAGGTTTTGCCAGGTCACGTGTCCAAGTGATCCATGCATTTGCGTCACATGGCATCGAGGCAGCTATGACAAATTATATATCATTGCGAATTCCTGGACGTTAGCTTTCCAATGCAACTGGAACCGCGTCATTTGGATCTCTGTAGCTCGAGTTATGGTCGATTTAGTACCAAGAGGTCAGGCGGGACAGCTTTAGCAGTTCCTTCAGTTTCTTGTATTCCTTCCACTTTTGCATGCTTCCTTTCCATCCTCTAAGCCATTCCTGCCCTGTAATCTCTAAAAACACTTAACACACATATCAAGGCATCGAATGGTAATAAGAGAGAATTAATATTAGCAAATTAAAGGCCAAAGAAACATGTTTTCAATCATAGCACAAAATCAGGAAGGAAAATGTAAAAAATGCATTTTGTATGAATAAGTGAGCAGAGAGTTGATAAAAATCACTCAATTGAGCACAAGATAAACCATAAAATAGTGGTTTATCAATGACAATGACAAAATCTACCACATCTCAACCAGTCAATAAAGACAGGCCGGAGATCTCATTCATCCCCAAAGACTATAAACCAAATGATCGAAACTTAGATGACCCGGTTGTCATCACAGCACAAGTCGGAGAACCATTGGTAAAGAAGATCCTAATGGACCCAGGAAGCAGCGCCGATGTACTTTTCTACTCAACTTTCCAAAAGATGAAACTCAGCGACAAGAACTTCCAACCATCCTTCGGAGAACTGGTAGGTTTCTCAGGTGAGCGTGTCTCCATTCGAGGTTATATTTGGTTACAAACCACTTTCGGGGAATACCCCAACAGTAAGACAATAGATATACAGTATCTTGTGGTAGATTGCAGAAGTCCATATAACATCATTTTAGGCAGACTATCTTTGAACTTATTCAATGCTATTGTTTCTACTGTGCATTTGTGTGTTAAGTTTCTTTCACAGGACAACAAAGTCGTTACTATCCACGGAGACCAGAAAGAAGCTAGACAGTGCTATAACGCCAGTCTGAAAAATGAACAGCCAAAACAAACCGAGCAGGAATACGTCCAAGCAGTATACAACTCAGATCAACTGCCTGCCTTGGCTGACCTGGACCCCAGAACCAACCATAATGAGCGTCCAATGCCACAGACAATCTAACCAAGATGCAACTAACCAAGAACGACGAATCCAAATACACATACCTCGACAACGCGCTTAAGGAAGAAGAGCGGGACCAACTAACCGAGCTCCTGAGACACAATGCTGACCTGTTTGCATGGACTCCAGCAGACATGCCAGGAATAGATCCTAACGTCATTTGCCATAAGTTGGCCATCAATCCGACAGTCCGACCTACAGCACAAAAGAAACAACATCTCGGCACAGATAAGAGAACAGCCTCCTTAGAAGAGACTCAAAAGCTACTCAACGTTGGCTTCATCAAAGAACTTAGATACTCCACTTGGTTAGCCAACGTGGTAATGGTAAGAAAGAACAACGGTAAGTGGAGGATGTGTGTGGACTATACAGACCTCAACAAGGCCTGTCTAAAGGACGCATACCCCCTCCCATGCATTGATAAGCTTGTTGATAATTCTTTTGGTTTTCAATGTCTAAGTTTTATGGATGTCTATTCTGGCTATAATCAAATCCTTATGCATAAAGCTGATCAAGATAAAACTGCCTTTATTACTGACAATGAAAATTTCTGTTATAAGGTCATGCCATTTGGACTAAAAAATGCAGGTACTACCTACCAACGACTAATGGACAAAATTTTCACAAGTCAAATCGGACGAAACATAGAAGTCTATGTCGATGATATGGTAGCAAAATCAACACACACAACAAACCATGTTAAAGATCTCACAGAGATATTCCAACAACTCCGAAAATACAATATGAAGCTTAACCCTAATAAATGTGCTTTCGGAGTACAAAGTGGCAAGTTCCTCGGCTTCATGCTCACTTGCCAAGGTATAGAGGCAAATCCAGAGAAGTGTCAGACAGTCTTGAATATGTGAAGCCCAAAGACAGTCAAGGAGGTCCAACAACTAACCGGCCGACTTGCAGCCTTAGCCAGATTTCTTCCTCGGATAGCCCACAGATCACACCATTTTTTCAAAAATCTAATGAAACAACAGGAGTTTCACTGGACCGAGGAATGCGAAAAAGCTTTCACCGAACTCAAGGCCATACTTTCAGCTCCCCCAATCCTCCAAACTCCAGAAGTTGGTAAACCACTCTATCTATATTTATCTATTACTGACCATGCTATCAGTTCCGTCTTGGTAACAGGGGCAGAAAAGCAGCAACACCCAGTATACTTTGTCAGCAAATCACTACAAAACGCAGAGACCCATTACCCAAAAATAGAGAAACTGGCTCTAGCCCTGGTCACAACAGTCAGACGCCTACGACACTACTTCCAAAGCCACACCATCGTGGTCCGAACAAAACAACCCTTAAGACAAATACTGACGAAGCCCGAACTAGCAGGAAGGCTAATCAAATGGTCGATCGAGCTGTCAGAATACGACATCCAGTACCAATCCAGAGGAGCTATCAAATCCCAAGCACTAGCCAACTTCATTGCAGAACTCACTACAGAAGAACAAGATTTTGAAAACAACATATAGACACTATATGTTGATGGCGCCTCAAACAGCAAAGGTTCCGGAGCAGGAATACTCCTCGAAGACAAACACGGAGCACAATTCGAGCAATCCCTGAAATTTATTTTTCATGCAAGCAACAACCAAGCAGAGTACGAAGCTCTAATAGCAGGACTCCGACTGGCTCAAACAATGGGAATAGCACATTTAAACGTCAAGTGCGACTTCCTGCTGGTGGTACAACAGGTAACAGGTATTTTTCAGGAGGATGACTGGAGATCGCCCTTCATTACTTACTTACAAACAGGGAACATCCCCAGCAACATCCAAAATCAACGAAAGTTCAAACGAAGAGCGAGCTTCTACACAATGCTCGGAGCCGACTTATACAAAAGAGGATTCACAAGACCCCTGCTAAGATGCCTAAACACAGCAGAGGCCAAATTGACAATAGATGAAGTCCGTGAAGGAGTCTGTGGCACACACATTGGTGGCCGAAGTCTAGCTGCCAAAATCCTCCGAGCTGGTTACTACTGGCCGACGTTACAACAAGACTGCATGAATAAAGTCAAACATTGCGACCACTGCCAACGCCATGCACCAATCATTCATAACCCGGCTGAGCAATTACACAATCTGAGATATGCTGGCCATTCAACAAATGGGGGCTAGATATCCTCGGACCATTTCCACCCGCTCCAGGACAGGTTAAATTTTTAATTGTCGCCATAGATTACTTCACAAAATGGATAGAGGCTACACCATTGGCAAAAATCACCTATGAAAAAATGATTTATTTCGTATGGAAAAACATACTATGCCATTTTGGTATTCCTCAATCCATCATCACCGACAATGGTAGACAATTTATAGATCAAAAGTTTACAAACTTTCTACAAAATTTCAAAATAGTTCAACAATTCTCTTCTGTCGAACATCCACAAACTAATGGCTTAGCTGAAGCCGCCAATAAGATCATTTTGCAGGGACTAAAAAAAAAGCTCGATAACTCAAAAGGAGAATGGGCCGAGCTTATTCCCGAAGTACTATGGAGCTATAACACAACTGAGCAATCAACAACAAAGGAAACACTATTCAGGCTAGTCTACGGAAGTGACTGATAAACCACTATTTTATGGTTTATCTTGTGCTCAATTGAGTGATTTTTATCAACTCTTTACCCACTTATTCATACTATTTGCATGGTTTTACGTTTTCTTTCCTAATTTTGTGCTATGATTGAAAACATGTTTTCTGGGCCTTTAAATTGGTAATATTAATCCTCTCTTATTACCATTAGATGCCTTGATATGTCTGTTAAGTGATTTCAGAGTTTATAGGGCAGGAATGGCTTAGAGGATGGAAAGGAAGCTTGCAAAAATGGAAGGAATACAAGAAGTTGAAGGAACTGCAAAGCTGTCAGCCTGACCTCTTCGCACTCAAACGGCTATAACTTTAGCTACAGAGGTCTCAATGATGCGGTTTTAGTTGCGTTGGAAAGCTAACGTCTGGGGCTTCGATTTGATATATAGTTTGTCATAGTTTCCCTGACGATAAGTGACGCGAACGCGTGATCTACGCAGACGTGTCGCAGTGGCAAAAAAAACCAGCGTGTTTGAATTCGAAACCAGCGAATTCTGGGTTGTTTCTGACCCAGTTCTCGACCTAGAAAACACAGATTAGAGGCTATAAAATGGAAGAATGCATCCATTCACAATAATAAGCTCATAATTCATAATTTTAGGATTAGATGTAGTTTTTAGAGAGAGAGGTCCTCTCCTCTCTCTTAGGATTAGGATTTAGGATTTTTATTATGTTTAAGCTATGATCTCTTCAATCACAGGTTCAATATTCCTTTAATTTAAATTCTCTTTTACTTTTATTTGTTCTAGTGCCTTGACCTGTCTATTTCTCTGTTTAAGTATTTATGTTGCCAAATTGGCTTATAAATCTTTTCATATTAGGATCTTCTTTATTTAATATAATTTGAGGTATTTCAGACTTATGATTGCTCTCTTTAATTTATTAATGCTCTCGATTTATCCAAATTATTTTCATTCAAGTAGAATTTCTTCCTTTTTGGCTTTGGTTAAGTAATTGGTAATATTTGAGTTGTCAAATAAAGCAGTGGTTGAAATTGGGAGTTGCTAATTGAATTAAATTCCAATAACTCTAGTCCTTTCTTAGGAATTGACTAGGACCTGAGAATCAAATTAATTAGTCTACTTGACTTTCTTTTGCTTTAGTAAAGGTTAACTAAGTGGGATTAAAACTCAATTCTCATCACATCTGATAAGGATAACTAAGATAGGACTTCCAGTTCTTATACCTTGCCAAGAGTTTTATTATTTATTTAAATTAATTCCTTACAATTTACTTTCTTGCCATTTACTATTCTTGCTTTTTATCTTATACATTAAAACCCCAAAAAATATATCTTTTGCCATAACCAATAATAAATCATACTCCCCTGCAATTTCTTGAGAAGACGACCTGAGGTTTAATACTTCGGTTATCAATTTTAAAGGGGTTTGTTACTTGTGACAACCAAAACATTTGTAAGAAAGGACTTTTGTTGGTTTAGAAGCTATACCTGCAACGAGGATTTATCTGCGAATTTCTAGACCACGCAAAAGTTCTCTCTTCAAACGTTTATAAGAAAGGACTTTTCGATCTCGATGGGTTAGTTACTCTTCTATCTCAACACCAATGGTTTATTTTCCTTGTTAATTGTTGCATTTGCATATTTGATTGCATGATTATTTGATTTTGTGCATATTTTACCACTTGGTTGAAGTAATATTTTCTTTTTTCAAGAAACCTTTTAGAGCATTTCACTAATTTGAATAAAATTTAATGTTACACTTGTTTGAAGAAATATTATACTGGAACATGGTTTAGAGCTCGAACACACAAAACCTGTGAGATTTTTGAGCCTATTTGAATTGGTTGCATTTTACCAACCAATATTTTATTTTTAGTGTGTGTTTTTCTCTCTAAAATTGTGATGTTTGTCTTGCTTAATTCTATATTTCCATTATTTGATGTATGCATACACGCACATGATTGAGGCCATTATTTGTTTAGCTCACCTATCCAAATTAAGCCTACCCTTTCAATTACCTTTGTTAGCCACTTTGAGCTTTTAAAACCCATTTGTTCTTTATTTTACCACATCACTAGCCTTAAGCGAAAAAACAATTATATATCCCAATTGAATCTTTGGTTAGCTTAAGATAGAATTATGTGTTAATTAAGTATGGGAAAATTGTGGGGACAAAAGATAATAAGGGAATGTGTGATGATGATATAATGGAAATTTGGGTACCTACTCATGTGAAACTATAAGAATTAAAAATCTATGAGCATTGATAAGCTATGTTTATTTTTATATTTATGTTAAAAAAAATCCAAAAAATATTCAATAATTAATTAAGGGGACAAAATTACCCCAATGTTAAGTTAAGAATTCAAAGATCAATGCATGTATGATAAAATTAAAATAAAAGTTGATATATGAGTAAGGAATGCGAAAGAAAAATTTTGGGTAGCTAGGTATGAGATTTAAGTTATATAGAATGTACATATGTGTGGGTTAAAGCTTAGGTTAATTAAAGATTCAATTTATAAAGCTTACTTAACCATATATGTATCCTTACCCTTACCTTGGCCCCATTACAACCTTGAAAAGACCTCATGATGTTTGCATTGGTATATAAAATGTTGTTGATTGGTTAGGTGAAGAACAAAAATTAGAAAGCATGATTAGAGAAGGATAGAGTGATTACCCTATACACTAGAGAGATTAGAGCGTACATACATCATCAGTGAGGGTTCAATGCTTAAATTCTATGTTCCCTGCTTTCATGAGCTACCTTCTTGCATTTTTATCTGTTCTTACTGTATAAGAATTGAATTAGTGGAATTTGATTTGTGATTGTCTTGAAGAGCTTATTTACTTTTAACCAAGTGGACAAAAATCATATAGTTGCATTCACATATATAGGTTGCATTGCATTGCATGAGTTTTACATGTTCCTACTCATTTATTGTATCTCCTTCAACTAAGCATGAGGACATGCTAATATCTAAGTGTGGGGAGGTTGATAAACCATTATTTTATGGTTTACATTGTGTTTAATTGTGTGGTTTTATCAAATCTTTACCCACTTATTCATTAAATAAGCATGCATTTATAATTCCTTCCTAAAAATACTTTATGGTTGAAAACTTGCTTCCTAGAGACTTTTAATTTTGTATTTTAATTCTCCTTTATTCCATTCGATGCCGTGATCTGTGTGTTAAGTGTTTCAGGCTTTATAGGAAATGAATGACTTGGAGATTGGAAAGGAAGCTTGTAAAAATGGAAGGAACACAAGAAATTAAGGAGATGACCAGCGAGAAGTGATGCGGGCGCATGGCTCACGTGGCCGCGCGATATAGAGGAAATTGCAGTGATGCGGACACATGGCCCACGCGACCGCGCGGATTGGAAACTGCACCAGTGACGCGAAGGCGTGGACGACGCGCACGCGTGGAAAGGCAAAACGCTGGATGACGCGAACGCCTGGATGACACGATCGCATGACATGCGCGATCTGCAGAATCTGCAGAATTCACTGGGGGCAATTTTGGGCCCTGTTTTGACCCAATTTTCGGCCCAGGAAAGCAGATTAGAGCCAGGGAACATGCAGAGACAGAACACAACATTCATTCCACATAATTTTAGTTTTAGATCTGATTTTACCTCTACTCTAGGTTTTCTCTCTACACATTCATAGTTCTTAGGATTTTGATTTTATTGCTTTTGGATTGGAACATTGAGAAGAGTTATTACCTCCGCCAGGACTTCATTATTCTAGTTTGTTTTCCTTACTTATCTCTTACTCTTCTATGTCTTCAATTTATTTAGAATCACTATTGAATTATTTTTAGAATTTATTAATACAAGAACTATTTTTACTTTTAATTGATCTTTTGATTATTATTTATCATGTCTTTCTTTACTTCCCTTTTTTATGTTATGGAGTTTACATTCATAATGAGCGAGTAGTTCCATAACTTGATTGTGAGTTGATTGAAAGGAGGACCTTGAGTTGGAATGCTCAAGAGAAAATTGTAATTGGGTTTATTGTTGGATTGTCCTCTAGTCACTGACATTAATCCTTTCCAAGGGAAAGGATTGGATTGGAACTTGTGAATAGAAATAGCTTTCCAACTTGCTTGACTTTCCCCTACCTAGTAAGGGATAACTAAGCAGAATAACTCTCAATTATCAATTTATCTTGAGAGTACTCCAACAAGAATAGGGCTTCCAACTAATCTACTCCCAGTCAAGGTTTTTATTTAAAATTACATAAATTCTCTAATTTAATTTCCTGTTTATCAACTCAACCCATTTTAGAAAACATCTGATTAATAAAGTAGCACATCTTCCTGCAATTCGTTGGGAGACGACTTGGGATTCATACTCCCAGTATTTTAATTTTAATATTGTGACAACCCTTCTAAATTGATAAGTGGATTTTTGGTTGGTTAAGAACTGTACTTGCAATGTATCTCTTATAACAATTTCTTAACTCGCCGATTTCCGCCACGTCAGTGACGCAATGATACCAATCGAGGTATCCCTACAAAACACCAGAACCACACTAACAAATGAAAGCAATAATGCCGAAAGTAGAAGAGCCGAACTCGACCTTGTAGACGAAACTCGTGACAAAGCTGCACTACAACAAACAGCGGCAAGACGAGCTATAGCTCGGAAATACAGCGAGAAGCTCAAACAAAGAACATTCTCAGAAGGATACCTCGTACTAAGAAAAGTCGAAGACATACGAAAGCCACAAGTACATGGCAAGCTAAGCACAAATTGGGAAGGACCATTCAGAATACAGAAAGTCATCGGCAAGGGCGCATACAAAATACAAAGACTCGACGGAGCTATACTACCAAACACTTAGAATATATCCTCTCTCAAAATGTACTACAGTTAGTCTATAAGTTGGACATAATGATGCACTGTTTTTCCTACTACCAGATTTTATCCCTAAGGAGGGTTTTGCTGGAGAGGTTTTAATGAGGCACACCACCCCGCACTCCTTTTTATCAATCATATTGCAAACCAAACACACACAACTTTTTATATTCTATCTCCCATACCATCTGCGCGGCTAAATTCAAACAAACAATACTAAGCTTCTGACACATTCAAAATATCGCAAAACTAATCAAACGTCCAACAAGTTTATCAAATCCAGTTCCAACTTTATCAAACTTCCTCAAACCAAAAAAACCCCCCAAGTACGAGGTATACATAACCAATCGACTGCAAACACTAACAAACGCTGATAATACACAAAACCTATATATCCAAACTATTCAGGGGTACAAAAAACAACCACATGTACCCCAATCAATCACCCAAATAATTCGATTAACAAATACGAACAAATATCAAAAATGCCAAAATATTCAACACATGAACAAAACCAACCATTATATTTTTGTTTGGCCAACGGTACAACAGTTCATAACAACAAACCAAAACGATTATCAATCAAAACAAATTCATTACAGAAACTCAAACATCAGGGTTCTCCCCCTCGCCCTTAATACCATCATCGTCTTCGACCAATTCATCCCCCACTACAACTTTGCAAGGGTCCATTCTCGAAAGATCAGCAGCTGGAGCAAGGAATTTGGCCTGCTCAACAGCCCTCTCAAATCCAGCCGAAAACATCTCCAAACCATGATCCTCTTTTTCGGTCTCAGCCTGCATATTCTCCGCCCCAAGAACTGTTAGCCTCGCCTCCAAAGCTGTGTTTTTCTCCTTCAGTTCCTTCTCAGATTTCTCACAGGTCGTTAATTTCTCTTGGAGGACGTTCACCAAGTCAAGAGCATCACGAAGCTTGCCCGACTTTTCCACATTCTCCTGCATAAGCTGAGTCAGGAAAGCTCTATCAAAGGCATCCCGAGCATGTTTAAGCTCCTGAGTCTGACCTATACATATCAAATGGACTCCAAGAACCTGAAAAACGCAGAAACAATATCAATCAAGCAAGAAATATGAAGGTGAACTAAATTACACTTAAACAAATACCTGCAAAAATTGAGCCACGCCAACATCACCAGCATCATGAACAACTTTCACATCAGAAGGACCCTGGGCACGCTCATCAGCAACAGCAGAATAGGAGAAATGTTCCCCCACACAGACGTTAGGTCTTCACTTCCCCCGAAACCATGCAAAGCCCTCTAATTATCAGCAAACCGTTTCACCTGTTCCAAATCGACATCTTTTTGACCGAGGACATCCTCGGCCCCATCAGCTCCCCTCTCTTTCCTCTCTACCCTTTTCCTTTTGTAGTTAACTTTCTTCACAGGGGAATCCTGGTTCACCTCGGCACCCACCTCAGCAGCAACCTAGCTACTCGAACCTTGTTTCTCAACATTCTTCGACCGAAAGAATGCACACAAGCTCGTCGAAGTCACCTTAGGTGCCTTTTCTACTATAAAAATACAAGACAGTCAAACGACCAGGCAACACCAAAATATCAAAACAGACAGAATAATGAAACAATCATTTACCTATATACTCAGACAACGCATCTTTATCAGACTCAAGATCAAGCATATCCACAACAGAAAACAGAAAAGAAGACAATACATTATTCACTAAAAATTCAACCATCATTTCGTTCTCATACTCCATCACATCCATACCTAGAATCAGCCTAGGCCTTGGAACCCAAAACAAAGGAAATTTCTCTAACAAGCAGTGATCAACATACCAAGGAAAGTCACTCTCAGTCACACCAATTTTTAAAAACATGGACTTAAATCCTTTGAATGAGGAACGATAGAGGCTGAAAATCGCCCGCCCAAGAGCACTAGCAAGGTTTAGCCAACACCCCCTCTTCACTCCCTTACACTGAAACAAAGCAAAAAATACCTCTAACGACGGTTCCATTTCCAAAACACCCATCAAAATCTCAAAAGCCCTAACAAACACCCAGGAGTTTGGATGCAGTTGTGATGGAGCACACTTCAATTGCATCAAAACCCCACACTCAAAATCAGAAAATGGAAACCTAACTCCTAATTCAACAAACACAGCACTATACATGTAAAAGTATTCAAAACCCTCACCCCGGTGACAAACCCGATCGTCAGCATTGCATGGAATAAACCTCAGGCTTATTTCACTACCTTCCCTTACCCAGGACGACGGCGAACCTAACTGAGATACGCTAAGTGGTGCGCAGAAATTGTGATTACACTTTGATTATGTAAAATTCATCGCTCTTTCTTTCCCTGGTAATGGCGCCAAAAACATGATGCCAATACCATGGTTCACAACTTCGCACAACTAACCAGCAAGTGCACTGGGTCGTCCAAGTAATACCTTACGTGAGTAAGGGTCGAATCCCACGGAGATTGTTGGTATGAAGCAAGCTATGGTCACCTTGTAAATCTCAGTCAGGCGGATATAAAATAGTAATGGGGTTTTCGAAAATAATTAATAAAATAGGGATAGAAATACTTATGTAAATCATTGGTGAGAATTTCAGATAAGCGAATAGAGATGCTTTCGTTCCTCTGAACCTTTGCTTTCCTGCTGTCTTCATCCAATCAGTCTTACTCCTTTCCATGGCTGGCTTTATGTAATGCATCACCATTGTCAATGGCTACTTTCGGTCTTCTCTCGGGAAAATGATCCAAATGCCCTGTCACGGCACGGCTAATCGTCTGGAGGCATCATCCTTGTCAATGGTTACATCCTATCCTCTCAGTGAAAGTGGTCAACGCACCCTGTCACGGTACGGCTATTCATCTGTCGGTTCTCGATCATGCTGGAATAGGATTTACTATCCTTTTGCGTCTGTCACTACGCCCAGCAATCGCGAGTTTGAAGCTCGTCACAGTCATTCAATCATTGAATCCTACTCGGAATACCACAGACAAGGTTTAGACTTTTCAGATTCTCTTGAATGCTGCCATCATTCTAGCTTACACCACGAAGATTCCGATTAAGAGATCTAAGAGATACTCATTCAATCTAATGTAGAACGGAAGTGGTTGTCAGGCACGCGTTCATAGGGAATGATGATGATTGTCACGTTCATCACATTCAGGTTGAAGTGCGAATGAATATCTTGGAAGCGAAATAAGATGAATTGAATAGAAAACAGTAGTACTTTGCATTAATCTTTGAGGAACAGCAGAGCTCTACACCTTAATCTATGGAGTGTAGAAACTCTACCGTTAAAAATACATAAGTGAAAGGTCCAGGCATGGCCGAGATGGCCAGCCCCCAAAACGTGATCACAGGATCAAAATACGATCCAGGATTCAAAGATGATTCCAAAGATGTCTAATACAATAGTAAGAAGTCCTATTTATAATAAACTAGCTACTAGGGTTTACAGAAGTAAGTAATTGATGCATAAATCCACTTCCGGGGCCCACTTGGTGTGTGCTTGGGCTGATCTTGAGTGTTGCACGTGTAGAGGTCATTCTTGGAGTTGAACGCCAGCTTTTGTGCCAGTTTGGGCGTTGAACTCCACTTTGCAGCTTGTTTCTGGCGCTGGATGCCAGAATTGGGCAGAGAACTGGCGTTGAACGCCAGTTTGCATCGTCTAAACTTGGGCAAAGTATGAACTATTATACTTTGCTGGAAAGCCCTGGATGTCTGCTTTCCAATGCAATTGGAAGCACGCCATTTCGAGTTCTGTAGCTCCAGAAAATCCATTTGGAGTGCAGGGAGGTCAGAATCCAACAACATCAGCAGTCCTTCTTCAACCTCTGAATCTGATTTTTGCTCAAGTCCCTCAATTTCAGCCAGAAAATACCTGAAATCACAGAAAAACACACAAACTCATAGTAAAGTCCAGAAATGTGAATTTAACATAAAAACTAATGAAAACATCCCTAAAAGTAACTAGATCCTACTAAAAACATACTAAAAACAATGCCAAAAAGCGTATAAATTATCCGCTCATCACAACACCAAACTTAAATTGTTGCTTGTCCCCAAGCAACTGAAAATCAAATAGGATAAAAAGAAGAGAATATACTATAAATTCCAAACTATCAATAAAACAGAGCTTCAATCATATGAGCGGGACTTGTAGCTTTTTGCCTCTTGAATAGTTTTGGCATCTCACTTTATCCATTGAAGTTCAGAATGATTGGCATCTATAGGAACTCAGAGTTTAGATAGTGTTATTGACTCTCCTAGTTCAGTATGATGATTTTTGAACATAGCTATTTTATGAGTCTTGGCCGTGGCCCTAAGCACTTTGTTTTTCCAGTATTACCACCGGATACATAAATGCCATAGACACATAATTGGGTGAACCTTTTCAGGTTGTGACTCAGCTTTGCTAAAGTCCCCAATTAGAGGTGTCCAGGGTTCTTAAGCACACTCTTCTTTTGCTTTGGACCTTGACTTTAACCGCTCAGTCTCAAGTTTTCACTTGACACCTACACGCCACAAGCACATGGTTAGGGACAGCTTGGTTTAGCCGCTTAGGCCAGGATTTTATTCCTTTAGGTCCTCCTATCCACTGATGCTCAAAGCCTTGGGATCCTCTTTATTTACCCTTGCCTTTTGGTTTTAAGCGTTATTGGCTTTTTGCTCTTGCCTCTTGGTTTTAAGAGCTTTTGGCTTTTTCTGCTTGCTTTTTCTTTTTTTTTTCGCCTTTTTTTTCTCTTTTTTTTTCTGCAAGCTTTGTTCTTTGCTGCTTTTTCTTGCTTCAAGAATCATTTTTATGATTTTTCAGATTATCAAATAACATGTCTCCTTATCATCATTCTTTTAAGAGCCAACATATTTAACATTCTTAAACAACAACTTCAAAAGACATATGCACTGTTCAAGCATACATTCAGAAAACAAGAAGCATTGTCACCACATCAATATAATTAAACTAAGTTCAGGGATAAATTCAAAACTCATGTACTTCTTGTTCTTTTGAATTAAAACATTTTTCATTTAAGAGAGGTGATGGATTCATAGGACATTCATAACTTTAAGACAAAGATACTAACTACTAATGATCATGTAATGAAGACACAAACATAGATAAGCACATAACATAGAAAACGAAAAACAGAAGAAATAAGAACAAGGAATGAATCCACCTTAGTGATGGTGGCGTTTCCTTCTTGAGGAACCAATGATGTCTTTGAGCTCTTCTATGTCTCTTCCTTGTCTTTGTTGCTCCTCCCTCATTGCTTTTTGATCTTCTCTTATTTCATGAAGGATGATGGAGTGCTCTTGATGTTCCACCCTTAGTTGTCCCATATTGGAACTCAATTCTCCTAGGGAGGTGTTGATTTGCTCCCAATAGTTTTGTGGAGGAAAATGCATTTGAGGCATCTCCGGGATCTCATGGTGATGAGCTTCATACGCCTCTTGAGCTCCATGAATGGGCTCTCTTGCTTGCTCTATCTTTTTCTTAGTGATGGGCTTGTCCTCTTTAATGAGGATATCTCTCTCTATGTCAATCCCAGCCAAATTGCATAGGTGGCAAATGAGGTGAGGAAAGGCTAACCTTGCCATAGTGGAGGACTTGTCAGCCACCTTGTAGAGTTCTTGAGGTATAATCTCATGAACTTCCACCTCTTTTCCAATCATGATGCTATGGATCATGATGGCCCGGTCTATAGTAACTTTAGACCGGTTGCTAGTGGGAATGATTGAGCATTGAATGAACTCCAACCATCCTCTAGCTATAGGCTTAAGGTCCAGTTTTCTCAGTTGAACCGGTTTGCCTTTTGAGTCAATTTTCCATTGAGCTCCTTCTACACATATGTCCATAAGGACTTGGTCCAACCTTTGATCAAAGTTGACTCTCCTTGTGTAGGGGTGTGCGTTCTCTTCCATGTTTGGCAAGTTGAACGCCAATCTCACATTTTCCGGACTAAAATCTAAGTATTTCCCCCGAACCATTGTAACATAGTTCTTTGGATCCGGGTTCTTACTTTGATCATGGTTCTTGGTGATCCATGCATTGGCATAGAACTCTTGAACCATTAGGATGCCGACTTGTTGGATGGGATTTGTTAGAACTTCCCAACCTCTTCTTTGAATTTCATGTCGGATCTCTGGATACTCATTTCTTTTGAGTTTGAAAGGGACCTCAGGGATCACCTTCTTCTTGGCCACAACATCATAAAAGTGGTCTTGATGGGCTTTGGAGATGAACCTTTCCATCTCCCATGACTCGGAGGTGGAAGCTTTTGTCTTCCCTTTTCCTTTTCTAGAGGATTCTCTGGTCTTAGGTGCCATCAATGGTAATGGAAAAACAAAAAGCTTATGCTTTTACCACACCAAACTTAGAATTTTGTTCGCCCTCGAGTAAGAGAAGAAAGAATAGATGAAGAAGAAGAAGAAATGGAGGAGAGGGAGAAGGGGTTGTGTTTCGGCCAAGAAGAGAAGAGAAGGTTATGTTGGGTGAAAATGAGGAAGAATGGAGGGCTTTATATAGGGGAGGGAGGGGGGTGAAGGTTCGGCCATTTAGGGTGGGTTTGGGTGGAAAATTGGTTTTGAATTTTGAAGGTAGGTGGAGTTTATGAGGTAGGTTTATGGGGAAGAGTGGATGGATGTGAGTGGTGAAGAGGTGATGGGGAAGAGAGATTGAGGTGATTGGTGAAGGGTTTTGGGGAAGAGTGTTTATGGGATTGTGTGAAAGAGGGGTGAGAAGAAGTGAGTGGAGGTAGGTGGGGATCCTGTGGGGTCCACAGATCCTGAGGTGATCCTGTGGGGTCCACAGATCCTGAGATGTTCAAGGATTTACAACCTTGCACCAAATTAGGCATGTAAAATGCCCTTGCACACAACTCTGGGCGTTCAGCGCCAGGTTGGTGCCCATTTTGGGCGTTCAACGCCTATTTGTTGCCCATTTCTGGCATTGAACGCTAGAACCATGCTTGTTCTGGGCGTTCAGCGCCAGCTCCTCTCCAGGGTGCAATTTTTCTTCTGCTGTTTTTGATGCCGTTTTTAATTTTTATATTTATTTTGTGACTCCACATGATCATGAACATATAAAGACATATAACTAAGAAAAATATAGTTAGATAAAAAATTGGGTTGCCTCCCAACAAGCGCTTCTTTAATGTCAATAGCTTGACAGTGGGCTCTCATGGAGCCTCACAGATGTGCAGAGCTTTGTTGAGACCTCCCAACACCAAACTTAGAGTTTGGATATGGGGGTTTGACACCAAACTTAGAGTTTGGTTGTGGCCTCCCAACACCAAACTTAGAGTTTGACTGTGGGGGCTTTGGTTGACTCTGCTTTGAGAGAAGCTTTTTCTGCTTCCTCTCCATGGATGCAGAGAGAGATCCTTGAGTTGTAAACACAAGGTTGTCCTTATTTAATTGAAGGATCAATTCTCCTCTGTCCACATCAATTACAGCTCTTGCTGTGGCTAGGAAAGGTCTTCCTAGGATGATGGATTCATCCTCTCCCTTTCCAGTATCCAGGACTATGAAATCAGCAGGGATGTAAAGGCCTTCAACCTTTACTAACACGTCTTCTACTTGTCCATAAGCCTGTTTTCTAGAATTGTCTGCCATCTCTAATAAGATTTTAGCAGCTTGCACCCCATAGATTCCCAGTTTCTCTATTACAGAGAGGGGCATGAGGTTTATCCCTGAACCAAGGTCACACAGAGCCTTAAAGATCATGGTGCCTATGGTACAAGGTATTATGAACTTTCCAGGATCCTGTCTCTTCTGAGGCAATGTCAGTTGATCCAGATCACTTAGTTCATTGGTGAACAAGGGAGGTTCATCTTCCCAAGTTTCAATACCAAATAATTTGGCATTCAGCTTCATGATTGCACCAAGAAACTTGGCAGTTTGCTCTTCAGTAATATCCTCATTCTCTTCAGAAGAGGAATACTCATCAGAGCTCATGAAGGGCATAAGGAGGTTCAATGGAATCTCTATGGTCTCTAGATGAGCCTCAGAGTCCTTTGGTTCCTCAGAGGAAAGCTCCTTATTGATCACTGGACGTTCCAGGAGGTCTTCCTCCTTGGGATTCACATCCTCTCCTTCCCTTACAGGTTCGGCCATGGTGCTTATGTCAATGGCCTTGCACTCTCCTTTTAGGTTCTCTTCTGTATTGCTTGGGAGAGTACTATGAGGGATTTCAGTGATCCTTTTACTCAGCTGGCCCACTTGTGCTTCCAAATTTCTAATGGAAGACCTTGTTTCATTCATGAAACTTACAGTGGCCTTGGACAGATCAGAGACTAAGTTTGCCAAATTAGAAGTATTTTGTTCAGAATTCTCTGTCTGTTGCTGAGTGGATGATGGAAAAGGCTTGCTATTGCTAAACCTGTTTCTTCCACCATTATTAAAGCCTTGTTGAGGCCTTTGATCCTTCCATGAGAGATTTGGATGATTTCTCCATGATGGATTATAGGTGTTTCCATAAGGTTCACCCATGTAATTTACCTCTGCTATTGCAGGGTTTTCAGGATCATAAGCTTCTTCTTCAGAAGATGCCTCTTGAGTACTGTTGGATGCAGCTTGCATTCCATTCAGACTCTGAGAAATCATATTGACTTGCTGAGTCAATATTTTGTTCTGAGCCAATATGGCATTCAGAGTATCAACTTCAAGAACTCCCTTCTTCATAGGCGTCCCATTACTCACAGGATTCCTCTCAGAAGTGTACATAAACTGGTTCTTAGCAACCATGTCAATGAGTTCTTGAGCTTCTGCAGGCGTTTTCTTTAGGTGAATGGATCTACCTGTAGAAGTATCCAATGACATCTTTGATATCTCAGATAAACCATCATAGAAGATATCCAGGATGGTCCATTCTGAAAGCATGTCAGAAGGACACTTTTTGGTCAGCTACTTGTATCTTTCCCAAGCTTCATAGAGAGATTCACCTTCTTTCTGTCTGAAGGTTTGAACATCCACTCTAAGCTTGCTCAGCTTTTGAGGAGGAAAGAACTTGGCTAAGAAAGCCGTGACCAGCTTATCCCAAGAGTTCATGCTGTCTCTGGGTTGAGAGTCCAACCAGATTCTAGCTCTGTCTCTTACAGCAAATGGGAAAAGCATGAGCCTGTAGACTTCAGGATCTACTCCATTAGTCTTAACAGTATCACAGATCTGCAAGAATTCAGTTAAGAACTGAAAAGGATCTTCAGATGGAAGTCCATGAAACTTACAGTTCTGCTGCATCAGAGAAACTAGCTGAGGTTTCAGCTCAAAGTTGTTTGCTCCAATGGCAGGAATGGAGATGTTTCTTCCATGTAAATTGGAATTAGGTGCAGTAAAGTCACCAAGTATTCTCCTTGCATTATTATTATTTTCGGCTGCCATCTCCTCTTCCTGTTCGAAAATTTCTGAAAGGTTCTCTCTAGATTGTTGTAATTTAGCTTCTCTTAATTTCCTCTTCAGAGTCCTTTCAGGTTCTGGATCTGCTTCAACAAGAATATTCTTGCCCTTGCTCCTGCTCATATGAAAAAGAGAGAACAGAAAAATAATAATAATAGGGGTCCTTTTTACCACAGTATAGAGGTCCCAGTGTGAGTTAGAAGAAAAGAAGAAGAAGAATTTCGAACACAGATGGAAGCGGGGGTTCGAATTTGGGTGAGATGAAGTGTTAGTAGATGAATAAATAAATAGAGGGAGATGAGAGAGAAGGGGAATTTTCGAAAATAATTTTTGAAAAAGTGTTAGTGATTTTCGAAAATAGTTTTTGAAAAATGTTAGTAATTTTTTTCGAAAATTTTAAAATCAAAAGTTAAAATAATTAGTTAATTAAAAAGAAATTTTTGAAAAAGGGGGAAGATATTTTTGAAAATTAGAGAGAGAGAGAGTTAGTTAGGTAGTTTTGAAAAAGATAAGAAACAAACAAAAAGTTAGTTAGTTAGTTGAAACAAATTTTGAAAATCAATTTTGAAAAGATAAGAAGATAGGAAGTTAGAAAAGATATTTTGGAAATCAAATTTTTGAAAAAGATAAGATAAGAAGATATTTTTTGAAAAGATATGATTGAAATTAGTTTTGAAAAAGATTTGATTTTTAAAATCACAATTAATGACTTGATTCACAAGAAATCACAAGATATGATTCTAGAACTCAAAGTTTGAACCTTTCTTAACAAGTAAGTAACAAACTTGAAATTTTTGAATCAAAACATTAATTGTTATTGTTATTTTCGAAAATATGATGTAAAATTAAGAAAAATATTTTTGAAAAATATTTTTGAAATTTTCGAAAATAACTAAGAAAAATGAAAAAGATTTGATTTTTGAAAAATATTTTGAAAAAGATAAGATTTTTAAATTGAAAATTTGATTTGACTCACAAAAACAACTAGATTTTAAAAAATTTTGAAAAAGTCAAATCTAATTTTCGAAATTATGAGAGAAAAGAGGGAAAGATATTTTTTTGATTTTTTGAATTTGTAATGATGAGAGAGAAAAATTAAAACATCATTTTCATGTTTTTCTCTTTTATTTTTGAATCAAAACAAGGAATGCATGCAAGAACACTATGAATGTCAAGATGAACACCAAGAACACTATGAAGATCATGGTGAACATCAAGAACATTTTTGAAAAATTTTTTAATGCAAAGAAAACATGCAAGACACCAAACTTAGAAATCTTTAATGCTTAGGCACTAAGAATTCAAGAATGCATATGAAAAACAAGATACAACACAAAACAAAAAATCATCAAGATCAAACAAGAAGACTTACCAAGAACAACTTGAAGATCATGAAGAACACTATGAATGCATGAAATTTCGAAAAATGCAAGATGAGTATGCAATTGACACCAAACTTATGACATGACACATGACTCAAACAAGAAACACAAAAAAAATTATTTTTTGATTTTTATGATTTTATGATTTTTTTGTATTTTCTTTTAATATTTTCGAAAATTATTTTGAAAAAGAAAAATAAGGATTCCAAAATTTTTAATATGAATTCCAGGAATCTTATGCTCTTTAAACTAAAGCTCCAATCAAGGGGTCAGGCATGGCTTAATAGCCAGCCAAGCTTTAGCATGTAACAGGTAGATCATGAACAGTAGTAGGTGGATTAGCACCAACTAGCTTGCTCTTGATAACAAATTGGAAGCCTCAGTCCAAATGAATTTAGACATGGCTTTACAGCCAACAAGGCTTCACATGCGTCATGAAACACTAGAATTCATTCTTAAAAATTCTGAAGAAAAATATATTTTCGAAAACATTTGTATTTTAAATTTTTTTTTCGAAAACAAAGGAAAAATTTTTGAAAACAAAACAAAAAGAAAATTACCTAATCTGAGCAACAGGATGAACCGTCCGTTGTCCAAACTCGAACAATCCCCGGCAACGGCGCCAAAAACTTGGTGCGCAGAAATTGTGATTACACTTTGATTATATAAAATTCATCGCTCTTTCTTTCCCTGGTAATGGCGCCAAAAACATGATGCCAATACCATGGTTCACAACTTCGCACAACTAACCAGTAAGTGCACTGGGTCGTCCAAGTAATACCTTATGTGAGTAAGGGTCGAATCCCACGGAGATTGTTGGTATGAAGCAAGCTATGGTCACCTTGTAAATCTCAGTCAGGCGGATATAAAATAGTAATGGGGTTTTCGAAAATAATTAATAAAATAGGGATAGAAATACTTATGTAAATCAATGGTGAGAATTTCAGATAAGCGAATAGAGATGCTTTCGTTCCTCTAAACCTTTGCTTTCCTGCTGTCTTCATCCAATCAGTCTTACTCCTTTCCATGGCTGGCTTTATGTAATGCATCACCATTGTCAATGGCTACTTTCGGTCTTCTCTCGGGAAAATGATCCAAATGCCCTGTCACGGCACGGCTAATCGTCTGGAGGCATCACCCTTGTCAATGGTTACATCCTATCCTCTCAGTGAAAGTGGTCAACGCACCCTGTCACGGTACGGCTATTCATCTGTCGGTTCTCGATCATGCTGGAATAGGATTTACTATCCTTTTGCGTCTGTCACTACGCCCAGCAATCGCGAGTTTGAAGCTCGTCACAGTCATTCAATCATTGAATCCTACTCGGAATACCACAGACAAGGTTTAGACTTTCCGGATTCTCTTGAATGCCGCCATCATTCTAGCTTACACCACGAAGATTCCGATTAAGAGATCTAAGAGATACTCATTCAATCTAATGTAGAACGGAAGTGGTTGTCAGGCACGCGTTCATAGGGAATGATGATGATTGTCACGTTCATCACATTCAGGTTGAAGTGCGAATGAATATCTTGGAAGCAAAATAAGATGAATTGAATAGAAAACAGTAGTACTTTGTATTAATCTTTGAGGAACAGCAGAGCTCTACACCTTAATCTATGGAGTGTAGAAACTCTACCGTTAAAAATACATAAGTGAAAGGTCCAGGCATGGCCGAGATGGCCAGCCCCCAAAACGTGATCACAGGATCAAAATACGATCCAGGATTCAAAGATGATTCCAAAGATGTCTAATACAATAGTAAGAAGTCCTATTTATAATAAACTAGCTACTAGGGTTTACAGAAGTAAGTAATTGATGCATAAATCCACTTTCGGAGCCCACTTGGTGTGTGCTTGGGCTGAGCTTGAGTGTTGCACGTGTAGAGGTCATTCTTGGAGTTGAACTCCAGCTTTTGTGCCAGTTTGGGCGTTGAACTCCATTTTGCAGCTTGTTTCTGGCGCTGGACGCCAGAATTGGGCAGAGAACTGGCGTTGAACGCCAGTTTGCGTCATCTAAACTTGGGCAAAGTATAGACTATTATATATTGATGGAAAGCCCTAGATGTCTACCTTCCAATGCAATTGGAAGCACGCCATTGCGAGTTCTGTAGCTCCAGAAAATCTATTTTGAGTGCAGCGAGGTCAGAATCCAACAGCATCAGCAGTCCTTCTTCAACCTCTGAATCTGATTTTTGCTCAAGTCCCTCAATTTCAGCCAGAAAATACCTGAAATCACAGAAAAACACACAAACTTATAGTAAAGTCCAGAAATGTGAATTTAACATAAAAACTAATGAAAACATCCCTAAAAGTAACTAGATCCTACTAAAAACATACTAAAAACAATGCCAAAAAGCGTATAAATTATCCAGTCATCACTAAGCTCATCATCAAAACTTGAAGGCCAACCCTTCACCGAGTCAGCAACCCACACAAAAACTTCTTTTACAATCTTATCAGTAGTTCCAATCAACTCTTTTTTCCTCTTACCCTTAACCCTTTTATCAGTCATTACACCTTTCCCTTTATCCATCAGAAAATTAGAAGCAGAGGTAGAAGAAAAGAAACGAAAACCAAAAGCAAACCAGTTACTAACCTTTTTTGCTCATTCTGGAAAAGATGCAGGAATGAAGAAGATCAAAAGTGGTAAGCCAAGAGTCCAGAAACTTTACTAGCCCACTAAACCACACGTCCAAGTAAAAAAAAATCAAATCCCCTAATCAAATTAAAATCGTTGATCACGATTACCAACCCCATCATCAACGGCTCTGATCGCCAACCTTCCCCATTCCCAACACACAATTATAAAGCACGTCTCCCGACATTCTCTCTCCTAGAATAATTAATTTACTGCCTAAAAATTCAACATTGCCAAGTTTTTCAAAACAAACCTCACGCGAGCAAACAAGTCGACCTTGGGGGCTACCACTATACTCGGTTCCGAGCTATACGTAAGCTCGACCTGTTATAACTCGGCCTTGAAAAACAGGTCAAACTTGGGGGCTATGATCCGTTACCCAAACCTTGGCCCACAACAACAATCTCGGAACCTAGTATAGCTGGCAGAGATAGTTTCTCTAGGATAACCACCCCACTCAGGATATCACTATCCCGATAAACCCGGGCAACAGCCAACATAAACCCCGTCAAACCTGCAGCAAAGATACGGATAACAAATCTGATCCAGGTAACAAACCACTCAAACAACTCACTATAAGTGCTAAGAGTCACTAAAGGTACGTGATGAGCGGATAATTTATACGCTTTTTGGCATTATTTTTAGTATGTTTTTAGTATATTTTGGTTAGTTTTTATTATGTTTTCATTAGTTTTTATTCAAAAATTATATTTTTGGACTTTACTATGAGTTTGTATATTTTTTTGTGATTTCAGGTATTTTCTGGCTAAAATTGAGGGACCTGAGCAAAAATCTGATTCAGAGGCTGAAAAAGGACTGCAGATACTATTGGATTCTGACCTCCCTGCACTCGAAGTGGATTTTCTGGAGCTACAAAAGCCCAATTAGTGCACTCTCAATTGCGTTGGAAAGTAGACATCCTGCGCTTTTCAGCAATATATAATAGTTCATACTTTGCTCAAGATTTGATAGCCCAAATCGGTGTTCCAAGTCAGCATAGAAATTCTGGCGTCAAAACGCCAGAACTGGCATGAAAGCTGGAGTTAAATGCCCAAACTGGCACAAAAACTGGCGTTTAACTCCAAGAAAGGTCTCTACACGTGAAAGCTTCAATGCTCAGCCCAAGCACACACCAAGTGGGCCCCGGAAGTGGATTTCTACACTAACTATTCTAGCTTACTCATTTTCTGTAACCCTAGGTCACTAGTTTACTATAAAAACAACTTTTAGTGATTCATCTTGTACCTCATGACACTTTACACGTTTCATATTGTATTTTTGATAGCATGAGTCTCTAAACCCCATGGTTGGGGGTGAGGAGCTCTGCTGTGTCTCGATAAATTAATGCAATTACTACTGTTTTCCATTCTATCACGCTTGTTTCTATTCTAAGATATTCACTCGCACTTCAACCTGATGAATGTGATGATCCGTGAAACTCATCATTATTCTCACCTATGAACGCGTGCCTGACAACCACCTCCGTTCCAATTGTAATAGCTTGAGTGCATATCTCTTGGGTTTCTAATCTAAGATTAGAACCTTCGTGGTATAGGCTAGAATTATTGTCAGCCATTCCTGAGATCCGGAGAGTCTAAACCTTGTCTGTGGTATTCTGAGTAGGATCTAGGAAGGGATGACTGTGACGAGCTTCAAACTCACGAATGCTGGGCGTAGTGACAAACGCAAAAGGATCAATGGATCATATTCCAACATAAGTGAGAACCGACAGATGATTAGCCGTGCGGTGACAGCGCATTTGGACCATTTTCACTGAGAGGACGGATGGTAGCCATTGACAACGGTGATCTACCAACATACAGCTTGCCGTGGAAGGAGCCTTGCGTGCATGAAGAAGAAGACAGTAGGAAAGCAAAGATTCAGATGATAGAGCATCTCCAAAACCTCAACATGTTCTCCATTACTGCAAAACAAGTATTTATTTCATGTTCTTTTACTTTTTACAATTAAATCTCAAAATTATTGATATCCTGACTAAGAGTTACAAGATAACCATAGCTTGCTTCAAGCCGACAATCTCCGTGGGATCGACTCTTACTCACGTAAGGTATTACTTGGACGACCCAGTGCACTTGCTGGTTAGTTGTGCGAAATTGCAAAAGTGTGATTGTGATTTCGTGCACCAGTACGCAATTCATTCTGATATACGTACTGAACCTTCTCTCACTCGTACTTACTTGAGCGTTGGAGTCCCTTTGCAGGTATCCAACGCCGCCTCCCCACAAGAAGACGACGTTCCACACTCTCCACTCCAAGGAAAGCCAGTTCAAGTGCCAACCAACGAGCTATACCCCGGAGTTCATTTTCACACAGGAACAACTATAATTTTAGTATTGTTAATATTGTTATTCACTAATGTTATTTTTATTAGAAAAAATTTCACTTCTCTCTCCTAAGAGATGCTAAAATGACACTCTCCTCCTTTCTATTTGTAAAATGTACACTCTCTTTTTTTTATAACTTTTAAAAAACCTTCTCCTTAATCCATTTTAAATTTTTTGTGTTAACTAACACTAACTTTACCCATTTTTCAAGAAAAAATAAATTATTTTTTATAAAAATACCTTTAGCAAAAATTTTATTTTTTTATTAAATTTTATTTACTAAAATATCATTTAATAAATTATTTTTTACTGATTAAATTGTATATTTATCAAAATATTCATTTAAAAATTTTTTAATAATTAAATTATTTTTTTTCTAAGATACCTTTCAATAATTTTTTAATTATTAAATATAATTTTGCTAAAGTTTTCGTTAACAATTATTTTTGTACTTTACTATTAATTTTTTTATTTCAATGTATATTGTTTTAACGTTAAATTAAAAAAATCTTACCATGGTTAATATGTATAATAATTATTATTAATAAATAATTTGTTTTTAGAGAAATATTAATAACTTGCTGGTTAGTTGTGCAGAATTGCAAAAGTGTGATTGTGATTTCGTGCACCAAGTTTTTGGCGCCGTTGCTGGGAATTGTTTGAGTTTGGACGACTGACGGTTTATCTTGTTGCTTAGATTAGGAATAATTTATTTTTGTTGGTTTAGAGTCTTTTATTTGAGTTTAGTTTCATATTTTAAGTTTGGTGTCAATTGCATGCTTTTATTTTCTTTTAATTTTTCGAATTTGCATGTTCTTAGTTCTTTCTTGATCTTTAAAAATTCCAAGTTTGGTGTCTTCTTTGTGTTTTCCTTTAAATTTTCAAAAATTTGTGTTTGATTTTCTAAATATTTTAAGTTTGGTATGTTTTTGTGCTTTTATTTACTTAAAAATTTTTTAAAAAATTTGTTCTTGGTATTCATCTTGATCTTCAAAGTGTTCTTGGTGTTCATCTTGACATTCAAAGTTTTCTTGTTTGTTCTCTTTGTTTTGATCTAAAATTTCTAAGTTTAGTGTCATTTTGTTGTTTTTCTCTTTTCTCATTAAAATTCAAAAATAAAAAAATATCTTTTCCTTATTTTACTCATAAATTTCGTAATTTTGCATTAAATTAGTCAAAAGATTTTCAAAATCATATCTTTTTTTAGTCAAGTCAAAATTCTAATTTCAAAAAAATTGATCTTTTCAAATTTTTTTCAAAAATCAAATCTTTTTAATTTCTTCAATCTTATCTTTTCAATCATATTTTTTTAATAAATTGCAATCATATCTTCTCAATCATATCTTTTTCAAAATAATTTTCAATTATATCTTTTTGATTGCTAATTTCAAAATCTTTTTCAAAAAAATCACCTAACTACTTTTCTCTTTCATATTTCGAAATTAACTCAGCATTCTTATTCTAAAATTTTTTTAATTAATTAATTAATTTAGTTATCAATTTACTTTTATTCCATTTTCTTCTAATTTTCGAAACTTTTATTTTGTCTTCAATTTATTTTGTTTTATTTTTTCGGTTACTTTTAATCAAATAAAAAATAATAATAACATAAAAATAACATATCAATTCCCTTTTCTCCATCATGGACATAAGTGGAAATGAACAGTCCAGAAGGACTCTGGGGTCATATGCTAACCCTATTATAGCTGCATATGGGATTAGCATCTGTATACCTCCTATCAAAGCAAGCAGTTTTGAGCTAAATCCTCAGCTCATTATCATGGTGCAGCAAAATTGCCAGTATTCCGGTCTTCCACAGGAAGAACCTACTGAGTTTCTGGCACAGTTCCTACAAATTGCTGACACAGTACGTGATAAAGAAGTGGATCAGGATATCTACAGATTATTACTATTTCCATTTGCTGTAAAAGATCAAGCTAAAAGGTGGTTAAATAACCAACCCACAGCAAGCATAAAAACATGGAGACAGCTATCAGACAAATTCCTGAATCAATTTTACCTTCCAAAAAGGATGACACAGCTGAGGCTGGACATCCAAGGCTTTAAACAAGAGGATCATGAATCCCTTTATAATGCCTGGGAGAGGTACAGAGGGATGCTAAGGAAATGCCCCTCTGAAATGTTTTCAGAGTGGGTACAGTTAGACATCTTCTACTATGGGCTTACAGAAAGAGCTCAAATGTCTCTAGACTACTCAGCTGGTGGATCCATACACATGAGAAAGACGATTGAAGAAGCTCAAGAACTCATTGACAAGGTTGCTAGAAATCAACATCTGTACTCAAGCAGTAAGTTCTTTATAAAAGAAGAGGCTAGGACAGTAACTGCTGATCCTAATCCTCAAGAACAGATTGTTGAACTTAATCAGCAATTACTCCTTATGACAAAACAATTAGCAGAATTTAAAGAGATGCTCCAAGACACTAAAAATGCTAACAAGAATATGGAAGCACAATTGAATCAGACAAGATAGTAGCTATCTAAACAGATAACAGAAGAATGCCAAGCTATCCAACTAAGGAGCGGGAAGACATTGAATAACTCAGCTTAAAGTAGCAAAAAGTCAAGAAAAGAATAACTGACAGAGGATTACCAAATCCCTGCCCAAAATCCCTCTGAGGACAGCAAGAGCCCAGAGAGGAATAATTCTGGCATTCAAATGCCAGAAAAGGGTGAAAGATTGGCGTCAAACGCCCAGTGGATGCCCACTTCTGGCATTCAAATGCCAGAAAAGGGAGAAAAGTTGGCGTTGAACGCCCATTCCTTGCCCAGTTCTGTCGTTCAAATGCTAGAAAAGGGTGGAAAGCTGGCGTTAAACGCCCATCCAGCACCCAATCCTGGCGTTCAAATGCCAATGAGGGATCAGACACCTGCAAGTGCTGATAGTAACCCATCTAAGAAGGCTTCTCCAACCACCTCTGTAGGAAATAAACCTGCAGCAACTAAGGTTGAAGAATATAAAGCCAAGATGCCTTATCCTCAGAAACTCCACCAAGCGGAGCAGGATAAACAATTTGCCTGCTTTGCAGACTATCTCAGGACTCTTGAGATAAAGATCCCATTTGCAGAGGCACTTGAGCAAATACCCTCTTATGCTAAGTTCATGAAAGAGATCTTAAGTCATAAGAAGGATTGGAGAGAAACTGAAAAGGTATTTTTCACTGAAGAATGCAGTGCAGTCATTCTAAAAAGCTTACCAAAGAAGCTTCAAGATCCAGGAAGCTTTATGATACCATGCACATTAGAGGGTGCTTATACCAAGACAGCTCTATGTGACCTTGGAGCAAGTATCAACCTAATACCTGCATCCACTATTAGAAAGCTTGGCTTAACTGAAGAAGTCAAACCAACCAGGATATGTCTTCAACTTGCTGATGGCTCCATTAAATATCCATCAGGCATAATTGAGGACATGATTGTCAAGGTTGGGCCATTTGCCTTTCCCACTGACTTTGTAGTGCTGGAAATGGAGGAGCACAAGAGTGCAACTCTCATTCTAGGAAGACCTTTCCTAGCAACTGGACGAACTCTTATTGATGTACAAAAAAGGGAAGTGACCCTGAGAGATCAATGAGGATGAGTTCAAGTTAAATGCTGTCAAAGCTATGCAGCATCCAGACACATCAAATGACTGCATGGGCACTGATATTATTGACTCTTTGGTGGAAGAGATCAATATGACTAAAAGTCTCGAATCAGAGCTAGAAGACATCTTTAAAGATGTTCAGCCTGATCTGGAGGAATCAGAGGAAATAAAAGAACCTCTGAAAATTCCTTAGAAAGAGGATAAGCCTCCTAAACCCGAGCTCAAACCACTACCACCATCCCTGAAATATGCATTTTTGGGAGAAGGTAACACTTTTCCAGTGATCATAAGCTCTACTTTAAATCCACAGGAAGAGAAAGCACTAATTCAAGTGCTAAGGACACACAAGACAGCTCTTGGGTGGTCCATAAGTGATCTTAAAGGCATTAGCCCAGCAAGATGCATGCACAAGATCCTATTGGAGGATAATGCTAAGCCAGTGGTTCAACCACAGAGGCGGCTAAATCCAGCCATTAAGGAGGTGGTGCAGAAAGAGGTCACTAAGTTACTAGAGGCTGTGATTATTTATCCTATTTCTAATAGCCCCTGGGTAAGCCCTGTCCAAGTTGTACCCAAAAAGGAAGGCATGACAGTGGTTCACAACGAAAAAAATGAACTGGTTCCCACAAGAACAATTACAGGGTGGCGTATGTGTATTGACTACAGAAGGCTCAATACAGCCACCAGAAAGGATCATTTTCCTTTACCATTCATAGACCAGATGCTAGAGAGACTAGCAGGTCATGATTATTACTGCTTTTGGATGGATATTCAGGTTACAACCAAATTGTAGTAGATCCTCAAGACCAAGAGAAAACAGCATTCACATGTCCATCTGGAGTATTTGCCTACAGAAGGATGCCTTTTGGTCTGTGCAATGCACCTGCAACCTTTCAGAGGTGCATGCTTTCTATCTTCTCTGATATGGTAGAGAAATTTTTGGAAGTCTTCATGGATGACTTTTCAGTATTCGGAGACTCATTCAGCTCCTGTCTTGACCATTTAGCACTTGTTCTAAAAAGGTGCCAAGAGACTAACCTGGTTTTAAACTGGGAAAAATGTCACTTTATGGTAACTAAAGGAATTGTCCTTGGGCATAAAATTTCAAACAAAGGAATAGAGGTGGATCAAGCTAAGGTAGAGGTAATTGAAAAATTACCACCACCTGCCAATGTAAAGGCAATCAGAAGTTTTTTGGGACATGCAGGATTCTACAGGAGGTTTATAAAGAATTTTTCAAAAATTGCAAAACCTCTGAGCAATCTGCTAGTTGCTGACACACCATTTGTGTTTGACACAGAGTGTCTGCAGGCATTTGAGACCCTGAAAGCTAAGCTGGTCATAATACCAGTCATCTCTGCACCTAACTGGACATTACCATTTGAACTAATGTGTGATGCTAGTGACCATGCTATTGGTGCAGTATTGGGACAGAGGCATAACAAGCTTCTGCACGTCATTTACTATGCTAGCCGTATTTTAAATGATGCACAGAAAAATTACACAACCACAGAAAAAGAGTTACTTGCAGTGGTTTATGCCATTGACAAGTTTAGATCCTATTTAGTAGGTTCAAAAGTGATTGTGTATACTGACCATGCTGCTCTTAAATACCTACTCACAAAGTAGGATTCAAAACCCAGGCTCATAAGATGGGTGTTGCTTCTGCAAGAGTTTGATATAGAAATAAGAGACAGAAAAGGGACAGAGAACCAGGTAGCTGATCACCTGTCCCGGATAGAACCAGTAGCAGGGGCGTCCCTCCCTCCTACTAAGATATCTGAGACCTTTCCTAATGAGCAATTCTTCGCCATTCAGGAAGCACCATGGTTTGTAGATATTGCGAATTATAAAGCTGTGAGGTTCATACCCAAAGAGTATAGCAGGGTGCAGACGAAAAAACTAATTTCAGATGCAAAGTACTACTTATAGGATGAACCATATCTCTTTAAGAGATGTGCAGACGGAATAATCCACAGATGCGTATGACGTTAGGATTTTTGGCAGTAAAGAATGTCATAAAAATAGTTGCGTTGTAGATATAGTCTCTAAACCGACAGAAATTCCTTCTTACAAACGTTTTGGTTGTCACAAGTAACAAACCCCTAAATAAATTGATAACCGAAGTATTCAAACCTCGGGTCGTCTTCTCAAGGAATTGCAGGGAAGTATGTTCTTATTATTGGTTATGGAGATTGTAAATTGGGGTTTTGAGAAAGAGGAATAATTATGAAAGATAAATTAATAATAAAAATAAACTCTTGGCAAGGTATGAGAAATTGGAAGTCCAGTCTAGTTATCCTTATCAATGATGATGAAAATTGAATCTTAATTCCACTTAGTCAACCTTTACTAAAGTAAAAGAAAGTCAAGGGATTAATTAGTTTGACCTTCCAATCCTATTTATTTCCTAAGAAAAAGTTAGGATTATTGAAGTTCAGTTCAATTAGCAAAGATAACAATTATCAATTATGTTGTTGAATTAGATAACTCCTGAGTTACTGATTTCTTAACCAAAACCAAAAAGGAGAATATCTAAATTAAATTAAAAGCATTCATGTAAATAAAGCAATCAAACTACGTCTAAACATAAATTCAAGTCATAACATTGAAAGGTTCATAAGCCAATTGGGCAACATATCTAATACAAGCATTGAAGCATCTGAAAGTAAAAAGAGAAATATAAAGTAAAAAGAATGTTGAACCTGGGATTTAGAGGCACTCCTAAAACTAAGAGAAATCCTAAATCCTAATCCTAAGAGAGAGGAGAGAACCTCTCTCTCTCTAAAAACTATATCTACTCCTAAAATTGTGAATGTGAAAGCCTGTTTATGAATGGATATATTCCCCCACTTTATAGCCTCTAATCTGTGTTTTCTGGGCCACAAACTGGGTCAGAAACAGCCCAGAATCGCTGGAGAAGAATTCAAACACGCTGATTTCTGTCACTGCGACGTGGCCGCATGGATCACGCGATCGCGTCGCCTAGCGTCAGAGGAACTATAGCATATTATATATCAAATCGAAGCGCCGGATGTTAGCTTTCTAACACAACTAAAACCGCGTCATTTGGACCTATGTAGCTAAAGTTATAGCTGTTTGAGTGCGAAGAGGTCAGGTTGGACAGCTTAGCAATTTCTCCAACTTCTTGTATTCCTTCCAATTTTGCATGCTTCCTTTCCATCCTCCAAGCCATTCCTGCCTTATAATATCTGAAAACACTTAACACACATATCAAGACATCTAATGGTAATAAGAGAGGATTAATAATAAGCAAATATAAGATCAAAGAAGCATGTTTTCAATCAAAATACATAATTAGGAAGGAAATATAAAACCATGCAAATAGTATGAATAAGTGGGTAAAGAGTTAATAAAAACCACTCAATTGTGTACAAGATAAACCATAAAATAGTGGTTTATCAGCGTATCCAGAGAAGAGGCACAGAAGATCCTATGGCACTGCCATGGATCACAGTATGGAGGACATTTCGGAGGTGAGCGAATAGCCACTAAGGTCCTCCAATATGGCTTCTACTGGCCTACTCTCTATAGAGATGCCCGAGAGTTTGTGCGTAACTGTGACAGTTGCCAAAGAGCTGGCAACTTGCCTCATGGTTTTGCTATGCCTCAACAAGGGATCTTAGAGATTGAGTTGTTTGATGTATGGGGTATTGACTTCATGGGTCCCTTCCCACCATCATACTCAAACACTTACATTCTGGTGGCAGTAGACTATGTATCTAAATGGGTAGAAGCAATTGCCACACCCACTAATGATACTAAGACCGTAC
This sequence comes from Arachis ipaensis, assembly GCF_059453495.1. Classification (NCBI taxonomy): domain Eukaryota; kingdom Viridiplantae; phylum Streptophyta; class Magnoliopsida; order Fabales; family Fabaceae; genus Arachis; species Arachis ipaensis. The sequence continues at coordinate 36,162,322 of NC_142442.1, forward strand.
TGAAATTCCTCCAGAAACATATCTTCAGCAGATTTGGCATCCCCAGAGTACTAATCAGTGACGGTGGCACTCATTTTTGCAATAAACAGCTATACTCTGCTATGGTCCGATATGGAATTAGCCACAAAGTAGCAACTCCATATCACCCACAGACAAATAGGCAGGCTGAAGTCTCTAATAGAAAACTAAAAAGAATTCTGGAATGGACTGTAATTGCCCGTAGAAAGGATTGGGCAAAAAGCTTGGATGATGCTCTGTGGGCATACAGAACAGCATTCAAGACTCCTATAGGAACCTCTCCATACCAGCTTGTGTATGGCAAAGCCTGTCATCTGCCCGTGGAACTAGAACATAAGGCCTACTGAGCAACCAGATTCCTAAACCTGGACACTAAGTTAGCTAGAGAGAAAAGATTACTCCAGCTGAATGAGCTAGAGGAATTCAGACTCAATGCTTTTGAAAATACGAAAATTTATAAGGAGAAAGCAAAAAGGTGGCATGACAAGAAACTGTCATCTAGAGTCTTTGAACCCAGACAGAAGGATCTGCTATTTAACTCTAGGCTCAGACTATTCCCCGGGAAATTGAAATCCCGGTGGAGGGGACCATATGTGATCACAAGTGTATCACCGTATGGATATGTTGAGCTTCAGGATATTAACTCTGATAAAAATTTCATTGTTAATGGACAGAGAATCAAACATTATCTTGAAAGCAATTTTGAGCAAGAATGCTCAAAACTGAGGCTTGAATAAAGCTAAGTCAAGGTCCAGCTAAAGACAATAAAGAAGCGCTTGCTGGGAGGCAACCCAGCCATTAGCAAGTTATTTGTTTTAATTAATACTTGTAGAAGTTTGATATAAATTTTCTTCAAGATTAATCATCAAAATTGAAGGAATTCACAGAGTTATAGAAGGATTCAGCGCAAAAAGCAGAGAAAAGGAGCTCATTGGCAAGAAAACGCCAGTAAGGAGCATTTTGGGCGTTAAACGCCAGAATTGCAGCATCTTGAGTGTTCAGAAAAACGCCCAGTAACAAAGGATTTTTGGCGTTTGACGCCAGCCAGGGTACCTGGTTGGGCGTTAAACGCCCACAATGGCCAACTTATGGGCGTTAAATGCCAGAATGGATACCATTCTGGGCGTTTAACGCCAGAAAGACAGGGAGGAGAGGATTTTGTTTTCCACTTCAAAATTTTTCAAACTTTCATGTTTTGACTCATAATTTTCTGCATAAACATGTTTCAAACTTTCATCATTCACCCTCAATTTTCAAAAATTAACCAATTTTCTAAATCTCTTTTCAAATTTCTTTCAAATCCTTCCCAAATCTTCTTCAAAAACTCAAGTATCTTTTCAATTTCTTTCCAAATCTTTTCCAACTCATCATATCATCTCTTAATTCTTAGATGCATAAACAAATTTTTAGATTTAACCTCTTTATATCTTTTCCATTTAAAAATCTCATCTTTTTCATATCATGACTCTATTTTCTTCCACCAATAATATCTTTATGTCATATCTTTTTCAAATTTTCGAAATCCCTCCCCTCCACTTATAAATACACATTCGGCCATCCCCATCTCTCCACCATTCGAATTTGCCTCTCCTCCTCTCTCTCCTCTTTCCTTTTTTTTTTGCTTGAGGGCAAGCAAACCTCTAAGTTTGGTGTGTTTTTCCATGATCACCGAGCTAAGACTCATCAAGATCATGGCTCCTAAGGGAAAACAAACCAATTCAAGAGGCAAGAAAGAGAATACTCCAAAGAGTCTTTGGAATCAAGAGAGGTTCTTCACTAAAGAACATGCAGACCATTACCATAAAATAATGGGTCTAAGATCAGTGATCCCAGAAGTTAAATTCGATCTGAAAGAAGACGAATATCTGGAGATCCAAGAGAAAATTCAAAACAGAGGATGGGAAATTCTAGCTAATCCTAAAACAAGGGTTGGAAGAAACATGGTTTAGGAATTCTATTCAAATATGTGGCTGACAGATAAGCAGAGAATAACTGGAACTGCCTTTCATACCTACCGAACCATGGTCAGAGGGAGGATTATTTACTTCCATCTGGATAAAATAAGAGAGCTCTTCAAACTGCCTCAACTACAAGATGATCCAGAATCCTTTAATAGGAGAATGGTGAGAGAGGATAAGGGGTTAGACCAAGTTCTAGAGGAAATATGCCTCCCTGGAACTAAGTGGATAACCAATTCAAAAGGTGTCCCAAACCAACTCAAGAGAGGAAATCTCAAACCAGTCGCAAGAGGCTGGTTGGACTTCATTGGGCGTTCCATACTGCCCACTAGCAACCGTTCTGAGGTCACTGTCAAAAGAGCAGTGATGATTCATTGTATTATGCTGGGAAACGAAGTGGAAATTCATCATCTGATTTTTTGTGAGATTTACACAATTGCAAATAAGAACTCTACTGAAGCCAAACTGACATACCCAAGCTTAATTTTTCTGCTATGTAAAGATGCTGGAGTGAGGATGGGAGTAGATGAATTCATCCCAATCGAACACCCAATCACCAAGAAGTCAATGGAAGGACAACAAGTGCAAGACAACTCCATCAAAAGGAGGGCGCAGGAGTTCCTCCCAGAAATCCCTGAAATTGACTACTGGACCCGCCTAGAAGCATCTGTCCCAAGCTGCAAGAAGCTATGGATCAACTTAAGGAAGAACAGCAGAATCAAAACTGCATGCTCTGCAAGCTGCTTAAGGAACAGGAGAAGCAGGGGCGTGAGCTACAGGAGCTGAAGCGCCAGAAGCTCTCCCTTGAAGGACCAAACACCCCACATATTGAAGGAGCATCCACTGCTCAAAATCAAGGTTGTTGAGTTCTAACTCTGTGATAACCTTTATTATTAGGAATCTATTTTAAGAGTCATTTATTTTTCTGTTTTTAATTTTCTGTCTTCTATTATTATTGGTTTGCTCTTATATTTATTTTTGAGTCTTATTTTCATTCCATGATTAATAAAATTTAAAGTTTATGTCTTAAAGCTATGAATATCCTATGAATCCATCACCTTTCTTAAAAGAAAAATGTTTTAATCACAAAAGAACAAGAAGTACATGATTTCGAATTCATCCTTGAAATTAGTTTAATTATTTTGATGTGGTGACAATACTTTTTATTTTCTGAATGAATGCTTAAACAGTGCATATGTCTTTTGAATTTGTTGTTTATGAATGTTAAATTTGTTGGCTCTTGAAAGAATGATGAAAAAGAGAAATGTTATTAATAATCTGAAAAATCATAAAAAAATTGATTCTTGAAGCAATAAAAAGCAGTGAAAAAAAAGAAGAAAAAACATATTTGGCGAAAAGAAAAAGAAAGAAAAAGAAAAAGCCAATAACCCTTTAAACCAAAAGGCAAGGGTAATAAAAAGGCTCCAAGGCTTTGAGCATCAGTGGATAGGAGGGCCCACAGGAATAAAATCCTGGCCTAAGCGGCTAAACCAAGCTGTCCCTAACCATGTGCTTGTGGCGTGAAGGTATCAAGTAAAAACTTGAGACTGAGCGGTTAAAGTCATGGTCCAAAGGCAAAAGAGTATGCTTAAGAGCTCTGGACACCTCTAATTGGGGACTTTAGCAAAGCTGAGTCACAATCTGAAAAGGTTCACCCAGTTATGTGTCTGTGGCATTTATGTATCCGGTGGTAATACTGGAAAATAAAATGCTTAGGGTCACGGCCAAGACTCACAAAGTAACTGTGTTCAAGAATCAATAATACTGAACTAGGAGAATCAATAACACTATCTAAATTCTAAGTTCCTAGAGATGCCAATCATGCTAAACTTCAAGGGATAAAGTGAGATGCCAAAACTGTTCAGAGGCAAAAAGCTACTAGTCTCGCTCATCTAATTGGAGCTAAGTTTCATTGATAATTTGGAATTTATAGTATATTCTCTTCTTTTTATCCTATTTGATTTTCAGTTGCTTGGGGACAAGCAACAATTTAAGTTTGGTGTTGTGATGAGTGGATAATTTATACGCTTTTTGGCATTGTTTTTAGTATGTTTTTAGTATATTTTGGAGAGTTTTTATTATGTTTTCATTAGTTTTTATTCAAAAATCATATTTCTGGACTTTACTATGAGTTTTTGTGTTTTTCTTTGATTTTAGGTATTTTCTGGCTGAAATTGAGGGACCTGAGCAAAAATCTGATTCAGAGGCTGAAAAAGGACTGCAGATACTATTGGATTCTGACCTCCCTGCACTTGAAGTAGATTTTCTGGAGCTACAGAAGCCCAATTGGCACGCTCTCAATTGAGTTGGAAAGTAGACATCCTGGGCTTTCCAGCAATATATAATAGTTCATATTTGCTCGAGATTTGATAGCCCAAACCGGCGTTCCAAGTCAGCATAGAAATTTTGGCATCCAAACGCCAGAACTGGCATGAAAGCTGGAGTTAAACGCCTAAACTGGCACAAAAGCTGGAATTTAACTCCAAGAAAGGTCTCTACACATGAAAGCTTCAATGCTCAGTCCAAGCACACACCAAATGGGCCCCGAAAATGGATTTCTACACTAACTATTCTAGCTTACTCATTTTCTGTAACCCTAGGTCACTAGTTTACTATAAAAACTACTTTTAGTGATTCATCTTGTACCTCATGACACTTTACACGTTTCATATTGTATTTCTGATAGCATGAGTCTCTAAACCCCATAGTTGGGGGTGAGGAGCTCTGCTGTGTCTCAATAAATTAATGCAATTACTACTGTTTTCCATTCTATCACGCTTGTTTCTATTCTAAGATATTCACTCGCACTTCAACTTGATGAATGTGATGATCCGTGACACTCATCATTATTCTCACCTATGAATGCGTGCCTGATAACCACCTCCGTTTCAATTGTAATAGCTTGAGTGCATATCTCTTGGGTTTCTAATCTAAGATTAGAACCTTCGTGGTATAGGCTAGAATTATTGTCAGCCATTCCTGAGATCCGGAGAGTCTAAACCTTGTCTGTGGTATTCTGAGTAGGATCTGGGAAGGGATGACTGTGACGAGCTTCAAACTCACGAATGCTGGGCGTAGTGACAAACGCAAAAGGATCAATGGATCCTATTCCAACATGAGTGAGAACCGACAGATGATCAGCCGTGCGGTGACAGCGCATTTGGACCATTTTCACTGAGAGGACGGATGGTAGCCATTGACAACGGTGATCCACTAATATACAGCTTGCCATGGAAGGAGCCTTGCGTGCATGAAGAAGAAGACAGTAGGAAAGCAAAGATTCAGAAGATAGAGCATCTCCAAAACCTCAACCTGTTCTCCATTACTGCAAAACAAGTATTTATTTCATGTTCTTTTACTTTTTACAATTAAATCTCAGAATTATTGATATCCTGACTAAGAGTTACAAGATAACCATAGCTTGCTTCAAGCCGACAATCTCCGTGGGATCGACTCTTACTCACGTAAGGTATTACTTGGACGACCCAGTGCACTTGCTGGTTAGTTGTGCGAAATTGCAAAAGTGTGATTGTGATTTCGTGCACCAGTACGCAATTCATTCTAATATACATACTAAACCTTCTCTCACTCGTACTTACTTGAGCGTTGGAGTCCCTTTGCAGGTATCCAACGCCGCCTCCCCACAAGAAGACGATGTTCCACACTCTCCACTCTAAGGAAAGCCAGTTCAAGTGCCAACCGAACGAGCTATACCCCGGAGTTCATTTTCACACAGGAACAACTATAATTTTAGTATTGTTATTATTGTTATTCACTAATGTTATTTTTATTAGAGAAAATTTCACTTCTCTCTCCTAAGAGATGCTAAAATGACACTCTCCTCCTTTCTATTTGTAAAATGTACACTCTCTTTTTTTTTTTATAACTTTTAAAAAACCTTATCCTTAATCCATTTTAAATTTTTTGTGTTAACTAACACTAACTTTACCCATTTTTCAAGAAAAAATAAATTATTTTTTATAAAAATACCTTTAGCAAAAATTTTATTTTTTTATTAAATTTTATTTACTAAAATATCATTTAATAAATTATTTTTTACTGATTAAATTGTATATTTATCAAAATATTCATTTAAAAATTTTTTAATAATTAAATTATTTTTTTTCTAAGATACCTTTCAATAATTTTTTAATTATTAAATATAATTTTGCTAAAGTTTTCGTTAACAATTATTTTTGTACTTTACTATTAATTTTTTTATTTCAATGTATATTGTTTTAACGTTAAATTAAAAAAATCTTACCACGGTTAATATGTATAATAATTAATATTAATAAATAATTTGTTTTCAGAGAAGTATTGAAATTATTAACAACTTTATCAAAACTTAAAAACAAGTCGAGATTGATAAATCCAAAATTTAAAAATTAACATCTCATTTCTCCACATCTTTACAAAGCAGGTTCCTTAATAATTAAAAAATTATTAAAGGGTATCTTAGAAAAAAATAATTTAATCTTTAAAAATTTTTTTAAAAAATATTTTGAAAAAAATACAATATAACCAATAGAAAGATAATTTGTTAAAGCATATTTTGGTAAATAAACTTTTATCACAAAAAATAAAATTTTTGTTAAAGGATATTTTTGTAAAAATAATTTTTTTTTTGAAAAATGGGTAAAGCTAATGGTAGTTAACACAAAAAATTTTAAATGGATTAAAAATGAGGTTTTTTAAAAGTTATAAGGGAGGAGAGTGTATATTTTACAAATAGAGGAGAATTGAGTGTCATTTTAGTATCTCTCAGGAGGGAGAGTAAAATTTTCTCTTTTTATTATTATTATAATTATTATTTACTGTTGTTGTTGTTATTATTATTATTATTATTATTATTATTATTATTATTATTATTGATGACTATGTTAATGATGGTTTTGAATTTCCTGCCAGTTTGGATTCTTAGTCCAACCGAGACTTTGGTGGATGTTTTCCATCAGAGCCTCCTCTTCCAAATATTGAAGTTAGACGATAGAGACTTGAATCATATTTAAGACGCGCTGGATTTATTATGTTTCTTTGATAAAGTACTTTGAATAGGACAATCCGTTAATTAGCACGCTTGTTGAAAGATAGTACCTTGAGACACACACATTTCACCTCCCATGAAATACTACTACAAGGGACGCGGCTCTTACCTGCGAAAAATTAGCAGCCTTCTTCCAATGCCCTGCAAATCCAGTGAGATGCTCCAGTTCTTGCTGCGGTTTGAGGGTCCGCTTCCAATAGATCCTAATTGATGGCCGTTTTCGTCCTAACCGCATCCAATAACAGGGTGGGGGTGCAATTCTTGTTGCGTTCTGGGAGTCCGCTTCCAATAGATCCGAATTGGAAGCCATTTTGGTCCCAACCGCACCCAATAATAGGGTGGGTGCGGGTGTTTCATTAAAGTACCCCAATCAAGCTATTTCGGCGCCAAGAAACCTTCCCCCTTTTGGCGCGAACCCTAGCAGAGAAAAGGCACCAATCCCTGGTCTCCTTCCACCAACATCCGTGACTCATCCCTCGTTTCATTAAAGGGTCGTCCAAGTCTTCCCCCTCCTCTGTGCACCTCCGTGACATCGTCGGCGGTCGCCCCAACCATCCATCCCGGTGTCGTCGTCGGAAGCCTTTCCCGTTGCCCTTGTCCTGTTCTGCGCCGATCGCCCCCTATCCCCTCTCTCAGGTTCGTTCTTGTCCCCTCCCCCAATTTAATTTGAGTGGTTGTTGTTAAATTAATTTTGCTGCAATTTCATCCCTGTGCCATGTGAACTTTTGCTGTCAAAAGCATGTGAGGAACGATCCTCTCCCTCATATGTTCCTATTTTCTCCCCCAATTTAACATGCATATTTGATTTTTTCCCAATTTCTAAAGCACTGAGTATCGATATATTTGTGTTTAGTGCCATTTCATATTGGAATCTAGTTTTGCACTTTCGATTTGGCTTAAACTAATTTACTTCATGCATGACTGTGTGGATTACTAAATTAAGTAGAATCCCATTTTATTAAGCAAGAATATTGTGTGTTTTATCAAACTATCTATGAACTGTATGTTCTCTTAGTCCTGGCTTGTTTTCCATCAATTCAAGTCTGACAAGTCTTTATTCATACTCCTGTCTGTTTTGAATACTAAATGGAGCTTTATTTTCATGAGCAGTCTTTGTTTCCGACTATACACTTAGGAACAGAAAATAGTATATGTTTTGTAGGGACAAAAAGTGCAGAATAATCAGCATCACAGTCCTTTATAATCCTCTTAAATATGCTGCAATGATATTTAATCAGATATAGTTTCATTTGAAAGAAACTACATTTCAACTATACTAAGAAAATCTTAGATAAGTCTTCATATAAGTCCTAATCATACTTATCAAAACTCAGATAATAAGGTTGCAAGGAAAAAGGTGACATGACTCATAGATCCGATTCCTATCTTAGAAACCTATCATTATCAAAAGTAAGCTTAAATGTGAAGCCGGTTCAGAGTACTACTACTGAAAGTGAAATGAATGAAACAACATAGACACCTCAAGACCTTGGGGTCCAAGCTTGACTATAGGAACTTCTGCCATTTTTGTGTTTCTGTGTTCCAAGTTTGCTCCTCTATTCAAAGTATGAACCTACTACCTACCTACCACAATGCTACAGTGACTTCTTATATTTAAATGCTACATTGCTAGTAGTAAACTGAATTAAATAAATGCTAATACTAACACTAATACTTAATCTCAGCACAATAAGTTATAATCACTAACCTCTTTGTGATGGTTGTAAAGTCTCTCAATCTCCAAAATAAATAATATGTTAGAGGTACACTTAGAGCCGCATATACCTTTGGTTCATAGTTACTTGCTAAAGCGTTGCATTGATTAGGCATTTTTATTGAAAGGAAGTTTTATACAATGTAAAGTTCTATATATTAGTTCCAGCCGGCTAGAAAGTCTAGTTTAGTATTGAATTTGTTTGACTCAACAGTATTCACATGTTATAAAATCCGTCTGAAGTGTGAAGTAAAGCATTTTGTTGATCTCACTGTAGTTGGAGACTTCTGTTTTGTGGCTCACTTCCCCAAAAAGTGGGAACCAGCTTGATAGCTACCATAAGGCTTCATCACTTACATTTGCTATCCAAGTAATACTCTTGTTTTTATTTTTTTGAACTTATTTTTATTTCTTAGATTGCTAATTCAGTTCTATTTTTGTATTTAATCCTTGTGAATTCTGATTTAATTTGTCCCCAATTTAATTTTGGTGGCTGTTGGCTAAAGTTTTCTTTCCCAAATATAACATTTAGATTCAATTTGTCCTCAATTTCTGACCCACACGCTTGATATGTTTGTGTTTACTGCTTCGGCTCATTTAGCACATGCTGCTTAACAGTTTTCCCTGATGATAGCAACTAATGCACAAGTTATTGTGACTTCTCTTTCACTTCACCTTTATTTTCTTAATATGGAATATAGTTCTCTTTAAAGTTATACTCATATATCAATTATCTATTTTGGCATGTGTTACCAAGATTCAATGTCAAGGATCAAAATGTGATGTCTAGGATTTTATATCAAGCAGGCCAAGAATAAAGGGAAAAAAATAAAAAACAAACGAAGAAAGTTTGGTGGCAATTTATCTTCACTGCTTTGCTTTTCAATGGTGGGGTGTAAAATATTAATATAGACCTCGAAAGTAAATAAATAAATAATATATTACTATAATTTCCTTGAAAAAAAAATAAAACACTTAATTTTTATTTTTCCTTCTAATCTTGTAACTAAATATTATATATATATTTAAAAATATTATGTGTATATTAAATTAATCATTCAAATTAATCGTTATATATTTATATATAGTATATATATTTTTTAATTAATTTTTAATGTATCTTTTGTATTGAAAAATTACCATTCTATATCACTTTTATGTCCTATTTTTTTTAGTTTTTTTATTTTATTTTTGATAACCGTTTGCTAGCTAGCTTCGTTCTTTCCTTAGAGTAGCAAAACACTTATTAATTATCCAACATTAGAAACAACGGTACTAGAAACGAATTGGTGATGAAGAATAGTTTCATGTGCAACTTACTTTGTTGATGAAAAACAGTGACTTCTTATATTTAAATGCTACATTGCTAGTAGTAAATTGAATTAAATAAACGCTAATACTAACACTAATACTTAATCTCAGCACAATAAGTTATAATCACTAATCTCTTTATGATGGTTGTAAAGTCTCTCAATCTCCAAAATAAATAATATGTTAGAAGTACACTTAGACATGACATATACCTTTGGTTCATAGTTACTTGCTAAAGCATTGCATTGATTAGGCATTTTTATTGAAAGGAAGTTTTATACAATGTAAAGTTCTATATATTAGTTCCAGCCGGCTAGAAAGTCTACTTTAGTATTGAATTTGTTTGACTCAACAGTATTCAAATGTTATAAAATCCGTCTGAAGCATGAAGTAAAGCATTTTGTTAATCTCACTGCAGTTGGAGACTTCTGATTTGTGGCTCACTGCGCAAAAAAGTGGGAACCAGCTTGATAGCTACCATAAGGCTTCATCACTTACATTTGCTATCCAAGTAACACTCTTGTTTTTATTTTTTTTTGAACTTATTTTTATTTCTTAGATTGCTAATTCAGTTCTACTTTTACATTTAATCCTTGTGAATTCTGATTTAAATTGTCCCCAATTTAATTTTGGTGGCTGTTGGCCAAAGTTTTTTTCCCCAATATAACATTCAGATTCAATTTGTCCCCAATTTCTGACTCCCACTCTTGATATGTTTGTGTTTACTGCTTCGGCTCATTTAGCACATGCTGCGTAACAGTTTCCCCTGACGATAGCAATTGATGCTTAAGTTATTGTGACTTCTCTTTCGCTTCTCGTTTATTTTCTTAATATGGAATACAGTTCTAATTAAAGTTATAATCATATATCAATTATCTATTTTGGCATGTGCTATCAGGATTCAATATCAAGGATCAAAATGTGATGTCTAAGATTTTATACCAAGTATGCCAAAAATAAAGTGGAAAAAAAAAACAAACAAAGATAGTTTGGTGGCAATTTATCTTCACTGCTTTTCTTTTCAATTGTGGGGTGTAAAATATTAATATGGACCTGGAAAGCAAATAATTAAATAATATATTACTATAATTTCCTTGAAAAAAATAAAACACTTAATTTTTATTTTTTCTTCTAATCTTGTAAATAAATATTATATATATTTAAAAATATTATGCGTATATTAAAATTAATCATTCAAATTAATCGTTATATATTTATATATAGTATATATATTGTTTAATTAATTTTTAATGTATCTTTTGTATTGAAAAATTACCATTCTATATCACTTTTATGTCCTATTTTTTTTTCTAGTTTTTTTTTTATCTTTTATAACCGTTTGCTAGCTAGCTTTGTTCTTTCCTTAGAGTAGCAAAAAAATTATTAATTATCGAACATTAAAAACAATAGTACTAGAAACGAATTGGTGATGAAGAATAGTTTCATGTGCAGCTTACTTTGTTGATGAAGAACAGTGACTTCTTATATTTAAATGCTACATTGCTAGTAGTAAACTGAATTAAATAAACGCTAATACTAACACTAATACTTAATCTCAGCACAATAAGTTATAACCACTAACCTCTTTGTGATAGTTGTAAAGTCTCTCAATCTCCGAAATAAATAATATGTTAGAAGTACACTTAGACATGACATACACCTTTGGTTCATGGTTGCTAAAGCGTTGCATTGATTAGGCATTTTATTGAAAGGAAGTTTAATACAATGTAAAGTTCTATATATTAGTTCCAGCCAGCTAGAAAGTCAACTTTAGTGTTGAATTTGTTTGACTCAACAGTATTCACATGTTATAAAATCCGTCTGAAGCGTGAAGTAAAGCATTTTGTTGATCTCATTGCAATTGGAGACTTCTGATTTGTGGCTCACTGCGCAAAAAAATGGGAACCAACTTGATAGCTACCATAAGGCGTCATCACTTACATTTGCTATCCAAGTAATACTCTTGTTTTTATTTTTTTGAACTTATTTTTATTTCTTAGATTGCTAATTCAGTTCTATTTTTGCATTTAATCCTTGTGAATTCTGATTTAATTTGTCCCCAATTTAATTTTGGTGGCTGTTGGCTAAAGTTTTCTTCCCCAATATAACATTCAGATTCAATTTGTCCCCAATTTCTGACCCCCACTCTTGATATGTTTGTGTTTACTGCTTCGGCTCATTTAGCACATGATGTGTTTGTGTTTACTAATTAAACCATGTATCATCAAATTTTTGATGTGGAAGAAGAAGAGTAAGAAGAACCCACCTATACGCATATGACTATAGATATATACGGGATGTGTTGTTCAGCTTCTCCTTTATATTGGTCATATGTCTACTATAGGTTTTGATACTTTCATTTTGGGTGTTTCCAAGCATAAATCTATCCTCCATGTTATTACTTATACCATTTTGATTTACCTATTTCCATTTATATATTATTTAGTTCGCCAACTCATACATTATATTGTAATACTATTTTAATTTCTCATTTTATTATTTCTCAGATTAATATAATATTCATCTTTTTTTTAAGGAAGGAATTTTATTTTCCATTTCAAATATTTGGCATTGGACCCAGAGTTTCTTTCTTCTAGTATTTTTTTTGAGAGTGCAGAAATTTTCAATGAGTAAGCAACTTTCTCAAACAATTCTGTTAGCTGTGTATTTTCTTGTATGCTGTTAAATGGGATTTTTATCATTCGGTTTAATAGTTATTCTCCCATTCTATATCAAGTGTCAATTAGTTACTTTTTTCTCGTGGTCTGACTTTGTTTTATGATTTATCGTCGTTCTATTTTTTTATTTAAACTAGATATTGATAAGAGTTGGATTTCAAAGTCACGAGTTGGTGCAGAATATAGGAACGGTTTAACCAGATTCTTAGATTTTGCATTTCCCAACGCATCATCCGATGGGATGATACGTTGTCCATGTCCGAAGTGTGGCTTTCGCCTCTTACAAAATAGAGAGGATGCGTTTGATCATTTGGTGATAAACCCTTTCCCGTCTAGTTACACATTTTGGATCCATCACGGTGAGAGACACGGGGTCGAGCGCTCTTGTGACGGACAAGAAGATCAATCTGAACAAAATTTCAATGCCCCGATGCTTGATATGGTCCACGAGGCATTCAACTTCTCAGGACTTCCCGGCCTCGAAGAAGACTCAGAGAATGAACATGACGGCGGCGCTATGGATGAGTTGCCTTACTTATACAATGAACCTAGTCGAGAGACCCACAACTTTCACGACCTACTCGAAGATGGAGAGAAGGAGTTATACCCAGGATGTTCAAAGTTCTCTAAGTTGTCTTTCTTGGTGAGGCTCTATCACATAAAGTCCATGTGCGGAGTGAGCAATAAGGCCTTCGGAATGGTATTGGAGTTGCTCGCAGATGCCTTTGAGCATGCCTGGATTCCATCCACTGTGCACGATGCCAAGAAAGTCATAAGAAAACTCGATCTCGCATACAAGAAGATAGATACATGTCCAAACGACTGCATGCTATACTAGGGCAACGACCAAGAGCTGACCAAATGCAAGCAGTGTGGGACATCGAGATGGAAGCATAAGACTAAGAAGAACTCTAGGGTGAGGATCAAGATAGTTGTTAAGAAGAACGGCAAACCACAAGCGGCGAAGATTCTTCATTACTTCCCCCTTATTCCACGATTACAGAGGTTATATATGTCTAGTAAGACAACTGTTGACATGCTGTGGCATAAGAGAGGTCCTAACTCTGATGGTATGTATAGTCATTTAAGGGACGCCGAGGCATAGAAGTCATTTGACATACGATATCCGACTTCTCTCATGATTCGCGCAGCGTTCGCCTAGCATTAGCTAGCGATGGCTTTAACCCCTTTGGGAACATGAGCTCGAAGTACTCAATTTAGCCCATGGTACTTATCCCGTATAATATGCCGCCCTGGATTTGCATGAAACCCACTTCGTTTATCCTCTCTATTATTATTGCTGGTCCTAAAATGCCTGGAAATGACATAGATGTGTACCTAGAGCCGTTGATCACTGAGTTGAAGCATTTATGGGCTGGTGTTGAAACTTATGATGCAGTCGAGAAAAAAAACCTTCAAGACATATGCTGTGTTGATGTGGACAATCAGTGATTTTTCAGGCTTGGGCTACTTATCTGGGTGGAACACATACGGTGGGAGAGCCTGTCCTGCGTGCAATTTGGATGCTGAAACTAACCGGCTCACACACAGCCAGAAATGGTGTTTCATGGGTCATCGTCACTTTCTAAATCATGACCACAAATACAGAAAAGACCAGTACTCCTTTGATGGAAAGATAGAGGAGAGAGGTCCACCTATCAAAGTCTCTGGTGGTGACATTGTTCGGCAGTTAGAAGGTGTGCATGTCCAACTTGGCAAGGTGCAATCGGTTACGGGAAAAAGGACACGCGGACAACAAACTGCCGTGCAAGACGAGACTCCTTGGAAGAAGAGGAGTATATTCTTTGAACTGCCATATTGGGAGTACAATGGATTGCGTTACAACCTTGATGTCATGCACATAGAGAAGAATGTGTGTGATAACATAGTATTCACCATAATGAACGAGAAAGGTAAGTCTAAAGACCACATTAAAGCTCGAAGAGACCTCCAGTCGATGGGAATCAAGCATGATTTGTGGCCACGGAAAGATGGAAAGTACCCATCTTCCATCTTTACTATGACCAATCAATAGAAGGAGCTCTTTCTAAGGACTATCAAGAACGTGGTCTTTCCAGATGGATACTCTAGCAACATTTGCCGCTGTGTGGACTTACGACAGCGCAAGTTGTCGGGCCTGAAAAGCCATGACTGTCACATTCTAATGGAATATCTACTTCCAATCGCATTAAGGAATGCATTGCCTGCCCCAGTGTCTTCTGTCCTGGCAGATTTGTCATCCTTTTTTCGCCGATTATGCAGCAAATCCATAGACCCTCAACAACTTCCTCTCCTTTAGAGTCACGTGGTTCATACTCTGTGTCGCATGGAGATGATTTTCCATCATTCTTTCTTCACAGTCATGGTTCACTTGACAGTGCATCTGGTCAAGGAAGTGCGTCTCGGTGGCCCAGTGCATTATCGGTGGATGTACCCAGTTGAACGGTAATTATCAAACAAAATTTTTAGTTTGCTTTTAATCAATGCTTATGACATGTGTTATATTCCCAAAGGTACCTATGCCATCTCAACTAGTACATGCATAACAGATCACAATCAGAGGGCTCAATTGTAGAGGGATATTTATCTGAGGAGATTCTCGTATTCTGTTCAAGGTACCTAGATAATGTCGAGAGTAGGATTAATCGACCAATGCGTGTTAACGATCGACCACGTGAACTTATGCCTGATGAGAGTGCAACCATGTTCCCCGAGGTTGGAAAGGATGTCGGGGATGCTTTTTTTTACACCCTCACACCTATTGAAAAATTCCAAGCTCACTGTCACGTATTGGTTAATTTCCTCGCTGTGGAAAAATTTATAGAGTAAGTGCATTTGAAAGTATCGACTTCGTATAATCTACTATAGTTGGAGAACCTGACATGAAATTGTTGTGACTTTTCCAGTGAGTATAAGGTGATCACAAAGAGAAGGTTACGAAGTAGGACAAGGTCCCAGTCTCACATAGATAGTGTTGTGCACAGAGAATTTTCCTATTGGTTCAAGCATCAGGTGATTCCTGGTGGCGTCTCGTATTACGGAAAACTCTTGGACATCATTGAGTTAAATTACAGTGGTCAGTTCATAGTCATCTTGTTTAGATGTATCTGGACAAACACCACCTCTGGCAGAGGCATAAAACAAGACTCTTTGGGACACACAGTGATTAACTTCTCTCATCCAATTCATACCGGTGTTCGAGAAGATGATGAACCGTACATTCTTGCATCCGAGGCTCGCCTAGTATACTATGTGGAGGATGATGCTGATAAAGAATGGAGTGTGGTAGTCCATGTGAACCTAAGGGACATGTTTGAAATGGGTGAAAACATAGAACAGTGTCAGTTCAAACTTTCTCCCCAACTAATTCTGACTGGGTTAGCTGAGTTTGACGTCGAAGGTTTGTCATTGAGACGGGACGACGATTTAGAAGAACTAACCACTGATGCCATCGATAACTGCGAAGAGGCTGCCTATATATAGATGTGTTCATATACTAATTTAGGACATTTGCACTATTTTTCCGTGTATAGCACTATTGAGGGTATAAAATTGCATAATTATTAATTAGGAACTAGCATATAATTGATTTTTAGAACATGGAAACACTTGATGTATATTGCTCTTTATCTACAATTAATTTACCTGGAGAATGTTATTTTTTTTAACATATTGTGTCCTCAATTTATTTAATTTAGTAGGATGTTACTAGATTGTAATTGACTTTATATATTGGCTGACATGATCGGAGTTGCCAGGGAAATTGGAAGAGAGGGACCTCTTTCTTTGTGCCTCTAGCATCTTGTTTTGCAAGGTGATGGTTGAGGCATCCCTGTTCTCTTCGCTGGAGCATGCAACATCATTCGCAAGAGACCTGTGGTTCAACACGTTGCCAATTCAGTCATGGCTGGATACATTCTCAGCACACAGGCACATATTTGATGCTATTACTGTTGCGCATGGGGATATTAGGACGGTATGTTGTCATATTTCTGCTCGTATAAAGGCTGTTTGGCTTTATTTCAACCTGCCATAGTCAATCCAGATGTTTTATTGTCTTTAATTAAAAGTAACTTTCGAAGGGCCTAACATATTTGAAACCCTGGACATTGTAGGGATTGCTTCAATTCGCAACAAAGTACTGCAAGAAATTCGGCTTTGGGTTCGTCACTAGCACGAACCTGTTTCTTTCGCAACAAATACTGGAGGAAGTGCAGGTAAAGTTTGGATTTATTGTAATTTGTTTAGCCATCTAGTTGGGTACAATTGTTTAATTCAATGGTGATATGGCCGGTTGCTTTTCTTTATTTTTTGAAATGAGGTACTGAATGGGAAAGTCAATAAATATATGCATGTTCCTCGATTAGTTTGTTCTTTTTTTTTTTTACTTTTTACTTAGTAAGGAGATTGTTTGGAAAAAGAGAGTTGAAAACCAAGAACTGGATGTGGATGTAATTTAGGACTGGGCATCAAGTTTGCATCAAGCTTTAGAAAAGATACATATTTCATTTTATAATTTAATTGCTGATGTAGAAGTTATAGTAGTAAATTTACTTCGATAGATAATTATTGAGGTGCAAACACGGTAATTTGCTCTTTCCTTTTTTTTATCCAGTTTTAAGAATGATCTGGTGTCTCTAAGATACTCCCTGTAACCTTTCTTCTGTTTAGTACTTTGTGTGCTTGAATGATTTTGATATCTTGCTTAGAATTTATTTTGAAGATTATTTTATCAATCTGATTCAGGATGGCTTCATACTTTATTCCTCCTTATTGTATCTTGTATTCTTTTTCTTTTCTTCTTTCTTATATTCCCCTTCCATATTCCAGGTGTTGTCCTAAACACGCTAATTTGTAGGTAGAATAGAACACCTATGCCTGATTTATATTTCTGTTTGATCTGGCTGGTTCTGAAAATGATTGTGTCTGATTGGTAAGTGTAAAACAAAAAAGGAAAACAAGAAAACACAGTACAGTAGAATGCGCTTTTGAGCTCTTTAGTCAAATACGATTCAAATCTAAGGTTCTCATGAGTTTGAAGCATAGAAGACAATTTCTTCTAGTTGTTTTGGTAAAGAACTTACTATGGTAGGAGCTATGCTTTTCACTCTTCAGAACTGAATTATATTGAGATTGAGATAAGAAGACCCTTTCTCTCTCTCTCACACACAATGGAGTATAATGCAATGATGAGAATGAGAATGAGAATTAACCTATATGAATAATGAATTTTAATTAATTAAATAACTAATTGTAATAAGAAGTATATTTTATTTTTACTTCACGCAAAGGTCTATGTCAATGTCTGATCTCTGATGTCTCCAATTTGGAAGAAAAAAAAATGAAACCAGAATGACCTAATTACTTTTACTTGAGTGCAATGCAAGAAGAATTGATATGTTTCACAAAAATGGCCACTCACTTTGAAACCCCTTTTTCTATAAAAACTTTGCTGAAAAGTAGATCAAGCTTCATCCTTGTGTCACCTTATTCAATGTAGAATATAAGAAATTATAAATGAAGCATGTTTGGGTATATGTTGTGTAATTGTGTTGTGTGTGTATGTGTGAGTCATTGACTTTTTAGAATATTAGTAACTATTTTGTCTGAATTTTTCTATTAGTTCTAATTTTATTCAAAATAAATACTGTTAAAACCAGTTTAAATTACTGCTCTTATTTTGATTAATGTGAGCTGCTTACTAGTAGGACTAGTATACTTTTTAATTTTATATTAGAGAGATGGTTGTGTTTTTACGTAGTTATTAAAAGTTAGTGTGTTTTACACTATCACTCAGCTGTGAAGGTTATATTCGAAGAAATCGAAGAGTCTATTTTAGCTGAAGTATCTAGAAAGTGCCTCTGGTTAGTGTTGTTGATGACTTCTAGCTACCAATTACTGCACCTTTTCAGCTGGAACCTCTTTGAATTTGTGCAGGCACGCTATCATAATAGGCTGCATGTTGAACTTGAAATTACGTCTCGGGAGGAATTCACTCTTATAGAAAGAGGGCTTAGGAAACTTTGGGAACGTAAGCCAAACCAACAGTTTATAACATGGAGATATTTTGTGATTTGGTTTTTGTAAAATTTGTAAATTCTATTAACTTGGTTGCTTATGGTGTATCCGTCAGGTTTGGCTCGGGAAAAGACTCAAGAAGATCTGGAAGAGACAGGCGAGATAGTTCAAGATTCAATGCTCGAAGAAGACGTTGTGCCAGATAGTTCTGATGAGGTTGTCTCTAAAGGACACTAACCTTCCATCATAACCTTTGACCTCAATAAAACTCCAGAGGAGAATGATATCTGTTGACTCAATGCTTTATTATTAGTCTGACTTATCTTATGAAATGTTGGGACTAACTTCAACAAGGTGACTGTTTTTGAAGTTTCCTTTGGATGTTCAATTTGATGAAGTAGCTATGAATTTGGAGGAGATTAAACCATTCAACATTGTCGAACCATTAAGAAGCCTTCTTCGTCCTTGTTATGGTCCTCCACGCTGTCTCTGCGGCAATTCAGTGTCTTGGAGCCACTTCTCGCTCTTCCCAAAGTGCGGTGGTTCCACTCTCACCCTCAATCCAGTCATCCACCTGTGGGTAAGCACCACTTTGACACCCTGTGCTCAATTGCTTGTTTAGTGTTTGAGAAAGAGGCCAATAATGAGTTTAAAGTTGACATGCAAGTTTCTGCTAATGTGGTTAGCTGAGTTAATTTGTTAATGGGGAGTGGCTTTTGTTGATAAGGAGCATGAGTCCATTAATGGTGGATTCTGAGTTGGATATTAAGTCTCAGTTTGACTGCATTTTTTTTCTCGCTGTTATATTTGAATATGGTTGCTGATAATGGTTGCCTGCGTTTTTTATTCTCAGTTTGAATGCGTTTAGTAGTTTCTCAGTCAATACTAATAACGCTAAACCAGTTTATCATGATTCTCAAGTCTCCCACTCCCCCTTTACCATATAGGATCCTTTAACTTATTTTTCATGCTAAAAAATATCTAATGCTTGGTGATGATGACACGAACAATTAGAACTTAGAAAAGGTAAAAATTTTCAATCTTTCAGAAATTAGTAACCTTCAAATACAGGCGAGGTGATTTAAACTAATAAGAATGGGCATGGAGTATTATATACAAGAATTAGGATTCTAATTATCAAATAATATTTGCTATGTATCAAAGACTTTGCACTTTTGTTATGTATCCATGACTATATATTTTGGGTCAAATGAATTGTCTTAGTTCAAACTTAGAAGGTATATCAAATAACAAAACATGTACTCAACTCATGCTACTGCCAAGTCTCAACTCATGTACTCATGTACTCTCCTAATCTATATATGAGCTTGGAATGAATTTATGAATTGTGAATTGCACATGCTATATATTATTCTTATTATAGTTTAAATGTATGTGTTTTGTTTAATAGAGTCTCTCCACTCATGTACTCATGTACTCTCCTAATCTATATACGAGCTTGGAATGAATTTATGAATTATGAATTGCACATTTCTTATATTATTCTTATTATAGTTTATATGTATGTGTTTTGTTTAATAGAGTATCTCCACTCATGTACTCATGTACTCTCCTGATCTATATATGAGCTTGGAATGAATTTATGAATTGGGAATTGCACATGCTATATATTATTCTTATTATACTTTATATGTATGTGTTTTGTTTAATAGAGTCTCTCCACTCATGTACTCATGTACTCTCCTGATCTATATATAAGCTTGTAATGAATTTATGAATTGTGAATTGCACATGCTATATATTATTCTTATTATACTTTATATGTATGTGTTTTGTTTAATAGAGTCTCTCCACTCATGTACGCATGTACTCTCCTAATCTATATATGAGCTTGGAATGAATTTATGGATTGTGAATTGCACATGCTATATATTATTCTTATTATACTTTATATGTATGTGTTTTGTTTAATAGAGTCTCTCTACTCGTGTACTCATGTACTCTCCTAATCTATATATGAGCTTGGAATGAATTTATGAATTGTGAATTGCACATGCTATATATTATTCTTATTATACTTTATATGTATGTGTTTTGTTTAATAGAGTCTCTCCACTCATGTACTCATGTACTCTCCTAATCTATATATGAGCTTGGAATGAATTTATGAATTGTGAATTGCACATGCTATATATTATTCTTATTATACTTTATATGTATGTTAATTATTATCACTTTGTTTTGATCCGAATGCAGTTAGAAAAGATGCCCAGGGTAAGTCGTTTCACGAAGAAAGCCCGTGTAGACACAGCATGTCAGCAGCCTCAAGTAGGATTTGATGTGGCCTCAACTTCACACAGAGCGGACTGCCCAATTCCGCCGCCCAGTGGTAGTGGTGCCCCCCGCATCCTCGTCTTTACGCTCCTTTCGTCCACCCTGTAGTGAACCACTGCCTGCTCCACAGGCTTGCACCCATGATGTTCAAAACTCGGAGACGGACGCCGAAGACTTAGACCCAGAGGCAGATGAGGTAGATTCTTTTGAGCAATATGTTGTTAACCTTTTTGCTACATCGAATGCTCAGAAGCACAAAGGACGCAAGACCACAGAATTTTGGGATGTTAAAACAATTGGTATAAGAGAATTTATTTAATTCTATTTTTCATTCAGCTATTTTCCTATGATGTCATCGCAGCTTGGCTCCAATGGTAACTAACGAAGAATAAATATGTTTTATAGAATCCGATGGCACAATCAAACAGGTCAAACTGAGTGTGAAGGAAGCTATGAAGCCACCTAACGGAAGAAGGATCGTACTTAGGTTTCACAGTGCACTGCAACTAGTTGGGCATGAAGCAGGTCTACTGAGCGGTGTTATGGGACTGCTAGGATCTGACTACACCAAATTTCCAATCTGCAAGAAGGACTGGAGAAAGGTTCGCACCAGGGACAAGGTCTATAATGAATGTGTAAAGGTAAAATGTTATTTTTATTTTTTTGTACCATTCCAAACTCATAATTTGAACACTACTGACAACTTAATTTTAATATTGCAGAAAATGTTCCATTTTGAAGAAGATAGTAGATAAATTATCAAGCGTATAATATTCAAAATGCTAGGAAGGGCTTGGAAGGAAACGAAGAACAGATTATACCTTCACTGCTATGACCCTGAACTTTTACTTGAAGAAAATATTGAAAATCGCCCAGATGGAATTACTGCGGACCATTGGAGATGGTTTCTCGATTATCGCAATAGCGAATAGACACAGGTAATATAGTTTTGTTTCATAACAGAAAAAGTCCATTTATGTCACGTTGAGTTAGTCAGAACTAGTATCTAGTAACTCTTAATTTGATGGCATGACAGGAGAAGTGCAAGAAAATGCTAAGAATCGATCAAAGCAGCTTTACACCCACACCGGCAGATCGAAAAGCTTGGCAAGGCTCAGAGAAGAAGAGGTAATCTAATTTTGGGAACGTTTTTGAACTATATCTTCCTCTACTTATTCACTTTGTCATCATTATTGGTACTGTCGGAACGACAAGGGAGGAGAGTTAGTATAGGAGAGTTGTATCTCTTAACGCACAAAAGAGCTAATGGCTCCTATGTCCATGATGCAGCTCGGGCTATTGGAGTAAGTAATGTGTTGAGAATCGGGAAGTAGTTTCTCCTATGTTTTAGTTTTTAAAATTTTATTGGAAGTCTGTGCAGTTATCGACTAGCTAATAAATGCTTATAATTGCTTATCTATGTGTGTAGGAAAGAATTGAGGCTATTGAGCAACGTGATGAATCCTCTAGACTATTGTCTCAAAATGATTTGCTTGCTCAAGCTCTCGCAAAGGAGCACCCGGGTAGGGTGCGTGGCATGGGATTGGGGCCGACTTCTAGTCAAGTCTTCGGTATGAATTTCCATCAGCCGAGCAATGGTTTTGAAAGGGAGGAAATCCAAAGGGTGTTGCTTGAACTACAAGCAGAGTTGGCAGCAGAGAAATTGAAAAGGAAGGCAGTGGAGGATGAAGTAGCAGCCGAGAAGACCAAAAGACAGGAAGTGGAGGATGAAGTAGCAGCCGAGAACACAAAAAGACAAGCAATGGAGGATGAAGTTGCAGCTGGAAAGGTCAGGATGCAGGCAATGGAGAGTACTTCGATATGTCTACTTCAAGGGCAAGGTAGAAAGCTGCCATCAGACGTCGCCCCATAGATGAGTATGTTGGAGGGATAGAATAGAAAGTATAGCTTAGGATTATGGAACCTTTTCTTCTTTCAGATATACACTTTTATGTTGTTGATTATGCAACTCTTAGTAAGGAGTACCCTTTATTGATATTCGAATAATTATGTTAATTAAATTAATGGTTTTGCTATTATTGTTTACCTTGCAATTTATTTTTTGGGATATAAAATAATTTAATTTACTAATATTAATTAAGATAAAAAAAACAAAAAAAATGTACATTAAAATAAAAAACAGCATGAATTGCCAGTGTACAATACAGTATTTTTGCGGCTATTTAACCGGAAAATAGTGGCGGTTGCGAACTAGCCGTTAGAAATTTGAAAATTCAGGTTAGGAGATAGCCAGTTACATTTCAAAAAACATTGGCCGTTAAACAGCAGCGTTTTCAAACCGCCGGTCATTTCGTGCGGATCACTGTTGTCCAGATCGCAGCGGTTTTAAACCGCCGCTAAATATTGTGACGCTATTTCTCAGTTTTGCGGCGGTTGTGCCAGCGATTCCTGAGAACCGCTACAAAATCATATAACCACCCCCTAATAGGCGACGCTTAACAAACCGTTGGAATTCCGTTTCGCGGCGGCTTAAAACCGCCGTAAATCACTCCAAGAACCGCCGCTATTTCCCGTTTCCTTTGTAGTGTACGTGTACGATAATATTGGAAAACGTGACAATGCAGTTAGGTTTATCTATTGATGAGAAACCTATGAACGGTACTTTGAGATCATGAAACAAGTTTTATCATAGAGATATATAGCAGTAGTGGAAGGAACTTCTTGGAGACATGCCGGCTGAGCATATTGGGACCAACAAGTTCAACATAAAACTGAAATGGCTAAGAACTCGACTTCAAGAGATGTCACTCGATGGTCCTAACAAATCTCTGATGCAGTATGCCCGTTGTTACATCATGTATTTGCTAGATGGTATTTTACTACCCGACAAGGCTAACAATACAGTGCACGTACGATTTCTTTCACTTTTAGACAATTTTGGCGCCATCAGCGGTTATAGCTAGGTAGTTCCATTCTTTATTGGTTATATCAAGTCATGTGTTTAACAATCGATCAAAGTGTTTAGGGTATGGGTAATTGTCATACCCTATTAATGTCTTGGATATATTATACATGTAAGACACCGAATTTTCGAAATTTGAATAATAAATTGTTTATGATTTATTATATTTGTTCAAGATATTATTTTCAGAAATTCTTTTATTAGAAACTTTTATAATAATTGAGTATTTTCTTATTTAGAATTTAAAGTTTTAGTAATTGAAAAATAATGAGAATTTTATATGGTTTAATATGAATATTAAGATTTTGAATTTTTGTTTTATGAATAAAGGAAAAATTAATTTGATTATCTCTAATTTTTTAATTTGAGTATTTATTTAAAAATAAATTTATAAATTGATAATTAAACAGTATTCTTAAGGATAATTTTATTGGGCTAAATTTGGATTTCAATTACTATATTACTCGTAATTTTATTAAAATTCTTACACTACCTTAACCCTAATTTTTCCTAACTAAACCCTAACCCTAGCACACACTAACCCACTCACTCTCTCCTCACTCAGCGTCGCACCCCTACCCACCCCCTTTTCACTAAACATACAACACACTCACATACACACGCGAAGAGAGAGAGAGAGAGAGAGAGAGAGAGAGAGAGAGAGAGAGAGAGAGAGAGAGAGAGAGAGAGGCGTTTCCAGCGACGAGGGATGCCGCCGTCACCGATGAACCGTCGAGCCTCCTCTCACCATACACCATCGAGTTTCCTGCCACCGCCATCACTGGAGAGAGCCAGAGGAGATAGAGACATGATGCAGCAGATGAGGGAGGAGCTGTTTGCCGTCATCGTGCCTCCGTCACCGATGATCCACCATTGTGCCTTGACTCTGTCGCCATCGATGCTCCTGTCATTGTCGATTGGAAGTCACCGTTGTTGACGTAATGAACAAAACACGAGAAAGGTTCGAGGTTGAGCTCGTTCCTACCGCTGCCGAGCTGTTGCCGTCTCCCACAGCCGCTGCCTGAAATCCCGTCACCATGCTTGGAAATCAGAAACGGTGTTGTGGTCGCCAGAATTACCACGGGATTTACTGCTGCTCTGTTTCCACATTCCCTCTTAGTTACAGTAAGTATATTTTGTTTTAAAACACTATAGCCGTCATTCTGTTATATATTACTGAGGATTTTACAACGTTAATGTCTTGGGGTTGAGTTTCGGTATCTGCATGTTATGTTTAATGGTTGTTGCTGCTGTGGGGATTGTCGGAATTGATGCACTGCTGCGAAATAAGAATAGAAACGGAGTTTGTCGAGTAGTTGAATCGTAATCGAGGTAAGGGCTCTTTCTTAACATTTTTATTTCTAGGAATTGTTATAAATCGATATCGATGCAAAAAATATATTTTTATGATTATGTGAGTCTTATGGATTACATTGAGCTATTTTGGATAAATGAAACTGGTTAACTAAGTTTGGATTCTTAAGCAATAAGAATTAAATGAGACGTTGGGATGCTTGTGATTGACTTGATTTTCTGATTGTTGGGATTCTTGATTTGTTTGGTTGGTTTGTATTGAGAATTGTTGAAAGTTTTGGATGATCTGATTTGTATGTATATTGGAAAATTGTTTAATATTGAAATGGTTGAAAAGGGGTGAGAGATGTTAGTTTGGTTGGAACCCTTGAAGGGTGGCAAAGTCCGAGTTTTGGAAGAAGTGCTGTCGAAATTTTTATAAATATTTAAGTGAAATTGAATAATAAGAATTAACTTATTGTGGTTTGGTGAATTATGAAAATAATTATGTTTTGGGATGCTTTAAGCGAAAAACAAAGCAATAAAAATGGGTATTTAAGAATAAATGACTTTTGAGTCTTTGAGGAAAAGTTTTGAGTTTGGAAAAGAAGTTGAAGTTAGTTTCGATAAGTTTTTAGTGAATTTAAAAGCGATTGAATTTGGTTGAAGAATACCATTTTGAGATGTTTTAGACAAATTAAAGTATTTGAATTTGATTTAGCGAAACGAAATGATTTTCTAGTCTTTTGGGAATGTTTTAAACTTATAATGAAATCAAAATCGGTTTTGAAAACTTGGTTAACTCAAAAATGAGTTTATTTTATTGATTCTAACTATTGAGTTATGATTTAAGGATTTTAATGAATTTAAAGTAATGAGATTGATTATTCAAGGTTAAACAAAAAAGAGATTTATTTGATTTTGAATAACCATAGAAAGGATTATATTTTTGAAGCTTCCTAGAGATTTCAAAGTAATTGCTTAAGAACAAAAATGATTATGTTTTCAATTAAGATTTTAATTGGCAAAATAAAGTGATTTTTGAGTCTTTTGGTGAATAGAATTTGGGGGTAAATATAATAGATTGAATTGAGTAATTTTCCAATAAGAATTTTGTTAAATGAAATATTTTGATGTTATGTTGGGGATATATGTGAAATTGATTTTTTCGGTGATATGAGACATTACTTAGTGTTACGATGGACAAGTTTGAGGTTGAGAATTGTCTCTCTTATCCCATCGGAGAATTGGATAGAAGGTTGAGGATTCCCTTCAGTCCAATTCCCAACTGTGGTGATGACGGTGGCTTGGTCCCGCTTACAGATCGATGAATTTGACTATGATGATTTTATTGATGATGAATTATAATTTACTGAATTGGTTGAAATTATGAATCATGATTGAATATGATTACGTAATTGATTGAATGATATATAATGAGGTGTAATCATGAGTTGAGGTATTATGAGCCATAAGTTGAGGTTGAGGATTCCCTCATCTTGTGTTGCGATAGACAAGTTAGGTTGAGGATTCCCTTTCTTGTTGCATCGGAAAATCGGATAGAAGGTTGAGGATTCTCTTTGATCTAATTTCCAACCGTGATGAGGACAGTGATTTTATCCCACTCACGCTTTAAGGGATAATTATCCTTGTGATATATGTGAACATAATGAATTATAATTATAATAAGGGTTGATTGAAATATCATTATATATAATTGCGGTTTTGACTTTGATCTTGGTTATGCTTGATTTTGATTATGTTTTGAAATGAGATTTTGATTGATGTTGTGGGAATGGTGGTTTTGTCCTGCCCAAGGTGAGGACGGTGGCTCTGTCCTACTCACGAATAGGTAAGTTGAGATTGAAGATTCTCTCGCTTGCTGTGATAAACTAGTTGAAAAGATTCTCCCTCTTGTTGCGATGGACAAGTGGGGTTGAGGATTCCCTCTCTTGTTACATCGGAAAATTAATAGAAGGTTGAGGATTCCCTTCGATTCAATTCCTGATTATGGTGCGAACGAGTTAGGTTAAGAATTTCCTATTGTTGCATCATAGTCTCTCTCTGATTGTGAAGTGTGGCGGGTACTATATCTCGATAGTGTGGCGGGCACTGTATCTAAGAGTATAGCGGATACTATATCCCAGATAGCGCTACCTCCAGTGAAATGGTGGAAGGTTGAAGATTCCCTTCTAGAAGGTTGAGAATTCCCTTGTTGTTGTTCCTCCTGGGGATGCACGATAGAGCGACAATGTTCAGGTTAGCTACCAGATGTGTCGAGTCTGGCATTTTAACCGACACGTGAGCTCATGGCCAGTAGGACAGGCATACATCATACTATATTTGTTTGAAATTTCTTGGATCTGCATAATTAGTTTGGTTTGCCTAATTGATATTCTATTAACTGCTAATTATACTATTTGTTATAATTGTTCTCTATGTGTGACTCTTTGATTGTTTGTTGATTGCTTGTGATTGTGACTTGTTGATTCTAAATTATAGTGGTTGTGTTGAGGTATTATGGGCCGAAGGACGTGGTTGATTGACTTTATGATGGTTGAATGCTGAATGCATTGTGGTCCATGTTTGATTTGAGTTACATTTCTTAATGTGTTGTGGTGATTGTTTAGGCCGGAGGCCGTGATTGTTTGGCCGGAGGCCTTGATTAACTAAGATATATGCTGTGGAAAGTTTGGTGAAAATTGGTATGTATATTGACTTGTGGTGGTGTGATTGATGATTTTGGTTTTCAATGGATAATTACATGGCTTTGAAATAGAGATTGAGGTTTGATGAATTAATGAGTAAAGAATTGGATGGAATTAAGAATGAAATAAATTAAATTAGAGAAAGGATTCATAAGACAAGTGATGATCACTGCTATTAAATGAATTTTTATTATATACATATATCCTTCTATGACAATTTTAAAACTCCTCTGGTGAAACCATGTGGTTAGGTTCTCACCCCCTACAGTTGTATCTTTCTAGGAAACAGACGAGGAAGCTGATGAAGATTTTGCCAAAAAATCGGTTGTATATTAATTATTTTATTTCCTTAGATATTTTTCCTTGACTTTGTTATCGATATTTACATTTTGTAAAGAAGGATAGGAGTTGTGATTTTATGATATGGTTTTGTATATATGTACATATATTTGAATTTATGTATATATGTACACACATGTTTTTATTTCATTACACGAAGATTTTTCACATATAAAGAAGGAGAACACAAATCCCTAAAAATCTAACTCAATTCTATTCATGGATTCAAAACTTGATTAAGCAACTCTCTCAAGGAAACTTGGAGGAACATTTCATGAAAACATGACAGTCATGACTTTTCATGCCATAGCCATCAGGAAGCCTTAACTCTTGCAAGTACCAACACATGTTTTGTCTTTGTTATATGGTTAATACGTACACCCTATTGGTTTAACCTATTTACCATCTCCCATTGACACAAGATTTAGTTTTTGCCTTCTACACAGTTCTGCCAAGTCTAGCCTAGATTTGTGGTTATCTTTGGTTCTATCTTTATCTATCACTGTGTGAATGACATTGTCGAACATGTTCTTCTTGATATGCATCACATCAAGACAATGACAGACGAGAAGATCCTTCCAATAGGGTAACTCTCAAAATATACTCCTCTTAGTTCAGTTATGTTATTACCATATCCAAAAAATTGTAACTGGCGGCCCGTGTCAACTATTCTGGGATAACCACTAACCATTGACTACATCTATTCATCACTCAATCTGATAGGAGGCTCCTCATGTTCCTTTGTTTTCTTCCTAAATGCAGTCCGATTGTATCTATAATTTCCTCTGTGTCACTCAATTGGACAACATCCCATAAGCAGAAATATCGTTGACTGTCTATATTAGGGTGGCTTTAGGTGTGAAGATATACCTCTATTTTGGATTTTGGATTATCGGGCTTGGGAATAACACAAGTTAGGAAGAGATAAGGATATTTCAATCACATCTTCCACAGAAGATTGTAAGGGATAACAATGATAGGCCAACACAAATAAGAGAGGCAAAGGTGGATGTTTAGGGCAAACCCATCAGAACAAAGACCAAGTCTTATATATCTAGGTTTGGCTACAAAACTTAGGTGATTTTTATTATTAACATGAAGCCAAGCTTCCTCATGTAAAGGGTGGATCATGGCATCGTTTGTTCTTTAATTTTTATTTTTGAATAAATTATATTAATTTACTGACGGCTAATAAATTATATTATGTCATCAGTAAAGGCAAACATTGATAATAATAAATTACATTAATGCATACACTTTTATTAGCGGTAAACCTTGCCTTATCACGGGTCATCGGTAATCAGCTTGTCTCTAATGGTGTTATTTCACATTTGTCGGGCATTAGGTTTTATTTGTTTGACATTACTTTTTTTATACATTTGTTATTTTACATTTTCATTTATTATTTTAATAAAAACTAATATTTATTTTCTATTAATAATTCTGATATAAATATTAATAGCTAAATTATTGAATCTATTAGCAGGTTATAATAAGGATAGTGAATATATGTATTTTCAAAAAAACACTACAAGAAAACCACCTTTTTTGCTATGCTTTTAAAGCATGGCCAAAAGTTGAAAAATGCATAGCGATAGCTTTTTGCCACGTTTTTTGAGCTACCAGCACACTTTTCATAGGGTCATATCTGCAAGCGTGCCGGTTGCTCTATCGCCACGCTTTTGTCAATCTAATGGCATGCTTTATTTTTTCGCCGTGCTTTTATCTATTGTCACGCTTAAAAGCGTGGCCTATGTGAAAGATATGACAATGCTTTTAAAACGTGCCAATAGTAGAAGATATGACCACACTTTTGAAGCATGTCAATAAGAGAAGATATAAAGCATAGCTATTAAACACTACTGTACAATATGGCCATGCTTTTTAAGCGTGGTTATAAGTTAGCTCAGAAAACCTTTTTTTTTTCTCTTTTTTCATTAATCTTCCTAATAAAATCTTGCAAAATTCATATATAATTTTAAATCATAGACAAAAAAAATTATGCATATAATTTTAAATCAACCAATCCAACATATATAAACTTGTAAAAAAAAAAAGACTTTGATCACAACACAACATTCTAACAAAGTACCAAAAATCAACGTCATAACTACCCATGAATTCTTAATACATGAATTACAATTCCAACAACTATCACATATCTACTTTTTTTTTACATACTTCATCACAAAATATCAAGCTTCATGATTAGTGTGATCATCCACTGTGAGCTCCGTTGTTTTTACCAATGTCTTGCACAATTTTAAATATTGTTGTGTTAGTGCATCTTATAAGCTAAGGCTAATTAAGAATACAAATCCAATTTCAAATCCAAATTAATTAAGAAGAAAATGGCAGAATGAAGAAAAGAGGAATTGAAAGAAAGGAGAAACAGACAAAAGTGCAATTAGAATATGAAACCTAAGATTCATTACATGTTTCTCCTCCTTTATTGCCCTACTTAATTCTACACCCCTTAGCATCAATTTTAGCTCCTCTTCAGCTACATATGACTTGCTGGTAAAGTAAACAATGTAACAAACATATCCACCATGAAAGTCAAATGGCATACATTCTTAATTTTTTTTCATCATAGTGATATGATTGACGCTCCTACCAAATGAAGAAGGCAATATATTTACATGGGAAGAAAAAATAAGGAATAAGTACTGTTTTAGCCTCTAAGATTTAGGGTCAAAATCAAAATCGTCCCTAACCTTACTTTTTTATTTGAAATCATCCCCAACATTTCGTTTAGTATTAAAATCGTTCTTTTGACCGTTTTACCCTTATTTCGCTAAACCTGTTCTCTCACCTCTCTGACTCCAAATCCTATCTTCATTTCCATCGTCATTTACTCTTCTTCTTACTCTCACACACACAGAGTTTCTTCTTCTTCTTCTTCTTCTTCTCACTAGACACACTTTCTTTATCTCCACTGCATATCTTTACGTCGGTGACCTCCACCCTGACGAAGACCTCCAAGAGTAGCAGCGGTGGTATGGGAAGGGATGTCAATTGTTGTGATTCTTAGGGATTTCGGTCTGATGGTTGATTCGTTGGATTAATTGTTGTCAACCACACAACGACAGTTTCTAGATCTCCTTTGCATGCTTGCTTACAAGATGGAGGAGATAGGAATGAGTGAGGAGGAGGAAGATAGTGGTGAAGAAAATGGTTTTGGGGATAGGAAAGAGGAGGATGTTCAGTTTAAAGGGGAGGATTGAATGACGACACGTTTTTCTCGATTAAGGGGAAGACTAGGCATATATTGTGGTTGGAGTTGTGTGAATTGCTCACTAGGCATACTTATGAGGTCTCAAGGTTAAATGTGGATGTCATAATTAGGGGTGGGATTAGGAAGTTCACTGATGAGTTTGGTAGCTTGTGGACTTTATTGGCCAAGTATTATATTAGGAGGGGTTTGCACGTTAGGCGAGGGATGTGTTCGAGGAAGGGATGTCAACCGTTGTTGTTGGAGCTCACCTTCAAAGCTGTTGGAAGCCGTTACCATCGCCATTGGATTGATGAATTTTTTTATTCTTTTTTTTTTAATTTAAATCTATTGCTAGTGATGTTGTTGAATTTGAAGAATTTGATGTTATTGAATTAAAAAATTTATGAAGTGGTGATGGTGGTGACCATAGAAAGGAAGGTAGTGGTCGTGCAGATTGTAGGGTGAACGCTGGTGTAGCGGTGGTATTTTTGTCTTTAAAACATTATTGTCTTCAAAAGGATAATTTTAATACTAAATGAAACATTGTGGATAATTTTAAATAAAAAATAAGGTTAGGGACGATTTTAATTTTGACCCTAAACCTTAGGGACCAAAACAGTACTTATCCCAAAAAATAACATATTGGATATTTAGTTATGATAATTAGATAAATTAAAATAGACATGTTAATATTGGGAAGATACAAGTTTGTACAAAAAAAATATACAAAGTACACAAATGAAGGTTGTTCAAAGAAAAATTATACTTTTTTTAATGTCTCTACTCAGTTTACTTTATCATGTATCCTATATACCCCTTTCTTCATTTCTAATTAGAAGAGCAAAATTCAAAGCCATATATATGGCATTTTATTGGTCTAAACCACAATCATGCACATGATGCATAAACTGAAAGAACTATCCAACCAAAAAATATTTTCAGGTTCACGTCCAAACAACCCACAAAATATACCTTTTGCACCACCAACTTCACTAGCAACTGAGTGTATTTCCTCCATTTCAACTTCAAACATTTTCGATCAGTTCTTGCTTGATGACCATTTGCAATGTTGAACTTCTCTGAACGAGTCATCTCAGCATTATCATCTACCATATGTCAATGACCATTAACTACCTTATTTAGCTGATCAATTTTATTGCTCTCTGAATTAATACTTCTATATGAATCTCCATAATGTCTTCTAGCACTTGAAACCTGCATGTGTGCTAAAGAAAGTTTACTATTCAAGAAAATTACATGGAACTCAATGGTAATAAAAACAATAGTAAAAACATGGAACATGGAAACCATGTTACAAAGATTTTAGTCACTTTGGCATGACCGACATACTACTTAATATGTAGCACACCATGCAAGAGAAGTGGCCACACAAAAATAATTTGATAAGCACACGTGTCAGAATGAATTTACATTTACATACAAAAAGTTCTTCAGTTTACCATAAGAATGAATAAGTTTTTCTCTGCTTTGTGATGACTTGTATCTCAGCCTATACTCATTTGTAATATCTCTGAAATTCTTGAATATTTGACTTCCATGGAAGGTTACAACACTCTCTGGATGAAACTGAAGGTCAAAAGTGTTGACATTTTCTGCAATGCACTACGTTTATGTCACTTGGCCATAAACATGTTCTATAAAGGTTAAAATAAACAATTTTAACTTAATCTTGCATGTAAAATTATAGCAAACACTTCAAGTCTTCAACCAAACCGATCCAAAACCTAAACTAAAGTAGCTAGGCTAGGGTGATTGTGATGCTTCTTCTCAGGCTACTAATTTACATGAAGAACTAGTGCTCAAACCCCATATAAATGCCACAAGGATAGTTCCAACAGCAAATTGAACAACGGTCATAGTCACCAGAAAATGATACATCTTCAAGACCTGTAAATAACCATATATTTATAATTTTTTTTCCAAAAACCAACAGGCCAAATTCAAATCCAAATTGTCAGAAAAATGAGAAATGACAATAACCTTCAGAACCTCAACAACAGAGAAAAACAATTCAAATTCCAGCACAACACTACAATCACAATTTGACAATTTCACATAGATATATAAACTATAATTCAACATTGAATTGCTAGAACATAGTCAGAGCCTTCACAACAAAATCAAACATTTGCACAAACTATGGTTATCAGTCCAGCTCACACACGAGGCAATCATTTATCTAAAACTACATTATAAGATAGATAAACAAACCTAATAAAACAAACTTACCTATAGAAGTAGAGGCAGAAGCTGAGTCAGGGACGCGAAGAAGCTTTAAAGTTTGGAGCTTCAGCACAGTCACATGCAGAGGATGACGAGACACGCGAAGGAGGCAGAGACCAGTGGTGCGCAAATTAGGATTTTGCACAACTTAACCAGCAAGTGCACCGGGTCATCCAAGTAATACCTCAGGTGAGTGAGGGTCGATCCCACGAGGATTGTCGGACTGAGCAAACAATGGTTGTTTAGCTGAACTTAGTTAGGCGAATCAGAAAAGGGTTTGGTGAGTTAAAATCACATAAAATAATAAATAAGCAATTAAAGGAAGTAAATAAGAATTGGTGTAAAAACAGTATGAGAAAATAGTTAAGGCTTCGGAGATGTTTATCTTTCCGGATTAAAGTTTCTCACCAACTATTTTTACAATGAATTATTCATTCTCTGGCAAACTATAAATGTCTAAACCCTAATCTCTTAGTGATTTAGCCTCCTCTAACCTTCATTAACTGCCACTCTCGTGGTCACTTAATTCCGATTAGAGGGTTAAGTTTAGAAAAATAGTTTAACACCACAAAAACCCTAATTACCCAAGACTAACAGGATTATATGTCACATATCCCAATCAGTTCATGTAATTAGCAGTCCAGGAGAAATTTGTTTTCAAGCTGTAGTTCAAGCGAGATAACTCTCTCGAGAATAACAAGAACTCATGTAAAAAAGGCTCATACTCTCGTTCCACCCAGTTCATAAGATTATGAACAAAAACAATCCTTAGAATTGAATCAAAATATTAATTAAAATAGAAGAATAATAGTTCTAATCTATAGAAATAAATAGAGCTCCTAACCTTAACTAAGAGGTTTAGTTGCTCATACTTACAGAGAAACTAGGGTTCTGAAAACATGCGGAAGGAAGAAGATCCTAGACCTAAGTGATCTTTTGCTTTAAATACTAACCTAATTTGAAACGAAAATAAAATAAAATAATAAATTCTAAACCTAAAAGATATTGTTTTAAAATAAAAATTACAAAAAGAAATTAAAATACTAAAGGCTAGATCCACTAGAGATGCTCCAAGAGTGGGCCTTCACATTCGAATTCAAAGGGAATTTTTGCGCTAAAATCAAGTAAAACTAAATGAAATCTAAATAAAAACAACTGGAAAATGCTAGGAAAAAGGGTATAAGATGTTCACGCACACTACTAGAAAACTAGTTATTACAGACGGATATTTTCGACGGATTTTATCCCACGGAAATACAGACGGAATTTCAGAGGGATTTTTTCGTCGGAAAACAAAAAAAATGAATTAGCATAAATTACAGACGGAAAAGAGAATCCGTCGATAATTCCGTCGAAAAAATTAATTTTTTTCCGTAAAAAATAGTTACAGACGGAAAATCCGTCTGTAATTAAATAGACAAAACGCTGCGTTTTTATTAAATTATTACAGATGGAAAATCCGTCGGTAATTTAAATTTTCCGTCGAAAATATTAAAAACCCTAATTTTATCACCACCCATTTCACACTTAATTCACACTCCATTCGAACACCATTCACACTCCATTCACACTCCTCTTTGCCCTCATCCCTCGAACTCTTCGCCCTGCAGCCACCGCAGTCTCTGCCACCACTGCAGTCTCTACCGCCACTGCAGCCACGTAGCCCCCGCATCAGCCCTCGCAGCTTCCCACAACCCCACAGCCTCGCAGCCCCGCAGCGGCGCAGCCACCGCAGCCCCTACACAGACACAGCCTCCACCGCCACCGTAGAAGATCCGTCGCCGTCGTAGGAAGCTTTGTCGTCGTGATTGGAAGCTCCCTCACCGTTGTTTGGAAGCTCGTTGGCCTTCTCCTCTGTTCGAGCGCTCTCCTTCTCTCTCGGTGTCGCCGTTGTGTTTCTGCCACTGCCCTTCCTCCTCGCTTTCATTCCCGAGTCATGACCGTTCCTTCACTCCTCCATTGGAAGTAGATCTGAATAGCCACGAACCGAGGAGATTTTTTTCCCATACCTCCTCCATACGCCATTTTCCCTTTATTTCTGAGGTAAGATTTGAGATTTTTTTTCCTATTTCTTAGTTTTTATTTTTTGTTTTTGTTCTTGGTGTTTCTTCTGATGAGTTTTCTTATTGTGTTGTTATTGTTATGTTCAACATTTTTTTTGAGGGATTTTGCTCAATGTTAAGGTTCGTTTAGTGTTGTAACATTTATGATTAGTGGAAAAATAGATAAAAAAACTGAATAAAGTGTTGGTGAGACATCTCCAGACAAGAAATTAAAAGAATTAAAGCTTACTGAAGATCAATCATATGTTTAATTGTTAGTTGTTTATGAAACTACCATAAGCTATTGAGTTTTTTGGGCCAATTGAGATGCTATGAAGTGTATAGGCTTCTGGTTCAACCCTTGTCGCATTCTGTCTCTATCTCCTATTGATTACTCACTTCTGTAGACAAACTGATCTTACTTTGTAAAATGTATGTTATTGATGGTACTAATAAGTGATTCCACCATTAGAAATAATGAATCATGATCATTAATTTTCTGCATATAATATCTTTTATCATGCATGTGTTATAAATAAAGTGGAATTATTGTTCTATTTTCTCATCAACTTGGCAGCATACTTTAATTTTCTTCTTCATTATATTTCCAAAGTGGTTTCTGAATGAAATATATATGAGCATGATGTGCTGAGTGGCTAGCTGATAATTTAGGATAGGAACTATAAAGTTTGGTTCTATTTATATCAAGTAATTAGGGAAAAAATGGTACTTTTAAGACATGGATCTATGAGTTAAGGTTAATGCAATTCTTCTGATTCAGTTCACGCAATTCTGTAAAAAACTGCATGCTTTGGATTTTAGAGACTCTTTTTTCTTCAATTGATTTATATTTCTTTCCTTTACTGATTCTTTTTGTTTCTCAATTGGATTGAGGAGTTATGTAACAGAAAAATAATCTAAGGTGGTTGTTGATGATGTTGAAATTTAGTAGTCCTATATATATTTTTCAGCTTTTGATTTTTGTAGTTTGCAATGCAGGGGACCAATGTGGTTCTGATTTGATGTAAATGTGAGTCTATGTTTTTGTTCTTTTATTTCTCAAATCACAGTCAATGATTTTGATAAACTAATTCTGTGCAATCTCTGGTATGTAAGTAGAAAACTAATACCTAAATATACTTTTCATTTTTCATTAATACAAGTTTAAATTATATATAGCATTATATAGTTTGTGAAAATATACTTGTTCAAAATAGAAACACTCAAGTTTTCTAGAGATAAATTGGTCAGTTGTTTATAGGCTAAAAGAATATTAAGTAATTAAGTGGAAAATTTGATGAAACCCATATTGTCGTGTCTATATTTTTTTTCCTGTCTGATTTTGGTTTTGTTTAGGAAAACCATATATCGTGTTATATACTACTACATTTATAATTGATGTTCATATTGATAATTGTCGTTAATTAGTTCCTAGCATATGACACCAGCAAAAGCAAAAAGAAATTCAATTGAATGTAGCCCCCTATAATCAACTAACTGGTCAGGTCTTCACGCGGCATTACCAGTCAACCAACCACCCTCCCACTCCTATTTTAATTTTCTACGATCTTAAACAAACCAATTTAAATCTATCTATATATGCTCTAAAATTTTGTATACCATTTTTTATGTGTTACAACTTACAACCGAGGTTTAAAACTGAGAAGTTATGCACCTTTCGGCTCTCACCACTCATTCTTCCTCTACTTTATATATATATATATATATATATATATATATATATATATATATATATATATATATATATATATATGAGTGTAGATTGATAATAATGTAGCTGAATTTAAGTTTCTTAATTAATTTTTTTAATACTACTCCATAGGATCGACGGCTTAGAATTCAGCTGTCTCTCTGCTCCAAGTGACAGTCAGTGAGGTTAGCAAGCACACCCTGATTCTCAAGAAATTCTGTGTGATTTGTTTATCTATAGTGGTTGGATTAGGTCTTTTCTTGGGTCTTCTGATTGTGATTTTGCCATAGTAAATTACCAAATTGCCCTCTCTCATGATTTTATAAAAATAATACTCTAACACACACACTTTCTCTCTCTCTCTCTCTCTCTCTCTCTCTCTCTCTCTCTCATTCCACAGTAGTTGATTATTAGAAGACTAATTTGTGTGTTCGCTCAGAGATTTTTGGTCCAATCCCTTCAACTTTTTACTTGGAGTTAAGGTTAGTGCAATTCTTGTGTTATAAACTTCATTGATTTCTAGCAAAAATGAACTTCTTCTGTAAGTTTTGGATTCCTTGCTGATTTTGAAGCTTTTACTGTTGTAGACTCTAATTTTGCAATTTTATATTCTAAATCTGAATTCTGAATCTGAATTATAAAATTGGATTCCTTGCTCGATCTGCTAGCTTTGCTGAATTGTTGCTGAGTAGTGAAAATTCTGCATTTGATTTGGCCTGAATCTAGGAAATTGGAGGCTCCTGGAGTCGTTGATGATCGTTGATTTGGCTGTGGTTACTGTTCTAAGGTCGTATAATGAGACTACATTTTTTGTTAGTCAAAATTATCCTTCATTTCCTTTTCACATTTGTTTTATTAGCTACTTTGGATCATATTGGTGGCATCCTGCGCTGCTCTATTAATTCAATCCATGGCAGCCAATCTTGGGGTCATCACTGGTACTTAAATCAATTTCATTTTATAGATACTTTTCAAGTACGCAAGCAACTAGCAATTTTCTCTTGTTTTTTGTTCACTCTCTACTGCTTGCAGGAAAGCACTTAGCAGAGCATTCTAGAAATGAATATCCTTGGGCTACCAACTTTATTCTTTGGTTTATTGCTGAAATTGCCATAGTCGCCTGTGACATTCCTGAAGGTATTCAGATTCATCTAGCAATTTTCTTTTATCTCATTTATTTGTATAATTACCATGTTTTATAAGATACAACAGAGTCCATGACTTTAAAACATACACAACCACCAACATAAAAGTTAGATCCATGATTGACAACCATATATTTCCAGTTTTGAAATCTTGATCTCTCACTCTACATGTGCAGTAATTGGGACAGCCTTTGCATTGAACATGCTTTTCAGCATACCTGTTTGGATTGGTGTTCTTCTAACAGGACTCAATACATTGGTGTTCTTCTGACAGGACTCAATACCTGTTTGGATTGCTGCATGCTTTTTTGCTGAGCTTGGATATGCAAAACCTGTTGCTAAAGAAGTTCTGAAGGGTCTTTTTGTGCCAGAACTAAAAGGAAGCGGTGCTACTGGTCTCGCGATTTCACTCCTAGGGGCTATGGTTATGTTGTGCGTTCTCCCTGTCTTCTACAGCCATTTGATTTTTCTTTCCTTTTGAAATGTATTCTCAAGCTTTGTTTCTTTGTGAATTCTGCAGATTATCCAGTATACCACTCACTGTATGATGATTTCATCTGGATGCAGAACTTTGGAGATCCTATGTTTCATAGGCATGTTGCAGGTTGGTGGCATTCAATTTCCTTTTTCAGTTTATGTCACATTAAACTCCATCTCAGTTAACTCTAATGATATCAAAATGTTTCTTGAAGAGTTAAGAATTTAATAATTACATATACAACTACAGGTTAAAATATGTTAACTTTTCTGCAATTAGTATATTCACAATATATACACATAGTGTTACAAATGGGAAAGTTCTGTTATCATGTTTGACACTTCATGACCTTATTTGATACGAGAATTTTTCTCCGTATTGAATCGAATCAAATCCTAACAAGTGGTAACAAGATCTATGTCATTTCATACGTTAGGCGAAAGAATAGGTGAAGGAACTATAGAAACCACAAGAGAAACTGTAACTACATATACTTAATTCACTTGAATGACAATTGGTTCTGTTGTGGAAAATAGCTGCAAGTGTTTGGGGTCTAGTAGCATTATGGCTAGCAGATGAGGAGTTCTTACCTTTTGATTATCAATCCTATGCTAAGGAGCTCCAGGTGTGTTAACTTTGTACTTTTTACACTCAGACTGTTGTCACTGAATTCGACGTGGCAATATAGTGCCATATAATCTATGTAGCCGACCTCACATTATGAGATAAGGATCATTGTAACTGAATTTTATAAAGATATTCATGAAACCAAAATATTTGAATCACAGCTTAATGTGAAGAACTTGGAAGATGAGATTTCAAATAAAGACATGAATTTGTCTCCTATATTGAAGTCAATCAAGGAGCTTGAGAAAGCAGCAATCAAGATAAATGACCAGAGAAAGGTATCATTTGGCCAAGTTTAAACTTAAAACAAACTTATGATAGACTTATGATGGCGGAAATAGAAGCAGGAAATAGAAGCAAGTAAAGGTTGGAGAACATGGAAAGAGTACCAAATGAAAGTGAGAGATGTGAATGATAGACTTATGATGGCGGAACGTGCATTCACTGACAGAGATGGCCTCTTAGGAATGACATGGCATAATCATTTGGTGAGTATATAGTTTTTTACTCTAAGAAGCAAGTGTTTTCTGGGCCAGTTCCCTCATTCTTCTTCTGACTTATAATATCACATAGTCTCCTTAACAAATGCCATGTGAACATTAGATGAATTCTACTGTTTTGAATGAAACCAGGGTTCTAACTTCTAAGAAAGATGAAATTGAAGAAACCAAGCAAGCAAAGCAGAGAAGAAACATCAAACATGGCTGCTACTGTTGGAATCACAGAATTTATTGGAGCAGAGATGATTGAGAAGGCAATTTCTTAGTAGATGAAGCTATTTTGTCCAAGCTAAAGTCAAAGAAGGAAAAGGTCCTTGTTGAGGTAAATCTATATTGTGCCCGTCAATTGAAAGGCAAATTCAGTTGCCAAATATTAGTATAGTTGTGATGTGTGTGTGAAGACCATTTAGAAGGATAAATTTTTGAAACTCTGCTTTGTGACAGCTTCTATATCAGCAAACTCTATAAATAAAGAAGAGAGCTGTGTCAATACAAACTGTGTTTTCTTCCCTTTGCTGATTAAAATAAATAGAATATATAGAATATTATCTCAGTATTTCCATTAATCAATGTCACAAGGATGAATTTTTGAAACTCTAGTTGATGATTTGCTGCATTAGCTCCAACAATGCGAACCTGGTTGCGACTCAACAAAAGACTGGCTGCAATTTCCTCAGCTAGCTTGAAAACCAAAGGGAAGAACTTGTATATTGCAATGCTGATGTGGAGTTTAACTTGAAGTGGCCACACACAACCACAAGGAGATCCAGGAGGTGTATTTGTCAATGACTCCGAGCAAGTCACCATCATGCAATCTAAAAGGAATAGGATCAATATAAAATCTTGTTTGTTTAAATTGTTGAAAATGAAGGAACTAGTAGTGTCAATGAGTAATGTAAATAGTTATAGTTCTGTCAATGGTTTATTTTTTTGGGTATCTTTTTATTGAGATAGTGAGATATTGGCCAATGATGTTGAAAAATAACATCCAATTTTATAGGTATCATGTAATGAATATTATGTTTATCTATATGATTTTTGGCCTTTTTTTTTCAATTTACAGTGTGTTTGATGGAGGAAATTTAAAAAATAAACCTAAAGTATTCAATTTGCAATGGAAAAATTTAAAAAATTTTCTATTTTACTTTACCGACGGATTTACAGACGGATTTTCTGTCTGTAATCATAGTGTGAGATGATGTTCTAAGGTTCAAATTACAGATGGAAAATCCGTCGGAAAATCTATCTGTAATTACAAACGGAAAATTCATCGGAAAATCCGTCTGTAATTACAGACGGAAAATCCGTCTGAAAATCCGTCTGTAATTACAAACGGAAAATCCGTCAAAAAATCCATCTGTAATTACAGACGAAAAATTCGTCAGAAAATTCATCGCCTTTGGAAAATGGATAGAAAATTTACAGAGGGAAAATCCGTCGATAACTGGTAAAAATCCGTCTGTAATTTTTCGACGGAGAAAAAATCCGTCGGTAAATAATTTCCGACGGAGCTTTTACAGAGGGACAAAATCCGTCGGTAATTTCGTCGGTAACCAAAAATCCGTCTGTAATAAAGACTAAATCTGTCTGTAAATCTGTTTGTATTAATCCATTTTCTAGTTGTGGCATCAACCGGCGACTAGGAACATGGTGTGGAGGAAGGATAACGGAGATTGGTGGCACGAAGGAGAAACAGAGCATTACGGGTTTGAGCCATGGAAGGGCTTGCGAGAGAGAATAAGCACGACGGAGGGTTTTGAGACGGAAGGGAGCACCGAATAAGGGGTTGGAAGCACGATGAATCTCTAGGGTTAGTGTTGGAAGCGCAATGAAGCTCTGGGGTTAGGGTTGGAAGCGCGATGAAAAAGCTTTGGGGTTACGGTTAGAGGCGCAATGAAGAAGCTCTAAGGTTAAGGTTGGAGGCACCATGAAGTCGAAGAAGCAATGGTGATAGAGTGAAAAACAACCGTGTTAACAGTGAAGTGTTTACTTTTGTTCAGTATAGTTTTACATAACCCCATTGGCATGCTTTAACAATGTCACCATAAACGTAACTCTATTGGCATGCCTTAAAAGTGTACCTGTTTCTTAAGCGTGGCAAAAAAAGTGTGGTCATATCTCTAATCAATCGTCACCCTCGTAAAAGCGTGACCAAATCTCTAATCAATCGCTGTCCTCATAAAAGTGTGGCCATTGACCCCTTTCGGCCACGCTTTTGAAGCGTAACAAGAAAAAAGCGTGGCGACAAACTTTTTTTCTTGTAGTAAAAAATTGATGTTTATTACCATCGGATTTACTGGAGAAAAATGCCATGGTAACTTTTAAAATTTAATTTTAAAATAAAAATTACTCTCATTTATTATCGTTGGATTTAGGGTTAGATAAATCTGCAACTAATAAATGGCATAAAAAATTAAACTGACACCAAGGTTATTGTCAGATTTTTTGATAGTAACCGATTTCAATATTCATCTCCCTAGTTATGCTTACTAGTGAGGTTTTTCCTATTGGATTATATCTACCGACAGTAATAATATTACTGTTGGATTTTTATATTAATTTCGACGATAACCAATTAGTTTTTTTTGTTGTGGAGGAGAGGTTTAAATAAAGTGAAGCTCCCATAATTGGTGGGAGAAAAGGGAGGGCGAAGCATTTTAATTATTCTTTCTAACCTACCGACGTCATTAAAACAAAAAGATTCATTAAACAAGTTTTACAAACAATATTTTTAGAACAAAATGTTTCACTAAATGAGTTATATTGATAGTCTAACTATCAATAAATTAATTAAGAGTAAAATTTAATTCTAAATTATTTTATTATTATCGACGACCAAGCCATCAATATGATAATTCAAATATCAAATAAAAAATTAAATTAAATTCTTTTACCGACGGCTATGGCATTGATGTATAATATATTTTTTATATTAATGTTTAAATTTAATTCTTTAATATCATATGATTGTCGGTAAATTCATTCTTTTTAAAAATAATAAATTGAATTAAATTCTTTATACCAATGACCAAGGCATCAGTACAATTATTTT
The DNA here is from genome assembly GCF_059453495.1 of Arachis ipaensis. Lineage (NCBI taxonomy): Eukaryota > Viridiplantae > Streptophyta > Magnoliopsida > Fabales > Fabaceae > Arachis > Arachis ipaensis. Next base: position 36,205,640 of record NC_142442.1, read on the forward strand.
TTGATATACTTTTTCTATTTAATTATTTAATCCTTATCGACAGTTTAGTGACGGCAGAGCTGTCGCATATCCATCAACAATACCATTAGTGGCTGGTGCCAAAGTTTGCTAATGATCATCTCGTCGATTAAAATGGCTCCTCAAAAAATTTTTAGTTTTTATTGATTATGCTACACATTTGTATAATTCTCATATACTTGTTTCATAAAAATAAATATCTAGATATTATAATAGAAAATTCTAAAAAATAAGTAAATAAATCAGGTAACTAGAAAGATCTAGAAAGATAATATCTATAAATATCTATAATATCCAAGAACTAGAGTTGTCTAGAAATTGTAATGAAAAAACTTGTGAAGCCTATAAATAGGCCATCATGGAACTCATTGTAACTAACTAACAAACACAAATTCTACTAGCCTTTGTACTCTTTCCTTAACCATTCAATAATATAACTATCAATTTTCTCAAACTATTTATCCAAACTACTTATTAAAACTATCATTGCTACAATATTCAAATCTATAATACATTAAACCAACATCAAACTATTTCTACATGAAAGATCAGAAGTTTATGGCATCTTCAAGAAGTTCAAGCAACATGTAGAAAACCAAAGTGGTCATAGCATCAAGGTACTTCGTAGCGATAGGGGAATTGAATACACTTCCAAAGAATTTAATAAATTATGTGAAGAAGAGGGTGTCGAGCATCAACTCACAATGGGATATGCTCCTGAGCAAAATAGAGTATCTGAGAGGAAAAATAGAAATGTGATAGAAATAGCACGCTCGATCCTCAAGAAGAAAAAATTGCCAAACATCTTCTGCGCAGAAGCTATATACACAGTAGTATGCCTACTAAATCGCTGTCCCACTAAGGTAGTAGAAAATAAAACTTCAATCAAAGCATGGAGTGGACAAAAGCCTTCCACAAAGCATCTAAGAGTTTTTGGATGCATATGCTATGTTCACATTCCCACACACAAAAAAGCAAGGTTGATGAAAAGGCAGAGAAAGGAATCTTCCTTAGGTATAGTACACAATCAAAAGGATACCTTGTGTATAACTTGCAAATAAAGAAACTATCATCAGTAGAGACGTAGAGTTTGACAAAAATATTTCTTGGAACTAGAAAGATGAAAAAGTCGAGAAAGGAAGCATTGAAGTATCACAGCAACCACCTACAAGACTAGAAGAATAAGAACGTGAAGAACTAAGCATAACTACTCCAACAGTAGAAGCAACCATTGATTCTTCTTCAAGTAAAACTAAGCCTTTACAAGATGTATATGAAATATGCAATTTTGCCAAGATCGAACCTACAAACTTTGAAGAAGCAGAAAATCAAGAAGAATGGAGAAATGGCATGGAAGAAGAAATCAAGATGATTGAGAAGAACAACACATGGGAGCTAGTAGATCGTCCTTCAAATAAAGATGTCATTGGAGTCAAATGGTTATACAAGACTAAGCTCAATCCTGATGGATCCATTCAAAAGAATAAGGCAAGGCTTGTAGCTAAAGAATATGCACAAATTCTTAGGATAGATTACACAGAGACATTTGCACCTGTAACTCGCCTAGATACAATAAGAGCGCTCATTGCACTAGCCGTACAAAAATAACGGATGATCTATCAATTGGATGTAAAATCTGCCTTTCTAAATGGAGAACTAGTAGAAGAAGTATATGTTGATCAACCATAAGGGTTCCTTGTAGAAGGACATGAAGACAAGGTGCTAAGACTAAAGAAAGTGCTTTATGGACTCAAGCAAGCTCCACGAGCATGATACAATCGAATTGACAAATATTTCGCTGATCATGAATTCAAGAGGAGTAAAAGTGAGCCTACACTCTACATTAAGACACAAGGTAATTCAAACACTCTCATAGTTCCCTTGTATGTAGACGATCTTATCTACACAGGAAATAATGAGACCATGATAAAAAAATTCAAAGAAGAAATGAAGCAGATATTTGAGATGACTAACTTAAAATTGATGCACTATTTTCTCGACATTGAGGTAAACCAAAATAAAGATGGAATTTTCATCTTGTAAAAGACACTCAAAATTTGCTACAAAGGTTTAAGATGAATAATTGCAAAGCAGTATCTACTCCTCTAGTCCATAATGAGAATTACAAAAAGAAGATGGATCTGAAGAGGCAGATGCTTCGCAATACAGAAGTCTTATTAAAAGTCTCCTTTATCTAATTACCACAAAATCCGACATCATGTATGCAACACGTTTACTATTATGATTTATGCAAAAGCCAAGTCAAAAGCACTATGGGACTACAAGAAAAATTTTAAGATATCTATAAAGCACAAAGAACTATGGCATTCACTATAAATGTACTAAAGATCTAAAACTACTTAGATATACCGATAGTGATTGGGCAGGATCAATTGATGACATAAAAAGCACTTATGGATATGCATTTACACTAGGATCAGGAGTATTATCTTGGGTATGAAAAAAATAAGAAGTTGTGGCTCAATCATCTGATGAAGCTAAGTATGTTGCAGCCGCAAATGCTACTACTCAAGCAATATGGCTAAGGAAAGTATTCGAAGACATAAGAGAGCAACAAGAAGAACTAACAACTATGTTGTGCTGTAGTAAGTTAGCATTAGAAATGGTAAACAATCTAGTCTATCATAGTAGGACCAAGCATATAGCTATCAAGTATCATTTTATACGAAAAGCCATATTGGAGAAAAAGATAAAGATTGAGTATTGCAACACAGATGATCAACTGGCTAACATCTTCACCAAGGCACTACCAAGATCAAAGTTCGAACTATTTCAAGAGATGCTTGGAGTTATACAAATGTGCATCAACGAGGAGTATTGATTATGCTACACATTTGTAGAATTCTCTAGAATTCTCATGCTCTTGTCTTATAAAATAAACATCTAGATATTATAATAGAAAACTCTATAAAATAAGTAAGTAAATCAAGTAACTAGAAAGATCTAGGAAGATAATATCTAGAAATATCTATAATATCCAAGAACTAAAATTATCTAGAAATTGTAATTAACCAACTTGTAAAGCCTATAAATAGGTCATCATGAAACTCATTGTTACTAACAAACAAACACAAATTCCACTAGCTTTTATACTCTCTCCTTAACCCATCAATAATATAACTATCAATTTTCTCAAAGCATTCATCCAAACTATTTATTCATCAAAACTATTATTGCTACAATATTCAAATCCATAATATACTAAACCAACATCAAATATTTTATAAAGGGTAGGTCTTTGGTGGCCAAGGTTATAGTGGCTAAGAGTGGCTAAGCTTTGACTGACCAATAAACACATGACATGTGGAGAGTTGGGTGCAAGTTGTTAGTGAGAGTGATAGGCGCTTATTGTTAGTGATTACTGCAGGGTAAAAGAGTAAATAAACTGACCAAAATGGTGTGTATATCATGTGAGCCTTTTATTTGAGGAAAAAAAACTTGTTAGTGTTTCTTGAGTGGATAATTCCAAAACTTCAATGGTTGGGCCTCTGAAAATCCAATGTTGGATCAATAAGAAGTCTTGAACTGTTAATGAATGAGAGTAATGCGAAAAAAAAAAACAAGAACTAAATCATGTGATATTTATGTGAACTCTTACTATTAATGTATTTGTGGCATGAATTATATGAGAGTATAAATTTATAAAGTGTTTAAATTTTATAAGAAAATATTATTATTCTGAATAAAAATAACTATTAAACAATATTGTTGATATTATCATAGTTATTATTATTTTTGTTCTTGTTATTATTGATATTATTATTATTATTATTATTATTATTATTATTATTATTATTATTATTATTAAAAGATAAATTTTTAGAGATTAGTAATTTTTAATAGTTTTGCCCATCTTTTGGTCAATATAAATACTAAATTATTTTTAACAGATAAATTTTATTAATTTATGTGTTCAAATTCTGAAAATTTGAGTGCAAATGGTAATGATTCATGTGTGCAAAACTTTGATAAATATAGGTGCAAATTATATGTTTATTGTGTACAAAATGTCTATAAATATAGGTACAAATTATTACCGACTAAGTGCTGGCAAAAAATGATAATACTTGTTAGTCATGTAGTATTGTTCTTATTAAAAATCTTCATAATAGTTTTATTAATAAGATTTACATTTTTACTTTGTGAATCCACTAAAGATGGCATCTGTAAATCTTGAATTCATAATGTCATACCTTTGATAATGTTGGTGGGTCCCCAACCTCAAGTAAGACCCACACATATTAAATCAAAAAAAAAATAAAAGAAAACAAGAGTGGCCTAATAGCCACGAGAGAGGGCGAGAGAGTTTGGAAGCCTCTCTTTTCAAAAAGAAAAGAAAGAAGGAAACAGAAAGCACGCCGTCGAGGTCGAAGGAGAAGAGAAATTTGGGGGAAAAGGGCAAGCCAACTTTGATCACATTGACTTGGTAAACTTGCTCCATTTCTTATAAAATTTTAGTATGTTATTCCTGGTGTAGAGATGAACATTAGGATATAACTTATTTGTTGTATTGCCTTCTCTTTTGCCTGATTTGAGATACCCACTTTGTGGAGGGTTTATGTTGATTCCACCAGTTTTGGTGATGTATTTTGTTGATTGTTGAGATGCCCTAGTGTCACTAGGAAGACTGTTTGTGTACCCATTATTCTGATAATGGAAGATTCTTCTGGACTAGGTCCCGTGGGTTTTTGTCCCTCTTTTGGGGGTTTTCTCACGTTAAAATTCTGGTGTCTGATTATTTAATTTCTGCCATTATATTTCCTGTTTGGAGTATCTTTGGCATTGCCCATTTAATTGCACAGGTTGTGGGAAAATTATTTCTGGTGCTTCCGCTGTTAGACAGGTTCTTGTTTTGAACCTTGGTTGAGATTTTCCCAACAAAGTGGTATCTAGAGCTTTGGTTGTTTATCTCTGTGCTGATTAAATGGAGGAAAATACTCATGGACCGAATATAGTCAAATTGAATTCCCAAAATTATTCAATTTGGAAGACCCTCATGGAAGATATGTTGTATAGCAAGGACTTGTATGATCCTGTGGAAGGGGATAAATCCAAAGGTACCAAATCCGATGCTGAATGGAAGAAGCTGAATCGAAAGGCAGTTGCTTTGATTAGGCAATGGCTTGATCTTAGTGTGTATCCACATGTTGACACCGAAACGAATGCTGAGAAGATGTGGAAGAAATTGAAGGAGTTATATGAGAGGAAGAATGTGCAAAACAAAGCATTCTTGATTAGGAAGCTTGTCAATATGAAGTATGTTGAAGGTAAATCAATGCCGGAGCACTTGAGTATTTTTCAAGAGACAGTGAACCAACTGACAAATAATGAAATCACTTTGAATGATGAGTTGCAAGCCTTGTTGTTGTTGAGCTCTTTGCCTGATAGTTGGGAAGTTCTGGTTGTGACACTGACTAACTCAGCTCCAAAAGGAAAGTTGACGTTAGCAATGGTTAAAGAGAGCATGTTGAATGAAGAAGCCAGAAGAAGAGAGCGAGGTTTGACTAATGCCTCCTCCCAGTCAGAAGCACTTGTTTCAGAGTCACGGGGGAGAAGTCAAAGTAGAAAGCCTCACAGTTCTGACAGGTCAGAGAGTCGAAGCAAGTTAAGAGGAAAGTACAAGCCAAGAAAGGAGTTCATTTGTCACCATTGTGGCAAGTCGGGGCATATTAAGAGGTATTGTAGGTTCTTGAAAAGAGAACAATCAAGGGGAAGAAATGAAGACAAAGGTAAAGATAGTGATAAAGAAACTGCTGCTATTGTTTATGAAGATGTTCTTATCACATATGATGAAAATTATGTGAATCTTGTCTGTGATGATTCCACTTGGATTATGGACTCTGGTGCCTCATGTCATGTCACTCCGAAACGTGAATTTTTCACTTCCTATACTGCTGGAAATTTTGGCAAGATTAAATTGGGAGATAAAGGAGTGTGTGATATCATTGGTATGGGTGATATGTGGCTTGAAACCAACATGGGATGCAAGTTGCAATTGAAGAATGTTAGGCATGCGCCAGATATGCGGTTCAATCCCATTTCAGTGAAGGCATTGGATCAAGAAGGGTATTGCACTTCCTTTGGTAGTGGAAAATGCAAGATTACCAAAGGGACTCTCATTGTTGCTAGAGAAGACAATAGTCTCACTACTCTCTACCGGTTGCAAGCAAAGTTGTGCAAAGAAGATGTGAATGTAGCTGATGATTCCTCTTCTGATTTGTGGCATATACGTCTTGGTCACTTGAGTGAGAAAGGACTAAGCGTCTTGGCCAAGAAGCACTCACTTCCAGTGAAAGGTACAACTTTAAATACTTGCACTCATTGTTTTGTTGGAAAGCATGCTAGAGTATCATTTCATAATTCTGGACCTCATAGGAGATCACATGTTCTAGATTTAGTTCACACTGATTTTGCACTATGGATGCTAAGACACTAGGTGGTGCATCATATTTTGTTACTTTTATTGATGATTATTCTCGAAAAGTGTGGGCTTTTGTTTTGAAATCTAAAGACCAGGTGCTCAGAATCTTCAAACACTTTCATGCAAGTGTTGAAAGAGAAACAGGAAGGAAATTGAAATGTGTTCGAGCAAATAATGGTGGTGAATACAGGGGTCCGTTTGAGGAGTATTGTAAAGGACATGGGATCAAGCTTGAGAAGACGGTTCCTAAGACTCCTCAACATAATGGAGTTGCAGAGAGAATGAATCGCACTATCAATGATAGAGTAAGGTGTATGCTTTCTCATGCAAAGTTGCCTAAATCCTTTTGGGGTGAAGCGATGAGGACTGCAGTAGATCTGATCAACCTTTCTCCTTCAATTCCACTAAATGGTGATGTTCCAGAGAAAGTTTGGAGAGGGAAAGATGTCTCCTATAGTCACTTGCGAGTGTTTGGCTGCAGGGCTTTTGTTCACATTCCAAGAGATGAAAGGTCTAAACTTGATGGAAAGTCAAAGCAGTGTATCTTCATGGGTTATGGTCACGAAGACTTTGGTTACAGATTATGGGATCCGGTGAGCAAGAAGATAATTAGAAGCCGAGATGTGATTTTTCTTGAAGACCAAACTATTGAAGATCTTGAGAAGACAGATAAGCCAACAGTAACTGTTAGACGCTCTGTTGATGATGAACCTGGTCCTTCCACTAGACCTCCTGTTGATGGGGGAGATGTACAAGTTGATAATGATGGTGATGATTTGCATGATGAACCTACACCTCAACCTGAGGTGCCAGATGTTGAAGTTCCACCTGAACCACCAGTTGAGCCTGAATTGAGAAGATCTACTAGAGAGCGTCATCCTTCTCAGAAATACTCTCCTCATGAGTATGTGATGAATACTGAGACTGGGGAGCCAGAGAGCTACCAGGAAGCTATGTCTGATGAGCATAAAGAAGATTGGTTGAAGGCCATGCAAGAAGAAATGAAATCCTTGCATGAGAATCATACTTTTGAATTGGTGAAGTTGCCGAAGGGTAAGAGAGCATTCAAGAATAAATGGGTGTTCAAGTTGAAAGCGGATGAAAATGTCTCACGGCCAAGATACAAAGCTCGATTGGTTGTGAAAGGCTTTGAGCAAAAGAAAGGTATTGATTTTGAGGAGATTTTCTCTCCAGTTGTGAAGATGTCCTCTATTCGAGTTGTGCTTGGATTGGCGGCTAGCTTGAATTTAGAGGTTGAGCAGTTTGATGTGAAGACTGCATTCCTTCACGGTGACATAGATAAAGAAATTTATATGGAGCAACCAGAGGGTTTCGAGGTTAAAGGAAAGGAGCACCTTGTATGCAAGTTGAAGAAGAGCTTATATGGGTTGAAGCAAGCGCCAAGGCAGTGGTACACGAAGTTTGATTCCTTCATGGAAGGTCATGGGTATAGTAAGACTTCTTCTGATCATTGTGTCTATGTTAAGAAATTCTCTTATGGTGATTTTATAATTCTCTTGCTTTATGTTGATGACATGTTGATTGTTGGTCATGACACTAAAAAGATTGAAAGTCTTAAGAAAGACTTGAATAGATCCTTTGCTATGAAGGATTTAGGTCCTGCAAAGAAAATCCTTGGCATGAGTATCACTCGTGACAGGAAGAATGGAAAACTGTGGTTGTCACAGCAGAAGTACATTGAGAAGGTTTTAGAGAGGTTTAGCATGAGTAATTCCAAACCTGTTAGTACTCCACTTGCTAGTCATTTCAAGCTGAGTTCACAGCAATGTCCTACAAGTGAGAAAGAGAAAGCAGAAATGAAGAAGATTCCATATGCATCTGCAGTTGGCAGTTTGATGTATGCTATGGTTTGCACCAGGCCGGATATTGCTCATGCCGTTGGAGTTGTTAGTCGGTTTCTCTCTAATCCTGGCAAGGAACACTCGCAAGCAGTGAAGTGGATTCTCAGATACCTTAATGGTACTTCCAGAGTTTGTTTATGCTTTGGGAGTGGCCAACCTGTGTTGGATGGTTACACAGATACAGATATGGCTGGGGATCTTGATTCAAGGAAGTCTACTTCTGGTTATATGATGACTTTTGCAGGGGGAGCTGTGTCGTGGCAATCTCGACTTCAGAAATGTGTTGCTTTGTCTACTACAGAGGCAGAATACATTGCTGTTGTTGAAGCTTCTAAGGAACTCTTGTGGATGAAGAAATTTCTACAAGAGTTAGGCATCAATCAAGAGAAGTTTGTGTTGTTTTGTGACAGTCAGAGTGCTATCCATCTCAGCAAGAATCCGACGTTTCATTCCAGATCGAAGCACATAGAGGTGAGGTATCATTGGATACGTCAAGCGCTTGAGATGAAGTCATATGCACTTGAGAAGATCCATACTGATGATAATGGTTCAGATATGATGACTAAAAGTTTACCTGCAGTGAAGTTTGATTCCTGCAAAGAGAAGGCGGGCTTGGTGGAGCAGCCTATCCCCACTTGAGTTGGTGAGGGGGAGATTTGTTGGTGGGTCCCCAACCTCAAGTGGGACCCACACATATTAAATCAAAAAAAAAAAAAATAAAAGAAAACAAGAGTGGCCTAATAGCCACGAGAGAGGGAGAGATAGTTTGGAAGCCTCTCTTTTCAAAAAGAAAAGAAAGAAGGAAACAGAAAGCACGCCGTCGAGGTCGAAGGAGAAGAGAAATTTGGGGGAAAAGGGCAAGCCAACTTTGATCACATTGACTTGGTAAACTTGCTCCATTTCTTATAAAATTTTAGTATGTTATTCCTGGTGTAGAGATGAACATTAGGATATAACTTATTTGTTGTATTGCCTTCTCTTTTGCCTGATTTGAGATACCCACTTTGTGGAGGGTTTATGTTGATTCCACCAGTTTTGGTGATGTATTTTGTTGATTGTTGAGATGCCCTAGTGTCACTAGGAAGACTGTTTGTGTACCCATTATTCTGATAGTGGAAGATTTTTCTGGACTAGGTCCCGTGGGTTTTTGTCCCTCTTTTGGGGGTTTTCCCACATTAAAATTCTGGTGTCTGATTATTTAATTTCTGCCATTATATTTGCTGCTTGGAGTATCTTTGGCATTGCCCATTTAATTGCACAGGTTGTGGAAAAATTATTTCTGGTGCTTCCGCTGTTAGACAGGTTCTTGTTTTGAACCTTGGTTGAGATTTTCCCAACAGATAATTTACTTAAATAAACTAGTTGAAAATCAATCATACCAGATTGTCTTAAAACTAAATTCATTGTTAATTTTTTGTGTCCTCTCTATATTTATATAAAGCGTGGTCCTTGAATAAAATTTCAAAGAAACAAATATAAAAGCTACAAAACTACCACGACTTGTGAAGTAAATTTGTTAGTTTTTATTTAACTAAAAATTTTTTGTTTTTTAATTTGTATATCCATGATTATGCATATTATTTGTTAATTCCTCTAACCCAAATGCAGCAACCATGTCTGTCCAATACTGGTCAAACTTCTCTATCACAAAATGACCATACATAGCAGTCTTAAATGCAGCACAAAAATTATTATTCTTGATATTCGAAACAGCAATCCGCGCTAGGTGCCAGGTGCAAAGTCGATGTGTATCATTAGGAAATTCTGTCCTAATAGCCTCCTTCATTGACTCGTCTCCATCTGTAATCACAACTTTGGGCTGTTTTTGATGCATGACTTCAAGAAAAGTGTCTAGCAACCACTTATAAGATGGAATTTTCTCGTCCTCCAGCAACCGAAAACCAGAAATTATTGTCTGTTGGTGGTGATTAGTGTCAGAAAATATCACCAAAGGCCAGTTGTATAGATTCTTCCTATACAAAAAAAGGAGAAAGAAGATAAACATGGGGTTTATTTTAACCCAGGATATCTAATAAAAAGAGTACCAGTAGAACTAAAGCATAACTCGAACATAAAAGGTTTATTTTGTGCGAAAAGAATTGGAAATTGAAATAAAATAAAATAAGAAAAATTCAGATAGATACATTAGATCATAACTTGCAATGACATTTGTGGAGAAGTACTCAAATCTCCTTCAACCCTTCCAACCGAAATAAGGAGAAAAAGAAGATAAATAGGAGAGTTTATTTCAATTGAAAACATTTGAGAAGAATAAATACGAACCAAAGTATACCTCGAAAGTAAAAGGTTTATTTTGTGCGAAAACAATTGAAAATTGAAATGAAATAAAATAAAGAAAACTCAAATAGATGAATAAAGAAAACTCAAATAGATGAGTAAGATTATAACTTACAGTGGTATTTGTGAAGAAGTACTCAAATATCTCTCGACCCTTCTAACAAAAGTTTCTAACGAAAACACTCTTTATGGCTAATGACTCTCTCTAAACAACCAATGTAAACGAATAAGCTATATATACATAGATAGTGTGATACATAGATTTTCTCAGCAACAAGAAGCTAACTAACTAAACCAATAATACTTTTTAAAGATAGAAAGAAAGTGAGAAAAAATTTGATTCATGAAAACTAAAACATGTATACACATTATTGTTAAACTTTTTGTACAATCACATGCCATGTTTTGATATTCTATTGAATTTATTCATGTTGGAAACCAACAGAAATAAGACATTTTCATTGAAGTTTCAATAATAATCCAAACATGGCCAATTAATATGCTTCTAAGATCTATACTCATTCAAGATACTAACAATAAAAACAGAGAACTCAACAACGATGGCAGGAAGAGATGAAAAAAGGATGATAACATATCTGAATGTAGCGACTGCCAATGCCACCGACGATATACTCATTGCACCAAGCCGCTTCCGACACTTTGATGTTCAATTCCATGCACACAACCTTCTCTGATCCGTGCTACCAGGTACGATGCCAACGACCCACGACGCTTGTTCTCTATTTTCACCTCTGACCAGCGCCACTCAATACCGCCAATGATATACCCCCTCTTCCGACACCTTAATAGAATAATCCATGCAAATCACCTTCTCCAATCAATGCCTAACAAGTGCCGCGACAACGACCCTAATCGATTTTCACCTCTGCAGACTACTGCCGGCCACAAAGGGAGGTCAACAGCCTTAAAAAATAATCACACTATCTGACTCATTACACCATCATTGATTAAGTCCCCTGTTTAAAGTTGAAAGTTAGAACCTTAATTGTAGCTTTTAAATTTCTTTTATTTTTCTCAATAAATTTTTTCTCAAAAATAAATTTTAATTTCATGATTTTTTCCTTCATTAATGTTACCAACTATTATTTTTACTGTAATTAATAAAATCACTAGGTCATAGTACAATCCATCACAAGTTTCCACTGCACGGGGTCACCAAAAAATACAACACACATCATATAGTTACTTTAACCACCTTAACTTTTTGGCCACTACAGAAGCACCCTTTTATAAAACTAACAGTTTTGCCCTTTTGTAGGCCTAAATGCCGCATTGTCGATTCAATTGTCGGTAATAAAAGACCAATGTTCATTGCCTAGGAGAAGAGAAGCAAGTTTTATTACTTTCCATCTATATCTATAGGCAACAACGGGAACAATTGGTAAGCATGGTAACTATATCGGCAACTGGCGCTCTGCATTCTATCTAGGTTCTACACTTACGTACACCCCCCACCTCACATAAAAGAATAGAAGAACCCGTATGGGTGAGAGGGACTGAATCATTCATCAGATATGTCTTTTTCTGCCATTCATTTTATCTCAACTCTAGTTAGTTATAAAAAAAAGTAACCTTATTTGATATTGGACCTTGATTAATTCTTTGCAAGAGGAGCCGATGCCTTTTGGGTTAGGGTTCCTACCGACTACAATACATATGGAAGCATGGAGTTATGGGTTGAATACAATTTCTATAGTAGAAAGTTTGTACACCTAGCCATAAAAAATTATAGTATTTGGAGAAGCATTGAGTATGTGGACAAGATTATGCTTAACTTGATAGAAATCTTATCTGCAAAATCAATTTTCTATCATATATAGAAGATAATCTTTCTGTTTCGATAAGAGTACTACAAGGCGTTACATCATGGAGCAAAATTATAGGTTTAGATTATCATACAGAAAGGTATGAATAGTGTCAAGATAGTGAGTAAGGAATTAGTTATTGGCAATAATTGTTGCTTCAGTTAGTTATTTTGCAGTGATGTATATCTAAGGAGAGACTCTGAGAATGTGTGTGTAGGATTCTAATTCCAATGCTATATAATCATAGTTTGATATCTCTCCTTTTCTTGATTCTTTCCACTCTCATAACCTCATCACAACTACAATTAGCAACACATAGAAACTCTCTTTTATTGTTTTCTTAGTTTTTTACAACTCTGGTATATCATGCTCTATATGTCAATAGAATATCTAACAAATAGCAAGTGAAAAATAATTGCTTAGATTTATAGGAATTGAGAAGAGTTACACAGCTAGCATTCGAGGTTGCTTAATGTGATATAACAGTTTTTGTCAGCTATGATACAAAAAATGAAATCATCTATCATATATTATTAATTTTATAACTAAAATGTAAATTTTACAATCAAAATATACAATATAGTATTTTCTAATTACATTTAAATTAAACTAAAATTAAAATTGAAAAATTAATATTGAAATATAACTATATTATATATTACTAACTAACTTAATAACTAAAATGGGTCACATGACACTCTTTTATTAAAATTTAGAGAAAATATTTTTCTCTAAAATTACTAAACTTACTTCTTACATTCTCTTATCTACTTCTCTTTTTTTTATTTCTCTCTCCCATTCTATATATAATTTATATTTTATATTTTATATTATTAATTTGACAAATTAAAATATATCACTAGATGTTTTTTCATTATAATTAAATAAAAAAAATTTTTGACTTTTAAAATTAATAAACTCCCTCTCTCATTGTTCTTCTTTATCTTTCTCTCTTTTTTTCTCTTATTCTCTATTTTCTCTACCTTTTTGTTCTACAAAAACTAAAATTAACAACATAATATAATTTAAATAAAAAATATTATTATATGCATATTTTATTTAGTTTTAAATTTTTACTATTTATCTTTTTAATCTATATTTTCACTTTTTTTTAAATATTTATTAATTATAATTTTAAAAATACTAATATTGTAATTAAAAGTTAGAATTAAGATTCAATTATTTTTTAAAAAAAATTGAGTTAATTTTATAACAATCAATATAAATTTTTTTATGCTAATATCTAATTATATATATAGAAACAAATATTATTTTTAAATAACAAAAATAAAAATTAATTATTTTCATTTTATACAACAGACTTAACACCTAATCAAATATAAAAGTATATACATTAAATTCTTTCAAATTTTAACGTATAAAAGTATAAAATATATATTAAAAATTATATTTTTGTAACAATAAAATAAATATATAATAACTAATTTTTAATATACTTGTGCATAATAACATTTTTCAAAAACATATTATGAAGAGACCAAATAGTAATTCAATCATCATCATTATATAGGTGAAATAAGTATATGTCAGAAAATTCTGTTATGACCTGCAACTTGGAGTTACATAAATAGTTGTTATATAATACATACGGTAAGCGATGCATCTTCGCCTCAATATTTGAATTTTCTTTTTTCCCTCTTGAATGATTGGAAATCCTTTGAACAAATTTGGTGGACGAGGAATATTTTGAAATATTTTAGTACCAAATGGCATTATTGTTTTAATTAAGCCATATCTTTGGAAACATTATTGGGTGTAGATCATATATATCACTATTCCGACCTTTTTTATTTAGAAACATTAATCCCTTTATTATGAGTCTTATGACCAAAGACTAATTGACCAAGATAGTGGTCCATGGATCCTTCAAGAATATTATTGTGCCAAATTACACAAGGTGGAATGAAGGGGAGCAACATTTTAAATAAATAAATAAAGGTATTGCAATATCTCATTATCTTGCTAAATGGGATTTCATGAAGACTAATGACTTATAGAGATACCTACTATTTAATTTAATTAAGAGAAACGTTAGAGACAATGCCTTTTATGAGTATTTTGGGCCAATATTTTTTTTATATTTTAGGATTTAAAATTTAGTATAAAATCATTTTTATTAATCAAGTATCAGTTTAATAAAAAATAATAAATTTTATTAGCTATGTAACATTATTTTTAGGATAAATATCTTATTCGATTTCTGATTTTTTTTTTCTTTTGAAGAACAAAGTGTATTTTTATCATTTTAAAATTTAAACTAGTCCTCTATCTATCTATAAAATTATATAAATTGACCTCGTTTTCGATTGATAAATGGTGGCTCATTTGTCGTACATTACAAGAAAAGAGAGCTATTTTAACATGATTTTTTTTAACAGTCATAATTAAGTATAAAAATTAATATATATTTTTGACATATATCACAAATGTCAAATTCTCTATTTTTTTTTATGAATAATTTGATTGTAGAAAATTACTCCTCAATTTTGACACTCATTTGTTTTCAACTTACTTTATTATTTCTTTTCTTCGTTGAGCTCCGTCAATTTTGGCATCACACTGCTCTTAGTTTGGAATCATACTACTCATTTTTCATCTTCAAAATCTCAGTTTATTCTTCAGTTTGAAGATCTCATCTCATTCTTTGTTAAAAATTTTTGTTGAGAATTTTTTATGGTCAATAAGTGTCAAAATAAATAGTATTTTTGACGGTTAATAAGTATCACAAAAAATATATTTTGAAATTTTTCTAAAAAATTATTTTTGACGGCCAATATTTATCAAAATAAGAGTTAAACTTTTTTTTACAATTACTTATATGTTAAAAATACTATTTTTGACAAAACTTTTATTAACATATTTTTATAGTTAAAATAATGTCAAAATTTATTTTTTGACGAATTTTAATTTTTTTGACACATAATAATCCTAAAAAATATTCTATATTGTTGTAGTGGTATCAAAATAAGGTCTGACCATTGTCAGGTGTCAATTTGTTAAAGAGATTAAAAACTCCCTTGCCAAAACTAAAATGTCATCGCCTAGCCCTAACTACCTTTGGCTCTTGCTGCTACTACCTTCCTCTTCTCCCCTTCCTTCTCCTTCTCTAATTTCCAACTCCGCCAAAGTTTGCGCCTCCGACGATTGTTACTCCATTCTCCCCATCTCTTCCTGCTCCGTTTGACTCCAACGTCTCCGTTCTCAAACTCACACAGTTACACTAGCCCCTAAAAGAGAGAACTGGTTAGTCTCTTGCGTCTGCGTTCATGCTTTTGTATCTGCCTTTACCTTTGGTTTTTTTGCCTGCAGCTGCTTCGTTCCCCGCCTGCGTTCCCTTCTATTTTTGCAGCCGCTGCTGGTTGTCCTGTTCGGCTACTCTGTCCGTACTTCTTATTCTGCTTCTCCTCAGCTATTAATAACTTAGGAGGTGAGAACAGATGTAATAGACAAATAATTAGAGTTGTGGTAATTTGTTTTATATTTCAAAGTGTGAAAACTGGAATTATGTCACTGTTAAGTGAGGGAGGGGGAGAGATGAAATTGGTGAACAGAAGCAGTTTAGAAAAGGGAGAGTTGTTAGTGGCGACAACAAGAAAGATTGTGAGGATGGTGAGAATAATCTTGGTGACACCGGAATTTGGGGTGAGCTATTGAGGGAGGTTGGGTGAGGACAAGAAGGAGAAAAAGAGTAGGAAGAGAAAACCACGATGGTGGTGGTTGCTGGTGGTGGCGAAACAAAGGGAGAAGATAGTGATTTTGAAGATGATGCGATGGAGGAAGAAAAAAAAAAGAAAAAGAAGAATAGAAAAGGAAGAGGAAGAAGAAAAGAGAGGTTGGATGGCGGTGTTCCGGTGATGGTCGTGAAGATGAAGCTCGATAATGATGGTGATGGAGATGATGGTAACTGACCGAAAAGAAAAGAGTAGAGGGGGAAGAAAAGAAGAGAAGAAGAGAAGAAAAAAAATTTTTTTTTTTTTTGCGAAAGAATTTTTAGTCTTTTTAACAAATTAGTATTAACACTTGACGCTATAACATGACACATCAGATCTCATCAGATACGTTAAATGGATCATTATTTATCAATTAAAATAAAAATTAATTTGTACAATTTTATAAATAAATGTGGACTTGATTAAAATTTTAAGATAATCAAAATGTGCTTTGACCCTAAAAAAATCAGAAGTCGGATAGGTTAGTTTATTCATAACTTTGAGAGTGGTTGTGAGTTGTGGTCTCTCTCATATGATATGAGTTTAGTTTCAAGCAAATTGAACATACAGCTGTATCAGTTGGTTTCTTTACAATGTAATCTAACCTTTGTATTTTTATGAGATAGAGAAATCTATTTTTGTGTATAATATAATTTATATTACACGCCAACCTTAATGATGACCATTCAAAGATATTAACTAACTATTAATATAACTAAAACTCATGTATATAATATAGAAAAGATACGTATACAGGTACGTGAACAAAATAACAAAATAGCCACATACACAAGACATGCTGATGATGTGCACGTAAACAGAAACGAAATTTAGCAACCAGTTGGTATGGTCTTCTAATTCGTCCAAAGACCCACTTCAAAATAAATTGAATATACATTTTAATTTGTAAGATTTTGTTAATACGTATTTCTAAAATCAATATAAGTTATTAGTTTACACAGTTTTAAATTAACTATACACAAGGTTAGAAATTTAAAAAATTATTGACAAAAAATTTATTATATTTGTTACTCTAAGTTCTAGAGAACTTAGATGAAGAGTACTAGAGAGCCAACAAATTTTGTAATTTGTAATTATCTGTTAGTTATTATTAGTATTTTTAATAGTGTGAAATTACATATAATGATATATAATTGCTTACTTTTTTTTTTTACTAATTAAGGACTGGCCAAATTTTAGATTTTCTCATTTATATGTTTATTCCTATCCTTTTAAGTAATTTCATAATATAATATGATAAAAATATTATATCCTAGTAGGTTTAAAATTTTGACCCTAAAAAAATAATTTAACACGAGGCCAATAATAAATAAGAAAAAAAATTATGCAAAATTTTACATAAACTCAAAAAAATTTATTATATTAAAAAGTCTATTAGAAATATAATTATTCATATGCTTAATATTAAAAAAATAATTATATATATATATATATATATATATATATAATATTAAAGACCGAAAATTAGAATAACATTTTAAAAGAAACAAAGTAAAAAAGTAATACAAATTAAAAATAAAGTACACCAATGCAAGAGAGACATTGCATTAATTAATTAATTGACCAATTTTTTTGTATCTATTATTTATTGTTGAATTTTTTAACGAAATTATTTTTTTATAATAAATTTTAAATATTTAAATTTATCATTTTTTATTCTTTAAAATTAAATATTAAATATTTACTTTTTTGACAATTAAATACTAAATTTTTTTATACCGCAATAAGTATGTATACTATTACAACATTTTGGGTTTATGGTCACAATTTTTTTGGCTAAGTAAAAAACTGTGACTATTAAAAAACCGTGACCATAGACCTTCTATGATCACGATTTTTTACCGTGACAAAAAAAAGGTTATGGTCACGGTTTTTGAAAAAATGGTGGCCTAAAAGGGGTCTATATGGTACGATTTTGGAGGATGATCTAAAGGGGTCTATGGTTACGGTTTTTTACAGTGATAAAAAATGGTCTATGGTCACGGTTTTTCAAAAAATGGTGACCTAAAAGGATCTATGATCATGGTTTTGGGGGTGGTCTAAAAGGGTCTATGGTAACGATTTTAGGGGTGACCTAAAAGGGTCTATGGTCACAGTTTTTACAGTGACAAAAAAGGGTCTATGGTCACGGTTTTTCAAAATAGGGTGACATAAAAAGGTCTATGGTCACAGTTTTTGGGGGTGACCTAAATGGGTCTATGGTCACGATTTTGGGGGTGACCTAAACAGGTCTATGGTCACGGTTTTTCGAAAGGGTGACAAAAAATGGTCTATGGTCACATTTTTAGGGAGTGACCTAAAGGTATCTATTGTCACGATTTTGAAGGGTGATCTAAAAGTGTCTATGGTCACGATTTTTTAAAAAAAGGTGACCATAGAGTACCTATGGTCATGGTTATTAGGGGTGGCCTAAAGTGACGGTTTTTTCATTATTTTTTTTAAACCCTATCCAAAACAGCGTCGTTTCCCCTTCTAAAAATCCACATTTTTTTTAAATCCCTAAACCCAAAACGACGTCCCCCCCCCCCAAATTTCCCATTCCCTCGTAAGTTCTTAATAACTTAGGGAAAAAAAGAAGATAACCCAACAGCCAATCCCTCTCTTTCGGCCAGCCACGCACCCTCCTCCCCTCTTTCGTCAGTCACCAGCTTTGAAGCCCACCATCCGGCATTGTCTTGCTCCAACCCATGAAGCTGGGCATCAGCCGCGCTTTGGCAACCGTCTGTCATTGTTGTCCGTGGAGCTTGTCTCGAAGCCTCAAACCCCTCAACGATCGTGTCATCGTTGTGAAGCCTTAAATCCCTCCCTAGATTTGCGAATCGCCAGCTTCCACAGTCCTAGTGTGACCGCTCTTTGTGTCATCACTCACTCACTTACTCACTCCATAGAGTATTCCAAGTAAGTTTCTTTCTTGCTTTTTTTTTCTTTTCTCATGCATGCAACCTGTTTGATAATTTGACTCTGAGATTACTGATGTAGTATTTTTTTTATTTGTTACTAATATGAATATTGGGACATTTCATGAAGAAATCTGAATCTGGAAAGAAACCTGTTTTCAAGTTATCAACCTAGAACGGATTATAAATATATAAATATTTCAATTATGTATGTGCTCATCATCATATATACTTGGGCAGCAAAATGCGTTGAATTTTTTTCTCTGTGCTTCTTCTTATTATCAGTTATATTTCTTGCAAACATATATATTGGGATTATATACACAGAAACACTAGTACTATTCAAATGTGTCATTAACATATTAGTTTTCCTAATATCAATATTATATTCATATTAAAAGATTCTTCCTTCTTTTACTTATTATTTCATTGACTGTTGAAAAATATTTATAGTTTTACCAGCAATGTCGAGAAGTGGATTTACGGTTCCAACTAAATTTTTCTTTTCTTTTCTTTTTAGTCCCTCACTGTTGGTACTCCAAGACCTCTAGTATAAAGGATGAGTACTGAGTAGGACAGTATAATTTTTGGATAGAATAAATTATTTGTCTGAGATTAGAGCAAATGACAACAACGACTCTCTATAGAGGCAATATGCGGAATTGAGAATAATGGAGTTGGTACTTAGCACCGATGTATTTAAATTTTATGTTATTTCATCAGTCAGGGGAAGAATTCCTTGGAATTTTTATACTAGTGATAAGTATCTTCTGCATATTAAGCTGCTAAATATTGATGAATATTACTATCACAATATGCGCTCTACTCTTGGTTTAAAATGAAACACGAGCACCTTGATGAGGTAAACTGTTTTCAAACACCATTATTAGGATTGTTTACACAAATTAAATATATTATTTAATTTCAATCAAACATTACATTATTGTAGTTTGGAAAATATTTATAGTTCATTATTATAGGATCTTGTGAGGTGTAATTGATTTTTTAATGTCCGTCTATGCCATCTAAGTCTGCATATGTGCATCTTGAGCATCAAATATTTGCATATTGTCCTTGATTCCGATGTCTTAAGAATGATAATGAGTTTGTTGATGTAAGTGTTGTAAAAAATGATTGGTCATGGGTAATTGTTGAAAATACTTGTTGAAATTTTATGATTTTATAAATTTTCAAGAATAATTGTTGAACTTTTTTCTTCTAAATTTTTGTTGCAAGTGAGATGAGGTTTATTGCTAATTACTAGATTCGAACTTAGAAGTTAATTAGAAATTTTTGTTACATCCTTATCATGAGCTTGTTCTGAATAATAATGTTTTTCTTATTACTTTTGCTTCTGATGCAAGTTTATTAGCGATTTCGTATGGTGCCGTCCTAGTTTATTAACAGAAGGACCAACAGCATTATCATTATTATTATTATTATTATTATTATTATTATTATTATTATTATTATTATTATAGTGTATACAATTATGTATTGCATTGCACTTCAACACTTGTGCTATTCACTTTAGCTTTTTCACAATTAGTAAAAAATCATCTTCCGTGGTTTTCATGACTCTAATATTTCCTGATTCAAAAACCAAGCATTTTTAGGAATGTTGTTGGAAGAAGCAAGAAACATGTGCTATTAATCATGTGAAGAAAATTTAATGTACAGAGAGAAGTCAAAAAACCTGAGCTAACAAGAACATCATAGAATTACCATTTTTCACCATAAAAGCCTCAAGGAAGGAACTTGCCCTCAAACATGTGGCTGAAGGGACCATGGCCAACATCATACAGTAATCCTAGGCAGAATATCATATTATATTAGTAATACTAATAATAACAAAATAGCGGAATTAGAAGTGTCAAAACAAACAACTCCTCAGAGATGTTAGGTTCCAGCAAGCTTTACTGCCATCACATCGCAATGTTCAATACCAAGCTTTGGGCCCTAAAAGCATAGTAAGATTATTTAACAATATAATCTCATATCATCTTACCAATAACAAGAATATAGCAACACAAGGTAGTTTATATATATTTACTTGGTATTTTTTTTATTATGTCAATAGCTTTGCCGGCAAGCCAATAAACCAAGTGAATGCTCAAAACGAGTGTGTACAGCTCCAGGGTAAACCATATGAGTTAGACCTATATTACATTAAAATCAAAGATTCAAAGTTAGGGCTTAATTTTGATTGGCTAAGTGCAGACTTCCTCACATATAACATGACAACATCCATATGCTCTACCATAAAACTATATACTAAATTTGATAAACATAGAGTTATTTCGTGAATCCTATTTGACTACTTCATTCACATGTAGTAAGTTAACTCACCTAGCTGCTTCAAATCATGAAGTCTGCATAAATTTAAAACAAAAAGAAGTTAAAAGAAGTAAGAGAGTTAAGTAGTAGAAGTAGTATATAGTTTGACTATGCGCACTTGCCTCTGAAATTGTTCGGTGTCAACAAATTTCAATGTTGACTTTTGTTTCCTTTTTCAACACCTCGTCAATTCACCATCAATTTAAAAGTCACTGTAAAGAATAATCTAGCCTCAACTAGTAACAATACTGAATTTGCATAATTTGAAAGACAGCACAACATCACCATTAATCTATAGAAAACTCAATCCGAATCCAAATCCACATTAATAAAAAAAGTGGTAAGCGTTTTCATCTAAAGAACAAAGACTCACCTTTGAGGATTGTCGTCTAGTAGTTGTTGTAGTTCTTCCTGATTGAGAACCATTATAATTGAGAACCATGAAAAAGAAAACTTCCAGAAAATTAAAGTTATAATGCAGAGGCTGAAATTATGACTTTTTTATTTTTCAATAAAATATATTCCATTGTAAAATAAACTAATATAGTAAAATTCCAATATTTTTTGCAACGATGAACATTCATCCAAAAAAGCCTAAGCCACATACATAGTAAAAAATACTCATTGATTTTAAGAATATTCTATAAGTCAAACTTAAAAAATAAGAACATAGAATAAAAATACAAAATGCAGATTAACCAACCAAAACAAAGTAACTAATAATCACTCCTAACATAAAAAATGAGCAAGAATTAAAGAAAAGCCATATAACACTTGTGTTATATAGAAAGGTTTTAACGCTAAGAATTAGTATTGATATAGAAAGGTTTAATTGATTATTTATTACAAATTTCTTATGTTGAATAATTAACGGGTGACTTGGAGCTTGAAAATTTCAAGCATGTAGGCAAATATGAAGCTGAGTTAATAATATAGATAACATAAGAGCACTTCTGTATATATTTTTTTCCTTTTTTTTAATCAATAAAAAAGTCATACATCCTCTACTAAGAGTAGCTTCGTATTACTTCTCCTCCTACATTAAAGCTAGCTTCTTAATTCAAATCAACAAGATAAAATTTTCTTCCTAAATTCCATTTTGTCATATATTAAGCTACAAGCAGTGGATTAAGTGCATTGGCTACACCAATCTAATGACTGATTTTTCTGAATTTCAAAGGCATACCTTTCAAACTGATAACTTCAGACAGTGACACCCAATTAGAACATTTCAGCCATTTGGATTGGATACAGTTTTTATTTTTTAGGAGATAGCATTAGCAATTTAAACACGAGAGCGTGTCGCAATTCAGGTCTGTTCAGCTCATATGATATTCAAACCAATATAAAAAAATATCAATACTAATTGTATTGCTATCAAGTTACTGAATAATCGCAAAAGTAACAAGCCAAATTCAAAATCAAAGGAGTAATCAATCAAACTAAATTAATGTAGAGGAAATCACAAAATTAACAAAAAAAAAAGCTTCCATAGGAATGCATAAAAGAATGCAGAAGGAGATCTCAAAAGTTACCGTGACGCGATCTCAAGAGACGCGGCGACAGAAGAGACAGGAAAAGAGATTGTCGAAGCACGTGGTGGCATTGACGCTAGCGGCAAGGAGATGAATGGCAGTGGCGGTGCCAATGGCGGTGGCGGCGACGTCGACGAAGACTACAATTTATGGTTTCGATCAATTGGTCTTGTTCACTCTCCCTCTCACTCAAAGTTAACCTTATTTTGCATCTTTGGTATGGGCTTTGAGTGTTTGGATGGGCCTTTGCGTGCGTGGTTATTTTAAGATGTGTAAATTTATTTGGGGGGGGGGGGTTTGTAAATTGCTACAAATAGATGATGTCAGGGAGATTTTTAAAAACTTCTACAATAAAACCTCCACCAATTAGTAATAATGTTGTATTGATATTTGGTCATGAGAACTAATTCAACTTTTGCAGCCATGAACAACCGTCAAGGTAACATATACACCATGCAGCTGCCTATTATGTCTCATATTACTCTTGATTTTATGACTTATATATGCTACTTGTTCATTTTCAATTTTTTCACAATGAAAAGTTTAGAGACAATCTTTTTAATCAACAATTTTTAAACTTTTTTATTTTTTAAATTTTTTATCATCAAATTAAGATTAAATTAATAGAAAAAGACAAATATCCTCTTATTTAAGATTTTTTGCATCTTATTCTCAGTCATCTCTCACTCTTAATTTTTATCTCCTTCATGTTTAGCTCTTACATATACACCCAACATTATCAGTCTCATTCAATCTTTTTCGATTCTCGCACTGCTCTACTCTATTTCTGTGTAAAGTCATTTTTTTTCTTTTCTGTTCAATCTTTTTTGTGCCACTTTTTTTGTTTTAACTTGCCACCGCTTGTTTTGCATAATCTCATCGCGCTTCTACTTTGTTTTGCGTTGTCACCGTTACTATTTTCTTGTTATTGAAGCTTGCATCTTTTTAAATCTGTTTTTGAAGCTCATGTTATTGTTGAAGTTTATGTCTTTCAGATATGTTCTTCTTTCTTTTCTTTTACTAATAATAATAATAAAATTGACAATCGTAATAATATAAGGTGTATTACAAATTAAAATAAAGCTAATAATTCACATTGATCATCGATAATTCATGATCAAAACAATAATAATGATAATAATAAATTTTCCCCCTTAGCTTAGCTTGTTCAACTAATTCCCAACCTGGCCTCCTAATTAATAATGACAATCCACCAAAGGTGGTGCAGCAGAAAGCATCATGGTTTTCTGTGTGGCCGAGAACTGAAATTGGGAATCCTAGTGGTGGTGGTCGTCGTCGGCCAGTGCAGGAAGGTTAAGATCCAATTCCAGAAGATTCCGCGGTGGCTTAACAACCTCCAGCGTTGGCTGAGGACTAGTAGTAGTGATGACAGCTGTCCTATGCCTCCTCATGTGACCACCAAGTGCTTGTCCAGATGTGAATTCTGAACCGCAAATTGAACACTCATGAATCTTGGGCTTGCCGTTATTGTTGAAATTTTATATTGTATTTAGTTTATCAATTTCAAGCTAGTAAATTTGTTGATTTAGTGTTGCAAATTGAGGTAGTACTTTGTTGATGTATTTTAATATTGTTGTTGCTTATTTAGCCAACCCTCTTGTTAAAATTATCTTGTCGATGAGTTTTAATGGAAGTTTAAAATAGAAATTATCTTGTATTTTATACTAATTTAGGATAAATATTTGTTAATTGATTATTTTGATTTACCTATTCTTGAATGTTATTTACCTTCTCTTGAATTTTGTTTTGTTTTGTATACAGGATAATCATAATTTTATTATCATTATTATTGTTTTATATACAGGGAAAATTTATTATTATCATTATTATTGTTTTGATCATGAATTATCGATGATCAATGTGAATTATTAGCTTTATTTTAATTTTCAATACACCTTATATTATTACAATTGTCAATTTTATTATTATTAGTAAAAGAAAAGAAAGAAGAACAGATCTGAAAGACATAAACTTCAACAAGAACACGAGTTTTAAACACAAATCTAAAAAGATGCAAGCTTTAATAACAATAAAATAGTAGTAGTGACAATGCAAAACAAAGTAGAAGCACAATGAGACTATGCAAAACAAGCGGTGGCAAGCTAAAACAAAAAAAGCGACACAAAAAAGATTGAACAGAAAAGCAAAAAAAATGATTTTATACAAAAATAAAGCAGAGCAGTGCAAGAATCGAAAAAGATTGAACGAGACTGATGATGTTGGGTGTATATGTAAGAGTTAAACACGAAGGAGATAAAAATTAAGACTGAGAAATGACTGAATAAGATGCGAAAAATTCTAAATGAGAGTATATTTGTCTTTTTCTATTAATTTAATCTTAATTTGATGATAAAAATTATAAAAAAGAAAAAATTTTAAAAATTGTTGATTAAAAAGATTGTCTCCGAACATTTCATTGTGGAAAAATTGAAAATGAACAAGTAGCATATATAAGTCGTAAAATCAAGAGTAATATGAGACATAGTAGGTAGCTGCATGGTATATGTGTTACCTTGACAGTTGTTCATGGCTGCAAAAGTTGAGTTAGTTCTCATGACCAAATATTCAAAGAAAGAGAAACTAGGACGGCACCATACGAAATCACTAATAAACCTGCATCAGAAGCAAAAGTTGTAACACCCTAACTACCAAAGCTCACGCTTCCGGCTGCGCGACTCTGATAGCTCGGACATTACGACAACTTTTATACTATTTAATACTAAAATATGAGCCTGTTTAAAACTTTAAACCGCAATACCGCTCCCAAAAATACTTTCATCCGATAACATACATCCATAGATACCATACAACTTACAAAAACTCATAAAGAGTACATCCATATACATACATATATACTCATATATACATAGATAATATTACAAGCTTTAACCAATACAATCCCTATCCCTCTTACAGAATATATCAAGATAAAGGCGAGGGTACAGTAAATAATCTAAGGCAATACAAAGCATCTCAACAACTAAATAAACTCTTCATAACTTCTGCGCCCATATCCTGAAAAGGGGAAAAATGTAGGGGGGTGAGAACATCATCCTCGAAAGGGTTCTCAGTAGAGGGTTTTTGGGAATTACTGTAATAGGATACGTGAAGATAAATCGTACTAGTGATTAATAACCGTCTTATGCCTCCTTTTCAAAAACAACGGTTTACAATAAAAGTAAAGTCTAAAAATCTTTCTGAAAGAAGAACCGTTCAATTCTCAAAAACATCAAAAGCCTTTCATACATTTCCAAACCATAACCACAAAACCGAAATCAACCATCGGTCCATCTCAATTCAACCACGGCCCTAGGCCCAAACAATCCAACCATCAACCAATCACCACAGTCCAACAGAGTCCCAGTAGCAAACACAAATAGGAAGATGCAAGCACAAACAAACAGTTATTGCAAGTAGAACAGTTAGCAATTAATCACATAGGCAAACCAAGTATAATATGCACACCCAAACAATGTCACATAAATGCATAAGATGCATGCCTGTCCCTAGTGGCTGATGATATCATCCGTCGGTTACCAAGCCAACCCGACGTGTCCGGTAGCTAACCCGGGCACAGTCTCTCTGTTGCGCATTAATATCATTAGAGGGAATACGTGCCCTGTCACCATCAGAGGGTATCTGCGCCATGTCGCCATTAGAGGGTATCTGCACCCTGTCGCCATTAGAGGGTATCTGCGCCTTGTCGCCATTAGAGGGTATCGGTGCCCTGTCACCCTTACAACCAGAGAGAAAACACAAGCATATTCACATTCAACATTCATCTCAGCCATCCGGCTCACGGTTTAATCCAGAACCAGCCAATTTATCAATAAATACAGCCCTTCGGCTTAAACTCATAATTCTTAATCAGCCATACGGCCCACAATTCATTCGGCAATCAGCCATAGTTCAATAGCATACACAGCCTTTCCGGCTCATAACAAAATAGCACTTCCACCATTCAACATTATCAAATTCATCAATCGGCATTTAAGCCATAAATCACTTTTCTCAATTCATTTCACTTGAAATAGAGTTTCAACTCTTTTTAGCCTTGACTTTGAAGATCTCATATTCAAATCATCTCAGGCTCATAACCCAAATTTACTCAAAGTGAGTTTTCTTTTTAAAACAAAGCCACTCTCGGCATTCTCTTTCAAAAACTTCCAAAACCATGGCAAGTTAAGGATTTATTTCAAAGCATTCAAAATCATCCATCCAACAATGGGTTTTTATAACAAAAGTTTCCCGACGGAATTCCAAGTCTTTAGGGAAGGTCAACCTATATCGATTCCTTAAAATTCATTGAAACTCTTAAAATCATAGATTATCGGTTCAAGTAAATAAAACTGAATTTACTATAAAACCGGCCATTCAAAATCACAAGTTCCAACCCGGTCCAAAAATCAACTCATTTGAAACGGAACCGGTTCATTTGAATCAAATCACCTTCAAGTTTCTTTTTGGAACCTATTTTTCTAACTCTTCCAAATTGCCTCAAACTTAATTACCCAATCAAAGGTCTAAATACCTTTAAAATCACTAAAAGACCCTTTTTATATTGAAATCAATATTAGAGCATCATTCTTTCCTTCAGTGATTCAAGCGGTAAAAATAGTTCATTTCTAAATGGGTCGAACTCAACGCATAAAGTTCATTAAATAAATTAAGCTTGAAAACATAATTATTCTCTTAATAAATCACATAATACAATTTCTCAAATCCAGCCCTTTTCAAATAACTTTTCAGACATGACTAGGATTTTGCAGAATTTCGGCAGCACCTCCCCTAAAACTTGGACTTTTGCCACCCGGTTCGGGTCCCAACTAAACCGTTTCTCATTCCTTTTCAACAGCTCAAAACCAGAAATCAATTCAAAGCAAGCTAAATCCAACAGTCGCCTCAGTGGCATATCTCAAGAAAACCATTTAAAAATCAACTCAATATCAACCGATTTAACTCATTTCCAAAGCTTTAAAGAAACAGTTCAGTAACAAATCATTTGTCCAAGATCAAGTCAATTAAAGTAAACCAGGATGAATTCAAAAGTGCATTCGACTTTTCACATCATCAAATAATTGACTCAAATCAAATCAATCCTCAACGGATTAAACTCAGATTTCAAATATTTAAAGAATCAGCTTCAAAACATTACATTTCACAAAGCCGCACAACAACTCAGCCAAACATTCGAGTCAATCAAATAATACATAAAGCCGATACAATCACCAAATACACATTATCTCACAACAGTATCCATATGTAATAATTCCAATAATAAACTATAGTTTTCGCAAAGCGCCCCTACCTCAAAACGCAATTCCATAACCCAAACGCGTCACAAGAACCTCCTCTCTTAAACCGAGATCACCAACAACGCAACCTTGGCTCCAAGCCACTCCCGCGGTAACCACAGCAACACTAATCGCGACACATAACAATAGAAACTCAGTCTCATAGCAATTGATGCCGTAAAACCTTAGCGTGAGATTACAGAACAATAACCAAAAGGGCTTTCATATCGAAAACGCTTACCAAAACTAAGAAAGAACGGCCAAATCAAGCAACGGTAGTCCCGGCGGTGGTTCTGGCAGCAATCAGAACTCAAACCTATGTTACCAAACCTCAGAGTCTTTAACCAAGCATTACAGAATACTGACTAAAAGGGCTTTCCGAAATAACACGCTTACCACAACAAGGGAAGAACTACACCGAGTAGCGGCAGCCCCGATGGTGGTTCCAGCAACACCCACGCCACTCCCGGTGAGCGTAACGGTGAAAGAAGCGATGCAGCCGCTCCGAAGGGCAAGCACAGCGACGAACAACACCAGCGGCGGTGAATGGCAGTAGCTCCGATGTGGGTCCGACGGCGGCAACTCGCGATAACTCCAAACGACACCGGCTTCAGTCGCGGTTTCCGGCCGCCAGGTGCGGCGACGCGGCTCCAGGCGGCAGAGGTGATAGGAAGCACTGGGGTTCAGCGAGCAGTGGCGGTGGCTCCCGATCTTGCCTTCTGTTCGCGTTCCCTCTCTCTCAGACCAGATCGGCGACTGACCACGTGGCAAGGATGAGGGCGGTGCAGTGAGGACGACGGCGGCGACGCGATGGCTCTGGCGGCTCTGCAACAGTTCGACAGCGATGCTAGCTCCTCCATCCTCACTTCCATCGCGTCCCTCTCCCTCCCTTGGTGATTTGACGATGACGCCTGAAAGTGGCGGCGATGAGTGCGACGGGATGCAGCGTTACCAGAACGGCGGTGGCTCGCAGCTGGCGGCAAGGCGTGGCGGGTTCGGCGGGCTCGTGAGGGCAACAGCGACGGCGAGCTCCCTCCCTTCCTCCACGCCGGCAAACTCTTTCCTCCTCCCTCTGTCTGTTTCCTTTCTCCCCTTTTGTCTCACTGTGTGCGTGTGTTTGTTACTGATGGGGGGTTGGGGTTATGGCTGCTGGGTTTGGGGAATTAGGGTTTCACTATTTTGAAAATTAGGGTTAAGGGTAATTTGGTAATTTC
Source organism: Arachis ipaensis (assembly GCF_059453495.1). Lineage (NCBI taxonomy): Eukaryota > Viridiplantae > Streptophyta > Magnoliopsida > Fabales > Fabaceae > Arachis > Arachis ipaensis. Next base: position 36,235,136 of record NC_142442.1, read on the forward strand.
AAATGAAATTGGGGAAAATATAGTAATTGAAACCCAATTTAAATCCAACACTACTGTATATAGAAAATACTATTTGCTCATCAATCTTACAAATTATTTTTCATAAAATGCCCAAATCAAAATAATTAGAAGTAATATAATTAAACCCTTTATTTTCCAAAGTAACAGTATTAATATTTAAAATATTAATTATTTAATCCGAATCATATAAAAATCCTTATTATTTCACAACTACCAACTATATGATTTAAATATAGAAAATAATCCAATAATTGTAAAATTGGATAATAACCATAACTTATCTCAAATTCAATAAATCAAAACTTGCCTTAATCATCTTTAATAAAATGATTTCCGAAATTAAGGCTATAAATAACTATATGATTTGAGACTTGATCATAATAAGACTTTTCAAAAGTTCTGGGTCTTACATCCTACCCACCTTATAAAAATTTTCGTCCTCGAAAATTGATACAAAACGAAAGAAATTTCATAACAGTTCATCCTTGAACACATTTAAGGAAGAAGCAAACATATCTCAAAATATAAACATATATATGGTTTTCAAATACTTGGATGGTCGTATGCATAAGGATACAAAGGTAGGGGTGTGATTGCAAAGCAAACGTTACAAGATAGGCTCAATGCACAAGGTCATATGATCTCAAAGCTTTACAAAAACTTGAGGTACCAAATAGGATGCAAATCAAGATGGGCGTTCACAAAGCAATGATGACATGGTTCAAACATGTGATAGTAAGGCAAGGTATTGAAGGTTATAAAACATGATGGGGTTAAAACGACGTGCTTATCATCTGCACACTAATCTCATATCAACCTCAAGGCTTCAACTTTCTAACCTCATCAGGCACTTTTCAACCTAATAGCCAATCATAAGCCTAACACCCGCAAGCTCGTTTGCAAGGGACAAAACACCCACAACTCATCATAACGTTACACACCTACCGCTTCACCTTCCATATACACATATCACGTCTTAAAGAACTAACGCATCACGTTACGTATACATCTACAAGTCGCACGTGATATCAAAATAATTCTCGAGTCTACTCAAAAGGATACAAGATTTAGAAAGGAGAGTCAAATGTCAAGGATAGAAATAATAGATTTGAGAGAATATATCCAATCCCAGATAACCAAGGATACTCAAGCAATGAAGTTTGCTAGACACAATTCAATTAACAACCTCAAAGATAACCCTTGAATCAAAGAAATCCAATAGGATCAACAAAGAGGAGGATCGGCGCATTAGTTTGAAACAAATTCAAGCTGAGTTGAAGAAGTATGAAATTTATAGAGAAGAATCTCTCAAACCCAAGACAAAGCTCACAGAACTTCAAGAGCATGATTAAAAACACTTTCGAATACATTGTTCATAAAAGAATCGAAAACTTGCAGGAAAATCACCTCGCAGTCTAAAAGAAAAGTTAAGCAACAAATATCCTTCAAGAGAGTAACAAAAGCATAAACGTGGCTTTACTTCAATACAAGTTCATGTTGAAGTAGATTTTGTAGAGTTCCAAAAACAAAATGCACACAACTTTGGCTAAGAGCTAAACTATTTCCTCAAAAATTTTAGAAAGATATTTAGATGCACAACTTAACCAAAAGCAGTTCATAAAAACTCGGAAGTAATCAAATGCTTGTTCAAAATTCTCATAATTTCATATTCAAACAAGCGTGTATAACATTTATAGCTAGTACGAAAGAGGGAGTTAAACTCTTTTTATAAAAGAAACTCAGAAGTAAAAATTTGCTTACAATTTGGTAAAGGAAATAAGTGATGCGTTACAAACGAACCGATTTCCACTAAACAAGGAAGCTCTCCAAGGCCTCATTTAAAATAGCGCATGCCAATTTTTAAATTAACTTCATCAAAATTGAACAATGGTTTCAATCTCAATCAAACAACAAAAAATAAATCCCGTTTAAAACTTCTTACAAGAGAATTCAAAACTTCTTTAAAAAGTTCAGAACAAGACTCCCAAAAGTGTTCTTAAAATCACCATCTCAGAAGAACATTCAAGAAGTTTAAGATGTACTAAAAAGGAGTCAAGCCTTGCTAGAAAGGATCTTAAATCAAAGTAGTTCAAACAAGATTCACTAGGCATGAGTCATCAAACAAGCTTTCAATTGATCCAAAAGAATACAAAAGTCATAGGAAAAGACAACTCAATCATTAGTAATTTCTCAAAGGTAAATCTTTAACTAAAAACTCTTGTAGAGAAAATGAGAGAATAAACAATGCACTAATTTGAAACGAATCAAACTAACTCACATACGGATGAGATTCACAAGAGAGGACAAACCAAGATCAATGGTAATTTCACAAGATGTAAAAGATTAGTTAAAAACAGAATCATGTATGACATTCATAGAGGTGAAAAGCTTAAGAAGGAGCGAGTCTGATCATAAGAAGAAAGCTATGAGTCCAACATTTTCAAAAGAACAACAATAGCATAAACCATGTAGTATGCTAAATCAAACTCAAATCAAAATGAATTAAGTAAAGTTTATCAAATGAAACTCAACCGGGATAAAAGTGAAAAATTCCCTTTCTTTCCAGAATTCTGAAAAATACCCCAAATACATAATCAAATGAAGATGTGCATTAGGACTATAGTAAAATTACTAGAAAGTCAAATTGTATTTGAAGTAAATGCGGTTCCGCAAACCAGTAAAAGTACAGGTGAGGTATTAGAAATAAATAGTTGTTAAACTGTATAAGAAATCTTCAAGGTTCCACGTATAGATAAGTGTATATCTAGTCAACAGCAATTTTTATAAAAATCTCAAAATTAGCTGTAATTCACTGTCAAATAAAAGGAAAACTGAATCAACAATTTCTCTAATAATGGATTCGGAATCCGGAGTTAAAATGCACAGCGCATTAGGACAAGTTCAAAGTCATATCAAAGGATACATGAATCAAAAAGAACTCAAACAGAGAAAGATAGATGTAACAAGGATTCCAAACAGGCATATGCAATTGAGATCAAACAATAATGCATATGAATAGAGAAATAGAGTGGGGACATCAAATTACTTTTCAAGAGGATTAGCAAACAAGAGCTTCAAGCTAGGATATAAAAGAACAGGTCGACTCGAACAAAATTCAAGACACACAACTGAATAGCCTCGAGAAATAGTTCCCAATTTTTCCAAAACCCGCGATTTGCTTTACTCAAAACTCGTATATCATCTATGATAACCCATTAGTGCTCTCATATACATAATTCACTAGTATTAAGCCGGCCAAACTTAATATCAGGAATTATGCAATGCAAGACTAACAGCGTTAATCAATAGACCGTCATGTGCATAAAGCTCTAATTCTCGTCATTCAACAAGACCTAATACATGACAAACGCTCAGAGTATGCAATTGAAGCATAGTCGGTCCATTCCTCAGGCTCTACAGGAAGAACTGCTCTGATACCATAATGTAACACCCTAACTACCAAAGCTCACGCTTCCGGCTGCGCGACTCTGATAGCTCGGACATTACGACAACTTTTATACTATTTAATACTAAAATATGAGCCTGTTTAAAACTTTAAACCGCAATACCGCTCCCAAAAATACTTTCATCCGATAACATACATCCATAGATACCATACAACTTACAAAAACTCATAAAGAGTACATCCATATACATACATATATACTCATATATACATAGATAATATTACAAGCTTTAACCAATACAATCCCTATCCCTCTTACAGAATATATCAAGATAAAGGCGAGGGTACAGTAAATAATCTAAGGCAATACAAAGCATCTCAACAACTAAATAAACTCTTCGTAACTTCTGCGCCCATATCCTGAAAAGGGGAAAAATGTAGGGGAGTGAGAACATCATCCTCGAAAGGGTTCTCAGTAGAGGGTTTTTGGAAATTACTGTAATAGGATACGTGAAGATAAATCGTACTAGTGATTAATAACCGTCTTATGCCTCCTTTTCAAAAACAACGGTTTACAATAAAAGTAAAGTCTAAAAATCTTTCTGAAAGAAGAACCGTTCAATTCTCAAAAACATTAAAAGCCTTTCAAAAAGGTTTATCTATACTGAACCAAAATAGCCTTTCATACATTTCCAAACCATAACCACAAAACCGAAATCAACCATCGGTCCATCTCAATTCAACCACGGCCCTAGGCCCAAACAATCCAACCATCAACCAATCACCACAGTCCAACAGAGTCCCAGTAGCATACACAAATAGGAAGATGCAAGCACAAACAAACAGTTATTACAAGTAGAACAGTTAGCAATTAATCACATAGGCAAACCAAGTATAATATGCACACCCAAACAATGTCACATAAATGCATATGATGCATGCATGTCCCTAGTGGCTGATGATATCATCCGTCGGTTACCAAGCCAACCCGACGTGTCCGGTAGCTAACCCGGGCACAGTCTCTCTGTTGCGCATTAATATCATTAGAGGGAATACGTGCCCTGTCACCATTAGAGGGTATCTGCGCCCTGTTGCCATTAGAGGGTATCTGCGCCCTGTCGCCATTAGAGGGTATCTGTGCCCTGTCGCCATTAGAGGGTATCGGTGCCCTGTCACCCTTACAACTAGAGAGAAAACACAAGCATATTCACATTCAACATTCATCTCAGCCATCCGGCTCATGGTTCAATCCAGAACCAGCTAATTTATCAATAAATACAGCCCTTCGGCTTAAACTCATAATTCATAATCAGCCATACGGCCCACAATTCATTCGGCAATCAGCCATAGTTCAATAGCATACACAGCCTTTCCGGCTCATAACAAAATAGCACTTCCACCATTCAACATTATCAAATTCATCAATCGGCATTTAAGCCATAAATCACTTTTCTCAATTTATTTCACTTGAAATAGAGTTTCAACTCTTTTTAGCCTTGACTTTGAAGATCTCATATTCAAATCATCTCAGGCTCATAAGCCTTGACTTTTCTCAATTTGCTTTTCTTTTTAAAACAAAGCCACTCTCGGCATTCTCTTTCCAAAACTTCGAAAACCATGGTAAGTTAAGGATTTATTTCAAAGCATTCAAAATCATCCATCCAACAATGGGATTTTATAACAAAAGTTTCCCGACGGAATTCCAAGTCTTTAGGGAAGGTCAACCTATATCGATTCCTTAAAATTCATTGAAACTCTTAAAATCATAGATTATCGGTTCAAGTAAATGAAACTGAATTTACTATAAAACCGACCATTCAAAATCACAAGTTCCAACCCGGTCCAAAAATCAACTCATTTGAAACGAAACCGGTTCATTTGAATCAAATCACCTTCAAGTTTCTTTTTGGAACCTATTTTTCTAACTCTTCCAAATTGCCTCAAACTTAATTACCCAATCAAAGGTCTAAATACCTTTAAAATCACTAAAAGACCCTTTTTATATTGAAATCAATATTAGAGCATCATTCTTTCCTTCAGTGATTCAAGCGGTAAAAATAGTTCATTTCTAAATGGGCCGAACTCAACGCATAAAGTTCATTAAATAAATTAAGCTTGAAAACATAATTATTCTCTTAATAAATCACATAATACAATTTCTCAAATTCAGCCCTTTTCAAATAACTTTTCAGACATGACTAGGATTTTGCAGAAATTTCGGCAGCACCTCCCCTAAAACTTGGACTTTTGCCACCCGGTTCGGGTCCCAACTAAACCGTTTCTCATTCCTTTTCAACAGCTCAAAACCAGAAATCAATTCAAAGCAAGCTAAATCCAACAGTCGCCTCAGTGGCATATCTCAAGAAAACCATTTAAAAATCAACTCAATATCAACCGATTTAACTCATTTCCAAAGCTTTAAAGAAACGGTTCAGTAACAAATCATTTGTCCAAGATCAAGTCAATTAAAGTAAACCAGGTTGAATTCAAAAGTGCATTCGACTTTTCACATCATCAAATAATTGACTCAAATCAAATCAATCCTCAACGGATTAAACTCATATTTCAAATATTTAAAGAATCAGCTTCAAAACATTACATTTCACAAAGCCGCACAACAACTCAGCCAAACCAACATCTATAAACATTTGAGTCAATCAAATAATACATAAAGCCGATACAATCACCAAATACATATTATCTCACAACAGTATCCATATGTAATAATTCCAATAATAAACTATAGTTTTCGGAAAGCGCCCCTACCTCAAAATGCAATTTCATAACCCAAACGCGTCACAAGAACCTCCTCTCTTAAACCGAGATCACCAACAACGCAACCTTGGCTGCAAACCACTCCCGCGGTAACCACAGCAACACTAATCGTGACACATAACAATAGAAACTCAGTCTCATAGCAATTGATGCCGCAAAACCTTAGCGTGAGATTATAGAACAGTAACCAAAAGGGCTTTCATATCGAAAACGCTTACCAAAACTAAGAAAGAACGGCCAAATCAAGCAATGGTAGTCCCGGCGGTGGTTCTGGCAGCAATCAGAACTCAAACCTATGTTACCAAACCTCAGAGTCTTTAACCAAGCATTACAGAATACTGACTAAAAGGGCTTTCCGAAATAACACGCTTACCACAACAAGGGAAGAACTACACCAAGTAGCGGTAGCCCCGATGGTGGTTCCAGTAACACCCACGCCACTCCCGGTGAGTGTAACGGTGAAAGAAACGATGCAGCTGCTCCGAATGGTAAGCACAGCGACGAACAACACCAGCGGCGGTGAATGGCAGTAGCCCCGATGTGGGTCCGGCGGCGGCAACTCGCGATAACTCCAAACGACACCGGCTTCAGTGGCGGTTTTCGGCCGCCAGGTGCGGCGACGCGGCTCCAGGCGGCAGAGGCGATAGGAAGCACTGGGGTTCAGCGAGCAGTGGCGGTGGCTCCCGATCTTGCCTTCTGTTTGCGTTCCCTCTCTCTCATAGCAGATCGGTGACTGACCACGTGGCAAGGGCGACGGCAGCGCAGTGAGGACGACGGCGGCGACGCGACGGCTCTGGTGGCTCTGCAACAGTTCGACAGCGACGCTAGCTCCTCCATCCTCACTTCCATCGCGTCCCTCTCCCTCCCTTGGCGATTTGACGACGACGCCTGAAAGTGGTGGCGATGAGCGCGACGGGATGCAGCGTTACCGGAATGGCGATGGCTCGCAGCTGGCGGCAAGGCGTGGCGGGTTCGGCGGGCTCGTGAGGGCAACAGCGATGGCGAGCTCCCTCCCCTCCTCCACGTCGGCAAACTCTTTCCTCCTCCCTCTGTCTGTTTCCTTTCTCCCCTTTTGTCTCACTGTGTGCGTGTGTTTGTTACTGATGGGGGGTTGGGGTGATGGCTGCTGGGTTTGGGGAATTAGGGTTTCACTATTTTGAAAATTAGGGTTAAGGGTAATTTGGTAATTTCAAATGAAATTGGGGAAAATATAGTAATTGAAACCCAATTTAAATCCAACACTACTGTATATAGAAAATACTATTTGCTCATCAATCTTACAAATTATTTTCCATAAAATACCCAAATCAAAATAATTTGAAGTAATATAATTAAACCCTTTATTTTCCAAAGTAACAGTATTAATATTTAAAATATTAATTATTTAATCCGAATCATATAAAAATTCTTATTATTTCACAACTACCAACTATATGATTTAAATATAGAAAATAATCCAATAATTGTAAAATTGGATAATAACCATAACTTATCTCAAATTCAATAAATCAAAACTTGCCTTAATCATCTTTAATAAAATGATTTTCGAAATTAAGGCTATAAATAACTATATGATTTGAGACTTGATCATAATAAGACTTTTCAAAAGTTCTGGATCTTACAAAAGTAATAAAAGAAAAGCATTATTATTCAGAACAAGCTCATGATAAGGATGTAACCAAAATTTCTAATTAACTTCTCAGTTCGGATCTAGTAATCAACAACAATACTCATCTCATCAACAATAAAAATTTAGAAGAAAAAAAGTTCAACAATTATTCTTGAAAATTTATAAAATCATAAAATTTCAACAAGTATTTTCTACAATTACTCATGACCAATCATTTTTTACAGCACTTACATCAACAAACTCATTACCATTCTTAAGACATCGGAATCAAGGACAATATGCAAATATTTGATGCTCAAGATGCACATATGCAAACTTAGATGGCATAGACAGATATTAATAAATCAATTACACCTCACAAGATCCTATAATGATGAACTATAAATATTTTCCAAACTACGACAATATAAAGTTTATAAAGTTTGATTGAAATAAAATAATATATTTAATTTGTGTAAATATTCCTAATAGAGGTGTTTGAAAACGGTTTGCTGGAATCAAACCTTATCAAGGTACTCGTGTTTCATTTTAAACCAAGAGTAGAGCGCATATTGTGATAGTAATACTCATCATTATTTAGCAGCTTAATATGTAGAAGATACTTATCACTAGCATAAAATATCTGAGACATTCTTCCCCTGACTGATGAAATAACATAAAAATTAAATACATCGGTGCTAAGTACCAACTCCATTATTCTCAATTCTGCATATCCATGGCCTCTATAGAGAGTCGTTGTTGTTATTTGCTCTAATCTCAGACAAATAATTTATTCTATCTAAAAAGTATACTGTCCTACTCAGTACTCATCCTTTATGCCAGAGTTTCTGGAGTACCAACAATGAGGGATTAAAAAGAAAAGAAAAGAAAAATTCAGTTGGAACCATAAATCCACTTCTCGGTATTGCTAGTAAAACTATAAATATTTCCCAATAGTCAATGAAATAATAAGTAAAAAAAGGAAGAATCTTTTAATATGAATATATTATTGATATCAGAAAAACTAATATGTTAATGACACATTTGAATAGTACTATTGTCTCTGCGTATATAATCGCAATATATATGTTTGCAAGAAATATAACTGATAATAGAAAGAAGCACAGAGAAAAAAAATTCAATGCATTTTACTGCCCAAATATATGTGATGATGAGCATATACATAATTGAAATATTTATATATTTATAATCCGTTCTAGGTTGATAACTTGAAAATAGATTTCTTTCCAGATTCAGGTTTTTTCATGAAATGTTCCAATATTCAGATTAGTAACAAATAAAAAAAATATTAAATCAGTAATCTCAAAGTCAAATTATCAAACTGGTTGTATGCATGAGAAAAGAAAAAAAAAAGCAAAAAAAGAAATTTACTTGAAATACTCAATGGAGTCAGTAAGTGAGTGAGTGATGACACGAAGAGTGGGCACACCAGGTCCGTGGAAGCTGGCGATTCGCGAATCTATGGAGGACTTTGAGTTTTCCACAACGATGACACGAACGGCGAGGGATTTGAGGCTTCGAGACAAGCTCCACAAACGACCCAACAGACGACAATAGCGGACGGTGGCCAAAGCGCGGCTGATGCCCAACTTTACGGGTTGGAGCAAGGCGATGTCGAACGGTGGGCTTCAAAGCTGGTGATTGACGAAAGAGGGGAGGAGGGTGTGTGGCTGGCTAGGAGAGAGGGTTTGGCTGCTAGGTTCGTTATCTTCTTTTTTTTCCTAGGTTATTAAGAACTTACGAGGGAATGGGGAATTTGGGAGGGGGGACGTCGTTTTGGGTTTAGGGATTTAAAAAGAATAAAAATGTGGACTTTCGGAGGGAGAAACGACGCCGTTTTAGATAGAGTTCAAAAAAATTAATGAAAAAACCGTCCCTTTAGGCGACCTCTAATAACCGTGACCATAGGTACTCTATGGTCACCCTTTTTCAAACAAATGTGACCATAGATTTCTTTAGGTCACCCTTAAAAACCGTGATCATAGACTTTTTTAAGTCACCCTATTTTAAAAAATCGTTACCATAGATCCTTTTTTGTCACTGTAAAAAACTATGACCATAGATCCCTTTAGGTCACCCCCCAAAACCGTGACCATAAGCCCTTTTAAGTTATCATTTTTTGAAAATCTGTGACCATAAACTCTTTTTTGTCACCATAAAAAACTGTGATCATAAACCTCTTTATGTTACCCCTCAAAATTATGACTATAGACCCGTTTAGACCACCTTTTTTTAAAATTCTGTGGCCATAATTTTTTTTTATCATGGTAAAAAATTATAACTATAGAGATGGCCAAAAAAATTATGGTCATAAATCCAAAATATTGTAGTGAGATCAGATTAAGGATCTAATTCTCAAGGCTAACAAATAGAAAACATGTTGCCAATTATTATATATACATGGAATTGCTTGTAATAATTTCAAGTTGGTCATTTATATTATCGGATTAGAATTGTGGCTGTAAATTAAACTGCCTAAGCATGTGGTTGATTATATATATATATATATATATATATATATATATATATATATATATATATATAATATTTAGTTGTGATTAAAACATACTAATTTATTAGCTGTCTGAATTAATCACAACATTGTTAACTTATTAATCTGGCTGATATCTTATCGATCACTACAATTTAATTAGACAATATTTCATTGACCGAAAACAAAAGGAAAAAAAAAAAAAGAAAGAAGAAGCAGCACGTATCATTAGTTCTCCAATTAAGCTTCGGCATTTCTCAAACATATATAGAAGCACTAAAGACAAAAATGTAGTTGAATTAAACAAGAAAATAAAATCTTCAGAATCTGATTAATTATAAAGCATTATAAATTATTACACTTGATTGTTGATCTGATTTTGTTCCTTCACAGAGTATAACTGAAATTATTTTGGATAATCTTTTTTTCCAGAAAGGGCGAGTTGCAATTATTGCATTATCTGGTAAGCCAATGATCAGTGAGATTTTCTAACACAAATTCATTCTTATTTAAAAATAATTAAGGTAGTAAGAATTATTAATCCATTCATGTTATGGTCTTAATTAATGTGTTCTTCCATGAGAAAATCTGAAAGATTAGGCCGTTATTGATCCTAGTTATTTATTTTTAGGAGAATAAAATATTATTTTGATCTTTAAAATTTAGATCAAATTTTAATTTTGTGTCTAATATTTTAAATGTCTTATTTTTATTTCAAAAAATTTTAAATGGATTCAATGTTGTCTTAGCGTTAAATTTAACACAAATAGTTAATAGAGTGAGTGTTGTGTTTACATTAATGTTAATGTTAATTCATATTTCTTTTGTATGTTAGAACAATATAACAAAAACCTTCTTATAACATTTATTCTTTTCAATTTCGTTCTTGTAAATAAATCCCAAATCTTATCAATTAATCATTAATACTCTAGAATTAAAGGAAAAACTTTTATATTTGTGATTATTGGTGGATCGATTTTATTTACATACTGAAATCAAACATTATTGACTTTTATTATGCTAATTTTTCATGTCAAATTTAACGGTGAGACAATATTAAGTCCCTTTAAAATTTTTTGAAATTGAAATAAGACAATTGAAAAATTAGAAAATCAGATTAAAATTTAGTCCCAACATATATTAGGAATTAAAAAATAATTTTGTCCTAACCCTAAAAATAAAATAATTAAAAAATTGATAAAATTGTCATAACTGTGAGGAATTTCATTAGCAGACATGAGATTATTCTATATTTAAACGTATTATTATATATCTATTTTAATATCTTATTTTTATTAAGTTTTTGCAAACAATTTAATTGTTGACTTGTGTCCATGTACGTCTAAGGTCAATACTCCATATAGAGATAAGGTTGTGCAGTAGAGTAAATAAAAACATGAGGAGCATTTTGGATGTGACACGTGTTCTATATATTGAATAATTTGTCCTTTTTTAACACTATCAATATTAAATAGTAACCTTTAAATATACTACAAATTTAGCTATGAAATTAAAAAAAAAAAGAAGGTAACAGTAGACAAGTTAATTAGAACAAAATTACAAAGAATTTAATTTTTTTTTATGCACCAATAATATATTATTTACGAATTATGGTCAAAGGCACAAGTAGTAACAGATTTCAGAAGAGTATAACATAATATTTCAAACTAATTTACCTACAGTTATTATTCCAAAAGCAAAATAGATAAATGGACTGAATTAAAACGGAAAAAATAACTAGGAGTGTATAAATGATGATTGGATATCCAAATCCCCAGCTTTCTTTCTTTTTCTTCAATTGGGCTTTCTACATAAAATTTAAACAAAAAAGCGAGTTTATACAAAAATAGGAGTCAATAAAAACATCAATAGCTCTGGCGGAGCATGGATGCCCATATGAGCCCTTTATCTTCTTTTCTCCTCTAATGAATGAAGCAAATTACTTTCAAATTTTTGCAACAACTATTATATCAATAAAGGCCTTAAAAACTATAGTACAAGAACATTTCTCTCTTGTCACACGTTAAGTCTCACGTAATCGTCGCACCATTGATAAGTCCAAAACACTATTGTTTGGATAACTTTGTAGTAATAACTAATAAGTTGTAGTTATAGTAATAAAGTCATATGCAAAAATAATATAATAAATGAGGAACGGATTCTCTTGAGTGGAAAAAAAAATTGATATTGTCTAGTGTTTGATCTCAACTCTCGATAAAATTAATGGTCTTAATTATAATTATAATTATGATTATCACTTTCTCAAATTTTACAAATCCTTTTTCTTTCACTATAAGAAATAGTATAATTATCGATACAAAAAATCAACAGTTAAGTTTTTCGTCGATATTTTTCGACGACTTGTCGTCAATAAAATGAAAAAGGGATGATTAAAAATAAAATATTAAAATCGACGACAATGTCGTCTATTATTTTGACAATTTTTTAACCCTCACTACTATCGTCACATTACTGACAAAATAGGAGTCGAAAATTTTTTTCTTTAAAATCGACGGATTGGTTGTCTATTTTAATAATTAAAATATCGACAGTTTTTGTTGTCGATAAATTTAGATGATAGAAATCTTTTTCCTAAATTGAATGAACGATATAAATTTATTATATAAAATAAACGGATAGAATGTTGGTTTTCATTTTAACTAAAATCGACAAAAATAGCCATCGATTTTTATCAATAAAAAACTACTCCCACGTTTGCTTCTTGCGTCCTTGCTCGCTTCTTCTTCTCCTCCAACGCCCGAGAGTAGAGACCAGAATGGAGTCACGGTCACGAAGAGAGGCAAAGAGCAGAGCTTCCTCTTCTCCGACTCCTGAGAAAACCCGCCGTCCTCCACCTGAGAGCAGAGCTTCTTCTTCTTCTTCTTCTTCTTCTTCTTCTTCTTCTTCTTCTTCTTCTTCTTCTTCTTCTCCTCCGCCGAGCCCGCCGCCGCACCATCCTCTTCATGTAAGTTCCTCTCTCTCTCTCTCTCTCTCTCTCTCTCTCTCTCTCTCTCTCTCTCTCTCTCTCTCTCTCTCTCTCTCTCACATTGTGATTTGTGAATCTGCCTGTAAGTTCTTTTTCTTCCATAGACTCGTCGTTGCAACGTCCTTGCTGGTCGCAGTCGCTGTGAGCCCGTCGCCATAGCACGTCGCTGTCGCAGCTTCTTGTAAGTTCCTCTCTGTCTCTCTCTGATTATTATATTTATTTTTGTAATTTTTGTATCTACTATTTTCATCATGAAATTTTGAATTTGCTATTTGTTAAAACTAATTAGCATAATCAAATAGGAAACCACAGAAGAGAGAAAAGGAGAATTTGGTTCCTAATTAATTCTTACCGTCAAAGATGGAGGTTTCAGGCGCTGTTCTAAGGAATGTCACATGTCCTTCCTTTTCTATGCACGTGAGTTCCCGTCGTGGTGGTGGTGGTGGTTGTGTTATGGTACCGGTGAGGATGAGAGAAAAGGTGGTGGTGCGTTGTTGCTGCGAGTTTAGTGATTCGGGGCATGTGCAGTATTACAGGGACGAGAAGAAGAAGGAGAAGGGAACCACTATGTTGAGCACCAAGAAGAAGCTCAAGATGCTGAAGAAACATGTCCTTTTCGATGATCTTCAAGGAACCTAACTTCGATAATTTAATTATTTTCACATCTTGTTGCTGTTTGGACTAATGATTTAGTTGCATAGGGTTGAAATCAAATTTAACAAGTTTAGAATAATGCATTTGAACATGCAATTCCATTGATTATTTGGTGAATTTAGTTACATCATGATAAATGCATGTTATTGTTGCTGGCCTTTAAAGTGATTGACAGAGTGTCAAGTTTTGTTCAATGGAAAATTTTGATAGGATTCCTATTTGATTTGACATTTGTTTTGGTGAATTTATGCTCTGGATTTACTAATTTGTTGTTTATTTTGCTTTTGTTAATGTGGAATCTAGCTTGGCATGGGAAATTTTGGAGTGTATTTGAATTTATGTTTTCTGGTTTTCTTATAGAAAATTTCATCCGTTTTCAATAACCTTGTGTAGAATCTTTATATCATGTAATGTGCTTGCTCCATATCTCATATTTTTTGATTCTTTCCTACAACTGCTTTACTTTACCCGCTATATGTCTTTAGCATGGTTCTAAGAATCATCTGGTAACATTCTCTTTCCACAGTAGTCGACTGAGAGATATGCTTCTCCCCCTGCCACCTCGGCTGAGGAGAACGCTATGTCAGTAACAACTAATTTATTTGGTTCAGATTCACTTAGCTTAACTGATTTTATCTTCAATTTCACGTTATGTTGTTATTTTTAGGCAATGATAAATAATTCTTTTTTTTTAGGTTCCTTGATATATTGCATGAAGCTCCCCTATTCGCTCATCGCAAGCCTGCAAGGGTTTTTGGCAGTGTTTTCTATTGCATGTTACTGGCAAGTTCAAATCTGTTCTTTGTTTTAATTAATCGGTTGTTGGCTGATTGATTTGGTAGGAATTGATGTTCTGGTTGAATTGAAAAAGTTGTTTGAGTTGTTATGCATATCTTGTGTTTGTTCAAATTACTGAGTGAGTTGGCTTATTGTTTCTTTACATTTTAGGCTGGTTATGCTACCTTGGCCATAGGAACTGAGTAGATTTTTTGCCCCAAGCAAGAAATGATCTCTCTGGTGCTTTGTAGTTGCGATGTTCTTCTTTTGCTGTTAACAGGTTTTTTCCTTGCATTGCACTTGTTTCATTCTCGAAATGAAGTTTTTCTGTTGGGGAAAAAATGTAGCAAAATTTGAAGTGGCCTTCAAATAGATATCTGACGACTAATGATGCTCCTGCTTTTAGTTAGTTCAATGTCAGCTACTGACATTTTTCTAGCTTTTAGGTGACAAGTTTATTGCTAATAATGTTTCTAAATAATCGATTCTCTCATGTTAGAATGTATAAAAGAACCTATGCTACACATTTCCTGTTTTGTGAACGGTTGTAGAGTAGTAGTCTAGTAAATCAAAATCCTGATACATTCCCTCCCACCAAAATTTCAAAATTCTTTTACATAAGAATAAATTTAAAAAAAGTAGCATTGTATGGCAACCAGGACAGAGGAGTGGGCAGTGGCCCTTCCTCTTTGAATAACTCTACCACCTCCGTACTAATTAACAGTAGATGTTTAATTAAAAGAAAGAATAAATAAATCTTAAATCAATGATAGTTAATTGAACCTCAAACAGACCATGTCACAGTTAATCATAGTTCTCTAGTTGGGTTTTTTGTTCTTGTTTGATATGAAACTACTAAACGTGTTTTGACTAATTACAACATATAATGCTGAAATGTGATTGGTTTACTTTACTGACTATAATCATGCAAGCTTTCTCTTTCAAGTTTCAATTAAGTATTATTTTTGTTTGGAAATAAAGAGTTGAAAAAAGGATGGGAATCCCATAGAAAAAGAAACGGCCTAAAAGAGTGGAGAGAGAGATACATTATAGTTTATATTTAACTTTATTTAAATGACTCATGTTAGATCCTGAGCAGTTTATATTTCTTCTATAAATTTGGTATGGTAGTTTTTCTTTTCTTTGCTATTGGTATTAACATGACATTTACTATTTCTATTGATCCATCTCTCTCTTCTCTCTTGTTTTCTGGTTCTGAAGTGAAATACAGTTTAATGATAAGGACACTGATATAAAAGAAAATGGCTATTGTTACTAAGAGTTCTCATGTCCTGCGACTTTTCTGTAAGAATAACATTTTGTAAGGGGTTTATTCAAATTGTCTAGATCAAACATTGAGAAGCTCAAGAACTTTGTAGGTTCAAGATAGAAAGGGAGCCGTAATCTTCACTTGTTAACTTTAGTGGATTGAGTAGCATTGAATATTTTGTATTATTAGTGGATTGCAATTTAAACGAATATAAGTCTAAGTGTAGTTATTTATCTTGTCTTGAGTCTTTATGTTAGAGGATTATTTATTATTTTGGTAAGTTTGTAAATTCATTATCTAATACTTAGTATAAATTTTATTTTTATATGTAAAAGTTTATTTGTTTTGTTATCTAACATTCTATATAAATTTTATTTTTATATTTAAAAGTTTATTTGCATTAGCTGTTTACTATTTTTCAAATAGGAAAAATAATTAAAAAAATATAGCTATTAAAATCGGCGGTAGGGTTCTCACTTTTTAATCTTAAAATAGACAAATAAAACAAAATATAGGCAAAGAATTTGTCGGTATCTAAACAATTAAATCGACGGTCATTTTTTCGATTTTATTGAATCAAATATCGACAAAAACGTTGTCGATTTTATATAATAATATCGACGGCAATGTTGTCGATTTTATTAAGGTAAAATTCACAAACTCATATTATAGATAGAAATATTGTCGATTTTAGTAAAAAGGTAAAATTCTCAAACTCATATTATAGACGGAAATGTTGTCGATTTTATTAAATTATTATCGACGGCTAGGCAAGCCGTCGATTTTATTAGAATTTTGTAAAATCGACAAGCTTAATAGCGACTACTGCTGCCGTCCATTTTGCCGTCAATTTTTAATATTATTGACGGCCTAGCCGTCGATTTTAACGATGTTGCTTGTAGTGTTTTCGATTCCATTTTCCACTAGCCCCATTCTCTTCTGCCGCAGTAACAACAACACGAAGAAGCTCTCTCTTCTCAAATTCTTCAAACCCTTCTTCTTCTCTTCAATTTCACACTCTACTCGTCCTATTCTCTTTCCCAACAGTAACAACAGCAAGAAGAAGCTTCATTCCTTGTCTTCTTTCTCCTGCTTCAGCAGCTCTGTGAGTAGAATCTTAGCCATTGAAGACGAATACGAATCTTACATCGAAATCGGAGGGCCAGAATTTGAAGGCTCCATCTCCCGAGGTATGGCTGCACAACACGATGAGCAAGAAGAGACAACTTTTGAGACCTTTTTATGTTCTTCTCTCTTTTTCTCCCTCAATCACTAAATTTCTAAATTAATAATCCTTGTTGATAATAATTGATTTGAATTTGTGTGGTTGATTTTGTAATTAGGCAGATACCTTAAGCATTTGGGATATGAAGTATCTTATTACTGAAGTGGATAACAAGATGAGAAAAATTAATTCTTTTTTTCTTTTTCTTTGAATTGCCATAGTTTGGTTGTCTAAGTTTTGGATAATGATATTGTGGTATATATAATATTTTTCTTTGGTTGCGATTAGATACTGAGAAAGGAACACAATAGTAGATAAAAAAACTCATTTGGTTGTATTTGCTATTCTACAATATTTTATTCAATTCTTTTAATTATTTTTCTTATTAATGTTTACTTCTAAAAATGCTTTCTTTTTTTCCGAAACAAAATTATTTTCAAGATTTTATTTTTTGAATTAGACATTTGGTGTCACTTTAAAATAAGTATAGGAGAACAATGAGGTTCTGGAGAATATGTGTTGTAAGTTCTGCCTGCGTAAACAATTTTATTGTTCCTGTAATCATCTTATGGTTTAAGAATTTAATTTATAATAAAATTTGATAACTTTACTTGTTGGCCATTCAAGTAGTACCCTGTTTTCATTATTTATACCTTAATAATATTTAGTAGTGATTGAATTTTGATTAATTCTTTTGTTATGCAAAATAACCATTACTTTTAATTGGTATGACATGATCTAAGTCTGCAATTTTCAAATTCTATAGATAATTGTCAATTTTGTAGATCATTGGCAGAGCAAATGAGTTAGGAGAAGATCCAATCAGTTTAAGCGAATACTTTTGTGAAGAGTTATGCCAAGACATTATAACACTTAATTGTCTGACTCGTATGAAAATTCTGATGTTAAAGATGAGAAGCATGAGAAGAAAATATATGTTCAAAATTGTAATAGAATATTGAGTATGAATTGGTCTGGGGATAAATTTATTGTGCATGAATTTATTTTTCAAAGTAATTGTATATGTTATGCAATTTGTGATATGGTATTATAAACATATCAATTGATGAAATAGAGGAAAAAGATTGTATAAAAGTTATAATCAATCAAAATAGTAAAATTACAATATGAAATTTCAAGATAAATATCCCAGAAAATAAATTAAAAATAACAGATTCTTCTTCTCTTTTACACCATTTTATTTTTGTGAGATCTATTACAACTTTATTCCAATAATTCAGTCAAATATTTTTCAAGATCAATAGCAATCCAAGCATATTTGGCCTCAAAAAGCTCTTTTAGTATGCATCCAAAATTCTACAAAAAAAAATCAATATAAAATTGTTATTAAGAGAAGGAAGTAAATAAAGTATTACTATGCTAATTTGTTTATAATAAAGTAAGTAATTATTTATTGAGATATTTTATAACTAGAAATTACCTTAAATTTTATAAACTTTCTAGATTGTTCACAAATGCATTTGGTTGAAGAAATACATCTAATGGTTCTTATTAGATATAAATAATCATAGTAATGTTAAACACCAATAAAAAAAATTCATCATGTTAAATAATATATAAGTATCATTTTACAAATAGTTAAGAAAATTTACTATTAATAACATATTAAAATTGTCATCATCTTCTTGAGATATTGAATCATACAACTTAATGACCTATATAATATGAGAAGGAGAAAAATTTATAAAAGTTAAAATAATCTAAAATAAAATAAAAATAAATATAAAAAATATAGAAATTCAGAGGTAGCATTATTTAATAAATTACTAAATTACCTTGTCTTGTTGTTGTTGTGAAGTGTTGCTAATTTGACTCTTCTTATTTTTGGGTTGCTTTTCAACCTAACTTTTTGGGCACCTTCTAAAATTTCTCACACCATTTCTTCTTTTCAAACCTTTGACTTCTAAGGGTTGAAGGTTTGTACATTGAATTGGGATAGAAAAATTAGCATTGTTGATTTCCAATCCCAAATTTAGTTTGCAAATATCATCAACTTTTTTACTTAACTTCTCCACAACTTTTTTTCATAAAGATATGTGCTTCTTTACAATCAAAGGCTTGTGACTGTTCTTACTAACTTAGGACAGGTTTGCTTAAACCATTGTGTGCTAGTAAGACAAGTATCTTCTTCGGCTATTCTTCCATACATATCTTTTACTAATCCACTCATTGCTCCTCTTGTCCACCTTTTTAAAATATACTGATCAGGCAGTAATTTAATATTTTTAACATCTAAAACTTTGATTGTGTGACAACACAAAATGTCAAAAGTCTTAAACTTTCTACAATTATATGAAATTAAACTCAAGGAAGAATCAAATGTTACTTTAAACTCTTTACTTATTGCACAATGCAACCAGATACTCACAAACAAAGCCTTTCTCATTTACTTCTCTTATACAAGCTGTAGAATATTTGTCATACCTCTCTTGAAAAAGATCATACAATGGCAAGGTATATACTTCTGAAACCTGTTGCAATAATGGTGAACTTACCATCTTTAATCTGGGTAACTTTTATCTGGATTGAAATTCACCTTGTAGCTCATTGTATCTCTTATCATTGACAACTCCTTCAAAGTGATTGAAAAATTGAATTATGTTTAGGTTCGGTTTCATACAATTTTTGAGGTCTGCATTCAAACTTTCACTAAATTATGTACTCCGCATGTCAATAGTGAATGCATTGCTCATATAGCATCTTGCCCACTTCTCCTTTAATTTATACAAGCTCATCAACCGCTTATTTTCCTTAAGATCATAGTCATTAAATAATTTATCCCATGCTCCTTTAAAATTAGTTTCATCTACAGATTCATTCACACATGCTTTAAAGTCTTGCAGAAAAAAGAACCATTCTTCATGAAATTACCAAGATGTTTTATGCCATTTTGCATCAAATGCCAAGAACATAAAGCATGATATGTTTTAGGCATTACTTTAGCCAAACCAGTAGCCATTGCAGGAGCTTGATCTGTGAAAATAGTTTGAGGCTTCTTGTTTTTGTGTATCTTCAAAAACTCTTTAAATAGCCATTCAAATGAATCTGAACTCTCATCATAAAGAAGTGTAGCTCCAAATATCACTATCCCTTTAAAGTGATTAAATCCTACAAATACACCCAAAGGCCTACAAGCATTGTTAGTAATATATGTAGTGTTAAGAGTAACCACATCACTAAAATATTCATAATCCATGAACATTTTTGCATTAGTCCAAAAAATATTTGTTATTTGTTCTTCCAGATCTAACTGAATAGCATGAGTGAATGATGAATTTTTTAGAGATTCTTGTTGAAAATATGCTAACAAGCTGCCTGCCTCCTCATATGCCATGCTTATCATTTTTTTGGTACGGAGGTAATTTTTTTGGTCTAAACGTGTATAAGCAATGTTTTCTCTTCCACCAACTTGTCTATTCATCAATTCAAATGAAGCTCGTTGTGTGATTTCTGAGTCATCTGTCAATTCGATTTCTCGAGCTTGAACTTGAGATATTTTTCGTTGACATGCTAACATGTGAGTTGTCTGTGGAAGATGCAAAGGATGATTATGCTCATTGAAAAAATCATGAATCTCATACTTTTCAATGTCTTTAATATATCTGATTCCTAATTTTACCAAACAATTAGCCCTTATTTCAAGTCTAGGAATGACCGTCAAAAAATCCCTTTTGTCTGATTTACGAACACCTTCTTTGGCACAGACGAACCTAAGACTTAGAATTTTTTCATCTGTATTTTTGTTAGAATATTGCTTGCGGACACCAAATCCCATCCTCCCACTATAATCAAACTAAAATTGCCATGCCTCTTCTATAGTGTTAAAGGTTTTACCCAATTTAGGTAGCCAATCAAATTCTACATCTGTATTTTGGGCATTCAAGAAAATAGTAGAATCATTGGACATCCTAAAATAAAAACAAGAATCAAAAGAAAAAATATTAAAAAGTACTTTTTTAATTGTAACAAAAAAACTAATTTAAAGATTCAATTATAAGAACATGAACATTAAAAAAAAGTACTCATAGAGCATAGTTTATTAATTTTCAATCAGAAAACTTATAGCTTGAAAAAAAAATTAATGTCAAATTAAACATATTATCAAATTATTGGGAAGGAAGACTTGAGTAAGGAAATTAGATAAAAGAAAATGAGACTGAGAATAAAAGCACAAAACCTCAATGTCAAAGGAGAAGAAGCATTATCCTCAACCTGAGTTTGTAATGGCTTTCTATTAGCATCATAAGACATCATTAAAAATCAACTGCTTGAAAAGAAGAATATAATAGAAGTTCAGAAGTTTAATTTTCCAGAGAAAATGATGAAAAGGAAATAAGCGCGGGAAGATAATAAAAGTAAAAGAAGATAGAACGTGAGAATACTAAAAATAAAATGAGGTCATAATTATAATTATAATTAGGACCGTTGATTTTATCAAGAGCTGAGATCAAACATTGGATAATGTCAATTTTTTCTTCCACTAGAGAGGATCCGTTCCCTAATAAATGTGTCTTACATAACTCATTAAGTTATAGCTCACACAAAGGTGTTCCAAATGGAACCCAAACTACACATAAGCAAAAATGTTGCATTTGGGTTGGATGTTCTGTCCAAGAATCCATCAGCTAAAGCTTAGAAGTTCCATCCAAATTCCGAAGACTACTTATTCTAAGATAATTTTCTTGATAGTTTTATTGATACTTAGCATATAGTATTGGAAAATTATCAAGTGTTCCACTGTACTTTAACGGAACACCAATGTTTCGTGTATGAACAATTTACCAATTCAGCATTTGTCTTGTTCTAAAGTGGTTAAGTACAAGAATGACCTTGAATTAGAATGTGCAATGTCTGTTGTGACCAGCTGAAAATGGTTTCGGTATAAATTGATGGAATGAAAAGTAGTGAGCAGATGTTTTGTGGCTTCACAATCTGAGAAGAAGTTTAATGGAAAAAAATTGGAAAAGTGCATTTATCTCCCTTAAGGTTTCTTTGGGGCATTCTAAGTGACGGTTAGTCTGTGTCTTTAAGTGGAGGTTGTGATGTGATGCTGCTGGGGGTTAGACGGTTGTGCATTGCCAGAACAAAGTGAGGTATTCGTGTTTGTTCTAAGTAAGGTACAAAAGTTTATTTTATTTTGCAATTGTTGGCTTCGTGTGCTATGTTGTTGCGGTCGGTCAAATTAGAGGGCCAAAAATTACAGTGTGTATGGTTGATTGGGGGTTCTGCAGTTGGGGTTTTTATTTGTGACATGTATTTATGATGAGGCAACGAAAGTAAGTGTAGATTCCCATTAGCATTATGCAGGTAGTTAAACATTTCACTGGTTAGTAAGGGAAAGAAAAATTAGTGTGTATTGGTTTAGTAGGATACTATAAGAAAGATCGTGTATGTCAAGAAGAGCAGTGAAAGGCGTGTCAGTGGATAGCTAAAATGTCGGATCTTGATAGGCATTATTTAGATAGAATGTCGAGGTGGTAGTACTTGTGTGTGAATAACCATTCATAACATCCCAAAGACGTCAGATTAAAGAAGTTGTTAGTTGTAAAATAGGAATTTTAGCAAAATATGTTACTTGTTTTTGTTGGAGGTTAGACTATAGTGGTTCGAGTGTGTATCATGGTTGCATAGATATGTTATTTGTTTTAGTTCATGCTAGTGTTCTGTACATGGGTATTAGTTTCTAATTTTGGCTTGACTGATGTTGTGGATTAATTTTTTTTTTAGGAAGAGGGGTTGGATATTGAGATGGAGGAAGATGGCTACGATGAAGATTCTTTTAACCAAGCACCAGGTAATTTTAGCATGTCACCAGAGGCAGGTTTGTTAAGTGCAGAGGATGTGCTGAAGTTGGAGTTTAGTTGTCTAGAAGAGGCAACAATTTTTTATGAAGAGTATAGCCGAGCAAAGGGTTTTACGATACGACAAGAGAAGAAATTGAAGAATAAGAAAGGGGAGTTTGTTAGGTACACATATTTGTGCAACCGATAAAGTTACATAGACAAAAAAAAGGCTAGAGAAGCAGGATAGGAAGAGGGAACACAAGGTTATTACTCGGTGTGGATGTCCTGGTGAAATGCGGATAAAACTAAATAGTGAGACAGGGAAGTGGTTTGTGTCATGCTTTGTGGAAGATCATAACCATGAGCTACTGCCCGAGAAATTTGTAGACTACTTACCTTTACATTGAAAGTTTCTGATGTTGATATAACTCACATGAATAGCTTGAGGCAAGTTGGGATCTCGATTCTAAATATATACAAGTCATTTACCGCACAGGCTGGTGGGTTCAATCTTGTTCCTTTTACCAAAAGAGACCTTCACAATGAGGCTAAGCGGCAGAGGCTATTGCAAAATGGTGATGTTAATGCAGCGTTAAGGATGTTGGAGCGGCCGGGGGGATGCCGGTGCAGATGAAAAACTCTTCTGGAGGTATGAGGTCGGTCCGGGGCAAAACATGTGTGATATCTTTTGGAGTGATGGTTGTAGCCAGGATGACTACAACATTTTTGGGGATGTTTTGGCCTTTGATGCCACTTATGGCAGGAACAAGTACAATCTCCCAATGATTTTCTTTTCTCGAGTTAACCATCACAAACAAACTTGCGTGTTTGCAACTACAATGGTCTCGTGCGAGTCACAGGAATCATATGTTTGGGTATTGCACACCTTCTTGCAATGCGTGAAGGGCAAATCTCCCAGGGGTGATAATAGACGATGATCGATCGACAAGGTTAGCTATTCAGGAGGTCTTCTCAGGTGCCTATCACTGGCTATGTGCTTGGCATCTATTGAAGAATACGACATCGAACGTGTGTCAGACACGGTTCATGACCTTGTTTAGGCATTGTATGCTGGCTGTCTTGGAGGTAGAGGAGTTTGAGAAACACTGGGAGGCAATGATGGAGGAGTGCGGTGTAAGGGAAGTGGCGTGGGTAAATGATATTTACAAGAAGAAGTCCTCGTGGGCCACGACATACATAAGTGGGAGGTTCTTTACTGGTATTAGAATATCCTCTCGTTGTGAGTCGATCCATGCAAAGCTAGGCAGGTTTGTGGAAAGAAGATACGACATCTTTGAGTTTGTAATGAATTTTCAGTGTTGTGTTGATTTCCTAAGAGACAATGAGGAGGAGCTAAATTTTCGGTCATCGTATGGGACCCCAGTCCTTCAGATGCAATTCCCAGAGCTTGAGAAGTTTGGTACGATGAATTTTACCAAGGAAATTTTTTCAAGATATCGTGAGTCTTTTAAGAGGTGCGTTAGGGTGACCATATTGGAATGCATAGAGCGTGAGGAGGGTTGCATATATGTGACACAGAAGTATCATAGACCGCAGATGCGGTGAAATGTACACCATGTAGTCGCGCATGATTCATTCAGATGTAGTTGTCTCAGGATGGAGTCATTCGGACTGCCATATGTGCACATTCTAGCGATACTGGTAAGGTTAGATATGGAGTTGTTGCTGAAGAGCCTTGTCCTGAAGCGATGGTCGAAGTGGCCAAAGGATGATGCTGCTTAGGAAGGCCTGAGTTGCCGAACTCGTGATGCTGTTGCATTGTATCAAAGTCAGGTTGGTGTGTTCCTCCAGCACTGCAAACGTTTTGCCAAAGTTACATCTGTTAGAGAGGAGGACTTTAGGCATTATGTTGAAAAGGTTGTTCGGGACACGCATATGTTAGAGAAAAGGAGCTTTCTTAAGTTCCATGGTGTGGAGACAAGTAACATCATTGGATAGCGGGAGTTGGTGAAGGATCTAATTGGTGTTAGGACGAAAGGGACATGACGCAGCAAAGAGCCGGTGGGGATGCGGGGGGGGGGGGGGGGTAAAGCGGCAACGATGTAGCATGTGTGGCTGTGTAGGCCATAGGCGAACTCGATGTCCAAATGTCGGACCTCCAACAGTGCCAAGTAACCTGGAGGCGTCAACTCGGGAAAAGCAAACTTCACCCGGATAGGTAAATAGCCTTGTTAATATGGTTTATTTTGACTTCAAAATTCATGTTGGGACCATTCTGTATTATTTTTCCTACTTTACAATTGTTTGTCAATTTCATTTTGTATTTCTTTCGCTAGTTAACAAGTGATAATAATTGATGATGTTTAATTTTATGCGTAAGTATTTGTCGATACATAAATGTGGTTGTCAGGATGATGTGGTTTGTTAATGATAAATAGGACCAGGGAGTTGGTCCAATTGAATTGAATCCCACTAAGACAGTTGACTTCCCACTCATGTTTAAAAGTATCATATGATGACTGAATCAAAGGAGCAAGGTTGTATACAGAATTGTTCGTTGGACATGTTGTTGAACATGCTTATGGTCTATATTGTTAGAGGTGGTTCGTTAGGGTCCGTTAGACACTAGCTGAATTTAGGTGGTTGGAAGGATTTAGGAGAAAGAATGTATCTAATTCCCAGGTTTTCTTGCAGGTATCTTAACTTCTGCTGCACAAAAAGTTATACTTGTTTCCTACTTTAATGATCTCGTATTGTTGTTTGTTAAGGTAAAGGTAGTATGTGTAAGGGTAAACCAATGAAATGATTGAAGATAAATACAAATAATGCTAAATATTGGGTTATACTGAATTAAGAGAAATGGATGTAGAATTTGATGTATATATTTATCACTTACTCGTTTTTAAAAATGCATCTGACTCTAGATATTAATCAGTGGCTCAGAATTGAGAAACATTAATCTTGTAATATTTAGTATTAGTCTGCAAACTTATATTTCTTTACGTAACATTGTGACTCCTTTACCGGAGACATACAGAAGGAAACTATGTGCTTAGCAAGTTGCTTTCTATTTGTTTACTTGATCAACAGTTTAAATTCTTTATTTCGTTCAGTAACAACGTTGATCGGCAAAATAAAGGCTCCAATATTTTCAATTAAGACTCAAAGGCTTTGATAGTTTTATGTTTTGGTATGATGTAGGTCTTGATTTTAGAGTTATGAAGTTGTAGTGTATGCTAGTTATCCATGAATTATTCCATATTTTAGTAAAGTAATTGACAATAAGTTATTATTTAATCTAATACATCACACTGGACTTCAAGAAATACCTACTTATTACATAAGTAGCATAAGAGAATAAAGGGATAAAAGCTTCACATATAGTTGTTAAATGAAATAAAAAAAACATGGGTTGCAAAATAAATACTATTTTAATAAAATAGTAGAGTAAAAAAATCAATGTATCAAAACACAATTATATAAAATAATTTTTTCTTAAATATACAGACCAAAACATAGTAATACGTCTTATTAGCATAGTTGAATTCGTATTTCAATCGCAAAACTTGTGCAACGCAAGAATGAAAAAGCATGGACCAATATGAGTCCATTCCATATATATAACGATACTCTACCGTACAGAATGTTATACATCGTTACACATAGACACATCTATGGTTTACACATAACATACGAGGATTTCAAGCAATAGACAAACAATGAAAATAGGATCTATACGAAAAAAAGATCATTTGAAAAAAAGAGTCATAAGCATTCAGACTCCACATAAATTGTAATCAAGCTACAGATTGATGTCATAAATCTTCTAATGATCAGGAAGTATAGAGCCTTTAAGATGTGTTACATAAAAATTTCTCTTTCAGATCTTGCATTGGTGATATGCTTAACCGCACTGAGGATATTATGATACCTCATTGCTTTAAGTGGAGAAGGTTAGTAAACATTTCAGACACAATGAACTTACTAATGCAAACGGCATTTCAACAGCAGCCTTAAATATGTGATTACATACATATTTTGTTACATAAATATTTCAAATGTCCATGTTGACGACCTCAAAACAAATAAGTCATATTACATAAATATTCCACCTAATAACCAGGAGCACAGATGCCAAAAGAAATAAGTAACATTACATGCTCATATCCCTTGGAACCAAAATGTCACTTTACTACTATGTAGCTATTATACACCCTTCAACGTTCCTTTATATTAGCTAGTCATAATCTACATGCATTAACAAATATTTCACAACAGCAAATGGACTATTTGAATGTAGTTGCGTGACAGAATCCACATGTCTATACAAAAATTTCACAATAGTACATGGATTTTAACGCAAACGTTGTAACGTTAAAAAGAGTGTGAAGGTTCAAAAGGCTGCCAAGACATTTCCGATGTTGAACGCACTAGACTTCTCGGCAGGTATGTCGTGGTCATCAGGGTACCAAGGCAGGAGGGCCAACCAATGAGCTCTAAAGACTTTCGGCCATGACATCAATGTAGCCCCCTACCTCATTCATTTTGGACCATACTATGTTTGCAGCAGTTTTCATCCTAACAGAGTTAGTGTCTCCCTAGGAAGAAACAATACCACATCAAAGTGACACGAGTGAAACAAGAAATGATGCATAACCAACATTTTATGACTAGCAAGAAAGTCTACAAAGGCGGTGCATATCGTCAGTGAGCTTATCTTGCCGAATATGGTGCCCTCTTACTGCAACCAGTGTAACATTCGAACTCTGCTCTGGTAGCTACAGATAACAAGTTAGGAGGTGTCAACACGAAATATACTTCGCCGCAAACTCAGCGTGGTGCTACATGTACTGCGAGTAAAGAACCATAAATGTTGAAATGCATGTACCCACCTGCTCAACAACCATCGGTGACACCATCTCCAGCGGTTCCCCCCTTCTTTCTTCTCTTCTCCTTCGTCTTATCCCATTCTTACTTGCACTTACCTTCATCTTCTTCGTCTTCTTCCCAAGGTTTCATTTCTTAATCTCTTCTACTTTTTAATTTTTCTTTTGTTTGTTGCATTTAAATATTTTAATTATTCTTAGTTGCATTTTAGTTTTATTCTTTGTAGTTTACTCTTAGTTCTCTTTCTTCCTCTTATATTCTTGCATTGTTTTTAAAGTTTCAAATTCAAATTTTATGAGTTGATAGATTATGTTAGTGTCTCTTGGATTGTTGGGTGTTGCTATGGTGGTTGGCATCTTACTTTTGGTTTATTACACACTTGGGTTGTCAAGCTTGTTTGTTGTTTATAATGTGCACACCAAGTGTTTAGCGACGGATTTACTTAGCGACCAATTTAGCGACCGATACTCTTTGGTGAAGGTTTGATGGCCTTATTAAAGAATCAGTCGCTAAAATCGGTCACTAATGGTTAGCGACCGAAGTTGGTCGCTATTTTCTAATTAGCGACCTAGGTTTTAGCGACCACCAAAATCGGTCACTATTCCAATAATTTCTTCATTTCTTGTAGTGGTACTCTCTCCTAACCCATCAATAATATAACTATCAATTTTCTCAAACCATTCATCCAAACTATTTATTCATCATTTCAAATCCATAATACACTAAACCAACATCAAATATTTTATAAAGGGTAGGTCTTTCGTGGCTAAGGTTATAGTGGTTAAGAGTGGCTAAGTTTTGACTGACCAATAAACACATGACATGTGGAGAATTGGGTGCAAGTTGTTAGTGAGAGTGATAGGCGCTTATTGTTAGTGATTACTATAGGGCAAAAGTGAAAATAAACTGAACAAAATGATGTGTAGATCATGTGAGCCTTTTATTTGAAGAAAAAAACTTGTTAGTGTTTCTTGAGTGGATAACTCCAAAACTTCAATGGTTAGGCCTCTGAAAATCCATTATAATGTTGGATCAATAAGAAGTCTTGAACTGTTAATGAATGAGGGTAATCCGAAAAAAAAACAAGAACTAAATCATGTGATATTTATGTGAGCTCTTACTATTAATGTATTTGTGACATGAATTACATGAGAATATAAATCTATAAAGTGTTTAAATTTTATAAGAAAATATTATTATTTTGAATAAAAATAACTATTAAACAATATTTTTGATATTATTATTATTATTATTATTATTATTATTATTAAAAAATTTTTGGAGATTAGTAATTTTTAATAGTTTTGCCCATCTTTAGGTCAATATAAATACTAAATTATTGTTAACAGATAAATTTTATTAATTTATGTGTTCAAACTCTAAAAATTTGAGTGCAAATGGTAATAATTCACGTGTGCAAAACTTTGATAAATATAGGTGCAAACTATATTTATTGTGTACAAAATCTCTATAAATATATATACAAATTATTACCGACTAAGTGCTGGCAAAAAATGATAATACTTGTTAGTCATGTAGTATTGTTCTTATTAAAAATCTTCATAATAGTTTTATTAATAAGATTTACTTTTTTACTTTGTGAATCCACTAAAGATGGCATCCATAAATCTTGAATTCATAATGTCATACCTTCGATAATTTACTTAAATAAACTAGTTGAAAATCAATCATACCAGATTGTCTTAAAACTAAATTCACTGTTAATTTTTTGTGTCCTCTCCATATTTATATAAAGCGTGGTCTTTGAATAAAATTTTAAAGAAACAAATATAAAAGCTGCAAAACTACCACGACTTGTGAAGTAAATTTGTTAGTTTTTATTTAACTAAAAATTCTTTGTTTTTTTAATTTGTATATCCATGATTATGCATATTATTTGTTAATTCCTCTAACCCGAATGCAGCAACCATGTCTGTCCAATACTGGTCAAACTTCTCTACCTCAAAATGACCATACACAGCAGTCTTAAATGCAGCACAAAAATTATTATCCTTAATATTCAAAACAGCAATCTCCGCTAGGTGCCAGGTGCAAAGTCGATGCGTGGCATTAGGGAATTTTGTCTTAATAGCCTCCTTCGTTGACTCGTCTCCATCTGTAATCACAACTTTGGGCTATTTTTGATGCATGACTTCAAGAAAAGTGCCTAGCAACCACTTATTAGATGGAATTTTCTCATCCTCCAGCAACTCGAAACTAGAAATTATTGTCTGTTGGTGGTGATTAGTGTCAGAAAATATCACTAAAGGCCAGTTGTACAGATTCTTTCTATACGTCAAATCAAAGGCCAACACGTCACCAAAGCACTCATAGTCATACTACATCACCCCGTCCGACCAAACCAGGTGACCAAGGTGGTTTTCGGGACAATATGTATACATCACAAAAGCTAATGGATCCACCTCAATTTTTCCCTTCAAATAACTTATTGCTGCTACCGCATCTCCCTGAACGATCTGAGAGAGACGTACATTGTCGATATAGTTATAAATGTCCTTTATGAAGTGCAAGTTTCAATAGCCACCAGACAAATATGCAAAGAACCCCATAATCTGACTGGTCTGGAATCCTACTTCATGCATACTATGAATGTGGGCTTTATCACCTTCGTTGATGTTGCGGTAGGATGCCATGACATTAGTGAAAGCAGACAAAGTCAAATCATGATTATGATCTTGAACAAATGTCTTCATCCTCCACTTGTCACTCTGTTTGTCGAAGAACACAACGAACTTCGCATTGCAGTTGGTCCTTGTCTCCATGATAAACTACTATTTTATGATTTATCTTGTGCTCAATTGAGTGTTTTTATCAATTCTTCACCCACTTATTCATATAATTTGCATGGTTTTGCAATTCCTTCCTTATTATGTGATAAATGTGAAAACATGTTTCCTATGCCTTAAAAATATTTATTTTAATTATCCTTTATTACCATTCGATGCCGTGATCCGTGTGTTGAGTATTTTTAGACTTTATAAGGCAGGAATGGCTTAGAGTACAGAAAGGAAACATGCAAAAATGGAAGGAACGCACAAAATGGAGTTTTGAAGAAAATGGCAGCGACGCGTATGCATGGACGACGTGAACGCGTGCCTAGCGCAAAATGGCCTCGACGTGCACGCGTGAATGAAGCAGACGCGTGACTAGCGCGAAACATAACTGACGTGTATGCATGACTGATGCGTACGCGTGAAAAGGAAAATCTCCAATTGACGCGCACGCGTGACCCACGCACACGCGTGACAGACGCCACGTGCAGGAATCTGTAGAAAACACCCTCAGTGATTTCTGGGCCCCTTTTTGGCCCAGATCCAAGCCCAGAAACACAGAATAGAGGCTGGAGAATAAAGGACTCAAATCATTCATTCATCATCATAATTGAAACAACATTCATAATTCATAATTTGAGGTTTTTAGATGTAGCTTTTAGAGAGAGAGGCTCTCTCCTTTCTCTTAGGATTTAGGATTAGGATTAGGATTTAGGATTTCTATTATGATTAGGCTACTTCTCTTCATTCCAGGTTCAATGTTCCTTTAATTTATTTTCTACTTTTATTTATTCTATTACTTTAGTTGTTATTTACCTTTTCAATTTGGTTTATGAACTTTTCCATGTTAGAATTGATTTTTTTATTTAATATAATTCGAGGTATTTCAGATTTATGATTGCTTTCTTTAATTTATGATATAAATAATTTGGATTTTTCCCATCTTGGCTTTGGTTGAGTAATTGGTGACACTTAAGTTATTAAACTCAGCTGTTGATTAATATTTGAAGCTTGCTGGTTGATTTGGATCCCTCTAAAGCTAGTCTTTCCTTAGGAGTTGACTAGGACTTGAGGAATCAAGTTGATTGGTCCACTTGATGTTCCTTTATTTAGTAAGGGTTAACGAAGTGGGAGCAATAAACAATTATCATCACACCTGATAAGGATAACTAGGATAAGATTTCCAGTTCTCATACCTTGCCAAGAGTTTTTCTAGTAATTAATTTACTTTATTGCTAATTTATTCTCCTTGTTCCCTATTTCAAAAACCCAAAAATATACAATTTCATAACCAATAATAAATCATACTTCCCTGCAATTCCTTGAGAGACGACTCGAGGTTTAAATACTTCGGTTATAAATTTTATTGGGTTTTGTTACTTGTGACAACTAAAAGTTTTGTACGAAAGGATTCTTTGCTGGTTTAGAAACTATACTTACAACGTGAATTTATTTGCAAAAATTCTTTACTAGCAGGAAATCAGTTCGTCAAAATGGCGCCATTGCCGGGGAATTGCAACTGTGTGCCTTATTATTGGTTATTGTAAATATTTTCTTTTACCTGTTTATTTTTTTTATTTTCGTTTTTAATTTTTATTAGCTACCATGAATTCTCACCCCTATCGCTTTGAGTTTGGTTCCAATGTTGTTGCAAGGAATGGAAATTATAGTAGGAACATGCATCAAGGTCAAAACAATCAGAGATGGACAGAGCCACGACGATCTGATCAACCCTTTAGGCAACAACACCTTCCAAAGTATCGTGGACGACGACCATTCTACAATGCATGCTGAGGCAATAGTTATGGTGGACTCTTTCGTGACAACCAACACCCACAAAATTACTTTGGTCAAGAGCCATTCCAAGGTGCGTACCAAGATGATAGATATGGTGGACCCCCTTGTAGTTACCAACAAGTCCCACCATATGCCTATGAACCACCTCCTCAACATAGCTTTGAACCACCACACTCACAAGCCACCTACCACTATTCACCTCCATATTACCCTAACCCATATCCACCCCAATTCCAATCCAATTACTCCCGAGAACCACCACTTCCCTGTGCACCATGTCCATATCCATCGACCCAAGAATCAAAGAAGCGTCTCAAGGAAATAGTGGAAAAATTTCATGCAACCCTTCACCAACTGGAGCAAGCGATCAATCGACTACCTTTCCGACGTCCGGACACTCAAGAAATCCCATGGCTTCATGTGGACAATCTAATGAAGAACGTAGCATGAAGGAGATACTAGAAACTCTGATGGACAGTAAGGAGCATGACTTTGTACTGGAACAAGTGGAGGAAGCCGAAATTATCGAAGAAGAAGAATTTGTTGAAGACTTAGGAGATGCTGAACCTCCATGGGAATCCAGAATTGTGGAGAATTCTGTCAAGAAATTTGCAATTGATGCTAAGGAGCATAGTGCACAACCCCCAAAGCAGGTATCTTATGAAGAATTGGATGAAACAACTCAAGAAGCGAGTTTCCTTGATAATGATAATCACGAGTCAAGTTCTCCTAGTAATGAACTCGCATCCGCAAGTGAATTCTTTGAGAAAGAAGAATCTTCCCCAAGTGAATACAAAGATGATGCTGAGGTAGATTTTTCTCAACCTCCAACTTATGACTTGAGTGATGAGGAAGAAATCGAAAACTTTGATCAAGACGTGGTTTCAGTTGAAGAAGTTTGCAAAGAAGTGGAAGAATTCACAGAGGAACACAAGGGAGTGGAGCTTGCAAAACCACTGGAAACACCTATCCCAAGGCCGTTACCACCCAATACAAACTTCAAGTGGGTAAAATTCTTAGCCTTTATCTTTACTTTTCCACTTGAATATGGTTTGCTTGAAAGAGATGTCCAGCTCAGAGCTCTTTGCGGCTTTAAGAGTAAGAGGGAAATGGTTCGTACTCAGAACTGGTATGCAAGATTCAATGAGGTTCCACGCTTCAATTTGAAGTGCAAGGATTGGTATCAAGTTCGATTGAATGGGTCTCGGAAAATGTTTGGTCATCTTAGTGAGAATTTAAATTCCGTACCGCCCGGTTGGAAAAATGTAGATCAAGACAAAGACGGGTACAAAAGCAAGGTTTGGGACCCTGGGATTTATTCTGATAATCAACACCCCTGGAGCCTGAAAACCTGCTTTAAACTTCTTGAAGTTTTTACGTGCCTAGTTTGGGACCCCAGAGGCTATTGGAATTCTAAATACTGGTGGAGATTTCTGGATGAGTTCAAGCATAAGCCACCATAACAGGAAGCTCACCAGAATGTCCAACTTAAGGACTTTAACTAAAAGTGCTAGGTGGGAGACAACCCACCATGGTATGATCGTTCTTTTTTCAATTTTAATTTAATTTCG
Source organism: Arachis ipaensis (assembly GCF_059453495.1). Classification (NCBI taxonomy): domain Eukaryota; kingdom Viridiplantae; phylum Streptophyta; class Magnoliopsida; order Fabales; family Fabaceae; genus Arachis; species Arachis ipaensis. Next base: position 36,269,183 of record NC_142442.1, read on the forward strand.
TTTTGTTTATTTTTAAGTTTTATTTTATTTTATTTTATTGAACTTGGAATTATTCATAACATTCACATCAGCATTGCATTTTGCATTTTGCATAAAAAAACAAAAAAAACAAAAAAAAAGAAAAAAGTCTTACCACGCGTGCGTGCAGGCCACGCGTGGGCGTCGAATCAAAATCGACGTCAAAATCCAACGCCCAGAAAGTTCAGCTGGAATCGTGCGACTGGTGTGCGTTAGGCACAATTTGGGCCACGTGTTCGCATCAACGACACGAACGCGTCACTTTCACTTCACACACACCACGCGAAAGCGTGAGCGACGCGTACACGTCACGTGAAAATTATTGCCCCCACAATTGAAACAGAGAGTTGCGCCAAAAAGACGCTGGATTTGTGTGTTTAGCACAATTCTGAGTGACGCGTACGCGTCCTTTTCATTATCCCATGCTCACGCGTTCGCGTCAATGACGCTTTCGCATCGTTGCATCTCTGCCTCAACCACGCGTTCGCGTGACCCACGCGTCCGCGTGGATTTGAATCCACTTAACCCATTCCACGCGAAACCCTAGCTCCCCGCGTCACCATTTCCCCCTCCCCTACCTTACAGCCTTCTCTCTTCTCCCCTGCACCCACCACCGACCAGCCGCCGCGAGCACCAGCAGCACCACCGCGCCCTCCCGTCGCCGAACAACCCTCGCCACCCCCTCCCTTCCCTTCCTTTCTTCCTCTTCTCCCCCTTCCACCCTTCTCCCTCCACTGCCCCTTCCACTGCATCACCGAGGCACCACCGCACCACCAAGCCCAGAACCGCCGGCCACCATGACCCCCACAACCCTCACCCTCCTCGCCGCCTTCTTCTCTTCTCCCCTCCATAACCCCCTTTCTTCCCCAACCACTGAACCGCCGCCCTGCCTCCACCAAGGACCGTCGCCGTGCCGCCACGTCGCCAACACCACTACCACACCAACACCATCTCTCTGAGTCCAATTTCTGTTCCTCTGCCCACCAGGTTCCGCCGAACACCAATTCCTTTCCCAGTTCGTTAGTTAGTTGCATATTTTAGTTCAAATTTTATTCAAATTAGGATAGTTAGAGATGCATGATCGTAGTGGATTTTAGGTGGTTAGGTAGCTAGGATGTGGTTAGTGGATTTAGGCCTGATAATTACGCCGTTCTTGCTACTTGTTTTATCCGTTTCGCAATTTTAAAACTGCTGTGATGATAATGCTGTTCATATGCTGTTCTTTATTGTTTAATGCTATTCAACCTGAATCGCATTCCCTACTGCAGATTGAGTTGTTTATTCTGAATTTATGCGACTTGCTATTTGTTACTCTTTTCTGCACTATTTTATTATCATATGAACTACTTTTGCTACTGTTTATTACCCGGGAACGTCTAATTTTTAGCCGGAATGCTACCCAATTGTTTTTCCAAATTGTTTCACTCAACTCCCATTCATGAATTGGTCTTGGTAATTTAGGATTTTTCACTAATTGGTTACAACCAAGCCAATTCATGGATGAATGGGCTAGCTTTCTTATTCTTTCTGGTTCCTTGATTAATAAATTGCATTATTGATTATTTCTTTTTCCTTTTGCAATTTTATATGAATTATCATCAATAAACTGCAATCTTTGCTTGAATATGAGTTGCTTGTTCTTCAAATTTGTGCAATTTTTGTTCATTAGGAACCGCAATACCATACCACTTACTTTAACTTCACCTTTTAACTCCTAACTACTTTAACTTTCTAACTTCTCTTTTTACCTAACTACTTTCGGACTCTATTTATCCTATTTTTATTTTTTTTAATTTATCTTATTTGTCCTTCAATACTTGCACATTTTCCTTTATTGTACTTTTATCTATTTATATTTTATTGCATTTTTTCACTTTGAGCTGTATATATCTTAGATATTTAGCTTAATTTGCACTCTTAGCTTATTAGTTGTGATATAGAAAACATGGATTATTTAGTTTAGTTTTGTAACACCCTAATATTTTTAAACTGAGATAAACTTTATCTGGATTATATTTAGTAGCTGATATTTAAAACCTTGCGAAATCTTTCTTTTAAAACAAATGTGAAATATTTATATAAATTAATTTATAAATAAAAATATTGAATAATTAGTTTTTATTAGAATAGTTACTAGTTGAAAAATATAAATGAATTTGAAAATACTAACATGAAAAACCGGTGTGCTAAACTATGAAGGCACAACAATGACAAGCTTTACTCATACCAAATAAAAAAGAAAACATCATAGTTACAATGTTAATCAGTCAAAAAGGATAAAACAAAACACATAGAAAATCCTAATTCTCTTATTTTGTTTAACTATGGCTAAAACAATCGCATATTCTTCCTTCTTAAGGTAAATGTTTAATGTTTTGTATCTACGTCCTCGATAGCTTGCTCCTACTAGTGCACCTGTCTTTTCACCTCAACTGTATTGCTTCGTACTGCATCGTTCCTGAAGATGGTACGGAGAGAGGGGTGAGAAACAAAAGTTTCTCAGTAGTTTATTTATATGGTGTCATCGTATCCATCCCCAGCCACTCCGAGTTTTAAAATAAAAACAGTGATGATGCAATGTTGTTCAATTATTATTTTCAAAAGTCTTGATTAGTCGGAGTGGTGTGACTTTTAGATGCTTCTCATTTACTTATGTTATGACATGTGTAATGCATACAAAATTCCTATAGCATTAAAACATATAAAGGTAACTCATAAACCTTGGTATGATGTTCTCATAGGCCATAAAGCAAGACGAAATAAATAATAAATAAGAGAAGAATAGTAATATTGCCATAGATAAGTCAAACAGAATATATCTGAATAAAATAAAGATCTTAACCAATATCATACATCATACAAAAGGAACTTTGGAAAAAAGAAGGATCTTTGAATGCAATAATAAACATAATCATAAATAAAAAAAATAAAAGAAGAACAATCATGATCACTCTTTTCATTGCACTTTTCCTTATTTTTTCTCGTAGCTTTTATGGAAGGTATTGAGCTCAAACCGGTATAAAAAGTGGGAGTCCCCTTCCCTTACTGAAGGTTCTTATCCCAAATGTTTTAGCGATCACCTTCCCTTACCGAAGGATCATCTCGATCGATCACCTTCCCTTACCGAAGGATCATATCGATATCTTGTCTTTGGGGGTCGCCTTCCCTTACCGAAGGATCATTCCCTCAGTTTAATTTACAATCAAGGTTATTTAGACATACACAAGAAAAGAGTTACATCAACAAAGATATCTTATTATATAAAATTGATGGGAGTCTCCTTCCCTTACCGAAGGTTTCCAAAAGTTTGCCGATCACCTTCCCTTATCGAAGGATCATCTCGATTATCTTGTCTTTGGGGGTCATCTTCCCTTACCGAAGGATCATTCCCTCAGTTCTTTATGCACATAAGATTTTTATTATAATGCATAATGCGTATGAAGAAAAGAGACATTATATCATGACATGCAATGCTAACATATATGTTCAAAAATATTTAAGATACGACATATACAAATTAGCACAAAACCCCCTACCTCGAGTGAAGTTCCGCTAGGTATTTCGATGCAAATAGATGCGCTTTGTTAGTGAAGAGAGACTTGTTTTATGGCTAGACTTTGTGTATACTAGAATTTTTTGTATAGAAAAAGGGAATAGAATGAGAAAGGAAGGATCAAATAGCTCTCAGTATGTGCAGATTATGTTAGGAGGCATTTGGGTGAAATCTTCAATCTGAATCGTCACTTTGTGAGCCCTATAACATTTTCTACGTTTGGAATGTAGAATTAGCTATTAGAAAAAAAGTTATAGAAAATTTAATTATCTTTAAAACGAATCTTAAATGAAGTAAATAGGATAACCACAGCTTGAGATATTCTTGAAATACTGTTAGTATATCAGGCTGGCTGATAATAGCGCGATTTTCTACTCTGAACTCGTAACCGATTTATCTATCTAATTTAATTTGAATTTGTTTTTATACTGAACTTAAGGAATAGAGCTAGTATTCTTATCTTTTCATATAACAAAATATCATTCAAATCTAATAAATGTAGAATTAGTTATGACTACGTTTTAAAAGGTTGTTTACTGTCGGTTAGAGATTTACTACCACTAGTGCTTTCATATGTTTAAATTTTAAATTCAAATCTTAAATCATTACCATTTTAATTAATTAATTAGTTATTAAAAAAATGACTTGATTCAAAAAATTGGGATGTTACAAGTTTACCCTTTTAGCATATAATAATTTGGTTTAATTAAAAATAAAGAGTAAACTAGAAACTTTAGTTTTTCAGAATCACAACAATCCACACATTGTATATATATATATAGCAATAGATGTTGGTAAATTGACAACACTTTTCAAAGAAATTACTTATTTTTATAAGAGCCATTCAAAGATTCACATTGAGAATAATGGAAACTCTTGATTTCTACTTGTATGACATACATAACTGATATATGGTTTTTGAGCCAAAGAACACACAAACCATGAGTTTTTGAGCTTAATTGTATAGTTACATTCAACCATAAATTTCATTCCTGTGTGTTTTGCCCTTCTTTTCTATGCTTGTAATCTTTACTTTGTTTCAATCTATATGTCTGGTGCACGAATTGTAAATCACACTTTTCACAACTCATACCACTAACCAGCAAGTGCACTGGGTCGTCCAAGTAATACCTTACGTGAGTAAGGGTCGATCCCACGGAGATTGTCGGCTTGAAGCAAGCTATGGTTATTTTATAATTCTTAGTCAGGAAATTAATAACAAAAATGGTTGGGTTTATGAAAGGTAATTAACATAAAATAAATAAAACTTGTATGCAGTAATGAAGAATAGATTGAGGTTTTGGAGATGCTCTGTCTTCTGAATCTCTGCTTTCCTACTGTCTTCTTCTTCACGCATGCAGGTCTCCTTCCATGGCAAGCTGTATGTTGGTGGATCACCGTTGTCAATGGCTACCATCCATCCTCTCAGTGAAAATGGTCCAAATGCGCTGTCACTGCACGGCTAATCATCTATCGGTTCTCATTCATGTTGGAATAGAATCCATTGATTCTTTTGCGTCTGTCACTACGCCCAACACTCACGAGTTTGAAGTTCGTCACAGTCATCCCTTCCCAGATCCTACTCGGAATACCACAGACAAGGTTTAGACTTTCCGGATCTCAGGAATGGCCGCCAATAATTCTAGCCTATACCACGAAGACTCTGATCATGAACCAGGAGACTAAGAGATACACACTCAAGCTAGTGCAGATAGAACAGAGGTGGTTGTCAGGCACGCGTTCATAGGTGAGAATGATGATGAGTGTCACGGATCATCACATTCATCAGGGTGAAGTGTGAGCAAATATCTTAGAATAGAAATAAGCGCGATTGAATGAAAAACAGTAGTAATTGCATTAATTCATCGAAACACAGCAGAGCTCCTTACCCCCAATCATGGAGTTTAGAGACTCATGCCGTAGAGATACAATGTAAAATGTGAAAGTGTCATGAGGTGCAAAACAAATCTCTAAAAGTAGTTTTTATACTAAGCTAGTGACCTAGGTTTATAGAAATTGAGTAAACTAAGATAGAAAGTGCAGAAATCCACTTCCGGGGCCCACTTGGTGTGTGCTTGGGCTGAGCATTGAAGTTTTCATGTGTAGAGACTTTTTTTGGAGTTAAACGCCAGGTTGTAGCCTGTTTCTGGCGTTTAACACTGGTTTGCAACCTGTTTCTGGCGTTTAACGCCAGAATAGGGTAAAGACTTGGCGTTAAATGCCAATTTGCGTTGTCAAAACTTGGGCAAAGTATGGACTATTATATATTGATGGAAAGCCCTTGATGTCTACTTTCCAACACAATTGAGAGCGCATCAATTGGGCTTCTGTAGCTCCAGAAAATCCATTTTGAGTGCAGGGAGGTCAGAATCCAACAGCATCTGCAGTCCTTTTTCTGCCTCTGAATCAAATTTTTGCTCAGGTCCCTCAATTTCAGCCAGAAAATACCTGAAATCATAGAAAAATTCACAAACTCATAGTAAAGTCCAGAAATGTAATTTTTGCACAAAAACTAATAAAAATATACTAAAAAGTAGCTAGATTCTACTAAAAACTATATGAAAATACCCCCAAAAAGCGTATACAATATCCGCTCATCACAACACCAAACTTAAACTGTTACTTGTCCTCAAGCAACTAGATAAATAAAATAGAATAGAAAGAAAATCAAGGGGCAATAACATCTCAGAGTTTCATATGAAGCTCAAATTCTCATTAGATGAGCGGGGCTAGTAGCGTTTTGCTTTCGAATAGTTTTGGCACCTCCCTTTATCCTTTAAAGTTCAGAATGATTGGCATCTATTGGAACTCAGAATTCAGATAGTGTTATTGATTCTCCTAGTTTAGTATGTTGATTCTTGAACACAGCTATTTTATGAGTCTTGGCCGTGGCCCTAAGCACTTTGTTTTCCAATATTACCACCGAATACATAAATGCCACAGACACATAACTGGGTGAACCTTTTTAGATTGTGAATTAGATTTGCTAAAGTCCCCAATTGGAGGTGTCCAGAGTTCTTAAGCACACTCTTTTTGCTTTGGACCACGACTTTAACCGCTCAGTCTCAAGTTTTTCACTTGACACCTTCACGCCACAAGCACACGGTTAGGGACAGCTTGGTTTAGCCGCTTAGGCCAGAATTTTATTCCTTTGGGCCCTTCTATCCATTAATGCTCAAAGCCTTGGATCCTTTTTCATTACCCTTGCCTTTTGTTTTAAAGGGTTACTAGCTTTTTCTGCTTTCTCCTTTTTTTTTCACTGCTTTTTCTTGCTTCAAGAATCAATTTCATGATTTTTCAGATTATCAATAACATTTCTCTTTTTCATCATTCTTCAAGAGACAACAATTTTAACATTCATAAACAACAAATTCAAAAGACATATGCACTGTTCAAGCATTCATTCAGAAAACAAAAAGTATTGCCACCACATATAAATAATTTGAATTTTTCTTATTAAGAACTCGAAAATAAAATTGCCTTCTTATTCTAAAAATCTACTATTTTATTCATGTTCAATGATGATAAGAAAGATAAATTATAACTTATTTGGGGAATAAAAATAAAATAAAGATACTAATCACTACTACTCATATAACTTCTAAGGTAGATTTCTTCTGATAGTAAAAGTTATCACAGAGTTAAGACTAAGATTAGGACTCAACAACCTTTATTTTGGGAGATGGATGCTCCTTTAGTCTATGGGGTGCTTGGCCCTTCAAGAGATAGCTTTTGGCGCTTCAGCTCCTGTAGCTCACGCCCCTGCTCCTCTTGTTCCTTTAGTTGATCCATAGCTTCTTGCAACTTGGTGACAGATGTTTCTAGGCGGGTCCAGTAATCAATCTGAGGGATTTCTGGGAGGAACTCCTGTGCCTTCCTTTTGATGGAGTTATCCTACACTTTTTGTCCTTCCATAAACTTTTTGGTGATTGGTTGCTCGACTGGGATATACTCATCCACTCCCATCTTCACCCCAGCATCTTTACATAGCAGAGATATTAGGTTTGGGTAAGCCAATTTGGCGTCAGTGGAGTTCTTTTTTGCAATTGTGTAGAGCTCACAAGAAATCAGATGATGGATCTCCACTTCGTTTCCCAGCATAATGTAGTGGATCATCACTGCTCTTTTGACAGTGACTTCAGAGCGGTTGTTGGTGGACAGTATAGAACGTCCAATGAAGTCCAGCCAGCCTCTAGCAATTGGTTTGAGATCTCCTCTCTTGAGTTGATTTGGGACACCCTTTGCATTGGTTATCCACTTGGTTCCAGAGATGCATATGTCCTCTAGAACTTGGTCTAAGCGCTTATCAAATCTCACCATTCTCCTATTAAAGGATTATGAATCATCTTGTAGTTGAGGTAGCTTGAAGACCTCTCTTATTTTGTCCTGGTGGAAGTACATAATCTTCCCTCTGACCAAGGTTCGAAAGGTATAGAAGGTGGCTCCAGTTAATCTCTGCTTATCTGTTTGCCATAGATTTGCGTAGAATTCCTGAACCATGTTTCTACCCACCTTTGTCTCAGGATTAGCCAGAATTTCCCAACCTCTGTTTTGAATCTACTCTTGGATCTCCGGATATTCATCTTCCTTGAGATCGAATTTAACTTCCGGGATCACTAATCTTAGACCCATTATTTTTTAGTAATAGTCTGCATGTTCTTTGGTTAAGAACCTCTCTTGATTCCAAAGTGGTTTTGGAATATTCTCTTTCTTGCCTCTTAAAGTGGTTTATTTTTCTTTAGGAGCCATGATCTTAGTGAGTCTTAGCTCAGTGATCACGAAAAGCACACCAAACTTAGAGGTTTGCTTGTCCTCAAGCAAAAGAAAGGAAAGGAGAGGAATAGAAGGAGAGACAAATTCGAATTGTGGAGGAGAGGGGTGGCCGAATGTGAATTTAAAGAGGAGGGGGTGGGTTCAAAAATTTTGAAAAAGATATGCTAGAAGATATGATTCGTAAAAAGATAATTATGATATGCAAAAGATATAGTTTTAAAATTGAAAAGATAGGAGAGAGATTTGAAAAAGATAAATATACTTTTTGAAAAGATAGTATGATGATTTGAAAAGAATTTAAAAAGATAGATGAGTTTTGAAAAAGATTTGAAAAGAAGTTGAAGAAGAATGAAGAAAGATTTTTTAAGCTTGAAATAATTTGAAATTGAAATTGAAAAAGGAGAATTTGTAACATGTTCATGCAAAAAATCATGGATGGAAATATGAAAATTTGAGGAAAATTGAAGTGAAAAACAAACTTCCTCCCCTCCACACTTCTGGCGTTAAACGCCTAGTTGTTGCTTGTTTTGGGCATTTAACGCCCAGCCAGGTACCCTGGCGGCGTTAAACGCCAGAAATCCTTTGTCACTGGGATTTTTTTCTAAACGCCTAGGATGCTGCAATTCTGGCGTTTAACGCCCAGAAAGGTATCTTTACTGGCGTTAAATGCCCAGTAGATGCTTCTTTTGGGCGTTTAACGCCCAAACTTCCCTTTACTGGTGTTTTTGTGCCAGTGAACTCCCTTTCTCTGCTTTATGCTCTGAATTCTTATGTAACTCTGTGAACGCCTGCAATTGTTAATCATTCTTAAAGATAATTTATATAAAACTCATATAATTATTATTTGCAAAATAAACATTGCTAATGGCTGGGTTGCCTCCCAGCAAGCGCTTCTTTATTGTCTTTAGCTGGACCTTGCTGAGCTTTTAATCTAGCCTCAGCTTTGAGCATTCTTGCTCAATATTGCCTTCAAGATAATGCTTGATTCTCTGTCCATTAACAATGAACTTCTTATTAGAATCAATGTCTTAAAGCTCCACATAGCCATATGGTGATACACTTGTAATTACATATGGTCCTTTCCACCGGGATTTCAGTTTTCCGGGGAATAATCTGAGCCTAGAGTTGAACAGCAGAACCTTTTGTCCAGGTTCAAAGACTCTGGGTGACAATTTCTTATCATGCCACCTTTTTTCTTTCTCTTTGTAAATCTTAGTATTTTCGAAAGCATTGAGCCTGAATTCCTCTAGCTCATTCAGCTGGAGCAATCTTTTCTCTCCAGCTAACTTGGCATCAAGATTTAGGAATCTGGTTGCCCAGTAGGCCTTGTGTTCCAGTTCCCCAGGCAAATGACAGGCCTTACCATACACAAGCTGGTATGGAGAGGTCCCTATAGGAGTCTTGAATGCTGTTATGTATGCCCATAGAGCCTCATCCAAGCTTCTTGCCCAATCCCTTCTACGGGTAATTACAGTTCGTTCCAGGATTCTTTTTAGTTCTCTATTAGAGACTTCAGCCTGCCCATTTGTCTGTGGATGATACGGAGTTGCTACTTTGTGGCTAATTCCATATCTAACCATAGTAGAGTAAAGCTATTTATTGCAGAAGTGAGTGCCCCCATTACTGATTAGTGCTTTAGGGACACCAAACATGCTGAAGATATGTTTCTAGAGGAACTTCAGCACTGTCTTAGTATCATTAGTGGGTGTTGCAATGGCCTCTACCCATTTGGATACATAGTCAACTGCCACCAGAATATAGGTGTTTGAGTATGATGGTGGGAAAGGCCCCATGAAGTCAATACCCCATACATCAAACAACTCAATCTCTAAGATCCCTTGCTGAGGCATGGCGTAACCATGAGGCAGATTACCAGCTCTCTGGAAACTGTCACAGTTTCGTACGAACTCTCGGGAGTCTCTATAGAGAGTAGGCCAGTAGAAGCCTCCTTGGAGAACCTTGGTGGCTGTTCGCTCACCTCCGAAATATCCTCCATATTGTGATCTATGGCAATGCCATTGGATCTTCTGTGCTTCTTCTCTAGGCACACATCTATGGATTATTCCGTCTGCACATCTCTTAAAGAGATATGGTTCATCCCACAAGTAGTACTTTGCATCAGTAATTAATTTTTTTGTTTGTTGCCTGCTGTACTCCTTGGGTATGAATCTTGCAGCTTTATAGTTTGCAATGTCTACAAACCATGGTGTTTCCTGAATGGCAAACAATTGCTCATCTGGAAAGGTTTCAGAGATCTCAATAGAGGGAAAGGACGTCCCTTCTACTGGTTCTATCCGGGACAGATGATCAGCCACTTGGTTGTCTGTCCCTTTTCTGTCTCTTATTTCTATATCAAACTCTTACAGAAGCAACACCCATCTTATGAGCCTGGGTTTAGAATCCTGCTTTGTGAGTAGATATTTAAGAGCAGCATGGTCAGTGTACACAATTACTTTTGATCCTACTAAGTATGATCTAAACTTGTCAATGGCATAAACCACTGCAAGCAATTCTTTTTCTGTGGTTGTGTAATTTTTTTGGGTATCATTTAAAACACGGCTAGCATAATAAATGACATACAGAAGCTTGTTATGCCTCTGTCCCAATACTACACCAATGGCATAGTCACTGGCATCACACATTAGTTCGAATGGTAATGTCCAGTCTGGTGCAGAAATAACTGGTGCTGTGACCAGCTTAGCTTTCAGAGTTTCAAATGCCTGCTGACACTCTGTGTCAATCACAAATGGTGTGTCAGCAGTTAGCAGATTGCTCAGAGATTTTGCAATTTTTGAAAAATCCTTTATAAACCTCCTAGAGAATCCTGCATGCCCCAGAAAGCTTCTGATTGCCTTAACATTGGCAGGGGGTGGTAATTTTTCAATTACTTCCACTTTAGCTTGATCCACCTCTATTCCCTTGTTTGAAATTTTATGCCCAAGGACAATTCCTTCAGTCACCATAAAGTGACATTTTTCCCAGTTTAAAACTAGGTTGGTCTCTTGGCATCTTTTCAGAACAAGTGCTAAATGGTCAAGGCAGGAGCTGAATGAGTCTCCAAATACTGAAAAGTCATCCATGAAGACTTCCAGAAATTTCTCTACCATATCAGAGAAGATAGAGAGCATGCACCTCTGAAAGGTTGCAGGTGCATTGCACAGACCAAAAGGCAACCTTCTGTAGGCAAACACTCCAAAAGGACATGTGAATGCTGTTTTCTCTTGGTCCTGAGGATCTACTGTAATTTGGTTGTAACCTGAATAGCCATCCAAAAAGCAGTAATATTCATGACATGCTAGTCTCTCTAGCATCTGGTCTATGAATGGTAAAGGAAAGTGATCCTTCCTGGTGGCTGTATTGAGCCTTCTATAACCAATACACATACGCCACCCTGTAACTGTTCTTGTAGGAACCAGTTCATTCTTTTTATTATGAACTACTGTCATGCCTCCCTTCTTGGGGACAACTTGGACAGGACTCACCCAGGGGCTATCAGAAATAGGATAAATAATCCCAGCCTCTAGTAACTTGGTGACCTCTTTCTGCACCACCTCCTTCATGGCTAGATTTAGCCGCCTTTGTGGTTGAACCACTGGCTTAGCATCGTCCTCCAATAGGATCTTGTGCATGCATCTTGCTGGGCTGATGCCCTTAAGATCGCTTATGGACCACCCAAGAGCTGTCTTGTGTGTCCTTAGCACTTGAAGTAGTGCTTTCTCTTCCTATGGATTTAAAGCAGAGCTTATGATCACCGAAAAAGTGTCACCTTCTCCCAGAAATGCATATTTCAGGGATGGTGGTAGTGGTTTGAGCTCGGGTTTAGGAGGTTTTTCCTCTTCCTGAGGAATTTTCAGGGGCTCTTTTATTTCCTCTGATTCCTCCAAATCAGGCTGAACATCTTTAAAGATGTCTTCTAGCTCTAATTCGAGACTCTTAGCCATGTTGATCTCCTCTACCAGGGAGTCAATAATATCAACACGCATGCAGTCTTTTGATGTGTCTGGATGCTTCATTGCCTCAACAGAATTTAGCCTAAACTCATCCTCATTGACTCTCAAGGTCACTTCCCCTTTTTGGACATCAATGAGGGTTCGTCCAGTTGCTAGGAAGGGTCTTCCTAGAATGAGAGTTGCACTCTTGTGCTCCTCCATCTCCAGCACTACAAAGTCAGTGGGAAAGGCAAATGGCCCAACCTTGACAATCATGTCCTCAATTATGCCTGATGGGTATTTAATGGAGCCATCAGCAAGTTGAAGACATATTTGGGTTGGTTTGACCTCTTCAGTCAAGCCAAGATTTCTGATAGTGGATGCAGGGATTAGATTGATACTTGCCCCAAGGTCACATAGGGGTGTCTTGGTACAAGTACCCTCTAATGTGCATGGTATCATAAAGCTTCCGGGATCCTTAAGCTTTTCTGGTAAGCTTGTTAGGATGACTGCACTGCATTCTTCAGTGAGAGAAACTTTTTCTGTTTCTCTCTAATCCTTCTTATGACTTAAGATCTCTTACATGAACTTAGCATAAGAGGGTATTTGCTCAAGTGCCTCTGCAAACGGAATCTTTATTTCAAGAGTCCTGATATAGTCTACAAAGTGGGCAAATTGTTTATTCTGTTCCGCTTGGCGGAGTTTCTGAAGATAAGGCATTTTGGCTTTATATTCTTCAACCTTAGTTGCTGCAGGTTTATTTTCTACAGAGGCAGGTTGAGAAGCCTTCTTGAGGGCGTCATTATCAGCACTTGCAGGTGTCTGATCCCTCACTGGCGTTTGAATGCCAGAACTGGAATGGATTGGGCGTTTAACGCCAGATTCCTACCCTTTTCTGGCATTTGAACGCCAGAACTGAACATGGATTGGGCGTTTAACGCCAATTTTTCACCCTTTTCTGGCGTTTGAATGCCAGACTTATTCCTCTTTGGGCTCTTACTGTCCTCAGAGGGATTTTGGGTAGCAGGTTGCTCATCCTCTATCAACTGTTCTTTTCTTGGCTTTCTGCTGCTTTGGGTTGAGGTATTTAATATTTTTCCACTTCTTAATTGAACTGCTTGGCACTCCTCTGTTATCTGTTTTGATAACTGCTGTTTTGTCTGATTCAATTGTGATTCCATATCCTTGTTAGCATTTTTGGTTTCTTGCCACATCTCCTTAAATTCTACTAACTGCCTTGTTATAGAAGATAGTTGCTGATTGAGTTCAACAACTTGTTCCTGAGGACTAAAGTCAGTTGATACTGCCTCAGCTTCTTCTTTCATGGAGGACCCATTACTTATGTACAGATGCTAATTTCTAGCAACTATATCAATAAGCTCTTGAGCCTCTTCAATAGTCTTTCTCATGTTTATAGATCCACCAGCTGAGTGGTCTAGAGATATCTGAGCCTTTTCTGTAAGCCCATAGTAGAAGATGTCTAATTGCACCCACTCTGAAAATATTTCAGAGGGGCATTTCCTTAGCATCCCTCTGTACCTCTCCCAGGCATTATAAAGGGATTCATCATCCTCTTGTTTAAAGCCTTGGATGTCCAGCCTTAGCTGTGTCATCCTTTTTGGAGGGAAATATTGATTCAGGAATTTGTCTGATAACTGTTTCCATGTTCTTATGCTTGCTGTGGGTTGGTTATTTAACCACCTTTTAGCTTGATCTTTTACAGCAAACGAAAACAGTAACAGCCTGTATACATCCTGATCTACCTCCTTGTCACGCACTGTGTCAGCAATTTGCAAGAACTGTGCCAGAAACTCAGTAGGTTCTTCCTATGGAAGACCGGAATACTGGCAATTTTGCTGCACCATGACAATGAGCTAAGGATTTAGCTCAAAACTACTTGCTTTGATGGAAGGTATATAGATGTTACTCCCATATGCAGCAGTAATGGGGTTAGCATATGTCCCCAGAGTCCTTCTGGACTGTTCATTTCCACTTATGTCCATGATGGAGAAAAGGAAATTGAAATGAATTGCAAATAAACTATTTTTTTGTTTGTATTTTATTTAGGTAGAAACAAACCGAACAATTAAAAATAAATAAAAATAATAAGATAAAATAAAATAATTAGAAATTAAAATATAAATTTCGAAAACTAAGAGAAAAATAAATTTGAAAACAAAAATAATTACTTAATTAAGAAGATTTGAAAAAAAAACTTTGGATATGATTTTTGAAAAAGATTTTGAATTTTGAAATTTCAAAACTAAGATAAGATAGAATAGAAAGTTTTAAAATAAAAATCTGAATTTTTAAAGGAGAATTCGAAAATTAATTAAAATAAAGAGAAAAGATATTTTTGAATTTAATGAAGAAAGAAAAAAATAGTAAAAATGACACCAAACTTAAATTTTTAGATCAAAACAAGGGAAACAAACAGAAAAACTTTGAATATCACGGTAAACTCTAAGAATAACTTCTGAAAAACTTTTAAGAAGACAGAAACACAAAGGACACCAAACTTAAAAATTTTTATATTCTGAGCACTAATAATTCAAAAAAAAATGAAAGAAAAATAAAATCATGCAATTGACACCAAACTTAAAATATGAAATTAAACTCAAACAGAAAAACTCAATTATTAGTTTATAAAAAGTTTTGAAAAAAAATGAAAAAGAAAATAAGGATTCTGAAAAAATTTCAACCAAAAACAATAATAGAAGACGCAATTTTAGTGACTCTAAACAAAAAAAATAAAATTTTCCTAATCTAAAAAACAAAATAAACCGTCTGTTGTCCAAACTCGAACAATCCCCAGCAACGGCGCCAAAAACTTGGTGCACGAATTTTAAATCACACTTTTCACAACTCGTACCACTAATCAGCAAGTGCACTGGGTCGTCCAAGTAATACCTTACGTGAGTAAGGGTCGATCCCACGAAGATTGTCGGCTTGAAGTAAGCTATGGTTATTTTGTAATTCTTAGTCAGGAAATTAATAATAAAAATGGTTGGGTTTATGAAAAGTAATTAACATAAAATAAATAATACTTGTATGTAGTAATGGAGAATAGATTGAGGTTTTGGAGATGCTCTGTCTTCTGAATCTCTGCTTTCCTACTGTCTTCTTCTTCACGCACGCAGGTCTCCTTCCATGGCAAGCTGTATGTTGGTGGATCACCGTTGTCAATGGCTACCATCTATCCTCTTAGTGAAAATGGTCCAAATACGCTGTCACCGCATGGCTAATCATCTGTCGGTTCTCATTCATGTTGGAATAGAATCCATTGATTCTTTTGCGTCTGTCACTACGCGCAACACTCACGAGTTTGAAGCTCGTCACAGTCATCCCTTCCCAGATCCTACTCGGAATACCACAGACAAGGTTTAGACTTTTCGGATCTCAGGAATGGCCGCCAATAATTCTAGCCTATACCACGAAGACTCTGATCATGAACCAGGAGACTAAGAGATACACACTCAAGCTAGTGTAGATAGAATGGAGGTGGTTGTCAGGCACGCATTCATAGGTGAGAATGATGATGAGTGTCACTGATCATCACATTCATCAGGGTGAAGTGTGAGTGAATATCTTAGAATAGAAACAAGCGTGATTGAATGAAAAACAGTAGTAATTGCATTAATTCATCGAAACACGGCAGAGCTCCTTACCCCCAATCATGGAGTTTAGAGACTCATGCCGTAGAGATACAATGTAAAACGTGAAAGTGTCATGAGGTGTAAAACAAATCTCTAAAAGTAGTTTTTATACTAAGCTAGTGACCTAGGTTTACAGAAATTGAGTAAACTAAGATAGATAGTGCAGAAATCCACTTCTGGGGCCCACTTGGTGTGTGCTTGGGCTGAGCATTGAAGCTTTTATGTGTAGAGACTTTTTTTGGAGTTAAACGCCAGGTTGTAGCCTGTTTCTGGCGTTTAACACTGGTTTGCAACCTGTTTCTGGCGTTTAACGCCGGAATAGGGTAAAGACTTGGCGTTAAACGCCAATTTGCGTCGTCAAAACTTGGGCAAAGTATGGACTATTATATATTGCCGGAAAGTCCTGGATGTCTACTTTTCAATGCAATTGAGAGCGTGCAATTGGGCTTCTGTAGCTCCAAAATATCCATTTCGAGTGTAGGGAGGTCAGAATCCAACAGCATCTACAGTCCTTTGTCAACCTTTGAATCAGATTTTTGCTCAGGTCCCTCAATTTCAGCCAGAAAATACCTGAAATCACAAAAAAATACACAAACTCATAGTAAAGTCCAGAAATGTGATTTTTGCACAAAAACTAATAAAAATATACTAAAAAGTAGCTAGATTCTACTAAAAACTATATGAAAATACCCCCAAAAAGCATATACAATATCCGCTCATCAATGTCCAATATAGAATGTAGATACATACCCGCATATGATTGAGGCCATCATTTGAATTTTTCCTCACTTATCCCAAATAAGCCTACCTTTCACGTTACCCTTGTTAGCCACCTTGAGCCTTTTAATCCCCATTTATTTTGCTCTATAACCACATCACTAGCCTTAAGCAGAAAAACAAATTAAAATATCCCAAGTTGAATCCTTGGTTAGCTTAAGATAGATATTGTGCATCCACTAATTGTGGGGAAAATGTGGGAACGTGGGATGATAAGAAAGACATTCAATTGACAAAATTATTTGGAATTTGGATGCATGTTCATGTGAAATCAGCATAACTAAAATACCATGTGCATTGATATATTGTATTTGTGTTTCAGATAAAATATATATAAATTTATTTTAGTTAAATGAAAAAGGGGACAAAATTATCCCAAGAATAAGTTTAGTGAAGAAAATCAATGCACATAGGATAAAATTAAAAATAATTTGATGCATGAGTATGTGATAAGAAAGTGGAAAAATTATGGGAAGCTAAGCATAATTTTAATTGTATAGAGTATGTGTACGTTAGGTGAGATTTTAGACTAATCAAAGATTCAATTTATAGCTCACTTAGCCTTATATATGCCCTCACCTTTACCTTAGCCCATTACAACCTTGAAAAAGACCTCATGATGTTTGTATGTATACATTCAATATTTGTTGATTGGTTAGATGAAGAATAAAGTTTTAGAAAGCATGACTAGAAAAGAATAGAGTGATTAACCCCAAACACTGAGCGATTAGAGAGTAAACACAAATCCACTGAGGGTTCAATAGCTCAATTCCATATATCCATATTTTATTATTGCTTATCTTGCAAGTTTGTCAAATCTTGTGGTTAACTCAATTCAATTGTGAACATATTTTAATATGGCTTGTCCTTTGTTGTGCATAAATGATTCTTTGAAAAATTTGACTCAATTTAACCACATGTAAGCTTTATATATATTAGTGGATAATAATTAGAATTGCATGATTCATTTAGGTAGCTTGCATTTAGAATAGATTGCATTGCATAAGATTCTACCATTCTACATTCACTCTTATTCTATTCCTCTTGAGCTAAGCATGAGGACATGCTAATGTTTAAGTGTGGGGAGGTTGATAAACCACTATTTTATGATTTATCTTGTGCTCAATTGAGTGTTTTTTATCAATTCTTCACCCACTTATTCATATAATTTGCATGGTTTTGCAATTCCTTCCTTATTATGTGATAAATGTGAAACATGTTTCCTATGCCTTAAAAATATTTATTTTAATTATCCTTTATTACCATTCGATGTCGTGATCCGTGTGTTGAGTATTTTCAGACTTTATAGGACAGGAATGGCTTAGAGTACAGAAAGGAAACACGTAAAAATGGAAGGGACGCACAAAATGGAGTTTTGAAGAAAATGGCAGCGACGCGTACGCATGGACGACGCGGACACGTGCCTAGCGCAAAATGGCCTCGACGCGCACGCGTGAACGAAGCAGACGCGTGACTAGCGCGAAACATAACTGACGCGTACGCATGACTGACGCGTACGCGTGAAAAGGAAAATCTTCAATTGATGCACACGCATGACTGACGCGCACGCCTGATGAGTAAAACTCCCAACTGATGCGCACGCGTGACCCACGCGCACGCGTGACAGACACCACGTGCAGGAATCTGCAAAAAACGCCCTCAGCGATTTTTGGGCCCCTTTTTGGCCCAGATCCAAGCCCAGAAACACAGAATAGAGGCTGGAGAATAAAGGAATCAAATCATTCATTCATCATTCATTCAACATTCATAATTCATAATTTATAATTTAAGGTTTTTAGATGTAGCTTTTAGAGAGAGAGGCTCTCTCCTCTCTCTTAGGATTTAGGATTAGGATTAGGATTTAGGATTTCTATTATGAATAGGCTACTTCTCTTCATTCCAGGTTCAATGTTCCTTTAATTTATTTTCTACTTTTACTTATTCTATTACTTTAATTGTTATTTATCTTTTCAATTTGGTTTACGAACTTTTCCATGTTAGAATTGATTTCTTTATTTAATATAATTCGAGGTATTTTAGATTTATGATTGCTTTCTTTAATTTATGATATAAATAATTTGGATTTTCTCCTCTTGGCTTTGGTTGAGTAATTGGTGACACTTGAGTTATCAAACTCAGCTGTTGATTAATATTTGAAGCTTGCTGGTTGATTTGGATCCCTCTAAAGCTAGTCTTTCCTTAAGAGTTGACTAGGACTTGAGGAATCAAGTTGATTGGTCCACTTGACTTTCCTTTATTTAGTAAGGGTTAACTAAGTGGGAGCAATAAACAATTATCATCACACCTGATAAGGATAACTAGGATGGGATTTCCAGTTCTCATACCTTGCCAAGAGTTTTTCTAGTAATTAATTTACTTTATTGCTAATTTATTCTCTTTGTTCCCTATTTCAAAAACCCAAAAATATACAATTTCATAACTAATAATAAATCATACTTCCCTGCAATTCCTTGAGAGACGACCCGAGGTTTAAATACTTTGGTTATAAATTTTATTGGGTTTTGTTACTTGTGACAACCAAAACTTTTGTATGAAAGGATTCTTTGCTGGTTTAGAAACTATACTTACAACGTGAATTTATTTGCAAAAATTCTTTACTAGCAGGAAATCAGTTCGTCACTCCACCTTATGTGCCCTCTTCCTATCCGCCCCGCATGTCCCGTCGATTGCAATAGAAAAATTTTCTCACAACATTGCCTTCATCATCTTTAATGGAATCCACTTTTCAAACAACAAATTCAGTCACCTTTTCATACTCAACATATCTTGCATAAGCCTCTTCAACCCCATGAAATTCAGCATCAACCAATGCAGCCGCAGTTGAAAGCATGGAAGTGTCCACATCATCACTTATTTGACTGCCTGAACCACCTGGTGACTCCGATGAAGGCACTCTGCCACCCTCGTCCCCTTCACCAAATACATCAACTCTCTGTACCGGCTCACTCTCCTTGACCACTCGTGACAGTGACTCTAATCCCTTAGAGACCTCTTCCTCGTCGGACTCACTACTCCATCCATTAGTCCATTAACCCAAAAAGTCTGAGTTTTCTTCGCTATCACTATCCATTCCAAGGCGTTATTAAGTACCTGCATTATAAAATTCAAAATTAAATACATTGACAACACCAAAAATAACATAAAACTCTAACATTTGATTCACAACGTCGATGCCAATTCAAAAAAAGTATAATTTTCTATTATCCGAAGAATTCCAATTCTCTTCAAACTAAATCAGACAAAAAACAAAGTACTAATTGGCTTTCCTAAGGCTTTGAAGATAATTTAAAGCCTTTAATACGTGCAGGGCTAATTATACAAAAAGCAACTTTATATAATAAGAGAATAAATTCATCAAAGAAAGATACAAGTTCATTTTATTTGCCTCATCAATTCTTGTGATGATTCTAGTAATCCAACCCTTCCAAGAAAATGGGAGAAAAAAGATACATAAGAGAATTTATTTGAACTCAAATATTGGAGAGGAAAGAGTACTAGTAGAACTGAAGCATAACTCAAAATTAAAAGGTTAATTTTATGCGGAACAAAAATTAGAAATCAAAATAAAATAAAATAAAATAAACTCAGATACATACATTAGATCATAGCTTACGGTGGTATTTCTGGAGAATTAGTAAAATCTCCTTCAACCCTTCCACTACAAGAAACATTGTTAAAATCGACGGCCAAATCGACGACTAAGCCGTCGATAATATTAAAATTCGACGACAAAATAGACGGCGGATGTGGTCGCTATTAAGCTTGTCGATTTTTCAAAATGCTAATAAAATCGACGGCTTGCCTAGCCGTCGATAATAATTTAATAAAATCGACATCTCTTCTGTCTGTAATATGGATTTTATATTCTTACTAAAATCGACAACATTGCCGTCGATATTATTATATAAAATCGACGCCATTTCTGTCGATATTTGATTCAATAAAATTGACACCATTTTCGTCGATAATATGCTTACTAAAATCGACAAAGCAGACGTCGATATTTTATCCAATAAAACCGACACAGTTTTCGTCGATTTTTGTCTATAATATGCTTACTAAAATCAACGGCCATGGCGTCAATATTTGATCCAATAAAATCGACGCAGTTGCCGTCGATTTTATTATTTAAATAGCAGCAAATTTTTTGTCTATATTTTTTTTGTCTATTTTAATTTAAAGTAGATAATAATAATAATAATAATAATAATAATAAACCCAAATAATATAATAGAAAAACACTATAATCACTAATTAGTAATAGAAATTATGCTTATATAGCAAAATATGTTGGATTTCTTTCTGCCAAATGAAAAAAAGCAAGGTATTAAATATAAAATAATAATGGTTAATAAAAAAATAAATAAAAAATAAAAGAAGAAGAAGGAATCATTATATATAACAATTGGTATTGAATAAAATTGAGCTATATACAACAAGTTTCTTTTTTTTTTAAAAGAAAATGATGTCACACATATTATTATATTATATATTCTACAAGTAATCAACTACATTGCATATATTACATATATTATATTATATATGTAAAATATGCTCAAACAATAATCGACTAAATTGCATATACACATAATGTTTACGAGGACGACGAACCTCCTCCAAATATCTGCAGCATCATCATAAATACCCACTTCAGAAAATCAGCACAGCATTTGTAATTGGCAGGAAAAAATGACGGAAGCGTCCAAGCTTCGGCTTCTGGTCCTAAACAATTCATTATCTAGAGATTAGTATAAAAATCTATCATAATATATATGGTATATATATGTGCTGCACTTAAATGCAGCCCTGACCTCACCTAAAAAGATTGACTGAGAAGCCTTGTCCTCTGCTTGAGTTTTAATCTGCATTTTTTCTGAAAACTTTTCAATCAGATAATAATATAATTCTTCAATGACTTGATTTATATGTTGAATAAATTGCACTACGAAGTTTTACAATATCATGCCCATCTTTCAAGCCAAATATAGCTCTTCCTTGAGAAGGCATATCAGAGACACAAAAACAGTTCTAAAATACATAGAAAATATTTTAGGAAACAGTTCTAAAATATACAAAAACAGTTCTAAAAATACATAGAAAATAGTTCTTTTTTGCTGATTACGAATTCCTGTATGGTGGAAGAGAAGAATAGAGTTATGGCTCCACATATTTCATTTTAAGATTAAGAATAGAGATTAGATAGTAATAATAATGGTGGAAGAGAAGAAAAAGGAGATGGTCAAATGTGAGAAGAGCAAGGTATGGTGGTGATGCCCTACAAATTTGAGGCAAAATGGTAACAGGGGTCTCTACTGCTTGATGAGTGGATGTGGTCATCATTGCTACAATTAAACTACTGTTTTGTTTATCAAGTGGCATGTCAGAAAAGAAACAAGAAAGATCATCACAATGAAATTGGCTTTGGGTTCTCTTCCCTTCACATTGTTTTGGTTTTGGATATATAATCAAATTAAATATCACGTGTAAATCTACAGCAATTGTAGCTAGCTTAGCCAACCCTGTACTTTTTTGTCAGTAGTATTGAATTGTTGATATTAAAACGCACGTAACATTCATACATATAAAGACAATGTTTGTTAATGGCCCTTGTTTTAATATAATATATATTTGATTAGGTTGGCACGCATATATAAAATGAATTACCATATATATTTGTTAAGGGCCCCTCGTTTAAGAATTCCTAGAATAGGACAATTACCTCATCAAAATCCCTATGAAAATAACCTATATATTTTTAGAAAAGGTAGTAGAAAAAGACTATTTAATTAAAAAAAAAGTCCCTTTTCAATTTTCCCTTTTTCTTTTTCACTCGAAGATAGATCAAATAACATTGCTTGGTGTCCAATTAATGCAATAACTAAGAAGGATCAAAGACAGAACACATAAACTACTCTAGAAATTAGACATATGACATTAACAATAAACTTTAATTAAGCTAAGTGTTCCTCTACTATATATATGAGTTTAATTACCTTGAGTGACTTTATTAAAACTTCAGAAAAAGCTATAAAATGGTTACAAAACCAGATTTTTGAATCCCTTTTTATATTTGAAAACAATGCATTCATAAACTATGGAATAGAAAGATTACAAAACTAGCTAGTTACAACAGAATCTGTAATTGTAATTCAATTATATCAGACCAAACAACTTCTAATTACACCAAGTTATTCTATTTTCATCACAATTCTAGTCAAAGGAAAATGAAAGCAACACACAACACTTGTGCAGTTGTGCTTGCTAGCTGCCACTGCAATTCACATGTTATAATATATGTACCAATTTTAATTTTTTTTTTATTATTAATTTTCAGACATGTATGTATATAAATATACTACACCTTTAGCTGGAGTCACTTGAGCAGGACCATCTGTTTTGATTGGCATTTGGCTTGAAATAACCAAGTGTTCTTCGGATTGAATCAAGCGTCCTCCCTTCTTCATGTGCTGCTCTATATAGAAAAGTATGTACTGCATAAAATTTCAGTCAATTTCAACATTTAAACATACTAGAAAGAAGTTTCCCATCGTAACCGGTGCAAAAACAGTGGATTGCTACAATTTTATGAATTCAGTATCCACCGTGCAGTGATTGATCAGTTTTATGTTTCAGAGCATCCTCCAGAATATAGTATGATAAAATTTACTTTGTTCACGTGAAACTTTAAACAACCCCTTATCAATGAAATAACAATCTCCATAAGTCCTTCCACAATCCATATATAACAGACTCCATAAACTAACACCAACCTAATAAATTTGCCTAAATCTAAGTTTGTGCAACTACACTTAATCAATAGTCATCATTTCTAATATGCAGTGCAAAAAATACATGATAATATTCTTATAATTGGCTGTTTGTAAATAACATTAGTGAGGTAAATATGAAAATTTCCCAGTGCAACTAACCTTGCAGGGTAGAGCCTGTTTTCGTAGCCAAGGAGCGAGCAGCCGTAGCTGCTTGATCCAAGGAAGCACCAACCAAGGGGTGAAAACAAATGTGGTCCACAACACCAAGCCTAGGATGAGTTCCACTGTGCAATCCAAAGTCAATTGCATCAAATGCAGCCTTCACCATTGCAAACACAGCACATTGCAAACACAGCATATGTCAATTGTATGTATGTATATAATTTCAATTGTTAGTTTTAGAATTCTGTATCATGCATCTCATGATTAGGGAAGTCATATTTCATCAATCATGATGATGTCTTCATCAGCAGCAGCTCCTTCCAGTTACCGAAACCCTAATTCAATTCCAGCAGTAGTGAAGAGAAAGCGAAGTCAACCAAGAAGACCAGACAAGAAATTAAAGAATACCTAGTAGTGAATTGATGAATTGAAGCATGCAGATCTAGAGGCAGAAGTAATAGCTCTATCGCCAAAGTCGCTGATGGCGACGAACCATTTCATGTCCAGAGGGACCAGAACCTGCAGCTGCACCGGCGAGGGCACAACCTGCCATGGAAGCTTCGGCAGAGGGAGAAGGAGGAGGTGGTTCGGAAGAAGGTGGACGCGGAAGAAGGAGGTGGTGCGGAACAAGGTGGAATGAGGGAATTTGGGGGAATTGCATTTCTGAACTTTGGACGCGGGAGGTGGACGCGGGTAAATGTGATTTTGGTGATTAAAATCGACGACGTATTTGTCGATTTTAATTTATAAAAAAGTAACACTTATAGTATCTATTTTATACATTAAATCTACGCTGTTTATTCCATTTTAGAAAGTGATCTAGACCGTTAAAATTTATTGACGACAACATGGTCGATATTATAAATAATAAAATAGACGATATATTTGTCGATTTTAATTTATAAAAAAGCAACATCTATAGTGTCTATTTTATATATTAAATCTACACCGTTTATTTTATTTTAGAAAGCAATTTAAACCGTTAAAATTTATCGACGGCAACATTGTCGATATTTTAAATAATAAAATAGACGCCATATTTGTCGATTTTAAAATAAAAGTATTTTCAACTTCCGGTGCGTCGATAATATGATGATAATAGAAAAAAAAAGTTAATGCCTCATACAAATATCAACGAACTGGCCATTGATTTTAATATTTTTTTAAATTATTTTTTTGGCAATATCGACAGCAAGCTATCGAAAAATATTGACGGCAGAAATAACCGTCGATTTTTGGCGTCGAAAAAATGCTTTTTCCTGTAGTGTTCCAACAAAAAAAGGAGAGAAAGAAGATAAACAGGGGTTAATTTGAACCCAGGATATTGGACAAGAAAGAGTACTAGTAGAACTAAAGCATAACTCGAAAGTAAAAGATTTATTTTGTGCGAAAAAATTGAAAATTGATATAAACTAAAATAAGAAAAATTCAAATAGATACATTAGATCATAGTTTGCAGTGGTATTTGTGAAGAAGTACTCAAATCTCCTTCAACCCTTTCAACAAAAAAAGGAAAAAGAAGACAAACATAGGGTTTATTTTAACCCAGGATATCTGACAAAAAAGAGTACTAGTAGAACTAAAGCATAACTCGAACATAAAAGGTTTATTTTGTGTGAAAAGAATTGGAAATTGAAATAAAATAAAATAAGAAAAATTCAAATAGATACATTAGATCATAATTTGCAGTGACATTTGTGGAGAAGTACTCAAATCTCCTTCAACCCTTCCAACCGAAATAAGGAGAAAAAGAAAATAAATAGGAGAGTTTATTTCAATTCAGAACATTGGAGAAGAATAAATACGAACCAAAGTATAACTCGAAAGTAAAATGTTTATTTTGCACGAAAACAATTGGAAATCGAAATGAAATAAAATAAAGAAAACTCAAATAGATAAGTAAGATTATAACTTATAGTGGCATTTGTGAAGAAGTACTCAAATATCCTTCGACCCTTCCAACAGAAGTTTCTAACGCAAACACTCTTTATGGATAATGACTCTCTCTAAACAACCAATGTAAACGAATAAGCCATATTACATAGATAGTGTGATACATACATTTTCTCAGTAACAAGAAGCTAACCAACTAAACCAATAATACTTTCTAAAGATAGAAAGAAAGTGAGAAAAAAAATTTGATTCATGAAAACTAAAACATGTACACACATTATTGTTGAACTTTTTGTACAATCACATGCCATGTTTTGGTATTCTATTGAATTTATTCATGTTGGAAACCAACAGAAATAAGACACTTTCATTGAAGTTTCAATAATAATCTAAACATGGCCAATTAATATGCTTCCAAGATCCATACTCATTCAAGATACTAACAATAAAAACAGAGAACTCCACAACGACGGCAGGAAGAGATGAAAAAAGGATGATAACGTACCTGAATGTAGCGACTGCCAATGCCACCGACGACATACCCATTGCACTAAGCCGCTTCCGACACTTTGATGTCCAATTCCACGCACACAACCTTTTCTGATCCGCGCCTACCAGGTACGACGCCAACGACCCACGACGCTTGTTCTCTGTTTTCACCTCTGACTAGCACCATTCAATACCGCCCATGATATACCCCCTCTTCCGACACCTTAATAGAATAATCCATGAAAATTACCTTCTCCGATCAATGCCTAATAGGTGCCGCGACAACGACCCTCAACGAATTTCACCTCCGCAGATTACTGCCGGCCACAAAGGGAGGTCAACAGCCTTAAAAAACGATTACACTATCTGACTCATTACACCATCGTTGATTAAGTCCCCTGTTTGAAGTTGAAAGTTGGAACCTTAACTGTAGCTTTCAAATTTCTTTTATTTTTTTCAATAAATTTTTTTCTCAAAAATAAATTTTAATTTCATGATTTTTTCCTTTATTAATGTTACCAACTATTATTATTTTTACTGTAATTAATAAATTCACTTGGTCATAGTACAGGCAATCACAAGTTTCCACTGCACGTGTCACCAAGAAATACAGTCACTTTAGCCACCTTAACTTCTTGGCCGCTACAGAAGCACTCTTTTATAAAACTAACAGTTTTGCCCTTTTGTAGGCCTAAATGCATTGTCGATTCGATTGTCGGTAATAAAAGACCAATGTACTAGTGGTTAGTCTCATGTTGCAAGTCATTGTCTAGGAGAAGAGAAGCAAGTTTTATTACCTTCCATCTATATCTATAGGCAACAATGGGAACAGTTGGTAAGCATGGTAACTATATCGGCAACCGGCGCACTGCATTCTATCTAGGCTCTTCACTTACGTACACCCCCCCACCTCACATAGAAGAATAGAAGAACCCGTATGGGTGAGAGGGACTGAATCATTCATCAGATATGTCTTTTTATGATATTCATTTTATCTCAACTCTAGTTAGTTATAAAAAGAAGGTCTACCTTATAAGGGAAGGTCGTTTTCCTGTAACCTTATTTGATATTGGACCTTGATGCTTTGCAAGAGGAGCCGATGCCTTTTGGTTTAAGGTTCCTAACGACTACAATAAATATGGAAGCATGGAGTTATGGGTTGAATACAAATTCTATAGTAGAAAGTTTGTGCACCTAACCATAAAAAATTATAGTATTTGGAGAAGCATTGAGTATGTCGACAAGATTATGCTTAACTTGATAGAAATCTTATATGCAAAAATCAATTTTCTATGATAGAAGATAATCTTTCTGTTTGGATAAGAGTACTACAAGGCGTTACATCATGGAGAAAAATTATAGGTTTAGATTATCATACAAAAAGGTATGAATAGTGTCAAGATAGTGAGTAAAAGCATGGTTAATGTATAGATAAAGTAAGGAATTAGTTATTGGCAATAATTGTTGCTTCAGTTAGTTATTTTGCATTGATGTATATCTAAGGAGAGACTCTGAAAATGTGTGTGTAGGATTCTAATTCCAATGCTATATAATCATAGTTTGATATCTCTCATTTTCTCGATTCTTTCCACTCTCATAACCTCATCACAACTACAATTAGCTACACATAGAAACTCTCTAGTTTATTGTTTTCTTTGTTTTTTACAAGGAGAGTTCTGTGGTGGCTTTGTATTTGATGATTAAGGGTGACTAAAGGTGACTTTTGATTGACCATCCAGTAGGCTTTAGACACCTGGATTCTTGGATTAAGTTGGTGAAGGCTTAGTCAAAATGAGTTATCTGTTAAGCACGGTAACTGTTTTTTGTTTACCGCTGGAGCTTTTTGGAGATTTCAAGGTCAATAATTGTGGATATGAAATGGACCGTAGTAGTTGGACACCAAAAATTTATAGGATTTTTGTTTACAACCAAAAAAGATGGATTGTTTGCCCCCATTACTATAGGATTTTTGTATACAACTAAAAAGCTCAAATAATATTATTAGTATTATTATCATCATTTTTATTAATGTTATAATTATAATTATTATTGTTATTATTATTATTATTATTATTATTATTATTATTAAAACTTAAATTAATTAAAATGTGTCACATGATTATTCTTTCATTAAAAAAAGATAACATATTTTTTTTTGAATTTAATAAATTCTGTTGTTCCGTCGTCTCATTTACCTTACGATTTAGTATAATTTTATTTGTATGAAATAACACTTTTTTGTATAAATTTTTTTTTGACTATTTTTTGTTATCGAATAACATGAATTTAATTTAAATAATTTATATTAATTTTTGTATCCTCCTGATAATTTGGAAAAAATAAAATCATTCACACTGTAGATAATTGAAATAATGTCTGAAGTTTTCAATAGAAGAATTAAAATTATAAAGTATAATTATGTATTGTCCTATTTTTTGTATATTTTGAAAATTAAAAAACCAAAAGAACAATTAAAATTATGAACAAAATAAAAAGAATTAAACTTTTATGTTTTTCGAGAAGATAAAGTAGTTGAAATAGATGAAGGAATAAGATTTATTAGTTTAATGAATAACTTGGTTTTTTTTTTTTTTTTTTTTTGGATTTGGGATAAGGTACACAAAAACAGATCCAACCCCAAGAATTCTACCCTTTCCAACAGACCCATATCCCCGACTTGGTTCCCACCCACCTCAATGCAGACCCTCTTCCTCCGTTAGCAACATATGAGAGCTCAATGAAAGTTGAAGAAGATGATGTCCGTGGACTCCCTACACTCTGCTATGGAAGTTTCTTTCGGTCACGTCTCGTTCCTGCCTGTGTGCTATCATTGTGTAAACCGAATCAATAATCGACCCGATTAGATTACTAGGTCACTGGTTAAACCAATGAATCACTGGTTGAATCAATTGATCAGGTCCTACAAGAATGAAAAATATGGAATAGTTAAAAATTTTAAAATTAAAATTTAAAATACATATTTTTTCACTAACATTTTAAGAATAATCAAGCTATTCTAAAACAATATGGATGATGAATAATAAATATTATATTATTTTTACTGTATGATAAGTATTTTTAATTTATTTTTATATTTAATAACTATTATTTTTAAATTTTAATAATTTATTAATTAATTTATATCTATTATAGTATTATATAGTAGAAGTATTTATTAAAAATATATAATTTATAGTTATTATATAATTATGAAAAAAATTATAAGTGAGTTTATAATTATTTCTAAATAAAAATATAATTAAATAAAAAATGAGTGAGTTTAGAGATAAAATTAAAATAAATTAAATAGAAGTAAATTATTTGATAAAAGATATCTATATGTATTATGATTTGCATATATATAAGACAAGCATGATAGTTCGGTGGTTATTCATGCATGTCTCCTTCTTTGAGGAGAGATGTTTAAATATGAAGGACCATTAGGTACAAATTCAATTCTTTTCTACTACTAATATTCTTTTTAATCATATTCTCTCATTGCATCGTATACTATTCTTTTCTGTTACTATTTATTGCACAGATATGAGTTTCAGAAAATAGTAATATTAAATTGAATGTTCTTATCTATGAGAACATTATGATTTATTATATTATAAATTAACAATATACCATATAATAGAAAATAGAAATATATATTTATTTTTTGTTATCTATATTATTCTTTTTTAATGGTCTAAAATAATTTATATATTATGTAATTATTTCTATTATTTATGCAATATTTTTTTTTGTAATTATTTGTTGATAAATGTTGAATTAACGATGCTATTTATTATATTTCAATGTGTTTACTTCAAAAACGTTTGCATAACGGAAAGAAAAAAAACATAAAATCAACATTTTCATGGATCATAGAAAATATGAAATAATCAGTGTTTATTAAAAATATATTTAATTTATTGTATCATACATTTTTTTTAGAATAAAACTCAAATCAACCCCTGACAATTACCTCGAAAGACAACGAGGCCCCTGACAAAAAAAAATCTCAATCCGGCCCCTGACAAAAAAAAAAAAACTCAACCCGGCCCCTAACAATTACTTCGAAAGGACAACGAGACCCCTGTGCCAAAAAAATATTAATGTTATTTTTTTTGGTACAGGAGCTAATCTGTCCCAAAAAAAATTATCAGGGGCCGGATTGGGTGTTTTTTTTTCTTGGGGGCCTCGTTGTCCTTTCGAGATAATTGTCAGGGGCCGGATGGGGTATTCAAAAGTAGCTAAAATTATAGGATATGTAAAGACTTAAGTATTATTTGATGCCTAGTATTTTGGACTAAAGATGATAAAAAAATAAATTTCTAAAATTTAATCATCTTCTGGTATTATGTTAGTAGATACATAAATCATCTTGTAGGTAGCTAGAAAGATTTACATATATAAACACGGGAGCTTGTAACCTTCACAGGACGGGGCAGGTGCAACAGTTATCTTTATGCTGTAGCTGTTAATGTGCCACGATTGACTCTATTATTGCTATATGTTGAGATGAAATCTTTTGTTGAAGAAAATAAGGAGTTCTCTTCTCTTGTATCTCTTTTTTTGTCTCTCTCATTTGTTTACCTACCATATGTATCTTATATGTAATTATAAATAAGTACTTATAAATTTGACAATTAAATTTTGGTAAAGTTAAACATGATATTGCGTAATTGTAATTAAAATTAATCATAAGTGGGATATTTTAATTTTTAACTATTAAAAATTAAATTTGTAATTTTAGCGCATTTAAAAGGCAAAAATACTGACAAAGATACTTTTATCTTTTTAATTGATGTTCAAAGGGATATTTAAATAGTTAAAATTAACATTTAAATGGAATAATTTAATCTATTTACAAACCAATATAATTTTTTAATGTTGATAATTATTGATGCACTTTGACATAGATAACCATTAGTTGACAGTTGTCGTGCAGGTATTTAGAAAGAAGGACAATTAAAATGTGACGTTTTTGAAAAAAATTTAGAAAAATGAATTTGTTAGACCTCGAACACAAGATATGTGTTTAAATGTAAACATAGTGATTATGTTTTGCTTTATGACCAAAAAGTATTTTCAGAAATTGAAACAAAATTTAAAATCAAATGTTAACCTCCAAAAAAAAAAACCAAATTTTCAGTAAATAAGTCACAGATTATGATAAAAGTAGTTTTCAATTTAAATACCAGAAAAAAGTTAAAACGGGAAGAGTACACTGATAGAGAGTGATGTTAGATGTCCTAGGTAAAGAAAGGCCAGCTTCTAAGTTGGCATCAAAGGAAAATAAAAAGCATTGTTCCAACTGTCGTACGGTTCTCCTATTAGCGAACGTGACTTGATAGGTTGTGAGAATGATGTGGTTGTAGCCAATGAAGACATAGAGACCGTCTAATTCGAGTCAGACTCAGAGCTTGA
Organism: Arachis ipaensis; assembly: GCF_059453495.1. NCBI lineage: Eukaryota > Viridiplantae > Streptophyta > Magnoliopsida > Fabales > Fabaceae > Arachis > Arachis ipaensis. The sequence goes on from NC_142442.1 coordinate 36,300,642, forward strand.
GGACACGTAGTCAGGGTGATTCAGGCGTCAATAATTCTAAATAATGAGGCCGTGTTGCGATAACGTCCACGGAGTCGTTCAAGGGCGTTGCGGGTCTCGTAGTGGACAACTTTCTCCTCCTCTAACAAGTCCTGGTTGAAGTCATCAATGAGCATCGCGTGCAACTCCAGCAGCTTTCTCAGCAAGGCCGCTGCAGCATCTTCCCGAGTAAGATGTTCATCGTGCGAATATCTCCTAGCGGCACTGCAAGAAGAATACTTCAAGGCATTGGGAACAACAACCAAAAATCTGTGAACAGTTGATAAACTCATATTTTATGATATATTTTGTGCTTAATTTGAGTGATTTATTCAATCATTCACCCACTTATTCATATTAATTGCATGATTTTACTTCTCCCTCCTTATTATGTGATGTATGTGAAAAACATGTTTCCTATGCTTTAAAATTAATTATTTTAATTACCTTTATTTCCATTCGATGCTGTGATTAGTGTGTTGAGTAGTTTCAGATCTTCTAAGGCAAGAATGACTCAAAGGATGGAAAGGAAACATACAAAAATGGAAGGAAAGCACAAAACGGAGTCCTTGAAGAAACTGGCATCCACGCAATCTCATAGACGACGCGATCGCATGCCAAGCGCGAATCAACAGTGACGCGGCCACATGATTGACTCGACCGCAAGCCTTAAGCATAACACATATGACGCGGCCGCATGACTGACGCGACCGCGTGACAAGAAAAGCTCCGAATGACGCGACCGCGTGACCCACGCGGACGCGTGACAGAGGTCATGCACCAGAAGTTGCAGAAAACGCTCATAGCGAATTCTGAAGCCCTTTTTGGCCCAAATCCAAGTCCAGAAGGCATAGACCAGAGGTTATGAAGTGAGGGAATGCATCCATTCAAAGGGAGCTCGCAAATTTTTACTTTCCATGATTTAGATTTAGTTTTGAGAGAGGTTATCTCCTCTCTCTTTAGGATTAGGATTTAGATTTAGGATTTTTATTCACTTTCAGGATTATCTCTTTTGATCAGGTTCAATATTCCTTTTATTTAATTTTGCAAGCTACTTTATGAATCCTTTCATGTTACAGATTACTCTTTTATTAATGTTATTTGAGGTATTTCAGTTTAATATTGATTTCTCTTATTTATGCTATTGTTGCTTTTACTCTGAAGATATTTTTATTCCAAGTAGATTTATTTTTCTCCTTTTGGTCTTGGTTAAAAAATCAGTAACTCAGGAGTTATCAAACTCAAACGTGATTGATAACTGTTATCTTTGTTAATTCAATTGAACTTCCATAATCCCAATCTTTTCTTAGGAAATAAATAGGATTCGAAGATCAAACCAATTAATCCCTTGACCTTCCTTTATCTTAGTAAAGGTTAACAAAGTGGAATTAAGATTCAACCATCATCATCATTGATAAGGATAGCTAGGATAGGACCTCCAATTTCTCATACCTTGTCAAAAGTTTGCTTTACAGTATTTATTTATTTTTAATTGTCATTTAATTTACTTGTCATTAAATTACTTGTTCCTCATTCATAAAACCCCCAATTCTACAATCTCCATAACCAATAATAAGAACATACTTCCCTGCAGTTCCTTGAGAAGACGACCCGAGGATTAATACTCGGTTATCAATTTTTAAGGGGTTTGTTACTTGTGACAACCAAAACGTTTGTAAGAAAGGTTGATTGCTTGGTTTAGTAACTATACTTGCAACGAGAGTTTACTATAACCTCTAAACCATCAATCTTCAGTGCTTCAAAATGGCGCCGTTGCCGGGGAACTGCTAACGTGTGCCTTATTATTGGTTATTGTAAATATTTTTCTTTTGCTTGTTTATTTATTTTTATTTCTCCTTTTTATTTTTATTTGCTACCATGAATTCTCACCCCTCTCGCTTTGATTTTGGTTCTAACTTTGTTGAAGGAAATAGAAGTTACAGCAGGAATATGCATCAAGGTCAGACCAATCAAGGATGGATGGAGCCAAGAGGATCTAATCAACCCTTTAGGCATCAACACCCTCCAAGATATCACGGACAACGACCATTTTACAATGCATACCCAGCTGATAGATATGGTGGACAACCTTGTAACTACCAACAAGCCCCACCCCGTGCCTATAGACCATCCTCTCAACATGACCTCGAACCACCACACTCACAAGCTTCTCTTCACCATTTGCCACCGAATGATCCTTTCCTACCCCAGTTCCAATCCAATCACCCCCAAGCACCACCACTTCCCTATGTTTCATGTCCAAATCCATCATCCCGAGAATCAGAGGTTCGCCTCAAGGCAACAGTAAATAAACTTCAAAAAACTATTCGACAACTGGAGCAAGCAGTAATTCAATTAGCTTCTAGACGCGCGAACATTCAAGGACCAACCACAGCCCCATGTGGACAGTCTAATGAAGAGCGTAGCATGAAGGAAATACTAGAGACTCCAGTGGACAAGACAGAGCATGAATTCGTACTAGAACAAGTAGAAGAAGCTGTCATTGTACAAGAAGAAGAGTTGGTTAAAGATCTAGGAGACGCTGAACCTCCATGGGAATCCAGAGTTGAGGAGAACTCCGTCAACGACGTTACAGTTGATGCTAAGGAGGATATTGCACAATCCCCAAGGCAAGTTGTTTATGAAGAACTAGACGGAATAACCCAGGACACAAATTCCCTTGATGATGATAGTCACAAGTCAAGCTCTCTTAGTAATGAACTTGCATCCGCAAGTGAATTCTCTGAGATCGAAGAATCTTCCCCAAATGAATACGAAGATGATGCAGAGGTAGATTTCTCTCAACCTCCGATCTATGACTCGAGTGATGAGGAAGACATAGAAGACTTTGACCAGGATACAGATGCATTTGAAGAATCTTGCGAAGAAGTGGAGGAATTCACAGAAGAGCACAAGGGAGTAGAACTTACAGAACCACCAGAAACACCTACCCCAAGGCCATTACCGCCTAATACAAGCTTCAAGTGGGTACAATCCTTAACCTTTACCTTTACTTATTCACTTGAATATGGTTTACTTGAAACAGATAGCCAGCTTAGAGCCCTCTACGGCTTTAAGAGTAAGAGGGAAATAGCTCGTACTCAGAGCTGGTGTACAAGGTTCAATAAGGTTCCACGCTTCAAATCAAAGTGCACGGATTGGTATCATGCTCAATTGAATGATCTCGGAAAACGTTTGGTCACTATGGTGAGAATCTACTTTCTAAACCGCCCGGATGGAAAAATATAGATCAAAACGAAGGCGGATTTAGAACCAAAGTTTGGGATCCTGGAAAATATTCTGATATTCATCACCCTGGGAGCATGAAAATCTGTTTGAAGCTGCTCAGAAGCTTCACATGCCTAGTTTGGGACCCCGGAGGCTGTTGGCATTCCAAATACTGGTGGAGATTTCTGGATGAATTTAAACACAAGCCACCATAACAGGAAGCGCATCTAATGTCCAACTTAAGGACTTTAACTAAAAGTGCTAGGTGGGAGACAACCCACCATGGTATGATCGTTCCTTTTGCAATTTTAATTTTATTTAGTTTTGTTTATTTTTGAATATTATTTTTATTTTATTAAACCTGGAATCATGCATAGCATTCACATTAAGCATTGCATTCTGCATTCTACAAAAAAAAAGGGTGCGCGACGCGACCGCATCATCCATGCGATCGCGTCAATGGCGAAATATACTTCCCACGCGACCGCGTCCTCCACGCGGCCGTGTGACCTGGAAATCGGCGTAAGGATCCAACGTCCAGAAAGTTGGGCTGGAATCGTGCGGCCAGTGTGCGTCTAGCACAAAATGACCCACGCGATCGCGTGCCTGACACGATCGCGTCACTTGTACACAATCAATCCCACGCGACCGCGTGAGCGACGCGATCACGTCGCATGGATTGCACAAATCCCAAAAGGAGACAGAGAGTTGGGCTGGAACGACGCTGGATTCGTGCGTTTGGCACAAATTCCAGCAACGCGATCGCATGCCCCAGGCGATCGCGTCCTACCCCCTTTTTCCCTTCCATGCGATTGCGCGACCCACGCGATCGCGCCACCCCCCATTTAGCACCAGCCACGCGACCGCGTGCCCCACGCGGCCACGTGGATTCAAATTTATAACCCTCCCAGGTCACGCGAAACCCTATTATCGCGCCCCCTGAACCCCCTATCCTCCCTTCTCTCTTCTCCAATCTAACCACCACCACCCAGTCACCACCCCCAGACGCCGCCGACCTCCCAGACGCCACCGCCACCTTTCCCCCCTTCCTCCCTCCCCTTCTTTCTCCTTCTTTCTTCCTCTTCCCCCCTCTCTGCCACTGCTCCTCCGCGCACCACCAACCACCGCCGCCGCCCGTCCCAGCCGCACCCCCCCATCCACCAGTACCACCACCCCTTCCCCTACCCCCATCCCCCATTACCCCTTTTTTCCCCCTGCCCCGAACAGCCGTGCCGCCGTCCCCACCACCGCCAGCCACCGCGCCATACGCCGTCACCACCACCGCCAGCCACCTTTCTGCCCAATCTCATTCTACGGCCTTCCAGGTTCTGCAGAACGTCACCCTTTTATCTATCCGTAATTAGTTCATATTTTTCTGTTTATGTTCATGTCTAGGCTAGTTAGATATGCATGTTGTAGTGGATTTTAGGTTGTTAGGTAACCTAGGCTGTGGTTAGTGGATTTAGGTCTGTTTATTTGCGCTGTTCATGTTTATTGTTTTCGCAATCCTGCTGCTGCTGTAATGTTAGTTCATATGCTGTACTCTCCTGTATATTGCTGCTCTTTACATTGATTTTTCATGATTATATTCCTTATATGCAAATGCAAGCTTTAATTTTAATTCATATGAACTATTTGATTGCTATTTATTTTCCAGGACAATCTAATTTTAGCCGGAATGCTGTCCAAATTTCTGTAAAATGTTTTCATTCATGTTTTGGTTTTGATATTTTGAACTCTGTTTTCCTCTGCTTTATCCAAACCATTTCATGAATGCTAGGGCATGCTTTCTATCCTTTTTGATTTCCTGGTTCATAAACTGCATTTGTGATGTTTTGATTCCAATTTTTGCTTTCTCTATATCTATTTGAATCAGCATCAACCTGTTTTCCTTATGTGGTTATGAGTTACTTATAGCTTCTAACTATCAATACTTGTTACTTGGAATATTTTTATTATGCCACTTACTTTAACCCACTTTCTACTAACTCACTAATGTTAACTTCCTAAACTCTTTTTCACTTCTAACCAAACTAACCTTTAAAAATCTTTCTTCTGGTTTTTCACTTTCTTTTAACCTTCTAACCATGGCATAATGATAATTTTTCTATTTCACATGAATTCAATTACATTTTGGATTGTGCATTCTTCCTTTCAAACTTCTAACTCCTATACAATCCTTAATGCACATTTACTTAACTCATTTACCTCATTCTAATTCTCTTTTGCCATTTTGTATTTCTTTTGACTATTTGCCTATTTGTTTTACTATTTTTATTATATCCTGGTTTTCTATTTTTCAGGATGTCTGATTCCCAGAGAAAGGGAAAAGGAAATGCTACCACTGGCAAACGTAAAAGAGGAGATTCATCTATGTCCATCATAGATCTAATGCATGATATCTCCTGGCGGGAGAAACACTTTACCCCGTAGGAGAAGGCTGACCAACTGCTTCCTGCCACTGATCCAATAAAATTTGCAAACCGATACTGTGAGCTGAAGTATCCGGTGTTTGCAACATTCAGGAACCTATACCTGGAAAGAACTCTGAAGATCCCAGAAGAACTCCAGCAGTACACCTCTGACCAAATCAAACAAAGAGGCTGGTTCTTCCTGGAGAGACCTCTGACTGAGGTCAATGCATCTTGGGTCAGAGAATTCTACTGCAATTACTTCAAAACCTCCCTAGATACAGTGAACCTCAGAGGAAAGCAGATTCTGGTTACTGATGAGGCAATTGAAGATATTCTGAAGCTTCTTCCTAAATTTGATCAGCCAGACGGTTATCAGAAAGCTGAGGAGGATATGCGCTATATGCGATTTGACTGGGATGCAGTCAAGGTGAGGATCGCCCTTGACCCGACAGTTCCTTGGAACATGGGTCAGAACACTACCTTGCCCAAGGGAATCAAGCGGGCATACTTGAATGATGAGGCTCGGCTTTGGCATCAGATACTTAGCAACTTCATTATGCCGAGTACTCACGAGACTGAGATACCAGCCGCTATGATCACCCTCCTATGGTGTGTGATGGAGGGTAAGGACCTGTACTTGCCACGCTTTATCCGGCACTATATGGCCAGGGTCCACGTCAGAGGCACTCTCCCCTTTCCCTATTTGGTTACCCAGCTGGGCCGTCGAGCTGATATGCCTTGGGAAGATGCTGATGAGAGGCCACCTGCTGCAGAATGCAAGAAGATTATCCTGCACAGCAGAAACTTTCTGGCCTTGGGTTACAGACCTCCAGCCCTCCCTAGTGACACTGCCACACCATCTGCCGGCCCCTCTCCCTCTACAGCTACACCTTCCACCACCACTGCACCTCCACCTACCCCAGAGCCTGATGACAAGTCATCTTAGCCTAGTTTCACTAGCCTTTTTCTTTTGTTTTCGATTGATTTTATGCACTTTCTTAAGCCATAAGCAAGCCAATTGGGTAGATTTCTATTTTTTCTTTGATTCAATCAACCATGTATGAATTCATGCACTTTCATGAGATTTTGTGCTATAATTGTCATATATTATGAAAGAAATACAATCTCATGATTGGGGCATAGCTTTGATTGTTTTGATTGATTGATGATAGGTGAAAAGAGTTTTGAAGAAGGTTGAAGGAAGAAGGAATGGCTAGGAGCAAGAGAGAACAAAAAGTTTGAGCCAAAGTTTGCCTCAAACTTTAGCTCAAACTTTTAGAAGAGTTGAAAACATGCCAGAGGAAAAAAGCTTGAGCCAAAGTTTGCCTCAAACTTTAGCTCAAACTTTTGGAAAAATTGAAAACACTCCAGAAGAAAAAAAAGCTTGAGCAAAAGTTTGCCTCAAACTTTAGCTCAAACTTTTGTGAGAAAAGCTTGAGCCAACATTTTCCTCAAACTTTTTGGCAAACGTTGGCATCACAAAACCAACACCCTGGAGGAGAAAAGCTTGCGCCAACGTTTGCCTAAAACTTTTTGGCAAACGTTGGCGCCACACTTGCACACCCTGGAGGAAAAAAGTTTGCGCCAACGTTTGCCTCAAGCTTTTTGGCAAACGTTGGCGCCACACATATACACAAGGGGGCCAACGTTTGAGCAAAAGTTTGACCTCAAACTTTAGCCCAAACGTTGGTAGCAGCAAGAGAAGCCATCTGGTATAAAAAGTTTGAGTAAAAGTTTGCCTCAAACTTTTACTCAAACTTTTTATGATTTCAACCCGGTTCACAATGGATCTTTCTCCAACTCCAAGAGCAATCAACCAAGGCCTTTATCAACCCAATTCCATCAAGAGCAAAGGCCCAATTCAAGGCTTGAAGACCATTTGAAGAAAGTGTATAAATAGCTTAGGATTTAAGTTTTTCAGGGAGCTTTTCCTTAGAGAATTTTCATAACACTTACAGTGGAGAGAACCTTGACATTTTTGCATTGTTGTTTTTAGAATTCAAGAGAATTAGGGAGGAGAATTGATCTCTCTTCTTCCTTGTTCTTGTTTGAGCACTTTTTACTTTTCTTGTTTCGGATCTTGGGTGGAGAATTGAAGAACTTCTGTTTCAATCTCACCTTGAGATCTCGTTTAATTTTCTGCATAATTGAATTTCCATTTCTGTTAACTGCTTCGGCTTCTACTCTTCTGCAATTTACATTTCTTTATTTCCTTTGCAATTGTTCTTGCTGGATCTAGGAAGGCGGTGAGATCTAGACTTGGCTATCTAGTCTCTTGAGTCCTGAGATCTATAGCTTTCAATTTCAATTTCCTTGTTTCGTTGCCACACCAAGCTTATTCTCATTTTCATTTAAGATCCGGTTTAATTGAATCCATCTTTTACATTCCTGTTTGTTGAATTTTTCTTTTCTTTGTTTAATTTCTGCAAATCCAATTCCCAATTCCCTTTACAATTCAAGCCATTTACATTTCTTGCACTTTAAGATTCTGCAATTTACATTTCTTGCGTTCTAAGTTTCTGCCATTTAATTTCTTGTTCTTTAAGATTCAGCACTTTATTTTCTGTTCTCTTTAATTTCATGCAATTTACCCATTCTCTTTACTTTCCATGCAATTTAAATTCTGTCGAATAAAAACCACTCAAATCAACTCTTGATTCGCTTGACTAAATCAACCACTAAACTAAAATTGCTCAATCCTTCAATCCCTGTGGGATCGACCTCACTCCCGTGAGTTTTATTACTTGATGCGACCCGGTGCACTTGCCAGTTAGATTTGTGTGTTTGGAATTCATTTTCCGAAAATACACATCAAGTTTTTGGCGCCGTTGCCGGGGATTAAAATAGATTGACAATGATTAAGTGAAGTGGAGATCTAGATCAAGCACTTTTTCTTTTCTGTTTCTTTAACTTTTGACTAACACGCTAACTGTTTGAATTTTTGCCTAAGCTAATTAATATTTCACTTCATCCATGGATTGAAGTGTTATTGCTTTTCTGGTATTGTGTGATTCTTGTGTTTTGCTTGTATGTCAGATGCAAGAAGAGAGATCCCTACCTTTCATGAAACTGACGAAAGAATCCTCCGAAGGCTAAGAAGAGAAGCAAGAGAAAAAAATGTTGCTGGAGAGGAAGAATCAGATGAAGAATATCATGAATTGGAGGAACACTCAACAAATCCAACAAATCCACAGTGAGAATGGCCAACAACAATGGTCAACCCCAGAGGAGAGTCTTGGCTTCATATACATTTGCTAATCCAAGGCATTGTGGGAGTAGCATCCTTACCCCAAATGTCGATGCAAATAACTTTGAATTGAAGCCCCAACTCATCACCTTGGTGCAGAACAACTGTTCTTATGGAGGAGGCCCCTTGGAAGATCCAAACCAGCACCTATCCACCTTCCTGAGGATATGTAACACAGTGAAGACCAATGGTGTACATCCTGACAGTTACAAATTGTTGTTGTTTCCATTTTCCCTGAGGGACAAAGCTACTCAATGGTTGGAGTCATTTCCAAGAGAAAGCATCAACAATTGGGAGGATCTAGTGAGCAAGTTCTTAGCAAAGTTTTATCCTCCTCAAAGGATCATCAGGCTCAAAACAGAGGTTCAAACATTTACTCAGATGGATGGAGAGTCATTGTATGAAGCATGGGAGAGATACAAAGCTTTACTCAGGAAGTGTCCACCATAGATGTTTAATGAATGGGATAAACTCCAAAATTTCTATGAGGGACTGATAATGAAAGCCCAAGAGGCACTTGACTATTCAGCAGGAGGCTCAATGCAACTCATGAAGACAGCTGAAGAAGCTCAGAACCTCATTGACATGGTGGCTAACAACCAATATTTCTTTGGCCATCAGAGACAACACCAACCATCACTAAGGAAAGGAGTGTTAGAAATGGAAGGGGTTGACACCCTCCTAGCTCAAAACAAGATAATGCAGGAGCAGATTCAACAATAATTTGAGCAGATGGCTAAAAAGATTGATAGCTTGCAAGTTACAGCAGTGAATACAAGCCAACCATCAACCACATGGGGGCAAAATAAAGAAAACTAAGAAGATCAGCAGCAGGAACAACTTCAATATGTGCACAACCAAGGTTCAGGCCAAAATGAGGTTTATGGTGACACCTACAATCCATCCTGGAAGAACCATCCAAATCTCAGATGGGGAGATAACCACACTCAAAACCAACAACCATGGCAAAGGAATTCAAACCAAAACAACTCAAGAAGCAATCAGAACAACAACCAGCAAAACATAACCCACAATCCATATAGAAAACCCCAAAATGACCACCCAAATTCCAGCTATTATCCACCCAATAATTCAGTCACTAACCAAAACAACCATCATCCACCTTTCACACCCACATTCCACCCACAAAACAACCCCACAAATGGTTCAAACAACTTCCAGCAACAACCATCTCACTTTACACAACCACAACTAAATCCAGACTCCCAAAGAATCTCTAATCTAGAGATAATGGTGGAGAAACTCATAAAAAAATCAAGAGATGGCAAGACAAGATCAGGAAGCAGTACGGAAGGATCAAGCCATAACAAGTAAAAATCTTGAGAGGCATATGGAACAAATGGCTAAACAAATTGCAGAGATGGATGAGAAGCAATAAAATGTATCCCCTAGTGCCACTCAAGACCACTCAAGGGACAAAGGAAAAGCTACAAAGTGGGAGGAGTGCAAAGCAATTATAGTGGAAAGTGAGAAGAAAGCCATCAATCAGGAAGAACACAACAGAGAAGTTCCACAAAAAGAGACAGAAGAGAGAAGTGAAGAAGATCAAGAAATCAAGAATGCAAAAAGCTCAAAGAGAGATAAGGACATCCTTGAAACACAACTACAAGAGAAGAAGGAAGGGGTGAAGCCACATATCCCCAAACTTCCATACCCTCAGAGGTTCAAAAAAGAGAATGAGGATAAGCAATACTCAAAGTTCCTGGACATATTCAAGACCCTCAGCATCAATATTCCTTTCTTAGAAGCACTTGAACAGATGCCAGTGTATGCCAAATTTATGAAGGAAGTGCTGACAAAGAAAAAGTCCCTAAAAGAAGGACAAATTGTTGAGATGACAATGGAATGTAGTGCTATTCTCCAAAGAGAGTTACCAGAGAAGAAAGATGATCCTGGGAGTTTTTATATACCTTGCACCATAGGAGACATAACAATTGAAAAGTCATTCTGTGACCTTGGTGCAAGCATAAACTTGATGCCTTTGTCTCTAATGAGGAAACTTCGAATTTGTGAGCTGAAATCCCACGAATACTCCTTTAAATGGCTGACAAATCCATCCAGCAAGCAGTTGGAGTTGTAGAGAATGTACTGGTAAAAGTGGGGAAATTCCTTCTCCCAGCTGATTTTGTCATTTTGGATATGGAGGAGGACCCTAACACCCCCATCATCCTACGGAGGCCTTTTCTTGCTACGGGCAGAGCACTGATAGATGTTGAAAAAGGGGAATTATTGCTGAGAGTGCATGATGAGCACCTAGCATTCCATGTTTTTAAAACCCCACATGAGCCCACTCAAGAAGAAGAGTGTACGGAGGATAAGGCCAGAGATCAAAGTTTGAAGGAGGTAGTCAATGAGTCAGCTCCAAGACTTCCAAATCCATGCTTGAAAGAAGTAGAGATGGTGCAACAGACCAAAGAAATCAAGGAGGAACTAGATCCAAAACCTCCAGATGAGAAATTCAACATCTCAGATAAGGAACCACCACGGCAGGGAGTATCTTTTGAGAAAGAAAAGAAGAAGAGGCCAAGAGGGTGGAGAAACAAGAAGATCCCTACTGAAGGCTTTTCACCAGGGGATAAAGTAGTGTTAAACACCCAACCAATGAAGGTGTCCCTACAATCATCTGAATACTACACTGTGAACCGGGTCCTTTCACTTGAACACCTAGAGATCATCAAAAAGGAGACCGGAAGGAAGTTCACAGTAAGAGGAGAAAAGCTGAGGCACTATGCTTTTCAGCCTCCATGATCAAAGAACGAGATGTTAAGCTAGTGATAATAAAGAAGCGCTTGTTGGGAGGCAACCCAACCTGAGGTAGTTTTCTTTTCATAGCTGTTTCAATAAAAATGTTGAGTAGTTTTGTCTGTATTGCAAGGATCTAAGTTTGGTGTTGCACACCAAAACAATTTAAGGGAGAATGAAGGATTCTAAGTTTGGTGTTCCACCAAAATCTCATTTAAAAGCATACTCTCACCTCTTGCGTAATGATAGCTCCAAGCAATCAGACAAATTATTCAACCAGTTAATTGCTTCTTAGTTTGGTTCCATAACCTTTAGCAAGGCCAAAAGAATTTATAAATGTACAACCTGTTGCATTAGAGACAGTGGCAAGGAATTAAGTTTGGTGTTCCCACACCAAATTGAATCCAAAAAGCCACACTCAATTCATGCATACTAACCAGTCACCTAAGGGCTTGAGAAGCAAGCAACTTTTGAGAATTGTGCAGGGAACGAACCACCATTTGAAGACATTATGCATCATGACTCAAAAGGGTCACAACAGAAGGAAGAACAAAAGAATTGCAAACCAATAGGTTGTATTTATACTTAACTTCTGCTGTTGAGAAATGCTTTTATTTATGTCTTGCTAAAGTGTTCATCTAGTTCAAGTAGATTCAATTTTCTTTTGCAATAAGTAAGCTAGTCCAAGTGTGTGCTTGTATGTTTACTTTCACTTAACTAACTGCATGCTTTGTCCCCTGCATCTTTAATTCAATAAAAAGAAATGTTTGAATGTGAAGTAAGATAGTTCTCTGTTAGATAGAAGTACAATAAAAGTAAGTGGTGGTATGTATGTGTGATTGTATGATAACTCACTTTTAGTGAATAAGAGAACTAGGATGTCTCCTTCTAAGTAGAAAGTGGCCTACTGTCTATGAATCTCAATCAAATAAAAGTCCTTGTTTAAAAAGAAAAACAAACAGAGAAAAGAAAAGGCCAAAAATTGGCAATAGAATAAAAGAAAAAAAGAAGTAAAGCTAGACACCAATAGCTTGAACCTTAGAATATATGCATGTGGTGTCTCTGTACTAGGATCTGCTTGGATTATTAAGTTCTTTGGAGTGCATCAACACTCGGTGACTTGGGTTAACTAACCCGGGATCATCAGCTGAAAGTCCACTATCAAGAGCAACCTAAATACAAGGCATTTAGTAACCCAAAGAGGTGCTGAGCATCAATGTTCTAAGAAGGAATGTGAGCCAAGTGTCTATAGTGAATAATGTGTCAAGTATAAAGAAAGAAAAGAACTTGTTACACATGACACTGAACTAAAGCTTATAGAGAAAAACAATAGTCAAGGACAAAGGAATAGTGAGAGGTCATAGCAGTGTGATGCTTGATGCTTGAAGGAGACTTTCTAGGCCTAAAAATCAATAAGAAGTGAGTGTTTACTTATCCACATAAAACCCCATGAACTACCAATAATACTCTGCTAGCATGAACATCCTCTTCCATTTCATTCTTTCTTCTCAATAATTCTTTTCTTGCTTGGGGACAAGCAAGCTTTAAGTTTGGTGTTGTGATGACAAGTCATCTTAGCCTAGTTTCACTAGCCTTTTTCTTTTGTTTTCGATTGATTTTATGCACTTTCTTAAGCCATAAGCAAGCCAATTGGGTAGATTTCCATGTTTCCTTTGATTCAATCAACCATGTATGAATTCATGCACTTTCATGAGATTTTGTGCTATAATTGTCATATATTATGAAAGAAATACAATCTCATGATTTGGGGCATAGCTTTGACTGTTTTGATTGATTGATGATAGGTGAAAAGAGTTTTGAAGAAGGTTGAAGGAAGAAGGAATGGCTAGGAGCAAGAGAGAACAAAAAGCTTGAGCCAAAGTTTGCCTCAAACTTTAGCTCAAACTTTTGGAAAAATTGAAAACACTCCAGAAGAAAAAAAAGCTTGAGCAAAAGTTTGCCTCAAACTTTAGCTCAAACTTTTGGGAGAAAAGCTTGAGCCAACGTTTGCTTCAAACTTTTTGGCAAACGTTGGCATCACAAAACCAACACCCTGGAGGAGAAAAGCTTGCGCCAACGTTTGCCTCAAACTTTTTGGCAAACGTCGGCGCCACACTTGCACACCCTGGAGGAGAAACGTTTGCGCCAACATTTGCCTCAAGCTTTTTGGCAAACGTTGGCGCCACACATATACACAAGGGGGCCAACGTTTGAGCAAAAGTTTGACCTCAAACTTTAGCCCAAACGTTGGTAGCAGCAAGAGAAGCCATCTGGTATAAAAAATTTGAGTAAAAGTTTGCCTCAAACTTTTACTCAAACTTTTTATGATTTCAACCCGGTTCACAATGGATCTTTCTCCAACTCCAAGAGCAATCAACCAAGGCCTTTATCAACCCAATTCCATCAAGAGCAAAGGCCCAATTCAAGGCTTGAAGACCATTTGAAGAAAGTGTATAAATAGCTTAGGATTTAAGTTTTTCAGGGAGCTTTTCCTTAGAGAATTTTCATAACACTTACAGTGGAGAGCACCTTGACATTTTTGCATTGTTGTTTTTAGAATTCAAGAGAATTAGGGAGGAGAATTGATCTCTCTTCTTCCTTGTTCTTGTTTAAGCACTTTTTACTTTTCTTGTTTCGGATCTTGGGTGGAGAATTAAAGAACTTCTGTTTCAATCTCACCTTGAGATCTCGTTTAATTTTCTGCATAATTGAATTTCCATTTTTGTTAACTGCTTCGGCTTCTACTCTTCTGCAATTTACATTTCTTTATTTCCTTTGCAATTGTTCTTGCTGGATCTAGGAAGGCAGTGAGATCTAGACTTGGCTATCTAGTCTCTTGAGTCCTGAGATCTATAGCTTTCATTTTCAATTTCCTTGTTTCGTTGTCACACCAAGCTTATTCTCATTTTCATTTAAGATCCGGTTTAATTGAATCCATCTTTTACATTCCTGTTTGTTGAATTTTTCTTTTCTTTGTTTAATTTCTACAAATCCAATTCCCAATTCCCTTTACAATTCAAGCCATTTACATTTCTTGCACTTTAAGATTCTGCAATTTACATTTCTTGCGTTCTAAGTTTCTGCCATTTAATTTCTTGTTCTTTAAGATTCAGCACTTTATTTTCTGTTCTCTTTAATTTCATGCAATTTACCCATTCCCTTTACTTTCCATGCAATTTAAATTTTGTCGAATGCAAACCACTCAAATCAACTCTTGATTCGCTTGACTAAATCAACCACTAAACTAAAATTGCTCAATCCTTCAATCCCTGTGGGATCGACCTCACTCCCGTGAGTTTTATTACTTGATGCGACCCGGTGCACTTGCCGGTTAGATTTGTGTGTTTGGAATTCATTTTCCGAAAATACACATCAGAGCCCATCTATCATCTAGTGCACTGCCTGTTTCGACGGCTTGACCAGATGGGGCGTCGCAACAAGCGACGCTATGAGCACCTGAAGCTGATGATACGCTCTGGCGACATCCCCTCCGAGCCTGACACACCATCCGAGGCATCTGAGGAGGAGGCGGATGATCCCGAGGTTGAGACCCATCCCCAAGGAGAGACAGAGCAGGCAGGCACAGAGCAGGCTGCACCACAGGCAGAGGTTCCACATCAGATTCAGGCTGGAGATCCTGAGATCCCTATCCAGACAGCACCTCCTCTGCAGCAACCAGTTCCTCAGACCACCACCACAGAGACTCCAGCTACCATTCCTTCCAGTGATGACACTCCTTCACACCCTACTTGATTGAGCATCAGGGACGATGCTTAATTTTAAGTGTGGGGAGGTCGCCATCTCTGGCGTATTATCTTGGTGAACCACTACAGACTCTTTTTCTTTTATTTTGGATATTTTTCTGTATTTTTCTCTCTATTTTTATTTTTATTTTCTGAGTATTTATACATTGCTACTTTTATGTATTTTTACTCTATTCCTACATTTTGCATTTTTAGTTCATATTTTAGTTATTTAACTTAGTTTGCAATTCTAACTTATTAGTGGATTAACTAGTATAGTTTACCCTTTTTAGCATAAGATAGCTTAGTTAAAATTGAAAATATATAAAAAAGAAGTAAACTAGAGACTTTAACAGAATTAAAACAATCCACACACCTTGTATATATAGCATTACATGTTAGTTAGTTAACAACATTTCATCAAGGAGAAACATTAAAACCTTAAAGGCCACCCTAAATAATTTTTTTATGAGAATAATGGGAATTTTTAACTAAACCTGCATAACATATATGAATGATATATGATGTTTGAGTTAGAGAACACATAGCCTGTGAGTCTTGAGCATTAATTGTATGGTTGCATTCAAACCATAATTTCATCCTTGTGTGTTTCGCTTCTTTTTATTATGATGTTCTTTACTTTGTTTTAATTTATATGTCCAGTTGTAGAATATAGATACATACCAAGAAAGTGATTGAGGCCATTATTTGATTTTAACCCACTTGTCCCAAAAATAGCCTAACTTTTACATCACCTTTGTTAGCCCCCTTGAGCCTTTAAATCCCCCCCCCCTTTTTTTTTAATAACCACATTACTAGCCTTAAGCAGAAAAACAAAATAAAAAAAATCCCAAGTTGAATCCTTGGTTAGCTTAAGATAGAAATTGTTTATTGTTTAAGTGTGGGAAAACCTATTGGGAACATAGATGATAAAAAGAAAGGGTAGGAAGTTGAAAGAAATAAAATTAATCAAAATAAAATTTTTGGGAAACATGCTCATGTGAGATTAAAATAATTAAATTGCCATGTGCATTTGAATAAAGGGGATACAAAAGAATTCCCCAAAATGCAAAATAAAAACAATGCACATGGGATAAAAATAAAGATCAAGACATGAGCATGTAACATCAAAAGTGAAAAGATGGGAAAACAGGTAAAGTAGTTTTGTTTTACTAAGTATGTATGTTAGGTGAGATCTTAGTCTAATTGAGGATTCACTTATTAGCTCACTTAGCCTTATACATATATCCTTACCTTTACCTTGGCCCCATTACAACCTTAATTAAAGACCTCATGATTTTTGGTATGACTATATTCTATAATTGTTGATTGGTTAGATGAAGAACAAAGTTATAGAAAGTAGGAATAAAAAGAAGAATAGAGTGATTAACCCAATAAACACTGAGTGACTAGAGAGTAAACACAAAATCCAGTGAGGGTTCAATAACTCATCAACATATATCTATGCTTAATTTACTAATTGTTTTGCAAGTTTGTAAAATATTTTTCTTTCCCATCTCATTTGCAAAAGTGCTTTATTATTTAAGGGTTGGCTATGCATATATATGATTCCTTGAGAATGTGAATTAATTTAACTACATGTAAGTTTTATATATGAGTGAATAAATTAGAATTGCATGACTCATTTAGGTAGTTGCATTTAGAATAGGTTGCATTGCATAACATTCCACCACTTTAACCTTACCTTACTCTTTACCTTGGATTTAGCATGAGGACATGCTATTGTTTAAGTGTGGGGAGGTTGATAAACCCATATTTTATGATATATTTTGTGCTTAATTTGAGTGATTTATTCAATCCTTCACCCATTTATTTATATTAATTGCATGATTTTACTTCTCCCTCCTTATTATGTAATGTATGTGAAAAACATGTTTCCTATACTTTAAAATTAATTATTTTAATTACCTTTATTTCCATTCGATGCCGTGATTAGTGTGTTGAGTAGTTTTAGATCTTCTAAGGCAGGAATAACTCAAAGGATGGAAAGGAAATATACAAAAATGGAAGGAAAGCACAAAACGGAGTCCTTGAAGAAACTGGCATCTACGCGATCGCATGACTGACGCGACCGCACGCCTTAAGCATAACACATATGACGCGGCCGCATGACTGACGCGACCGTGTGACAAGAAAAGCTCCGAATGACGCGACCGCGTGACCCACGCGGACGCGTGACAGAGGCCACGCACCAGAAATTGCAGAAAATGCTCATAGCGAATTCTGAAGCCCTTTTTGGCCCAAATCCAAGTCCAGAAGGCATAGACCAGAGGTTATGAAGTGAGGGAATGCATCCATTCAAAGGGAGCTCGCCAATTTTTACTTTCCATGATTTAGATTTAGTTTTGAGAGAGGTTCTCTCCTCTCTCTTTAGGATTAGGATTTAGATTTAGGATTTTTATTCACTTTCAGGATTATCTCTTTTGATCAGGTTCAATATTCCTTTTATTTACTTTTGCAAGCTACTTTATGAATCCTTTCATGTTACAGATTACTCTTTTATTAATGTTATTTCAGGTATTTCAGTTTAATATTGATTTCTCTTATTTATGCTATTGTTGCTTTTACTCTAAAGATATTTTTATTCCAAGTAGATTTATTTTTCTCCTTTTGGTCTTGGTTAAGAAATCAGTAACTCAGGAGTTATCAAACTCAAACGTGATTGATAACTGTTATCTTTGTTAATTAAATTGAACTTCCATAATCCCAATCTTTTCTTAGGAAATAAATAGGATTCGAAGATCAAACCAATTAATCCCTTGACCTTCCTTTATCTTAGTAAAGGTTAACAAAGTGGAATTAAGATTCAACCATCATCATCATTGATAAGGATAGCTAAGATAGGACCTCCAATTTCTCATACCTTGCCAAAAGTTTGCTTTACAGTATTTATTTATTTTTAATTGCCATTTAATTTACTTGTCATTAAATTACTCGTTCCTCATTCATAAAACCCCCAATTCTACAATCTCCATAACCAATAATAAGAACATACTTTCCTGCAGTTCCTTGAGAAGACGACCCGAGGATTAATACTCGGTTATCAATTTTTAAGGGGTTTGTTACTTGTGACAACCAAAACGTTTGTAAGAAAGGTTGATTGCTTGGTTTAGTAACTATACTTGCAACGAGAGTTTACTATAACCTCTAAACCATCAATCTTCAGTTTTTCAACAGTTCCCCTGGTGGCGGATTCGAATGTCTGCATGTGGTAGACAGGCGGAGGTTCTTGCAGACTAGTACACAGTTGACGGAGTAAGGTCTGGCGGCTCTTGTAAAGAGCCACATGGATCCAATCACGATCTGGAACGAATTCGATCCCTGCAAAGAAAGATGGGGTCAGACACGTACTACAGGTGCGAAATGGGGCTATTGTTGTAGGTGGATGATGATAGAGACGTACTGTTTTTTGTGCCGGTTCGCTAGGGTCAACTGGCGAAGGACGTCATTCTGGTTGAAGGACCAAGGATTAGAGTGGACAATTGAGCTAGCATGTCGCCACGTCGAACGCGCTGCACAAATAAGTGACCGGATGTTCTCCATGGAAGCTTTCTTTGGCGGTGGCGGCAGGGTTGATTGGGTGCGACATGGGCAGCGGCTAGAGAATACAATGTGAGATCGAAGATATCTTTGGTGTGCTCTATACGATGCAACTTGAAGTATATATAGGCTCGTGAACCATCACCTCCGCCACAGAAAATGGGCCCCACGTACTATGTTCATTTATAAAAAAAAGTGGAAAACATGTCTGTGTGTGAATAATGTGGACAATAAATTAAAAAAAAATTGAAAATAAAATTTTCATTCTTAATTATTTATTTAATTTTAGAATTTAAAATTTAAAAAATTAGATTTATCAATTATGCACATTTATATTAAATTATTAAGTATGGTTACATCCAATTTCATTACTAACGGCTTAACAGACATTATTGTGTTTGTTTATCCGTTATTTCAGTGTTTTTAAAAGATTTATTTTTATAGTATTATTTTAAGAGTAAAACCCCTCCCCGGTCCCTAACCATTTACGAAATTGACCTGGCGCTCCCTCACCATTGGAAATTAACAACGCGGTCCTTAACCATTCTCTTTGTGTGACCAAAAGGACCCTCTTACGGGTACTTCCGATTAAGAGGGTCCTTTCGGTCATACAGAGAGAATAGATAATGACCGTGTTGTTATTTTCTAATAATGAGGGGACCGGGGAGGGATTTTACTTAAAATTGGAAAATAAATTAAAAAAAAACATTATTTTAAGTTTTGCATCTAATGCATTCTGCCATATTTTATATGTGAACGGAGAACAAATAACGTCAAACTTAATAGATAGCACGAAATCATTAACAACGATACTTAACACAAAAGTGATAATTATTTGGGTTGATTAAGCATTATTATGTCTTGGATTTAGGGTTTGAAGAACGACATGTATGTTCTATATTATTGAACCTAAACAAAAAAGTTAGTTCAAGATTATTATTTCATACACCTTTTTTCTAGAAAAATTAAACTGCTTTTTTTATTAGTGAAATTAAATTCATCAACCATAATTTTAATAGTAGGGTTACACGTAGAGACTAAATATTCTTTTTAGATTTTTAGAAGTGATATTTGTTTCATCCAAATGTTCGTGATATGACGAATTAATTTTAATTTAATTTTACGTATTTTAATTTTGTTTATTTAATTACTAATTTGAATTTTATGTGAGAGGATTTAGAGTTTTCTTTATTTAACCTAAAGTTGAGTGAGTTTCTTCGATTTAATTTCCAAACCAGTGAACAAATTATATTGAGGTATTTCTTTCTTATTGCATCAAGTAATTAAATACAAAGAGAATCAGTTGATCTTTTATTCAATTTCTTGATGCAACAAGAAAGAAATACCTCAATCTAATTTGTTCGTTTGGAAATTAAATCGAAGAAACTCACTCAACTTTAGGTTAAATAAAGAAAACTCTAAATTCTCTGACATAAAATTTAAATTAGTAACTAAATAAACAAAATTAAAATATGTAAAATTAAATTAAAATTAATTCGTCGTATCACGAACATTTGAATGAAACATAAGTACATTTGAATGAAACATATATTACTTCTAAAAATCTAAAAAGAATATTTAGTCTCTACGTGTAATCCTACTATTAAAATATTTAGTCCCTAACCATCTAGAAAAGGACCTGGCGCCCCTTGACCATTAGAAAATAACAACAAGATCCTTATCCATTCTCTCGTGTGACCGAAAGGACCCTCTTGTCGGTTTTCAGGTAAAAAATAACCGGAAATACCGGTAAGAGGGTCCTTTTAGTCACACGGAGAGAATGATTAAGGACCGCGTTGTTAATTTCTAATGGTGAGGGGGCGCCAGGTCAATTTCATAAATGGTTAGGGACCGGGGAGGAGTTTTACTCTTATTTTAAAAATTATAAATTTTATAAAATAATTTAAAAATTTAAAATAAAAAATATATAAACATAAACATATAAATTTTATAAATTATTTAAATTTTAGAATGTATAAATTTTATAAAATTAAATAAAATAAGATATTAAAAAAATTTATTATATTATTATTATGTGTAACAAAATTAAGATAAACATGAATAAAATAATTATTTATAAACATTGTGTAATTTTTTTTATTTGTTTAACAATATTAGATTTGGAACAAAGATTAAACATTATATTCAAAGCAGTCTTTAATCGTTATGTATAGTTCTGAATTTTATATTCAATTTTTTAAATTATCTTTAAATTTATTCCCTTTTTAAATAATTTCATTAAATCATTTTTTAAGTCATAATATTTTTAACATCCTCTACAATAAATAGTTTTTTAAGTTATCTAATACATAAAATATCACATCCTTTTATGTTATGTTAAAAGTCTCATATCTTTTTTATATTAGAACATTACGGTTTATTATATTGTTAAATATTATCCTTATACCACAAATTTAAAGGTAACCTTTTAATTCTTCTTTTGTTGCTTATTTTATTTTATTTTAGTCATTTAAATTAGCATGTATATTATCCATTTGTTTTCTATTACTTATGTAATGTGTTTAATTTTTTCTATTTCCAATCAATATTTACTAATAAAATCATATTTAAATCCAAAACTGTGTAAATCAAAACAAAATTTTTTTCGTATTTTGCTTCGATTATTCCTCTTGAATAGGATGAAGTTGAGCAAAAATATAGTGGTTGTAATTTGAAAAAACATAAAAAGACAAAATTAAAAATTAATTTAAATACTAAATTGATGGTTTTTGAAGAGAATCACCGAATAAATAAATAAATAACACAATTATGATTGTAAACTAAGATTTAAAACAAAACTCAAGAATGGTTAATATATTTATTGTTAAATAGTTGAATCAAGAATCATGTAAAATAACATGTGACCTAATGAAATGAAAAATATTACGAATAATTGTCTGTTCATTATAATAAAAGTACTATATTATAATTAGTATTAAATGTTAACCATTTAATATTGTATAGGACAATTTTAATTTATCTTTAAGTTTATGATATATGAAAACCAACCGTAAAACTAATGTATTTATCTCAAAAAATTAAGAAATATATTTATTAATGGCATATTCCAATTAAATAATAGTATAAATCATAAATTTATATTATGATTTCATAATGTCATTTTCTAAAAAATACATGTATGTATATCAAGAATTTTTTATTTATGTCTGTTACAAATTGATACTGTATTGCAACTCAGAATACATGTCATAGAGTACGTAGTGAGTATTAAACCGGACAGTTTATTATATGAATAAGTACTGTTTTGGTCCTTAAAATTTAGGGTCAGAATCGAAATCGTCCCTTACGTAATTTTTTGTTTAGAATCGTCCTGAACATTTTATTTCGTATTAAAATCATCCTTTTAATTTGTTATGCACAAAAATACTCTCCACCACCACCAACACCTCAACCACTACTATCAGCACCTTTACCATCATAAAATACACCAAATCAGATTCAAAAACACCAAATCGGATTAAACAACATCAAATTTAATAACAAAATCAACACACAACAAAAATAAAATCAACACATAACAAATCAAATTTCAAAGGACATTTAAAGGTCAGATTTAAAATTCAGCGTGTATCTTGTGAGTCAATTGTGTAACCTTATTTTAATTTAAACTTGAAATTTGTTTACCTACTTTAAATTAGTTTTGGAAACCATTTTGAATCATATTTTTTTAGTAATTGTGATTGTATGGTTAATATTGTTAGTGTTTTCCAACTTGTTCCTTCAAATAAGTTGTGATGATATTAATGTTTCCTGATTATAATAGCCTTTTATACTAAATTTTATTTCTTGTTATACTTTTATTGTTATTATATGCTTATTTTTTTATTTAGTTGATCTAAACCTGTGAGATTAATAAATAATGAGATAAATTATTTTTTGTATCTCTTTATGGAAAAGAAATTAACGAAGAAAGACATTAAAGGAAAAAAATTTCATGAACCTACTTGTTATACATAAAGCAAACGTGTTGGCTAAACTTTTTTAGTTATAGGAAATTTTTTGTGGGTTCTAAATATTTGACAGCGGTAAGAACACTAAACTAATCACAGACTATTGTTCTGTCCCTACCTTTATCTCTTATTTCTTTCCAGAAAACTTTAATTTATGTGATAAAAAATTGCGACAATTACTTCTACAGTTTGGAATGAGATGTATGGGAAGGACTCGACAACACCTTTTATCCAGCATAAGAGAATTGTCCAATCACACATGACATTACATTTTCTCTTTTATGGCCCGAATGAAAGCAATCTTTTACCCGGGTTGAATAATGTCCGCGCTAAACGACTGTGGGCTTTCGGTCATCGATTTTTAAAATGGTTATTTAATTTGTCATATATCCCACAGTAACTCACGCAAGCTTCATACTCAGCTTTTCACAACTTTCTTCGTGCTACCATGGCGAGATACTCCTGTTGAATAAAGAAGCACCGTCGTTCCAAATATTTGATTCACCTATTCTCTACGTCGAATATAAATTTCTTGGGGCAGGGAAGCTATCGTCAGAAAATATATTCCTGGCTACCATTAGTAGCTGACCATTAACAGGTATTCCTGAGTCTCTAACCACCCTATTTATCATTAATACGGTTGCACACAGGCGTTAGCCATGTGTCGTTTGCATGAGCCTGAAAAACTTATTCCATTACATAACTAAGCATGCATCTACTGATGCTATTAGACTTTTTGCATCCTTTATACTTCATCAAGGCTAGTATTGGTAAGGAACCATTAGGGGTATATGTCATAGGTCATTGTATCCCTTTGAGTCGAGTGGGGTTCATGTCTTGAGAGTATTGTATCATGTAGCACATATAAGAAAAATTTTTTCATACAAACAACAAAAGCCAAATTTTCATCCTATGAATCCTCCACAGGTTCTAACTAATTTAATCTTGCGTTTTCCCATATGGATGATGAAACCATTATAACACCGAAGAATTTTTTGTAATTATTATTCACTTTGGTTTATATATTATGATGCAACAGTCAGTTAATCTTTTTCTATTTGAAAGTTAGATGAGATCCAAAAATATTAAGTAGTGAGTGTAAATATAGTACAAAAAATTTTAAAATAGATATATAAAATTCAAAATATATTAATTAAGTAGGTTTTAACCCTAACAATTAATAAGTAGGTTTTAACCTTAATTAAATAATCTTTTCTGTTAGACTGTGATAAAGAAATATAAAGTAATATGAACTAGATACGTTAATATGTTAACGTATAATATATTGTAGCCTGGCCTAATTTGAATTGTTATTGTAATTTATTTTTTTTAATAGGATTACAGATAAACTTCCTTACAGAATTGGGATGAAAATCATTTGCAACCACTTTAAAAACATGTGGTCCATTGTTACAAGGTTTTTAGTATTTTTTGGCCCAACTCCTCAGGCATTGTCCGGTATTTTTATTTTAAGAAAGAACATAAACAAAACGACAAAAACATAGTGCTAAAAAAGGTAGCTCAACCAAAAAAAAAAATAAAGATGGGCTGTAATACCTTCATTTGGCTTCCAAAAGTAGTACAATACGTCCAACCCAAATAGGCAATAAAAACCGAGCTTATTCCCATCTTCTAATTTTACCTAGGGTTTATTACCAACAAATGTTGACCAACCAAGCCAATTATGATGAATTCGATGCCACAACTCCACTGGCCCCCGAACACACTATCTTCCATCCCAGTAATAGCAGCCAAAGTCGTCGACCTTGAATGATGACGACTGAGGTGGTATGCAGGTTAGGTGCACAATGGAGAACGAGATCGAGATACTTGATGGGCCTGTGGTCGTTTCCTCCTCCTCCGATGAGGTTCAGGAACAGGCTGCAACAGCTTTTGTGTACAGCACTAGACGGCAAAAAAACACGCTTTAGCGAGACCCCAACTCTGGGAGTTTCGCAGAGGTAATTCTTGTCACTTTATATTGTCTAGTTGCATATTTCCATGTGTGTCGCATATGTTGCAATGTGGTTACGTAATAATTTATTTATCATTGCTGCGAGTTTAGAATAGTAGTTTGTCCTTTTGTAGGAAGAAACACAGCAACCGTCCTCGGCATGGAGGTATCGGCTTAAATATGGCTTCACAGTTTGAGCAGATCCAGCAACAGATAGAGGATTTAAAAGTTATAGTTATGAAACAGAGACAATTCAACCAGGATGTCCTCGCAATGCTACACCAGGCCATAGGTGGGAAGGACGGATCGCTGATTGTGGGGAGCAATTCTCCGCATGCAATCCAGTCCAAGAACAGGGTTAATACTACAGGAAAACACGCTGCAAAGAGAGATCAGCCAAGTTTAAGAACATACAAATGGCATAACACCAAGACTAAAAGCAACACGAAGGACGACCCTGATTACTTTTCGCATGCGAACCGTATGAGCAACTCGGACGACGGATCCTTTAAGTTCAGGCGCGGCAATGCCAAAATGAATCCGTCCTCCAAGGCTGCACCAACGAAGTCTGGTCTTAGGGGGTGGCGTAATCTGTTCCCGGCTTCGATGATTTCAACTGGATGTGACAAACCCCACAGCTCGTATGTCACCTATATGATTGTGAAGATTTCTCGGGCTCGAGCCCTTCAATAGAAGTTCATGCAATTGAGGCACCTAGATAGCAATTTTATGGCAGAGGATGTTGGTAGTAAAATTCCCAAGGTTTGTTCGTTAAATAAGGATGAGCTATTGGCATTGGTCATATTTACTGTGAACTATCGCTGCATGAGATTTGACTTTACCCATTGATGTCAATGTCCAGGGTATGCCGGTCTCGTTTCAACCTACTCCGGACATGGAGATAATGGATTACACCTAGCTATCGCATCCTACATCTTTAATACTGCACTGGACCCAGAGTGAGTATTGGTTGAAATGAAATTATTACTTGTCACTGTATAATTAACACTGCGGCGTAAGTTATTTTCTTAACTCTCCGCTTAATCGCTATGACTCTGGTGTGGTTTTGATTGAGTTTTGGTATGCCAAAATAAAAAGAACAAATGATAAATTTCGTTTGGTATAGGAAAGAGATGTAACCAAACGACACTTTTTCTATGGTAAAGAGAATAAATAAAGAAATTCACTTCTTACAGGTAAGATAATCCAAGATAAAGTTAGCTTATCAACAGCAGCACGTTTCATTTATTTAGTTATTGAGTACACATATACAAAATAAAATTAATTTCTGAATAATAAATATATGAAGAAATTCTCCTACTACATATAAGGCAGGAATGGGGGAAAACTACCAGATCACAACAACGAAATATAAGTGTTTATAACAAATACTTGATATATCGACAGAAGCCATTACTTAGTTACTTATTACAACTATGGAATATAAATAATGATTTATATTTTGCCGTATGAATTTTATCTCATTTCCCGAACCTGATTTATTTTTCCAGAATATAATAGATTAATAGTACTTTCTTATCATTATTTTTTTAGGTCTTGTTCCCTGTTGTAGGCATGTTCGTATATCCTTTCGTATTTCCTTATAACTGATATTTTCCGAACTTAGTCGTTTGTTACCATTATTTTTTTCCGGTTTTCTTCCTTCTTGTAAGCACGTTCGTAAACCCTTACTAAGTCTGTATAACCAAACTTTGACACTTATAATTGATATTTTGAGAGTCACCTGACTGTTATAAATGTTGTAAGTATGGGCAGCTATTTAAAGGCCCTTCCACTTTGTTCAGGGAGATACTCGTTTCGAATTTGCACTGTGCCATGACGCGCAAGGCCCTAAAGACTTTAGAGCCAGGGAGGCAAGTAGTTGACGATGTATGTCACACAACTCTAACTATCTAAATTGAATGCCGATTATCTTTTGAAGACCAGATGCTTTCGTTCTAATGTCCGTGTTCAGTTATATACAAGTACTGATTCTGCGGGCAAGGATGCTTGCCTTAGACCTCACAAGGCTGCAATGATACCTGCCGACGACCTTTACGGTTAGTTTTTGAACCCTTATTTCCGTTTTCCTCGGAATTGTTCGCTGTTCTTATAGCCAAAAGACTTGAATCCCGGTAAGAATGATGTTTTTAACTCCGTAACAATAGCGGTGTTGTCACATTTTCACTCTACAGAAAATAGCTACGGGACGAGGTCCTATACCGGAGGCAACAATTTCTGCCATAAGAAAGGACTTCATGGGTTACGCCGATGAAGTCCTAAAGGTATGCACACATACTTATTATGTTACACGATGCTCCCACATATCCTTCGTTGATAACTTAATGCACATTTTGTTTCCACTTATATGAGTTAGATTTACTGCCCAATGTGGTGCGACAACCACTGGTTTCTTGTTATAGTCGACCTTGCACGAAATCGATTTGTTTATCTTGACTCACTGAGGTCCCCAATAGCCAGGTCAAAGAGACATCGCCTGAGTAGGAGATTGGTAATCTTCTTATTCGGAAATGGCCAATTACCATAGCTGGTCATAAAGTATGACGAACAAGATTCTGAAAATAGTTGTATGTGTTTGCTATGCATATGCTTTTATTATTTGACTATAAATGAAAGGACCTTACTATGACGAATGTGCTATATGAATCTGATTTTGGCATTTTGTTTCTTTGAGTATTTTAAAATTCACAACAGTGAATTAGTTATCATACCACCTCTGGGATTCTGTGCCTTCACATGGTTGATATTCTAGTAATACTTGACTCCCAAATTATGGCTAAGAGCAGGCCTATGGTGAGTCACATGTAGCTTGGGAATATTGCATTGTGTTTTTAATTGTCATATTAAATGTTTTACTATTGGGTTTGATCATATCCTGGGATTGGTATGTGTATGCCACATAGTACCTTCAGCAACGTTGTATTCAGGTGAATCTGAGGGTCTGGAATTTTCATTTTCAGTCTTAATTTCGTGCAACCTGACGTCTCTTTTCTTTAATAGCAAGATTGGGGTTTCTCACGCAAACCATTTGTATAATTTTGGTTCTTAGTTTCTTGTTGTGGTTGTAATAATATTCTCACAGCAAAAATGTTGCTGAAAGTTATTTGCTAACAAGAATGCACTACTTTTATGCCACAGGCAATCTTTCTGGATGACCTTTTGGATGACCGTGCTTGGCATGCTAATGAAGACACGGATAAAATTGAATGCAGTGAGTTTGAGATTACGGAGCCAAATGTTACTCAACAACTTCCACAAAGGTGATTGATTTAGAAAACTACTTTTTAATTCCATGATTGCAACTGTTGCCATATTTCAATTGATTCTGAAAAATCAAAAGCTGATTCCTTACATGGTCTAAATTTTTCCTTAATGGGGCTATGAACTCGACCAGCAATGACTGTGGCGTGTTTGTAGCACAGTGGATGATCATGTACCACTTATTCTACGACTATGATGTTGAGGTATAATTTGGGCTCACGTGGCTTAAAACCTTATAAATTAACATAAATCCAGTTTATAGTAGTAGAAACCTTCGTTTGATCTATCATTGCACTACTCAGTGTAATAACCTAGGCGTGTGTTTACGTTGTCGCAGACATTTCAGTTGGTAACTGACTACAGTCGAATGCGCCTTGCAATTGACATGGTACTAAAGTATCACAACGACAACAGAATGGAAACCATTGAAGCAGCTCTGAGATATTGGAGGAGTTTCTCAGTCACTCCATGATAGCAAGCTAGGAGGCATGATTAGCCTAAGATACCAGTTTTTTTGTTTAAGGCACACAACCAACTTGCACTACTAAGAATTTTCTAAGAGCATTATTTTGTACAATGAGGTGTATCTCCAATTTGGAGGTTAACACTGTTATGTTTATGATGCCGATTATATGATGCTTATTATGTTATTTAAATTATCTACAACTGGGTGAAATGCAGATAGAACAGACTAAGTTTTTAAGTTTCTCTTGTTCTATTCATTGTTGATTGATTTTCAGTTGAACACTCTATTCTGACGCTTGTCATCGTGCATGTTCTTCTAGTGTATAATCTATCACAATTTGTACTCTATAGAAAGCTAAGAGAATATTTGAAATGCTAGAAAGCATTGTAGTTTTTTCTTTCAAAGAGTGATTTGCATAATATTAATCATTAGGATCATTATTATACCTAAATCTTTTTTTCCTTTTCAATTTTAAAAAACTATGCTCAGCATAACACGTGGAATAATGTGAATCCCTAAATAGGTTCTCAACAATTTTCCTTTCATTTAATAATGAAAATGATGGCTACTTAGCTATGTTAAACATTGAATTAATCATACATAAGAATTCGTATCATGGTAGACTTCTCTTAACCTGAAAAACCTAATTAAAGCTGGATTACAATTTAGTTTCATAATAATATGTTGCTAAAATTTAATTAAATGAAAGTGGTCCATAGTAGCAACTGAAAATAGAGAAGAATTTTCTATAGTAGCATTCGTGTCTTATAAAATTATAATTACATGGAATCACTAGCATGCTGATCAATTTCTCATTCTACCACCCATAACGGTAGATGATCGAATCGGATGATCCGCTTAGAAGGAACTATGACATCGAATATACAGATCCAAGTGGTGCATGATGCAGACATGAGTGAACAGCAACAGATACAAGTTTAAAAATTCAGTATTTCAGTTCCGGTATGGTAGAAATTGAAGAAACAATAGCTGACGCAAGGACATCATGACATGCTTGTTCTTGCATTGAAGCACCATAGAAATTTCCGGAATGGGAATTACCACAATCTATTGCATAAATTAAATCTAACATCACAGCCTAAGAGCCACAACATGAATGGAATAAATTATATGCACTTAGCACCAACAATCTTGGTTCACACAAGTCTCATTCATTAGTAAAAGACCACATAAGAACAGTTTTCACAGTAGAAAAGACTACCATAATAAGGTCTAACCCTATCAACTCAACTAGAGTGTCCAAAGTAGATAACCAAAAGTTAAGAAGATGTAACTCTATCCTAATGAGGTGAACAATTCATTCACATACAGTCATTGCCATCCAACTAATTTCATAGTGACCTCTTTCCGGAAGAATCAACTCCCTTATGTCTAGGTCTACCATCCTACAAAATCATATTTCGTCCATCAAATCAATTTTTGGAGTTAAATCTTTTTATTGCACCACAATTATCATCAAATAAGTAACAAGTAACAACGTGAAGCATAACCACATGCAACGAAAATAACAAACAACAATGCTAGAAATAAACCAACACATACAAACCTCATCGTCGACATCGTCGTCCATGGCAGTGCAATTTCTTCGATCGTGGCCTAATCCGAAGCACCACCGGCAACGCCTCCCTTTATTGCCATTCATGCTCCTGCGAGGTTCACCATTCGACCTGACAACCTTTGGGTCACGAACGTGGCTTTGATCCGCTGCTGCTTGAACGCGACGCTCACTTTGTCCTACGACACAAAGAGATTCAAACTCCCTCGACATTCTTGCAACTTCCATCATAGCAATGTTGTATATTTCAGTCGTTTTCGTAGCTTGAAAACACATCGACAGGCAAGCACTCCACAATGCGCCGTATCTAACGCGAACTCCTTCTGTGGGATCCGATGCCGCATCCATACCGTTGCTACCAGCTACTTTGGCATCTTTGCACCACTTACGAAGCACCAATTGGTTTGGTAGCTCTTCTTTCTCTAGCTCTTTGAGGACACAAAATATATGGCGGCAAGGGATCCCTAATCTCTCCCACAACTTACAAGAACATGCATACTTATCACAACTTCTATCCAAGAATACTGAGTACACATGATGGGGCCTTCGAAACTTTCTAAACATGAACTTCTCGGTGCTACCAAAACTGTCCCTGTGCAAGATTAACAATGCCGCGACCCCCTCGATCTGTTTTTGCACCTCTTAGAATATCTCCCTCATGTACAACTTGCTCGCAGATCTTTCCTTGGTTTCGAGACCCGTATTCATCACCGGATTAGAGTAAAGAGTCTTATAATCTACAATGAATTCGTTGCTCCGATAATCCTTAACAAATCGATCCAGGTTCTCAACCAACTCAAGTAAGCAATTCCCGGATTTGATAAATTTCTTTAGTGATGAATTAATACCCTTGCACCGAGAAGTAGTTCGAATGCCGGCACAAAATTTTCCACCCAGGTAAGCATTTGCCCACATCTCTCTCTTTTCGTATGTCTTTGCAAATCGTTGTCCCCTAGACCGAACGACGTGACCATGTCCGCCCAATAATTGTCAAACTCTTCCACATCAAAGTGACCATACACAGCAGTCTTAAACGCAGCACAAAAATCTTTGTCCTTGATATTCACAACAGCATTTCGAGCAAGATGCCAGGTGCATATTCGATGTGTCGTGTACGGAAATTCATTTCGAATTTCCTTTCGCATGGATTCATCACCGTCTGTGACAACCACTTTCGGCTCCTTGTGCCTCATTACCTCCAAGAAGCTACTTAGCAACCATTTGTAGGACAAAATCTTCTTGTCCTCTAGCAAATAGAACACAAAAATAATTGTCTGTCTGTGGTGGTTGGTGCCTGAAAATATTACAAGAGGTCTATTGTATAAGTTGTTTTCTGATCGAGTCAAATGCCAACACATCACCAAAGCATTCGTAGTCATGCTGCATGTGACCATCGGACCAAAACATGTGACCAAGGTGCTTCTCAGCGCAGTACGTATACTGCACAACTGCCATAGGATCCAACTCAACCTTGCCCTTCATGTAGCTTATTGTTGCGGCTACATCTCCCTCCACAATCCTGGATTGCCTAACTCCATCCATATAATTATACAAGTCTTTACTTATGAAGTTAAGATTGCGATATCCACCACACATATGGGCAAAGAAGCCCATGATTTGAGTTGTCTGGAAACCGGCTTCATGCATGCTATGTATATGCGCTTTGTGACCTTCTGTGATCTTTCTATGCGGTTGCATTACATTAGTGAACGCTGGGGATGCCAAGTCGTGATTATGCTTTTCCACTAATGCCTTCGTCCTCCACTTCCTACAACTTTTGTCCAGAAATACAACAAGCTTGGCATTGTAATTCGTTCTTGTCTCCGGTTTATGTGGCCTTCTTCTGTCAATTCTCTCATAGTGCTTCTTTTCCCGCAGCCCTTACCGATTGCAATAGAAGAACTTTCTGACAATATTTCCATCCTCATCTTTAACAGAATCTCCCTTTCGCATGACAAAACCAATATCCTTCGCATACGCTACATACCTTGTGTAGGCATCTTCAATCCCAATAAACTCTGCAGATAACAACGCAAAACCATTCACAGGGTCTGGACCGCTAAATTGTTCACTCATGATATTCCCTGAGTTTCCATGATCTTCTGTTGAGGCAGCTACGTCGCATCCACCACCATCGCAGCCTTGGTATTCGCTGGGGCCACTATCACCTTCGTTAGTATGCATTTCTTCCGACCCATTCGAATCATCTTCGTCACTCGAATTGGTGCTCCAACCATCAGTCCATTGGCCTGACAACTCTGACGTGCTGCCATCCTCCAAATCCAGCTCACTCTCACACATCCCTGGGTTAAAAAATAATGAAGCCAATCGAGAACCAAGCATGTCGTATGCATAGTAAATTACGAATATGACTAAAAGGTAGATAATTGCTATACAATTAGGCATTAACCAAAGTTCCATAGTTGTGACTGAATACTAGATCCCTAACCCATTATGACTGAGTTATTAAAAACTTTTTATCCAATTAAATTAACAAGTGCACATCATATAAAAAAGTACTATAACATTTGTTTAAAAAATTTTAAGGACATCTAATTATGGCCAAAGCAAATGCTCTGCTTATTATAACAAAGTTCACAGTTAAAAACTAATAATATATGCATTCACATCATTTGTCACGCTACCTACACCTAAACCAATCACTGCTTGAATACAATTATGAGCCAAAACCTATGCATGCCTGCATCACATTAGAGGAAGAAATAGCATGTTTTCAACCCTTTATAGCTCACACATAGATATGACAGCCATAACTCACAGCTTTATCAACAATTCTAATATACGACAACAAT
The DNA here is from genome assembly GCF_059453495.1 of Arachis ipaensis. Classification (NCBI taxonomy): domain Eukaryota; kingdom Viridiplantae; phylum Streptophyta; class Magnoliopsida; order Fabales; family Fabaceae; genus Arachis; species Arachis ipaensis. The sequence goes on from NC_142442.1 coordinate 36,333,678, forward strand.
CATTGGTCATAAAAAAAAGAAATAAATTGTTGAATATTAACCCGTAAAACTTATCACTTCAAAAATCAACAGTTGTATAGAGAAGGATCACTGTACAAAATAGAATGGGAATGAAACATGTAACTTAAGACAAAATATTCGACCACATCTGACCTTAAATGGAAAGATAATTCCAAATTTTTTTGTTCTAATAACCATTTTCATGGGAGTTCACAAGTTGCAAATACTAGAATACGTCACTTGTAGCATGCATGACGAAAATTGATAAAGAAAATGTCCAACTTAAACGTATTTCAAAAGGAAAACCATTTTCTTTTCATTTTAGAGGAAGTTAAAAAACATATTTATCGAAACGGTTCAAGACGAATTTTCAGCAGCCTGAGTATAAATAAACAGAACAAAAGCAAAACACTTGCTACCAAATCACTTGTGTAACAGTGATCGGAGGAAAATTGCTGAAACTTGATATACATTTCACTTTGGCGCATATACTTTGTACTTAACTGATTAACTCACACTGTCATTATTTTCAAATACATAGATTTTGTCATTTGATTTTTGTATATGGAAAAATGAAAAAATTGGCTATGGTTAAATCTTATATCTATTATGTGACTATTATTGGTACTATTCTGTGTACTCTTACATGTGTACTCTTATATCTATTATGTGTACTACTATTGGTACAGTTTAAAGGATCTAGTTTTGTTCCAATCAATTATTTAGAGGATGCATCATTAAAAGGAGCTTGTAAGATACAATTTTTGGGGTGATTGATTATAGGAATCATCTTGATATTGAACATTATAACTGTTTTTAATCTTAAGTTCTATTTATTTCGTTTTGGAAATTCAAATTCACCATGTATGTGCAGTTTGTTTGGAACAAAAGTTGGGTATCGTATGCCTAATGCAGCCTTTTGACACAAAACCATCTCAGCAAATTCAGAACAACAGTATATATTTATCTAATTTTGAACAAAAAAAATCACCAAATTTAGAGCATACATGAAGGACAAACATTACCAATACCCCACAGATCAGAACACCAGTAGCAGATAGGAAGAGAGACGACGGCCACTGCAGGAGGCAAAGAGCCAGCACCGACTGCCAGGATTTAGGGTTTCCAACCTTGAGAGAGATAGACACCGGGAGAGGGAAGGAGACAGGGAAGAGGCGATAATGGAGCAAAACCTGCGATTTCCGCTCTTCTCTACAAGTCGCCGACAAAAATGCCGATTCTGATGTTGCTACCGGGTGAGGCCGCCTCCACCAACGACGCTAACCTGCTCCGAAACCTTCCTCAGTGAATCGACTTCCAGAAGCGAGCATCGAAGATGGCCTTCGCCCCCACCTCCCACAACTGAGCTCCGAACTCAAGATAGAACCCTAATTTCCCCAAAGGCTTTGAATGTTTGTTCAAATAGCTCATACATTTGGGAATTTTTAGATTTTACCTTTCAATTTCTATTTCTATTATTCCCATGATTCACCAATTTAGTTAATTATCATGGTTAGCGTCGTAAACATTTACCATGACTCAATTAGCGACTTCACCGTGTATCATGTAACACCCTAACTATCAAAATGTCACGCTTCCGGCTGTGCCACTCTGATAGCTCGAGTATTACGACGACTCTTATAATATTTAATACTAAAATATGAGCCTGTTTAAAACTTTAAACCGTATAACCGCTCCAAGATACTTTTTGTTAGGTAACATACATCCAACATACAATACAACTTACAAAACTCACAAAGAATACATACATATATATATATATATATATATATATATATATAATTTTACAATCATTAACTAATACAATTCCTATCTCTCTTACAGAATGTACAAAGATAAAGGCGAGGGAACAATAAATAATAACTAAAGCAATACAAAACATCACGACAACAACAACTAGGTAAACTCTTCATGAATTCTGCGTCCATATCCTGAAAAGGGAAATTTGTAAGGGGGGTGAGAACATCATCCTCGAAAGGGTTCTTAGTAGGGGATTTTTGAGAATTACTATAATAGGATATGTGAAGGTAAAACCGTTACAGTGATTAATAACCGTCTTATGCATCTTTCCAAAACCAAAGGTTTAATATCAAAAATCCAAAATCCTCTCTGAAAGAAAAAACTGTTAAATTCCTCAATAAAATAAACCAAAAGCCTTTTTGAAAGTTTTCCTTACACAGTGTGAATGACCAAGCTGTTCCAAGCATAGGTTCATTAAGCCTATGCTGAACTAGTTCAGTTTTTTATACTTTTTTAAACCAAAAATACAAAACCAAACACAACCTTCGGCCCATCTCATAATCAACCACGGCCCTAGGCCCAAACAATCCAAACAACAGCCAATCCACCACAATACAACCAATTTTTCAGTCACAAACACAAGTAAAAGGTTCAAGCACAATCAAGCAGTTACTTCAAGTAGAGCAATTAGCAATTAGACATAATTAATCACATAGGCAAACCAAATACAATATGCACACCCAAACAATGTCACATAGATGCATATGATGAATGCCTGCCCTAGTGGCTGATGAGTCTCATCTGTCAATTATAAAGCCAGCCCGACAAGTCCTTATAGTTAATCATTGGACTGTCCCTCTGTCGTGCATCCCCAACTCGAGTTATTCACAATCATAATCATAATTACACAACACCCACACTGGTGTTATTCTATGGGGGCGAGCTCTAAAACTTTCAGAGTGTCCGGCCACACTTATGACATAGGGTCAGCAGAGTATCGAGTCTCAACCTGGAGCACGTGGTGGCTAGCCACTACTCTTATTCAAGTAAACTCGTATCTCAGATAATTGGAAGTGCAACAATCACTTTATCAGCTCAATAATCATCCATATTCATACTCAACCATCCGGCTCATAACATATTCCACAATCAGCCATAATTCATTATCATATACATCCATTCCGGCTCATAACATATTCCACAATCAGCCATAATTCATTATCATATATAGCCATTCCGGCTCACAACATAATAGCACTTCCACCATCCAACATCATAAAACTCATAAAATCATCATTCAAGCTATAAATCACTTTTCTCAAATCACTTTTCTTTGAAATCAAATTCAATTCATCCCTATCTTAACTTCAAAAATCCACATTTCTCAAATCAGTTCTAGCTTATAAGCCATCCTTCTCAAAAGAAATTTTCTCTTTCAAAAAATCCACATTTCCACAACATCCTTCTAAAACTTCCAAACGATTCAACAACTAGGCCAAATTAACAATTTCTTTTGAAAGATCAAAAAATCAGTCATCCAAAAATAGAATTTGGTAGTAGAAATTTCTCAGCAGAGTCTCAAGACTTTAGGGAAGGACAACCTATCTCAATCTCTTAAAGGTTTATTGAAACTCTTAAAATCATAAATTCTTGGTTTAAGTAAATAGAAACATAATTTATTATAAAACCAAATCATATAAAGTCACATGTCCCAACCCAATCCAAAACAAATTCACTTAAAATGGAGCTAATCCATTTAAATCAAAACCACTTCCAGGTTCCTTCTAAAAACCAATTCTGTGACTTCTTCCAAAATGTCACAATGCAATTATTAAATCAAAAGTCCAATTTCCTTTAACATCACCAAAAGCTCCTCCGAACGAAATCCTTAAGTCTAACTAAAAGCATAAGCCCTTTTTATATTTAAAATCAATATTAGAACATAATACTTTTCTTCAGTGATTCAAAATGGTAAAGTAATTCCTTTCTAAATAAATCGAACTCAAGACATATAGTTTTCTTAAATAAATTAAAGTCGAAAACATAACTATTTTCTTAATAAATCAAATAATACACTTTCTCAAATCCAAGCCTTTCTAAATAACTTTTCAAACAAAGTCTAAGATTTTTGTAGAAATTTCGGCAGCACCTCCCCTAAAACTTGGACTTTTTGCCACCCTTTTTCAACCAAACCATTCCACAATCCTTTTCAATGGTCCAAACCCCAAAATCAGTTCGAAGGCAAGCTAAATCCAACATTCATCTCATTTCCATATCTCAAGGAAACCGTTTCAAGATCAAACCATTATCAACTGATTAAACTTGATTTCAAAACTTTAAAGAGAAAACTTTAAAGAAACACTCCAAAAATAGTTCGTTTCACAAAACCCAACAATAGTCCAATCAAATAAGCATTCACATCCATCCAAGACAATCAAATAATGCACAAGACTTATACAATCGCCAAAGGCACATTTCTCACATCAGTATCCATATATAACAATTCCAAATGAATAAGTTTAGTTTTCTGAAAAAGGCCCCTACCTCGATACGCAAAACCATAGCCCAAATGCCTCACAGAGTTCCTTTTGCCTCAACCTGAATTGACGGCAACCAAAACCTCGGCTCTGCTTGCTCTCTCAAAAGCAGAAACAGCTTCAAATGCCACAAGAAAACTCGGATTTTAACTCCTAAAACCATTAAAATCACAAATACTTTATTACATAGAACAGAACACTAACGCAGGGCTTTCGAAACAGGAATACTTACTGAACTAGCAAAACAAAACAGCGGCGGGCTCTAAAACAGTTTGGCAGCGGCCCCGGCAGCCACCTCAAGTGGTAGCGGCGACCAGACTCCGGCGATGGTGACTGAAATCCACATACAAAGACGATAAAGTTTCCAGAATCTTAATACGAATGAAAACCATACTCAGAAACCCTTACCGACAGAGTTTTTCAGCGACGGCAGCGGGGTTTCGGGCGGCAAAAGCGGCGGTGGTTGGCGCAGGTCTCCCATCTCTCTCCTCTGCTCCCGTGCTTTCTCTCTCTCTCTTACTCTGTGCGACTGGACGGCCTTCTTCTCCACGACATGGCGGCGCTGCTTCGTGGCGAGGACAACGGCGCGAGGCAGCTGCAGCAGGGGCGACGGGAATCACGGCGAGAGCGACGGCGTGAGGCAGCGGTGGCTCCATGCCTGTGACCACCCTCACTCACGAGCCAACACTCTTCCTGGTTCTGCTCTCGATGGCGACGGCGCGAACGGCACGATGGTGATGGCAAACTGAACGCGGCGGCAGCTTCTCCTCTACAGCGACGAGTTCGCAGCAACAGCTCCCTTGATGGCCAGCCCACGACGGCACCTCTCCCTCTCCATTCTCGCACAACACTCTTCCTCAAAGCTCATTTCAATCTCTCTCTCCCTCAGCCTAGTTCGGCGGCTACATGGTGGCAGGGATGGCAGGACGCGACGGCGATAGTGGCACCTGACCGGTGACGCTCTTCCTCCCTTCCGTCAGTGCTAGCTCTGCCTCAGATCTCCTCTCTATGCATATGTAGGTGTGTTGTTATATTGAGGGAGGGTGAGGTTGCGACTGGGTGTGGTGAGGGGGCTAGGGTTAGGATTTCATTTTTAGAAAATTAGGGTTAGGGTTAGTTTAGTAATTTCAAATAAAAATGGGAATAATATAGTAATTTAAACCCAAATTAAATCCAACACTAATTATATATATATATATATATATATATATATATATATAAAATACTATTTGCTCATCAATTTTACAAATTACTTTTAATTAAATGCTCAAATCCAAGATTTAGAGATAATACAATTAATTTTCTTTATTCATAAAAACTAAAGTATTATATTCCAAAATCTTAATTAGTTAAATCAATTCATATAAAATTCGTATTATCTTACAATTACTAAACTTTATAATTTAAATATAGAAAAATTCAATAATTATAAAATTGGATAAGGATCTTAATTTATTTCAAATTCAATTAATCGAAACTGATTTTAATTATTTTTAATAAAATAATTTCTAAAATTAAAACTGTAAATAAATATATTATTTGAAATTTGTTCACAATAAGACTTTTCAAAAGTTTTAGGTCTTACATATCAGCACAGTCAACGGATATGGTCTTCTACCCCCTCCAGGACAGGTGTCGTTGATGTGGCGGAAATTGGCCGATTAAGAATTTATAGAGAAAACAGCGTTGCAAGTACAGTTCTCAACCGATTAAAATTCGCTTATCAATTTAGAAAAAAGAGTTGTCACAAAATTAATAACAAAATATTGGGAGTAGAAATCCCAGGTCATCTCCCAACGAGTTGACAAAAGAGTGCAGCTTATTGGTCAGAGGTTTTCCAAGAAATTTTTGAGTTTGAGAAACAGAAAAATAAATCATTGTAAATTGAAGCAATGGTAATTAATGAGAGAATTTATATAATTCAAATAAAAGCCTTGACCGGGAGAAGATTAATTGAAAGTTCTATCCTTGTTGAATTTTCCCAAGTGTAATAATAAAAGGTTGTTGTTCTACTTGGTCATCCCTTACTTAATAAGGAAAAGTCAAGTAACTAACTAACCAACTCTATCACTCGAGTCCTAATCCTTTCCTAAGAAAGGATTAGAGTCAGAGATTAGAGAGTCAGCCAACAACTTCCAATTAAGATTAACACTTGAGTATTCCAACTCAAGGTTCTCCTCTTAATCAACTCCCAATCAAGTTAGGAAACTATTCCATTAACATGAATATAACTTTCACAGAATTGAAAAGGAAATAAAAGGAAGACATGATAAACAATAACTGAAAATTAATTAAAAATAAAAATAGTACTTTGCATTAATAAATCCCAAAATCATTAACATACTTATCCAAACAGGGTTAATGGGCAACAAAAAGTAAAGGAATGAGAAAACAAACTAGAATAATGAAACTTCAACGGAGGTAGTGACTCTTCTCAATATCCAAAGCAAAAGCATGAAACTAGAAATCTATGAATGTAAAGGAGCCCTAGAGGAAGTAGTGATTTTCTCTCTAAGATTCCAAAAACTAAAACTAAAACTATGCGTAATGAGAATGTGTCTTGAGTCTCTGCTGTTCTCTGGCTCTAGTATGTGTTTCTGGGCCAAAAACTGGGTCCAAACTCAGCCCAAAATCGCCCCCAGCATTTTTTGCGATTTCTGCAGGTCGCGCATGTCACGCGTACGCGACAGTCACGCGTACGCGTCGCTGGCCATTTTCGCGTGTCACGCGTACGCGTCAGGTACGCACACGCGTCGCTGTGCAAATCACTTCTCACGCGTACGCGTCAGGTATGCGCACGCGTCGCTGTGCAAGACTCCAATTCGCGCGCACGCGTGAGCCATGCGTGCACGTCGCTTCTCGCTGGTTGTCTCCTTTATTTCTTGTGTTCCTTCCATTTTTGTAAGCTTCCTTTCCATCCTCTAAGCCATCCCTGCCCTGTAAAGCTCGAAAACACTTAACACATAGATCACGGCATCGAATGGTACAAAGGGGGATTAAAATACACAAATTAAAGGCTTAGGAAGTAAGTTTTCAATCATAGAACAAAACTAAGAAAGAATTGTAAAATCATGCAAATCATATGAATAAATGAGTAAAGAGTTAATAAAAACCACTCAAATTAACACAGGATAAACCACAAAATAGTGATTTATCAGTCGTTCACAGATTGGCTCTTTCTCCTTAGCCACGGATTCTATACATTCACCACAAACGTCACCTTTTTACAACTTTGGTATATCATTCTCTATATGTCAATAGAATATCTAACAAATAGCAAGTGAAAAATAATTGCTTAGATTTATAGGAATTGAGAAGAGTTACACAGCTAGCATTCGAAGTTGTTTAATGTGATATAACAGTTTTTGTCAGATATGATACAAAAAACTAAAACATCTATTATATATTATTAATTTTAAATTAAAATGTATTACATTATTTTCTTAGTATAATTGAGATCAAATCTTTCTCTCTAAAATTAAAAAGTTCTCTCCTCCCCTCTCTCTTTATCTCTATCTTTCTCATTTCTTAACTCATTCTATCTCTCTTATATATCATTATCAATAGCTAATTATAAATTTGACAATCAAAATATACAATATAATATTTTCTAATTGCATTTAAATTAAATTAAAATTAAAATTGAAAAATTAATATTGAAATATAACTATATTATATATTATCCTTATATATTACTAACTAATTTAATAACTAAAATGTGTCACATGACACTCTTTTATTAAAATTTAGAGAAAATATTTGTCTCCAAAATTACTAAACTTCCTTCTTACATTCTCTTATCTACTTCTCTTTTTCTTATTTCTCTCTATCCTTCCCATTTTATATATAATTTATAATTTATATTTTATATTAGTAATTTGACAAATCAAAATGTATCACTAGATATTTTTTCATTATAATTAAATAATTTTTTTTACTTCCAAAATTAATAAACTCCCTCTCTTATTGTTCTTCTTTATCTTTTTCTCTTTTTTCTCTTATTCTCTGTTTTTTTTTTTTTACCTTTTTGTTCTACAAAAAATAAAATTAACAACATAATATAATTTAAATAAAAAATATTATTATATACATATTTTTTATTTAGTTTTAAATTTTTACTGTTTATCTTTTTAATCTATATTTTTACTTTCTTTTTTCAAATATTTATTAAATATAATTTTAAAAAATACTAATATTGTAATTAAAAGTTAGAATTAAGATTCAATTATTTTTTTTAAAAAAATAAATTTGAGTTAATTTTATAACTATCAATATAAATTTTTTTATACTAATATCTAATTATATATATAGAAACAAATATTATTTTTAAATAACAAGCATAAAAATTAATTATTTCTATTTGTACAACAGACTTAACATCTAATCGAATATAAAAGTATATACGTTAAATTTTTTCAAATTTTAGATAACGAATATTAAAATTAATTATTAGTAAAAAATAAAAACTCTTTCATATAAAAATAATAATTAAAAAATTTATTATTTAATTTTTTTATCTATAGAGATTCTGGTCTTCTTAGCCGACAGAAACTTTTATCCCTTAAAATTTTTTTTGTAAAAATAGTTTAATACTATAAATTTTTGTACCATAATCTATAATGTCAAGATTGACGTAATTTTAAAAGATTTATATTCCTATAATGTTATTACGGATAAAAGTACTAGTTGTTTCTCTATTTTAATTTGTTGTTGGTTTAGGTCCCGTTTGAAAAATTTTAAAATTAACTTTTTTGAGCTTTTGACTTATGAAAAATAGTAGTATTAATGTCTAATGCAATTTTCAAAATCAAATTATGACTTTTTAAAAAACTGTTTAAGACTTTTTATCGTATTTTTATAAAATAAATACTTTTAAAACTAAAAATTTAAATACAAAATAATTTATTTATAAGTTATTTTTAATATAATTATTTATTATTTAAATTATTTTTAAAAAAAAACTTAATTAAATTATTTACCCAAACTGAACTTTATTAATCTGTGTAATTGACGCACAATACTTTCTTCCTCAATTTCGCTGACACAACTAAAGAAATAAGATTAATAGGAAATTACAATGCAAAATAATGTATAAAAAAATAAATCTTACTGTATTTTTATTAAAACAATTAATAATGAATTTTTTATTTAAAAAACCTTTTTCTTATGTTTAGGCATAATGAGCTACAATTATGTCGTTTAGATATTTTTAGTTTGATATATCTTTTCGTCTTTATACATTCCTATCTACTAGTAGACCCTAAACTTTTTCCCTACTATTTCGTGTTGTCTAATACTAAAAATAAATGTAACAAAAATTTGTTTATAATTTTCCCTTGATTTACACTCACCTTTCTTGCGGTGCATAAAGAAAAGATCACGTTATATAACCATCAATTTTGTGACTAATTAACATATAATTAATATTAGAATTAAAAGAAATAAAAAACTAATCCCTCATAGCTGTTTTTCCTTTCCATTTTGTCAAAGACGGACAATGAAAATGAGGTAATTAGCTACACATGAGTAAAAAAAGAAAAAACCATTTTCAAAAGAAAAAAAAGACACCATTTATCTTTTATCATTATTTTCTTGGATTTATTATTTTTTAAGAAAATATTATTTTTTAGTTATTAATATAGTTTATTAAATAAAAATAATCTAATTATATTAATTATATTATGTGTATACCAAAAATTAACTATTATTAATATATAACTCATATAAAATATATATTAAAAATTATATTTCTGTAACAACAAAATAAATATATAATAACTAATTTTTAGTATACTTTTGCATAATAAAATTTTTGAAAAACATATTATGAAGAGACCAAATAGTAATTCAATCATCATCATTATATATAGGTGAAATAAGTATATGTCAGAAAGTTATGACATGCAACTTGGAGTTACATAAATAGTTGTTATAATAATACATACGTAAGCGATGCATCTTCGCCTCAATATTTGAATTTTCTTTTTTCCCTCTTGAATGATTGGAAATCCTTTGAACAAATTTGGTGGACGAGGAATATTTTGAAATATTTTAGTACCAAATGGCATTATTGTTTTAATTAAGCCATATCTTTGGAAACATTATTGGGTGTAGATCATATATATCACTATTCCGACCTTTTTTATTTAGAAACATTAATCCCTTTATTATGAGTCTTATGACCAAAGACTAATTGACCAAGATAGTGGTCCATGGATCCTTCAAGAATATTATTGTGCCAAATTACACAAAGTGGAATGAAGGGGAGCAACATTTTAAATAAATAAATAAAGGTATTGCAATATCTCATTATCTTGCTAAATGGGATTTCACGAAGACTAATGACTTATAGAGATACCTACTATTTAATTTAATTAAGAGAAACGTTAGAGACAATGCCTTTTATGAGTATTTTGGGCCAATATTTTTTTTATATATTTTAGGATTTAAAATTTAGTATTAAATCATTTTTATTAATCAAGCATTAGTTTAATAAAAAATAATAAATTTTATTAGTTATGTAACATTATTTTTAGGATAAATATCTTATTCGGTTTTTGATTTTTTTTTTCTTTTGAAGAACAAAGTGTATTTTGATCATTTTAAAACTTAAATCAGTCCTCTATACTACAAGAAAAATACCCATTCAGCTACATTTTTTAAGCTACATTTGAAAAGCGTAGCCTATTTATAGAATAGGCTACGCTTTTCTCAATGTTGCCTTTTTTTTAGAGAAAAGGAAACACAATTCTGGCATCATTTAAAAAGTGTAGTCTTAGGTATTATAGAAATCACTTATAAAGCGTAGCCCTATGTTAATATCTATGGGTCCACTTTTTATATCAAAGGGAACGCTTTTTGAAAGTAGCCTATTTCTTAAGTTTTGGGTACGCTTTTAAAATGATGGCTAATAAGCGCTTTTCCCTTTTTTTTTTTCGATCCAAATTAAAGCAAACTCACAACACTTAGTGAAATTTTCGTTCCCTCCAAAGCTCATTATCCCCTTTATCCCCTTTCTGGAACCACATTAATCACAGCGCCTTTGTTCCCTCCAAAGCTCATCACTCATCATCGCGAAGAACCCTCGCTCATCACCCAGTCACCACTCACCGCCAGTCACCACCCACCACTCACCACATCGCTACGCCGCTCACCACCTCACCACTCACCAGCTCACACTCTCATCCTCACTCAACACACACACAAAAGAGGAAAAAAATCAGAAAAGTGGAGAACAGGAAGAAGAAGAGAAGAAGAGAGCAGAGGGAAAGGAAGGAGAGGACGACGCCGGCTAGAGCTCCGCCGCGCGGACCATCGTCGTTGCGCGCGCTGACCGTCGCCTCAGCATCGCCATCTCGTGCACTCACCGTCGCCGCTCAGCATCATCATCGCGTGTGCTCACTGTCGCTGCTCAGCATCGTCATCGTCACTCAGCATCGTCATCGCCGCTCACCTGAGAAGGTATGTATCAATTTTCAGTTTGTTTTGTGAAATTTGGGAGGTTTTGGGTTCCAATTTTAGGGTTTTAAATTAGGGGTTTTACTGCATGAATGGTTTTAGCTTCCTGGTAGCCGAGAAGCAATCGCAGACCACCTACAATAATTCTCAATCTCATTCTCTTTGTCGCTCGTCATCTCACTTTTTATCTCATTCGCTCTCTCTTTGTCTCACCCTCTATCTCACTTGTTCTCTGTGTATGGATTTTTCTTCTATGAATTTTTGAAGGCTTTTGGGGTTCTATTTTTTGGGCTTTCTAATTTTATGAGTTTCTGCTTCTTGCTTCGTTAGGGTTTTCTTTTTTGTTTGAGAAGATTATTGGCCTTAAGTGTGCGAATTGTCGCCTCTTCAAACAGAGTTTATTATTTCTAACACCATTTGTGGTTTGTGTGTGCTATGAATTTGCAGAGCTAATGCAGATAGAAGCCAGAAGATTGGGAATTACTGATCAATGGTTCTTTAAGCTCTTCCTTCTCATCACCGATATTGGATCCGTGCAGCCTGTGTCAGGCGCTGAATCTGTTCCAGGAAGGCAAAGTCAGTGGAAAGGATACAAAGACTAATGAGACTAAGGTTCGTTCACATCTAGTGGTTCAAATAATAATCCAGGATTATTGGTTACATACTTGTATCATTGATTTGGTAGGTTAAGATGCCACTTCCTGATATGATGGTAAGCTGAAAATTGGCGTGAATAAGTTTTTTGATCATTCAGGATAGAAGATTTTATAATGAAAATATCATTCTTATGCATGTTGCTTTTTAGTAAATATTAGTGTTTTTTATTTACATAGAAGATGCTTATTGAAATTTGATTGACTTGTATATGTGCCTAAGGCCACCGATAATAGCTCTTGCCAGCAAATCTGAAATATCCACCTCGAACAATGTGGTTAAGTATTATCTAACATGTTAAAATGGATATTCTCAGGCTGCTGTGCTGGCTATGGATGAATCAGTATTAGATGTAGATCAGGTGGAAAATCTCATTGAGTTTTGTCCTACCAAAGAAGAGATGGAACTTTTGAAGGTAAAGATTAACAAACTTATCATACTTAATTCTTACATCTTGTTTTGTCAGCTAAGGTTTCTCATTTGGCGTCTGCTGTTACGGAAACATATCTTTTACTCTGGTTTGTTTGCTTTTCTAATTTTGATTCCCCTTGTTTATGAAGGGATACACTGGTGACAAAGAGAATTTGGGAAAATGCGAACAGGTGTGTACTAATTTGTTAGAGCCATATCATTATTTATGATAGCTAATTTAGTGTAAATCTAAGTACTCAGAATTATATAGGATACTGTTTGTAGGCTCCATAACTAGGATCCGTCTACCAGCATTTGATTTCTTAGACCCTTTACTTACTTTAAAATCTGATAGGGAGTTGGGAGGAATGGTGGAGAAATGAAGTAGAGAAGAGAGGAAACTTATTTTAAGGGAAAAAAAAAGAAAAAACAATTGTTGGCATGGAAATTGGAAATTGCAAAATTCTGGGTATAAATAATTAGCTGCAAAGGTTAAAGAACTGAATGCGGCAAGGCTTTGATTTTGGAAGTGAATCTAACATATGATAATGATCAATAAAATTGTGCAAGAAGTTTGTTTCCTTGGAAGGCAGCTCATATGAATTCAAGGTCTATATCACGTATAGTTACAGATTTGTTGTTGCCTGCTTGCTTCTAGAAAGAAAGAAGCAATTTATTACATTTTCCCGCTTTTCCTTTAGATGTTGGTTATAAAACAATTCTTTTGGCCTTTCCTAATGCAATATCATACTATGTATCTATAATCATATCCTTGTATATATTTGGTCATGTTTCAGTATTTTTTATAGCTGATGAAGGTGCCACGGGTAGAGTCAAAGTTAAGAGTATTCTCTTTCAAGATTCAATTTCTGTCTCAGGTATGGTGGTGCTTGCTATATTTTTCTTTATGTTTGATTCAGTTATGCTTTTTTCTTTTTGCAGGTTACAGAATTTAAGAAGAGTTTAAAAAATGTGAACTCTGCTTGTGAAGAGGTACATTGTGCATGAAACTAACAAACTGTGTTATTGGTATTTCTTTGACCTCATGCATTTTCTCTTGGGAATAGGTCCGAAAGTCTGTCAAGCTGAAGATCATGAAGAAAATTCTTTTTTTTAGGTAATACATTAAATCAAGGAACAGCTAAGGGTATGTACTTTTTTCCTTTAAATGTTAATGTCCTTATCATTCTCTAGGACATCGTTCTAGCTCTCTCAATTTTCTATGTTTGGATAATCACAGGCCCTTCTTAATTTTTCAGCAGTTAAAATTTAATTTGATTCTGTTAGATCTTGTCAAATGTAAACTTACAGTTTATGGATTACTATTTATTTATTTAATTTATGCAAGATCCGCAATTGGATTCAAGTAGGATAGTCTTTTAAAGCTTACTGACACTCGTGCTTCTAACAATAACATGACACTGATGCACTATCTTTGCAAGGTATAATAACAATTGCACTAAAGGAATATATCATTTGATCACTTACCTTCTTTCCATTTTACTATTTTGGCTCTAGGTTCTAGCTGATAGGCCGCCTAGACTGCTTGACTTCCACTTAGACCTTGTAAGCCTGGAAGCTGCGACTAAGGTGATGATTTATGCTTGGTTGGAAAAAGAAAATTATTCAACTACTAATTGCTAGTTTGGTTGGTTTATTGGTTCTGTTTCACTTTGTTCCCCTGTAAAACTGAGCACATATCTCCTCCTCTGACTTCTTGCAATGATATGTGTGTCACTTCCATTTGTTTGTGGCTGAAAATTGTTTGTGCAATTCTGGTTGTTGTATTTCTGATTTTGTGCACTTCCGTTTGCTATGGCTGAAAGTTATATTGCTATTTTTGGTTCTTTTCTTTTCACCATGAACTAAAAACATGGGATGACTTGGTATATATGAATTTTTCCCTATTTTTTTATTCATCTGCCGATAAAAAGCAAATAATACTAGCTATGGTTATAGACTTATAGTATTAGTATTTTCAAATTAAAGTTATTAGTTTTAATTTAAAAAAATGTTACAACAGCAGATATAGTATGTATAACATGATAATAATATATTAAAATTTTAGTTTTTAGGTGCTAGTCCTAATCATGTTCTATATGTTGCTGCTGCATGTAGTAGTAGTAGTTGGAGGAGTAATAATTCAAGATTGGCTTGTGTAGGAGAGTTTAACTTTTCAAATGTGAAGAGAATAGGAAAACTTTGTGGCAACAGTTCTGATTTTGGCATTGTGGTGGGAGGCAGGGGATTTTTGTCTAGCTGCTAGGGTGATGATTTTTTAAATTATAGCTCTTTATCTTATGGTTTATAGCTTATACTTTTTTTATCTTTGAGTTCTAATTTTGGATTTGTGAAACACTACTATGCATTGGTGAAACTTATACACGGTACAGAAAGGATTAATGATATCAGTCACTGATAGTTTTGAGTCTGGTTTTTTAATTTTTATAATCACGAATGTTATTATAAATATTTTTCTAATTATTTTTCTTTATAATTATGCAGGATAATATTGAGAATGATGATAATGAAGATTAAGTTGATTATTATTGTGGTTTATTGGCTAAGATAGAGTAGTGTTGGGAATGGATACATGTATAGTTGACTAATGACTTTTATTAGAAGATACTTATGTAGGATATAATATTTTAATTTTTTATAGAGTATTAGTAGTAAATTCTAAGTGATATCATAGTTATTTTGATATGGCTATGTTTATTTTAATATGAGATGTATGAATATTTAAAATTAACATTATTCTAGTACTTTTGGATCATTATTATAAATATATTTTGGTTACAGATAATTTTTATTATTTAAAAAAATTATTTAGTATAATTATGTATTTATTTTTATTTTATAATATTTAACTCATTTAATTAAAAATGCAGAATTATTATATATATATATATATATAATAAGGGACCTAAGGCTACACTTATATACAGTAGCTATAGTATAAAAAAAAAAAAACGAGGGACCTAAGGCTACACTTATAAAAAGTAGCCATGAAATATAATGTGGCTACGCTTGACAGGTGATGCAATAGTGTTGAAAAGCGTAGCCTATTCTAGTAAAAATAGAAGCTGAAAAGCGTAGCCTTTGGTCCTGCACAACATCATTTGAAAAGCGTAGCCTATTCCCAAACGCCAAAAGCATAGCCCTTGGTGCAGAAAAGCGTAGCCTTTGAGAATAGGCAACGGCCGAATAGGAATCACCTCAAAAAGCGTAGCCGTAGCCTAAGGCATCATTTTTTTTCACTTTTGGCTACACTTTTCAAATGTACCTGAATGGGTGTTTTTCTTGTAGTGTATCTAACAAATTATACAAATTGACCTCGTTTTCGATTGATAAATGATGGCTCATCAGACGTGTCGAAATAAGGTCTGATAATTGCCGGTGTCAATGTCAATTTGTTAAAGAGACTAAAAACTCCCTTGCCAAAACTGAAATGTCATCGCCTAGCCCTAACTATTCTCTAATTTCCAACTCCGCCAAAGTTTGCGCCTCCAACGATTGTTACTCTGTTCTTCCCATCTCTTCCTGCTCCGTTTAACTCCAACGTCTCCGTTCTCAAACTCACACTAGTCCCCAAAAGAGAGAACTGGTTCGTCTCTTACGTCTGCGCTCATGCTTTTGTATCTGCCTTTACCTCTGGTTTTTCTGCCTGCAGCTGCTTCATTCGCCGCCTGCGTTCCCTTCTATTTTTGCAGCTGCTAGTTGTCCTGTTCGGCTACTACACCCGTACTTCTTATTCTGCTTCTCCTCAACTATTAATAACTTAGGAGATGAGAACAGATGTAATAGACAAATAATTAAAGTTGTGGTATTTTGTTTTATGTTTCAAAGTGTGAAAACTGGAATTATGTCACTGTTAAGTGAGGGAGGGGGAGAGATAAAATTGGTGAACAGAAGCAGTTTAGGAAAGTGGGAGTTGTTAGTGGCGGCAACACGAAAGACTGTGAGGACGGTGAGAATCTTGGTGACACCGGAATTTGGAGTGAGCTATTGAGGGAGTTTGGGTGAGGGCGAGAAGGAGAAAAAGAGTAGGAAGAGGGAATCACAATGGTGGTGGTTGCTGGTGGTGGCGAAACAAAGGGAGAAGATGGTGATTCTGGAGATGACACGATGGAGGAAGAAAAAAAAGAAAAAGAAAAATAGAAAAGGAAGAGGAAGAAGAAAAGAGAGGTTGGATGGCGGTGTTGCGGTGATAGTTGTGAAGATGAAGCTCGATAATGATGGTGATGGAGATGATGGTGACTGACCAAAAAGAAAGGAGTAGAGGGGGAAGAAAAGAAGAGAAGAAGAGAAGAATTTTTAATTTTTTTTTTTGCGAAAGAATTTTTTGTTTTTTTAACAAATTAGTATTAACACTTGACGCTGTGACATGACACATCAGACCTCATCAGGTACGTTAAATAGACCATCATTTATCAATTAAAATAGAAATTAATTTGTACAATTTTATAAATAAACGTTAACCTGATTAAAGTTTTAAGATAATCAAAATGCGCTTTATCGCAAAAAAAAAATCAGAAGTCGGATAGGTTAGTTTATTCATAACTTTGAGAGTGGTTGTGAGTTGTGGTCTCTCTCTCATATGATATGAGTTTAGTTTCATGCAAATTGAACATACAGATGTATCGGTTGGTTTCTTTACAATGTAGTCTAACCTTTGTCTTTTTATAAGATAGAGAAACCAATTGAATTTTCCAGATATACTTCATGAGAAATCTATTTTTGTATATAATATAAGGAAAAGTAAATGGAACGACTAACTCGAAATCAGCCAAGAATGGAACAACTTAATTAATTATAAATATAGTAATTAGTTTTATTTATTTATGATTTAAAATATTAGTTATTAAATGTTTCACCACATTCAAATTAGGAGGAGATACGTTCAGTATTATTGCAATGTGAATCACGGAAACTGATTCAATTAGCTTCCGTCTCTTCACTCTCCTTCTCTCTCCAAATGCCTAAAACATGATAAATCAGAAAATAGATTCAGAACCATCCAATTTACAAAAAAAAACATCTTAATACCTAGCATAAACATCATCCACGTAGAAATTTTAAATTTACCCAAAAACATTTAGCTAATTTTTTGCTGAAACCATCTTGATTCCCTAGCGTTATTGTATAATATAATTTATATTACACGCCAACCTTAATGATGACCATTCAAAGATATTAACTAACTATTAATATAACTAAAACTCATGTATATAATATAGAAAAGATACGTATACAGATACGTGAACAAAATAACAAAATAGCTACATACACGAGACTTGCTGATGATGTGCACGTATACAGAAACGAAATCTAGCAACCAGTTGGTATGGTCTTCTAATTCGTCCAAAGACCCGCTTCAAAATAAATTGAATATACATTTTAATTTGTAAGATTGTGTTAATACGTATTTCTAAAATCAATATAAGTTATTAGTTTAGACAGTTTTAAATTAACTATACATAAGGTTAGAAATTTAAAAAATTATTGACAAAAAATTTATTATATTTGTTACTCTAAGTTCTAGAGACTTAGATGAAGAGTACTAAAGGACCAACAAATTGTGTAATTTATAACCATCAATTAGTTATTATTAGTATTTTTAATAATGTGAGATTACATCTAATAGTATATGATTGTTTATTTTTCTTTTACTAATTAAGGACTGGCCAAATTTTAATAAAACTGCTGATACTATAGACTTTCTCATTTATATATTTATTTCTATCAATTTAAGTAATTTCATAATATAGTATGATAAAAATATTATATCCTAAAGGTTAAAAATTTGACCCTAAAAAAAGAATTTAACACGAGGCCAATAATAAATAAGAAAAAAAATTATGCAAAATTTTACATAAACTTAAAATTAAAGAAACTATTATATTAAAAAGTCTGTCAAAAATATAATTATTCATATGCTTAATATTAAAAAAATAATTATATATATCTATATATATAGAGTTAAAGACAAAAAATTAGAATAACATTTTAAAAGAAACAAAGTAAAAAAGTAATACAAATTAAAAATAAAGTACACCAATGCAAGCGAGGCTTTGCATTAATTAATTAATTAATTTACCAATTTTTTTGTATCTATTATTTATTGCTGAATTTTTTAACGAAATTATTTTTTTATAATAAATTTTAAATATTTAAAATTTATTATTATTCTTTAAAATTAAATATTAAACATTTATTACTTTTTTGACAATTAAATACTAAATTTTTTTATACTGCAGCAAGTACGTACACTACAATATTTTGGGTCTATGGCCACAATTTTTTTGGCTACGGTAAACAATCGTGACCATTAAAAAACCGTGACCATAGACCCTCTATGATCACGGTTTTTTACTGTGACAAAAAAAAGTTATGGTCACAATTTGAGAAAAAAGAGTGGCCTAAAAGAGTCTATATGGTTACAGTTTTGGGGGGATGACCTAAAGGAGTCTATGGTCACAGTTTTTCAAAAAATAGTGACCTAAAAGGATCTATGGTCACAGTTTTGGGGTGACCTAAAGAGGTCTATGGTCACGGTTTTGGGGGTGGCCTAAAAGGGTTTATGGTAACAATTTTAGGGGTGACCTAAAAAGGTCTATGGTCACGTTTTTTCAAAATAGGGTGACTTAAAAAGGTCTATGGCACAGCTTTTTGGGATGACCTAAAGGGGTCCATGGTCACGATTTTGGGGGGTGACCTAAACGGGTCTATTGTCACGATTTTTCGAAAAGGTGACCTAAAAGGGTCTATGGTCACGATTTTGGGGCGTAACCTAAAGGTATCTATTATCACAATTTTGGTGGGTGATCTAAAAGTATCTTTGGTCATGGTTTTTTAAAAAATGGTGACCATAGAGTACCTATGGTCATGGTTATTAGGGGTGGCCTAAAGGGACGGTTTTTTCATTATTTTTTTTAAACCCTATCCAAAACAGCATCGTTTCCCCTTCCGAAAATCCACGTTTTTTTTTATTTCTTTAAATCCCTAAACCCAAAACGACGTCCCCCCCCCCCCCACCCCAAAATTTTCCATTCCCTCGTAAGTTCTTAATAACTTTGGGGAAAAAAAAAGAAGATAACCCAGCAGTCAATCTCTCTCTCCCGGCCAGCCACGCACCCTCCTCCCCTCTTTCGTCACTCACCAGCTTTGAAGCCCACCATCCCGCGTCGTCTTGCTCCAACCCGTGAAGCTGGGCATCAGCCGCGCTTTGGCCACCGTCCGTCATTGTCATCCGTGGAGCTTGTCTCAAAGCATCAAACCCCTCACCGTTCGTGTCATCATTGTGGAAGCCTCAAAGCCCTCCCTAGATTCACGAATCGCCAGCTTCCACGGGTCTAGTGTGACTGCTCTTCGTGTCATCATTCACTAACTTACTCACTCCATAGAGTATTCCATGTAAGTTTCTTTCTTGCTTTTTTTTTCTTTCCACATGCATGCAACCTGTTTGATAATTTGACTCTGAGATTACTGATGTAGTATTTTTTTTTTATTTGTTACTAATATGAATATTGGGACATTTCATGAAGAAACCTGAATCTGGAAAGAAACCTGTTTTCAAGTTATCAACCTAGAACGGATTATAAATATATAAATATTTCAATTATGTATGTGCTCATCATCATATATACTTGGGCAACAAAATGCGTTGGATTTTTTCTCTGTGCTTCTTCTTATTATCAGTTATATTTCTTGCAAACATATATATTGGGATTATATACACAGAAACACTAGTACTATTCAAATGTGTCATTAACATATTAGTTTTTTTTATATCAATAATATATTCATATTAAAAGATTCTTCCTTCTTTTACTCATTATTTCATTGACTGTTGGAAAATATTTATAGTTTTACCAGCAATGCCGAGAAGTGGATTTATGGTTCCAACTGAATTTTTCTTTTCTTTTCTTTTTAGTCCCTCACTGTTGGTACTCCAAGACCTCACTGAGTAGGACAGTATAATTTTTGGATAGAAGAAATTATTTGTCTGAGATTGGATCAAATGACAACAACGACTCTCTATAGAGGCCATGGATATGCGGAATTGAGAATAATGGAGTTAGTACTTAGCACCGATGTATTTAATTTTTATGTTATTTCATCAATCAGGGGAAGAATGCCTCAAAATTTGTATTCTAGTGATAACCATCTTCTGCATGTTAAGCTGCTAAATAATGATGAATATTACTATCACAATATGCGCTCTACTCTTGGTTTAAAATGAAACACGAGCACCTTGATAAGGTAAACCGTTTTCAAACACCAATATTAGGATTATTTACACAAATTAAATATATATATATATATATATAATTTTATTTCAATCAAACATTATATTGTTTTAGTTTGGAAAATATTTATAGTTTATTATATTTCAATCAAACATTATATTGTAATTGATTTATTAATGTCCATCTATGCCATCTAAGTCTGCATATGTACATCTTGAGCATCAAATATTTGTATATTGTCGTTGATTCCAATGTCTTAAGAATGATAATGAGTTTGTTGATGTAAGTGTTGTAAAAAATGACTGGTCATAGGTAATTGTTGAAAATAATTGTTGAAATTTTATGATTTTATAAATTTTCAAGAATAATTGTTGAACTTTTTTTCTTCCAAATTTTTGTTGCCGATGAGATGAGTATTATTGCTGATTACTAGATTCGAACTTAGAAGTTAATTAGAAAATTTTGTTATATCCTTATCATGAGCTTGTTCTGAATAATAAAGTTTTTTTTTTATTACTTTTGCTTCTGATGCAGGTTTATTAGCGATTTCGTATGGTGTCGTCCTAGTTTCTCTTTCTTTGAATACACTACAAGATTTTTGTTTATTTGTGGCAGTTTTTTCTCTTATTTGTAGAGGTTTATAACCTCCACTAAATGGTTTGTGGGGGTTTCCAAAACCCTTAAAATTTGACGTGCCACGAGGTGTTTTGTAGGGGTTTTAAAAACCTCCACAATCTATTTAGTGGGGGGTTTTATGTGTGTTTAGTGGGGGTTTTATATTGAACTTTTGTGGCGGTTTGAAATCACTTTTGTGGCAGTTTAAAATCCCCCACAAATTGATTTTTTTAATTTAACAAAAATTAATTATTTTGTGAGATTTTCAAACCTCCACAAATCCTGTAATTATTTATTTATTTTTAGTTTCAAATCATTCATTAAGCTCATCTCATTTACATACTCTCAAATTAGAAATTTATTTTTTAATATCAAAATTTAAAAACTAAATCTTTTATGACACAATTCCTCAATATAAGACATAACTCTATATAACAAAAAGTTCTCAATGTCAATAGTTTCAAATATAATTACATATGATACTGTTTTACATAACTACAAGTGAATAGGGTGATCCTCGTCCCATTCAGGGTAGTGCCCTGCCATCCCAATAACACAACAAATGCACCATTGAAACTCTATGGAAAAATACAAAGGAAGCAAAACAGGGTGCGGTGCAAAAAAACAAGAACAAAATGAAAGCATTGAATGAATGAATGATCCCTCGAACCTTGTTAATAGATTCTTCCAAATTGAGAGTGTGCACAAGCCTTGCTGTGCTCTTCTCCATAATCAACTTGGCCACCCTTCAAATAATAGAACAATTCTCGGGCCCTGAAATAAAAATAAATAAATAAATAAATAAGTAATCAGAATTAGAAAAGAAATTTGTTGGAAAATCACACGCAAACTGATTAAGAGGAAAACACATGAATGAACATCAGACATAAATTATTAATTTTTTTTTCTCTTAAGCCTTAGAACCTCACCTATCATGGACGTTGGTTAAAGACCCCAAATTCGGAACCAGAACCCTTTCATCTTTCTTCTCTTCCCTAGCAAAGTATGACAAAGCACCTAATTTCTAAAAGAGAAAACAACAATTATGTACAATAAGAAACCCAACAAAGAATTAAAATCAAATTAATTTATTAATTTATCATATTATTATTCATTGGAAGATAGAAAAGCTTAGCCCAACCCAGAAAAAGCTAAAAAAGTGTAAGAAAAAGCTAAAAAAGTGTAACTTTGAAGCAGGAAAAGAAAAGGAGATTGGTACTTGGAAAATCTTACCCCTTTGCCAAATCCAAAAATCCCATGAACAAGAACAATAGGAGGAAGATCATCACCATTGGTAGAAACAGCACTGTTTCCTTCATCAGCAAAAATTATTCTCTTCTCATTGACCTTATTGACGACATCAACAATCTTCTTAGTCTTTTAGTACATAATTTCATTGAGCGACTCAGATAAATCTCCAGCAACAGCTGAGCTGAAAATATAGAATCCATAAAACAAATGAAC
This sequence comes from Arachis ipaensis, assembly GCF_059453495.1. Lineage (NCBI taxonomy): Eukaryota > Viridiplantae > Streptophyta > Magnoliopsida > Fabales > Fabaceae > Arachis > Arachis ipaensis. Next base: position 36,356,830 of record NC_142442.1, read on the forward strand.
TAAAGAGCTTACAAACAGTTCCACCAGCTTCAGATACCCCATCCATAAACTCAACATTTTATCAAACACCTTGTCTACAACAAGAAGAAGGACGAACATCATCATCATCATCATCATCATCATCATCATCATCATCATCATCATCATCATCATCATCATCATCATCATCATCATCATCATCATCATCATCATCATCATCATCATCATCATCATCATCATTATTATTATTATTATTATTATTATTATTATTACATCGCAATGTTCAATACCAAGCTCTGGCCCTAAAAGCATAGTAAGATTATTTAACAACATAATCTCATATCATCTTGCCAATAACAAGCATATAGCAACACAAGGCAGTTAATATATATTTACTTGGTATTTTTTTATTATGTCAATAACTTTGCCGGCAAGCCAATAAACCAAGTGAATGCTCAAAACGAGTGTGTACAGCTCTAGGGTAAACCATATAAGTTAGACCTATATTACATTAAAATCAAAGATTCAAAGTTAGGGCTTAATTTTGATCTACTAAGTGCAGACTTCCTCACATATAACATGACAACATACATATGCTCTGTCATAAAACTATATACTAAATTTGATAAACATAGAGTTATTTCATGAATCCTATTTGACTACTTCATTCACATGTAGTAAGTTGACTCACTTAGCTGCTTCAAATCACAAAGTTTGCATAAATTTAAAACAAAAAAAAAGTTAAAAGAATTAAGAGAGTTAAGTAGTAGAAGTAGTATATAGTTTGACTATGCGCACTTGCCTCTGAAATTGTTCGGTGTTAACAAATTTCAATGTTGACTTTTGTTTCCTTTTTCAACACCTCGTCAATTCACCATCAATTTAAAAGTCACTGTAAAGAATAATCTAGCCTCAACTAGTAACAATACTGAATTTGCATAATTTAAAAAACAGCACAACATCACCATTAATCTATAGAAGACTCAATCCGAATCCAAATCCACATTAAGAGAAAAAGGTGGTAAGCGTTTTCATCTAAAGAACAAAGACTAACCTTTGAGGATTGTCGTCTGGTAGTTGTTGCAGTTTTTCCTGATTGAGAACCATTATGATTGAGAACCATGAAAAAGAAAACTTCTAGAAAATTAAAGTTATAATGCAGAGGCTGAAATTGTGACTTTTTAATTTTTCAATAAAATATATTCCATTGGAAAATAAACTAATATAGCAGAATTCCAATATTTTTTTGCGAAGATGAACATTCATCTAAAAAAGCCTAAGTCACATACATAGTAAAAAGTACTCATTGATTTTAAGCATATTCTATAAGTCAAACTTAAAAAATAGGAACATAGAATAAAAAAATATGAGAGCGTATTGCAATTCAGGTCTGTTCAGCTCATATGAGATTCAAACCAATATAAAAAATATCAATACTAATTGTATCGCTATCAAGTTACTGAATAATTGCAAAAGTAACAAGCCAAATTCAAAATCAAAGGAGTAATCAATCAAACTAAATAATGTGGAGGAAATCACAAAATTAACAAAAAAAAGCTTCCATAGGAATGCATAAAAGAATGCAGAAGGAAATCTCAAAAGTTACCGTGACGTGACCTCAAGAGACGCGGCGACAGAAGAGACGGGAAAAGAGATTGTTGAAGCACGTGGTGGCATTGGCGCTAGCGGCAAGGAGATGAATGGCGGTGGCCATGGCGGTGCCGATGGCGGCGGCGGCGAAGTCGACGAAGACTACAATTTAGGGTTTCGATCAATTGGTCTTGTTCACTCTCCCTCTCACTCAAAGCTACCCTTATTTTGCATCTTTGGTATAGGCTTTGAGTGTTTGGATGGGCCTTTGGGTGTGTCGTTGTTTTAAGCTGTGTAAATTTATTTGAGGGGGGGGGGGTTTGTAAATTGCTACAAATAGATGATGTTGGCGAGGTTTTTAAAAACTTCCACTATAAAACCTCCACCAATTAGTAAGAATGTTGTAGTGATATTTGGTCATGAGAACTAACTCAACTTTTGCAGCCATGAACAACCGTCAAGGAAACACATAGACCATGCAACTGCCTATTATGTCTCATATTACTCTTGATTTTATGACTTATATATGCTACTTGTTCATTTTCAATTTTTTCACAATGAAAAGTTCAGAGATAATCTTTTTATTCAACAATTTTTAAAATTTTTTATTTTTTAAAATTTTTATCATGAAATTAAGATTAAATTAATAGAAAAAGACAAATATCCTCTCATTTAGGATTTTTTTCATCTTACTCTCAATCTTAATTTTTATCTCCTTCGTGTTTAGCTCTTGCATATACACCCAACATCATCAGTCTCGTTCAATCTTTTTTTATTCTCGCGTTGCTTTGCTTTATTTCTGTGTAAAGTCATTTTTTTGCTTTTCTGTTCAATCTTTTTTGGGCCGCTTTTTTTGTTTTAGCTTGCCACTGCTTGTTTTGCATAGTCTCATTGTGCTTCTACTTTATTTTGCGTTGTCACCGCTACTGTTTTCTCGTTATTGAAGCTTGCATCTTTTTAGATCTATTTTTGAAACTCATGTTATTATTGAAGTTTATGTCTTTCAGATATGTTCTTCTTTCTTTTCTTTTACTACTAATAATAATAAAATTGACAATCGTAATAATATAAGGTGTATTGCAAATTAAAATAAAGCTAATAATTCACATTGATCATCAATAATTCATGATCAAAACAATAATAATAATAATAATAATAATAAATTTTCCCCCTTAGCTTAGCTTGTTCAACTAATTCCCAACCTGGCCTCCTAATTAATAATGACAATCCACCAAAGGTGGTGCAACAGAAAGCATCATGGTTTTCTATGTGGCCGAGAACTAAAACTGGGAATCCCGGTGGTGGTGGTGGTGGTCGTCAGCCGGTGCCGGAAGGTTAAGATCCAATTCCAGAAGATTCCACGGCGGCTTAACAACCTCCAGCGTTGGCTGAGGACTAGTAGTAGTGATGAAAATTGTCCTATGCCTCCTCATGTGACCACCAAGTGCTTGTCCAGATGTGAATTCTGAACCGCAAATTGAACACTCATGAATCTTGGGCTTGCCGTTATTGTTGAAATTTTATATTGAATTTAGTTTATCAATTTCAAGTTAGTAAATTTGTTGATTTAGTGTTGCAAATTGAGGTAGTACTTTGTTGATGTATTTTAATATTGTTGTTGCTTATTTAGCCAACCCTCTTGTTAAAATTATCTTGTCGATGTGTTTTAATGGAAGTTTAAAATAGAGATTATCTTGTATTTTATACTAATTCAGGATAAATATTTGTTAATTGATTATTTTGGTTTACCTATTCTTGAATGTTATTTACCTTCTCTTGAATTTTGTTTTGTATACAGAATAATCACAATTTTTTTTATCATTATTATTGTTTTGTATACAAGGAAAATTTATTATTATCATTATTATTGTTTTGATAATGAATTATCGATGATCAATGTGAATTATTAGCTTTCTTTTAATTTTCGGTACACCTTATATTATTACAATTGTCAATTTTATTATTATTATTAGTAAAAGAAAAGAAAGAAGAACAGATTTGAAAGACATAAACTTCAACAAGAACACGAGTTTCAAACACAGATCTAAAAAGATGCAAGCTTCAATAACAATAAAACAGTAGCGGTGACAATGCAAAACAAAGTAGAAGCACAATGAGAATATGCAAAACAAGCGGTAGCAAGCTAAAACAAAAAAAGCGGCACAAAAAAGATTGAACAGAAAAGCAAAAAAATGACTTTACACAGAAATAAAGCAGAGCAATGCGAGAATAAAAAAAGATTGAACGAGACTGATGATGTTGGGTGTATATGCAAGAGCTAAACACGAAGGAGATAAAAATTAAGACTGAGAAATGATTGAGAGTAAGATGCAAAAAATTCTAAATGAGAGTATATTTGTCTTTTTCTATTAATTTAACCTTAATTTGATGATAAATATTTTAAAAAAGAAAAAATTTTAAAAATTGTTGATTAAAAAGATTGTCTCTGAACATTTCATTGTGGAAAAATTGAAAATGAACAAGTAGCATATATAAGTCATAAAATCAAGAGTAATATGAGACATAGTAGGAAGCTGCATGGTGTATGTGTTACCTTGATGGTTGTTCATGGCTGTAAAAGTTGAGTTAGTTCTCGTGACCAAATATTCAAAGAAAGAGAAACTAGGACGGCACCATACGAAATCACTAATAAACCTGCATAAGAAGCAAAAGTAATAAAAAAAAAGTATTATTATTCAGAACAAGCTCATGATAAGGATGTAACCAAAATTTCTAATTAAAGTCTAAGTTCGAATCTAGTAATTGATGAGCGGATAATTTATACGCTTTTTGGCATTGTTTTTAGTATGTTTTTAGTAGAATCTAGTTACTTTCAGGGATGTTTTCATTAGTTTTTATGCTAAATTCACATTTCTGTACTTTACTATGAGTTTGTGTATTTTTCTATGATTTCAGGTATTTTCTGGCTGAAATTGAGGGACTTGAGCAAAAATCAGATTCAGAGGTTGAAGAAGGGCTGCTGATACTGTTGGATTCTGACCTCCCTGCACTCAAAGTGGATTTTCTGGAGCTACAGAACTCAAAATGGCGCGCTTCTAATTGCGTTGGAAAGTAGACATCCAGGGCTTTCCAGCAATATATAATAGTCCATACTTTGGCCGAGTTTAGATGACATAAAAGGGCGTTGAACGCCAGTTCTACGCTGCTATCTGGAGTTAAACGCCAGAAACACATCACAAACCAGAGTTGAACGCCAGAATTACGTTACAACCTGGCGTTCAACTCCAGAAAGAGCCTCTGCACGTGTAACATTCAAGCTCAGCCCAAGCACACATCAAGTGGGCCCCGAAAGTGGATTTATGCATCAATTACTTACTTCTGTAAACCCTAGTGGCTAGTTTATTATAAATAGGACTTTTTACTATTGTATTAGATATCTTTGGAAGATCCTGGATTGTATCTCTGATCCTGTGATCTCGTTTTGGGGGCTGGCCATTCGGCCATGCCTGGACCTTTCACTTATGTATTTTTAACGGTAGAGTTTCTACACTCCATAGATTAAGGTGTGGAGCTCTGCTGTTCCTCATGAATTAATGCAAAGTACTACTGTTTTTCTATTCAATTCAACTTATTCCGCTTCTAAGATATTCATTCGCACTTCAACATGAATGTGATGAACGTGACAGTCATCATCATTCCCTATGAACGCGTGCCTGACAACCACTTCCGTTCTACCTTAGATTGGATGATTATCTCTTAGATCTCTTAATCAGAATCTTCGTGGTATAAGCTAGATTGATGGCGGCATTCATGAGAATCCGGAAAGTCTAAACCTTGTCTGTGGTATTCCGAGTATGATTCTGGGATTGAATGACTGTGACGAACTTCAAACTTGCGAGTGCTGGGCGTAGTGACAGATGCAAAAGGAGGGTGAATCCTATTCCAGTATGATCGAGAACCTCAGATGATTAGCCGTGATGTGATAGAGCATTTGGACCATTTTCACAAGAGGATAGGATGCAGCCATTGACCATGGTGATGCCTTCTGACGATTACCCATGCAGTGACAGCGCATCGGACCATTTTCCAGAGAGGATCAAAAGTAGCTATTGCCAATGGTGATGTCCTTACATAAAGCCAGCCATAGAAAGGAGTAAGACTGATTGGATGAAGACAGCAGGAAAGCAGAGGTTCAGAGGAACGAAAGCATCTCTATGCGTTTATCTGAAATTCTCACCAATGATTTACATAAGTATTTCTATCCTTATTTTATTATTTATTTTCGAAAACTCCATAACTATTTTATATCCGCCTGACTGAGATCTACAAGGTAACCATAGCTTGCTTCATACCAACAATCTCCGTGGGATCGACCCTTACTCACGTAAGGTTTATTACTTGGACGACCCAGTGCACTTGCTGGTTAGTTGTATCGAAGTTGTGAATGAAAAATAATTTATTAAGATGTGCGTACAGAGTTTTTGGCGCCGTTGCCTGAGATCACAATTTCGTGCACCAGTAATCAACAACAATACTCATCTCATCGGCAACAAAAATTTAGAAGAAAAAAAGTTCAACAATTATTCTTGAAAACTTATAAAATCATAAAATTTCAACAAGAATTTTCAACAATTACTCATGACCAATCATTTTTTTACAGCACTAACATCAACAAACTCATTACCATTCTTAAGACATCGGAATCAAGGACGATATGCAAATATTTGATGCTCAATATGAACATATGTAAACTTAGATGGCATAGACAGACATTAATAAATCAATTACACCTCACAAGATCCGATAATGATGAACTATAAATATTTCCCAAACTACGACAATATAATGTTTGATTGAAATAAAATAATATATTTAATTTGTGTAAATATTCCTAATAGAGGTGTTTGAAAACGGTTTGCTGGAATCAAACCTTATCAAGGTACTCGTGTTTCATTTTAAACCAATAGTAGAGCGCATATTGTGATAGTAATATTCATCATTATTTAACAGCTTAATATGTAGAAGATACTTATGACTAGCATAAAAATTTTGAGACATTCTTCCCCTTACTAATGAAATAACATAAAAATTAAATACATCGGTGCTAAGTACCAACTCCATTATTCTCAATTCCGCATATCCATGGCCTCTATAGAGAGTCGTTGTTGTCATTTGCTCTAATCTCAGACAAATAATTTATTCTATCTAAAAATTATATTGTCCTACTCAGTACTCATCCTTTATGCCAGAGTTCTTGGAGTACCAACAGTGAGGGATTAAAAAGAAAAGAAAAGAAAAATTTAGTTGGAACATAAATCCACTTCTCGGCATTGCCGGTAAAACTATAAATATTTCCCAATAGTCAATGAAATAATAAGTAAAAGAAGGAAGAATCTTTTAATATAAACATATTATTGATATCAGAAAAACTAATATGTTAATGACACATTTGAATAGTACTAGTGTCTCTGTGTATATAATCCCAATATATATGTTTGCAAGAAATATAACTTATAATAAGAAGAAGCACAGAGAAAAAAATTCAACGCATTTTACTGTCCAAGTATACGTGATGATGAGCACAATACATAATTGAAATATTTATATATTTATAATCTGTTCTAGGTTGATAACTTGAAAACAGGTTTCTTTCCAGATTCAGGTTTCTTCATGAAATGTCCCAATATTCAGATTAGTAACAAATAAAAAAAATATTACATCAGTAATCTCAGAGTCAAATTATCAAACAGGTTGCATGCACGAGAAAAGAAAAAAAAGCAAGAAAAGAAACTTACCTGAAATACTCAATGGAGTGAGTAAGTGAGTGAGTGATGACACGAAGAGCGGGCACACCAGGCCCGTGGAAGCTGGCGATTTGCGAATCTAGGGAAGGCTTTGAGGCTTCCACAACAATGACACGAACAGTAAGGGGTTTGAGGCTTCGAGACAAGCTCCATGAACGACCCAACAGACGACAATGACGGACGGTGACCAAAGCGCGGCTGATGCCCAGCTTCACGGGTTTGAGCAAGGTGACGTCGGATGGTGGGCTTCAAAGCTGGTGATTGACGAAAGAGGGGAGGAGGGTGCGTGGTTGGCTTGGAGAGAGGGTTTGACTGCTGGGTTATCTTCTTTTTTTTTTTCCCTAGGTTATTTAGAACTTTCAAGGGAATGTGGAATTTGGAAGGGGGGGACGTCGTTTTGGGTTTAGGGATTTAAAAAAAATAAAAAATGTGAATTTTCGAGGGAGAAACGATGCCGTTTTGGATAAAATTTAAAAAAAATAATGAAAAAACCGTCTCTTTAGGCGACCCCTAATAACCGTGATTATAGGCTCTATGGTCACCCTTTTTCAAAAAACTGTAACCATAGACCCTTTTAGGTCACCCCCAAAAACCGTGACCATAGACCCCTTTTTTATCATTTTAAAAAACTGTGATCATAGACTCTTTTAGGTCACCCCCAAAACCGTGACTATAGATCCTTTTAGGCTACTCCCAAAACTATGACCATAGACCCCTTTAGGTCACCCCCAAAAACCGTGAATATAGACCTTTTTAGGTCATTATTTTTTGAAAATCTGTGATCATAAATCATTTTTGGTCACCATAAATAACTGTGATTATAGACCCTTTAGGCCATCTCCCAAAACTATGACTATAGATCTGTTTAGACCATTTTTTTTAAAATATTGTGACCATAATTTTTTTTATTATGGTAAAAAATTATAATTATAAAGGTGGTCAAAAAAATCGTGGCCATAGACCTAAAATATTATAATGAGATCGGATTAAGGATCTAATTCTCATGGCTAACAAATAGAAAAATGTTGCCAATTATTATATATACATGTAATTGCTTGTAATAATTTCAAGTTGGTCATTTATCGGATTAGAATTGTGGCTGTAAATTAAAATGCCTAAGCATGTGGTTGATTTTTTATTTTATATATATATATATATATATAGAATTACAGTATAGTTGTGATTAAAACATACGAATTTATTAGCTGTTTGAATTAAACACAACATTGTTAACTTATTAGTCTGGCTGATATCTTATCGATCACTATAATTTAATTAGAAAATATTTCATTGACCAAAAACAAAAAGAAAAAAAAAAAGAAAGAAAGAAAGAAGAAGCAGCACGTATCATTAGTTCTCCAATTAAGCTTCGGCATTTCTTAAACATATATAGAAGCACTAAAGACAAAAATGTAGTTGAATTAAACAAGAAAATAAAATCTTCAGAATCTGATTAATTATAAAGCATTATAAATTATTACACTTGATTGTTGATCTGATTTTGTTCCTTCACAGAGATATAACTGAAATTATTTTGGAGCATTATTAATTGTTGACTTGTGTCCATATACGTCTAAGGTCAATACTCCATGCATATAGAGATAAGGTTGTGCAGTAGAGTAAATAAAAACATGAGGAGCATTTTGGATGTGACACGTGTTCTATATATTGAGTAATTTGTCCTTTTTTAACACTATCAATAATAAATAATAACCTTTAAATATACTACAAATTTAGCTATGAAAATAAAAAAAAAAAAAGGTAACAGTAGACAAGTTAATTAGAACAAAATTACAAAGAATTTAATTTTTATGCACCAATAATATATTAACAGATTTCAGAAGAGTATAACATAATATTTCAAACTAATTTACCTACAGTTATTATTCCAAAAGCAAAATAGATAAATGGACTGAATTAAAACGGAAAAAATAACTAGGAGTGTATAAATGATGATTGGATATCCAAATCCCCAGCTTTCTTTCTTTTTCTTCAATTGGGCTTTCTACATAAAATTTAAACAAAAAAGCGAGTTTATACGAAAATAGGAGTCAATAAAAACATCAATAGTTCTGGCGGAGCATGGATGCCCATATGAGTCCTTTATCTTCTTTTCTCCCCTAATGAATGAAGCAAATTACTTTGAAATTTTTGCAACAACTATTATATCAATAAAGGCCTTAAAAACTATAGTACAAGAGCATTTCTCTCTTGTTACACGTTAAGTCTCACGTAATCGTCGCACCATTGATAAGTCCAAAACACTATTGTTTGAATAACTTAGTAGTAATACGTTGTAGTTATAGTAATAAAGTCATATATATGCAAAAATAATATAATAAATGAGGAACGGATTCTCTCGAGTTGAAGAAAAAATTGATATTATCTAGTGTTTGATCTCAACCCTCGATAAAATTAATGATCTTAATTATAATTATAATAACCGTGTTACGTTACCTAGAAGTAATTTGTCAATATCTGCCAAAAGGTTATTAGGCTACTAGACAAAGCCCACTTGTTTAAAAAAACACATCCTAAATTAACCTAGTTAATCCTAATACCAATTTGTTACCCCTCTAACCCTACTGTAACCCTTTTTCACTTCTTCTCACAGTGGAGACACACCTCCACTCCCCATCTCCACTTGCAGCGCCGCATAGCACGCCGGATTGCTGTCTTCGCCGGTCACATTCGTCAACGGAGTCAACACCATCGGGAAACCAGTTGCCGCCACTAACAAGCACAGCCTCTCATCCACAAAAGTGACACCCGGCACGGCTGCATGTTGCTGTCGTGGAGATGCATCCACAGGTGAAACCTTCATCGTTGTATGTTTCCATTCCCCCTCCCCCGTTGCTGAACCTCCCTGCCTCGGAGACGCGTTGCTAACCTCCTTCCGACGTTGTTTCCATCCGCTTGAGGAACGCTGCCCAGCGCCGCCTCTGCTCAAACCCGCGACGTCGCACCGCCACCACCATCATTCTGCCAGGACACGTGCAGTCCACCACTGCCCTCACGATGCGCCGACGCTTTTTCCCATCTTTCGTCGCAGGCTGCTGCTGTTCCTTCACTCCATTGTTCTCCAACAGGTTAGTAGATGCTTAGGGTTTTATCTAATAGATTTCCTAATTCAACCGTGCTACGTTACCAAGAAGTAATCTGCCAATATCTGCCAAAAGGTTATTAGGCTGCTAGACAAAGCCCACTTGTTTAAAAAAACACATCCTAAATTAACCTAGTTAATCCTAATACCAATTTGTTACCCCTCTAACCCTACTGTAACCCTTTTTCATTTCTTCTCACAGTGGAGACACACCCCCACTCCCCATCTCCACTTGCAGCGCCACATAGCATGCCGGATTGCTATCTTCGCCGGTTGCATTCGTCAACGGAGTCAACACCGTCGGGAAACCAGTTGCCGCCACTAACAAGCACAGTCTCTCATCCGCAAAAGTGACACCCAGCACGGCTGCATGTTGCTGTCGTGGAGACGCATCCACAGGTGAAACCTTCATCGCTGTATGTTTTCATTCCCCCTCCCCCGTTGCTAAACCTCCCTGCCTCGGAGACGCGTTGCTAACCTCCTTCCGACGCTGTTTCCCTCCGCTTGAGGAACGCTGCGCAGCACCGCCTTTGCTCAAACCCGCGACGTCGCACTGCCACCACCATTATTCTGCCGGGACACGTGCAATCCACCACTGCCCTCATGACGCGCTGACGCTTTTTCCCATCTTTTGTCGCGGGCTGCTGCTGCTCCTTCACTCCATTGTTCTCCAACAGGTTAGTAGATGCTTAGGGTTTTATCTAATAGATGATTCTCTGCACTGTCCTAAGATTCATAAACTAGGATTAGTGGTTCAATTGAGGTGTTCTTAAATTTTTGCTGAATAACTGGATGTACCTGATTTTTAATGAAGTTTACATGTTTGACTTGCTAATTTGAACTGATTTTTTCATGGTATTGGTTCTGCCTGTGATGCTGATTAATTTCTTAAAGGTTATTGAAAGGTGCTTCATTCTCTACTGTTAGTGCATACTAAACCAAATTACTTTCCTTTAGTAATTTACTGGCATCCTTTGATCAAGCTAGTTATGTTGAGTTCTTCTTATTCAGAAACCTCTATGTGTTACTGTCTTCATGCAATAGACATTGATTTGTCTTCTTTTGGACCTTTTATTTAATGGATGTGTCCTCTTTTAAAACTTGCTTGAATGTGTCTTTAATTAATGTGTCTTTTGTTAGATGTGTTTTTAATAGAGGTGTCTTCTATTTCAATTTCATTTTTATGCACTTTTTCATGGTTCAGATTATACATAATGTTCTGAGTAACTAAATTTAATTGGTTTATCTCAATATTCCAAGTTTTTTATTTGATTAATAGATGTTGCTATTGAATGGTTTTATGTCTTGTTGTTGTTGTACCTTGTACTTAGTTGATGCTTCCATGGTGGTTTGAGAGTTTTTGAAAAAGGAGAACTTGAGACTTAGATTATTTTTTGTCAAATTAGTCTTGTTTTAAAATTTATTGATTTATAGGCTTTGAATGGTCTGAATTATGTAAAAGTATTTGAAGTTGCTCTTGGTATTGAGATTATATTCCTCTTGTTGAGTTTTTTTTAACTGTGCGTCTAGTTGAAATGTGATTAATGGATAAGCTAATTTTTCAAAACTACATGTGGGTGGTTGTTTTTTGAGCTGTAATTCTATTTTAATTTAGTATTAATTGGAGTCTTTTGTTGGATGTGTCTTTAATAGAGGTGTCTTTGTTTCCATGATTTAGATTTTACGTGAAGTTGTCAGTAACTGAATTTAATTAGTTTCGTTCAATGTTTCAAGTTTTTAGTTTGATTAATGGATGTTTCTATTGAATGATTTTATGTCTTATTGTTGTTGTATCTTGTACTTAGTTGATGCTTCCATGGTGGTTTGAGAGTTTTTGAAAAAGGAGAACTTGAGACTTAGATTATTTATTTGTCGAATTAGTCTTTGTTTAAAATTTATTGATTTATAGGCTTTGAATGGTCTGAATTATGTAGAAATGTTTGAAGTTGCTCTTGGTACGAACATTATGTTCCTCTTGTTGAGTTTTTTTACTGTGTAGTTGAAATGTGATTAATGGATAGACTAATTTTCCATAACTATATGTGGGTGGTTATTTTTTGAGCTATGATCCTATTTTAATTTAGTATTAGTTGGATTTTTGGCTTTTGTTAAACACTTGTTTAAAACTTATATGGATGTTTCTTTAAAATAAGTGTCTTCTATTTAAAACTTATAGAGATGTGCCTTCTGTTTAAAACTTGTTTGGATGTGTCTTTAATGTATATGTCTTTTATATATAGATGTGTCTTTAATGGATGTGTCTTCTGTTTAAAACTGGCTTGAATATGTCTTTAATAGATGTGTCTTCTGATTAGAACTTCGATGTTGCTTTTTGAGACTTGTGGACTTTCTTTTGTTTCAGGCCTAGATTTTTCTTCTTTGTTGGACTTATTAGTGTGTGTCTCTATTGAGACTCTTGTGAAATTTTTTACTGGTGTGGATGTATCTTCTCTGTTAGGACATTGGTGTGTCTTTTTTGTATTTGTTAAACACTTGTACCATTGCATTGCAACTTTGTCATCATTTTCCTTTTTCTTGTGTGTTTACAGGGGAAGTATTCTCAAGATCAATGCTTTGTGCGGCCATCTGGCACGGAGAATGTTGTTCGCGTGTATGCCGAGGTATCTTCACAAGAAGCAATAGATAGCGTAGCTAAATTATTGGCTAAACTTGTGGACCAATTCTTGGGTTGACGTGCCTCTTCTCTGCGTCCATCATATATATATAAGAGCTTGATTTTTCAAAATTTTGTAATCTTGAAGAGAAAAAAAATTCTTAAGAACTTTATTTTATAGAGCATTTTACCAATTGCTGAAATGACTCTAAATCAAATGATTATCCATTATCTTACATGAATATGTTAGATATGATTTTTCAATCCTTTGGATTTGGAAAAAAATTCTATTGCGATATATTAGAACCGACTTACTTTATCACATAGATTAGCAACATTAAGTTTATTATACAGTTTTAGTAGAAAGATTAATAGCCCATTCGCAATGCTTTACAAGTATCAATGTATCACACAAAAAAAATACTATAATAATATCAGTGTAACACGCACAAAAATATGTATGCTACAACAATTGTTAAAAAATCAGGTAAAAATCATTCATTCGCTCTAATAGCAGAATCGACCTCTCCATTTTGAGTGGCTGCTACATCATTTTTCTGAGAAAAATCACCACGCAAAGAGTAAATTAGTCAACTGTATACACAAAACAATTTGAAAGGAATAATGTGCATCAATGCATGTGCAGTGATGAATTGAAGCATAAATAATGCAAAATAATTAATTTAAGCACACAAATGTAATGTGAATCATATTGCTGTGGAGCCATATATGCATATTCCATCAAGCTAATTAAGCAACTAGCAAGGCTTAAGCTGATAATCATCCACTGATTCACATAAAAAATCTACTACTATACTGCAGAAAATAAAAAAAATGCACAAGATTATCACTATTGCTACCTACTAAGACAAAAATTAGAACAAATTTGAAAGGAAACATGCAACTTGCATAAAAGAATTCCACCAAAAACACACCATATATCATAGTTGAAAGATCCGATTTGCATTAAAAAATAATCCACACCAAATATACTACTAAACCACCATTTACCAACATTTTCTCTAGTAAGCCATGGTACATTCATCAAATCTAGAATTTTCTAAGGACCAACTTCTGTGAAACAAAGACAAGTCTTATTAACATAGTGAAAAAGTTTTAATTTGGTCAGCAATCACAATTTGTATTATTTGATTAAGAGATAGACTTAAATGGTACGAATGATAACTTGAATGATAACTTAAATGGCACAAATATATAAAATATGCTTGTTTTATTTGCAGTAAGAGTCACTTGTTTAAATACACAGCAGCAACAAGAAATTGTAACTATTCTAAAACAGAAAAGAAAAGGAAAGAAAACATAATCCTTTATCATATTAACAATTGGACCCCTAATAATATCAACAAACCATAGCAATGATATGATGAATAAAAGAAACAGTTAGTAGTTACCTTGGTAAGAGCACTTCTTGAGCATTTTTTCAAGGATCTTGAGCCATGTTGGATCATCATCAACAACCAGCACTCTCATACAAAGGCTATTTTCGGATGTCGTCTTCTTCTTCTTGTATGTTTTTTAGTCTGCAATTGTACAATAACAAAAAAAATTCAAAACCTTTAACAAAAAACATTCAAAACACAAAAAAAATATTCGAAACTTACGAAATAGAAACATTCAGAACATATAAAAAAGAAACATGCTATACCAATAGAGGAAGACACATCCGAAACCTCAAAAAATGAAAAATTCACAGCTTAAGGGAGTAAGATTACAAACATAATCAGTGCATTATAGAATGGAGTTTAAGCTAGAAATATTCATGTTTAAGCAACAACACTTACAGACTTTACTGACTAGTCAAGATTTTAATTTATCCACAAAATAAGTCATGACTTTTAACGAGTAAAAAAAATGGCTCTACTTCTTATTACTCCATAAACACACACAACAGACAAAAATTCCTAAATTGAAAAATCAGAATCCTACTTATGGGATAGACAATCATTGGAAATTTGGAATTGCCCTTATATTGGATTGGAACACCATCTTCTCTCTTTTTCTCAAATATTTAATATCAAATAAAATAATAAGAAAAGCAATTCTTCAATTCCATTGAGTTGGAATTTACCTGAAAAAAACACAGCTTTTCCATGGTTGAATTGACTGCAGTGAGCCACTTTAGTGCATGGAAGAGTTGGGACTGCAACCTGGCAAAATATTTCAAAATTCAAACACCATACACATGTGGATTCACATATAACACCAAAAAAAAAATTCCAAAAATGGGGAATAACATATTTGATCAACCAAAATTCAAACACCATACACATGCACTTGGACAAATCTGAAATTTGGAGAGAGAGATTGAACCATTGAGTGATTGTACCTGATTCAAATTAAAAAATAATGCACCAGCGTTGCTCTCTCGGGAGGCCTGGAGCAACGACCAAATAGAATGGCTAGCGGCAAGAGGAGATTGACGTGGAAGGGTCGGTGGTGCTGGCTCGCGGACTCTGGACGGTGCAACGGCACGGCGGGGATGCGTCACAGCTGCGATGGAGGACGCGTGGCGGAGAGGCGACGAGTGGGAGCTCAGCTGCACGTGAGGTAGGGTGGCCGAAGGGACGCGATGATGGTGAAGCAGACACACGATGCCGGCTGTCTTCCCTGCGCGAACGGCGGATGAGGCGGCAGCAACAGAAGCAAAGAGGCTATGGTGGAGAAAGGACAGCATGAGAGTTTGGGAGAGAGATTAGGGTTTCTAAGTGAAAATGAAAATAAAAGGGTAAAAATATAAAAAATTATTGTTGTCAAAAGTTGGCAAATAACTTCTCGGCAACGTATACTTTTCCTAATTATAATTATGACTATCACTTTCTCAAATTTTACAAATTCTTCTTCTTTTACTATAAGAAACAGTATAATTATCAACACAAAAAATCAACGGTTAAATTTTTCGTCGATATTTTTCGACGGCTTATCGTCAATAAAATGAAAAAGGGATGATTAAAAATAAAATATTAAAATCGACGACAATGTCGTCTATTATTTTGACAATTTTTTAACCCTCACTACTATCGTCACATTACTGACAAAATAAGAGTCGAAAATTTTTTTCTTTAAAATCAACGGACCGGTTGTCTATTTTAATAATTAAAATATCGACAGTTTTTGTCGTCGATAAATTTAGATGATAGAAATCTTTTTCCTAAATTGAATGAACGGTATAAATTTATTATATAAAATAAACGGATAGAATGTTGATATTTATTTTAACTAAAATCGACAAAAATAGCCGTCGATTTTTATCAACAAAAAACTACTTCCGCATTTGCTTCTTGCGTCCCTGCTCGCTTCACTCATTTTCCCAAAATTTAACCCCAAATTTTCAGAGGATCAGAGTCTAGAGTGACGCTTCTTCTTCTCCTCCAGCGCCCGAGAGTAGAGACCAAAATGGAGTCACTGTCACGAAGAGAGGAAAAGAGCAGAGCTTCCTCTTCTCCAACTCCTGAGAAAACCCGCCGTCCTCCGCCTGAGAGCAGAGTTGCTCCTTCTTCTTCTTCTTCTTCTCCTCCGCCGAGCCCGCCACCGCGCCATCCTCTTCATGTAAGTTCCTCTCTCTCTCGCACACACTCTCTCTCTCTCACTCTATCACATTGTGATTTGTGAATCTGCATGTAAGTTCTTCTTCTTCCATAGACATGTCATTGCAACGTCTTTGTCGGTTGCAGTCGCTGTGAGCCCGTCGCCATAGCACGTCGTTGTCGCAGCTTCTTGTAAGTTCCTCTCTGTCTCTCTCTGATTATTATATTTATTTTTGTAATTTTTGTATCTACTATTTTCATCATGAAATTATGAATTTGTTGTTTGTTAAAACTAATTAGGATAATCAAATAGGAAACCACAGAAGAGAGAAAAGGAGAATTTGGTTCCTAATTAATTCTCACCGTTAACGATGGAAGTTTCAGGCGCCGTTCTAAGGAATGTCACATGCCCTTCCTTTTCTATGCACGTGAGTTCCCGTCGACTGTCGTGGTGGTGGTGGTGGTTGTGTGATGGTGCCGGTGAGGATGAGAGAAAAAGCGGTGGTGCATTGTTGCTGCGAGTTTAGTGATTCGGGGCATGTGCAGTATTATAGGGACGAGAAGAAGAAGGAGAAAGAAACCACTATGTTGAGCACCAAAAAAAAGTTCAAGATATTGAAAAAACGTGTCTTTTTTTATGATCTTTAAAAAAACCTAACTTCGGTAATTTAATTATTTTTCAAAAGAGATAATTAGCTACACATGACTAAAAAAAGAAAAACCATTTTCAAAAAATAAAACAACTCTAATTATTTGTCTATTACATCTGTTCTCACCTCCAAAGTTATTAATAGCTGAGGAAAAGCAGAATAAGAAGCACGGGCGGAGTAGCTGAACAGGACAACCAGCAGCTGCAAAAATAGAAGGGAACACAGGCGGCGAACGAAGCAGCTGCAGGCAGAAAAACCAAAGGTAAAGGCAGATACAAAAGCACGAGCACAGACGTAAGAGACGAACCAGTTCTCTCTTTTAGGGACTAGTGTGACTGCATGAGTTTGAGAACGGAGACGTTGGAGTTAAACGGAGCAGGAAAAGATGGGAAGAACAGAGTAACAATCGTAAACAGAGTAATACATACACGAGACTTGCTGATGATGTGCACGTAAACAGAAACGAAATCTAGCAACCAGTTGGTATGGTCTTTTAATTCGTCCAAAGACCCACTTCAAAATAAATTGAATATTGGTATGCGGAATTGTGATTACACTTTAAGTATGTGAAATTCATTGCTCTTTCTTTCCCTGGTAATGGCGCCAAAAACATGATGCCAAGACCACGGTTCACAACTCCGTGTAACTGACCAGCAAGTGCACTGGGTCGTCTAAGTAATACCTTACGTGAGTAAGGGTCGAATCCCACGGAGATTGTTGGTATGAAGCAAGCTATGGTCACCTTGCAAATCTCAGTTAGGCAGATATAAATTGATAATGGTGTTTTCGAATAATATATAATAGAATAGGGATAGAAATACTCATGTAATTCATTGGTGAGAAATTCAGATAAATGAATGGAGATGCTTTCGTTCCTCTGAACCTCTGCTTTCCTGCTATCTTCATCCAATCAGTCTTACTCCTTTCCATGGCTGGCTTTATGTGATACATCACCACTGTCAATGGCTACTTTCGGTCATCTCTCGGGAAAATGATCCAATGCCCTGTCACGGCACGGCTAATCGTCTGGAGGCATCACCCTTGTCAATGGCTTCATCTTATCCTCTCAGTGAAAATGGTCAACGCACCCTGTCACGGCACGGCTATTCATCTGTCGGTTCTCGATCATGCTGGAATAGGATTTACTATCCTTTTGCGTCTGTCACTAACGCCCTGCAATCGCGAGTTTGGAGCTCGTCACAGTCATTCATTCATTGAATCCTACTCGGAATACCACAGACAAGGTTTAGACTTTCCGGATTCTCTTGAATGCCGCCATCATTCTAGCTTACGCCACGAAGATTCCGATTAAGAGATCTAAGAGATACTCATTCAGTCGAAGGTAGAACGGAAGTGGTTGTCAGGCACGCGTTCATAGGGAATGATGATGATTGTCACGTTCATCACATTCAGGTTGAAAAGCGAATGAATATCTTAGAAGCGAAATAAGATGAATTGAATAGAAAACAGTAGTACTTTGCATTAATCTTTGAGGAACGGCAGAGCTCCACACCTTAATCTACAGAGTGTAGAAACTCTACCGTTGAAAATACATAAGTGAAAGGTCCAGGCATGGCCGAATGGCCAGCCCCTCTGATCTAAGAACCAGGCGTCCAAAGATGTCTAATACAATAGTAAAAGGTTCTATTTATAATAAACTAGTCACTAGGGTTTACATGAGTAAGTAATTGATGCATAAATTCACTTCCGGGGCCCACTTGGTGTGTGCTTGGGTTGAGCTTTAACTTTCCACGTGCAGAGGCCATTTGTGGAGTTGAACGCCAGGTTTTGATCCATTTCTGGCGTTCAACTCTGGTTTTGGATCCTTTTCTGGCGCTGGACGCTAGAATTGGGCAGAGAGCTGGCGTTGAACGCCAGTTTGCGTCGTCTATTCTTAGCCAAAGTATGGACTATTATATTTTGCTGGAAAGCCCTGGATGTCTACTTTCCAATGCAATTGGAAGCGCGCCATTTCGAGTTCTGTAGCTCCAGAAAATCCACTTTGAGTGCAGGGAGGTCAGAATCCAACAGCATCAGCAGTCCTTCTTCAACCTCTGAATCTGATTTTTGCTCAAGTCCCTCAATTTCAGCCAGAAAATTCCTGAAATCACAGAAAAACACACAAACTCATAGTAAAGTCCAGAAATGTGAATTTAACATAAAAACTAATGAAAACATCCCTAAAAGTAACTAGATCCTACTAAAAACATACTAAAAACAATGCCAAAAAGCGTATAAATTATCCGCTCATCACAACACCAAACTTAAATTGTTGCTTGTCCCCAAGCAACTGAAAATCAAATAGGATAAAAAGAAGAGAATATACTATAAATTCCAAACTATCAATGAAACATAGCTCCAATTAAATGAGCGGGACTTATAGCTTTTTGCCTCTTAAATAGTTTTGGCATCTCACTTTATCCAATGAGGTTCAGAATGATTGGCATCTATAGGAACTCAGAGTTCAGATAGTGTTATTGATTCTCCTAGTTCAGTATGATGATTCTTGAACACAGCTTCTTTATGAGTCTTGGCCGTGGCCCTAAGCACTTTGTTTTCCAGTATTACCACCGGATACATAAATGCCACAGACACATAATTGGGTGAACCTTTTCAGATTGTGACTCAGCTTTGCTAAAGTCCCCAATTAGAGGTGTCCAGGGTTCTTAAGCACACTCTTTTTTTTGCTTTGGACCCTGACTTTAACCGCTCAGTCTCAAGTTTTCACTTGACACCTACACGCCACAAGCACATGGTTAGGGACAGCTTGGTTTAGCCGCTTAGACCAGGATTTTTATTCCTTTAGGCCCTCCTATCCATTGATGCTCAAAGCCTTGGGATCCTTTTTATTTGCCCTTGCCTTTTGGTTTTAAGGGTTATTGGCTTTTTGCTCTTGCCTCTTGGTTTTAAGAGCTTTTGGTTTTTTCTGCTTGCTTTTTCTTTCTATTTTTTTTCTATTTTTTTCGCCTATATTTATTTATTTTTTTTCTGCAAGCTTTGTTCTTTGCTGCTTTTTCTTGCTTCAAGAATCATTTTTATGATTTTTCAGATTATCAAATAACATGTCTCCTAGTCATTATTCTTTCAAGAGCCAACATATTTAACATTCTTAAACAACAACTTCAAAAGACATATGCACTGTTCAAGCATACATTCAGAAAATAAGAAGCATTGTCACCACATCAATATAATTTAGCTAAGTTCAAGGATAAATTCGAAACTCATGTACTTCTTGTTCTTTTGAATTAAAACATTTTTCATTTAAGAGAGGTGATGGATTCATAGGACATTCATAACTTTAAGACAAAGTTACTAACTACTAATGATCATGTAATGAAGACACAAACACAGATAAGCACTTAACATAGAAAACGAAAAATAGAGAAAGTAAGAGCAAGGAATGAGTCCACCTTAGTGATGATGGCGTTTCCTTCTTGAGGAGCCAATGATGTTCGTGAGCTCTTCTATGTCTCTTCCTTGCCTTTGTGGCTTGATTCCTAGTGATTTTTGGTATTTCTATCCTCAGTTGCTTCCAATAACTATGTGGAGGGAAGTGCATCCCCTGAGGTATCTCAGGGATCTCATGATTTGCAGCCACATGTTCTACCACTGAGCTATAGATCCTTTACATAATTGTTTTACCACACCAAACTTAGAATGTTGCTCACCCTCGAGCAATAGAAGAAGGAATAGATGAAGAAGAAGATGTGAAAAAAAAAATTAGGATTATGAGGAAGGAAGGTGGGGATCCTGTGGGCTCCACAGATCCTGAGATGATTCTGTGAAGTCCACAGATCTTGAGGTGTCAAGGCATTTACATCCCTGCACCAATTTAGGCATGCAAAATGCCCTTGCACACAACTCTGGGCGTTCAGCGCCAGGTTGGTGCCCATTTTGGGCGTTCAACGCCCATTTGTTGCCATTTCTGGTGTTGAACGCCAGAACCATGCTTGTTCTGGGTGTTCAGCGCCAGAATGCTGCCCATTTTAGGCGTTCAGCACCAGAACCATGCTCTGTTCTGGCGTTGAACGCCAGGCAGATGCTCCTCCAGGGTGTGATTTTTCTTCTGCTGTTTTTGATTCCGTTTTCAATTTTTATATTTATTTTGTGACTCCACATGATCATGAACCTACAAAGACATATAACTAAGAAAAAAAATAGAGTTAGATAAATAAAAATTGGGTTGCCTCCCAACAAGCGCTTCTTTAATGTCAATAGCTTGACAGTGGGCTCTCATGGAGCCTCACAGATGTTCAGAGCATTGTTGAAACTCTCTAACACCAAACTTAGAGTTTGGATATGGGAGTTCAACACCAAACTTAGAGTTTGGTTGTGGCCTCCCAACACCAAACTTAGAGTTTGACTGTGGGGGCTTGGGTTGACTCTGCTTTGAGAGAAGCTTTTCATGCTTCCTCTCCATGGTTGCAGAGGGAGATCCTTGAGTTTTAAACACAAGGGAGTCCTCATTCCATTGAAGGACTAGTTCACCTCTGTCAACATCAATCACAGCTCTTGCTGTGGCTAGGAAAGGTCTTCCTAGGATGATGGATTCATCCTCTTCCTTTCCAGTATCCAGGACTATGAAATCAGCAGGGATGTAAAGGCCTTCAACCTTTACTAACACGTCCTCTACTTGTCCATAAGCCTGTTTTCTTGAACTGTCTGCCATCTCTAATAAGATTTTAGCAGCTTGCACCCCATAAATTTCCAATTTCTCTATTACAGAGAGGGGCATGAGGTTTATTCCTGAACCAAGGTCACATAGAGCCTTAAAGATCATGGTGCCTATGGTACAGGATATTATGAACTTTCCAGGATCCTGTCTCTTCTGAGGCAATGTCAGTTGATCCAGATCACTTAGTTCATTGATGAACAAGGGAGGTTCAACTTCCCAAGTATCAATGCCAAATAATTTGGCATTTAGCTTCATGATTGCACCAAGAAACTTGGCAGTTTGCTCTTCAGTAACATCCTCATTCTCTTCAGAAGAGGAATACTCATCAGAGCTCATGAAGGGCATAAGGAGGTTCAATGGAATCTCTATGGTCTCTAGATGAGCCTCAGAGTCCTTTTGTTCCTCAGAGGGAAGCTCCTTATTGATCACTGGACGTCCCAGGAGGTCTTCCTCCTTGGGATTTGCGTTCTCCACTCCCCTTGTAAGTTCGGCCATGGTGCTTATGTCAATGGCCTTGCACTCTCCTTTTGGGTTCTCTTCTGTATTGCTTGGGAGAGTACTGGGAGGGATTTCAGTGATCCTTTTACTCAGCTGGTCCACTTGTGCTTCCAAATTTCTAATGGAAGACCTTGTTTCATTCATGAAGCTCACAGTGGCCTTGGATAGATCAGAGACTAGATTTGCTAAATTAGAAGCATTTTGTTCAGAGTTCTCTGTCTGTTGCTGAGTGGATGATGGAAAAGGTTTATTATTGTTAAACCTGTTTCTTCCACCATTATTAAAGCCTTGTTTAGGCTTTTGATCCTTCCATGAGAAATTTGGATGATTTCTCCATGATGAGTTATAGGTGTTTCCATAAGGTTCACCTAAGTAATTCACCTCTGCTATTGCAGGGTTCTCAGGATCATAAGCTTCTTCTTCATAAGAAGCCTCTTGAGTACTGTTGGATGCAGCTTGCATTCCATGCAGACTCTGAGAGATCATATTGACTTGCTGAGTCAATATTTTATTCTGAGCCAATATGGCATTCAGAGTATTAACTTCAAGAACTCCCTTTTTCATAGGCGTCCCATTACTCACAGGATTCCTTTCAGAAGTGTATATGAATTGGTTATTAGCAACCATGTCAATGAGTTCTTGAGCTTCTGCAGGCGTTTTCTTTAGGTGAATGGATCCACCTGCAGAAGTGTCCAGTGACATTTTTGATAGCTCAGATAAACCATCATAGAATATATCCAGGATGGTCCATTCTGAAAGCATGTCAGAAGGACACTTTTTGGTCAACTATTTGTATCTTTCCCAAGCTTCATAGAGGGATTCACCTTCTTTCTGTCTGAAGGTTTGAACATCAGCTCTGAGCTTGCTCAACTTTTGAGGAGGAAAGTACTTGGCTAAGAAATCCGTGACCAGCTTATCCCAAGAGTTCAGGCTGTCTTTGGGTTGAGAATCCAACCATAATCTAGCTCTGTCTCTTACAGCAAAGGGGAAAAGCATGAGCCTGTAGACTTCAGGATCTACTCCATTAGTCTTAACAGTATCACATATCTGCAAGAATTCAGTTAAGAACTGAAAAGGATCTTCAGATGGAAGTCCATGAAACTTGTAGTTCTGCTGCATCAGAGAAACTAATTGAGGTTTCAGCTCAAAGTTGTTTGCTCCAATGGCAGGAATGGAGATGCTTCTTCCATGTAAATTGGAATTAGGTGCAGTAAAGTCACCAAGCATCCTCCTTGCATTATTATTATTTTCGGCTGCCATCTCCTCTTCCTGTTCGAAAATTTCTGAAAGGTTATCTCTGGATTGTTGTAATTTAGCTTCTCTTAATTTTCTCTTCAGAGTCCTTTCATGTTCCGGATCTGCTTCAACAAGAATGTTCTTATCCTTGCTCCTGCTCATTTGACAAAGAAGAGGGCACAGAAAAATAATAATAATAATAATAATAGAGATCCTTTATACCACAGTATAGGGATCCCTTTGTAAGTGGAAGAAAAGGGGGAGACAAAGAATGTAATATAATGGAAGAAACACAACTGTGAGGAGGGTTGAGATGTGAGATGAGATGTTAGTAGATGAATGAATAAATAGAATAAGATGGGAGAGGGATAATTTTCAAAAACTATTTTTGAAAAAGAGTTAGTGATTTTCGAAAATGGTTTTTGAAAAATGTTAGTATTTTTCGAAAATTTTTTTAAAATAAAAAATAAAAATAAGAATAATTAGTTAATTAAAAAAAATTTTTGAAAAAGAGGGAAGATATTTTCGAAAATTAGAGAGAGAGTTAGTTAGGTAGTTTTGAAAAAGTTAAGAAACAAACAAAAAGTTAGTTAGTTAGTTGAAACAAATTTTGAAAAGATAAGAAGTTGGGAGGTTAGAAAAGATATTTTGAAACCAACTTTTTGAAAAAGGTAAAATGAGAAGATATTTTTGAAAAGATATGATAGAAATTAGTTTTTGAAAAAGATTTGATTTTTAAAATCACAATTAATGACTTGATTCATAAGAAATCACAAGATATGATTCTAGAATTCAAAGTTTGAATCTTTCTTAACAAGCAAGTAACAAACTTCAAATTTTTGAATCAAAACATTAATTGATTATGTTATTTTCGAAAATTTGATATAAAAATAAGAAAAAGATTTTTGAAAAATATTTTTGGAATTTTCGAAAATAACTAAGAATTTTGAAAAAGATTTGATTTTTGAAAAAGATTTTGAAAAAGATAAGATTTTCAAATTGAAAATTTGATTTGACTCATAAGAAACAACTTGATTTTAAAAATTTTTGAAAAACTCAATCCAAATTTTCGAATTTGATGAGAGAAAATGGGAAAGATATTTTTTTTGATTTTTTTGAAATTTTTATGATGAGAGAGAAAAACACTAAAGAGATACAATGCATGAAATTTTTAGATCAAAACATGTGATGCATGCAAGAATGCTATGAATGTCAAGATGAACACCAAGAACACTATGAATGTCAAGATGAACATCATAGACAAAATTTTGAAAAAAATTTTAATGCAAAGAAAACATGCAAGACACCAAACTTAGAATTCTTTAATGCTTACGCACTAAGAATTCAAGAATGCATATGATAAACATGAAAAGACACAAAACAAAAAATCATCAAGATCAAACAAGAAGACTTACCAAGAACAACTTGAAGATCATGAAGAACACCATGAATGCATGAGAATTTTCGAAAAATGCAAGATGCACATGCAATTGACACCAAACTTATAACATGACTCAAGACTCAAACAAGAAACAGAAAAATATTTTTGATTTTTATGATTTTCTAATTTTTTTGGATTTTTTCAAAAATTAATTGAAAAAGGAAAATAAGGATTCCAAAATTTTTAATATGAATTCCAGGAATCTTGCATTGTTAGTCTAAAGCTTCAGTCCAGGAATTAGACATGGCTCACTAGCCAGCCAAGCTTTCAATGAAAACTCCGGTCCAAAACACTAGACATGGCCAATGGCCAGCCAAGCTTTAGCATGTAAATCAGGAACAGCAGCAGGTGGATTAACAACAACTAGCTTGCTCTTGATAACAAATTGCTGCCTCAGTCCAAATAAATTTAGACATGGCTTTACAGCCAGCCAGGCTTCGCATGCTTCGTGAAACACTAGAATTTATTCTTAAAAATTTTGAATCTAAATATATTATTTTATTTTTGAAAACATCTTTATTTTTTCGAAAACAGATGAGAAATTTTTGAAATATTTTTGAAAATTTTTTTGAAAAGAAAACAAAGAAGAAAATTACCTAATCTGAGCAACAAGATGAACCGTCAGTTGTCCATACTCGAACAATCTCCGGCAACGGCGCTAAAAACTTGGTACGCGGAATCGTGATTACACTTTAAGTATGTGAAATTCATCGCTCTTTCTTTCCCTGGTAATGGCGCCAAAAACATGATGCCAAGACCACGGTTCACAACTCCGTGTAACTGACCAGCAAGTGCACTGGGTCGTCCAAGTAATACCTTACGTGAGTAAGGGTCGAATCCCACGGAGATTGTTGGTATGAAGCAAGCTATGGTCACCTTGCAAATCTCAGTTAGGCAGATATAAATTGATAATGGTGTTTTCGAATAATATATAATAGAATAGGGATAGAAATACTCATGTAATTCATTGGTGAGAAATTCAGATAAGCGAATGGAGATGCTTTCGTTCCTCTGAACCTCTGCTTTCCTGCTATCTTCATCCAATCAGTCTTACTCCTTTCCATGGCTGGCTTTATGTGATACATCACCACTGTCAATGGCTACTTTCAGTCATCTCTCGGGAAAATGATCCAATGCCCTGTCACGGCACGGCTAATCGTCTGGAGGCATCACCCTTGTCAATGGCTTCATCTTATCCTCTCAGTGAAAATGGTCAATGCACCCTGTCACGGCACGGCTATTCATCTGTCGGTTCTCGATCATGCTGGAATAGAATTTACTATCCTTTTGCGTCTGTCACTAATGCCCTGCAATCGCGAGTTTGGAGCTCGTCACAGTCATTCATTCATTGAATCCTACTCGGAATACCACAGACAAGGTTTAGACTTTCCGGATTCTCTTGAATGCCGCCATCATTCTAGCTTACGCCACGAAGATTCCGATTAAGAGATCTAAGAGATACTCATTTAGTCGAAGGTAGAACGGAAGTGGTTGTCAGGCACGCGTTCATAGGGAATGATGATGATTGTCACGTTCATCACATTCAGGTTGAAGAGCGAATGAATATCTTAGAAGCGAAATAAGATGAATTGAATAGAAAACAGTAGTACTTTGCATTAATCTTTGAGGAACAGCAGAGCTCCACACCTTAATCTACGGAGTGTAGAAACTCTACCGTTGAAAATACATAAGTGAAAGGTCCAGGCATGGCCGAATGGCCAGCCCCTCTGATCTAAGAACCAGGCGTCCAAAGATGTCTAATACAATAGTAAAAGGTCCTATTTATAATAAACTAGTCACTAGGGTTTACATGAGTAAGTAATTGATGCATAAATTCACTTCCGGGGCCCACTTGGTGTGTGCTTGGGCTGAGCTTTAACTTTCCACGTGCAGAGGCTATTTGTGGGGTTGATCGCCAGGTTTTGATCCATTTCTGGCGTTCAACTCTGGTTTTGGATCCTTTTCTGGCGCTAGACGCCAGAATTGGGCAGAGAGCTGGCGTTGAATGCCAGTTTGCGTCATCTATTCTTGGCCAAAGTATGGACTATTATATATTTCTGGAAAGCCCTGGATGTCTACTTTCCAATGCAATTAGAAGCGCGCCATTTCGAGTTCTGTAGCTCCAGAAAATCCACTTTGAGTGCAGGGAGGTCAGAATCCAACAGCATCAGCAGTCCTTCTTCAACCTTTGAATCTGATTTTTGCTCAAGTCCCTCAATTTCAGCCAGAAAATACCTGAAATCACAAAAAAACACAAAAACTCATAGTAAAGTCCAGAAATGTGAATTTAACATAAAAACTAATGAAAACATCCCTAAAAGTAACTAGATCCTACTAAAAACATACTAAAAACAATGCCAAAAAGCGTATAAATTATCCGCTCATCAAATATACATTTTAATTTAAAAGATTTTGTTAATACGTATTTCTAAAATCAATATAAGTTATTAGTTTAGACAATTTTAAATTAACTATACACAAGGTTATTAGGGGTGGCCTAAAGGAACAGTTTTTTCATTATTTTTTTAAAACCCTATCCAAAACAGCGTCGTTTCCCCTTCCAAAAATCCACATTTTTTTATTTTTTTTAAATCCCTAAACCCAAAACGACGTCCCATTCTCTCGTAAGTTCTTAATACCTTAGGAAAAAAAAAAGAAGATAACCCAGCAGCCAATCCCTCTCTCCCGGCCAGCCACGCACCCTCCTCCCTTCTTTCGTCAATCACCAGCTTTGAAGCCCACCATCCGACGTCGTCTTGCTCTAACCCGTGAAGCTGGGCATTAGCCGCGCTTTGGCCACTGTCCATCATTGTCGCCCGTGGAGCTAGTCTCGAAGCCTCAAACCCCTCACAGTTCGTGTCATCGTTCTGGAAGCCTCAAAGCCCTCCCTAGATTCGCGAATTGCCAGCTTCCACGGGCCTAGTGTGACCGCTCTTCGTGTCATCACTCACTCACTTACTCACTCCATAGAATATTCCAAGTAAATTTCTTTCTTGCTTTTTTTTTTCTTTTCTCATGCATGCAACCTGTTTGACAATTTGACTCTGAAATTACTGATGTAGTATTTTTTTGGGTTAAGTATTGAAATCGTCCCTAAGGTCTGGGGTAAAAATCAAAATCGTCCTCGACCTTTTTTTGTTATTAAAATCATCCTCAACGTTACAAAACGTTATAAAATCGTCCTTTTCCACTTCAATTTTATTTTTTTTACCATATTACCCTTCATTATTAATAAAAATAATTAAAAACAATATTAAAAAAATTAAAACAAGCCCCTCCAAACCCCTCCCCCCTCCCGTAACTCCCTCCTGACTCTCTCACCCCACTCCCTCACTCACCCTCCCTGACTTCCTCAGCCCACTCCCTCACCCTCCACCCCTCATCCGTAACCCCACTCCCGACTTCCACTCTCGACCCCCAAACCCCTCATCCCTCACCCCCTCACCCCCTCACCCTCCCGTAACCCCCTCACCCCACTCCCGTAACCCCCCCATCCCCTTCATCATGCCCCTCTCTTCAAATCCCCAACCCCAATTTCAACTTCAATTTTTTCTTCTCGCTGCCGCCGCCGCCCTATTTATTCATTTCTAGGATTCGCCGTTGTCGCCGCCGCCGTCGCGTCGTCACTGAAAGACCATGCCGTCGCGTCATCATCGGGAGGGGGACTCCGCCGGCGCTGCTTCTTCTTCTGTGATTGACTGCCTCTGCTTCTCCTTCTGCTTCTGCTTGAACCTTTTTCACTGGCGAAGAAAACGAAGATGCTATTCTCCACCGGAGACGGCGACCTCTTCGAGTCTGACGATCGGAGCTACTTGAGCTCCAGTGTCCTCGTCTTCGCTGGCAGGAGCCTCCTCCTCTTCGCGGTGCTCGGCTTCGGTGTTCGACATGCTGAGATTTAAGAAGATGAACATCCTTTTTTTTAATTCTTTTTAATTTCTGTGGTTGTTGATTTTGGATTTGAAGTGCAATTGATGATTGTTGAACTGTTGTCAAATTTAAATTTGTTAGTGATTTATTTTGTTGAATTTGTTATTGTTCAATTTGCTAGATTTGTTGTTGTTGCTGGTGAAGAAGAGAAAAAGAATTGTTGTTGCTAAATTTACTTGTTGTTGTTGCTGAAGGAGAGAATAAGACTTGGGGTTTTTTGGGTGGGAGAAGGGAAAGGGTGGAAGAAGTGATATCAAGATCCAAGGCCAGTGAGTGTGGCGGAGGAAGGGGTGGAAGAAGTGAGAGACGTTAAGGGGTCAAGAATGGAGTTGCTGGTGGCGGAGGAGTAGAGGAGAGCGAGCGCGAGGGGAGGGCAGAGGAGGGTGGCGGCGTTGAAGTTGAACAAGAAGAGGAAGAAGCTGGGTTTTCTCACTGGGAAGAGACATCGGAGGTGGGGGTGGTGGGGGTGGGGGTGGGGGGAGGAGCTTTTTATTTTTGTTTTTGTTTTTATTTTTATTTTTTTATTAATAGTTAAGGGTAATTTGGTCAAAAAATAAAATTGAGATAAAAAAGGATGATTTTATAACGTTTTGTAACGTTGGAGATGGTTTTAATAACGAAAAAAAGGTCGGGGACGATTTTGATTTTCACCCCAGACCTTAGGGACGATTTCAGTACTTAACCCTATTTTTTTTATTTGTTACTAATATGAATATTGGGACATTTCATGAAGAAACTTGAATCTGGAAAGAAACATGTTTTCAAGTTATCAACCTAGAACGGATTATAAATATATAAATATTTCAATTATGTATGTGCTCATCATCATATATACTTGGGCAGCAAAATGCATTGAATTTTTTTCTCTGTGCTTCTTCTTATTATCAGTTATATTTCTTGCAAACATATATATTAGGATTATATATACAGAAACACTAGTACTATTCAAACGTGTCATTAACATATTAGTTTTCCTGATATCAATAATATATTCATATTAAAAGATTTTTCCTTCTTTTACTTATTATTTCATTGACTGTTGGAAAATATTTATAGTTTTACCAGCAATGCCGAGAAGTGGATTTATGGTTCCAACTGAATTTTTCTTTTCTTTTCTTTTTAGTCCCTCACTGTTGGTACTCCAAGACCTCTGGCATAAAGGATGAGTAATGAGTAGGTGATAAACTCCGATTTTGTGGTTTATCTTGTACTTATTTTGGGGAATTTTATCAACTTTTCTCACATTTATTCAATGAAATAGCATGATTTTGTAATTCTCCCTTGATTTGTGCTTAAATGTGAAAACATGCTTTTTAGGCCCTAAAATTGATGATTTTAATTCACTTTAATTCCATTTGATGCCTTGATATGTTTGTTGAGTAATTTCATGTTCATAAGGCAAGTATCAAATGGAAAAAGTGAGGAGAAAAACATGTAAAGTGGGAGAACTCATGAAGAAATGAAGGAACCGTAAAACTGTCAAGCCCGACCTCCTGGCACTCAAACGATCATAACTTGAGCTACAGAGGTCCAAATGAGATGGTTCCAGTTTCGTTGGAAAGCTAACATCCGGGGCTTCAAAATGATATAAATTTTGCCATATGTTACTTCGCGTTCAGGGGCGCACACGCGCACTTTACACGCGCGCGCCGATGCTGTCCGTGGCCCACTTTTATGAAATCGCCCCTAGCGATTTTGCAGCTCATTTTGGGCCCAATCCAACCCATTTCCGCTGCTATTGAACCCAAGGATTGAAGGGGGAATGAAGGAAGTAGTCATAGTTTAGTTTTTATCATGTTTTAGGGTAGAATTCTAGAGAGAGAAGCTCTCTCTTCTCTCTAGAATTTAGGGTAGTTTAGGTTTAATTTTCTTAAATCCAACTTATAATTCTTGTTTTGATTTAGTTTTTCTTCTTAATTTCTTGTATTATATCTTTGCACTTTTAGTTTTACTTGTTCATTTCCTTCATTTTGTTACTTTTATGCTTATGAACTCTTGTTGGATTTCCATTTTCTTTTAATGCAATTTAATGTTTGATGTTCTTTTTATTGATGAATTGAGTTGTTGATTTACTTTTCTTGCTATTGATAGTTGGTAGATTTTATTATTCTTGCACATTTACTATGCTTTCCATATATGCCTTCCAAGTATTTGATAAAATGCTTGGTTGGATGTTAGAGTAGATTTTGAGCATTCTTGGCTTGGAAAGAGTGATTGGGCAATCTTGAGTCATGAAAAACCCAACTCATGTTGGTGATCTAGAGTTGTTAGCTAATATTGTTTCCATTGACGCTAATCTTTTGCTAATTAAATTAGTAAGTTGATTAGGACTTTTGGATTATTGTTTCCATTGACGCTAATCTTTTGCTAAGTTAATTAGTGAGTTGATTAGGACTTTTGGATTGAGATTAGCTAGTCTTGTTAGACTTTCTCTCATGGAAGATAATATGATACCTTCTTCCAATGTTGGAGATGACGTAATAAGATAAATTCTTGTTATTATTGTGGTATGATTGATTAATCTTGTTTGAATTTCTCCCTATTTGTTGGAGTTGACTAAATAAGATGAATTAATCATTGCATGACTAGGATAGAAGGCCTATGATCTCAATTCTTGCCATGAATGTCTCTCTTTTTTAATTGCTTTCTTTAGTTATTTGCTTGATTTACTTTTCTTGTCATTTATTTTAGTGCCCCTCTTATCAATCAAAAACCCCCTTACCCCTTCATAGCCAATAATTGATCACTTCATTGCAACTCTTCGTGAGACGACCCGGAGTCCAAAATACTCCGGTTATTTCTTATTTGGGGTTTGTTCTTTGTGACAACCGATATTTTTGCATGAAAGGATTCTTGATTGGCTTGGAAACTATACTTCACAACGAGACTTCATTAGATAAATTCTAAACCATAAAAAATTCTCTCATTAAAATGGCGCCGTTGCCGGGGAGTTGCAATGGTGTTATGTTAATGGCTATTGTGAATATGTTTGCCTTTTGCTTATTTGTTAGTTTTTGTTAGCCTTAGGACTAGTTGCTTATTTTTGTTAGCTTTTGTTTTTATTTGTTATCATGAATTCTCACCACTTTGGCTATGAGTTTGGTTCAAATTATGTTGTAGGAAATGGGAACTATAATGAGGATGTGCATCAAGGATGGAACAATCAAAGATGGGAGGAGCCTCAAAGGATTGATCACCCTTCTTGGCAACAACAACCTCCGAATTCTTATGGGTATAACTCTCATCCTAATGCATATCAATCTAATGGATGTGGTGACCCTTATTGTAATTGTCAACAACCACCACCACATGCCTATGAACCACCCCCTCAACCTAATTTTGAACCACCTTACTCACAAGCCCCATACCACCAAACACCCCCATATGACCCTAACCCTTATCCACCATATCAACCACCTTATGAACCATATGAACCACACATGGAACCACCACCATTCCAACACAATTACTCTCAAGAACCACTTCAATATACACCACCTCCATACCCTTACCAAGATGAACCAACTTCCGATTATGAACCTTTTCTCCCAAATAATGAACCTTCTCTCCCACCCACCATCACCTCCCGATGAAGCCCTCACGCATGAATTGAGAGATCTTGAATCTCATATCCTAAGGTGACAAGAGGAGGATGAAAAAAAGTTTAAAGAGTTAGGAGTCAAGATGGCTATCCTAGTGGAAGCCGTTAGCAATATGGCCTCCTCCCAACTAAGCAATCAAGGAACTCCCATTGACGAATGTGGAGAAGCAACCAAGGAGCATAGTGAGGGAGTGATTTTAGAGCTTTAAGGTGAAGAAGAGGAGTTGAAGCAAGAATTGTCACAAGGGGAAGAAGTTGAGACAAATGAGCCGGAAGAAGTGGTTGAAGTCTTTGAAGAGGTTGACCAAGAGATGGATTCAATCATTGAAGAATTCTTATGCACAATTGAATCCTCTCCAATCGGGTTTGACATAGAGGGTAAGGAAGAAGATGCACAACCTCTCATGCGCTTGGTGAGTAATGAAGAAGAAATTGAATTGGAAGCAAGCCACCAAGAGGAAGAGGTTGAAATTGAAGAAGCTTGTAAAGAGGTGGAGGTCGTCAAAGAAGAGCATAAAGGAGTGGAACTTGCAAGATCATTAGGACCACCCCTTCCTAAGCCACCATCTAACATAACATTCAAATGGGTAAAATTCTTATCTCTAATCTTTACTTTCCCACTTGAATATGGTTTGATTGAAAATGATGGTCAACTTAGAGCTCTTTGTGGAGTTAAGAGTAAGAGAGAGATGTGTAGTGGTTGGAAACATCATCCCAAGTTCATGATGGTTGCATGCTCAAAGTTGAATGGCAATGGTTGGTGTAAAACCAAATGGAATGGGTCTAGGAGGTTGTTTGGAAGCTTCCTTGAGAATTCGGATCACTTCTCACCCAATTGGAATTGTGATGATCAACTTGAAGATGGGTGTAGAAACAAGATTTGGGATCCGGGAATAGATGAAGATCAATTTTGGAAGCCCTTAGCTTGTGTGGAACTTCATCAAAGCTTGCTGCCATTAGTTTTGAATTTTGGAGCTTACTTGAAGTCCAAGCATTGGTGGAGGTTTCAAGATGAGTACAAGCACAAGCCACCATAACAAGGGGCTTCCCAAATGTCCAACTTAAGGACTTAAACTAAAAGTGCTAGGTGGGAGACACCCCACCATGGTAAACTCTTTCCACTCTCTTTTAGATTTGGTCAATAAGTGATTGGAGTTGCCATTGTAGGTAGTTTTTCTTATTTTCTATACTCTTATGCATTTTGCTTTTATTGGTAGGTTGTTTATTGCATTCATGCTTTGCTTAGAATAGTTGTAGTTAGATTGCATTTTGCTTGTAGTATAAGTTTTGTTCTTAGTGTATTTGAAAATTTTTCAAAAACCAAAAAGATTTGTTGTTAAATTTGAATTTTGGTTGCTTTAGAATGTTTATAGATTAAGAGAGTATTAAATTCTGTTTTTGTGCTTCTTTAAAAAAAAAAGGGAATCGGCGCCAAGCGCGCAGTGCGCGCGCGCGCCGGTGGTGCATATCACACTCCTGGTACAAAAACCAGAGAGTTGTGCCCACTTTATGCCTACTTTGTGCCAGGCGATCCGCGCGTAAGCACGCATGGCGCGCGCGCGCCGATTGTCCCTGCTGCATCCGCGCGTGAGCACGCATGGCGCGCGCGCGGATTGTCCGTGCTGCATCCACGCCTGAGCACGCATGGCGCATATGCGCGGATTTGCATCCTGTTTTTCTCCTTTCTCCTTTCTCCTTCTTTCTTCTTTCCTTCTTCTTTCTTTCTATATTTTTTTCTTTCTTCTTCCTCTCTTGGAAAATTTTTTTTCTTTCTTTTAAAAATATAAAAATAATAATAATAATAAAAAAAATTTATAAAACAAAAATTTAAAAAAAAATTAAATTTTTTTTCTTTTCTTCCATTTTCTTTTATTGCATTTCCTTGTTTTCATGCATTGCATTTTAATTTTATTTTTTTTGTAACTTGTTTTTCCTTTTATTTTCTACGTTTCTTGTTTTAATAATGGTGTTGGATTCTTATATTCAATTGTTGAGAATTTCTTAGTTAATCTTGATGCTTTGTGACTTGTTTGATATTAATTGTAATATTTGCTCTACACACAAGATTAGTGCTTTAGTCCTTCCTAACTCATGATCCCTTGTTTTTGTACCTTATTATCGTTGAGTTAGGATGGGACCAAATGCTCTCATGCTTATCAATAATCTTGTTCGTGTCGATTGTTGATTAGGCTTGATGCAACATGCTTTTCATCTCATTTACCTATGCTTTGACTTCACTCTTGCATCAAGTATTAATTGATATGCCCTTTGTCTATATTGCTCTCTCACTTACATGCGTAGCTAACATATAGTGAGAACTTTACTCTCACTACAAGAAAAAAGGCCTATGGCCACGCTTTTATGAGGGTGGTGATTGATTAGAGATTTGGCTACATTTTTTTTGCTACGCTTAAAAAGCGTGGCGAAAAGAGTCTATGGCCACGCTTTTATGAGGGTGGCAATTGATTCGAGATTTGGCCACGCTTTTTATTGCCACGCTTAAAAAACGTAGCCATAGAGAGAAACATGCACGCTTTTAAAGTGCGACGACAAAGTTTTGTTTTAGTGACATTTTAAAAGCGTGGCCGTTTCCTACAACTCTTTTGGAACGCTTCAAAAGCGTGGCCAAAAGGTCCTTCCAAACATAAAACGCTGCGTTCCTTTATAAATCAAAACGCTGCATTCTCTCCTACATTATTCGAAATGAAAGAACCCCCTTTTTCTCTTCAAAGAACCCAGAACCAGAAGTTAGCAATTGACCCATTGTTACATAAATAATTCTCTTCAAATAACAATATATGAAATTAAAGAACCCTCTTTCTCCTTCAAAGAACCCAGAACCCTAAAAGCTTCGAAGAACCGCAGCCCTCCACGAAGAACCCCAGCCCTCGCCACGCCTCCGCCGTCACTCTCTCTTCCGGAACTCCCACCATGGCAGTGGATCCGTCAACTGAACCGCCTCGATAATCTTCTTCAGCGCCTTCAAGTCCGCATCACACCATTGTAGCGCTTCGAGAAGCTGCCGTCTCTTCTCCACCACCGATTCCGCCAGCGCAGCTTCCGGTGCTTCGTCCAGTCCCATCAACCTCGCCACCAAAGCCGGCGAGCGACTCTCCGCGGTCGGCGATTGAGGCTTTGTCGCACGAGACTGGCGAATCTCCGCGAGTAACGTCGGGCTTCTCGGCACCTCGCATGGCGATATCGATTTCCGGCCGGTGGCAACTTCGGAAGTCTTCTCCTCTTTTGATATTTCTCCGGCGGCGATAAAGGAAATGGCGGAAGAAGAATTATTCTTAGGATTCTTCTTGTTACCTGATAATGAGGTGAATTAAAAAAGAAAAAGAAACGATTAGTTATGTGAACAATCGAAAATTTAGCGAAGAATGAAATGGATTTTGGTGTTTTACAGGAGAATGTGAAACGGACCGAAGGTGAGGAAGCGGCATTGGCGGCGGCTGTTGGAGCGGGAGATGAGGTGGAGAATGCCAGACATGCAGCCGATGGTCTTGGCGTGAATTTTTTCCGGCGCGTTTTCTCGCCGGGATGACGACGGTGACATCGCGCTGGTTTGCCTCTTCATCACCGTCTCTCTACTCGTTTCTCTTCCACCTTTTTGGAATTTTCTGGGCGTCGAAAATTTCAATGCGATATCATATTCTCACATTTGTCTGATAAAGTTGTGTTTTTGTTCATATAAGTGTTGTTGGTTCTGAATGATGAGTGGGTTCTTGGGAAACATGTAAAAAAATCTTGACCCTTTTACTGTCTCTGGAACCCCTTTGAGTTTTTCTTTCTGCTTGATGAAGTTGTTGAGTTGATTGTGCTTTATGATGTAAAGTTCCATTTGGAGTGATTTTTCCACTGAATGTGTTATTCTTGAAGATTATGCCAAGCTTTCTTTTTGTTTTTTGCTTGTTCAAATTTCATTCCGTGTTTGCATATTAATAATGTCTGTTATTTCAATCAGCATAATCATTGATTTACGTTTTAATGGTGTGCAGGAGATTCTATAATTAAAGGGCTTTTTGGATGATCAGATATTGATTAATTCACTGAGCTGAGTTGAAATTTCAATTTCAAGCTTGTGTTCATAATTTCTTCATTGAGTCACCTGCAAATGGAGTAGTAGAGTCTTTATCAGAGGTTCAGAATTCAGTTTCTGTTGCACAGCAGCATGATCCTCCTTCTACATCCGGGACTCCCCGTCCTACGCGGCCTCCCTTAAGACCATCTCGGAATCATGTTCATGGGCCTATACTAGGAAGCTAAACAAAGTTTCACCTATACTGAAATTAGTGAGTGTGGTACTAGTGTTGATAAGTCACTAGCAAACCCGATATTAGCTGATTCTGTATTAGATTTATGAACTCAATTGTTCCACAGTTGGGGTTTTTGATGTACCTCTAATCACTCCAGTCCCTATTTGTAGCGAAACATGGTTTGCTAGTTTTATAACTAACCAAGTTGATTTGTTTTCTTATGGCCTTATTGTTGGAAAAACTCATGGATATGTTCCTCTTTATTTTACTTATTGCCTTTATGGTTAGTTGATTACTCTATCTCCATGCTTTCTGTTTTCTCAGAATTGTTACATTCTGATTCCATTAGAGTTCAGTTTTAATCGATTGTTGCTTCTTGTGAAAGTTTTACAGTTTCCAGATCATGTTATTTTGGCAATACATGAATGGATAATAGTACAAATAAATTCTTTTTGTTGACAATTGATAAAAAATGATGAACTCATATACCAATTAATTGGCCTCTCTGACAGCTTGCTTGATATGTTAATTTCTCATTATGAAACATGTATCCAACTTATGACAAATAGATTAATTTTGCTGGTGTATTGGTTTATAGTTATATCTTTAATGATCACTCTATTTATAAGTTGATGAATCTTTGAATGCAGGTTTTATGTGGCAGAAGTTCTCCTTGCTTTAGAGTATTTACTTTTGCTTGGGATCATCTACAGAGACCTTAAACCCGAGAACGTGTTGGTAAGGGAAGATGGTCATATAATGCTGTCGGATAGATATCTTTTAAAAGTTTGTCCTCTCCTTATAGATGCATTTTTATTCTTTATTGTTTGTGTTTGAAGTTATTGATATAGCTTACATAATCTTTTTAATTGACACTTCAATGGCATAAAACATGTATCATGATATAATAGTCTTAGTTACTTTTCATTTCTTTATAGTATGCCTGACTTGCTTATACTTTATCAGAAGGAGGTAAACATGACTAGAAACTTGGAATTTAAGAGTTCCATCAGCTTGTTGCAACCCAATTAATTCTGCCCTTTAGTTTGACTATAATCTTTGATGAAAGTGCAGCCTTTTGGTTAATATTCTGTTCTGCTATGGATATTTGTGTTAGTTTCTTAATCTACATCTGCTATTGTGCTTTTAGATATTCTCTCTTGTCAAAGTTGGGTTGTCCCAGAATTGATGAAAAATGAGTAATTGCTTACAATTAGCCTTTCTAGATTGTCTTACAATTCCTGTGCTTTTGGTTGCAGGCATATGTGGAAAAGGTTCACAAGGCCTAGTGAATGCAGATTAGAAAATTTAGCCACCTAATTTGTGGATTCTATTTTAGGAATTGTTATTTATTGTCTTAGATGTGTATTATGTTTCCTTACACCCAGATTTTTGTTTTAGGATGAGGACATTTTCCTTTGGGATGAGGACCTTGGAGTTTAAGAGTTCCACCCAGATAAGAATGTTGAAAACCATCTCTGATTTCTAAAAATTAGAAAAAATATAGTTTGATGCTCTTAAATTGTTTAATTAAAAACAAAATTGGTGGAGATTACTTCTGTTTTATTTTTTTTTTAAATGGCCACTCCTATAATGTTACAAAATCTTAATGATTCTCAAATGATTTCAGTTATATATCTATCATTAAAAGTGAAGGGTTGGAGATTTCACAACCAGCACTTGATCCTCAACTTTCTGAAAGGTCTTGCTGTGGAGATTTCACAACCAGCTCTGGAAATTTTTCAGTTACTTACTGTGCTTAGAACTGGGTTTTAACTTCCTTGGTATCCAAATTGAAAGATCTTGTTGAGAGAAAAAAGCTAGAGGACTTGACAATTGGTCCAGTTCTCACTGTAAGTACATGTCTTTCATTTTCTTAAATTTAAAATTAAAGTAAGTGTTAGCAGCTTCATACATTTGTGTATTATTCTCCCTAAGATATGATTTATGGAGAGAAAACTACTCTTGAGTGCAGTAAGTGAGAAGATATGAACGAATTCTAGAGTTAATTGAAATAAGTTATACATAACTATTCTAGTGTAAATTGAGAAAATTAAATAGAAGAAAAGCATAGCTTAACGGAAAGCTTTTGAAGATGCATATACTCACAATCATGTTCTTACATACTTTTGGTTGTTGTACTTGCAGAAGGACATACAAAATTGGAGGTTGTGATTTAAGCAGCATTGCTCCTCCTTGTACCAGGTAAAGTTTCGGTAATAAGTAATTCAATTGGCTTTCTCTTTATTTTCCTAGACTTGAAGGAAGATTATCTATTTTCTTCAGGTGGATTGAATTGATGGCTCCTGTTTTCTCAAGAGCTGCATGGCATTGTGTTTGGTATATCATCCAGGTGGATTGAAATGATGGCTCCTGGATTAGTAATATGTAATTCAAGGATGGTAGCTTGCTTAGAATCTTCGTTAGCTTGGGTACTAGTAGTGTTTTTTTGTTTCAGTAAAAACTAGTGGTCTCTTTTGTAACTTCCTACTGATTCTAAAACATTTTCTCTTATGTAATAATATGTAAAGGAAGTAGATAATGTAATAGTTGTTGTAATGATTTTGATTTTTGGTATTTTGTTAGAGCATGTCATGTGATCAATCACACTATTTGGTGACAAGTTTATAAAGATTGGATGAGTTGATTTAAAATTAATGGTCATTGTATAAATTTTATAATTATCTATGAATTTTATAAGATTTTATTACAAAGATTAGAAAAAGAACAATAGAACCTGAACAAAGTTATAGCTACGCTTTAAAAGCGTAGCCATATTGTACAACAGTCATCAATAGCTACGCTTTAAAAGCGTAGCCATATCTCTTGCTATTGGCACGCTTTAAAAGCGTAGCCATATCTTTTGCTACTGGCACGCTTTAAAAGCGTAGCGATATCTCTCGCTGTTGGCACACTTTAAAAGCGTAGCCGTATCTTCAGCTATTGGCACGCTTTAAAAGCGTACCGATATCTTTCACATACGGCCACGCTTAAAAGCGTGGCAATAGATAAAAAGCGTGGCGACAGAAAAAGTGTGGCCATAGGTCATCAAAAGTGTGGCGATAGAGCAACCGGTACGCTAGCAGTTGTGACCCTTTCAAAAGCGTGCCAGTAGCTCAAAAAACGTGGCGAAAAGCTATCGCTACGCTTTTTTCAACTTTTCGCCACGCTTTAAAAGCGTAGCAAAATCCTGGTTTTCTTGTAGTGTCTTATTTGGCATTAGCCCCCGCCTATATTCTACTTTCTTTGCTATCTTTGTTGTAGGCTTAATTTTCTTTCTTTTTCTTTCCTTTTAGGTTGGCCACCAAGAAGGAAAGGAATGGAAGGGCTTCTAAATGGGACAACAAACAAGTTCACCCGCACAACCTTTTGAAGGAGCTCATCAATTGTAGAAACCCGTCCACCTTGCTCTTCTTTGCATACACCGAGGACGGTGCAAATTTCTAAGTGTGGGGAGGTCGTTTGACCGATCTCCATGGGTAACAATTTTCTTTCAACACCAATTCTTGATTTCCTTTGCTAGTTAGTTGTTGCATTGCATGATAAGTTGCATGATAGTCAAAATTTGTACATATTTGAGCATTTTTTTTTATGTTAGGACTACTTGGTTAGGGTGATTGATAAACCACTATTTCATGTTTTATCTTGTGCTCAATTGAGTGGATTTTATCAACTCTTTACCCGCTTATTCATAATATTTGCATGGTTTTATATTTCCTTCCTAATTATGTGCTTTGATGGAAAACATGCTTCTTTGATCTTATATTTGCTAATATTAAATCCTCTCTTATTACCATTAGATGCCTTGATATGTGTGTTAAGTGATTTAAGAGATTACAGGGCAGGAGTGGCTCAGAGGATAAAAAGGAAGCATGCAAAAGTGGAAGGAATACAAGAAGTTGGAGAAATTGCTAAACTGTCCAGCCTGACCTCTTCGCACTCAAACGGCTATAACTTTAGCTACAGAAATCCAAACGATGCAGTTTCAATTGCGTTGGAAAGCTAACGTCCGGAGTTTCGATTTGATATATAATATGCCATAGTTACCCTGACGCTAGGCGACGCGACCGCGTGCTCCATGCGGCCGCGTCGCAGTGACGGAAATCAGCGTATTTGAATTCTTCTCCAGCGATTTCTGGGCTGTTTTCGACCCAGTTTGCGGCCCAGAAAACTCAGATTAGAGGCTATAAAGTAGAGGGATTGCATCCATTCAAAAGAAGGCTCTCATATTCACAATTTTAGGAGTAGATGTAGTTTTTAGAGAGAGAGGTTCTCTCCTCTCTCTTAGGATTAGGATTTAGGACTTCTCTTAGTTTTAGGAGTGACTCTCAATCCCAGGTTCTTTATTTTTATTTATTTTTCCAATTTAATTTAATGAACTCTTCCATGTTACATATAATTTTCTTAATTAATGTTATTTGAAGTATTTCAATCCATGATTGCTTTCTTTAATTTATGTTATTGTTGCTTTACATCTGAAGGCATTTTTATTCCAGCAAATTTACTTTTTCCTCTTTTGGTCTTGGAAAAGAAAGCAGTAACTCAGGAGTTATCTTATCTCAACATAATTGATAACTGTTATCTTTGCTAATTGAACTGAGCTTCAATAATCCCAACTTTTTCTTAGGAAATAACTAGGATTTGAAGATCAAACTAATTAGTCCCTTGACTTTCCTTTACTTTAGTAAAGGTTGACTAAGTGGAATTAAGATTCAACTTTCATTGTTATTGATAAGAATAACTAAGTCTGGACTTCCAATTTCTCATACCTTACCAAAAGTTTATTTTACAGTTATTATTATTTTATTTTACTTGTCATTCAACTAACCTTTTACCTTAATCCAAAACCCCCAATTTACAAGATTCATAACCAACAATAAGAACATACTTCCCTGCAATTCCTTGAGAAGAGGACCCGAGATTTGAATACTCGGTTATCAATTTTAAAGGGGTTTGTTACTTGTGACAACCAAAACGTTTGTACGAAGGGATTTCTGTCGGTTTAGAGACTATATCTACAACGTGACTGTTTTTATGAACTTCTTTACTGGCAAAAATCCTAACGTCAAAATGGTGCCGTTGCCGGGGAATTACAAACGTGTGCCTTATTATTGGTTATTGTAAATATTTTTTTGATTTTTGCTTGTTTATTTGTTTTTATTTTTATTTTTATTTTTGCTTTTCCATAAATTAAGAGGTTATTTGTTTTTATTTAGTTATTAAAAAATTTTTTTTTTTCAAAAATTTGTTCTTAGTGTTCATCTTGATCTTCAAGTTGTTCTTCACGTTCATCTTGACCTTCAAGCTGTTCTTAGTTGTTTTCTTCATTTTGATCTAAAAATTTGAAATTTGGTGTCATTTTATTGTTTTTCTCTTTCCTCATTAAATTCAAAAATATTTTTAATTACTTTTTTTCGGAAAAAAAAATTTCAGATTTTTATTTTTAAAATTTTTATCTTATCTTATCTTATTTCAAAAATCAAATTTCAAAATTCAAATTTAAAAATTTTCAAAATTTAAATTAAAAAATTTTCAAATTTCAAATTTCAAATTTCAAATTTCAAATTTCAAATTTCAAATTTTCAAATTTCAAATTTCAAAATTTAATTCAAAATTTAAATAACCTTTTAATTTAAATTTATTTTTATTTTCATTTTTAATTTTTATTTACTACTATGAACTCTCACCCCTTTGGCTATGAGTCTGGTTACAATAATGTTACAGGAAGAAGAAACTACAATGAGAACAGGCATCAAGGTTGGAACAATCAAAGATGGGAGGAGCCACAAGGATTTGATCAACCCTCATGGCAACAACCACCTCCAATGGACTATCAACAACCACCACCATATGCCTATGAACCCTTTCCTCAACATAACTTTGGACCACCAAACTCACAAGCCCCTTTCCGCCATTCACCTCCATATGACCCTAACCCTCATCCACCATACCAACCACCTTATGAACCAAATGAACCCTACTATCTACCCCAAACCTCCATGGAGAAAGCACTTGCCGATCTAAACTCTACTATACAAGCTCTCTTCACCCAAATCAGACCACCGAATACCTTCAACAATCAACCCTTAAGCTCTAGTGCACTTCCTTGTCAACCACAGAATAATCTCTCCATCCCATCACCACCATCCATGGAAGAGCACCCACATCCACCAATCCAAGAGCAAGATGATCCCAATTATGCTATTGATATGGAACAGGAAAGAAGGAATCATCTTCACGAATCCATACTTCATAAAGAGCTAGAGGAGGCCCTACGGGTAAGGGTAAGAGAGACCCTTGAAGATGAAAGAATAGTTGGAAGGAGTTGTCATAGAAAAAAAAACATCGAGGATGAGTACGATTTTATACTTAAACAACTGGATAAAGCAGCAATTATTAAAAAGGAAGAAGTGGTTGCAGACTTAAGAGATGCTGTACCTCCATTGGAAAGTCCAGTCACAGAGCCTCCTTCCACGATGTTTGATGTTGATGTTGAGAAGAGCGTACAACCTCCAAGGTAGATCATAGTTGAAGATTTTGTAGAGGTTAATCAAGAGGTAGAAGATGTCAAAGAAGAGCACAAGGGAGTGGAGCTTGAAATTACCTTGCCAAAGTTGTTGGAAACCCTTCCCCCTAAGTTGCCATCATCCTTCACAACATTCAAGTGGGTAAAATTTATATCCCATAGCTTTCTAATCCCACTTGAATATGGGCTACTGGAGACGGATGGTCAACTTAGAGCTCTTTGTGGCATTAAGAGTAAGAGGAAGATGGTCAGTGGTAAGAATTGTCCTGCAAGGTTCATTATGGTTGAAAGCTTTAAGTTCAAACGCAAAGGTTGGTATAAAGCTCAACTGAATGGGCCTAGGAAGCTGTTTGGTCGCTGCAGTGAGATTTCAGATCACCTTTCACCTGGCTGGAAAAATGCAGATCGAGACAA
The DNA here is from genome assembly GCF_059453495.1 of Arachis ipaensis. Taxonomy (NCBI): domain Eukaryota; kingdom Viridiplantae; phylum Streptophyta; class Magnoliopsida; order Fabales; family Fabaceae; genus Arachis; species Arachis ipaensis. Next base: position 36,400,653 of record NC_142442.1, read on the forward strand.
AAACGGGTGTAAAAGTAAAGTTTGGGATCCTGGAATCTATTCTGACATCCAACACCCCGGGAGCCTAAGAATCTTTTTAAAGCTGCTCAAGGGTTTTACATGCCTAGTTTGGGACCCCGGAGGTTACTGGAATCACAAACACTGGTGGAGATTCCTGGATGAGTTCAAGCATAAGCCACCATAACAGGAAGCTCATCAAATGTCCAACTTAAGGACTTTAACTAAAAGTGCTAGGTGGGAGACAACCCACCATGGTATGATCGTTTCTTTTTAGTTTTTATTTAGTTTTATTTGTTTTCTAGTTTTATTTTATTTTATTATATTGAACCTGGAGTTTTACATCACATTCATATTAACACTGCATTCTGCATTTTCTTTTCAGATTAAAAAAAAAAAAAGCGAGCACGCGACGCGACCGCATCAGCGACGCGTCCGCGTCGCAAGGAGAGGGGAGAAAAATAAAAACGAACAGAGAGTTACGCAGGAGCAGCGCTGAAGGTGTGCTAATGGCACAAATCACCCCACGCGACCGCGTCACTTATGCGTCCGCGTCACATGGGAACTTTGGCCTCCCACGCGACCGCGTCACCCACGCGGCCGCGTGCCCTGAAAATCAACGTAAAAAAGGTGCTTGGCCGGAAGTTGTGCTGGAGTTGGGCTGGACTCGTGCTGGAAGCCCAAGCCCTCCCACACGAATGCGTGCCCCACGCGTCCACGTCATATTGAAGATAAGGCCATTCACGCGACCGCATCACCCACGCGATTGCGTCACCCAGAATTTTGGCAAAAATAGTTCGAACAGAGAGTTGCGCGACCACGAGGCTGCACTCGCGCCAATCGCACAAGACAGGCCACGCGTCCGCGTCACCTGACCTTCTTGCGCACCACGCGACCGCGTCACTCACGCGTCCGCGTCACAAGCGGCGCACAGATTATCCAGATCAGCCAAATTTCTTATCTTTTCTCTCTAATCCTTATTTTTCTTATCTTTTCTTATTTCTTTCTTCTTCCTTTCTTATCTTCTTTCCCTTCTCATCTCTCTTATTTTTCTTTTTATTTTATTTTAGTTTATTTACATACTTTCATTTATTGCATTATTTTCATTGGTGTTAAGAAATTTATTTGGGTCATTATTTCTATATTTTACTTGTGGATTACTAGAGGAATTATTTGACAATTATATATATTTATTTTTAAAGGGTTGCTTGCATGTTCAATTTATTATTTTCATTAGATTATTTAACGTGCATGCTATGTGTTTGTGAAAACGCCCGTATGGCATTGTGCACTACTTTTCAATATCTTTTATCCTACTACTCTGAATGCTTGCTTTTCATAAACTCCCTTTACTATTGTATTAATTGAAATTAATTGTCAATACAAACGTGATGGTTTGTTATAAAGTATTGCTTGGTCTATGCTACTCATGCCCTTTGCCAGCATGCCAATAAACACCTTGCATTCACTTGTCTTTACATGCACTAGCTATTTCCCATTGTTGGCTTTTCACATGTACTCGCGAGCATGTGTTAATGTCAGTTATATCTTCATGTGCATCCATCACCACATTTTCCGTTCTCTTCCTTGCTATATATATCTCTTTGAATTTAATTTACTTTCTCTTCCCTTTTTTCAGGATGGCCACCAAGAAAGGAAAAGAGAAAGCCATTCCCAAATCAACAGCAAGGAAAGGAACAAAAAGAGCCCCAGCTAAGGAACCACAACCCCCATCCACTTGCACATCTTAGCATGCACCGAGGACGGTGCAATCTTTAAGTGTGGGGAGGTCGATACCGATCTCCATGGGTTAGTTATTTCCTATTTTAACACCAATGTTAATTTGTTCATTGTTGCATCTGCATATTTGATTGCATGTTTATTTGATTTTATGCATTTAGTTACTACTTGGTTAAAGTAATAAAATTCTTTTTAGGACCCTATTTTTGAAAAATTTCACTAATTTAAAACCAAAATTTTTGTGTTAAACTTGTTTGAAGTTGTATTTGGAACATGGTTTTTGAGCCAAAGAACACACAACCTGTGAGACCTTGAGCTTATTTACATGATTACATTATTTAACCATAAATATTTTATTCCTGTGTGTTTCCTTCTCTATAATTGTGATCTTTACTCTGTTTCAGTCTATATGTCCAATATTTAGTGTATTTACATGCTTGCATATGATTGAGGCTATTATTTGATTTTAGCTCACTTATCCCAAATAAGCCTACCCTTTAAATCACACTTGTCAGCCACTTTGAGCCTTTTAATCCCTATTTATTCTATATTTTACCACATAACTAGCCTTAAGCGGAAAACAAATTAATTATCCCAATTGAATCTTTGGTTAGCTTAAGATAATGTGTTAATTAAGTGTGGGGAAACTGTGGGAACATGGGTTAATAAGGGAATGTATCATGTTTCTAATTTATTTGAATATTGGGAATTTGGGAACCTACTCATGAAAAACCAAAATAGAAAAATAATGGAGAATCCATGTGCATTGATAAGTTATGCTTGCTTTTATGATTCAAAAAAAAAAAAAAGAAGAAAAAGAGAAAAAGAAAAAGAAAAAAAAAAAATATATATATATATATATATATATAATATAAATGAATAAATAAGGAGACAAAATTACTCCAATATTAAGGTTAATAAAAGATCAATGCACATGTGATAAAAATTAAAGAAAAATTTGGTACATGAGTATGGGAATTATACAAAAGTGAGAATTATGGGTAGCTAGGCATGAATTTAAAAGTATATAGAGTATATGTATATTAGGTGAGAGCTTAGGTTAATTGAAGATTCATATTATAGCTCACTTGGCCATACATATATCCTTACCTTTACCTCAGCCCCATTACAACCTTGAAAAGACCTCATGATGTTTGCATTGGTACATTAAATATTGTTGATTGGTTAGGTGAAGAACAAAGTTTAGAAAGCATGATTAGAGAAGAGTAGAGTGATTAACCCTAGACACTTGAGAGTTAGAGTGATATACACTACCAGTAAGGGTTAAGTGCTAAATTCTATGTTCCCTGCTTTCATGAGCTATCTTCTTACAAGTTTACTTTTGCCTTATTTTATATGATTTGAATTAGTGAAATCTGATTTATATTTGTCTTAGAGAATTTATTTATTTTTAACCAAGTAGGTAGAAATATTTTGCATGTAGTTGTATTCATAGGTTGCATTTCATGCATTCTACCATTCCTCTTCATTTCTTTATAGCTTCTCTTGAGTTTAGCATGAGGACATGCTAGTGTTTAAGTGTGGGGAGGTTGATAAACCACTATTTCATGGTTTATCTTGTACTCAATTGAGTGGATTTTATCAACTCTTTACCCGCTTATTCATAATATTTGCATGGTTTTATATTTCCTTCCTAATTATGTGCTTTGATGGAAAACATGCTTCTTTGATCTTATATTTGCTAATATTAAATCCTCTCTTATTACCATTAGATGCCTTGATATGTGTGTTAAGTGATTTCAGAGATTACAGGGCAGGAGTGGCTCAGAGGATAAAAAGGAAGCATGCAAAAGTGGAAGGAATACAAGAAGTTGGAGAAATTGCTAAGCTGTCCAGCCTAACCTCTTCGCACTCAAACAACTATAACTTTAGCTACAGAGGTCCAAACGACGCGGTTCCAGTTGCGTTGGAAAGCTAACGTTCGAGGCTTTGATTTGATATATAATATGCCATAGTTGCTCTGACGCTAGATGACACGACCGCGTGCTCCATACGGCCGCGTTGCAGTGACGGAAATCAGCATATTTGAATTCTTCTCCAGCGATTTCTAGGCTGTTTTCGACCCAGTTTGCGGCCCAGAAAACTCAGATTAGAGGCTATAAAGTAGAGGGATTGCATCCATTCAAAAGAAGGCTCTCATATTCACAATTTTAGGAGTAGATGTAGTTTTTAGAGAGAAAGGTTCTCTCCTCTCTCTTAGGATTAGGATTTAGGACTTCTCTTAGTTTTAGGAGTGACTCTCAATCCCAGGTTCTTTATTTTTATTTATTTTTCCAATATAATTTAATGAACTCTTCCATGTTACATATAATTTTCTTAATTAATGTTATTTGAAGTATTTCAATCCATGATCGCTTTCTTTAATTTATGTTATTGTTGCTTTACATCTGAAGGCATTTTTATTCCAGCAAATTTACTTTTTCCTCTTTTGGTCTTGGAAAAGAAAGCAGTAACTCAGGAGTTATCTTATCTCAACATAATTGATAACTGTTATCTTTGCTAATTGAACTGAGCTTCAATAATCCCAACTTTTTCTTAGGAAATAACTAGGATTTGAAGATCAAACTAATTAGTCCCTTGACTTTCCTTTACTTTAGTAAAGGTTGACTAAGTGGAATTAAGATTCAACTTTCATTGTTATTGATAAGAATAACTAAGTCTGGACTTCCAATTTCTCATACCTTACCAAAAGTTTATTTTACAGTTATTATTATTTTATTTTACTTGTCATTCAACTAACTTTTTACCTTAATCCAAAACCCCCAATTTACAAGATTTATAACCAACAATAAGAACATACTTCCCTGCAATTCCTTGAGAAGACGACCCGAGGTTTGAATACTCGGTTATCAATTTTAAAGGGGTTTGTTACTTGTGACAACCAAAACGTTTGTACGAAGGGATTTCTGTCGGTTTAGAGACTATATCTACAACGTGACTGTTTTTATGAACTTCTTTACTGGCAAAAATCCCAATGTCAGTGATGATTTCTTTTCCAAGAAAAATTGTTTTTTTAGGGCACCCTACCAATTTGAAAAAAATTTTGGTGTCGAACTTGCTTGAAGAATTTATTTTGGAACATGGTTTTTGAGCTATGAACACAAGCATGTGAGTTTTGAGCCCAATGGTGTGGTTACATCTTATAACCACTTATTTTCATTCTTGTGTGTATTATTCTCTCTCTATGATTGTAATCTTTGATTTGTTTGATTCTATATGTCCATTATTCCATGTATACATACATTTATATGATTGAGGCCATCATTTCATTTAGCTCACTTACCCAAATAGCCTTCCTTCCATCAACCATTGTTAGCCAATTTTGAGCCTATTTAATCCCTTTTGTTCTTAATTTTAGCACATCACTACCCCTAAGTGAAAAACAATAAATGTCCCTTAATTTGAATCTTTGATTAGCTTAGGCTAGTGAGGGTGTGTATCAATTGGGTATGGGAAACTTGGGACATTGGTTGAGGTAAACGTGTAATTTTTATTTTTGTTGAAAATATTGAAAATTGGGTACATATTCATGCACTATATATAAAACCATATGCATTGATACGTTTGTATATACTTTAAAAAAAAAGAAAAAAAAAAGAAAAAGAACATATATATATCTATAAAAAAAATATATAGAAAAGAGAAAAAGAAATAAAAAGGGGACAAAAATGCCCCAAGGTAAAGTTCAATAAAAATCAATGCATATGGGATGTTAATTAAAGAGAATGCATGAGTATGTGAAGAAAAAAAAGTGGGAATCATGGGTATTAGGTTTTGTATTAGAATTGTATAGGTTGTTATATGTGTTAGGTGAGAGCTTAGGCTAATCAAAGATGCAAATTTCAAGCCCACTTGACCATATGCATCCATACCTTGACCCTAGCCCCATTACAACCTATGAATAAGTCCTCATGATGAATGTATGCATGCATTGAATAATTGTTGATTGTTAGATGAAAAACAAATCATAGAAAGCATGATTAGAAGAGAATTGAGTGATCGAACCTATACACTAGAGCGACTAGAGCGGATACACTTCCGGTGAGGGTTCGATGCTCAATTCCTTGTTTCTGGCTTTCATGAGCGTTCTTCTTGCAAGTCTATTTGAACTTCATTTTGATATTTGAATTGGTAGAGTTTGTGAGTCGTCATATGACCTTTGCCCTACTTGCTTATATGTGTTCTTGGGGAATGATTTACTTTTAACCAAGTAGGTAGAAACATTTTGCATTTAGTTGCATGCATGTAGATAGGTTTATATAGTTTATTTGCATTGAATAAATGTTCATACCCTTTTCTTGTCCTTCTTTATTCTTAGCATGAGGACATGCTTGGTTTAAGTGTGGGGAGATTTGATAAACCCCGATTTTGTGGTTTATCTTGTACTTATTTTGGGGGATTTTATCAACTTTTCTCACATTTATTCAATGAAATAGCATGGTTTTGTAATTCTCCCTTGATTTGTGCTTAAATGTGAAAACATGCTTTTTAGGCCCTAAAATTGATGATTTTAATTCACTTTAATTCCATTTGATGCCTTGATATGTTTGTTGAGTAATTTCATGTTCATAAGGCAAGTATTGGATGGAAAAAGTGAGGAGAAAAGCATGTAAAGTGGGAGAACTCATGAAGAAATGAAGGAACCGTAAAGCTATCAAGCCCGACCTCCTGGAACTCAAACGATCATAACTTGAGCTACAGAGGTCCAAATGAGGCGGTTTCAGTTGCATTGGAAAGCTAAGATCCGGGGCTTCGAAATGATATAAATTTTGCCATATGTTGCTTCGCGTTCAGGGGAGCGCACGCGAACTTTGCGCGCGCGCCGATGCTGTCTGTGGCCCACTTTTATGAAATCGCCCCCACCGATTTTGCAGCTCATTTTGGGCCCAATCCAACCCATTTCTGATGCTATTGAATCCAAGAATTGAAGGGGGAATGAAGGAAGTAGTCATAGTTTAGTTTTCATCATGTTTTAGGGTAGAATTCTAGAGAGAGAAGCTCTCTCTTCTCTCTAGAATTTAGGGTAGTTTAGGTTTAATTTTCTTAAATCCAACTTATAATTCTTGTTTTGATTTAGTTTTTCTTCTTAATTTCTTGTATTACATCTTTGCTCTTTTAGTTTTACTTGTTCATTTCCTTCATTTTGTTACTTTTATGCTTATGAACCCTTGTTGGATTTCCATTTTCTTTTAATGCAATTTAATGTTTGATGTTCTTTTTATTGATGAATTGAGTAGCTGATTTACTTTTCTTGCTATTGATAGTTGGTAGATTTTATTATTCTTGCACATTTACTATGCTTTCCATATATGCCTTCCAAGTGTTTGATAAAATTCTTGGTTGGATGTTAGAGTAGATTTTGTGCATTCTTAGCTTGGAAAGAGTGATTGGGCAATCTTGAGTCATGAAAAACCCAACTCATGTTGGTGATCTAGAGTTGTTAGCTAATATTGTTTCCATTGACGCTAATCTTTTGCTAATTAAATTAGTAAGTTGATTAGGACTTTTGGATTATTGTTTCCATTGACGCTAATCTTTTGCTAAGTTAATTAGTGAGTTGATTAGGACTTTTGGATTGAGATTAGCTAGTCTTGTTAGACTTTCTCTCATGGAAGATAATATGATACCTTCTTCCAATGTTGGAGATGACGTAATAAGATAAATTCTTGTTATTATTGTGGTATGATTGATTAATCTTGTTTGACTTTCTCCCTATTTGTTGGAGTTGACTAAATAAGATGAATTAATCATTGCATGACTAGGATAGAAGGCCTATGATCTCAATTCTTGCCATGAATGTCTCTCTTTATTAATTGCTTTCTTTAGTTATTTGCTTGATTTACTTTTCTTGTCATTTATTTTAGTGCCCCTCTTATCAATCAAAAACCCCCTTACCCCTTCATAGCCAATAATTGATCACTTCATTGCAACTCTTCGTGAGACGACCCGGAGTCCAAAATACTCCGGTTATTTCTTATTTGGGGTTTGTTCTTTGTGACAACCGATATTTTTTCATGAAAGGATTCTTGATTGGTTCGGAAACTATACTTCACAATGAGACTTCATTAGATAAATTCTAAACCATCAAAAATTCTCTCATCAGTAGGACAGTATAATTTTTGGATAGAATAAATTATTTGTCTGAGATTGGATCAAATGACCACAGCGACTCTCTATAGAGGCCATGGATATGCAGAATTGAGAATAATGGAGTTGGTACTTAGCACCGATGTATTTAATTTTTATGTTATTTCATCAGTCAGGGGAAGAATGCCTTGAAATTTTTATACTAGTGATATGTATCTTCTGCATATTAAGTTGCTAAATAATGATAAATATTACTATCACAATATGCGCTCTACTCTTGGTTTAACATGAAACACAAGCACCTTGATAAGGTATACCGTTTTCAAACACCACTATTAGGATTGTTTACACAAATTACATATATTATTTTATTTCAATCAAACATTATATTGTTGTAGTTTGGGAAATATTTATAGTTCATTATTATAGGATCTTGTGAGGTGTAATTGATTTATTAATGTCCGTCTATGCCATCTAAGTCTGCATATGTGTATTGTAATACCCTAACTATCAAAATGTCACGCTTCCGGCTGTGCCACTCTGATAGCTCGGGTATTACGACGACTCTTATAATATTTAATACTAAAATATCATCCTGTTTGAAACTTAAATCGTATTACAGCTCAAAAGACTTTTTAATAGATAATATACATCTATATAAATATCAATACTTACAGAGGATACCGATGAGCGGATAATTTATACGCTTTTGGGCATTATTTTTAGGTAGTTTTTAGTATGTTTTAGTTAATTTTTATTATATTTTTATTAGTTTTATGCAAAAATCACATTTTTGGACTTTACTATGAGTTTGTGTACTTTTCTGTAATTTCAGGTATTTTCTGGCTAAAATTGAGGGATCTGAGCAAAAGTCTGATTCAGAGGTTGAGAAAGGACTGCAGATGCTGTTGGATTCTGACCCTCCTGCACTCGAAGTAAATTTTATGGAGCTACAGAAGCTCAATTGGTACTCTCTCAATTTCGTTGGAAAGTAGACATCTTGAGCTTTCCAGCAATATATAATAGTCCATACTTTTCCTGAGATTTGATGGCCCAAACTGGCGTTAAACGCTAGTGAGAAACCTTTTTCTGGCGTAAAACGCCATAACTGGCACACTTCTTGGCGTTAAACGCCCATTTTGGCACCCAGGGTGGCGTTTAACTCCAATTTGAGGCACATGCACATGGAAGCTTGAAAGCTCAGCCCAAACACTCACCAAGTGGGCCCTAGAAGTGAATTTCTGCACTATCTGCACTTAGTTACTCATTTTCTGTAAACCTAAGTTACTAGTTTAGTATAAAAACTACTTTTAGAGATTCATTTTGCAACTCATGACATTTTAAATTTCATATTGTATCTTCTACGACATGAGTCTCTAAACCCCATAGGTGGGGGTGAGGAGCTCTGTTGTGTCTCAATGGATTAATGCAATTACTATTGTTTTCTATTTAATCACGCTTGATTCTGTTCTAAGATACTCACTCGTACATCAATATAAAGAATATGATGATCTGTGACACTCATCATCATTCTCAAATTTATGAATGCGAGCTTGACAACTACTCCCGTTCTATCTGAGCTCAACGTAGTCATTGGGCGACAGCTTGAATGCGTATCTCTTGGGTTTCTAATCCACGAGTTTGACTTGCATCTCCTGACAACAGAACATTCGAATCCGTGAGATTAGAACCTTCGTGGTAGAGGTTAGAACCAATTGGCAGCATTCCTGAGATCCGGAAAGTCTAAACCTTGTCTGTGGTATTCCGAGTAGGATCTGGAACAGGATGACTGTGACGAGCTTCAAACTCACGAATGTTGGGCGCAGTGACAGTGTACAAAAGGATAGAGAGATCCTATTCCGACACAAGTAAGAACCGACAGATGATTAGCCATGCGGTAGCTATGCCTGGTATTTTTCATCCGAGACGAGAGATCCGACAGTTGATTAGCCGTACAGAAACCGTGCCTGGACCATTTTCACTGAGAGGATGGATGGTAGCCATTGACAACGGTGATCGACCAACATACAGCTTGCCATGGAAGGAAGCCATGCGTGTTTGGAGAAGAAGACAGTAGGAAAGCAGAGATTCAGAAGGCAGAGCATCTTCGGAACCTCAACCTGTTCCTCATTACTGAATCACAAGTACCATTCATTTCATGTTATTTACTTTTCATAAATAAAATCATTTTTATCACTAATCTCCTGACTAAGATTTACAAGATAACCATAGCTTGCTTCAAGCCGGCAATCTCTGTGGGATCGACCCTTACTCACGTAAGGTATTACTTGGACGACCCAGTGCACTTGCTAGTTAGTTGTGCGTAGTTACAAAGGTGTGATTGTAATTCCGTGCACGAAGTTTTTGGCGCCGTTGCCGGGGATTGTTCGAGTTTGGACAACTGACGGTTCATCTTGTTGCTTAGATTAGGAAAAGTTTATCTTTTTTGATTTAGAGTCACTAAATTTGAGTATTTTATTATTGTTTTTGTTAAAATTTTAAAATCCTTGTTTTCTTTTTCTAGATTTTTTTCGAAAATTTTTAATAAATAGATAAAAATCAATAAACTAATAATTGAGTCTTCTGTTTGAGTTTAGTTTCATGTTTTAAGTTTGGTGTCAATTGCATGTTTTTATTTTCCTTCAATTTTCGAATTGTATGTTCTTTTTATTCTTCATATTTTCGAGTTTTATGTTCCTTGTTCTTTCTTGATCTTCAAGTTGTTCTTGTTTATTTTTTCTTGTTTGATCTTTAGTTTTTCTTGTTTTGTGTCTTTCCTTATTTTTCTTGTGCATTTTCGAATTATTAGTGTCCAAAGTATAAAAATATTTAAGTTTGGTGTCCTTTGTGTTTTTATTTTCCTAAAGATTTCCAAAAAGTGTTCTTGGTGTTCATCTTGACATTCAAAGTTTTCTTGTTTGTTTTCTTTGTTTTGATCTAAAAATTTTAAGTTTGGTGTCATTTTATTATTTTTCTCTTTCCTCATTAAATTCAAAAAAATATCTTTTCCTTTATTTACTCATCATTTTCGAATTCCTTAGGTTGACTTAGTCAAAATTTTTAAAATTTGGTAGTTTCTTGTTAGTCAAGTCAAAATTTCAATTTTAAAAATTTATCTTTTTAAATCTTTTTCAAAACAAATTCTTTTTCAATTTTCTTTTTATATGTTTCGAAAATCTTTTATAAAATTTTTCAAAATTTTTTTTCTTTTTTTATATAATTTTCGAATTACTTGTCCTATTTTATTATTTTGATAAAAAAATTTTAAGTTTGGTGTTTTCTTGTTAAGAAAGTTTCAATCTTTAAAATTTTAAAATCACATCTTTTTTCAAATCTTTTCTTTTATTTATTTTCTTACAAGTATCTTTAATTTTAAGACATCTTTTTCAAAACTTCCTAACCATTTTCTCTCTCTTCATTTTTCGAAAATCCTCAGCCACAATTTTTCAAATCTTTCTAATTAATTAATTAATTTAGTTTTCTAATTTCTTTTATTTATTTTTTTTCTTAATTTTCGAAACTTGCATCAATTTTTTTATTTACTTTATTTTAATTTCTTTAATTTCAAAAAAAAAGGGAAATACAATTTTTATTTACAATCCACATCATCTCCCTTTCTCCATCATGGACCTGAGTGGAAATGAACAGTCCAGAAGGACTCTGGAGTCATATGCTAACCCCACTACTACTTCATATGGGAGTAGTATCTGTATACACCCCATCAGAGCCAGCAATTTTGAGCTAAACCCTCAGCTCATTATCATGATGTAGCAAAATTACCAGTATTCCGGTCTTCCACAGGAAGAACCTACTGAATTTTTGGCACAGTTCTTACAGATTGCTGACACAGTATGTGATAAGGAAGTAGATTAGGATGTCTACAGATTATTACTGTTTCCATTTGCTGTAAAAGATAAAGCTTAGAGGTGGTTAAATAACCAACCTACAGCAAGTATAAGAACATGGAAACAGTTATCAGACAAATTTCTGAATCAATATTTCCCTCCAAAAAGGATGACACAGCTAAGGCTGGACATCCAAGGCTTTAAACAAGAGGATAATGAATCTCTTTATAATTCCTGGGAGAGGTACGGAGAGATGCTAAGAAAGTGCCCCTCTGAAATGTTTTCAGAATGGGTGCAGTTAGACATCTTCTACTACGGGCTTACAAAAAAGGCCCAGATGTCTCTAGACCACTCAGCTGGTGGATCTATACACATGAAAAAGACAATTGAAGAGGCTCAAGAGCTCATTGATATAGTTGCTAGAAATTAACATATGTACCTAAGTAGTGAGTCCTCCAGAACAAGTTGTTGAACTCAATCAGCAATTGCTTTTTATAACAAAACAGTTAGCAGAATTTAAAGAGATGCTACAAGACACTAAAAAGGCTAACAAGAATATAGAAGCACAATTAGATCAGACAAGACAGCAGTTATCTAAATAGATAACAGAAGAGTGTTAAGCTGTTCATTTAAGGAGTGGGAAGACATTGAATGTCTCAACTCAAGGTAGTAGAAAGCCAAGAAAGGAACAACTGACAGAGGATGACCAAACCACTGTCCAAAATCCCTCTGAGGACAGTAAGAGCCCAGAGAGGAATGATTCTGGCGTTCAAATGCCAGAAAAGGGTGAAAAGTTGGCGTTGAATGCCCAGTAGATGGCCAATTCTGGCGTCCAGATGCCAAAAAAGGGTGGCAATCTAGTGTTAAACACCCATACAGCACCCAATTCTGGCGTTCAAGCGCCAATGGGGGATCAGACACCTGCAAGTGCTGATAACAACCCCCTTAGGCAGGCTTCTCCAACTACTTCTGTAGGAAGTAAACCTGCAGCAACTAAGGTTGAAGAATATAAAGCCAAGATGCCTTATCCTTAGAAACTCCGCCAAGCGGAACAGGATAAACAATTTGTCAACTTTTCAGACTATCTCAGGACTCTTGAAATAAAGATTCCATTTGCAGAGGCACTTGAGCAAATACCCTCTTATGCTAAGTTCATGAAAGAGATCTTAAGTCATAAGAAGGATTGGAGAGAAAACGAAAAAGTTTTTCTCACTGAAGAATGCAGTGCAGTCATTCTGAAAAGCTTACTAGAGAAGCTTAAAGATCCCAGAAGCTTTATGATACCATGCACATTAGAGGATGCTTGTACTAAGACAGCTCTATGTGATCTTGGGGCAAGTATCAACCTGATACCTGCATCCACTATCAAAAAGCTTGGTTTGACTGATGAAGTTAAACCAACCCGGATATGCCTCCAACTTGCTGATGGCTCCATTAAGATTCCATCAGGCGTAATTGAGGACATGATTGTTGATGAGCGGATAATTTATACGCTATTTGGCATTATTTTTAGGTAGTTTTTAATATGTTTTAGTTACTTTTTATTATATTTTTATTAGTTTTTATTCAAAAATCACATTTCTGGACTTTACTATGAGTTTGTATGTTTTTTGTGATTTTAAGTATTTTCTGGCTGAAATTGAGGGACCTGAGCAAAAATCTGATTCAGAGGCTGAAAAAGGACTGCAGATGCTGTTTGATTCTGACCTCCCTGCACTCGAAGTGGATTTTCTGGAGCTACAGAAGCCCAATTGGTGCGCTCTCAATTGAGTTAGAAAGTAGACATCCTGGGCTTTCCAGAAATATATAATAGTCTACTTTGCCCGAGATTTGATGGCCCAAACCGGCGTTCTAAGTCAGCATAAAATTTCTGGCGTCAAAACGCCAGAACTGGCATAAAAGCTGGATTTAAACGCCCAAACTGGCACCCAAGTTGGCGTTTAACTCCAAGAAAAATCTCTACATGTGAAATCTTCAATGCTCAGCCCAAGCACACACCAAGTGGGCCCGGAAGTGGATTTCTGCATCATTTACTTATTTCTGTAAACCCTAGGCTACTAGTTCTCTATAAATAGGACTTTTTGCTATTGTATTTTCATCTTTTAATCATGCTTTGATGATTGAACCCTTTTTGGGAGGCTGGCCATTTGGCCATGCCTAGACCTTCTTTTATTTATATATTTTCAACGGTGGAGTTTCTACACACCATAGATTAAGGTGTGGAGCTCTGCTGTTCTTCATGAATCAATGCAAAGTACTATTGTTTTTCTATTCAACTCAAGCCTATTTCTTCTCTAAGATATTCATTCGTACACAAGAACATGATGAATGTGATGATTATGTGACACTCATCACTAATCTCACCTATGAATGCGTGCCTGACAACCACTTCAATTCTACATGCAAACAAGCTTAAATGTGTATCTCTTGGGTTTCTAATCTAAGATTAAAACCTTCGTGGTATAGGCTAGAATTATTGGCGGCCATTCTTGAGATCCGGAAAGTCTAAACCTTGTCTGTGGTATTCCGAGTAGGATCTGAGAAGGGATGATTGTGACGAGCTTCAAACTCGCGAGTGTTGGGCGTAGTGACAAACGCAAAAGGATCAATGGATCCTATTCCAACATGATCGAGAACCGACAGATGATTAGCCGTGCGGTGACAGCGCATTTGGACCATTTTCACTGAGAGGACGGGAGGTAGCCATTGACAACGATGATACCCAACATACAGCTTGCCATGGAAAGGAGTATGAATGATTGGATGAAGACAACAGGAAAGCAGAAGTTCAGGAGGAACAAAGCATCTTCATACGCTTATCTGAAATTCTCACCAATGAATTACATAAGTATCTCTATCTTATTTTATATTTTATTCATCTTTTAATTATCAATTCTCCATAACCATTTGAATCTGCCTGACTGAGATTTACAAGATGACCATAGCTTGCTTCAAGACGACAATCTCCGTGGGATTGACCCTTAGTCACGTAAGGTTTATTACTTGGACGACCCAGTGCACTTGCTAGTTAGTTGTGCGGAATTGTGAAAAAGAGTTGAGATTGCAATTGTGCGTACCAAGTTTTTGGCGCCATTGATGATCACAATTTCTTGCACCATGTTTTTGGCACCGTTGCCGGGGATTGTTCGAGTTTGGACAACTGACGGTTCATCTTGTTGCTTAGATTAGGTAACTTTATTTTATTTTTATTCTTCAGAATTTTTAAGAATGAATTCTAGAGTTTCAGATGATGTTTCTATCATCACAAAAGCTAATTGATTCTCATCAATTTGGCTATTGTAAGTAATGTCCTGCTGAAACTTGGCTAGCCATGTCTAATCTTTTTAGATTGAAGCTTTAGACTAACATTGCATAATTCCTGGAATTCGTATTAAAAATTTTGAATTTCTTTATTTTCTTTTTTTTTCCAAATAATTTTCGAAAAATTACAAAAAAAAAATTTATAAAATCATAAAAATAAAAAATAATTTATGTTTCTTGTTTGAGTCTAGTGTCTAATTTTAAGTTTGGTGTTAATTGCATTTTTCTAAATTTTGAAAATTACATGCATTATGTTCTCCACTAATCTTCAAGTTGTTCTTGATAATTTCCTTGCTCTGATCTTTGAATTCTCTTGTTTTGTGTGTTTTGTTGTTTTTCATATGCATTCTCAATTTGTCAATATCTCTAATATAAAAATTTCTAAGTTTGGTATCTTACATGCATTGTTTATTTGATCTTAGTTTTCCATGATTAGTTGCATTTTGATTGTTTGTCATCATTGAAAAATTCAAAATTTTTTTTCAAATTATGTCTTTTCAAGTCAATAATACAGAGAATTAAAGATTTAGAACATGCAGCAGATGAATTACAGAGAAAAAGCTGGGCGTTCAAAACGCCCAATAAGGAAGGAAAACTGGCGTTTAAACGCCAGCCAGGGTATCTGGCTGGGCGTTAAATGCCCAAAAGGGTAGTATTTTGGGCGTTAAATGCCAGAATGGATACCATTCTGGGCGTTTAACGCCAGGATGGCACAATAGGGAAGATTTTGTTTTCAATTCAAATCTTTTTCAAATTTTCATAATTTTTCAAAATCAAATCTTTTTCAAATCATATCTTTTCAATCATATCTTTTCAAAATCAAATCCTTTCCAAATTTTTTTATTATTATTTTCGAAAATCCTTGCTAACAATTAGTGATTTGATTCAAAGATTTCTTCCTTGTTAAGAAAGGTTCAATAATTGAATTTTAGAATCATATCTTTTAAATTTCTTGTTAGCCAAGGCATTAATTTTAAAAATCAAATCTTTTTAATTGTTTGTCAATCATATCTTTTTAAAACCATATTTCCTCAATCATATATTCTCAACCAAAACTTTTTCAAAATGATTTTCAATCATATCTTTTTGATTTCTGATTTCAAATTTTTTTAAAATCACTTAATTACTTTCTCAATTTTTATTTTCGAAAATCATTACCAAATTTTCAAGATTTCTTTTAATTATTTCAAAATATTTTTAAAATTAATTTCGAAAATTCTTCCCCCCTTCTCACATCCCTCTATTTAAGGGACTAACACTCCTCCTCAATGTGCAATTCAGACTCCCTCTCTCTCTAAGTTCGAATTCTCCCCTCTCTACCTCCTCCTTCTATTCTTCTTTTCCTCTGACATCTCAAAGAATCTCTATACTGTGACATAGAGGATTCCATACTTTCTTCTCCTCTCTTTCATATGAGCAGGAGCAACGACAACGACATTCTTGTTGAAGCTGATCCTGAACCTGAAAGGACCTTGAAGAGAAAGCTAAGAGAAGCTAAAGCACAACTCTCTGGAGAGGACCTAACAGAAATTTTCAAACAAGAAGAAGCCATGGCAGCTGTTCCGAGGGTTACCTGAAACTGGAGGTCGATCTCGGATGAGATCCTTGGTGCTGGTCGGAGATGATGTATCCGACTCGTTGGACTTGCTGCACTGCTGATCCTTGGCCACCGGAGGGTGGAGGGTACCTGCAAGAGACTCCGATGCTTAAGTTAGCACGGGTATTAAGCAGGTTTTTTTGTAGAATCAGAGTATGAGTTATACCTGGGTGCTCCAGTGTATTTATAGTAGCGTGGGCTGACCTTTCTGATAAGATAAGTTAGTTATCTTATCTTATCTTATCTTTATCTTGAGTGAAGTTAGCTTATCTTTTAAGGGAACCGCCTTTATCTCTGTAGGCTCGAACTGCCTTTGGATTTGGGTCGTGTTCCTACATTTGGGCCTTTTCCTGGGCTCTCCTGTCGATTTGGCCGATCTCTTTAAGAAGAGGTCGGATAGTTGGACCTGAAGTGGTCAGTCGTTTTGCCACCAATCATCCCGGGTCGGACAGTGCGACCCAGGGTATGAACAGTGCCCCTGCTTTGAGCTCGGTCTTCTTTTTGAGGTCGAGTTCTTGACTTCGGTCCTTCTCTAATGAAGCTGAACTCAAGCATTTTGTCGATTCCTTTGTAGAAGCTTTTGAATGTAGAACGTTTTTCCTCTAAAAGCGCGCGCTTTTATATCGGCGCTTTTTTGGGAATGCAAGCGGTTTTAATATCCGCATTTAATTGGCATTTAATTGCCCCGTTCTCCTAACTTCTCTATTTTTTGAATTTTGCACTCAGGAAAACGGTTTCTCTCCTTCGCCCTTTTCGTAACTTCTTCACATTTCTTCTTTCACTCTCTCGCTTTCTGTCTTTCGCTTGCGCTTCTGCTTTCGTCGCTTGGCGTTTTTTCTGGGCGGCCTTTGTCTCTGCGCTTCCACTCTTCTTCGCAACTTCTTCCGTCTTCAGGTTAGTCTCATTTCATATTTTCCTCGTTTATTTTTGTTTTTTGCGATGGGGTTTTCCTTTTGATATTCTTTTTTGGAGAAAGTTTGGATCTTTCCGTTTTTTATCATGCTTGACTTGTTGCATGCTCTGAAATTTCTTTGTTTTTTGGTGCGAATCTTTTCCTTTTGCCTGTTGCCGCCGTTTCTGTTTGTGCCTTGGCTGATGATTTTTTGCTTGATTTCAAAAGAAAGTTTGTGCCTTTGTTGCTTGATCTTTTTTGACATTTCTGATATACTGTAGAAGTAGTGCTTTTTGCTGGTAAACTTGTAGAAGTGTGGTCCTTTACATTTTTGCTTCCTTTGTTTTCTTTCTGGATTTTGTTTTGACGAGTGCTGGGATGTAAGCCGTAGAAATAACTTGAGAACCTTGCTTATTTTACTGCCTCCAAGGGATTCCCCGCGACCTTTGTCTTGGGTCTTGGGGTTTTCCCTTTTTGTTTATCCGCCTGTCGAGATGTTTTGTCCTCTGTCCGAGATGTTTTTGTGTAATCCATTCTTCCTTTCTTTTTGTAGGATTTAGTTGACCTCATGTCTTCCCGAAATAACATAACAGAAATGCCTTCCCAGGTTCCTGCGGGTATGGCTGATTGGGTGGACTCCATGGTTCTTATGTGTGTCTCGCTGGTTGATTCCGAATTTTGTACTCAACTTAGGCAGTTTCACAGTGTCTGTAGTAATTCTGGTGATGAGAAGAATTATGAACTTGTCCCTCCCTCTTCTGACGAGAGAGTCTATTTTTCGACTCGAGTTGTTGACAATCGCCCCTTCTTTTATGCTTACGATTTTTTCTTTGGTCAACTGGGTATTACTCTTCCTTTTACTCCATTTGAAACCGACTTGTTATGGTCTTGTAATGTTGCCCCTTCTCAACTTCATCCCAACTCCTGGGGTTTTATAAAAATTTTCCAATTGCTGTGCGACGATTTTGGTATTCCTGCTTCCCAATCTCTCTTTTTCTATTTGTTTGTTTTGACTAAGCCTGGTGTGGTAAAAAAGAAGTCAGCTTGGGTCTCCTTTCGTTCTACTCAAGGAAAGAAAGTTTTTCCATGTTTGACGAGTCATTTCGTGACTTTAAGAACTACTTTTTCAAGATCCGAGCTGTTGAAGGAGCTCGGCCTTTTTTTCTGGATGAAAATGATGAACATGCCTTTCCCTTGGAATGGCAAAAGGACGTGAGGGTCTCCCGGTATTCGTGGGAGATGTTGGATGAGGCTGAGCGGGCCTTTGTGACTATCTTGGAAGAACGCTGGGGTCAACCTCCCCATCTTGACACAAAGAAATTCCGAACCAATCCTTCTCTTCTTCAATCTGAACTGGGTATCTTGTGTTTCTCTTATGATTTCGTTTATGTTGCTTTGTAACTGTCTTTTTGGACTTGTCCAACTTGTAGCTGAGTTTTCTGTTTCATTTGTAGAGGCAATGAAGAATAATGAATCCATGAAAGCTTATAAGAGGGCGCAGAGGGCGACTGCTGCCAGAAATGCTGCTGCCCAGGTGGCTGGGGAGGGATCTTCCTAAGTGCGCGAGAAGCCCTCAGTGCAGAGTTCTGCCGGGGTGAAGAAGGTGATCCCTACTCCCCAAGTTCGTTTGGCCGATCCTCACGTCACCTCTGCTGCCCCTTCTGTTGCTCCTCCCAATAAGAAACAAAAGACTGCTGAGCCTTTTGACCTCGATGCTCCTGATTTTAATGCTATTGAATTCGTGGATCAACAAATCGGTCCCTCGGTGCTCTTTCCATGGACGATGTGTCCATCCTTCATCACTTGGAATTTATGGCTCGAAATCATGTTAAGATGGCGTACATGTCGGCTGCCATATATCGGACTGCTCAGAATCTCCCTCTCCATGCTACCAAGGCGTTTATGGAGGAGGCGAAACAAGAATTTGACCGGATGAAGGGGCTGAAGGAGGAGCTTGAGGTGAAGGTGGCTAAGCTGGAAAAAGACTTGGAGAACGAAAAGGCAAGTTCTGAAGCGTTGGCTGCCTCTTTGAGGTTGGCTGAAGATGCAACCTTGATGCATAAGGATAGCTATGTTACCTCCTATAGGGAGGGGAGGCGCCTGAGGGAGGAGCTTGACAATGCCCGAGAAGACTATGCTGAGCTCCAAGGTCATCTTGTTGGCAGCGTGACTGCTGCTTACGAGAACTTAAGAGAGCAAGTTTGAATTATTGCTCCCGAGGCAGATCTTACCCTTTTTAGCTTGGATAATGTTGTCAGGGATGGCAAGATTGTCCCTGACGATGAGGGTGATGATGACGAGGTTGTTCCTCCCCCTGTGTTCTCTACTAAGGTGCCGACTTCTTCCGTTCCTCCGGCTGTGCCTGACTTGGATTGCCAGATCCTAAACCGGGGGGATGGTACTGTAGATGCGGTGCCGATTCAGACTCGCCCTCCCTCTCCTGGTTCTGATGCTGTCAAGAAAGCTCCTGATGCTGCCGAGAAGAGTTCTGATGCTTGTTGATCTTTTTTCTCTAGAGTAGTTGGCCCGGCTTGTGGGCGTTTTGAAACTTTTTTATTTTGATTGCTGACGTTTCTTAGTTGCTTTTTTTTAGCAATCTTTTTTATTTTGAAAAACAAACAATTAGCTTGCCATCTTTTGGATAGTAAGTGTTGGTGATCTTTTAAGGCCCGATAACTCTGTATAAAGGACCGGTTTTTTGGCTAGGCGTCTTTTGTCTTCTGTCGCTGCTGAAATCTTGCAGCTCGACCTCCTTGGGCTATTTTGTTTTGTAGCTTGAATCTCTGTGGTTGTAGGGGTCCGACTTGTTTAGTTTTCTCGCTTTGTGTGTGTTTTTTAGCGTTCTGTAACCAATTTCTTTGCGTTGGTCCCCTGCTAGACTCTTTTTTGTAATCTTCTTTCTTGGACTTTGGTCAGGTTTTTTTACTTTTGACCTTCTCGTCTCGGGCTGAAATTATTAAGTCGAGTCCTTCTAAGTTATTTTCGTAATCCTCTTTCTTGGATCTTTGTCAAATCTCTTTCAGGGATTACTTTGATAACTTTTAAGTAGTAGGAGTCCGACTTGGTTATATCGGTCTCCTTTAAGTTATTTGTAGTCCTCTTTCTTGGATCTTTGTCAGATCTCTTTCAGGGACTACTTTGATAACTTTTAAGTAGTAGGAGTCCGACTTGGTTATATCGGTCTCCTTTTAAGTTATTCGTAGTCCTCTTTCTTGGATCTTTGTCAGATCTCTTTCAGGGACTACTTTGATAACTTTTAAGTAGTAGGAGTTCGACTTGGTTATATCGGTCTCCTTTTAAGTTATTCGTAGTCCTCTTTCTTGGATCTTTGTCAGATCTCTTTCAAGGACTACTTTGATAACTTTTAAGTAGTAGGAGTCCGACTTGGTTATATCGGTCTCCTTTAAGTTATTCGTAGTCCTCTTTCTTGGATCTTTGTCAGATCTCTTTCAAGGACTACTTTGATAACTTTTAAGTAGTAGGAGTCCGACTTGGTTATATCGGTCTCCTTTAAGTTATTCGTAGTCCTCTTTCTTGGATCTTTGTCAGATCTCTTTCAGGGACTACTTTTATAACTTCTCATTTTGGGCTGACTTTGTCATGTTGAGCCCTTCTAAGTTAAAGTAATCCTCTTTAATAGGGTTGGCCAGACCTCTTTCTAGGGTTTACTTATAACTTGGGTTGACTTGGTCCGACTTCTTAACGTCGGCCAGTCTTTAAGTTATTATTTTAGCATTCCGTAAGACCTCGTCAGGTTCTTTTTTTGGATCGCTTTCGATAACTTCTTACATTATTCTGTGTTCATCTTTGCCGATCTGTAGAAAGTGGTTGTCATTTCTAGATTGTCCTTTGGGTGAATCGCGTTTTCACCTTTATCGGACGGTTGTCTTTATCGTGATCGTGCAGTGAAATTGTTTTTCACTTTCTGCCGATCTGTTGCTTTATAATCGGACGATGAATACTTCAGATTAATGCGTCTTGAAATCTTTGTAGAATATCTAAAATATATTTTATTTTAAAGGAAGAGTGCAAGTATATACATATGAGATTGTCTGAGTCTCAACTTGGTGCCTCATTAAAAAACCTTTTCAGGAAAAAGAGTGCATCCAATGATGAGATCTTTTATCTTTTCTAACTGTAGTACCTTCTGAGGTTACAGGCGTGCCATGACCTGGGAAGCTCTCGTCCATTGAGTTCAGACAGTCTGTAGTAGCCCTTTCCAAGTACTTCTACAATTCGGTAAGGCCCTTTCCAGTTCGCTGCCAGCTTTCCCTCTCCTGGTCGAGTTGTTCGGATATCATTTCGGATTAGGATGAGATCATTTTCTGTGAAATTTCTCGGCACTACCTTTTGATTATATCTGGAAGCCATTCGGCGTTTTAGAGCTTCTTCCCTGATCCGAGCTCTTTCTTGGATTTCGGATAGCAAGTCGAGCTCTTCTCTCTGAAGTTGGAAGTTTGCGTCCTCATTATAATGAACTACTCTGGGCGACCCTTCCTCAATCTCTATTGGAATCATCGCCTCCGTTCCGTATGCTAATCGGAAGGGGGATTCCTTCGTGGTGGAATGTGGCGTTGTTCGATATGCCCACAGGACCTGTGGGAGCTCTTCTGCCCAGGCTCCCTTTGCGTCTTGTAATCTCCGTTTTAATCTAGCCAATATGACTTTGTTGGCAGCTTCGGCCTGCCCATTGGCTTGTGGATGTTCGACGGAGGTGTACTGGTGCTTTATATTCAAGTCGGCTACTAGTTTTCTGAAGCCTGCATCTGTGAATTGGGTGCCATTGTCTGTGGTTATTGAATATGGAACCCCGAACCTTGTGACAATGTTTCGATATAAGAACTTCCGGCTTCTTTGAGCGGTGGCATTGGCTAGGGGCTCTGCCTCGATCCACTTTGTAAAGTAATCTACTCCCACTATGAGAAATTTAACTTGTCCTGATCCCTGTGGGAAGGGGCCGAGAAGATCGAGTCCCCATTTTGCAAACAGCCAAGGCGAAGTCACGCTGATGAGCTCTTCTGGTGGGGCGATGTGAAAGTTGGCATGTTTTTGACATGGTGGACATGTCTTTACAAATTCTGTGGCTTCTTTCTGTAGAGTTGGCCAATAAAATCCCTCCCGAAGTACTTTTTTGGCAAGAGCTCGTGCTCTGAGATGATTGCCACAGATGCCGCCGTGTATTTCTTCTAGCACTTCCCTTGTGTTGGAGGTCGGCACGTATTTTAGTAAAGGTATTGAAATTCCTCTTTTGTACAGGATGTTGTTTATGATGGTGTAGTACTGTGCCTCCCATTTTAACTTCTTTGCCTCCTTTTCTTCTGTGGGGAGTGTTCCTTCTTTGAGGTATTTGATTATGGGGGTCATCCATCCTTGGTCCTGACTTGTTATGGCCAGGACTTTTTCCTCTTCCGAGATTGACGGGTTTTGCAACATTTCCTGGATGAGGCTTCTATTGTTGCCCCCTGGTTTGGTGCTGGCTAGTTTTGAGAGTGCATCAGCTCGGGCATTTTGTTCGCGGGGTATGTGGCAGATCTTATATTCCCCGATTTGTCCGAGTAGTTCCTTGGTTTTATCCAAATATTTTTTCATGGTGGGGTCTTTGGCTTGGTAGCTCCCTGTTATTTGTGATGTGACCACTTGTGAATCGCTGTAAATGTTGAGTTTTTGAGCTCCGACCTCTTTAGCCAGCTTCAAACCAGCTAATAATGCTTCATATTCCGCTTGGTTATTGGAGGCCGGGAACCCGAACTTAAGGGAGAGCTCAACTTGGGTTCCTTGGTTACTTTCTATTATCACGCCTGCGCCGCTTCCAGTTTTATTTGAGGAACCGTCCATGTAGAGATCCCATTCTGTGGGAGTTTTTAGGGTATCTGTGAATTCTGCGATGAAGTCGGCCAGATACTGTGACTTGATGGCCGTCCGAGCTTCGTATTGGAGGTCAAATTCTAACAACTCGACTGCCCATTGTAGAATTCTGCCTGCTAAATCTGTTTTCTGCAATATTCCTTTTATGGGCTGGTTAGTTCTAACCTTAATGGTGTGAGCCTGGAAGTACGGACGGAGTCGTCGAGATGTTAGGATGAGAGTATAGGCAAATTTTTCTATTTTCTGGTAGTTCAGCTTGGATCCCTGTAGTGCTTTGCTAATGAAGTAGACGGGTTATTGCCCCCTTTTCGTCTTCTCTGACTAATGCTGAGGCTATCGCCCGGCTTCCTACTGCGAGATATAATATGAGTGGTTCACCTTCTCGTGGTCGCGATAGGATAGGTGGCCGTCCTAAGAACTCCTTGAAGTTTCGGAAAGCTTGTTCACACTCTGTCGTCCATTCGAACTGTTTTCCCTTTCTTAAAGTAGCATAAAAGGGAAGAGATCTTATCGCAGCTCCTGCTAAGAATCGGGATAGGGCAGCCAATCTCCCGTTGAGTTGTTGTACTTCTTTGACACAGGTTGGGCTCTTCATGTTGAGTATAGCTTGACATTTGTCTGGATTTGCTTCAATTCCCTTTTGTGTGAGCATGAAGCCTAAGAATTTGCCTGCTTCAACTGCGAAGGTGCATTTTGCGGGGTTGAGTCGCATGTTATGCTTCCTTATAGTGTCAAACACTTGAGCCAGGTCGGATAATAGTGTATCTTCGCTTTGTGTTTTTATCAACATGTCGTCCACATAGACTTCCATGATTTTTCCGATGTGATCCGAGAAGACTTTATTCATTAGCCTTTGATAAGTAGCTCCCGCGTTCTTGAGACCGAAAGGCATCACGATGTAGCAGTAGTTCGCCTTTGGTGTTAAGAACGAGGTCTCTTCTTGATCTGGTGGATACATGGGAATTTGGTTGTATCCCGAATAGGCGTCCATAAACGAGAGGTATCTATATCCAGAGGAAGCGTCTACCAGAGCGTCAATACTTGGGAGTGGGTATGGATCTTTGGGCAGGCTTTGTTGAGATCGGTGTAATCGGTACACATGCGCCACTTCTCGTTTGATTTTTTCACCAAGACGACGTTGGCTAGCCATAGTGGGTACTTGACTTCTCTTATGAATCCTGCCTCCAGTAATGTTTGTACTTGTTCTTCCACAGCTTGGGACCGTTCTGGTCCGAGTTTTCTTCGCTTTTGCTGCACCGGCCGAGATCCTGGATAGACTGCCAACTTGTGGCACATTAGTTTAGGGTCTATGCCTGGCATGTTTGCGGCTTTCCATGCGAAGAGGTCGACATTATCTCGTAAGAATTGTATCAGTAATTCTTTTGAATCTCCTCTTAGGACCGTGCCGATATTAGTCGTTTTGTCCGAGGTATCTCCAATCTGAACCTTCTCTATCTCACCTTCTGGGTGCGGAGGGAGTTCTTCTCGACGCTAAGCTCCGCCAAGCTCAATTGTATGAAAATCTTCTCCTCTGCCTTTGAGGTTTAAGCTCTCGTTATAACAGCGACGTGCCGTCTTTTGATCTGCTTTTATTGTGGCTATCCCTTCTGTAGTTGGGAATTTCATGCATAGATGCGGAGTTGAGACTATTGCGCCGAGTTGATTGAGTGTTGTCCGACCTATGAGAGCATTATAGGCTGAACTTACGTCGACCACAATGTAGTCTATTTTGAGGGTCCTAGTTTGGTTCCCTTTTCCAAAAGTAGTGTGTAGCGATACGTATCCCAATGGTTGTATCGGAGTGTCTCCTAGTCCAAACAGATTGTTCGGGTATGCTTTAAGTTCCTTTTCGTCTAAACCGAGCTTGTCGAAAGCTGTTTTGAATAAGATGTCGGCAGAACTCCCTTGGTCTACTAGTGTGCGGTGTAGATTGGCGTTTGCCAGTATAATAGTGATGACCATGGGATCGTCATGTCCCGAGATGATGCCGGATGCGTCCTCTTTAGTAAATGTTATCGCCGGGATGTCGGGTGCTTCCTCCTTTCCCTCAACATGATATACTTCTTTGAGATATCTCTTTCGAAACGATTTGGAGATCCCACCTCCTGCGAATCCGCCGTGTATCATATGGATGTGTCTTTCTGGTGTCCGAGGTGACCGTTCAGCTCGTCCATTATCTTCGTCTCTCCGTCTTTTTCTTTGGTCATCATCCCGGGTGGCCAGAAATCGATCTAATTTTCCTTCTCTTACCAACTTTTCTATGATATTTTTCAAGTCGAAGCATTCGTTGGTAGAGTGCCCTCGAATTCGATGGTATTCGCAATATTCCTTTCAATTTCCTCCTCCCCTTTTGCCTTTGAGTGGTCGTGCTGGGGGGATTTTTTCTGTATGGCAGACTTCTTTGTACACGTCGACCAGGGATGCTTTGAGAGGAGTGTAGTTGTGGTATTTTTTATTTTTTCTCACCCTGTCGATCTTCTTTCCTTTTGGAGTCCTTGTCTTTGTCTAGGTAGGAGGTTCTGAATTTTGAGGTTTCTCCCAGCCGAGCGTTCTCTTCCATGTTGATGTATTTTTCTGCTCGCTCCTGTACTTCGTCTAAGGAGGTGGGATACTTTTTTGATATAGATTGACTGAAAGGTCCCTCTCGTAAGCCATTAATAAGCCCCATGATGGCAGCCTCTGTTGGTAAACTTTGTATGTCCATGCATGTTTTGTTGAATCTTTCCATGTAGTTGCGGAGGCTCTCCCGATCTCCTTGCTTGATTCCTAGTAAGCTTGGTGCGTGCTTGGCCTTATCTTTCTGGATGGAGAATCTGGCCAGGAACATTTTGGCCAGGTCGTCGAAGCTTGAGATGGACTTCGGAGGTAAGTTGTCGAACCATCTGATCGCCGTTTTTGTGAGAGTTGTTGGAAAAGCTTTGCAGCGAACGACATCTGAGGCATCGGTAAGGTACATTCTGCTTCTGAAATTGCTGAGATGATGGTTGGGGTCAGTAGTACCATCATACAAAACCATATCCGGGAGTTTGAAATCTTTTGGGATTTTGGTTTTCATGATTTCCCTGGTGAATGGATCCTGTTCTTTTCGTGAATTTTCCTCAGGAGTGGTCCGAGGAGCTTTTGATTTGAGGTCGGCCTCTAATTGCTGTAGTTTTTCTTCTAGTTTTTGACGTCGCCGTACCTCTCTATGTAGATCCTTTCCGATCTCCCGTTGTTGCTGGGTTTCTTTCTCAAGTTGCTTTAAGCGATCTTGAAGTGCTTCCATGGCTCCCGGATTTGGTGAGTTTTTGTCCCCGTTGGATTCCGGAGTATCCTTTAGCGTAGTGTCCGCGTTCTTATGCGGTGTTCTGTTCTCCAGGTCCGAGTCGTGGTCGTGGTCATGGCCGTCCACCATGGTTTTGGGATGACTTTCAGGTTCCCCAGCAACGGCGCCAATGTTCCGAGGGTTACCTGAAACTGGAGGTCGATCTCGGATGAGATCCTTGGTGCTGGTCGGAGATGATGTATCCGACTCGTTGGACTTGCTGCACTGCTGATCCTTGGCCACCGGAGGGTGGGGGGTACCTGCAAGAGACTCCGATGCTTAAGTTAGCACGGGTATTAAGCAGGTTTTTTTGTAGAATCAGAGTATGAGTTATACCTGGTTGCTCCAGTGTATTTATAGTAGCGTGGGCTGACCTTTCTGATAAGATAAGTTAGTTATCTTATCTTATCTTATCTTTATATTGAGTGAAGTCAGCTTATCTTTTAAGGGAACCGCCTTTATCTCTGTAGGCTCGAACTGCCTTTGGATTTGGGTCGTGTTCCTACATTTGGGCCTTTTCCTGGGTTCTCCTGTCGATTTGGCCGATCTCTTTAAGAAGAGGTCGGATAGTTGGACCTGAAGTGGTCAGTCGTTTTGCCACCAATCATCCCGGGTCGGACAGTTCTACCCAGGGTTTGAACAGCAGCCGAAAACAACAACAATGCCAACAATGCAAGGAAGATGCTTGGTGACTTTACTGCACCTACTCCCGACTTCTGTGGGAGAAGCATCTCTATCCCTGCCATTGGAGCAAACAACTTTGAGCTGAAGCCTCAATTAGTTTCTCTATTGCAACAAAATTGCAAGTTTCATGGACTTCCATTGGAAGATCCTCATCAGTTCTTAGCTGAATTTTTGCAAATCTGTGACACTGTCAAGACCAATGGGGTTGACCCTGAGGTCTACAGACTTATGCTCTTCCCTTTTGCTATAAGAGACAGAGCTAGGATATGGTTGGATTCACAACCTAAGGAAAGCCTGAACTCTTGGAAAAAGCTAGTCAGTGCTTTTCTGGCCAAATTCTTTCCACCTCAAAAATTGAGTAAGCTAAGAGTGGAGGTCCAGACTTTCAGACAGAAGGAAGGTGAATCCCTCTATGAAGCTTGGGAAAGATACAAGCAATTGATTAGAAGGTGTCCTTCTGACATGATTTCAGAATAGAGCATCATAGGTATCTTCTATGATGGTCTTTCTGAACTGTCCAAGATGTCATTGGACAGTTCTGCTGAAGGATCTCTTCATCTAAAAAAGACGCCTACAGAAGCTCAGGAACTCATTGAAATGGTTGCAAATAACCAATTCATGTACACTTCTGAAAGGAATCCTGTGAATAATGGGACAACTCAGAAGAAAGGAGTTCTTAAGATAGATACTCTGAATGCCATATTGGCTCAGAAAAAAATATTGACTCAGCAAGTCAATAGATTTCTCAGAGTCTGTCTGAAATGCAAGCTGCATCAGGTAGTACTAAGGAGGCTTCTTCTGAAGAAGAAGCCTATGACCCTGAGAACCCTGCAATGGTAGAGGTGAATTACATAGGAGAACCCTATGGAAACACCTATAATCCTTCATGGAGGAATCATCCAAATCTCTCATGGAAGGACCAACAGAGGCCTCAACAAGGCTTCAACAACAGTAATGGTAGAAGAAATAGGTTTAGCAATAGCAAGCCTTTTCCATCATCTTCTCAGCAACAAATAGAGAATTCTAAGCAGAGCCAATCTGACTTAGCAACCATAATCTCTGATCTAACTAAAACCACTCAAAGTTTCATGACTGAAACAAGATCCTCCATTAGAAATTTAGAGGCACAAGTGGGTCAGCTGAGTAAGAAGATTACTGAACTCCCTCCTAATACTCTCCCAAGCAATACAGAAGAGAACCCAAAGAGAGAATGCAAGGCCATAAACATGTCCCACATGGCCAAATGCATAGAGGAGGGAAAGGCAGTGATTTCCACTGAGGAAGACCTCAATGGATGTCCACTGGCCTCCAAGGAGTTCCCTATGAGGAACCATGGGAATCTGAGGTTCACATTGAGACCATAGAGATTCCATTGAATTTACTTCTGCCATTCATGAGCTCTGATGAGTATTCTTCCTCTGAAGAGGATGAAGATGTTACTGAAGAGAAAGTTACTAAGTACCTTGGAACAATCATGAAGCTAAGTGCCAAGTTATTTGGTAATGAGACTTGGGAGGATGAACCCCCCTTGCTCATCAAAGAACTGGATGACTTGACTAGGCAGAGATTACCTCAGAAGAGACAAGATCCTGGAAAGTTCTCAAAACCTTGTACCATAGGCACCATGACCTTTGAGAAGGCTCTGTGTGACCTGGGGTCAAGTATAAACCTCATGTCACTCTCTGTGATGGAGAAGCTAGGGATCCGTGAGGTACAAGCTGCAAGAATCTCACTAGAGATGGCAGACAATTCAAGAAAACAGGCTTATGGACTTGTAGAGGATGTCTTGGTAAAGGTTAAAGGCCACTACATCCCTCTGATTTCATAATCCTAGACACTAGGAAGTGTATGGATGAATCCATCATCCTTGGCAGACCCTTCCTAACCACAGCAAAAGCTGTGATTGATTTTGACAGAGGAGAGTTGGTCCTTCAAGTGAATGAGGACTCCCTTGTGTTTAAACCTCAAGGATCTCCCTCTGTCACCATAGAGAGGAAGCATGAAAAGCTTCTCTCAATGCAGAGTCAAATAGAGCCCCCACATTCAAACTCTAAGTTTGGTGTTGGGAGGCCATCATCAAGCTCTGAGTATCTGTGAGGCTCCATGAGAGCCCACTGTCAAGCTATTGACGTTAAAGAAGCGCTTGTTGGGAGGCAACCCAATTTTATTTAATCATATCTATTTATTTTCTATTGTTATTTTATGTTTTCTATAGGTTGATAATCATGTGAAGTCACAAAAACAACTGAAAAAGCAAAAATAGAATAAAAAATAGTATTAAAAACAGCACACCCTGGAGGAGAAGCTTATTGGCATTTAAACGCCAGTAAGGGTAGCAGAATGGGCGTTAAACGCCCAGTCTGGCACCATTCTGGGCGTTTAACGCCAGAAATGGGCACCAGACTGGCGTTTAACGCCAGAAGTAGGCACAGAGCTGGCGTTTAATGCCAGAAAGGGGAGAAAAGCTGGCGTTAAACGCCAGAAATGGGCAACAACCTGGCGTTTAACGCCAGGATTGGCAATCAAGGGGGCGTTTACACGCCAACATGGTACAGGGATGAGAAATCCTTGACACCTCAGGATCTATGGACCCCACAAGATCCCCACCTACCTCATCTCTCTCTCTCTCCTCTTCACACCTTCCCATAACACCCTTCCCCAAATACCCTTTACCAATCACCTCAATACCTCTTCCCCAAAAACTATCACCTATCAAATCCTACCCTCTTCTCCATAATCTCTTCACCAATCCACATCCATCCACCATAGATCCTCACCTACCTCACCATTCAAATTCAAACCACTTTCCCTTCCAAACCCACCCATACATGGCCGAACCCTACCCCTCTCTCCACTCCTATATAAACCCATCTTCACTCATTCATTTTCACACATCATACACACTACTTCTCCCCCTTGGCCGAACCACAAAACCCCCTCCATCTCCTCCATTTTCTTCTTCTACTCTTTTTTTTTCTTCTTTTGCTCGAGGACGAGCAAACCTTCTAAGTTTAGTATGGTAAAAGCTAAAGCTTTTTGTTTTTCCATAACCATTTATGGCACCTAAGGCTCGAGAAACCTCTAGAAAGAGGAAAGGGGAGGCAAAAGCTTCCGCCTCCGAGTCATGGGAGATGGAGAGATTCATCTCAAAGATCCATCAAGACCACCTCTATGAAGTTGTGACCAAGAAGAAGGCAATCCCCGAGGTCCCTTTCAAACTCAAAAAGGGTGAATATCCGGAGATCTGACATGAGATTCGAAGAAGAGGTTGGGAAGTTCTCACCAACGCCATTCAACAAGTCAGAATCTTAATGGTTCAAGAGTTTTATGCCAATGCATGGATCACCAAGAACCATAATCAAAGTGTGAACCCGGACCCAAAGAATTGGCTTACAATGGTCCGGGGGAAATGCTTAGATTTCAGTCCGGAAAATGTAAGGTTGGCATTCAACTTGCCCATGATGCAAGGAGATGCACGCCCCCACACTAGAAGGGTCAACTTTGATCAAAGGTTGGACCAAGTCCTCATAGACATTTGTGAAAAGGGCGCTCAATGGAAGAGAGATTCAAGAAGGAAGCCGGTTCAACTAAGAAGGCATGACCTCAAGCCCGTGGCTAGGGGATGGTTGGAGTTCATCCAACGCTCAATCATTCCTACTAGCAACCGGTCTGAAGTTACTATAGACCGGGCTATCATGATCCATAGCATCATGATTGGAGAGGAAGTAGAAGTTCATGAGGTTATATCCCTAGAACTCTACAAGGTGGCGAAAAAGTCCTCTACTTTGGCAAGGTTAGCCTTCCCTCATCTCATTTGTCACCTTTGCAATTCAGCTAGAATTGACATAGAGGAAGACATCCTCATTGATGAGGACAAGCCCATCACTAAGAAAAGGATGGAGCAAACAAGAGAGCCCACTCATGGACAAGAGCATAAGGAAATTCCTCATCATGAAATCTCTGAGATGCCTCAAGGGATGCATTTTCCTCCACAAAACTATTGGGAGCAAATCAACACATCCCTAGGAGAATTAAGTTCCAACATGGGACAACTAAGGGTGGAGCACCAAGAGCATTCCATCCTCCTCCATGAAATTACAGAAGACAAAAGAGTCATGAGGGAGGAGCAACAAAGGCAAGGAAGAGACATTGAGGAGCTCAAGGACTCCATAAGATCTTCAAAAGGAAGAACAAGCCGCCATCACTAAGGTGGACCCGTTCTTTAATTTCCTTGTTCTTATTTCTCTGTTTTTCGAAAATTATGCTTTATGTTTTATTTATGCTTGTGTCTTATTACATGATCACTAGTGTCTTAGTGTCTATGCCTTAAAGCTATGAATGTCCTATGAATCCATCACCTTTCTTAAATGAAAAATGTTTTTAATTGCAAAAGAAAAAGAAGTACATGAATTTCAAATTTTAAAATTGTTTAATTATTTTGATGTGGTGGCAATACTCTTTGTTTTCTGAATGAATGCTTGAACAGTGCATATTTTTGAATTTGTTATTTATGAATGTTAAAATTGTTGGCTCTTGAAAGAATAATGGAAAAGGAAAAATGTTATTGATAATCTGAAAAATCATAAAAATGATTCTTGAAGCAAGAAAAAGCAGTGAATAAAAAGCTTGCAAAAAAAATATGCGAAAAAAAAAGAAAAAAGAGAAAGAAAAAGCAAGCAGAAAAAGCCAATAGCCCTTTAAACCAAAAGGCAAGGGTAAAATAAAAAGGAACCAAGGCTTTGAGCATCAGTGGATAGGAGGGCCCACAGGAATAAAATCCTGGCCTAAGCGGCTAAACCAAGTTGTCCCTAACTATGTGCTTGTGGCGTGAAGGTGTCAAGTGAAAAGTTTGAGACTGAGCGGTTAAAGTCATGGTCCAAAGTAAAAAGAGTGTGCTTAAGAGCTCTGGACACCTCTAATTGGGGACTCTAACAAAAGCTGAGTCACAATCTGAAAAGGTTCACCCTGTTATGTGTCTGTGGCATTTATGTATCCGGTGGTAATACTGGAAAACAAAATGCTTAGGGTCACGGCCAAGACTCATAAAGTAACTGTGTTCAAGAATCAACATACTAAACTAGGAGAATCAATAACACTATCTGAATTTTGAGTTCCTATAGATGCCAATCATTCTGAACTTCAAAGGATAAAGTGAGATGCCAAAATTGTTCAGAAGCAAAAAGCTAATAGCCCCGCTCATCTAATCAAGACTAATCTTCATAGATGTTTTTGGAATTTATTGTATATTCTCTTCTTTTTTTATCCTATTTTTTTTTAGTTGCTTGGGGACAAGCAACAATTTAAGTTTGGTGTTGTGATGAGCGGATAATTTATACGCTTTTTGGCATTGTTTTTAGGTAGTTTTTAATATGTTTTAGTTACTTTTTATTATATTTTTATTAGTTTTTATTCAAAAATCACATTTCTGGACTTTACTATGAGTTTGTGTATTTTTCTGTGATTTCAGATATTTTCTAGCTGAAATTGAGGGACTTGAGCAAAAATCTGATTCAGAGGCTGAAAAAGGACTGCAGATGCTGTTGGATTCTGACCTCCCTGCACTCGAAGTGGATTTTCTGGAGCTACAGAAGCCCAATTGGTGCGCTCTTAATTGCGTTAGAAAGTAGACATTCTGGGACTTCCAGCAATATATAATAGCCCATACTTTGCCTGAGATTTGATGGCCCACACCGGCGTTCCAAGTCAGCATAAAAATTCTGGCGTCAAAACGCCAGAACTGGCATAAAAGCTGGAGTTAAACGCCCAAACTGGCACCCAAGCTGGCGTTTAACTCCAAAAAAAGTCTCTACATGTGAAAGCTTCAATGATCAGCCCAAGCACACACCAAGTGGGCCCAGAAGTGGATTTTTGCATCATTTACTTATTTCTGTAAACCCTAGGCTACTAGTTCTCTATAAATAGGACCTTTTGCTATTGTATTTTCATCTTTTAATCATGCTTTGATGATTGAACCCTCTTTGGGAGGCTGGCCATTCGGCAATGCCTAGACCATCTTTTATTTATGTATTTTCAACGGTAGAGTTTCTACACACCATAGATTAAGGTGTGGAGCTCTGCTGTTCTTCATGAATCAATGCAAAGTACTATTATTTTTCTATTCAACTCAAGCCTATTTCTTCTCTAAGATATTCATTCGTACACAAGAACATGATGAATGTGATGATTATGTGACACTCATCACTATTCTCACCTATGAACGCGTGCCTGACAACCACTTCTGTTCTACATGCAAACAAGCTTGAATGTGTATCTCTTGGGTTTCTAATCTAAGATTAAAACCTTTGTGGTATAGGCTAGAATTATTGGCGGCCATTCTTGAGATCTGGAAAGTCTAAACCTTGTCTGTGGTATTCCGAGTAGGATCTGGGAAGGGATGACTGTGACGACCTTCAAACTCGTGAGTGTTGGGCGTAGTGACAGACGCAAAAGGATCAATGGATCCTATTCCAACATGATCGAGAACCGACACATGATTAGCCGTGCGGTGATAGCGCATTTGGACTATTTTCACTGAGAGGATGGGAGGTAGCCATTGACAACGGTGATACCCAACATACAGCTTACCATGGAAAGGAGTATGAATGATTGGATGAAGACAACAGGAAAGCAGAAGTTCAGGAGGAACAAAGCATCTTCATACGCTTATCTAAAATTTTCACCAATGAATTACATAAGTATATCTATCTTATAAATCTCTGTGGGATCGACCCTTACTCACGTAAGGTTTATTACTTGGACGACCCAGTGCACTTACTGGTTAGTTGTGCGGAATTGTGAAAAAGAGTTGAGATTGCAATTTGCGTACCAAGTTGTTGGCGCCATTGATGATCACAATTTCGTGCACCAATTGTCAAGGTTGGGCCATTTGCCTTTCCCATTGACTTTGTGGTACTGGAAATGGAGGAGCACAAGAGTGTAACTCTCATTCTAGGAAGACCTTTCCTAGCAACTGGACGAACCCTCATTGATGTCCAAAAAGGGGAGGTGACTTTGAGAGTCAATGAGGATGAGTTTAAGTTGAATACTGTCAAAGCTATGCAGCATCTAGACACCTTAAAAGACTGCATGAGCGTTGATATTATTGACTCATTGGTGGAAGAGGTCAATATGACTGAGAGTCTCGAATCAGAGCTAGAGGACATTTTTAAAGATGTTCTGCCTGATATGGAGGAACCAGAGAAAACAGAAGAACCTCTGAAGACTCCTCAGGAATAGGAGAAGCCTCCTAAACCCGAGCTCAAACCACTACCACCATCCCTGAAATATGCATTTCTGGGAGAAGATGACACTTTTCCGGTAATCATAAGCTCTGCTTTAGAGCCACAGGAAGAGAAAGCACTAATTCAGGTGCTAAGGACACACAAGACAGCTCTTGCATGGTCCATAAGTGATCTTAAGGGCATTAGCCTAGCCAGATACATGCACAAGATCCTATTGGAGGATGATGCTAAGTCAGTGATTCAACCACAGAGGTGGCTGAATCCAGCCATGAAGGAGGTGGTGCAAAAAGAGGTCACTAAGTTACTAGAGGCTGGGATTATTTATCCTATTTCTGATAGCCCCTGGGTGAGCCCTATCCAAGTTATCCCCAAGATGGGAGGCATGACAGTGGTTCATAATGAAAAGAATGAACTGGTTCCTACAAGAATAGTTACAGGGTGACGTATGTGTATTGACTACAGAAGGCTCAATACAGCCACCAGAAAGGATCATTTTCCTTTACCATTCATAGACCAGATGCTAGAGAGACTAGCAGGTCATGAATACTACTATTTTTTGGATGGCTATTCAGGTTACAACCAAATTGCAGTAGATCCTCAGGACCAAGAGAAAACAGTATTCACATGTCCATCTAGAGTATTCGCCTACAAAAGGATGCCATTTAGTCTGTGCAGTGCACCTGCAACCTTTCAGAGGTTCATGCTCTCTATCTTCTCTAATATGGTAGAGAAATTTTTGGAAGTCTTCATAGATGACTTCTCAGTATTTGGAGATTCATTCAGCTCCTGTCTTAACCATCTAGCACTTGTTCTGAAAAGATGCCAAGAGACTAACCTGGTTTTAAACTAGGAGAAATGTCACTTTATGGTGACTGAAGGAATTGTCTCTGGGCACAGAATTTCGAACAAGGGAATAGAGGTGGATCAAGCTAAGGTAGAGGTAATTGAAAAATTACCACCACCTGCCAATGTTAAGGCAATTAGAAGCTTTCTGGGGCATGCAGGATTCTATAGGATGTTTATAAAGGATTTTTCAAAAATTACAAAACCTTTGAGCAATCTGCTAGCTGCTGATACACCATTTGTCTTTGACACAGAGTGTCTGCAGGCGTTTGAGACTCTGAAAGCTAAGCTGGTCACAGTACCAGTCATTTCTACACCAGACTGGACATTACCATTCAAACTAATGTGTGATGCCAGTGACCATGCCATTGGTGCAGTATTGGGACAGAGGCATGACAAGCTTCTGCATGTTATTTATTATGCTAGCTGTGTCTTAAATGACGCGCAGAAAAATTACACAACCCCAGAAAAGGAGTTGCTTGCAGTTGTTTTGCCATTGAAGTGTTCAT
This sequence comes from Arachis ipaensis, assembly GCF_059453495.1. Lineage (NCBI taxonomy): Eukaryota > Viridiplantae > Streptophyta > Magnoliopsida > Fabales > Fabaceae > Arachis > Arachis ipaensis. The sequence continues at coordinate 36,436,599 of NC_142442.1, forward strand.
ATCTTATTTAGTAGGATCAAAAGTGATTGTGTACACTGACCATGCTGCTCTAAAATATCTCCTCACAAAGCAGGATTCAAAACCCAGACTTATAAGATGGGTGTTGCTTCTACAAGAGTTTGATATAGAAATAAGAGACAGAAAAGGGACAGAGAACCAAGTAGCTGATCACCTGTCCCGGATAGAACCAGTAGCAGGAGCGTCCCTCCCTCCTACTGAGATCTCTGAAACCTTTCCGGATGAACAAATCTTTGCCATTCAGGAAGTACCATGGTTTGCAGACATTGCAAACTATAAAGCTACGAGATTCATACTCAAAGAGTACAGCAAGTAGAAAACAAAAAAATTAGTTTCTGATGCAAAGTACTACTTGTGGGATGAACCATATCTCTTTAAGAGGTGTGCAGACGGAATAATTTGTAGATGTGTGCCTAGAAAATAGGCACAGAAGATCCTATGGCATTGCCATGGATCACAATATGGAGGACATTTCGGAGGTGAGCGAACAGCCACAAAGGGTCTCCAATGTGGCTTCTACTGGCCTACTCTCTATAGAGACTCCCGAGAGTTTGCACGTAACTGTGACATTTGCCAGAGAGCTGGTAATCTGCCTCACAGTTATGCCATGCCTCAGCAAGGGATCTTAGAGATTGAGTTGTTTGATGTATGGGATATTGACTTCATGGGGCCTTTCCCACCATCATACTCAAACACTAATATTCTGGTAGCAGTAGACTATGTATCTAAATGGGTAGAGGCAATTACAACACCCACTAATGATACTAAGACAGTGATGAAGTTCCTCCAGAAGCATATCTTTAGTAGGTTCGGTGTCCCTAGGGTACTAATCAGTGATGGAGGCACTCATTTCTACAATAAACAGCTTGACTATGCTCTGATCCGATATGCAATTAACCACAAAGTGGCAACTCCATATCATCCACAGACAAATGGGCAGGCTGAAGTCTCAAATAGAGAACTAAAACAAATCCTGGAACGGACTGTAAGTACCCGTAGAAGGGATTGGGCAAGAAGTCTGGATGATGCTCTGTGGGCATACAGAACCGCATTCAAGACTCCTATAGAGACCTCTCCATACCAGCTTGTGTATGGAAAAGCCTGTCATCTGCCAGTGGAACTGAAACACAAGGCCTACTGGGCAACTAGGTTCCTAAACCTTGCTGCTAAGGTAGCTGGAGAGAAAAGATTACTCCATTTAAATGAGTTGGAGGAATTCAGACTCAATGCTTTCGAAAATGCTAAAATTTACAAAGAGAAAGCAAAAAGATGGCAAGACAGAAAGCTGTCATCTAGAGTCTTTGAGTTAGGACAGAAGGTTCTGCTGTTTAACTCTAGGCTCAGATTGTTCCCTGGGAAATTGAAATCCCGATGGAAGGGACCATATGTGATTACAAGTGTGTCACCATATGGATATGTAGAGCTTCAGGATATTGATTCTGACAAAAAGTTCATTGTTAATGGACAGAGAGTCAAACATTATCTTGAATGCAATGTTGAGAAAGAATACTCAAAACTGAGACTAAATTAAAAGCTCAATAAAGTCTAACTAAAGATAGTAAAGAAGCGCTTGTTGAGAGGCAACCCAGCCATTATCAAAAATTAGATGTTTATAACAATTATATGAGTCTATTTAATTTTGTTATTCATGTTAGTTAATGCATTTTAGTGAATAAGTCAGGGAAATGGAGGTTCAGGACATAAAGCAGAGGAATCACAGAGAAAAAGAGCTCACTGGCGTCAAAACGCCAGTAAAGGGGCATTTTGGGCGTTAAACGCCAGAATGGCTATCATTCTGGGTGTTAAATGCCAGAATGGGCAGCATTCTAGGCGTTTAACGCCAGAAATAGCAGCATCCTGGGTGTTCAGAAAAAAAGCCCAGTAACAAAGGATTTCTGGCGTTTAACGCCAGTCAGGGTACCTGGCTGGGCGTTTAACGCCAAGATGACACAAGGGAGGTAATTTTGTTTCCAATTCGATTTTTTTCAATTTTTCATGTTTTAATTCATAATCTTTTTGCATCAAACATATTAAACATTCATCTTTCAATTTCTATTTTCAAATATTAATAATCTTTCCAATTCTTTTTAATTCTTTTTTCAATTTTTTCAATTTCTTCCAAAACATTTTCAAAACTTACATATCTTTTCAAATTCTTTTGAACTCTTTTTAATTTTTCTTGTAAAGAGTAATAAATTTTCAAAATTAATTACATCATTCTTCTTCTACTCCCTTCTATCTTATTTTGCTCGAGGACGAGCAAAGCTTTTAAGTTTGGTGTGGAAAATCTCAGCTTTTTGCTTTCCATAACCACTAATGGCACCTAAGGCTGGAGAAACCTCTAGGAAGAGGAAAGGGAAGGCAGTTGCTTCTACCTCTAAGTCATGGGAGATGTAGATATTCATCTCAAAAGCCCATCACTAGAAAGAGGATGGAGCAAACAAGAGAGCCCACTCATGGACCTCAACAAGAGCATGAGGAAGTCCCTCATCAAGAAATCCCTGAGATGCCTCAAGCGATGCATTTCCCTCCACACAACTATTGGGAGCAACTCAACACCTCTTTAGCAGAATTGAGTTCCAACATGGAGCAACTAAGAGTGGAGCACCAAGAGCACTCCATTATCCTCCATGAAATCAGAGAGGAGCAATAAAGGCAAGGAAGAGACATAGAGGAGCTCAAGAACTCCATTGGTTCTTCAAGAGGAAGAAGAAGCCACCATCACTAAGGTGGACCCATTCTTTAATCTCCTTGTTTATTTTCTTTTCTGTTTTCAGTTTTTATGCTTTATGTTTTGACTATGTTTGTGTCTTCATTACATGATCATTAGTGTTTAGTGTCTATGTCTTATCGCTATGAATGTTCCATGAATCTTTCATCTTTCTTAAATGAAAAATATTTTCTAAAAAAGAAAAAGAGTTACATGAATTTCGAATTCTATCTTGAAAATAGTTTAATTATTTTGATGTGGTGGCAATACTTTTTGTTTTCTGAATGAATGCTTGAACAGTGCATATTTTTTATAGTGAAGTTTATGAATGTTAAAATTGTTGGCTCTTGAAAGAATAATGAAAAAAGAGAAATGTTATTAATAATCTGAAAAATCATAAAATAGATTTTTGAAGCAAGAAAAAGCAGTAAAAAACACAAAGCTTGCGAAAAAAGGGATGAAAAATAAAGAAAAAGAAAGAAAAAGCAAGCAGAAAAAGCCAATAACCCTTTAAACTAAAAGGCAAGGGTAAAAAGGATCCAAGGCTTTGAGCATTAATGGATAGGAGGGCCCAAAGGAATAAAATCCTAGCCTAAGCAGCTAAATCAAGCTGTCCCTAACCATGTGCTTGTGTCATGAAGGTCCAAGTGAAAAGCTTGAGACTGAGTGGGTAAAGTCGTGATCCAAAGCAAAAAGAGTGTGCTTAAGAACTATGGGCACCTCTAACTGGGGACTTTAGCAAAGCTAAGTCACAATCTGAAAAGGTTCACCCAGTTATGTGTCTGTGGCATTTATGTATCCGGTGGTAATACTGGAAAACAAGATGCTTAGGGTCACGGCCAAGACTCATAAAGTAGCTGTGTTCAAGAATCAACATACTAAACTAGGAGAATGAATAACACTATCTGAATTCTGAGTTCCTATGGATGCCAATCATTCTGAACTTCAAAGGATAAAGTGAGATGCCAAAACTGTTCAGAAGCAAAAAACTACTAGTCCCGCTCATCTAATTGGAACTAAGCTTCATTGATATTTTGAAATTTATTGTATATTCTCTTCTTTTTATCCTATTTTGTTTTTGGTTGCTTGGGGACAAGCAACAATTTAAGTTTGGTGTTGTGATGAGCGGATAATTTATATGCTTTTTGGCATTGTTTTTAGGTAGTTTTTAGTATGTTTTAGTTAATTTTTATTATATTTTTATGCAAAAATCACATTTCTAGACTTTACTATGAGTTTGTGTATTTTTCTATAATTTCAGGTATTTTCTAGCTGAAATTGAGGGATCTGATCAAAAGTTTAATTCAGAGGCTGAGAAAGGACTGCAGATGCTGTTGAATTCTGACCCTCCTGCCCTCGAAGTGGATTTTCTGGAGCTACAGAAACCTAATTGGCGCGTTCTCAATTTCTCTAGAAAGCATACATCTTAGGATTTCCAGTAATATATAATAGTCCATACTTTGCCTGAGATTTGATGGCCCAAACTGGCGTTAAACACCAGCCAGAAACCCTTTTCTGGCGTAAAACGCCAGAACTGGCACACTTCTTGGTGTTAAACGCCCATTTGGCACCCAGGGTGGCGTTTAACTCCAATTTGAGGTACATGCATGTGGAAGCTTGAAAGCTCAGCCCAAACACTCACCAAGTGGGCCCCGGAAGTGGATTTCTGCGCTATCTGCACTTAGTTACTCATTTTCTATAAACCTAAGTTACTAGTTTAGTATAAAAACTACTTTTAGAGATTCATTTTGCAACTCATGACATTTTACATTTCATATTGTATCTTCTTCGGCATGAGTCTCTAAACCCCATAGGTGGGGGTGAGGAGCTCTGCTGTGTCTCAATGGATTAATGCAATTACTATTGTTTTCTATTCAATCACGCTTGATTCTGTTCTAAGATACTCACTCGTACTTCAATATAAAGAATATGATGATCCGTGACACTCATCATCATTCTCAAATTTATGAACGCATGCTTGACAACCACTCCCGTTCTATCTAAGCTCAACGTAGTCATTGGGCGACAGCTTGAGTACGTATCTCTTGGGTTTCTAATCCACGAGTTTGACTTGCATCTCCTGACAATAGAGCATTCGAATCCGTGAGATTAGAACCTCCGTGGTAGAGGCTAGAACCAATTGGCAGCATTCCTGAGATCCGGAAAGTCTAAACCTTGTCTGTGGTATTCCGAGTAGGATCTGGAATGGGATGACTGTGACGTGCTTCAAACTCACGAATGTTGGGCGCAGTGACAGTGTGCAAAAGGATAGAGAGATCCTATTCCGAAACAAGTGAGAACTGACAGATGATTAGCCGTGCGGTAGCTGTGCCTGGTATTTTTCATCCGAGGCGAGAGATCTGACAGTTGATTAGCCGTACAGAAACCGTGCCTGGACCATTTTCACTGAGAGGACGGATGGTAGCCATTGACAACGGTGATCCACCAACATACAACTTGCCATGGAAGGAAGCCATGCGTGTTTGGAGAAGAAGACAGTAGGAAAGTAGAGATTCAGAAGGCAGAGCATATCCGGAACCTCAACCTGTTCCTCATTACTGAATCACAAGTACCATTCATTTCATGTTATTTACTTTTCATAAACAAAATCATTTTTATCACTAATCTCCTGACTAAGATTTACAAGATAACCATAGCTTGTTTCAAGCTGGCAATCTCCGTGGGATCGACCCTTACTCACGTAAGGTATTACTTGGACGACCCAGTGCACTTGCTGGTTAGTTGTGCGGAGTTACAAAGGTGTGATTGCAATTCCGTGTACCAAGTTTTTGGCGCCGTTGCCGGGGATTATTCGAGTTTGGACAAATGATGGTTCATCTTGTTGCTTAGATTAGGAAAAATTTATCTTTTTTGGTTTAGAGTCACTAAATTTGAGTCTTTTATTATTGTTTTTGTTAAAATTTTAAAATCCTTGTTTTTTTTTTCTAGATTTTTTTCGAAAATTTTTAATAAATAGATAAAAACCAATAAACTAATAATTGAGTCTTCTATTTGAGTTTAGTTTCATATTTTAAGTTTGGTGTCAATTGCATGTTTTTATTTTCCTTCAATTTTTCGAATTATATGTTCTTTTTATTCTTCATATTTTCGAGTTTTATGTTCCTTGTTCTTTCTTGATCTTCAAGTTGTTCTTGTTTATTTTCCTTGTTTGATCTTTAGTTTTTCTTGTTTTGTGTCTTTTCTTGTTTTTCTTGTGTATTTTCAAATTATTAGTGTCCAAAGTATAAAAATTTTTAAGTTTGGTTTCCTTTGTGTTTTTATTTTCCTAAAGATTTCCAAAAAGTGTTCTTAGTGTTCATCTTGACATTCAAAGTTTTCTTGTTTGTTTTCTTTGTTTTGATCTAAAAATTTTAAGTTTTGTGTCATTTTATTGTTTTTCTATTTCCTCATTAAATTCAAAAAATATCTTTTCCTTTATTTACTCATCATTTTCGAATTCCTTAGGTTGACTTAGTCAAAATTTTTAAAATTTGGTAGTTTCTTATTAGTCAAGTCAAAATTTCAATTTTAAAAATTTATCTTTTTAAATCTTTTTCAAAACAAATTCTTTTTCAATTTTCTTTTTATATTTTTCGAAAATCTTTTATAAAATTTTTCAAAATCTTTTTCTTTTTTTATATAATTTTCGAATTACTTATCCTATTTTATTATTTTTATTGAAAAACTTTAAGTTTGGTGTTTTCTTTTAAAAAAGTTTCAATCTTTAAAATTTTAAAATCACATCTTTTTCAAATCTTTTCTTTTATTTATTTTCTTACAAGTATCTTTAATTTTAATACATATCTTTTTCAAAACTTCCTAACCACTTTCTCTCTCTTCATTTTTCGAAAATCCTCACCCACAATTTTTAAAATCTTTCTAATTAATTAATTAATTAATTTAGTTTTCTAATTTCTTTTATTTCTTTTTCTTTTCTTAATTTTCGAAACTTGCATCAATTTTTTTATTTACTTTATTTTAATTTCTTTAATTTAAAAAAAAGAGAATAAATTTTAATTTATAATCCACATCATCTCCCTTTCTCCATCATGGACCTGAGTGGAAATGAACAGTCCAGAAGGACTCTGGGGTCATATTCTAACCCTACTACTACTTCATATATGAGTAGTATCTGTATACCCCCCATCAGAGCCAGCAATTTTGAACTAAACACTCAGCTCATTATCATGATGTAGCAAAATTGCCAGTATTCCGGTCTTCCACATGAAGAACCTACAGAGTTTTTGGCACAGTTCTTATAGATTGCTGACACAGTACGTGATAAGGAAGTAGATTAGGATGTCTACAGATTATTATTGTTTCTATTTGCTATAAAAGATCAAGCTAAGAGGTGGTTAAATAACCAACCTACAACAAGCATAAGAACATGGAAACAGTTATCAGACAAATTCCTAAATCAATATTTCCCTCCAAAAAGGATGACACAGCTAAGGCTGGACATCCAAGGCTTTAAACAAGAGGATAATGAATCTCTTTATAATGCCTGGGAGAGGTACAGAGAGATGCTAAGGAAATGCCCCTCTGAAATGTTTTCAGAATGTGTGCAGTTAGACATCTTCTACTACGGGCTTACAGAAAAGGCACAGATATCTCTAGACCACTCAGCTGGTGGATCTATACACATGAGAAAGACAATTGAAGAGGCTCAAGAGCTCATTGATATAGTTGCTAGAAATCAACACCTGTACTTAAGTAGTGAGTCCTCCATGAAAGAAGAGGCTAAAGCAGTATCCACTGAACTTAGTTCTCCAGAACAAGTTGTTGAACTCAATCAGCAATTGCTTTTTATAACAAAATAGTTAGCAGAATTTAAAGAGATACTACAAGACACTAAAAAGGCTAACAAGAATATGGAAGCACAATTGGATCAGACAATATTGCAGTTATCTAAACAGATAACAGAAGAGTGCCAAGCTGTTTATTTAAGGAGTGGGAAGACATTGAATGTCTCAACTCAAGGCAGCAGAAAGCCAAGAAAGGAACAACTGACAGAGGATGACCAAACCACTGCCCAAAATAATGTCACATAGATGCATATGATGCATGCCAGTCCTAGTGGTTGATGAGTCTCATCTGTCGGTTAAAAATCCAACTCGACAAGTCCTGGTAGCTATCCATTGGACTGTCCCCCTGTCATGCATCCCCTACTTGAGTAATTCTCAAACATAAACATATAACACCCTCACTGGTGTTTATCCACCGGGGCGAGCTCGTCCGAAAATTTTTAAAGTGTCCGGCCACACTTACGACATAGGGCCAGCAGAGTATCGAGTCTCAACCTGGAGCACGTGGTGGCTAACCATTGCTTTCACCCAGGAAACTCATATCTAAGATAATTGGAAGTGCAACAATCACCTTATCAACTCAATAATTATCCATATTTATACTCAGCCATCCAGCTCATAACATATTCCACAATCAGCCATAATTCATTATCATATACAGCCATCCGGCTCGTAACATATTCCACAATCAGCCAAAATTTATTATCATATACAGCCATCCGGCTCATAACATAACAGCACTTCCACCATTCAACATCATCAAACTCATATACTCGTCATTCAAGCCATAAATCACTTTTTCTAAAATCACTTTACTTTTGAAATCAAAATCAATTCTTTCTAGCCTTAACTTTAGAATCCCCATTTCTCAAATCTTTTCAAGCTCATAAGCCACTTTTCCTCAAATCACTTTACTTTGAAATTAAGATCAATTCATCCCAGCCTTAACTTTAAAATCCCCATTTCTCAAATCTTTTCAGGCTCATATGCCACTTTTCCTCAAACATAATCCTTTTTTTTTTCAAAAATAAGACATTCCTCAACATCCTTCCATAACATTTCAAAAACCACACCAAATCAAAAGTCTTTTTTGAGAGATTCAAAATCTTTCATCCTAAAACAAGATTTAGTAACAAAAGTTCCTCAGCAGAGTCTCAAGACTTTAGGGGAGACTAACCTAACTCATTTCCTTAAATTCATTGAAAACCTCTAAAACCTTAGATTTTTTATTTGAATAAAAAAGAGGGTTTAAACCAAAACCAAGTCCTGTATCCAAATATTCCGAACCAATTTCAAAACCAACTTAATCAAACTAGAACCAAATTATTTAATCTGAAAACCAATTTTAATTTCGTCCTTAAATCGAAAATCTTCCCAAAGGCTTGGAATTGTTTAGTCTTGCTAAGCCGAAACATAAAAAACATTTCAAAAACAAAATGAATTTAATTAATCAAAGTTCAATCCCTTTTAAAATCCACTAAAACTCCTCAAAGGCACTTCCTTAATCAAACTTCAAAACATAGGCTCTTTCATATTTAAATCAATCGAAAAACAATATCTTAAAACAATATCTTAAAACATAGGCCCTTTCATATTTAATAGGACCTCTCAAATCCAAATTCTTTTTTAAATCACATTTTAAAATAATATTTTAATTTCATAAAAATTCGGTAGCATCTCCCCTAAAACTTGGACTTTGCCACCCTTTTCGAGAGCCAACCAAACCTTTCTACAACCCTTTCCACGGGTTCAAAACCAAAATCAATTTAAAAGCAAGCTAAATCCAACCATTTATATCATTTTTATCTCTCCAGTAAAACTGATTGAAGATCAAATCATTATCAACTGACCAAACCCATTTTCAAAACTTTAGGAAAACAATTCGGTAACAGTCTAAACTTCAAAGAAATAATTTAGTAACAGTCCATTTATTGAAACCAAATAATAATCCAATCAAACATATAATCATATTCATCCAAAACAGCCAGACAATACATAAGACTTATACAATCACTAAAAAGTATATAATTCTCACATTAGTATCCATTTATAACAATTCCAAAGTAGAAAATAGCTTTTTAGAAAAATCCCTACCTCAATTGTCGAAACTCGAAAACTCTAAATGCGTCACAACTCGTTTTTCCTTGGCCCGCAACTGCGTCAGCCGCAACCTCAGCTCCAAACCACTTTCTCAGCAACCACAACGACTCTAATCGCAACTTGCAACAACTAGAACTCGACCTACGTTACCAAAACCTCAGAATTTCTAACCGACCATAACAGAATACAAATTTTCAAAGGTTCTGGAATGTAAATGCATACCGTAACAAAGGAGAAAGGACTGCACTAAACGGCAGCAGCTCAAGCAAAGGTTCTGGTGGCCACAGTACCGCTCTCGGCAGCTAGAGGTGCGGCGGCCAAGGCAACAACAGCAACGGAGTTCGAACGGCGGTAGAAACCCCTCCTCTTACTTCCTGTTCCGGTCTCCCTCTCTCCTGCATCAACAAAGGCAATGGCGGAGCCTTCACAGTGGCAGCGGCAGCTCAGCAACGGCGGCGACAGCAACGCCGCCCTTCCCATGCACGCGCACGCGCGTTCTCTCTTTCTCGCGTCGGGCTCTTGGCTCGCATTCCTCTCGTTTGTAGTTCTATTTCCGATGCAGCTCAATGACAATCGATGGCGACTACCAGATCTCCAGCGACGGCGATGAGGTGCGGCGGCCAAGCAACACCTCCTTCTTCTTCCCTGCGCGCTCCATTCGCCCTCTGTCCTCCTCTTTCTGCCCGATCTCTCTCTCTTTTCCTCTGGTATGCAATGGCAGCAGCAACGGCATGGAACACCCCGGCACAGCGCGACGGTGGCAGCGCGGCTATAGGGCGTCTCCTTCTCTTCTTCTTCTCCCTACCGCAGCTCCCTCTCTCTCTCTCACTTTGTTCCCTCTTTCTTTCTTTGTTTCTTGCAGCAGCAGCTACTGTGTGTGTGTCGTGTGTGTGTGTGTGGATTGTGGGTGTTGTGTGTGGGTTAGGGTAGCTAGGGTTAGGGTTAGGTCAAAAATTAGGGTTTTGATTTGGGGATTTTGGGTTTAATTAGAGTAAGGTCATTTTAATAAAATTGAGACATGGGGTATAAATTTGAAATCTAATTAAATACTTAAAATTACTTCAAAAATATTATTTATTGTATCAAAATATTAATTAATTAAAAATCAAATACTTTAATTTAAATTATAAGATAATAAGATTAATTTCCTTTATTTCTAAAACTTAAAGTATTGAAGTATAAAAATATCAACTATTTAAATCATATAAAATTCTTATTATTTCATAACTACTGACGTTATAATTTTAAATGTATAAAATTACTCAAAATTATAAAATTGAATAAGGATCTTAATTTATTTCAAATTCAATTAATCAAAACTTACTTTAATTATCTCTAATAAAAAATTTCTGACATTAAAGCTACAAAAATAATTGAATTTGAAATTAGTTCATGATAACCCTTTTCAAAAGTTCTATGCTTTACATTCTACCCACCTTATAAAAATTTTCGTCCTCGAAAATTGATACAAAACAAAAGAGATTTCATAACACTTCACTCTTGAACACATTTAAGGAAAAAGGCAAAAAGATCTTAGCATATGTATACATAGAGTTTTCAAATACTAGGATTTTCAGATGGTATAAAGATGTAAGGGTAGAGGTATGATTGCAAGCCAAAATTACAAGGAAGGTTTAATACAAAAGATGACATGGTTCAAATATGTGATGGTAAAGCAAGGCAAAAAAAGGCTATAAAATAGGATGGGGTTAAGACGACGTGTTTAACATCCGTACACTAATCTCGCACCAACCTCAAAGCTTTAACTTCCTAACTCCATCAATCACGTTACAACTCCACAACCGGCCACAAGTCTAACAACCGCAAACTCTTTCACAAGGAACAAAATTCCCACAATTCCTCATGACATTGTACACTTACCACTCCTCCTTCTCACGTTCACGAACAGCATTCTAAAGAGACTAATGTTTCACTTGCTATGCCTAAAGGTCATACGTGACCCTAAAGCAATCCTCGAGTTTATTCAGAAGGATAGAAGACCTGAGAAAAGAAGGACAAGTGACAAGGACAGTACTCGTAAGGACTTAAGAGAATGACTGAAATTGTAGGTACGCAAAGGATGCACAAGCAATGAAGTTTTCCGGAAAGGAATCAATCGGTAACTTTGAGGATAACCCTCAAATCAAAGAAATTTGATAGGATCAATAAGAAGAAAAATAGCGCATTAGTTCGAAATAGATTCAAGCCGAGTCGGGGAGTATGAAACTTATAGGTGAAGAATAACTGAAGTCAATGGTGATGCTTACAAAGTTTAAAAGTATACTCGAAAACACCTTCTAATACACTGTATATAAAGAATAAAAAACTTAAAAGGAAAAAAATTATTTCACGTCTTGAAAAATGTGCAACAAACATTTTGTAAGAGAATGACAAAAGCATATTGTGACATTACTTTATTATGAAATTCAAGTTGAAATTGATTATGCAAAGTTTGAAGAATGAAAATGTTTTCTCAATATCTTGAAAGATGTTTAGGTGTATAATTAATTAAAACATGTACTACAACTGCAATATGGATGAAAAAAGATTAAGTTGCATTACGCCAAACTCCTACCAAGTTAAAGATAGAACGACCAAAATTAACACTCTCGAAATCTCAAAAGACATTTAGACATTTAATCAAATAAAAGTATGCGATGAAATCGCGACAAGGTTGGAAGGGAATCAAATTTTGTTCAAAAAAGAAAACCTTAGGTAAGATTCCAAAACACGAGTTTTCAAGGTTCGTATAAAGAAGTGCATGCAAAACTAAAACAATTCTATCAAAAATTCAAATAGTGGTGGACATGGTTAGGCAAGATAAGAATTGATTTGAAATTTCTTCAAAGAGAATCCGATACAAAAATTTTAGAAGGGAATTACAAGGGATGATGTGTCGCACCAAAACGAATCCAAAACTTCTTTAAAAAGGTTTAAAACAGAACTCGGGGAGGATGATTGAAGTCACAGCCCTATAAAATATTCTAAAGTAATGAGATATGCTAACAAGGAAATCAATTCACATCTTAAGAAAGAAACTCATATCAAAAGAGTCTGTTCAGATAGAATTCATATGGCATATCAAACCAAAGAAAGTATTTGATCCAAAAGAATACAAAACGCGTAAGGAAAGACAACTCAATCCATATTAAATTTACAAGAATGAATCTTTGACTAAGGAACTTTAGTAAAAACAATAAGAAGACAAACTGTGCACTAAGTTGAGACAATTTCAAGCTGACTCAGAAGAGTATGAGATCCACAAGAGACGGAAACTAAGGTTAATGGGGACGTTCACAAAAGTAAGAGAGTAATTAAAAATAGAATCAAATATGACATCCATAGAAATGAAAAGCTTAAGAAGGGAATTGGTCTGTTCATAAGAAGAAAGATATGAGTCTAATATTTTCAAAAGAACAACAATTGCATAAAGAATTTTCAATATTTTACATAGAGAAGGTTATATCGAATAAAAAAATGATTTTATAAAGGTTTCAAGAGTAATAGTTGTAAATACAGTCAAGTAAGAGAAAGATTAAATCACAACTTCTTTAAAAGAACCCGGAATAGGAGCTTAAAGGAATACTCTGCATCAAAACAAGTTCAAAGTTGTACCAAAGAATACATGGATCAAGAAAAGAGTTTAAACAAAGAAAGGCAAACACACCAAGGACATTAAGTAGACATATGCGGTTAGAATCAAATGAGAAAGCATATGAACAAAAGAATAGGGTTGGGGAAATATCAATTTACGTCCCAAAAGAAATAGCAATTGAGGACTCCAAGGTAAACTTATGAGAGACCAAGGCACATGACATTCATAGAGTTCAAGACACCTAACCGAGTAACCTCGTGAATCAGTTCATAACGTTCCCCAAAACCTACGATTCGCATTACCTATAACTCGTATGTCATCTATGATAACTGATTAATACTTCCATATACACAATCCACTAGTTTTAAGCTGGCCAAACTTAATACCAAAAATTATGCAATGCAAGACTAATGGCTTTAATCAATAGACCGTCATATGCACAAAGCTCTAATTCTCGTTATCCGAACTAGATCTACTACATGACAGACGCTTAGAGTATGCAATTGAAGCATAGTCGGTCCATACCTCAGGCTCTACAGGAACGACTGCTCTTATACCATAATGTAACACCCTAACTATCAAAATATCACGCTTCCGGATACGCCACACTGATAGCTCAGGTATTACGACGACTCTTATAATATTTAATACTAAAATATGAGCATATTTGAAACTTAATGTATAAAAATAAAGGCGAGGGAAAACATAATATCTAAAACAATATAATACATCATATAGACAGAAAATAGAATAAACTCTTCGTGACTTCCTCGTTCATATCCTGAAAAGGAAACACCTGTAGGAGAGTGAAAACATCGTCCTCGAAAGGGTTCTCACTATAGGGTTGCAGAATTACTATAATAGGATACGTGAAAATAAAACCGTTACAGTGATTAATAATCACCTTATGCATCTTTTCAAAACCAAAGATTTAATATCAATATTCCGAAATCCTTTCTGGAAGAGAAAACTATTAATTTTTACAAAAAAATCCGAAAGCCTTTCTAAAAGTCTTTCCTAAACAGTATGAATGACCAAGCTGTTTCAATCATAGGTTCATTAAGTCTATGCTGAACCAGTTTAGTTTTTCATACTTTTCTAAACCAAAAACACAAACCAAACACGGCCTTCGGCCCATCTCATAATCAATCACGGCCCAAGGCCCAAACAACTCAATCCACAACCAATCCATCACAATCCACCCAATTTTAAATCACAAACACAAATAAGGTTCAAGCACAATCAAGCAGTTTCTTCAAGTAGAGAAATTAGCAATTAAACATGATTATTCACATAGACAAATCAATTACAATATGCACACCCAAACAATGTCACATAGTTGCATATGATGCATGCATGTCCTAGTGGCTGATGAGTCTCAACTGTTGGTTAAAAAGCCAACCCGACAAGTCCTGGTAGCTAACCATTGGAATGTCCCCCTGTCGTGCATCCCCTACTCGAGTAATTCTCAAACATAAACATATAACACCCTCACTGGTGTTTATCCACGGGGGTGAGATCGTCCAAAAATTTCAAAGTGTCTGGCCACATTACGACATGGGGCCAGCAGAGTATCGAGTCTCAACCTGGAGCACGTGGTGGCTAGCATTGCTTTCACCCAGGAAAACTCGTATCTCAGATAATTGGAAGTGCAACAATCACCTTATCAACTCAATAATCATCCATATTCATACTCAGCCATTCGGCTCATAACATATTCCACAATGGGCCATAATTCATTATCATATACAGCCATCCGGCTCATAACATAACAGCACTTCCACCATTCAACACCATCAAACTCATATACTCATCATTCAAGCCATAAATCACTTTTTTTCAAATCACTTTACTTTTGAAATCAAAATCAATTCTTTCCAGCCTTAACTTTATAATCCCCATTTCTCAAATTTTTTCAAGCTCATAAGCCACTTTTCCTCAAATCACTTTACTTTGAAATCAAGATCAATTCATCCCAGCCTTAACTTTAAAATCCCCATTTCTCAAATCTTTTAAGGCTCATAAGCCACATTTCCTCAAACATAAATCCCTTTTTTAAAAAAAAAAACAAGACCTTCCTCAACATCCTTCCATAACATTTCAAAAACCACACAAAATCAAAAGTCTTTTTCGAGAGATTCAAAATCATTCATACTAAAACAAGATTTAGTAACAAAAGTTTCTCAGCAGAGTCTCAAGACTTTAGGGGAGACTAACTTAACTCATTTCCTTAAATTCATTGAAAACCTCTAAAACCTTAGCTTCTTGATTTAAAAAAAGAAAACAGGATTTAAACCAAAACCAAGTCATGTATCAAAATATTCCGAACTAATTTTAAAACCAACTTAATCAAAGCAAAACCAAATTATTTAATCCGAAAACCAATTTCAATTTCGTCCTTAAATCGAAAATCTTCCCAAAGGCTCGGAATTGTTTAGTCTTGCTATGCCGGTTAAAGAACATTTAAAAAACAAAACTAATTTAACTAAGCAAAGTTCAATCTCTTTTAAAATCCACTAAAACCCCTCCAAAGGCACTTCCTTAATCAAACTTCAAAACATAAGCCCTTTCATATTTAAATCAATCGGAAAACATAAACTTTTCTTAAACAACTTAAACTCGAAACACCCATTTCTTAAAAAATCAAGAACCAAATAATAGGACCTTTCAAATCCAAATTCTTTTCTAAATCACATTTTAAAATAGGATCTTAATTTCATAAAAATTCGGAAGCATCTCCCCTAAAACTTGGACTTTGCCACTGATGACTTGCATCATCTACCACTTTCTCTTATCTAAAAGGACCATAAAAAGAGTATAATCTCATTCAATTAATGCAATTTCATGAGGTAAATGGTGAATATTATGGTACATTGCTTTGAAATGAGTTTGTGTTGAATTTCAGGTGAAAAGAGCAACAAAGGAATGAGGAATCAACAAAAAGAAGCTGAGCGTGTGAAGCTGGGCGTGCCACTTGGTACAAACGCCACCAAATAGTATGGGTGTGGCACGCCAGCAATGGGGCATGGCACGCCAGTTGACAATTCCAAAAGGCAATGTGAAAGAACTACAAGTGGCGTGCCACTTGACATCGAGGGTGTGGCACGCCAACATCATTCTCCAGAGAAGAAGTCCATGGAGCTCACTATGGGCGTGGCACACCAAGGCCAGGCGTGGCACGCCAGGGAGAGGAAGTACAAAGGGCGTGGCACGCCAGTTATAAACTCTAGCAAAGGGACTTGAAAGCTTTAACATGGGCGTGGCACGCCAGCTATAATTTCCAGAGAACAAGTTTGAAGACCACAAAGGGGGCGTGGCATGCCAACCCACCTCATACATTACGAGCATGCTACTTGAACTCGAAGGCATGGCACGCCAGTTCATTGGTCCAGAAGGGGGACTTGAAAGCTCAACACTGGGCGTGCCACTTGATATAGAAGGTGTGGCACGCCAACCTCACTCATGACTCGGGCGTGCCACTTGGGTCCCAGGCGTGGCACGCCAATACTTGAAGAAGCTTATGCACCAACATTGGGCGTGCCACTTGATGTCGAAGGCGTGGCACGCCAACTCCAGCACCCAAGGGAGAAGAAGACTAGGCGTGCCACTTGAGACTTAAGGCGTGGCACACCAAGGCAAGATAACTATGGGCATGCCACTTGAATGATGGGCGTGGCACGCTTGTTACTTCTCATTCATGCACTATCAAAGGGCGTGGCACACAACCTACTGGGCGTGGCACGCCAATATTGTGTTCCAGAGAAGAATGAGGAAGCATTATCAAAGGGCGTGGCACGCCACCTACTGGGCGTGTGGTGTGCGAAATCGTGATCATTTCTTCCTTGGTAACGGCGCTAAAAACTCAATACGCATGTTTATGATCTTAATTCTGTTTCACAACTTCGTACAACTAACCAACAAGTGCACTGGGTCGTCCAAGTAATAAACCTTATGTGAGTAAGGGTCGATCCCATGGAGATTGTCGGCTTGAAGCAAGCTATGGTCACCTTGTAAATCTCAGTTAGGCGGATTCAAATGTATTAAGAAATTATAGTGTACTAAAAGATAATTAAAATAGGATAGAGATACTTATGTAATTCATTGGTGAGAATTTCAGATAAGCGTATAGAGATGCTTTCGTCCCTCTGAACCTCTGCTTTCCTGCTGTCTTCATCCAATCCTTCCTACTCCTTTCCATGGCAAGCTGTATGTTGGGCATCACTGTTGTCAATGGCTACTTCCCGTCCTCTCAGTGAAAATGGTCCAAGATGCTCTGTCACGGCACGGCTATTCATCTGTCGGTTCTCGATCATACTGGAATAGGATCCATTGATCCTTTTGCGTCTGTCACTACACCCAGCACTCGCGAGTTTTAAGCTCGTCATAGCCATCCCTTCCCAGATCCTACTCGGAATACCACAGACAAGGTTTAGACTTTCCAGATCTCAGGAATGGCCATCCATGGGTTCTAACTTATACCACGTAGACACTAATAACTCGGACTCGGTCCCCTATATTAGATATCCAAGAGATATCCATTCAATCGAAGGTAGAACGGAAGTGGTTGTCAGGCACGCGTTCATAGGGGAATGATGATGAATTTGTCACGATCATCACATTCATGTTGAAGTGCGAATGAATATCTTAGAAGCGGAATAAGTTGAATTGAATAGAAAAAATAGTAGTACTTTGCATTAATCTTTGAGGAACAGTAGAGCTCCACACCTTAATCTATGGTGTGTAGAAACTCTACCGTGGAAAAATACATAAGTGAAAGGTTCAGGCATGGCCGAATGGCCAGCCCCAAAACGTGATCTAAAGATGAAACTAAAGATGATCCGAAGATGTAAATACAATAGTAAAAAGTCCTATTTATACTAGACTAGCTACTAGGGTTTATAGAAGTAAGTAATTGATGTAGAAATCCACTTCCGGGGCCTACTTGGTGTGTGCTTGGGCTGAGCTTGAAGTTTACACGCGGAGAGGTTATTCTTGGAGTTGAACGCCAGTTTGTAACGTGTTTCTGGCGTTGAACTCCACTTTGCAACTTGTTTCTGGCGCTGAACGCTAGACTGCAACATGGAACTGGCGTTCAACACCAGTTTGCATCGTCTAAACTCGGGCAAAGTATGGACTATTATATATTCCTGGAAAGCCCTGGATGTCTACTTTCCAACTCAATTAGAAGCGCGCCATTTTAAGTTTTGTAGCTCCAGAAAATCTACTTTGAGTGCAGGGAGGTCAGAATCCAACAGCATCTGCAGTCCTTCTTCATAGTAAAGTCCAGAAATGTGAATTTTAATTAAAAACTAATAAAAATATACTAAAAACTAACTAAATCATACTGAAAACTATGTAAAAACAATGCCAAAAAGCGTATAAATTATCCGCTCATCACAACACCAAACTTAAATTGTTGCTTGTCCCTAAGCAACTGAAAATCAAATAGGATAAAAAGAAGAGAATATACTATAAATTCCAAAATATCAATGAAACATAGCTCCAATCTGATGAGCGGGACTTGTAGCTTTTTTCCTCTTGAATAGTTTTGGCATCTCACTTTATCCATTAAAGTTCAGAATGATTGGCATCTATAGGAACTCAGAGTTCAGATAGTGTTATTGATTCTCCTAGTTCAGTATGTTGATTCTTGAACACAGCTACTTTATGAGTCTTGGCTGTGGCCCTAAGCACTTTGTTTTCCAGTATTACCACCGGATACATAAATGCCACAGACACATAACTGGGTGAACCTTTTTCAGATTGTGACTCAGCTTTGCTAAAGTCCCCAATTAGAGGTGTCCAGTGTTCTTAAGCACACTCTTCTTTTGCTTTGGACCTTGACTTTAACCGCTCAGTCTCAAGTTTTCACTTGACACCTTCACGCCACAAGCACATGGTTAGGGACAACTTGGTTTAGCCGCTTAGGCCAGGATTTTATTCCTTTAGGCCCTCCTATCCACTGATGCTCAAAGTCTTGGGATCCTTTTTATTACCCTTGCCTTTTGGTTTTAAGGGCTATTGGCTTTTTGCTCTTGCCTTTTGGTTTTAAGAGCTTTTGGCTTTTTCTGCTTGCTTTTTCTTTTTTCTTTCTCTTTTTTTTTTTTGCTTTTTTTTCTGCAAGCTTTTGTATTCACTGCTTTTTCTTGCTTCAAGAATCATTTTTATGATTTTTTAGATTATCAAATAACATGTCTCCTTGTCATCATTCTTTCAAGAGCCAACATATTTAACATTCTTAAACATCAACTTCAAAAGACATATGCACTGTTCAAGCATTCATTTAGAAAACAAAAAGCATTGTCACCACATCAAAATAATTAAACTAGTTTCAAGGATGAATTCGAAACCATGTACTTCTTGTTCTTTTGTTTTTAAAACATTTTTCATTTAAGAGAGGTGATGGATTCATAGGACATTCATAACTTTAAGGCATAGACACTAAAAAAAATATTAGTGATCATGAAGACAAAAACATAAACAAACATAAAGCATAAAAATCGAAAAACAGGAAAATAAATAAACAAGGAGATTAAGGAATGAGTCCACCTTAGTGAGGGTGGCGTCTTCCTCTTCTTGAAGAACCAATGGTGCTTTTGAGCTCCTCTATGTCTCTTCCTTGTCTTTCTTGCTCCTCCCTCATAGCTCTTTGATCTTCTCTAATTTCATGGAGGATGATGGAGTGCTCTTGATGTTTCACCCTTAATTGTCCCATGTTGGAACTTAATTCACCTAGGGAAGTGTTGATTTGTTCCCAATAGTTTTGTGAAGGAAAGTGCATCCCTTGAGGCATCTCAGGGATTTTATGGTGAGGAATCTCCTCATGCTCATGTTGAGGTCCATGCTCTCTTGTTTGCTCCATCCTTTTCTTAGTGATGGGCTTGTCCTCTTCAATGAGGATGTCTCCCTCTATGTCAATCCCAATCAAATTGCAGAGGTGGCAAATAAGGTGAGGAAAGGCTAACCTTGCCAAGTTGGAGGACTTGTCAGCCACCTTGTAGAGTTCTTGAGGTATAATCTCATGAACTTCCACTTCCTCCCCAATCATGATGCTATGGATCATGATGGCCCGGTCTATAGTAACTTCAGACCGGTTGCTAGTAGGAATGATTGAGCGTTGAATGAACTCCAACCATCCTCTAGCTACTGGTTTGAGGTCAAGCCTTCTTAGTTGAACCGGCTTACCTTTTGAGTCAATTTTCCATTGAGCTCCTTCCACACATATGTCCATGAGGACTTGGTCCAACCTTTGATCAAAGTTGACTCTTCTAGTGTAGGGGCATGCGTTCTCTTCCATCATTGGTAGGTTGAAT
This sequence comes from Arachis ipaensis, assembly GCF_059453495.1. Lineage (NCBI taxonomy): Eukaryota > Viridiplantae > Streptophyta > Magnoliopsida > Fabales > Fabaceae > Arachis > Arachis ipaensis. The sequence continues at coordinate 36,457,140 of NC_142442.1, forward strand.
GCTAACCTTACATTTTCCGGACTGAAATCTAAGTATTTCCCCCGAACCATGGTGAGCCAATTCTTTGGGTTCGGGTTCACACTTTGATCATGGTTTCTAGTGACCCATGTGTTTGCATAGAACTCTTGAACTATTAAGATCCCAATTTGTTGAATGGGGTTGGTGAGGACTTCCCAACCTCTTCTTTGGATCTCAAGTCGGATCTCCGGATACTCATTCTTTTTGAGTTTGAAAGGAACCTCAGGGATCACTTTCTTCTTGGCCACAACTTCATAGAAGTGGTCTTGATGGGCCTCAGAGATGAATCTCTCCATCTCCCATGACTCAGAGGTGGAAGCAATTGCCTTCCCTTTCCTCTTTCTAGAGGTTTTTCTGGCCTTTGGTGCCATGAATGGTTATGGAAAAAATAAAAAGCAATGCTTTTTACCACACCAAACTTAAAATGTTTTGCTCGTCCCCGAGCAAAAGAAGAGAGAAAGAAGTAGAAGAAGAAGAGAAATGGAGGAGAGGGAGAGAGAGTTGGTTTCGGCCAAGGGGTGAAGAGAGGGTTGTGTTGTGTGAAAATAAAGAGGGAATGAGGGGTTTATATAGGAGTGTGGATGGGTTAGGATTCGGCCATTTAGGGTTGGGTTTGGGAGGGAAATTATTTTGAATTTAAAGGTAGGTGGGGGTTTTTGGGGAAGAGAGGATGGATGTGAGTGGTGAAGAGGTGATGGGAAAGAGTGATTGAGTTGATTGGTGAGGGGTATTTGGAGAAGAGTGATATGAAAAGGTGTGAAGAGGAAAGAAGAAAGGTAAGTGGGGATCCTGTGGGGTCCACAGATCCTGAGGTGTTTGAGGATTTCTCATCCCTTCACCTTTGAGACGTGTAAACACCCTCTGTAGGCAATCCTGGCGTTTAACGCCAGATTGCAGCATGTTTCTAGCGTTAAACGCCACTTCTATGCTTGTTTTGGGCGTTCAACACCAGTCTGCAGCATGTTTCTGGCGTTGAACACCAGTTTTTCTCTGGGGTGTATTCCTGGCGTTTAAATGCCAAAATGCTGCTTGTTTCTGGCATTTAACGCCAGTTTCATGCTCTGTTTTGGCGTTAAACGCCAGCCAGATGCTCTTTACTGGCGTTTAAACGCCAGTAAGCCCTTCCTCCAGGGTGTTATGTTTTCAATACTGTTTTTCATTCTGTTTTCAATTTTTCAGTAGTTTTTGTGACTCCACATGATCATTAACCTAATAAAACATGAAATAACAAAGAGAAAATAAAATAAAAATGATTAAATAACATTGGGTTGCCTCCCAACAAGCACTTCTTTAATGTCAATAGCTTGACAGTGGGCTCTTATGGAGCCACACAGGTAATCAGGTCAATTTTATAGATTCCTAACACCAAACTTAGAGTTTGGATGTGGGGATTCAACACCAAACTTAGAGTTTGGCTGAGGCCTCCCAACACCAAACTTAGAGTTTGATTGTGGGGGCTTTGTTTGACTCTGTATTGAGAGAAGCTTTTCATGCTTCCTCTCCATGGTTACAGAAGGAGGACCTTGAGTTTTAAACACAAGGTAGTCCTCATTCAGTTGAAGGACCAACTCTCCTCTGTCCACATCGATCACAGCTCTTGCTATGGCTAGGAAGGGTCTTCCAAGGATGATGGATTCATCCTCCTCCTTCCCAGTATCCAGGATTATGAAATTAGCAGGGATGTAAAGGTCTTCAACCTTTACTAACATGTCCTCTACTAGTTCATAAGCCTGCTTTCTTGAGTTGTCTGCCATCTCTAATGAGATTCTGGCAGCTTGTACCTCAAAGATTCCCGGTTTCTCCATTACAGAGAGGGGCATGAGGTTTATCCCTGACCCAAGGTCACATAGAGTCTTCTCAAAGGTCATGGTGCCTATGGTACAAGGTATTAAAAACTTTTCAGGATCCTGTTTCTTCTGAGGCAATCTCAGTTGATCCAGATCACTCAGTTCATTGGTGAGCAAGGGAGGTTCATCTTCCCAAGTCTCATTACCAAATAATTTGGCATTCAGCTTCATGATAGCACCAAGGTACTTGGCAACTTGCTCTTCAGTAACATCTTCATTCTCTTCAGAAGAAGAATACTCATCATAGCTCATGAATGGCATAAGGAGGTTTAATGGAATCTCTATGGTCTCTAGATGAGTCTCAGAGTCTTTTGGTTCCTCAGAGGGAAACTCCTTATTGATCTCTGGACGTCCCAGGAGGTCTTTCTCACTGGGATTCACGTCCTCCTCCTCTTTTGTGGTTTTGGCCATGATGGTCATTTCAATGGCCTTGCACTCTCCTTTTGGATTTTCTTCTGTATTGTTTGGGAGAGTACTAGGAGGGGTTTCAGTGATCCTTTTACTAAGCTGGCCCATTTGCGCTTCCAGATTTCTAATGGAGGATCTTGTTTCATTCATGAAACTTAGAGTGGCCTTAGATAGATCAGAGATTATGTTTGCCAAGCTAGATGGAGTCTGCTCAGAACTCTCTGTCTTTTGCTGAGTGGATGATGGAAAAGGCTTGCTATTGCTAAACCTGTTTCTTCCACCATTATTAAAGCCTTGTTGAGGCTTTTGTTGATCCTTCCATGAGAGATTTGGGTGATTTTTCCATGAGGAATTATAGGTGTTTCCGTAGGGTTCACCCATGTAATTTACCTCTGCTATTGCAGGGTTCTCAGGATCATAAGCTTCTTCTTCAGAAGATGCCTCTTGAGTACTGTTGGATGCAGCTTGCATTCCATTCAGACTGTGAGAAATCATATTGACTTACTGAGTCAATATTTTATTCTGAGCCAATATGGCATTCAGAGTATAAATTTCAAGAACTCCCTTCTTCTGAGGCGTCCCATTACTCACAGGATTCCTCTCAGAAGTGTACATGAACTGGTTATTAGCAACCATGTCAATGAGTTCTTGAGCTTCTGCAGGCGTTTTTTTTAGGTGAATGGATCCACCTGCAGAAGTATCCAATGACACCTTAGCTAATTCAGACAGACCATCATAGAATATATCCAGGATGATCCATTCTGAAAGCATATCAGAAGGACACTTTTTGGTCAGTTGCTTATATCTCTCCCAAGCTTCATAGAGGGATTCACCTTCTTTCTGTCTGAAGGTTTGAACATCCACTCTAAGCTTACTCAGCTTTTGAGGAGGAAAGAACTTGGCTAAGAAAGCCGTGACCAGCTTATCCCAAGAGTTCAGGCTATCTTTGGGTTGAGAGTCTAACCACACTCTAGCTCTGTCTCTTATAGCAAATGGGAAAAGCATAAGCCTGTAGACCTCGGGATCAACCCCATTGGTCTTAACAGTATCACATATCTGCAAGAATTCAGTTAAGAACTGAAAAGGATCTTCAGATGGAAGTCCATGAAACTTGCAGTTCTACTGCATTAGAGAAACTAATTGAGGTTTCAGCTCAAAATTGTTTGCTCCAATGGCAGGAATGGAGATGCTTCTTCCATGTAAATTGGAATTAGGTGCAGTAAAGTCACCAAGCATCCTCCTTGCATTATTATTATTTTCGGCTGCCATCTCCTCTTCCTGTTCGAAAATTCCTGTAAGGTTGTCTCTGGATTGTTGTATTTTAGCTTCTCTTAGTTTTCTTTTCAGAGTCCTTTCAGGTTCAGGATCTGCTTCAACAAGAATGTTCTTGTCCTTGCTCCTACTCATATGACAAATAATGGAATAACAAAGAAAATATGGAATCCTCTATGTCACAGTATAAAGATTCCTTTGTGTGAGTAGAAGAAGAAAAGAATGTAATGTAAAGAAGAGAAGAGGGAAAACTCGAACACAGAGAAGGGGGTGGTGTTCGAATTTTTGGATAGAAGAGAAGTGTTAGTAGATGAATAAATAAATAGAAGGAGATGAGAGAGAGAATTTCGAAATTTAATTAAAATAAAAATTAAATTTGAAAGTTAGATTTCGAAAATAAATTTTAAAAAGGAGTTGATGATTTTCGAAAATTAAAGGAAGAATAAAATTCAAATTAAAATTTAAAACAATTAATTAATTAAAAAGAAATTTTGAAAAAGGGGAGAGGGAATTTTCGAAAATAAGAGAGAGGATTAGTTAGGTAGTTTTGAAAAAGATATGATTGAAACAAAAAGATAAGATTGATTGAAAAAGTTTTGAAATTTGTTTTTGAAAAAGATATGATTGAAATTTAAAAAGATATGATTGAAACAAAAAGATAAGATTTGAAAATCAATTTTAAAAAGATAAGAAGTTGGAAAAGATTTTGAAATTGAATTTGAAAAAGATATGATTGAAATTTTAATTTGAAAAAGATTTGAAAAGAAAATTAAAAAGATTTGATTTTGAAAACTAAAGTTGATTACTTGACTAACAAGAAACTAAAAAGATATGATTCTAGAGTTTAAAGATTGAACCTTTCTTACTAGGCAAGTAACAACTTAATATTTTTGAATCAATCACATTAAATGTTAGTAACTAATTCGAAAATCATGAACTAAAATTAAGAAAAAGATTTTTGAAAATTAATTTGAAAAATTTTCGAAAATATTAGAAAGAAATTTTGAAAAAGATTTGATTTTTGAAAAAGATTTTGAAAAGATAATATTTTTAAATTGAAAATTTGATTTGATTCATAAGAAACAATTAAATTTAAAAATTTTTTTACTAAATCAAATCATATTTTCGAAAATTTTGAGTAAAATAAGGAAAAGATATTTTTTTATTTTTGAATTTTTAATGAAGAAAGAGAAAAATATGAAAAAGACTCATAACATAAAAATTATGAATCAAAACACACAATGCATGCAAGAACACTATGAATATCAAGATGAACACCAAGAACACTTTGAAGATCAAGATGAACATCAAGACTTATTTTTGAAAATTTTTAATGAAAGAAGAACATGCAAGACACCAAACTTAGAAATTTTCAAACTTCAGAAACTAACAAATTAAAAATGCATATGAAAAACAAGAAAAGATACAAAACAAGAAAATATGAAGATCAAACAAGAAGACTTATCAAGAACAACTTGAAGATCATGAAGAACACTATGAATGCATGAATTTTCGAAAAATGCATAATTTTTTTAGAAAAGATGCAATTGACACCAAACTTAAAAATTGACTCTAGACTCAAACAAGAAACAAAAAATATTTTTGATTTTATGATTTTATTAATTTTTTTGGATTTTTGTATATTTTTATTATTTTTTTGAAAACCTATAGGAAAAATGAAGCAAAGAATTCAAAGTCCTCAATCAAGATTCCAGGAATCATACCAGCTTAGTCTAAAGCTTGATGGCCAGCCAAACTTCAGCATACCATTTTGAAACTTTAGAATTCATTCTTAAAAATTTAGAATAATTTTCGAAAACAAAAGGAAAAGAAATTTTTTTTTGAAAGATTTTTGAAAACAATTTTTTTTTAAATAAAACGAAAAAGAAAATTACCTAATTTGAGCAACAAGATGAACCGTCAGTTGTCCAAACTCGAACAATCCCCGGCAATGGTGCCAAAAACTTGGTGTGCGAAATCGTGATCATTCCTTCCTTGGTAACAGCGCTAAAAACTCAATACGCACGTTCATGATCTTAATTCGGTTTCACAACTTCGTACAACTAACCAGCAAGTGCACTGGGTCGTCCAAGTAATAAACCTTACGTGAGTAAGGGTCGATCCCACAGAGATTGTCGGCTTGAAGCAAGCTATGGACACCTTGTAAATCTCAGTCAGGCGGATTCAAATGTATTAAGAAATTATAGTGTACTAAAATATAATTAAAATAGGATAGAGATACTTATGTAATTCATTGGTGAGAATTTCAGATAAGCGTATAGAGATTCTTTCGTCCCTCTGAACCTCTGCTTTCCTGCTGTCTTCATCCAATCCTTCCTACTCCTTTCCATGGCAAGTTGTATGTTGGGCATCACCGTTGTCAATGGCTACTTCCCATCCTCTCAGTGAAAATGGTCCAAGATGCTCTGTCACGGCACGGTTATTCATCTGTCGGTTCTCGATCAAACTGGAATAGGATCCATTTATCCTTTTGCGTCTGTCACTACGCCCAGCACTCGCGAGTTTTAAGCTCGTCACAGCCATCCCTTCCCGGATCCTACTCGGAATACCACAGACAAGGTTTAGACTTTCCAGATCTCAGGAATGGCCATCCATGGGTTCTAACTTATACCACGAAGACACTAATAACTCAGACTCAATCCCCTGTATTAGATATCCAAGAGATATCCATTCAATCGAAGGTAGAGCGGAAGTGGTTGTCAGGCACGCGTTCATAGGGGAATGATGATGACTTTGTCATGATCATCACATTCATGTTGAAGTGCGAATGAATATCTTAGAAGCGGAATAAGTTGAATTGAATAGAAAAACAGTAGTACTTTGCATTAATCTTTGAGGAACAGCAGAGTTCCACACCTTAATCTATGGTGTGTAGAAACTCTACCGTGGAAAAATACATAAGTGAAAGGTTCAAGCATGGCCGAATGGCCAGCTCCCAAACGTGATCTAAAGATGAAACTAAAGATGATCCGAAGATGTAAATACAATAGTAAAAAATCCTATTTATACTAGACTAGCTACTAGGGTTTACAGAAGTAAGTAATTGATGTTGAAATCCACTTCCGGGGCCCACTTGGTGTGTGCTTGGGCTGAGCTTGAAATTTACACATGGAGAGGTTATTCTTGGAGTTGAACGCCAATTTGTAATGTGTTTCTGGCGTTGAACTCCACTTTGCAGCTTGTTTCTGGCGCTGAACGCCAGACTGCAACATGGAACTGGCGTTCAACGCCAGTTTTTATCATCTAAACTAGGGTAAAGTATGGACTATTATATATTGCTGGAAAGCCCTGGATATCTACTTTCCAACGCAATTGGAAGCGCACCATTTGGAGTTCTATAGCTCCAGAAAATCCACTTTGAGGGCAGGGAGGTCAAAATCCAACAGCATCTGCAGTCCTTCTTCAACCTCTGAATCTGATTTTTGCTCAGGTCTCTCAATTTCAGCCAGAAAATACCTGAAATCATAGAAAAATACACAAACTCATAGTAAAGTCCAAAAATGTGAATTTTAATTAAAAACTAATAAAAATATACTAAAAACTAACTAAATCATACTGAAAACTATGTAAAAACAATGCCAAAAAGCGTATAAATTATCCGCTCATCAGCGTGGCATGCCAGTATTGTTTTCTAGAGAGGATGGATGGAGTGCACACATGGGCGTGGCACGCCAGGCTGGTTCAAGGTTCCAGATAAGAGGAGCAAGAGGGAAGAACCTGGGCGTGTCACTTGAGCTCGAAGGCGTGGCACGCCAGGCTAACTATGCAAAAAAGAGACCCTGGGCGTGCCACTTGGGCTCGAAGGCATGGCACACCAGGGTGATTGATGGAAGAAGGCGTGCCACTTGCAAGCCAGGCGTGGCACGCCAAGCCAAGCTGAGAAGCTAGGCGTGGCACGCCACTCTAACGCCAGCCATACGCCAGGCACATGCTTCATTTTATGAGTTTTTCTTTTTTCCTCCAATTGTAAAAATTTTTTCTCTTTTGTATTTTCTTAATTCTAGTGATAGAAGTAGTATAAATAACCCCTAGAAGTACTAAAAAAGGGGGTTGGATTGGCAAGATAGTTTTATTTTTACTTTTACACTTCACTTCATCACTTCCATCTCTTGTACTTTTCTCTAAGCTATGAGTAGCTAAACTACCTCTCATTGGGAGAGGGAGCTCTGTTGTACTTGATGGATTAATGATAGTGAATTTTTTCTTCTCTTTATCTTCTCTTTGATTTGCTAGAAGAAATTTCGTTCTTCATGCTAGTGTTCAATCATCTTGGGAAAGAGGTTGAATGCAAAATTGGTTTCATGGGAACCTTGGAAATGGAAACATGAAACCATGCTTAAAATCCCTTCTCACACTTGAGTAGATCTGAGTTTTGGGATTGGATATGGTGACATATAATCCATCCACTATTTGGATCTATGAGGAAGTGTGGTATAATCAGGGACCAAGCATATCTCTCTTCATGAGCAATTAGACCAAGGAGTTGGCTGATTATCAAGATTTGAGAGATTGAATCACCAAGGGATTGGGGTTCAATCAATCATGATTGCCAAGAGGTCAATGAGTTGCATGATTGAAGATGAGATGAGATGAATTTAATCCAAAGAGAGCAACATCTCCTAATCCCAATGAATTCCCCTTCTTATCTTCCCTATTCTTTATAGCTTTCTTTAATTTCTGTAATTTCCCATTCCCATTTACAATTCAGCCATTTATGTTTCAGTATTTTACATTCTTGCTATTTACTTTCCTGCACTTTATTGCTTTTCTTTACTTTTGAGTCATTTATATTTCTGCTATTTAAATCTCTGCACTCGATATTCTCTACATTGATTAGCTTAACTAATTCACTCATTAACTAAAATTGCTCAATCAATCAATCACTGTGGATTCGATCCCACTCCACTGTGGGTTATTGCTTGACGATAATTTGGTGCACTTGCTAAAGAACGAACTCATTTTTATATGGGGACTGAATTCCGGTCATCAGCCACCATTTTCGGGTCCCAACCAAACCTTTCTGCAACCCTTTCCATGGGTTCAAAACCAAAATCAGTTTAAAAGCAAGCTAAATCCAACCATTCATATCATTTTTATCTCTCCAGGAAAACCGATTTAAGATCAAATCATTATCAACTAACCAAACCCATTTTCAAAACTTTAGGAAAACAATTCAGTAACAGTCTAAACTTTAAAGAAACAATTCAGTAACAGCCCATTTATCGAAACCAAAAAATAATCTAATCAAACATATGATCATATTCATCCAAAATAGCCAGACAATACATAAGACTTATACAATTACTAAAAAGTATAAAATAGCTTTTTAGAAAAACTCCTACCTCAATTGTCGAAACTCGAAAACTCTAAAATGCGTCACAACTCGTTTTGCCTCGGCCCGCAACTACGGTAGCCGCAACCTCAACTCCAAACCACTTTCTCAGCAACCACAACGACTCTAATCGCAACTTACAACAACCATAACTCGACCCTACGTTACCAAAACCTCAGAATTTCTAACCAACCATAATAGAATACAAAATTTCAAAGGTTCCGGAACGTAAACGCTTACCGTAACAAAGGAGGAACGACCACACCAAATGGTAGTGGCTCAAGCAAAGGTTCTGGCAGCCACAGTACCGCTCTCGGTAGCCAGAGGCGCGGCGGCCACGGCAACAATAGCAAAGGAGCTCCAACGGGCAGCAGAAATCCCTCCTCCTACTTACCCGTTCCGGTCTCCCTCTCTCTCACAGCAACAAAGGCAATGGCTGAGCCTTCATAGCGGCGGCCGTAGCTCAGCAACGGCGGCGACAGCAACACCGCCCTTCCTAAGAGCGCGCACGCGCGCTCTCTCTTTCTCGCGTCGGGCTTCTACCTCGCATCCCTCTCGTTCGCAGTTCTGTTTCCGACACGGCTCAATGACGATCGACGGCGACTACCAGATCTCCAGCGACGGCGACTACCAGATCTCCAGTAGTGCCTCCTTCTTCTTCCCTGCGCGCCTCCTTCTTCCTCGGTCCTCCTCTTTCTACCTGATCTTTCTCTCTCTCTCTCTATTCCTCTGGTGTGCAATGGCAGCGGCAACGGCGTGGAACACAGCGGCACAGCACGACGGCGGCGGCGACGCCTCGCGGCTCCGACACGTCTCCTTCTCTTCTTCTTTTCCCTGCCGCAGCTCCCTCTCTTTCACTCTGTTCCCTCTTTCTTTCTTTGTTTCTTGCAGTAGCAGCAGTTGCTGTGTGTGTGTGGATTGTGGGTGTTGTGTGTGGGTTGGAGTAGCTAGGGTTATGGTTAGGTCAAAAATTAGGGTTTTGATTTGGGGATTTTAGGTTTAATTAGAGTAAGGTCATTTTAACAAAATTGAGACATAGGATATAAATTTGAAATCTAATTAAATACTGAAAATTACTTCAAAAATATTATTTGTTGTATCAAAATACTAATTAATTAAAAATTAAATATTTTAATTGAACTTATAAGATAATAATATTAATTTCCTTTATTTCTAAAACTTAAAATATTGAAGTATGAAAATATCAACTAATTGAATCATATAAAATTCTTTTTATTTCATAACTACTAACGTTATAATTTTAAATGTAGAAAATTACTCAATAATTATAAAATTAAATAAGGATCTTAATTTATTTCAAATTCAATTAATCAAAACTTACTTTAATTATCTCTAATAAAGAAATTTTCTGAAATTAAAGCTACAAAAATAATTGAGTTTGTAATTAGTTCATGATAACCCTTTTCAAAAGTTTTGGGTCTTACATGCATCTTGAGCATCAAATATTTGCATATTGTCCTTGATTCTGATGTCTTAAGAATGATAATGGGTTTATTGATGTAAGTGTTGTAAAAAATGATTGGTCATGGGTAATTGTTGAAAATACTTGTTGAAATTTTATGATTTTATAAATTTTCAAGAATAATTGTTGAACTTTTTTTCTTCTAAATTTTTTTTGCCGATGAGATGAGTATTATTGCTGATTACTAGATTCGAACTTAGAAGTTAATTAGAAATTTTTATTATATCCTTATCATGAGCTTGTTCTGAATAATAATGCTTTTTTTATTACTTTTGCTTCTAATGCAGGTTTATTAGCGATTTCGTATGGTGCCGTCCTAGTTTCTCTTTCTTTGAATACACTAAAAGGTTTTTGTTTATTTGTGGCAGTTTTTTTCTCTTATTTGTAGAGGTTTATAACTTTCACTAAATAGTTTGTGGGGGTTTCCAAAATCCCCAAAATTTGAGGTGCCACGAGGCTTTTTGTGGGGGTTTTTAAAAATCCCCACAATCTATTTAGTGGGGAGTTTTATGTGTGTTTAGTGGGGGTTTTATATTGAACTTTTATGGTGGTTTGAAATCACTTTTGTGGCAGTTTAAACCCCCCACAAATTGATTTTTTAATTTAACAAAAATTAACTATTTTGTGAGATTTTCAAACCTCCACAAATCCTATAATTATTTATTTATTTTTAATTTCAAATCATTCATTAAGCTCATCTCATTTACATACTCTCAAATTAGAAATTTAGTTTTTAATATCAAAATTTAAAAACTAAATATTTTATAACATAATTCCTCAATATAAGACAACTCTATATAACAAAAAAAATTCTCAATGTCAATAGTTTCAAATATAATTACATATGATATTGTTTTACATAACTACAAGTGAATAGGGCGATCCTCGTCCCATTTAGGGAGTGCCCTGCCATCCCAATAACACAACAAATGCACCATTGAAACTCTATGAAAAATACAAAGGAAGCAAAACAGGGTACGGTGCAAAAAAAAGAACAAACTGAAAGCATTGAATGAATGAATGATCCCTCAAACCTTGTTAATAGATTCTTTCAAATTGAGAGTGTCCACAAGCCTTGCGGTGCTCTTCTCCATAATCAACTTGGCCATCCTTCAAATAATAGAACAATTCTCGGGCCTTGAAATAAAAATAAATAAATAAATAAATAAATAAATAAATAAATAAATAAGTAATCAGAATTAAAAAAAGAAGTTCGTTGGAAAATCATACGCAAATTGATTAAGAGAAAAACACATGAATGAATATCAGACATAAATTATTAATTTTTTTTCTTAAGCTTTAGAACCTTACCTATCATGGACGCTAGTTAAAGACCCCAAATTCAAAACCAGAACCTTTTCATCTTTCTTCTCTGCCCCAGCAAAGTATGACAAAGTACCTATTTCTAAAAAAGAAAACAACAATTATGTACAATAAGAAACCCAACAAAGAATTAAAATCAAATTATATTATTAATTTATCATATTATTATTCATTGGAAGATAGAAAAGCTTAGTCCAACCCAGAAAAAGCTAAAAAAGTGTAACTTTGAAGCAGGAAAAGAAAAGGAGATTGGTACTTGGTACATGGTACTTAGTAAATCTTACCCCTTTGCCAAATCCAAAAATCCCATGAACAAGAACAATAGGAGGAAGATCATCACCATTGGTAGAAGCAGCACTGTTTCCTTCATCAGCAAAAATTATTCTCTTCTCATTGACCTTATTGACGACATCAACAATCTTCTTAGGCTTTTGGTACAGTATTTCATTGAGTGACTCAGATAAATCTCCAGCAACAGCTAAGCTGAAAATGTAGAATCCATAAAACAAATGAACCAAATAGCTCACAAACAGTTCCACCAGCTTCAGATACCCCATCCGTAACCTCAACATTTTATCAAATACCTTGTCCACAAGAAGAAGAATTATGTATTGCATTGCACTTCAACACTTGTGCTATTCACTTTAGCTTTTTCACAATAAAAAAAATCATCTTCTGTGGTTTTCATGACTCTAATATTTTCTGATTCAAAAATCAAGAATTTTTAGGAATGTTGTTGGAAGAAGCAAGAAACATGTGCTATTAATCATGTGAAGAAAATTCAATGTACAGAGAGAAGTCAGAAAACCTGAGTTAACAAGAACATCATAGAATTATCATTTGTCACCATTAAATACTGAGGAAGGAACTTGCCCTCAAACATGTGGCTAAGGGACCATGGCCAACATCATGCAGTAATCCTAGGCAGAATATTATATCATATTAGTAATAATAACAAAATAGCGGAATTAGAAGTGTCAAAACAAACAACTCCCAAGAGATGTCAGGTGTAACACCCTAATATTCAAATTCTTATGCTCGAGTCATAAGTCAATGATATTACGGTGGTACGACTCTCATGTGGATTTTTAATAAATAAATATAGGTAATTTCGAAAGGAGTATTAATCGAGAAGCCTGAAAAGAGTAGAAATAAAATCGCGAAGACGTATCTCTCACGTTTCGACAACAAAAGATAAACCATGAAGCCGAAAACGATATACGGACAAGGCGTAGAGGAGATTAAGAGATAGATAACAGATAGATATATATAACATAAGTAAATAGCTACTAGTCGCGACCCGAGAAGTTTAGGTCGGCTAGGGTACATTATGAAATTAGTTGACAACAGTATATCCTAATCTCTCCCGAAGGAAACATGAGAGCCTCTATAGGCAAATTCAAAGAGTTCAATACATAATATAAACTTTCCAAAACAAAGGTGGAGAGATTCTAATCAAAACACAAAGTAGAGGAAATAAAGATCTTCGCCGTCTCTCAAACGACCCAGAACTCACTTCTGAGCACCTGGACCTGTATCTGAAAAACAAGAGATATATACGGAATGAGAACCCCGGGCCCATGGGTTTCCAGTACGGTAAAAGTGCCAAATAAATTCAATGTACTGCAACAAAAACTCACTAAGCATCCTAAACTTCTTCACCAATTATTCATCCTAGGTTCTCGCTAATCCATGAATAGGAAACTGTCATAAGGGAGTGCTAAATTCAATTCATGTTTCACATGTTTCCCAACTCGCTGACTCTTCCACGAATCAGACTCAGAATCATAAGCAAAACCATCACCAGTTGTTCTGCCTCAGCAGTTCTATATCAATACATCATCATGCAATCGCATCATCAATTCATCCCATCAAGAACAGCCCTCACACCCACTGACACCAGCATGAAGGGCCTCTCAGTTGTACAAACACAAGCAATACAGGCAAGTAATACACAAACATGATACAAGTAGAACAAGTAGCATATAGTCAGGTAACATGGCATATATGATGTAGAAATCCAAGACAAATGGCAAACCCAAACAATTCAAACATATGCAAATGATGAATGCCTGCCCTATGGCTGATGATATCATCTGTCGGTTATATAGCCAACCCGACATGTCCTGGTAGCTAACCATTGGACAGAAACACCCCTTGCGGAGCAAGTAGGTTTGAGCTACAACCCCCTTGCTACTGCCCGCTCAACCCAGAGCCAGTGAAATAATCACTACTGCGGCTACTACCCAGGCGGGTGTCTAAAAGCTCAACCTGGAGCGAGTGGATTCACCACTACTGCCGCTACTACCCAGGCGTCGCAATCTCTGACCTGGAGCAAGTGGGACGAACCACAACCCTTGCTACTACCCAGGTATCTCAAGCATTGGCCCGGAGCAAGTGGGACGAACCACAACCCTTGCTACTGCCCAGGCATCTCAAACATATATTCATTCAATCTCAATTCATATTGTCAACATTCATTGTTACCAAATCTCAAACATTAACTTGGAGCAACTGGGACGAACCACAACCCTTGCTACTACCCAAGTATCACAAATAAACATTTATTCATAATCACCCTTCATTATTATCAATCCTTAGACAATGACCCGGAGAAAGCGGGACGAACCACGACCCTTGCTACTACCCAGGTATCACAAATACACATTTATTCAAAACCCCATGATTAAACTCGTTTATCATAATCCTCCTTTCCCGTCTCATACCCGGAGCAAGTGGACAACGCCACTGCCTACTACCCGGGGTCGCACATCACATTTCAATATTTTTTTATTATTATCCATTTAACATATTCATTCATTAATCATATATGCATTTATACTCAGCCATAAACAATAATGGCTTTGCCGTAACCCGGCAATAACTCAGCCATCCGGCTCATGGTCCAATCAAGAACGGGCCATTTATCAATAAATATAGCCCTCCGGCTCATGGCATACACGGTACTTCCACCGTCATCCTCCATATCTCATATAATTATCTTTGATCATTATTGATCATAACTTTTCCCCTTGCTTCACTCGCAAGTTACCACATCCCCTAGCTCATTGCTAGGCATATCAGAATGATTTAATACATAAGAGGTGAGATCGGAGGCTTAGAAGTATGAGATTTGGCTTTTAAAACTCAAAAATCAACTTTGGCATGAAAACAGGGCCACGCGTACGTGCACTCCACGCGCACGCGTGGATGGCCACAAAACTCATCGACGCACAAGCGTCATACGCGCAGACGCGCAGGTTGAAAAATAGCCAAACGACGCGCAAGCGTCAGCCACGCGTACGCGTGGGTGCTCTTGCGCCCCAGGCACAAAACTGGCACAACTCTGGCACAACTCTCGGGAAAATAGCTGGGCATTTGGTGCAGCGCATCGACGCGCCCGCGCACACCACGCGCACGCGTGGATAGTGCCTTCTTGAAGAACGACGCGTACGCGCCAAGTGCGCCTACGCGTGGAGGGTCATTCTGCTAAAAATTTTCTAAGTTAAAAGCTGCAGAATTTACAGATTCAACCCCCAATCTTCCGACGGACATAACTTTCAAACGGCATGGACATCCCGAATCTAATTTCATTTCTACACAGATTTGGCACAAAACAGAGATCCGTAGTCCAAGTTATGTCCCGTCAAAATATGCCCAAAAACTATGTTTTCATACAAAACCACTAGGTGCCATTTTCAAAACAAGCCATTTTCAACTCTTTTCAAAATCAACCAAAACATGCCAATTTCAACCCTTTTTGAAATCAATCAAAATGTACCAAAATCCACATCAAGCCATCCTCAACTCACACATTGACACTTTACCAAAAATTCCCAAAACCACATCTAACCATTTTAACACTTCTCAATCAAATGGCTAAAGGACAAACACAATATCATGTCATACATCCTTTCTCATCCCAATTTCCAATAATACCATTTCCAATCAACCATCATTATACGTAATCAGTATCATACTCACTATCACGTGATTTCACCCACAAATCAACCTTAATCATTCACCAAGTATATATCACAACATACATATCTCTAATGCATCATCATACCATCAAGGCATCAATAATCATAATCACATATATGATCACATAATATATCTCAACCGAACCAAACATACCTCGTCTACATAATTTCACCCAAAATTACCAAATTCCACACTTCAACTTCTCAAACCTTATTATTCAATAACCAACCTAATCATTCATATATTCATTATCTGAAATTCATCCAATCACTTGTGCCATCATACAATGCACACATCGACTTACCTTTCTTACCTCTTTCCGGCCTCTGGCCCAAAATTCACGACCTCCGGCCCAATTTTCACAATTTAAATGCATAAACCACAAATCAATACTCATTACCCAGTACATCAAATTCTCAATACACCAAGCATACAAGGTCACACAATTCTCAACCCAATCATTAATTCACATTACATATCAACTATGCATATTAGCACCAACCATTTACACAATCCAAACTTAATCCTAGGGGCATCTAGCCTAGGAATTCTCATCACAACACACGGTACTTAAATGAAACTTAAACCGTACCTCTTGTAGCCAAACCAATTGAGCCTCTTCTTTGGAATTCTTCACCAACCTTAGCTCCAAGCCTTACCAAAGCTCCTCAAGCAATACCAATCTCCCAATTGTGCACCAACATCACCAAATACACTAACATAACCAATGTCACATACATACATCAACCTAGGGCTCATAAAAATGACAAATCACAAGGGTTTGAGCACTTCTTACCTCAGCCCATATGAAGTAGGGATAGAACCCACTTAGAATCCATGTTGGAGTATCCCTAAACATCCAAAATCACAAGATTTCAACACTAACTACCCAAAAACGTGTAACAGTGGGGAATTTCGAAAACTGGGCAGAGATGAATGAAATACTCACCACCAAACCTAGATAGAATTGTAGAGGATGAGAAGAGCAACGCGTGGCCACAAACGGCTCGTCAATCGGAGCTCCGTAGCTCAAGTTATGGTGGTTTGAAGATCAAAGAGAGTTAGGTTTTCTCTCTTCTCTTCTCTCTTCTCAAATCAGCGCCCCAACCCTTCTTTTTAGGGTAAAATGAGCTGAAATGCTCACAACTAATATTTATATATGTTGGGTCTTGGGCCCACTTAGGCCCGGTTCACTTATTTTTGCCCATTGGCCCAATTTTGGGCCAAAACCTTTAAGATTAGCGCTCTAAATCGCACTTTAAATATTTCTACCTTCCCTAATTATAATTCCTCATTTCTTAATCTTATTTACCCATAATCAATTTCCTCAGTTGTAGTACCAGACAGATCTCAGCCGGTACTGCCGGTCAAAATTCCACTGCGCACTTTTACGCAGAAAACTATATTTTCTGACTCGGAAAAATTCACTGAATCCAAATATCGTATTTAAATTATCAAATTCCAATTGCCAAATCTTCCAACCATATTCGCTCCTATTTAACTTATTATTTGCTAAATTTCGGTTAGACCGGGTATTACATTCTACCCCCCTAACAGAAATTTTCGCCCTCGAAAATTCCATCCATCACTATCCTCTCCCTCTGCCAAGCCAATTACCACTAATCACAGCTCAACTCCAAGCATAACCTCCAAACTTACTTTCTTATTCTCAAACCTTCGAATTTCTATATGACTTGCTGTTATAAAGTCTCTGACTCATCAATCAAAAACCCCTTTCATTTCTAGAAAGCAAATGAGTTTGAAATAACAATTTAACAAAAATCATGAGAATCCGCCTTCCTTTAATAATCTATAAAAGCATTCGAGACACATCTCTTTCGTTAAAGTTACTCATAAAAAAATTATCCTCAAAACCATAACCAGCACTCTTTCAAATTTTTTGGAGAAAAATTTTCAACAGTACCTCCCCAAAAATTGGAGTTTACCACCCGTCACGGGCTCCCTCAAACCAATCTCAGTACTGCATCTGTATTTCAATTTAGTGGCTTTCACATTCGTCTTTCAAAACCAATCATTATAAATCTCAATCTAATTCCAAGGTCACTATGACCAAACATCATAGTACTCATCTCTCAAACACGACAACTCGCACTCTCTCATCATCTAAATCTAATTATGCATCAATGATAATTTCCTCATCCGTTTCAGAACCATCAAGGCTCATAGCCGCAATTAATTCCAATTACCTAGAATCATTATCTGCATAAGCTCACTAAACTTTTAAGTACTCAAAGCATAAAGCATTTCCAATCATGCTCTACTTTTCCTTATTATTACCATAATATGCTAACGCTTTAGCAAGCTTCCGCTATGCCACCTTGATTTCTCGTCAAGTATTAGTTCCATCACTTATTTCCTCAAGTACTAAACCACCACTTAACTTGACCGACAATTCGAATTAACGTTTCCAAATCCATCATTTAGGACCATCCCTTATCTATTTAAATCAAAGGAACTAAAAGTCACGAGTTCAATCCATTTCACCAAAAATCTAGAAATCAACCAATTACATAACAAACACAACACATCATTCTCAACAGAAAGTCATTTACATCACAGGCATTTATCCATTTGTATTAAGGCAATTACCTCAATCTTACTGTCGCAATCGGCCCGCATCCTGACTCTCTCCTTGTTGGCAATTTCTTGATACATGCCCTGGTAACCCGCACTTGTAACATACACCTAACCCCAATCGGCACGGCCTATTTGGGTGATGACTTCCACATCTCTGACAGCTTGAAACATCAGAAGCAGCCGCTGCCCGTTTTCCCTTACCATTCCTTTGGGACTCCTTACTCGTCGCAAAGTTATTCTGTCCTTGGGGAAAGTGTGGTACGTATCCTCTCTCCTTAAACTCTTGACCCCTTGGTGCGAATCCTTGGTTGTGCTCTCTATGACTTCCCTTCTCTGCAACCCTCCTCTTCACACACTCTTCAGCAATTCTGCTCTTATTCACTAACTCTGAAAAAGTTCGGATCTCCATTGGTCCCACTGAACTTAAGATGTCGCTCCGGAGCCCTCCTTCATACTTAATGCATTTCCATTCCTCGAAGTCTCCCGGAGCTCCTTGACACATGCGGGAAAACCTGAATAGCTCCTCAAATTTGTCTGTATACTCAGATATGGACATAGCACCTTGCTTTAGCTGCAGTAACTCCAATTCCTTGGCTGTCCTGGCGGAATTCGGAAAGTACTTCTTATAGAATTCCACCTGGAAGGCATCCCAAGTGATATGATCATTCCCCTATTGCAGGAGACGTCGAGCCCCTTGCCACCAATGCGATGCTTCCCCCGTGAGTAGATAGGTAGCGAATTCAACACGCTGCTCTTCAGGCACCAACTGCGCTTGCAGTGCTCGCTCCATGGCCTAAAACCAAGTATCAGCTTCAGTTGGATTGGTGGTTCCCTTGAACTTAGGTGGATTAACCTTTAAGAAGGTTGCCAGTGTCATCGGGCCCTGAGCTTCCCTTCCACCATTGCCATTATTGTTCATCTGTTGCCCAAGAGCCTCCGTAGTGGCCTGCATAGCAGCAGCCATATTCTCCAACGCCGCCATAAGGTTTACCGGGTTATTCGGGTTGATTTCCAGTTCCTGCGTATTAGTACGATCTCTTTCACGTCCCCGACCGGGTCCACGAGGTGCCATCTGGTTCCTATACACACCAAACAATCGATATCAAGTTGATCAGTCTCAATATCGGAAGTATAGTGCTTCAAAGTACCAAAGGTACACTCATGGACTTCATGCTAGATGTATCGATTAGATACCCTAACTAGCACAGGCACAGACTCAGAGTATGCATTGAAGCATAAGCAGTTCCATCCCTCAGGCTCACGAGGACGAACTGCTCTGATACCATAATGTAACACCCTAATATTCAAATTCTTATGCTCGAGTCATAAGTCAATGATATTACGGTGTTACGACTCTCAGGTGGATTTTTAATAAATAAATATAGGTAATTTCGAAAGGAGTATTAATCGAGAAGCCTGAAAAGAGTAGAAATAAAATCGCGAAGACGTATCTCTCATGTTTCGACAACAAAAGATAAACCATGAAGCCGAAAACGATATACGGACAAGGCGTAGAGGAGATTAAGAGATAGATAATAGATAGATATATATAACATAAGTAAATAGCTACTAGTCGCGACCCGTGAAGTTTAGGTCGGCTAGGGTACATTATGAAACTAGTTGACAACAGTATATCCTAATCTCTCCCGAAGGAAACATGAGAGCCTCTATAGGCAAATTCAAAGAGTTCAATACATAATATAAACTTTCCAAAACAAAGGTGGAGATATTCTAATCAAAACACAAAGTAGAGGAAATAAAGATCTTCGCCGTCTCTCAGACGACCCACAACTCACTTCTGAGCACCTGGACCTGTATCTGAAAAACAAGAGATATATACGGAATGAGAACCCCGGGCCCATGGGTTCCCAGTACGGTAAAAGTGCCAAATAAATTCAATGTACTGCAACAAAAACTCACTAAGCATCCTAAACTTCTTCACCAATTATTCATCCTAGGTTCTCGCTAATCCATGAATAGGCAACTGTCATAAGGGAGTGCTAAATTCAATTCATGTTTCACATGTTTCCCAACTCGCTGACTCTTCCACGAATCAGACTCAGAATCATAAGCAAAACCATCACCAGTTGTTCTGCCTCAGCAGTTCTATATCAATACATCATCATGCAATCGCATCATCAATTCATCCCATCAAGAACAGCCCTCACACCCACTGACACCAGCATGAGGGGCCTCTCAGTTGTACAAACACAAGCAATACAGGCAAGTAATACACAAACATGATACAAGTAGCATATAGTCAGGTAACATGGCATATATGATGTAGAAATCCAAGACAAATGGCAAACCCAAACAATTCAAACATATGCAAATGATGAATGCCTGCCCTATGGCTGATGATATCATCTGTCGGTTATATAGCCAACCCGACATGTCCTGGTAGCTAACCATTGGACAGAAACACCCCTTGCGGAGCAAGTAGGTTTGAGCTACAACCCCCTTGCTACTGCCCGCTCAACCCAGAGCTAGTGAAATAATCACTACTGCGGCTACTACCCAGGCGGGTGTCTAAAAGCTCAACCTAGAGCGAGTGGATTCACCACTACTGCCGCTACTACCCAGGCGTCGCAATCTCTGACCTGGAGCAAGTGGGACGAACCACAACCCTTGCTACTACCCAGGTATCTCAAGCATTGGCCCGGAGCAAGTGGGACGAACCACAACCCTTGCTACTGCCCAGGCATCTCAAATATATATTCATTCAATCTCAATTCATATTATCAACATTCATTGTTACCAAATCTCAAACATTAACTTGGAGCAACTGGGACGAACCACAACCCTTGCTACTACCCAAGTATCACAAATAAACATTTATTCATAATCACCCTTCATTATTATCAATCCTTAGATAATGACCCGGAGCAAGCGGGACGAACCACGACCCTTGCTACTACCCAGGTATCACAAATACACATTTATTCAAAACCCCACGATTAAACTCGTTTATCATAATCCTCCTTTCCCGTCTCATACCCGGAGCAAGTGGACAACACCATTGCCTACTACCCGGGGTCGCACATCACATTTCAATATTTTTTTATTATTATCCATTTAACATATTCATTCATTAATCATATATGCATTTATACTCAGCCATAAACAATAATGGCTTTGCCGTAACCCGGCAATAACTCAGCCATCCGGCTCATGGTCCAATCAAGAACGGGCCATTTATCAATAAATATAGCCCTCGGCTCATGGCATACACGGTACTTCCACCGTCATCCTCCATATCTCATATAATTATCTTTGATCATTATTGATCATAACTTTTCCCCTTGCTTCACTCGCAAGTTACCACATCCCCTAGCTCATTGCTAGGCATATCAGAATGATTTAATACATAAGAGGTGAGATCGGAGGCTTAGAAGTATGAGATTTGGCTTTTAAAACTCAAAAATCAACTTTGGCATGAAAACAGGGCAACGCGTACGCGCACTCCACGCGCACGTGTGGATGGCCACAAAACTCATCGACGCGCAAGCGTCATACGCGCGGGTTGAAAAATAGCCAAACGACGCGCAAGCGTCAGCCACGCGTACGCGTGGGTGCTCTTGCGCCCCAGGCACAAAACTGGCACAACTCTGGCACAACTCTCGGGAAAATAGCTGGGCATTTGGTGCAGCGCATCGATGCACCCGCGCACGCGTGGATAGTGCCTTCTTGAAGAACGACGCGTACGCGCCAAGTGCGCCTACGCGTGGAGGGTCATTCTGCTAAAAATTTTCTAAGTTAAAAGCTGCAGAATTTACAGATTCAACCCCCAATCTTCCGACGGACATAACTTTCTCATTTTAAATCATTTTTCACCCGTTCTTCAAACGGCATGGACATCCCGGATACAATTTCATTTCTACACAGATTTGGCACAAAATAGAGATCCGTCGTCCAAGTTATGTCCCGTCAAAGTATGCCCAAAAACCATGTTTTCATACAAAACCACTAGGTGCCATTTTCAAAACAAGCCATTTTCAACTCTTTTCAAAATCAACCAAAACATGCCAATTTCAACCCTTTTTGAAATCAATCAAAATGTACCAAAATCCACATCAAGCCATCCTCAACTCACACATTGACACTTTACCAAAAATTCCCAAAACCACATCTAACCATTTTAACACTTCTCAATCAAATGGCTAAAGGACAAACACAATATCATGTCATACATCCTTCCTCATCCCAATTTCCAATAATACCATTTCCAATCAACCATCATTATACGTAATCAGTATCATACTCACTATCACGTGATTTCACTCACAAATCAACCTTAATCATTCCCCAAGCATATATCACAACATACATATCTCTAATGCATCATCATACCATCAAGGCATCAATAATCATAATCACATATATGATCACATAATATATCTCAACCGAACCAAACATACCTCGTCTACATAATTTCACCCAAAATTACCAAATTCCACACTTCAACTTCTCAAACCTTATTATTCAATAACCAACCTAATCATTCATATATTCATTATCTGAAATTCATCCAATCACTTGTGCCATCATACAATGCACACATCGACTTACCTTTCTTACCTCTTTCCGGCCTCCGGCCCAAAATTCACGGCCTCCGGCCCAATTTTCAAAATTTAAATGCATAAACCACAAATCAATACTCATTACCCAGTACATCAAATTCTCAATACACCAAGCATACAAGGTCACACAATTCTCAACCCAATCATTAATTCACATTACATATCAACTATGCATATTAGCACCAACCATTTACACAATCCAAACTTAATCCTAGGGGCATCTAGCCTAGGAATTCTCATCACAACACACGGTACTTAAATGAAACTTAAACCGTACCTCTTGTAGCCAAACCAATTGAGCCTCTTCTTTGGAATTCTTCACCAACCTTAGCTCCAAGCCTTACCAAAGCTCCTCAAGCAATACCAATCTCCCAATTGTGCACCAACATCACCAAATACACTAACATAATCAATGTCACATACATACATCAACCTAGGGCTCATAAAAATGACAAATCACAAGGGTTTGAGCACTTCTTACCTCATCCCATATGAAGTAGGGATAGAACCCACTTAGAATCCATGTTGGAGTATCCCTAAACATCCAAAATCACAAGATTTCAACACTAACTACCCAAAAACGTGTAACAGTGGAGAATTTCGAAAACTGGGCAGAGATGAATGAAATACTCACCACCAAACTTAAATAGAATTGTAGAGGATGAGAAGAGCAACGCGTGGCCGCAAACGGCTCGTCAATCGGAGCTCCGTAGCTCAAGTTATGGTGGTTTGAAGATCAAAGAGAGTTAGGTTTTCTCTCTTCTCTTCTCTCTTCTCAAATCAGCGCCCCAACCCTTCTTTTTAGGGTAAAATGAGCTGAAATACTCACAACTAATGTTTATATATGTTGGGTCTTGGGCCCACTTAGGCCCGATTCACTTATTTTTGCCCATTGGCCCAATTTTGGGCCAAAACCTTTAAGATTAGCGCTCTAAATCGCACTTTAAATATTTCTACCTTCCCTAATTATAATTCCTCATTTCTTAATCTTATTTACCCATAATCAATTTCCTCAGTTGTAGTACCAGACAGATCTCAGCCGGTACTGCCGGTCAAAATTCCACTGCGCACTTTTACGCAGAAAACTATATTTTCTGACTCGGAAAAATTCACTGAATCCAAATATCGTATTTAAATTATCAAATTCCAATTGTCAAATCTTCCAACCATATTCGCTCCTATTTAACTTATTATTTGCTAAATTTCGGTTAGACCAGGTATTACATCAGGTACCAGCAAGCTTTACTGCGATTACATCGCAATGTTCAATACCAAGCTCTGGGCCCTAAAAGCATAGTAAGATTATTTAACAACATAATCTCATATCATTTTGCCAATAACAAGCATATAGCAACACAAGACAGTTTATATAGATTAACTTGGTATTTTTTTATTATGTCAATAGCTTTGCCGGCAAGCCAATAAACCAAGTGAATGCTCAAAACGAGTGTGTACAGCTCCAGGTTAAACTATATGAGTTAGACCTATATTACATTAAAACAAAAGATTCAAAGTTAGGGCTTAATTTTGATCGACTAAGTGCAGACTTCCTCACATATAACATGACAACATCCATATGCTCTGCCATAAAACTATATACTAAATTTGATAAACATAGTTATTTCGTGAATCCTATTTGACTACTTCATTCACATGTTGTAAGTTGACTCACCTAGCTGCTTCAAATCATGAAGTTTACATAAATTTAAAACAAAAAAAAGTTAAAAGAAGTAAGAGAGTTATGTAGTAAAAGTAGTATATAGTTTGACTATGCGCACTTGCCTCTGTATTTGTTCGGTGTCAACAAATTTCAATGTTGACTTTTGTTTCCTTTTTCAACACCTCGTCAATTCACCATCAATTTAAAAGTCACTGTAAAGAATAATCTAGCCTCAACTAGTAACCATACTGAATTTGCATAATTTAAAAGACAGCACAACATCACCATTAATCTATAGAAGACTCAATCCGAATCCAAATCCACATTAATAAAAAAAGTGGTAAGCGTTTTCATCTAAAGAACAAAGACTCACCTTTGAGGATTGTCGTCTGGTAGTTATTGCAGTTCTTCCTGATTGAGAACCATTATGATTGAGAACCATGAAAAAGAAAACTTCCAAAAAATTAAATTTATAATGCAGAGGCTGAAATTATAAATTTTTTTATTTTTCAATAAAATATATTCCATTGGAAAATAAACTAATATAGCAGAATTCCAATATTTTTTTACAAAGATGAACATTCATCTAAAAAAACCTAAGTCACATATATAGTAAAAAATACTGATTGATTTTAAGCATATTCTATAAGTCAAACTTAAAAAATAAGAACATAGAATAAAAATTTAACCAACCAAAACAAAGTAACTAATAATCACTCCTAACATAAAAAATGAGGAAGAATTAAGGAAAAGCCATATAACACTTCTTTATTATATAGAAAGGTTTTAATGCTAAGAATTAATATTGATATAGAAAGGTTTAATTGATTATTTATTACAAATTTCTTATGTTGAATAATTAACGGGTGACTTGGAGCATGAAAATTTCAAGCATGTAGGCAAATATGAAGCTGAGTTAATAATATAGATAACATAAGAGTACTTTTGTATATATTTTTTTTCCTTTTTTTAATCAATAAAAAAGTCATACATCTTCTACTAAGAGTAGCTTCGTATTACTTCCCCTCCTACATTAAAGCTAGCTTCTTAATTCAAATCAACAAGACAAAATTTTCTTTCTAAATTCCATTTTGTCATATATTACGCTATAAGCAGTGGATTAAGTGCATTGGTGATGAGCGGATGATTTATACGCTTTTTGGCATTGTTTTTAGTATGTTTTTAGTAGAATCTAGTTACTTTTAGGGATGTTTTTATTAGTTTTTATGTTAAATTCACATTTCTGGACTTTACTATGAGTTTGTGTGTTTTTCTGTGATTTCAGGTATTTTCTGGCTGAAATTGAGGGACTTGAGCAAAAATCAGATTCAGAGGTAGAAGAAGGACTGCTGATGCTGTTGGATTCTGACCTCCCTGCACTCAAAGTGGATTTTCTGGAGCTACAGAACTCAAAATGGCGCGCTTCTAATTGTGTTGGAAAGTGGACATCCAGGGCTTTCCAGCAATATATAATAGTTCATACTTTGACCGATTATAGATGATGTAAAAGGGCGTTGAACGCCAGTTCTACGTTGCTGTCTGGAGTTAAACGCCAGAAACACGTCACAAACCAGAGTTGAACGCCAGAAACACGTTACAACCTGGCGTTCAACTCCAAAAGAAGCCTCTGTACGTGGAAAGCTAAAGCTCAGCCCAAGCACACACCAAGTGGGCCCCGGAAGTGGATTTATGTATCAATTACTTACTTCTGTAAACCCTAGTAGCTAGTTTATTATAAATAGAACTTTTTACTATTGTATTAGACATCCTGGATTGTATTTTTGATCCTGTGATCACGTTTTGGGGGCTGGCCTCTTGGCCATGCCTGAACCTTCATCACTTATGTATTTTCAACGGTAGAGTTTCTACACTCCATAGATTAAGGTGTGGAGCTCTGCTGTTCCTCATGAATTAATGCAAAGTACTACTGTTTTCTATTCAATTCAACTTATTCCACTTCTAAGATATTCATTCGTACTTCAACATGAATGTGATGAACGTGACAATCATCATCATTCCCCCACGAACGCGTGCCTGACAACCACTTCCGTTCCACCTTAGATTGGATGATTATCTCTTGGATCTCTTAATCAGAATCTTCGTGGTATAAGCTAGATTGATGGCGGCATTCATGAGAATCTGGAAAGTCTAAACCTTGTCTGTGGTATTCCGAGTAGGATTCTGGGATTGAATGACTGTGACGAACTTCAAACTCGCGATTGCTGGGCGTAGTGACAGACGCAAAAGGAGGGTGAATCCTATTCCAGTATGATCGAGAACCTCAGATGACTAGCCGTGCTGTGACAGAGCATTTGGACCATTTTCACAAGAGGATAGGATGCAGCCATTGACCACAGTGATGCCTCCAGATGATTAGCCATGCAGTGACAGCGCATCAGACCATTTTCACAGAGAGGATGAAAAGTAGCCATTGACAATGGTGATGTCCTTACATAAAGCCAGCCATGGAAAGGAGTAGGATTGATTGGATGAAGACAGCAGGAAAGCAGAAGTTCGGAGGAACGAACGCATCTCTATATGCTTATCTGAAATTCTCACCAATGAATTACATAAGTATTTCTATCTTTATTTTCTATTTATTTATTAATTATTTTTGAAAACTCCATAACCATTTGATATCCGCCTGACTGAGATTTACAAGGTGACCATAGCTTGCTTCATACCAACAATCTCCGTGGGATCGACCCTTACTCACGTAAGGTTTTATTACTTGGACGACCCAGTGAACTTGCTGGTTAGTTGTGCAAAGTTGTGAAGTTATGTTTGGACCATGGTATTGTGCACCAGTTATTGGCGCCATGCCAGGGAGAGAATGAACAACAAATTTTACAACCTCAGAGTAACAATTTCGCATACCAAGTTTTTGGCGCCGTTGCCGGGATTGTTCGAGTTTGGACAACTGACGGTTCATCGTGTTGCTCAGATTGGATTATTTTCTTCTTATTTTGTTTTCAAAAATTTTTCAAAAATCTTTCAAAAATTTCTCATCTGTTTTCGAAAATTATTCTAAAATTTTTTTTTTAGAATGAATTCTAGTGTTTCATGAAGCATGTTGAAGCCTGACTGGCTGTAAAGCCATGTCTAAATTTATTTGGACTGGAGCTTCCAACCCAACATTATCAAGAGCAAGCTAGTTGTTGCTGATCCACCTGCTGCTGTTCCAGATCCACCTAATATGCTAAGGCTGACTGGCTATTAAGCCATGTCCAACCCTTTGATTGGAGCTTTAGGCTAATATTGAAAGATTCATGGAATTCTTCTTAAAAATTTTGGAATCCTTATTTTCCTTTTTCAAATTAAATTTCGAAAAATACCAAAAAAAATTAGAAAATCATAAAAATAAAAAAAATATTTCATGTTTCTTGTTTGAGTCTTGAGTCAATTTTTAAGTTTAGTGTCAATTGCATACTCATCTTGCATTTTTCGAAAATTGCATTCATGCATTCATAGTGTTCTTCATGATCTTCAAGTTGTTCTTAATAAACCTTCTTGATTGATCTTCATATTATATTGTTTTGTGTTGTATGGTGTTTTTCATATGCATTCTTGAATTCTTAGTGTCTAAGCATTAAAGATTTCTAAGTTTGGTGTCTTGCATGTTTTCTTTGCATATCAAAATTTTCAAAAATAAGTTCTTGATGTTCATCTTGACATTCAAAGTGTTCTTAGTGTTCATCTTGACATTCATAGCATTCTTGCATGCATTCATTGTTTTGATCCAAAATTTTCATGCATTGCATCATTTTTCATGTTTTTCTCTCTCATCCTTAAAAATTTAAAAATAAAAAAAAATATTTTTCCTTTCTTCTCTCATAAAATTCGAAAATTTGGATTGACTTTTTCAAAATTTTAAAAAAATTCAATTGTTTCTTATGAGTCAAATCAAATTTTCAATTTAAAAATCTTATCTTTTTCAAAATCTTTTTCAAAAAAAATCCAATCTTTTTCATTTTTTTTATTTATTTTCGAAAATTCAAAAAAAAATATTTTTCAAAAATCTTTTTCTTAATTTTATATCATATTTTCGAAAATATCATCAACAATTAATGTTTTGATTCAAAAATTTTAAGTTTGTTACTTGTTAAGAAAGATTCAAACTTTAAGTTCTAGAATCATATCTTGTGATTTCTTGTGAATCAAGTCATTAATTGTGATTTT
The DNA here is from genome assembly GCF_059453495.1 of Arachis ipaensis. Taxonomy (NCBI): domain Eukaryota; kingdom Viridiplantae; phylum Streptophyta; class Magnoliopsida; order Fabales; family Fabaceae; genus Arachis; species Arachis ipaensis. The sequence continues at coordinate 36,485,845 of NC_142442.1, forward strand.
AAAAATCAAATCTTTTTCAAAACTAATTTCAATCATAACTTTTCAAAAATATCTTTTTATCTTATCTTTTTCAAAATCATATCTTTTTCAAAAATATGATTTTAAAATATCTTTTCTAACTTCTTATCTTCTTATCTTTTCAAAATTGATTTTCAAATTTGTTTCAACTAACTAACTAACTTTTTGTTTGTTTCTTATCTTTTCCAAAACTACCTAACTAACCCTCTCTCTCTAATTTTCGAAAATATCTCCCTCTTTTTCAAAAATTCTTTTTAATTAACTAATTGTTTCAAAATTTAATTTTAATTTATTTCTTCTTTTAATTTTCAAAAATCACTAACTCTTTTTCAAAAAATTATTTTCGAAAACCTCCCCTTCTCATCCTCTTCTATTTATTTATTTATTTACTAACATCTCTTCCTCACTTACCAAAAATCCGAACCCCCTCTCTCTCTGAGTTCAGATTTTCTCTTCTTCTCTTCTTCTACTCTTCTTTTCTTCTTCTACTTACATAAGGGAACCTCTATACCTGGGCAAAAAGGATCTCTATTATTATTTTTCTGTTCCCTCTTTTTTATATGAGCAGGAGCAAAGACAAGAATATTCTTGTTGAAGCAGATCCAGAACCTGAAAGGACTCTGAAGAGGAAACTAAGAGAAGCTAAATTACAACAATCCAGCAAGAACCTTTCAGAAATTTTCGAACAGGAAGAGGAGATGGCAGCCGAAAATAATAATAATGCAAGGAGGATGCTTGGTGACTTTACTGCACCTAATTCCAATTTACATGGAAGAAGCATCTCAATTCCCACCATTGGAGCAAACAATTTTGAGCTGAAACCTCAATTAGTTTCTCTGATGCAACAGAACTGCAAGTTCTATGGACTTCCATCTGAAGATCCTTTTCAGTTCTTAACTGAATTTTTGCAGATCTGTGATACTGTTAGGACTAATGGAGTAGATCCTGAAGTCTACAGGCTTATGCTTTTCCCTTTTGCTGTAAGAGACAGAGCTAGAGTGTGGTTGGACTCTCAACCCAAAGATAGCCTGAACTCTTGGGATAGGCTGGTCACGGCTTTCTTAGCCAAGTTCTTTCCTCCTCAAAAGCTTAGTAAGCTTAGAGTGGATGTTCAAACCTTCAAACAGAAAGAAGGTGAATCCCTCTATGAAGCTTGGGAGAGATACAAGCAACTGACCAAAAAGTGTCCTTCTGACATGCTTTCAGAATGGACCATCCTGGATATATTCTATGATGGTCTGTCTGAATTAGCTAAGATGTCATTGGATACTTCTGCAGGTGGATCCATTCACCTAAAGAAAACACCTGCAGAAGCTCAAGAACTCATTGACATGGTTGCTAATAACCAGTTCATGTACACTTCTGAGAGGAACCCTGTGAGTAATGGGACTCCTCAGAAGAAGAAAGTTCTTGAAATTGATACTCTGAACGCCATATTGGCTCAGAATAAAATATTGACTCAGCAAGTCAATATGATTTCTCAGAGTCTGAATGGAATGCAAGCTGCATCCAACAGTACTCAAGAGGCATCTTCTGAGGAAGAAGCTTATGATAATGAGAACCCTGAAATAGCAGAGGTGAATTACATGGGTGAACCATATGGAAACACCTATAACCCCTTATGGAGAAATCACCCAAATCTCTCATGGAAGGATCAAAAGCCTCAACAAGGCTTTAATAATGGTGGAAGAAACAGGTTTAGCAATAGCAAGCCTATTCCATCATCCACTCAGCAACAGACAGAGAATTCTGAGCAGAATCCATCTAGCTTAGCAAATTTAGTCTCTGATCTATCTAAGGCCACTGTGAGTTTCATAAATGAAACAAGGTCCTCCATTAAAAATTTAGAAGCACAAGTGGGCCAGCTGAGTAAAAGGATCACTGAAATCCCTCCTAGTACTCTCCCAAGCAATACAGAAGAAAATCCAAAAGGAGAGTGCAAGGCCATTGAATTGACCATCATGGCCGAACCCACAAGAGAGGAGAAGGACGTGAATCCCAGTGAGGAAGACCTCCTGGGACGTCCAGTGATCAACAAGGAGTTTCCCTCTGAAGAACCAAAGGAATCTGAGACTCATCTAGAGACCATAGAGATTCCACTGAACCTCCTTATGCCCTTCATGAGCTCCGATGAGTATTCCTCTTCTGAAGAGAATGAGGATGTTACTGAAGAGCAAGTTGCCAAGTTCCTTGGTGCAATCATGAAGCTGAATGCCAATCTATTTGGTAATGAGACTTGGGGAGATGAACCTCCCCTGTTCACCAATGAACTAAATGCATTGGATCAACTGAGATTGCCTCAGAAGAAACAGGATCCTGGAAAGTTCCTAATACCTTGTACCATAGGCACCATGACCTTTGAGAAGGCTCTATGTGACCTGGGGTCAGGAATAAACCTCATGCCACTCTCTGTAATAGAGAAATTGGGAATCTTTGAGGTGCAAGCTGCTAGAATCTCATTAGAGATGGCAGACAATTCCAGAAAACAGGCTTATGGACAAGTAGAGGACATATTAGTAAAGGTTGAAGGCCTTTACATCCCTGCTGATTTCATAATCCTAAACCCTAGCCACAGCAAGAGCTGTTATTGATGTTAACAGAGGTGAACTAGTGCTTCAATTGAATGAGGACTCCCTTGAGTTTAAAACTCAAGGACATCCTTCTGTAAACATGGAAAAGAGGCACAGTAAGCTTCTCTTAAAACAGAGTCAACCAGAGCCCCCACAGTCAAACTCTAAGTTTGGTGTTGGCAGGCCACAACAAAACTCTAAGTTTGGTGTTGAACTCCCATATCCAAACTCTAAGTTTGGTGTTGGGGAGTCTCAACAATGCTCTGAACATCTGTGAGGCTCCATGAGAGCCCACTGTCAAGCTATTGACATTAAAGAAGCGCTTGTTGGGAGGCAACCCAATTTTTATATTTTTATTAGTTATATGTCTTTATAGGTTCATGATCATGTGGAGTCACAAAATAAATATAAAAATTGAAAACGGAATCAAAAATAGCAGAAGAAAAATCACACCCTGGAGGAGGATCTTACTGGTGTTTAAACGCCAGTAAGGAGCATCTGTCTGGCGTTCAACGCCAGAACAGAGCATGTTTCTGGCGTTGAACGCTAGAAACAAGCAGCATCCTGGCGTTCAGACGCCAGAAATGCACAGTGAAGAAGAGATGGCGCTGAACGCCAGAAACAAGCATCTGGCTGGCGTTCAACGCCAGAAATATGCTGCATCTGGGCGCTGAACGCCCAGAACAAGCATCAATTCGGCGTTTAAACGCCAGAATTGCATGCAAAGGCATTTTACATGCCTAATGGGTGCAGAGATGCAAATCCTTGACACCTCAGGATCTGTGGACCCCACAGGATCAACTCAGCATCTGTTGACCCCACAGGATCCCCACCTACCACCACTCACTCTCTTCCCAATAAACACTCTTCCCCAAAACTTTTCACCAATCACCTCAATCTCTCTTCCCTATCACTACTTCACCACTCACATCTATCCACTCTTCCCCATAAACCCACCCATATGGCCGTACCTTAACCCCCCTCCCTTCCCTATATAAAGCCCTCTATTCTTCTTCATTTTCACACAACACAACCCTCTCTTTCCCTTCTTGGCTGAATACACCTCTCCCTCCTCTCCTCCATATTTTCTTCTTCTTCTTCATCTATTCTTTCTTCTCTTGCTCGAGGGCGAGCAATATTCTAAGTTTGGTGTGGTAAAAGCATAAGCTTTTTGTTTTTCCATTACCATTGATGGCACCTAAGACCGGAGAATCCTCTAGAAAAGGGAAAGGGAAGACAAAAGCTTCCACCTCCGAGTCATGGGAGATGGAAAGATTCATCTCCAAAGCTCATCAAGACCACTTCTATGATGTTGTGGCCAAGAAGAAGGTGATCCCCGAGGTCCCTTTCAAACTCAAGAGAAATGAGTATCCGGAGATCCGACATGAGATCCATAGAAGAGGTTGGGAAGTTCTAACAAACCCCATCCAACAAGTCGGAACTCTACTGGTTCAAGAGTTCTATGCTAATGCATGGATCACAAGGAACCATGATCAAAGTAAGAACCCGAACCCAAAGAATTATCTCACTATGGTTCGGGGGAAATACTTAGATTTTAGTCCGAAAAATGTGAGGTTGGCGTTTAACTTGCCTATGATGCAAGGAGATGCACGCCCCTACACTAGAAGGGTCAACTTTAATCAAAGGTTGGACCAAGTCCTCATGGACATATGTGTGGAAGGAGCTCAATGGAAGATTGACTCCAAAGGCAAGCCGGTTCAACTAAGAAGACTGGACCTCAAGCCTGTGGCTAGAGGATGGTTAGAGTTCATCCAACGCTCCATCATCCCCACTAGCAACTGATCTGAAGTTACTGTAGATCGGGCCATCATGATTCATAGCATCATGATTGGAGAGGAAGTAGAAGTTCATGAAGTCATCTTCCTTGAACTCTACAAAATAGCCGAAAAGTCTTCCCCCATGGCAAGGCTAGCTTTCCCTCATCTTATTTGCCATCTATGTTACTCAGCTGGAGCTTTCATAGAAGGAGACATTCCCATTGAGGAAGAGAAGCCCATCACCAAGAAAAGGATAGAGCAAGCAAGAGAGCCCATTCATGGATCTCAAGAAACGCATGAAGCTCATCACCATGAGATCCCGGAGATGCCTCAAATGCATCTTCCTCCACAGAATTTTTGGGAGCAAATCAACACCTCCCTAGGAGAATTAAGTTCCAACATGGGACAACTAAGGGTGGAACATCAAGAGCACTCCATCATCCTTCATGAAATTAGAGAAGATCAAAAAGCAATGAGGGAGGAGCAACAAAGACAAGGAAGAGACATAGAAGAGCTCAAGGACATCATTGGTTCCTCAAGGAGAAAACGCCACCATCATTAAGGTGGACTCATTCCTTGTTCCTACATTCTCTGTTTTTCGTTTTCTTCATGTTAAGTGCTTATCTATGTTTGTGTCTTCATTACATGATCATTAGTATTTAGTAACTTTGTCTTAAAGTTATGAATGTCCTATGAATCCATCACCTCTCTTAAATGAAAACTGTTTTAATTCAAAAGAACAAGAAGTACACGAGTTTCAAATTTATCCTTGAACTTAGTTTAATTATATTGATGTGGTGACAATGCTTCTTGTTTTCTGAATGAATGCTTGAACAGTGCATATGTCTTTTGAAGTTGTTGTTTAAGAATGATAAATATGTTGGCTCTTGAAAGAATGATGACAAGGAGACATGTTATTTGATAATCTAAAAAATCATAAAATTGATTCTTGAAGCAAGAAAAAGCAGTTAATACAAAAGCTTGCAGAAAAAAAAATAGCGAAAAAAAAATAGAAAAAAAAAGAGAAAAAAAAAAGCAAGCAGAAAAAGCCAAAAGCTCTTAAAACCAAGAGGCAAGAGCAAAAAGCCAATAGCCCTTAAAACCAAAAGGCAAGGGTAATAAAAAGGATCCCAAGGCTTTGAGCATCAGTGGATAGGAGGGCCTAAAGGAATAAAATTCTGGCCTAAGCGGCTAAACCAAGCTGTCCCTAACCATGTGCTTGTGGCGTGAAGGTGTCAAGTGAAAACTTGAGACTGAGCGGTTAAAGTCAAGGTCCAAAGCAAAAGAAGAGTGTGCTTAAGAACCCTGGACACCTCTAATTGGGGACTTTAGCAAAGCTGAGTCACAATCTGAAAAGGTTCACCCAGTTATGTGTCTGTGGCATTTATGTATCAGGTGGTAATACTGAAAAACAAAGTGCTTAGGGCCACGGCCAAGACTCATAAAGTAGCTGTGTTCAAGAATCAACATACTGAACTAGGAGAATCAATAACACTATCTGAACTCTGAGTTCCTATAGATGCCAATCATTCTGAACTTCAATGGATGAAGTGAGATGCCAAAACTATTCAAGAGGCAAAAAGCTACAAGTCCCGCTCATCTGATTGGAGCTATGTTTCATTGATGGTTTGGAATTTATATTATATTCTCTTCTTTTTATCCTATTTGATTTTCAGTTAATTGGGGACAAGCAACAATTTAAGTTTGGTGTTGTGATGAGCGGATAATTTATACGCTTTTTGGCATTGTTTTTAGTATATTTTTAGTAGAATCTAGTTACTTTTAGGGATGTTTTTATTAGTTTTTAAGTTAAATTTACATTTATGGACTTTACTATGAGTTTGTGTATTTTTCTGTGATTTCAGGTATTTTTTGGCTGAAATTGAAGGACTTGAGCAAAAATCAGATTCAGAGGTAGAAGAAGGACTGCTGATGCTGTTGGATTCTGACCTCCCTACACTCAAAGTGGATTTTCTGGAGCTACAGAACTCAAAATGGCGCGCTTCTAATTGCTTTGGAAGGTAGACATCCAGGGCTTTCCAGCAATATATAATAGTCTATACTTTGGCCGAGTTTAGATGACGTAAAAGGGCGTTAAATGCCAGTTCTACGCTGCTGTCTGGAGTTAAACGCCAGAAACACGTAACAAACCAGAGTTGAACTCCAGAAACACGTTACAACCTGGCGTTCAACTCCAAAAGAAGCCTCTGCACGTGGAAAGCTAAAGCTCAGCCCAAGCACACACCAAGTGGGCCCTGGAAGTGGATTTATGCATCAATTACTTACTTTTGTAAACCCTAGTAGCTAGTTTATTATAAATAGAACTTTTTACTATTGTATTAGATATCCTGGATTGTATTTTTTATCCTGTGATCACGTTTTGGGGGCTGGCCTCTCGGCCATACCTGAACCTTCATCACTTATGTATTTTCAACGGTAGAGTTTCTACACTCCATAGATTAAGGTGTGGAGCTCTGCTGTTCCTCATGAATTAATGCAAAGTACTACTGTTTTCTATTCAATTCAACTTATTCCGCTTCTAAGATATTCATTCGCACTTCAACATGAATGTGATGAACGTGACAATCATCATCATTCCCCCACGAACGCGTGCCTGACAACCACTTCCGTTTCACCTTAGATTGGATGATTATCTCTTGAATCTCTTAATCAGAATCTTTGTGGTATAAGCTAGATTGATGGCGGCATTCATGAGAATCTGGAAAGTCTAAACCTTGTCTGTGGTATTCCGAGTAGGATTCTGGGATTGAATGACTGTGACGAACTTCAAACTCGCGATTGCTGGGCGTAGTGACAGACGCAAAAAGAGGGTGAATCCTATTCCAGTATGATCGAGAACCTCAGATGATTAGCCGTGCTGTGACAGAGCATTTGGACCATTTTCACAAGAGGATAGGATGCAGCCATTGACCACGGTGATGCCTCCAGATGATTAGCCATGCAGTGACAGCGCATCGGACCATTTTCACAGAGAGGATGAAAAGTAGCCATTGACAATGGTGATGTCCTTACATAAAGCCAGCCATGGAAAGGAGTAGGATTGATTGGATGAAGACAGCAGGAAAGCAGAAGTTCGGAGGAACGAACGCATCTCTATACGCTTATCTGAAATTCTCACCAATGAATTACATAAGTATTTCTATCTTTATTTTCTATTTATTTATTAATTATTTTCGAAAACTCCATAACCATTTGATATCCGCCTGACTGAGATTTACAAGGTGGCCATAGCTTGCTTCATACCAACAATCTCTGTGGGATCGACCCTTACTCACGTAAGGTTTTATTACTTGGACGACCCAGTGCACTTGCTGGTTAGTTGTGCGAAGTTGTGAAGTTATGTTTGGACCATGGTATTGTGCACCAGTTATTGGCCCCATGCCAGGGAGAGAATGAACAACAAATTTTACAACCTCAGAGTAACAATTTCGCATACCAATTGGCTACACCAATCTAACGACTGATTTTTCCAAATTTCAAAGGCATACCTTTCAAACTAATAACTTCATAGAGTGACACCCAATTAGAAAATTTCAGCCATTTGGATTGGATACATTTTTTATATTTTAGGAGATAGCATTAGCAATTTAAACACGAGAGCGTGTCGCAATTCAGGTCTGTTCAGCTGATATGAGATTCAAACCAATATAAAAAATATCAATACTAATTGTATCGCTATCCAGTTACTGAATAATCACAAAAGTAACAAGCTAAATTCAAAATCAAAGGAGTAATCAATCAAACTAAATTAATGTGGAGGAAATCACAAAATTAACAAAAAAAAAAAGCTTCCATAGGAATGTATAAAAGAATGCAAAAGGAAATCTCAAAAGTTACCGTGACGCGACCTCAAGAGACGCAGCGACAGAAGAGACAGGAAAAGAGATTGTCAAAGCACGTGGTGGCATTGGCGCTAGCGGCAAGGAGATGAATGGCGGTGGCAGTGGCAGTGCTGATGGCAGCGGTAGCGACGTCGATGAAGACTACAATTTAGGGTTTCGATCAATTGGTCTTGTTCACTCTCCCTCTCACTCAAAGCTAGCCTTATTTTGCATCTTTGGTATGGGCTTTGAGTGTTTGAATGGGCCTTTGGGTGTGTGGTTGTTTTAAGCTGTGTAAATTTATTTGGGGGGGGGGAGGGGGTTTGTAAATTGCTATAAATAGATGATGTTGGGGAGGTTTTTAAAAACTTCCACTATAAAACCTCCACCAATTAGTAAGAATGTTGTAGTGATATTTGGTCATGAGAACTAACTCAACTTTTGCAACTATGAACAACCGTCAAGGAAACACATACACCATGCAGCTACCTATTATGTCTCATATTACTCTTGATTTTATGACTTATATATGCTACTTGTTCATTTTCAATTTTTTCACAATGAAAAGTTCAGAGACAATCTTTTTAATCAACAATTTTTAAAAATTTTTATTTTTTAAAATTTTTATCATCAAACTAAGATCAAATTAATAGAAAAAGACAAATATCCTCTCATTTAGGATTTTTTGCATCTTACTCTTAGTCATCTCTCAGTCTTAATTTTTATCTCCTTCGTGTTTAGCTCTTACACATACACCCAACATCATCAGTCTCGTTCAATCTTTTTCGATTCTCTTGCTGCTCTACTCTATTACTATGTAAAGTCATTTTTTTTCTTTTCTGTTCAATCTTTTTTGTGCCGCTTTTTTTTGTTTTAGCTTGCCACCGCTTGTTTTGCATAGTCTCATCGCGCTTCTACTTTGTTTTGCGTTGTCACCACTACTGTTTTCTTGTTATTGAAGCTTGCATCTTTTTAGATCTGTTTTTGAAGCTCATGTTATTGTTGAAGTTTATGTCTTTCAGATCTATTCTTCTTTCTTTTCTTTTACTAATAATAATAATAAATTGACAATCATAATAATATAAGGTGTATTGCAAATTAAAATAAAGCTAATAATTCACATTGATCATCGATAATTCATGATCAAAACAATAATAATGATAATAATAAATTTTCCCCCTTAGCTTAGCTTGTTCAACTAATTCCCAACCTGGCCTCCTAATTAATAATGACAATCCACCAAAGGTGGTGCAGTAAAAAGCATCATGGTTTTCTGTGTGGCCGAGAACTGAAACTAGGAATCCCGGTGGTGGTGGTCGTCGTCGGCCGATGACGAAAGGTTAAGATCCAATTCCAGAAGATTCCGCAGCAGCTTAACAACCTCCAGTGTTGGCTGAGGACTAGTATTAGTGATGACAGTTGTCCTATGCCTCCTCATGTGACCACCAAGTGCTTGTCTAGATGTGAATTCTGACACTCATGAATCTTGGGCTTGCCGTTATTGTTGAAAATTTATATTTGAATTTAGTTTATCAATTTCAAGCTAGTAAATTTGTTGATTTAGTGTTGCAAATTGTGGTAGTACTTTGTTGATGTATTTTAATATTGTTGTTGCTTATTTAGCCACCCTCTTGTTAAAATTATCTTGTCGGTGGGTTTTAATAGAAGATTAAAATAGAAATTATCTTGTATTTTATACTAATTCAGGATAAATATTTGTTAATTGATTATTTTGGTTTACCTATTCTTGAATGTTATTTACCTTCTCTTAAATTTTGTTTTGTTTTGTTTTGTTTTGTATACAGGAAAAATTTATTATTATCATTATTATAATTCATGATCAATGTGAATTATTAACTTTATTTTAATTTTCAATACACCTTATATTATTGCAATTGTCAATTTTATTATTATTATTAGTAAAAGAAAAGAAAGAAGAGCAGATCTGAAAGACATAAACTTCAACAAGAACACGAGTTTCAAACACAGATCTAAAAAGATGCAAGCTTCAATAATAATAAAACAGTAGCGGTGACAACGCAAAACAAAGTAGAAGCACAATGAGACTATGTAAAACAAGCGGTAGCAAGATAAAACAAACAAAGCGGCACAAAAAAAGATTGAACAGAAAGACAAAAAATGACTTTACACAGAAATAGAGCAGAGCAGTGCGAGAATAAAAAAAGATTGAACGAGACTGATGATGCTGGGTGTATATGTAAGAGCTAAACACGAAGGAGACAAAAATTAAGACTGAGACATGATTGAGAGTTAGATGCAAAAAATTCTAAATGAGAGGATATTTGTCTTTTTCTATTAATTTAATCTTAATTTGATGATAAAAAATTTAAAAAATAAAAAATTTTAAAAATTGTTGATTAAAAAGATTGTCTCTGAATATTTCATTGTGGAAAAATTGAAAATGAATAAGTAGCATATATAAGTCATAAAATCAAGAGTAATATGAGACATAGTAGGCAGCTACATGGTGTATGTGTTACCTTGAGGTTGTTCATGACTGCAAAAGTTGAGTTAGTTCTCATGACCAAATATTTAAAGAAAGAGAAACTAGGACGACACCATACAAAATCACTAATAAACCTGCATCAGAAGCAAAAGTAATAAAGAAAAAAAGCATTATTATTCAAAACAAGCTCATGATAAGGATGTAACCAAAATTTTTAATTAACTTCTATGTTCGAATCTAGTAATTAGCAACAATACTCATCTCATCGGCAACAAAAATTTAAAAGAAAAAAAAGTTCAACAATTATTATTGAAAATTTATAAAATCACAACATTTCAACAAGTATTTTCAACAATTACTCATGACCAATCATTTTTTACAGCACTTACATCAACAAACACATTACCATTCTTAAGACATCAGAATCAAGGACAATATGCAAATATTTAATGTTCAAGATGCACATATGCAGACTTAGATGGCATAGACAAACATTAATAAATCAACTACACCTCACAAGATCCTATAACGATGAACTATAAATATTTCCCAAACTACGACAACATAATATTTGATTGAAATAAAATAATATATTTAATTTGTATAAATATTTCTAATAGAGGTGTTTGAAAACGGTTTGCTAGAATCAAACCTTATCAAAGTACTCGTGTTTCATTTTAAACCAAGAGTAGAGCGCATATTGTGATAGTAATATTCATCATTATTTAGCAGCTTAATATGTAGAAGATACTTATCACTAGCATAAAAATTCTGAGACATTCTTCCCCTGACTGATGAAATAAAATAAAAATTAAATACATTGGTGCTAAGTACCAACTCCATTATTCTCAACTCCGCATATCCATGGCCTCTATAGAGAGACGTTGTTGTCATTTGTTCTAATCTCAGATAAATAATTTATTCTATCTAAAAATTATACTGTCCTACTCAGTATTCATCCTTTATGCCAGAGTTCTTGGAGTAACAATAGTGTAGGATTAAAAAGAAAAGAAAAAAAATTCAATTGGAACCATAAATTCACTTCTCGGCATTGCTGATAAAACTATAAATATTTCCCAATAGTCAATGAAATAATAAGTAAAAGAAGGAAGAATCTTTTAATATGAATATATTATTAATTTCAGGAAAACTAATATGTTAATAACACATTCGAATAGTACAGGGGTCTCTGCGTATATAATCCCAATATATATGTTTGCAAGAAATATAACTGATAATAACAAGAAGCACAGAAAAAAAAATTCAACGCATTTTACTGCCTTAGTATATGTGATGATGAGCACATACATAATTGAAATATTTATATATTTATAATCCGTTCTAGGTTGATAACTTCAAAACAAATTTCTTTCCAGATTCAGGTTTTTTCATGAAATGTCCCAATATTCAGATTAGTAACAAATAAAAAAAATATTACATGAGTAATCTCAGAGTCAAATTATCAAACAGGTTGCACACATGAGAAAAGAAAAAAAACTTACTTGAAATACTCAATGGAGTGAGTAAGTGAGTGAGTGATGACACGAAGAGCGGACACACCAGATCCGTAGAAGCTGGCGATTCGCGAATCTAGGGAGGGCTTTGAGGCTTCCACAACGATGACACGAACGGCGAGGGGTTTGAGGCTTCGAGACAAGCTCCACGAACAACCCAATAGACGGCAATGACGGACGGTGGCCAAAGCGCGGCTGATGCCCAACTTCACGGGTTGGAGCAAGGCGACGTCGGACGGTGGGCTTCAAAGCTGGTGATTGACAAAAGAGGGGAGGAGGGTGCGTGGCTGGCTAGGAGAGAGGGTTTGGCTGCTAGGTTATCTTCTTTTTTTTCCTAGGTTATTAAGAACTTACGAGGGAATGGGGAATTTGGGAGGGGGGCGTCGTTTTGGGTTTAGGGATTTAAAAAAAATAAAAAATGTAGATTTTCGGAGGGAGAAACGACGCCGTTTTGGATAGAGTTTAAAAAAAATAATGAAAAAACCGTCCCTTTAGGCGACTCCTAATAACCGTGACCATAGGTATTCTATGGTCACCCTTTTTAAAAAAATTGTGACCATAGACTCCTTTAGGTCACTCCCAAAAATCGTGACCGTAAACCTTTTTAAGTCACCCTATTTTGAAAAATCATGACCATATACCCTTTTTTGTCACTGTAAAAAACTGTGACCATAGACCCTTTTAGACTACCTCCTAAAATTATGACCAAAGACCCCTTTAGGTCATCCTCCAAAATCGTGACCATAAATCCTTTTAGGTCATCATTTTTTAAAAAACTGTGACTATAAATCTTTTTTGGTCACCAAAAAAAAACTGTGATCATAGATTCGTTTAGATCATTTCCAAAACTATGACTATAAACCCGTTTAGATTATCCTTTTTTTAAATACTGTGATCACAATTTTTTTGTCATCATAAAAAATCATAACTATAGAAGTGGCCAAAAATACCGGATCTCATTCTCAAGGCTAACAAATAGAAAACATGTTGCCAATTATTATATATACATGTAATTGCTTGTAATTTCAAGTTGGTCATTTATCGGATTAGAATTGTGGCTGTAAATTAAACTGCCTAAGCATGTGGTTGATTTTTTATTTATTTTTTATATATATATTCATGTGGTTGGTTGTAGAATTAGGCTAGTTTTTTTTTTTTCTGAATTACAGTATATTTGTGATTAAAACATACTAATTTATTAGCTGTCCGAATTAAATACAACATTGTTAACTTATTAGTCTGGCTGATACCTTATCGATCACTACAATTTAATTAGACAATATTTCATTGACCAAAAACAAAAAGAAAAAAAGAAAGAAAGAAAGAAGAAGCAGCACGTATCATTAGTTCTCCAATTTAGCTTCGGCATTTCTCAAACATATATAGAAGCACTAAAGACAAAAATGTAGTTAAATTAAACAAGAAAATAAAATCTTCAGAATCTGATTAATTATAAAGCATTATAAATTATTACACTTGATTGTTGATCTGATTTTGTTCCTTCACAGAGATATAACTGAAATTATTTTGGATAATCTTTTTTTCCAGAAAGGGAGAGTTGCAATTATTGCATTATCTGGTAAGCCAATGATCAGTGAGATTTTTCTAACACAAATTCATTCTTATTTAAAAATAATTAAGGTAGTAAGAATTATTAATCCATACATGTTATGGTCTTGATTAATGTGTGTGCATGAGAAAATCTGAAAGATTAGGCCGTTGTTGATCTTAGTTATTTATTTTTAGAAGAATAAATTATTATTTTAATCTTTAAAATTTAGGTTGAATTTTAATTTTATGTTTAATATTTTAAATATTTTATTTTTATTTTAAAATTTTTTAAATGGATTCAATATTGTCCTAGCGTTAAATTTAACGCAAATAGTTAATAGAGTGAGTGTTGTATACACTAACGTTACTGTTAACTCATACTTTTTCTATATATTAGAACAATATAACCAAAACTTTTTTATAACAATTATTCTTTTCAATCTGGTTCTTGTAATAAATAAATCTCAAATCTTATTAATTAACCATTAATACTCTAGAATCAAAGAAAAAACTTTTTTATTGGTGATTATTGGTGGATTGATTTTAGTTACATACTGAAATTAAATATTATTAATTCTTTATTATGCTAATTGTTCATGTCAAATTTAATGTTGAGACAATATTAAGTTCTTTTAAATTTTTTTAAAATTAAAATAGGACAATTAAAAAGTTAAAAAATTAAATTAAAATTTAATCCCAACATATATTAGGAATTAAAAAATAATTTTATCCTAATCCTAAAAATAAAATAATTAAAAAATTGATAAAATTGTTATAACTGTGAGGAATTTCATTAGCAGACATGAGATTATTATATATTTAAACGTATTATTATATATCTATTTTAATATCTTATTTTTATTAAGTTTTTGCAAACAATTTAATTGTTGACTTGTGTCCATGTACGTCTAAGGTCAATACTCCATATAGAGATAAGGTTGTGCAGTAGAGTAAATAAAAACATGAGAAGTATTTTGGATGTGACACGTGTTATATATATTGAGTAATTTGCCCTTTTTTAACACTATCAATAATAAATAGTAACCTTTAAATATACTACAAATTTAGCTATGAAATTTTAAAAAAAAGGTAACAGTAAACAAGCTAATTAGAACAAAATTACAAAGAATTTAATTTTTATGTACCAATAATATATTATTTACGAATTATGGTCAAAAGCACAAGTATTAACAGATTTCAGAAGAGTATAACATAATATTTCAAACTAATTTACCTACAGTTATTATTCCAAAAGCAAAATAGATAAATAGACTGAATTAAAACGGAAGAAATAACTAGGAGTGTATAATGATGATTGGATATCCAAATCCCCAGCTTTCTTTCTTTTTCTTCAATTGGGTTTTCTACCTAAAATTTAAACAAAAAAATCAAATAAAGTTGAAATTGATCCAAAATAAAAAAAAAATTTGAAAAAAAAAAACTAAAATTGAACCTTAAATCAAACTCTGAAGCAACAGCAGCAATAATTCCAAACTCAACAAAGCAACCAAAAAAAAAAAATCAGAAACTCGAACAAGAGGAATACTTACCACAATGGAGCAAACACAAAGGTGAGGTACGCAGAACAATGTCAACAAGGCAGAGTGTAAGGAATGTAACACCCTAACTATAGTGTTCCACACCTTAAGTTATATGTCCAACCAGGCTTTTTTATTTATATACGCATGAAAAAATATTTTTTTTATAATGCGTATGCCTCAAAAGTGTTCCTAAAATGCGCATGACCATTTCACGCCAAGTATTCACGAAATGGAATTAGCCTCCATTTCAATAGAAGTGCACACGAAATGCGTGAGGAGTGTTGTGCGCATCAGAAAACCCATTTTAAGAGAGGCAAATACGAAATGGAGCAACTTATGTATACCAG
The DNA here is from genome assembly GCF_059453495.1 of Arachis ipaensis. Taxonomy (NCBI): domain Eukaryota; kingdom Viridiplantae; phylum Streptophyta; class Magnoliopsida; order Fabales; family Fabaceae; genus Arachis; species Arachis ipaensis. The sequence goes on from NC_142442.1 coordinate 36,501,473, forward strand.
TCACGAAATAGAGTAATCCGTGACCGACACACGCGAAATAGGGACTTCAATGTAACTGAACACGAAATAGACCATTCCTGGATTTCAATGGAGTTGAACACAAAATGGCCACTCATATATGGGTGATGGGTCATACATTATTCAACTGCGTGCATATCTCATTCTACAGTTAATGTTAAATCTTAAATCAATTGAATTTCTTACTCCGTATATGCAATAAAATGTGATGATGATTATAAAATTAAAATTTTCCAACATTACACCAATTTGATGAGCTTTATTACGATTATCCCTATTATTATATTGCGCATTCTCATGTTCTTAATGGAAAATATTATAAAATATTATATAAATTTAATTTTGGATCATTTATATAAATAAAATAAATGAAGCTCAAAATTATACATACTTCTATATATTGAAATCGAATAAACTTAATTTGATTTATACAATATATGATTTTAAAAGTAATTAAGATATTATATTAATTAAATTATCATTTAATTTGTAAAATTAAGTGTAAAACAAACGTTTTGATGATATTATACGTTACTTCTAACTTTGAAAAATTCAAGTTTTAATTCATATGCCACTTTGAAGAACTATACTTTATATTAACTTTTTCAACATCAAAAGTCTCATTTATGACTCTTTAGATGCTAATGAGTCAAAGAATAATTTTTAATGAATTTTTAAAAATTATTTATTGTTTCATTTTGAATTTATAAATTCGTAAAAATGTAGATTTTTAGAATTTGAACTAAAATACAAAATTTGAAATTATATTTTTATTTGTTTTGATTTTTTTGATATTTTATTTGAATTTAAATTTGAGTATATTTATTGATATTTATATTTTAAAGTTAATGAAGAATAAATCATTTATACAAGTAGTAATTATTTCATGTTCAACTCCATTGAAGTCTCCATTTTGCGTCGGATTGTTCCATTTCATGGCTGGTATACATGAATTGCTCCATTTCGTATTTGCCTCCCTTAGAATGGGTTCTTTGACGTGCACAGTACTTCTCACCTATTTCATGTGCAATTCCATTGAAATAGAGGCTAATTCCATTTCGTGAATGCTTGCATTAGCATGAAATGACCATGCGCATTTTAAGAACACTTTTGAAGCATGCGTATTATGGGAAATAATATTTTTTTCATGCTTTTATATAAATAAAAAAGCCCTCAATTAGGATATTGTTATTTTATTTACATCTTTTTTAAGAAAAGCTTTAATTTCAATAGTAGAGTTTATACGAAAATAGGAATCAATAAAAACATCAATCGTTCTGGCGGAGCATAGACAAAGATGCCCACACGAGCCCTTTATCTTCTTTTCTCTTCTCTAATGAATGAAGCAAATTATTTTGGAATTTTTGCAACAACTATTATACAAATGAAGGCCTTAAAAACTATAGTACAAGAACATTTCTCTCTTGTCACACGTTAAGTCTCATGCAATTGTCGCACCATTGATAAGTCCAACACCATTGTTTGCATAACTACTTAGTAGTAATAAGTTGTAGTTATAGTAATAAAGTCATATGCAAAAATAATATAATAAATGTGTCTTACATAACTCTAAGTTCTAGCCCACACAAAGGTGTCCCAGATAGTACCCAAACTACACATAAGCAAAAATGGTTGCATTTGGGTTAGAAGTTCCGTCCAAGAATCCATTAACTAAAGCTTAGAAGTTCCGTCCAAATTCTGAAGACTACTTATTCTAAGATAATTTTTTATTTTTTTTTTTTGTAGCAGAAGCTTAGTTCAGATGGTAAATCATATACTTCTTAATACGTTACATCCAGGTTCAAACTTTGGTGTATATACCAAGTTAAAAAGGAACTCTTTAGTGTTGTGTGAGTGAGTATGCAGTGTGGGTGTGTAATAATACCTAAAATTGGGGGTTGTCCAATCCATCCGACTAAAAAAAAATTTTTTTTGATAGTTTTATTGATACTTAGCATATAATATTAATTTTATCATTTATTTATTTATTTATTTTGTGGCTATAAAAAATAGCCCTCCGCATCCTTTATAAACTAATTTAGCAGGAAAAATAGATGAGATCAAGACAAGTTTTGTCTTAGATAAGTTTGACCTATGTTATAAATATATTACCTAAATATAAGTCTGTTATTTTTAATAAGTTTTTTTTAGGTTTGAATGCGGTTCTGTTTAAAAATTTGACAAGCTTATGAATCAATTTAAAAAGATTATTTTGTAAACTTTAATTTAGAACAATAAACTTAAAAAATTTAAATTAACATTTAATATATTCTAAAATTTTTTATTCATAATTTATAAATAATAATTCATTTATATATCGATCTTAGTTATATATCATAACTATAAATATAAACTTAAACTCTTTTTCTTTGGACAAAGAAAAAATCTACAATTTTCACTAGTTTTTTACTACTCTTGAATTTTTTTATTTATTATGAATGAGTAGTTACCAAATTTAAACTAAAAATAATTTATTTTTGCAAAAATATTATTTTGATAAGCCAACCCAACTAACTCATGGCTTTTTTTTTAAAGTCTATATTCTAGTATTTTTAACTAACAGACTTTACAAAAAATTCAAACCTGATGGCCCTTAGGCCTCATTCTATATAAAAAAAAGATTTAAACCTGATTTATTTAATAAAACGAGCACAATCTAAAATGAACTGAACCAAGATGATAGGTACCAGATATCAAGAGAAAGATGACTAACAATGTGATAAACAGAAGCATGGAAGAACTTGATGAAGAACATAATGGAATTGATTATGAAAAGTGTAACTACATTACTCTACAATAGAAGCAGTCTTGCTATTTATATAAAGAAAGAGCTAATTAAATATATCTGACTCAGCCTAAACTAGTAATGACATCTGAAAGTAGTTATAATACAGAATTATTGAAAGAAAAGTTCTTCTTCTTCTTGCTCACTGAGTTACTTCGACTCTTTCATACTTAATACTCCCCTCAAACTCATGATCTTCTTAGACAAGACCCCGAGTTTGATTTTTAATTTCTCAAAACTGTGAAGGAAGAGAGGTTTGGTAAGGAGGTCTACTACTTAGTCAATTGCTAGAATGTGCATTATAACAAGTTGTGTTCAATTGACTCTTTCTCTAACTGAATGAAGATCCAAATCAAAGTGCTTGATTTTGTTGTGTAGAACTAGCTTGGCAGTGAGCATCACAGTATTAATGTTGTCACTATAAATTACTGGAACATGAGTGCATTTGATTTGAAGTTCTGTAAACAGGTGAAGGATCCATTGAACATCTGTTTCTGCTACTGCAATGCTCTTGAATTTCAGCTTCAGCACTAGATTTGCTGACTAAATGTTGCTTCCTACTTGCCCATGAGATCATATTGGATCCTAAATAGACATAAAATCCTGTGGTTGACCTTCTATCATCTGTGTCTGAACCGCTATCCAAATTTGCAAAAACAAACAATCGAAAGCCATTGCATGGTTGAAAGAAGATCCCTTGATCCTTGGTACCAACCAAGTATCACTACAAGAAAAAAGCTTAGTACCGTCAAATTTACCGTCGGATTAATCAAATAATTCCACTAGTAATAAAGTTACCATCAGATTTAGCGATATCCTGGAGTTGACGGTATAAACATCACTGGAAACTGCTTACCGGTGGAATTTTTTGTCTAACGCTAATTACCGGCGAATTTTCCGTCGATATTTTCCATGGATTTGTCAAGACCAGTTGCTGATTACCGTTGGATTAATTTGATCATAGTTATTATTTTTTTAATTTTTTTGGGCACAACCTAGTCACAATTAGTAGAAACCTAAAATTAAAACTCTTATTGATAACAAAATTATTAGTAAAAATCTAAAATTAGCAAAAATCAACAAATTATTTTATTAAAAATAAACGATCAGAATACAAAAGAATGTCACAGTAGTATAGTACAATGAAGTAGACAAAGAAACAGAACTAAAAGAAAGACCCCTACAAAACACGATAGTCTTTGTTGTCGTTGCCGTCGTGGCCCCCTTGCTCAGGCGGCTGTGAAGGTGCTGATGTGGGTACCTCACAAGCAGCGGCTCTGCTGGAACCAACAGTGCCGCTGCCTCTAGCATGCATCTGCAGGCTGTACTCCTCCATCTACTGCCACAACTGCTCGAGCTGCTCTAGCTTCTTCGTCAGGTCTGAGCTGACGGCAACAGGTGCAAGAATCTCTCAATACCTATGTTCAGACTGCTCCTGCTGTTGGTGAAGCTCCTATGTCAGCTTCTGCACCTCCTTCCTCAAGTCGACAACTTCCTGGGGATTAGCAGAGTTGGTGGCAGAGGCAGAGGTAGAGAAAGCCGCCAACCCGAATGAGCAGAGGCCGCTAGTGAAGAAGGAGCCCAACCTGAAGAGGTGATTTTTGTGGTGTTCGAAGGCCGTCTCGCACCAAATCTTATCGAGATCCACGATGGAGGTATCAAAGCCGGCTTCGTCGACTCCACCAGGCAGCTGAGATTGTTGGGTCATGGCCTCCAGCCTCTGCTGATACTCCTCTTGCATCACACACGAGAGTTATGATTAGGATAATAGTTCAATAATTAACTTTAAACCAAATAAAGTTGAAATTTAAACTCACATAATAGGCCGCCGACCGCTCGTCAGCAAATCTCTCCTTGTTTGCTTTGAAAGTATGAGTATACTTGAAGGTCTCCGCCAAAGTCTCCCCTAATTTTTTTGATTTCACTGCATATTTTAAAAAAAATTTGACAGAGTCTTTCCTGAAATCGGATTTAGCCACCCTTGAAGGGTTCCATCCAAACCAATTATCAACCATTATTTTTCCGGTCTAGCATTTTCCAAACAATTTTAGCAGCAGGAATTAGCAAACAGTTCAATAATCCAACATTAGTTGGTCGGATGATCTACTGAAATTTTAGCCGCGCATCATCTACTGAAACCGCTTGGCGGCGTGGTGGTTAAAGGTCTTTCTGATGATGACGTCATGTTCTGCATCCCATAATAACTTCAACTGCACAAAGTGATTCACCAAGATTAGTTGGTCAGAATAAAATACAGTTTATATACAATTAAGTAATTCAAGCGAAATTGGATTCTTACAGCCCACTTCTGAAACCACCGCTCTCTTACATCAGCTGGGATCTGTGTGCAGGTCGGCCATGCTTGGTCATACATTAACTTAATGACCTCTGTAATCTCCCGTGTTCACGCATTGGGGTTAAGTGCAAATCTGTTAGAGAAAAAACTAAACATTAAGAAACATATTGAGCAAACAAATTTAAGATATACAAGATTGTCATAATCAAATTTAAGGTAAACAAACTTAATATTAAAAATTTTAACTCATGGCTGCATGCCATCCGGCCAAATCTTCAGCCGGATGACGGGCGGTGGTGGAGGGGCATCCTGCTCGGGGGCGTTGGAGGTATCACCCACCATAGGCTCTGTTGACGAGGTCACTGCATCTGCAAGGGGAATAGCTAAAGGAGGCACTCAGTTAGGGTTTGGGACCATAATAAATTGCTGGTCCGACGGACCCCCCTGTGACGTCACAGGGGTCGACGGAGTGGTTGGGGTAGAGGGCGATGACTGGGCAGTTCTGGGGGATTCGGTGGAAGCCCGCCTGCTACCACGACCACGTGTCTTAGTCGACCTACCTCTGTTGCCCGTTGTCATGTGTGTATGGTTCAATATATTAATAACATATTAATAAAATAACAAACACCAATAAATAATAACATAAGAAGAAAGTAAACAAATAATAAATAATTTGAAAAGTGGTTTAGTTTTGTAAATAAAAAAAAGGAAATTACATAGTGTTGTAGTTTCAAAATAATTAAATTAGACTATCAAAGTATTCTAACTTTATTCTATCTTATTTTCTTTTCAAAGTATTCTAAATTTTATAGCATTATTCTAAAAAAGCATTCTAACTCTCAAAGCATTCTAAAATTTAAAATAATTTTTCAAAACATCTTAACTAGCAATGCATTCTAACAAAGCAACAGCAACCAACAAATGCCAATCAGCATAAACCAATAGCAATATCAATCAGCATATGCTAAGAGAACATTTCCAGCGATATCTATTATTCATCACTATTATATTTCTTAGCTTTCTATATTATTTAAAATGAATAATAAAATACTAGTTGATTTATATATGCTAAGGAATAACATCATTATTATTGGAAACATATATTTGAAGACAATTTTATTTAAATATATAGAACACGAAAATATATGTAATTGCTACAACAGATCAATGCAAGCAGAAGCTAAGATACATTATTATTATATATTCTCAAACTTCTAGTTATATAATAAAACCAAGTCTAACAACATAATTCATAGTCATTATTGTTTCTGTTCATATAATTGATACTTAGACATCTCACTAATTTAATTTGTTTGAAATATTTATGTTATATTACAAACCACAATGATACACAAATATATGATTAACTAGAAATTATCCTAACCTAACCACTTAAAATCAACTACATCAGCAACTAATCTAGTAAACTAATTACTAAAAATCAACTTACTAAATGAAATTAGGATTAACTAATTACCAAAAATCAACTAACTAACTTGGAATGAAACTAGAAGAGAGAAGACAGAAATCGATGGTTGGAGTAGCGGCGACAGGGCAGGGGTGGTGGAAACAGAGAACAATGACAGTGTATCCAGCGGCAACAGTCTCACCAGTGGCGGCAGGGCAGTGCAACAGTGGCGGCAGGGCAAAGGCAGTAGCGGTAGGGGAAAAGGTGAGGGGTTTAGAGAGAGAGAGAGAGAGAGGAAGGTGAGAGAGAGAATGAAATTTCAAAACAGATGGATTAATCCGACGGTAACGTGGTTCGTGTAACCAAAATGCAGCATTTCACTAAACTATGTTCAGCGTCGGATTTACTCGCTAGTAAATCCGACAGTAGCTAGCACGCCAAAATTTGTTTTTCTCCCTCCAAATATTACTGTTGATGTTACCGTGGGAACATCAACTCCAACGGTAATATTTTAGTGTGACGAATTTATTCCCATATCCGACGGTAAATTCGAAGCATAACTTGCCCCTAAAGTCTGACGCTGAATCCGACGGTAATTCCGATGATTCTCAGTATTTTTCTTATAGTGTATTGTAGAATTTGTTTGACCCACTTCCAATGTGACAAGAGAGGATTGTACATATACTGTGAAACTCTGTTCACTGCATATGCTATATCTGGACGATTAAGGGTGGTTGATAAACCACTATTTCATGGTTTATCTTGTGCTCAATTGAGTAGTTTTTATCAACTCTTCACCCACTTATTTATACTATTTGCATGGTTTTACATTTACCTTCCTAATTATGTGCTTTGATTGAAAACATGCTTCTTTGGCCTTAAGTTCCCTATGTTTAATCCTCTCTTATTACCATTAGATGCCTTGATATGTGTGTTAAGTGATTTTAGAGATTATAGGACAGGAATGGCTCAGAGGATGGCAAGGAAGCATGCAAAAGTGGAAGGAATACAAGAAGTTGGAGAAATTGCTAAGCTGTCCAGCCTGACCTCTTCGCACTCAAATGGCTATAACTTTAGCTATAGAGATCCAAATGACATGGTTCCAGTTGCGTTGGAAAGCTAAGGTCCGGGGCTTCGATTTGATATATAATATGCTATAGTTGCCCTGACGCTAGGTGACGCGAATGCGTGCTCCACACGGACGCGTCGCAGTGGCGAAAATCAGCGTGGCAGATTTCTTCTCCAGCGAATTCTGGGCTGTTTTCGACCTAGTTTGCGGCCCAGAAAACACAGATTAGAGGCTATAAAGTGGGAGAATCCATTCATTCATAATCATCAGCTCATAATTCACAGTTTTAGGTTTTAGATGTAGTTTTTAGAGAGAGAGGCTCTCTCCTCTCTCTTAGGAATTAGGATTTGGATTCCTTTTAATTTTATTGCTTCAATACCAGGTCCAATATTTTCCTTTAATTAATGTCTCTCTTCTATTTTTAATTATTCCAATTCTCTTACTTGTTAATGTTCCAATTTAGCTTATGAACCTTCCCATGTTAAGATTTGAATGTTCTATTTAATATATTTTGAGGTATTTCAGTTTATGATTGTTTTATTCTATTTATGAATGCTTTTAATTTAATTTAGATATTTTCTTCCTTTTGGCTTTGGTTAAGTAATTGGTAACACTTGAGTTGTCAAACTCAGCAGTGGTTGAAATTGGCAGATTCCTAATTGATCTAGATTGCTCTAAAGCTAGTCTTCCCACAGGGATTGACTAGGACTTGAGGATCAAGCTAATTAGTCCACTTGACTTAACTAGGTGGGATTAAAATCCAATTCTCATCATACCTGATAAGGATAACTAGGATAGAAATTCCAAATTCTTATACCTTGCCAAGAGTTTTATTTTATAGTTATTTATTTATTTTACTTGTCATACTTCTTTCTTACTTTCAAAACCCCCAATTTACAAGACTCATAACCAATAATAAGAACACCTCCCTGCAGTTCCTTGAGAAGACGACCCGAGGTTAAATACTTCGGTTATCAATTTTTAAGGGATTTGTTACTTGTGACAACCAAAACTTTTGTAAGAAAGGAATTCTTGTCGGTCTAGAAGCTATACTTGCAACGAGGATTTATCTGCGAATTTTCAGATCGCGCGAGAGTTTCGTTCTTCAGTGGCATATTGCAAAGCACTTACTATGGATCTATAATGAGTTGGTTTACCAAAGACTTCCCTTTCATAACCTGATAGTCTAGAGGTAGTAATCATAGGAGTGGGCATTGGTTGAGAGTCATGCATATATGCTCTAATTAATAAGTCTTGTATATTCTTTTTTGAGATAAAATATATGATCCAATTTCAGTTTTTAGGGCTTCAAAGAAAATAAAGAATGTAACTGGTTCATGAGCAGATACAACAATTTCATTTTCATCATTACAAGTCACTAAGATATCATCCACATATAATAGAATATACATTGTTGATTTTGATGTAATTCGAATAAAGAGAGAAGGGTCTGACTTGGTATTTGTGAAACCAAAATGAGAGAGTTGTAGAAATCTTAGTAAACCAAGCTCTTAGAGATTGTTTCAATCCATAGATAGATTTGTGAAGCTTCCAAAGCTGAGATGCTTGTCCTTGAGGAAAGGAGGGTGGTTGTTGCATAAACACAATCTTTTGAAGCTTACCATTGAGAAATGCATTATTAAAATCATGTTGTCTTATTGGTCAAGATTTTGAGATAACAATGGTGAATATGATGCGGATGGTTGCTGGTTTTATCACAGGGCTAAAGACTTGATCATAGTCTATGCCTTCTCTTTGATGAAATCCTTTGGCAACCAATCTTGCTGTATACTTAAGAATGGTGCCATTTGGATGTCTCTTGATGGCAAACACCCAACGATACCCTATGATAGTGTTATTTTGTGGTGGATCAACAATTGTCCACGAGACTACAATTTCTTCTTCTATAGGTTTGGTCCAGTGTGATGTTGTAAGGGCCAATTTGACACTGGTTAGGATTTCATTATTTATCAAATCTAGAGGGATTTTGACACTAGTGTTCAGTGCTTTGTGCTTTAACGTTCCTATTTTGGACCTTGTAGCCATTGGATGAAGATTAGTAGAGAAATCTGAGGGTAATGGGGGAGCATGCACTAATGATAATTTGTTGTGGATGCAACCATAGTTGAAGATTAAAGTAAGTAGTAAACTCCTTTTGTCCTTTTAAATCAAGATTAGTCAAAGATGCATTCTTTCTTTTTCAATTATTGGTATTATTATTGTTGCTTTCAAATCTATCTGTTTGATTGATTTGCTAAAACCCATGCTGTTCCTTTGATTTGGTGTTATAGTGAGTTGTCCTTGTGTTGCACTTTTGGCTGCTTGTAATTATTGCTCAGTCTTTTTTGATTTGCTCTAGTTTTCTCTCTTTTTGTGTCTGTTTTGTAAGTAGATGGGAGAGACAACGTCGTCAACGGCGAATCATGCTTTGCAAGCTTCTGTCTCTTTTGGTAGATTTGATAATGATTCCTTATCTTGGGAGAGATGGTCGGCAATCTCACCAAACAAGTACTTGGAAGAAGTTGAGAAGTGCGCAACTCCCGGATCGGTTGCACAGAAGAAGGCTTACTTTAAAGCTCATTACAAGAACATTGCGGCCCGAAAAGCCAAGGTGTTGGCCCAACGGAGGCAACTAGAGAAGGATCCTTTCGGATCACCACATCAAAATGTAATAACGGATGTATTTATTAGTTGATTGCATTATTATTGACTTTTGTTAAAGATAGTATCTAATTCTTTTTTGCCTTTTTCCCTTCCTTGTGTTGTTTTTTTTTCTTGTTTATTTTTTTAAAATTATTATGTAGTGTTCTAATTGATGCTCATCGGTGCATGAAATCGTGATTGTTCATTCCTTGGTAATGGCGCTGAAAACTTAATACGCACGTTCATAATCTTAGTTCTTTTTCACAACTTCGCACAACTAACCAGCAAGTGCACTGGGTCGTCCAAGTAATAAACCTTACGCGAGTAAGGGTCGATCCCACGGAGATTGTCGGCATGAAGCAAGCTATGGTCACCTTATAAATCTCAGTTAGGCGGATTCAAATGGTTATAGAGTTTTAATAATTAAAAGATAAATAAAACGTAAAATAAAGATAAAGATACTTATGTAATTCATTGGTGAGAAATTCAGATAAGCATATGGAGATGCTTTGTTCCTTCTAAATCTCTGCTTTCCTACTGCCTTCATCCAATCCTTCATACTCCTTTCTATGGCAAGCTGTATGTTGGGCATCACCGTTGTCAATGGCTACATCCCGTCCTCTCAGTGAAAATGGTCCAAATGCACTGTCACTGCATGGCTAATCATCTGTCGGTTCTCGATCATGCTGGAATAGGATCTAGTAATCCTTTTGCGTCTATCACTACGCCCAGCCCTCGCGAGTTTGAAGCTCGTCACAGTCATCCCTTCCCAGATCCTACTCGGAATACCACAGACAAGGTTTAGACTTTCCAGATCTCAGGAATGGCCGCCAATAATTCTAGCTTATACCATGAAGACTCCGATCGTTCGGAATGGAGGCCAAGAGATAAACGCTCAATCTAAGGTAGAACGGAAGTGGTTGTCAGGCACGCGTTCATAGGTTGAGAATAGTGATGAGTGTCACGGATCATCATATTCATTATGTTGAAGTGCAAGCGGATATCTTAGAATAGGAATAAGCTTGAATTGAATATGAAAACAATAGTATTTTGCATTAATTCATGAGGAACAACAGAGCTCCACACCTTAATCTATGGTGTGTAGAAACTCCATCATTGAAAATACATAAGTGATAATAGTGTTCATTGGCTTTGGCCCCAGAGGGGAACCAGAATAACCAAGACCCTAAAGGTGGTCAAAAGACACTAAAGGTCATCTAAATACCCTGAATACAACAGTAAAAAGTCCTATTTATACTAAACTAGCTACTAGGGTTTACAGAAATGAGTAAATGATGCAGAAATCCACTTCCGGGCCCACTTGGTGTGTGCTTGGGCTGAGCATTGAAGCTTTCACGTGTAGAGGTCTTCCTTGGAGTTGAACGCCAGTTTGTAACTTGTTTCTGGCGTTTAACTCTGCTTTGCAACTTGTTTCTGGCGTTTAACGCCAGAATAGGGCAGAAAGCTGGCGTTAAACGCCAGTTTGCATCGTCTAAACTTGGACAAATTATAGACTATTATATATTGCTGGAAACTCCTGGATGTCTACTTTCCAACGCAATTGAGAGCGTGCCATTTGGGTTTCTGCAGCTCCAGAAAATCCACTTTGAGTGCAGGGAGGTCAGAATCCAACAGCATCTGCAGTCCTTCTTCAGCCTCTGAATCAGCTTTTTGCTCAAGTCCTTCAATTTCAGTCAGAAAATACCTGAAATCACAAAAAAACACACAAACTCCTAGTAAATTCCAGAAATGTGATTTTTAATTAAAAACTAATAAAAATATACTAAAAACTAATCAAATCATACTAAAAGCTATGTAAAAACAATGCCAAAAAGTGTATAAATTATCCGCTCATCACAACACAAAACTTAAATTGTTGCTTGTCCCCAAGCAACTGAAAATCAAATAGGATAAAAAGAAGAGAATATACTATAAATTCCAAATATCAATGAAACTTAGCTCCAATTAGATGAGCGGGACTAGTAGCTTTTTGCCTCTGAATAGTTTTGGCATCTCACTTTATCCCTTGAAGTTCAGAAAGATTGGTATCTATAGGAACTCAGAATTCAGATAGTGTTATTGATTCTCCTAGTTCAGTATGTTGATTCTTGAACACAGCTACTTTATGAGTCTTTGTCGTGGCCCTAAGCACTTTGTTTTCCAGTATTACCCCCGGATACATAAATGCCACAGACACATAACTGGGTGAACCTTTTCAGATTGTGACTCAACTTTGCTAGAGTCCCCAATTAGAGGTGTCCAGGGTTCTTAAGCACACTCTTCTTTTTGCTTTGGACCTCGACTTTAACCGCTCAGTCTCAAGTTTTCACTTGACACCTTCACGCCACGAGCACATGGTTAGGGACAGGTTGGTTTAGCTGCTTAGGCCAGGATTTTATTCCTTTTGGGCCCTCCTATCCACTGATGCTCAAAGCCTTGGATCCTTTTTATTACCCTTGCCTTTTGGTTTTAAGGGCTATTGGCTTTTTCTGCTTGCTTTTTCTTTTTCTTTATATTTTTTTTCTTCTTTTTTTTTCGCAAGCTTTGTTATTCACTGCTTTTTCTTGCTTCAAGAATCAATTTTATGATTTTTTAGATTATCAAATAACATTTCTCCTTTTTCATTGTTCTTCAAGAGCCAACAATTTTAACATTTATAAACAACAATTTCAAAAGACATGTGCACTGTTCAAGCATTCATTCAGAAAACAAAAAGTATTGTCACCACATCAAAATAATTAAACTAATTTCAAGGATGAATTTGAAATTCATGTACTTCTTGTTCTTTTGTAGTTAAAACACTTTTCATTTAAGAAAGGTGATGGATTCATAGGATTATTCATAGCTTTAAGACATAGACACTAGACACTAATGATCATGTAATGAAGACACAAACATAGACAAACATGAAGCTCAAAAAACCGAAAATAGAAAAATAAATAGACAAGGAGATTAAGGAATGAGTCCACCTTAGTGAGGGTGGCGTCTTCCTCTTGAAGAACCAATGGTGCTTTTGAGCTCCTCTATGTCTCTTCCTTGCCTTTGTTGCTCCTCCTTCATAGCTCTTTGATTTTCTCCAATCTCATGGAGAATGATGGAGTGCTCTTGGTGCTCCATCCTTAGTTGTCCCATGTTGGAACTTAATTTTCCTAGAGAAGTGTTGATTTGCTCCCAATAGTTTTGTGGAGGGAAGTGCATCCCTTGAGGCATCTCAGGGATTTCATGGTGAGGAATTTCCTCATGCTCTTGTTGAGGTCCATGATCTCTTGTTTGCCCCATCCTTTTCTTAGTGATGGGCTTATCTTCATCAATGAGGATGTCTCCCTCTATGTCAATTCCAGCTGAATTGCAGAGGTGCCAAATAAGGTGAGGAAAGGCTAACCTTGCCAAAGTGGAGGACTTGTCAGCGACCTTGTAGAATTCTTGAGGTATAATCTCATGAACTTCCACTTCCTCCCCAATCATGATACTATGGATCATGATGGCCCGGTCTACAGTAACTTCAGACCAGTTGCTAGTAGGAATAATTGAGCGTTGAATGAACTCCAACCATCCTCTAGCTACAGGCTTAAGGTCCGGTCTTCTCAATTGAACCGGTTTGCCTCTTGAGTCAACTTTCCATTGAGCTCCTTCCACACATATGTCCATGAGGACTTGGTCCAACCTTTGATCAAAGTTAACCCTTCTAGTGTAGGGGCGTGCATTTTCTTGCATCATTGGCAAGTTGAACGCCAACCTTACATTTTCCGGACTGAAATCTAAGTATTTCCCCCGAATCATTGTAAGCCAATTCTTTGGATTCGGGTTCATACTTTGATTATGGTTCCTAGTAATCCATGCGTTTTCATAGAACTCTTGAACCATTAAGATCCCGACTTGTTGAATAGGATTAGAGAGAACTTCCCATCCTCATCTTCTAATCTCTTGTCGGATCTCCGGATATTCGCTCTTTTTGAGCTTAAAAGTGACCTCATGGATCACCTTTTTCTTGGCCACAACTTCATAGAAGTGGACTTGATGGACCTTTGAGATGAATTTTTCCATCTCCCATGACTCAGAGGTGGAAGCAATTGCCTTCCCTTTCCTCTTTCTTGAGATTTTTCTGGCCTTAGGTGCCATTAATGGTTATGGAAAAACAAAAAGCAATGAATTTACCACACCAAACTTAAAAGGTTTACTCGTCCCCGAGCAAAAGAAGAAAGGAAGTAGTAGAAGAAGAAGAAAATGGAGGAGATGGAGGGAGAATGTGTATTCGGCCAAGGGGAGAAGTAGTGGTTGTAATTTGTGAAAATGGAGTAGTGTTGAGGGGTTTATATAGGGGTGGGGGGGAGGTTAGTGTTCGGCAATTAGGGTTGGGTTTGGGAAGGAAAAGAATTTGAAATTTGAGGTAGGTGGGGTTTATGGGGAAGAGGTATGGATGTGAGTGGTTAAGGGTATTTGGGGAAGAGTGTTGAAGAGGAGAGAAGAAGAGGTGGGGTAAGTGGGGATCCTGTGGGCTCCACAGATCCTGAGGGGTCAAGGACTTAGCATCCCTGCTCCAATTAGGCGTGCAAAACGCCCTTAGAATGCATGTCTGACGTTAAACGCCAGCTTGCTGCTTGTTTCTGGCGTTTAACGCCAGCTTTTCTCCCATGATTGCCGTTAAACGCCAATTCCATGCTCTGTTCTGGCATTAAACGCCAGTCTGGTGCTTGTTTCTGGCGTTTAACGCCAGCTTGATGCTTCTTTCTGGCGTTAAACGCCAGTTTGATGCTTCTTACTTGCGTTTAAACGGCAGTAAGCTCTTCCTCCAGGGTGAGCTATTTCTAATGCTATTTTTCATTTTGTTTTTGATTTTTCAGTACTTTTTGTGACTTCACATGATCATCAACCTAAAGAAAACATAAAATAGCAATGGAAACTAAATAGATATAATTAAATAACATTGGGTTGCCTCCCAACAAGCGCTTTTTTAATGTCAATAGCTTGACAGTGAGCTCTCATGGAGCCTCACAGATGTTCAGAGCATTGTTGGGACCTCCCAACACCAAACTTAGAGTTTGAATGTGGGGGTTCAACACCAAACTTAGAGTTTGGTTGTGGCCTCCCAACACCAAACTTAGAGTTTGACTGTGGGGGCTTTGGTTGATTATGCAGTGAAAGAAGCTTTTCATGCTTCCTCTCCATGGATACAGAAGGAGAACCTTGAGTCTTAAATACAAGGTAGTCCTCATTCAGTTGAAGGACCAACTCTCCTCTGTCCACATCAATCACAGCTTTTGCTGTGGCTAGGAAGGGTCTTCCAAGGATGATGGATTCATCCTCATCCTTTCCAGTGTCTAAGATTATGAAATCAGCAGGGATGTAAAGGCCTTCAACCTTTACTAACACGTCTTCTACCTGTCCATAAGCCTTTTTCATGGATTTGTCTGCCATCTCTAATGAGAATTTGGTAGCCTGTACCTCAAAGATTCCTAGTTTCTCCATTACAGAGATTGGCATTAAGTTTATGCCTGACCCCAGGTCACACAGAGCCTTCTCAAAGGTCATGGAGCCTATGTTACAGGGAATTAGGAATTTACCAGGATGCTGTTTCTTTTGAGGTAAAGTGTGCTGAACCCAGATATTTAGTTCATTAATGAGCAATGGAGGCTCATCCTCCCAAGTCTCATTACCAAATAGCTTGGCATTCAGCTTCGTGATTGCTCCTAAATACTGGGCAACTTGCCCTTGAACGATGTCTTCATCTTCTTCAGAAGATAAATAGTCATCAGAGCTCATGAATAGTAAAAGAAGGTTCAATGGAATCTCTATGGTCTCTAGCTGAGCCTCAGATTCCTTTGGTTCCTCAAAGGGAAACTCCTTATTGGTCAGTGAACGTCCCAGGAGGTCTTCCTCACTAGGATTCACGTCCTCCTCCTCCTCTCTGGGTTCGGCCACACCAAGTAAGGTTATGGCCTTGCACTCTCTTTTTGGATTCTCTTCTGTATTGCTTGGGAGAGTATTAGGAGGAGTTTCAGTGACTCTTTTACTCAGCTGGCCTAATTGTGCCTCCAAATTTCTGATGAAGGACCTTGTTTCATTCATGAAACTTAGAGTGGCCTTAGATAGATCAGAGACTATATTTGCTAAGCTAGATAGATTCTGCTCAGAATTCTCTGTCTGTTGCTGAGAGGATGATGGAAAAGGCTTGCTATTGCTAAACCTGTTTCTTCCACCATTATTAAAGCCTTGTTGAGGCTTTTGTTGATCCTTCCATGAGAAATTTGGATGATTTCTCCATGAGGGATTATAGGTGTTTCCATAGGGTTCTCCCATGTAATTCACCTCTACTATTGTAGGGTTCTCAGGATCATAAGCTTCTTCTTTAGAAGGTGCTTCTTTAGTACTGTTGGATGCAGCTTGCAATCCATTCAGACTCTGAGAAATCATATTGACTTGCTGATCAATATTTTATTCTGAGCCAATATGGCATTCAGAGTATCAATTTCAAGAACTCCCTTCCTTGGAGGCATCCCATTACTCACAGGATTCCTTTCAGAAGTGTACATGGACTGGTTATTTGCAACCATGTCAATGAGTTCCTGAGCTTCTGCAGGCGTTTTCTTTAGGTGAATGGATCCACCTGCAGAACGGTCCAATGACATCTTAGATAATTCAGATAGACCATCATAGAATATATACAGGATGGTCCATTCTGAAAGCATGTCAGAAGGACACTTTTTGGTCAGTTGCTAGTATCTCTCCCAAGCTTCATAGAGGGATTCATCTTCTTTCTGTTTGAAGGTTTGAACATTGGTGCACGAAATCATGATCGTTCATTCCTTGGTAACGGTGCTGAAAACTTAATACGCACGTTCATAATCTTAGTTCTTTGTCACAACTTCGCACAACTAACCAGCAAGTGCACTGGGTCGTCCAAGTAATAAACCTTACGTGAGTAAGGGTCGATCCCACGGAGATTGTCAGCTTGAAGCAAGCTATGGTCACCTTGTAAATCTCAGTCAGGCGGATTCAAATGGTTATGGAGATTTGATAATTAAAATATAAAATAGGATAGAAATACTTATGTAATTCATTGGTGAGAATTTCAAATAAGCGTATGGAGTTGCTTTTGTTCCTTCTAACCCTCTGCTTTCCTACTGCTTTCATTGAATCCTTCTTACTCCTTTCCATGGCAAGCTGTATGTTGGGCATCATCATTGTCAATGGCTACATCCCGTCCTCTCAGTAAAAATGGTCCAAAATGCGCTGTCACCGCACGGCTAATCATCTGTCGGTTCTCGATCCTGCTGGAATAGGATTCAGTAATCTTTTTGCGTCTGTCACTACGCCCAGCACCCGCGAGTTTGAAGCTCGTCATAGCCATCCCTTCCCAGATCCTACTCGGAATACCACAGATAAGGTTTAGACTTTTCGGATCTCAAGAATGGCCGCCAATAATTCTAGCCTATACCATGAAGACTCTGATCGTAGATCAGAAGGCTAAGAAATATGCATTCAAGCTTGCTTTCATGTAGAACAGAAGTGTTTGTCAGGCACGTGCTCATAGGTGAGAATGGTGATGAGCGTCACATAATCATCACATTCATCATGTTCTTGTGTGTGAATTAATACCTTAGAGAAGAAATAGGCTTGAGTTGAATAGAAAAACAATAGTACTTTGCATTAATTCATGAGGTACAACAGAGTTCCACACCTTAATCTATGGTGTGTAGAAACTCTACCGTTGAAAATACATAAGAACAAGGTCCAGGCATGGCCGAATGGCCAGCCCCCTAAACGTGATCAAGAGATCAAAAGTGATACAAGGATAGTCTCCAAAATGATCAAAAGATCGCCAGATGTAAAAACAATAGTAAAAAGTTCTATTTATACTAAACTAGTTACTAGGGTTTACAGAGATAAGTAAATGATGTAGAAATCCACTTCTGGGCCCACTTGGTGTGTGCTTGGGCTGAGCATTGAGCTTTCATGTGTAGAGACTCTTTTTGGAGTTAAACGCCAGTTTGTAACCTGTTTCTGGCGTTTAACTCCAAAATAGGGCAGAAAGCTGGCGTTGAACGCCAGTTTGCATTGTCTAAACTCGGGCAAAGTATGGACTATTATATATTGCTGGAAATCTTGGATGTCTACTTTCCAACGCAATTGAGAGCGAGCCATTTGGACTCTTGTAGCTCCAGAAAATCTACTTTGAATGCAGGGAGGTTAGAATCCAACAGCATCTGCAGTCCTTCTTCAGCCTCTGAATCTGATTTTTGCTCAACTTCCTCAATTTCAGCCAAAAATTATCTGAAATCAGAGAAAAACACACAAACTCATAGTAAAGTCCAAAAATGTGATTTTAATTTAAAAACTAATAAAAATATACTAAAAACTAACTAAATCATACTAAAAACTATGTAAAAACAATGCCAAAAAGCATATAAATTATCCACTCATCACAACACCAAACTTAAATTGTTGCTTGTCCCCAAGCAACTGAAAATCAAATAAGATAAAAAGAAGAGAATATAATATAAATTTCAAATATCAATCAAACTTAGCTCCAATTAGATGAGCGGGACTAGTAGCTTTTTGCCTCTGAAGAGTTTTGGCATCTCACTTTATCCCTTGAAGTTCAGAATGATTGGTATTTATAGGAACTCAGAATTCAGATAGTGTTATTGATTCTCCTAGTTCAGTATGTTGATTCTTGAACACAGCTACTTTATGAGTCTTGGCCGTGGCCCTAAGCACTTTGTTTTCCAGTATTACCCCCGGATACATAAATGCCACAGACACATAACTGGGTGGACCTTTTCAGATTGTGACTCAGCTTTGCTAGAGTCTCCAATTAGAGGTGTCCAGGGTTCTTAAGCACACTCTTTTTTTTGCTTTGGACCTCGACTTTAACCGCTCAGTCTCAAGTTTTCACTTGACACCTTCACGCCACAAGCACATGGTTAGGGACAGCTTGGTTTAGCCGCTTAGGCCAGAATTTTATTCCTTGTGGGCCCTCCTATCCACTGATGCTCAAAGCCTTGGATCCTTTTTATTACCCTTGCCTTTTGGTTTTAAGGGCTATTGGCTTTTTGCTCTTGCCTTTTGGTTTAAAGAGCTATTGGCTTTTTCTGCTTGCTTTTTCTTTTCTCTTTTTTTTTTGCAAGCTTTTGTATTCACTGCTTTTTCTTGCTTCAAGAATCAATTTTATAATTTTTCAGATTATCAATAACATTTCTCCTTTTCATCATTCTTTCAAGAGCCAACATATTTAACATTCATAAACAACAATATCAAAAGACATATGCACTGTTCAAGCATTCATTCAGAAAACAAAATGTATTGTCACCACATCAAAATAATTAAACTAATTTCAAGGATGTATTCAAAATTCATGTACTTATTGTTCTTTTGTAATAAAAGCATTTTTTATTTAAGAAAGGTGATGGATTCATAGGACATTCATAGCTTTAAGACATAGACACTTAAATACTAATGATCATGTAATAAGACACAAACATAAACATAAAGCATAGTAAACGAAAAACAGAAAAAAATAAATAGACAAAGAGATTAAGGAACGGGTCCACCTTAGTGAGGGTGGCGTCTTCCTCTTCTTGAAGAACCAATGGTGCTCTTGAGCTCCTTTATGTCTCTTCCTTGTCTTTGTTGCTCCCCCCTCATAGCTCTTTGGTCTTCTCTAATCTCATGGAGAATGATGGAGTGCTCTTGGTGTTCCATCCTTAGTTGTCCCATGTTGGAACTTAATTCTCCTAGGGAGGTGTTGATTTGCTCCCAATAGTTCTGTGGAAGGAAGTGCATCCCTTGAGGCATCTCAGGGATTTCATGGTGATGAATTTCCTCATGCTCTTGTTGAGGTCCATGATCTCTTGTTTGCTCCATATTTTTCTTAGTGATGGGCTTGTCCTCTTCAATGAGGATGTCTCCCTCTATGTCAATTCCAACCGAATTACAGAGGTGGCAAATGAGGTGAAGAAAGGCTAACCTTGCCAAAGTAGAGGACTTGTCAGCCACCTTGTAGAGTTCTTGAGGTATAATCTCATGAACTTCCACTTTCTCCCCAATCATGATACTATGGATCATGATGGCCTGGTCTACAGTAACTTCAGACCGGTTGCTAGTAGGAATAATTGAGCATTGGATGAACTCCAACCATCCTCTAGCTACAGGCTTAAGGTCCGGTCTTCTCAATTGAATCGGCTTGCCTCTTGAGTCAACTTTCCATTGAGCTCCTTCCACACATATGTCCATGAGGACTTGGTCCAACTTTTGATCAAAGTTGACCCTTCTAGTGTAGGGCGTGCGTTTTCTTGCATCATTGGCAAGTTGAACGCCAACCTTACATTTTCCGGACTGAAATCTAAGTATTTCTCCCGAACCATTGTAAGCCAATTCTTTGGATTCGGGTTCCTACTTTGATCATGGTTCCTAGTGATCCATGCGTTTGCATATAACTCTTGAACCATTAAGATCCCGACTTGTTGAATAGGATTAGAGAGAACTTCCCATCCTCTTCTTCTAATCTCTTGTCGGATCTCCGGATATTCGCTCTTTTTTAGCTTAAAAGGGACCTCAGGGATCACCTTTTTCTTGGCCACAACTTCATAGAAGTGGTCTTGATGGACCTTTGAGATGAATCTCTCCATCTCCCATGACTCAGAAGTGGAAGCAATTGCCTTCCCTTTCCTCTTTCTTGAGGTTTCTCTGGCCTTAGGTGCCATTGATGGTTATGGAAAAACAAAAAGCAATGCTTTTACCACATCAAACTTAAAAAGTTTGCTCATCCTCGAGCAAAAGAAGAAAGAAAGTAGTAGAAGAAGAAAAAATGGAGGAGATGGAGGGAGATAGTGTATTCGGCTAAGGGGGAGAAGTGGTGGTTGTAATGTGTGAAAATGGAGTAGTGTTGAGGGGTTTATATAGGGGTGGGGTGGAGGGTAGGTTTCGGCCATTAGGGTTGGGTTTGGGAGGGAAAAGAATTTAAATTTTGGAGGTAGGTGGGGTTTATGGGAAAGAGTGGATGGATGTGAGTGGTTAAGGGTATTTAGGGAAGAGGTATGGAGGTGATTGGTAAAGGGTATTTGGGAAAGAGAGTTATGAAAAGGTGTGAAGAGGAGAAAAGAAGAGGTGGGGTAGGTGGGGATCCTGTGGGGTCCACAGATCCATAGGGGTCAAGGATTTAACATCCCTGCTCCAAGTAGGCATGCAAAATGCCCTTAGAATGCATGTCTGGCATTAAACGCCAGCTTGCTGCTTGTTTCTGGCATTTAACACCAATTCCATGCTCTGTTCTAGCGTTAAGCGCCAGTTTGGTGCTTGTTTCTGGCATTTAACGCCAGCTTGATGCTTCTTTCTGGCGTTAAACGCCAGTTTGATACTTCTTACTGGCGTTTAAACGCCAGTAAGCTCTTCCTCCAGGGTGAGCTATTTTTAATGTTGTTTTTCATTTTGTTTTTGATTTTTCAGTAGTTTTTGTGACTCCACATGATCATCAACCTAAAAAGAACATAAAATAACAATAGAAAATAAATAGATATAAGCAAATAACATTTGGTTGCCTCCCAACAAGTGCTTCTTTAAAGTCAATAGCTTGACAGTGAGCTCTCATGGAGCCTTACAGATGTTCAGAGCATTGTTGGGACCTCCCAACACCAAACTTAGAGTTTGGTTGTGGCCTTCGAACACCAAACTTAGAGTTTGACTGTGGGGCCTATGGTTGACTCTGCAGTGAGAGAAGCTTTTCTTGCTTCCTCTCCATGGTTACAGAGGGAGATCCTTGAGTTTTAAACACAAGGTTGTCCTCATTCAGTTGAAGGACCAATTCTCCTCTGTCCACATCAATCACAACTTTTACTGTGGCTAGGAAGGGTCTTCCAAGGATGATAGATTCATCCTCATCCTTCCCAGTGTCTAGGATTATGAAATCAGTAGGGATGTAAAGTCCTTGAACCTTTACTAACAAGTCCTCTACTAATCCATAAGCCTGTTTCATTGATTTGTCTGCCATCTCTAGTGAGATTCTTGCAGCTTGTACCTCAAAGATTCCAAGTTTCTCCATTACAGAGAGTGGCATGAGGTTTATCCCTGACCCAAGGTCACACAGAGCCTTCTCAAAGGTCATGGTGCCTATGGTACAAGGTATGAAGAACTTTCCGGGATCCGGTTTCTTCTGAGGCAATGTCTGCCTTATCAATGCACTAAGTTCATTGGAGAACAAGGGGGGTTCATCCTCCCAAGTATCATTACCAAATAAACTGGCATTCAACTTTATGATGGCTCCTAGATATTTAGCAACCTGCTCTTCACTGATGTCTTCATCCTTTTCAGAGGAAGAATAGTCATCAGAGCTCATTAATGGTAAAAGGGAGTTCAATGGAATCTCTATGGTCTCTAGGTGAGCCTCAAATTCCTTTGGTTCCTCAAAGGGAAACTCCTTATTGGTCAGTGAACGTCCCAAGAGGTCTTCCTCACTAGGATTCACGTCCTTCTCCTCCTCTCTGGGTTCGGCCACACCAAGTAAGGTAATGGCCTTGCACTCTCTTTTTGGATTCTCTTCTGTATTGCTTGGGAGAGTACTAGGAGTTTTAGTGACTCTTTTACTCAGCTGGCCCACTTGTGCCTCCAAATTTCTAATGGAGGACCTTGTTTCATTCATGAAACTTAGAGTGGCATTAGATAGATCAGAGACTATATTTGCTAAACTAGATGGACTCTGCTCAGAATTCTCTGTCTGTTGCTGAGTGGATGATGGAAAAGGCTTGATATTGCTAAACCTGTTTCTTCCACCATTATTAAAGCCTTGTTGAGGCTTTTGTTTATCCTTCCATGAGAAATTTGGATGATTTCTCCATGAGGGAGTATAGGTGTTTCTATAGGGTTCACCCATGTAATTCACCTCTGCTATTACAGGGTTCTCAGGATCATAAGCTTCTTCTTCAGAAGATGCCTCTTTAGTACTGTTGAATGCAGCTTGCAATCCATTCAGACTCTGAGAAATCATATTGACTTGGTGGGTCAATATTTTATTCTGAGCCAATATGGCATTCAGAGTATCAATTTCAAGAACTCCCTTCCTCTGAAGCGTCCCATTACTTACAGGATTCCTTTCAGAAGTGTACATGAACTGGTTATTTGCAACCATATCAATGAGTTCCTGAGCTTCTGTAGGCATTTTCTTTAGGTGAATGGATCCACCTGCAGAATGGTCCAATGACATCTTTGATAATTCAGACAGACCATCATAGAATATATTCAGGATGGTCCATTCTGAAAGCATGTCAGAAGGACACTTTTTGGTCAGTTGCTTGTATCTCTCCCAAGCTTCATAAAGGGATTCACCTTCTTTCTGTTTGAAGGTTTGAACATCCACTCTAAGCTTGCTAAGCTTTTGAGGGGGAAAGAACTTGGCTAAGAAAGCCGTGACCAGCTTATCCCAAGAGTTCAGGCTATCTTTAGGTTGAGAGTCCAACCATATTCTAGCTCTGTCTCTTACAGCAAACGGGAAAAGCATAAGCCTGTAGACCTCGGGATCAGCCCCATTGGTCTTAACAGTATCACAGATTTGCAAGAATTCAGTTTAGAACTGAAAAGGATCTTCTGATGGAAGTCCATGAAACTTGCAATTCTGTTGCATCAGAGAAACTAATTGAGGCTTTAGCTCAAAATTGTTTGCTCCAATGGCAGGAATTGAGATGCTTCTTCCATGTAAGTTGGAATTTGGTGCAGTAAAGTCACCAAGCATCTTCCTTGTATTGTTGTTGGGTTCGGCCATGTCTCCTTCTTTTTTGAAAATTTCTTTCAGATTTTCTCCAGAGAGTTGTGCTTTAGCTTCCCTTAGCTTCCTCTTCAGAGTCCTTTCAGGTTCAGAATCAGCTTCAACAAGAATGTTCTTATCCTTGTTCCTGCTCATATAAAAAAGAAGAGAACAGAAAAGAAAATATGGAATCCTCTATGTCACAGTATAGAGATTCCTTATATGAGTATAAGAAGAGAAGAATGGAAGAAAGAAAAGATAAGAATTCGAACATAGAGGAGAAGAGTTGGTTCAAATTTTTGAGTAGAAGAGAAGTGTTAGTAGATAAATAAAGAGAAGGAGATGAGAGAGGGGAAAATTCGAAAATTAAAAATAAAATAAAAAAATATTTTTTTTGTTTTTATGTTGACTATTAATTAGAATTCGAAATTTAAGATGGGAAATAAAATTAAATTAAAATTTAAGACAATTAGTTAATTAAAACAAATTTTGAAAAAGGGGTTAGTAATTTTCGAAAATAAGAGAGAGAAAAGTAGTTATGTAGTTTTAAAAAAGATATGATTGAAATAGTAAACTTTTAAAATCAAACAAAAAGTTAAGTGGTTAATTGAAAAAGATTTGAAAATCAAATTTTGAAAAGATAAGAAGTTAGAAAAGATTTTGAAATTAAGTTTTGAAAAAGATATGATTGAAAGGTATGATTGAAAATTTAATTTGAAAAAGATTTAAAAAGGAAATTAAAAAGATTTGATTTTGAAAATTAAAGTTGATTACTTGACTAACAAGAAATAAAAAGATATGATTTTAAAATTTAAAGATTGAACCTTTCTTAATAGGCAAGTAAAAATTTTTGAATTAATCACATTAATTGTTAGTAAAGATTTTGAAATTATAAAATAAAATAAGAAAAAGATTTTGAAAATCAATTCAAAATTTTCGAAAATATGAAAGAAAAAATGAAAAAGATTTGATTTTTGAAAAAGATTTGAAAAAGATAGAATTTTTAAATTGAAGATTTGATTTGACTCATAAGAAACAATTAAATTTAAAAACTTTTTGACTAAATCAAACCAAATTTTGAAATTTATGAGAAGAATAAGGGAAAGATATTTTTTTATTTTTGAATTTTTAATGAGGAGAGAGAAAAACACAAAATTGACACAAAACATAGAAATTATGAATCAAAACAACTAATGCATGCAAGAACACTTTGAATGTCAAGATGAACACCAAGAACTTATTTTTGAAAATTTTTAAGAAAAGAAAAACATGCAAGACACCAAACTTAGAAATTTTCAATGTTTAGACATTAACAAATTGAAAATGCATATGAAAAATAAGAAAAGACACAAAACATAAAAATGCAAAGATCAAACAAAGGAGATCATCAAGAACAACTTGAAGATCATGAAGAACATATGATGAATTTTCGAAAATTAAAGAAAATTATAAAAACATGCAATTGACACCAAACTTAAGAATTGACACTATACTCAAACAAGAAACATCAAATTATTTTTGGTTTTTCATGATTTTATTAAAATTTTTGGTATTTTTTCGAAAATTATATGGGAAAAGAAAAATAAGGATTTCAAAATTTCTAATGAGAATTCCAGGAATCATGCAATATTAGTCTAAAGCTCCAGTCCAAGAATTAGACATGGCTTACTAGCCAGCAAAGCTTTCAGTGAAAGCTCCGGTCCAAAACACTAGACATGGCCAATGGCCAGCCAAGCTTCAGCATACATAGTTCAAGCATATGAAGAGGAAGCCTCAGTCCAAAAAAATTTAGACATGGCTTTACAGCCAGCCAGGCTTCAACATGTTATCTTGAAACTCTAGAATTCATTCTTAAAAATTTTGAAAAACATAAAATAATTTATTTTATACATTTTTTTTTGAAATTTTTTTTTCGAAAATAAAAATAAAAATGATAAAAACAAAAAATCTTAAAATTAAAATAAAATTCACCTAATCTGAGTAACAAGATGAACCATCAGTTGTCCAAACTCGAACAATCCCCGGCAACGGCGCCAAAAACTTGGTGAACGAAATCGTGATCATTCATTCCTTGGTAATGGCGCTGAAAACTTAATACGCACGTTCATAATCTTAGTTCTTTGTCACAACTTCGCACAACTAACCAGCAAGTGCACTGGGTCGTCCAAGTAATAAACCTTACGTGAGTAAGGGTCGATCCCACGGAGATTGTCGGCTTGAAGCAAGCTATGGTCACCTTGTAAATCTCAGTCAGGTGGATTCAAATGGTTATGGAGATTTGATAATTAAAATATAATTAAAATATAAAATAGGATAGAAATACTTATGTAATTCATTGGTGAGAATTTCAGATAAGCGTATGGAGTTGCTTTTGTTCCTTCTGACCCTCTGCTTTCCTACTGATTTCATCCAATCCTTCTTACTCCTTTCCATGGCAAGCTGTATGTTGGGCATCACCGTTGTCAATGGCTACATCCCGTCCTCTCAATGAAAATGGTCCAAAATGCGCTGTCACCGCACGCTTAATCATCTGTCGGTTCTCGATCCTGCTGGAATAGGATTCAGTAATCCTTTTGCGTCTGTCACTACACCCAGCACTCGCGAGTTTGAAGCTCGTCACAGCCATTCCTTCCCAGATCCTACTCGGAATACCACAGACAAGGTTTAGACTTTCCGGATCTCAAGAATGGCCGCCAATAATTTTAGCCTATACCATGAAGACTCTGATCGTAGATCAGAAGGCTAAGAGATATGCATTCAAGCTTGCTTTCATGTAGAATGGAAGTGTTTGTCAGGCACGTGTTCATAGGTGAGAATGGTGATGAACGTCCCATAATCATCACATTCATCATGTTCTTATGTGCGAATGAATACCTTAGAGAAGAAATAGGCTTGAGTTGAATAGAAAAATAATAGTACTTTGCATTAATTCATGAGGTACAGCAGAGCTCCACACCTTAATCTATGGTGTGTAGAAACTCTACCGTTGAAAATACATAAGAACAAGGTCCAGGAATGGCCGAATGGCCAGCCCCCTAAACGTGATCAAGAGATCAAAAGTGATACAAGGATAGTCTCCAAAATAATCAAAAGATCCCCAGATGTAAAAACAATAGTAAAAAGTTCTATTTATACTAAACTAGTTACTAGGGTTTACAGAGATAAGTAAATGATGTAGAAATCCACTTTCGGGCCCACTTGGTGTGTGCTTGGGCTGAGCATTGAGCTTTCATGTGTAGAGACTCTTTTTGGAGTTAAACGCCAGTTTGTAACCTGTTTCTGGCGTTTAACTCTGCTTTGCAACCTGTTTCTGGCGTTTAACTCCAGAATAGGGCAGAAAGCTGGCGTTGAACGCCAGTTTGCGTCATTTAAACTCGGGCAAAGTATGGACTATTATATATTTCTGGAAAGCCCTGGATGTCTACTTTCTAACGCAATTGAGAGTGCGCCATTTGGACTCTTATAGCTCTAGAAAATCTACTTTGAATGCAGAAAGGTCAAAATCCAACAGCATCTGTAGTCCTTTTTCAGCTCTGAATCTGATTTTTGTTCAAGTCCCTCAATTTCAGCCAGAAATTACCTGAAATCACAAAAAAACACACAAACTCATAGTAAAGTCCAGAAATGTGATTTTTATTTAAAAACTAATAAAAATATACTAAAAACTAACTAAATCATACTAAAAACTATGTAAAAATAATGGCAAAAAGCGTATCCTTTCATCAAACATCCACTCTAAGCTTGCTAAGCTTTTGAGGAGGAAAGAACTTGGCTAAGAAAGCTGTGACCAGCTTATCCCAATAGTTCAGGCTATCTTTAGGTTGAGAGTCCAACCATATTCTAGCTCTGTCTCTTACAGCAAACAGGAAAAGCATAAGCCTGTAGACCTCGGGATCAACCCCATTGGTCTTAACAGTATCACAGATCTGCAAGAATTCAGTTAAGAACTGAAAAGGATCTTCTGATGGAAGTCCATGAAACTTGCAATTCTGTTGCATCAGAGAAACTAATTGAGGCTTTAGCTCAAAATTGTTTGCTCCAATGGCAGGGATTGAGATGCTTCTTCCATGTAAGTTGGAATTTGGTGCAGTAAAGTCACCAAGCATCTTCCTTGCATCTCCACCATTGTTATTATTTTCGGCCATGTCTCCTTCTTTTTCGAAAATTTCTGTCAGATTTTCTCCAGAGAGTTGTGCTTTAGCTTCCCTTAGCTTCCTCTTCAGAGTCCTTTCAGGTTCAGGATCTGCTTCAACAAGAATGTTCTTATCCTTGTTCTTGTTAATATAAAAAAGAAGAGAACAGAAAAGAAAATATAGAATCCTCTATGTCAGAGTATAGAGATTCCTTATATGAGTATAAGAAGAGGAGAATAGAAGAAGGAAAAGATAAGAATTCGAACACATAGGAGAAAAGTGGGTTCGAATTTTTGAGTGAAAGAGGGGTGTTAGTAGATAAATAAATAAATAGAAGGGGATGAGAGGGAGAAGAATTCGAAAATTAAATAAAATAAAATAAAAATATTTTTGTTTTTATTTTAAATATTAGTTATAAATCGAAAATACGAAAAGGAATAAAATTAAAATTAAAATTTAAAATAATTAGTTAATGAAAAGAAATTTTGAAAAAGAGGTTAGTGATTTTCGAAAATTAGAGAGAGAAAATTAGTTAGGTAGTTTTGAAAAAGATAAGAATCAAACAAAAAGATAAGATTAATTGAAAAATATTTGAAAATCAATTTTGAAAAGATGAGAAGTTAGAAAAGATTTTGAAATTGATTTTGAAAAAGATGTGATTGAAATTAAAAAAGATTTGAAAAAGAAATTTAAAAAGATTTGATTTTGAAAAATTAAAGTTGATTACTTGACTAACAAGAAACAAAAAGATATGATTTTAAAATTTAAAGATTGAACCTTTCTTACTAGGCAAGTAACAAACTTAAAATTTTTGAATCAATCACATTAATTGTTAGCATTAATTTCGAAAATATGAAATAGAATAAAAAAAAGATTTTTGAAAATCAATTTGAAATTTTCGAAAATATGAAAGAAAAAATGAAAAAGATTTGATTTTTGAAAAAGATTTGAAAAAGATAGAATTTTTAAATTGAAAACTTGATTTGACTCATAAGAAACAACTAGATTTTAAAAAATTTTGAAAAAGTCAACTCAAATATTCGAATTTTATGAGAAGAATAAGGAAAAGATATTTTTTATTTTTAAATTTTTAATGAAGAAAGAGAAAAACAACAAAAAGACTCAAAACATAAAAATTATGAATCAAAACACACAATGCATGCAAGAACACTTTGAATGTCAAGATGAACACCAAGAACACTTTGAAGATCAAGATGAACATCAAGAACTTATTTTTTTGAAAATTTTTAAGAAAAGAAACACATGCAAGACACCAAACTTAGAAATTTTCAATGTTTAGACACTAACAAATTGAAAATGCATATGAAAAACAAGAAAAGACACAAAACAAAAAAATGCAAAGATCAAACAAAAAAAATCATCAAGAACAACTTGAAGATTATGAAGAACATATGCATGAATTTTTGAAAAATGCAAGAAAGTTTTAAAAATATGCAATTGACACCAAACTTACAATTTGACACAAGACTCAAACAAGAAACACAAAATTATTTTTGGTTTTATGCTTTTATTAAAAAAAAATTTTTGGTATTTTTCGAAAATTAATTTGAAAAAGGAAAATAAGGATTTCGAAATTTTTAATAGGAATTCCAAGAATCCTGCAATGTTAGTCTAAAGCTTCGGTCCAGGAATTAGACATGGCTTACTAGCCAGCCAAGCTTTCAGTGAAAGCTTCGGTCCAAAATACTAGACATGGCCAATGGCCAGCCAAGCTTCAGCAGAACGTTACATTCAACAGCTAATTTGCTGAGAAAGACAAAGAAGCTCTTCTCAAGATAGTTGAAACCTCGGTCCAAAAGATTAGACATGGCTTAACAGCCAACCAGGATTCAACATATCACAATGAAACCCTAGAATTCATTCTTAAAAATTCTGAAGTCATAGAATAATTTATTTTTTTGAAAATTTTTTCGAAAATAAAAATAATAAAAACACAAAGCTTAAAATCAAAATAAAATTACCTAATCTGAGCAACAAGATGAACCGTCAGTTGTCCAAACTCGAACAATCCCTGGCAACGGTGCCAAAAACTTGGTGCACGAAATCGTGATTGTTCATTCCTTGGTAGCGGCGCTGAAAACTTAATACGCACGTTCATAATCTTAGTTTTTCTTCACAACTTCGCACAACTAACCAGCAAGTGCACTGGGTCGTCCAAGTAATAAACCTTACGTGAGTAAGGGTCGATCCCACGGAGATTGTCGGCATGAAGCAAGCTATGGTCACCTTGTAAATCTCAGTCAGGCGGATTCAAATGGTTATAGAGTTTTAATAATTAAAAGATAAATAAAACGTAAAATAAAGATAAAGATACTTATGTAATTCATTGGTCAGAAATTCAGATAAGCATATGGAGATGCTTTATTCCTTCTGAATCTCTGCTTTCCTACTGCCTTCATCCAATCCTTCATACTCCTTTCTATGGCAAGCTGTATGTTGGGCATCACCGTTGTCAATGGCTACATCCCGTACTCTCAGTGAAAATGGTCCAAATGTACTGTCACCGCACGGCTAATCATCTGTCGGTTCTCGATCATGCTGGAATAGGATCCAATAATCCTTTTGCGTCTGTCACTACGCCCAGCACTCGCGAGTTTGAAGCTCGTCACAGTCATCCCTTCCCAGATCCTACTCGGAATACCACAGACAAGGTTTAGACTTTCCAGATCTCAGGAATGGCCGCCAATAATTCTAGCTTATACCACGAAGACTCCGATCGTTCGGAATGGAGGCCAAGAGATAAACGCTCAATCTAAGGTAGAACGGAAGTGGTTGTCAGGCACGCGTTCATAGGTTGAGAATAGTGATGAGTGTCACGGATCATCATATTCATTATGTTGAAGTGCAAGCGGATATCTTAGAATAGGAATAAGCTTGAATTGAATAAGAAAACAATAGTACTTTACATTAATTCATGAGGAACAGCAGAGCTCCACACCTTAATCTATGGTGTGTAGAAACTCCACCGTTGAAAATACATAAGTGATAATAGTGTTCATTGGCTTCGGCCCCAAAGGGGAACCAGAATAACCAAGACCCTAAAGGTGGTCAAAAAACTCTAAAGGTCGTCTAAAGATCCTGAATACAATAGTAAAAAGTCCTATTTATACCAAACTAGTTACTAGGGTTTACAAAAATGAGTAAATGATGCAGAAATCCACTTCTGGGCCCACTTGGTGTGTGCTTGGGCTGAGCATTGAAGCTTTCACATGTAGAGGTCTTCCTTGGAGTTGAACGCCAGTTTGTAACTTGTTTCTGGCGTTTAACTCTGCTTTGCAACTTGTTTCTGGCGTTTAACGCCAGAATAGGATCAAAAGCTGGCGTTAAACGCCAGTTTGTGTCATCTAAAATTGGACAAAGTATGGACTATTATATATTGCTGGAAAGCCTTGGATGTCGAATTTCCAACGCAATTGAGAGTGCGCCATTTGGGTTTCTACAGCTCCAGAAAATCTACTTTGAGTGCAGGGAGGTCAGAATCCAACAGCATCTGTAGTCCTTCTTCAGCCTCTGAATCAGCTTTTTGCTCAAGTCCTTCAATTTCAGTCAGAAAAAACCTGAAATCACAAAAAAAAACACAAACTCTTAGTAAAGTCTAGAAATGTGATTTTTAATTAAAAACTAATAAAAATATACTAAAAACTAATCAAATCATACTAAAAGCTATGTAAAAATAATGCCAAAAAGCGTATAAATTATCCGCTCATCACTCATACAAAGTGTTAGCAATTATTCTGTATTGTGGTATGAACCTTCTTGTTTGTTCGCATATTCATTCATGTTGTTTGCAAGTAGCAAAGACAGTGGCATTTTTATTATTATTGGCTAATTGTATTTAAGTAATTATACAGTTAGAATTGAGGAAATAGTGGACGATGAAATGCCTAAAAATGAAGAAGATTCAGCTCAGAAATTGAAGAAAAAGAAATAGGAAGCTCAGATGAAAGAAGAAGATAACAATAGTTCTCAGCTTCCAATAGTTATTAGGGGTTAGACTGACCATCCTGTTCTGGAAAGTGAAAAGATGATATGAAAGTGAAGATGAGGTTGGTTTTTATTTCTACTACTGAAAAAGGTAAATCTGAAGTTAAAGGAAATGAAGCACATAAGACAGCTGAGGAATTATGATTATATTACATGTTATTAGTTATAAGTTATGAGCCTGATAAATTGTTTTAAAACCACTTTAGTTGCGCTATTTGCATTTATAATCATGATTTTTTGTAACCATACTTTTCTTTACTAGACATAAGTTCCTTTTATTCAAAATCATCCAAGAGATTCTCATCTTGGAAACTGCATCATTAAGAAAATCACACTATTTTAGCTGATTCTTAGGCATAATTAGAGGCTTTCTTATTTCATGTGATAGTACTCATTAGAATGAGTTTACTCCCAAGGTAGTCCTGTGATGTCATATCTTTGAAAATGTTCCTTATAGATTTTCATTTCTATAAATTCGTAATTCTAAAGTAGTGAAGCCACTTTGAACAGTTCATGTGAGCTGGAAGACATGTGATATGTAACCCATCTTATGGCTAATGTTCAATGGTAGATCTTGGTGATAATAGATAGTAGAAGAATATACCTTCATTATTCAAATAATATGAACAACTTTGTAATTTTATTGAGGATATCACTATTTGAACTTAATTAGATGTTTTCTTTGTAGTACAGTTTATTTCCAATTGAATTTTACCTTTATACATAAATCCACTTTTCATCTGTAGCATAATGTTATTTTGGATATTGTTCCATCCAAGTCCAAAAAAGCTAATGATGAAACAATGGCTTGATAGTTATTGATAAGACTCCAGAAATACTACTCTTGGAATCATACTTGTTGATTGGTGGTGGCTGTTTCTTTGTCACCATTCTACACAAGTCATTGAATGGTAAAATTAAAACATTAATTTGTATGCCTTTGTACCTTGCTGCCTGCTTTCCATGTCTCCATATTTTATTTGCATTAAGAGATTGACCTTGTAAGAATTGTTGTTAACTAGTCAGGCCTAAGTTAAGCTTCATTAAGGTTCATTTTTGGATCTTGGAATGGCAGGTAAAGTGAGTCCTCCTTTTTATTTTAAATGAGTAATGGAACAACGTTTGGGTTACATTGTAATTAATTGTCTCCATTTTTCTGCTGCTAATGTTAGCATTTTTATGTATTTTGGGGGGGGGGGGTTGATGGAGCACATTTACTAAGAAATCATACAATATGATTTTTGTTTTTTATTGGGACTAAACCCTCATGATACCCAACAACTGATTTTTATAGCATATAATACCTTGTAAATTGAGTTTTCATTTTCATTTGATGTCCTTACTTTCTGTAAATTGGAATTCAACAGGATAACAACTTGCTCAGTATTGTTTTCAATGTTTGAGCATTTAGGATGCTAAATTTTCTCACTTGTGTATTTCCCTCTTCACATTATATATTATGGTGCTAACTATTTGGATGTGTGGTATTTGTTAGCAGGGAGCTTGTTGAGAAGAAAAAGAAAAACAAACAGAAGAACAAGGCTAAAGAGTCCAATGGAGAAGAAGCAACTCCAAGTCAAATTGATAAACCTATTAAAAATA
This sequence comes from Arachis ipaensis, assembly GCF_059453495.1. Classification (NCBI taxonomy): domain Eukaryota; kingdom Viridiplantae; phylum Streptophyta; class Magnoliopsida; order Fabales; family Fabaceae; genus Arachis; species Arachis ipaensis. The sequence goes on from NC_142442.1 coordinate 36,535,164, forward strand.
AGAAGTTGCTCTAAGGCTACTTACTGGCTCGTGCTATTTTCAACTCATCTTGTTTTCTTCTATGACCCACTAAAAAATAATGGTCCTCTTCTACCTCCAGCAATAGCATTAGCCCCAACATTATGGCCCCAATTCCACCTTTGTTGGGTCTGCCCTAAGAAGCACAAGCTGGGGAGATTAAAGCAAAATATAGGAAGATAATCACGCAAAATTACAAAATTTGAAGTATGAGAGTCATTAGGAATTAAATTATTAGTTTTGTTATGGAATTGTAATTTTTTAGTTATAATTATAGCATGTAAATAATTCATGTAAATTAATAAAAAAATTAATTCTTTTTATACTTTCTTATTTTTTTTCTTTTTTTATTTGACAAAGGAATAGGCCACACTTTGAATACTTGGCAAAAGCCTCTAGCTAGCAAGCCAAGCTTCAAAAGCATGGCTAGTGTCTCTTATCGGCACCCTTTCGAAGCCTAGCCAAAACCAACCCAATAGGCACGCTTGAAAACCGTAGCCATATCTTTCACTATTGGCACGCTTTAAAAGCGTAGCCATATCTTCACTATTAGCACGCTTTTAATGCGTGGCTACAAGGTATACATATGGCCACGCTTTTAACAGTGGCAATGTATAAAAGCGTGGCAAAAAATAAAGCATGGCGATAGGTCACCAAAAGCGTGGCAATATAGCAACTGGCACGCTTGCAGATGTGATCCTTTCAAAAGCGTGGCCAAAATCTATCACTTTTCTTTTTCCAACTTTTGGTCATGCTTTAAAAACGTAGCAAAATTGATGTATTCTTGTAGTGACAAGTAATTGGGCTTTGTGTGATGAGGTCGGACATAGTGGTAAAGGTGTTTGAGATGGCCTCCCACCTACAATGAATATCGATGTCTAAGTCAGCAAATTTTTAAGAAGATTATGTATAGAATGGATTGAGAAATACCTGAGTATGTTGGGATATTTATAAGGAGAGAAGATGACTTGGTCATCACTTAACGAATCTTTGATTAACCATATGAATAAGGTAAACTCATTTCATGATACATTTTCTACGATGTAACATTTGTTTTGATGAGTAATTTTGATAGAAAGTTTTGACGAATATTCAATGTGAAAAGTTTTTACTGTTTTACAGCGCGTAAAATAAGATTTTTACATGAAGATTTTCATATCAATTTCAAGCACAAGCTCATCAAGGAATCAATCATCCATGAAATGAAAATATGAGAATAGATATCCAACAAGCAAGGTTTAGTTATAGGATAGTTTTTACTTGTCAAGTGTAAATCAAGTTTAAATGATTTTCAACCTATGATTTTCAAAATCCATGATTTAGGGAGAGTATGGGACATACTATGATAATCCTAATCTTGTCTTAGTGGATTATGGGGAGTAGGACCAACCTAATCATGCACAATGTATTATAGTTCGAAATTCAAATTTGTTGATTTTTACACTATGAGGATCGATCCATATATAAATCATGAGCATCGATCCTTGCATGCTAAATGAGCCAAATTGTATAATTTTAGTTATGAGGATCGATCCTTAACTTTACAGATCAATCCTATGTGTCTGTTGGACACAAAACCCTACCAAGAGCATGTATTCTTGAACTATAGACTCTTTTCAATTACTCCCAACGTATATGAAAGTTTGAAAGCTTATAAATAGATATATTTGGCTTGTGTTTCATTGCATCACATCCTCCATAACCTTATGCTATCGTATTGATCAAAATTCATAAGTTTTCAAAGTAGTTTTCATCAATATTTGAGAGATATGTTTATGCTTACTTATATGCTTACTTATAGAGCTTCATTTGTAACCATCGACTCTATCTAAAAATGTCACATATTTAGATTCTTATATTCTCATATTGTGAAAGGAGAGTTATGTGGTTCTTCTAATTTGTCACAAACTTAGAGTGTGATTCTCAAAGTGGCGAGGTGTAAATCCCACAAAATTTAATAAATAATTAGCCAATAAATTAATTATTATTCAAGAAAATTAGGAAATTAAATTTTATAATTTAGAGGGGTAAAAATATTTAAAATACGAATTTTAACACTAATTTTAAAGGTTTTGGTCCAAAATTGGGTTAACAAGCTAAACCGGTTGAATTGGACCCATGTTGGGCCCAAGCCCAACCCATATAACCATCTTTTGGCCAAGCTTCAGCACTCCAAACCCCTTTCATTTGGAGCTTCACGCTGAAAATGGTGAGGAACACCAAGGAAGAACCCTAACCTTCACTTCCAACTTCTATTCATCATATCTTTCCATCCAAAGCTCCGATTGACGAGCCGTTTATGACCATGTGTTCATCTCGAAGTCCTTTTTAATTCTATTTAAACAAAGTGGTGAGTATCTTTGAATCTCATACCCATTTCTCCAGCCCTCTATTTTTTGCATTTTTGGTTTAATATTGAGTAATTTTGATGATTTTGGTGGTTTAGGTACAATCTAACATTGAATAATTGTTGGATTTTACTCTAATCATCAATGAGTAAGATAAGAAAACTTTAAACCTTTGTGATTTGTCCAATTTTGTGTGCCCTAGTACTAATCTTGAGGAATTATATGAATTAAATTGATATTGTGTTGAATTGGCGAAATTGGAGCAATTGGAATCAAATTAGTGGATGTTGAATGCTTGAAGTGAGCCTTGGAAGCTGGAAATTTCGTTTGGTTTGGAATTGGAGACTTGGAGCTTATGGAGGAGAGGACTTTTGAGGTGTTTTTGAGCTTAGGAAGGAATCGGCCAAGGTATGGTTTTGGTTTCTCATAATTAATATATAATGTTGCGTGAAAACTTAGGCTTGTTGCCTTAGAATAGGTTTGAGTGACATGAATTTGGTTGGTTTGATTGATTAGAAATGGTATATGTATATAACTTGATTTGTTGATGATTAATGTTGAAGTTGGTTAGAAATTATTAATGGAATTGTTGAATAGATGGAGATTGTGATATGGGTGAGAATTGTGAATGGTGGAACGTGAATTTAATTGAATAATTAGGAGTGGTATGATTGAGGTATGATAAAAAGGGCAGTGGTATTGATTTGGTTGGTGTTGAATTAAAGTTTGGTGCTTTTTTTGGTTGTGGTTTATAGGTTTTTTAATTGATGATTTGGAAACGTAGAGGTTTGAATTCTTTTGGTAAAAAACTAATTTTTGACCAACTTCGGCGGGGAATAACTTGGCTTCCGGACCCTCATATTTTGTAAAAATTATTTTGAATGAAAATTGGGTCTGTGAAGTTCGTATCGTTCGAAGAATGGATTAAAAATTATTTTTAACAAAAAAGTTATGCGCATTCAAAGTTGGGTATGAAAAACTGATTTTTCTGACTTAACATACTTTTTGAAGTTTCTGATACAGGAGCGTACGTGGACATGCAAGCAACACGAACCTTGGGCTTTGCACAGACGTTCTCGCTTATGCGAAATGGGCCAAATGTTAGGATTGCATACGTGAGCAATCCTACGCGACGCGAGAATGGTTCCCTGTCCAAGGGCTCACGTAGGCGAACAAGGGCGCATATGCGAACATGGCCTGAGTACACGGAATCCCTGTTTTCTGAAAATATTGTTTTTAAGTTACAAACCCTTCCTCTAGATTTCCAACCCTCTGAAATTACCATTTGAGATTCATTAGCGAGTATTTAGACTTTTGGGGTGAGCAAGAGTATACTGGTAAAAATAGAAGGGGTAGTTCTATTTTGTATTTAGAGTCGGAGACTTAGGGTTACGGAGTACTGGGGGGTAGATTAACCGGAGTAGTTTCGTGAAATGTTTTGATGTTGATTAGAGAGAAGATGACGAAGTACAATGGAGATGAGTTTAAAGAACTGTAAGTTAATTATGAATATAATATTGGGTGTAATTTGATTATAACTGTGATTGTTTTATCTCGAGCACTCTTTCTCAAAAGTGCAACCATAGTAAGATAGGAAAGGTGAGGATCCCCTTCTTTGTTCCTCCTGGTATTGTAAAATCGCCTCCAGCGAGATGGTGGGAGGTTAGGATCCCCTCCTTTGTTCCTCATGGACCTATGAGAACGTACCTCCTAGGTAGATGCAAGGGTTGTAGTTTTCCCCCACTTGCTCTAGGTTTGTTAGTTGAGGCTCTCCTGGTAGATGCAAGAGTGTAATTCACCCCCACTTACTCCGAGATGAGATGGTTTGAGCTCCCTGGGTAAATGCAAGGGTCTGGTGCACCCCACTTACTCTAAGTTGAGATAATTGTGAGCTTCCTGGGTAGATGCAGTGGTCGCCCCATGGTGTGCGAAATCGTGATCATTCCTTCCTTGGTAACGGCGCTAAAAACTCAATACGGACGTTCATGTTCTTAATTCTGTTTCACAACTTTGTACAACTAACCAGCAAGTGCACTAGGTCGTCCAAGTAATAAACCTTACGTGAGTAAGGCGATCCCACGGAGATTGTCGGCTTGAAGCAAGCTATGGTCACCTTGTAAATCTCAGTCAGGCGGATTCAACTGATTTTATGAATTGATAAGTAAAAGATAAATAAAATATAAAATAGGATAATGGTACTTATGTAATTCATTGGTGAGAATTTCAGATAAGCGTATAGAGATACTTTCGTCCCTCTGAACCTCTGCTTTCCTGCTGTCTTCATCCAATCCTTCCTACTCCTTTCCATGGCAAGCTGTATGTTAGGCATCACTGTTGTCAATGGCCACCTGTCCTCTCAGTGAAAATGGTCCAATGCGCTGTCACTGCATGGCTAATCATCTGTCTGTTCTCGATCATACTGGAATAGGATTTACTATCCTTTTGCGTCTGTCACTACGCCCAGCACTCGCGAGTTTGAAGCTCGTCATAATCATTCAATCCCTGAATCCTACTCGGAATACCACAGACAAGGTTTAGACTTTCCGAATTCCCAAGAATGGCCGTCCATGGGTTCTAACTTATACCACGAAGACACTAATAACTCGGACTCGGTCCCCTGTATTAGATATCCAAGAGATATCCATTCAATCTAAGGTAGAACGGAAGTGGTTGTCAGGCACGCGTTCATAAGTTGAGAATGATGATGACTGTCACGATCATCACATCCATCATATTGAAGTGCGAATGAATATCTTAGAAGCGGAATAAGTTGAATTGAATAGAAAAACAGTAGTACTTTGCATTAATCTTTGAAGAACAGCAGAGCTCCACACCTTAATCTACGGTGTGTAGAAACTCTACCGTTAAAAATACATAAGTGATGAAGGTCCAGGCATGGCCGAGAGGCCAGCCCCCAAACATGATCTGAAGATCAAAAGGTAATCCAAAGATGTAAAGATGTAAATACAATAGTAAAAAGTCCTATTTATACTAAACTAGTTACTAGGGTTTACAGAGATAAGTAAATGATGCAGAAATCCACTTCCGGGGCCCACTTGGTGTGTGCTTGGGCTGAGCATTGAGCTTTACACGTGTAGAGGTCTTTCTTGGAGTTGAACGCTAGTTTGTAACCTATTTCTGGCGTTTAACTCCACTTTGCAACCTGTTTCTGGCGTTTGACTCCAGAATGCAGCATGGAACTGGCGTTCAACGCCAGTTTACGTCGTCTATCCTTAATCAAAGTATGGACTATTATATATTTCTGGAAAGCCCTGGATGTCTACTTTCCAACGCGATTAAGAGAGCGCCATTTGGAGTTTTGTAGCTCCATAAAATCCACTTTGAGTGTAGGGAGGTCAGAATCCAACAGCATCTACAATCCTTCTTCAACCTCTAAATCTGATTTTTGCTCAAGTCCCTCAATTTCAGCCAGAATTTACCTGAAATCAAAGAAAAACACACAAACTCATAGTAAAGTCCAGAAATGTGAATTTTAATTAAAAACTAATAAAATATACTAAAAACTAACTAATTTATACTGAAAACTATATAAAAACAATGCAAAAAAGCGTATAAATTATTCGCTCATCACAACACCAAACTTAAATTGTTGCTTGTCCCCAAGCAACTAAAAATCAAATAGGATAAAAAGAAGAGAATATACTATAAATTCCAAAATATCAATGAAACTTAGCTCCAATCAGATGAGCGGGACTTGTAGCTTTTTGCCTCTTGAATAGTTTTGGCATCTCACTTTATCCATTGAAGTTCAGAAGATTGGCATCTATAGGAACTGAGAATTCAGATTGTGTTATTGATTCTCCTAGTTCAGTATGTTGATTTTTGAACACAGCTACTTTATGAGTCTTGGCCGTGACCCTAAGTACTTTGTTTTCCAGTATTACCCCCGGATACATAAATGCCACAGACACATAATTGGGTGAACCTTTTCAGATTGTGACTCAGCTTTGCTAAAGTCCCCAATTAGAGGTGTCCAGGGTTCTTAAGCACACTCTTTTTTTTGCTTTGGACCTTGACTTTAACCGCTCAGTCTCAAGTTTTCACTTGACACCTTCACGCCACAAGCACATGGTTAGGGACAGCTTGGTTTAGCCGCTTAGGCCAGGATTTTATTCCTTTAGGCCCTCCTATCCACTGATGCTCAAAGCCTTGGATCCTTTTTATTTACCCTTGCCTTTTGGTTTTAAGGGCTATTGGCTTTTTGCTCTTGCCTTTTGGTTTAAAGAGCTTTTGGCTTTTTCTGCTTGCTTTTTCTTTTTCTCCCCTTTTTTTTTGCTATATTTTTTTCTTTTTTTTTTCTGCAAGCTTTTGTATTCACTGCTTTTTCTTGCTTCAAGAATCATTTTTATGATTTTTCAGATTATCAAATAACATTTCTCCTTTTTCCTTATTCTTCAAGAGCCAACATATTTAACATTCATAAACAACAACTTCAAAAGACATATGCACTGTTCAAGCATACATTCAGAAAACAAAAAGTATTGCCACTACATCAAAATAATTAAACTAGTTTCAAGGATGAATTTGAAACCATGTACTTCTTGTTCTTTTGTTTTTAGAACAGTTTTCATTTAAGAGAGGTGATGGATTCATATTCATAACTTTAAGGCATAGACACTTAGACACTAATGATCATATAGTAAAGGCACAAACATAATTAAACATGAAGTATGGAAACCGAAAACAGAAAATAAATAGACAAGGAGATTAAGGAATGAGTCCACCTTAGTGAGGGTGGCGTCTTCCTCTTCTTGAAGAACCAATGGTGCTTTTAAGCTCCTCTATGTCTCTTCCTTGTCTTTGTTGCTCCTCCCTCATAGCTCTTTGATCTTCTCTAATTTCATGGAGGATGATGGAGTGCTCTTGATGCTCCACCCTTAGTTGTCCCATGTTGGAACTTAATTCTCCAAGGAAAGTGTTGATTTGTTCCCAATAGTTTTGTGGAGGGAAGTGCATCCCTTGAGGCATTAGTGGTTATGGAAAAACAAAAAAAAAACAATGCTTTTTTCACACCAAACTTAAAATATTTGCTCGTCCTCGAGCAAAAAAAGAAAGAAAGGAGGAGAAGAAGAAGAGATGGAGGAGATGGAGGTGTGTGAATGGTTCGGCCACTGGGGGTTTAAGGTGGTTATGATGTGTGAAAAGGAAGGAGTGATGGTTTGAATTTGAGTGGGTGGGTGTAGGTGAGTGTATGATGGTTTTGGAGGGGAATTAGAAGTGATTGGTGGAGGTTATTTTGGGAAAGAGAGTTATAAAAAGGTGTGAAGATGAGAGAAGAAGTGGTGGGGATCCTGTGGGGTCCACAGATCAAATGGGGTCAAGGACTTAACATCCCTGCTCCAATTAGGCGTGTAAAACACCCTTGCTGGGCAATCCTGGCATTTAACGCCAGACTGCTGCCTGTTTCTGGCGTTAAATGCCCAAATGTAGCTTGTTTCTAGCGTTTAACGCCAGGTAGATGCTTGTTTCTAGCGTTAAACGCCAGCTTGGTGCCTGTTTCTGGCGTTAAACGCCAGACAGATGCTTATTTCTGGTGTTTAAACGCCAGACTGCTCTCCTCCAGGGTGTGCTATTTTCAATGCTGTTATTCATTCTGTTTTTTATTTTTCAGTAGTTTTTATGACTTCACATGATCATCAACCTAATAAAACACGAAATAACAAAAAGAAAATAAAATAGATATGATTAAATAACATTGGGTTGCCTCTCAATAAGCGCTTCTTTAATGTCAATAGCTTGACAATGAGCTCTCATGGAGCCTCACAGATGTTCAGAGCATTGTTGGGACCTCCCAATACCAAACTTAGAGTTTGAATGTGGGGGTTCAACACCAAACTTAGAGTTTGGTTGTGGCCTCCCAACACCAAACTTAGAGTTTGACTGTGGGGGTTTTTGTTGACTCTGCAGTGAGAGAAGCTTTTCATGCTTCCTCTCCATGGTTACAGAAGGAGATCCTTGAGTTTGAAACACAAGGTTATCCTCATTCAGTTGAAGGACTAACTCTCCTTTGTCCACATCAATCACAGCTCTTGTTGTGGCTAGGAAGGGTCTTCCAAGGATGATGGATTCGTCCTCTTCCTTCCCTGTGTCTAGGATTATGAAATCAGCAGGGATGTAAAGGCCTTCAACCTTTACTAATACGTCCTCTACCTGTTCATAAGCCTGTTTTCTTGAGTTGTCTACCATATCTAATGAGATTCTGGCAGCTTGCACCTCAAAGATTCCCAGTTTCTCCATTATAGAGAGTGGCATGAGGTTTATCCCTGATCCAAGGTCACATAGAGCCTTCTCAAAGGTCATGGTGCCTATGGTACAAGGTATTAAGAACTTTCCAGGATCCTGTTTCTTCTGAGGCAATATCAGTTGATTCAGATCACTTAGTTTATTGATGAGCAAGGGAGGTTCATCTTCCCAAGTCTCATTACCAAATAATTTGGCATTCAGCTTCATGATTGCACCAAGGTACTTGGCAACTTGCTCTTCAGTAACATCCTCATTCTCTTCAGAAGAAGAATACTCATCAGAGCTCATGAATGGTATAAGGAGGTTTAATGGAATCTCTATGGTCTCTAGATGAGCCTCAGAGTCCTTTGGTTCATCAGAGGGAAGCTCCTTATTGATCTCTGGACGTCCCAGGAGGTCTTCCTCACTGGGATTCACGTCCTTTCCCTCCCTTGCAGGTTCGGCCATGATGATCAATTCAATGGCCTTACACTCTCCTTTTGGATTTTCTTCTGTATTGCTTGGGAGAGTACTAGGAGGGGTTTCAGTGATTCTTTTACTCACCTGGCCCACTTGTGCCTCCAAATTTCTAATTGAGGACCTTATTTCATTCATGAAACTTAAAGTGGCCTTAGATAGATCAGAGACTATATTTGCTAAGCTAGATGGATTTTTTCAGAATTCTCTGTCTGTTGCTGAGTGGATGATGGAAAAGGTTTGCTATTGCTAAACCTGTTTCTTCCACCATTATTAAAGCCTTGTTGAGGCTTTTGTTGATCCTTCCATGAGAGATTTGGGTGATTTCTCCATGAGGGATTATAGGTGTTTCCATAGGGTTCACCCATGTAATTCACCTCTGCTATTGCAGGATTTTTAGGATCATAAGCTTCTTCCTCAAAAGATGCCTCTTGAGTACTGTTGGATGCAGCTTGCATTCCATTCAGACTCTGAGAAATCATATTGACTTGCTGAGTCAATATTTTGTTCTGAGCTAATATGGCATTCAGAGTATCAATTTCAAGAACTCCCTTCTTCTGAGGCGTCCCATTACTTACAGGATTCCTCTCAGAAGTGTACATGAACTGGTTATTAGCAACCATGTCAATGAGTTCTTGAGCTTCTACAGGCGTTTTCTTTAGGTGAATGGATCCACCTGTAGAATGGTCCAATGACATCTTTGATAGCTCAGACAGACCATCATAGAATATATCCAGAATGGTCCATTCTGAAAGCATGTCAGAGGGGCACTTTTTGGTCAGTTGCTTATATCTCTCCCAAGCTTCATAGAGGGATTCACCTTCCTTCTGTTTGAAGGTTTGAACATCCACTCTAAGCTTACTAAGCTTTTGAGGAGGAAAGAACTTGGCTAAGAAAGTCGTGACCAGCTTATCCCAAGAATTCAAGCTATCTTTAGGTTGAGAGTCCAACCATACTCTAGCTCTGTCTCTTATAGCGAACGGGAAAAGCATAAGCATGTAGACCTCGGGGTCAACTCCACTGGTCTTAACAGTATCACAGATCTGCAAGAACTCAGTTAAGAACTGAAAAGGATCTTCAGATGGAAGTCCATGAAACTTGCAGTTCTGTTGCATCAGAGAAACTAATTGAGGTTTAAGCTCAAAATTGTTTGCTCCAATGGCAGGGATTGAGATGCTTCTTCCATGTAAATTGGAATTAGGTGCAGTAAAGTCACCAAGCATCTTCCTTGCATTATTATTATTTTCGGCTGCCATCTCCTCTTCCTTTTCAAAAATTTCTGTAAGGTTGTCTCTGGATTGTTATATTTTAGCTTCTCTTAGTTTCCTCTTCAGAGTCCTTTTAGGTTCAGGATCAGCTTCAACAAGAATGTTCTTGTCCTTACTCCTGCTCATAAAAAAAAAGGGAACAGAAAATAATAATAGGGATCCTTTTTTACCACAGTATAGAGGTTCCCTTGTGTGAGTAGAAGAAAATAAGAAAAAGAATGAAGAAGAGAAGAATTCGAACTCAGAGGAGAAGAAGGGGTTCAAATTTTTGGGTGAGGAGAAGTGTTAGTAGATGAATAAATAAATAGAAGGAGATGAGAGATAAGAAAGGAATTCAAAAATTAAACAAAATAAAATAAAAATATTTTAAAATTAAATTTAAAATTCGAAAATTAAAATTGAAATTAAATTAAAATTAAAACAATTAGTTAATTAAAATGAAATTTTGAAAAAGAGGGAAGGAATTTTCGAAAATTGAAGGTAGAGAGTTAGTTGGGCAGTTTTGAAAAATATATGATTGAAATAAAAAGATATGATTGATTAAAAGAGATTTGAAATTTGTTGAAAAATATATGATTGAAACAAAAAGATAAGATTGATTGAAAAAGATTTGAAAATCAAATTTGAAAAGATAAGAAGTTAGAAAAGATTTTGAAATTGATTTTGAAAAAGATCTGATTGAAATTTATTTTGAAAAAGATTTGAAAAAGAAATTTAAAAAGATTTGATTTTGAAAATTAAAGTTGATTACTTGGCTAACAAGAAACTAAAAAGATATGATTCTAGAGTTTAAAGATTGAACCTTTCTTAATAGGCAAGTAACAACTTTGAAAAATTTTGAATCAAAACATTAAATGCTAATAAAATTTTCGAAAATTAAGAAATAAAATAAGAAAAAGATTTTAAAAATTAATTTGAATATTTTCGAAAAAATGAAAAAGATTTTGAAAAATTTTAAAAAGGAATTCGAAAATATGAAAAGAAAATTGAAAAAGATTTGATTTTGAAAAAGATAAGATTTTTAAATTGAAAATTTGATTTGACTCATAAAAACAACTAGATTTTAAAAAATTTTGAAAAAGTCAACTCAAATTTTCGAATTTGATGAGTGAAAAAGGGAAAGATATATTTTTTTATTTTTGAATTTTTAATGACGAAAGAGAAAAATACAAAATTGAAACAAATAATGAAAATTATGAATCAAAACACCTAATGCATGCAAGAACACTATGAATGTCAAGATGAACACTAAGAACACTTTGAATGTCAAGATGAACACCAAGAACTTATTTTTGAAATATTTTCAAGAAAAGAAAACATGCAAGACACCAAACTTAAAAATTTTTATTCTTTAGGCATTAATGTTTCAAGAATGCATATGAAAAACAAGAAAAGATACAAAACAAGAAAATATGAAGATCAAACAAGAAGACTGGCCAGGAACAACTTGAAGATCATGAAGGACATATGATGAATTTTTGAAAATTCTTGAGAAAAACAAACACATGCAAGACACCAAACTTAAAAATTGACTCTAGACTCAAACAAGAAACACAAAAATATTTTTTGATTTTATGATTTTGTTAATTTTATTTTTTTGGTTTTTTCGAAAATTATTTTGGGAAAAACGAAAAATAAGAAATTTTTTGTATTTTTTGAAAATAAGAAATAAAAAGCTTAAAATTAAAATAAATTTACCTAATCTGAGCAACAAAATGAATCGTCAGTTGTCCAAACTCGAACAATCCCCGGCAACGGCGCCAAAAACTTAATACGCACGTTCATGTTCTTAATTCTGTTCCACAACTTTGTACAACTAACCAGCAAGTGCACTGGGTCGTCCAAGTAATAAACCTTACGTGAGTAAGGGTCGATCCCACGGAGATTGTCGGCTTGAAGCAAGCTATGGTCACCTTGTAAATCTCAGTCAGGCGGATTCAACTGATTTTATGAATTGATAAGTAAAAGATAAATAAAATATAAAATAGGATAGTGGTACTTATGTAATTCATTGGTGAGAATTTCAGATAAGCGTATAGAGATGCTTTCGTCCCTCTGAACCTCTGCTTTCCTGCTGTCTTCATCCAATCCTTCCTACTTCTTTCCATGGCAAGCTATATGTTAGGCATCACCGTTGTCAATGGCCACCTGTCCTCTCAGTGAAAATGGTCCAATGCGCTGTCACTGCATGGCTAATCATCTGTCGGTTCTCGATCATACTGGAATAGGATTTACTATCCTTTTGCGTCTGTCACTACGCCCAGCACTCGCGAGTTTGAAGCTCGTCACAATCATTCAATCCCTGAATCCTACTCGGAATACCACAGACAAGGTTTAGACTTTCCGGATTCTCAAGAATGGCTGTCCATGGGTTCTAACTTATACGACGAAGACACTAATAACTCGGACTCGGTCCCCTGTATTAGATATCCAAGAGATATCCATTCAATCTAAGGTAGAACGGAAGTGGTTGTCAGGCACGCGTTCATAAGTTGAGAATGATGATGACTGTCACGATCATCACATCCATCATATTGAAGTGCGAATGAATATCTTAGAAGCGGAATAAGTTGAATTGAATAGAAAAACAGTAGTACTTTGCATTAATCTTTGAAGAACAGTAGAGCTCCACACCTTAATCTACGGTGTGTAGAAACTCTACCGTTAAAAATACATAAGTGATGAAGGTCCAGGCATGGCCGAGAGGCCAGCCCCCAAACGTGATCTGAAGATCAAAAGGTAATCCAAAGATGTAAAGATGTAAATACAATAGTAAAAAGTCCTATTTATACTAAACTAGTTACTAGGGTTTACAGAGATAAGTAAATGATGCAGAAATCCACTTCCGGGGCCCACTTGGTGTGTGCTTGGGCTGAGCATTGAGCTTTACACGTGTAGAGATCTTTCTTGGAGTTGAACGCCAGTTTGTAACCTGTTTCTGGCGTTTAACTCCACTTTGCAACCTGTTTCTGGCATTTGACTCTAGAATGCAGCATGGAACTGGCGTTCAACACCAGTTTACGTCATCTATCCTTAATCAAAGTATGGACTATTATATATTGCTGGAAAGCCTTGGATGTCTACTTTCCAACGCAATTAAGAGCGTGCCATTTGGAGTTTTGTAGCTCCAGAAAATCTACTTTGAGTGTAGGGAGGTCAGAATCCAACAGCATCTGCAGTCCTTCTTCAACCTCTGAATCTGATTTTTGCTCAAGTCCCTCAATTTCAGCCAGAATTTACCTGAAATCACAGAAAAACACACAAACTTATAGTAAAGTCCATAAATGTTAATTTTAATTAAAAACTAATAAAAATATACTAAAAACTAACTAATTCATACTGAAAACTATATAAAAACAATGCCAAAAAGCGTATAAATTATCCGCTCATCACCCCACTTGCTCCAGGATGGTATTTATGATTGATCTTAGTCCCCTTGGGCAAACACAGTGACTCACACTCTCTAGTTACAAGTTGAGATTTGATGTCCCTTTGACCCAGGCACGCAATGGAATTTTGATTATTTATATATATGCATATGCTTGAGCTCCGCATCGCTGGGACTGTCCAAGGTTCGCTATTGGACATGTTGGGTTTGGCTGGATAACCGATAGATGATATCATCGGTCATAGGGCAGACATGCATCATGTGTATTTGTATGATTTGTTTGAGTATGCATATGTTAGTTTGCCTAATTGCTTATATATGTCTATATGCTACATGACTTAAATGTTGTATTTATTTCTTTAATTGTATATTACTTGTATGTTTTGTATGTCTTTGCAATTGAAAGATCCCTCATGCTGGCAAAGGTGACACTAAGATTAGTTCCATCAGTGATGAGGAGGTTTGAGATGACAAGAGGTGAAAAGTTAGATTAGAAATAAAATCCCTTAGATAAGAGTATCGAATTTCTGGTTTAGTATAATCTTTAAGTTAAAAATCTGAGTGTTGGAGTTCTAAGACTGCCTCTGGCTTTCCCGGGACCTTATATATTATCTTTGTGGGCACCTTTACCATACTGGAAACCGCCGGTTCTCATTCCATACGTATTTGTTTCAGATGCAGGATGTGACGCGCCTCAGAGTGTGCTGGATTTGCTTTCTTGGAAGCGAAGAATTATCTTTTGGGTTTTTTATATTATGTATTTAGTTATCTATGTATGTACTTTCTCCGATTTTGTATAAAAACATGTTATGTCCCTCTTAGAGGTTGACTATGAAGAACTAGGATTTGTTTTTATCTTTTGGTTTAGTGTTGGGTTATATATATATTCTAGCTGGTCTTGGCTTCGTAGGTCGAGTTTAGAGTTTGTTTATACTTATCCATTGGAACTCTATATACCCGTCTTTTGATTTTACGTATAAGCTTTCTGTCTTATTGTTTTTCGTGAGTGATGCATCTTCGAATTTGGTTTGATCGTACCCCTTTTCTTTCAAAGCTCCTAGCTATATTATCTTTGTTATATATGTTTGTATTTTGTTTTTAGAGGTCATAGCATCTCACTGCCTTTGATTTATGACCTAGGTGTAAAGCTCTGTGTGGTAGGGTGTTACACGAGACTTTTGATACAGTATAGTCAGTGAGGATACCATGATGTATATTATGCGCTCAAGGAAAATGTACTTGAAGTTTGAATTACTTTGAGTCCTTGGAGCCGGCGTCTCTAAGGTGGAGCATGTCTTAATATACTGTAGTCAGTGGTGATAAGGTAGGTGTATAAAAGTGCTCATTGTTATAGTGATTTATCAAACACCCTAGAAGCTTGGTGGTATATAGGAAATCTTGGCACCTTGATGGGAAGGAATGGACATAGGTAAAGATATTACACTAAACCAAAAATATATCGTGCTTGCATATTCTCCCAACCCTTAAACTTTTTACTTTCATGGTCATTTGAATTTCTAAGTGGTGTGAAAACTATAGCTTCTTATAAGTTATTGGAAATTGGTTCAAGCCTTGAAAAAGTACTTATACGTTACCACTAGCCTTTAAGCTTTGATTTATATTATCCAAGTGGTACAAAAAATATTAAGTATGTGGTTTAAATGCTTGAAGTTCTCTTATAAGCCCACAGAAAATAGAAGTACATTGCCTTTGGGTATATTTATAAACTAACATAGATAGCAATTGATGTAGTAAGGTGACAGGCTATAGCTTGCCTCCCAAATCAAGTCAGGCGCAAGTTGTAATGCTCGTACCCCGAGTAGGTCTAGTAGGTTAACCCATGTGACTTTCAAAGTGCTCTTTCCAGTTTTAGGGTGATTCTATTGAGTTTGATTAAAGTGGCTAGTCCATTTTGAGCTATGTTCTTAATTACCTCAATGCCTCTACTCGAAGATTGGCCTTAGAGGTTGGGCCTCGAGTGTAAACCTGGGCTACGTTGTTACCAAGTTGACTCTCTTCGAAGGGCTAGTCAATCAACAGATGAGTCAAATATCCTAACGTATGAAATCATATGCTCGACCTAATCTAGAAGCTTACCAAGTCAGAAATCTCGACGTGATTATTGGGATATGTACATGTCGCTTCAACTATTTGTGCACTTTTTTTAGTTTCCTTGATAATTGTGCCTGTCATTAAATCAGGAAAAATTACTCCTTTGTCCTTATAAAGCATTATTTATATCTGTTTTCTCTTCCTTTTTCTTTTTCTTCTGGTTTTTATTCCCTTAAACTCTTTGTATTTTGCCCTCTTCATTTAATTTATGCATTATCCTTCACTTTTGGTAGTGCCTCTTTCAGATTCTTTAAGCATTCTTTGCTTTCTTTCATTCTTCAATTATCAGGTTGGTACTTCTTGTCCTCTTTTTTCTCCTTTTGCTTTTTGAAATATACCTGCCTCTATTCTTGATTTAGCATGGTGTTGATCCTTTAGAAATAAATGGGTACTGTATATTGTATGATAATAAAAATGGATGATAAAAATGGTTTCTTTTTTCTTTTTGATGCCTTTTTTCTATATGCTAAAAATGATAAAAAAAAAAGTTTTTTTTATCCTTTAATAATAAATGGGTATTGTATATTGTCCCTCCAGTGGTGGTGGGTCCGCCACTAGGATGGTAGTGCTGTCATTGGTACCTTGAATGTGAGTTCGTGATATTGGCTGTCTTTGTGCCTATTTGAGTAGTGCTGCCATTGTTGAGTGTGGGCAAAAATGAATAGTTTTTCACCCATTTTTCTTGGATTGTTGGTGAAACCAATTTTTTATGAGTTTTAAGGTAGTTGTGCATTTTTTTTGTGGGTGCTTGATGAGCAGATATTTTATAGTTTTTTGACAGCATTTTCATATAGTTTTTAGTGTTTTTATTTAGTTTTTATTGAGTTTTTATAGGTTTTAGTATTAAAATCATATTTTTGGATTCTACTATGAGTTTTTGTATTTTTGGACAATTTCAGGTATTTTCTGGCTGAAATTGAGGAGCTGGAGCAGAAGTCTGATTCAGAGATAGAGAAAGCACTGCAGATGCTGTCCATATATGACCTGCCTGCATTCGGTAGAGCTTTTCTGGAGCTACAAAAGTCCAAATAGAACGATCTTAATGGCTATGGACAGATGACTTCTAGAGCTTTCCATCAATATATAATAGTTTATACTTTGCTTCGAATTAGATGGCCCAAAACTGGTGATCTACGCCAGCCTCCTGCCCCTTCCAGGTGTCCAGCGCCCAAAAAGCAGAGCCCAGCATCCAAAGGCGCAAAGAAGACCCCCTAGCTGGCGTTCCACGCCCAAGACACCTCAGCACGTGGATCTCATCAAAGCTCAGCCCAAACACTCACCAAGTGGGCCTCAGAAGTGGATTTTAGCACTAAATAAACTGTTTTACCTTTACTAGTCATCTATTTAGTATTTAAAGTGTATTTTACATGATTTTCAAAGACATACTATCATACACCATTCAGCCCTATTTTCATTTTTACTTTGTTTTTACCTTCAGTATGAGTTTCTAAACCTCCTAGGTTGAGGGGAGGAGCCCTGCTGAGTCCTATGAATTAATAAAAGTATTACTGTTTCTCTTCGATCCGTGTTTGATTAATTCTAAGATGTATATTCGTTCTTCATCAATATGAATGCATTGAACTGGCATAAGGTTATCACATTCTACATGGGTTCAGAGTGCGTCTTTCATCGGACAATGATGAACCACCAGCTTGAATATACGTCTCTCAGATGGCTAATCCACGACTTCGTTAGGGACTTCTCGAGACATCAGTTCAGTCGATTTCCGGGGGAGATTAGGGTCTTTGTGGTAGAGGCTAGAACCCAAGGTGCAGCATTCTCTGATCTGGAAGATCCGACCTTGTCTGTGGCGTTTTGAGTAGGGTCGCCAAGAGAATGAATTGCTATGCGCATCACCCTTCGTCAGATTGAGTAACCACGGCCAAAGGCCACAGTCGTGTTCAACCTGTAGCAGAGGAGTTCAATGACCACGGGCAATGGCTTTGATCACTTACAGCCTGCCATAGAAGAAGATCATTCACAAGTAAAGAAGACAGTAGTACCAGAGTTACTTCAGAAAGACAAAGCAACTCCAACTCTCAACTCTATTGCCATCATATAATTCCTAATAGCTAACTTCTTAATCCAACTTCTTCTGATTCCGCTTGACTAAGACCTGCAAGATAACCATAGCTTACTTCAAGCCACAATCCTCGTGGGATCGACCCTGACTCGCTCAGGTATTACTTGGATGACCCAGTGCACTTAATGGTACTGCTATTGTACTACGAAATAGTGTGAGTTTTGCGTACACGCACACCAAGTTTTTTGGCGCCGTTGCCGAGGATTGCTGAGTTTGGACAAACTGCCGGATTGTCTTACTCCTTAGATCAGGTAATTTTTAATTTTGTTAGCTTTTCTATTTTTTTTTCTTTTTCTCAATTTTTTGAAAAATTCTAAAAACTTTTTCAAAAATATTTTTCTTTTCTTTGTTTAATTCTTGTTCTTGGTTTGAATCTTGCATGTTCATGCTCTTCAATTACAAAAAATTTTTAAAATCTTTTCAAAAACATTTTTCATATAGTTTATTTTTGGCATCCTCTGAGTTGTGTTCTTTGAATGTGTCTATGTTCTTGGTAATTTTGTGTTCTTTGAGTCTTTCTTTCTAAAAATTTTTCAAAAATAATTTTTCTTTGTTTAAATCTTTTTTAATTTTTAAGTTTGGTGTTTTCTTTTTATTTTTCTTTCACTTTTCGAAAATTTTGTTTTGGTTTTCTAAAAATTTTAAGTTTGGTGTTCTTGTTTTGTTCTTTGTGTTCTTGTGAGTCTTCAAGGTGTTCTTGAGTCTTGCATGTGTTTTGATCTTAAAATTTTTAAGTTTGGTATTCCCTTGGGTTTTCCTCCAAAAATTTTCGAAAAATAAGGGTGCTAGATCTAAAAATTTTAAGTCTTGTGTCTTTTTATATTTTTCTCTTTCATCATAAAATTCAAAAATAAAAAAAATATATCTTTTCTAACTATATTTTCGAAAATAATAAAAAAATTCAGATTTTCAATTTTAAAATTTTGTCTTATCATATCTTAGTTGTCAAGTTTTCAAAAATCAAATTTTTCAAAAATAAAAATCATATCTTTTTCAAAAATCTCATCTTTTTCATATCTTTTTCAAAATTTAAAAAAAAATCTTATCTTATCTTTTTCAAATTTTCAAATTTTAAATTCATATCTTTTTCAAAATCAAATTTCAAATTCTTATCTTTTTCTAATTTCAATTTTTGATTTCAAAATCTTTTCTTATCTTACTTTTTATCTTATTTTAAATTAAAATCTTTTCTTATCTTATCTTTTATTTTTATTTTTATTTTTATTTTTATCTTTTCTTAATTAATATCTTATCTTCTCTCATCTTTTTCAAAATCACCTAACTAATTCTTCCCTCCTTAATTTTTGAGAATATCCCTCCTCTTCTCTCTCTTCTCTTTCAAAACCACCTAACTAACTCTCTTCTCTCTTAAATTTTCGAAAACATCTTTCCTTCTTCTCTATCTTCTTTTTCAAAACTACCTAACTAACTCTCATCTCTCTCTATCTTCGAAAATTCCCTCTCTTCTCTCCCTTCTATTTTTCGAAAATTCTAACATTTAAATTTTAAAATCTTTTTAAATTATTAACCATATTTTCGAAAATTAATTAATTAAATTAATAAAATAAAAACAAAAAAATTTATTTTAATTGATTATTTACTTTTTTCTATTTATACATTTTCTCTTTTCATCTCTATTCATTTAACTCTACTTCCTTCGACTCTTTGCCTACAATTCTTTATCTTCTTTCCTTTCTTCTTCACATCTCACTTGGAGCTTCTTGCTAATGGGTACAAAAAGCTTTCTTGTGATTTCTCTTCCATCTTCTCAACTTTCATCCTCTCTTGTTTACTCTTATCTACTATATCCAAGGTATTTTTTCTTTACTTATTTTATTTATTTAATTTTTTTTATCTTCTTCTTCTTCCTCTACTTCGAACTTTAAGGAGGAGCTTCTTGTCTATTGGCAGTCTCTTTCCTTTCTTTTTCTTTCTCTTCTTGTTTATGACCAGGAACAAGGATAAAGAACCCCTCTTGACTCCTGATCCTAAACTTGAGAAGACTCTAAGGAGGCGTTTACAACTAGCTAAAGCACAACACTCCGGAAGAGACCTTTCAGAAAATTTTGAACAAGAAACAGAGGATATGGCCGAACCACAAGAGGAGCCTAGAAAGGTCCTTGGTGACTTCATCATGCCTATCTCTGACTTTTATGGCAGAAGCATTGTTGTACCTGCCATTGGAGCTAACAATTTTGAGCTTAAGCCTCAGTTAGTCTCTCTTCTACAGCATCACTGCAAATTCCATGGACTTCCACTGAAAGATCCACATCAGTTCTTAGCAGAATTCTTACAGATCTGTGATACTGTAAAGACTAATGGAGTTGATCCTGAAGTCTATAAGCTGGTGCTTTTCCCCTTTGCTTTAAGAGACAGAGCTAAATTTTGGTTGGATGCCCAACCAAGAGAGAGTCTTGACTCTTGGGAAAAGCTTGTTAATGCTTTTCTTGCTAAGTTCTTTTCTCCTCAAAAGATGAGCAAGATTAGAGTGGAAGTTTAAACCTTCAGACAAAGAGAAGGTGAATCCCTCTATGAAGCCTGGAAAAGATACAAGTAGCTGATCAGGAGATGTCCTCCAGATATGCTCTCAGAATGGTCCCTCATAGGCGTGTTCTATGATGGCTTATCTGAGATATCCAAGATTTTCTTGGATAGCTCTGCAGGTGGATCCCTCCACTTGAAGAAAATACCTGCAGAAGCTAGAGAGCTCATTGAGATGGTTGCAAACAACCAATTCATGTATACCTCTGAGAGGAATCCTGTAAACCATGGAACCTCTCAAAAGAAAGGAGTTCATGAAGTTGAGACTTTGAATGCTATCTTGGCTCAGAATAAGATCTTGACCCAACAGATCAACATGATCTCTCAACATCTCACTGAGATGCAAACTGCACCATGGAGGAGGTGAATTACATGGGAGAACCCTATGGAAACACTTACAACCCTTCATGGAGGAATCATCCTAACCTTTCATAGAAGGATCAATAGAAACCTCAGTAAGGTTTCAATCAAGGTGGTAGGAACCAGAATAGGTTCAATAACAGACCACCATTCCCATCTTCTCAAGGGAATATGGAGACCTCTAAGCAGAGTCTTTCTGACTTAGCCACTCTAGTCTCCAGCCTTACTAAGACCACTCATAGTTTCATTAATGAAACAAGGTCCTCCATTAGAAACATGGAGGTACAAATTGGTCAACTGAGCAAGAGGATCCCTGAGATCCCTCCTGACACTCTTCCCAGTATATTAAGGTTAATCCTAGAGAAAAGTGCAAGGCCATAACCATGGAGGTTGAGGCCAAATTGGAAGAGATTGTGAAGGCATTGAACGCCAGTGAAGAAGCCTTCACTCAGCGTTCAACACCCACTAAGCTGACAGAGCTGGCGTTGAACGCCAGCCAAAGCACACCCTTTAAGTGCCTGAATCCCACTCAAGAACCCTCTATCCCAAAACCAAAGGAAACCATAAAGACTATTGAGGTTCCTTTGAATGCACTTCTGCAGTGCATAAGTTCTGATGACTACTCATCCTCAAGTGAGGATGAAGACACTAGGGAAGAGCAAGTTGCTCGTTTCCTAGGAGCTCTAATGAAGTTGAACGCCAAACTATTTGGCACAAAGCCTCTGGAGGAAGAACCTCCACTGCTTACTAAAGAACTCCATGCTTTGGTTCAGTAAGAGCTACCTCAGAAGCTTCTAGACCCTGGACGCTTCTAATTCCTTGCATCATAGGCACTATGACCTTTGAAAAAGTTCTATGTGACCTAGGGTCAAGCATCAACCTCATGCCACTCTCTGTAATGGAGATGTTGGGAATCCTAGAGGTACAAGCTGCAAACATCTCTTTAGAGATGGCAAACAAGACCATGAAGAAGCCATATGGCTTAGTAGAGGATGTGTTGGTTAAAATTGAAAACCACTACATCCTTGCAAACTTCATAGTCTTGGACATAGGAAAGGATGAGGATGGTTGTGTCATTCTTGGAAGGCCTTTCCTAGCCATAGCTAATGCTATCATTGATGTGGTTAAGGGAGAACTAACCCTAAAGTTAGGGAAGGATCACATCTTATTCAAGATGCCTCATCCTAATTCTCCCTTTAAAAGAGAGATAATAGTGCAATACCTAGTGTGCCAACCCTCTCTTTCTGTGCGGAGCTCTGCAGAACCCCCAGACATCAATTCTAAGTTTGGTGTTGGGCAGCCCTCAACAAGCTCTAAGAACAAAGGTACTAAAAAGAAAGTACCTAAAGGCTGGAGGAACAAAAAAGTCCCAACTGAAGGCCTCTCACCTGGCATGAGAGTTGTCTTCACTAAGAATCCAGTCCTACCACATACATTGAGCCATGTCCTATCTCTAGAGCATGTAGAGCTCATTCATGAGAGGACAGGCAGAAAATTCACTGTAAGGGGCAAAAATCTGAGCCCTTACTCACCTCCTTAAGGAGTTGAAGGTCAAGCTAGTGACTTTAAAAGAGCGCTTGTTGAGAGGCAATCCAAATTTTACTCAACCATTTATTTTCTTTTTGTTTTTCCTTTCAGTTGTTAGAGTCATGATCATATGCATCAGCCAAGAGACAGAATTCACAGCAGTGAAAACAGAACACTCTAGAAAGAGTGTTAAAGTTGAACACCAGTGAGGAAGCCCTCATGGGCGTTCAACGTCCCAAGAGGGAAGCATTGCTGGCGTTGAACGCTAGCCAGGGAGCAGCCCCTGGGCGTTCAAACGCTAGTGCAGAGAAGTAAAGAATCTGGAATTCTCTAGCCTCTCATGACCAAGAGATGCCACAGAAGCTCCACCTATCCCACCTTCTTCCCCATTGATCATATTTAGAGGATGAGCAAAACTCCTAAGTTTGGTGTTGCAAAAGCTTTGCTTTGTGACTTTTACCACTCTTAAGTATAGAAGAAGATGATGGAGCAAACTAGAGAGCATGCACATGAGCTTGTACAGCCGCCTCAACAAAGACAAAGAAGTGACATAGAAGAGATCAAGCACTACATGGGATCCTCAAAGAGGAGCACTGGCCACCATCATTCAGGTGGATTCATTTTATTTTACTTCTTTCCTATTATTTTTCTGTTTTCTATCTGTTTATTTATCTATTTTCTTGTCCTAGTTGCATGATCATTTGCATTGATGTCTTTAAGGTGTAAAATATTCCATATATCACTCACCTTGCTTAAATAAAGATTTTTTATCTGAAAAAAATTGAGAGATGCATGAATTTTAAGTTTAAAATAAGATTACTTTAATTAGTTTGATGTGGTGTCATTTGCTTTTGTTTTCTGAATGTATGATTAAACAGTGCATGTTTGAAGTTGAAATCTATGAATGTTGACTCTTGAAAGAATAAGGAAAAAGGAAAAATATTATTGATAATCTGAAAAATATAAAAATTGATTCTTGAAGCAAGAAAAAGTAGCAAAAAGCAAAAGAAAAAGCATGTTGCAAAAGAAAAGAATATTATTATTATGCATGCAAAAAAGAAAGAAAAAATGGCGAAAAGAAAAAAAAAGCAGAAAAATCCATTACTGCCAAAAATGCAGGAAAAAGAAGGCAGATTGAAAAAGCCAGTAACCCTTTAAACCAAAATGCAATGGTAAAAGGACCCAAGGCTTTGAGCATTAATGGATAGGAGGGCCCAAAGGAATAAATCCTGGCCTAAGCGGCTAAAAGAAGCTATCCCTAACCATGTGCTTGTGGCGTGAAAGTGTCAAGTGAAAAGCTTGAGACTGAGCGGTTAAAGTCGTGGTCCAAAGCAAAAAGAGTGCGCTTAAGAACTCTAGACAGCTCTATCTGGGGACTCTAGCAAAGCGGAGTCACAATCTGAAAAGGTTCACCCAGTTAAAGTGTCTGTAGTATGAATGTATCCGGTGGTAATACTGGAAAATAAGTGCTTAGGGTCACGGCCAAGACTCTGAAATATGTGTTCAAAAATCAAAATAAGCTTAACTAAGAGAGTCAATAATATCATCTGGATTCTAAGTTCCTAAGGATGCCAACATCTCTGAGTTTAAATGGATAGTGAGATGCCAAAACTATTCAGAAGCAAAAAGCTACTAAGTCCCGCTCATCTGATTTTTATTAAGCTTCATTTAAAACTTAGAAATTTATTGTATCTTAATTTTTTTTGTATCCAACTGTGTTTTTAGTTGCTTGGGGACAAGCAACAGTTTAAGTTTGGTGTTGTGATGAGCGGATATTTTATACGCTTTTTGACAGCATTTTCATATTGTTTTTAGTGTGTTTTATTTAGTTTTTATTGAGTTTTTATAGTTTTTAGTGTTAGAATCATATTTTTGGATTCAACTATGAGTTTTTGTGTTTTTGGACAATTTCAAGTATTTTCTGGCTGAAATTGAGGAGCTGGAGCAGAAGTCTGATTCAGAGACAGAGAAAGCACTGCAGATGCTATTCAGATATGACTTGCCTGCATTCGGTAGAGCTTTTCTGGAGCTACAAAAGTCCAAATAGAGCGATCTTAATGGCTATGGACAGCTGACTTCTAGAGCTTTCCATCAATATATAATAATTTATTCTTTGCTTCGGATTAGATGGCCCAAAACTGGCGTTTTACGCCAGCCTCCTGCCCCTTCCAAGTATCCAGCGCCCAAAAAGCAAAGCCCAGCGTCCAAAGGCCCAAAGAGGACCCCCTAGCTGGCGTTCCACACCCAAGAGACCTCATAGCACGTGGATCTCATCAAAGCTCAGCCCAAACACTCACCAAGTGGGCCTCAGAAGTGGATTTTAGCACTAAATATACTATTTCACCCTTACTAGTCATCTGTTTAGTATTTAAAGTGTATTTTACATGATTTTCACAGACATATTATCATACACCATTCAGCCCTATTTTCATTTTTACTTTGTTTTTACCTTCAGTATGAGTTTCTAAACCTCCTAGGTTGAGGGGAGGAGCCCTGCTGAGTCCTATGAATTAATAAAAGTACTATTTCTTCTTCTTGTATCCGTGCTTGATCTATCTCTAAGATGTATATTTGATCTTCATCGTGATTAACAGGACGATCTGACAAATTGGCTCCGTTCATCACATTAAGACGAACGTGCCTGACAAACACCTGCATCTACTTGGGTTCGTGTGAGTACCTGGAAGAAAAGCACGAGCCAACAGCTATGTTTATACATCTCTCAGACGGTTAATCCACAATTTCGTTGGGGACTTCTCGAGACACCAGTTCAGCTGATCTCCGGGGTGATTAGGGTCTCCGTGGTATAGGCTAGAATCCAAAGAAGCAGCGTTCTCTGATCTGGAAGATTCGACCTTGTCTGTGGCATTTTGAGTAGGATCGCCAAGAGAATGGATTGCTATGCGCCTCACCCTTCGTCAGATTGAGTAACACGGCCAAAGGCCACGACCGTGTTCAACCTGTAGCAGAGGAGATCAACCTGCCATAGAAGAAGATCATTCACAAGCAAAGAAGATAGTAGTACCAGAGTTACTTCAGAAAGACAAAGCAACTCCAACTCTCAACTCTATTCCCATCATATAATTCCTAATAGCTAACTTCTTAATCCAACTTCTTCTGATTCCGCCTGACTAAGACCTGCAAGATAACCATAGCTTGCTTCAAGCCACAATCCTTGTGGGATCGACCCTGACTCACTCAGGTATTACTTGGATGACCCAGTGCACTTGCTGGTACTGCTGCTGTTGTACGAAATAGTGTGGATTTTGCGTACACGCGCACCAGTGCTCAACCTCTATGTCTCGATCTTCAATACCTAAAATTTCTTCTAACATACCCAAGAGTGTTGAGTGGGTAGATACCATAGTATTAGGTGTAGTTTTCATGATGGATACAGAAATTTTAGAGAAATTCCGAATTACCTATACTTTAGATACCACAATATTAGGTGCAATATCTAAAGTTTTTGTATCCATGACCTTTAGCAATGGTGGCACTATTCAAACAGGCACAAAGATACCCAATCGCACAAACTCACTTCCAAGGAACTGGTAATGGCACTGCCATGCTAGTTGTAAAAATGTAAAATTAATAAATAATTAGTTAATAAATTAATTATTATTTAAAAAATTAGAAAATTAATTTTTTTAGTTTAAAGAAATAGAAATAAGTTAATATGAATTTTAATACTAATTTTAAAGGTTTTAGACCAAAATTGGGCTAAACAGACCGAACCAAATGAACCAGACCCATATTGGGCCCAAGGCCCAACCCAATTCACCCAATACTAAGAGATTCAGCTCTTCCTTCTCCTTCCCCAAAATGAAATAGGCTGAAACTTGCATGAGGAGAAAGGAAGAATATTCAAACCCTTGCTTCAATTTTCATTCCACCATAACTTTCAATCCGGAGTTCCAATCACAGCACCGTTTGCGGCCACGTGACCACCGCATCAAGCTCTACAAAGTCCACTAACTAATTCGGTAAGGATATTGCAACCTCAACCTCAGTCTCTCTTTTTCCTAATTTCAAAATTTGGGTAATTGGATATTGAGACTTGTGATATTTTGGTGTTTTAGGATCAAACTAGCTAGAGAAAATTATTGGGTTTTATTCCATTGATGCTTGAGGAAGGTAAGAACCCTTAAACCCTTATGTGGATTGTTGAATTAATAAGGTTTGATGTTGATTATGGTAATATAAGGTGGAAATAGATTGAATTATGTTGATTTTAAGTCCTATTGGTGGTTGAACTTGTGGATTTGGAACCTCAGAAGCTGGGAACTAGTTTTGGTGTGATTTTGGTGAAGTGAAAGCTTGAAAAAACGCTGAAATTGAGGTGTCTTTGGCTTAGGGAGAAATCGGCTAAGGTATGGTTTTGGTTTCTCGTAGATAATATATATTGTTACGTGAAAACTTAGGCTAGTTGATCGTAGGATAAGTTGAACTAAGTGGAATTGTAAGGTTTATCAAGCTTTGGTGAAAACATTATGTTGTGATAAGAATGAGTAGATTATTGACAATTGTTGATGGTGGATAATGGTAGTAAATTTTGATGATGAAATTGATGAATAATGGTTGTAATTAAATTGAAGATTTTGAGTGTGTTGATGAGGTTTGTATGTACTGATGATGAGAATGTGGTGAATCATTGATTGTTGATGAGGTTTGATAATGATAATGAGTAATGATAATAATAGATTGATGATTTATGAATAATGTGGTATAATTAGGAATTCCTTGGGTGGAAATTTATAGAATTGGATAGTGGTATGTTGAGAAAGGGGTGAAAAGGGTATGGAATTGTTTTGGATGAAATTTGGTGTTATTTTGAGGAGTAAAATAATGGTTTAAAATTAAGATTTTGGAAAGAATGGGATTTTGATGCTTTGTTAAAAAGTGAATTTTTGACCAACTTCGGTGAGGCGTAACTCGGCTTTTGGACCCCAATTTAAGTGAAACTTATTTTGAATGAAAATTAGGTTTGTGAAGTTTATGCCGTTTGAAGAACGGATAAAAAGTCATTTAAAACGAGAAAGTTATGCGTGTGCGAACTTCGGTACAAAAATATGGTTTTCTACAAACTTAACCGCTTTTGAGGAAAAGGGAGTGTTGCGTACACGACCTGCACAAGCGACGCGAGATATGCCCACTATTTTGTAATCTCGAGTGCGCGAACATGGTCTCGCGTACACGGATGGTACACGCGATGCGAGCACTCCCTCTGTTTTTGCAATCTCGCGTACACGAGCTTTTGTTTTAGCCAAAAATGAGATTTTTGAGTGTTAAGTCAATCCTCTATCTTTGTAAATCTTTTTAACACCTGTTTAAAATCCGTTAACGATTTTTCAAGCTTTAGAAAAAGGGTGGGCGTGTTGAAGAAGTTAAGTGAAAAGTTGAGAAGAGATTGAGAAATGATGAATGGTTGAGTTGTTAAGGCAATGAAGTGAATAATGATAAATGATCTATAACTAATAGCAATGATGATAATGTTGAATGAGTTAAGATGAAATGAGATTGATATTGACATTGATGATTTATGATTGAATGATTACATGATTTATGTGTTTAAAGATTTTTGAGACATTCGTTGACCCCCTATACGTAAGATGTGACTGGACGCTTTAACTCTCTGGGTTCCCCTATGGGCTTGCACATACATATGAATTGAGCTTGGGGTACTCTCGCATGTCAGTTTGGGATTCTTTCCATAGATATTTTTGAGAGTGGGGTATTGTCTCTCCCATGTTAGCTTGGAATTCTTCTCGTGGATAAGTTTGAGCATAGGGATGCGCGTACAGAGGGACTGTCCAAGGTTAGCTACCAGGACATGTCGAGCTGGCTATGTAACCGACAGATGATATCATCAGCCATAGGAAAGATATGCATCATGTGAATTTGAATGATTTGCTTAAGTATGCATTATCTTGGTTTGCCTAATTGCTTGACTATGTTTATCTGTTAATTGCCTATTTGCTGTAACTGCATTTATTTGTGTTTTCCTTACTTGAATTGTATGTCTGTGCAACTAAAAGACCCCTCATATGACGGAGGCATGACGAGGGTAGTTCCACCGGTGTTTCGGAGGGTTGGAGGAGGTACGAGTGAAGTGTTGAGTTAGGATTAGATTTGGAACTTGAGAACCTTAGACAATTTACCAAATTTCTGGTTTAATTTATTCCTTAAGTTTAATTCTGAGTGTCAGAGTTATAGGATTGCTTCTGCCTTTTTCGGGATCTTATATATTATGTACGTTGGCACCTTACTATGCTGAGAACCTTCGGTTCTCATTTCAAACATATGTTGTTGTTTTCAGATGTAGGTCGAAATGCACCTCAGTGAGCGTCTGGAGGTTCCTATGGCAAGCGAAGTGGGAATATTATATTTTGTCATATTAATATGTGTATATATGTATATAGACTCTTCTCCACTTGTACTTTATGTTTAATCCTCCTAGAGGCTTTTTGGAGAATTAGGAGGCTTATTTTATGTCTTTTGGGATACTCTGGAATATGTTTATATGTATGTATGTAATTATACTCCAGCGGACCTTGGCTTCGCAGGTCGAGTCTAGAGCTTAATATTCTGTATTCTTGGTACTCTACTCCTTATTTTTATGGTTTATCCTTTCTGTTTATCCGGTTTTATGTTTCCAAGTGTGTTGAGTTTTTCTTTTTACGATTTTGCTTTAACTTTTCTTTAAGGCTCCTAGTTACGAATTTTTTAAATATATATATATCGTAATATATTACCACCTCTATTTTACGACTTAAACCTAAAATTTTACATAATAGGATGTTACACTAGAAGTGGCACCACTGCCACTTGAAGGGCAACAAATCTTCCAACACAAACACAACACTAGCAACTTCAAGCATGCAAAAGAGAAGCATCAAAAAGAAAAAAAAGAAACCATTTTTATCATCTATTTTTATCATACAACCAACACCCATTTATTTCTAAAGGATCAACATTATACTCACATCAATGAAGCCAATAACAATAAAATTAAATTCAATGCAACATCAGAATCAAGAATATAGGCAAACATGATTTCAAAAAGCACAAGGAGAAAAAAAGGACTAGAAGTACCGACCTTAAAATTGAAGAATGAAAGAAAGCAAAAGATGTTTGAAGAATCTAAAACAGACACAACTAAAAGTAAAAAAAAAAAAAAATACACTAAACAAGAATACGAAGAGTTTAAGGAAATAGAAAGAAAAAAAAATATAAATAATATTTAATAAAAAAGTATAATTTATTACTAATTTTACGACAAAAAATATATTTTAATTATAAAATAGTAATAAAAATAGAAATTAGATTTTGTCAATTTTTTTTTTAAAGGAATAAAATGTAATCTTTCATCATATATTATATTTATACGAGTTAGATAAAAAAAAATATAAAAAAACAGTATTCAAGAATTAAAGATCAGATTTTAGATTTTACATCTTTAATTAAAAAAATTAAAAAGATTCATTACCATCAGAACAAGTCTATTTAAAATATGAAACAAATCCGACTCAAAAGTTATATTTAATAAAAATGAAAAATCTAAATTCAAGAAAAAGAATTCCAACTGAGTTGAGTCACACCAAATCTTGAACCCGGTACACGTTTGACGAACTGACGTTTCTCTTTTAGACTTTTAGTTGTGCAGTTGGCAACTTGTCCACGTGGAAAAAGGCATTACAACCAAAACCGAACACGAACTCTTCCATCTTCCCATCACTCGCATCAGCCGCCAACTCTCCTAACTCCTAACCGTCCTTCCATCGTTCTATTAACCCCGACTCAAATTCCACATTTGCCCTCATTTTCAAACACTACCCTCTTACTTTCCTTCTATCACTTCCTTGATCACTCGTCCCTCCCTCGCATCAAAATTTTCTTCTCCTGGTATGTCAAACTCTCTCTCGCGCTTTTTCCTTTGTCTTTCGTTTTTTTTCATTCATTCCTCTATAGTTGCAATTCATATTTTAAATTTTAATTGTTCTGCATTTATTATTCGTATTTAATTACTAATTATTAATTATTATTTTCGAATGTTGCTGATTCCACGGTATCGATCAAACAGTAGTGCATATCAACTACTATTAGATATTTAGATCCAGCTACTTTTATCAATTACGCTACTTCTTTTGATCTGATATTAATAGCCAAAAGTATTCTATTCAGATCAGATATTTTAGAATTTCATAATTCCTCACTTTTGGAAAGCTCATCATAACTTCATTCACAATTTTCTTAGCATTTCGATCACTTTCTTCTTCTTCTTCTTACGCTTTTAAGGAAGCAAGATTTTTAACTTTATAAACTCAACACAAACTTACCAATCATACGATAGAATAGCGGATTTAACATAAGTTTTATCTCGTGAACATTTGCTGAGTTTGAATACGTGATTTTGAATTAAAAATTTTGATAAGGGAAAAAAATGATGTGGTGTTCAGTGTTCACTGTTATATCCACTGTTGCTGTTGTTGAAATTCCATTCCATATGTACGGTAGCATATGCTGGTTTTATGCCAAAATTAGATTCTCGCTTTTTCTACTTATATTATTATTATTATTATTATTATTATTATTATTATTATTAATTTATTATTGTTATTATAATTGCCACTCTGCAGAACCGCCGGTATCTATGCCTAAACCTTTTACTACGCTTTTGCAATTTCAGTTCTCTTTTTGAGCTTTAATATTTTATTCATTGTCTCTTTTTCTATAGTTCAGTTAATTTATTATTTATTTATTTATTTACAGGTATGGGTACCGCTGCTGTAGATCAAAGTCTCTATCCATTGCATCGTTGCAAAACTATTCACTTGGTATGTGACAATTTTATCCTTTACGCATTTTTGTGTTTTCTTTATGCTAAGAAATTTATTTTATTTTATTTTATTTTTTTTAAATTCCAACCTGATGGAGGTTTGTGATATGAAATTTTAAAATGTACTCAGCTGTGGTACTTTATAAATGGATTGGTGTTTATTACTGATGTTGTTCAATGAAATTCCGTGCTATGTGGTCTTCAAATTTTTTTTATGAAGTGCATGAAATTTAGTTGATTCATAGGTTGAGTTCTAAAGTATGTTGTATATTTGTATTGTGGTTCTTGAGATCATACACCATTTGCTTTGCTTTCTAGTTATAGCATTAATGTCTTAAATCATGTTTGAATATAGGTTAGGCATGCCCAAGGAATTCATAATGTTGAGGGAGAGAAAAACCATGATGCATATATGTCTGAGGATCTTTTTGATGCGCAACTAACACCTCTTGGTTGGAAGCAGGTAATTATTTTTTATTTCTTTTCTTTCTTTTTGTGTGTGCGTATTTGAATTTGGATAATGTCATGTTGTCAACAAATATTTCCGGTTGGTCTTTGCTGTGTGAAAATTCCTCCTTGAAGCAATTGCGATGATAAATGTTTGAAACTTCCTGTATTGGCGGTGTTGGTGGGGTTCCATGGAATTTCCATAATTTGGAGTTTTGTGAAAAGAATAACATGAATTTGACAAATCTGTCCTGTTCTTTCCCTTGTTTTTCATAGTTCACTTTTTGTTCTCTGAACAGCTTGGTGGTGTTTTTGTGGCTCTATGACAGGTTGCAAATCTGCGAAACCATGTCAAGTCTTGTGGACTTTCCAAAAGAATTGAACTAGTTATTGTTTCCCCCCTGTTGAGGTATAGCTTGGTTATAATGTTTAGAATTATGTTAAGACATGTCAATCTCACTTTGTTAATTCTGTTGCTGCTTCCTTTATTCATATTTTTTTTTTAAAAAAAATACACCATATCTAACAAACAAGCTCTTGTTTATGATGTGTGTTCACACAAACCGACACAAATGAGAATATCTATAACATGCATGGAAAATTTTTACCATCCAGTGTCTTCATAACATTCAATTTATGGATAAATGTAGGATATTAACCATTCAATTTTTGAAAAACTGAATCATCTTAATAAAAGTTTCATATATTGGCATTGCTCATAATTGCATTATTTGCAGGACTATGCAAACAGCAGCTGGTGTCTTTGGTGGTGAAGCACATGCTGATGGGAATAAGGAAGCTCCTTTGATGACGCAAAATGTTGGAGATAGCAATCATCCTGCAATTTCTAGTCTTAACTCCCCACCATTTTTAGCAGTAGAGCTTTGCCGAGAACAAATAGTACGTAACGATTACATAAATGCTATTTACTTTTGGTGTAGTTCTGGAGTTTGGATTATTGATTCAACTAATTACATGAATCATTCCCTTGGCCCGAAATTTTCATTATGCCACAACATTAGTTTTAAGAAATATACCAGATAAAAATCTACCTAAATTTGTTTGAAAATGGCTAGTATGGTATTGACGATGTCACTCTGAGCTTTGGTGTGTTCCTTTGTTACCTTGTATCACTACAAGGTTAACTAGGCTTCGTGAGTCTTTCTAAAGTATCCTAATTTGGTTGGTTGGATCATTTTAGTATCATATATGGAGTCAGCTTGGCATCTTTGAATAATTTGTTTCCGCATTTATTTACATAACCAGTTCACCTGTAGCTATTGACAAAAATGAAATATGAAGATTCAACAGAACTCTTAACCCTTTCCTAAGTTTCATTTGCCATATAAGTCAATATGCTTTTATATAATGCTTTATGCCTGTAATTCAGGGGAATCATCCTTGTGATAAGAGAAGAACCATCAGTGAATACCGGAATATGTTTCCAGCAATTGATTTTTCACTGGTACATTGTCTCTAGCAGCTTTCACAGTTAATCTCATTCTTATATATATGTCACTACTCACTAGTTGATAACAAAAATTTGGTTGAATGGGATTCATACTTGATATAAAATCTGTTTAGATTGAAACTGACGAGGACACCTGGTGGACTCCAGAAAGAGAGACGAGAGAAGAAGTTACTGCTAGGGGACTGAAGTTTCTTGACTGGTTAGTAATTTAGTATTATTAAATAATTTCCTCTTGTTTTCTTGCCAATGACTTTTGCATATTTAGTTATTTACCAAGAAGATTATCGTGTTGGATAACTCAGATAAGGAGGGCCGGAGAATAATCCTTTTTGCCAATGACTGTGTTGAGAGGTTCATTATATCTTAATTTTAGTTCTTAGAAAACCATTTTTAATTTTGCATTTGAAATTTCTACCATGATTTTGCATTGAATCTTATGCCCCTCATTGATGGCTTCAGATTGTTTATGTGTTTGCACTTTGGCAATAAAACCAATATTAACATTCAATACTACTCTTATATTTCGTCCTTTTCTCTCCAGCTTGAATATGTTCTGGACAAATAGTTGCAAAGTTTCATGATGTGTTAGCATGGCAATAAGGCTATAACTAACTCTGACATATTTTCCCCAAATTTTGTTATTGCCCAGGTTGTGGACACGCCAAGAGAAGGAAATAGCGATCGTTACTCACAGCAGTTTTCTGTTTAATACACTAAGTGTCTTTGGAAATGATTGTCACCCAAATGTGAAGAGCGAAATAGGCAAACAGTAAGCATTTTCTGAGAAAACGTCAGACTAGATGAATAGAATATTCAGGTTTTTGATATATGATAGAAAAAAGAAATTATAAATAGTTAGATCCTTTTATGTATGTGTCTAATAAGAGTATAGCACTGAAGGAAGAAATCTCATCCTTTTAAAAGAGGTACGAAAT
The DNA here is from genome assembly GCF_059453495.1 of Arachis ipaensis. Taxonomy (NCBI): domain Eukaryota; kingdom Viridiplantae; phylum Streptophyta; class Magnoliopsida; order Fabales; family Fabaceae; genus Arachis; species Arachis ipaensis. The sequence continues at coordinate 36,569,218 of NC_142442.1, forward strand.
ATTAGAAACCTAAGAATAATAATAATAAAATAACCATAATGACTTATGTTGGTTTAGAACAACTCAGGTGAATCATACTCTAGTGGTAACTTATTTAATTTGAAGTTTCTGAGTTATCTGTTCCTTGACATGACTACAAAAAAATCAATTAAAAGATACAGAAATATAGGAAGTTCATTTGATCGGAAAATGTTATTAGCTTTAAACTACTAAGTTGTTGATCTATACGTGTAGACTTGATAACACTAATTGACAATTTTGTATTTCTTGTTTATACAGCTTTGCCAATTGTGAGCTACGTTCAATTGTTCTGGTTGACAGAGGGTGAGGATTTTACTTGCTCAACAAGCTACTTTTACACTCAAAATCAAATTAATTTCTCACTTGAATTTTATTTGCGTGCATTGTCCAGTATGATTGGATCAGATGAGTCAAGTACTAATTATCCTGGCAAGATTCCTTCTGGCCCTGATCTTCCCAGTGATCTTGCTGATGATAAGCATTCAGCCAATGGATCCACTAATTAATAACTTATTTCCTCGGTGATTAATGGTGGATTAGTATATAGTGATGAGATTTTCGTCCAGGATATAGTGAATTCTTAATCTTAATTGCGTTTACAAGCAAAGTTTCATGTATTTGTTTCATAGAATAAAAGAAAGAAAACTATATTCAAGTAGTTATATAACTCCCTTTTTTGTGGAATTAAGTAAATCGGTGAATGATGGAGAAACTAGTTCTTTAATAGACACAAATATGAATGCATGTTATTATTACTTTATTTCATGAACTTAAAACTGAAAGTTTAGGGGAAAATAAAAGTTTAAGTCCCTAATCTTTTTTAGAAAAAGCTTTCTATATTTTTTAAATAGATTAAAATTCATTTATAATTCGGTTAATTTTGGTTGATAAAATTTCTATTGGATGGCATTTAGTATTTACTATGATTATTAGGCTCGTTTATTTAAATAAAAGAAGAATGGACAAAAGTACACAAAAATTTTTATACGGTAGACGGATGTACACTCTAATTTTTTAGTGAGTCATCTGTACACATCAATATCAAGCACCGTTGTTATTTTTACCTTTTCATCGTCTGAGTAACTTTTTCAGTGGGTGACCCTTTTGATGACGACACATTGAAAACTAAATGATAAATTATTTAATTTGTTAAATTTAAATAAAAAAAATTTACAAGTGATTTAGAATCTTTGTTCTTTTCCTTCTTTTACTAAAAAGTAGATGTAGATCAAGGGATGTAACTCAGAAATAGTTTAGGACTATGTTCGAAGTAAATTTTGGAGAAGGAAGGAAGAGAATGAAGATTTTAAATCACTTGCAAATCTTTTTTTATTATTAAAAATTTAACAAATTCAATAATTTATCATTTAGTTTTCACTGTCATTAAAAAGGTTATGTCACACCATGTTCAGAGCCACTTGACAGTTACTATTACCAAAAAAATTATCCAAGCAACAAAAAAATAAAAATTACAACAAAGCTTGATATTAGTGTGTACAAATGTCTCATTAAAAAATTGGAGTGTATATCTATCTGTTCACCATATGAAAACTATGTATTTTTGTCCATTCTTCCTCAAATAAATAACAAAAATTGATTAATTTCCAAGCAGAGGTGATGTTAATTTGAAGGCTAAAAACTATATCCTATGGCAATGATTACTCACTTGGAAGACACTAGTTTAGATCACATGTCGCTTGCTCCCACCCAAACCAAAATAAAGGTAAAAGACGTTTCGTGTTTCAAAAGAGGTGGTATGAGAATGAAGCAGTGGACAGTATTGTAGAGGATAGTTAGAGAGAATATTTTCTAGAATCACCGATGTACCGTTTGTTTCGAAAGCTCAAACAATGTAGATGCGAACTTGTGAAATGGCAAGCCTCTAGTTCCAGTAATCCAAGAAAGGAGATAGAAAGAATTGAAAAAGAAATAACAGCAGTGAAAAGGGAGTCAAATTTTGCCAACAAAGTATATGAGTTTCTGCATTAGTTGGTGTTAATTTATTACGAATGCCTCGTTTGATCTTCAAGAAGATAATGAAATCCCTGTAATTTAGTTCATCTTTGAAACTAGCTAAATTCCACAATCTTGGTATTTGCTCCACTAAAGAAGCTAATAGACTTGATTTTCAAAGTATCTTATTATTTTGGTTCAGTTGGTTAATTTCCTTTTACTTTACTCTGTTTTTTGAGATTATGAATCTTTTGCTTCACTTCCTATATGTATTTGTGATTTATGATTGAATACAGGTTAGGCATGCCCAGGGAGTTCATAATGTTGAGGAAGAGAAGAGAACCCTAATGCATGCTTCTCTAATGATCTTTTTGATGCACAACTAACCCCTCTTGGGTGAAAGCAGGTAATTGCTTTTTTTTTTTTTTTCAGAAAAAAACATTGTTGAGTCTTTTTGGATGGTTTCTGTGTTGTGAAATTTATTCGTGAAATGATTACTATGATAAATATTTCGTATTTGTTTTCTGAACATCGTCATAGTGTTTTTGTTGCTCTATCATAGGTTGAGAATCTACAGAAGCATGTTAAGGCTTGTAGACTTTCTAGAAGAATAGAACTGGTTATTGTTTCTCCACTGTTAAGGTTGAGTTTGGTTTTAATTTAGAATTCTGTTAAACATATGTCTGTCTATGTTAAGTCTGCTACTTCTTTACTGTTTTTGTTAAAATTGTATATCTGGACAAGCTTTGTTATGATGCGAGTTGCAAGAATATCTGCAATATATTATTCACACATACTAATACAAATAAGGCTATTTATGATATCTGCAATAATCATGTTGTTATGTTCTGGTTCGGACTTGGATGCCGTATGTCTGTCTTCAGGTCAATCGTCCACCATGATTGGATGTAGACTTCCAGGTTCCGGCAACCAGGGACGGATGTATGTATATGAGTGTGGGGGCAATTGCCCCCACTATGATTTGAAATTTTTTTTAATAGTATATGATAATAATATTTATTTACCCCCACTAAATTATTAAATTTGACCCCACAATAATTTTTTACTCAATTTTTTGTACTTTATAGTCAATTTAAAAATTTCATATTAGATGTCATTAGAATGATCAATTCTCAATTTAAATGAAATTTGTGTTTTTTCTTATAAATCAACTCGAAAAGAGTGTTATTTATCTTTTTTTTATATTAGTTTCAATTTTTTTCTATAACAACTACATTAATTGAAAGAACTTTTTCAACTATGAATGTCAATAAGAATTGACTTCTAATTGTATAAAAAGTAAATTTCTAAATAAGTATTTACTTATATATATGTAAAAGAAATACTACACATCCAAGTCTTTTTATGAACTAAGTCTAACCAAATTAAACAATAAAACTTAAAATAATATTAGTCATAACTGATTTTTGTTGTCTTAGACAAATTTGATTGGACTTGGTTAACAAAAAAATATGAATATGTAGCATTATCCTATATAAAAAGACAAATATTTATAAGGGTAAAGTATATTTTTTGTCCCGAAATTTGGCAAAAGTTTTAAAAATACCCCTAAGTTTTATTTTGTTTCAATTTTGTCTCAAAAGTTTTCGATTTGCATCAAATATACCCTTGGAGGCTAAATTTTCAAAAAATTTAAGACCAATATAACAATAATGCATGAAAATTATAGTTGATTTGCTTGTGTTGAGGGGTTGTTCTTATGAAATTGTTGTTAAATCGATCTTAAATTTTTTGAAAAATTAGCCGTCAAGGGTATATTTGATGCAAATCGAAAATTTTTGGGACAAAATTGAAACAAAATAAAATTTAGGGATATTTTGAAATTTTTGTCAAACTTTAAGAACAAAAAATATACTTTACCCTATTTATCAATTATTATTTTAGTGTTTTAATTTGTAAAATTAGATATTATAAAAACTAATCATGTTATATTTACATAAAAAATAACTACCTGTATATATATATTAAAATAAAAAATACATTAAAAATAAATTAAACAATACATATATTTATATACGAATATATAATGATTATTAAATAATTTGATAACTAATTTTTATGTACACATAATATTTTTATTATAAAAATTATTATTATTATTATTATTATTATTATTATTATTATTATTATTATTATTATTATTATATTTGCCCCCACTATCAAAATTTTCTAGATCCGTCACTGCCGGCAACTGTGCTAATATTTCGAAAATTACGTGAAACTGAATTGCTTTAGACTTGAACGTGAGCTCCAAACGCCTTTGGGTGATTTGTCCAACATCTTTTTCAATAAGGATGAATCCATTCGAGTTGTTGGTGAATAGAGGTGTGAGGTGGTACCTGTAAAAAACTCTAATGCTTAAATTAGCAAGGATTTTAGCAGATTTTTAATGTTCTAATGCTTAATTAGCAAGGATTTTAGTAGGTTTTTAATGTTAGAATATTTATAAGCATAGATGTAAAATCAATAATCGTCTTTTAAAGTCGTTTCACCTTTGATGGTGAGTAGTCATTCCCTTTTGTTAGAAAAGTTGTTAAAATCTCTTTTTTAAATGAGTAAGAGAGATTATAAAGAATAATTATTTATTTAGATAAATAATTCCTAGTCTACATCGTTATGATAGACCTTTATGAGATTGAATTGGTGTTGACCTGACTAATATCTGTAGATTGGATTTTATTCACTTTAGATTTGGCTGTGTATTAGGCTAATGTATGAACAACTTTGTATTTGTATTTTTTCAAAATAAAAAACATTTCCAAAGAGTAAAAAGTATAACATTAATTTTAGTTACATTTTTTTGTGTTACCAAAATTTCATAACCACCATAGAATGCACTTAATTATATAGTATCCTACGAGATAAAAAGAATTCCACAACCAATACATATACTGATTTTGTGTTTCCTTTCATAAAAGTTTTTTTCCCCACAATGCGTAAACCCTCAGTGTCCTTTGACCGCAAGGCAATGACTAACATCTAGCCCCACTGGGGTTCCCCTTTCAATGATCCATCATCCATCTCAATTCCATGCAAACATTGGTCAAGTACTCCACAAAACTAATTAGTTGCACTGAGAAGACTTTTCAGTTCATAGTGGATATAACATAATGTTTCAACTCTTTTGCAAAAAGAACACGAACCCAAGTAAGATTGACAGCAAAAGAATGAAAATAGCAGCCATAAGATTGACATGACCCGAGTTTGTAGATTTATTATTCTCCGTCAATTCTCTACTATCATCAGTTTTGCTCTTCTCCGGATGCTGCGGAATTGCTGAAGAGAAAGGCACTGCTACATCCCAGAAAGATTTGGTTTTGACGGAAATGGCTTCTTTTTCTAGCTCCAGAATTGTTGAAACATCAGTTGGAGCTTTCATGGATAATAACTCTGTACAATGATCTTTTAACACCTAAGATAAGAAGAGAAAATAAATCATGTTAGTGGGATCAAATGTATGAATTTCTTATTTCTTCACAACAGTGCAGCATGGAGACTATAAAACAACAACAGCAATCAAACCAGATTGACATTAGAATCTAGATGGAATCTTAAAATATGATCACCATATGGAAGAGCAATAGTTATGTTAGGTGTGATTATTTTCCTTTGTCCTTTACAAGATAACATCCTATGCCAAATGAAGCAAACAGCAATGATTAATCAGTCATAAATTGAATGTCTAGTGCAATGAAATCACAGAGCAGTATCATCTTATGCTCATGAAGGCTGAGGGTAATCCCTCTGAAAAAATATATCACCATGTCCCTCTAGAATTCATGTCAATCTTTAATTAAATTCTGAGTTCACACAACTTTTATGTTAAGGGCTTGGAAATACCAGTTAGTTGTGCAGAGGCACACCAGACAAGTTCATAATTTAATTGTTTCTTTATAGAACGTATACCCTAATTTAAATAGTTTTCTCAGCAGCAATAAAAAAAAGAATGCAATGATATTCAAACAATCAGAGACATGCAAACAAATCCAACACTCACAAATCCTATACTCTGACTATAGCAGTGGAACTAACCTCAACTGTATCGGAAGGCTGTAAGTAGTCACACACATAAATTCCTGCCAGCCATGGTGCAAAGACTCGTCTAGGAAACGGAAGCATGCACCCTTTTCTGTTATACACAAACAATCAGTGCTTCAAAGTTCAAACCAGTATTAGCAGTTAAAATAACAAGTGTATGAATTAGATCTCAGAGGAATAGAGGATCACTTTTTTCTACAATTAAGGCACAAATGACTTAATCACCCAAAACCTATTGCATACCAACTAAGAAACAAGGTATTCCATGAGGTATCAGGTAAATTGTTGACATTTTAGGACCTTTTTTCGCCCCAGAAAAGCCTGTATGTGTTTGAACAACCAAAAGAGTGAAAGGAAAACCCACATTGCCATACTGTTTTTTCCCTTTATAGTTTAGTAGTTTATGAAGAAAGTAAAATACAACAAATTCTTCATTAAACCATTTTATGAAGAAAATTCAAGTGAGCAAGAATAATCAAGTCACAAATCAATGGGCTTATACCACAAAAGATGGAGCTCTATGCCCTAAATAAACACCTCTTGCAGTGCTTAATGTAAAAATTTAGAGCATAGAAACTTAGAAAGCACCTATTCATTGTAATGCTTTCTTATAAACAAAAACTTAAATATCTCCATGGGATCAAATATATTCCTATGAGATTTTGTTTTTTTAACAAATCATTGTCCATTGGAAAAAGCTTAGACAATATTAAAAAATTCCAATCACACCGTTATTAAGGAGGAGAAAGGGTAAGGATTTAATTTCAGAGAGTTGTCATGAGAGTAATTTTGTAAACTAAACGTAGATTACTCTTAACAATCATGTTTTTTCAATAATGTCCTCATGTTAAAATTAGATAGTAATTTCTATCCAGAGGTAGTTATTAGAAGTTACAGACCTTAACAAATGTAGCACACATTGGGAAACAGGCTTCTCGGTTGATAAATCGCTGGATGCTTCCCTGCCAACATCTGGACCAGAACCTGAATCAGCATCTGCCTCATCACATATTATATCCAACCTACTTTGCAGACTCATAATGATATCTCCCTGTGCACACGGCGTGACCCCGGGAGGTATAGGAAAAAAGAGACCAAGTTAGTGAAGTTTGGAGAAAATACTTTATTCTTCGTAACAAAAAGAAATTGATTAAGAAATTGTAAAGAATATTACAAATAAAATAGAGGACAGCATATCTTCAACAACGGAACAAAAGGAAAATAAAACAACACAACAACAACAACAAAAGCTACCCATCCCTCTGAATATCATTTAGGGAAATCCTCTTAAACATAACTATGTGCTTTACCCCAAAAGGAATCCAATTGCCTAATCATATCACAAACCTAAATCAGCTGATGTGCCAAAGAAACCTCTTTAAAAATGTTAGGTTATGTGCCAACAAAAGTCAGAGTACCTGCTAAAGAATATTAAAAATCCATTGTTTAGGAAAAGAAAAAAAATATTATTAATAAAAAAAAACTAAAATAGGAAAGTCACTGGTTCAATGTGTTTTCTAGAATAACTTTACAAATATGCTACACTCTTCTAGATCATAAACATTAGACTATAGATTTCCAATGTTATATTTCATTCCGTAATCCCAGAAGAGCATTGCACCATCAACTACTAATTCAGAAAATGATATTTCCATAATGGGCAATCTAACTCAAGCCATGAATAAATGAATTGAACAGAACTGTACAGTAAAATCATGATCAGAATAGACATGAGTTAGTGATTACCTTTATGTCAGTGATTGCCTGTGAGATTGGCTCTTTTGAATTCAGATATGCAAAAGAACATACCAAACCACTGAATGAAAGAATACCTACAACGTCTCTTTGGCTGAACGCTTTAAAAATATTAAATGTTAGTTAGAAAAATGAAAACTTCTAATATAACAGAAACAAATAGCAACAAATTAGCACTAAGCATAAATAATATAATAGTATGGACAAACTTACCTTCAAAAGGAGTATTACTCGTAAATGGTAAAAGCAATTCAACTTCATGCACACCATCTGTTGAATATGGCTCACCATCAACAACCTGGACAAAATGATAACAGCAAGGAAAATCTTACCACTGAACTAAAACAATTCAGCACAAAACACGGACAAAACCAATGGCCTGACAACCTTGATTCACAGGCCTAGCAAAGAACAATAACTTAACGGATTTATTGAGTGAGTATATTTCAAGTTCAGAGAAAGTTGCAATATATTTATACACAATTTAGCAGTCAATAGCATTCAGGTTAGGCAATTTGATCCATTCAGTAAATCTTTGGTGTACACAGCTTGTAGCAATTTCCAAAAAGTCCAATAGTTTTTATTGAAAGAAGGATAATGTTTTATAGTAGTGTTATGGGCATGCACTTACTCAGTTTCTTTCACTAAAGCCGAATGCTATAGCATTTAAAGTGGCCTTCTTCAATCTATTATGGGATAAAATTCTTTTGTAGTTAGAACCTTCGCAAATAAATTTGCCACATTCTTTTTACATGCCGATGTTTCAGTAGAATATTGTTAGGGGCTAAAAGGAGTCAGTTACTTGTCCTTTGCATTAACAGAATCACAAAGTCCAAGTTACTTATGTGTGCTAGCATTATATTCCTTCCAATTTCACAAACAAGAACAATTGTGCATAATGTACTTTAAGAATCAGTGAGAGCAGATTAATTACCAATTTACCATCAATCAAGGCCCGTGCACCTTTAAGTTCTTTAGCATGAAGAGATATTGCATGACAAAGAACATCACTGAATGTGTGGAATTTTGACGCATTGTCATGAAATATAGGCAACCTTGCAAAATACAATATCATTTACGAAAGATCAATTTACCAAAAGGTATTTGTCACCAACAAGAATGAATGACGAGAAACTAATGAAAAGGGGACTATATACAGAGTCCCCCCCAACAAACACACACACACACACAAAATAAAAAAGAAATAACAAAATAATATATGGTTGGTAAAATAGCTGCCATGTCCCTTTTTCCCATGTTTCATTTGATTGCTAAGACTTTCTTCCCCAAAAACTATTTTTGACTGAAAGATTCCTCCAAAGTGAATGTATCTAAAACAAGCTTTAATCAAAACATGCATGTTGATCTAAACCACCCACCAACTGATTTTAGGGATACAACTTACATAGCCACTTTAAAGGAGCTTTTTATATTGTAGATATCTTTTACCAGAATGAAAAGAGCAACTTCTCCTTGTTAGGACTTTTACCCTACCTTTGCTTTGTGGAAATAAACCAACGATAGACTTAATTTGTGATTACTTTATACATAACCAGAACCTGTTATTCCTAAGTGAAGCTCAATCTAAACAAAAGTTTTTTCCAATATATAGAAGAGAAAAAACCATATCAATTCAATAGTCAAGTTTATGCATTTAGTTTCACACTATCACTGTATCACACATTGGCACCTGAACTAGCTTGAAAACCTTAATACATGAAGAAACAGATCAATACTTGATAAAGAAACAACATACATAGGGCTTCAATGACCCTAAGGTTAACAAAGGAGGGAAAAATGTTACCTAAGAGTAAAATTGTACATGCACTTAAACGTCTGAAGATAATTTAAGACCTTTCCCATTTTAAAGTCACAAGGCCTCAGACTACTTGATGTAATGTTTGAAGATAAGGAGCAATTTCGACAACTCCACCTGCACTAATAATAATATGATATGAGTAATCAAGTATCATTTCCAAATCAAAGAAAATCAGTGAGACAATCCTGTTTATGATGTCAACTGTTTCGTTAACTAAATACATACAAGAGCCCTGCTTTTACCTTCTTGGGCTATAACAAATGTGAAGAAGCAGCCTTTCATCCCACTCAGCCTCCACAATTACCGCTGCTTCAGCAACCACTTTCACCGTCTGCAATGAAGCATTAATTTAGAAAGCCACTAACAAACAAAATTAAAATCAAATGGAAAATTCACATAATACACGCACCTGGCAAAGAACTATGGTAGAGTTCTTGAAGGCTCCGTCACTAATCCAAACATATATGCCAACAACCTTCATCCCACCCACAAGCATTCTAGACACCTTCATGAAACAAAATCCCAAACCAATTTAATCTATACACACTGTTAGTATGAAAGATTTTTACCCAGACATCTAAATTGTCATCTCCGCAAAAGAGGTAGATAACTATCCACTATTTCAAAAGTCATACACACACAAGCTTCTGATTGGATGACCTTGTAAAACAATCCAGTGCATAAAAGTTAAGGAAAAAATCATCTAAAGATACTTCAATAATTATACACTCGACTGAATGTGTATAAACCGAGATACATCTCAAGTGTACAGAGTAATTTCCAATCTAACTTGACCCAAGCGTTTCTTAACTAATTATAACTAACTAACTACAACGACATAACAGAATAGTAATAGTGAATGGTAACTAGAGAAGTAAACGAACCTGACGAGCATGTTCAGCTACCCAATCCTTATCAATGAAGAGAGAGGAAGTGTCAGATTTGGAACCTTTCTTCTTTTCAGGTTCGGAGATGGAAGAAGCAGGGTCACCGGAATCATTGTTCGGGGTTGGGATTAGGTCGAAGACGAACGCCCGGTCCAAACCGGAGCTGAACTTGCCGATTATTAAACCCACCTGAAAAACCGAGAGAGAAGAAAAAGTGAGAAATGAGAAGGGGAAAAAAATGGAAGGTGGAATTGGGAGAGAAAAAAAGAGGTGCCTCGGATGGAAGTGATGATTGGGCGAGACGATCCTCGATGGGTTTGAGGCGAGTTTCTTCTGCAACCACGGTTTTCACCATTGTTGATCGTTTACGTGAAAATAATAATAATGGAATCTAAGAACCCAAGAGGAAGAGCGTCGTGCTATCACTATCAGTCACAGATGCAAGAAATGGGTTGAAAAGAAATACGGACGACCCGTGGATCAAGCTTCGGAGAGTCTCGATTCAGCCCAATTACAGCTAAGTGGGTCGGGTCTAATAAGGGTTGTTTTCGGCCAGAGAGAGTTAAAAACAATTGAAGTATCATTGTAAATGGAAAATGTTACTCGTCCTTTAATTTTTTATCTTTTATTCAGTCTATAAATTTAAACATTTTAATATATTAGATCGAAAGACAGAGATTAAAAGACTAAAATTTAAAAAATAAAAATTAAATTAAATTTTTATATTATATTTGGTATAAAATATATAAAATTAAACTCATACTATTTGGTGAAAATAAATGCAGTAGGGATAAAAGGGATAAGAATAAAAATTTAAAGGATAAGAATGGAGGTGAAGTTGGAGGATTGAAGATGATAAAAGGAATAAAATAAAAATTTAAAAAGTTAAATAAAAATATTTTTAAAAATAAATATTATTGAAATTTCATTTTTTGTTTCTAAAAATTTCAGTCTCTTTATTTCTAATAGAGACTGAAATTTTATATTCTAAGATTAAAATTTTAGTTTCAATTTCTAACCACTAAATATAATATTAAATTTATTCTTTCAGTTTCGATTTCAATTTTTAAAAACAAACATTATCTTAATTTTTTAATTTGTTAATTAATCATGTTTCCTATACTTAAGAAATCACTACCATTTTCATTTTATTTTTATAATTATTATATATTTGTAACTAACTTGAAGATGAGCCACTTTTCTTCTTCTGCTTGTGAAAAATCACAAAAGTTATTAAGCACAAGCCAAATAGATAAACAGTATAACTAAGCATTTCTCATAGATAAAATCTGTAATTTCATTTTTTTTATCACATAAATTTTCTACACAAACCATATAGAAACTAGGCATTTCTCATAGACAAAATGTGCAACTTCAACTTTCTTTTTAATATTTTTATTATTGTATTCATCAGACTTGTCATAAAACCTTTTTAGTTGATGGTTTTTTTTAAGATCAGCACAAGTAAATTTTTTTTTTGTCATTATAGCTGTAGATTGCATACTGGATAAAGAAAAAATAAGACTTAAATATATATCTAAAATTATAAAAATGTATACTAATTATTTTATTAATACATTCAAAATTTATGTCAAAATAATTTATTTATACATTTAAATTTATAAGATTGCACAATAAATAATTGATTGACACATCTAGAAGTCAACTGTAAATAATTCTTTAAAAAAATGGAAAATCTGAAAAGTGTTGTGATAAGAACAAATACTTTGGATGATTATTTATGACTTGGACGGTTAAACATTAAAGGAATCATTTTTAAAGAAGAATTCAAATTAATGAAGGTTGAAAATAAAGACACTTTATATGTATAAATAGAAGGCATGGTGAAAAGCAATATACATAACAACAATCAATAAAATTCTCTCTCACTCTTTTATACTGCTAAAATACTCTTCTCTCTCTTTTATATACGCTACTATATATATAAATAATTTCTATTATATTGAGATATTAATTGTGGTGAATATTAATACTAAAGTCTTCTACTTATACTACTTTATTTTATATTTATTATATCTTTCTTATTATTTATTTACAACACGTTATCAACATGAGATTCTGATCAAATTTTAGAAAAACCCAGGTAATAAATTTTTATTATGTTAAAAGTCTCTCATCTTGAATTAATGCTCTTGATATATCTGGAAACGACTATTTATCATGGATACTAGATGCTGAAATCCATCTTGATTCAATGGATCTTGGAGATACCATTATGGCTGAAAATAATGCATCCCAGAAGGGTAAAGTCAAGATCATGGTCTTCCTTCGTCGTCATCTTGACGAAGGATTGAAAAATAAATATCTCACATTAAAATATCCTGCAGATCTGTGGAAAGACCTTAAAGAAAGGTATAATCATCAAAAGATAGTGATACTTCCTCAAACCCGATATGAATGGACGCACTTGCATCTACATGATTTTAAATCCATAAAATGAATATAATTCAGCAATGTTTCGAATCACCTCACGAATGAAATTATATGGGAAAAAGATAATTGATAATGATATGTTAGAGAAAACTTTTTCAACTTTTTATGCCTCGAATGTGCTCCTGCAGCAGCAATATCGAGAAAAAGGATTTAAAAAATATTCTGAGTTAATTTCTTGCATTCTTGTTGCTAAACGCAACAATGAGTTGCATTTAGAAAATCATGAAGCATGTCTAGCTGGCACCACCCCATTTCCTGAAGCAAATGCGGCAAATCATAACCCCAGAAGAAGTAAATGGCAAGGTTTTGGCAACAAGAAAAATTATGAAAGGAAGAAAAATTATGTTCACAAGAAAGGATCTCACCAGAAGTGGAATAAAGAAAGAAACAATGGGCAAAATAAATCAACAGAGGATAAATGTTTCCATTGTAGTGGAAAGGGTTATTGGTCGCGTACCTGTCGTACCCTAAGGCACCTAGTCTATCTTTATCAAGCATTTTTGAAAAAGAGACAAAGGAAAAGAGACGAATTTTATTTCAAATAATTCTGAAAATTACACCACTCATTATAAAGTATCTGATTTCTTTGAGGATCCTGAAGAAAATATTGGTCATTTGATCAATGATGGAATAGTTTAATATGTGAGATTGTACTGTTAAGTATTCATGTAAATAAATAATATAAGAAACTTCTTGTTAAGTTTTATGCATTTGAATTCAAGTGTGATATATATGAATAATGTTTGATAAAACATTTATATCTATCAATTCCAAAATTACTGAATGTGCTAAGATAATAATAATAATAATAATAATAAAATTTTTAGTATATACTATACTTCTTGGAAAAATATTTTCAATCAAGAAATAATTTTACTGCACAAATATTTCTACTCATTTTATTATTATTTGTTTTTGAAGAAAATGACAAAGACATATAGTGAAGATGTTTGCCTTGCGGATAGTGCAAGTTCACACGCCATTCTGAAAAGTAATATATATTTTACTCATCTTGTGCCAAAAGAAGAATATGTTAATACTATTATTGGCTCAGGCAATGTGATAGAAGACTTTGGAAGAGTTATAATTTTGTTTCTCGGAGGAACAAAATTCATAATAAATAATGCACTATTGTCTATTAAGCCTCTAAGAAACTTATTGAGTTTTAAAGATATTTGCCGAAATGGATATCATATTGAAACAATGAATAAGGGAAATCATGAGTACTTGTATATCACAACTCATGATTCAAATAAAAAGGTTATATTAGAAAAGTTACCCTCACTTTCATATGGGTTATATTATACTAAAATTAGTGCAATTGAATCACATGCTATTGTAAACCAGAAGTTTACTAACCCAAATGAATTCATAACTTGGCATGATCGATTGGGTCATCTGGGAACAATCATGATGCGGAGAATTTTTGAAAACTCCCATTGACATTTACTAAAGAACCAAAAAATTCTTAAATCTAGTAAATTTTGTTGTGCTGCATGTTCTCAAGTAAAGCTGATTTTAAGGCCATGACCAGTAAAGATTGGATTTGAGTCCCCTGAATTCCTAGAAAGGATTCAAAGCGATATATGTGGATCTATTCATCCACCATGTGGATCTTTTAGATATTTTATGGTCCTAATAGACGCATCTTTGAGATGGTTACATGTGTGTTTGTTATCTTCTCGCAACCTAGCGTTTGTGAGATTACTTGTTCAAATTATCCGATTAAAAGCACAATTTCCAGAAAATCCAATCAAAGCAATTCGTCTTGATAATACTGATGAATTTACTTCCCAAGCCTTTGATGCTTATTGTATGGCTAATGGAATAAGTGTTGAACATCCAGTAACTCATGTTCACACACAAAATGGGTTAGCAGAATCACTTATTAAATGCTTCCAATTAATTGCTAGACCCTTACTTATGAGAACAAATCTCCCAACTTCGCCTTACGGGCATGCTATTTTACATGCCACAGCACTTATTCGTGCGAGGCCAACAAGTTACCATCAGTTCTCTCCTATGCAATTAGCTTTTGGCCAGCAGCCAAATATTTACCATTTAAGAATATTCGGGTGTGCGATATATGTTCCCATTGCACCACCTTCTCGCACCAAAATGGGACCCCAAAGAAAATTGGGGATATATGTTGGATATGATTCTCCCTCTATAGTGAGATATCTTGAGATACAAACTAGAGATGTATTTAAAGTCCGATTTGCAGATTGTCATTTCGATGAATCAAAATTTTCAACATTAGGAGGAGAGAATAAGCTTCCTGAAAAAGAACTTAATTGAAATGCATCATCTTTGATGCATTTGGATCCTCGATAAGGGCAATGTGAACTAGAAATTCAAAAGATTATACATTTGTAAAGAATAGCAAATGAATTGCCTGATGTATTTTTTGATACAAAGAAGATAACCAAATCTTGTATACTAGCTGAAAATGCCCCAATTCGAATTGATGTCCCAGTTGGACAAGTGGCCACTGAAATAAATTCACGCTAGAAGCGTGGTAGGACAAAAATCCTTGAAAAAGAAAAGAGGTAAATACTATTCCTGTTGAAAAAGATATAGTAAAGACACTTGTAGTTGTCTAAAATTCTGATATAATTTTAAAGTCAGAAGACATTCAGGTACCTGAAAATTATGAAAATGATGAGATCTCGATAAATTATGGCTTTACAGGAGAAAAATGGGACCGAAATAAGACAATTGTCAATGAAATATTTGCATATAATGTGGCATTAAATATCATGCATGAAGGTAAGGATCTTGAGTCAAGAACAGTCAAAGAATATCGACAAAGAAATGATTGGCCAAACTAGGAAGAAGCTATGAAGGCTGAGTTAGACTCACTTGCAAAACGTGAAGTCTTTGGACCTGTAGTCTATACACCAGAAGATGTAAAACCTGTTGGATATAGATGAGTATTTGTAAGAAAACAAAATGAGAAAAATGAAGTTGTACACTACAAAGCTCGACTTGTGGCACAAAGTTTTTCACAAAGGCCCGATATAGATTATGAAGTAATATATTCCCCTGTAGTAGATGCAATAACATTGCGTTATTTGGTCAGTTTATCCGCATATCATAAACTACATATGCATTTAATGGATGTGGTAACAACCTACTTTTACGGATCATTAGATCGTGATATCTATATGAAAGTCCCTGAAGGACTAAAGATATCTAAACCATCTAATGAATATTCGCAAGGGTTATACTCAGTCAAATTGTAAAGATCTTTATATGGTTTAAAGCAATCTGGACGAATGTGGTATAATCGTCTTACTGAGTATCTAGCCAAAAATGAATTCAAGAATGATGATATATGCCCGTGTGTTTTCATAAAGAAATCTGTATCTGGATTCATTATAATTGTTGTGTACGTTGATGATTTAAATATCATTAGAATCCCTGAAGAGATTCCAACAACTATAAAAGCTCTAAAAGAAGAGTTTGAGATGAAAGATCTTGGAAAGACTAAATTTTGTCTCGGCCTGCAAATCAAGCATACAATAAATGGGATCTTCATTCATCAAACAACATACACAGAAAAGATCTTGAAGAGATTTTATATGGATAAGTCACATTAATTAAGTACCCCAATGATCGTAAGGTCTTTGGATGTGGAAAAAGATCAATTCCGTCCTAAAGAAGAAAATGAAGATATCTTTGGTCTTGAAGTACCATATCTAAGTGCCATTGGAACACTAATGTATCTTGCTAATAATACACGATCTGACATATCATTTGTTGTGAATTTACTAGCAAGGTATAGTTCCTCTCTAACCAGAAAGACAATGGAATGAAATCAAACAAATCTTTCGATATCTTCACGGAATGGTAGATATGGGATTGTTCTATCCATATGGATCTAAGTCACAATTAGTTAGCTATGCTGATGCTGGATACTTGTCTAATCCACATAAAGGGAGATCTCAAACAGGATATCTATTCACATATGGTGGTACAGCTATATCATGGAGGTCCACGAAATAGACGATAGCAGCAACATCCTCTAATCATGCTGAAACACTAGCGATACATGAAGCAAATCGCGATTGTTTTTGGCTCAAGAGTTTGATTCCATATATTCTGTCATCATATGGACTGATTGACCATAAGATAGCTCCAACTATCTTGTTTGAAGATAATATAGCATGCATTGCTCAACTTAAGGGTGGATACATTAAAGGTGATAGAACAAAACATATTTCTCCCAAATTCTTTTTCACTCATGATCTTCAAAATTAAGGGACAATTGATGTCCAACAGATCCGCTCAAGTGATAATCTGACAGATTTATTTACAAAGTCACTCCCAAAATCCTCCTTTGAAAATTTGGTACATCAGATTGGGATGCGCCAATTTCGAGACATTAAATGATGTTGTCAAGAGGGGGAGACTGTACTCTTTTTTTCTTGGTCAGGTTTTTTTCCATTGAGTTTTTCTTAACAAGGTTTTTAATGAGGTAGTCTCCATCACAAAGGATTTTGTACTCTTTTTCCTTCACTAAAGTTTTTTTTCTATTGGATTTTTCTTTAGTAAGGTTTTAATGAGGCATAATCCTAAATGGTCATCCAAGGGAAAGTGTTGTGATAAGAACAAATACCTGGATGACCATTTATGACTTCGGCGGTTAAACATTAAAGGAATCATTTTCAAAGAAGAATTCAAATTAATGAAAGTTGAAAATGAAGACACTTTACATGCATGTATAAATAGAAGGCATCGTCAAAAGTAATATACACAACAACAATCAATAAAATTCTCTCTCTCTTTTATACTGCTAAAACACTCTTCTCTCTCTTTTATATATGCTATTATATATATATTAATTATGGTGAATATTAATACTAGAGTCTTCTACTTATACTTTTTTATTTTATATTTATTATATCTTTCTTATTTATTTATTTTACAACAAAAAAATTGGAACATCAACATACTTCACACACAATTCATGGTGTTTGATTATATTAAAAAAATAGTAAGTAGCTAGGTTGATTGAGCCGTTGAGTAACAAATCTTGCAAAAAAAATGTCCAAAATATAAACATATTTAAAATTAAATAAACAACATAATACATTTAAAATTAAGTATTAATATATCTAAATTATATTAATCTAATAAATTTCAAATCAAATAGATTAATAAAATAAATCAACACGAAAGAGAAAAGATAAAAATCAGAGAAAAAAGAAACATAACATTGAATTATAAACACACAAAAAAAAACCCATAAAGCTATTGAAACTCAAAATTCCAAATAAAAGAAGTGTTAAAACACAAGAATAACAAGTAAATAAAAGGAAAAAATTAGAACCACAAATGCAGAAAAGGGTGTAAGGTAAGAAAAGTGTAAGACACGTGGTGTAGTATAAGAAGAAGGAATCAAGGAACAGAAACACTCCATGAGTGTAACCAAAGGAGACAAATAGAACAAACACTCAAATCAAATCAACACTATGAGAATAACAATTCACACTCTTATTTTTATTTATTTATTTATTTTCTTCCCATAGAACTAAATAAAAAAAATTAATTGAACAAATTTACTATTGCTAAGACTAGAATTTTCACTTAAAAAAGAAAGAATTTTCACTCATTCACACCAAATCCTAGCCGCCAAAACTCCCTCAACGGGCAGAAAAAGAAAAAAAAAGAAAGAAAAAAAGAGAGAGAAAAGGGAAAACCGAGGGAGAAGAAGAAGGAGGAAGGGGAGACGGCGCAGGCGAGGAGGGACGTCGCCGCTGCCATTGTTGTTGCCATCTCCAAACTGCACGCCATCATCACTGATAAGGAGGAGGGGGAGAGAGAGAGAGAGATGCCATCGTCGCGTATTGTTGCTGCCGGCTTTGTTGCGCCATCTAATCGTCGTGTTGCCGTCGAGGATCAGGACAGGGAGAGAGAGAGAGTGACGTTGAAAGGGAAAGTGGGAGCCGTCGTCATCACCGCTGCCAGGGGACACTACCGTCAAGGAACCCGCAAAGAGAGAGAACGTGGCGGTGGTCACTGCAATGCGACCGCGAGCCAACGTTGCCATCATGTCTTGCCGCTAAGCTGCCGTCGCCATTCCTCGTTGTTGCCAGAGCCGCCGTGGAGCCATGAGGAGCTGACATCACTGGAAAACACACTGTTGGTGACACTGCCAGTTTTCCCTAGCTCCGCCTACCTTCTGCTGGTTTGGTCCTTGCCGGTGAGGGTCACTGGAGCAGTCGCTGCCTAATTTTCTTGTTCCTCTTAATTTCAGTAAGTTGTTTTTGCCTCGGAACCCTTATCATTGTTATTCTGTAATAAGTTACTAAGTTTTACGCGACGTTAATGTCTTAGAATTGAGCTATGTTACTTGCATGCTGTGTTTTATGGTTGTTGTTGCCGCAGGAGTGGTCGGAATTGTTGTCGCTGCTAAGAACTGAAAGAAAAAGGGGGGTTTTGTCGCGTAGTTAAGTCGCGATCGAGGTAGGATTTTTTTAACACTCATTTTATTTCTAAGAATTGTTACAAGACGTGTGTGTGTGTGTGTGTGTGTGTGTGTGTGTGTGTGTGTGTGTGTGTGTGTGTGTGTGTGTGTGTGTGTGTGTGTGTGTGTGTGATTATGTGAGTTTTATGGATTAAAATGGGTTGCGTTTGATGGATATAATTGTTTGCTTGATTGATTTATCAATTGATTTAGAATGTTTAATTAGTTGTTGTTGAAGTGGTGGTCGCTTGACAACGCTGTATTTGTTGTGGAATTGAGATATAATGAGTATTTGATTGGCTTGGAGTCACTGAAAATTTTGATTTATTGAAATTGATTGGTTGCTATCATTATGGGTATGTTAGATTCCTCGATTTGGGTGTTGGATTGAAATTGTTGGTTTGATAAAATATATTTTTGTAAGTTTCTTAGAAAGTATCAAATGCTGAAAATCCTAATTAAATTGGTTTTCTTGATTTATTTGAAATGAAGTGATATTTGAAAATATTTGAGATTTGAAAATGATTTGATATTGAAATTGATTTGATTTTGAAATTGATTTGATTTTGAAATAGTTTGATATAAAAAATGATTTGATATGTGGAAATAGTTTGACATCAAAAATGATTTTCTATTTGAAAATCTGAAATTGTGTTTTATTGGGGAGTGATTTGGTTTTGAACCCATTGGAAATGGTTTAAAAATAGTTTGGTTGGGATCCTTGAAGGGTGGCAAAAGTCCGATTTTTTAAAAAGTAGCCGTCAAAATTTTTATAAGTATTTAAGTGAATTTAAATCGTTTGAATTTGATTGAATGGAAATGGATTTTTATTTGATTAACTTTGGTTTAAGGACTATGTTTTAAAGAGTTTTAGAGGAGCGAAACTAATAGAAGTGAATTGAATTTTTGACTTATTTTGGTTTGGTTAATTTTTAAAAGAAATATGTTTTGGATACTTGATTGAATGGAAATAGACTTTACTGGATTGATTCAAATTAAAGAGTAAGGTTTTGAGGATTTTAATAAAAAATAAAGTAACAAAAAATGGGTATTTAAGAATAAAACAATTTTTGAGTTTTTGAGAGAGGTTTAAACTTGAAATGGTTTTAAAGTCAGTTCGAAGATTTTTGGTTAAAGTGAAAGGGAGTAGAAAAGTGTGAAATTGGAGGGTTTTAAGCAAAGGAAAGCGACGTGGTGATTGGGATGGAAATTATTTTGGTTTCAAAACTCGAAATGAGAGATGGATGTTATTTTTGAACTGATTAACCTATCCAATCAGTTTGTAAAACCCTGTGAACCTCTGATAAATTATTTTAAGGCCTTATATACATTGAGATTGGATTTTAATGCATTTGAAATTAAGTTTTTTACTCTATTTCTCGTTATGATTATGATTATAAAGAATTGTGATTCTGAATTTTGATTGAAATGAGTTTTTAAATGGTTTGTAAACTCGATGGTGAATTTTTGATCATATGAGATATGGAAGTGATTCTTGGGTGATGTGAATTAAATATGTATCGTTCTTGAAAGTAAATGGGCCAAGTACGATCCTTAAACAAAAAAAGGTGTTTGATTATGATTATGATTAGGTTTGACTATACTTGATTATGTTAAAGATGAATTTGATGATGATAATAATTATGATTGAAAAGTGTGTCGGACACTATATTCCAAGAGTGTACTGGGCACTGTATCCCAAGAGTGTGCCGGGCACTGTATCTCTGATGAATGGTGATTTGTGATTATGATGAGGTTTGATTGAGAAATGATTATATTGAGTTGCAATTTTTGCTTGTGATCATGGTTGCGTATGATCTGTTTCCCTTTGTTGCATTGTAATCTCTCTCTGTTTGCGAAGTGGGTCGAGCACTATATGCTAAGAGTGTGGCGGGCACTATATCTCAAGAGTGTGATGAGGACTATATCCCAAGAGTGTGGGAGCACTATATATTGGAAAGTGTGTCATACACTATAGCCCAAGAGTGTGGCGGACACTATATCCCTAGAGTGTGCTGGACACTATATTCCGAGAGTGTGGGAGCACTTATGCTTATGCCTTAATGACATATTGACCCTTATTTGTTTAACTATGTGCTCTACACATACTTGAAACTATTCATTTTGGCATAATGCTTTATTTGTGAAGATGAGTTGTGAGCTTGCCTATTCTTAACTTTTCGCAAACTTTTCAAGTCTAAGGACTATGCTTGCTATGTACATGACAACTAACTCTTTTTCAACTAACCTCTTTTCTTTTCTTAAATACATAGCATCCATGTTTCCTTAATACTTTTTGGTTAAATGGGCAATGCAACCAATGTTGATTGGTGTTATTGATTGGTGTATGATCTCTAGTTGGTTTTGTTTCGTAATTTCACTCACACATCCAATCAATTCTCTTTCCTCCTTCTGCTTCACAAATACTTGGTTATTCGCCTAAGTTCTTATGCTTCTTGTTGATTGCTTGTTGCTTTAACTTGCATATTTATCTTTAAAGCATCTTAGGCACATTAAAATAAGTGAATATATGTGTATTTTGTACAGTTGTGACATAGCTTTCAAATTCTACTGTGTGAGTTTTAAACCGTGTACAACTTAGAATTCACACACTATTTTCCTTAATGTCACACACTGATTAATTCACTTCATTTAGTGATTATTACTTCATTCCAACAACATATACTTCCTTGCCTTCGAATTTACTCATCTTACTATATTATATTTTATATTCTTCAGGATGAGTCATTATAAGCAAAAAAAAAAAAAGCAAAAGAAGGATGGATAGTGAAGGGAGAAACCTCCTCCTCAGCTGCAGCAGCCGAGTGATCCACCAGCTGAAGGTAAAAATCCATATAGTCTTCGTATCCCTTGGCTCATCATTGAATGTACGGAGGACCGTGCAAACTTTTAAGTGTGGGGAGGACATCCGACCGAATTGGCTTATTTAGGGATGAGTCATTATGAGCAAAAAAGAAGCAAAGGAAGGATGGATAGCAAAGGGAGAAAGCTCCTCCTCCGCTGCAGTAGCCAGATAATCCACCAGCTAAAGGTGACAATTCGTAAAGTCTTCGTATCCCCTGGATCATTATTGAATGCATGGAGGACCGTGCAAACTTTTAAGTGTGGGGAGGTTGTTCGACCGAATCGGCTTATTTTAGGTGAAACTATTTCTTTTCCGAACACTTTTATCTTAATTTTTTAGCATGCTTTTTATATATTTGTATATATTTTACTATCTTGAACGCTTTTCTAGTTTTGCACTTTGTTATTTTGGTTTGTACATTTTTTTTGCTACATACCTTAGTTACTTTGATTTATTGCATTTTCTTGATTTTGGTGTATAAATACATAGTTCAGTTGTAGTTCATTAGTTGTGATTGGATAATAAGGATAACTGAACCTAGGTTAGTTTCCTACATATGATGATTTGAGATAATTGAGAATAAAAAAAGAACTTAGGATTTTTACTTTTTCTCCAATCACACCATACATATACATATACATATAATTGAGATAATACGTTTGATCAAAATAATGAAATTTCTAAGACAATTTCTTTTTATATAGCGCATTGGCATTCTGATTGATTTGAGTTAATCTTTTTCATTGAACTTGCTTGAAATACATTGTGGAACATGGTTTTTTGAGCTAGAATACAAACCTTGTGAGTTTTGATCCTTAATGTGTGGTTACATAATATTAACCACTATTTTTATTCTTGTGTGTTGTTCTCTTTCCATGATGGTAATCTTTGACTTGTTTAATTCTTTATGTCAATTGTAACACCCTAATTACCCTAAGCCTTACCTCATGCCGTAAAGTAAAGGTTAATCAAAGGTTACGACAATTCTAAGACTTATACAATACTATATATAGAAAGAAATAGTAATTCTAGAAGCCCGATGAAGGAATAAGATCAAAAACAGAGTTACAAAAGTGAGAAGCGTTCACTCGAAGCTACAAACTTAAGGCACAAGATATAGATACTAGATAATAGAGTATATATAAATATAAGAGTATAATAGTCATAAGATACTAGCCTCAGCCTGCGGAGTTTAGGCCGACTAGTTATGAACTGACATACAGTTTTGAAAGTTAAAATAGCTTATACAATATTTCTCTCAATGTTGGCCTCTAAGGCAAATAAAATACAAAAGTGAGAGCATTAAAAACAAAAGTAATCAAAAGACTCCAAATAGGGATAAAGATCCTCCGCTTTGCCACCATCACGTAACTCACCGAGGTGGGTTACGACCTGCATCTGAAAAATAACAACAACATATGGTATAAGAACCGGAGGTTCTCAGTATGGTAACAGTGCCCAATATATAGGATCTAAGGCTCCAGGACGCCAAAGGCAATCCTAGAACTTCACATCATAGATATTCAAGCTTAACAAAATCAATAACTTAAGCCACAAAAAATAAACAGGGTTATCTAAACTTAGGAGATTTCTAACTAATACTAATCACACTGTTGTATTCCACAGCCTTCCCCAACCTAACCTCCGTGCGATCCCATCGCCACCGCCCCCAATCCTCCTTAACACCAGTAAAACACATTTAATGCAAGCAAGTAAAGCACAAATAGTATTCATGTATAACAGATAAGTCAATTAGCATTTAGACATATTAATCAAATAGGCATAACCCAAGTAATCAAAGCAAACAAGCAGATAGAAGATGAATATGATGAATACCTACCCTATTTGGCTCGTGATATTACTTGTCGGTTCAAAATTCCAACCCGACACATCCTTGGGATGTCGCCTTTCTGCCATGACTAGGGTTATAGTGCCCAGCACTTTATCTTGCGCCCGTGAGTTATAGTGCCCGGCACACTCTTTCAGGTTATAGTGCCCGAGTTCACTCTGGCAGCAGAAAGGTTATGTGAGCGGGAGACTGCCACAGTCCTCACATCTCAACGTAGGTGGGAGACTGCCTCGGCCCCTACGCTGGCAGCGCTACCTCGACAAGCGGGAGACTGCCACAGCCCTTTCCCGAGGCGCATAGCGACTTACCAATCATAACAATTCAATAATATAGCATAGCTCATAGCATTATTTCTTTTATACTAATTCCAATCTCATCATCCATCCGGCCCCCCATTAATTCACAAGACAACTCCACCCAACTGACATACCAAGCTTAAGTCACCATTTTTCTCATTCGACTAATCCATCCTCAGTACTCCAGAAACCTAAGTTTCTGTCTTCTAAATTTTTTACCATAATTTATTCTAGTTAGACTCGCTTATGGTATTCTCTATGATTCAAAGCCTAAAAACAAGTTAAAACACCCTAGATAAGCTTTACGGAAGTTCACAAGCTTGCCGGGAAGGTAAAACAGTTAAAAACAAGGTTTTCATCGAAAAATAGGCCAGTGTGTGTACGCATATAGTTGTGCGTAGGTACTCCTAGAAGAGTTCTCTCAAAGTGTGCCTACGCATAGAGGTGTGCGTACGCACACAAAGCAAAATTTTCCTGTTTGTATGCACGCATGGATATGTGTGAATGACCTCGACAGAAGGCACATCCCAGCGTGTGCGTACGCATGATGTTGTGCGTACGCACAACTTACAAAATTTCACAGAGTGTGTGCGCACTAGAGTGTGCGAACACCCTCAGCAGTAGGCATATCCCTGTGTGTGCGTTCGCACCGGGATGTGCGTATGCACATTTTCAAAGATTTACAGGGTGTGCATGCGCACAAGGATGTGCATACGCACAAGTAAAAACATGACCCCTGTTCAAAACACGCACATAGCAGTGTGTGTGCGCACACAAACCAAAACTCACAATTTTTGCAACATCACAAAAATCAAATTTTTGACCCCAACTTTCAACGATCATATCTTTTTCTACAAAATTTCAATTTCCATAAAATCTATATCGTTTTAAAGCTTTTTGAATTATCTTCAATTTGATATAAAATTCAGTCAATTTCAAAAACTGTAGCTCAAGATATGATCCACTAAAGTTGGCCAAAATCCATTTTTACCGAAAACCTTTAAACCTCAAATTTACCAAAACTCTCAATTCAAACCTAGTTACTCACAACCCAAACAATACCCAACACCACACAAAATTCCATACTAATCATTCCTCAACTCAACCATTAATAGTGTCCCAGTTTCACCAATTCCACACCATCAAAATCATTAATTATCAACAATATCAACAAACCCTCATCGACAACAATAAATTACAACCTTCATCATCAACCTCTATAGTCATCAAAAATCAACAATCAACATCAATAATATCATATATCCCACATACCAAACTCTATATCATCATCACCCTACAACTTATCTTCAAACATCAATTTCACACACAATTAAACATACACTCAAGCATTCAATCCTATCTTAAAGTCAACTAGCCTAAGTTTTATGAAATATTACATATTACATAAAGAAAATTGAAACCATAACTTGGTCGATTCCCATGCAACTCAAAACACCAAGCTCAAACTCAAGGCTCCAAAACCATCAAGCTCACTTGAACAAACACCAAACCTCAATCTAACATCATATAACATACAAAAACATCAGTAGGACTAACCTAAAACATCAAACCACAAGAGTTTGAAGAGGCTTACCTTACCCAATGAGATTAGGGACAAAACCCAACAATATTCCAATGCTAGATTATCCCTAAACAAACAAAATACAAAATCTACTCAAGAACTAGAACCAAAAAAGGAAAACTGTTCGGGATGAAAACTGGAGCATAGATTTCGAAAATCTTACCACTTTGTTTAAATATAAACGAAGAGCTCGACAAGAGTTTCGTGTGGCCACAAACGGCTCGTCAATCGGAGCTCCATAGCTCAAGTTATGGTCACCGGAAGGTGGATGTGAATAGTGACCAAACCCTTTTGCTCTCTTCTCTCTCAAAGCTGCGCCCCTACTCTCTCTTTAAGTTAAAATGAGCTGAAATGCTCATTAATTAGGTTTATATATGTTGGGCTTGGGCCTAACTTGGGTCCGATCCAACCCGTTAGCGTTTTTAGCCCGTTTGGCCCACTTTGGGCCAAAACCTTTAAGATTAGTGCCCGGTTTTTAATTCTAAATTATTTTTGTCATTTTAGAATAATAAATTCAATTTTTTAAAAAAATCTTATTTTTCAAAATACGCGGTACCGGACAAACTAGAGCCGGACTGCCAGCTTAAATACCGGTACGCATTTTTACAAAGATTTTTCGTAAAAGATATATTTTCCCATTCAGAAAAGTTCATTGAATTCAAATTTCACCTTTTTAGTTTCAAAAGATTATTTCTATATTTTTGAACCTATTTCGGGCAGTTAAAATTTATTATTTTATTAAAGCGATTTTACGTGAAAACGCCGGTTCTTACATCAATTATTCTGTGTATATATATATATATATATATATATATATATATATATATATATATATTTATATGATTGAGGCTGTTATTTCATTGTAGCTCACTTATCCATATAGTCTTACCCTTTCATCTACCTTTGTTAGCCAACTTTGAGCCTTATTAATTCCCTTTTTGTTCTTAATTTCAACAGATTATTGGCATTAAGTGAAAAATAATAAATATCCTTACTTTGGATGTTTGATTAGCTTAGTCTAGTGAGAGTGTCTAATATCTAAGTGTGAAAAAATTTGGGAACATTGGTTGATAAAAGTATATTTTGTATTTTATTAAAAATCTTGTGAATTGGGTACATACTTATGCATTAATTGTGTAAACCATATACATTGACACTTGTGTATATATTTTACTTTGAAAAAAAAGAAATATATATATATATAAAACAGAATAAAAAAAGGACAAAGGCCCTAAAGAAAAGTAATAATAACAATGCATATGGGATGTGAATTGAAAAGATGTATGAGTATGTGAAAAGTGAAATAATGGGTTAGCTAGGTTTTGTATTAGAATTGTATAGGCTGTTATATGTTAGCTAAGAACTTAAGTTAATCAAAGATTCAAATACAAGCTTACTTAATCATATACATCCTTACCTTTACCCTAACTCCGTTACAACTTTCGAAAAAGTCCTCATGATCTTTGTACGCATCATGATATTTGTATGCATACATTGAATAATTGTTGATTATTAGATGAAAAACAAGTCTAGAGAGCAAGATTAGAAGAGAATTGAGTGAATCAACCCTATACACTTGAACGATTAGAGAGTACACATCTGGTGAGGGGTTCGATTGCTCAATTCTATATTTTCACCTAGTATTATCTCTTATCTTGTAAGTTGTAAATTCTTTTCAATGGCCTTAATCAATTGTTAGATTTGAATTAGTTGCTATTGTCTTTAGCCCTTGATTGTTTACATACTTTCTTGGAAGTTGAATTATTTTGACCAAGTAGATAGAAGTAAATAAAGTAGATAGAGGTAGGTAGTATTAGGTAGGTTCATTACATGCATTTAGATAGATTGCATTTAGATAGCTTACATTAAATAAATGTTGATACCCCTTTCTTGTCTTTCTTGATGTTTAGCATGAGGACATGCTATTATTTAAGTGCGAGGAGGTTGATAAACCACTAGTTGATGGTAAATTTAGGTTGAATTGAGTGGATTTTATCAACTTATCTTCCATTTATTTGTTGAAATAGCATAGTTTTGTAAATTTCTCCTAATTGTTCTTAATGATTAAAAATATACTTTTTATGCTTGAAAATTGCTAAATTTAATTTACTTTAATTCCATTCGATACCTTGATGTGTCTGTTGAGTGATTTCAGGCTTAGAAGGCAAGGATGGCTGGAAGAAGTGAAGAAAAAAGTATGTAAAAGGGGATAATTCATGAAGAAATAAATATTGGAGTTCCTCATGGTCATGCGTACGCTTGCCTTTTGTGTACGCATGAATTTCAAGTTGCACGTACGCATGCCTAATGGGGGAAAAATCATCGGTAAAGAATTTCACAAAATAAGCGCGTTGTAAGTATAGATCTAAACCGACAATTAAACCTCAATCAAATTTAATTTGTTTGTCACTTAAGCAAACCCAATAAAAATAACTGAAGTATTAAACCTTGGGTCGTCTCTCAAGGAATTGCAGGGAAGTATGTTACTATTGGTTATGGGATTGTATCTTTTTGGGTTTTTGAAATGTGGAACAAGGAATGTAAATAACAAGGAAATAAACTAATAATAAATAAAGTTCTTAGCAAGGATTGATAATTAGAATTCCTATCCCTATTATCATAGTCAATTGTGATGGTAACTTCCTTTTACTATCACTTAGTTAACCTCTAACAATTGAAGGTAAGTCAAGTGAGAAAATCAACTCGAGTTCACAAGTCCTAGTCTACTCCTAAGGAAATATTAGAGTTAGTGGAATTCAAATCAACCAGCAACTTCTCAATTACCAACCAACAAGAGAATTTGACAATTCAAGAGTCTCTAATTACTCAATCTTAGCTAAGAACATAAAAAGCTAATTTAAAATCCAACCAAGCATTTTATCAAATACTTAGTGGGCACAACATAAAAGCATAGAAAAGCAATAAGAGATAATAAGATCCAAACAACCAATTGCAAGCATCAATAACACAAATTGAAGAAAGCAATCATAAATATGAAATACCTCAAATTGCATTAAATAGAAAATCAAATCTAACATGAGAATTCATAAACTAAAGTGGATAAATAAAAAAATCTCCTAGAGAAGAGAAACTAAAGTGCTAGAATAAATAATGTAAGACCCAGAACTTTTAAAAAGTCTTATTATGATCAAGTCTCAAATCATATAGTTATTTATAGCCTTAATTTCAGAAATCATTTTATTAAAGATGATTAAGGCAAGTTTTGATTTATTGAATTTGAGATAAGTTATGGTTATTATCAAATTTTACAATTATTGGATTATTTTCTATATTTAAATCATATAGTTGGTAGTTGTGAAATAATAAGGATTTTTATATGATTCGGATTAAATAATTAATATTTTAAATATTAATACTGTTACTTTGGAAAATAAAGGGTTTAATTATATTATTTCTAATTATTTTGATTTGGGCATTTTATGGAAAATAATTTGTAAGATTGATGAGCAAATAGTATTTTCTATATACAGTAGTGTTGGATTTAAATTGGGTTTCAATTACTATATTTTCCCCAATTTCATTTGAAATTACCAAATTACCCTTAACCCTAATTTTCAAAATAGTGAAACCCTAATTCCCCAAACCCAGCAACCATCACCCCAACCCCCCATTAGTAACAAACACACGCACACAGTGAGACAAAAGGGGAGAAAGGAAACAGACAGAGGGAGAAGGAGGAAAGAGTTTACCGGCGTGGAGGAGGGGAGGGAGCTCGCCGTCGCTGTTGCCCTCACGAGCCCACCGAACCCGCCACGCCTTGCCGCCAGCTGCGCGCCACCGCCATTCCGGTAACGCTGCATCGCGTCGCGCTCATCGCCGCCACTTTCAGGCGTCGTCGTCAAATCGCCAAGGGAGGGATAGGGACGCGATGGAAGTGAGGATGGAGGAGCTAGCGTCGCTGTCGAACTGTTGCGGAGCCACCAGAGCCGTCGTGTCGCCGCCGTCGTCCTCACTGCACCGCCGTCGCCCTTGCCACGTGGTCAGTCACCGATATGGTCTGAGAGAGAGAGAACGTGAACAGAAGGCAAGATCGGGAGCCACCACCACTGCTCGCTGAACCCCAGTGCTTCCTATCGCCTCTGCCGCCTGGAGCCGCGTTGCCGCACCTGGCGGCTGGAAACCGCCACTGAAGCCGGTGTCGTTTGGAGTTATCGCGAGTTGCCGCCGCCAGACCCACATCGGAGCTACTGCCATTCACCGCCGCTGGTGTTGTTCATCGCTGTGCTTGCCATTCGGAGCGGCTGCATCGCTTTTTTCACCGTTACGCTCACCGGGAGTGGCGTGGGTGTTGCTGGAACCACCATCGGGGCTGCCGCTACTCGGTGTAGTTCTTTCCTTGTTGCGGTAAGCGGGTTATTTCGGAAAGCCCTTTTAGTCAGTATTCTGTAATGCTTGTTTAAAGACTCTGAGGTTTGGTAACATAGGTTTAAGTTCTGATTGCTGCCAGAACCACCGCCGGGACTACCGTTGCTTGATTTGGCCGTTCTTTCTTAGTTTTGGTAAGCATTTTCGATATGAAAGCCCTTTTGGTTACTGTTCTGTAATCTCACGCTAAGGTTTTGCAGCATCAATTGCTATGAGACTGAGTTTCTATTGTTATCTGTCGCGATTAATGTTGCTGTGGTTACCGCGGGAGTGGCTTAGAGCCAAGGTTACGTTGTTGGTGATCTCGGTTTAAGAGAGGAGGTTCCTGTGACGCGTTTGGGTTATGGAATTTCGTTTTGAGGTAGGGGCACTTTCCGAAAACTATAGTTTATTATTGGAATTATTAGATATGGGTACTGATGTGAGATATTGTGTATTTGGTGATTGTATCTGCCTTATGTATTATTTGATTGACTCGAATGACTATGGATGTTAGTTTGGCTGAATTGTTGTGTGGCTTGTGAAATGTAATGTTTGAAGTTGATTCTTTAAAGATTTGAAATCTGAGTTTAATCCGTTGAGGATTGGTTTGAATTGAGTCAATTATTTTGATGATGTGAAAAATAGAATACACTCTTGAATTCAGCCGGGCTTGTTTTAAATGATCTGGTTTTTGATAAATGATTGTTACTGAACCGTTTCTTTAAAGCTTTGGAAATGAGTTTATTCGGCTGATAACTATTTGATTTTGAAACGTTTTCCTTGAAATACGGAATTGAGATGACTGTTGGATTTGGCTTGCCTTGAACTGATTTTGGAATTCGGGCTGTTGGAAAAGGATTGTGGAATGGTTTTGTTGGGACCCGAACCGGGTGGCAAAGTCCAAATTTTAGGGGAGATGCTACCAGAATTTCTATAAAATCTGAGTCTTTATTAAAATGTTGTTTGGAAAAAAATGATGAGTTAAAGACTTCTACTATTTTAATTGAATTATCAAGAAAAGGATGATCCATGCTTTTGAAATGAATTATTAAAGAGGAAATTGTGGTTTAGTCTTGCTTCTTAAGGAGGGTTGTATCTCTTTCAGGAGAAAGTTATTTAGATGAAACTTATGTTTTAAAGCTGTTTTAAATGTGACAAGGGTAATGCCTTTGAATTTGACTCGAGGGTTTCAATTAGAGGAGTTTCAATGACTTTGAAAGAACCTAAATGTCTATTGACAAGTTTCATTTTGAAATGTTTTGAGAATGGTTTTAAGTACTCTTTGAATCCTGAACTTTTGCAAGACAAACAATTTTGAACAGTTGAAACGCTTTAGAATTTGTCATGGGGGTTGAAGCTGGTTTTGCCTAAGTAAAGGAAACGGTTTTGAAGGAAATAAATGATTACGTGACTCGGTTTGGCTTAGATCTTATTTTATTACTCAAATCGGAAAGCCAAGGTTTTAATGATTTTAAATGAATTTGGCAAAATGAGTTATGCTATTCTCCCCTAAGGACTTGGGACTCTGCCGAGAAACTTTTGTTACAAAAATCCCATTGTTAGATGGGTGGCTTTGAATGTTTCAAAAGGAATCTTTAACTTTCCATGGTTTTGGAAGTTTTGGAAAGAGGAAGCCGAGAGTGGCTTGTTTTAAAAAGGGAATTTTCCTTGAGTAAAAGTGGCTTATGAGCCTGAGATAATTTGAGAAATGAGATCTTTAAAGCCAAGGCTGAAAAGAGTTGAAACTTGATTTCAAAGTGAAATCAATTGAGAAAATGATTTATGGCTTAAATGCCGATTTCACGAATTTGATGATTTTGAATGTGGAAGTGTTATTTTGTTGAGAGCTGGAATGGCTGTGTATGATTATACATATTGATTGGTTCTGGATTGAACCGTGAGCCGGAATGGCTGTGTATGATATGAATATTGGCTGGTTCTGGAATGAACCGTGAGCCAGATGGCTGAGATGGATGTTGATC
Organism: Arachis ipaensis; assembly: GCF_059453495.1. Classification (NCBI taxonomy): domain Eukaryota; kingdom Viridiplantae; phylum Streptophyta; class Magnoliopsida; order Fabales; family Fabaceae; genus Arachis; species Arachis ipaensis. Next base: position 36,601,581 of record NC_142442.1, read on the forward strand.
CATGGATGAGATTGAATGCATGTTTATGCTGAATCATTGATAAATGTGAATGTTGCACTTCTACTATCGGAGATAAGCGTTTCCCTGGGAGAAAGCAGTGGCTAGCCACCACGTGCTCCAGGTTGAGACTTGAAGCTCTTGTGACCCTATGTCGTAAGTGTGGCCGGGCACTGTGAAAGGCCCGGATGAGCTCGCCCCCGTAAATATACACCAGTGAGGGTGTTGGATATGGATCATGATTATGATCAAGTTTATATTGAGTATCACTCGAGTTTGGGATGCGCGACAGGGGGACAGTCCAATGGTTAGCTACCAGGACTTATCGGGTTGGCTCTATAACCGACAGATGATATCATCAGCCACTAGGGACAGGCATGCATCATATGCATCTATGTGACATTGTTTGGTTATGCATATTATACTTGGTGTGCCTATGTGATTAATTGCTAATTGTTCTACTTGCAATAACTGTTTGTTTGTGCTTGCATCTTCCTATTTGTGTTTGCTACTGGGACTCTGTTGGACTGTGGTGATTGGTTGATGGTTGGATTGTTTGGGCCTAGGGCCGTGGTTGAAATGAGATGAATCGATAGTTGATTTCGGTTTGTGTTTCTGGTTTGGAATAAAATATGAAAGGCTGTTTTGGTTCAGCATAGATAAACCGTTTTGAAGGGCTTTTGAGTTTTTGAGAATTGAATGGTTCCTTTTTCAGAAAAGATTTCCGACTTTACTTTTATTGTAAACTGTTGTTTTGAAAAGAGGCATAAGACGGTTATTAATCACTGGTACGGTTTATCTTCATGTATCCTATTACAGTAATTCCCAAAAACCCTCTACTGAGAACCCTTTCGAGGATGATGTTCTCACCCCCCTACATTTTTCCCCTTTCAGGATATGGGCGCAGAAGTTACGAAGAGCTCATTTAATTGTTGTTGTGATGCTTTGTATTGTTTTAGTTATGGTTTACCGTACCCTCGCCTTTATTTTGATATAATCTGTAAGAGGGATAGGAATTGTATTGGATTATGTTTGTAAAATTATTTATATATTATTTATGTATATATATGGATGTACTCTTTATGAGGAGTTGTAAGTTGAATGGTATTTATGGATGTACGTTATCGAATGAAAGTATCTTTGGAGCGGTATTGTGGTTTAAAGTTTTAAACAGGCTCATATTTTAGTATTAAATAATATAAAAGTCGTCGTAATTTCCGAACTATCAGAGTTGCGCAGCCGGAAGTGTGAGCTTTGGTAGTTAGGGTGTTACATTATGGTATTAGAGTGGGCTTTCCTGTAGAGCCTGAGGAATGGACCGACTATGCTTTGGTTGCATACTTTGAGCGTTTGTCATGTACTAAGTCTTGTCGAATGACGAGGATTAGAGCTTTATGCACATGACAGTCTATTGATTAACGCTGTTAGTCTTGCATTGCATGATTCTTGGTATTAAGTTTGGCCGGCTTAATACTAGTGAATTATGTATATGAGAGCACTAATGGGTTATCATAGATGATCCACGAGTTTTGAATTAAGCGAAATCGCGGGTTTTGGGAACGTTGAAAACTATTTCTCGAGGCTATTCAGTTGTGTGTCTTGAATTCTGTTCGAGTCGACCTGTTCCTTTATGTCCTAATTTGAAGTTCTTGTTTGCTAATCCTTTTGAAAAGTAGTTTGATTTTTTCAACTCTATTCCTCTATTCATATGTATTCTTGTTTGATCTTAATTGTATATGCTCGTTTGGAATCCTTGTTGCATCTATCTTTCTCTGTTTGAGTTCTTCTTGATTCACGTACTCCTTGCTATAGCTTTGCACTTGTCTTAATGTGCTGTGCTTTTAACTCCGGATTCCGAGTCCATTCTTTGAGAGATTGTTGATTCAGTTGTTCTCTTACTTGACAGTGATTACAGCCAATTTTGAGATTTTTATAAAAGATGCTGTTGACTAGATATACACTTATCTATATGTGGAACTTTGAAGATTTCTTATACAGTTTAACAACTATTTATTTTTAATACCTCACCTGTACTTTTACTGGTTTGCGGAACCGCATTTACTTCAAATACAATTTGACTTTCTAGTAATTTTACTATAGTTCCAATGCACATCTTCATTTGATTATGTATTTGGGGTATTTCTCAAAATTCTGGAAAGAAAGGGAATTTTTCACTTTTATCCCGGTTGAGCTTCATTTGATAAACTTTACTTAATTCATTTTGATTTGAGTTTGATTTAGCATACTACATGGTTTATGCTATTGTTTTTCTTTTGAAAATGTTGGACTCATAGCTTTCTTCTTATGATCAGACTCGCTCCTTCTTAAGCTTTTCACCTCTATGAATGTCATACATGATTCTGTTTTTAACTAATCTTTTACATCTTGTGAAATTACCATTGATCTTGGTTTGTCCTCTCTTGTGAATCTCATTCGTATGTGAGTCAGTTTGATTTGTTTCAAATTAGTGCATTGTTTATTCTCTCATTTTCTCTACAAGAGTTTTTAGTTAAAGATTTACCTTTGAGAAATTACTAATGATTGAGTTGTCTTTTCCTATGACTTTTGTATTCTTTTAGATCAATTGAAAGCTTGTTTGATGACTCATGCCTAGTGAATCTTGTTTGGACTACTTTGGTTTAAGATCCTTTCTTGCAAGGCTTGACTCCTTTTTAGTACATCTTAAACTTCTTGAATGTTCTTCTGAGATGGTGATTTTAAGAACACTTTTGGGAGTCTTGTTCTGAACTTTTTAAAGAAGTTTTGAATTCTCTTGTAAGAAGTTTTAAACGGAATTTATTTTCTGTTGCTTGATTTAGATTGAAACCATTGTTCAATTTTTGACAAAATTGTTTTAAAGTTGACATGCGCTATTTTAAATGAGGTTTTGGAAAGTTTCCTTGTTTAGTGGAAACCGGTTTGTTTGTAACGCACCACTTATTTCCTTTACCAAATTGTAAGCAAATTTTTATCTCGAAATTTCTTTTCTAAAAAGAGCTTGATTTTCTCTTGTGTCCTTACTATGAATGTTATACACGCTTGTCTGAATATGGACTTTGGAAATTTTTGAACAAGCATTTGATTTCTTCCGAGTTTTATGAATTGCTTTTGGTTAGGTTGTGCACCTAACTATCTTTCTAAAATATTTGAGGAAATATTTTAGCTATTAGTCAAACTTGTGTGCATTTTGTTTTTCTAAAACTCTGCATAATCTACTTCAACATGAAGTTGAATTAGAGCAAAGCCACGTTATTGCTTTTGTTGCCCTCTTGAGGAATGTTTGCTATTGAGCTTTTCTTCTAAATTGCAAAGTGATTTTCCGCAAGTTTTCGACTCTTTCATGAACAATGTATTCGAAAGTATTTTTAATCATGCTCTTGAGTTCTGTGAGCTTTGTCTTGGGTTTGAAATATTCTCTTCTGTAAACCTCATGCTTCCTCGACTCAGCTTGAGTTTGTTTCAAACTGATGCGCTGGTTTTCTTCTTATTGATCCTATTGAACTTCTTTGATCTAAGGGTTATCTTTGAAGTTGTCAATTGAATTGTGTCTAGCAAACTTCATTGCTTGAACATCCTTGTTTATCTGGAATTGGATATATTCTTTCAAATCTATGAGTATTGTCTTTGACAATTGTCTCTCCTTTCTAAGATCTCGTATTCTTCTGAGTAGACTCGAGAATTGTTTGATATCACGTGCGACTTGTAGATGTATACATAACGCGGTGCGTTAGTTCTTTAAGACGTGATATGTGTATATGGAAGGTGAAGCAGTAGGTGTGTAACGTTATGATGAGTTGTGGGTGTTTTGTCCCTTGCAAACGAGCTTGCGGGTGTTAGGCTTATGATTGGCTATGAGGTTGAAAAGTGCTTGACGAAGTTAGAAAGTTGAAGCCTTGAGGTAGATATGAGATTAGTGTGCGGATGTTAAGCATGTCGTTTTAACCCCATCATGTTTTATAGCCTTCGATGCCTTGCTTTACTATCACATGTTTGAACCATGTCATCTTTGCTTTTGAACGCCTATCTTGATTTGCATCCTATTTGGTACCTCAAGTTTTTGTAAGGCTTTGAGATCATATGACCTTGTGCATTGAGCTTATCTTGTAACGTTTTCTTTGTAATCACACACCTACCTTTGTATCCTTATGCATACGACCATCCAACTATTTGAAAACCATATATATGTTTATATTTTGAGATATTTTTGCTTCTTCCTTAAATGTGTTCAAGGATGAACTGTTATGAAATTTCTTTCGTTTTGTATCAATTTTCGAGAACGAAAATTTTTATAAGGTGGGTAGGATGTAAGACCCAGAACTTTTGAAAAGTCTTATTATGATCAAGTCTCAAATCATATAGTTATTTATAGCCTTAATTTCGGAAATCATTTTATTAAAGATGATTAAGGCAAGTTTTGATTTATTGAATTTGAGATAAGTTATGGTTATTATCCAATTTTACAATTATTGGATTATTTTCTATATTTAAATCATATAGTTGGTAGTTGTGAAATAATAAAGATTTTTATATGATTCGGCTTAAATAATTAATATTTTAAATATTAATACTGTTACTTTGGAAAATAAAGGGTTTAATTATATTATTTCAAATTATTTTGATTTGGGCATTTTATGGAAAATAATTTGTAAGATTGATGAGCAAATAGTATTTTCTATATACAGTAGTGTTGGATTTAAATTGGGTTTCAATTACTATATTTTTCCCAATTTCATTTGAAATTACCAAATTACCCTAAACCCTAATTTTCAAAATAGTGAAACCCTAATTCCCCAAACCCAGCAGCCATCACTCCAACCCCCCATCAGTAACAAACACACGCACACAGTGAGACAAAAGGGGAGAAAGGAAACAGACAGAGGGAGAAGGAGGAAAGAGTTTTCCAGCGTGGAGGAGGGGAGGGAGCTCGCCGTCGCTGTTGCCCTCACGAGCCCGCCGAACCCGCCACGCCTTGCCGCCAGCTGCGTGCCACTGCCGTTCCGGTAACGCTGCATCCCGTCGCGCTCATCGCCGCCACTTTCAGGTGTCTTCGTCAAATCGCCAAGGGAGGGAGAGGGACGCGATGGAAGTGAGGATGGAGGAGCTAGTGTCGCTGTCGAACTGTTGCAGAGCCACCAGAGCCGTCGCGTCGCAGCCGTCGTCCTCACTGCGCTGCCGCCGCCGTCGCCCTTGCCACGTGGTCAGTCGCCGATCTGGTCTGAGAGAGAGGGAACGCGAACAGAAGGCAAGATCGGGAGCCACTGCCACTGCTCGCTGAACCCCAGTGCTTCCTATCGCCTCTGCCGCCTGGAGCTGCATCGCCGCACCTGGCGGCCGGAAACCGCCACTGAAGCCGGTGTCGTTTGAAGTTATCGCGAGTTGCCACCGCCAGACCCACATTGGAGCTACTGCCATTCACCGCCGCTGGTGTTGTTCGTCGCTGTGCTTTCCATTCGGAGCGGCTGCATCGCTTCTTTCACCGTTACGCTCACCGGGAGTGGCGTGGGTGTTGCTGGAACCACCATCGGGGCTGCCGCTACTTGGTATAGTTCTTCCCTTGTTGCGGTAAGCGTGTTATTTCGGAAAGCCCTTTTAGTCAGTATTCTGTAATGCTTGGTTAAAGACTCTGAGGTTTGGTAACATAGGTTTGAGTTCTGATTGCTGCCAGAACCACCGCCGGGACTACCGTTGCTTGATTTGGCCGTTCTTTCTTAGTTTTGGTAAGCGTTTTCGATATGAAAGCCCTTTTGGTTACTGTTCTGTAATCTCACGCTAAGGTTTTACGGCATCAATTGCTATGAGACTGAGTTTCTATTGTTATGTGTCGCGATTAGTGTTGCTGTGGTTACCGCGGGAGTGGCTTGGAGCCAAGGTTGCGTTGTTGGTGATCTCAGTTTAAGAGAGGAGGTTCCTGTGACGCGTTTGGGTTATGGAATTTCGTTTTGAGGTAGGGGCGCTTTCCGAAAACTATAGTTTATTATTGGAATTATTAGATATGGGTACTGATGTGAGATATTGTGTATTTGGTGATTGTATCTGCCTTATGTATTATTTGATTGACTCGAATGACTATGGATGTTGGTTTGGCTGAATTGTTGTGTGGCTTGTGAAATGTAATGTTTGAAGTTGATTCTTTAAAGATTTGAAATCTGAGTTTAATCCGTTGAGGATTGGTTTGAATTGAGTCAATTATTTTGATGATGTGAAAAATAGAATACACTCTTGAATTCAGCCTGGCTTGTTTTAAATGATCTGGTTTTTGATAAATGATTGTTACTGAACCGTTTCTTTAAAGCTTTGGAAATGAGTTTATTCGGCTGATAACGATTTGATTTTGAAACGGTTTCCTTGAAATACGGAATTGAGATGACTGTTGGATTTGGCTTGCCTTGAACTGATTTTGGAATTCGGGCTGTTGGAAAAGGATTGTGGAATGGTTTTGTTGGGACCCGAACTGGGTGGCAAAGTCCAAATTTTAGGGGAGATGCTACCGAAATTTCTATAAAATCTGAGTCTTTATTAAAATGTTGTTTGGAAAAAAATGATGAGTTAAAGACTTCTACTATTTTAATTGAATTATCAAGAAAAGGATGATCCATGCTTTTGAAATGAATTATTAAAGAGGAAATTGTGGTTTAGTCTTGCTTCTTAAGGAGGGTTGTATCTCTTTCAGGAGAAAGTTATTTAGATGAAACTTATGTTTTAAAGCTGTTTTAAATGTGACAAGGGTAATGCCTTTGAATTTGACTCGAGGGTTTCAATTAGAGGAGTTTCAATGACTTTGAAAGAACCTAAATGTCTATTGACAAGTTTCATTTTGAAATGTTTTGAGAAGGGTTTTAAGTACTCTTTGAATCCTGAACTTTTGCAAGACAAACAATTTTGAACAGTTGAAACACTTTAGAATTTGTCATGGGGGTTGAAGCTGGTTTTGCCTAGGTAAAGGAAACGGTTTTGAAGGAAATAAATGATTACGTGACTCGGTTTGGCTTAAATCTTATTTTATTACTCAAATCGGAAAGCCAGTGTTTTAATGATTTTAAATGAATTTGGCGAAATGAGTTATGCTATTCTCCCCTAAGGACTTGGGACTCTGCCGAGAAACTTTTGTTACAAAAATCCCATTGTTGGATGGGTGGCTTTGAATGTTTCAAAAGGAATCTTTAACTTTCCAGGGTTTTGGAAGTTTTGGAAAAAGGAAGCCGAGAGTGGCTTGTTTTAAAAAGGGAATTTTCCTTGAGTAAAAGTGGCTTATGAGCCTGAGATAATTTGAGAAATGAGATCTTTAAAGCCAAGGCTGAAAAGAGTTGAAACTTGATTTCAAAGTGAAATCAATTGAGAAAATGATTTATGGCTTAAATGCCGATTTCACGAATTTGATGATTTTGAATGTGGAAGTGCTGTTTTGTTGAGAGCTGGAATGGCTATGTATGATTATACATATTGATTGGTTCTGGATTGAACCGTGAGCCGAAATGGCTGTGTATGATATGAATATTGGCTGGTTCTGGAATGAACCGTGAACCGGATGGCTGAGATGGATGTTGATCCATGGATGAGATTGAATGCATGTTTATGCTGAATCATTGATAAATGTGAATGTTGCACTTCTACTATCGGAGATAAGAGTTTCCTTGGGAGAAAGCAGTGGCTAGCCACCACGTGCTCCAGGTTGAGACTCGAAGCTCTTGTGACCCTATGTCGTAAGTGTGGCCGGGCACTGTGAAAGACCCGGATGAGCTCGCCCCTGTAAATATACACCAGTGAGGGTGTTGGATATGGATCATGATTATGATCAAGTTTATATTGAGTATAACTTGAGTTGGGGATGTGCGACAGAGGGACAGTCCAATGGTTAGCTACCAGGACTTGTCGGGTTGGCTCTATAACCGACAGATGATATCATCAGCCACTAGGGACAGGCATGCATCATATGCATCTATGTGACATTGTTTGGGTGTGCATATTATACTTGGTGTGCTTATGTGATTAATTGCTAATTGTTCTACTTGTAATAACTGTTTGTTTATGCTTGCATCTTCCTATTTGTGTTTGCTACTAGGACTCTGTTGGACTGTGGTGATTGGTTGATAGTTGGATTGTTTGGGCCTAGGGCCATGGTTGAAATGAGATGAATCGATGGTTGATTTCGGTTTGTGTTTCTGGTTTGGAATAAAATATGAAAGGCTGTTTTGGTTCAGCATAGATAAACCGTTTTGAAGGGCTTTTGAGTTTTTGAGAATTGAATGGTTCCTTTTTCAGAAAAGATCGACTTTACTTTTATTGTAAACTGTTGTTTTGAAAAGAGGCATAAGACGATTATTAATCACTGGTATGGTTTATCTTCACGTATCCTATTATAGTAATTCCCAAAAACCCTCTACTGAGAACCCTTTCGAGGATGATGTTCTCACCCTCCTACATTTTTCCCTTTTCAGGATATGGGCGCAGAAGTTACGAAGAGCTCATTTAATTGTTGTTGTGATGCTCTGTATTGTTTTAGTTATGGTTTACCGTACCCTCGCCTTTATCTTGATATAATCTGTAAGAGGGATAGGAATTGTATTGGATTATGTTTGTAATATTATTTATATATTATTTATGTATATATATGGATGTACTCTTTATGAGGAGTTGTAAGTTGAATGGTATTTATGGATGTACGTTATCGAATGAAAGTATCTTTGGGAGCGGTATTGCGGTTTAAAGTTTTAAACAGGCTCATATTTTAGTATTAAATAATATAAAAGTCGTCGTAATGTCCGAACTATCAGAGTCGCGCAACCGGAAGTGTGAGCTTTGGTAGTTAGGGTGTTACAAATAAGAGTAGAAGAGAAACTAAATTAAAGTAAAGTAGAAATCTAAAATTGAAAATGGCTAAACCTAAGAATCCTAAAACCTAGAGAGAGGAGAGAGCCTCTCTCTCTAGAAAACTATATCTAAAACCTAAAATTATGTGAATGAATGTTGTATCCCCGATTCCTTCACTCTACAGTCTCTAATCAGTGTTTTTAGACTTGAAACTGGGCCAAAAACAGCCCAGAAATTGCTCCCAGCAATTTTTGATACGTCCAGCACGTGGCTCTGTCACGCATACACGTCGTCCACGCATACACGTCGCTGAACTTTCGCAAGGCCACACATACGCATGATCCACGCATGCGCATTGCCTAAATGCATGGCAACAATTGCAAATTACATATCATTTTGAAGCTCCGGATGTTAGCTTTCCAACGCAACTAAAACCACCTTATTCGGACCTCTGTAGCTCAAGTTATGATCGATTTAGTACGAAGAGGTCAGGCTTGACAGCTTAGCAATTCCTTAAATTTCTTGTATTCCTTCCACTTTTGCATGCTTCCTTTCCATTCTCTAAGCCATTCCTGCCCTATAAACCCTGAAAGCAATTAACAAACATATCACGGCATCGGATGGTAATAAGAGAGGATTAAACATAGCAAAGTTAAGGCCAAAGAAGCATGTTTTCAATCATAGCACAAAATTAGGAAGGAAAATGTAAAACATGCGAATTTTATGAATAAGTGTGAGAATAGTGGATAAAATCCACTCAATTAAGCACAAGATAAACCCTAAAAATGAGGTTTATCAATCTCCTCACACTTAAACATTAGCATGTCCTCATGCTAAGCTCAAGAGAAACTATAAAAGAGTGAAAAGGAATGGTAGAATATATGAAATGCAACCTATCTATATGAATGCAACTAAATGTGAAATGCTTCTATTTACTTGGTTAAAAGTAAATAAATCTTTTAAGAATAAATATGAACTGGATTTCACTAATTCAAATTATAAAAATGAAGTACAAATAGACTTGCAAGAAGAAGATAGCTCATGAAACTCGGGAACAAAGAATCGAGCATCGAACCCTCACTAGAAGTGTATACACTCTAATTACTCAAGTGTTTAAGGTTCGACTCTCTCAGTTCTCTACTAACCTTGCTTTCTAAGACTTGCTCTTCTTCTACCAATCAACAGAAATTTAATGCACAAATACACATATCAAGAGGTCTTTTAAGGGTTGTAATGGGGTTAGGCTCAAGGTAGGATTGTATTTGGTCAAGTGGACTAAAATCTGAATCCTTAATTAACTTAAACTTTCCACCTAACTTAAGCCAATCCATGTAATCAGAATATAAAATCTAACTATCTATTAACTATGTTTTGCCACATATTCATCCATCCTAATTTCAAGTACAGTACATATGCATTGCTATCGCCATTTACTTTGGGGCATTTTGTCCCCTTTTATTATTTGCTTTTTTTTTTCTTTTTCTCCTTTTTTTTTCTTTTTATTTTTTATTTTTCGTCAATTTTTTTAATGCATATGATTAAGATATTGAATGCAAGAATATATGCTCAACTATTGTTTTGCACATTTTCACAAGAATATACAACACCCAATTCTCAAACCAAATATTGGCAAACCCAACTTCCCCACACTTAAATCATGAACACTCTCACTAGTCTAAGCTAACCAAGGATTCAAATTAAGGACATTATTGTTTTTCACTTAGAGTTAGTGATGAGCTAAAGTAAAGAATAAATGGGATAAGTAGGCTCAACATTGGTTTACAAAGGATAATGAAAAGGTTAAGGTCATATAGGTATGTAAGCTCAGTGAAATAAGGCCTCAATCATATAAGTGCATGCATACATCAAACAATGGAAATATAGAATTAAGCAAGACAAATATCACAATTTAGAGAGAATAACACACACCAAAAATAAAGTGTTAGTTGATAAAATGCAACCAATCAAATAAGCTCAAAATCTCACTGGTTTTGTGTGTTCGAGCTCTAAACCATGATCCAAAATAAATTTTCTCAAGCAAGTTTAACAAAATTTTGATTTAAATTAGTGAAACGCTATAAAAAGTTTCTTGAAAAAGAAAATATTACTTCAGCCAAGTAGTAGTAGAATATGCACAAAATCAAACAGACATGCAATCAAACATGCAAATGTAACAACTAACAAATTAAACATTGGTGTTGAAAAAAGAAGTAACTAACCCACGGAGATCGGTATCGACCTCCCCACACTTAAAGATTGCATCGTCCTCGGTGCATGCTGAGATGTGCAAGTGGACGGGTTGCTACACTGATGTATTTCTCCAAAGATTGTGCAGATGGACTTGTCTGACGTCCCATTGAGAAGCTTTTCCTTTCCCTTCTCGGTGGCCATCCTGAAAGAAGAGGAAAAAGAAGAAAAGTAACCCAGAAATAAAGATAAGAAAACAAATAAAATATGGGTGGGTTAATGCCAAATAATGAGGGTCTCAATTACATGGTAGCTACAACATGCAAGTGAGAAAAAAGTAGAAGCAAATGGCATATCAATAGTGCAAAAATTGCAACAATGGGGAGAGAGTGTGGGTAATGCAAGATAGTATAAGTGCATATCAATGCAAATGGAATACAAGTATCCAGCGACGGATCCAAAAAATTTTAGAAGTGGTGGCAAAATAATATAGCAAAATAATAAAAAATATTAATATTAATATACTTAGATATTTAAATTTTGAAGTATATTAGCTAATCAAATTTCTAATAAATAAATATAATTAATACATCTAAAAGTATAGTAATTTAATTTAATTTAATTTTTTTTTCATTTCACTATTTCAGTAATATTGCATGAGCTACATTTATTATTAATATTTGTGCTTAGTCAAGCATTTAATATCTGTCAAATTACATTTATATTGATTATTTTTTATATGATACAAAAAAAATTATAACTCAATAACTAAAAAATTTGTAAGAAATATAACTCGAATAAAATAAATTAAAATTTTGACTATTTTTTATTTTGGTGTCTGAATTTTTTCTAAAATTATGCGAGAAAGACAAGAAATTTGTGAAAAAAATAAAAATTCAAATCAAACAACCACAATTATCTTTATATGTAGGTATAGCCAAAATAATATATTTTTTTCTATTAAATAAATATTAAATAATTTTTTGATATTTAATTGAAAAGTTGACATTTTCTAATATTATAGTAAACGTTTTTTTTAACGAAAACAATATTATATGTATGTATAAACAAAATTAAATTAAACAAAACAATAAAAAATAAATAAATGATATATATTATAAAAAAGTATTAAATACTAATAATCTCATTTATATTTAAAAAGTTAAACTTAACTTTAGGCAATTAAATAATTAAATTTTTATTAGTTATTATTAATATTTGTTTTGAATTTGTATAATATAATAATTTTTATCATTGTGTTAATATCTAATAATATAAATGTTTCTTACATATAATTTTTTTTGAAGTGTGGGGGTAAATAAATTATTATAATGGGGGCAATTCTCTACACATATATATAATTGTTATTAGTTTTGTAAAAGTTCAATGGGGAAATTGCCCCCACAGTGTCACACATAGATCCGTTCCTGCAAGTATCATAAAAGATTAGCATTGACTTATGAATAATAATACCCAGTAATATAAAACAAGTAACGAAGTACCAAAATAATGCAAGAAAAATGCAACAATTGAAGAAGAACATTTAACACCAAAGAAAAAGTAATAAACTTGGAAGAGAAAATAAAACTTGCACAAAATTGAAATGCAATGAGTGAAAGTATTCAAATGAAATAAGGAAAATAGAATGAAAGAGAATAAGGGTGAGAAGTTAAAGGAATGAGGAAGAAGAAAGTATGAAAGGAGAAGGGAAGAAGGAGAAAGGAGAGAAGAAAGAAGTAAGAAATAAAAAACAGGGTGCGACGCGCGCACATGCATCACGCATACGCGTTAAAACTGAAATGACCATGCGACGCGTAAGTGTCTCCCACGCGTACACGTGGGTAGCTGAAAATGAACACAAACGCGTGAGTGTCGGTCATGCGTACGCGTGACTACTCGCGTGACTCCAGCGCCATGGCATCACAACTCTCTGTTCAAGCACCCTTTTACGCCGATTGGAAAGTCCACGCGTACGCGTCGCTGACGTTTACGCGTGGATTGGCAAAAACGCAGGGGACGCGTACGCGTGGGACACGCGTATGCGTGGGTTGGCTTGTGTGCCAGGCATCCCTCCTGCACAGCTCCCGCGTAACTCTCTATTCATTTAAGATAAGGAGCGAACCCCCATGCGACGCATGCGCGTCGATTCGGACTCAAAATTTTTTTTTAATGAAATATAAAGCAAAATAAGGGTAAACATGCATAATAGGAAATTAACACTGACAGAAAAGAAATAAAACTAATAAAAAGAAAGATCATACCATGGTAGGTTATCTCCCACCTAGCACTTTTAGTTAAAGTCCTTAAGTTGGACATTTGGTGAGCTCCTTGTCATGGTGGCTTGTGCTTGAACTTTTCCTTGAATTTCCACCAATGTTTGTAATTCCAATAGCCCCCGGGGTCCCAAACTAGGTGCATAAAGCCTTCAAGCAAGTTAAAGTAAGTGACAAGGCCCCAAGAGTGTGGATTGCTAGAATGAATTCCGGGGTCCCAAACCTTGCTTTTGCACCCGTCTTCTTGTTGATCATCATTTTTCCACTTGGGTGGTAAGCAAGACGAATTCTCAATAAAGTTTCCAAACAACTTCCTAGACCCATTCAATGTAGCATGACTCCAACCTTTACAATTCAACCTTGATGGTCCAACCATAATGAGCTTCGGTTGTCGTTTCCGACCACTGACCCTCTCTCTTTTACTCTTAAAGCCACAAATATTCCTAAGTTGACCATCCATCTCAAGCAAACCATATTCAAGTGGAATGAGAAAGCTAAGAGATATGAATTTTACCCACTTGAATGTTGTGAAGGATGATGGTGACTTAGGGGGAGAGGTCTCCAATGATCTTGCAAGCTTCACTCCCTTGTATTCTTCCTTGATTACTTTCACCTCTCTACAAACTTCTTCAAATTCAATCCTTTGTTCATCAATTTCATCTAACTCTTCTCCATCACTTAAATCATAAATGGGAGGGTGAGAGAAATCTACCTCTTCAACATTTTCAAATTCACCGGAAGAAGGTTCTTCAAGTTCAAAGGATTCTTCACCACTAAGAAGGTTTGATGCATGATCTTCATCACCATGGGAACTCAATTCTTACTCTATCCTGTCAAAGTCTTCATATGGAATATGATTTGGAGGATGTACACTTTCCTCCTCAACATCAACTTCAATTTTCTTGGAAGGATTTTCTATGATTATAGATTCCCATGGAGGTTCCGCATCTCCTAAGTCTTCAACCACTTCTTCCTCTTCCTTAACAAGCATAGGTTCCTCCAATTATTCTAACACAAAGTAACATTCCTCCTTTTCCACCGGAGTTTCCAATCTCTCCTTCATACTATACTCTTCATTTGGCTCTCCACATGTAGCCATGGGAGTGCTTTGATTGTTCAACCATTGGGAGGCTAATCAATTTACCACCTCATTTAAGGCGATCGTGAACTCTAGTACCTCCTTTTGCATTTCTCTTTGTCCTTGAAGTAGCAAAGTGAGAGAATCATCCATTGGGGCTTGGGGTGGATAGGAGGGTTCATTTTTTTGGAGAAAGGGTTCATGATAGGAAGGTGGTTCTTCTTAGTAAAAATATGGAGGTTGTGTATATGAATTGTGTGGTCCTTGGGGGTATTGATGTTGAAATTGTGGTGGCTCTAAGGATTTTCTAACATAATGGTCACAAGGATGAGTTGAGGGTGGTTGATCTTATGATGGATGAGGGTCATAGGAGGGAATTTGGTGAAAAGGGCCTAGTGAGTATAGTTGTTCACAACTATGTTGAGGAGGTGGTTCATAGGCATGTGGTGGTGGTTATTGACATGTACAATAAGGACTACCACATCCATTAGATTGATATGCATAAGGAGTGGAATTATACCTATAAGGAACCGTGGGAGGTTATTGCCAAGAAGGTTGAGCATATGCTTGAGGCTCCTCCCACCTTTGAGTGTTCCAACCTTGATGCATGTTCTCATTGTAGCTTTCATTCCCTACAACATAATTGTGACCAAAATCATAGCCAAAGGGATGGGAATTCATAGTAACAAAAGAAAGTAAAAACAAAACTAATAAGAAAATAATGAGAACAAACTCCTAAAACTAGAAACAACTAACAAAGAAACGAAAAAATGAAATTATTCACAATATTCACAATAACCAATAATAAGGCACACGTTTGCAATTCCCCGGCAACGGCGCCAAAAATTGATGGGGAAAAATCGTTAGTAAAGAATTTCACAAAATAAGCGTGTTGTAAGTATAGATCTAAACCAACAATTAAACCTCAATCATGTTTGTCACTTAAGCAAACCCAATAAAAATAACCGAAGTATTAAACCTCGGGTCGTCTCTCAAGGAATTGCAGGGAAGTATGTTACTATTGGTTATGGGATTGTATCTTTTTGGGTTTTTGAAATGTGGAACAAGGAATGTAAATAACAAGGAAATAAACTAATAATAAATAAAGGTCTTAGCAAGGATTGATAATTAGAATTCCTATCCCTATTATCATAGTCAATTGTGATGGTAACTTCCTTTTACTATCACTTAGTTAACCTCTAACAATTGAAGGTAAGTCAAGTGAGAAAATCAACTTGAGTTCACAAGTCCTAGTCAACTCCTAAGGAAAGACTAGAGTTAGTGGAATTCAAATCAACCAGCAACTTCTCAATTACCAACCAACAAGAGACTTTGACAATTCAAGAGTATCTAATTACTCAATCTCAGCTAAGAACATAAAAAGCTAATTTAAAATCCAACTAAGCATTTCATCAAACACTTGGTGGGCACAACATAAAGCATAGAAAAGCAATAAGAGATAATAAGATCCAAACAACCAATTGCAAGCATCAATAACACAAATTGAAGAAAGCAATCATAAATATGAAATACCTCAAATTGCATTAAATAGAAAATCAAATCTAATATGAGAATTCATAAACTAAAGTGGATAAATAAATAAATCACCAAGAGAAAAGAAACTAAAGTGCTAGAATAAATAAGAGTAGAAGAGAAACTAAATTAAAGTAAAGTAGAAATCTAAAATTGAAAATAGCTAAACCTAAGAATCCTAAAACTTAGAGAGAGGAGAGAGCCTCTCTCTCTAGAAAACTACATCTAAAACCTAAAATTATGTGAATGAATGTTGTATCCTCGATTCCTTCACTCTGCAGTCTCTAATCACTGTTTTCGGGCTTGAAACTGGGCCAAAAACAGCTCAGAAATCTCCCCCAGCAATTTCTGATACGTCCAGCATGTCGCTCTGTCACGCGTACGCGTCGCTGAACTTTCGCAAGGTCACGCGTACGCGTGATCCACGCATGCGTGTCGCCTAACTGCATGGTAACTATGGCAAATTGTATATCATTTTGAAGCTCCAGATGTTAGCTTTCCAACGCAACTGAAACTGCCTCATTCGAACCTCTGTATCTCAAGTTATGATCGATTTAGTACGAAGAGGTTAGGCTTGACAGCTTAGCAATTCGTTCAATTTCTTGTGTTCCTTCCACTTTTGCATGCTTCCTTTCCATCCTCTAAGCCATTCCTGCCCTATAAACCCTGAAAGCACTTAACAAACATATCACGATATCAGATGGTAATAAGAGAGGATTAAACATAGCAAATTTAAGGCCAAAGAAGCATGTTTTCATTCATAGCCCAAAATTAGGAAGGAAAATGTAAAATATGCGAATTTTATGAATAAGTGTGAGAATAGTGGATAAAATCCACTCAATTAAGCACAAGATAAATCCTAAAAATGAGGTTTATCAATGCCTCATGCGTATCCATGACTGCCAACATGTGATTTACTTAAGTAAACACGTAGGTCGCGATTTCAGGGCTTTCTTTGGCCCAATCCAACTCATTTCTGAAGTATTTGATACAACTCTCTATTCTCTCTAAGATTTTAGAATTTTTAGTTTAATTTCTTTCTAGATTTAGGTTTTCATCTTGTCTTAATTTAGTTTTCCTTACTTTTTATTGTTCTAGCATCTTAGTTTGTTTAGTTTTACTTGTTAATTTCTCTATTTCGCCACTTTTAGTTTTATGAACTCTCTTATTAAATTTGATTTTCTTTAATGCATTTTGATATTTTATGTTTTCTTGTTGTTTAATTGAGTTCCTATCATTATTTTCTTGCAATTTTTAGTCTTAGATTTTATTAATTCTTGCAATTTATGATGCTTTTCTTTTATGTACCCCAAGTGTTTTATAAAATGCTTGGTTTAGATTTAGAGTTGGTTTTTACACTCTTGGCCTGGAATTGAGTATTTGAGGTGACCTTGAATCACTAATGTCTGAATTGATTGATGATTTAGAGAGTTTAATTAATCTCATTTCCATTAACGAGTAAGACCTATAAATTGAGATTAATTAAGCCCGGTTGACTTATCTCACCATCAGAGGTTGACTAATTGGGTTTGCTCTTGTAATTGTCATGTCGTGGTTATTGACATAAGTCGTTGATGTCCAATATTGATTGATGATTTTAAGTTGTTAGTTGTTCTTGTTTCCATTAATGAGTAAGACCTATGGATTAAGACTAACTATGCCTATTTGACTTTCTCTCGATATTAGGGATGACAAAGTAAGATTAACTCTAGGTAATCACCATGTTTGTGGTCAATGACTTGGTTAGGAAACCTTGACTCTCAATTCTTGTCAGGAAAGTCTTTTTAGCATTTATCTTCCTTTAGTTGTTATTGTAAGACCCAGAAATTTTATGATTCTATTTTAATTTATTTACTCATTAAAGACTTTAATTTCAGAAATTATTTTATTAAAGCTAATCAGATTTAATTTTGACAATTAAATTAGAATTTTTATCTAATTTTATAATTATTGGAGAATTCTCATATTTAAATTATAAAGTTTAGTAGTTGTAAAATAATAAGAATTTTATATGATTTGGGTTAAATAATTAATATTTTTATATTGAATACTTTATGTTTTAGGAATAAAAAAATAATTATAATATCTTATATTTATAATTAGAGTATCTAATTGAAAACTAATTATTATTTTAATACAACAAATAATATTTTAAAATAATTTTAAGGATTAAATTTTCAAATTAATACTCTCTATATCCTCATTTGTTTAAAAATTATCCTACTCTAATTAAACCCAAATCCCCAATTCCATACATAAACCCTAACCCTAATTAACACACAATTTTCCCCTTTCACCCCAAACCCCTGTTGTAGCACACTAACAACACACAGTAGCAGCAGCTGCAAAAAGAAAGAAAGAAAGAAAGAAAGGAAGGAAGAAAGAATGGAAGAATGGAAGAAAGAAAGAAAGAAAGAAAGAGGGAGAGAGAGTGCTATGAAAGGGAGAAGAAGAATAGAAGAAGGAGACGCACCAGAGCCACTGAGCCATCGCCGTTGACGCCACCGAGAGGAGGAGGAGCACGAGCTAGGGAGCTGTCCGTTGCTTCCAATCATCACTGCCGCGGCTGTATCGTCAAAAGGGAAGCCACTGTGTTGCACAAAGAAGAGAGAGAAAGAGAGCATGTGAAGCAGAGAAGAGAGAGGGAAGAGTCGTACCCTACGCCGTCACACCTTGATACGTCGCCGTCGCCCCTGGTCTGCCTTGGAGCCGCCGTTGAGTTGCTGCAACCTATCGCCATTGTCGCGTCTGTCACCGCCGATGAGGGAGTCCGCGGCTGAGTTGGACACCGGGAAGAGATGAGGTGATGATGGAGAAGGGTGTTGTCACTGCAGTGGTTGTTGTTGCGGATGGAGGTTGTCGCTGAGCTGCCTATGGCTGTTGGAGCTGCTCCACCGCTGTCTTGGTCACCGAGTATGGCACGGGTATCGCCGGAATCACCACCGAATCTGTCACTGAGGTTTTGCGACATTAATTGCTATAAGTTTGAGTTTTGGATATTATATGTTGCGATTAGAGTTTCTGTGGTTGCTACGAAAGTGGTTTGGAGTTGAGGTTGCGGCTGCCGCCATTGTGGGCTGAGAGAAAACAGAGTTTTGTCGTGTACTTGAGTTACGATCGAGGTTGGGCGCTTTACTTAAACTCATTTTTATTCTAAAAAATTGTTATAAATCGATATTAATGCAAATAATATATTTTTGGTGATTATGTGAGTCTTATGGATTGAATTGAGTTGTTCTGGATAAATGATTGATTTATTGATTGATTAAATTGGTTTCTGATTTGTGATATAATGATTATTGAGCATTTGGATGCGTATTGATAATTGAGGTTGATTTATTGTGATTTACTGGATTATTGTGCACTACTAGATTGGTTGTTCGAAATTATGGGTTTTTATTGATTTTCTTGAGTTGAGTCGGAGTTGTTGAAATAATGATTTATCGAAAATATGTTTTGAGAAATTGGAATTGATTGAAGATATCGGAATTGGTTTTGAATTTGAGAATGAGTTGAAAAGAGTTTGAGAAATGGTTTAGTTGGGATCTTTGAAAGGTGGCAAAGTCCGTATTTTAGAGAAGATGCTGCCGAAATTTCTATAGAACTCTAATACTTTGTTTGAAGCGTTATTTAAAAGAAAATTTGATCGAATAATTGTGTTATTTGGTTTTGATTTATTAAGAAAGGAATTATGATTTGAATACAATGTATTCAAAAACAAAATTTGTTTTTAGTTTGATTCATTTAGAAAATGATTATGTTTTGAGCTCGATTTCCTATGAAAAGAACTATGTTTTAAGTTTGATTAAAGAATTTCATTTATAGAGGTTTTGAGAATTTATAGAATTTGAATCCGATTGGTGAAGAAAGATGATTTTGTGTCTTTAAAAAATTGTGGAACTCGAGAATGAAGTTAAAAGTGTGCCTGGAACTATATCCTCGGAACATGTGAGGGTTGGGGTAGTATCCTGCTCACATAACCTTCTCTGTTGCAAGAGTGTGATAGGCACTATATCCTCGGAACGATAGCGTGTCAGGCACTATATCCACAGATCGATAGTGTGCATGGCACTATATTCCTGACGTGGCAGAGAGGCTACATCCGAAAGAATGTGACGGGTTGGCAAATTATAACTAACAATGTGATATCACAGCCACTAGGACAGACATGCATCATATGCATTTATGTGACACTGTTTGGGTGTGTATATTGTACTTGGTTTGCTTATGTGAATAATTCTGTTTAACTGCTAATTGCTATACTTGATGTAATTGCTCTTGATTGTGTTTGAATTGTATTACTTGTGGTTGTGATTGTTAGTTCGAATTATGGTGGTTGGAGTGTGATTTGATTTTGTGTTAGGCCGAAGGCCGTGATTTGGTTATATTTAGGCTGGATGCCGTGATTGAATGGGTCAGTGTAAGTTTGATGAAGTTACTGGTTTGGTACATGTAGTGAAAGGTTAAGAGATATTGTGTTTAATTGGAGTTTTTATAAATTCAAATAAGAACTCAAATTTTTGGTAATTAACTAATGGTTTTCTAAAAGAGTTTGGATGATTAATAGTTAGATTTTGAAAAGATTTATAAGACGAGTAATGATCACTGTAATTGAAAAAAAAATTCTTTTGAATATCCTTTTATGACAATTCTTAAAAACTCTCACTGAGAACCCTTTCGAGGACAATGTTCTCATCCCCTACAGAATTTTTCTTTTTTTAAAATGGACAGAGAAGCTTGTGAAGAGATCTTTACGTTTTGTCTTATATGATATTGTTGTACGAGCTTAGTTATTACTTTTCCTTCGCCCTTATTATTATTGTATTTTGTAAGAGGGATAGGGTTTTAATGATATGTATGTATGTATATTTGCAAGCTATTTTGTATAAAGAGTTTTGTATATATATATATATATATATGAGGATTGTGATTGATTTCAGTTACATATGCATGTTTGATTAAAATAAAAAGTAATTTCAATTTCTAAAAGAAAAAGCGATATGGTTTTGAGTTAAGGGCTCATGTTTTATTATCAAATATATATAAAAATCATTGTAATACTTCTCGCTATCAGAGTGGCGCAGCCGGAAGCGTGACATTCCAGTAGTAAGGGTGTTACATTATGATATCAGAACAGTCTTTCCTGTAGAGCCTGAGGAATGGACTGACTATGCTTTAGTTGCATACTCTGAGTGTTCTGTCATGTTGCAGGTCTTGTCCTGATGACGAGAGTTAAAGCTTTAGTACATGACGGTCTATTAACTAATGTCGTTAGTCTATCATTGCATACTTCATGGTATTAAGTTTGACCAGTTTAACACTGATGATTTATGTACATAAGAGCACTAGCGGGTTATCGTAGACGAAATAGAAGTAATAGAAAACGCTTATTACGGGGTTTGAAAAATGTTGAAAGTTGTGTCGCGAGGGTATTCGATTACGTATCTATTCTTTTGTGGTTTGTCTTGAAGTTCTTGTATGAGATTTCTTTCTTGGGAAGTAATTCGAATCTTTTCCAACCTTATGTTTTTACTCATATGCATTCTCGTTGATCTTAACTGCATATGTTTGCTTAAATTCCTTGGATATCTGCCTTGTGTTGTTTAAACTCTTTTTCTTGACTCATGTATTTTTTGATATAACTTTGGACTTGTTTGATATATCAAAGTGAATCGTAGAAATCTTTGTGAATCTTGTCCTTGTTGCTTGTCCTTTCTCTGAGGTTTTGTATCTTTTTGAATACCTTGAGATTTCTTTTAGTGTCACGTGCGACTGTTAGAAATGGCAACGACATGTTAGTTCTTTAAGACAGGTTTTGTGGGCATAAAAGGTGGAGTTTGTAAGTGTGCGAATGTTAAGCACGTTTTAATGCCAGCCTATTTTGTAGTCTTTTGTATCAAGCCTATCTTGTACCTTCTATTTTTGCATCACACTTATATCCTTATATCTTTATTACCTATGAAATTCCTGGCATTTGAAAACTATATGTATATATATGCTGAGATCTTTTTGTTTTTTTTTTCCTTAAATGTGTTCAAAAGTGAACTGTTATGAAATCTCTTTTGTTTTGTATCAATTTTCGAGAACGAAAATTTTTATAAGGTGGGTAGAATGTAAGACCCAGAAATTTTATGAGTCCATTTTAATTTATTTACTCATTAAAGATTTTAATTTCAGAAATTATTCTATTAAAGCTAATTAAACCAAATTTTGATAATTAATTAGAATTTTTATCTAATTTTATAATTGTTGGAGAATTTTTCATATTTAAATTATAAAGTTTATTAGTTGTAAAATAATAAAAATTTTATATGATTTGGGTTAAATAATTAATATTTTTTATAATTGAATACTTTATGTTTTAGGAATAAAGAAAATTAATTATATCATCTTATATTTTCAATTAGAGTATTTGATTGAAAACCAATTAGTATTTTGATACAACAAATAATATTTTAAAGTAATTTTAAAAATTAAATTAGATTTTAAATTAATACTCTCTATATCCTAATTTTATTAAAAATTATCCTACTCTAATTAAACCCAAAATTTCCAATTCCATACACAATCCTAACCCTAATTAACACACAATTTTTCCCATTTACCCTAAACCCTAGCCGTAGCAGACCAACAACACACAGCAGCAGCAGCTGCGAAAAGAAAAAAAGAAAGAAAGGAAGAAAGAATGAAAGAAAGGAATAAAGAAAGAAGGAGGGAGAGAGAGAGCTTCGGTAGGGAGAAGAAGAAGAGAAGAGGGAGATGCGCCGGAGTTGCTGAGCCGTCGCCGTTGACGCCACTGAGGGGTGGAGGAGCGCGAACTGGGGAGTTATCACCGACGTTCCATGCTATCGCGTCTCGCCCGCTGTTGCTTCCAGTCGTCACTGCCGCCGCTGTGCTGTCGAGAGGGCAGTCGTCGTGTTGCACAAAGAAGAGAGAGAGAGAGCACAGGGAGAAGAGGAGAGAGAAGGGAGAGCCGCGCCCTGCGCCATTGCACCCTGCCGCATTGCCATTGTTGCTGGTCTGCCTTGGAGCCGTCGTCGAGTTGTTGCAGCCCATCGCTGTTGTCGTGTCTGTCGCCGCCGATGAGGGAGTCCGCGACTGAGCTGGACACCGAGAAGAGAGGAGATGACTGTGGGGATGGGTGGTGTCACTGCAGTAGCAATTGTTGTAGATGGAGGTTGCCTCTGAGCTGCCTGTGGCTGTTGGAGCTGCTCTGCTGCCATTTTGTTCATCGGGTATGGCGTGGGTGTCGCTGGAATCACCACCGGATCTATAACTGCCTCGTTCTTGGTTCATTTCTTTGTGCTGTGAGTAGTTTGGCTATGAAAACTCTTTATCGCTATTTTGATATATGTCACTAAGGTTTTGTGACGTTAATTGCTATAAGTTTGAATTTCGGTTATTAAATGTTGTGATTATAGTTGCTGTGGTTGCTGTGATAGTGGTTTAGAGTTGAGGTTGCGGCTGCCGCCGTTCAGGGCCAAGAGAAAACAGAGTTTTGTCACATAGTTGAGTCGCGATCGAGGTAGGGGCGCTTTCCTTAAACTTATTTTTCTTCTCAAGAATTGTTATAAATCGATATTAATGCAAATAATATATTTTTTTGGTGATTATGTGAGTCTATGGATTGAACTAAGTTATTTTGGATAAATGATTAACTTATTGATTGATTAAATTGGTTTCTGATTTGTGATATATTGATTATTGAGTGTTTGGACGCGTATTGATAATTGAGGTTGATTTATTGTGATTTACTGGATTATTGTGAACTACTGGATTGGTTGTTCGAAATTCTGGGTTTTTTTTTTATTTTCTTGAGTTGAGTTGGAGTTGTTGAAATAATGATTTATTATAAATATCGCGTAATTAACGAATAATTGACCAATAAATTGAATATTAATCAAAGAAATTAGAAAATAGAATTTTATAGTTTAATGATATAGAGCTAATTAAAATAAGAATTTTGACACTAATTTTAAAGAATTTGGCTCAAGATTAGGCTGAACGGGCCAAACCGAGCCCGTATTGAGCCTAAGGCCAGCAATGAGCTTCAGCTCATTTCTCCCCAAATCAAGAGAAACACATTGCTGGATGGAAGAACAAGGGGAAGAAACTCAAACCCTTGAATTGGATTCAAATCCACATAACTTCTCACTCCGAGCTCCGATTGCCGCATTGTTTGCGGCCACGCATCCGCAGCGTCGAGGTCTAAAGAGTCCAGTACTTAATTAGATGAGAAAGTCTCAATATCAGTCTTAGTTCTTCCTTCCCTAATTTTTGAAAATTCCATGGATTAGATGTTGAGATTTTGTTGGTTTTAATTTTTAGGATCAAGCTAGCTTAGTGAGCTTGCCGAATTTTGACCCAATTCTCTATTGGTGAGGTGAGAACTCTCAAACCCTATTGGATTTCTTGGTTATATGTGTTTGGGTATTAAGTGTGTATGTATGGATACTATGATATGCAATAGATAGTGTATACATGTAAATTGGAGCATAATTGATGAGATGGAAGCTTGATTGGGAACATTGAATGTTGAATTTTGGTGGTGGAGCTTGTGAACTTGCTTAGTCGGGTTGTCTTTAGCTATACGACCAAGGTATGGTTTTGGTTTCTCGTATATAATATGTACGGTTTCGTGAAAACTTAGGCTAGACAACCTAGGATAAGTTGAATTACGAATTTTAGAGCTTGATTGGTAGTTTAGTTAATAATGTGTGTTGCGTTGATGAGGCGTGATAGATTGAATGATTTATAATATGAATGTAGTTGGTTTGGTAAGAAAGATTGATGAATAATGATTTTGATGGTGATAGATAAGAATATTGTATGTGGGTATGTGAATGTTGATGATTGTGTTGGTATAATTGAGAATTTTGGAATGAAACTATTTAAATTGATGTATGGTTAGTTGGGATGAAATGTGGAGCTGTGTTCGATGTGTTGAAGTCTTTTGGAGATGTAGGATTTGGATTTTTATAAAAGAAATTTGGTAAGATAGAGGTTTGGAAGATTTTGTAAAAAACTTGATTTTTGACTAAAATTTGGCAAGCCATAACTCAGCTTCCGGATCCCAAAAACCTTTCAAATTTATTTCATATAAAAATTAGGTCCGTGAACCTTACACCATTCGAAGAACGGTTGAAAAATATTTTAAAACGAAAAAGGTATGCGCATCGGAAGTTCGGTGTGTAAAAGTGAAATTCTGCAGCGCTTAAAATATTTTTGCTTACCTTGCCGCATTCGCGTACGTGAACCCGCACGCGACGCAGCCATTCCTTTTGGGTTTGGTGTCGATCGTATGTGAGCAGGTGTATGCGTACGCGAGACCTGAAATTTTGAGGGGTTGCGTACGCAAGTGTTGGAATGCGACGCGGCAATGCTTTCAGGTTGAAATCCCTGCGTACGCGAGACATGCCTACGTACAGGAAACCTCTATTTTCAGCAAAGTGAATTTTATGTTTTAAAACCTAATTTTGAACCACTAAACCTCTATTTTTACTCTTTTAGCCCCTAACCTTAGTTGTATGCTTAGTGATGAGGTGAAGTTAGGAAGGGGTGATAACTTGGAGAAGAAGTAAGCTTGAAATATGATGAATTATGTATGAGAAGTACAGGGATATGATGTATATGTGATGTTATGGCCTTGAAATATGATGAATTATGTATGAGAAGTGCAGAGATATGATGCATATGTGATGTTATGGTTATAATTAATGATTATGAAATAATTATGAATGAATATGAATGGCAATGAGGCTTATGCACTTCTTTTATCTGAGATACGAGTTTCCCTGGGTAAAGAACAGTGGCTTGCCACCATGTGCTCCAGGTTGAGACTCGATACTCTGTTGACCTTACGTCGCAAGGGTGACCGAGCACTTATAAATCCCCAGAAAGGTTCCCCCAATGAGTAGAATTTTTTTTATGAATGGGAAAAAGCTATGCATAGACTCTTGGGGTGCGCGTACGAGAGACTGTCCAGGGTTTAGCAGTCGGACATATCGGGTTGGCTTGATAACTAACAGATGAGACTCATCAGTCATAGGACAGGCATACATAATATGCATTTATCTGTTTGCTTTGGTTTGCATTCTTGGGTGTGCCTATTTGATATTCATGTTTAACTGCTACATGTTCTGTCTGCTGTATTTGTAAACTACCTTAGCTTTCCTTGTATGCATTGTTTGTTTATGCAATTGAGATGTCCTTTGTCTGGAGGAGGAGTGACAATGGCAGTTCCATCGGTGTTTGTAGGATTAGGGGAAGGCGGAGGATAGAGGGTTTTAGTTAGAATTTGGTTAAGTTTAAGAACCCTAGAGAACCATCCCTGTTTATGGTTTCCGTTTTAAGTCTTTGAGTTTTATAATCTGAGTGTCGGAGTCCTAGGATTGCCTCTGGCTTTCCTGGGACCTTATATCTTATACATGCAACACCATTACCATGTTGAAAACCTATTTGTGTTTTTCAGATGCAGGTCGAGAGGCATCTCGCTAGGCATCTGGAGTTCTCTGCAGTGAAGTGGGATATGATATTTTGTTCTGTTTAGACCTATCTATATGTATAGAACTCTTCTTATATATATGTTTTACCTTTTGCACATCATAGAGGGTTTATGGAGAGCTAGGAGTTTTTTTTGTGTATTTTGCGACACAGAATTTGATATGTATATATGTAAATATTCTCCGGCCAGCCTTTGCTTTGCAGGTTGAGTTCAGAGCTTGAATATTTTGTAATCCTTGACTCTCTACTCTGCTTGTTTATGTATGTATGTTCATGTACCTATGCTTTCTTCGTATGCAAGTAATGTTATTTTGGAGTGTTGTGCTTTTTAATTTCATGTTTTTGTTTTAACTATCCTTCAAGGCTCCTTAAATATTATTCCTTTCAATTATTATACCTATATATACTTTATTTTTAAAGGTCGTAATATCACACCACCTCTGTTTTACGACTTAAGCATAAAGCTCTGTGTGGTAGGGAGTTACATTTATGGAAAAAAGGTTTTGAGAAATTGGAATTAATTGAAGATATCGGAATTGGTTTTGAATTTGGAAATCAGTTGAAAAGAGGTTGAGAAATGGCTTGGTTGGGACCCTTGAAAAGTGGCAAAGTCCGTATTTTAGAGGAGATGCTACCGAAATTTCTATAGAACTCTGATACTTTGTTTGAATCATTATTTAAAAGAAAATTTGATCCAAGAATTATATTATTTGGTTTTGATTTAATAAGAAAGGAAATATGATTTGAATTCGATTTATTCAAAAATAGAATTTGTTTTTAGTTTGATTTATTTAGAAAATGATTATGTTTTGAGCTTAGTTTCCTATGAAAAGAACTATGTTTTAAGCCTGATTAAAGAATTTCATTTATAGAGGTTTTGGTGAATTTATAGAATTTGAATTCGATTGGTGAAGAAAGATGATTTTGGGTCTTTGGAAACTTGTGGAACTCGAGAATGAAGTTGAAAGTGGGCTAGGTACTATATCCTCAGAACGATAGTGTGCCAGGCACTATATCCTTGAAACATGTGAGGACTGGGGTAATATCCCGCTCACATAACCTTCTCTGCCGCAAGAGTATGCCAGTCACTATATCCTCAGAATGATAGTGTGTCAGGCACTATATCCACCCCGTTTGTTTGATGTCCATGTCTTGCCAAGACATTGATACAGTGGGACGTGTGTATTGTTTGGATTGTGAGACACAAAAATAAGAAGGACATGCTTACACACAAACATACACAAAATACATGTATTTCATGTCTCAGTAAAATGGTGAGACACGGATTCTGGGTGATGGACACGGATCTATATCACTTTTTCAGACAATTTTATCCTCGTTCATTTTCTGAAATTCCAAATGTCTCCTCTGTTTGTTTCAAACCCTAACCAGTGATAATTTCTTCTGTATACTGACAGTGGCACAGAGAGCGAGAGAGAGGGAGGAACAACATAAGCTCTATTCTGTTCTCTTCAAAGTTCTGAATCTGTAAGTTGCTATTCTTCCAATTTTCCTTCTAACGCACTGTTTTAGCTTCTTTGATTTGCAAATTTTGCTTGCGTCTTTATAATTTTCTAGCTTCAATTGTTGTGTAGGTTTTTTTATTTGTTTTTTTGGGTGGGGTGGAATCTGATGTGTGGAATATAGGGCTTTGAATTGATTAATTGGGTTAGAAGACTGGGACTTGCTTGATTTGATTTTATTTGATTCTTTGAGTTGGATTAGAGATAATAGGTTACCTCTATGGTGTAATTAAGAAGATTATGGTGTTTTGACTTTTTAAATTTCTGACTGTGAATGTGCTGTGCTGTTGAGAATATTGTTTCGTGGTGGATGATTTGGTTCTTGTTGAGTTTGTTAGGAGTTAATGCAAAATTGAATTTCCAAATTCGAGTTTTTAATTATTGTTTCTTAATTGGTGAAAGTTCAATTATTTCTCTTTCTCAGGTGGACAGTACTGTTTATCATGTTCACCCCTTTTTCTTGATTTGCATGTGGTCAAATTCCATTCATTTGTTGGTTTACATGTGGGCCAAATTCCATTCATTCATAGCTATTGAAGTATTCATTGGCATGAATTTTTTAAATTTTTTTGGGGGTGCATTTCTATTAAAAATGCTCCACAAACTCAGATGAATCCAAAATTTAAATAATTTTTATGTGTAAATATTATAGTGTAAAGGATAAACCCATATTTTATGATATATTTTGTGCTTAGTTTGAGTGATTTATTCAATCTTTCACCCGCTTATTCATATTAATTGCATGGTTTTACTTTCCCTTCCTTATTATGTGATGTATGTGAAAAACATGTTTCCTAAGCTTTAAAATTAATTATTTTAATTACCTTTATTTCCATTCGAAGCCGTGATTAGTGTGTTGAGTAGTTTCAGATTTTCTAAGGCAGAATGACTTAAAGAATGGAAAAGGAAACATACAAAAATGGAAGGAAAGCACAAAACGGAGCTTCTGAAGAAACTGGCATCCACGCGATCGCATGGATGAAGCGATCGCGTGCCAAGCATGAATCAGCAGTGACGCGGCCGCATGACTGACGCGACCGTGCGCCTTAAGCAGAACGCACATGACACGGTCGCATGACTGACGCGACCGCGTGGCAAGAAAAGCTCCGAATGACGCGATCGCGTGACCCACACGGATGCGTGACAGAGGCCACGCACCAGAAATTGCAGAAAACGCTCATAGCGAATTCTGAAGCCCTTTTTGGCCCAAATCCAAGTCCAGAAGGCATAGACGAGAGGTTATGAAGTGGGGGAACGCATCCATTCAGGAAGAGCTCGCATTTTTACTACTTTCCATGATTTAGATTTAGTTTGAGAGAGGTTTTCTCCTCTCTCTCTTAGGATTAGGATTAGGATTTAGGACTTCTCTTAGTTTTTAAGAGTGACTCTCGATCCAGGTTTAGTATTTACTTTAATTTATGTTTCTATGCTACTTTTACTTTAATGCTTTTATTCGTACCTATAAATGTTGCCAACTTGACTTATGAACCCTTCCATGTTATGATTTGAGTTAATGATTATTTGAGGTATTTCAGTTATTGATTGCTTTCTCTTTAATTTGTGTTACCATTGCTTTCCATCTAAGGATATTTTATTCCAACAATTTTACTTTCTTTCTTTTGGTCTTGGTTAAGAAATCAGTAACTCAACATTATCAAACTCAACATAACTGATAATCGCTATCTTGCTAATTGAACTGAACTTCAATAATCCCCACTTTTTCTTAGGAAATAAATAGGATTCGAAGGTCAAACTAATTAGTCCCTTGACTTTCCTTTGCTTTAGTAAAGGTTAACTAAGTGGAATTTAGATTAAACTTTCGTTATTGTTGAGAGAGATAATTAAGTTGGACTTCTAATTTCTCTTACCTTACCAAAAGTTGCTTTACAGTATTTATTTATTTCAATTGCATCTACTTTACTTGTCATTTAAATCACTTGCTTCTCACCTTCTAAACCCCGATTACAACCTCCATAACCAATAATAAGAACATACCTCCTTGCAGTTCCTTGAGAAGACGACCCGAGGTTTGAATACTCGGTTAACAATTTTTAAAGGGGTTTGTTACTTGTGACAAACTAAATGTTTGTATGAAAGGACTTTTGAAGGTTTAGAAACTATACTTGCAACGAGGATATATCTGCAAATTTCTAGACCACGCAAAAGTTCTCTCATCAGTAAACAAAAAAATTGCCGTTAACTCCATGAAATCTCTTTTTTGTTCTGCATCATCGAAGCTGTACCACTGCCGTACATTGTCTCTTTTTTGACATATTAATTTACAAGTCTAGATGTTGTTTCATTGTGATAGTAGTTAGAGTCAATTTTATCTTAGAAAGTTATCAATCACATGTCTCAAAGCATTATTTTCTTTAATTTAATTAATAACAAATTACATATTAAAACTCTTAATTATTTTTCAGTTGACAGTTTTATTGATATGTATTTAATTAGATTTCAATCATATCTTCTCTATTTTGTTCATGGCATCTAAGCCAGTTGGTAGGTTACTTAGGTTTGAAATCTATTAGTATGCTTTGAACTTGATTATGTGAGCATATACTTATGTAATGAGTGTTTTTCCTATTTTTAGTTTAATTGAGTGTTTTTCCTATTCGTACAAATTATTAGAATTCTTCATTTATGTATTTACATGTTATTGTTTCTTAGGAAGTGATGATGGATCGTTTTGAACAAATTAAGCTATGTGTTAGATATTATTGGATTATGAGAATGCAATTTGACACGCTAATGTTGCTTTTTTTAGTCACTTTATATATGTATATTAGGAATAGAAGGTGATAGCAAGAATCATTGTCGGTAAGGAATTTCACAAAATATTTACGTTGCAAGTATAGCTCCAAACCAACAAACAACTCTCACATCAAATTATATTTTTGGTTTTGTCACAAATACAAACCCCAATAAGAATTTACAAAAGTATTTAGACTCCGGGTCATCTCACGAGGAATTACAATGAAGTGGTCAATTATTGGCTATGAAGGGGCAAAGGGGTTTTGTTTATAAAAGGGCAAGAAAAGTAAATGACAAGAAAAGTAAATCAAACAAGCAATTAAAGAGAGCAAGTACTAAAGAGAGACATTCATCGCAAGGATTGAGATCATAGGCTTTCCATCCTAGTCACTAGTAACAATAATTAACAAGAATCTATCTTACTTCGTTATCTCAAACATTGGAAGAAGGAGTAAGTTATCTTCTATAAGAGAAAGTCAAACAAGACTAGCTAATCTCATTCCAAATGTCCCAATCAACTCACTAATTAATTTAGCAAGAGATTAGAGTCAATGGAAATAATATTAACTAACAACTCTAGATCACCAATCCAGATTGGGTATTAATGACTCAAGATTACCTAATTACTCTTTTCAAGCCTAGAATGCTCAAAGTCTACTCTAAAGCTCAACCAAGCATTTTGTCAAACACTTGGTGGGTAGAAATGGAAAGCATGGTAAAAGTGTAAGAACAATAAAATCTTTCAATCACCAACTGCAAGAAAAGTAAATTCACAACTTAAGTCAACAATTAAAGAACATCTAACATTAAATTGCATTACAAGTAACTCAAATCCAACATGAGTTCATCATCACAAAAGAGACATAAAAGAGAAATTAACATGAAAACTAAAAGAATCAAGTAGTAAGAACAAGAAATCATAAATGAAATAAGATGGAAACATGAAGTTAAACCTAGATCTAAGATGAGAATGTCCTAGGAACCCTAATTCTAGAGAGAAGAGGGAGCTTCTCTCTCTAGAAACTAACCTACATGATGCTAATCCTACAACTAATTGCTCCTCCCTTGCTTGGACTTCAATTCTGCATGAAATACACTCAGAAACAAGTTGGAATTGGGCCTAGTGAGCTCAAAAATTGCCCCCAGCGTTTTGCCTTTAAGTGAGTCACGTGCTGATATCGGTGCGTACGCGCCATGTGCGCGTGCGCGTCGATTGGCTATTTCTTCATCCGCGCGGACGCGTCATGTACGCGTGCACGTCCCTATGTGAAATCACTTTTGCACGCACGCGCCTTGTACGTGTGCACGCCCATCGATGCATTCTCAATTCTTGTTTCCTCATGTATTCTCCACTTTGTATGCTTTTTCCCTCATTTCTTCCATTCAATACATGCCTTATGAACCTGAAATTACTCAACAAACACATCAAGGCATCGAATAGAATTAAGGTGAATTAAAATCACCAATTTAAGGGCCTAAAAAGCATGTTTTTACATTTAAGCATAAATTAAGGGAGAATTACAAAACCATGCTATTTCATTGAATAAATGTGGGAAAAGGTGAATAAATCCCCTAAAATAAGCACAAGATAAACCATGAAATCGGGGTTTATCAAATCTCCCCACACTTAAACTAAGCATGTCCTCATGCTAAAATCAAGAAAGAAGCAAAGGAGTATCAATATTTATTCAATGCAAGCTAACTAGATGCAATCTATCTATATGAATGCAATGACTTAGTCAAAATGAATCAATCTCCAAGAATATACATGCAAGCACAAGGGCTAAGACAATAGCAATCAAGGCAAACCCACAATTGAATTGAATCATTAAGAAATTTCACAAACTTGCAAGAAAAGTTGATCATGGGTGGAAACATGTAATTGAGCGATCGAACCCTTACTGGATGTGTATCTGCTCTAGGCACTCAAGTGTATGGGGTTAATTCAGTCAATTCTCCCCTAATCATGCTTTCCAAGATTTATTTTTCATCTAATAATCAACAATTACTTTATGCATTCATACAAATATCATGAGGGCTTTCCCATGGGTTGTAATGGAGTTAGGATCAAGGTAGGATGCATATGGTCAAGTGAGCTAGAAATTTGAATCTTTGATTAACTTAAACTTCCCACCTAACCTATGACAACCTATATAATTCTAAACAAACCTAACTACCCATTCTTCACTTTTTCACACACTCATGCATTCTCTTTTGATTACCACACATATGCATTGATTATTATTAAACCTTGAACTTTGGGGCTTTTTATCCCCTTTTTATTGCTTTTCTTTTTTTTTTTTTATCTAAAATATGTACAAGAGCATCAATGCATATGATTTATACATGATTAATACATGAGTACATACCCAATTCCCAAAATTTTCAACAAAAATATAAAAATACCTTTTTATCTCTACCCAATGTACCCAACTTTTTCCAAAATTACATAATGAACACCCTCACTAGCCTAAGCTAATCAAAGATCCAAATTAAGGAAATTTATTATTTTTCACTTAATCTTGTAATGTGCTACAATTAAGAACAAAAGGGTTAAGCATAGGCTCAAAATTGGCTAACAATGGAAGATAAAAGGTAGGCTTATTTGGGTAAGTGAGCTAATTAAAACAATGGCCTCAATCATATAAATGCATGTATACACAAAATAATGGACATAAAAAATCAAACAAATCAAAGATTATAATCATAGAAAGAGAATAATGCACACAAGAATAAAAATAAGTGGTTGTATGATGTAACCACACAATTAGGCTCAAAACTCTCATGCTTGTGTTCTTTGCTCAAAACATGATCCACAAAGTGTATTAATCAAGCAAGTTCTAAAAAAGATTTTCAACCAATTGGAGTGGTGCTCTAGAAATGGAGTTCTTGAAAATTTTCATCATATTGACTAAACTTATTCTAATGCAATGTTGTGACTCAGAATTTTTTTTTTTTAAATTTTCCTAGTTTACTCCTTTTTCAATTAAAACATAATTCTTATATAAAAAGGGTTAACTGGGTTTTAACAATCCAAAATATTTCTCTAATCACAATCAAAAGCCAAAATGCAATACATATACATATAATAAAAGTGTGCAAAGTGTGCAACAACCAAAATAAGGATATCCACAATAAAATAAAATAAAGTAAACTAGAGATAAATATCTGAAAGTTCACCACTCAAATGCTATCCACCGGTCACGAACGGTAACCTCCCCATACTTTAGAATTAAGCATCGTCCTCGATGCTACTGCTGAAGCTCGGGATGGGGGTCAACAGTCGCGCCGGGCTGTGGCTATGGCTCAGGCTGTAGTTCCTCAGGAGGGTCCTGCTGAACCTCAGGAGGCTGCTGAACCTCTGTAGTAACCTGTGTCTCTGGGGGTACATCCTGATGAGTCGGCTCCTCACCATGCTCCTCCTCCTGATCCTACTCGTCGGAGGTGGGAGAGTCTGGGAGCGGAGGTAGCTCAATGCCTTGTGATATGAACACCTAGTCTATGCGGTCGAGACGTCACATGATACGACGCTCGCTGCGCTCCATGAAGCGAAATAGGCGCTGTATCAATAGGTATGTCGGCTCAGGTGCTGGCGGTGGTGGCAAGGGTGCTGCTGCTGCTGCTGATGATGAAGGCTGAGCTGCCTCCACCACTACTCTGGCTCGAGAACGGCGTCTGGCCGGGGGCTTCTCGTGCACCCATCCATCCCACGGAATAGTAACCTCCTTGTCGTCGTCATCTGGGGGTGGTGGTGTCACATCATCATCCTCCCACGGGATATCAGCTAGCTCAACCATGCTGGTGACCAGTGTAGGATATGGCAATAGGCCACGGATATGCGTGTGCCACATGCTCTGCCTGATCAGCCGGGGAAAATACACCTCCTTCTCCTCCATGACACAGCCGATCAGAATCAGCATATCCATTGGAATATCTGAGAAGTGAGTGGTGGGCAAGACATAATGGGCGAATATATGCTGCCAAGTCTTAGCCTCTCTCGACAGATAAGTGAAAAGCATCCCCTTGGGCTTCTTGTTCCCAGAATCCATCACCCAAGGGGCGTATGGTGTGGCAATCACGCACTTCAGCGCCTCATAGTCAAAGGTCATAGAGTGGATGGCTACCTCTGCTTGCTGGTAGGCACATGTGTCAGCAGTATCAGATCTACAGAGCGGTGCCTTTCCAATGGCAGGCTCAGTAATCATAACCTCCCTACCCCGTAAGTGCACTGAATCCAGATTTGCACGGAAGAAGTTGTAGCAGAAATCCCTCACCCACGAAGTGTTTATCCTCCCCAAATCTCTGTCAACAAAGTCCAAGCCCAACTCCAGAATACGAATGTTGATGGCGCGTCTCACATCATTAGGAAGGACTAGTTTCTTTTCAATGTTCAGGTTCGTCTTCCGGTATTGGGGAAGCGAAGCTCACAGTAGAGGTTGGGGAACTTGATTGGGTCAGTAGATGGGAGTAGCTGATTTTCTTTGTCCACCTCATTCAGCGAATTCTTAGCATAATTAGCATAAGGTGCAGGGGTAGAGGTTTTGGAGCGCTTTCTCTTCTTTGAAGTAGTAGCTATAGCTTTCCCTTTGTCTGACATCCTGAAAAATAGTTATGATATGATATAAGCAATTAGCCAGGTAGATATAAAGCACTCAAGGTAGAACATATTCATGAAGTGAGTAAAGAAAAGAGAATTCTTGGAATGCAAGTAACAAAACTCAGAATTCAAACCAGGTCACAAACCAAGAATTCAAACCATAATTGCACAATACTTATTCATTGAGCCTAAGAAACGCCATATTCAAAAGAATGATTAAAGGAGTTATGTTGGAAACAAAAGGAAGAAATCAATTGGTTAATTAAGTTAGAATTAGAAATTAGTTCAAAAATCAGTGATATGACGGTTATCGGCTCAATTAAAAGAAGTGTACAAAATAGGAGTGCAAGCATACTCACAACCATGAAATGCATATAGTCATTGATGATGAAATATGATATTTCTAAAAAGCAATCAATATGAAAACAAGTCATCAATCAATTGTAAAATCACTAGGGTTGTATGAATTGGTGTTGGTGAAATCAAATCATTGAAAAACAAGTTAACCAAGAAGTGTTCAGCACCAAATCCAACAAGGCATAAAAGTCACAAGTTGAAATAAGAATGGAGAATCTCATGATCTATGTGACTTATGTGAATTATGTATGAGTAGAATGAATCCAATCAGCCACATAGATAAAAACCTTCAAACTTGTGTGCTTATGCAAAAGAGGCACAAAATCTTAAAAGAGTTACAAGTGATGGTCAATCTGAAAATCCATTCAAACTATTCAATGCATATAAGCCATTCAGCATTATAAATAAGCAAAGAATATGATAAGCATGACCAAAACTTATTCTTGAGGAGCTTCCAAAAACCATTCAGCAAATAAAATTCTATTGACACATAATTTTGTCAAATAGAAGCTTGTTGCACCAATTAAAACAATGTTATTCATGAAAGATGGTTAGGAAAAATCCGGCAGTATTTCAGCAGTAAATTGGCTAATACCCAAATTCAAATAATCAATTCAGACTCCATATGAATTCATTAACAATTAGAAACACAAAAGCCATATGTGAGTTCATAGGAATTGAACAAATAAGCCAATCTTTCAGCAGCAAAACATGAAAAAGCAATTTAAACTAAACCAGCCAGCAATAAATAACATTCTTTCCGTAAACAATGTACAGAAATACTGGCTCAAACATAGCACCGAAACAGAATGAAACAGGAATTCATTAAAAATCCTCACTGCACAAGTAAGCAACATGAATCCACACAAATGCTCCTAGCTGAATCCAGTGATTGGACTCAAATTAAAACAAGACTCAGGTAGGATAAGGCAGCAATAAATCAGTATGCAACAGCATCAATCAAGCCACATTAGCCTAGGAACAAATTATACAGCAACAAACAGAGCATGTAAATCAATAGAACGGCGACACTTTCAATCATCATCATTATTCAGAACAAACCTAAATCTACTATCCAGATCAGGTTCTCTAACTACCTAATCAACTAACATGCAATTCTAATTAAACTAAGCTAATTAACAAAATTAACAGAAAACAGTAAAGGAAACAGAATAGGGGAAAGTAGAGACCTGGGAAGCAGAAACTGAACAGAGCAGACGGTTGATGGAGAGAGAAAAATAGAGGAGAAGTGTGACCGGCTGAGGGTTAGTGGTCACGGTGGAGGCTTACCGGCGACAATGGAGTCGCGACTGTCGATGGCGGTGGAGTAGGGAGTGAGAACGGGTGAGAGAGAGAGAAGAGGATGGAGTGAGAAAAAAGGGGGTGAGGGGGGATAGAGCAGGGGCGAAGCAGTGAGAGTGAGAAAGAGAGGAGTGAAGAGAGATGAGGGCGCTGGCGACGGCGATGGTGTCGTCGGAGGTGGTTACAGCGCTGGTTATGGAGGGAGAGAAGAGGGAATGGAACGTTAGAGAAGAAAAGAGGGTTGGGGTGCGACTGCGCTAGGGCTTTTGCATCCCTGGTTAAATGAGATTTTGAATCCACGCGTGCGCGCACCGTGCGCGTTCGCCTGGTGGGAGAATAAGGAAGGGGCGCGGATACGTCATACGCGCTGTCGTGTAGATGGGTTGTGTGGGCATGGGCACGGACGCGTACGGTGCGCGTCCGCGCGGGTGAGCAGGCACAAAAGTGGCCCAGAGTTGGCACAACTCTCGGGTCTTTGGCCTAGGTGATGCGAAACTGCATCGACGCGCGCGCACACTGTGCGCTTGCGCGTGGATGAGTTGATGGATGATGGGGCGCGGAGGCGCCAGGTGCGCCCACGCGTAGGTAGAGCAACGCGAAAGGGAAGCGGACGCGCACAACGTGCGTCCGTGTGGGTTAAGGCACAGAGTTGGCCCAAAAGGCTTAAATGCTCAACTGACGCGCGCGCGCACTGTGCGCTTGCGCGTGGCTTTCTCTCTTTCTCTCTCTCTCTCTTTTTTTTTTAAGAAACACCCAGAAGAGCTCGAAATCCTCCTAGCCTTCTCTAAGGCTCAAAAATCCAGCTAAAATGCAAAATCAAACATATTTTTGAATTTTTGAGGATTTTTCAAACAACTTGAGAAAACTTGCAATCCAAGCAAAATCTCAAATTCAAAGAATCATCCATTATTAAGGCATAGAATGTGTAAACAACTTAGCAAGAAAAAAAAAGTATACCACGAAGTAAAGAAACTATATACAATGGAACCCAATTCATTCATTCATTATATCTACAAGAGAATGGAAAGAGTTTACCATGGTGGGGTGTCTCCCACCAAGCACTTTTGGTTTAAGTCCTTAAGTTGGACAATTGGAGGACTCCTTGTCAAGGTGGTTTATGCCTGTATTCATCCTTGAACCTCTAAGAGTGCTTGTCCTTCAATTGGTCGTCAGAAGTTTCAAGCATTTTCACCAAGCTTTGGTGAGGTTCGCTCCAGGATATGAGCTCCCAAAATTGATTTTCGTAATGTGATCCAGGATCTCATATCTTATCTTTGCACCCATCTTCTAGTTGATCACTGAAGAGAGAACTTTTGCGTGGTCTAGAATTCAGAATAAACTCCCGTTGCAAGTATAGCTCCTAAACCAACAAAAGTCCTTTCTTACAAACATTTTGGTTGTCACAAGTAACGAACCCCTAAATAAATTGATAACCGAAGTATTTAAACCTCGGGTCGTCTTCTCAAGGAACTGCAGGGAAGTATGTTCTTATTATTGGTTATGAAGATTGTAAATTGGGGTTTTGAAAGTAAGGAACTAGTATGTTAAATGACAGGTAAAATAAATAAATAACTGTAAAATAAACTTTTGGCAAGGTATGAGAAATTAGAAGTTCTATCCTAGTTATCCTTATCAATGATGATGAAGATTGAATCTTTATTCCACTTAGTTAGCCTTTACTTAAAGTAAAGAAAGGTCAAGTGACTAATTATGTTAATCTTCAAATTCTAGTTAATCCCTAAGGAAAGATTGGGATTATTGAAGTTCAGTTCAATTAGCAAAGATAACAACTATCGATCATGTTGAGTTCGATAACTCCTGAGTTACTGATTTCTTAACCAAAACCAAAGGGGAAAAGTAAATCTACCGGAATAAAAATGTCTTCAGATGGGAAGCAACAGTAACATAAATAAAAGAGAGCAATAATAAACTGAAATACCTCAAATAACATTAATTCAAAGAACAATCTGTAACATAGAAGAATTCATAAACTAAATTGAGAAGATAAATAAAAAGGAATGTTGAACCTGATAAAAAGAGATAATCCTGAAAGCAAAAGAAATCCTAATTCTAAATCCTAAAAGAGAGAGGAGAGAACCTCTTTCTCCCAAAACTACATCTAATTCATCAATACTAACTAATTGGAGACTCTCCTTGAACGGATGCATTCCCCCACTTCATAACCTCTGATCTATGCCTTCTGGACATGGATTTGGGCCAAAAAGGGCTTCAGAAATTGCTGGGAGCATTTTCTGTAATTTCTGGTGCGTGGCCTCTGTCACGCGTCCGCGTGGGTCACACGGTCGCATCAATTAGAGTTTTCCTTGTCACGCGGTCGTTTCAATAATGCGTCCGCATCATATGCGTTTCGCTCAAGGCGCGCGATCGCATCAATCACGCGGTCGCGTCACTGCTATTTCGTGCTGGCATGCGGCCGCGTCGTCCATGCGATCGCGTCACTGCCAGTTTCTTCAGAAACTCTGTTTTATGCTTTCCTTCCAATTTTTTATGTTTCCTTTCCATCCTTTAAGTCATTCCTGCCTTAGAAGATCTGAAACTACTCAACACACGAATCACGGCATCGAATGATAATAAAGGGAAATTAAAATAATTACTTTTAAAGCATAGGAAACATGTTTTTCACATTCATCACATAATAAGGAAGGAAAAGTAAAACCATGCAATTTATATGAATAAGTGAGTGAAGGATTGAATAAATCACTTAAATTAGGCACAAAGTATATCATAAAATATGGGTTTATCAATCGCCTTGATTCCATCCAGTGACAAGAAAGCTGAATTCTCAAGAAAGCACCAAACTACCTTCCTAGACCCATTTAAATGAGCACGACACCAATCCAAGCTCTTCAATTCTAAGCTTCCAACCATAATGAGCCTAGACTTATAACGCCAACCACTAAGCATCCTCCTCTTTCGCTTAATTCCACAAAGCGCCCTAAGTTGGCCATCCGTCTCAAGCAAACCATACTCAAGTGGGATAATAAAGCTGAGAGTTAGAAGTTTTACCCACTCAATTGAAAGATTAGATGACAACCTAGGTGGAGGAGTTCCTAAAGGTCTTGACAAAGCACGCTCCACTCCCATCCATCCTCTTCTAGAGGTTTCCACCACTTGGTAAGATTTTTCAAGCTTTGCCTCTCGCCAAGCTTCTATCTCTTCCCCCATCACTTTTATCATAAATAGGAGGGTTAGTGAAGTCTACCTCATTATCAATTCTAAGCATAGTGGGGAAAGACTCTTCAAGCTCGTGAGGGTCATATGTTGATGCGGAATCATCATATATAGGGGGACTTGTTGCTTGGGACACTTCTTCCAATTCTTCATTCACAAATTGCCTTGAAAGTTGCACATCCTCCTCAACATTGCTTTCTTATTCACTGGAAGAAGGCTCAATAAGATCATCAAGGGGATTGATCAATGTGGACAAAAAATCACTAATGATAGAATCCACTTCTTGATCAAATTCCTTTGACTCTCTATCTACTTCCTCAACATCACTCTCCTCTTATTGTACTTGCTGTTTTAACTCCTCCTCCTCTCCATGGAGCTTCAAGTTCACTCCCTCGCCAAGCTCTTTGATTGCTTCTCCACATTCTATAATGGGAGTGCCTTGATCGCATAGGCTTAGACAGGATGAGACCATGTTACTAATGGTTTCTACCATGATAGCCATTTTTGCTCTTAACTCCACAAATTTCTTTTCATCCTCCTCTTGTTGCCTTAAGATATGAGATTCAAGATCTCTCAATTCCATCATGGAGGCTTCATCGGGAGATGATGGTGAAAGAGAGGGTTCATTGTTTGAGGGAAGATTGTTGTAATTTGAAGGTGGTTCATATTGGTGAAATTCTTGAGGTGGTGCATATGGAATTTGTGGTCCATGGGAGTATTGGTATTGGAAAGGTGGTGGTTCTAGATGCGGTTCATATGGTGGTTGGTATGGTGGGTATTGGTTAGGGTCATATGGAGGTAAATGGTGGTAGAAGGCTTGTGAGTGAGGTGGTTCAAAATTATGTTGAGGGGGGAAATCATATTCATATGATGATTGTGGTTGACAATCACAATAAGGATCATCACACACATTGGATTGGTAGGCATTAGGATTAGGATTATACCCATAAGAGTTTGGAGGAGGTTGTTGCCGAGAAGGTCGTCCATAAACTTTGGGGCTCCTCCCACCTTTGATTTCCAAATCCTTGATGCACATCCTCATTGAAGCTTCCATTTCCTACAACATAGTTTGAACTACACTCATAGCTAAATGGATGAGAATTCATGGTGATAAGAGAAGACAAGAACAAAACTAATAAGAAACAAAGAAAACAAAATCCTACAACTAGCAAAAGCCAACAAACAAACCAAAAACCAAGCTATTCACAATATATACAATAGCCAATAACATAGCACCATTGCATTCCCCAGCAACGGCGCCATTAATTTGATAGCAAGAATCGTTGTCGGTAAGGAATTTCACAAAATATTTACATTGCAAGTATAACTCCAAACCAACAAACAACTCTCACATCAAATTATATTTTTGGTTTTGTCACAAATAAAAACCCCAATAAGAATTTACCGAAGTATTTAGACTCCGGATCGTCTCACGAGAAATTACAATGAAGTGGTCAATTATTGGCTATGAAGGGGCAAAGGGGTTTTGTTTATAAAAGGGCAAGAAAAGTAAATGGCAAGAAAAGTGAATCAAACAAGCAATTAAAGAGAGCAAGTACTAAAGAGAGACATTCATGGCAAGGATTGAGATCATAGGCTTTCCATCCTAGTCACTAGTAACAATAATTAACAAGAATCTATCTTACTTCGTTATCTCAAACATTGGAAGAAGGTGTAAGTTATCTTCCATGAGAGAAAGTCAAACAAGACTAGCTAATCTCATTCCAAATGTCCCAATCAACTCACTAATTAATTTAGCAAGAGATTAGAGTCAATGGAAATAATATTAACTAACAACTCTAGATCACCAATCCATATTGGGTATTAATGACTCAAGATTACCTAATTACTCTTTTCAAGCCTAGAATGCTCAAAGTCTACTCTAAAGCCCAACCAAGCATTTTGTCAAACACTTGGTGGGTAGAAATGAAAAGCATGGTAAAAGTATAAGAACAATAAAATCTTTCAACCACCAATTGCAAGAAAAGTAAATTCACAACTCAAGTCAACAATTAAAGAACATCTAACATTAAATTGCATTAAAAATAACTCAAATCCAACATGAGTTCATCATCACAAAAGAGATATAAAAGAGAAATTAACATGAAAACTAAGAGAATCAAGTAGTAAGAACAGGAAATCATAAATGACATAAGATGGAAACATGAAGTTAAACCTAGATCTAAGATGAGAATGTCCTAGGAACCCTAATTCTAGAGAGAAGAGAGAGCTTCTCTCTCTAGAAACTAACCTACATGATGCTAATCCTACAACTAATTTCTCCTCCCTTGCTTGGACTTCAATTCTGCATGAAATACACTCAGAAACAAGTTGGAATTGGGCCTGGTGAGCTCAGAAATTTCCCCCAGCGTTTTGCCTTTAAGTGAGTCACGTGTTGATATCGGCGCGTACAGGCCATGTGCGCGTGCGCGTCGATTGGCTATTTCTTCATCCGCGCGGATGCGTCATATACGCGTGCGTGTCCCTATGCGAAATCAATTTTGCACGCGCGCGCTTTGTACGCGTGCACGCCCATCGATGCAGTCTCAATTCTTGTTTCCTCATGTATTCTCCACTTTGTATGCTTCTTCCCTCATTTCTTCCATTCAATACTTGTTATGAACCTGAAATTACTCAACAAACATATCAAGGCATCGAATGAAATTAAGGTGAATTAAAATCACCAATTTAAGGGCCTAAAAAGCATGTTTTTACATTTAAGTATAAATTAAGGGAGAATTACAAAACCATGCTATTTCATTGAATAAATATGGGAAAAGGTGAATAAATCCCCTAAAATAAGCACAAGATAAACCATGAAATTGGGGTTTATCATAAGGCGGGGTCATTATTCAGTTGATCGAAGAGTGAACACACTGCCATTAAGGCGAGATGCATTATATAATATCATTGGGGAGGGTGGAGATAGAAATTGCATATGGGAGTTAAGAATGAGTTTGAATGCATTTGCAACTTTATGTGAATTGCTACAAATTCAAGGTGGATTAGACAAAGATGGTCATCTTGGCATAGGCGAGCAAGTAGCTACTTTCTTAATCATATTAGCTCACCATACCAAAAATCGCAGCGTACAAGTCAGGTTCTATAGGTCTGGTGAAACTATTAGTAGGTATTTTCACAAGGCATTGTGCTCGGTTTTGCGTGTCCAAAGTATCTTATTTGCAAAAGCAAACCCTGTACTGGAAGATCGTATAGATCCTAGATGGAAATGGTTCAAGGTAGGTCGTGTATGTTGCTCCAATTTTTATTGGTCAAGTTTACTCTGCGTGTAATAACTGTTTTTTTTTTTACACTTGATAGGATTGTCTAGGAGCATTAGATGGAATTCTACATAGAATTTTGCATTATGTATGTTAGGTTCCTGCACTTAAGTTATTTATCAGGGAATGTGTGCAACTTTGCACTTAGTATTTGCGCAAAACTGCAAAATTCTATTAAATTATGCATTATCTATGTTAATCTTCTGCACTTAATCTATTTATCAGGTGAATATTAATTGTATTGTGTAATATTGTCTCAAAAATTTATGCACTTCTGCAGATTTGGAATCACGTCTTGCTTACAACTTGTGTTTTCTTAATCATGTGTTGATGTTTATAACCTGAATTCTTAATTTCTGCACTTACATAATTGTGCAAATCATACAAGATATAACTCCAAATACTATTAGGAAAAAAAAGAAACAGAACAAACCAAAGTAAACATAAAAAAATAACTTTTCTTGAATTTTCAATTCATATAATTTCATTACACAAGCAGGACCCAGCAATCAATTGTTTATTTGCTAAAGCTAAAGCAAGTTTACTCTTATGCTATTGTTTGTCATGATTCATTGTAAAGATACAAAGCCAAATATCACGAAAAAAAAACAAAAAAAATACAACTCTCAAAATCTATTAATATTCCCAATAGCCATCATAAGATACTAGCACTTTGACTTCTCCTCTTGTAGTTTTATTCCTTGATATTTTCTTTCTTTGTTTGCTCCTTATGCATTGTTGAAGTCATGCTTATTTGAAATGGGATAAATGTAATACAATAAATTGAACAGTTCACAACTAAAGAATCCAATAACAAAAGATGAAGATAAAGTTCACTCCTCTTTAGTACTTTATAAAGATAAAGCAATTTCTTTACTAATAGTATGATGAATTCACTTAAGCCTTTACTCAATATTTCCAACTTGGATTACGAAATAAATTAAAATAGGTTTCAACAATGTCCAAAGTGTGATGATGATCTCTTCTTTAAGATGAGGCAGAAACTGAGATCACAGCATTGAGGTCAGCAAGGCACTCAGTTGGAAGGGCAAGGAAGAAATTCATGAGAGAATCATCAATTGGATCAATTTTTGCCACACCAACCAGCCTGCAATTCCCCTCTTCATCCAATCTCTTCCATTTTCCACTTTTTATGTCACCTTTTGATTCTTCAGATCTCAAGGATGTCTTCACCATTAGTGGTGGAGCCTTGTAGATACTCCCAATAGAAAACAAGAACTTGGCATTGAATTCAAATCAACCTAGCTTATTACAAAGATGATTGTAAGAATTTAAGCTCAATTCCCACAATTGATGTAAGAATCACTTTGCCATATATATAAAATTCTAGAGTTCAAAGATTGCAATCTCCTATGAAATTAAATTGGTTACCTTGCCAGATTCTCGATTAATGGTTCCTTGGAATACTTCTGGGACTGTATCAATCTTCAAGAAT
Organism: Arachis ipaensis; assembly: GCF_059453495.1. Lineage (NCBI taxonomy): Eukaryota > Viridiplantae > Streptophyta > Magnoliopsida > Fabales > Fabaceae > Arachis > Arachis ipaensis. Next base: position 36,646,422 of record NC_142442.1, read on the forward strand.
GGGGTAGTGGCAAGGATCACACTCACGTATATATAAAATAAGAATTATATGCTTAAACAAGTCCTATGCGTGGTGAGGTTAATTAATTTTAAACATTATTTGTAATGAACTTCAGCTAATCATAGAAAAATCTTATTATATTTTGTGGTATCCACTCTAAATGGGTCATACAAGATGCAATAGCATTTCAAGTTTTCAATCCTTATCAGGATAATTTTATATCCATTACACTTTGAGAAGCAATGAGAAATTATTAATTTTGTCACTAATTCACTTTCATGGCACCAAAAACTCATCATATGCTCTGTAAAAAATAACAAAGAAATATTAATATGAATATAGAGAAAGAGAGTGGCACCTCTGGAGTATTTTGACGGTAATGAATAAAACCAGATATCAACACACGACACTCTCCATTGATGAGCAATACTCTGTGAGCAACACTGACTAAATGGACCTGCAAATAATGACCCAACAACTGAGAAGAAGAAGGAGGAGAAGAATGAGAAGAGGAAGAAGAAGAAGGAGGAGAAGAAGAATAAAAATCGCACAGAGATTCACCTTGAAGAAGAAGAACCACACAAAGATGCGCCCAGAAAAGATCCACCCAACGGCAAAGAATGAGGAGGCTAGAAGAGAGATTTTTGGGGGTATGGGTGAGGGAGGAGAAACCCTCGAAGGAATTTGCAAGTTCATGAAGTAGTTTTTTCTTTTTAATTATTTGATTTTTATTTTAAATTATAGGAGAAAATGGTCTTTTACTAATTATGTAGTGTCTTGTTCTTTAAAACAAACACAATATTAGATACTCTTCTAATGTCATGTCTATTATATCCAAACACCATACACAAATACAAATATTTTATGTCTATGTCTCAAGTGTCTATGTCTCAATGTCTATGTCTTAATAAATACACAAACCAAACGCAGCCTGACATTTCAGAGAGGCTACATCCAAAAGAATGTGTCGGGTTGGCAAATTATAACTGACAATGTGATATCACAGTCAGTTGGACAGGCATGCATCATATGCATTTATGTGATATTGTTTGGGTGTGTATATTGTACATTTGTACTTGGTTTGCCTATGTGAATAATTCTGGTTAACTGCTACTTGCTATACTTGATGTAATTGCTCTTGATTGTATTTGAACTGCATTACTTGTGGTTGTGACTGTTAGTTCGGATTATGGTGGTTGGAGTGTGATTTGATTTTGTGTTGGGCCGAAGGCTGTAATTTGGTTATGTTTGGGACAGAGGCCATGATTGGATGGGTCAGTGTAAATTTGATGAAATTACTTCTTTGGTGCATGTAGTGAAAGGTTAAGAGATATTGTGTTTAATTGGAGTTTTTATAAATTCAAATAGGAACTCGAATTTTTGGTAATTAACTAATGATTTTCAAAAAGGGTTTGGATGATTAACAATTGATTTTCAAAAAGATTTATAAGACGAGCAATGATCACTGTAATTGAAAAATAGTTTTCTTTTGAATATCCTCTTATGACAATTCTTGAATATCCTCTTATGACAATTTTCTTTTGAATATCCTCTTATGACAGTTTTCTTTTGAATATCCTCTTATGACAATCCTTTCGAGAACGATGTTCTCACCCCTACAGAATTTCCTTTTTTAGGAAATAGACGGAGAAGCTTGTGAAGAGATCTTTATGTTTTTGCTTATATGATATTGCTGTACGAGCATATTTATTATTTTTTCCTCGCCCTTGTTATTATTGTATTTTGTAAGAGGCATAGGGGTTTTAATGATATGTATGTATGTATATTTGCAAGCTATTCGTATAAGGAGTTTTGTGTGTGTGTGTGTGTGTGTGTGTGTGTGTGTGTATATATAAGGATTGTGATTGATTTTAGTTACATATGCAAGTTTGATTGAAATAAAAAGTAATTTCGGTTTTTAAAAGAAAACAGCGATACGGTTTTGAGTTATTAAATATATATGAAAGTCGTCATAATACTTCTCTCTATCAGAGTGGCGCAGCCAGAAGCGTGACATTCTGGTAGTAAGGGTGTTACAGATATCTTTACTTTCTTGCAATTTATTTTCTTGTCCACGCTCTTCAAACCCCTTATTCTCATAACCGATACCTTACTGCAATTCCTTTTAAGACACGACCCGAGATCTAATTCTCTCGGTTTTTATTGGTTTGCATTCGTGACAAACAAAATTAAACTTTGATTTGATCATTTGTTGGATTAGAGTTATACTTGCAACGCAATTCTTTTTGAAAATTTCTGAACCAACGAATGACTCGCATCAGGGACCGGATTGGAAGTTCACTCGATCTTTGGGTGCCTCTTGGGTGGAACCCTTCCCCAATTCAGCAACAATCATCTCAAGTTGACAAATCTTCTTTGTTTCTATACCCTTTATAGAGTCTTTCATTCTCCTTTTAACTCCTAGTACCTTCCTCCCAATTTGTCCCTTTCTAGCTAGTTTTTTGAAGGACTGTATCTTCCTCACTCCTTATTCATCAGTGGCTGAAGAGCGGATAAATTTCAGTCAAGAATTACCAAAAAGGGTTTCTCATATTAACGTCGCAAAGTATAGTCTCAACCGACGAGATTTTCGCTAGTCAAAGTTAAAATGTGTGCCAAAAATAAAATCAATAACCGGGAGTAGAATCTCGAGTCATTTTTCCTAGGAGTTGACACAAGATGCACATTATTAGTTAGGATTTTCTGGAGATTTTCGAAGTTGAGAACAATAAAAATAAATAACTAGAAATTAGAGCAATAGATAACTAGCAAGAGTTGATAATTAATCAATATAATAGGTCTTGGTTAGGGGCGAGAATTGGAATTTATATCCTCATTGACTTTCCCAAGTGTGATGGTAAAGGCTCATTGCTTTCACTTAGTTATTCTCTAACAATTGAAAGAAAGTCAAGTGAACACAATTAACCTTTGCTCACATGTCCTAATCACTTCATAGAGAAGGACTCGAGTTGGTGAGGTTCAGGCTAATTAGCAATCGTCAATTACCAATCAACACTTAAGTATAACAATTCAAGTGGCTCCAATTACTCAACCCCAAACCAAGCAAGGAAATCTACTCCATGATCATGGATTACATTTCCTCAAACACTTGGTGGGTAAAGATAAAAGACATGATAAAAGCGAGAAAATAACTCAATTCAAATTACCACTAACAATAATGAACAACAACAAAACAAGCAATAACAATGGTTATGCGAATAACTCAATGCATTAACAAAATTCAAGAGTAACAAGATCCAAACATGAATTCAAGTAACCAAATTGGAAAGAGTACTAAAGGAATTTAAAGAAGAAAACTATAAGAAAAATGACTAAAAGTAAAGGTAGCAATAGTTTCTCTCAAGATCCGATTGAGAATCAACTAAAAACCCAAAACCCTAGAGAGAAGTAAGAGTTCCTCTCTCCAGAATTTCAAAAACTAATTGAAAAAAAAACTAAAGTGAAAGTGTAGGTGTGTCTATCCCAGCTCTATTCCAAGCGTATTGTCTTCATTTTTGGGCTTGAAACTGGGCCAAAATCATCCCAGAAATCGCCCCCAGCGTACTCCCTTTATTGCAGCACGTGACCCTTGTCACGCATACGCGTACGCATCATGGAACTTTGTACAAGGTCACGTGTATGCTTCAGCCATGCGTACGCATCGGTGGACGAGACTCCTGGTCACACGCACGCTTCAGCCACGCGTACGCGTCGAGACCAGCTTCTCAAATCTTCCATTTCTTGTGTTCCTTCCACTTTAACATGCTTTCTCTTCATCCTTCATGCCATTCCATCCGTATAACCCTGAGATCACTCAACAAACGCATCATGACATCAAATATGGTAATACGAGAGGATTAAAAATTAGTAATTTAAAGGCCTAGAAAGCGTATTTTCAATCATAGCACAACATTCGGAAAGGAACTTAAAAGCATACAAATTATATGGATAAGTGTGAGTAAAGTTGATAAAAGCCACTCGATTCGATCCAAAATAAGTCATAAAATAGTGGTTCATCAAATCTCCCCACACTTAAACGTTAGCATGTCCTCATACTAAGCTCAAGAAAACCATAAGAGTGAAGGGAAAATGGTAGGACTTATGCAATGCAACTTATCTATATGAATGCAACTACATGCTAAATGCTTCTACCTACTTGGTTAAAAGTAAATCAACCTCCAAGAATATATGAACAAGTAGGGCTGAAATAGTATGATGATTAAAGAATTACACTAATTCAAATCATAAAATGAAGTACAAATAGACTTGCAAGAAGAAAGTTCGTGAAAGCCGGGAATAAAGAATTGAGCATCGAACCCTCACTGGAAGTGTATACACTCTAATCACTCTAGTATTTGAGGGTCGATTCTCTCGGTTCTCTACTAATCCTGCTTTCTAAGGCTTGCTCTGCTTCTACCAATCAACAAAAATTTAATGCATGAGTACACATATCAAGAGGTCTTTTCAAGGGTTGTAATGGGGTTAGGGTTAAGGTAGGAATATATTTGGTTAAGTGGACTAAAATCTGAATCCTTGATTAATCTAAACTTTCCACCTAACCTAAGACACTCCATGTAATTAACATGCAAAACCTATCTACCCATTGAGTATCTTTTCACAAATTCATGCACCTCGATATTTTTTAGTACAAATTATATGCATTGTTATCATTACTTACCTTGAGGCATTTTGTGCCCTTTTCATTGCTTTCTCTCTCTCTTTTTTTTTGATATGGTAGAGAATATATATATATATATATATATATATACACATGGAGTTAATGCATATGATTAAAGTGTTGGATACATGAACAAGTGCCCAAACTATTTCCACATTGTCATCTAAGAATATATAATACACAATTCCCAAACCAAATGTTCCCAAACCCAGTTTTCCCACACTTAAATCATGTACACTCTCACTAGTCTAAGCTAACCAAAGATTCAAATTAAGGACATTTATTATTTTTCGCTTAGAGTTAGTGATGTGCTAAAATAAAAAATAAATGGAATAACTAGGCTCAACATTGGTTTGCAAAGGATGTTGAAAGGGTAAGGCCATATGGGTATGTAAGCTTAATGAAACAAAGGCCTCAATCACATAAGTGTATTCATACATCAAACAATGGAAATATAGAATCAAGCAAGACAAAGATCACAATCTTAGAGAGAACAACACACACAAAAACAAAATATTAGTTGATAAGATGAAACCAATCAAATAGGTTAAAAAATCTCACTAGGTTTGTGTGTTCGAGCTCTAAAATCATGTTCCATATTAAATTTCTTCAAGCAAGTTCAACAAAAATTTTAATTCAAATTATTGAAATGCCCTAAAACAGTTTCCTGAAAAGAAAATCATCACTTCAACCAAGTAGTCCTAACAGGAAAGAAATGGTAGAATATGTACAAACTCTAACTATAATGCAGTGCAACAACTAACTACAAAACGAAATTTAAGACATAGGTGTTGGAGAAGAGAGTTGTTACCTTCAGAAGTCAACTACTGACCTCCCCACACTTAAAGCTTGGCACGGTCCTCCGTGCCATCAGTGATGAGCAACGCGGGGTTAGAATCGTCACTTCCACTATCCATTTCTTGATTGCTTTCCATGCTATGATCGGAAGTACACTCTGGAGTGTCTGGCTCCTCCGTAGGTGGGTTAATAGAACCAATGAGTTTCTTCAAGTAGTTGTAGCGGCGTTTGTTGCGTCGCTCAATCTGCTCAATTCCCCGGCCTTGCCGGTCTACCTTCTCAGTAAGCTCGATCAACAATTGGTAGGCGGACTGTTGTGGTGCATGTGGCGCTGTCGAAGTTGCCAGAATATCTGAGTGTGAAGCCATATCCAAGCTCGTGGGTACCATTGGAGGTCTAATATATTTTCCATTCGGGACAATTTTGTCGTCCCTTGGAATCATGGTCTTGACATCCGTAGCCTCATAGGAAACCCCAGCCATAGACACCAAGTTCGTAACCAAAGCGGGAAAAGGGAGGTTGTCCACTGTTTGAACTTGACCCATAGCTTGTCGGATGAGTCGAGGAATGTTGAGAGGTTTCTCCATTAGGATACACCAAACAAGAATGGCCATATCTGCAGTAACGGTGGACTCATGAGTGCTTGGCAATACTGACGGAGGAAAAATATCGGTAAAGAATTTCTCAAAATAACTTCGTTGCAAGTATAGATCTAAACCGACAATTAAACCTCAATCAACGTTTAATTAGGTTGTCACAAGTACAAACCCTAATAAAAATAAACTGAAGTATTCAAACCTCGGGTTGTTTCTCAAAGAATTGTAGGGAAGTGTACTTATTATTGGTTTTAGAAAAGTATATTTTTGGAGTTTTTGAATTAAGAGACAAGAACGTAAAATAGCAAGAAAATAAAGTAATAACTAAGAAAGCTCTTAGCAAGGAAAGAGAATTAGAAGTCCTATCCTTATTATCATTGTCGATTGTGATGGTAAATGTAAATTGACTTCACTTAGTTAACCTCCAACCAATGAAGGAAAGTCAAGTGCATACAATCAACTTGAGTTCACAAGTCCTAGTCAACTCATAGGGAGAGACTAGATTTAGTGAATTTCAAGCTAACCGGCAATCTTCAATTACCAATCAACAAAAGAATTTTGATAACTCAAGAGTCTCTAATTATTCAATCCAAGTTAAGAGCATAAAAATTTAATTTAAATCCAACCAAGCATTTCATCAAACACTTGGAAAGTACAAAATAAAGGCATAGAAAATTAATAAGAGAATGTAAAATCTAAGACTAACCAATGCACAGAATCAATAACCAACAATTAAAGAAGAAGTAATAAATATGAAATACCTCAAATTGCGTTAAAAGACGTTGCATCTAATAAGAGTTCATAAATTAAATTGGAAAAATAAAGAAATCAATAAGAGAATATAAACTAAGATGCTAGAATAATAAAAGGTAGAAGAGAAACTAAATTAAAGCGAGATAAAATTCTGAATTTGAGAAGACATAAAACTAAAAGAAACCCTAAACCTAGAGAGAGGAGAGAGCCTCTCTCTCTAGAATTCTACATCTAAGACCTAAAGTGTATGAATGAAGTGTGAATGAATGATTGATTCATCCCACTCTACAGCCTCTAATCTTCATTTTCGGGCTTGAAACTAGGCCAAAGGCAGCCCAAAAATCGCCCCCAGTATTTTCTCGTAACTAAGGCACGTGACGCTTGTCATGCGTACGCATCATTTGTCTGCTGCACCGGTCACGTGTATGCGTCATCTATGCATGCGCGTCGAGGCCAGCTTCTCAAAACTTCAATTTCTTGTGTTCCTTCCACTTTTTCATGCTTCCTTTCCATCCTCTAAGCCATTCCTGCCTTATAAAACCTGAAATCACTTAATGCACATATCACAGCATCGAATGGTAATAAAGAATGATTAAAAATTAGCAATTTTAAGGCCAAAGAAACATGTTTTCAATCATAGCAAAAATTTAGAAGGATTTATAAAACCATGCAATTTATATGAATAAGTATAAGAACAGTTGATAAAATCCACTCAATTCAATACAAAATAAACCGTAAAATAGTGGTTTATTAATCTCTCCATACTTAAACATTAGCATGTCCTCATGCTAAGTTCAAGAGAAGCTATAAAGGGGGTGAAGAGGAATTGTAGGATTTATGAAATGCAACCTATCTATATGAATGTAACTACATGCTAAATGCTTCTACCTACTTGGTTAAAAGTAAATCAATCTTCCAAGAACAAATATGAACTAAATTCCACTAATTCAAATCTCGAAATGAAGTACAAATAGACTTGCAAGAAGAAAGCTCGTGAAAGCTGGAAACAAAGAATCGAGCATCGAACCCTCACAAGAAGTGTATACACTCTAATCACTCAAGTGTTTAAGGGTCGATTCTCTCAATTCTCTACTAATCTTGCTTTCTAAGGCTTTCTCTTCTTCTACTAATCAACATAAATTTAATGCACGACTACACATATCAAGAGGTCTTTTCAGGGGCTGTAATGGGGTTAGGGTCAAGGTAGGAATGTATTTGGTTAAGTGGACTAAAATCTGAATCCTTGATTAACCTAAACTTCCCACCTAACTTAAAACAATCTATGTAATCAAAATACAAGATCTAACTACCCATTAACTATCTTTTGCCACATATTCATGCATCCTAAGTTTGAGTACAGTACATATGCATTGCTACCACCATTTACTTTGGGGCATTTTGTCCCCTTTTTATTATTGTCTTTTTCTCTTTTTTTTCTTTTATTTTTCATTTTTCTTTTCTTTTTATTTTTCTTATTTTTCTCAATGCATATGATTAAGGTATTGAATGCAAGAATATGTGCTCAACTATCTTTTTCACATTTTCACAAAAATACACAATACCCAATTCCTAAACCAAATGTTGCCAAACTCAATTTTCCCATACTTAATTCATGTGCACTCTCACTAGTCTAAGCTAACCAATGATTTAAATTAAGGACATTTATTATTTTCCGCTTAGAGTTAATGATGTGCTAAAATAAAGAATAAATGGGGTAAAATAGGCTCAACTTTGGTTTGCAAAGGATGATTAAAGGGTAAGGCCATATGGATATGTGAGCTATAGTGAAACAAATGCCTCAATCATATGAGTGCATGCATACATCAAATAATGGAAATATAGAATCAAGCAAGACAAAGATCACAATTTTAGAGAGAACAACACACACCAAAACAAAATATTGGTTGATAAGATGCAACCAATCAAATAGGCTCAAAAATCTTACTGGGTTTGTGTGTTCGAGCTCTAAAACCATGTTCCAAAATAAATTTCTTCAAGCAAGTTCAAAAATTTTTAATTCAAATTAGTGAAATGCCTAAATAGTTTCTTAGAAAAGAAATTATTACTTCATCCATGTAATGGTAAAATGTGCACAAATTCTAAGTACCATGCAATCTATCATGCAATGCAACAACTCACTAACAAAGAAAATTAAGAATTGATGTTGAAATAAAGTAGTTACCTATAGAAGTCGGTCTCGACCTCCCCACACTTAAAGATTGCACCATCCTCGGTGCTACAAAGATGAGCAAGTGGACGGGTTGCTACAACTAATGCGCTTTCTCAAAGGATTGTGCGGAGGGACTTGTTCATCTCCCCATTTAGAAGTTTTCCATTTTTCTTCTTGGTGACCAGCCTAAAAGGAGAGAAAAAGGAAGAAGAATAGCCCAGAAATAAAGCAATTAGAATATAGGTGGGGGCTAATGTCGAATAAAAGTGGGGTTCTCACTACATGGTAGCTACAAAATGTAAGTGAGAAAACAATATAAGCAAATGGCATATCAACAAACACTTGATGCAAGAGTAAAGTGTAAGCATAAGTAGATGAAAAGAATACCTGGAAGCATCAAGTTCAGATAGGAAAAGGTGGGTCATGAAAGACAATATGAGCTCATATCAATGCACAAGGAATACAAGTGTCATAAAAGATTAAGCATTGACCTATAAATATCATCACCCAACGATATGAAACAAGTTACGAAGCACCAAAACAATGCAAAAAATTCAACAGTTGAATAGAAAAATGCAACACCAATGAAAAAAATAGCAAACTTAGAAAAGAAAATAAGAACAAGTATAAAGTTAAAATGCAATCAATAAAAGTATGCGAATGCAATAAGCAAAAGAGAATGAAAGAATGATAAAAATGAGAAGGGAAACTTTGAAAAGAGAGAAGAGAGAAAAGAAATAGGGGGGGGGAAGAAGAAAGGAAGAAAGAAAGAAGAAGTAGGAAAGAAGTTAAGAAAGAAGAGAGAAGAGAGAAATGGGGAAGGGAACAGGGCCGGGATGCGACGCGGACGCGTTACTCATGCGCACGCATGGGATGCAAAAGAAGAAACTGACGCGTACATGTCCTTCACGCATACGCGTGGATTGTAGAAAAGAGGAGATCACGCATAAGCATCGGTCACGCGTATGCGTTATTAGTGTTCGTGCTAGACGCACAAAGCTGGCAGCATTCCATTACAACTCTCTGGTTTATGTACTAGCGATGGCAGCATTATCATATGACACGTGCGCGTCGTCCAAGCTTACACGTCAGTGGCCCAAAATGCAAATGACACGTACGTGTCAGCGAAGCGCAAGCGTGGGTTGGGTTGTGCGCCTAGCACCCCACCCGCATGGTTCCAACGCAACTTTCTGGTTTATGTACCAGAGGTTGCAGCACTCAATATGACACGTGCGCGTCGGCCATGCGCACGCGTGAGACCCATTTTTTTTCCAGATCAAAGGTAAACATGCATATGTGAAAAGTAACACAGACACATAATGAAACAAAAATAAGTAAAAAAATAAATAAAAGAAATTATAGAAAAGGAAGATCATACCATAGTGGGTTGTCTCCCACCTAGCACTTTTATTTATTTTCCTTAAGTTGGACATTTGATGGGGTCCTTGCTAGGGTGGCTTATGCTTGAACTCTTCCTTGAATCCCACCAATGTTTGCACTCCTAATAGCCTCTGGGATCCCAAACTAGGCGTATCAAGCTTCCAAGTAAATGTGAACAAGTGACAAGGCACCAAGATTGATGATGGTTGAGGTGTATGGTGGGGTCCAAAACCTTGTTTGTCATCACCCCTTCTTCTTGATCTTCATGCTTCCTGATGAGTCCATATTTTCCAATATATTTTAGCTTGATTTAGATGGATTTCATCATATAAACCCACATTTATTCACCTAAATAGCATGCTTTTGTGTTTTCTCTCTAGATTCTGCCTAAATGTGAAAACATGCTATTTTGGGCTTAAATTGAGCAATTTAATCCCACTTTTATCCCATTCGATGCCGTGATATGTTTGTGGAGTGATTTCAGGTCCTAGATGCAAGAATGGTTTGGTAGAAGTGGAAAAAAGCATGCAAAAAGGGAGAAAACATGAAGAAAACAAAGGAGAAACACACAGCCATGTGTAAGTACGCACAAGCACCTGTGCGTACACACAAGAAGGAGATCAGCATGCGTGCGTGCGCACAAGAACCCAAGCAGAGCGAATCCAGAGCATAGCAAAGTGTGCATGCGCACAACCATCTGTGCGTATGCATAAGTGGGAATTCAGCGAAGTGTGCGGACGCACACATCTGTGCGGCTGCATAGGTCCCAGCGCATGGCTCCATAAAAAGTCACGTACTGCGTGGTTTTGGGGGTCTCTAGGCCCATTTCTGAAGTGTTGAAGGCTGGTTTGAGAGGCTATATTAAGGGCATATCAACACATAATAAAATGAGCTCACTTGTAGGGTAGAAAACACATAGTAGGAGTAGGAGTAGTGTAGATTAGGAAATTCTCTCTTAGGGTTTTAATTAGTGTTTATAGCATTTTATACTTCAAGTTTAATTTTGGATTCTAGCAATTGCATTATAAGTATTTCTTTAATTTCTCTTTTAATTACATCACTTGTTCTACACTTGCATCTATTTCAATTTCTCTTGTCAATATATGCATAGTTTAAATTCCTTTGCAATTTTGAGTTTTGGTTCATGAATTTAATGTTTGATGCTTATTTTATGTTTGTTGAGTTGCTTTGGTTGTTTGTTATCATTTATGGTTCATAGCTTTCATTAATTTACCAACTTTGCCATGTTTTGTGAATATGCATACTAGGTATTTGATGAAATGTCAACCCTAGCTATGGGGTGAATTTCCACCCCTTGGCTTAGGAAAAATGAGTCTATGGATTACTAGAGCCTTAATGTCCAACATTTAGTGGTAATTCTTGGGGAGTTAGTTGATTCTTGTTTCCATTAAAGCTAGCCTTTTACCAACTAGTTTGGTGAGTTGGTTAGGACTTATGGATTAAGGTCAATTATGCTTTCTTGACTTACTCCTCAATGTTAGGGGTTAACTAAGCGAGATTAACTCATGATAATTATCATAGTTGTGGTTAGAGCAAGGAAGGGATTCCATAACTCATCCCATGTCAAGGTTTCTTTTATGTTTTGAACCACTTTTCCATCACTTTATAGCATTACTTGTTTATATTACATACGTAGTTCTTTTGTTCTTTTATTACTTCATTAATTGCAATTTTGGTTTGTTCTTTGTAAGGCCCACATCGGTTGGAGAGGGGAACGAAGCATGCCTTATAAGGGTGTGGATACCTCTCCCTAGCATGACGCATTTTGACGAGTGAGTGTGGGGGGCTTCGGCTATCATCCCTATCGTCAAAGGTAAAACCGTGATGCCTTGTGTGCCAAAGCGGACAATATCGTGCTAGCGGGTGGTTTGGGCTGTTACAGATGGTATCAGAGACAGAACACGGATCGATGTGCTAGCGAGGGCGCTGGGCTCCCTTAGGGGGGTGGATTGTAAGGCCCACATCGGTTGGAGAGGGGAACGAAGCATGCCTTATAAGGGTGTGGATACCTCTCCCTAGCATGACGCATTTTGATGAGTGAGTGTGGGGGGGCTTCGGCTATCATCCCTATCGTCAAAGGCAAAACCGTGAGGCCTTGTGTGCCAAAGCGGACAATATTGTGCTAGCGGGTGGTCTGGGCTGTTACAGAACGCCGTTAGTCTTGCATTGCATAATTCTTGGTATTAAGTTTGGCCGGCTTAATACTAGTGAATTATGTATATGAAAGCACTGATGGGTTATCATAGATGAAATCCGAGTTTTGAGTAAAGCGAATCGCGGGTTTTGGAGAAGTTGGAAACTATTTCTCAAGGCTATTCAGTTGTGTGTTGAATTTTGTTCGAGTCAACCTGTTCTTTTATAGCCTAACTTGAAGTCCTTGTTTGCTACTCCTTTTGAAAAGTAATCTGATGTTTCCACTCTATTTCCCTATTCATATGCATTCTTGTTTGATCTCAATTGCATATGCTTGTTTGGAATCCTTGTTGCCTCTGTCTTTCTCTGTTTGTGATCTTCTTGACTCCCATATTCCTTGATATAGCTTTGAACTTGTCTTAATGCGCTGTGCCTTTTTAACTCTGAATTCTGAGTCCATTCTTTGAGAAATTGTTGATTTGGTTTTTCTCCTACTTGACAGTGATCACAGCCAATTTTGAGATTTTATAAATCGCTGTTGAGTTGGTATATACTTTTCTATATATGAAACTTTGAGATTACTTATACAGTTTAACAACTATTTATTTCCAATACCCCGCCTATACTTTTACTGGTTTATGGAACTGCATTTACTTTAAATTACAATTTGACCTTCTAGTAATTTTACTATAGTTCCAATGCACATCTTCATTTGAATATGAATTTGGGGTATTTCTCAAAATTCTGGAAAGAAAGGGGATTTCTCGCTTTTATCCTGGTTGAGTTTCATTTGATAAACTTTACTTAATTCATTTTGATTTGAGTCTGATTTAGCATACTACATGGTTTATGCCATTGTTGTTCTTTTGGAAATGTTGGACTCATAGCTTTCTTCTTATGAACGGACTAAGTTCTCTCTTAAGCTTTCCATCTCTATGAATGTCATACTTGATTTTTGTTTTTAACTAATCTTTTGCACCTTGTGAACATTATCATTGATCTTGATTTTTCCTCTCTTGTGAATCTCACTCTTATGTGAGTAGTTTGATATCGTTTCAAAATAGTGCATCGTTTATCCTCTCATTGTCTTTACAAGAGTTTTGATCAAAGATATATCTTTGGAAAATTACTAATGATTGGGTTGTCTTTTCCTATGACCTTTGTATTCTTTTGGATCAATTGAAAGCTTGTTTGATGACTCATGCCTAGTGAATCTTGTTTGAACTACCTTGATTTAAGATCCTTTCTTGTATGGCTTGACTCCTTTTTAAGTACATCCTAATTTTCTTGAATATTCTTCCAAGATAGTGATTTCAAGAACACTTTTGGAGTCTTGTTTTGAACCTTTTAAGGAAGTTTTGAATTCTCTTAGAAGAAATTCTAAATGGAATTTATTTTCTGTTGCTTGATTGAGATTGAAACCATCGTTCAATTTTGACAAAGTTAATTTAAAGTTGGCATGCGCTATTTTAAATGAGGTTTTGGAGAACTTCCTTGTTTAGTGGAAACCGATTTGTTTGTAACGCACCACTTATTTCCTTTACCAAATTGTAATCAAATTTTTACCTCGGAATTTCTTTTCTAAAAAGAGCTTAACTTCCTCTTTCGTACTTGCTAAAATTTTTATACACGCTTGTTAAATATGGACTTTGGAAATTTTTGAACAAGCATTTGATTTCTCTCCCGAGTTTTATGAATTGCTTTTGGTTAGGATTGTGCACCTAACTATCTTTCTAAAATATTTGAGGAAATATTTTAGCTATTGGTCAAACTTGTGTGCCAAAGCGGACAATATCGTGCTAGCGGGTGGTCTGGGCTGTTACAGATGGTATCAGAGCCAGAACCCGGATCCATGTGCCAGCGAGGGCACTGGACTCCCTTAGGGGGGTGGATTGTAAGGCCCACATCGGTTGGAGAGGGGAACGAAGCATGCCTTATAAGGGTGTGGATACCTCTCCCTAGCATGACGCGTTTTGACGAGTGAGTGTGGGGGGCTTCGGCTATCATCCCTATCGTCAAAGGCAAAACCGTGAGGCCTTGTGTGCCAAAGCGGACAATATCATGCTAGCGGGTGGTTTAGGCTGTTACAGATGGTATCAGAGCCAGAACCCGGATCGATGTGCCAGCGAGGGCGCTGGACTCCCTTAGGGGGGTGGATTGTAAGGCCCACATCGGTTGGAGAGGGGAACGAAGCATGCCTTATAAGGGTGTGGATACCTCTCCCTAGCATGACGCGTTTTGACGAGTGAGTGTGGAGGGCTTCGGATAGCATCCCTATCGTCAAAGGCAAAATCGTGAGGCCTTGTGTGCCAAAGCGGACAATATCGTGCTAGCGGGTGGTCTGGGCTGTTACATTCTTTAATTCCTTTATTTAGTTTGCTTCAATCATTGGAAACCCCTTGCTTTCCACAACCAAAATTGTGTGCACTCTTTGGCATTAGTTCCTAGGAAGAACGACCCGGAAGTTAAATACTCTCGGTTTATAATTGCTTTGAATTGTGACAATCTTTAGGATGATAATTTGATTATTGGCCAATTGTTGGTTTGGAGCTATACTTGCAATGAAAGATTTATTTGGAGAAAATCCTAACCTACAATTCGGCCATTGTCAAATTTTGGTGCCGTTGCCGGGGAGCTAGCGTCATGAGTGCTATATTTAGGTTGTTGTAAATATGTGAATAGTGTGAATAGATACTTTTTGGGTTGTTTGCTTGTTTTTGCTATTAATTAGGATTTTGTTTCTTTTGTTACTTGATGTCTTTAGTTTTTATTTTCAATTTTCTCTATGAGTTATCACCCTCTTGGTTTGGAGTTTAGTTGTGCTTATTTTATAGGGCTTGATAACTTCAATTTTCGATTGCATCATGGGATTGGAGCATCAATTTTGGAAGGAGCCACCTTCTCTATATTACATTGAGCCATACCCTTTCCAATGCACATACCCATCCCAAGGATATGGTGGATTTCACTATGATGATGCACATCCACCACCATATACCTATGACCCATACCCCAACATAACCCTCCATCTCCATATTTTCAAACACCATACCAACAACCACATTCTTACATACCACCTCAAGACACTTACCAATATGAGCTTCCTCCCACATATACAACATTTCCCCTAAACTATGAATCTCAATTTTCACCCCAATGTGAAGCTTTTCCACCCTTGGCCCAAGACCAACAAGACCTTCAAGCCTTTTTCTAAGAGCAAGAAGGATTTCGAAAGACATAAGGACAATTCATGGCTACCATAGCCAAGGCGGTGAACCAATTGCTCCTACTTCGCTCATCCGATCAAGACACTTCTCTTGAAGAATGTGAAGGATTAACTAAAGAATGGAGTGAAGAGGAGAGCATGGAGCCACAAGAGAAAGAAGAAGGGGTAGAGCATGAAGTGAAACAAGAGGGAGAAAGGGAAGTATTTGAACCGAAGGAGAGAAAGGGAGAATTGAGGGAGATTGATCAAGATGAGGATTCCATCATTGATGATTTTTTGCCCTCCGTGATCAATCCCCTTAATGACCCGAATGAGCCTCTCCCTATTGAGCTTGAGGAAGACATGGAGGTAGACTACTCACAACCCCCTTGTTGTGATGTGAGTGATGGGGAAGAGGAGGAAGAGGTTGGTGAGGAAGCAGTTCCG
The DNA here is from genome assembly GCF_059453495.1 of Arachis ipaensis. Taxonomy (NCBI): domain Eukaryota; kingdom Viridiplantae; phylum Streptophyta; class Magnoliopsida; order Fabales; family Fabaceae; genus Arachis; species Arachis ipaensis. Next base: position 36,662,603 of record NC_142442.1, read on the forward strand.
GTCCAAGAACATATTGAGTGGGTGGCAATTTCACCTATGAGCTTCATTGGCCCCCATCAATATGCTATCTTGGAGACAGACTGCCAACTCAAGGTCTTTCTTGGGTTGGTGAGTGGTGGAGAAAGGAGTATTGGTAGCCAAAGGACTCCAAGGATCATCCAGAAGGTTAATTCAAGAATCGGAGTTCAAGTGGTGTGTAGAGCATAATTGGGTAATTTTCGGAGAATGTTGGGTTGTTACAAGGGTCAATTAGGAGCTTATCCATCCGGCTTGAAGCATAAAGATCAACAAGAAGGTGAGCGGATGCCTAGAATATGGGATCCCGGAGGAGAGTCAAACACTAAGCATGGATGGAGGTTCAAGGAGGAGTGGAAACACAAGGCACCCTAACAAGAGTCTCCTCAATAAGTCCAACTTAATGACTATAAACCAAAATGCTTGGTGGGAGACACCCCACCATGGTAACATTCTTCCAACCTTTTCTTTGTTATTAGTCTTGATTTCATGCATTTCTTTTATCTATCTTGATTGGCTTAGGATTAGTTTAATTTGAGCTTAGATATGTTAATTTGCAAATGGATCATGATTTTGTGATGTTTTGAATGTTTTGGGGTTGATTGAGCTAAGGCATAACACCTTAGAAATGGAAAAAAATATTTTTTGCAAAACAAGGCATCTGTGCATACGCACAAGCCTGTGCGCCCGCACACTCTTTATATTGCCCCCTGTTCGCATTGCCAACACGCTTTGTGTGTGTGCTTCCCCCTATGTTTTGTGCCCTGTGCGTGCGCACGCCTTTGTGCGTACGCACGCTACCCCTTATTCGCGCCCCTTGTGCGAGCGCACAGATTTGTGTGCGCAGACACGTCCATACACTCCCTCTAGTGGGAGCGTTGGCATGGCTTGTGCGCGTGAACACCCCCTATCTTTCCTTCTGTGCGTGTGCACAGACCTGTGTGCGCATGCACACATGATCCATTCTAAAAAAAAGAGAGTGTTCTGTGCGCGTGCACAGGCTTGTGCGTGCGCACACTTCCATATCCCCATTCTGTTCAGAGCACTCGCACACCTTGTGCGAGCGCACACCCTCCCCTGTCCGCCTAGTATGCGTGCGCACAACCACCTGTGCGTACGCACATCCCTGTTTTCTCCCAATTTACATCTTTTCTTCTCTTGTCTTTACTTCTTCTCTTCTTTTCACCTCCATCCATCTCTTCTCTTTCTTTTACCTTATTTTCTACTTGCTTTACTTAGTTTTCATTGCATCTCATTTTTATTTTAGTAATTATATTAGTGTTACTTTAGTTGTTTGTTAATTGAATAAGTTGCAAGTGTTGTTTGTTAATGATAGTGTTACCTCTTGATTAAATACAATGCACTTATACTTTGCTTTAATATCCAAATACCTAGTGGGTTTGATAACTCATGTTTTGACCGTACCACTAGGACAAATTATATAAGTGCATTGGATTAAGTGATTTGAATTGAAATTACTTGTTCATCATGGTTTTTCATATCACATTCATTACATGACCGGTACTTGCTCCTTGTTAATGCTTGGCATTTGTTTGAGTGACTTTACTTGATTGCTATCAAGTGTATCACTTTTTGAAACAAGTACCTATACCTTGTGACTTTTTCCTTATATTTCATGATTAATAAGGAGTTTTCTTTTCATTAATGGATTGGTTATTGTTTATTGTGCTATTCTATACCAATTTTGCGCTTTCACTTGCACAATTTCAATAACCAATATCAAATACTCACTTCACTTTTGCGGTTACCTAGGGTTGCTTGTGCCTTAAGTTTTCCTTATGCTTTACTTGCAACGTAGGTAACTCAATTGAGGAATGTAGGCTATTACTTTTTGTTTGTGTGGATACCACTCTACCCGGCCAATGTGTATATTCTAAAGTGTGCGCACACTTAGAATACACACATTGTCTTTTATCATACCACACCTCTATACAAACTTCCTCAAGTAGATGCTTATTGGCTTCACCTTCTCTACCTTTTTGTGCTACTTGTCCTATGATTCTAACTATAATTTACTCTTCTTTTTAAGTATGAGACATCAAGGCAAGAGCCGGGAGAGGAGGAGGACACTGATGAGCGGATAATTTATACGCTTTTTGGCATTGTTTGTAGGTAGTTTTTAATATGTTTTAGTCACTTTTTATTATATTTTAATTAGTTTTTAAATAAAAATCACATTTTTGGACTTTACTATGAGTTTGTGTATTTTTCTGTAATTTCACGTATTTTCTGGCCGAAATTGAGGGAGCTGAGCAAAAATCTGATTCAGGCTGAAAAAGGACTGCTAATGCTGTTGGATTCTGACCTCCCTGCACTCGGAATGGATTTTTTGGAGCTACAGGATTCCAATTGGCGCGCTCTC